>NC_054056.1:87384369-89869369 GCF_017639655.2 Falco naumanni
ACAAGACACAGAGCGCTATTTCAGTTGTTATATTCTAGGAATTCCCCAATCCTTAAGACAACCCAATGGAAGTTTTTAGCTTCCCCCTTTTTTCCTACGCAAAAGTTTCCCTTTTACTTTTGCTAAGAGGTCCCTCTTGTTCCTGTGAGATTCCACCTTATTCCGTCCCGCCCCCCGCTTTCCGTCACGAGGCCTCCGGGCTTTTAGGAATGGCAGTAACCTCGGGTTTGCTCGATCTGCCCTCAAGATCGCTAGCGGCCACCCCTTGGTCAGCAAACCCCCTCCCAAGGTACCTTTCCTCCTGGGGACTACGCTGCGCGCCGGACGTCTCCGTGCGTCTCACCAGCCGCCCCGTTACTGAACATACCGTTTTATCCGCGGATCCAGGGGTTCTTTTCTGCTCCCGGGTGAACAGCTGAGAAGAGGAGGCTCCTCCGAGGAAATCTCCCGGGGCGCGCCTAGGAGCGTCCGCTCTGCAGCTGGTCCCTCAGCCGAGCAGAAATCCTCCTGCCTGGCTCGCCAAAACTGACGTGCGGAATTAGACTCTATAACTCGAAAGTTATAAAGTAGGTATGTTTGTTGCGCGCAGATGCACGGGGGATCGCTCCTCCACAAGCGTGCATACCCGAAGTGACGAACCATCCCACATTTATACAATGAAACAAATGAATATTCAATTAGCGCCTATACATATTTGTTACCTAAACCCCGCTTCGTATGTTAATTAGCTTATCAGTCCGTTTCCTGGAATGTGGTGGTCTTGCAGGTTTGTAGGTGAGTCATGTTCTTGTGACCATCCCATCTTCTCCAGCAAGGAGACTTAGCACTCCCTCCCTCTAGATAGCATTTGAATGTCTCTCATCTTCTCTCATTCTCTTTTAAATAGCCCCTTTGTTAGAGAAAGAAGGGCAGGCGTCTCCCCGTCTCCCCTTTGTTAGAGGAAGAGGGGCAGGCGTCTCCTCAAAAACTGTAGTTGTCTCCTCAGAGCTGTGTGCCTGTGTGACCAGACACCGCACCCATGACTAGTCACCATACCCACATTCCTTGAGCAGACATATACAATCACAGTTGGTGTTAAGCGTCCCCATTTCACACTATTTCTCCATATCATGGTCCTGCTGGCCACACTGCTTCCGACACAAGCCAGGATGCTGCTGGCCTTCTTGGCCCCCTGGGCACACTGCTGGCTCATGTCCAGCTGGCTGGTGACCAGCACCCCCAGGCCCTTTCCCACCAGGCACTTCCCAGCCGCTCTGCCCCAGCCTGTAGCGCTGCGTGGGGCTGGTGTGACCCAAGGGCAGGGCCCGGCACTGGGCCTGGTTGCACCTCATACAACTGGCCTCAGCCCATCGGTCCAGCCTGTCCAGACCCCTCTGCAGAGCCTGCCTGCCCTCCGGCAGATCAACACTCCCACCCACCTTGGTGTCACCTGCAAACTTACTGAGATTGCTCTTGACCCCTCATCCAGATCATTGATAAAGATAGTGTGATGAAGCCGGGGAATGTGTGATGAAGCAGGGGAACCTCTGCTCCAGTGCCTGGAGCACCTCCAGATACGGGCCCATTGCACTGCAACTGTTCCAGAGGCATGCTCATTGTCTTCAGGTGACCCGAAGTTTCAGGATACCTACTGCTCTTCCAAAGGCTCCCCCTGTAATTCACCTCTCAGCTATTTACACAGGCAGAAGCAAACTGTGAATGGTTACACATACTCAGTTTGCTTTCAAATGCTTCCATAATTTCAGAACACGTATACATTAATAACAATTCCATTTATCCTGAATGACTAGGAGAACCAGTAGTAAGAAAGCAGTGGCAAGAGGCTGACAAAACAAGTCTACTCAGATTAGCGCTTTAATTTATAATAAACTGAACAGTGACTCCAGAAACATCAACTCAGCTCCTAGCTCAAGTCAGAGTTGATGCAGCTGTGGCCAACCCAATTTACAAAGATCTTTGGTTTCCCCTCAGGGCTCGTTACCATTTTGCAGATTCAGAGGGGTGCTGAAAGGATCCAGTCAGTTTTAATACCTGACATCCTCAGCTACTCCAGCAGGACTTGTACAAAGAAAGAGGCTCTATAACTAGCAAGTGTATCTATATCAGAAGTTGTTTGAATAGTTTTAATGGGCTTTTATCTATTAAAGAATAATGTATTTTAACATCTTTTTTTCTGATCATCTTCCTATAAAGCTTAGTAAATCCAAAAAGGCTTAATGAATTAAAGAACAGTTTTAAACACACAGAATAAAATTTTACTCCTAACAAGCTACTGACTTTTCATGAATATGTTTTTAAAACCTGTTTCTCCCTTTATTATACAGAACCCTCTAGACAAAGTAGAGATGTGACAGCAGCAACATGAAATATGTTTATTTCCAAAGTTTGTTACGTTCCTGTCTGTCTACCAGATTAGCCTGTCAAGTGGCTTTAGCTTGCAGAAGATCTCAAAGGGCCTTTTGTTGGAGCTGCTATTTAACTCTGTTTCCCAGTAGACTGCAACCAAATCTGATGCGAACAGTAAACCACCAACTTTCTGCTTTTATTATCAGATACCCTTATAAAGGAACCAGCTGAAGTCTCAGCAGATCACACAACTCAGGCTGGAGGGAAAGTTTGAGAAGATACTGTTTTAATTATTTAATGCTACCAAGAGGAAAACTCTTGATCAGATCACCCACATCCCTCTTTCCCTGCATCACTCCCAGTCACACGACCCACTCCCTCCCTCCTCTGGGCTGCCGTACTCTCCGGACACAAAAGTGGCTGAATATTATTTTTGCTTGTTCACTTTTCCATTGCTTTAGTGTGTTAAATCAGCTCACAGAAGAGTCTGCAGAGCATCACAGCCCATCTAAGGTGCAAGAAGGGGGAAAAAAGAGGAATTAAGAGTAAAACATAAGGCAGTGTGTGCCCTTAGAGCTATTCACTGTGTCTCACCGGCATGGTTTTATTTCACAGCTGGGACAAATAAACAGCTACTAGACCAGAAAAGGCTCCATTCTTTCTGGTTCTTCCTCCCCAAAATGTTTCTGATTGTGCTCATTCATAATGAAATTTGTTCAACTTGTCAACCCAGCACAGAAAAACACAAACCACATTTTTAATTGCTTTTGCTGTTGATTTAGCAAGTTGAATCACCTAGTATGCAATGAGCTCCCAAGCCAGCATCAAGGAGAGCTGTGGGAACAGTGCCCAGAACCTGGTAAAGTGGGCTGGGGTTCGGAGCACGGCGGAAGGAACAGGTCTTCCCCCTGCAGCATCTGTGCCTGGTGGTCTGCATCAAGCCATTTTGTTAAACTATACCCTGAATTACAGCAACAGTGATGCCGCACGCATGGTCTAGCCGACCTGAGCTCACTGAATACTTTCTAAGTATTTCCGTCAAGGGGAACAGCTTGAAGCCTTTTGTGGCAGGTGCTTGCGGGAGATTCGTCAAATCAACTTCTTGTGCTCTGCTTTCTGAAGACGACGACGTCCCCGTACACACCTATTTTTCGGGTGGAAACCGCGTACTTTGCAGTTCCGCGCCCGGCAAAGCACAGCACAGCCCACCTCAGCTCTCCGCGCACGGCCACAAGCGCTCGCCGCGGGCCGCAGAGGCGGCGAGGCCGCCCGGCCCGGCCCGGCGCGCCAGGCCGAAGCCTCAAGCGGGGCCCGCAGGCCTCGGCCCTCCGGCGGGGAGCCGCCACGCCGCGGCCCCGGCCGGCCCCCTCCCCCCGCGCCGCTCACCTGCTTCAGCCCGGAGGTGACGGGCCGCGCCTTGCCCTTGGCCTTGGCCTTGGCGGCGCCGCTGCGAGCGATGCGGAAAACGCTGCCCGCCTTCCCCGCGCGCGGCCGGCTCTTCCCCATGGCGGCGGCAGCGCGCGACCGGCCTCCCGGCTGACGTCACACCCGCGCGCCGGGGAAGCCGCCGATCCCCCGCCAGCACTGACATTGGGAGGCTGGGCCGGCAGGGGGCGCTGTGCCCCGCCGCCTGTCTCCTGCCCGGCCCCGCGGCGGCCACCGGGGAGCGGCGCGGCGTGGGGAGCGGGGGACGGGGATGGGGAGCGGCGGGAATGGGGAGCGGGGACGAGGAGCGGCGGGGCGTGGGGAGCGGGGGACGGGGATGGGGAGCGGGGGGAATGGGGAGCGGGGACGAGGAGCGGCGGGGCGTGGGGAGCCGGGACGGAGACGGGGAGCAGGGGGGACGGGGAGCGGCGGGGCGTGGAGAGCAGGGGGGACGGGGAGCAGGGGAGCGACGTCCCCGTCCCAGCGTGCACTCCCCGCTTGCCGCGCAGGCTCCGGTGTCCGCAGGCAGCTTCCAACGGGGGAAGCCGCGCTGTGCCACGGTACCACGGCACGTGCGTGACAGTCCGTGAAACACAGGGTTTAAAATAATAAACAATTAAAAAGAAAAATAAAATCGAGTGTGTTGTGGGAAACCCTTCTGACTCCTGCGCCTCGCCGGTAAAACGTGCCTGTTTCCCCGGCCGGTTCCATCTCCGGGTCGCCTCCCCTCGGGGCCCGGCGGGAGGGGGCGGCGGGGCGCCCCTCTCTTTGCTCTGGGGGCGGCCGCGGCGGGCGGCCCCCGGCACAGGTACTGATGTCCCCATGCCGCCGGCGGACGGGCGGCTAGCGGCGGGGTAACACCTCAGCGCCGTCGGAGCGGCCCCCGGCGAGGCAGCACCACCGCTGCCGGCTGGCCACCGCCCCCGGGCCGCCCCGAGGGCGCTGCGCTGGGGGCACGGCGGGGCCTCGGGGCGAGAACGGGGCCGGGGGTGCCGGGGCCCGGCTGCGCGGGCGCGGAGCGCTGCTGGCTCCTTATCGGCGCCCGAGCATCGGGGCGTCGCCGCCCGTCGCCTTCAAAGCGGGCGGCGGTGACGGCACGGCCGCCTCTCCCGTCGCAGCCCGTCGCAGCCCGTGCCGGCAGCAGACCGGAGCCATGCTGCACTGGGGATACGACGAGCACAACGGTAGGGCGGCGGCGGGAGGCGGGCGGGGGGCCAGGGGGGCGGCCGCGGTGCTTCCTGCGGGGCCGTCGGGGCGGCCGGGGCACTGCCAGGGCACCGCCTCCGGCAGCTCCGAGCCCGTGGGCAAGTGGAACGCGCTGAAATGCCGTCGAGGCTTTGCAGCGTGAGAGCGAACAGACTTTAGTCTCGGACCGATGCCAGGCTGGCTGCCGAGCGAGGGGGTCGTGCCTGCGGCGGCGCCTGGCAGGACCGGGACAGGGGCGGGCTCTGCGCGGGATCCGTCTGGTTCCCCGCTGGGATTTCGCGTGCTCCTGCAGCTGCTCAACTGCCTACCGGGTATTTATTAGACGGTCACACTGACCGGAGCTGCCGCACCAGCAGTGCCTTCCCGATTCTTGCTATGTTCTGCTTCTGTAAGGCAGTGGGACATACTAGGTACTAGGATCAGTCATTTGAATGTACAACTGTGCACCTAAGAGGAGATGCTTTGGGGTTTTGGTTGTTTCATAGTTTCCTTCATCTCATCAGTCTTTGAAGTCCCAAGGTGTCCTCATCAGCAGTCTCAAAGACTTTTCTCTGTTTTGCATTGTAAGTCATGCAAACGCTGCTTCTGTGTGCAGACCGGCTCACAGGTTGTGCAAGTAGAAATGAAAGCACTTTTGTAAATTGGAGACTCAGCCCTGATAAAAAAAAAATGGAATAACTTCCGTTGTCTGTTATGATACACAGAGAAACAAAACACCATGATAGTAAAAGGAGAAAGCTATATATTTGCATTTACTAATGCCTAGAGGAGTATGCTTCATGTGTATTATTACTTAGAGTTTGGAATATTGTTTGCACAAGGATTACCTTTCCTTCCTGGTCCTTTTGTTCCATCTTTTCTGGATGGATATACTTTTCCTGAAAAACTGGGAGGTGGTGGATCACAACGATGTTGCAATGATTACGTGTGTTATCTACTGTTGTGCAGTCTACTCTACCCCTCCCCTTAAGACGTAAATGGGTCTTGTTTTTCAAATTTGTTTCTCTGTATGTTTTCCAAGAGTGCTGTGGACTTCACCTGCACCATCCAGATAAGAAGCCCCTTTTCCCTCCCTTATCCTATCCTTCCTCCTTTGCTATTCTCAACTTCTAGGAAGGGGAGGGCACCAGAATTTCTATCGGGGTGGCCCTGGACTTCGCTTGAGGCCCCATTTCTCCTATAAAGCTCTGTTTACTGCCTAACACCGTACTAGGGGTGGCCTTTGGCTTTCTCCCTCTCCTTCCTTGGAGTCCCCAGCAGCTGCTGGGGGTAGGTAATTCCTCATCAGCCCACCCCCTTCCCCCTACCTCTCACAGGAGGCCAAAGGAGAGAAGTGTGGATATCCAACACTTCACAGCTCTTCCCTAGCTATCAGTTTTAATTTTTGTGCATTTATTTTATTGGGTTCGCTTGTTTCTTGTTTGGCTGAATCACAGATGCAGGAGATTGCTCTGATTCTTGAAAAATGTTGTTGCCCTGCATGGCCCTGAAAATAATTTCCTGGGAACTAAGATTAAGTTTTGCAACTAATGTGGCAGAAACAAAGTTAAACTAGTTCAATCTGGTGCAGTCATATATTGAAGTTGACTTTGGAAAGACATCTGCATTCACTCCGAGTTCTGCATTTGTTACTTGCAGCGATAAAAGTGTTGGTTTTTTTAAACCAGGGGAAAACTCATGTGCCCCTTAGCAATAATAACTGCAACATAAATCATGATGTATGTAAAGCATACTGTCAAATATTACACATACCTATCTGCATATATGGTGTATCTATATAGGAGGACATGGGCTGGCTGTTATATACAGAATTAAATGTTGTGGTGAGTTGACTCTGGCTGGGCACCAGGTGCCCACCAAACCCACTCTATCACTCCCCTCCTCAGCTGGACAGAGGAGAAAAAAATGTGACGAAAGGCTGGTGTGTTGAGATAAGGACAGGGAGAGACCACTCACCACTTACTGTCACGGGCAAAACAGACTCGACTTGTGGGAAAAAAAAATATTACCAATAAAATCAGAGTGGGGTAATGAAAAAGAAAACCAAATCTTAAAAACACCTTTCCCCCACCCCTCCCTTTTCCTGGGATTGACTTCACTCCTGATTTTCTCTCCCTCCTTCCTCCAGCAGCGCAGGGGACAGGGAATGGGGCTGGGGTCAGTCCCTCACACGCTGTCCCTGCTGCTCCTGCCCCCTCAGGGGGTGGCTCCTCACACTGCCTGGCTCCAGCTGGGGTCATTTCCACAGGAGACAGTTCTGCATGAACTTGTGCAATGTCAGTCCTTCCCGTGGGCTACAGTTCTTCATGAACTGCTCCAGCATGGGTCCCCCCATGGGGTGCCGTCCTTCAGGCACAGCCGGCTCCAGCGTGGGTCCCCCACGGGGTCACAGCCCGGCCAGCAGCCCTGCCCCAGCCTGGGCTCCTCTCCCCACGGGGCCACAGGCCCTGCCAGGAGCTGCTCCAGCACGGGCTGCCCGTGGGGTCACAGCCTCCTTCAGGCACCCACCTGCTCTGGTGTGGGGTCCTCCATGGGCTGCAGGGGCACAGCCTGCCTCACCGGGGGCTTCACCATGGGCTGCAGGGGAACCTCTGCTCTGGCTCCTGGAGCACCCCCTGCCCCTCCTGCACTGACCTGGGTGTCTGCAGAGTTGCTCTCACATATTCTCACTCCTCTCTCTGGCTGCTGCTGGTGTTGCGCAGGGTTTTCCCCCCATTCTTAAATATGTTATCCCATAAGGCGCTACCACCATCACTGATGGGCTCAGCCTTGGCCGGCAGTGGGTCCGTCTTGGAGCTGGCTGGCATTGGCTCTGTTGGACACAGGGGAAGCTTCTAGCAGCTTCCCACAGAAGCCACCCCTGTAGCCCCCCCCCCCCAAACCTTCCCACACAAACCCAATACAAATGTTATCCTCTGCTTTGATGCACATATTTATGAAATTGAAAGAGGCATTATTTCATTTCTATGCAAACCTTGGCCTTTGCTTTCTTGCCATTGTTCTTACCTTTCAGTTTTGATGGTGCTTATGTAGGGAGGCATAATACTGAGGTCTTGAAAACTGGCTGCAGTGTGGCATCATGCGTGCTTTTCTTTGCTGCTCAAGGTTCCTGTGAAGAGGGAAATGTTCTTACCCCTTCACAGAAACTAAAAAAAGCTTTTTAGTTAACTATTCAATTGCCTTAGTTAAAAGAGAAAGCAAGGATAAATTGCCTTCAGTTTGCTATTTGTTTAATAAATTATATGGAAAGTACTTTTGTGTATTGTGGTTTACAGCAAAAATATCCCTTGATCTAGTTACTACTGTAACACTGAGGCATTTTATAAATAAAAAGGGGTGTGAATTCATAGAATCATTTAGGTTAGAAAAGAAGTTTAATAACATTGAGTCCAACTGTAATTTCTTATACTGTTTTTTTCTCCCTGAAAATCATGTAATTTTGATGCCTGCTTTAAAAAAACAGCACTTTATTTTACCCATTATGAATTTTGATTTGGTTTTACTTGAGCTAATCTTATTGCAACATAATATGCAACTAAACTACTCACAAGCCTAACTTCATAAATTTAGGCATTTTACATGTGATAAACTGGGCAATGGATTCTCTTTAGCAATACATGAGCATGTGATCCTGCCAAGGTCAAACCACACCAAACTAATGAACTTTCTGCATTTAATAGGAAACTGTCCAAAACCAGAATCCACTTTTTTACCTGTACGTGCTCTATTTATGCAAGTGTAGAGGCTCACTGCAACCAAACTGTATCCTGCAATATCTCAGCTAGGCTTGTTTCAGGTTTCCTTTTGATGAAACTCATCATCTTTAACTTGAGCTGGATAAACACCAGCACTAATGTTAGGTGCTCTAGAGAGTTCTGTTTCCTAATAAATTCTTAACTGCTTTCATTATGAGATCTATTTAATGAACTGAATGTGTGCAATGCTAGTGGGTACTATAAGTAGCGATAGTCCAATCTAAAAGTGACAGAGGTGTGCATCACATTTGGTAATTCTGTGTCCAAAATAAAGGCATGCAATCTTGAGAGCAGATGGATCATTTTTTTTGTCCTAAATCTTGGTCACAATGGCTTTGATTGTTAAGAGCTACAAGGTAATTTCCTCTAGCAATAGAACATTTCCCCATCAACATACCGGACATGTCATAAAGTACATCTCTAGAAAACTAAAGTGTACATTATGTTGAGATGGAGGCATATCATTCAGGTCCAAATCCAGAAGGAATTTTCACCCTGGACATCCCATTGGCTTAAATCTAATTGTATGGCATGCATTTGAGCATCTCTTCCAACTGTAATGACTTATTTTCCAACAGTCATATACAAAGTTTGCTTTGAGGTGCGGTCTCTAGTAATGAACTGAGTCACAGTTTTCCTAGGGTAGCAAGAGTATATGATAATTGTATTAGGTTGCTGGTAGTTAACCCTGTAAGGAATACCACTTGATAGAACCTATTGGTACAAAGTGAGCTGAAGTTTCTTGATGTTTTTCTGCATATTTGGAGAGGTCAGAGTTCTGGCAGTCTTGTGTTGCTGATAGATGTTTAATCACCATAGCAAAACATGATTTTGGTCATTGAAGCTTAAGACAAGTACAAAAGCAGGTACTATGTCTTTTTAGAAGTGAAGTTTGTTGTTGAATAATTAGCTAACAGCAGAATCACAGCCTTGGGTCCTCTTTTTGGCACATACTATTTCTGAATGCAAATCATTCATATTATTTAATGTATTATAACTATAGTTATTTCTGAGATAGACCAATAGGACCCAATAGTTAAACCCATAAATGTATTTTGCCTTTCCTCAGTTAAGGAACATCTGAAACATTAAAATTAAGTAGCAAGAAGCTTTTTCTAGGCATCCCAAATGACAGTAGTTAGGTATAAATGACGGAGTGGTACTTCTTATGAATAAAATTATGCATTGCATCTCCAACTACAGGGTACGAGGAGCTAAACAATAAAAATTATATCACCTGCTAAACTGTATGTCATTAAAATATTGAATAGCTTTGATCATTTGTGAAGT
This sequence comes from Falco naumanni, assembly GCF_017639655.2. Classification (NCBI taxonomy): domain Eukaryota; kingdom Metazoa; phylum Chordata; class Aves; order Falconiformes; family Falconidae; genus Falco; species Falco naumanni. The sequence continues at coordinate 87,394,392 of NC_054056.1, forward strand.
GAGAAGAATTAAGTTTAAACAGCTTTATATTTCAAACCAGTAGGATTTTTATCTTCTGCCTTAGAAGCTGTTCCCTTAACGAGTTTAATTATTGAAGTCATTAACAAGAACTTTTTAGCAAACTCAGGACTGAAGGCCCTTGCCTTTGTTCTATGGGAGGTTTAAGTCTCAGGTTGGTCTTTACAAGCTACTCCTTCCCTGTTCCATTTTTTTGGTGCTGCTTAGAGGAGAATCCATCTGTCTCTGTCCAGGTGCTGTGCAAGCTGCGTCCCCACAGCGCTGCAGGGTGCTTCCCTCCCTGATCCACTGCTGGGGCGCTGGGGTTATTTTAGCACCTGTGAGTTTCTGAGCTAGGTTTACTTCTATTGAAGTTGAGGAGAGAAACCTATCTAACAAATTTTGATGTCAGGCTATTAATCACAGTGTTGTACATGTTAATTCTTTCTTGTTGTCATGTTTATTTAAGTGCTAAGCCATCCAGAAAGATCCAAACCAACAGGCTGATTTTTAGACTGTGTTTTTTTTTTTCCCCCAGTTACCTTCAGTATAGGGCGTTATGAGGATTTCCAGTGACACAGATTTTACAAAATCAGATTCTTATGCTCACATTTAAGTTTTTCTGATATCCAGTATCTCTTAGTTGATTTATTATGCTTCTTACCATGATAAACCTGAAGAAAGAACAAATGCTATGCTCATTACCCTCCAGACTTTCCCCTATGCCCTTTTCTTTTACCCCACCCTCTTTTTCATCCTAAACATTGTTTGCTGTCTTTACCTTATAGAACATATTCCTCAAACAGCTTATTGTTCCTCTTTTTCTTCTGTGGCTTCTTTCCACATCGTTTATTATTCAAATATGGTTTAACAGTGGCACAAATATTCTTACTTAGAACTCTGATGTTTGATAGATAAGAGCAGACACCTCACTTCACACATCTCATCAATGAAGCTTTTGTTACTAGTTTAGAATGGCATTTGCCATTTTTCTCATATCTATATTGTTGATTTACAGAGACAACGCTTTTCAGCTGGCTTTTGGTTTAGCTTGCACGGAGAGAGGAAGGTTAACTGATTAACAGCTTCTATAGTGTTTTAATTTCTAGCTAACTCTAGTGAGTGGTGGTACAAGTCTGTGTCTGGAAGACCTACTCACGTTTATCAGCAGGAGGTGATAGAAATCCAAACCTTTTGCAGGCACCACTGTCCAGAGTATTCCTGTGCTTTGCTGCTTTTGTCAGTGCAACAACACTAGTGTGTGTGTTTCTGTGCATGTGTACGTGCAGACTTCACGGTTTGAGGGTGACGGTCTCTCTTTGGTTGTGACAGCTGGTGTGCAGAGCTGATGGGCTGGGAGAAGGTGGTGGGTTTGTGCAGTGGTGCTTAGGTAACAGGCGCTGCCATCAGGCCGCAGCAGAGCTGGCACACCACTCAGATGTTTTATCTTTTTTGACATCTCCCCATCTCATTCAGCATAGTCAGTAGAAGGTGTGTTCTCAGGTCTTTTACAGCCAATGACTGAGGTATAAAAAAACCCTTAATGCAGGGGGGTTGGGTGGATAAGAGATAATCCTTAAAGACATAATGAGACATGATATTAGTCAAAAATGGCACGTCAAAAATTTTTTGCGGCATGGTGCCTGTTGGATACAGGATGCTTGATTTAAATGAGCATTTATTGGATGTGTCTTATGCATAGTTGAATCTTAATTGTGAATAACTGAATATCTACCTGCTGCACATGTCCTTGTTCAAAGGCCAAATTCAGTTAGATACACCATGCAAGGTAGATAAAGGGGTCCTGAGAGCTGTTGTTGCAGTGCGGTGCATAAAAAGTAGCTGAATATTTTGATCTTTTCCTGATGTACCCTTTTTGAATTTAAAAGATGCGAAGAAGAACTATTAAGGCAGAGTTTTCTTTCGTATGAAGCAGGGCGCTGTCATCATTTTAGACTTCTACTCCAATGCATTGCAGGGCCTGCCCACTGGAAGGAAGTTTTTCCTGTTGCTAATGGAGACCGTCAGTCACCCATCGACATCAAAACTGAGGAAACCAAGTATGATCCCTCTCTCCGTCCTCTAAATCCCAATTACGATCCAGCTTCTGCTAAAATCATCCTTAACAACGGGCACTCCACCAGTGTTGAGTTTGATGATACCGTCAACAAATCAGGTTTGTTCCTTTCCTGTGGCAGACACTATGTCTTCTTCCACCATTTCCTGAATAGAGTGCATCCAGCCTGGGCATGTCTTGCTGCTGGGTATGAGCTCCTCATAAAGAGTAAGGCTTTGCTCCTCCGGATGAGAGATTCCTTTTTCCCCTGTCTTTCAGCATGATACAATGTGGGAACATATTTGGACATGAGTTTGAGGCTGCATTTCTCAGAAAGCACTGGTATTCCCTTTTCACAGGAATGCTTTGATCCACCTCAACCAGCTAGATAGTGCCAGCCCCCCTGTTTGAACAGTGTTGTGTACAATTTTTCAAATGCTGCTCTCTCTCACTGCAGATGAATCCTTTGTGTCTCATTACAGGTTCATTCCAACCGAATCGCTCAAGTCTGTTATCTGACTTTAGCTGCAGGTTTGGTTATATATTTTTACCCTTTTTACAATCCATACCTGGACCTCTTGTGTCAGGAAAGAGCCAATACAGAACAAATGAAATATATATCCCAAGCGATCCCTTTTCTTCCCTGAGAAGTGTTACTGTCCCAGTCTCATCTAGGAATATGTAGCTTCCCTTTTGGCAAGCAAGAATTCTTATTTAGAAGTTCTCTGGTTTAGCATAGTCTTTTTAATGTTAGTGCCTTCATCTTTAAAGCCTTCTCTTGGATGGCAGGCAAGCTAGCACACCTCCCCTTGAAACTGCAGGAGTGTAGATTCTTCAAGCAATAAAATCCTCTTGTGGTTGTGTGAGGGTTAGCTGAGGATCCAAGCCCATATGATGCTCTCACAAGAGTCAAAGCCAGAGGAAGACTAATTTGTGAACACCCTGTCCATTAGTCCTGAGGACCTATTAGCTTACAGTGGCAACAGGGAGAAACATAGATGGAGACACCATCATACTTTGCTTTCCTGGACAGTCTTAGTTTAATTCTTAGAATTCCTGTCGATACAAGCAACATTGGATGTTGCCTGAAAGCCATCAGCTGACCGTCAGTGATCTGGTCTGACCTCGTGTGGGTCAGATGCTACGGGACTTCCCAGAATTAATCTCTGCTTCAAGCCTAGTAGGCGTGGGTGAACTAAAGCACATCTCTTAGAAAAACATACAATCTTGATTTCAAAATTTCCAGCGATGATGAACCTACCACAGCCTTTGGTAAGTTGTTCTGATTGTTAATAATCTTCACAATTGAAAAAAAAAATAAATAACACTTTATTTCTGGGGTGAGTTGGATCAGCTCAGCCTTTAAACTCCTCTTTTTTTTTTTTTTAAAAAAAAAAAGTGAATATGAATACACCAAGAATGTCTTTCACTTTCTAATTTGAAGTGACAGGGCCTGAACTAGTATTGTGATCCTCTTCTTACTGCTTTCCTCAGGCCATATCTCCAAGGATATAGTTCATGTCATGGCAAAGCACTGACAGATGTTGATCAGATAATTAAAAATGTAATCCCCAGTCTCCTTCAGGAGACTCCATATCTTCTATGCATGGACTAGATTCTTCAGTCAACATAAATGGCTTTACATTTTGGCTATTATCATGCCTTACTTGTCAAAGAATTCAAATCCTCCTGTACCCATAAACTGAGTTATTCACTAATTTCCCTAATATTTGTCACTGACAAACTTTATCAGTAATGTTTTTGTTTTCTTTCAGGTCATTGATCAAAAAATACTGAATTTTCTAGGGCCAAAATTTGGCCTATGGGGCACCCCTGTGAAGTAAGCACTCCTGCCATATGTTGGGTCTATGAAAAAAAATTCATCAAATTAATTGGTACCAAATACATTGGCATCTTTTAATCCATTATTAACTGACTTCCATATGAACTATTTCTTCACTTTGGCCAGCATTGAAACTGGGCTGTGAAGTCTGTAACTGTGTAATTCTGTTATCCTCTTCGCTTCCACATTAGCTCCATTCTCTGAGATTGGTCTATTGATGTTTCAAAGACCTCTTCTTCCAGCACTTTTCAAACTTTGAAATACTGATATTTGCCTTAAACAGCTTTTGACTAACCTCTTACTTAATTACTGTTGGAATGGAAAGGTTTTACCATCACCATATGATGTGGCACAGATACATCGTCAGGCCATTTTCCACATTTTTCATCAGAAGTATTTCATTGAATGCTGATGCATTTCTACATAATTGTTTTCCCTCAGCCAGTTAGAACACTAATCTGTACACATTTCTAGGGTCATTTCCCTACAGATTTTCAGTTCTTGAAAGAAGGAATTTGTTTTAGGAGTGCCACTTCCCCATCCCCTTTGTTCGCTAGGTTTATAGGCTCTGTAAAAGTGTGGGTTTGAGTTGAAGTTTTAAGGAGGTCAAATATTTTTCCCTCCAGAAAAACAGTTGCAGTTCCTTTTCATCAGCCAGGCTATTTGTGTTAGCAGATATGCAACTTAAGAAGTTCTTTTATCTTTATTTTGTATGTTTTGTTCCTAACAAAGTTTAGGTTTTGGACTAAACCTAGAAGAGAGAAAAAATTACTTTTTTCCTCCCTGGTGCTCTTAAATTAAAAACCATCTGGTTAAAGCTCCCATCCTATCCCGTTAAAATCTTTATAATGAGCAGTAAACCAGCCCAGACTAATTCCCAAACCCTCAAAGGAGATTTGGAGCTGGGAGAGTGGGGTGATTTGTTTTGCGATTAATAAGGAATCTTTCTGAATGTGATTCACATTCAAGTCTCTGTGCAGAGATAGCTTGGTTCCAACTTTGATTAGCAAAAGACAAGTACTTGTGAAAGCAAAACAATGAAAAGCCCACACATATGTTAGGGTGAAGGATGGGATAGGATAGAGTAGAGTAGAATATTCAGATCAGAAGGGACCTACAACAATCATCTAGTCCAACTATCTGGGCAATCTGGGACTGACCAGAAGCTAAAGAATGTTGTTAAGGGCATTGTCCAAATGCCTCTTAAATGCTGACAGGCTTGGGGCATCGATCACCTCCGTAGGAAGCCTGTTCCTGTGTTTGATCACCCTCTTGGTAAAAAATGTCCAGTCTAAACCTCCCCTGGTGCAGCTTTGAGCCATTTCCACAAGTCCTGTCACTGGATGCCCAGGAGAAGAGATCAGCACCTCCCTTTCCACCTCCCCACCTCAGGAAGCTGCAGAGAGCAGTGAGGCCAGTCCTCAGCCTCCTTTTCTCCGACCTAGACAAGCCCAAAGTCCTTAGCTGCTCCTCACAGGACATCCCTTCCAGCCCTGGATAATTAAGTCAGTAATACTGCAGTTGTACAGTGCACATGTTGTGTTGGCTTCATTTTATTTATGTTAATATATGCTCCTTTTTCTCAGACTTCAATCTGATGTAACTGGCTCTAGTTGCAAACGAAGGAAAGAGCCTGATTTTTTTTTTAAGCTCCACCTACTGTCCTCCAAATTTCAAAGAGGAGAAGAAATTATGTTCACATTATATTTTTCTGATCCTCCCATTTATTCATAAAGCCTATATTTGAAGCTTAATTTCTCATTGATTATTTTAAGTAGGTTCAAGAGAGGAAACCACTTGCAAAGTAGAAATATTTTCCCATCTTCTGAGAAATATCCAACCCATAGCAAGACAAACCTGGTGGTAACAACATATCCTTCAGTGGGCCACAACCCACTAATCGGTACATAAATGAAATTTTGAAAGTTGGATCCTGGACAAGTGAGGGCTTCCGTGGCGCTTCAAAGAAATGGGAAGCCATCAGAGACAGCTTTCGAGAAGGAGTAAGGGGACTGTCCAAAGACTGAAGGCCAGTGTGAGTTTAGAGGATGTGGGTGGCGGCTCCCGTTCCTGCAGTGAAGCCTTTCCCTCTGCTTGGGTTTCCAGTGCTGACCGGGGGGCCACTCAGCGGGACCTACAGGCTGCGCCAGATCCACTTCCACTGGGGCTCCAACGACGAGGCTGGCTCTGAGCATGCAGTGGATGGGATGAAGTACGCAGCAGAGGTAAGGCTTTACATGGAGTCGTCTGCACCTCTGAGCTTGTGACTAGTTTTCTATTGTAAGAATAATGCTGCCTCTCCTTGTCCCACTTCTCATTCTCCCCCCATCTTGTCAAAAGACAAGCGGTCTTCCTGAAGTGTTCATGTGTGGTCCTATCTCAAAGGAGAACCTATTTGAAAGCTTTGGAGAGGATTAAAAAAGGAGTACAGAAGACAAGAGCTTGATAAGAGCAAGATTTAATGGTTCAAGAGTTACTCTAAACTTTATCTTTCACTGTTTCTTCCTTGGAGAATATTTTCAAAGTCAGCTTCAGTTACAGACCACAGAATTATTTGATTTGGGGCCTGTGCAGCACAGAGCTTACGCAAGACTTAAGAGTGTTGCATTTTGTGGTGCATTTAACAACATGATGGTTATGACTTTGAGAACCACACCTTAATATCGGTGGGGTGCCTGCTGTCCGTGGAGGTACTGCGTTTGGAGGCAGCATGCCACGGGGAGAAATGCACCGTCTGCTCTGGCACGGACAGTTCGCTCCGGCTCTGTCTCCTTCGGTGCATTTGAGTAGTCCGCACTAAAAAGTATTCAGTGTCCGACTCATCTTTGCAAATGGAAGTAACATGGAGTATTTTGATGAGGATGAGATCTTTAACAACACATAGTTCAGACAGTGGAAGAGTTTTTGGGGTTAAAAAGATGTAAAAAATATAAAAATAAATGGTAATGGACAAATAAAACCCGTAATGCTAAAGAAGAAAAAAAAATGAAATGTGTGCACAGTGGTGTGATCAGATTTTACTGGAAATGCTATAAAAGATAGCAGTCAGAAAAAAAATCAGTTTTCTAACACTAATGGGGAAAAGTTACATTTGCAGTGTTTAAAGGCTTATGTTTTCCACAGGATCCAGGTGAGATGGAATATAAAGAATTAATAGAGGTACTTTAAAACCATTAAGTACCAAAACCAAATTTGTAGCTGAGAAAATATATATATGTTTCCCATCTAAGAAACCAAATGGAAGGAGAAAATATCTCTGAATTTCTAGCCAGTCTAAAAACCTTTCTGTTACCTGTTGGTTGGGTAACCCTCCACAAGAAGCTCTCTAGAAGTCACTTTGGCTTTGCAATAAGAAACCCAGAATTAAGATCAAGGCTTCTGAGCACTGTTCACACAAAAGAAAATACCTCAGAAGGAGACATGAAGATGGTTTCAGTGCTCACCTTCATAAGGAAGATGTGTAAGATTTCAAGAAAAAGCATCGACCGAGTTGAAGAAAGACTTAGCGTACAGGTAAAGAAGACTGCAAGGTTCAGCCCTCTAAGCCCACCGGGAAGCAGAAGGGATCCGTGACTCCATTCTTTGTGACAACATATGGTCTGATCAAGGTCTCTTCACGAGCTGCAGTGACAGAGCGGTGGTAAGACGGGATATATTCCTTAAAGAGAAGTCACAAGACATTGAGAATGGGGCTGTACCCAAAAGTGTTTCACAGCTCTGTTTGTTGGGGGATTTTGGGGTTGGATGGGGGTGGTCTGGGGTGGGGTTTTTTGGCAAAGCTATGAGGGAGTGGGCTTTATTTAGTTGTGGGAATTTTTCTTTTTGTTCTTTGTTGTTTTTTTTCTTTTTTAAAAATCCGCAATAAAAGTCAATTCTGACTGAGAGTATCTGTTTCCTTTTTGTGTATGTAAAAATGTAATCATTTAAAAGTTGTTCGATGTATAATAGTGAGTGAATGTATGATAGTGAGTGGTGTAGGCACTATGAGCTCCAGGATACTAATGCACCCGGGAATGGTTTAGCAGACTATATTGTCTTCCTGGTTTAATTTATAATATTCTTAGCAACTTTCCTTCAAGGATCTCTGAAGTTGTGGGCCAGCATGTGTTTCATTGTGAGTATATCTGTATTATTATTGATTCAGTTGGATTCCTTACTTGCTGGAAGTAATGTTTCAGCACTTCAGAGCCCAAGTGCTTAACAAACATGAATTATACTCTATAACACCAAGTAAGAGCTCCATTTTACAGATACGGAAAATTGAAACTCATAGAGATTAAGCAAGGATTGAGATTCAGAGTCAAAATTTTTACAGTCCTAGATCCCTATTTCAACCACACAGCTACGTTGCTTTCCGCAGAAAACTTTTAAAGCAAATTGCATCTGTCCTAGATTGCTTTTACTTTAGAGACCTTGAAGTGCTGTATTGTGCAAGGAAGCCTTTTTTTTTTTTTTTTTTTTTTTCCCCCAGGGGTTCATCCCAGTTTAAGCCATTCAGTGCAGCTGCTTTCCAGTGTTCCTAAAGAGTAAAGTTCAAAGTCTGAAAAGATGGTCACCAATTTTAGAAAAGCCAGTCTCACGCCCTGCTTCTTAGCCTCTCTTTCCTTATCTAAAAACTATGGGAAATAAGATTTACTAATGCACTGAGGATTTGTGAGAGTAATTAATGTTTGTGAAGTACTTAGTCTTAAGCGCTGTGTGTTTGTGCTCTCTCCAGTTTGGTGGTCGGACCGTTGCTCAAGGCTGGGATGTCCTGGCGCTTCCCAAGAACCGGGAGCTCCCGCTGTGGAGCGTGGCCAGGATTTAGGAAACCTGGCTTAGCAGGAGGGACTGAGGTGGTATGGGGGTAGACAACACGGGCTCTTCCTTTTCCCACCTGGCTAGGTGGCCTCTTTAAGCTGCTTAAGCAACTACCACAGGACAGTTCCAGAATAGCATGTTGGAAATGCAAATGCTCAAACCTGAGATAATCAAGCTGCTTGTAATTGCCAGACTACCGGTAATCATAGAAAATTACATTTGGACAAACTTAAAAATGAGATCTGATGTTCAGCTTAAACTAAATGAGGGAAAAGGGGTCAGCGCAAGTTTAATGTGTGTTCCTCTGCCTGTTTTCTAGCTATTTATGTGGCTGATTGATGCTACTGAAAGCTTGATTAAAGAAAAAGAGGAGCAAAATACTAATGGCATCCTCATGATTTTCAATCACTTTTAAAAATCAGCTATACTAAAATGGATTTAAAAACTTTAGTTATATAACCATTGGACATCTTGTTTTAGCTTCTCTGTTCAAAATCTGGGGACCCAAGAGCAATTTGCCAGGGTGTGCTGATCACTGCTCAGTTTTGAATCATCCCAGTCACTGGAAATGCTTTTGACATTTGCGTGAGCTACGCATTTACCAATTTAATGAAGTATTTGCATTTAGAAAAATGAATGGCTTTGAATACAAAAGAGAGAAGTAGAGTATCGATACCAGTAAAGTTGTAGTATTAATTTGTGACTATTTGAGTTCAGCGGGAGTTGATGCTGTTTGTGTTTCTTGCTTTCCAGCTTCACGTGGTCCATTGGAACTCGGAGAAGTATTCCAGTTTCGTCGAGGCAGCTCGTCAGTCAGATGGATTAGCAGTCATGGCTGTATTTCTACAGGTAAGAGAAGAATGCCTCAGCCCTCCTGATAAATCTGCATTATGAGTCCAAAAGGATAATGGCAGTGGTTGGTATAAGTGCTGCTAAAGAGATACCTGTTTTATATGGGCATTAAATTATACCGTTTCCTTCTTACTGTTTACTTGCTAATACAGAAAGCTGTGCTTCCTGGAAGATTAAAAATATCAGATTAATAGATTTTCAAGACAGTGAGACTCTTCAGTTTACCTAGGCTGCACTCCTGTACAATGTAAGATGAGGAACTTAATTCTGCTGCCCCTATATGGATCCCAGTAACTTGTATTTGACTAACAGGTTTCTTTAGAAAGGTGATCTGATTTTATTTGAACGCTTCTTTAATGGTTTGTTTCTGACCTGGTAGTTTCTCCTGAAAAATAATAATTAAAAAACTGCCCCAAAATCAGAAACTGGAGAATTTCCTTGTAATTGTTATATACTCCTTTGCCTTCTGTACCTGTTACAAGATAAAATTAAACTCTTGCAACAGATTCACTGACTTCTGTATGATAGAGAATTCACACAATCCATGAAAAAGGATAGGGCTTTGGTCAAATCTGTGGTTTCTGTCTGGGTGCCACATCTTCCTGAGCACAGCTGGTCCCGGTGCTGGGGCTGGCACAGCCAGGGAGCCATTATGTGCAGCTGTTGCAAAGAACCGCTTCAGTAATTCTGTCTTTCCAGTTTACATTACAATGATTCAAGGGAAATTTCACTGGTTTTATTAGCACACAGATCTGCTTGGGATATGTAAGAATGATGTTTTGACTATTTTAAGCAATTTAATTTTCAGGTGTACGCCTGCAACTTTTAATATCCCGCATATAAAACTTGAAAACTGAATTGCTTGTGTTCCCCTGTGCTGTAAAGCTTGTGAATCTTTTGTAGCTGAAATAATTACTGTAAGTAGCCAGAGTAAATACTGTCAGCAAGGGAGTGGATCTTCTTTATGACCAGTGCTGTTTCTAAGGTCCAGCTAGTCACAGGCTCGTACTCACAAAATCTATGAGTTTTTTAAATCAGCTATTATTTCAGTAAAGTTAAATACAACCATTTCATTACGCATTTGCTTTTTGATTATTTATTTTTGCTATTTTTCTCTGGAGCTCAACTATTTCTTTTTTCTCTGGTGTTACTAGATTGGTGAATGCAACCCTCAGCTGAATAAGATTACTGACCGCTTGGACACCATCAGAATCAAGGTGAGTGAATGCTTCTAAAGAATACTAATACTTGTGGTTGCTTTTGTTGTTTTGTTTTGTGGTTTTTTTTGGTAACCTGGCTGCTACTCCCTTTACCTTCATGTTCCCTAATCCCTAGTTTCATAGCTGTGCGTATCTGACTCTGATTTGGGACAGTTTAGGCACATTCTTGTTAAGTAAAGTTGAAAACTAAGGAGACAAAGAATAATTTTTATACAGTAAGAGGTCAGAGGAAAAGGCTAATACCTCACAGAACCTAGTGTCTGAAAAATCTCTTGCTGTGAGAATAATAACAGGGGAAGAACCTATTTTATGGGAAGTTGTGAAAAAGATGAGGGAAAGGTTTCCTCCCCTGTTTTGCTGAGGTACAAGGTGAGAAGTAAGCTATTGTTTCTATGAGAGACATCAGCTGATTCACAACATCATGTTTTGTCCAGGCATCTCTGGCCTGGTAGCTGGAACAGGGAGAAGAAGTAACCTGTGGGCCTGGGAGGAGTGAGTAGGGAGGGGAGCAGCTGGCAGTAGCCTGTGGGTGTCTTCACATCATCTCACCTCTCCCTCCAACTTGCATCTCATGGTCACTTGTAACTATGGGGAGCCTACACTAACATGACACCTTTGATGGTGGCCTGCTGTCATCCAGGGTAGCAGCAGCAAAGCTGTCCCAAGAGGTAGGACCTCACCAGAAGGGCACTGGCTCACCCAGGATGCTGCCAGCCCACCTGACAGTGGAACAATCTTCTACCTCCTTTGGCATGGTTTATCTTAGCATCTTGCTTTTAAATAGTATTGTCCTTTTTAAAAAAAAAAAAAACTTTGTGTAAGTAATAAATTTATAAATATATCTAATCTAGAATCTCAATGAGCTAGTTTTTTTCTCTTTCCAGGGTAAAAGAGCACTGTTCACAAACTTTGATCCTAGCTGTCTGCTTCCCAAGTCCCTGGACTACTGGACTTACTTTGGCTCTCTCACTGTTCCACCTCTTCTTGAGAGTGTCATCTGGATTGTTCTGAGAGAGCCCATAAGTGTTTGTTCTGAACAGGTATTTTTGATTTTTCACTGCTGTAAAAATGTTGCTTTTGTAAGACTTGAAACTGGAAACGCCACCCAAATATATATTTTTTTTTTTTTGCAGACCTTGGCATTGCATACTTTATCAATTTTTCAAAGGATAAAATAAGTCTATAAAATTTATCCTGACTTCTTGTTGCCTTTCTGTACCTAACAGCTATTTATTACCTATTGTTTAAAAAGAATCTGCATACTCTAAAAATTAACTATTAAAAATAACCCACAAGGAACTTACGGAAAAAAGGGTTCTGGTGACACTTAGAAATCCTGGAATTCCATTCGCTTCCATCATTTGCATATCCTGCTCAATCCTCTCCTCTGGCATTTTTTTTGGCAGATCACTAGTAAATTCCTTCTTCATACCACAGATGTAAAACTTGGTGAATTTACTAGAATAATGAAAAACAAATACAATGGTAATAAGTTGTTTTTTATGTTAGGCTATCTTAGGAAAAGTGTTGATACCACATCATCTACTTAAATTTCTTGTTAAATTAAGCTTCATGCTATATATTAATGTTGCAACAGTGACACCCAGTGGGCCGATCATCTCAGGTATAAAGAGTTTTTCCCGCTGGAGACACTGAAGTTATGTCAAATTATACCTTCTGATATCAGATGTTGATAAATACGTCACCTGCAACATGTCATTGATATTCTTGGCACACTGCAACCGTTAAGATTTTTGCACCACAGCATTTGTCTCATTCATGGTCAGTATTACAAATACCTCAGAAAATTCAGTACCCTGGCCCACATACTGAGCAGAAATGGCGATGTCTTTGCGCAAAATGTTGACAGCACACTGAATGGGATACCTGTTGGTCAGGAAACCTCAAATTCTGTTTGTAACTGATTTAAGTCATGTATTTTCTCAACGTGTGCATTTTTCTCATTTGTATCTCTTCCCCCCCTCCCCTCAGTCTGCCTTTGTAAGACTCACTGCAATGCGTATGGATCTAGGATTGACATTTTGGTTTAAGATACCAGCTTCCCAAAGACAAGACATTGTTCAGGTTAAAATATTCTTATTTGGGCTAATCTATAATTAATACATTCTAAAATGTGAAATACTGTATGCAAACACCCATGTCTAACAGGTTCAGAGGATATGTTGTCAGAAACAATGTCAAATACAGTGATTCTTTACTAGTTGTCTTACACAGACTGTAGCTATATCTTATGTATTAAAGTATAAATGTGCTTCATTCTTATAAGCTTGCATGTAGCTAAACATATTTGTTTCCAGTAATGTCCACCATTGTGTCTGATCAGTCATCACCATAACTGATGCTGTTTTGCCATTTAATTTTATTCTGCCAGTTTGTATTTCTTCCAGGCTTTACAGTTTACTACCTACTCTTTGGTGCACTTTTAACTTTTCAGGTTAAAAGAAATTAAAAATAAATTTTAAGTTTTTAGAAACTCACAGGAAGCCTGAATTACAAATGTTAGCTTTAGAATGGAGTGAAGTAAGATAGTATTGACTTTTTTTGCTCTTAATACAATTAAGATGCCATGTGCCATACAACTAAATGCGCTATTGTTAATGGAATGATTTTTGTTCTGTCCTACCTTTGGTAACCTAGAGGGGAAATAAAGTGGTATATAGAAATAGTAAATATTAGAAATATTAGAAATTAGACCAAATACTAAGCCTCAGGCCATAAATCAGACTCAGATTTCCCAAGGTTTAGAGGTGGAGCTTTGATGTGGGTTTCTGCTGAGATCAGCTTAAGCAGAGAAGTTTATGCTGAGGTACGAATAACTGCTAGTTCCGTGTCTTCATAAGGGAAAAATTTGAAATCTCTCTCTCCTGGTCTGAATACAGATATGTTTAATATATGAAAAGTGCTAATTTCAGAAGCTTTCTATACCACCACACCTGCCATTCCAGGTTAATTGTGAATATACTATTTAAACAAGAAGATGTACACAGGTGTACTTGAGGAATCCAATTTTTTGCATGAAACATTCCAGAATCTTCAAACTATATAATCAAACTAAAAAATATAAAAATCCCTGGTTTAGATCAGGTTATAGAAGACAAAGTGTGAATATAGGAAACAAATAGTCCTTATGCAGAGTTTTGTTCATACACATATTTTGGGAGATTTTCTCAGTAGTCATCGTTTTCATTTGCAAGGACAGAAATGGTGAAATTGTCATTCGCCACATGCCATAGAAAAATAAAGTTTCATTCTTTCTGGCAGAAAAAAGGTGACAAGTAGCTTTAATATTTACTACGTGCTTTTTCATTGGTATGGTGTGAGGGTTTTCTGCTGACCTGTATGTCTCTTTTGATTGCAGCTAGCCAAATTCCGCAGTCTCCTGAGCACTGCTGAGGATGAGGTCGCCTGCTGCTTGCTGAGAAACTACCGACCTCCCCAGCCCTTAAAGGGACGAGAAGTCAGAAGAAATTAGAGTAAAGCCAGAGTAGTCTCCCTCTGAAACCAAAGGCTGAATTATTTTTAATAGTTAATACCCTTTGTGATTTTTTGTTTGTTTGTTTGTTTTGTGAGTTGTTTTAACAAATAGGTGTTTTATTACTGGTTACCATGCAGTCATTTCTGACAGAGGAGTGTGTCCTGGGTTGTTGCAGGTTCATCAGTGTTAAGAGGTCTGACTGTGTTTGAGTGCATTGGTTTGGGAGCGTTGAGGCACTAGGGTTGGATGCACAGAGCTGCAGTGCTGATTGCAAGGGTGAGGTGTGGTGAAGGAGTTGTCCAGAATTTGCCACCAAATTACTGAACAGGATCCCTGATATTACTGTCGGTGAAGGATGTTCTGAGATTATTCTTTTGTTCTCTAACACATTTAGCTTCTGTATAAGACTTCACACTGTAATTCTGAAGAAAAAAATATTTTAAGCCTAATATCATTTCATTGCTGACTTCTACAATGCCATGCTTGTCTTCCTACAACAAGCAGTAATGACTAACAGGGTTTAAGTAAAACAAGATTATTCATATGATCCTGTTATTCTGACTGCTTCATAGCAGTAATGATGTGCTGATTGATTTTTTTCCTTTAAAGCAAATAGTAAGGATTTTGTATATTGATGGATTAGGTATTCCTGAATTCCACCATGTATAGTGGTGAAATTGTCCTGGAACCTGAAAACTGCAAGGTGGAAGAGCACAGAGGGAACCGTTTGTTCCTAAATCCAGTCTGTTGCAGTTGGTGAACAGTAAGGGACCGTAACACTATATCCATGGAGCATCAGGCTCCTACCACTTAAAATCAGGATGCAGAGGTAGCTGTTGCTCCAGCCCATTTCATGCTTAGACGCGTTGCCCGCTGCAGTGTGAATGAAACCCATGCCTGATACCTCACATCTTGCAGTGGAGCACAGCACTACTCAGGTGTGTAGTGTCTCCTAAGTACTGTCTGATGTTCTGCTGCCATAGCTGAACTTGTGTGGTTGCACTTATATTCCAAGACCAAAGATAGCAGTTAGAGCTAGCCAAAGAAATCAGAATCAAGTCAAAATCTAATAAAAGGTCAGCCCTCAACAGCGATGCATTGAAACGTCTGGCTTTATGAATTGACTTGAGCATGTTTCTCTCAGGAGCTTTTGTTATCTGAATATAATTGCTCGTTTTACACAAAATTTATTTTTATTATTTTTAATGAACTTGCTATAGGATATAGCTTAGTATAGGATTAGATTTACCCTCAGATTGTGAGAACTAGGTAGTGAAAAACAGTGGTACCTGGAAGAGGCAGCTAGAGGTTACAGGGGCAGCACCTACCAGCAATCTCTGTAGTAATTCTGACTGGCTCATCTTTGATGACTGCTCTCCATGAATCTGAGGATTTTTATAGGTTTTCTACGCTGTGCCTTTTACCTCAACAGGTCTTTTGATCTTAGATGGACAAACGAGGGAAAACTGAATCATGATTGATTTTTTATCTTTATATACCTTCTTATAACTGAATAAATTAGACATAGAGACATAGATATTTAGCTTAGTTTAAGGTAGGTGGATTTTTTGTTTGTTTTCTCCTCCCCAGAATATAGCTACTATTGCTGCAAGGCCTCTCGATGCCTTCTGAGTGTTTTCTGAAGGAAAGAACACAGTAGACCATGGGAGAAATAAAAGACATTTGGCAGTGGCAGTAAGTACAAGCATTAACCAAAGGGGAAAAACTTCTAGGCACTTTTTGTTTTCTGGCATAGGGAGAAGAATGTAGCTGAAAAGACCTCAGGTTGGTTCTTTCTGAATGAGGACATCTGGAAAATGTGCGTGGGGAGAGCAGAAGTGTGTTGCGTGTTTTCATACCCTTTTTAGGCTTAGTGTTGGATCTGATGTTTCCCTGTCATGTGAGTAGCTGCAGAATGTGGACAAAATGTTTACAGATTGCATGAAGGTTATGAAGTTTGTTTGCCTCAGAAGAGAAAGTAATAAGGCTACTGCTTTGTATCAGAAACAAAAGTTTTACATGTTTTTTACATATTGAAAACAGTGGAGTTGATCCACTGCTTTCATATTTATAAGGATTTTAGCAAAATAAAAAATGGATTTTATGAATGTGTCCTGTATTTTCTATTGAAGAGATCGACATTTTACAGAGAAAGCTGCAGTTTTATAACTAGTGCCTTCAGCTCAAGTTTTGCAAAAAATTGTCACCCCTCATTTGAAGTCTGTATTTGGGCAGTGTAGTGTTAGGTATCTTTATTATCTCTCAAGTAAAATGTCTTTGGCAGTGGTAATACATGCAGTCATTTGTACATAAAGTTTCTGATAGCGCTTCTTTGAACTATTGACTATTTTTTATAGAGTTATGCAAGTAAGTTTTAGAAGACATCATTCACAGTAGTTCTAATGGTGAGATGCCATGTTCACATTAGATTGACCTAACATGGTACTGAAAGCTAGTGATGGCATCTGAAAAAGACTAGAAATGCTCAGTTGCCTGAAATCCTTTGGGAACAGCTTCCCAGGTTATCCATCTGCTGCAACTGTGAGGTGAGAGCATGGACCCGGTCTCAGCACTGAACACTTGATTGCATCCTCAGTCACTAATTTGCTCGATGCTGCTCTGAATCTCAGCCAGACTACATGACATGCTCCCAGGGAATTAAATCTCAAGTGTGGGTTCCATGCTGTACTAAGATGACTAAAGCAAACAAGGCTAAAATATGTCATCACCCCATAGCTGCAGGTCTCTTTGATCAACTCTTTATCCTCTGACACACTTGGAGCCTTTATATTAAGAGGAATGAAATGCTTAGTGACCAAAAAACATATAGGGTATCTGCTGAAAATAGTAGCTGTCAAGAATTGTGTGCGGCTGGATGGTTGGTCACCCATAAACTATTCTCAGAATTAAATAAACTGCAGTAGAGCCTTGAGGTCAGCTCTGCTGGTGTTGGTGCAGGAAGGAAACAGTGTGCTCTGCTGTGTTTATAGCCCTTGCCAGTCACACTCATGATGTCTCTCGTGTTACAAAGACAGAGTTTAACATCAGCTGGGAAATGTCTTTATGTCAGCAAATCCCCCCTGGGAAGTATCTGCCTTTCCTTCTGGAGTACAGTGGGCTGAAGATCAGGCAGGTACCTGCTTGCTGCTGTACATCCACTTGCTACCTACGTGAGCTTTCTCTGCCCCTGCAGAGATTCGTCTCAATGTTGTTTTAGCAAACAGGACTTCGGTGGCCTTCCAGGTGTGAAGTGGGACCTTAAAGAAGTCAAAGAATCAATTCCAGAAGAAAAAACAAGTCTTCCAAATAATCAATTTCAAAATAAATTTACTGAAAAAAAGTGGAATATGACATATGAATAAAGTAACATAATAGAAGGAAATATGTAATACATTTTAAATAAACTTAATGGAAAGGAAATTTGGGATTTAGGTTCTAGTAGCTTTAGGTCAGCAAGGAGCAGATGGCTAGAGATAAATCTTGTCTAGCCTTCAGAGTTAAAAGTTGCAGATAATTGAGACTTGGAGCACCTTCACATTGAAGCCTCAGCATGAAGGTATGAATGCCAGAGGAATGTTTATCTAGAAATGTTTTTTTTTTCTTTTATTGTCTATTGACTGGTATAAAGAAGCATTGTGACAGTCTTCTTTATCATTCTGCTAGATGGATTATATCTGACTACTGACCTAACTGTTATATGTTGTTCCCTACACAGTTTGATCTTGCTTTGTAGTTTTAGCTGTGGAGTATACTTTGTTCCATTCTTTATTTTTAATTGCCGTTGCTTGCCTGTGCACATTTTTCTTTGATTCTTCTTCCCTGGCATCTCTTTAGGACTTGGGATAAAAACCTTAACTTATAAAACATCGTACAAAAATACAGTAGTGTTACATTTCCAATGTTCTGAACATAGGGATAGTCTACTTATTTTCCGTATTAAGTCTTGCTATTGTTTTACAGATCTAGACTAATAGAGATTTGGTCCAATACTTAATCTCTTAGGTGCTGTTATTTTCGTACCTTTTATTCGTTAAGTACTTACTCTATGGACAAGTGGCCTTTTCTGGGTGTCTGCAGTCTTTGTGAGACAGGAGGTAATGCTGAAGTGCTTAAACAAAAACGTTTCTAAATTAATGTTTTATTTCCTGTTTCTGTCAACCTCTCCATCATTCATGCCAAGTACAGGTTTTCACTGTGGTGGAACATTTGCACATCTGATCTGTGTTGGCTTCTCTCGTGCAGCAGTATTTAAGGACAGGGAATGTCTCTGACAGAGTACTGGATTGTCGCGTAAAAACCAGTTCTCTGACTCAGCTTAACAGTACTGATGTTCTGCACAGCCAGTTCCTGTGTCACTTGTATTGTAGCAAATTTCACCCTCATACCTGAGTACATAAATTTGAACAATTTCAGATGCTTATGACAGTTCCATTTTTCAGATGTAAATCACACAGGTTGCATGCAACAGACAGATTAAATGTATTTTTTATGAAGACCTGATTTATTTTTTTTCTGTCTGATTAGAAGATATTTTGAATAAAGCACCAGTCATTTAAGTGTCAACATTTTGTTTCCAGTTATTCTTTTATGCACTTCCATGAACAACGAGGCAGAAATGTACTCTCAATAAAATAAGAGTTTAAAAAACCAGCACTTTGACATTTTTGAGGGAAAAAAGGAACCCAGTCATCCTTGGTGTTTTTCAGAGAGTTTGTTCTTGATTTCTGTTTTTCCTTTGTCCTGTTTAAACTCCAGCTGCTTATGTAGTTTGTGATTTCATGAATAAGCAGTTTATGTGGAAATCACCAAGAATCTCAGCACCCAAACTTATATTCCAAAATCATTTTAAAGCTCTCATTGTAGAAGGCATAGGTACCTATGTATGAATAGCTGAAAGAATCCTGTGTCCCCAGGCCTGCAGATGGCAACAACAATCCAAAAATTGCTGAAGACTATTTATATAGCATTTGTTACCTATTTAATTGCCAATACAGTTATAAATAAGAGCAATATCTTACTGCTGTATGAAACTAAATAATACAAGAGTCATGGTACTCTGCTATTCAACAACATATTAATTTTTAAGTCTGTTAAAAATGTCTGTAGAGACTACCCAAAGAACTTCCAGCCTGTTGGCCCAATGCCTAAAAGAAACCTTGAATTTCTCAAAACAGTTTAGCTCATCTTCCTGACCGGTTCAGGGGACCTTTGTATGAGGAGCAAAGCCCTTCATGAATGTCTGCTGCAGCAAACCTGTTTGACCAAATTAGTTTTGAACTGGATGATACAGAGCAATAATTGTATATGACAAAATAAAAGCAAAACACTATTTACTAATTAACGTTATTTCAGTAGCTGTAACATGGTGTGTGGTGTTTTCAGCAGGTGTCCTGAGCAAATCCGTGAAATATTCTCTTCTGTACTCACAGTCTGATGGTATTAATATAATTACTCTTCCTAGTATTGTTCCTAAAATGTTTCGCAACTACACTAAACCACCTATGTATATATTCTGTCTGTATATATGTTTATAAGTAAATGCACAATATGCGATATACATGTTATGTGTATGTATATATACACACATACACCGTAGAGTACACAGGGAGAGCTGGATCCTGACTCTAGAGCACAGCAGATTCTGTCGAGTCCTATGGAACTGAGCTGTCACTGGACTCCACCAACCTCTTGAAGTCTGCAGACAGGGTCCTGTGCCCAGGGTGGCCTCGGTTTTGGTGTGTGGATGGTGTCAGGGATAGCCACACTCAGTAGGCAGCTATGTGGGAATGCTAAATATACGGTGTTGAGATGATGCTACCCCAGCAGAAACTGTGTCTTCTGGATGCTGGAGATGCCCAGCACTCTTAAATGCACCAGCAAATGTACTGATGATACAAAACCTTCTATTTTGACATATACTCTGGAGACAGAGGAATGATTGAGGACAGGGATATTGGGTTTGAAAAGATAATAGCGGACTAAACTACATTCAGTAATTTAAAATGTTGAACTGACTGTGAACAACTGAGCAGTGAGAACTGGAGAAGAAGAAGAGAAATGCCAAAGACAGAACAAACCTTCTGATAGAAAAACAGGCCCTCTGCAGGTTGCTTTTGACGGTAGATGTCACTGTAAATAAGGCAATGGTCTGGGTGTCGCCTTCCCACTGACAGGACAGCTGGAATGACACTCACAGTGTCCTGAAGTCTCAGCCTGTGGAAGAAGAGTATGGAACATAACTCACGTGTTAAGGATGTGCTGTTGATTGTGACTTTACTCCCTTTCTTAAAAGTGAAACATGGATTATGAAAAAAAAAAGATTACTTTCAGATATTATCAAAAGATGTTCACGTTTAAAAGATCATATTTAGGTGAATCTGTGCATTCAAATGCTCCCCTGTTTCCTATAAGCAATTAGCCTCACCTAGTTCTACACGCCTAAAAACCACATGCCAGAAACAACCACTTGTTGGTGCAAGGTAAGTTTTTCAGTGTTTGCTTCGAGCTGGAAGTTTCCCCAGCTGTTAAAAAAAAAAAAAACAACAACAAAAAACCAACAACAAAAAAACCCCATCTAAGTCAGTTGTGTATAAGGAGCCTGGACTGTGCATGGCCACATCAGCGCTGCCAAGGAGGTTCTGGAGGTCCAGCATGGTCTGGCTTGGCTGGACTTCTCAGAGCACATGGGAAGCCGCTGGGCAGAGCATGGGCAGCAGGTCGGACTCTGCTGGTGCCTGAAGCTCTGGGAGCAAGTTCTGTGCAAGGGCAAGTTCACACATGCAGTAAATACAACTGAGTGTAGGTGATCATCATTGAGCAGTTTTTTTGCAAAGGGAACAGTAAAGATTCATATAGACAATCTGACCAACTATTTGAAACCAGCTTCTGCGGATGAATTTGCTTCAGCTGTGGCACCACTCTCGCCTCACTCTCTGTGTGAGGTCCCGGAAAACATTTGCCTACCTGTCTCTTGGTTATGAGCTATCTAAATATCACTTCTAGGACTGAAGACAGGCTTCTTGGTTCACACAAGCACTCTGTAAATGTATGTTAGGTGGAAAAAGATCTTCACCACTACAGAAAGATGAGAATTGTAACTATAGGTGGGAAAATGCACTACCAAAATGGTCTTCTCTGGCCTGCTTCTTCTTCTTTTTTTCTTTTTTTTTTATTTAATTATTTATTGGATAACTATAATTTTTACTCCTCTGGATTTCACCCTCTATGTCAGTGTACAGAGGGTACATACAGCCTAAACAGCCCCCACCTCTGGGCTATGGCAATCAGGAAGTAATCTAGTAATCTAGCCCTGCAGCACAGCCATCTAGCAGGGGAGTGGGAACACCCAGGATATCAGAGCTGAACAGCACTCAGGTATGCACACAGCTTCAGTGAGATACTGCTTAAATAATACAGAAGTCTCATGATTGCACTTCGCCCTAGTGACTGGCACTGTGTTGCATTATGACAATGTCTTCAGGGGTGTTTGCAGAGTCACTTCTACTAAGATCCTACTATAAGGGGTTGAGATTAAAAAAAAAGATTAAACTGAAGAATTTTCTCATCTTACATCCAATAATTCATGCAAGAGGAAAATGTGAATAACTGGACTGCTTTGTATTGAAATAGAGAAAGCTCCATTTCATTTTCTGAAAAGTGTGTATTGCTGTTTAGTTACACTTTACATATTGTTACTTATATGTCTGTACTGGACTTCTTTTCTGTTATGGGTTAAAGCTATATTCAGCCTCTTCAAAGTCAGTATTCATCCCAGTCTGGGCACTGGGTCAACTATTCAGCATGCAGGTCTTTGAGTGCTAAGATGTGCTTCAGTTCTAGTACTTAGCACTCTTGCATTGATAGGCACTGTACAAACATTAGCTCATGCTTCTTACTGGCACCAAGAGTTACCATTCTCTTTGGCAGGGAAAAAGCTACCCAGCCAAGGTATAAAACCACTAACCAAATGAATGGCTAGATAGTTAAAAAGAAATAGCTTAGTTGCATATTCTTGTTGCTATCACTTTATTTTGTGCATTTACAGAGAGGCATAATATCACACCCATAATGTGAGTACAATCCAGTTAGAGCAGTGAAGTATTCATGTTAAAAGCCAGTGTTGCTGCCCATCAAGACACCTTCAGAGGCAACAAGGGTCCCTCAGGCTGAGCATGGAAAAGATGCCTACTTCTTGAATGAGTGTGTGAACTACCAACATCCCCTGCTTCTCCAGTGGGAAATGGGGTGTACCTGCTGTGCTTTGCAGAGAACTTAATAGCTGCGCCTATTGTGGTAAATAAAACAAGCCAGGGCCCACTTTCCAGCCCTGGAACAAGGGTTGTAACAAGTCTTGAGTCCATACAACTGATCTTTCCTGCATACTTTTCTCCATACAGTTTATTAGGGAGTATCATTTCACCCAGTTTGGGCCCTCTCACAGAAGGGTCTAGCTGACATTCGCCAAAATCATGCTGGGGAGCTTCCACTTGACCATGGCCAAGTCCTGTCCCTCTCGTTGCTTGTGTGGGCATGGCTAACACTTCTGGTCTGTGCTAGGAGTGCCATGTGCAGCAGCATGACCCAGGGCTTCACCAGCACCTCTCTCCTTTCTGAATCCCACTGGAGCAGCTGCGTGACACCTTGTCCCCACTCAGTCTGGACACTTAAGTCTCCATAAGCTGGCTGCTCTGTGGGCACCACTGCACATGGTATTCCTGTGGGACAGTGGTATTTAGATGTCTCGTAAATGAGAGAGGCAGGCTGGCATCTGCTTTCTGGAGTTCTCTACCGAATTTAGCCACTGGCATTCATCCTAAGTTTCATTATGGGTGCCAAAATGCATCTTCTGAATCCTATTGTAAGCCTTTCTTGTGCCTCTCCATATTTGCAAAACAGGTGCATTGATGCTTCATCAGTCTCTTGTCTTTCAGCAGAAATTAAAGGTTTTTGTGACTTCTGCATCACAGAAGCCAGCACATAAGTGAATGCTGATTTAACTATGGAAACAGCCAGTCTTTGTTAAGTATGTGGTCAAACTAGAACCAACGGGCCCTGTGGTCAAAGCCAGGACCATGCAGGTGAGATTAAGCAGGATAGGAACAAGCAGAAATTGAGCCCCCGCTTTGTCCTCTGTGAGGAAAGAGGAGCCTTCTGGTTTGCAGCCTGGAAAACTGGATACGTAGAAGTTGACTTTAGGTCAGGAGCAGGTCACATATCTGTCATGGGAAGAGCAGTGGAAAGTGATTTTGAAAAGCTGTGGTTTAATGGTAGGTTTGTTCTAGGGGATTGAGCCACCTCTAGCATGAGAGCCCTGCACAGAAACTCTGTTCTGTTCCTAACTTTGCACCACTTTTCTTTGTGGCTTTGCAGTAGTCACATCAAGTCACTGTTTTCAAATGTTACTTAACTCTTGTTTCACCATTTAAAAAGAAGCTTTTAATTTGCTTGAAGCACTGAATACCTAAGAGATTTCCTAGTTAATGGAAGCGCCAGCCCTGTGGCAAGCTGGGTCACTTCTATTGTGACATTTAGAGATTTCAAAGCATAACCTTTGGGAACAAAAGCTCAGCAGTAGCTGCTGAGTTTTGCCATTAATCTAACCATCCTATTGGAATAACTATATCCCTGTGTGCTTGCAGACCCACAGAAGAACATGAGTATGAACGCTCTGTATGTCACAGCCTTGAACACAATTAAGTTTGAAGATATACTCCTTTATACTCACAATATTGTTTTGTTGAGTCATTTACTTGAACTTAGTCTATGCTTCCTTCACAACTGGCCCAACTTGCCGTAGTGTCACAGAAATGAGATTTCAGTAACAGGTCTAGAGCTTGATCTCCTGTAGGCAAATGTCTGGTCTTGCACCTGCTTGAGCCAAATATCTGTTCTCAGTCTCCCTCTCATCCATCAGATAAGCTGCAATGAGTTAAAATGTCACTTGAAGAAAGAAATAAGCATACAACAAATACTTGGAAGGAGGGCTAAAGGATGACAGGAAAGGTCAGCAATGTTCATACCAGGAAAACCATGGAGGCCAGAAGCAGGATACAAGTGAGATGAGAAACAGTTCTGTAGGTCTTGGCAGAGCTTTCCTTTGCAATAATTGTCTAAAGCTGTCTGGAGGCTTCCCCTGGAGCTTTTCTCTCCTTTGTCCCTATAACGAAAGAATCCATGTTACAAACTTTGCTGTGGGATATGTAATGGAAATGCAACACGCAACATAGTTAGCCAGCAGCCTTGGAAAACCCTGCCTAATGTTAATCCTACAGGACTTGTTCAAGGAATGAAGCCACTCTGAAGTTGGAGTGTGACCTTTACAGGCATTCCTCTTGCATATATACATTTTCACAGACACAATGGCTCCATTGGACCATGCCTCCAAAGTATGTTGCCATTGCGAAAAAGGCTTGTACGGTTCCATGAAGATAATTAAGAAACAAGGATCTGTGAAAAGATATTAGGCCACGCTTCACAACAGTGCGAATCAGTGGAAGAGTGCACAGTTTGGTGAGGGACAGAGGAGGAAGACGTGCAGATCTGGCCACCCTCAGAGGACTGCAGGGAAGCCTAATTGCTT
Source organism: Falco naumanni (assembly GCF_017639655.2). Taxonomy (NCBI): domain Eukaryota; kingdom Metazoa; phylum Chordata; class Aves; order Falconiformes; family Falconidae; genus Falco; species Falco naumanni. Next base: position 87,419,235 of record NC_054056.1, read on the forward strand.
GCACAGAAGCAGCTGTGGATGTCCCCCTCCTTGCTTTACCTCATGGGGAACCTCCTGATAAGACAGAGGTGCTGTCAGTTGCTGACAGCTTTTTGTGCCACTACTACCAAATCTGTCCCGACACATTTTCCAAGGGTAAATCTAAACGTTTCCTGACAGCAGGTTGTTGCTGTGCCAGGGGTTAGTGTCTCCTTATCATGAGGAAGCAGTCTGGTTTCAGGGGGTGGCCCAGATGACCAGATTGCCCCGGCCTTCCACTTTCTCTTGATTAACACCCCTCCAGAAGGTGCAAGTTTACAGCAGGGCAGGAACGGGTATGTTCAGAGGTAACATTTATAAAAGTATTGGCAGTGCATGACTTGGTCTTTTATGTTGGCTCATATTATGACATTGCTCTGGTAACTGAACGTCCCAGTAGAGATGAGGTTTTATTGCATTAGATTTTGTCATGACAGACTCTATTTTTTTCCAGTCTTTCAGCCTCATTCACTGCTTTGTCCTGTTCGACTTCAGTCAACAGGCGGTTTGCTAAAGATCTCAGCGAGGATAAGGGCAGCTACATCATCACCACAAATCAAATATATGGTGTCTCAAAAAAGCATGTCCTCACGCTGCCAGGATTCCTGCGCGGGTCTGATGTTTTTGTGACCAAAAGATCAAACACACTGCTTGAGAAACTGCCTTATGCTACGCTGATGAAGGCCATGCTTGCCTGTGTGGGGGTGAGCCCTGGCCGGGGCTGAATTTGGGGTGCAGCTGCAGCCAGGTGCTGCAGCGGGCCATGCTCTGCGGCGGCGTGTTGGCAGATGCGCTGCCCCCTGCCCCACCATATCTGGTTACTGAGCACGGCTCTGGCAGCCGTCATCCCGCCCGCCACATACACCAAGACCCGGGCATGCGACATGCTCAGCCACCCCTCAGCCATCCTCAGGTTTCTCTTACTTGGGCAGGCTGGATTTAAGCTCAGGGGTGTCCTGAGGAGGGGTAAATGCTGTTCCAAGGGTATGCGAAGAATGAAGCTGAAACCCCTCTGGGATGGGAAAAGAGAGGGAAGCTTGGGTCTTTGCCAGCTCGCTTTTAAATTTCCACCCTGAACTCTGTGTGTGTATATTTATAAGAAAATTAAGCAGAGGCTACACATTGCCCAATACAGCAAATATCAGGGACAAGATATTACAACCTCTGGATTTCACAGATTTATCCAAATGTGAGCAGTAGCTGTCCACATACAAAATAGGAAGCGAACGTAATGGATATCTAAAAGGGGATCATCAGGTGGCAATAGTTTGGTGGTGAGGGAAGTGCTCGTTTCAGGCGGCAGTAACAGAAAGTGCTGCTGCTGTTACCACTCCCAAAATGGCACGGCTTGGTCCTGCATCCACCCAGGCTCCCTGGATCCCAGCAGGCCAGCGCCTCGCGGCAGCGCTGTGTTTTTGTCATCTGCTGGAAGCAACCGGGATGCCTTGGGGACAAAGGGCACCTTGTCCCTCAGGGGAGCAGCTGCCTTGTTGTCACCCTTCTGAGAGGAACCTTACACCTTTGGTGGACTTGGCTGCAATGGATAGCTCTTAAAGAAATCAGTCACAGTATACTGTACTGGCATGAACAATCCCATTGGTGTATATTTCCTATGCATACACTATTTAGGCCGAGTTGGTTCTAGCTACACTATGGTGAAATTTGTGGCAAAAATGTTTGTTGATTTTGAAGTTTTTATGGTGTGATCTCTTGGTTACCTCAGTGCATTGCAAAAGACTTAATGGCTTAAGTGGTCAAAAAATAAATGCATTTTATGTGAGCTCTGTGCTCATGCAGAAAAACTTGAATAAGGCATGCAAGGAAGCTATAATGTATTAGCATAGCATAGGCAGCAGTATACCATTAACCCTGGTGGGATTTTTTTAGCATTTCTTTTTCTTTTCTTTTCTGTGGTAAATAACACAATCAAGAAATTCAGAATAGCTAGATAATGTGTTGATATTGACAAGCAGTTTTGTTTGAAAAACAATTCTTAAAGTTTCAGGATGTGGTATTACATCTGGAAGTTTTCTAAATGGTTTGCTGTGACTGACTTAAAAATTAAGTGGTTTCTTCCACTGCCCAATGTTGTTGCTAGCTGATTTGAAATCCCACGTTTCCCATCCTGTGCCATTGGGCTTGCTCAGCACTGGAGCCCTGCATTTCTGTGCCTGTTATAGACGGGATTAAAGATGCAGAGGATTCCCAGAAAGTCTTGTGAAAGAAGTGAGACTTGTTGTATGAGGTCTTACCTTTTCCAAAAGATCTACAGACCCTACAGTAAAAGCCCTAAGCTATATCAGGAGTTATTAACTAGGCCTGCTCATGCTGCCTCTCTCATCTACAGGGTTTATCTGGGCATTCTCAAAGTACACTTACCAGCTGACACCTTTGTGGTTATAACAGTACACTTCTTCCCTTGAGGGAAAAGTTGAACTAGGAAGGATTTTATAAAGAAAAAATGAATGTGGAACATTAATCAACCTAGTTTTCTCTTATAACCCCAACAAAGGAGTCCTAGTTAAGGTGCCCAACAGAGGTGAAGATGGAAGGGATTGCTGGAGCCTGTCCTGGAGCCCATTCTGCTAATCAGATGCTAAATGCTAACTACTTTTTCAGAGCTCTGGAGCTACGCAAGGGAACTTTATTTTAGCAGAGTTACTGTATTTTGAAAGCCTTTGCAAGATGAGAAGAAGCTTAGCAGAAGTTCTCTAGACGAGTTGTGTCTGTGGTATCTTGCATTTGCCTGTTTGTCATTTGAGACTAAAGGTGATTTACTGTGGGGTTTGGCTATTGACACACAGCCCACAGATACCAACATTTTTATATAAAAATAAAATACTGAGCAGCAAATGAGGAAATTATTCGTTCTGGTAAAAGGCAGAAGCAGTATTCTTAAAATTAGCCTTAAAATATTTATGGTTTTCTGTTTGTTTCCTCAAGTCTTTGGCATTGAGAAATCACTCATTCAAACTACTGGCACTGGGTAATTTTCCCTTTCATCTCCTTTATATTGCCAGCAACTGCCATTAGATGTCAATGAAGTGATAGCTTTATGTCGGAAAATAAAATCCTTTTTGGTTTTTTGTTTGTATTTTGTTCTCTTTCCTTGTTATACAGGTAAGAGATCTCTCCTTCACCGGTAGGCAAAGTCTAGAGATACTATGAAATGACCTTGCCTTTCCTTGATCAAGTCAGACATTTCCTCTGCCTTGCCATTTCCTAGTCTATGAATTGCTTATTCATTTTCTTGGCTGTTGTAATCAGGTCCATTTGATTTTCACAGTTGTTCCTACTTGCTATTTTCACTTGTATTTTATTAAAGTAACTTTCTGAAGGAGTTACACAGAAAGAAGCAGGGTAACATCATTTATGTTGGAGATGAACTTGAGACAAACCAGTAGATACAGCTGCCCACATCCCGTTACCCTTGTGCACACATGCAAAGGTCTTTAAATGATGGAACCCACAGCTCTGCAGCTCAGGCCTAATCTAAATCAGGGAAATTATATCTTGGGACAATAGTTAGAGTGCTTTTTTAATAGACTCTGAATGAAACAGCTTTGTATAGGAAGCTGTTGTTCTGCCTAACAGATTTGTTGCCATTTCTCAAATGTGTGCCTGTTGTGGTCTGTTTGTGAATTTTAATTTTTTCCCATCACAAGGAAGATGCCTCCTCCAAAACCAAAGTGATATAGCTGTTCCTCTGTTCTCACTTTTCCCACAGGCACCATCAGATTCTTTTCTGGAGAACTGAGAGGATTGAAAATGATTATTTTCCTGTTCACGGCTGTTAAAGGGATGATGCAGTTCTTGTACTAAGGCAGAGACAAATGGTGTGGCTTCAGGATCATTCATTAAGAAGGTATCAGTTACCTGAGGGAATTATTGGCCTCTTTGTAAATTCTTTTTGTAAGCTTATGGAACAGAAAGAGGCATTTTACTGGCTTTGCTTATTAAGGTAATAGGAATACCTATTACTAATAAAGATGGCAGGAAATCTGACTGAATGTTGATTTGTCTGCTTTTTAATTAGCACAGAAGCAGAGACTGCTTTTGAATACTGAGGTCCTCATTCCCATGCTCATGGATGATCTCCCATTTTGTTAATGATTCTGCATCAGGGATTGATATTATTAGGAAAGAAGCTCTTCTGACAAAAGGGAGATTCTTGTTCATAAAGGTGGAGGTCTCAGACTAAGCTGAAGTATTGCATTTTAGCTGCCATGTTTGTGCTTACTATTCTGTACTTGCAATTAACATTTTCCCCTTAATTCCAAGACAGGAGAATAAAACTAAATTATCTTTCCATTATTTCTGGTGTAAATTGCTTGTGAGATCTGAAAACCTACTTCATACAGAAAGTTAGCTGTAAATGTGGCACCTGTTTTGCAATGGAATAAAGAAATATCTTGGTATGATTTTATTGTATTTCTTACAAATGCATTGCATCAAAGTAAGTTAGTCTTGACTTCTGTCATCGTGCTTAACAGGCTAATGGCAAAAGACAGCAAGGATGCATAAACCAGGCAGGTATAAGGTAATTTGATTGGGGCAAGTTATTAGTTATTCATTTCACATGTTTTGTTATAATTGTTGCCACTACATTATGGTGGTGAGTCACAGACCAAGGCCTTATTGATCCTGTTGCTAGATACACACGCTGGTTAGCTGAAAAGGTGAACCTAGGAGTATGTCTCACTGAATGCAGCTCACTGCAGCAGAGGTGGCATTTTCCATACAAAGCAATCCAGCTTTTGAGTATGTTGGGAACATGGATTTGAAAAATGTCTTTAATTTATAGAGGAAGTGTGAGGCACTGTAAATGCTTACAGCACTGCTTTTACTGTATGGTCAAGGGTATGCAAATGTTAAAGAAGAAACTGTATCTGTAGCAACATGTGCTGCAAAACCCCAACAGATAATAGTCACGTAATTTAGTGAAGGTACTTCATCATTTCAGTCAAATAACATTTAAGTTACATAATGGGGTCAAGCGGAAACCCCATTTCTGTTCTAATGCTTTACGTTTGTATCCTTGTAAAGTCTGACTTTATCTTCTTCAGACCTTTGCCCCTGCTGGCTATTAAATTATTCAGTTGTCACTGCCAGTGCCATTTGCAAAGCTGAGTACTGCTCTGCTTAAGAAAGAGTGAAACTGGTGCTGTAAGTGTGACTTAGGTGTACAGCTAGACCAAGGTGCGTTACTTTCCTGTGGACATATGTCTAATAATCCTTTATTAGGTCTGCCAGTGAAATAAACCAGCAGTTATCATATAATTTCTTTTAAAATACTGATAGCATAGCACTGTTACAATACTGCTTCATGTCAAAGCACTTTCTTTATTAATTTAGTTTTAATCTGGCATATATCAGCTAAACTAGAAAAAGAAAACATTTTTATTAGCCAAATCAACAACAATGCATTAGTAATTGCCTTTACCAGTAGCAATTTCACTGCAAAAAGCAACAGACATCTCATACAGTTGCATAAACTCTTCTCGTGGGAAGCTGCATACTAATAAATTTCATTCTGAACTTTGCTTCTTATCACCATGGTTTACTTAGTACATCAGAAGGAATGTGATTCATTAAATAATTTAAAGTACATTTCACTGTTAGAAGTCTTGCATTGAAACAGATCAGTTGCCTGCCACAAAAAGATATAGATTAAAAGTAGTAAAAGCATTAGCCAAATGCCACGGTGAATTGCAACAGCTTCTGGCAGGACAGGAATATTGCAGCTAAGGACATATGCATGTTGTTATTTCTTTCATAGATTTTTCCATAGTCTTTGTTTGGATGTGTTGCTAAACTGTGGTCCAGATTTGCTTTTGTTGTCTGGAATTAGCCTCTCACCACTCTGCCTTTCAGCAGTTGGGGTTGCCAGTGATTGCTCAGTATGGGACAAGGTGCTTCCTCTTCTGCGAAAGACCAGATCGTGTGGAATTAAGCCAGCTAAATGGAGCAAGGAAGGAAGGGGTATATTTAGCTTTTGACTTTTGTACTGCATATTAGTGAGAAATCATTATACTTTCCAAGTAACTTTCTATTCTTTAAAAAAATTAAGCTTCATAACGGTGAATTAATCCAGTGGTGCGTCAGGATTTATGCTGCCACAGAAGTACTGGAACAAACAACTCTTTTTGAATATCCTATTTATTCCTATATCCAGCTATCACAGAAACTTTTAGATACCGGTAACATTTGGTTATCACCTATGTAAATAAACTGGGGTTTGATAAATTAAAATTATTGCCAATTGTGAAAATAAACCCCAATGCCTTAGAACTAATTCAACTTTGCTTTATATGTTGCTTTTTATCTTAAACTATTTGTACTTAATTTCTGTTCCCTATACACTGAGTAGCCCAATTAATAAGAAATATTAAGGATCTTCATATGAAGTACTTAACTAACCTTATCTGGAAAGATATTAATTCAAACTTCTTTGGAAGGACAGATGACAATAACTGAATTGTGTAAGAAAATTTTGTAAGAGTTTAGAACAGAAAGAACACTTACATTGAAAAGGCCAGTGAGGGATATTTAACTTGTCCTACAGACATTGTTAGGAAATAATGCAATAATAAAGCAATTGGTACAGCTCCTAACCACTCTACAATAGTACTGAATGGAGAAATATAGCTGTTTGGTCTTGTGGCACATCACAAAACTCCCTGCTCAGGCAGGTTTCCGGCTGAGATTTGATGAGAATATGAATTTCTTTTGGGGAGTCTTGTAGGAATGAAGATGGAAAGAATTCATCTTTGTTGCCTGGCTTCTGCTTTAGGAGACACACAAGGAAGTTTAAATAAGCAAATCACCTTTACTGGAGCAATGGAAGCAACTCCACTAATCTGAAGTCATCTTATTTCAATTCACTTAAGACTTTGTAAGATGTGAGTAGCCTGACCTGGCTAAGGCAGAATCATAAAAATTTATTAACAGCAATAACGTGGTGTAAAGGTAGTGCTCATTTTACAGTACAAATGAGACAAATAAACCTGAAACAATACAACAACACAATGTAAAGTGATAATGTTCCTGAAACTAAAAGATGAGAAGGGTCTTGTTCTTTGTAATACCATACCTGCTCTGAGGTGATAGTAATTGGCTCTTTAAGGATAATCCAGATGACACTGTCATGGAGGGGAGGATGAATCAGAGCCACTGTAGATCCAGTAATACATATATTTAGAATATTTAGGCAGTAGGCTTGAAGGATGAAAATTGCAAAAGCAAACTTGTTTACCCTGTGGGAAATACGCTGGGTTAATGAAACCCATGAGTAAAATAGGATTTACATCTCAGTCTACAAGTGAGTGTGTTGCTAAATCAGAGGAGGAAATTTCAAAACTCCAGTGTTTTCTCATAGTATTAGAGGTGAGTTTCTTGCCCTGGTGATACATTTGATGCTGAGATACATCTAAGCTATCACTGCTGACAATGAGCAGTGTCACTCCAAAAACAAAACAAAAAACAGCTTCCCCCCACCAAATGGTATCACGTACCAAAGAGTTCAGTCATCACTGACTAAATGGTTGTGGGGTTTGTTTGTTTGTTTGTTTGTTTGTTTTCAAAATACTGAACTCTGTGCTCCTGAACAAGCAAAACACTTCTGTGTATAATTTTCAGCTGTCTGTTGAAGCTAAAGGGAAGATCATGCACATTGATAATGTTTGCATCTTCAGGGTCAAACTCTACACTCCTTTTTAAAATCCTGTGGGAGATGCTGTATTGTTTTTTTAACATACTTCACTAAAATTCAGATATTCAGATTCTATCTCTGCCTATCCTGTGCCTTTATGAGAGGCTTGGTGGGTATAGTCATTGTAAGTAAGCAAGACAGCTTAAGAAAAGTGCAGTTCTGGTGTTATTTCTCCCCTTTTTTCCTTTCCTTTAACTAAGAAAAACTTGAGTTTGGTTACTGTAAGTCTGTGTTGGTGATGGATACCAGGGGTAATTTTAAATAGACAGACAGATGGATGGAAGTGTAAGATTAGGTAGGAATCTTACACAAAAAGCCCATAGCCATCTACAGGGTGGAGCCCCACAATACAAAATATCTTATGGGATCCCATAAACTCATGTCCAGGATCATACTTTCAGCTCCTACATCTCAACAGCCTCCTTCCGCTGAAACCCTGCATTATTGTGAAGTATTCAAAAAGGCAGATGAAACACTGTGTAGCTTTTAACTACTCTATATATTATCATGATCAGGCTATGATGATGTTTACCTCAGTCTTTACTGAATCCAAGGCCTTCAAGACACCCTTCAGGTTCTCATTGCATAAGCCAAGCTGTAAATAAAAGAATACTTTAAAATCCTAAATACATAACAATAGTATTATTCTGACAGAATCAAGAATAAGAGTATGCTTTATAAATGTTGATTAGTTTAGCTTTGCAAACCCACTATGAATGAGGCAAAATTTAGAACTTTTGAGGAAACAATGGGAAGTTTTGCTTCTGCTTTAGAAAGTAATGCAAACAGTAGTGTGAAAATAGTCTGTGGTTCAGAAGTATATGATTGCTTTGATCATATGTGCTCAGCCTTGAAATTCACTTTGAAAGTATTCAGCGAGATGGTTTTGCTGGTATCTTTTTTGCAATATCAACTATGAGTAATTATATTTCAGCAGTACATAACAATATATAATATTATTTTATGATACTTCCTTAGTATAAAAAAGTCCTTAATAATAAGGAATTCTTTTTCCTGCCTCAATAGGGTTTGAAAGGCTAAATACGTCATATGTATGGATCTAAGATTTCTTGGAGTTCTGATTTAGCTTTTTTTTTCTGATTGATAGACAGTAATAGCACATGGGACATCTATCTGTGAAAGTTTACATTGCTGTAAATGGAGTGGAAAACAAACATAAAATGTGCAAGCATTGCCTGTTACAAAGGTGGGCAAAACACCTCAAGCTCACTAGCACCCATGCTTTAAAACACAGCTGCTCAAGGGCCTGTGGATGAGAAGGGGATTTGGGTAAAACATCCATGTAGCAGCATGGGCAAAGTTGGAAATACGGGCTAAATCAGGGTAAGGGACAGTCATCTCCACCAATTTTACACAAATAAGTGTTTTTCCTAGTCCTCATCACTGACTGCAGTTTTAGTAAGGAAAGGGAAGAGAGACATGTGTTTTCAGTATGTCAGTAACTGACCTTCAGGACAACAGTGACAATTGCCAAGCCATCTGGTTTGTTAAAAGCCTCAGCTACATTTGAATACTTGTCTGCATTCCAGAGAATGAGATGACACTAAAAAGCAATGGACAGGTTCATTTTTGCTGGTTCTATTACAAAGAAATGCTGCCACAGAGTGAAATAGTTAGAAATGCCACTCTGCACATTTAGGGTCTGACCGAGAAACTGAGAACGTGCTTGTGGACGCCTGCAGATTTATGGTGTTTTGCTGAATTGCCCTGGCATTGTCAGGACTCATACCCAGGCTTTATCTTGGGGTAGGCAGAACTGCACATATTCCTGAAAGCAGTTTAGAGGTAAGTACACAGAGATGTGGAAAATCACAGCTTACAAGGGACATTTTTTTTCTAACTCTATTGCTGACAGTCTCCTGTGTATGCTTTTATTTCCATGCCTTTAAAAATGTAATACATTACTTAGCATTTTGAGGAGTGTAACCACTTTGTTATACAGCATGCAATATTTATTCACAATAGTCTCATTTACTGCAAAAGATTGAAGGTATGGCCATGAACATCATGGCTGTGGATGGTTTATATTCAACACAGATCTTTCAACCAGTATTTGACAGTATTTGCTTTAATAGGGTTTTAAGGAACTTTTGTTCAGCTTAGTATGTTGCATATTGCGTTGTGAGCTATTTTTTTGTGAAATACAAAAATCCAAAACTTACAGAACTTGGAAATCATAAGAATTTCTTAGAATGCCTTCTCATCTATGAATATGCTTACCAATTACTTAGCAACTATGTAACTCTATGGCAATAGTCTGGTCCTGGATTATTTGCATAATGTTTCAGAAACATAGTCACAAAAAATATCAAAACTTATAAAATACAAGAAGGAGATCCTAAAATAGAGAAACAGAACATGGAAATTTTCATATAATGCACATAATCTTAAAATTGTGATTTAAATAATTTTTTTAAAAAAAATCTGGTATTTTTTTAAAGCTGAATTGCTGTCTTTTCAACTTACCATTTTAACTGTTTCAACTTATTTTAAACTATTGATTCAAAGCAAACTAATAAACACTTAATCGTGTGCTGTTTAAACACAGCTTAAGTGCACTATTGCACTATCTGTTTACAGCAGAAAGCAATTCTAAAGGGACACCCCTTTCTTGTCTTGGCTGTATCAAATGAGATAGCTTTACACTCTCTACAGTGGAAAATTTCCTATTAGGAACACACTTCTGGCTATGTGTTCCTAATGCCTAAATTAAAAATGTGTAATCCATCCCATTAGTTTGTCATGTTGTAATGTTCCTAAAATCTAAAAAGCTGCCAAAGATAACATTACATGGATTGAACATGAATTATTTTTTGGCATGTTGATGACTATTAGCAGGACACTAAGACACTGGAAAATGAATAAAATCTGTTACTTTAGAGGTGGTTTTTAATTTTTGTAAAAAGAACTTTGTACTTGACATTTGCTGGGGCCCTTACTAAACAGCTTTTTTACTTCTTTCTCTTCATTAATTTCTTCTGGGTTTCCTTTTTTTCTGTTCTTGAAAAGTCAGAAAAAAAACACCTTACAGTGATCAGCATACTTGTAGCTTTGAGGAGATCCAGCTACTACTGTAGTGGGGTACTGGGTGATCAGACTCTCTAAAAAGCAGTTGATTTAGTATTAAGCTGAATGTACTTTTACAGCTGACCTTTACATTTAGCAGATGTTACTTACTTTTACACCTGCACCTTTCAGCCCTATTTCAATATTTAAAGATGGATTTAGATTATCTAAATTTTTATTAGTAAGTACTGAGCACAAAACCCAATTTGCTCTTGCAGAGTCAGCTTTGCAGACACAGAGATGGTATTGCTTTTGCAAAATAAAATAACTATAAAAGCTATCTACATATGCCTTTTTTTTTTCATTTTTTTTTGTACCCCTAGGGATGATATGTGTGACTGGACTTTGAAAACCTGACTTTAACTTTTCTTTTATTGACTCTGCCTCTGAGGTGTATTTCCTTCTATCCACTGTGTGCTCTGAGTCTTACTCATCCATTTGGCCCCCATAGAAATGAAACTGCCGCAATCTATATGTTTCGTTGAGAGGTCTGCCAGCAAATGCATGAAGTATGGTAAAAATATCAATCAATCAAGTCTTCCTGACAGGCAAATTATAGATTTCAAAGATTTTATAACATGCAAGCAGTTTCCTCCATGTTAAAATATTAACGTGTTTTGATACTAGATTATTTTTAAACATCTGGAGAAAAAGAAAACAAACAATAGTTTGTGCAATTAAGCCAAAGGTATTTAAGGTTTTAATTCCAGGTATACACATGAGTGTATTGGCAAATCTGCATGTCTGCTCAATACAGGTACAAAGTTCAGGTAAAATATATGTGAATACACGTTTTACTCCAGAGAGAAAACAAAAGAAAAAATAATGCCGAAAACCAGCAGCTTGCCAGAAACAGTAATTGGATTTTAATAACTGCAGAACAAATTGTCCTACCTCATGGAATTCACTTCATGCTAAAATTTGTGGTATTTATGACAGCATTTTAAAGGTCCCTTTCTTCATAGAACTAACAGTTATAGGTACTTGATGTTTTCTGAATTTAGATTATGAGATGCCACAAAGGTACTCAGATGTTATTGACACTGTTTATTGGTCATTATCATTAATTCCTTGCTTACGAGCACATAAGTGTGTATTGATTCCCATTTTAGTGATAGGCACCTGTGATTGTGCATGATGCTTAGAAATATGTGCCTGGAGTTCTTGGAGCATTTGCAATATTATACATCAGCACAAAGAAATATCCTCCTTTGCTACCAAGGCAATAAGACTCTCTGAGGAAAAAAAGCTAGCCCAGTGTGATTCCATATGGAGTTACACTGTGCGTAACTTTTGCATATGTATAAGTCTCCTACTGCATGTTGACTTTTTTTTTTAAAAAAAAATTGAGTAACTGTCTTTAGAATCTCTCCTCCTACCTTCCCCTCCCCAAATCAGTGACTATCCTGGAGGTTTCCTACTGGGAAATTACCAGTTCTTTTGCCATTAACACAAAAACACTTGCCAACAAGTTCTAATTTTAAAGAATATCACTTGGATCTTCTGTGACAAAGGGTGCTGCCAACTAGTATAACAAAATTAGCAAGCATACCCTAATCTACATAAATACTCCTGAAAGGCAGCTAGTCCTGTTTTCTATATAAATTAGAGAAAAAGAGAAGGAAAATAAAAAATATCTCACAGCCCCCTCTCCAGATCCCCCTTTTACTAAGCTGACTGATTGTCCTTATCCTAAAAATTCATGTGGAATGAATGTCTGACATTGATGCTCTCTTTACCTGTGGAAAGTTTCCAAGTAATCCAGAAAAGCCCCAGAAATGCATCTTTTTTTACTTCCTTGGTTTCAATACCAATAGATTGACGGTCTCTGTTGGCAATAGGGTATAACTTGGCCAGTGGTCAGGTCCTAGGCAAAATACGTAAATAATTGAAGTTTTCTACTTCTAATTCTGTACCAATACTGAATTCCTGACACTTTCCCTTGGAGCCAATTGAATACATAATACATAATTATGTTAATCAACCATGTAATTCTAAAGAATTTTTATAAGGAAAAGAAAGAAATATTCAATATTTTATAAAGAAATCTGATTTTCTATTAAGGATGGCTTTTACCATTGTTGCCTTGATAACTCCAGTTCAAATTTGCCATTTTTTTCTGCTTGTAAGGTAGTGTTTTCTTTAAAAAGAAACTACTGGTGCTGATGAAAGCTGTTAAGACAAGATTTCTGCTTTGATTTTTCTTTCAAATTTCTAAGTAATGCCTGGGCTTTTATATGCCTGCTTAAACAGTAAAGACAGTAATATTTTCGAACCAACATCTACTGATTTAATGTAATTTCAGAATGGCATGATAAACTGTGATAAGAGAAAGGAATAAGGAAACAATGTGGTTTGTAATCTGTTTACTTTTTGATTTAGTATATGTATTAAGACAGACATGACTTAGATGCCAAATTAAAATATACAGCACTTTTAACTGTTCAGATGTTGTCCAAAGATGTTTACACTAAATCTTCACAATCCAAAGGATAACTATGGTATAAAAGGGCAGACTACACGGAAAGCAATGGATGCTCAGCCCTTTTGAAAATCCATGTCAATGATTTTAGCCATCTGTGTGTAGATTTTAGAACATTAATTTTGACAATCACTAAAAAAACAGTCAATCTCAGTAGCTTTTAGCGGTGGAAAACAAATAACATCAGTGTGCAAAAAAATGGCCAACATATTATTAAATATTACATTAATATGACTAGCAATGCTCTCATTAATAAAAGAGGAGGCCCAAAGCCTACTAAGTCCTACCAGCTTCAGATGTTTTGGAAATTATCTCAAGTCATTTTTGTACTGCTAGGAATCTTCAAAGTAGACTTTTTGGGGACTGAATAAGTGCATGATTGAAGTCCAACTTCCAGAGTTCTCTCCGTAAGCAGGTCCTATCTTGTAGTTCAAGAATATTTACACACAGTCACTTACTTCTTCAGTAATAAGATACCATGCCCTGACTCTCTGTTTTAAAGCTAAGTTCTACTAACACATGGGATTTTGCCTAGCTTAAACACTGTCTCATACATGCTTAAAAGCAGGATTGTATTTTTAGGACCATATGCTTAACAAGTACTGCAGCATAATTAAATAGTTGTGGTATTATCTGTATTTGTAACCATTTGAACTGAGTGTATGGAGTACTTATTTCTATATAAAATAAGGTTTAGCATAGACTATGTAAGCATTGCCTTGTCATCCTGCGTTGCAAAAATGGAACCTGTTGACATTTTCCTGTTTTTCTCACAGACTACTCTCAGTAATAGGAAACTGCTGATATCTGCCTTTGCAGATGTCTGCAACTTGCGTCAGGAATTTCAGATACCATTGTGCAAGTAATGTTATAACCTGTAAAACTTGTGTCATTGATGCCTAGGAATACGGCAGGTTTTAGGTGCATCTCAGTTATAGAGAGATTGCAATTTTTTGTTAATTTTTTGTCATTGTTCAGAAATTACATTTTGTCAGAATGGAAACATTTTCAAAGGAAAATTACCACCACAAACTTCTGCTGGAAGAGAGACAGCTTCACCTGCTTAGTCCCTGATCAATTTCCTAGTCAGATTACTCAGACGATATCGGTTTCACTACATCATGAAATTTCTGCTTGAAGTGAAGGGCGCACAATTTATGGGCCTTGGGCAACTTTGATGTGTAAACTATGTAGGAAATGAAAATAGCAAAACTAACAGATCAGCTGGAAATACTAGGTATGCTGGCCCTGGGCAGTTATGAACTCGTCTCTCTGCAGCAGGGAGTCTGACGAGCTGGGTACCCAGGCTTGTCAAGCCTTCAGCACCCTGTTGGGGCAAGGGGAACTGAGGGGCCTGCTACTGTCTTGGCTGCTACGGTCTGGAATGGCTGTGATAAATTACTGCCATGTTTAGCGCTGAAACAGACTCAGGCTGGTGTTGATGGCTGTGTTTTGAGGCTTCAGAAACAAGACCTGGCACCAAATGCTAAAAAGATCCGATCCACTGCTCTGGAGAATGGAGGCATACAGCAGGCAGCCCAGGAGCCCTCAAAAGGCCACCTTCATGCCAGGCACTCGGGACTTGCAACCTCTCTGCTGCTACAGAAGATTTGGGGGTTGACTTCAAGTTACACGGTTATTAGTGAGATGTAAGCCTCCCAGCTTCAGCCTGGCACATTGGTGCAAAGGTGTTCATGGCTCAAGAGTTTTTCGCTTTGAGAATCAGAACTCTTTTGAATGTATTTGTGAGGGGACTGAGCAGCCATCAGTAAAATTCTCAAATTCTTTAAAGAACCGTTTTGAAACAGAATGTGTTTCTTGCAGAAGTGCTGACTATTGACCAGTTCTGATGTCAACTATCACCATTCCTTTGGAATAATGTAGGATAAGCTCCTTCACTCCTATGAGAGCCACAGCACCAAATCAACTGCAGTTGTTCACAGTCATGGCAGGGTGAAAGAACCAGAGTCCCCTCAGTTCCTTGTCTGAAGTCAGTCATCTGTAGACAGCGTTGGTCACTGTGCATTAGTTATATAGATAATATCAAAGACCTTCTGTCAGTAGTCAAAAACTACTGACTGGACCACTGAAAAAAACAACAGACTAGTTAGACAGGACTAATCCAGAGAGATCTGAACTTGTGTTTATGGTTTGAGTGAAACAGATGGTACATTCCAGCATGATATGGGGACAACATAATATAAAGAAATTCAGTGATAAAGATTACAGAAGAGTGTGGCAAGATAATCTTGAAATTTCTAACAAAGTTCTAGGAATAATGGCCAAAAGAAATATAAATCTTGTCTTGTTAGACAGATGCAATGGGAATATAATGTGGAAAAATTGCCATAGTATGTTTTGCTTGATCAGATAATCAATGTCAATTTTCTGACTATGAAAAATATTCTTTCTGAGCGAGGTGAGCATGGCAGAGATTCAGTAAAATGATCTCTTGGAAGAGAAGCCAAGATTTCAGTATTGTGACCTTTTTTCTGTCTCATCAGCCAGACCCTAAAATAATTCTAGACCTCTGATTTAAATGCAGCAGACTGTGTGTGACTGACACAACAGCTGGTTTGCTTCTTGAAACCCAACACAACTGGCTTATGATTCCTCCCATTACACCATTTTATACCTCCCTAAGTGCACTTCAACTTTTAACTATGACCCTTTCACTGTTGTTAAAATGTTTTATAACTAGTATTTCTTAATTAAAGTTTAATCTGTTGGTTCTTACAACTTTAAATTCAAACCTGTCAAAAGCATACGTTTTTGTGCATGAATGTAGAGAGTAAGCTTATTGTTATGAAGGAGCTTTTGAACTCATGAGGAGCTCATGAACCAGGATTCAAAGGAAAAGAGTCCAGTATTCGTTTGAATAGACTTACCCCTTTTTTTAATTCTTGAAGTTACTGTTCGGCTGTACAATCAACCTTTATCTAGATGACAAAGAAACTAGGTTTGACTTCAAACAAAATCCCAGGAACTAAGGTGATGCAACTTAGGAAGGCTGGCTGATATCTTACTGGTTGTTGCACAGCACTTGCCATTTGGATGACTTCTTTCATTTCTCTCTTCTACTTGACAAAAAACTTTTCAAGGCTTTTACAACTTCATGCTAGGAGGAAAGACTCCTGAACTCAAAAAGCACTGAATCTTTTTCCAAAATCAAAACTTTTTGCAAATTACAATAGGGATCGAAGTAAATTATCTATAAATGTAAGTTAAAATAATATAATCTAAAGCATTTTATAATTGGTTTTGTGGCTCTTGTGCATTCCTCCAGAGTACTTGTAGTCCAGACATTGTCACATTATACTAATGCATTAGAACTATGGGACTGAATTGCTGAGACAGCAACCACAAAAAATGTCCCAGCAGCACAGGGCATAAGAAGGCTGAGTATCATGGATGGTAACTAACTTCTTAAAACACAGGCCTGTATTCCATCAATCACTTATTATTGCCTCCACATTTTAGGCTATCCACACTCTGCAGGGAAAGTGTTAGCACCTTTCCAGGAAACTAGGATTAAAGAAATGTGATATCCTTGGCAAAACCTTCACAATATAAATAGAATTGGATCCCTGGCTTTCAAAATGCGCGTGGACAAAGTTGTAATGTCTAAAGCTCTAAACTAGCAAACCACTATACATGTGTCTAACTTTATGCATAGCAAGACACCTATTGACCTTAACTGTGAGTATGAAATTAAAAATGAACATAGTATAGGAATGACTGCAAAAGAGTCTTATTTTAAGGACACTGGCTAGAAAAACAGAATATTCTTCTGAAATATATTAAATTATAAGAAAATTAAAAGGAAATTTTTCATTCTTAAGTGCCAAATACTTGGACACCCAATACACTATCTTGATAGTGAATTGATTTCTGAAAAAAATCCTACAAAAGTCTTCAAAAATATTTCAGTAGCTCTCATAGTGATCCTTTTTAGGTATTGTTTACAGAGAATTGAGATATTTTTATTTGTAATGCTCTGATCAAAATTAAGTAAGTTGCATTAGATAATCTTCCCTTATAGCTACTGTAAATAAACTAGTGGGAGGAAAGTTGCAGTTATGCAAGTTTTGGAGTGACTAGAAGGAGGGTGCTTCCAAGCCAACAGGCATTACTTGATTTGAGGAATCTCTGGCCATCCTTATTCAAAGTATTGCATAGGGTGCAAGAGATAAGTATCGCCTTAAAAATAAAATAAAACATAGTAAATATTGGCCTGTGGCATACAGGTATGAGATAATGGGACCCCAATGGTTGTGAAAGAGCTCTTGTCTCATATTACCTCACGCCTGTCTCCTTCCTGAGATACAGCTTAATTTGTCTAAGGAAGGCTGGTTATTGTGGAGTTTTACCTGCTATCGGCTACAGTTTTAGGCTTTTAATACTAACTGAGAATTTATTTTAAGTGGTGAAAGATAATACATCTGTCTACTTTTATTTGAAGACAGACCTCTAAAACATAAAATGGTGTGTCCTGTAACTCTTTGTCCTAGTTACGAGAACAGCCAAAGTCTGAAGCAAGGAAAAAAAAAGTCATGTCCAAATAATGAAGTATCCATAATCTTTTCTTGTTCCCAGGTGTTCTGTGAGCATATGTAGTCCATATTTTCTAGCAAATACCAACAAAACTTCAGAAATGTCATTATGCATCTCATATTCAGGGAATATATTGAATTTCAACTAATAAATCTAGCTACTAGAACAGATTTTTAGGTGGAGATGGCACAGTAAAAATTAAAAATTTTATTATTTGCAGTTATACTGATACAGCATTAAACAATCTATATCAGAAACGATGGGGTAGATCTATGGAGTTTTTTTCCATTGAATTCTGTACCTTAATATGAAAGAAGCATATACAGCTGCAACAGACCTAGTCTGATTTATAGATATAACATACGACAGACTGCTATGATGTTTTACTTGCCCTACATTAGAGGTTTTCAGCCCTTTGATTTCCAGATGCTTACCTACCAGCAAAGATACAGAAAACCAAAGCCTACTGAAAGCAGGCTTGCACTTCGTGGTTGTGTTTCATTTTGAAAAGAATCCACAGACCCCAGCATTTGGGGCAATAATTGAAAATCACATTTGTGTGCCATGAGACTGCTGAAAATTGTTCCCTGCATCATACATTTTCAGGATTTGGACCCTTCAGTTGGAGCAGCTGATCAGTTTGAATATAGCTTTAGCAAGTATTGCTGCTATTGCTTGTGAACAAATTTGAGCTGTATGTATGGAGCAGATTTTTGTCTAAGGTAACCAAATGTATTCAATTTTTGGAGTTCTGTACAAAACAGTATGTAAATCATTGGTTCAGTGGTCTGTGATAACACTTGTATTCTGGAAGTTGCATTAGACATAACTAAATAGAATCATAGAATCTCATGATTTTGTACAGATTTTACTGTTGGATAAATAGCCAAAAAGAAACACCTTCTTTCAAAGGTATTATTGATTGTGGAAACTGCAGTGTTTTACTCAAAACATCACTCCTGATAGACAGAAAACTTTTTAAGCAGAATGAGACATAGTCACACAACCTCCTGCTTGGAAGGCTGAATTTCAGCAGGGAGCTGTGCCCTCTGCTGCTTGCTTAAGCACAGTGAAGAAGTAGCAGTTAGAAACCTAGCTGTATACCTTTGACCTGAAACGTGGGTGGAATGGGACAATTCAAAGGCATCTTCTAACATAGCTGTTTTTATAGGGTAACGTTGTTGTTTGAAAGCAATTTCTCATATTAGATTTTTTGTCACAATGCTACAGAAAGTTTTATTAGTGTTTCCTTGTAAGCTGCATTGGATGGCTGAGAATATTTTTTGTTTCCAGTCTCCTGAAAGACTAAGCAGTGAAAAACAGGAGTAGCAGAACTTTTGAGGAGGTTTGTTTTTTTCGTTTCATCAGTGACGAAGCATTAGAATTCATGCTTTCTTCAGAAAGAGTGGGTAAAAAAGTGCTTACTCTTCTATCAAAACAGCAGTAGAAAAACAAATGGTATGTGGCTACTGAAAAAGTAATTGTTCTTTTTATTATTGTTGAATCCTTTTTCATCAAATACTGCTTAAAACTTGATTCAAAACTTATTTGGCTATACTTCTGGCTGGCTATTCTGACTTTAATTTGCCATACCTTTTAATGTTACTGTCCCCATCAGTGATAGTCACAAAGAATAATTTCTGTGAGTCAGTTAGGGATGCAGTGCTTCTATCACAGTTTCTCAAAAGGAGTTGTTCCCCCCCCCTCCCCTGCCCTTAACCAAGGGACAGGGGAAACCCCCATAATTTCAGTGTCAGCTGTTTTGCAAAAGTATTTCTCTCCTTGAGCTACTGAACTGCTGAAAAAACACCTGCACAAGTAAGAAATGCAAGTTTTGTTACAAATGTATGGATATGTACCTATGCAGATAAGCATATTTATGTACCATAGATATAGTTTCACTGATTTCCATTCTAAAGATATTACTATGCTAGCAGTGTTCTTTGCATACGCCATGCTAAACCCCACAAGCACAACGCAAGTTGTAGAAGTATCCAAACATACGCTGCTGCTTGATGGCACATGGGCAGGCGCGACTTGTCGGTACCTTTCCTTTTGCACTGCGGCATGTTTGAAACCTACCGCAACTAACAATTGCAATTATATTTTTTAAACAGCAACGGTTTCAGGAATGCTACAGAATTCACCAGTACCCCGAGCCGTTAGACCAACTCTGCCACCTACAGGCACGCGCCACTTCTGTATCTGCACTAAGAAATCCCACCTTAGGCCCCTGTAGAGTTCTGACAGCAGTGAAACTAGCAGGCATCCCAGCTGGGACATCCCAGTGTGTAAACCAGAAATATGGGAATGCGATGAACGATCAAAACTTAATGCAAATTGTATAGAAATGGAGCAAGGGTTTTTTTGCAAGAAAATACACATATTTACTCCATAACCATCTACACTACTGGGCATGCCACTGGGACGTAACAGAGCCCCATGATACTAAACAGAACTAAGAGGAAATGTTTTTTTATAGATAAATTATTGTGTCTTTCCTATTCTTAAAAGAATAGCATCTTTCCCAAATTCCTGATAAAAGCCTGATGTGCCTGAAAATGTCAAAACCAGGACCTGCTTACCCCGTTTCCCCTAGTTTTTGTTGCAGTGTAGATTAACTGCATGTTCCATGCTCCCTGCCACCATGAAATCACACTCTGTACTACCTAGTTATCCTACTCCTCTCACAGAGGCAACAAAAAAATAAACTCTGGTGTACTGGCAAGTGATCAGAGAGAACCATGTGAATCCCAGGTCAACAGAGCAGACCGCAGATCTCCTCTCAGTTTAAAAAAAGAAAAGTTTTCCAGCCCTTTGCTGTGCAGAGATGGCCTTGAAAACTTGAAACGATGTAAACAGACTGAGATGGAGGAAAGGAGCCAGTGTGTTGATCTCAGCTTGACAACAGACGGAAAGCAAGAGTGTTACTGAAGGGAGACAACCGTATGACAGCACACCCACGCATTCATGCTCTTATCCCTTCAGAGGAGTGAAGAAGAAATCCTGAAAAGGTCTCTTTATCCCTTACCTCCCCCCGGCCATTGCCCATCCCATTGCACACGGAGTGAGCAGGGATGTGGGAGGTTATGAAAGAATCTCCCAGCTGTTTCACTTCAGCTCTGAAGAACATCTTTCTTTACTCAGCAGGATAGACAGTAAAAAGCTGGAATTATTACTTTCATGAAGAATTCACATTCTGTGTGTTTCTTTGCAGTTTTCCCCAATTTTGCACTTCCCAGTAGCACTGTCTTAAAAAATGCCTGCTTTTATTCAAAATAACTATATCCTTGTGTTTCTTTAGTGGAAGATTAAAACCACTCAGATGATCTCAATAACAGCACTCTTTGACAGCTTTCTGAAGTGACAAGAAAACAGTTCTAAATAAAGATATTTTGGGTTCTGTGTTTTAGAAACTGAACAAGAAATTGTGACGAGTCTGGGGTGAGGCTGTAAGATGCCAACAGGAAATAGAGGACCCGAAGAAGTATTAGGGATGAAGAAAAAAACCTGAGAGGTGCAGAATAACATAGGGCCAGACTGGAACTGAAGATGTGGGAAGATGGAAAGGAAATATCTGTGTAGCACAGCCTGGTAGGCTAAGAGTTCTAGCCTGTGGCTCCCTTACACACCTTGAGTACCTCTAAAGCAGATGCATAGAACAAGGCTAGCTTAGTGCTGCTTGATGTTAGCAATAAAATATTTCCGACCTCTATAATAATAATTCTGTACTTTGATGGGGATACTGATGTTAAGTGAAGGTTGGTCCTTCTTTTTCTCATCTTTTTATTGCTCCTTGCCAAATACAGGAGCCATTGAATTTCTGTTCACTATTTTTCTTACAGAAGTAGTGCTATGGACATTTTCTTATTTGATGCTGTTGTTGCCCTTGCACTAAAACATGCTGTCCTTGTAGGAAGGGTAACCTCATCTAATGTGAGACTTTGAACTTGAGATATATTATTTTCCGTTATTGTTTCACTATTATTGAACATCAGCATACGATGTACCTGGATATCTCTTGTACATTAACACTACACATTTCTTGCTACATGGCCAACCATTCTGGAAGTATATTTATTTCATCCAGAGACTACTGAGACCACTGGTTCCTCTACTTCTTTCCCCAGTTTGTATCAGTAAGTGAAATGAAATTTTAGCAACCACTTTATGAATACATTTTGCAAGCAGGTCATATGCTAAGGAAAACTAATATATGTCATCTTAATATATGTTCTGAAACATAAGTGAGATATTTTGGGGTTGCTATTTGTGCAGAAGGTTGGACTAGATGACTGCCTGATACTCCTTCCAATCTGAGTGTTTTTATGGTTGTGTGGCTGAAGTTTTGTCTGGAATGTTATAAAACATTTCTTCGTCACTAGGAAAATACTGGAACACTAGGTAAGAATTATATTGAGTTTCAACAAAGCTGGTCTATTTTCAGTTTATTTTCTATGATCAGATATAGGAATCAAAGAATGTGTTTCTAGAGAATATGTCCAGAGTTAAAGATAAGAAGATCAGAGATGTGGGCATTGCCTAGGGAATTTTGAGTATTGTTGTGTAATGATTTTTGTAACTCATTACATTTGGATTAAGACATATATAGATAATGGCTGTTCTCTGAATTTTTATCTGTGGTGAAATCAATCATGTGAATAAAGTATAACAGTAAATAGTCCAGAATCTATCACTTTGTTAAGATAAACAAATAGAATTGAGAGTTCAGATATGAATATTTTGTAGCAAAAACAGAGTATCCATCAAGTGACCATGTGGGATGTTGCAAGATGGGGATGATCTCAGCTATTACAAACAGGAGACTAGTTCTAAATGAAGGGGATTATAAAAGCTATAATTAGCTAATGCTTCCTAAAAGCCTAACTAAACTGTTGGGTTTTTTCCATTCCAAAGTGCAATACCATAGTGAGATCAAGTATCATGTAGTAAATGCAGACAGAGAAACAAATCTTATAAACATGGTATTGTCTGCCATTATTTCAGGACAATCTTGCAAACTCTCTGAAACATACTTTTCCTTTAAGGACGCTGTGATTGATGAAGGACTTTTTACTTATTATATTGGAATATAATGAGCACATCACAATTAATTGCCACCAATTTATGTTAACTTTATTTCCATGTCCACAGGTGATACTTCTTTAATCTCTAATCTGTGCTGCAAATTCTGAAGAAAGCAGATGGATTGCCGAAGACAACAGAATACCTTGCCTCTTAAAAGCAAGCTTACTTTTCTCAGAAGTGGTTTCATTGCTGTTTTACTTACTGTTTACAAGTATCCATGGCATTAACGTAATAACCTGATGAAGGATGATTGTGTCTGCTCTGCATGAAAGTCACCCTCTGTCCCAAGAGCTAAAAAAGTGCACAAATATACAACAGTTCAAACCCTAACAGAGAATAAATGAAGGGGCATGGGAGATCCTTCCTCTCACAGAGGATCAGCAAATGTGCCTTGGCCTTTGATGTCAACAGGTGGGTAACAGAGGGAAGCACCAGAGAAGAAGCAGGACTACTAGCAATGCAAAGGCTTTTCAGGAATGTGGTTAATGCTGTCTTACAAAGGATAGGCAGTTAGTACCATCTGCTAGAGATGCAGGAGAACACAAATAAAGTGCTTTGATGACACATGCATTGACTAAAGAGGAAAGCGCAGGCTTGATTCTCCCAAGTCCACCCCAGCGCACCCAGAGAACATCTGGTAAGCTTGTTCCATAACAAGATCAAGTTACATTAATTTTTGAAACAAATTCATGGTTTCTTCAAAACTGAAATTTTATGTGACTTTAAAAACAGACCACTGTTAAAATAAAACTCCAATATCTCTGACAAAAAATGTTACCCACCTGAACTGTGACTAGTGTACAAGCATCTTTAGAGTGTGAACACTCCAACTGAATTCAAAAGAACTGGTTATAAACATAAATATTGCTTATGCTTAAATTCTCTGCTAAACTGGGCTTGTGTGCTAGATGGCTTAGCTGGCCAACAGCAGCCCTTTTCTCTAATTTAGGAGACAGAGGAAGGTGTGAGATTATCTTGCAACATTTTGTCCTCTATAGCACAAATCAGTCATTGTGACAGTGTATCCAGTGGTCCCTTGAACTCCTGCTTTCTTCCTCATTGTATAAATAAACGAAAGCTTTACTTATTACCATAGAAGCAAATGACCTACGGAACATCTAAGTGACTGTCTAGTAACAGCAAATCTTAGTCTTTTAGCATCAATGCTAAGACTTAGGTTCTGTTTGGATGATAGATGATAAGTATATCTTATGTGATCCTTAAGGAGGTTTTCCCTGCAGGGAGCACGACTTGCCTTCACTGAGGCACTGGAGCTACAACAGTGACTGTTGAAGGAGAGACCTCAGTCTCCAATGCATCTTCTCTCTGAAAACCAGCAAAACTCTCATAATACCAAATAACTCCTGTTTAGCATCACTCCTGCAGTTGGGTTCTGTATACAAGCATGGCTGACTATTAAAAGATAAACTTTTGGTGGAGAAACAATTTTGTATATGTGACCTTGGGCTTCATGAACCACAGCCTGAGGTAAGTATGTTCATATGAGGAGGACCGTCAACACCAATAGCCTGCTAAGTTGACTGTGGAATGAGAAAATGTCACAGCACTCTCCAAACTATCAAGCTGCAACAAGGCCTTTTACCATCTCATACCAACATACTCTTCATACCAGTCCCTCTGCTGCCTTCTCCTAGTCTGTCCTCATCTAGGGCACGTGTTTTCTCTCTGCTCCTTTCTCTTCCTCAGCTGCTCTCTCTTCATTGCCTCTCAACCACTTAACTTACCCAGCCACACCTGCACCTTATCCACATCAGCCAACCCACCGCCCCTGAAGCCAGCCCACAGCTGTATATTATCAGTGCTAATTAACCCAGCTTCATTCCACTACAAGAAAACCCCCGACCAGCAGGGTAAGGAGATAATTAATGCTTCCTTAGGCATTTGTACCCATTCTGTGTATGAAGGATCTTAAGAAGGCATTCCATGAAAACAATCAACCCCCCCAAGACAACATAAATCTCCAGTGGGTCAGGAGTTAGTCCAGTATAGCCATGTGGTGTGCTCCCAGTGCCTCTGTGCAGTGCATCGGCAGTAAATGCAGAAAATGTCAAACCTACTGCAAGTGTGCTGCGCTACTGACCAATGCGTATGTATGTGCCCAACCAACTCGCTGCACACCCAACAGAGCAGACAGATCAAACACCGGCAGAATGACAGTACATTGTGTGGGTATCCAATTACTCTGCACATCCAGAATGTCCGTTTTCCAGCATTTCAAGATGCTTAGTAGCCAGTGTTATTAGATGTTAGTCAGTAGGCTACTACCAAGAAAAGGAAAGCCATATATTATTACCAAATGCAAAAGACTGCTATCAAAGCTGATAAATTCAGGAGGGCTTAATGAAGGCAGTGTCCTGTGCATAATGAAAAAGAGACTTAAGCAAACTTCTTTTCAAAAAACTTTTGGGATTAGAGCACTGATAGTCCATATCAGATGACTTAAGCCCTCAGTTTAGAGATTGTGTTGGTTAAGGGTTACTTATGGTTACTGGACTATGCATCCAGTTATTTAAATTGAATTCTTTTTATTGGCTTCTGTGGTTTGGGTAGATTATCTGCTATTTTGCCATACTAAATACATTTCTTTACAAGATTACAATTATACTCAAAGATGTAGTTAAACACAGACCTACATTAAGCTCAGACCTTTATTAAATTCAGGTAAGTAGAAATAAAAAGAGCAATGCATTGGATACTCACATGATGGCATTATTTACATTTTTTTCTTCATTGAGGGCAATGTGGAGTACTGCAGCAAAACAGCTAAGTAAAACAGAACTTACTTATAAAACTGAAATATTGCCCTCCCCACTTCTTCCAACAGAAGGAAATCTTTTAGGAGTCGTGTTTACAGTTTTTCCCAACACTCCAGTTACCAGCCCAAGGCCCAGGGTAACCAACTATTGAACAAAAGATATAAGACTGGGGCTTTTTTAATGCAAGACAAGCGTGATCTTACACTTCTTTGTGACAAGGTAACTTTTATCAGGTTTGTTTTATTGTCCTTTCACATTGAGGAGCTTAGTTTGCTGGATTTCAGTATAAAATATTAGCATTAATACATATCATAACTAGCTCTTCTATTAAAAAACTGTTCTTAAAGTTCTGCAGTTTTATCTGGGCATCAAATTTTCTATCAATAGTATAAAACTCTCTCTTTTTCCTGCTTTGGTTTCTGTGATTCTTTGCAAACTGACAAGCTTGTTTGGAACATAAACCTTTTGAAAAGAGCGATGGCACTACAGGACCATGATTTCCTTCACCTTTGGGAAACAGGTTTTCAAGAAACTGTTAGTAGCACTCCATGAAAGCATGTGCCAGGATTAATTGTTTACAGTTGCACAAGCTTGCAGTAGTACCAGCTGTACTACTGCCTTTCAGCTGATCTAAACTGCTGATCAGAAATTCTTTTTGACTAATTTCCAAGAGGGAAAAATCACTCTTAAAAAGCATTAACAAGTTGCTGAAGTAAGCACTGTTTGGCTGACAGAGGAAAAACCTTTTCTGCTTTTCCTTCCCAGACCATCATAGGTGAAGGCATACAAAAACAAGTCACTGGACTTTCCAGTTGAGAAAGGGTGGGTGATGGGTGATAGGATCTGTGGGTGATAGTATGATTTCAGTAAAAATTAAGAGCCCAGAAACTGAAATTTCATCTTTGAAATTAGGTATTTGAGTTTACAGACACTCATTCATTTGCTGCATCTAGAAGGCTAAGTCTGTTTGGAATTTCATACAATTCCCTGGGTTTTGTAGTAATACAATACAAATTAGAGCAGAGCTGAACAAATTCTTTTAGGCAGGTAGATTATATAGTTTTTC
Source organism: Falco naumanni (assembly GCF_017639655.2). NCBI lineage: Eukaryota > Metazoa > Chordata > Aves > Falconiformes > Falconidae > Falco > Falco naumanni. Next base: position 87,446,018 of record NC_054056.1, read on the forward strand.
ACCAGGGGGTTAAAATCAACCTGGTGATAGGGATTGTTGAAAGAAATGGAAGAAACACTAGAAAATAAAACATTTTGTTTTGACACATTAATTTTGTTAGCAACAGTGTATTTTCAAATTAGATTTATTTTTAAAATTCAAAATAAACCTAATGATGAAAATTATGTCAGTGAAATAAATTTTTTCTTACCTTGTTTTTGATTTTAATGTTCTGTTTAGCAACTGACATCTGACATTAATTCAGAGAATTTGACTTAGGATACTCATTCTGGTACCACTAATGTTTATTCAAAATTTCATATTTTTCATTACTCAGAATCCAGTATTAAGAAGTTACTTGTATACATGTGCATACAGATCATAACCTACAGCATCTCTGAATTTATAGCTAAACAAATGCAACTGGTCTTGGAATACACAGACGAAAATTGTTGGCCTGTTGTGCAAGACCTATAATTGAAACACTAGGTTCATTGCCCTTGTTAAAATGGTACAGTGATGCAAGGTTAGAAAAATGTTTTCCATGTCTAATGCCTTAAAATACTTTGCTAGAATTTCTGTAGAGAACTTTTGCAAAAAGCACGTAGTTAAAGCTGGAATGCCCAGCCAGAAGCACACAGAAGGTGACTGAATAGTGAAACTAGCTTTACAAACAGTGATGTTTATGGATGCAAACTCAGAAATATTAACATAAATTTTAGGTTGCTGCAGTTATTTAACTTGCTGTTCTTTCCACCCAGCATGCTACTTGCAGACTGTAACTCTACAAGAAAATAATGAAATAGATTGGTGATGCTGTGCAGTGCGGATACCCAGAACAGATTAGATTTGCCCCCTTCAGTAAGTAGGTAGCTAACATTTAGCTTTTGTGTGGCTTTTGATGAATAAAAGAGATTGCAGGAATCATATTATTCATTTTTAACAAAGTCTTATGAGATAGGGAGTAGGGTGCTGCACTCTCTGCACAATGACAGTGATGTGAACACTGGCCAGGGAGTGACACCCACAGGTCCTCAGAGGACATTAGTGTTAGAGACAGGACCAGATATAATGGCTTCTTGTTTCTTGTCATATGCCTTTCACTAGTTGTGCTGTCCTGGAGGAATTTGCTTTCTGAATAGCTGGGAAATCTCTGCTGTGTCCATGTGGGATGTTTAAGAAACTGGCAGATACTGCCTGGTTGTATAAACTGCTAGTATTGACTGGCCTGAGACTTACTGGTATTTCCTGATCTGTGATTTTTCATTATCATTTATTTAACCCTCATTTCTCCATTTCAACGCACCATTATTTCTTAAAAATAAGCAATAAGATCTACTAAGGAATTAGATCAATTACATTTTGTATCTGGGTTGTGCAATAGTGAACTGGTGCATCATTCATGTCTTCAGCAAGTACACCTCAGTGTGCATCCTGAACATGAAGGTTTCATTGGTCTTAACTCTGAGAAACCAAAGCATTTATGAAGTCTAGAATGATGTAGAAAGGAGAGCTTCCTGAAATCACTAGAATTGAGGGAAAAACAGCAACACAGCACCAAGGAAATGTGAAGGACCAAAGACAATTATTTGTATTCTTAACCACTTTCCACAGTCAAAATTGTGATCCTCTACAATGACAGTGATTAGGATCTGTGCCTGTGACAGTCTGGAGAGGATATACAATGATCGCTGTTGGGAGGGCCAAAGTCTGTAGTTCCAGATTGCACATGTAGCTGCCAGCAGACAGTGCTTGCATGTTCTGGGTGAGGGGTCCCAAGCTAGGATAGCAAAAAGAGTTCCAGTGTTCATTGTTACTGAGCTCTTTACATGTTGATTATAAGCTGTGACCATTATTGTAGTGGCAGAAGCAGCAAGTACCAGAGGGCACCTCTCAGTGTCACTCCTTGGTATGATGCTGTTACTGCTTCCAAAAAAGCCTGAAGCGCAGCACAGTATAACAGTAGCCACTGTCTTCATTGCAAGCATGAAACATAAATTCCTTATTTACCTCTATCTTATCACATCGAGGCCCTTACTAGTCTTCTTTGCAGATGTGGAGTGTTTGTGCCAGGAAATATTCTGTCCTTGTCTAGGAAGAATAGTTCCACAGTGACATAAAGGTTTATTATTTAAAATATTAATTAAATATTAAAATATCAGTTAAAATATCTAAAAGGTAAGTGTTGCACTGATACATTTTGCTGCTTTTATAAGTAACACTGAAGCATCCTTAAGGTCAAGAGTCAAGAGCTTAGTTCTGAAAGCGTCTGAGTACTTGGCTCCATTCTTCAAATGTATTTCTGTACCTCAGCACTACTATGGTCACTGAAATGACTACAAGATTTGAATGGCAGAATTGGATCACATTAAATATGTCTAGCATCGATCATCAAAACCAATCACAAAGTCTCGGCATCCATTCAGGAGAAAAAAACAGGTTTTTTTCCAAAATACATAATGTAAAGATACATTGACCAACCATTACATTTGTAGATAATGTAGAGTCACACCACAGAGAAAGTTAATTTGAAGAGACCGAGGAACAGAAAGATAAAGAAGGGTAGGGATGGAGGGAAAGAAACTAGCAAAATCTTTTGTGCTAGACAGACCACTGTACTGAGTCATGCTGAACTGTCAGACCAACAGCATTTCAGTTAGTTGTACTGGCAACTTCAAAGAGCAGACATGTTGTATTCCATAGCCCAAGCTTTAAGTGGTCATGCTAGAGAAAGCTGAATATTGCAGAGGAGCCCATGGAGATGCATCAGTGTGAATTCACAGAAATGAGACCTAGAATGCAGAGGATAGAAGCTGAGGATTTTGTCCGTAAGACTGTAATATACCACCAACTACAAAATGAGGTACTGCTCTATTACTGTATCCTCAGACAGATTTTTAAAGATTACATCTTAGGATCACCGCATGCCATTCTTTTAGTCTGTTTTTGTGGGGTTTGTTAAAAAATAAAATGCTTTTGATATATTGTTAATTTCTTAAACTGTTCTTCTGATAAGAACATTAACATTTCCAGATAATATTGTTTCTCAGTTACTGAAGGCTTTTTATTATGCGATTTTTCCCTCTCTTCTGGTAATACCTGCTCTTCAATATGTGTTGCTGAAATTTGACATATTTGATAAGCATAAGTCCTTGTACTGACTCCTTTTTAATTACATATTCTTTACACTTGCTGTACACATATAAAGATTTATACTTCCATACATTAAGTTATCTTTTTGTGACCGATAGATTATGCTTTCAATGTTGTTCTGTGGTCTCAGAGTGAAATCTTGACTTCATTAAAGACAAGCATGGGTGTTGATAAAAATGGGGTGTTATGCTCCGACCTTCAGAAGTGCACAAATGGTATGAATTCAGCTTCTTGTAGGGCTTTGGGAAACAGGCACCCCAAGGGATTTCTGTAAAACTATTATGAACTGAACAATCTGTGCCTGCAAAGGGCATATTTCAAGGACTGGAAACACGTGCAATGATTTTCTTATAAAGTTCTCTTTTAGAAGAATGAGTGTCACTGGAAAATATGTATGAAGTATTTAGAATTTGCTGCATTGTTAACTATGTGACATATACCATTGTCATGTCTTCTGTAAAACTCTCATGAACTCCTCCAGCCTCATCATAGCATTTCTGTGGTCTGGTTAGGACTGTTCCCAGGTAGATGTTACTGCCAGAGTATCACTCAAGATGAAGGTCGTACATAAAACTCCACCTTGATATAGAAGAGTTGCCAGTCTGCTGGAATCTCCAAACAGGCACGTCCAGATCTTATAAAAGCAAACAGTATAGGTCAAATTCTCATACTTGGATTATTGCAAGTCACACTGTGCCAGTGTGTATAAAAGTAGACAGCCCAGCTCAGATTTGGATTTCAGTGTGAGTACTATATAGGAAAATCATTATGAGAAAAGAGTCATCTTCCTGCAGTGTTTATCAGTTTAGGTTTTTTACATCTGGAAGATGGATTTTAAACAGGCAGAATATTGTTGTATCAGATCTCTATGTGATATTGAATAGATTTACTTTTTTATTATTTTGCTACTGATAGCCTTTTAAGTCTATGCCCATTTTAATAGATTGTCACAAGGAAAACTTGTTCATCTTTTAGTTCCTTTTGCTAAATCCAAATTCTGGTTTATTGTTTTCAAGTTTATTATATCTCATGGACTAAATATTAAGTTCTGCAAATGGTAATATAGGTTCTGAGCCACAACAGGAGAATGATGGGATTTTGCAAGCAAAGTCCTAGCGTCCAAACCACAGACTGCTGAGTTATATGCCTTCTGAAATGGAAAGATGCATTAAAAGTCTGCCTCTTGTTTGTCTAGATGTGCTACACTCTGCTTTTCATCAAATAAAATAAATGTAGCTAAAGAGCTCGGTGTGTATAAAACCAACAAAACTGACCCAATATGCTTCTCATTTTCATTTGGCAGATCTTCCAACATGTGTCTGGCCGTCAATGGGGGTTTCCATTCGTGCCTACAATGTTTTCCATAGCATGGCATCTCAGTGAAGTGGAAGACATATGACAATTTGGCTTTTTGGCTATGGCATGCCACCATGGCATCCCTCAATCAAAAGCACCGAGTGACATGCCTTTCTTGCACTGCCTGGCATGCAGTGTTCAATATGTCAAAAAACATTGCTGCACCTTCCATATTGTGTATTATCAAATTCCTTTCTGTTGTATTGTTTTCTTCCACAAGCTATTAAATATAGTGGAAGACATTTTATATTTAGATTGGCCACAGGCATTGAGTAAATGCTTTTGCTCATTTAACAATGTGCTCATTGTGGGCACGTTCTGTGCTCCGGTAAAGTTGCATGAAATCACCCATGGGAAATAGCCCTGAGCATGGTGGAACCTGGAAAACTTAGCTTTGAGCAGGGGGATTCTTGAATTACATCCTGCTGGCATATTTACTTCTATGTGTCCCCTTAAAGTCAGCCATTCCTAGCTGTCACACTGGCCCCTGGAAACTGGTATGCTGAGGTGGAGCAGCACTTTGGTTGTTCTAATTATGTCAAGGTACTGGCCAAGCCAGTCATGGCTGGCAGAGCCCAAAGCTGCTGTAAGTCACTTTCCCATGCATCATTCTTCTGTACGTGCGTTGTGGTCTGGATAAAGCCATGACTCTGAGACATTTTCCAGACTCTGATTATTCCTGCTTTCCATTCTCAAAGAAAGCATCTATCATTTCAGGTAAGGTATTTTCATAAGCAAGATGAACATAATCATGCCTTTGGCTGTTTAGCAGAAGCAAATACTGCATCTGAACTGCAAGTCCAACAGTGTCCCATAGCTATAGCAAGTTAATTAGTTCTGGTCCCTCTGTTTCAATCCTTTATTTAGGTGACAAATGCACAAACCCCTCCTTTGGATGAAAAGTACCTTATTGATTAAGTACCCAACAGGACCACTCTGTTTTATTTATTCTGATAAGCTTTTGAAGTAAAAAAAAAGTTGTCACCAGGTGCCCAGCTGTGATCCTGTGATTTGGTACCAGTTTCAGACAAAAGCGTGTCTGAAATTATTGTGTAGGCTAAAACCTCTCACTTTCAGTCTCATTTCATTGCATTGCATTCTGCAGTTCAGTTACAGGCACGTGTGATGCATGCATTTGTCTACATGGGTGGGTTTAGCAAGGGTTTAGAGAAGTTTAGCATGAAGATTGCTAGTTTGTATCCACTGGAACTGGATTATTCTACTTTTGGTATTACATTTTTACAGATACAGCAGTGATAGGAAGCCGTCTGGCAGGCATCTTTCAAAGCTGTAACCTCAGCAGCACTCTTCAATGACATCTCTTCCCATGCTACATCACTTGCTTTTTACTTATGTCCTTACATTACACGTGCTGCATTGTTGGATCATTCTAAAAGGACAGTCTAAGGGAAGACAGATAAAGTATTTATTCAGCCTGCACTTCACCTATCAATCTCCATTTGATGCTCACATCAATTCTGCCTTTAAGGACAAAAGCAGAACTCTGAACAGATGCACAGCTTTCCTTCCTTTGTAGCCCCAGCCATTAACGATGCTTCTGAAATCTGCTATTTGCTTTGGTCAGTTTGTTTCAGTTCACCAGTTTTCCTCTTACCTTTCCTTCCCTGATTTCTCAAACCTTATTTTTCAGATGAAGCAGATGTCAACTTGCTATGTTTTACAGTGCTACTGAATATTACGGAATGCAGATCTGTCCCTAAGCGAGTGTGACCTGATTAAGGCATAGAGTAAGGAGGCCTGTATTGGATTCCCTGCTGTTTTGCAGTCATCTTGCCTACTCAGAGTAAACAATTCCAGACAGGATTTTTTTAAAATGTGTAAGAGATGTAGGATGACTTTTATGAAAGCCATCCTTAAAAATGTTGTACCTGAATTCTCCACCTGAACAATGGGTGTAATAACATTTATTTTCAGAAGATATTGGGAAGATGCTTTCATTAGTAGCATACTGAGGTACTATGGGTGAAGGTTTCTGCTGCTGGGCTCACAGAAATCCTGAAGTTTTTAATGAATGGTATAAGGCTGATCTTGCTCTCATCTTTGCTATTTCAGCTGGCTGTCTGCTTTGTAAATGTGTCAGAAGTTTAGAAAATAGAAATAAATCACTGCAATGCAGCTACGCATGCACTAGGTAACACTGCTTTTAACTGTTTAAAACTGTGGCCTCTTCTTAGTTACGATGACTTTTCATGACAGAAATATTTACTCCCTAGAGAAAGCAATATCACGCAATTTAGACAATAATGAATTTTTGAGCCAATATCAGAAGGAAAGGGTAAGTGCAAAGGTATGTCCTAAGGGATGCAAAAATAATTTTATTGTGGTTATCTTTTCATGCAGATAAAGATACTACGTTTTCTTTTTGCTCAACCTCTGATGATGAAAGCAACAGGAAAAGAATACCACCACCAGAAAGTCAGTGAGACACCGTGAAATGACTCAGTGCCTGGGGCTGACTCCAAGTACCTGCCCTGCTGATGCTAGCATTTGTCACTTATGCGTAAGTCAGTGCCTAGAAGCTGCAACGTGCAGAAGCTGACAAAGAGCTTCTGCTCTGGGTGCAACAGGACCACCTCACTGCAGAGCTAAAATATGAAGATTTCTTCTGTAGGCATGGGGCTCCTTAATAAAGAAGATTGTGTAAATTCTCACACAGACAACGAATACTAGGGAAAGAACTGACTTGCACCTTTTTGTGTGCAATACCGATCGTGTCCCTTAGTTCCATAAACGGCTCCAATAGGCATTCCTTGTATATATGAAGTTGTTTAAAAGTCTCTCTGATCCCTCAATAAACAAGCCCACTAAAGCTGTCCATTTATACAGACAGAAAATGAGCTGCTCTATTTTCATGAGCTCACAGATGTCTCTCTCCAGGAAGATGAGGTAGAAACCATTTCAAAAGGATTAATGTCTAAGCTTTCTGAATTAATATTGCAACAGGTGTCGATTTTACATGCCTGTCATTACAATAAATGTGACATTATCCATTTGATTGATGACAGAGTAAAAGACTGTATTTTCTTCTGTTTCAGAGTTCTCTTTTGAAAGTGAAAAGGTGTAATTTTCCATACCATTGTACCTAAATCACCTCTTAGTATTTTCCTAATTGAGTTCTGCCTAAGGAAGATAAGTGGAACCAGGTTTTCTTAAGAACACTTTGGTAATTACCTCATCTTTGTTATTACAAGTTTAAAGAAATCATTGTAGTTACCCTAAACAAAGGCCATATTCAGTTATTAGCCTAGCTATATAGGTAAGTTACAATGGGAACCTTTACCTTCCAGCTAGTGTGGGGACATGAAATACAACCCAATTAACCTTGGGCTCTGAATATTGCAGCTTCTCAGCCTTTTCCCTGTACCTCACCAGTACAAAGGGTTTACAGCCTCTCAAAGCTGCAGATTTATTTCCATGCCACTTTCCAGTGCTGATGGGTACAAGGAACACTTGAGCAAGTTTGCTGCAACAGCGTTGGGAATATCCAGGCTGATTCCCAAACATTTAGCTTGGGATATTATTTAGCTCAAGGTATGTAGTTTCAAGCTTAGCTTGAGGTAGATACAGTTGCAGCAGTGGTACCACGGGCTGACAAAGCCAAGGGAGATGGCAGCGAAGCTGGCGTTGGGAAGAAAAGCTTTGAGTATTCAACATAGATGCAGAGACAAAACCAACTAATAAAACTATACCAGTCACTAACTCCCCATCATCTGAACAACAGCCGTTTCCCTGATCGAAATATCGACTGCTAAGTTGCCTGAGAAACACATTTGGTGTAAAGCTCCCCGCACAGAGAATCGACCAGGTAACGCCAAACCCAAATTTGACCAAACAGCCAGGAATGGCCTCGTCTGGTAGGTATAGCCATATATACTCCCACAGCCTGAAAAAACTCTTAAAACCAATTTATGAAAACAGTGTTCCACAGCTTCTGGGAAGCTATGTGCTTTCAGGCGGTGGCTTTCAGAGCCCTCACACGGGAGCACTGGTGAGGGCTGCGAAGCCGGAGCTCTGCGGCCCGCCCGCCTGGTGGCCCACCCGGAGCCACGCCGGCCCACCCGGAGCCATGCCGGCGGGCTTCAGGCCTGCGAGGCGGCCCGCAGCGGGGCAAACCGCGCCGGCGGAGGCACCGCGCTCCCTCCCGGCGGGCTCCCCGTTTGCGTAGCTGGGTGGCCCTCCGCACGGCCGCTTCCCCGCCCCAGCCTGGCTCCTCGCCCCCCGCGGGGGCTGCAGGGCGCTCCTGCCCCCTCTGCCGCGGGTTCAGCACCAGCAGCCGCCCGCCCCGCCGGGCCCCGGGTGCGGCGCGGCCCCCGCTCCGCCGGTCCCGGGCCAGGGCGGGCTGGGGCGTGCCCTGCCGGAGGGGGGGCGAAGGCGGCCGCTGAGCCCCGCCGGCGTCCCGCTGCCTCGGCCGGGGCGGGGAGAACGCGGCTCTGCCCCCCCCGCGGCTCCCCGCCGCCCCGCGGCACCCTCCCACTCACCCACCCACCCACGGTCCGGCCCGCCTCGTCGCCCCCCGCCGCCGCCCTCCCCCTGCCACCCCTCAGGGGAGGCCGGGAGGCCGCGGCGGTCTATAAAAAGCCCCCCGGGGCGGGAGGGCAGGCGGGAGGGGGCTGAGGCGGAGGGCGGGCGGCGGCACCATGGCCCAGTCCGTGTGGGGCTACGACAGCGACAACGGTGAGTGGGGCCGGCGGGCGGCCCGTGCTGAGCCGGGGCGGCACCTCCTTACCTTTCCCCCCTGCAGGGCCCGAGCGCTGGCATGAGAACTACCCCATGGCCAAGGGAGACAAGCAGTCGCCCATCGAGATCAATAGCAAAGACGTGCAGCACGACCCCTCTCTCGCCACTTGGCATGCCAGTTACGATCCCGGCGCAGCGAAAACCATCCTGAACAATGGGCGCACCTGCCGAGTCGTCTTTGACGACACTTTTGATCGATCAGGTCGGTTTTTGGTTTGGCTTTTGGGCGTCGTTAGCAATTGAGGTTTCCAAAGCACCGGGAATCAGAGCATATCTTGTGGTGGTACGTGACCTGCTCAGGCTTGCAGGGAAAAGTAATTTGGGCACATAGAAAAGGTGCTCCCAGAGTTTATTCGGGTGGATCTGGCTGGTTTTAGGTCCACCATAGGTGGGAAAGGGAGGCTGTAGCGGCTGGGGCACCCTGGAATGCAGGCTGAGCTGGAAGGTGGACTTCTCCCTGAGCCACCTCCTTCAGCGCAGGCACTGCATCCTCAGGTTGTGTGTGAGGGGATGGTGTCACCCAGGGGGGTTAATGTGCGCTCTGAGGCGCTTTGTAAGTGAAAAACTCTCTATATACGTTTCCACTGACTGCGATCTTGATGTCTTGTGTTTGTATGGGAATTCTTTAGATACTTCCACAGCCTGAAAAAACTCTGAAAACAGAATTTATGACAACAGTGTTCCACAGCTTCTGGAAAGCTATGAAATGGCTTTGTTATTTAATTGAGAGAGACCAGTCTTGCATCTCTAAGTTAAATTGTTCCAAACTTGATTCCAGAGCTGTATCAGTGTGTAGCTCTGAATGCAGGCAGACAACAACCATCAAAATGAATAATTGATCACGATACCATATAATGCAAAGGCATCTCAAGAGCATACAGTATCAAGCAGTCCTTTATCAAGAAGGAAAGCAGTCTAATTAATGGAAAGCAGAGTTAATTTCCATTGTATTTTTCTGCATCTGATGGCATCTGCATTGGCATTTTGTTCTTAGTAAGCTATATAACTAATGAAATAGCAGTACATTGAAAGATCACTGTCTTTTGTGTATCTTGATGAGCACACGGTTTCCTGAACTCTTTTATTTACTGTTACAGCTACCTGTTACTGTTCCACATCTCCCAGATGGAATCTAAACTATTTAACAGGGACCATCTCTCTGTTACGTATTTGTATTGTGGTTTAGTATTTATTACTGCAGTTTTTACACAGTGGCCTCAGACAAATCATGAATTGCACTTTTGTTAATAACACGGAATGGTCTTTCACTAGCACTACATAAATACCGTGGCTGAGTGCATGGGAAGTGAATTGATTTTAAGTCTTTTCACATGGCAGTTCTGCTCTGTCGTTGCAGCTTCCTAAAGACTGAAATGTTTACACAGAGGCTGCTCAAGAACATGTCTGCCCAAGGAACCGTGTTGGAGAAACACCTTGATTTGGCCAAGCAGAGTGCAGCCCTTGGTGCAGCCCTTCCTCTAAATCACCTTCCCTCCATTCCCTCCCTGCCTCTCCCCTCCCCATCATCTCTGTTGTTTCCCTGGACATCCAGTGGAAACATCACTTCTTGCTGCTGTTACCAGCTTTCTGCCTGCTGCTGGACAGTAGTTCAGGACTGAAGTCTTTCACAGGAATATGTCTGATTGGAATCAAATACAATGTTTAAAACACTGAAAAAACACATGAAAAGCATCATAAACATTTTAGTACCTTCATTTGTTGGCTTCTGTGGTGGCAGCAGCTGAGGATAAGTAGTAGTGACAGATTAATTTTAATTGGAAAAAAATCTAGCTTAAAGATAGCCTTTTTTTTGAGCTAATCACATGTTAATGTGTTAATAACTTAAATGTTAAGATTTATTTTTAGGCTAGAGAGACCTGTATACTGTTATGAAGTGCTGTTCCCAAGCACTTCACAGTATTTGAGCTCTGGAAAGGGCCACCTGTAAGAAATGACTGCTAAATGAGTTTCCAACTCTGATACTGATTTAGCTTGTAAATGTAGGTAGATCACAAAAATTCAGTTGCTGCGTTCCAGTGTGAGGTGGTAACCAAATACTTGTGAGGATTTGGGCCTTAGAGTCTATGCCTTCTTTTTCCTACATTCCAAAGTGAAATATTAATAATAGTAACGTGACATATTTTCCATTGAAGGCTTCTGCAGAAGGCTTACTCAATACTGTATTGAGTCAGTTATGATTATTTATTTTTGTATGAACAAACTAAAAAATAAGAGCAACTGCATGCCTAAAACTCAATGCAGTGCTTTGTTTCTGCTCCCCCAATGGCTGGGACACCTACCAACTAAAAAGGGAAACTGCAAAGTTAAACCTCTTGCTCTCTGTAGGTATTCCAACACATATGATATCAAGAATTAATTTGAAACCATTGGGTACAAGAGGTTTTAAATATTATTTCAGTGTTAACTTTGAACTTCAAAGCTATTGGTAGAAGTTCAAACTTGAATGCTATTTAAACAAGGTCTTCTGGCACTGCAGTTGTGAACTGCATTATCAGCTTTCTGTGTAAGGAAACACGTCTCATTCCTGCCTTAGGTAATGAATGAAAAATATATTTGAGTGCTTAACCTCTGAGCAGTCCCGGCTTGAAAGAATCCCCAAACTGAAAGAGCAGGTGTGATGTTTTGAAAGTCAGAGTTGGTATCAACCGTCAGCCTGATGCATGGTCAGCATTATTTGGCTAAGAACAGCAGAAATAATAGCTTCTTAATTTTTTTATTGGTGGCAATGTTAAATGTCAGCTATAGCTTTTGCTTGCTCAAGAACACTTTTCTTACTCATTTGACCTGAACTTTCTTCTCTTCCATCACTTTCAAGAAATAGATGACTTTTTTTTTTTTTTTTAAGCAGTGAAATATGCTGTAAACATTGATTAGTTGTCTGAACTGTAAAAGGTATGCCAGTCATGGACTAGGGGTATGCTTCAAAGCACCTTTAGGTTAATGTCACAGTCCTGTCCCCAGTCATTTCACAACAGATCATTTCTTGACAAGAATTAGCTGTGAATACCTTCCTTCTCTTTCCACATCAGGAACTATAGTGTGTCCACTTGCCAGTAGAGAAGGGTTGGGCAGCTGGGGTTGAATCTGTGCTTGACTCACAGCAGCTTCCACAGTTTTCACATCAAACAGGACTGCTCCTGAGTGATAACAGAATTCAGCCTCGATCTTGTAAACTGATGAGTGTTGTGATACCCACTGCAATCAGTTGGATTTAGAAGAGGTGATCCACACTTTTAAAGTGTGCATCCCCATTCAATAAACGTGTATGTCAGCACTTTGTAGGCTACTGTTGATGCAGATTATCAATTGCAGTGCTGAGAGGTGGGCCACTCACAGGAGCCTACAGGCTGCGTCAGCTTCACTTGCATTGGGGTTCCTCTGATGACCATGGCTCTGAGCACGTTATAGATGGGGTGAAATATGCAGCAGAGGTAGGACTTATTTTTAATAGCAGTATTCCTTACTAACTGGAATTTGACTGACTGTGCATCTGAACAGAAAAAACATTCTCCCTTTTGCAAGTATTTGGTGTGGATTTTTCTCTAAAATCTGTCTATGAAATTTGTGAGTATTCATCAGCATGCAGTGGGATAAGTTGCATCTGCCAACAAACGTATCTTTGCAAGTGTATACTAACATGGAATTTGCTTCTTCAAGCAAGAGTTTTTGCTGGTATTTTAGAATGTTTTAAAAATATTTGAGACAAAGCAATCTGTTATTTCCAAATAGGAAGATCTGTTTTCTGCTGATGTTTTTCAGCTTTTAGCAGTTTCTTGTATAGCTTGAATTACTAAGCTAGTTTAAGAAAGGGTTAGTAATGAACAGAAAAGCTCACCAAAATCGCATTTGGTGAACTGACATTCAAAATGAGATCCACCTTAAAAATGGTTCAGAGTGGTAAAGGATATCTTCCAGATTTTGAACATCCGTGCTTTAAAATCTCTGTGTTTATTTTCGGGAACTGTGGAAAACAGATGTTTGGGTTTGCTTTTTTTTTTTTCACATGTAAACTACTGCACTACTGTTGTCCCAATTTGCTAAAATTAATGGCTGCTTTAGACCCTGAAGACTACTTTGGTAATAAATATAAGTAAATTCAATCTCGATGCTAGTGAATTACTAGCAAATGTTACCTCCTTCCTCCATATGATTTGAGAATAGGCTCAAAATATGTGCCTACACCCACAAATGATCTGCCGTACTGTTTTTCTGCCTTCTTCCTACACCCTCAAGGTGCAGAGTTTACAGGGGCTTTGCCCACCTGTCATAGGAGAACATTGGGGCAGATGTTTTGCAGGGTCAGTGTGCACAAACATGGCAGACAGAGATGACTGTGGGTGATGGTTTGGTTTTTTTCCCTCGTTCCTTAGCCACAGCCAAACTTTGTGTTCTACTTCCTGTGGCTAACTAAACAGAAAATTCAGCTTCCTTAAGCTATTTCTTGGTTAGTTCTCCACCTTTATCCTTGGCAGTGATAACCTTATCTTCAAGAGAAAAGAAACAGAGAACAATATAGTGATTTATATTCAGGGCAAATTATTTTGTTGATATTTTAAATAAACTGCTTAAAAAAAAAGAAGTTAAAAATTTGCATTCAAAATATGCACCAGACTACTTTTTTTTGTGTGTGCATGGTGCTGTGTTCCAAATGCTACTTATTTTGAGATTCCACACTGCTGGTTGCAGCATTTCTAGCAATATGCAGGAGCCAGAGATTTTCTGGAGGGAGATGTAAAAACTTGAAATATATCCTGAAAATACAGCATTGTCTAAAGTAGAAATGAAAAAGAAATATCAGGTTCCTGTCTCCTCTCCTTTCCAGTACAATGTGCTGAGAGTATGCATTACATACAACCCAGTGTAAATCCTTGAGCTGATATCTGTGTAACCTGAAGATCTAAAAATCTACTTGAGGTTAAGTGCATGGTTTATACACTGCATGTGTGCATGACATACTTGGATTGAACTGTTTATGGTTGCATTGTCTGGTTAATTTTAAAATGTATTTTGTGGTAAACTCCATTTTCTTTTATGCTTCACTTAAATGTGAAGTGATGCTTTATAGAAAGTATGAGCATATGGAAGCATGGGAACAGCAGTCAGAAATACTTACATATAGTTTTCTTTTTAATGTCAATTCCTTTAGTTACTGTGTACTGGAAACTTTTCTTAATTTAATTTTAAAGCTTGTAAGATTGTGCTGTTGTCAATTTCTTGCATTTATAACTGAGGCTTCATTGATTTTTAGTTACATATGGTACACTGGAATCCAAAACATGGTAATTTTGCTGGAGCTTTGAAACAACCTGATGGCGTGGCTGTTGTGGGCATTTTTCTGAAAGTAAGTGGCAAATGTTCAGTCTTTATCATTTTCTTCTTAAATATGTATTTTTATCTTTCTTTAGTGCCAGGGGAAAAGCTCCCATCATTTTCCCCTGCACTGTATCGTTTTACAGGAAAACATTCAAAGTGATGTGCAGACTGAAGTCACATAAGTCCCTGAGCCCTCCAGATTCCATGCACTAACCCCTTCAGAGCCAACTTCTGACACCATTCATGACACCAATGGCCTATATCACGAGTGGTATTGAACAAGAGATGCACAACTTCAAGCCTGGAACACTTGCTAACTTTGTCCCTGATAGCTGACCAGCTCTTTGCTGTGGTGTGTACTGAGTGAAGGGGACAGTCTGCATAGGAAGTGTTTCCTCCTGCCCTTTGTCTGCTAGCAGGCATTGTGTCTGCCTGTCAGCAAGCTTATGTTGACTGATTCCCTTCCTTGATCTCTTGCTGATCCCAACATAAGCTGGGAATCAAAAGGAGTTCAATGAACCTGCTCCAAAAAGAAAGACTTGATGGTAAAATAAGTTCACTGAACATTTTAACCTTGAAGAACATTTTAACCTTGAAATACAGCAGCTTCTTAACAAAACAATACCATACTGATATTTTCCAATTGATTTTTTAATAAACTTAACAGAAAGAAAGCAATCCTAGTATCAAATCTCTGTGTGGTCTAGGACACCGAGAAACACCGACAGGCAGACAGCCTAATAATGATAAATTATGCAAATTTCAGCTATGTGGCTGTCATTTTACCTGCAGGTGGGCCTTTCAGCTGACACAGTGTCAGAGAATAGCTCTCCTTCTATTGTTTTATCACTAGGAAGCTGCATTCGTACAAGCAAGTGGATGTAATTAATTTTACCACAGTGTCCCTGGACAGGCTAGATGCAATGTCATTTTAATTCTGTTACCCTGTGAGCCAGCCTGACCTTTTTGTCTTGTGGTAGTTTAAACTGAAGGTCAGCACATGTCCAGATTCTTCCCTATGACTATATCCTTCAGTTATTCTTCCTTTGTCATTTCTTTCAATCTGTTTTAGGCAGAACTTTATCTTGTAAAACAACTTACAAAGCATAACATTCTGTTCCTATTAACCATGGTAAGGTCAGCTAAAAGGTCTAGAAAAGTAAGTAGCATCACTGTATCTTCTCTGGCTGCCTTTCCTCGTTTCCCTCTTGTTCTTTGGTGTAGGAGCCATTGTTTTGCTTTGGGTTTGTCATGTTCCATGACTGGGTTTTTGCCTACTGCTCCAACAGAGATTGAATTATTTCCTGAAGAATTTAATCTATTTTGAAACAAGACATGGCAATAACAGCATGTCTTGTGGATACTGTCTGCTTTTCTGGGTGCAGAGCCATGTCAAAGCCTTTGGAGGTGCTGAACGTCATGAACACAAGCAATAAAGTGACCCCATAACCTGAGGAGGTCAGGACATGAATGCCATTATATGTCCTACATCAAATCTGATCTGTGTATGTGCTGTAGAATGTTTGAAATGTCTGCAGGAGCTCCGGCTCTTCAGACTATCAAGAACTTTGCTGAGTGCTCATACATCTCACAGTGGTTGTGGGTCGCTTTCAAACCAGGAGCCAAGGGCTAGGCCCTGGAGGGTATAGATGACACTGAGCATGCAGTTTGTTCCTCAGAGTGGGAGATGGCTTGTAGAGTCCTTCAACATATTTTTGAATTCCAAAGCCAGTTACTTGAGTCTGCTATTCCAGGTGTTCTTGTAACACATGATTTTGTGTCAGTCTGTACCAGATGCTCTGAGAGTACTGCTACTTAACTTGATAAATGGGATGTACTGAATTTCTTTCAAACACTGTGGAACATGATGAAAAAATACAGTACTTCTGCTTTGCATTACAGGTTGGAAAAACTCCCAAACCAGAGATGAAGAGAATTCTTGAAGAAATTGATAACATTAAGACCAAGGTACAAAAACAATTTTTGTGATATAATGTAGTTGAAAAGCAGCAGAAGCAGAAATCAGAAGTTCAGATTCACTTTTTGGCATCATTCTGATGCCTAACAGTAGCACCAGAGGTGATGCATTGGACTGTGGAGCTGGACATTTTCTTTTACTTAAGTAAACGTACAACTCCTCACTTCTGTAAGTGTTCTCGTGGTAGAGGATTTTTTATCAATCCTTGCATGTACAATTGATAGTCTTATCGATACTGCTCTGTAAAAATATGCTAGTGTGCAAATATCAAGAAGAAATTTAAAGCTTTTTTGAATTTGAGGACAGCAGTGGCCAAAACAAACACATATAATTGAGTAAAAATTTAGTTAGCCTGAAATAAGATGTATTTGGAGTCTTGATGTTAATTCTTTCTACCCATATTTTGTGCAAGGATGTGAGGAAGGAAAAGTATTTCAGCTCCTCCCATTGCACTTTGTAGGGTAATACTCTGTTCCCATTTAGAGAAGATTCTCTGTGATACGAGAAGGAATTAGGCATAATAGATTTTGCTTTCCAGAACTGCATCCTAAATACCAGTAGAGAACTGAACTTTCTTGCTTAGTTCTTGTTGCCCTGAGGGGACAAGGTGTGGAGATACTCTTTGGAGTATCCTGTCTGGTGGAAAAGCAAAATTTCTCAGGAAATGTTGTCTGATGTCTGCTGTATGTCAGCCTTGATGGAGTGATAATTAACTTTGGTTGTAAGACAATCAGGATCCGGTACTCTTCCAGGAAATACTTTCGTTTTTTACATTAAGTGTAATAGTGCCAACAAAAAGGTTGAGAGTGTCAGCATGACCATGTAATGAGCTCACAATTTTGGGAGGAGAGAGATGCAGATTTAAATTCCTTCAGACAAGAAGGCACTAAGGAATCTAGGGTAAATGCCTGGCTACTGTTCTATTGGATTAAAAGTGTGCCAGTACCTGTGGTGCCACAGCCTTTAATTTATATCCCAAGTGACCCAAAATAAAACAAAATTTTGATAATTCCAGAACAGAAAAATGTAACAATGAATTTGGTTTGGTCCTGCACAATTCAGTTTGTAATTTCTTCTAATTTATTAATGGAACCAAAATGTCAGTACTATTAATTGCAGGGCAATTGCTTGACAGGAAGAAAAGGAGATTGATCTCTTGTATGGATCTTGATGTATAATTACTTCCTTTATAATAACATAGATAGTGATGTCTTTTAAGATGCATATCCCTAGAGTTACTGCAGAGAATTATTTTTTCTTTCTTTAAGGGGAAAGAAGCTCCTTTTCAGCACTTTGATCCTTCAATTCTTTTCCCCAAATCTCGGGACTACTGGACCTACCATGGTTCGTTCACTACACCTCCCTGTGAGGAGTGCATCACTTGGATTCTCTTAAGGGAGCCGATTGAAGTCAGCTCAGATCAGGTAAACTGCAGCTAGTTCTGCTGCTCCTTTACTAGTTCTCAACAGTGTCTCAATATGTCAATGTGATGATTTTCAAGCCCTGTGTTACCTTGCGCTTTTTGATAAGGAAAGCTTTAGCCAAGAACTGTGGGAAATTGCCTGTAGAATGGACTGTTGAAATGGACTGTAAAACTGACCGAGAATCAGGCTCTCTTCCTGGGCACCTCCTGGAATTACTTCAGCAGGAGTGTTCTTGGGATCCTGAAAACCTGTGAGGGCAGAGGTGCCCCCGAGCCACAAGATTCAGCCATCACAGCAGCCTGAGTTCATTCTCTGTGCTTCAGCATTAAGAGGCATGTGAGACTAACATTTAGCTGGTTTCCCAGTCAAAGAAATTGCTGGTCCAGATCTTGACTTCCTAAAAACTGTTAGTGAGAAGGCTAGAACTAGCTAGAACCTGCAAACCTAAATGTTAATACAAATTAATGTACTAATTGTATTCATATAGCTCAAATGTGCATTTACACAGAAAAAAAGAAGAGAGCCAGTCTGAATAAGGTGACCTTCCTTTTAGCTCTTGCATTAAAACTTCTGGTTATTTATACTGTTTTCTGTACTGCTTCAGCAGTACAAGTCAGGGTATAGTCTTTTTATTTGGCTGTTTTCGGAACAGGTTTATTTTGCATTCTCGTGAAAGGGTAACAATTAACAAAGCAACACTGAATTTGAATTAATTTGGAAAACAACAGCTAAGTGCTGAGTTCATGATTGAACTTAATAATCCAGTTGACATAACTTCCTCTGCCTCACAGAACAAAACATGAACTTCTGCAGACCAGCTTTTTTTAACAGACTACCTTGCATAGACTTAGAAGTGCATCCTCCGTCACGGACAGCCATATTTTCTCAAGTGATTTGACTGCAGTCCAGCTCCAGCAGGGTCACAGGAGGCCCCTATTCTTTTTCCACGTTGTGAGTGTGGGTCAAGGGAAAATCTAAAAGAAGCCTTGGCAAGGGTCAAATGATGCACTGCTCTGTAGATTAAGAGTGTAAAGAACCACAGAAACCATGCTAGCTGTTGGTCTGTAGTGATTTCTACCTTGTCATTGTAGAAGAAAATTCCTTTTCTGTCTCAGTTTGTTCTAGGCATCAAGGTCCACACTGCTTCCAGGTGAATTCACAAGACACTTTAATTTTTCTTCCTTGCAGATGGCGAAGCTCCGCAGCCTTTCCAAGAACAGTGAGAATGAACCTCTGAACCCACTAGTTGATAATTGGCGCCCACCTCAGCCTGTGAAGGGCAGGATAGTGAAAGCCTCGTTCAAGTGACGTCTCAAGTCTCACTCTGCTGAACCTGAGTGAGAAAATCTTTGCATCCCAAAGTGTAGTTAGTTTTTGCTGTCTACTGCTTTTCCTCTGGATCCAGATCTGTGTTTCTCAGCTTGAAATTCTGAGTGGTAAAACTCAATCTGATTTTGAAAGCAGAAAAGATACTATGTATGCAAATACTAACCTTAATAAGGAAATGAGATACATGTGATTCTTGACCACAAATGCCTCAGCATTTGTGATAGTGTCACTTCTCTGCCATGTGGTCTTGGATGAAAAATGGGCTCAGTTTCCGTATTTAAAACTAATTTCAAAGGAAATGTAGTGAAGGCAGAAAAATGAACCAGTAGTTCAGGAAAGCAGAGACAGCAGTGGGTCAACAGTAGATGGACAGGAGGTAAAATGTCTGCTTCTACAGCATCTCTAGTAGTTATTTTCCTCAGATATCCCACCTCCAGTGCAAACATCCAAATAATATGTTCCCCTTGAACATACCAGATTTTTCCTTCCCTTTCTTGTTCATAGTTTGTTATCCAAGATTACATTAGTGTTCTGGAGATACAATCTGGCATATTCAGCTTCTGTTGGTCAAGAAGAAAAGATACCTTGCATTTCAGCATTTGCTGTCTTTGCCATGTCCTGCTGCTGCCCACTTATCTTTTCTTCTTTCACTGCTGCTGTTACTTCACCCATCCAGCTGTAGAGTGCTGCTGGTATCACGTTGCCTTGT
Source organism: Falco naumanni (assembly GCF_017639655.2). Taxonomy (NCBI): domain Eukaryota; kingdom Metazoa; phylum Chordata; class Aves; order Falconiformes; family Falconidae; genus Falco; species Falco naumanni. The sequence goes on from NC_054056.1 coordinate 87,466,038, forward strand.
ATTTAGTATAGTAGCTTTAGTATGGCTGAGGGGGAAGTGCCTTTCTTCTGCTGCTCAGACTATGTTACCTCCCAGAATGATGGCTTTTTAGTTTTGATGCTCAGCCTGTTTTTTCATTTTTGACATCATAGTCTGCACATTTATGATTTCACCTATTAGGAATTTTGTTGCAAATGGAGAGGGTCTTTGTGGATAAGTCATATGTGTCATTTCTCTTTCTCACTACTGAAAAATGAAGATTAAGTCATTTAAGTGTTTGTTTATTGTGACTCTGTAGTTAGAGATTCTAAGTGGAGTCTGTTTAGCTGTGTTCCTTTCTGGGGAGACACACCAGCTTGCACATATGATCCGAGCAAGGAATCACTGGCAGACAGATACTTGTAAAACGCCTTCCCCAGTCCTTCGTCATGTAAACTTTATCATTTCAGCATGCTTCCTAGACAGCGTAACACAAATACCATCTAGGTTGAACCCACATGCAGATGATGTGAGTGAAGATCTGCTACGTTATATTCACCACCAGGGTGATTATTCAGCATTGTACATACAGGAGATCGGGTGGTCAAAGGCAGTGTGTAAAGCCTCCGGCAAATGAAGCTGCTGGATTATCTGTATTCCTCTTAACTCATCAGTAGGTGACAGAGGGCATTCTTCTGGAGATGTTGCCACAAACATGTTCACAGCAATATTTTTAAGGGATATGTCAAAATCTGAAAAAAGCAGGGTTACAAATGGCTAGAATAGGCATTTCCCAGTTCTCCTTCACTATTTCACTTTTCACCTTTACTAGAAAAATGGTGCTCCAACAGGGAAGAAATGAAGGAGCAACACTGGACAAATTCTGCTGTTATTATCAGCACAGTTCTGTGAGAATTCAGGAATGAAACTGAGGGAAGAGTTTGATCATTTGCATTCATTTAGAAATGTTCAAAGAATTACTGAATTCCCGTTGAGAGTTAATATTTCAGTTTATTAGAAGGGTATTTTGCTTAGTGTAAAGCAGTTTCATTTTAAAAACCAAGTTCATGTCAGCAGAAACTAAAGTATTGATTGAAACCTGTTTACAAATATTTTGGTGTTGGCTTAATCTTATCAGAAGATCAGCTTTTGACGTTACCAGTGCAGCACTTGGGATGGTATTGAGTCTCTTAGATCCCTAAACTCCTGAATCTGTACATCTTCTCAACACATAGAAATGTTTCTACAGAAAGCTCATAAGCAACATTTTTTCCTACTGTACTATGTCTTACATGTAAGATTTCTTATAACCATATGCAGTTGATCTTGGTGTTGAGAAAATTTCAACACAATTAACTGAGACAAGAGTTTGAGCCTTTCTATCTAAAAGCCATTGACTGTAATATTTTAATCTCTTGTCATTTGGGCAATAAAACAAGATGAGTTGCCTGCACTTGAAATAACAGCTTTTGTGTCTTCAGAGAAGCAATAAATGGGCATAAATAAAAAATTGATTTCTGGTTTTATTTCTAATGCTGAGTGATGATTAAAAATAACAAGAACTTACTAGAAAACCTTGTTTCTCTCTTCTTTGATACATATGCTTGTAATACAAGGGTGGAAGGATACTCTAGTAATAACCTTTTTAGCAGTTGGAGTTTTGTTTAATATCTCATCCTGGTTTCTGTGTTTCCAATTAAGCAGATCCTCAAAAATATGAGACAACAGAACAGTATCACTTGTTCTCTGTTTCAGGTACATAAAAAGTGTTTATTCCTTGCCTGGACACATTGTCTTACATCTTCCCAAAATTCATACATTCACGTCTGATCTCGAATGTCACTAACCTGGATATGAATTTTGGTTTCTTGCAAGAAGCACATGGATCATTTAACTGAAATGTTACATCATTCTGAAATTTTCTGATTAATACATACTTTCTAAGCACATAATTAAACTTGTTAAAGTGAACACATTCTGAAATTTTCTGATTAATACATACTTTCTAAGCACATAATTAAACTTGTTAAAGTGAACACATCATTCTGAAATTTTCTGATTAATACATACTTTCTAAGCACATAAATTAAACTTGTTAAAGTGGAATAATACCTGAATTGCCCACAAAGTCGGATACTGAGTGCACTTTCCTTTATTTGCATGTTTCCTCCACTGCTTTTGAAAGGCAGAATAGGCAGAAGTTTATCAACTACTGACATAGTAGTTTTGGTTCCAACAGCAAACACGTGCTTTGTATGTTCACACAAAGGAATATACAGTGTGACATTTATAGAATTCCCTCATGCGTTTGCTCTGATTCCATTTTGTCCGCTAAATTACATAAAAGCATCAACCTCATTGCAAATATGCTTTACGCTTCTGTTTTTCTCTTAAAGAATGAAGTGTACATAGGTTTTGTTCCATTGCCTTTCTCTATTTGATGAATAGTGTACCTTAGTATTAATTACCTTGGTAATGAGAAAAGAATATGTTATGTGGACTCTAATCCTGCTGCCTCACCTATCATAAAGAGAGAAAAAAGCCTCTGGGCACTGATGAATTGTCAAAAAAGTAAAAATTACCCTAATCTGTGGTGCACTAAATTTTTTACTAATGTGTATATATCTATTAGTTTCAGCAGGGCAGGCAAATGATTGAAGTTGAATTACCACCCATTAGGCTTTGACAGACACTGAGTCTCTCCCAGCTTCCCACATCTCACAAAAGCAATTAATAGAAAACTAAAAGCTTATTCCTACAGTTCCAAAGCTTTTTTTATTAACTGAAACAAGTTTCCCACCAGCTGTGGCCATGTTTCAGTTGGATGTAAATTCATAACTGAACTGTGAATTCCTGGTATGACCCTTGGTATACAACCAGCTATGGTTATGCATTTCTACTACAAAATTAAAAGAAAACATTATTTTTACTGGATCTCAAAGAAAGACTCTCCTGAATTTGCTTGCTGGTGTTTTATTTGCTGAGTAATCAGAGTTAAAGAATGTTCAAATTGTCAGTGAGTTTAGTAAAATAATATAATACCTACTTCCTGAGGCATGTTGTCCCATGCCTCAGCAAAGGAAGCAGCTATACAGTGTATGTTCCACTTCATCTATCTGCCTTTCATCTCGATGAATTCTGGCATTTACCTTTGTCAATATTGCAGCACAAAGCATGCATTCAGGAATTATTTTAATTCCAAATACAAAACTTTAAGAAAACATATTATAACATTCCCTCCCCCCGCGCCCCTCCCCCCCCAAAAAAAAAACCCCAACAACCAACAACCAACAAAAACAAAACACAACGGGTACAGCTAATGATGAGTTACAGATCAAATCAGACTCACCTTTTCCTCAAGACTTTATTTATAAAAGTATCTTCTTTTCAGTTTAGGGCTGCTGTACATGTTGATTTGCAAAAATGTGCAGTAAAATGAAATGGACCAGTTCAGGGTTATTTGTGAGGGAGAGATAGAAAGGCTGTAAAGTTTTGTGTTAATTAAAACACAGAAACAGATTTCAGTACAGATGGAGACCTTATGATATTACTAGGAAAATGAACACCAACAGAGTATTGTTATTACAGAAATTGTTAACTTTCTATATTTGGACTGTACAGCAAAATACTTGCAAGAATGTGTAGAATCCACTTAATCCTGTATGTAACAAATGCCAGATTTCTTTATCAGTTAATAATGAATCCAACAGCAGATTATGTGCTATAAAATTACAGTTTGGATTTCAGTAAGTGTGCTTGTCCTTGTGTTGATTATTGCAAGTTGCTTCCATTCAAAGTAAAAGAAGAACAGATAAAATTGCATCTTCAAAGTTTTAAATTTCAAAATAGGCAAGTATTCACTATTCATGTAAACGCAAGTTAACTGAACTGAAAAAGTCCATGCACTTAAATGAGGAAAACTTACAGAATCATAGAATCATAGAATGGTTTGTGTAGGAAGGGACCTCAAATATCATCTAGTTCCAACCCCCCTGCCATGGGCAGGGACACCTTGCACTAAACCAGGTTGCTCAAAGCCCCATCCAGCCTGACCAGGAACACTTCCAGGGATGGGGCACCCATAACTCCTCTGGGCAACCTGTGCCAGGGGCTCACCACCCTCACAGTAAATAATTTCTTTACTAATCTAATCTAAACCGACCCTCTTTCAGTTTAAAGCCACTAACCTTTGTTCTGTCACTACACGCCCTTGTAAAAAGTCCATCTCCAGCTTTCTTGTAGGCCCCCTTTAGGTACTGGAAGGTCTCCCCACAACCTTCTCTCTTCCAGGCTGAACAACCCCAACTCTCTCAGCTTGTCTTCATAGGAGAGGTGCTCCAGCCCTCTGATCATATTTGTGGCCTCCTCTGGACTTGCTTCAATAGGTTCATCTCTTTCTTGTGCTGGGGACCCCAGAGCTGGACACAGTACTCCAGGTGGGGTCTCAAGAAAGCAGAGCAGAGTGGAGAATCACCTCCCTTGACCTGCTGGTCATGCTTCTTTTGATGCAGCCCAGGATACAGTTGACTTTCTGGGCTGCAAGCACACATTGCCCGGTCATGTTGAGCTTCTCATCCACCAACACCCCCAAGTCCTTCTCCTCAGGATGGTTCCAAATCCATTCTCTGCCCAGCCTGTATTTATGCTTGAGATTGCCCCAACTCATGTGCAGCACCTTGCGCTTGGCCTTATTGAACCTCACAAGGTTGTCATGGGCCCACATCTCAAGCTTTTTCAAGTTTCCTCTGGATGGCATCCCTTCCCTCCAGCATGTCAGCCACACCACACAGCTTGGTGTCACTGGCAATCTTGCTAAGGGTGCACTCAATCCCACTGTACATGTCACTGACAGAGATGTTAAACAGTGCTGGTCCCACTAGAGACCCCTGAGGAACTCCACTCATTACTGGTCCCCACTTGGACATTGAGCTGTTGAATGCAACTCTTTGAGTGCAACCATCCAGCCAATTCCTTATCCACCAAATGGTCCATCCATCAAATCCGTGTCTCCAGTTTAGACACAAGCATGTTTGTGAGGGACAGTGTCAAATGCTTTGCACAAGTAAAGAACTTACTGTTTTTTAAAGCAAAAACTTCTAAAATCTAAGAAACTTATACTGCAAACCGCATGTTGCTTGATGATGAATAATGACCAAAAAGGCTGTTGGGAGTAAATGACAGTAAGAAATTGAAAGGCAAATCATTAGCCAAGAAAATTGTATCTCTGATGTCAGAGATCATTTAAGTACAGTGAATTTTGTCAGAGAAGTCATGTCAATTTTTACTTTTGAAAAAAATACATAGTGGATGGAAAATCGGCCATGAAAAAGGAAGATAGAGAAGAAAGAAATGCAACTTCTATGCAATCAGGATGAGGCAAATATAATCTAAGTCCATGATATAAATGAATGCCTCACTTTCAATAAGGATGACTGAAGAACATGACTGCAGATGAACAAGGACTGATAGGAATATATATATGTGAGAATGAAAACTATCATTAACTGAGATGGTAAATTAAGTAGGACAGTAGAGCAAACTCCATCCAGGTGAAGGAGTTGTCTCTGCTTCAGAATACTGAAAAGATTGGCATAATAAATTGCAACACTTCCGTTATGAACACTATTTAACAAGATCTCCTGAAGATGGCATCCTGCCTTTCTAGGAGAAAATCCAACAGGAAGGTTGGAAGTGATAAGACCATCTGATATGCAGAAGTGGTTGCACTACTGAACCATACCTGCACTTCGCACAAGCAGAAGCGCTTACACAGAATGTTAGCTGTATGGGAATTCTTAAAGGAGGTCTCACTTACTGGGCTAATTATCCAAGCCAGAGGTTTACATTAACACGTGCTTTTGCAATTCTGTCATGCCATCAGTAAGCAGAACCTGTAGTAGGTGTTAGGAAAAAATATGCCTTTGGTGAATTTGAGTAGCACACTGTCACTCTTTTACTGTTACTAATATTTCACAGAAGATCTGTCAGAAAACTTTTGAAAAACTCAAAAGTCCTTCCTGGAGTTAGACCAGCTTCCTCACTGGGCTAGACCAGAAAGACCATGGGGCAGTTGTCTCAGGCCTGTATGATGGTGATAATAAAGCTTTATTGCATTAAGATTTTTAATTCTTCCAATTCCTCCCAGTATTTTTTTTTTTTTTTACTGACATTCCCACTATTCATGGGAAATGAAATGGAAATGGGAAAAAAATGCAAACATCCTTACTGAAAACGGAAGGACGCGTCTTCTTGCTGGACTTGTAATGTTCCTCTTCCACAGCCCACACGGTGGAGCCAGTTCCTCAGCAGTCACTCTCCAGACATCCCTTACAGCTAACACGAAGCCCGAGCTCCTGCACGGTGCAAGTTCGTCTAGTCCAGCAAGAGTAACTAAATAAGCATTGAAACAAATGCCGTTTATCCAAGTTATTATTGAGCTATAAGGGCCTGTGTTTAAATAAATAAATATTGATAGTAATAGACTGGTACCCATTTCAATCTATAAAGCTTTCATATTTTGCCTGCATGTTTATTCATGCAAAATCTACATATATAAGTGCTTTTGCTTCTGTAATCTGAGAAAAGTCCAGCTAATTCCATTATTACAGTTCCAAGGAATCCTATCATAAGGTAAGAGGAGCTACAGATTAAAATCTCCCACTGATATGCACCAAATTGCTTGCTGATTTGAGTAATTACAAGACCAGGACTGCAGGACACATCACCCTCCACACTAGCGATAGCCTGCCTGACTAGCTCTTTCAGTCTACACCCCCCTTTTCTCTCTGCACATGATGTCTCAATCATCCTTCATGGTTATGGTAATTTCTTCACTGAACTAACAAACTAAGACATTTCCATTAAAGTTTGCTTCTTTCAGAGAACAGTGATTTTTTTTTTTGTCTTAACACTGCAGGTTGCCAGCCATTAAGCCCTAATTTAAGAGCTCTCACAGTGTTGTGCATTGTCTGTGTAATAAATCTCTTTGGAGAAAGAGTATAATCAAGAAATAATTTTTCTTCTTAAGATATCATTGAGCAATGGATGGCATCAGTGTCTGCAGCATACCTAAATTTACAGCCAAACAAATGCTACTGACCCTTGAATAAAGAGATGAAAGATGATTTGTTGCCCAACAGTATGTAAGACCTATAATTGAAACACTGATTTCATTGTCTGTGTTGGGAAAGGTAGGGGATGCAAGTTTAGAAACAATATTTTCCAAGCCTAAAGACTTAGAACACTTTACTATAATTGCCACCAATGAAAAATTCTGAAAAAGGCATGGAGTCAGTGTAATCTAAATAAAGTTGAGGATATGGAACATGTCTTCTGCCTTTAAGGTAGTAACTGTGGAAGCACTTAGATTTAAAAGAATACAGTAGAGTATTAATTAACAGGGATATAGTTATGTTCTTATATTGATGTCCATCGTCAGCCTATTTCAATGCCACCCTAAGAAGTACCATAAAATATTTTTAAAGTTCCCAACCAGAGTTCCTATATGTGCTTCCTGTAGCCTTAAAAACAAAAAATCATAATATTTGCTGTCTATACAGGTATCTACTTGTTCTCTTAGAGGTGATGGGGAGCAAAAGCCTAATGCAGAGAATCCTGCCTGGCAGTTCTTTATAAAAGCAACTTCTTGCTTGTGACCTTTTACCCAGGGATATGACCTGAGTTGCACATATTCCGATCAACTTGAACTTTTAATAGTTAATATTTAACAGTTTAAAATAATTAAAATTGTATTAGTTAAATTCAGTAGAAGTGAACATTGCCAGTCAATAGTTATTTTCAGAAACCTGACAAAATCTGCTGCTCATGCTACTTTGCCGAGCTCAGCTGACCTAGTTACTCTTTGCCACCCGTGCTAGAAGCATGGTGTTCACTTGTCACAGGACCTGACTGACGGCTTAGCCATTTTTAAATACTGGTATTCACTTGCTCTGTAATTCTCTAAATGCTGAACAAAAAGCAACACTACATTTGTGCTCTTCTTTATTATTATTATTATTTCTTTCTTGTTGTATTGAAATGTCTTTAATCAGGAAATGAAGTCACACGATTCAGAAAAGATTTGCCTGGAACAGCTTCGCAGTAGCATCTAGGTAATACTACATGTAGAACCATAAAACTTTAAGTTAAACAGTGGGTCCATTTCTTTATATTTGCATTTTTATCTTCATATTACAAAATTGTAAGGTCCAGTTCATAATGCACCTGTTCAAGTAAGTAGCCTCTTCATTTGGCAATATTTACTGTGACTGAGCTGTTGAATAGAAAACATCCCTTAAAACTTGTTGCCCGGATAGACATCATGGAAGTAAGTGCATGTATTTCCATGTCAGCAAGGGAACTCAAGAATACCTTATGTGGCAGGAAAATAAGTAAATAAATTCCATTTATGCATGCATAGAGAAAAAATTCACAACTGCTAAATAAACATGATAGCAATGCATGGTTATAATGCGTCAGAAGAAGGCAAGCTGTTGAATGTCTCCTTGCCTCAGCTTCTGACTCACTGTCTGGTCTGTCTGATGCACAAAAAATGTCAAGCTTCCCTAGTTGGAACTGGTGGAAGTAATATGTGAGAACATTCACATAATCTTTAATGGGGATATGGAGTTTCACCAAACGGCCCAGATGGATAGGGCACAAGGCAGCATTACCTGCGGAAAGCTTTCCCATCTACTCCTTGGCACTGGGAATCTCTGAATAATCCATCTGCGTTGTTAGTGTTTGTTGGAATTTATGACCTGATCCTATTTTTTGCTGTCACTATATGGACACTTAGTTAAAGCATACAAACAATGCTACACAACTCCATTTGGAATATGCCCTGGGTTGCACCTGGGGAAGGAAATGGCATGGCCCTCACCATAATGGACGCTAAATCCAACTCCATACACACAATTACACTGGCCACAGCCCAAAAGGGTCTCTCCCTTGTTTCCAAAATAATCTATGGCTCAGTGTTATGTATCCAGCATCAGGCTTCGCTGTGGGCATGGTTCCCCCTCATGCTTCTCTACCTACATGTCCTTGATAAGATCTAGAGTGTTTTAGCAGTCTGTCTCAATGGCTTTCTGTCTTACCGCTTAACTTGTGCCAGGGTTGTTTCCAGTAACAGGCTCTGTTCTAGAGTTTGCTCTCATAACTTTTCTCTTTTTTTTTTTTTTTTTTTAATTTGGCAGGATTTTGGGGGGCCCTTCCATCATCAGTCTTTTATGCTTTCTGTCTTACCTATGTCTGGTCTAGAAAATCATGCTTTTCTTTGCACCGGAGATAGTCACTGCAGGCTGCAAACGGTACTGGCAGAGCAAATGTGGACTTGGACTTTTTTGTACAAGCAGTCTACAAAAGTGTTGCCAAACTTGTTGGAGTACTTCATGAGCTCCCTGCACTAAGCAGCAGTCTGGCTGACCCATCTCGTGAGCATCAGGTAGACTTTTGCAGATGAGATCTTTCTACAGAAATGCATGTTTCTCGTTTATCTTGCATTACCATCACCACTACTGTAGTTATACAAGCCATTATCCCAAACTTAATGCAGCCTTCTGCCCACCTAGTAATACACTTCTTCAGCATCTTTTGGTTGTTCAGTTTATGTATATTCAATGAAGCAAACCTGTTCTCTTTGACAACTAAGCATGGGTGGTGTGTGTGCATGCACATACAGAAGCAAATATTTTCCAGGGCTTTGAAAGGAATTGAAAGGTAGCAGGCAAAACAATGCAGTCGACAGAAACGGCTGGATGGCATTCAGAAAGTATCCAAATGAGCTCACAATTATGTGTTGTAGCTGCATTGCATTGCAAAGTGGGTAGATGGGAACATATGCTGAAATATGGCAAGTGTTTACCCAGCGTTCCAACTAAGACTGCCAACACATTTTTAACATTCACCTAGATGTGTTTACTTGGGTTTTCTTTCCTAGTTCATCCACATATTAAAAATCCTTACCTAAGAATGTGACAAAATTAATGATGCCAACTAAACTGGTATTTTTTCTTGTTTCAGTATGAATTTTTGTTCACGTGGACTTTTAAATAACGTAAGTGGTGGAGCAGAGTATGCCATAGCAGCTGTGGGATTTTGCAGATGAGTAGCAATAAAGATAGAATAAATCCTGGCAGAAAGGTATTTTATAGAGCTATACACTTGTAGTCTGTAAGTATCAGATCCTGTACTTTGACAACAGAAACTGTGGGAAAAAACAGGAATTGTGTCATAATAGTAACATAATTTAACTCAGTAGGGTGGTTTTTATTTTGGCAGACAAAGATCTGGCTGTTAATAGGTTTCCATTCATGCCTACCATGTTTTCCATAGTCTGGCACGAATTTCAGTGAAGTGGAAGGCATATGACAAACTGGCTTCTTGGCTGTGACATGTCGCACCAACTATGGCATGCTCAATGAAAAGCACTGTGTGAATGTCTTTTGCACACTGCCAGGCGTGCTATGCACAATCAGCTGCAAAACAATATGGTGTGTTCTGCAGCTTTTTTTGTTGTATTATTTTCCACAAATTCCTAATTAAAGTAGATGGTATGTTATACTAATATTTGTACTAGGCACAAAACAATAATTCTAAAACTGTTCCGTAATATGGTGCAGTTGTTCTGCAGTCAGGCACTAAAGTGAAACAGAATTAAAGCAGGCATATCTTAGCCTGCTGTACTGACTGAATAAACGCAATGCACTCAGCTTCTTGCCTGTCGAGTCCTGCAGGCCACTAACTGTCTTCCCAGCCCTCCACTGTACTCACATTTATTCAATGTTTTTCTTGTACTAGCAGGCTCAAAACTGGACTCCAGAACCAGTTGCACGAGTGTTGAAGACGGGGAAATTGCCACTCACATCGGCCTGCTTGCTACGCTTTCGTTAATGCAGTTCAGCGTGTACCACAGCAAGGGCAGACCACTGGCTCATGCTCCATTTGTTGTCCACCAGGATCTCCATGTCCTTTTGCACAAAGGTGCCGGCCAGCCAGCCAGCCACTGGCCAGTCCTGGTGCAGGGAGGCTGTTCCTCCCCAGATGCAGGACTTTCTTGGCACTGCCTTTGTCATACTTGCAGCTTCTGTCTGGGTTCCTCTGGATCACAGCTTGTGATTGCATCCTTGAACTTGCTGAGGGTGTGTTTTGTGCCACTGCTCAGGTCATTAAAGTTTTGCTAGCAAATCAAACAAATTAAATTTCAGTCCAGCAGAGTAATGGATACTCTACTGGACTAAATCTTGTTCATAGTATCTAAATAAGTTGCTATCTCAATTTCATTTAAATTAGCATAATCTCTTTAATTTACCTCTTTCTTTTTGGTCATATGCGTACAAAATTTCAAGGATGGGGGCTCTATGTATACTGGAGGATTGTACCAATGTATTACTGCTCTTACTGGACATATTTATTGACCTTGCCATTGGCTCTTTTCACCTCCCCATTCACAGGCATTGTAAGCTGCCTTCCTTTTCTCCTTTCTGTTTTACAGACTCCCAGCAACCAGCCTATTTTCTATCATGCAAATAATTCTTGTGCCACAAATCTTTTTTCACCTTTTTCTTCACTGCTGCCCCTTCCTATTCAGTTCTCTTTCTCTTTTCTGCTTGCCCCAGGCATCTATATCAGTCTCTGTTACCCTTTTCCCATACTCGGCTCCCATTCTCCTTCCAGCAAGGGCTCCATATGTCCCTTGCCCAGGCTATTCTCCCTGCCACAGAATAGAGACTTCATATCTCTCTTCTTCCTTTTATCTCCCTCTTCTTTTTTCCTGCTCAGCCAATAAATCACTCAGTGATTTATCAGTAAATATGCCTAAGTGGGAAGATGAATAGGGAAAACAATGTTTATAGCTGGGCAGTACGGTATTAACTGGTGTGACCAGCTGGCTGTTTATTTGATCTGCAGAAAACTGCAGAGGTATTTAAGCTGCTAGAGTGCTGTGGTGCTACCCATTCCACAGTTATCGCATTACTTCCAAGCAAACAGAGAAAGAAATGTCATCAAGATGATGTCATAATGCTTAGCCAACTGGCTTATGTGATGCTAATCCCAACACATTTTTGAAATATGCTGCAGTTCTGAAGTTGGATCTTTCTAGGCTAGTTTTAGGCAAGCTTATGTATATAAGCATGTACTAAAATGCCTCCCTTTTGTCACCACGACATTTCCCTCATATTTTTATTCTAGTGCATACATGTATTTTTCTGATTTACTAAATAACATGCCTAGTGGACAAAGACCTGTAACACTAGCTGACCAGCAGTTCAGTAAGAGGGCTTTCTGGTAGCTAATAATACTAAGATATTATCCCCTTTGGATGTTTGTCATGTATAGATATGAGGCTGAAATGACACTTTCTGGCTAAATCTTTTTGAAAAGCAGTGCTTCATTCAGTCCCTTAAAAGATCATGACATTGTCAGCAGCAATATCTTTTATTATTTTTGAAGATAAAATATGAAATCCTTATGGTATCATTTCTATCTACATTTAATCATCAATACACTACTACGTTCAGTTGCAATAATGAAATGACAAATGGGAAAATATTGTCTATTTAATATTTCTTAAGCCAATTACTTTTCTGGATGTCACCAGCTGATTTTCAAGTTGTGTGTGTGTGTGTGTTATATTCAATAACGGTCAAACAACTGAAGTATTTGAGCATCTTTCTTTCTTCAAGAAAAATAATAGATAACTTTGCCAGCTTTCTTTAGAAGCAGCTGTTAGCCGTTCTTCTGAAGTATGACTTCACTGCTGTCTTCTGGTGTTCCATAAAATATCCAGAGGACCTTCAGCTCTCAAATTCTCTCTGTTTAAGCTGTTATCTACACTTACCACCAAATTCACACTTAAAGGCTCTGGATACAATCTCTGAAGACGGTGTGAAACACCTGCCATAGTCTCATTGCTTGCAATTTGGGAACCACAAATAGGTTGGATAATTTTCCCATAGATCTCTTACCTGTTCCTTCTGCTCTGTATTCCTTTTTGTACATACTATATTCAAAGGTTATTTGGGGGGTAAAACAGATGTAAATGGGTGAGTTGGCATTCTCAGTCTCTTGCAGAAGCAATTCAGTATTACAAATATAGATACAGCTCTAGAGAAGTAAGCATGGCCTTAGTAAGCATAGCCTTTTGGCAAAGGCTCAGCTCTTGAGAGCAATGATTTTCCATTGCCGCATTTGCCCTCATACAAACAGCGTAGGTATGAGGAGGAAGAGGCAAAGAGAAAAGGAAAGAATTAATGCCTGGGAAAAAAATGTTTGAATTAAACACGCAGTATATATCAGTGTTTATACGAATAAGACAAAAGTGGGATCAGGGTATACTATGTAAGTGGCAGCATGTGAAGAAAGATAAACCTGATCTTGGAATTGCTAATGATCTTCTTCATAATGGAAGAAGGCCTTTTTCTGCTTTAATAGTGGACTTTCTCAATCTTTGTATTTCTTTCTTCACTTAGTTCTGAAAATAAAACATGCAAGGAGTAAGATTCTTTGAATGAGAATCCTGTAACAACCTAATGCAGCAGGAATTCATTCTTCCTAGACCTTACAGTACCACAGAAATCTCTCAAGCTTTACTCTTTTTTTTTGTGAAAGGAGGCTGGCATTTACATTAATGTCTGTGGTTATACATTAAAAGTCTTTTTGCTAGCTCTGTAATTTGACCCGCTGTGTGTCTGGCTAGTGCCATAGCTTGATAGCTTCTTTCTCATGTTCTAAATAAAATGTCAATATGGGAAATTTCTGTAGTTGGAGATGAAAGCATCTTAGTTGCTGAGATTTCTGTGAAATATGTGAATAACTCAGAAGATTAAATACACCTTTATATTTATAATGAAAGCAAATTTATACATTCTGATTTGATGAGTTTTGGAAATGCATATGTCTAAATCCAAGAATGGATATAAAGTATGCTACAGAGAAATATGCTGGTTTTTATGTGATTTTTATGATTTTGAATGTACATAGCCTTTTATTAAAACATTTTCTGTGCATGTCCTGTACCTAAATTCAGAATAAGCTTCAAGTAGTTTCTTCATCCCTTCTGACAAAGCCCTAGTTTTGATGGTGATTAGTATTATGTGGAAAAATATCTAGCTGAAGTATGAAGTCCAAATATATGTATGAGAAGTGAATATAACTGCCCAATCTAAATCTCTTGGCCAACTATGTGCCTTTGCCTCTTTGAATGGGAATTATTGTACTTGTTCAAAATGAGACTACATACTCTTGGGTTAATAATCTTTTGTTTTATGCATCTTTAAGAAGTGAATAATCATGAGGGATGGAAACAATATTAGGCGTGATAGTCTGATAGTCAAGGATCTTGCACTAATTCCTGGTCTCTTGAGCAAAGCCTAAATAAAGTAATTTGGGAGGATCTGCTATGTCAGGATTGCTAGAAATACCAACCTCCTCCACTCTCTGCAAGTGAGTTACAAAACATGAGCAAACAACCTCTTATCTATTTCTGGAAATCAGTTTTGTATCTTTGTCCCCACCACCATCAGCAGCATCAAGGTTTTGGCTGATGTATCCTCACAATTGCATATCTACCCTCCCACCATGTTGCTCAGAGTTTTTAGTTTACTGACACAGAAGATACTTTTGTTGAGCATATCTCCATGACACCTAAGGAATGTGGATTCATGCTGCACTTGTCTCTCACTAGATGTACTGCAGAACTATTTAAGTTTTGATATATTTCAGTTCTTCTAAAAAGGTAGGTTAATCAGTTAATACCAAGGATTGAGAATAAGTTGTTTGTGTAAGTTTTAGAAAATTATCCTGGTAAACTTAATACTTAATCACCTGTTTAACATTTGACTAGCCATTTTCACTTTAGATGTACAGTTTAAGGTCAATGTAAACTAAATATAAATATAAACTATACATTAGTGGAGAGGAGCCACCAAATTGTGGCAATCTCATGGCAGATGTTCAGATTTTGCCTTTATGAAGAGATGAGGTCAAATTCTTACTGTTCTAAGCCTCAATGTCAGAGCACACATGAGCAGATTGCTCCACTCTTGAATGGAGACCTACATTTCAGCACATATATGTTGTCTGGGTAATACTTACAGTAACATTGTAATAGCTATCTAGATAGTTTATAGATAGATAGATAGCTATAAACTAGAAAGTTTATATGATCCTGTGTGTTGAATTTGCCTGTTTACTTTTTAAATGGATAGATGTTGTCTGGTGAATTTTAACCTCACTTCTTGACTGCTTTTCATCTCTGAATCTGACTGTTTTTCTTAAAATCAATTTTAAATTAGTGACCAAGTCTGTCGTAAATTTGTAAATCTGACTTTACCATTATCTGCAGCAGCAGTAGATTTAATTAGTTACAACACACAGACAGGATCACCAAATTGTGACCTGTGGTCTGCCCTGAAATAAATGTCTGTATCTCATTGAGAAACAAGGACAAAAAACCTTTTTGGGAGTCAAGGTTCTAGTGATGTTTTGCATGGGATGAATCACCAGGAATCCTGGAATCCTATTTCTAACTGTCTCATTATTCTGCTTTGTAATTATGAGCTACTCTCAGTGCTCCTGACTGCCTACCTGCTTCTCATCTGTCTCACAGGCCTCTGAAGAAAGCTTTATTAGATGTTTATACAATATCTAGCAAGATAGGTCCTTTGACTGCTACTGTTATATAAAGAGCAAATACCAACAATAATAACTCTATGACCTAATACAATCTATAAACATATGTGCAGAAAATACACATTTTCAAAAAAAACCAAAAAGCCTCGCTGGGATCCAAAGGTATTATCTTTTGTTGTCAAATTAAAACCATCCTCTTTAAAATGTAATGTTAGTCTTAGCAATACATGTAGAGAAAATCTGTGGTATAGGAATGAAAACCCTGAAAGACTAATCAGAATTTCACAGGGAAGGCAAATATCTGAGCATTTTGCTCATTGAAATATCAGTATTTTGGGGAGAAGATTTGTTCAAGTGCCCTAGATATCACATAGAAAACATGTTTATATGTACAATATATGTGCTTATTTTACTTCAATAACCTAAAATATATTATCCAGTACTTCAACAACGTTTATTGACATATCGCCTGAAAATGTACTTCATTGAATCCAGCAGCCTCTGAGTTGGAAATATAGCTGAGTATATTGTGGTCTGTGGCAGACTGGGATATGTTTTTGTCCAATGGTGAATAGCACTTTGCTCTGTGAAAGCTTTTTCACTTCAGCCTCTACTTTAGGCCAAATTTAATTTTGACTGTTGTCTTCTATGCCATCTGTGTATAAACTTAAAATACTTCTCTATAACGTGCAGGGAACTTAGGCCATGTTAGATAATGAAAAGCCCAGCAGACCTTTAAGGTCATTCTTTTACTGGAAGAGCAGATCACCCACTAGTAAGGCCAGTTTTTTTAAGAGATTCTGCTTTTCTGAGAAGGAAGCTCGTTAAGTATTTCACCTGCAGAGAGGCACTGACACAGTGTCAGGCTGGGGGAAAGCAGGGAAATCCAGAGCAAAGGGGTAAGAACACTGTCTGAAAAGAGGAAGAGATTCAGAGAGGAAGAAGACAGGAGGAAGTCTCCTGTCTCATTTGGTACTCTTGATGACCCTCAAATCCCACAGAAAGAGAGCTCAGTGAAAGCTGATACACATAGGACATCTTTCCCCACTCCCACCCCTCCCCTCAGAAGTAACTTACTTGATTTAAAGGTCTAAGTTAAGGTGTTTACAGTTAAAACTTTTTCTTAGATTACTTCTTCCTTCCTCCCACAGTCCCTTTTAGGCTGTCTAAATACCAAGGAGTTCAGAACAAACAGTGACTGGAAAAATACAATGTGTGTCTTAGAGCTCAGGACAGAAAGTTCTGTATCTACTAAGTCTTCCTACTCGGGCAGTAAAGCACAACCTCAAATTTGTCCATTTTAGTAGGTGTAAAAGATACAGTGTTTTATATTACATATGACTATTTATTAAGAAAACTGGGTGAGGCTATAACTTGTCCTTAGAAATTACTAATTGCTCTAAAACAATGGAAGTAAACAACTATTGCGGGTGGGGTTGGGCTTTCCCCCCTCTTTCTTTCTTTCTTTACTGTTACCCTTATAATCAAAATATTCCTTTCAAGATGTGGGTAAGTAAATATCAGTGAAAAGCATTAATCATTTCTCTGAGTGCAATTACAGATAGTGGGAAAGAGTGTTGAAGAAGACTAGCTTTAAATGAATTAGTACTGATATTGAAAAAACTGTGGTAGCTAAGGCAGTGTGTTAAAACTGTCCATGCTGAGCTTCAGCTTAGTTCATATATTCTTTCAAAATACTCTAATCCCTGTTTTTGCCTACCTGTGATGTTTGCTAGTTTCCCTACACCTTTCATGGCAGATCTTGTTGGTAATGATGCCTCTCCTCCTTGTGGGAGTCTTCCAGGATTTGGCATACATAAGTGATGTCTTTATGCACAAAACTGGTTTGTGTCCAACCAGGCTTATAAACTACCTGCCTTGTAGTTTATATGACACTGGTATGATTCCTGTCCTGATGTGGATGTGAAGTTGTGATAGGCCTTCAGATTTGATTGGGGGAGTTTTAATGATTCTGTGATGTAGTCATAAAATATTTTTTAAAAAGCATTCTGGAAGGAACTCATCTAGAACAGCCCCTGTTTAAAGCAGAATGAATTTAAAAGATTATATCAGATCAGATCAGATTAGATTAGATTAGATCAGATTAGATTGACTAGGGCTTTGTCTTCTTGCCATCCTTCTTCTGGCTGGACAACGAAGTTCTTCTGGTGGGTGCAGGGCACATATTGGAAAACTGGGGAGAATGTGGGAGGCTTTCTATGTGGCAGGTGAGTCCAACTAATCATCATCAATACATGAGCAGAGGCAGCACCAAAACTCCATTTCTTATTTCTTTTCCTCTCCTCTTCCCAGAGACATTTTTTCATTATTGTTTCCCTGATTTAACAAAAATTTGGTTTTCAGGAGCAAATTTATGAAAATAAACTGAGAAACTGGAAAAAGTAAAGAGAGCTGGGTTCCATCTGAGCAAATGTTGGACTGGAAATAGAGGTGCATGGTCCCGGGCTACTACAGGTAGGCTATGGTCATGTTTGCAATACAGCTCCATCTGCAAGTCTGGCAAGTGTACTGAGTCACTGAGAGATGCTCTGGATTTGGAGATTTGTCTGTGGGTCACAGCAGTGAGAATATGTTGGGAAATAGAAGTGAAAATTGAGAAAGAGGTGGGCAATAGTAGGTGCTCTGTAGGGCATAAAAACATAGCTCCTGTATACCTTGTTCATGTCTCCACTTTTAATATTGCAAAGTTGCTGAAATACCTTGGGAGGTTCCAAACCTTTATCTGTTATCTTGCCTCAATTTTTTCATGGCACAGGAATATGTAATTGTTCCTTGGCTAACATTGCTCATTGGCTTCAATAACTAACTCTTCTCATTCCTTGGTGTTTACCTCTCTGATGATGCATATATACAGACAGCTGTCATTTCCCCTGTTACCATTTGTTCGCTATGCAAAGCACACTAAGCTTTTATAGTCTCCTCTTGTAAAAGAGGCTCTTTAGTTCCCTTGTCTCCCCTACACCTGTTCCAATTCATCCTAATTCAGATTTATGAGGATGAGAGACCTGTTTCAGAGGAGGTCATACCAGGGTCTCTCCAGCACCAGTGACATGCCCCTGGTTTGTGCCTGTTTATTTGTGAGCCGTTCCTGCCTGGTAATACTTACTGACATTTTATCACCAACGAATCCCACTCTTCCTCCTTCTCTTTCACTGCCACTTCAGAGCAGAAAAAACATTATCAGCCAAGACCACGATTCACAAGATCCCTGCGTTGCACTTTCTGCTACTAAACTTCACCCACTGTGGTTTACACAACGTTCAGGGGTACCAAACTTTTCTGTATGACAACCCCATGCTTCCAACTGCACCACTTGCATTTTGCTTTAACCAACTTGTACTGTTGTCCCCACTTACTACTATCAAATAAAATCATCTCACTTCTTCTGAGATAGAAAGTCTACCAAATTTTAAATCACAATAATTCACCTTTCAGTCCATCATCCTGTCTTCTGCCTAGTGAGTCCCTCACCTGTTTTATGCCACCAGTACTAACCTCTGTCTTCTCTAACTCATCTGGTAATTTCCTATGTGTGCGAATAACAAATATTTTTTAGGCGTCTATGTCACATGGGCATCGCACAAAGAACACATCACACTAACAAGTAGGCTTACAATTCTAAGTGCCATTTGATGCATAACACCCTGCTAAATGACGAGAATTAGAAGCAAAGCAAACTGATCCTGTGCTTAATTTGATAATAAAGATTTTATCTGGAGCTGGCAGGAACTGGATTTTTGGGTAGTTTAATGATTTGCAGTTTCCAAGAATCCTTGCAGTAGGAAGCAGCACCTTTTTAAAGGCCAGGGGCAATTAATGCTACGGAATTTTCGCAGGAAGCTGTTTATGAAGGCAGTGGGAGACAGCGCAGCAGGGAGCAGAGCTGGAACCCAGGCGTGTATGTGGGGATTTCATGGGGAAGGGTGTGAACCTGTGATAGCCATTTGCACACAGAAGCTGCTGGACTCATCCCCTCATCCCCAGCTGACCTCCCCATCAGGGTTATGCTGCACATCCAGTGGGAAACACATCCCAACGCCGTCTCCGCGGGAGGGACCCAGCCTCTCCTAACTGATGTGGTCTTGATGGCCAACAGGCTTTCTGCAACCAGCCACAAAAAGCCCATCCTGCCTGCCAGTAACACGTAAATTTGATTTCAGAAACTAGCCAGGCTAAGCTTGGCATGTCTGCGTTACGTGGACGTTAGCTGAACCTGACAAACTCGGTACCTTGCCTGTACCTAGCTCTGGACACTCGCGCTTTTCTATATTCCAGCTTGTTGGGCGCCGGGGCAGGCGGCAGCAGCCCCTTCCCCTCACCAGGCCTTCCCAGCGCCCGCCCGGCTGGGCTCCCTTCCCCGCAGCTCCCGGGCCGCTGGGCAGCCGTGCCGGGTCCCCCACGCCGGGATCACCCGCTGCACCCCGCACCCTGCGGGACCCCCGCAGCCCCCGTCCCCCGCGGCAGCCCTGAGGAGCCGCGGCGGCCGCAGCGGGCGGGGGGCGGCGGGCCGGGCCGGGGGCGCCCGGCTGCCCGGCGGGAGCGGCGGGCGGCGGCCGGGCGGTGCGAGGCAGGGCGGTGCGAGGCAGCGCGGCTCTCCCCGCCCCCGGCGGCCGGGGCCCTGCTGTCCCTCCCGGCCCGCCGCCGGGGAAGGGCACGGAGTTGGCGGGAGTCTATAAAAAGCTTCCGTGAGACGAGGCCACCGTCCTGCCAGAGCCGTCGGGAGAGGCAGAGGCGCGGCGCGGGGGGCAGCCACACCATGATCAACCCCAACTACTATCCGTGGGGCTACGACAGCGACAACGGTGAGCGGGGGCGGCTGCTCCGCGGCTGCGGGTCAGGGCAGACTCCAGGCACGGCGGGAGGCCCCCGGGCTGGGCCCGGCCGGGGGGGACACGGGCTGCAGGCGGGCCGGGGCTTGTGCGGCAGCGCGGCCCCTAGGTGGTGGCTCGCAGTGCACAGGAGGCGAGGCTGGTGAGAGGAGAGGCCGTGGCAGATGTCTCTAGGTTAAGTAACGTCAGTTTGCCTACTGTTAATAGAATTCAAAATTTGACACAGCTGTGCAAGCCAGCCTGAGGCTGGCCTTGGTGCAGGAAGAGCGGTGCCGGTCAGCGGCGCAGCCACAGTCCCTCCCACGTGCAGGGATGGGAATCCCGGTGGGCTGCGCGCGGCCTCCCTTGGTCAGCTTTTTTCCACGTGAAGTTCTTGATAAAACCATGCAGATAATTGTTCCACATTTCAAATTCCTGTCTTCTTCAGGTATCGGTGGCCTTTTCTCTCTCCAGATGGGTACATGGTGCCACATTTGAATCACTTGGGTATATCTCATCCTATTTCTAGCCACAGCTGGATTTGGGAGCGTACACCTCTGGCTTCCTTTCTTGGTGTATTGTCAGTCTTCTGATAAGTAAAGTCTAGAGGTTGCTATGAGAGTTCAGGTTCAGTTGAATGACTTGCAATATCCAGTATTCCAGCTAGAATAATCGAATAGCTTTTATACAGTGAAACTCTTGACAGAGCATGACTGACAACCAGGTGATTAGTAACCTGCTTATTAATACATTTAATTGATGTTCTGTAACTAAGCAAAGCCGAGCTTGCATTCATTGTAACAGAACTATAATTCATACTTGGCTGGAGAGGGTTTTCATGATGTTTCTCTGTATTTTTTCCTAGGACCAGAGCAGTGGCACAAAAATTACCCAATTGCCAAAGGACGCCATCAGTCACCTATTGAAATCAATAACAAAGACGTGCATTATGATCGCTCCCTACTACCATGGTTTGCTAGTTATGATCCTGGTGCAGCTAAGACCATCCTCAATAATGGGAAAACCTGCAGAGTTGTATTTGATGATTCATTCGATAGATCAGGTTAGTTTTGTTTTAATCTCAAGCTGTCATTATACATCAATGACTGTTCCTCAAGTTGCTTGGAAGACAGTGTGTGCTCTGAATGTTCATGTCTGTCGGTAGGTTTTTGTGTACTGCCTGTGTGTGATGTACCAGTATCCGTGACTCCAGTGCCCTGCTCAACTGCTGGAAAAGGCCTGGGCCTACTTTTAAAGTTCATAGGTAAAAAATCCTAGGGAGTGGAGAGAGCTGCAAAGAAGCTTGATGCAGGATGAGTTAAAGGTGTAAGGTAAATTTCTGAGCTTGGGAAAGCCATTGCAGTTGAGTTGCTGTCCAGGAAAAAAAGAGTCCAGGTTTTAGGTTTTATCTATGAGGACTGAATTCCATTCACACTATTTGAGAGGCCCAGCAGAACGTCTTTAATTGTGTATGTGGCTGAAGTTACAATATTTGAAAACTGTACCCATGTAATTACTGATAAATGAAGCAATGAACCAGATGTTGCCACAAAGTCACGGTATTTAATCAGTTAAAACTCCCTTTGGCATTCATGAGATTTTGTCTTAATGAGGATTATAGGGCTGAGAAACTCCAGTGTTTAAGCTTTAATGTCCAAAATATTTTATCCACTCGTAGTTATGACAACACACAATGTGCTGCATATATAATGCATAGCTTTTAAGAGGTTGTTTGTTACGTATTTTGAAGAGATATGTCTGTTCTCTTTAACAGGTGCTAGAAATACTTAGTTTATGTTGGCAGAACCACTGACGTTTCATGTTAATACTGTTGGCCATATTTCAAAGGAAAAATCATTACTGAAATATGTATGAAATTGCATTAGTACTGTGATAAAAAGGAATAACCAAATGCATACCTCACTCTATTCTTGTACCAAGGTCATCAGAATTTTGTTATTATTTATGGTACATGGGTTGGTAAGAGAAAGAAATACTGGTTTCAGTAAAATATTGAAAAATCTGTCTTCCAGTGTACAGACTTATTTCTTAACTGCATTAAAAGTTCCAATTTACAATATCACTGGGATTGACAGCTATAATTACTAGGAGGAATTTTACTAATAGGTTGATTGATCTTAAATATTTATGGGCATGGATTTAATTTAATGGATTTTTAATGAATGACTTGTGTTTCATGAAAACTGAGGATCAAAATGTATGGAAGCTGGACTAGCTAATATACTATCAAAACTCATAAATGACTATGCAGTCAAGAGTTTGATTAATTTTCTAGCAAAGTGGGAATCTTTGATGTTATTTGAATAATAATGTTATTAGTGTCAGATAACACAATACATCAATCAGTAAAGAGATGTAGCTGTGGCATATGAGAAGACTTCCATGACCATTTTTTTGGTGGTAATTGCTTATCATTTTTTACCATCTCTTGTATTTGTTGGAACAGAATCAGATACATCAATGGTTGCATCTTCTGCATAAATGTCAAAGTAATAATTGTTATAATTACTCAGATTTTGCACAGGAGGGAGTATCCAGGCAGAGCAATCTACAGCATGGATGCAACACTGGCCACAAAAAGCAGAAAGTTTTGGAATGTTCTGAAAATTTTTTTCAGATAAACTGCTCACTAACTGTTGTGTTCTGATCTCAGAAATAAAAAGTGACTCACTGGAAAAAAGTAGGTGTATTTCTCAACTCTTTGAAGGCAAGAATCATTCAGTGTTTATTGTTATGTCTCCTTTGTTATACCATTGCCTGCAGAGTCTGTGGGTGGTGTTCCTTCTCTAATATAATGCTTGCAGAACAGATTCCACTGTGCATAATCCTTCTGACTTGAGCATGTTTTAAGGTTTTTAGGATATGTACAGTGACTTATTTTTTTGTAAAAGTACCATGAGCTGCATAATACATATATATGTACATATATAATAGCAATCATAAAGGAATTAAGCTTTTATTCCTTTGGAACAAAGACATTCTATCTGTCTGCCTTCCTGTTTATCACTCTGTCTTATCTACCTTAATTATTTCTGAGATAATCAGAAAACTGAGGGCTTCCTTTTATTTTCCTGACTTTTTCAGTTAGAGTGGTCATGCTCTATCTGTAGTGCTATCTAGATTTTCTTTAGTGGTAGATGGTATAAATTGCTGAATAAATTGCAAAGGTGAGTGGTAAACCAAATTAGTTCGGGTATCTCTAAGTTTTACCTCCATTGTGTCTTCTCTGCCTGGAATACTTTGACTATTTGCCATTGGGACAGTTTCTTACACTGAAATGGTTAGAGAGAAGCTCCTGGGAAGAGTGCCATCCAATGTAATTCGCGTGTTATGTTGAAAGAGACCTTATTACTGTTATCTTTGGAATTAGTCTAGTGGAAGGAATTGGAGAATTTATCTCCAGTTATTTATAAAGTCTGGTTGACTTTAAGAATCTGCTATACAATTGAAGGCTTTGATGACAGATACTTGCTGTAGGAGGTGTGTCATGCCGCTGCTGCCTGTTCCTACAAGTTAATGGATTGTTGTGGACTCAGTAGCCTGTCTTTCCATATCTATGTGGAAGAAGGACCTTAAACACTGTAAAACCATTGCAGGTGGAGGCTGGAGTCTCAAAATCCAGGAAAGAAATGAGAGCTGAAATTAAAACCTCCTAGGTGGCTGTGCCAAATAAAACCCATACCAGAACTTAGGTACTTTGGCAGCATAACCCTGCTATGTGTTTTGGTCTGAATAGCAACTCAGATACTCTTTTAGATCCAGCAGTGACTGGTTTTGTTTTGAATTAGGGCTGCAATCTTATTTCTAGCAGAATCCATTTGCTTTTAAAATTCCAAAAATATTTGTGCCAGGGAACTTTCCTGAGAGCACCTAACTGCTGGGACCATTGTCATGATGCTGTGTGACTTACATAGCTTGTGACTTCCTTGCAATTAATAACCTTTTGGCTTTCTTTGTAATACCTTCATTAGATAGTTAGATCAAGGTGTTCAGTTTAATAAAACAGTAAAGATACATAACGCTTGTACTGGAACCCAGACACATCAACTAAGGAGAGGTACACTAAGGCTACGTCAAATGGATACCTTCTTCCATCTTCACAGTTTGTTTTTGTTACCTCCTTGTCACTTTCTATGGAGGTTCACCAGCCAAACAGATTCCTACTTCTCCTTTTTTTTTCTTTCTGATAGATGACATTTAATGCCTTGCAACACCTCAGTGCAGGCACACTTTCGTACAAGGTTACCTTGATGCTGCTTGCAGAATCTTTCGATTTCTTCTCAAAGGAATGTGTGCCTTTGGAAGTGGATGATGCAAAAAAATCCCAAACCCCAAACCATTAGAGCCAGTTACTGTAAGTAGTGAGAACTTGTTGCATATTGATCTCTTAGCATCATTAGTGCTTGTGGACAGCAGTTCCTAGAGTACCACTTTGTGGGAAATGTCATCTGTCTTTGCAAATGAGATTTTAATTATGAACTTCTGGTGAATAAACATTTATTTGTTGACTGGTTCTAAAACAGTGACTACAGAACCCAGTCACTTTAATTAAAACTGGGTGAAGTCTGTCCATAGACACTTAAGTTTTCATTGATTCTGGCAAAAAGTTACTTAACATTTTGTCTACTGAATTTACACTGGAACAAGCCAGTAGCCATTACAAGAATAGCACAGCTAAATCCCAGCGCTTATGTAGCTGTAGTACATGCCACTTGGTGGCTATGCTGCATACCACAAAAAGCAGCAAAGTTAAATTCTTCCTTCAGTGTTTAACACATCTACCATTTACAGTGTCTGTGTGAATGTACTGAGCATTAACATGAGCACTGCAGAGCCTGGATACAGGGAATTTAGGAGATGAGTTTCTGTTAACTTTGAAATTCCATTGTTAGAGGTAAAAATGCTTGAACATTCAAGGACATGCTGAGGCTACAGTTATGCAGTGGTCTCTCAGTTTTCAGCCCTAGCATAGATCACAAACAAAGATGATTTGGGACCTCACATGAACGGGCTGTGATCAAGAGGCACAAAACTGGAAAGGTTGTGTTACAGTGCAGCTGAGAGTGGGTGGCACCCTGACAGACTTCTATTAGACACTTCTCTTTCCCAGTCTGTCCCTGTAAGAGTACAAAGTTCAAATACAAACAAAAGTAATTCTGGCTATCTATTCAGTGCTTGCTTAAAGAAAATTTCAGTGAGAACTGAAATTTCAGTTCCAAAACCCTTCAGGAAACACATTTTATCCCTGCAGTTAACCAGACTGTTTTGGTACAGAGAACCTCTTCTGAGCAGAGGCCTTTTAATAACATGCGAAATGTGGCAGTGACATTAAAAAGCTGTGGGTTTTATACTGCACTGTTAGATTCTGTTATAAAGCAGCATAACAAAGGTAATGTGTCTTTTTCAATTGTCACGCAGTAATACCTTACTAATTTAATTTCACTGTGGTTCACCAGTTCATTTTGTGGATTTGGCAGGATGTGAGGATCGTAAATCTTGTAAGAACAGTTATTTCTTCTCACGTTTATAAACAACTCACCTCGTAAGTCTGTCTGGTGCTCCTTGTGTTTTTCCACCTCACTTTCATGGTATACCTTCACAGGAAACAGGGAGGACATTTGTGTAGGCATAACTCTGCCAATTTTACCTTAGTGAGGAGAGGTGACAATTGACATTAGCACAGATTAAAAATCAGACCTCTGCCTAAGCTTCTCAGCAAATGGATGCACTTACTTCAAAACCTTCTTGTAACATTTCTGTTGTTAAAATCACCCTGCTACCTAAAGCAAAGTGAGTGGAGCAGCCATCTCCACTCAAGCTGTTTGACAGCTTCATTTTGCTGTGTAAACAGACAGATACAGTTTTTTCTCTCCTTGGTTACATCCTTCTGTGCAGCACTTGCCCTCTCTGGGGCCAAACATCTGCCTCAGTGATTACACTGAGAGTGGAAAAAAATCTATTCTTTTATTAGCCAGTTCTGTCTCATGCCGCTCAGTTTATGACGGGTTGAATAAAAGGTGAGCTTTTTTACTGAAAATGATGCCCATGTGTGTGTCCATGTAGGATTGTTCTGTGATAGACCATTCTTCAGTGTGGGTGGGGAGACACACGGCATTTGAGCAAGTACTTCAGGCTGACATGACATTTTTATGTCTGGTGTCAGGCACTAGTGGAGAGTGATGTGCAAACCCATATAAAAAGAGTCAGTCACTGAGCAGTGGAATGAGAGTTTGCAATAGTAAGGCGCCAAAAAGGAGCAAATAAATTTTTCCTGCCTTCCGGGACTGATTTGTATATTCCAGCAGCTGAGCCATGTTACTTCAATGACAGCATGTTTGAGGGAGTTGCATTTTAGTACGGCTGCTGTGGCCATCCTCTTACTTCCTGTAGAGCAGAAACAGGAAGAGAAATGCCACACTTCCAGTAGTCAGAGGTAACACTTCCAATAGTCAGAAGTAAGTCCAGCCATTCAGCTAGCCATGTGAAAAGGATTACACAGTATTTCAGAGGACTAAGAGAAAAGCTGGCTGCCCATATATCAGGAAGTGAGCCTGCAGGCTCCTTTTTTAGAGCTTTTGCTTTTCATTTCATGCAGTGTCATAGAAGCTCAGAGTGAGTCATGGGGCCTTCTAGAAAAGCATCATTTTGTGTTTCATGGTCGGAAAACACCTGTCACAGCCTTAAAATTGGGAGAGTCAGACATTTAAGGTGAACATTTCCTGTGTAAAAATTGTTAGAATGATTCATTGTTACATATAAAAATGTAGATGTATAAAAAGAAAGCTGTATTTTAACACCACTAAAAAGTAATTTTAAGATACTATAGTTTCTTTTATAAAATTTTACTTCATATTCTTTTCCTGTTATATGGGTGTGTATTTCTTTGTGTTAGTATTTTCTGAAAACAAAAACCCAAGAGGATAAGGATACCTTTAGAAATTAGCCACATGTTTAAAAAAAATATTTATTTTACTAACTTTGAGCAGTGCAGACAGTTTGGGATTTTTTATGTTTTAAATACTGGAGAACTTTATTCTTGTAACTCTTTTATTCTTAAAGCATAAGGATATTACATTTACTTGTGTTGTAATTTCATGTATTTCTGTGTTTTATATTACACATTTGAAATTAAAAGAAATAAACCTGCATTAAAAGAAATTTCCTGCAGGATATTTTGGTTTATAGGCATCTTATTCTTTGCATCATTCTGTCTGCTTAAAGTGTGCTAAGTAAAAGCTACTGTCTATTTATAGTATAGATGAGTAAAGCAGGAATGTGTTGGCACAAGGTGATACAGGGCTGCACCTAATGCCCAATCAAAAATGTCTGCCGATGGCCCATCAGTGGAAATAATGACACGTTTTTACCTTAAACTGGATTATTTGGACTTACAGATCTATTTTAATGGAGAGTTGATGGCCTTGCCAGTTACTACTGTTACCGCGTCTGCGTTGACCACAGTACTGACTGTCTGTGGGAACAAGTAAAAAGAATTTTTTTTAAATAACAGCTTGCTCTTAATGTTCAGTAAAAAATACTCTCAGTACTTCATTTCTTGAGATGAGAATAGATTTCGTTCCTTTTCAGATTTAAGGATTTTTCCTGTAGTATATAAGGACCTGTTTAGAACTGCTGAATAGTTTATAGGAACGCTGTAACTCCTATCTCCAAATAAAGTGAATGAGAACTTAATATTAATTAGTATTTTATGAATGTGAAGCAGTTATTCCCTTTTTATTGTGAGATCCTTTCAAATACATCACCTTCGTTTAACACAGAACATAAAAATGTTAAGATTATTTAGAGTACAGGTATTGTGCATCACAAGCTGCACTATTCGTCAGGAAAATAGCTTGCATTCTCAGCAATTGCTTTTCTGAGTCATTTGCTGTTTTCTTTCTCCTTTTCCACAGCCAGAGGGAGCAGCCATCATAGCATAAGTAATTTTATAGCTTTTAAAACAAATAAGTCATAGCCTGCAGTAAGAAACATAGTTTGTAGTGTTTTGTGGGAATTTGTTTATCAACTAGCACTTCAGCAGTTGATCTTAATCGTGGCTATTTTTCTGTGCTTTGATATAGGTAGATATTAGATGGCATTCAGGGGAAGATTAAGACATCCAAATTTAGGTGTCTTATGTGGGCTTTTAAAAGTAGGTGGATTATGTCTCAAAACTCCCATTCTAGTCAACAGAGGAGTCACATTTAATCAATGGAGTCCGGAGAGTGATTTGGGTCACCATCTGTTGAATGTCTACCTTAAGGCAAGAAGAATAATTCTAAAGTCTTGACTGTTCTGATTAGGGGCTTAGACATCTCCTGCCATTTTTGATAACCTAATGTATTCCACTATGCCTCCAGATAATACTTTAGAAAAGTATAGTTCTTCTATAGATCTTGTATCACATTTTTCAGTCTTGTCCGGGTGTCTTTGCATATAGCTGAAGATGATTGCCTGAGGTGGTACTAAATTCAGTGCAGATTTCCAAGAGGTATTCAGTACTCAAAATGTAGAGCATCTGTACAGTAAATATGTATATAAATACTTTAAATGCATATCTATTTCTTTTAAAAGAATTAGAAGATACTAGAGTCTAATGCTGTTGCAGATTATCAATTGCAGTGCTGAGAGGTGGGCCACTTCCTGGAGTCTACAGGCTGCGTCAGCTTCACTTTCACTGGGGTTCATCTGATGACCATGGCTCTGAGCATGTTGTGAATGGAGTGAGATATGCAGGAGAGGTAAGACTCGCTGCTTTTTACTTTGAAATAGGGTGTAAAACAACATTTGCATTATCATTCAGGTGGGACAAAATTTGTCATTTCTCTGCTTTTCAAGGTGTTCTTTCTGTTTATTTATCTGTGACATTTTATTCTTACTCCCATCGATTCTTATAAATGTGGATCAGGTTGAAGTAATTCTCACAGCATAAGGAAAAGTACTATATGAAACAAAAGTTTGCATGTTCTCAAACCAATATGGCTTGAAACATGAGGTAGCAAGACTAAATCACCGAGAAGCAATGCAAACTTACTAAAACAGTATTCTAAAAGTACAGTATTATAGCAGAAGTATAAAATTACTCTGACAGAAAGGAGGAAGAATGTGTTACCTTTATTTTTACCACTTCAGGGCTGTAGGGGAAGATGAGAACTGTAGACTATCAATACACAGCGCTTACATTCATACAGATTCTTCATTAGAAATGCTGTAATTTGAAAGCCACGTGGAAACGAATCGTATCAGTAGATGACTTCTGAAATGCATGTTCCACCTGCTTGCTTAAGCATCTTTTCTGTGTTCAGCTTTGAGATTACTGTTCTTTTTTGCAATTTCTGCATTGAGATGTTTATGGGTTATTATAAAGAAAATAGTAGTCTAAATGGTAATATATGGCTGATATATCTCATACATGAATTGCTGTCCCTTTTTTATTTTTTTTTTTGAAGGCCTAATCCTCATTGTTTTTTGCCCCAAACTACTCTCTCATTTATACAAAGAACTCTAAATTCAGCCTCTCATGGCTGATAAGGGTGGGATTTTTACATTTGTCATTGTTTCTAGCTACATTTGTTACACTGGAATCCCAAATACAGTAATTACCTTGATGCTGTGAGAAGAACTGATGGAATAGCTGTTTTGGCCATATTTTTGCAGGTAAGTAGAAGTGTGCAACCCTTCTTTGTACTGCTGCTATAGAGTTTTCTATTCTTGCAGGGTTAAAAAAGCAAAACCCTCTGAATATATTTTCTAGGGATCATAGCACATTGAAGGTCTTGACTTTCAGTAACGCATGCTTTACAAGTTATAGAGCACGAGTCATGTTATTTCAAATGGTATCCAGTACTACACACACTTCTCCCATCAGCTATTGTGTCACTATTTGGCTGGTGGAAACTGTAAATCCAGATGAATTTGCTTCTGCTTTGGGGACACAATGTCAATAGTAGCCCTCTGACAAATAGCAATCAGCTGTGTTCTATGCCAGTCATGGACTGATTTCAAGGACAGATGCCACTCCTGGGCTTTTAATGAACTTTCTCCCAGGCAAAACTAACTCACAGACAATAAATGTAACTCGTCCTTTTTAAAAACCCTTTTGGGGGCATGCAGTCTTAGCCTGAAATATTGGCCTTTACTCTTTCTTGTTTAATTAATATTCACTAGAGATAGATGGATGACTGTGTTGAGATCAGCAATTGTGAACAGTAGATCTGACCATGAAATCCAGTTTTTAAACTAGAATGAAACTTTTTCCAACTTCTGTACTTGAGTCTGAAGAGTTGTTTATCTTTGTTAGAAAATTAAATGTCAACAGAAGTAGCTGTATTGTGAAATTAACCATGAGTTTCTGTACTGATACAATTTCCTTGTTTGGATCATAATATCTGTTGGGGTACAGACAGAAGACATAGCTTACTAAGCTGGTAGGGTTGTAGATTGGTGATAGATTGGTGATAGATTGGGTTAATGCATGGTAATTTTATGGTTGATGCATGTTTAGATGCATGTATAAAAAAAATAGGATCAGGAAGAGAACTGACCAAGCAGAACTCTCTGGTTAGCTGATGCTTTCTTCTTTACAGGTAGGGGAAACTCCCAAACCAGAGATGAAGAGAATTCTTGAAGAAATAAATGCCATCAAAACAAAGGTAGTTATATTGGCTTTTCACTATAGGAAGATTGCTTAAAATTCTCAGGAAAAAAAGAAAAAAATCAAGAGGCATGACTTTCTAGTGTTCAAATTCTACTCTGCAACATTGCCAGAATATCCTTGTGAACAAAAACATGTGTAGCTTTTCCTTAACAAGAAAAGTAATTTCTTCCATTTACATACGAGCCTTCTTTGGCTTTCATGGGCCTTATATTTTTGTGAAAATGAGAGTCATCTTGCCAGACTTTACTCACCTAAAAGCTAGGCATGGACTCTTATTCCCTCAGTGGTCACTGACAAAAGAAAGGCGCCTTTATCAATTGGTCCATTTGGCCTTGGAATAGGTTGCCTAATGGACCTTTGGAAATGCCACTGAGTATAGACATCTGTGTCTCAGATAACATTATGTGATAAGAATCTCACATTTCATAGGCTGTCTTGTTTGTTGTTAGCAGAAATATTATAAATCTAGAGTACCTGCCTCCTTCATTGCATGGTGGCCTAATCCAATATTCAATAGATAGGCAGAATTTCCATAAGAAAGGAGGCCAGAAGGAGGACAATTTCTGCACAGAAACGGGTGAAGCACGTTAGTACTGGACACTGCTTCAGATGAGTTAGCTCAGGAACAAGAAGTAGCATCATGGAGTTTATGTTGTGTCATGCTTCTCTGGGCCCATCTGTGAGGATCATTCAGTCCACTTACTTTACACTGCATCATTATGTCTTGTGTAGATGTTTGCTTAGTTTTCTTAGTTTGTTCCTTTGAAGTATCTGAGTCTCTCTGTTAAAAAAACAGAGCTGCATCTGGGCCTGACTTTGACTGGAGCTATTGAAGAGTTTTGTGTTTGTTTTTGTTGTGTTTTATTTAAAGGGGAAAGAAGCTCCTTTTACAAACTTCGATCCTTCAATTCTTTTCCCTAAATCTCGTGACTACTGGACCTACCATGGGTCTTTCACTACTCCACCTTGCGAAGAGTGCATCACCTGGATTATTCTTAGAGAGCCTATCATAGTCAGCTCAGACCAGGTAAACGTCAAATAGATTATATTTTACCTACTTCATTTTAGTTACATGCCATAATCTGATCTTACTCTTTTAAAAGCAAAAATGCTCGTTGGATTCTGTGAGACATTGCATGCTTAAAATCACAGTGAAGAACTGAATGCCTTAGAAACTACTCTGGGACTCCATAAGGAACCTGTAAAAATCTTCAGATGACTGCAGTCTACAACCTAGTACGTGCAATCAACCTGTTAGACACATCTCTTATCCGCCTCTGTATGACTCCTACATTAACTAATAGAGCAGAGATAATGACCTTCTCTACTTGGAAGGGCTCATTGTTTCCTGGCCCATGTCAGACATCATGGTGGTTCAAATCCACAGATATCAGAGAGCTTTATAAATCAGTAAAATCATAACACAGTGTAGATGGTAAAGAGTTTTCAGCAGTTTGGAGTGTGACTGACAGCAAGCAGTAGTTACTATATATGAGAGTTCTTGCTCCTGTGGGCAAGAGAGCTCTTGTGGCATCAGCTAAAGAAAAGAGTAGTTCTCTGTTTCCCAGTCCCTGTGTTCCCACGATACTAACTTTTGCTAGTAGGAAAGGATGGAGCTGGATGTGGCTCATACCCTGTATTTTACGCAGAGCTCCAAACACTGCATTACACCAAGAGCCAGTGTAGGCGAGCTCAAGCCATTAACTTGTATTCTCCTGCAACCATTTAGAGCAGGACATCGACACATTTAGCTAAAGCTTATGTTAAGCTTCCACCAACAACTTTGATTATGCATGATTTTTTCAACCATTTCTGTTGGCTCAAGCTTCCTCACGTAAAGTGTTCATTGCTTACCGTGCTGAATGCTTGAGGGTAGTCACTAGACAAGTTATGAAATAAAGCTGCAGTGAAAAAATGACCATCTGGAATGAAATGCAGTGGGATGGTCAGGTATCCTAACTATATTGTGCACTGAATGAAGCAGGAGTCCAGTGTTCTCACCTAATGCAGCTGAGCATTTCTGACTTCTTGAACATTCTACGTTGCAAATACATCTTTTATAGCATGCTTCTTTCTCAAATATCTTTTATCAGAATACTTATTCAATGGGATTGGTGATTCTGTCTGCCCCATATTCTAGATGGCACCACATAACCAAGAAAATTACAGAAGTGTTGTATCAGGTGCTTAATAACCCTTTTTTTCTGGAAGGTATACCAGCGAAATTTTCACAAACAGGAGCAGCATCAGATAACTATAATTTCTTGTTAATTTGAAAGCCTTCTCTGGTCACTTACCATAAAGAAGTATTTCTTGTTAATCCTCATTCTCCTTCAATCCCATTTATAGAAATTCAAATGCCCTCTTTCATCACAATCATTTCAGCCTGTGATTCTACTCGTACCACACAAGTCAGTTTTCTCATCTGAGATTGTTCCTCTACTCAGCAGACTATAATCATAAAATATCACAAATTTCAAGACTCCAGGGTAGTGAGAACATGAACATTAATCAAGTGACTGACTATTTTCTAGTACTTTGTATTTATGTGGCTCTTTACCTTTTGAAGAATAGAATTTGGGTATGATGAGAAGCTTAGGTGGCAAGAGATGAAATATGGTAATGTATTCATTTACAGCTTAATTTTCACAGCTTACTGAATTGATCTGCCTCCTGTTTCCCTGCCCATTTGAAAATTAAAATATGTGGGCTATTTTGAAGCTGGTACTTGTGTGAAAAATAGAAGTATGGTCTGACTGGTTTCCACAAACTAAATCTGCTTAGGGGTTTATATTACAGAAGATCAACTACAGATTTTGTTGGGAAAAGTGTCGTCGTTACCAAGCATCTCTGATTTAAAAGGTGTTTCTAAAGGAATAACTAATCACATCATTGATCCAGCTTTGTGCAAACACTTTTTGATCACTGCTGTATTTTGGTCATGGCCTTTTTTTCAGCTTATCTAAAGTTAGTGAATTTGGGGAGACATACAGGCTGTTCCCTAACTGGCCCTACTGTAGAAAAAATGGAGCATTTAACATAAAAAGGATGTACATACATATAGATGTAGTATAGTTATATAGACATATAGATTGGGTCTTATCCCAGGATAACCACTTTTCAGGCAGAATTGGCAGTGTATGCGAGGTACTGTATACAAATACAATGAAAGACTTTTCTCACTCCAGCGTGCCTGCAGTCTAAATAATGTATTTATGAAAGAGGATTGTGTTACCAATCATTTCTAATCCTAGAAAGTGTACTGCCATGTCAGCCTCATTAATAGTAATTATTTCAAGTGCCTGTGCATTTACAGTGGATTGCTTGGATGCTTTTGCAGCCAGATGGTAATAGTATATTAGCCACATGGATAAGTACAGTCACTGCAAATCAGTACTCTACAGGAAAACTTAATTTACCAGAAATCCCTGTGAGCTACAGTGTTGGTGGCCTATCTGTTTAGATTAGTTTTGACGAAAGGATGGGAATTTAACTGTGGAATAACTATCCAATTGCAGACAAATTTTTTCACCTTTATGTATCTATAGCCTGAATATGTGCTTTTTTTTTTTCTAAGTAGGGCAGATATTCCACGAATAATAATAAAACCTAGTAATCTCTTCTCCAATAGTACTTTCAGTATTAACAAAACTGATAAACTATTTTTATCTCCTGCTGTTCCCATACAAATTATTCTTCATCTGAAATCTGAAATTTAATTTCAGGTGAATAATCCAGCTGGTGCATATTATTCTGGTTATAAACGTGACCTCATCATTATTCAGGCAAACTTGAGATAGCTGGCTTTTCTGAGCCTTGTAGTGAAGATCAGTGCTGAGATGCCTGAGCTAGTTCAGTCCCTAAACTGGCATTATTATCATCACAGTGAACCCAGCTTTTACAGCCCAGACAGAGGTTCTGCTTCTATTGGACTTGAACTCTGTAACATGAAAAGCTAGATACATCAGCGTATTGAAGCTACTTGCAAACAAAGCTGATGTGTGCCATTCAAGTGTACACGCAGGAAAGTGTATGCATCCTTTTCACAATAAGCCAAACAGGGAAGTGTCAAGTGTCTGAATCAGAGCTGATGCACTTTCTGTCCAATCTTGTGCATGCCAGTGACAGCAAATGAAGATTATGTATCTGTAAGTGGGTATATGTGTTGCATCCTCTGAAAACTGAAAAGCAGTAGAGGAAGAGCATTATTTGAAGAGCATGGACAGAACTCATGCCATCCCCCCAAAAAAACATACCTTGGTTAAAAAATAAAAAGGCCAGGGAGAGTCAGGCTGCAGGCCCTGTTTACAAACCATTTGAAACCTTGACCAAG
Source organism: Falco naumanni (assembly GCF_017639655.2). Classification (NCBI taxonomy): domain Eukaryota; kingdom Metazoa; phylum Chordata; class Aves; order Falconiformes; family Falconidae; genus Falco; species Falco naumanni. The sequence goes on from NC_054056.1 coordinate 87,501,469, forward strand.
TCATTATCTGGTTTTACATTCCTGTTATTAATAATGGATTTTTTTGTGTCACTGCAGCAGAATATGTCCTCTGCTACAGATCCACCATGGAAATCAACAATTAGTTTAAATTTAGCCTTAACACCTTGCAATTCCAGAGGCTTCTTAGCTGTCAGCCACTAAGGCAGGGTTAGGTTAGAGTAGGAGAGGTTTATTAGGACATAGGCTGTTCTAGTTGCATTTTCTGAGGACTTTGCTCAGTTTCTGTGACTGTACACAGTTCTGCAGACAGTACATAAATGACCTTACATTTCACAGTTCTGTTCAGATAGGACCCATTTTTTCTCTTCACTATTTCTAAGAATATTGTGGCTAGGAAAAGAACATGAATACCATTCTTGTGATAATGAGGTGAAGGATATCTTCACAACTTTGAAGGAGACACTCTCTCCAGCTTGGTTTAATTGTTGGGCTGTGGATTTGATCCCGAGGGATTTCCATCAGGACACTTTGATTTTTGCTCTCCTGCAGATGGCGAAGCTCCGCAGCCTATCCAAGAATGCTGAGAATGAACCTGATCTCCCCCTGGTTGATAACTGGCGCCCGACACAGCCTCGGTATTTCAGGATGGTGAGCGCATCATTCCTCTAGGACCTGACTCAGGTTGGGTGTCCCTGAGCGAGGTGACCTCTAGAACTAGAACTAAGAGATGGTTTTGTTTTGTGCCCTCTGTTGCATTTAGACAGAACTCCAGCTGTAAGTCTGGAGGCTGAAACTTTGAGTCATGAAATGTGAATTTCACTTTCAGAGGATAATATTTACTTAGGCAAATCCTATCATTAAAATGCAAGTAGACATCTACTTGGCTTTTCATAACTGCTTTAACATTAGCTTTTGTCAATAGTAAAGAGGATGATAGAAGATGCTACTAATGGCTACAAAACCATTTGCTATTGCCCACATGTCCATTGGTGCTTGCCTTATTCCATGCTAAAGAGGCTGCAGTTAAAAGAAGTAATTTTTTTCAGCATAAAACCATATTTTTCATTAGTTGTTTTCAGCATTATTCATATTCTGCTCTAAGCTGCACAGGTTAATGCACAAGGCATTCTTGGAAACATACGAAAGCACTCTTTTGGTATTTGATACTCACATAAAATATAAAAGGATAGAAAATTGCTTCATAGCCATTGATAAAAGAACTAAGCTTTTAACTTAAAACAATGGAAAGGTGAAACAGAGGTCTGTTCTGAAAATTGTATTCACTGAGCTATACGTAGTTAAAACTGTGGAGTAGGGGAAGAGCTGTTTCTGGTGTGTGTCACAACTGTAGTCCATATTAAAAGACTAATTTGCATTTTAATGTTGTAACAATCAAAGCGTCATGGATTTTAAGAACTTCGTCTTTGTACCCTGAATATGTATTTTCTCCATGTATACAAGTGACTTTTCTGTGTAAAAAAGGTGTTAAGATAGCAAGAGATCTTAATCTTAATGGGGTTTTTTTGAGGCACATTCTCACTTCATGTGCAAATGTAATTGATCCTGCTGTCAATGAGATTTGGACATAAATATCTGAAACCACCGTTTGACCCTCCTGAGCAGAATGCAGTTGACCATTTTTTGTTGGCCATGTTGGCCAAACGTGCATTGTTTTGGCATGAAGAACAGTGAAACAGCATTGTAAGCCTATACGTGAAATAACAGTATTTCTGCATTAAAAAATCCAACAATAATAAATACATTTACTTAATAATTTTTTGTTCTGTATGGTTTTTTGGTTTTAGAAACATGTAAAAATAACAGAATTTTAAAGAAGGACTTGTCCGTGTCTTCTGTAATACACCTTCATGGAAATTGATGATGAGTGGTACCTTTTTCAGATCTTTGTTTGAATTACAAGAGTACTCATTGTATTTCATGTGACAGCAAGTAAGGAAATAGCATCTTAAATATGCTACCTCATTGAGACATCCACAGCTATTCTTTTAGTGCGATCACCCTATTCTGACAGTGGCTTTCTTGTGGTGTCATATGAATCAACTCCTTCACAAGTTGATCGCACAATGGAAAAGTTCAGTCTGTATTTCAAATCATTAATCTGAAAGGTAATTCACACTGAGCTCTGGGAATCTGAAGTAGCTGCTGTTCTGGCAGTGGCTGCTCTCTTAGGTGCCCCGTTCTAGGGCAGGAGGATGTTCCTGAGCTTGGTGAGGAGACAAGGGTTATGCTCCCTGTCTTCAGGATCCCCACTGTGAAAGTTTCTGGCCTGTGTCCTCATTTTGTTTTCTTCCTTCAAATAGGTAGTGTTTTGGCTGGAAGTTTCAGTTCATGTTTGCATTTTTCATTTGTAGCCACATGTGAAATATTCAGATGAGTTAACATCTGTTTACATTGCATGCACATACTGCTGACTTTGACACAGATTGTCTTACATGTACATACTTACACTTACTCAGATGCATGACTTACACCAATAAAGTCTATGCAGGTTGAAAACATATTTTTTAAAAAAAACGCTTGGTTAAATGTGATTTCTTCCCAGCTGAGTCATTCCAGGACAGTTCAAAGCATAGCTTTGTGTTTGACCGCCAGTATCCAACACAGTGTTAGCTGTAGGGATAAGAACATGCTGCTGGATTGTGCTTTATACTGTAGAGAAAGGTTTAGTCCATAAAGATTCCTTTTTCTCATAAACTTATAAGTAAATATCTAAAACAGTATCAGGAAGGAATCTGTATCTGGTAACTGATGTTACTCTGAATAGGAACGCAAGTCACAGAGCATCGTTGACCATGCAGGACAGGGTTCTGATAGAATACCCAGTGTTTCCTGCCTTCAGGTGAAGGTGGCAATTTCCCGATGTGTGAAAATGTGAGAAAACAACACTATAAATACATTCCTACTTTTCACTTAGTTTTCTCTAGTCAGTTCGGCAGTATATTACCATATCTGTTTCCTGATATGTTGCTTCATTAATTTTGAAGGAAAAAATATTTTTCTACAATGTGTAATTTGCTCTGAATTACAATATAAGTTATTTTATCATGTGCTTTATTAAGATCAGTTGCATGTCTTAGAGCTCAGAGCAGGCTTTATCTTTAATGCAATTTATAATGTTGCAAATCTGGAACATGTAATCTCAGGGGTTTTTTAATGATACGGTGATTTCCCAGTCATGCTTGCAAAGGAGCTGTCTGGGTTCTGTCAGTTAAGGCTGAGGTAAGCGCCATCCCCTAGAGCCATGTTTATTAACTTTTAAACTTAAGATAATCTCTCTAAAGAAAGTGTCATTTGACTTCTTCATGGAGTTGATTTCATAATATCTGTATAATTAGTAAAATGTAGACTCTAAATTAGGCTGAGGACCGTGTTGACTCAGTTGCAGATAGGAGGAAGCATGTGACTGGGTTTTGGCAGTTGTTTTACAGAGCCCCTTCCAGTGTTTAAGGGGCTATCTGAAGTAATTATGACAGATCAAGAAAACAGTCATTAAGCAGACATCAGAAAAAAATGGAAAGTGTAAGAGTAGAAGGAAAACAGAAAGACAAAGAATAGGGGGGCACTTCAGGTGCGCCATAAATTGAGCTGTAAGATGAAAGTAGGAGGGAGAGTTTTGAAGGCAGCAAGCGAGGAAATACGGGGTGCTGTGAGTCAGCATTTGGGATGTGTTCATGTCTGATGCAATTTTCTTTTCTCTCCGGTTGTCCTCATTGTTATTTTGCAGTGATTCCCCCTTGCTTTTACCTTGCAGTTTCTATAAGTACAAGAAAAATTAATCACTAGCATGATGGAAGTCAGGTCACTGAAGGGCACTGTAGTAATAACATCCCACGCATCTCACTTGTACCTGCACATTTCCACTGTGAGGTACAGTCCTCTGCACAGCACGAGCAGGGAGCCCTAAGTTCAGAAGCACCTGGTGAAAAGGGAAGGCACCAAATTTTGTCTGGGTGGGGTAGAAGGCAATGACTTACTACTATATTTGACTTTACATGCCGTGTATGCTTGACTATACTTGGTGATATCAGTGTTAATTAGGAGCAGCTCCTGTGAAACAGAAATGCAGACCTGAGACATGCAGCCACTTTGCATGGCTCATTGACAGCGTCTTCTCCAGGTTACTTTTCATCTGCTACAGATGTTAAAAATAATGTGACTTGGCCTAGCTTTGTGGTGCTGTCAGTCTTCCTGAAACTTGAAACATTGTAAAGGGGTGGCTGTACCTGCGTCCACGTCACGGGCAGTCTTGAACGTGAGGGTACATGCTGCCGTAGCACCGGAGCCACTACTATGCTCATCAACAATGAAGGTGAATTACCATCATTTTTAGGTGAGATCTACCTGTCTGAATGGGTAGACTGAAAGGTATCCACGGTAAACATGTGGGAAGTCCATTTTCTCATGCTGCTTATTGGGAGAGCCTCTTCTCTAGCCCCAGCATCATGCTGACTGGAGAAGCTATCCTTAGGTTACCTGTAAGCAGCTGGGCATGAAACAATCACCTGGCAGTCTCACTTTATGGAGGTCTGTGAGGCAGGCAAGAGGAAGCAGATGGAGATCTCTGAAATTTTATAAAAAAATAGACATGGATTTTAGTAGGGGAGAGTCAAAATCATTCAGGTGATGGATATTTTTGAAGAATTCAGACTTACAAAATCTTTTAGTTTGGGACTACATTTGATTACATTGGATTTATTCTATATCAAAATTTATGGCTTGGAAATTTCATTAGTCATCTATAAAAAAATGGACAGATCTTTAGACCCCTTATTTTATAGTAAGACAGTATTTTACAAAATACGTGCACGGCTGTTAAGACCATGAGAAGAATTCTGAACTAATTTGCCTAAACATTTCTCCTCACAGTGAAGGAATCTTGAAAATTTAAACAAATATGACTATACAGTAATATCTGAAACAATGCTGCAAAATATGACTTGCTAACTTCACTCCCAAAATTCTGGATTTTGTGGCTTTAAGCTGAAAGAAAAAGGAGAGGTTTTCTATGACATCATTTCATCAAAAACATAGTGCTTGTGGCTAGAATCAGGCTGCCATGCATTTTTCTACTCCTTCTAATAAAGCATCTTGTGGGGAATGTTTGGGATCGCAAGAAATGATTGTTGCAGACATTCTGCCCTGTCCAGTGGCCATGTGGCAGCAGTGATGGCTCACCAGGGCTGACTTCTCCTGTCTGTCAGCCAGGGAAAGCCACCCCTCCAGAGGGACATGCAGCTAATCCCTAGCCCTGGTCATTAGAGGATGCATCACGTGTCTAACCGAACGTGCTGAAGTCTGGCTTGTTTTGGACAATGTTTTACTTCCTTGCCTCAAAGCCTTTTTCCCATTGAATAGACCTATGCCTCTGTTGTTGTAGCTTGCTGTCTGTTTCTATATAGATATATATCAACATATACACAGAACACATACATGCTATGTAAAAACACATTCTGTTTTGTTTTGGGTTGGTTTTTTTGTTAATGTGGGATAGCATTTTGACTGAAACTACAACTAATTTCAGACTCATAGGAAAAAATGCATCATTCGAGTGTAGTCTGGATTTTATCAAACCTGTCTCTGGTTGGCTGCCTGCCACGTCAGACTGTCTTCCAGGATAAAGTTGCTGAGGAAACAGCTCCCTTTCCCTCCTTTTCCAAGAACAAAAGAAACTCATCAGCTTGGAGCAGCTTTGCTTCTTTCTGAAATCATTGGAGCCATTAATTACCTATTCCACTCTCCTGCTTATTGGACTTTCTTCTCACATTTTTTTTTTTTTATTAGAACTAAATTCAGGTGGTTTGAATGTTCTTGTGTTCTGGGCCCAGGGTTGAACATCAGCTCTAGGCTTCCAAGGGCCAAGATCAAACATATCTCAGGACAGAAAAAATATCAGTCTGATGAAAGCTCACAAGAGATGTATCCAGAGTTTTTATAATCAAATAGTTCCAGTAAAATTTTCATTCTTGGGATTTTTTTGTTCCAGTTATTCTGTGCCTGAATGCTTAAAGAGGTACAGACTCAGTTTACCATTCCTCGATAAAGGCTTGAATTTCAGTACAAGTGAATTACTTTAATAAAACTGTAATGGTCTTGGAGTTTCTGACATTAAATGCTGTTACGTCTTGTGTGTATGTTAATGGTTGTACAGTGGAAGCCCTATAATGTGTTGAACTGATTAATTTTACAGGTGAATATGGATCAGCACTGGTGCCGTGTTTATTTTATTCTTATCTTAACACATTTTCTCTGCCAGTATGAGTGTTTTATTCACCAGGGTACAGCTGGCTTATGACAACATAGTGCTGAGCGTGAGAGTTTTCACTCTGCCTAGCAGAACTGAGAATAGTCTTGTCAATGACCACATATATTAATGTAACAGCATCCATACTAACAGCATCTTTTGGATCTTGTTCGGTCTATAATATTAAGAGGCCTATGCCAGAGCTTTTGGGCGTTAGGGTACCTGTTGCCATGCCACAGAAAGGAGCAAAAGACAAAGATGCAGTTGGATGTCTTCAAGGTAGTTATAGTGGAAGCTAACAACATTTCTGCAGACAGGCCCTGCAGAACCAGACTTCAGCTCTTTTTGCTCTGGCAGATAGTCCAGAAAGTTTTTGTCTGTCGCTGGGATTTCCATACACATCTGTGATATTTTCCATAGTTTGGCACCCATCTGAGGTTTTTAGCTATAACCTGAAACCTTGGCATTTCACAGTGGCACAGCATGGCATATCTCTCCCATATTCATATACAAGCTAGGTGTCGGTGTCCTACAGAACAGAAAGTTGTGTAGCTTTTCTCATACGTATAGTAGTAATTTTCCATTCTCTTATATCATTTTCTGGGCCAAGATGTTTAAACAAAGTGTGCAAGTTCATATCCTCCCAATCTTATTCAAGTGAGAAGCCCCATTATCTTCAACAGGGCTAACGACATTTAGGTACTGTGATGTGGGAAGGTGTTATGCCCCATTAATACTTAAAATATTGCCTGTGTTATATCCCATTAGAACATTACCTGACCTTTACAGATAAACAGATCAGATGGGGTAGTATAACATTATCTTACATCTGAACAGATACCCAGAGAAATGCCATCAACGTCAGCATAAGGCTTTGAGAGATCAGCCAGCTCAGCATCTGAGGAGTATGCTATGTGTTTGCTTAACACAACCCTTGAAACACTGCATCTTTGTAAGCTAATGTCAGGCAGGACTATTCACAGAAGTAGAGTGAATGAGCAACTCTCAACTCTAGCTAAACAGTTTCCTTTTTCAAGTCATAGAAATGGTGTGTATGGTTATCCTGCATCTGGGTGACTTTTTTGTATTGCAGATAAGCACAAAAGCTATTTCAAGCACTTAACATGCCTGACATTTACAGCCTCTGTTATCTTGCATGTGCAGAGAGGAGGTGAAGATCTCCAAAAGTAATTTCTTCAAAGACAAGATACCACTTTAGCAATAAATCGGCTAATTTTTCTCGCCACTTGTCTTCACAATACTTTGATGTATATCTGTAAGCCAAAAATAATGGTCTTCTCAAATCCTGTTTTATGTTTTAGCATCAAAATCTTTATAATCATGACACAAATACAGTTTATGGGAAGTAAAACTCCATATTTAACCTTTATTGAATATAGCCTGGTTGTGACCAATGGACAATTAATTATGTTGGGGTTTAATTTTAAAAACAACAGCAGAAAAGGAATATCAAAGTTTCCAGTATTTTCAAATCTAAACATCAATGCTGCTGGTGAAATGTGTTTTCTTCTTTGTTCCATTTAATTTCAGAACTGCCCTTCTTTCCACCCCCCCACCCACCCCAATTTTAGCTTCTCTTCTAGCAGTCCCAACTTTTCCTTCAATTAGGTTTTATTATTGTCTCATCAGACCTTCAAACCACATTTCTTGAGGTGCTACCACTTGGCATTATTGTACAGGATCATGTTCTTTGGCATCGTCTTCTCTTCAAGGCAGAAATCCTTACTCTTCATTTCTTTCCTGTTCTACTGCCTTCTTTTGTATCCCCATGCAAATCACATCTAGGAGGGATATTCAAAATCACAAGTTCATGTAGCCAGCTTTGCAAATCTCACCTCTAAATTATTTCTGCCTTCCATCCTATCCAAATGCTGAGAAGGACACAGAAATACCGTTAGTTGAGAAAGGGATACTTTCTGTAATGATGATGATGCGCCTGGACCTGAAATACTGGGAGGTAAGTCAATTACTTAGTCAAAAGCTCATAAACCTTGCAGTAGTGGTCCTGTTCCTGCTTGAAATGCCCTTGACTTTTGCTATCATGTTTCTTCTGGAAGTTGCCTTATTAGATAACTTGCTGCTTTAATTCCTTGATGGATTTAATGAAACGAGTAAAGGGCTGCAAAGTAACTGTGAACTCTTGACCTATCTAGTTTCTACTTAAATTGACTGGTTTGGTCACTCAGCTAATGATAGCTCCTGTGGTTAGTTGGCATGCATGTTGCTGTTCCTAATAGTCTTCATTAAAAGTAAGTAAAGTAGGTATCAGTTCAAAAAGAATTTCTAATCAACTCCGGAAAGAACATCTGAAGAGACACTTGCGCAGATGCCCTAGGAAAAATACTGTAGGTACCTGTATATACAATTTAAAATGTCATGTCCTTATTTTGCCCATTTAATGATTAATGCAAAACCAGAGGAAGAGATAAACAGACAAACACTGTTGGCGCTGCCCCATAGTGACTCACCAATCCTTACACACTACCTTAATGCTTTGCTATTGATTAGGTTTTTGTACATCTCAGGTTAAAGATAACACTACTGGACCATTTGTGAATAATTCATTTTGCAGTGAATCAGGGTAAAATTCACTACACACAAATTTCAGAAGCCTTTGTGAGAGAATTGTCAGTGGAAAATGATTTCTCTGGGCTGTCTTTGAAACAAATGGCTCAGCAGCAAAACACTGAACCATTGCGTCCTCCACAGCTATGCCTGGAGATGCATCCCTAGGTGGATTCCCTGAACATCAAGAAAGGTTGTAGCCCTTCCCCAGAGGGAGTGTGCGTGGGTCTCCTCCCTTCTTGACTGCTCCATGCAAACTGCAGGAAATAAAAACATTGAGACAACTTATTCCTTTGTTAAATTTGGCCAACAGATTCAAACATGTCTAGGAGGGGCTGACTGCCAGATACATGCACATATGGATATGCACGAGAACATTTTGTTTTGGTAAGCAAAACAACTCAATTTGTCAGGCCTTAAAGATCAAAATGGCCATTATAAAGAACAGAAAAATACAAGCCAGTCCACACGAAATTTCATGATCACAAAAGTGTTTCTATCTCCTATAAGGTGATAAAGACACTGTGGGCTTACTGTTTTGCTAAAAGTTATGAATTCAAAATCCAATAAAATAACTTCTGTAGATACGAGCTGAAGACAAAACATGAGATAATGCATTTAATCAATGGTATATAAAAAAGTGAGCTTGTTTTACTTAGTGATTCTTGTCTGAAACTGATAAGTTCCTGTTCTTTGGTACTGAGATTTTTAAATCACTCTTGCTTTCCCTTGCCTGGTTCTCTTATAAGGAAATGAAAACAATGAGATTCTTTAGAAGAGGCTGTGATAATAGGCAGATCTTTCTAGATCAGTGTTTCAGGAGCTGACACTTCCCAGTATTTTTTTTTTCATAATAAAAAATAATACAATCAAGGCAAATTCTTAGCTGAGGCACATACTCCCGCAATATGGAAGAGAAAGTGTGACGGAAATGATTTAATGTCTTGTGAAGGTCACCTAGTTTTTACTTTCTCATAAAAAATTTTCTCCTAGCTGTTTGCTTCTGCATAAGGCCATTAAGAGGAATGAGCATCAGTAGTCACACTGTCCCCTATTACAAGCATTTACAGGCTGCTATTTGACCCTCCAATCTGGCAGACCAACTCTTTTATAGCTTTTCACTCATGGCATTGGTGTGGGAGGTTTCTGAGGCCAGAGCCGAATGTGTCTGAGCAGCTGTTCTGCTAGGGATCACTGATGATCTTTGTGTGAAAAAGGTGATTCACTAGAAGATTAAGTGTATATTTGCTCTACATGCACGCCACATAACTGACATATATTCCTTTGTTTATTCTGGCAGACCTATGACGAGATACAGACGGGTTTCGCCTCCGATACTTCAGTGTCTTCCAGTGTCTTGCTCTGTCCAGCCAGGCCAGAATGAGTTTCCCACAGTGTCTTTACGGAGTGTAACATAGCCCTCAGACTAACACTGATATTAATTAGTCTTACGTGGCATAATAATTCAGCCTATGAGTAGAGCCCAATGGCTCAAGCCACTAAGGTACTTCATGGCCTCTGCCAGGTTCTTCTTTTCATCTGGAAGCTGGAACACAGAAACTTGTCCCAGGAGAAGGCATGTAGAGTCATGCCAGTACTCAGCCCAAGGAATGACTTAAGGTAAGCAGTCACTGAGCATAATGAACACAGCATCTTGGGAACCGGGACATGGGTGTCCTCATATCCATGTGAAATTCCCAACTGTCTGGTAAGGGAGTTGAGCTTTGGGTTTTTTCTGTCCTCTCTCTAGACCTCTGAATACTTCAAGTTTTTCTTCAGGAACTCAGCAGCTTCAATCCTTGGAGGACAAAGAATCTCCCAGGACCTAGTTATTAGCCCATTAATCTTGGCTGGCAAAAGTTTTAAGTCTCAACGCCCTCTGGCTGGACAACTGCAAGGTCTCATAGATGCACAATGTCCCAGCAGTGTCCCTTTTGAATAACAGTGGCAAAATCTGCCTTTGGAGAAGGTTTTCTTCTGCACGTTGTATTAGGTTTGTTGAAAGAAATGCTTACTATGTGGCTTCTTGTGTCTAGCAAGAATTACAGCAAAATTCTGAGCCTGGGTTATAAGTGCAAGTGTCAGTGCAGATATGAAGGCCTCTCTATTTGCAGAATTTTTTTAATTTAAATTTTGTACTTGGGCACCTATATTTGACTGTTTTGTTTAGTGTTTAGGTATAATCAAGAAATATATGAGAATAAAATTTATCCTTGACCTGATAGCAAATAGTCTCTCCTTACACACCAGAATTGCAATTGCATTTGTTTCAAGCTCCTACAAGCTCTTAGTTAATGGATCCTATGTTCTGTATGTCTAGGCGAGATGTGCATTTATAATTGTTTGCATCATGAATGAAATACAGAAATCAGCACTCGAATGCTTAGTGGACTATAAGCCCTGTCTCCTGAGCACAGTCCAAGGGAAGGCATTTAAGCAGAACCGCTATTTGTTCGGGATTTTTAGGAGTGTTCTTCTCCTGCACTCTCCAGTGGTAAGCTCTGAATGCACAATGAATTTCCAGCATATCCACCCTGTGATCACTTGTCTAAAGTGGTTCCTCTGTAACGGTAACACAAACAGTGGACAGTATCACCTGTATAAATACTGGGGTTTAGCTCTTCTTAAGTTCTTCAGGGGTGAGGTACACTGAGTAGTTTTCCATAGCAAATAGGGAATGTGGATTCACTTTCTCATTAGCAGCTATGCCAGAACCGTCTCAATTCCCATATACTTCAGCCGTCTGCATTCAGAAAGATAGGGAGGACACAGGAATTTGCATACAATTCTGAAAAAAAGTTACTTTTATGTTTGCATATAAATTCTATGTGCCTCCTAGCAGATGTTGCACTGAAGTTTACCAGATAGACTCCCTCTGACAAAATATGGATACTGGCAAGTTATAGGAATAGATTAGTGTTTGTGATAATTTCTTAAATTTAGAAAAGGTTATTTTTCTATTAGTCTGAGTAAGCATCGTGGTCTTAAGCCTATTTTGACAAATCAGTTGGTGTTAAGGATTGCGAAGAAGTGACAGCCTTACTTGCACTCCGAGCATTCAAGTTCTTTTCATCCCAGTTCTTTGCATCCCTCGTTTTCTATTTTCTTCCTGTTCCTATGTGACTCAGTATTCCCTTCAGACTACACCTGAAGGTCAAACTTAAGCTTTATCTTGGGAGAGGAGAGCCACCAGTCCACTAGAATTTCACAGTGAGTGAGTCTGGAGTTGATAGAACCAAACAAGCTTAGGTCAAACTTTCATTCCTGGATTACTCCAAGAAGGCTGTGCCAGAGCACATTTGTGTGCAGACAGCTCAGATCAGATTTTCATTCTTGACTGGAGCCTTGAATTTCAGCAAGTACACCGTTCAAGTGGGTACATATGAGAGCATGGCAATCATCACCTAGGGAAAGAGAGTATGCACTATGCACGAGCTCTGCATGCTTTTGTTTTAAAGGAAGCAATTACAAGTTAAGTGCAACACTGGTTTGATAGAAAGGTTGGGGATCACTGACACACTATCTAATCTTTTTTCTTCCTCAACATCTATAACATTTCTTAATGTGTTTTATTAAGTGTATATTAAGCCTTTAATAAAGTGTATCTAAGAAATGTTTTGCTCAGTTTTCATTCTTTGCTTTCCTGGTGAAGCGCTCCAGAGAGACTCATCCATGGGCAGAGGCTATAGATGAATAAAACTGTGGAGAAATGTCCATAAGTACTTCAGCGCTTCCTCAGTACTTGGGCTTCCACTGTTGTGAGCTGCACACAATCACCTCCCGACTAAACTGTGTTTAGCTCTAGATCACTCAGCCCCCTATCGTTCTTATGTATTTCTGCTCCACATGGCCCATTTCACCTCTTCTCCCGTTAGTGTTCTTTTTCTTTAGAAAATGCTGATGGCTGCAATGTGCAAAACATGAGAAAGCCAATCTGCACTGCTGGGGGAAGGTGAATTTTCAGGTAAGAGATTCCTAGCCAAAAACTGAGGACACGGGATTAGAGAGTTTCTGTAATATTTGGTACCTAAAAATGGTTAACTTTATGGAATACTTACATATCTCCCTTGCTGTAAGTAATTTAGAAGCTTTCTGAAAATAATGTAGAGAAGCTAGATACATGTTCTTAAAGATATGTAGGGATTTGTATGTGTTCAGTGTTACTATGGATGGACCAGAAACATGGGGTGCAAAGGTTTACCAATAGACAGAATAAAAAGGTAAAAGCTCCAGAGGACAGGGCCAAGGATAACAGTAGGGGTAACAAATGCATGGTGCTGATTATATATTGCTTGCACTCATTAAAAAAACCCAAACAACTATGTAGAAAAGCATGTATGTGATCATAAGATGGAAAAGAATGAGATTAAATAAATGTTTAACTGTAATTCAGTCTTTTTTTTTTTTACCTGCTACTGACATGTACAGTGATTTATGTAGCGCGTGGCACAACAAACTCCAGACATAAATTTTCTTCTCAGACACTTATCAACATAGCAATGAGAGATCATGTTATTGCCAGCAGAATTACCACATTGGTATGGCCACATTTATCATCTCACTTCATGTGGGTCACATGGATTGCAATTAAAAATGTTAATGCACATATATATAAACACAAACATGCATATTAAAGTGCCTAGGTAATCTCATTGAAATTCCTGAATTTTTTAAGATGTGTCTAGTATCTTTTATAAAAATTCTATTTACTTATTTCAAATCACAGATACACAGCAAACTATGGAGCAACAGCTACACCTGTCTTCCTTTCTAATTTATAGATCCTGTATCCTGAGATAAAAAGATGGAGGGAGGCAGGGAGATTCATACTCAGATAACTATAACATGTCAGTTGCAGGACTGAATTCCCTTGAATGATCACTAGGGATCTGGTGTAGTTGGATCAGAAAATGGAGTAGGAGAAAGAAAGAAGTTCTCATTTGCCTGCTACATTCAAAACTCCTAAGGAGAACACAGCAGAGAAGTAGAGCAGGCTCAGCTCTCTGATCTGGCTGGAGGGACTGTCATGCAGGTGGGATCCAGTGTCCTTTCCTTACACATGGAGACAGAGGGAACCACTGGGCTTATCCTGATGCTCCCTCTACTAGTCTCAAAACTGTTGCTTGACAGCTCCCGATGGTGTATTAGTAAGTGGTGTGTTGCACAGATGACTGGGCAGCACTGCTTAGCCATAGCTAAAACATCCCTCTGTCATTAACACTGGTTTGGTCACAAATCCAAAGCATAACACCATACCAGCTCATATGAAGAAATTAACTCCATCATGGCCAAAACCAGTACGACAGACTATATTGATCCTACACTTTGTAATACTTCAGAATTTAGATCAGCAAGGTCAGTGTGTCTGAAGTCAGATTTGAGTATCTCCAGTGTAGTACAAACAACTGGTTTAAACTTGCAGCCACCTGTGGTGGGGGTTATCACCCCTTGACTCTCTAGAGACAGCGATTACCAGAAACCCTTGGCAATTATGAAATGCAGGATGGTGTTACTTCACTATTGCAGGCTTTGGATAATATTACAGTTACACTGCACTATAGCAACAGGATCCCAAAAGTGTGTCCTATGCTGTCCTTGCAGCCCCCAAATTCTTCCTCTACAGCCTGCAGAAGGGTGCTGCTGTATGAGAGAAGGAAGAGAGCATGCACAGCCCCAGTGCCAACACTCTCCCAAAGCACACATTCCTTCCTTTTCCCTCTCTGTGAGAGGCTGGGCACACCAGCAGCTCTTGGGTTAGGAGGCTGAGGGCATGAAAGAGTGGGCCAGCCACAAATAGATGGACTTTCCTCTGTGTGTAAGGCCTAAGAGACACTTCTCTGGTATATTAATTAGCTCAGACAGTCCACTGGAGAGCAGAGTGAGTGAAACTGATACATCAATATTTCTGCCTCACCATCACCATGGATGGTTTGCCCTGGCTGAAACACTGACAGGGTCATATTGTGCTTAGTACGGGCCCTAGCAGATAAATGAAGCAGTACTCCCCATCCAATTTACTAGTGATTTTCCCCAGCTTTCCTGGGTCTGAACGTTTGAAAGATGTGCCACTGGATATTGGACAGAAAGGATAAAAAGTGACTGTTGAGTACTGCTTTGGCCAATGAACACAGTTTTGCCCTTATTCTCGTTAAGGCTGTGAAAGATGCAGCATGTGATTACATCATTACTTGAAGGACTGTAGTCCAGCTTCTCAAATGCAAAATGCAAATCTTTTATCGTATGGGCAAACTTACCTTTGACACCACATACTAATGAGTGCTTTATCTTGCAGCCTCACTACTCATTTAATGGAGATTTTAATGAAATCTTATTAAACATTAAAAGTATTGGCACCTGAGGACAGATAGCTCAACAAATGTTAATGAAAGCAGTTAAGTAAGGAGCGATGCTAGTAAGATTAATACTCTTCAGCACATTGCCCTTCTCCTGTCTGGGGTTTAGGGGGTCATTACATATGTTGTGATTGCAGCTGTGTACTTAATTGCAAGATTTTGCTGGTAATTGATAACAGGATTCTCTTCCACAATAAAAAAATAATCTAATAAATCTGTAAGGTTTATGGACACTGTAAAGCTTAAAACAGAAGAGAATTCATCTTGAACTGATGTAAAATTCCCAGGACAACAGAACAAGCCATGGTTATAGCAAAATTTCAACCCTCTTCCACTATTTTTTTCAAAACATACACCAAGGTGAATAATGTATATTCTATTATAATAATTTACTTTTAGATGTACCTAACAGTAACCAATTGGCCAGGAGCACTACAATGTACTGATAATTAATCATCTTGAAGCAGTGCTTTGCATCCCCATGATGCCAATGAACTTTGTTGATCAAACACTTGGCTGCTGTAGCTCCATTTCAGTTTGAGTGATTTCAGAGGATCTACACTTGCATATATGAGTGACCGATGCAATGATTTTTTTTTTTTCATGGGTATTGACATTCAGCCATAGATGTAGAGCTGTATATTATCTCAGAACACTGCTTCATGTGAATTCACTTCTCTGATTGAAACCTGGAGGAAAATGAGATAGATCTGAATCATGAACGGAAAGGTTAGGGCATATATGAAGCTGCCTGGGACCAATTAGTAGCATTATTACTGATTCACATATTGGAGCACATAAGACAATTATTTACCTCTTCATTTTCCCCCATTAAATCTGTCCAAGAACAGACTATTCTGTGTGCAGATCTGTTGTCACACCACTTTGACCCCTAATCATTACCTGCCCCAGCACCAAACACTTCAGGGTGACAGTGAGATACTGCCTATGTAGTTTCCTTGCATGTCACAGTCCTGATATTCCTCCCACATGTGGTATACATCTCACAAGAGGTCAGGTAATAAAATACTAAAAAATAATATTCAGAACCTTGTGATTAATATTCAAGCATTTCATCTAGGATGGGCCACCTAGCTTGAGTTGGTCATTAATTACTGACATCTGTTTCTGCGATAGGTGGGTCTGCCAGAGCTCTCCATCACTTGGGTCCAGAAGGCAACTTTCATGGGTGCTTGGCTCAAGTGGTTTGGTTGGGTTTAAGCCATGTCTTGTTTCTCTGAAAGTTTTTGCATTTCAAAACAGAGAACTCCATCTGCTGTATGGGAAATTGAATTGTAGCTAACATCAACGTTGTTTCTCTTGTCCATGCTCAGGAAGGGAATTGCCATTCAAAATGTTCTGTCACAGACGTATACAGATTCAGATAGGCTGTTTGTTTCTCCCTGAATCCTTGCCACTAAAAGGTAGTAGTAACAGAAGAAAAGCAGTTGGTCCTGCCATGAGCCCCACAAACGTGGAGTTTGTTTCATGCAAGTAGCCCATTGGGACCCGTATTGCCCCAGAGCTACATGGCCAGGCAGTCCATGGAGTGACTCCTATTGACGTTGGGAAACTCTGGATCAGGCCTGAAGGCTGTGCACAACTTCCCTGATGATCCCAGTTTACCACAGTGCTCGGTGCAGCCCCAGTGCTCCCACAGATCTGCTGGTAGGCTCACAGTGTGCAGCAGGCTCCTGCAAAGCCCCAGGTGGAGGCTGGGCTCCCTCCTGCAGCAAGGCATGGGATTCCCAAACAGGGGCTGGAGGAGATGATCAGACCACTGCAGGACAATATAAGGCTGTCTAGGGGATGTTATTGCAAAAGCTTGGGCATTTACACTTCAGATAGCTGGTTCCCCAGCAGAGTACAGACCTCACTCTGTGACAGCATGCATACTTTGGGGACTCCCTTGTAGCAACTGCTCATCAATTTCTCCAAATATTTTCATTTTCTGTGCTCCCAGCCTCTCTGACTCCTCTCACTTGCATACATCTACCCAGACCCATTCCCAGAGACAGGCATGAGGCTGCTGTGAGCTGGGGAGGCTGGCAGTGAGGAGAAGGTGGCTGTGACCATGTGGTAGGGTGGGACAGCCTCCACCTTGCTCCAGGCAGGCAGTGGTATCTGGCACAGGGGGACAAGGAGCCAGGAGGAAGTGACATGCTGGGATTACCTGGGATGCCAGCAGCTTGCTGGGGCATCAGGAAAAAAACCCCTAATGTTACAGGGGTAGTATCCCCTCAACAAATCTGTTTAAAAAAAGAAAATACCCTAAACAGTTAATTATCATACTACAGAACCACAGAAAGACTCCACAGGAGTAACTCCAGCTGAAACTAAAGAAACCAGTAACCCTAGCAGAGATCAAATGGGAAAAAGACCTTATGCAAACATATGATGAAGAGGAAATCTGACAGCTTATTTTGCTCTGAGGTTTCAAGAAACCTACCTAATACGCCTGACATTTGGAACACAAAACTGAAGAGGTTTCAAATAAAGCAGCAAAATACAATCAGTGGAATTTATCCATTTCTTAAATGTCAAAGTTGCTTTTTAATGTATTTCTCAACACTACAGCATTTTTATGGCCTTTCTAGTAGCCTAATATCTACACCTGGTGTTTTTCTTCTGGTGTATATCAGGGAAGGGATGAGGAAAACTGTACTTCTGTCACAGGACTCACAAGTTTTTTCATGTTGTCATCCCAAGTCAAAACCCATTAAATGCCATGGGTTATCTCACTGAATTCAGAAAGGTATTTTGCATATCTAACATATGTCTGAATGCTCTGATTGAATGTTAGAGCATGCACCCCTTTGTAGCCCTTAATCTGACCCAGGCTGCGATAGGGGTAACAGTGTGACAGCCTTAGAGCTACCCTGGTGAGCCCATGGGTCACTGTCTACTCACAGCTTTCAAAAGCCTACCTAAATACCCAGCCACAAGACTGTGAGATACACTCATAAAGCAATTCTTATTTTTCTGGGGCAGTAGCTTTCTCAAATTCCACTCAAGCCATATTGCTTTTCCTTGGTCACTGTTGAAGTTCGCTGTCAGGAAACAGAATATGAGGAATGAGAGTTTTCAAAGACATATTAAACAACCTGGAAAAAACCCAACAGAGCTAGCTAATAAAAACATCTAAAAGTAGATCCCAGAAAAAAATACCACCCTGCTACACGAACAGCTTTTCCAAACTGTTTTTAGACACAGGATCCATGCTGGCCAATCAGACTGTGTTTGATAATTTGGAGAATAAACGTTTTGTGATTCTTTAAAGACAAATATCTTATACACAGACAAATGACCTACACACTGTCATGTTTGTTGTCATGTCAAGCTGACAGATGAAGTGCTACAGTCGAAATAAAACAAATATGAGATTTCCCTTTTTGTCTAGCTTTAGAAGAAGTATACAAAGAGCCTAAAATAAATCCTCGTTATGTTACTTTTCTTAAAATAAGATTAATGAGAAAATACTTTAGGACATGAAAAATTCTTCTTCCATCATAGATTAGTTTGCAGGCCTTGATAAAGAGACTGGAGACGTTCCTTTTATCTAATGGAAGTCTTTCTTCATTAGTATTCTTCTTATAAATCTTATTTGTTAGTATTTTCTCTCTTTTTTTGCGTTGAAAAATGCCAGTCGGTAAAGGAATCGTACTAATTTTGGTAGGACATTATTAACCTCGACCTTGGGAAGCTGCAGCTTGGTCATTGAGCCATCTTTCATCTGTTCACAAAGCTGATGAACCAACCAGCAAAGCCTCCCACCAGGGGCATGATGGCTTTTGCATCCGCTGCACCCCCAGTACAAGGCAGAGGACAAGCAGCACAGGCCTCAGTGCCTTGCACCCAAAGTGTTGAACGAGGGACCTTTTTCCTTTCGCACATGGGTCTGAGGCCCACGTGGGCTGCCCTGGAGCGGCAGAAGTGCTCATACCCAGTGGCTGGTGAGCAGGTGTCCCATGGTGCCGTATACCATTCCATCTCAGTCTTATGAGAAAAAAATCTGCGGGCAAGAGGAGCAAGGCATGGACACCTCACTGTTGGGGTCTGCAGCGGGTGTGCAGACAAGTTAGTTGACTTCAAAGACTTAGCCGTGTACCTTTAAGACAGCCACAAATTGTCAGGTATGTAAACAGGATGTGAAGAACCAGAACTTAGAACCACAGCATATGGGCACCTACAGCAACAGCAAATAGCAAGCAAGAAGAAGGACACAAAAACCTATCAGCGTCTAACACCTGCACTGTCTAAGATATATAAATAGTTTGTATAAAAAATAAAGGCCGTTTTGTCCAAACCCAGCCACGCAGGCATAGTGTTTCTTTTAAGTCCGCCTCAACTTGTGTCACCACACCTCACCTCTCCTCACCTCTGCCAAAAAGGTGCCTGGACCACATCATGCCCTGGTAGCCCAGGAGTAACAGCACAGCCAGGAAATCCAGCCCATAGGAAATAAATTGGCACCTACAGTGGTAAGTCAGAAAGCACCTGTGGAACCATAAAGGCAGGAATAAGTGTGACCTTGCTGCCCTTTCAATTTTACTTGCTGACCCCTGAAATCTTTTTTTCTGTCCTTCACTCCTTCTTTCCTGGTTTCCTTTTGCTCCCATCTTCACAGGTCTGTTTTCTCCTTTTGTTTCTGCTGGTTTTGTCTTCTTGGGAAAAGCCTGCAGACCTTTCCGTTCAACAGTTTTATTACATAGGTAAAGCCATGGTAAACTTCGCTCAACTCTTATTTTAATCAAAGGCAGCTCATTTTACCTTCTTTCCACTGACGAGCTCTTCAGTTGTTCGAGGCACATGAGGGAGTCTGCCACGCTTTCTGCAGTGACTGGAGGCAAAGCTACAGGCACCTAAAATGAAAATGGAGAAGTTAGAAGTTGGCAAGGGCCTCCCTGGAGTAGTAAGCCACTGCTTGCCACATTTCTAGCTTAGATCTTAAAACCTGATCACTGGGATTGGTTGGCATTACTCCCAGTTTGCGCAGTCCCCCATCCCAAAACAGACTTCCTGGAGCTCTGAAGAAGTAGGATCTCGGCTCAACTATTCTGAAGTGGACAGCCACTAACAGGACGGCTCTAATGGGATCACGGCACAAAATGCAAAGGCAAACCTCCATCAGCCTTACTCTTAACTTTTGCTGAGCTGCAGACTGATGACCTTGCTTGCCCTTGCATCATGGGATTTCAGTCCACAGCAAGAGTGAAGTCCTTTCTTAAAAGACACAAATGCATAGGACCAGCTGAAGAGGCCCAACCGTTTCTCACCTGTGCTGGTAACATTACACTCTTACTTTGCAGTCCACACTTGTCTGCTTTGTTTCTGTTCCAGAGGCACAAGTTCAGGCCATTCAGCACCTCCTTTCATCACTGTCCTGTACATGCTCATTTTCTGCCTCACCTTCTATGGCATCAGCCACAACCGATATCCCCCTGTTCCGGAAGGGGCTTCGCCTCAGCAATATGACCAGATCTTGACAAAGGCTTGAAATCTCTTGTGTAGTATGTGAGGAAAGCCCAGCTCAGTGTCATTCACGTTTTTCGGATATTGACTGTCAGTGGCTCCTGGCCCCACCGTGCTCACGCGTTGCCCGATTCCCGCGGGCTGCCCTGCCCCAGCGGCGGCCGTGCTGCCCCACCGTGCTCCCCGTGGAACGGGCACTGGCTGTGGCTCTGAGCAGAGAAGGTGCTGGAAACCGAAGGAGACCTCACAGCAGAGCCCAGGGCACAGAGCTGGCTGCTGCGAATGGCCGCATCCCTCCTGGGGGTGGCTGCTGCCTGGAGGGAAATGCAGACTTGGAGGAGGCAAGCGGGAGGAGCAGGGCTTAGGGAGAGGGTTGGGCTTGAAAGAGGGACAACGGGTACAGCTGCCATCGGAGGGGGCTGCAAAGGGGCTGCTAATGGAAGGGGGAGGCCGCAACTCCTGACTTAGCATGTTTCCTAGCCCTAAGCCTTAGACCTTTGCCACAGCTGAGCCTTGACCCAGACCGCTAAGTATGGCATAGAATAGAACAGAATAGAACAGAACAGACTAGACTAGACTGTTTCAATTGGAAGGGACCTACAATGATTGCCTAGTCCAGCTGCCCGACCAATTCAGAGCTGACCAAGTTAAAGGCTAGGGGCTGACCTGCTGGAAGGCCGCTCTGCAGAGAAGGACCTGGGAGTGCTGGTGGACAACAAGGTGCCCATGAGCCAGCAGTGTGCCCTGGTGGCCAAGAAAGCCAGTGGGATCCTGGGGGGCATTAGGAGGACCGTGGCCAGCAGGTCGAGGGAGGTGATCCTGCCCCTCTGCTCTGCCCTGGTGAGGCCCCATCTGGAGCGCTGTGCCCAGTGCTGGGCTCCCCAGTTCAAGAGAGACAGGGAACTGCTGGGGAGGGCCCAGCACAGGGCTACAAAGATGATGAGGGGACTGGAGCATCTCCCTTATGGGGAAAGGCTGAGAGAGCTGGGCCTGTTTAGCCTGGAGAAGAGAAGGCTGAGAGGGGATCTTATCAATGTCTACAAATATTTTAAGGGTGAGCACCAAGAGGATGGGTCCAGGCTCTTTTTGGTGGTGCCCAGCAACAGGACAAGGGGCAACAGGCACAAACTGCAGCACAGGCTGTTCCTTCTGAATATGAGGAAGACCTTCTTTACCTTGAGGGTGACAGACCACTGGCACAGGCTGCCAAGAGAGGTTTGGGGACATTCAAAACCCACCTAGACATGATTCTGTGCAACCTGCTGTAGGTGAACCTGTTTTAGCAGGAGTTTGGATTATATGACCTCCAGAGGTCCCTTCCAGCCCTGACCATTTTCTGGTTCTGTGATTAAGGGCATTGTCCAAATACCTCTTAAACGCTGACAGGCTTGGAGCATCAACCACCTCTCCAGAAAGCCTGTTCCAGTGTTTGACCACCCTCTTGGTAAAGAAATGCTTCCTGATGTCCAGTCTAAACCTCCCCTGGAGCAGCTTTGAACGATTCCCCCATGTCCTATCACTGGATACCCAGGAGGAGAGATCAGCACCTCCCTCTCCACTTACCCTTCTCAGGAAGATGTAGAGAGTAGTGAGGACACCCCTCAGCCTCCTTTTCTCCAAACTAGACAAGCTCAAAGTCCTGAACCGCTCCTCATAGAATATTCTTTCCATTCCTTCCAATCCTAACCCCTACCTTAACCATAGACTTGGCTCTCATCTGAGCCTTAGATCAGGACACTGAGACACAGCCCAGGGGAAAAAGTTCTCTGTGAAACAATAATTATAAAGCTATAAACCTACACAATGTAATGTAACACTAAAGTCAAGTTTATAATAAGGGATTTTGGTGCTTTATAGCCAAGCAAAACATTACTTTTAAAAATAGGTCACAAAGTCACAAGTAAACCTTTATTGCTTCTGTCTGAAAACAAATTAAATAGGTGCTCATGAGGACTGAGTAAACACATCTGTGAAATGACTAAACACAAATAATTTATAGCATTGTTTGCAATTGTTATCAACAGTAAAATGTAGATCCTTTTAAAACCAGTCCTTTCTATAATTTTTTTGCATGTGAACAGTGGCAAAAGTTTACCCTATTACCACAGGACACAAGGTCATGTCTTCATTTCAATGACAAATTGTGTTATGATCCTTTGTTCTGGTTTGGTTAGTTATGATCCCAATGCAGCTACTGAAGAAGGGGAAACATGTAGAATTGCATCTGGTAGCTCCTTTGACATTTCTAGTTACTTTTCCTTTACTAATATTTATAACAGCTTTGGGAGACAAAGTGCCCCCTAGAGGTTCATTAATACAACAAGATTATGTTTTAGATTTTAATTGTACCTACTTTGTTTTTTTTTACTCTGCAGCTCCTTTTCCATATTACAAAGGAGCAGCACAGACAACATTTTATACATTGAATAATCATACTGTTTAGTTCAAACCATGGGCTATCACCTCAATCTGCAGAACTGGTATCCGGTGGAAGTTTTAACACTGTCTTGTATGTCTACACCTAACATCCTTCTACAACTGCCAAACACTCAGTACGGAAATCTTGTCTTTGTTGTTACACCTTAACTAATCCTTATTTTGGAAACATTATTTTCTACTACCTGAACTGCTTCCTCCAGATGTTCATGAAAAAAACTTCATTATAGTGGGCCAACTCCAAAACCCATAAGCTGCATTAGATTTATTTCTGTTGGGTTTCTCTGGAGATCATTGGTCACATTGTGGCTGGAACGAACTATGCAACAGAAACAGGTCTTGGTTTTAGAGTAGCAGATGGTCCAAAGTGAAAGTTGTCATTTTGCTGTAAGAAACACTGCTAATCACACTATGTAACTTCTTTTTTTATTATTATTTTTGTTGGTCTATGTAAAATTCTATTAAAATTCATAACTTCTGGAATGTACTGACACAGCAGTTAGTCAAATTCATAGATAGGAACTCTGTAAAAGGACAACGGAAGGACTAAGCGGGAATGTGCCTTGTAAAATCACTTACGTAATAATTGTAGATGCTGGGGAATATGAGGGCAAAAGACAACAGAAAGTGTCCTGGCTCACATGAAATTTCCAAATAACATTTTCTTTGTCATTGCCTGATACAAAAAGGTTAGCAAAGAAAGGACAAAGAATGCTTTTAAATCAATATGAACACATACCGTGTCTCAGGGACAGGATCTTAGCCTGTACTGGGCTCTTTAGTTAATTCATCCAAGGTGCAGGACTTTGCATTTGTCTTTCTTAAACTTCCTACTGTTCTTTTCAGCACTCTTCCACCTGCCTAGGTCTATTTATAAGATGGCTGTCCCTTTTGATGTCTCCACCTCTCCACCCAGTTTGCTGTCATCAGCAAACTTGAGGATGCTTTCAATGCCATTGTCAAGATCGTTTATGAAGATGTTGAACAGCAGGGGACCCTGTAACTATCCCTGGGGGACCCCACTTGTGACAGGTTGCCAGCTTGAGTAAAAAAACATTGATACCCAACCTCTGAGTGTGACCTGTGAACCAGTTTTCTACCCATCTTACAGACCACCCACCCAATCTGTATCTTGTCCGTCTGTCCAGGAGAAGGGTGTGGGAAACAGTCAAAGACTTTGCTGAAGTCCATGCAAACAACATGCACTGCTCTCCCCAAGTCAACAGAAGATGTTTTGTTGTAGAAGGTGATCAGGTTTGTGGGTTGAGCCCTTGCAAAAGGCTGCAGACAAGCCATTCCTCTACTACTGTGGGGTTAACACATGCATTGTTGTAGCTGCTTGATCCTGTGATCTGGGACCAGCTACACCAGTAAAGGTAGAGGCAAAGACGGTATTGGGAACCTTTACCATGCCAGCATTATTACTAACTAGTTTCCTTGCCCTGTTTAGCAATGTACCTGGATCTTCCCTATGCTTCTGCTTACTAATCACATATCTGAAGAACCCTTTCTTGCTGTCCCTGACATCTCTGGCAATCTTCAGTTCTAGCTGAGCCTTGGCCTCCCTGTTTGCACCTCTGCATGCCCTAGCAGTTTCTTGTAGTCCTTGATGGGTATTTGGCTGCCTTTCCATTGGTGTTATGCTATGCTGCTTTTTTTTTTTTTTTTTTTGCTTTTAAGCATACCCAAAAGCTCATTCTTTTCCACTGAAATTTGCACTACATAAGTGCTCAGATTTTAAATACGATGTCTGGTACAGTGGGAATATGAAATTCCATTTATTTCAGGTAAAATATTTTTTATGCATTTTTGTACTATCATATATTAAGCTTGTTGTGTCTTAGGACATAAACTGTGGTCAATGGCTCAATGTCTGAATGAAGACCAGTAATGAGTGGTGTCCCGTAAGGGTCTGTATGGGAACCAATACTGTTTAATATCTCATAAATGACACAGTGGGATCAAGTGCATGCTCAGCAAGTTGGCAGATGACACCAAGCTGAGTGGTATGGTTGAAAGACCTGAGAGACAGGATGCCATTTAGAGGGACCTAAGCAAGCTCAAGTGGGCTTATGTGAACCTCATGAGGTTCAGCAAGGCCAAGTGCAAGGTCCTGCACCTGGGTCAGGGCAACCCCCAGTGTTAATACAGGCTGGGGGATGAAGGGGTTGAAAGCAGCCCTGCAGAGAAGGATATGGGGGTACTGATGGATAAGAACCTGAATATGAGCTGGCAGTGTGCACTTGCAGCCCAGAAAGCCAGCTGTATCCTGGGCTGCATCAGAAGAAGCATGGCCAGCATGTTGAGGGAGGTGATTCTGCTCCCCTATTCCACTCTGGTGAGACCCCACCTGGAGTCCTGCATCCAGCTCTGGGGTCTTCAGTACAGGACACACATAGACCTGTTGAAAGATGTTCAGAGGAGGGCCACAAAAATGATCACAGAGATGGAACAACTCTCCTATGAAGAAAGGCTGAGAGAGTTGGGGTTGTTCAGCCTGGAGACACTATGGGAAGCAAGCCAAGCCAAGCCCAACCCACCCCAGCCCTAAGTACATGCTATAGCTGGATAAAGACTCATGATTGAAGGTGTTGCTGCCATACATATAGATTAGTATATGAAGGACAGATAACTGTCTCTGAAATAATGAAACCCCAAATATATGTGGCAGTCCCAGCTACATTTATTAAATGTCCAGCAAAGTGGTCATTTTCCTCTCTGTTTCATGCCAAGTGTTCTTCTGGACACTATGCACAGCTCTGGCCAGCTACCAGACTGATGATCCCTTCCTCTTTCAAATCTACTAATGATAATACTGAAAAAAGAGTGCCCCCTGAATTCCAGCTGAGATAAAAAGCATGCTGCAGAAAGCTGGACTAATGAGTCATGCACTTATCTATCGTATTTTAAATTAATTTCATAATAAAATGGATATATTAAGGTGGCAAGATGACAGGATATTGACATTTTTATCCCTGAGGCAACAGTGACTCAGTAATGACTTTGCTTTTGTCTAAGCCACACAGTTAAATCTGTAGCCGGTGCTATGCAATGTAGATAGCTGAGTCAGAATTAAGGCTCTAAACAGATACGTGTTTTGCAGCCAGAAGCTGATGAGATCACACCAGCACACAAAGACAAGTTTCCAAATACCAAATAATTTCAGTACCATGAATAAGAAATGGAGAAATGCCTTCTGGGTGGCTCTACATTCAAATGAGCTAGGTGAATACTGGTATTTAAACATGCTGTGCAATAGCTTGTGTTACCTTTACCCTAAAGACTACAGTTCACATCATATTTGCACTCAAGAGATATCATTGTTATGCGTTTTTCATAGAAAATAAGCAGGTGTATTTGTATGACATACTAATGTAAGCCAAGATTTTTACACAGTGGCAAAATTGCTGACCCTAGCTTACTTGTACAGTACCCATTAATCATCATGAGACATAAGAAGTTGTACATACGATAGTATAAAAACAGAGAAAACGTCTTCTAACTAAAATAAATGGAAGTTCATATTCCCACTGTGCCAGACAAAGTATGTAAATTTTTGAGCAGTCATGCAGTGCAAATTTTGGTGGGCAAGAATCATCTGAATTGGAGAAACAATTGCCAGAAGTTGAATTTAACAAAATGTCAACAATTCTGGTATCCCTGCAATGGCTGTGGAAACAGACACTGCCTCTTAGGATTAACCTATAAAGAAACTTTGTCTGAAGTGTTCTGCAGCATCTTAAAGAACAGTTAAATTACTTGTCTCTAGCATGAAGCTTTGTTTTGTGAATTCCTCCATACATGTGTATTGACGGTAGATACACAATATACCTGGTGTACCCAAGCACTCCTCAGATGCTGTGGCTCAAACACTGGGCATTTGGTAGCAAGGAGGAGAGTTAACCTCATTTGATAGCAACTGGGTTGCTGGATTCCTGTTCCCCCCCTTCACCTTCATGGAAGGTCAGTGCCTAGTCAAAATTATACATTTAGTTTTGCTCAATAGCCAGCAGTGAAATACAAGCATTTGAGAAGGTGTGGGTTTATCCCACAGCTATCAAGTACACCTTTTGGCACACACTCAGTCCTCTGGAGGTAAATCCCTTTATGCTGCAGCACAGCTCCAGCACACTTTCTGTGAGTGAAGTGAGGTTCCTAGTGCACAGATAACCATGCTCCTGTACCTCTGCTTTATGCTTTGTGACAGTCCATATCAAACAAAATGAAACAGCAGCCACCTGAAGAAAATGCACTTGATACATCTGGAAAAACACAGATTATTGTACCCACATTACCAAAACCACTTGGAGAGCAATATTATTCTGTCTTCATGCTACATTAAACAGATGTAGATCGTAATCCGGGTTACAGCCTGATAACTTAAATCTACAAAGGCACACTTGTTCAGTCTTAGAGGAGGAAAGCCCTACACACCGACCTATACTCCACTTTTAATTCATGACCACAATCCCTGTTATAGCCGTCTCTACCTGGTACGAACATTTTTTCCTCATTAAGACCTGGAGGGAGTCAGTAAACAATGACTGTACATTAATGGTATGTTCTTGTTTGAAATCCAGGACACAGCAAAGTTTTGAAAGAGGAAACACTCAATCCAGCCTTGAGCATAGACCAGTCCAGCATGCTATAGCATCAGCCCCTTTCCTGACACTACCCAGCAAGAGCAGGTCACGTTGCAAAATGTGGCAGGGTAAAGTGACTAGGACAAAGCTGGGGACCAGCTGCAGGTGCCTTGTCTCAGACTGACCCAGTTGCTGGGTCTTCCAGATACATTAGGCAGTACGGGGCTCCAACACTGGCACCAAAGGTTTAATTGCCCAAAAAGACTTACTTGAGAACTGCATTCAGCTAGAGCTTTTTCATACTCCCAGAACGTCAAAGAAAAGGAGAAATAACATCATACCCTATTACTGCTAACCTATGGGACACACACAGGCTTCTAAACCATTCCACGCCATGTGGGGAAAGACAGACATGGGGCAAAGCATCATGGAGTACAGCATCTCTGCAAAGGCTATGGCTTCTCTCCTTTTAGTGGAGCCTGCTTGCTGCCCTCTTGCTGCTACCCCCCACAGCTTGCTGAGAAGCATCCTCTGCTTCAGCCAGAAGGTAGTGCCACATCTGCAGTCAGAGTGGGGACTGACATCTAAGTGGCTTTCCTGGGCCAACCATGGCAATCTTCCTTGGGAGAAGCATTTCACCAGGGGAGAGCCTTGTGAACAGTGGGCCAGCGTTTCGGGTCACAGAAATCAGCAACAGTCACTGCTGTGACATGCTGACCAGTACAGCCCTGATTTCTGACCAATAACACGTCTCTACCCTTCCCCTGCCCTCTACCATTTACACAGGCATTAGTGTCAAACACTGAAATCACAGAAGTGTGTGAATCTATATGTTCATATTTAATCAGACAGCATAGCAGGTAGTGAATCCTCCAGGTAAATTTTATAGTAATTGCTTTCCAGGATAGTTACGGGGCAAAGTATATGATGCAACGTTGACTTCATACTGTACTGTACCTTATAAATTCTGAGCTGAAGAGGCAACAGGGTTGGCATGAGCAGGCAGAGGGACTTCTTTGTCCTCTCTGCCTACCATGTAAAACATCCCAGGAAGGGTGGGAAGTAGGCAGGACATGTCTTAGGGCCTGCCCTGCTTCTTAGTTTGCCCCCACTCCATGTTTTAGACACTGGGGTTCTTCAGACAGTTGCTCACTGAAGGAGGCAGCTGCTGTTTCTATTGCAGCTAGCAAAGGCAGACTAGTTTTTCATGAGACTACCACTACCTTCTACTTGGATGTTTTATGAAGAAGTACAAAGTTGGTGTTAAAAAAGATACATATGGTACACATGCAAAAAGATAAAAATTTCTGTGGAAAATGAATCACTGGACCCTATTGCCAAAGTTCACCCTCTCTCTCCCTGTCCCGTAACAAAAGATAGCCTTTCCATTTGGACCACTCCTTTGGCTAGAGACAACACGCACTTTTGATCCTTATGGCAGCAGCACAAGGAGACCTGCAGCAAGACAGTGGGACTGACTGTGGATGGCAGAGATCTAGACATGAAGATTTCATGTAAAGCCACATATACTCATGAAAAAGCACAGTAGCGTGGGCACCTCCTTGCTAAGCATGTTGCAACGCCACATTCCTGCTGACTTGAAACCCGGGCCACAGCTTCATCACTAAATTGCTGACAGAAAAATGAAGACCATCTGTGCTGAACACTGGAAGATAGGACCCTCAGCACAACTTCTGGGTTTAGAAACATTGCTCTGTTGATGGAGCACTGGCCCCAGCCATGACCCCAGTGCCTGCAGGGATGGCATCAGGCCGACATGGAGCAGTGTTAGGGAATGGCAGGCTCTGGCCAAGCAGCACTGCCTGGCACTGGGACCCTACTTCCTGAGCAAGGCTCGGGCCAGCTGGGCATTGTCCTGAGCCCCACAGGTGTGTTTCATGGGACAGACCTCCTGGCCTCAGCAGGATGGGCCAGGTGCTACCGCAGCTCCAGGTGAGCTCCCGCGGTGGCTCAGGGACACACTGGCACAGGTGTGCCCCACCGCAGCAGTGCTTCTCACGCCTGCCGCTGTCTGCTCTGCAGGGAGACTCTGGCCCCATGGGGTGGTGTGTGCCCTCTCAGCATTGCCCAACGGCAGCTCCCAGCCGGTGCGTCGTGAGGGCATGCAGGTGACGTGAGGCCACATGATAAGGGGCAGGCACCTTCTCCTCTTCAGGGAGTCACTGCTCATCACCAAGGTAAAGACTGCCAGGCCAGAGCTTCCTCTTCCCAATCCATGGCCCTGAGACCAGGACAGGGACACCCTGGGAGCAGCCTGACCTTGGTGCTGGATGCAGCAGTGTCTGCACCAATGGCAGACGTATGGTAGAGGTGAGTGACCAGGCTCTTAGCAGCCAGCGTGTGCCCAAGGGGCAGTGCCCATGGGCAGTTGCTGCCACAAGAGCCTGGAGGCATCTGCTGGGCAGGACCCCCCAGAGGTCCAAAGCAGGCCACATCGAGGTCACTCCCTGCTGTTCCTCTCTGCAGACCTGGCACTACCTTGTACCCACAGCTCTGCTTAGCCCTGGACAAGCTGTGGGTGGTGGGCAGTAGGAAGGAGGCAGCCAGGGATGAAGAGGAAGAGTAAGGCAGTGCTGAGAACGGCAACTCCCTCATCCCTATCTGGTCCTGCATTGCCACTTTCTGGGAGTTTTGGTGCCATGTCCCACAGCAAGGCTGGGTGGTGCAGTGTGATGATCACCTCCTGTCCTCTCTGGGGTCTGGCAGCTTCAGTCAGGGGGTGGCAAGTGGCAGGAGAAGTTCCTCTGCCCTCTGTGCACTGCTTGGGCAGGGAGTGGGCAGCATGCCGAGAGGGATGGAGGCTGGGTTTTTCAGGTGGGGGCTGAGACATGGGTATACAGGCAGCTGGAACGAGAGGGAGAAGGGGGCATTCTACGTTCTCCATCGCATGGCCAGAGTGATGCCTTACTGCCACCCAAACAGCAGCTCCTCTGCAAGGAAAGAGGGAGTTAGGGCTTTGGCTTTTCACCTCTGTCCTGCCTCATGAGGCTTCATCCTGCTTCTGTGGCTGTCCCCATGGGTCAGAGCTGTGCAGGTGCCTACGTCTGCCCAGAGGCTGGGGAGCAGCAGAGCCTAATGGTTTTTTTCCCCCTCTATTTCTACAGTTCATGAGTGGTGAAAGAGCTGTGGGTGGACACACTCCTTTAGGTAGGCCCTTCCTAGCAAGTCCGTCTATGGGGTAAATGCCCACATGTGGGGGATGCTCCAGGTGTAGCCATACATGGAAACACAGCTCCCAGGGTGGGGAGAGGTGCCCCCCCGGCTGTGGGCAGATCTTGAGCAGAGCTGGCTGAGCTGCTTGGCCATGTGTGTCCAGCCAACACCTACCCAGCCATGTTCTCACCACTGGCTCTGCTGTCTGCTTGACTACTAAGTAATATCCAGGTGTTTCAGGATCACATTTAAGTCTAACAGAGCTTTTTTTCTGTCCCTTCCCTGTGAACAGATGACTAGAAGGAGGAGAGAGAGCCAGGGCGACCCAGCTGTCCTTCATTAAGCCTCTAGTGAAAGAGCTGAACCTCCACAATGACATGAAGGTCTCTCCTGTCTCTGCTCTGCCACCAGAGCACCTTTGAGCATCGCTGGTTCTCCAGCCAAGCTTCACATGTCTCACTTCTCACCTTCCACTTTTTTTCTCTTGCCTAGTCAGTGACAATAGATTCCAGGAACCTGAAGATGTTGATCAAGGGCCAAGCAAAGGTGAGCATTATTCCACTTCACCCACTTCTTGCTGTGCCAAGCAAGTGGTGTGAGCTTCTCTTGGAGGGTCCTGTGTCCCAGCCTCCAAGTGTGGATGTTGTGGGTTGCTGGGCACATCATGGTTTGCTGCCTACAGCAAAGCTTCTTGGCTCTCCCTACCTCTCAGATATTGCCGGATGGCTGATGTAGCTTACTGGTGGCCCTTTCTGCTGCAGGGCTGCTTGGTAAGTGCAGCAGGTTTCTTGCAGGCTGGACCCAAGCAATGGCCTCCACTGGTCCCATCTGGCAATAACAGTGGGCTTGGCCACTTTGCAGGTGAGTTTTGAGAAGAAAGGCAGGTAGGAGCTTTTCTCCTCTTGCAAATGGGTGCTTCTACTGCTCTGGGGCTGCTACTGACCTTCTTGCAGGGTGCATCAGTCACCCCCAGCAGACAGTGCTGAGAGGGTCCAA
This sequence comes from Falco naumanni, assembly GCF_017639655.2. NCBI lineage: Eukaryota > Metazoa > Chordata > Aves > Falconiformes > Falconidae > Falco > Falco naumanni. Next base: position 87,533,292 of record NC_054056.1, read on the forward strand.
GAGCACTCTCTTGGCAGTTTTCCTGTATGTCTTTTTCTTTGTTTTCCTTTGGAGCAGGCAGCACCAGACAGAGGAGGAGGAGGTCGTTGCCCTGACCCATTGCACTGGGAGAGACCTCAGATATTGCAGAGGCTCCCAGAGTCTGGCTGCAGAGGGGCTCTCTTTAGCCAGCCCCTGGCAGCTCTCTGCAGGAAAATGGCATGCTGCCCTAGCCCCTCCAGATAAGCAAGCCTGGAAAGAGGGTTCCATCCCTTTGGCTTCTCCTGAGAGGCAGTGTCCCCAGCAGAGGGACTATGGGTTTACCAGACCAGTGCAGGTGGGGGTCATGGCTAAAGCTGACTCCTCCACACATCAGCTACCAGTAGGCACCCCTTGATCCTGCCCCAATGAAAGCAGAGCCATCCACACTTGCTCCCGTCTCTGAGGTCTGTCTACGAGGACGGTTCACCTGCCCTGGGCCTGTCTTCAGAGAAATAACTGTCATCCCATGACCTCTGCAGGAACAGCTGCCGATCCTGCCAGACGCAAGGACCATCCACCAAGGGGATACTCAGGCTTGCAGACAGCAAGAGAGCTGGTTGGGAACTGGGGGTGGCCCTTGACAGCAAAGGGGATGTCCACCTGGGAAGCCAGCCTGCACATCTGTTGGCAGTCATCTTGAAGGTGAATGCCTCTGACCTGGAGCTGGAAGAGCTCCTTGTTGGCCTGCCAGGGACCACTTCTGCGGACTTTGAATTCTGTGTGGGGTGTTTCTCTGTTCTGTCTTCTTTTCTGTTCCTCTTATTCTGCCCCTGGTTTCTGGCATGCCCTTGGAAAACTCACGTCCTTTTCCTCCTCTGCAGCATCCTCAGAGAGGCACATGGAGATTTAGGGGTGACCAGAAGTCAGGGGAGAGCGAGTTTCAGTTATAGATGAATGGGAGTTTGCTTGGCCTGGAGCCTAGCAGCTCCTTGCTCTGTCAGTGCTGATGGGTACATGTGAGAGCAAGTAGCTGAAACCCACCTGGCTTCCTCATGAGCCAGAATCCCAGGGTTGCTCCTTGTGGTGCTGGTGCAAGTGCTGAAAGCCTCCCTTGGAGCCCTTGGCATTGCAGGACTTCCCCTGAAACATCCCCGTCAAGCTCCTCTCAGCTGACCTGTATGAGGAGTGCATGTGCACTCTGTAGAAGCCAAGAAAGCAGGAAAAGGTGGCAGAATGAAAAGAGTGTGGTGAGTGGTCTGCCTGCTCCAGTGGGACTGGGGGAGGCCAGGGACTTGCCTGCAAAGTGACTGTCTCCTTGAAAAAGCTATGTTTTCTGCCAGCTCACTATTGATGCTCTGTGGTTGCATTTCAGGGGAAATTGACACAGAGAAGCATTTCTCTTGTTACAGCACTTCCTGAAGGCATTGGAGATTGCTCCATTAATCGACTTGTGTCAGAAGGTGAGGGACATGTCTCAGTAAAGGTCATCCCTCTGCTGTAGAGCACATGTGGCTGGGGAGCCTCTCCTTCAGTGGGCTTGGCTGAAATCAGAAACTGGGAAGCAATACTGTCCCCTCTTCCTGACACACAGGAGTATTAAAAACTGGCTGAGAGCACCTGGATAGCTACATGACACAGCTGCTGGCTTCCAGGTGCCCTAGGCGATCCCGGGTGACCTGCGTAGGTAGCTTCTACTTTATTAACATTATGTTCCCATTCCCTCAGAATGACAACAAATCACCTGCAGCCAATCTCCTCCTCCTCAACTGGTTGTTCTTCCTGCTCCACCACTTGCTGCCTCCTCTCTTGAACAAATGCTTGTGGGGAGTAGCTGCCTGAAAAAGCAGCCCCACTGCCGCAGCATTCTGTGCAAAAGCAGGAGTCAGAAATGGGAAAGGCTGTTTGATATATTTTCAGCCAAATGGGTTGAACCGATGGTTTGATGTGTGTAGGTGATGGGCCTGGTGAAGTTTCTCATTGAGAACTGCAGAGAAATCTTTGGAGAGATGTGTGGCCTTTTCAGGCCCTCAGCTAAAGAATCAGCAGCACCCATCATCAGTTCCATGGGTATGAGGATGGACTGAGGACTGTCACAGGTTGATGCTTCTTGTCCTGTTCCTTAGTGTGTTCATGGTGGTCATCTGTGCAAATAGAGCTGAGTGTTTGAGAGTTGACAGAGGTGCTTTCTTACTGGAAGGCTTCCCACATGTTCAGAGTGGCAGGATTCACAAAGCAAACATCACAGCTGCTCTCCTGCATCTGCTTTGCACTTCCACATCAAGCAGATGTTTGAGAGTGATGCTCTTACCTTGACATTGCTTCTGGTGGGCCTGGACATAGAGTGTTGTTCTGTCAGTCCTGCTTGTCCCATGACCTCTCTTTGGCCACTGCCTCTCAGGGCATGAAAAGTTTATTCTTCAGGATGAGCTCAAGCCTGGGGGCCTTGACTGACCTTTGAAATCCACTGACTGAGATGCCATTTTCTAAATCATTTCCATTCAGCACAGCAGACATGGCAGAAAACAGGGCATCAGAGGGCAAAGAAGAAAACTGGTGTAGGGCTTCATGTGGGTATTGCTTTAGTTGTTTTTCAGTTCCAAGTTATTTCAGCACAGGCCTTTGCTTTCTAGAGCTGTGTTTGGAAAAGCAAAATAGCCATGTAGGAGAAGCAGATCTAGATCACGAGGCAGAGACATTTGTGGATGTACCACTGTCTCTGCTCATCCTCCTCCAAGAAGCAGGGGGAGATACTTTGGTGGAAGCAGAAACAGGAGAGGTATGTCAGGTCCACAAACACTGTGACAATATGTCTCATGCATAACAGTATAGCTTGTGGTGTTTAAAGCTGAAGCTGAAATGTATGGGGTCTTCTCACTGGGAGCAGGAATGAAATATACTACAATTTCTAGTATGAGGTGAATGGCAAAAGGCAGGCAAGTGTTTGCTTCTGCATAAGCAGTGGTTTTCCTTCTCTCAACTAGGAATTCCTGTGCTGAGGCATACCTGTCTCCAGTATAGGCACAAAACCCAGCAGAAACAGGCTTTAAGTAGCTGCCGTGTCTCTTCCTGGCATTAGGTATTTTCTACCCCAGAATGACACATAACAAGAAAAAATTGAAAGTTGTTGAATGGCCTGAACTTGTGCCTCTGGAACAGAAACAAAGCAGACAAGTGTGGACTGCAAAGTAAGAGTGTAATGTTACCAGCACAGGTGAGAAACGGTTGGGCCTCTTCAGCTGGTCCTATGCATTTGTGTCTTTTAAGAAAGGACTTCACTCTTGCTGTGGACTGAAATCCCATGATGCAAGGGCAAGCAAGGTCATCAGTCTGCAGCTCAGCAAAAGTTAAGAGTAAGGCTGATGGAGGTTTGCCTTTGCATTTTGTGCCGTGATCCCATTAGAGCCGTCCTGTTAGTGGCTGTCCACTCAGGTGGTGCTTCTGTATTTCTTTCTGCACTGTTCATTACAGAGCAAGGCAGTCTAGGGTAGCTCAGTGCAAACTGATGAAACCAGACAGCTCAGAAGGGTGTTGTACAGAAAGAGGGGCTTAAGTCCTGGAAGCTGCAGCATCATAGCCAGCTCGGTGTCTCTGCCTGAAGGGTTGTGTGTGACCTGTAAAACTGGGTTGGTAGCAAGAGACAGCAAGGGATTATGCTGCTCAGGTTTTGGAAAGGACTACATCATAGCTACCCAGAGGCTCTGTGTCGAGCCCTACTGCACAGCAAAGGGGCCCTGTAAATCTCTGTAAACTTACAGTTCTTTGAGGTTATTACACATTGTTAGAAGGGGCCAAGCAATATTATAGTCACTGCTGGTAAGAGTTCGTTCTTCTGCGCAATAGCAAATGCCTTTTGGGTTGTATTTCCCTAAGAAAGAGGAACTATGTCACGCCTATTCCCACCTTGATGGTTCCATCAGTGCTTTCTGAATCTATCATTGTAGGTGTTGATTTATTTTTATTGGCTGGATTTCCCAGCTGAGCTGTGACTCTTGAGCTACCAGGGACACAATGTGGCCCTGTCACTTTCTTGGCAGAGGCAAGGAGAAGTGAGAAGAGGCACCCGTGCCCTGCTGCTCTTGCCAGCAGATTTCATTCACACACAAGAGCCTCCACAAAAAAAGGAAAAGGCAGGGCACCTGCCCACCAGACGCCAGGGCTGAGCGCTCCTACCACACCTTCCTCAGACCTACCTGCCTGCTACACAAAAGGGAAAACAGTCCTTTGGGATGACACTGCAGGTGTGAGGGCAGTGTTGAGATCTATGCTGTCTGTCCTACACCTTGCAGTGGGAGTGCAGAGGACACAAGAGGCATCCTCTCTCTCTGGCAGGAGGCTTTGCTGGCTGGTTAGTTAGATCCACAAGCACAAGCCCGCCAGCTGGCAGAGTTGAGAGCTGGTTCCATGACCTGGGAAAAGCACTGGGAAGCTCACAGAAGAGGTTTGCTCTGGGGTAATTTCTAGTTCTGCTTTGCAGTCTCAGTTTGGATAAAGTTTCTGGTCTTCTGGATGCTTATTTAAGCTGAATTTGCAAACCTTTGCTGCTTTACCCATTTCCTGTTGAATCTGAGGGGATGTTATCATCAACCTACTGCCATGGGCTTTGCCTTGGGAAGACGATGGCAGTTCAGCTGGATGCAATCTGTTTCTCCAGAGTGAAAAGATTCAGCCTTTTCTTTGCTTTTGTTATGATCCTGTCCTCCACCAAACCCCTATCCAGGTCTTTCATGCTTTCCCTTGCCAAGTTCCAGGTTGCTCTCCTTCTAAGCTCTCCTGAAAGCTAATTTCTGTGATTTCTACAAACCCATCAACACTGATGGGCTGCTACTGCTGATTTGTGCAGTACTAAAGCACTGTCATCTTAATTTGTAGCTCTGTATTTTCAGTTCTATAGCTGAATTCAAATAATACTAAAAAAGTTAACCAAAACAAAAGATTTTTTTGAAGTTTTTTTTCACCAAAATGATCTCAAAATTCAGTTTCTGTCTGAAAAAAGACTTTTCCATTTTTTTCAGGAGGACAGGGATAATAGGGGCTTGTGTTTCCTCCAATTATCTTGCTGTCTAGCTGATTCTAAGAAAAACAAATTTTAAACAAAATATTTCAGAATGACAAAAGTGGAAAAAAATTCAAAATGTCAAACTGAAACATTTTAACTTGTTTTGAAGTTCAGTTTCAGTTTTGGGGAGGCTAAGCCAATCTGATAAATTCAAAATAAAAGTGTTCCAAATCTGTCTTTCCATTTTCAGCGTGAGAAAGTGCTCTGTGGAAAATTTTTATCAACTGGAGTTCACTTGTGTGTTTTCTCTTATCCATCAGTTACCTCCTATTTCTGTTGTTATCTATGAAGCAGAGCCCTCTATATATGGTTGAACAGTGTCTAAAAAGATGGAGTGTTGTTCTCTTACTGTGACTTGTGTGCCAGGCTTGGAATATGCTTAGTCCTGTACAAAAAGCCCAGAGATCACACTATTAATGCTGCATCTGTATCTTCCAGTTATTTTAATAGGGGAAATATTCCCAATGAGAGAGATACTGGTGGAAAGCTGAACTGTTGCACCTGGGCTCCCCCAGAATTATTTCTGTTGCCTGTAGAAAACTACCCTGCTTTGCATACACCCATCAGAGCAGAGACTTTCCCACTTTCACCCAGTAGAAGTCACCCTCTCTCTATTTTTTTATTCACTGGGAACAATTAATGTGTAATTGAGTGTATCCATGGGGAAGAGTTCCAAAAGAAGAAATTAAGAGAAACCTGTTTCCTGACTGTCTAAACTGCTGGTGAAGCCTCTTTCCTGAGAGGTGGATAAGCCAAGTTCAGGTGCCAGTTCTGAGCCATGCAGAGGGATTTGAATGAATGAGCATGGCTGGTCTGGAAGAATAGCAGAGTAACTTTAGGCAGTACTATATTAACAGGTAAGTTTCAGACATTGTGTCAAGGTAGGTTTTGTTTAACTAAAGCCTTTCTCGTTAGTCAATGATTAACGACAACTCAGGAATTGAAATATTTGGAAAAAAATCAATATATTTGAAACAGGCAGTAGAATAAGAATTTTCTGTCCCAGAATTGCCTGGGAAATATTTCAGCTTGAATTGCTTTACTTAACCAAATAGCAGGTACATTGTTTTTATGTGTAAAAACCCACATGACAAATAATCATCCAAGAATGACTTTGAAAGGCCAATTACCCCCCCCCCCCAAAAAAAAAATAAAAATAATACAGCACGTACGTATAGAGGACATCAAGAATGATATTAGCCAAAGACAATTCAAAATTGTTAATTGAGGAAAATAATAAATGAGCAGTTGTTTGGCATTTTCTTTTCTTTTAGGATTTTACCATTTAATAACGATGATCTGGCATTGCCTCCCCCATATATTGGGTTTGGGTTTCAGTGTTTCAGAGACAGTTACTGCTCATTCATTTATTTATCTGTGTGTATGGTAGCAACACACCTTCAATCTGGAGTCATTAACCAGCTATAGCAGGTACGTAGGTGCTGTATACACATGGAATAAATATAAGGTCCTTGCCCTCAAATGACTTTACTATCCAACACCAGGTCCCAGATGATTTGCTTTCTGGTAAGATTTGGAGCATTCAGGACTTTGCCTTAGAGAATAAAACAATGCCCTCCTTGTTGTAGGATGGGGACACTGGGTCAGATATTTAGGGCTGTGCAGCAAGTGCTCTGGGAACAACGTCTTCACACCAGGCGGTCCATCAGTGCCACATACTAACCCAATCTGCAGGCTGGCTGCTGCAATCCCTCCTCTGTGTGTGGCACTGCTAGCAGTGGCAGATGCATGCACCCATGAATACAGAGAAAAGTGGCTGCAAGCAGGCAGAACAGGCATGGGTTGCACCGAAAATGAGGCTTGAGAAAAATGTAGCAGGAGTCCTAAGAAAGAGATGCAAAATGCTACCTGTGGCTTTCATCACACCAGCTAGAGAATTTTGAGCTTTCTCATAAAAATGAAATAAACCAGCAGCTCTGTTTACAGCTGCTCAAAGGCTTGATCAAATTGCCATTTTGCTTTGACACTGTAGCCTATAATACCAGATATTATTTGCTACACTATAATACATTCAATATTCTGTCTCTGCCCACTGCTGACGTGGTGGACTTGCTAGGTAACTCTGCCTTAACCTTTCTTACATGGGAACGATGGGGTTTTTCTTCTCCTATTTCCTGAAATTCTATCTTGGGTTAGGGTGAGAAGAGAGAGCATATACCTAAGACAGCTCTGCCAACACTATCTTTGGTTTCCGAGATGTGAGCACTAATGAGGTCATTAAGGCATGTGTATTCCAAGGATGTTCTCTAGCAGATTTATGTTCTATAGGACGTCAGCAAACCTGAGCTCACATTGTGTTTTTTTCCTTATTTCTGAGACCAACACTTATTCTACCACAAACCATGAATTTTTAGGTAGATGTGACTGGAATTGGTTCATTGGGTCAGGTATTTAGGTAGCGCTAAATGGTCAATGATAGATGAGAAGCAGCACAGGAGTCAGTTGCAGTGAGTCTTGAATGTGTAGAAGAGCTGCTTATAGTTGATGAAAATGAAGAGGGTAGATAAAAGTAGGGGTGTACTAGAGGTAGTTACACGAACAAATCCCCCCATTTTTGCAGCAGCATTCAGCATACAAATAAGTGTGGAGAAGCATTTCTGGTCATGCTCAGCAAATTTCCAGCCCACTGGTATCACACTCTAAGTGAAAAACATCACACCTTCAAGAAACTTTGCTCTCTTTTTCAGATGAAAATATTTTATGAAGTGGGCCAAAGAATACGCATTAATGTCCAGATTACACGCACAGTTTTTGCCTTACACAGCTCAGTAAAAGAAGAAACCCTCCCTGTGAACTGCCATGGGGCTGAGTGCCGTATGCCTTGTGGCAGCTGCCGCACCCTGCACAGAATGACTGGCTGTGAGCTGCCAGCACTGCCCGGAGCACCTAGCACACTGCATCACGGAAGGGCAGGATTTATACATGAAAGTCCTCTTTTCACCACCACCTGTGATCTCCATCTTGATTTCCAAACGAGAGCAGCGGAGAGTCTCTTGGTTCTAAATGATGAAGCGATTTTGCAGAGGTGTTGTTCTGGTAACTGCAGGTTCATTGCTCGGGTGAGAGAGCCTGGCATTTCTTCAGCGACCCATCACCTCTCTCTGGCTGGAGATGGCAGGCAGGACAGTTTTGAGCAAGTCTCTTTTATTTGGAAAGTAATTCACGGCAGTTTGTTTGTACTTCTTTTACGTGCTGATGTTTTGAATCTCGGAAATGCAGGCCTAGTGATGTCTAACGCGGGCTCGGTGAGAGGCAGCGCTGGCTACGGGTTCAGCCCTGAGCAGAGCCACTCGTGCCCGGGCACCAGGCGGCCCGCACCTCCCACTGAGAGAGGTTAAACCGAGGGACGTCTCTTGTCACGTCGCGTTCCCTGCCGCTACCGAACCGCTGGGCGCCTCAGACCACCCCGGGCCAGGCGGGAGGCGGCGCCATTTGCCGGCGGCCCCGCGGCCGGAGGACCCAGCCCGCCCGGCCGGGGCGGACCGCGCGCCTCCCGCCAAGCGGCAGCAGCGCCCCTCCCGCCACCCGCTCCCGCCGCCCGGCTGCCCGCCGCGCTGAGGTGAGCCGCGGGGGCCGGCGCCACCAGCCCTCTGACCGCAGGCGGCCCTGACAGGAGTTACACCAAACCCTGTGGTTAGCCTGCCTTGCCGGTGACAGCGCTCCTGGCAGTCTGTAAGCAGCGCTAGCTGCCTGTTTTAGTACTGTATTTTATTTATACAGAGAAGTGAACGCAGGGATTGGCGGATGTAGGCACAAGCATGCCTGGTATCCTGCACGGTTATCCGTTCCCGTTACATGTCAGGGGTTACCTGATGCTCAACTATGCCATTTCATCACAGCTGTGACAGTATACACATATATTACACAGAGCGAGTGTAAACCCCGGGCTCTGCCAGAGCACAGGCCCTGCCATCTCTGCCAGCCGCTGTGGGAACGGGGAGGACAGCGGGCTCTGGTCACACTGGGGTGCACGTCCACCCTGCCATGGCCGAGCATACCGCTGAGGAATGTGGTGTACGGGGAGATGTGATTGCGTAGTGAGCTGACAGCAGGGAGCACATCTACGGGTATTTGAGCTCACTACAGAAGGAATTGCAGGGGATGTGCAGAGGTGGGGTTTTTTTTTGCCATGTGTTTATGTTTGGTACAATCTGCTCCCCCTTCTGTGCAGGTTGTGTTTAATTGCACAAATGTTGTCCTTTGCCTTCACCTTACAGAGAAACTTCTCATCACCATAGAGCTGTCGTCACTGATACAGCTCTATACATCACAAGATCCACTGCAGTAGAGGTGGAATATAAACCATGTTTATATGCACATCAAATGACAGTAATAACAGGCAGCACGCAGGCAAATGCAGCAGAGCTTGTGCCTCCTGATCACACTGTGGTTTTGAGCTCCAGGAGTCTTCTGGGGTCAGCTCTATTGTGCATTTCCCTGTAGCCCTTCAGATGTTCTCTCCTGATCTGTATGCCCTGTGCTATGCACACTGTATCCAAGTAATTAAATTTGCAGGATGAAACCAGAAACAAACCTTATAAACCCTGTTATAGGCAGGAGTAAGACTTACTGTTGTTAGATGGCAGGGATTAAAACACAAAGCCTAAATCAGCAGAAGGGCTACCGAGTGTTTTCTGGTACAGGCCAACAGGGCCGAAAATACAGGGACTCGCAGTAGTCCTGTATGAAACTCATGTTGTAGGTCCAGCAGGGTCAGGCTTCCAGAGTCGCAATCTGATACGGTATGCTTTGCTGTGTTTCAGGGAGTAAACGAGACAGTTTTATCTATCACATTTATCCAAACCCTTTAATCGTTAGGGGTCTAAGGAGGGGGAAAGGAATCAAGATAAATCCCCAAATAATGGATTAACTATTTCTATTATGTAAGTCACATTTTCTATAACTTCAGGAATAATTCTGAGTCAGCATCTCCTTTGCTCAATATATATTGATTTAAAGTTGATCTAAATTGAGGAGTGCCCCTAGTAAAGCTGTAGGAAGTGTTCCCCTCCGGTTGTTCCCTGGCAGACTCCAGCAGCAGTGGCAGGTGATTGTAGAAGCTGTCCTCGTGGGACCTTTGCACAGCCAAGGGAGAAATGTTCTACCCTGCTTTCATTTGTGAGGTCTCTCAGGGCAGGCAGGAGGAAAACCAGAGAGAGCCAGAGTGCACCTGGGGCTGGCCAAGTCACTGCTTTTTTCTGTCATCAGGAACAAACATTAACATGCCATAAAACTTAGCGTGATTTCTTGTGTATGACTTTTTACCCTATACAATGTCTTGCCTACTTCCCCTAAATCTGTGACTTTGTGCCTCAATGAGCTTATTACCACGTTTCTCCTTTCCTTGTTTATGAGAAGAGAAACTATTTATGTTATTTTCTGATTATCTGATTTGATGGGGTCTGTACACCAATAGTTTTTAAGAGTGCACTCAAGGTGGCTTATACTATTCAATACTTGTTTAAGGCCAAGAAACAAAGGCATGGAATGTACGAGGTGTCACCACGAGGTGAAGTCTGTGAGTGACTGAATGTCTGAGTGACATGTACGTTTGTACTGACAATGTTATGTTATCTGTATGTTGCTTAGTTTTCAAATTATGTAGGAAGCCTAGAAAACGGAGCTGCTTTAACTGTGACTAGGTATATCTTTGCATTCTTTGCATTGTCTTTGCATTTTATGGAAAAAAGATTTTCTTGCTTTTTGTATCTGCATATTGTTGTGGGGTGTTTTTTTCTTTTCTTTTTTTTTCTGTTAGCAGCAGTCTATGTTGAATTCTCTTACAGACTTTGTGTAAAGGGGGTACCTTTAGATTCATATTCCAAGGCACTGATGTTTCCTTAAATTTTCATGAAACTCTTATCCTTAAGTATTGATATTTATTTCCTTGTAAGCCTAAAACTCTACAAGAAAACAGAAGATGTTAAGCAAATAAATATAGCAAGAGTAGCCAGGACATATTAATAATTTCAAAAGTGAAACAGTTAACCCTAAATTCATGAAACTGAGGTTCAACAAAGGCTTGCAGGCAGCCTGCACAATAGCAGTTCTGTAACAGCAAGAAATTGTTGCCTGCCTGCACAGCCCTTCTTTTTTTTTTTTTTTTTTTTTTGCCCCCTGGTAAAATGTTTAGCACACCTTGTATAATGCAGCAGGGACTTGAGCACATGACCTTATTGTTTTGCTGTTTGTACCGACCTTCTCCAAATGCCTGAAATTTCTGGTTACCCAGCAACCCCAGGGGCGTCCAAATCAGTCCTGCACTTTGCAATATGCAATAATGTCTTGTATGGTCGGCAGTGGTCTTAGGGCTGAAAAGCCATGGCACTTGAACATGCAAAGAGAACAAGGAGTGAAACCTGCAGACTAGTATCCAGATTTCATAAGACTGGGTCAAAACGAGCATTTCAGCCATGGTGATCTACGAGTTTGGAAATACTTTATCAACACTGTCTTGCTTTTACTCATCCTGTCTTCCTGGACATTTTCCGTGCAACTCAAGACTGTGATGCCTGATAACTGTAGGACTGAAAACCGGGACACCTTAAACAGACTTACATGTCATGGTGTGTGTTTTTCTACACTCACTGGCTCTCACCACTTTTAGAAAATTGTTGCCTTCACTTACAAAGTGCTTATTCATGTAAAATTGCAACAGTGGTATTATCATGCAGGAAGGGTTTGGGTGCTGAATTTTTTTCCACTTTCACTTTCTGGTAGGAAAGCATGTAGCTTAGGGGGGATCAGCAGAGTAAGGAAAGGAAAAGAAGTATGAGAAGGTACTTACTTGTCTTTTCCTCTTAGCTAAAACTAAGTGTTCCATATGGGAAACAATAACTTTCATGAAAATAGCAGTTAACTATGCTGTCATCCCTTCTGTGTCAAAACTTTTTGTACAGAAATAACAGACAACTTTTGTGAAAGCAGGAAGCTTGAACCCATTAACACTACAGCTTATGGAGCTTTTACAGTCTTGTGATTCTTCTTTTCCCAGATCACCTCTAAAAATTTCAGGCCTGCCCCGCAAAATTGCAAGATGTCCATTTTAGAGCAGAGTGTTGGAAAAAAAATATTAAGCTATTGTTCCTGGTTAGATGCATGCTGATCTCACATGATCGTAGTCTGCTGTTCAGAAACATCCTCTTCTTGTAAGTCAGACTTTCCAGAGAATGATATTGAGATAGAGATGTTTGTGCTCCATGCACTGGACAGGACCCTACTGAAAAGTTGTAGAAGGGCTCATGACATGATGTCTGTAAGAAACATTTGGCTGATGTCCTTAGGCTGACCTTGCTGCATATCTGCTGATGTCATCGATAGAGCAACCTGTAGATACTCAGCTGCACCTGGTGTTGCAAGATGATGGCACGATGGTGCCTGGAGCTCCTGCTAAAGTCATTCTTCCAGGGATGCTCTTCCCATCTACCTACTAGGAATCTAGTATACTTCCACTGTCAATGAGTTTCAGGTTGGGAGTTTTGCTTGATTTGAGAGGGCAAGAATTAATAATAATGATGAAAGTCTTTGTGGAAAAACTGAGATTAACTACCGGTATGGTATGGCTATACAGTTTTCAGAAAACAGAGGAGCATCAGGGGAAACGAATAGCTGGTTTATAGAAGGCCTGGAAGGCACAGAAGTGTGATCAGTCTGCTTGATCCTGGTTATTTCTGTCTCTGTTACATTTAACCTGAGATATTATAGGAAAAAAAGGCATATTTTAGTTTTCTAACTCAGGATTATTCTTTTAAGATTCCTTTGCTAATTCAGATCTTATTATCCCATTAGGTAAGTCAGCTAACTCAGGCTACTATCATTGTAGCACTACATCAAAGCATAAAGGCTTTGGAATCTTAGTTGTGGGAATGGAGTATGGATGGCACTTCACAGGAAAAGTGCTTGCAATGTAGAGGAGTCTTATTTGAAGAGTTTAGATGTCCTCCCAGAAGATTCAAAAGCCGCATGTGTGCTATGGAAAAGGTAAGGGAGAAATGAGGTAGAAATGCACATTTACTTCTAGCAGACCTCTCTAGGAAACAGCCAGGAACATCAAAAGCAGGGCTAAAATGCTTGAAAAATAAGACATGAACTGGTATTAACAGAAATTAATTAAATCACAGTGAAGAACAGAGCAAGATGAACTGCTGAATGTTTGTAGAAAGAGAGGCAAAAGAGCTGGTTTATTTGGATGAACTCACCACAGAAGGAGAGTTGAAGTGGGAAAGGAAAGAGAAGGATTCTTAAGGGAGAAGATAATGATGTAGTGGAGAATTGGTTGAAAGGGAAATGTCTGCTCCAAAATTGGCCCTTCTAGATTGTAGAATGAGGATAAAACACATGAGGAAATGAGAAAGATTGAATCAAGAGTGGGACCAAAACAGAGACTGAGAGGCTTCATAAGAAATTTGGTTATTTCTGGGGAAAGATAGTGTTTACTGGAGAAACTGTAGTTTGTAAGTAGAAGAAACCTGAAGGACAATACTCACAGAAAACATGAAATACTAATTCCAGCATATAGTATGAGAAAGCTAGTAGTTCATGAATCCTGGAAATTAAAGTAGGAGCCAGTTAGGAGAAAAGGTAGTAAATCTTATGTGTTTATTCTATACCCTAATCATCCTGACTTTTATATTAAGGACACAAGCTAAAAACTCTGCTTATCCCCTGTATAAATATTAACAAACAATGGAAGATAGCTCAGATCAATACCACATCCACAAGCTATCACATGCCTTGTAATCAAACAAAATATTTTCTTTGTTTCAGAGGTAAATGCCACGCAGACAAGGTTATTTAGAGTTTTAGTAACACTAGAGGTTACACTGTCATCTCTTATCTGTCTTCTTAAGGAAAAAGAATTCCTTTTTAATTAGGTAATTGCAGTCATGTGCTGCTGCCATTATATAAACTCTTCCTGGTATGTAATGATGGATAAATACAGCATAGCATTTATATAGGTTTGATGCTGGCATGGAAATATTAATATGCAGGCTGTAGAACAGGTAAAGCAGATAGACTTTAATAATATAAATTCCTTTCCCGAGTTCTGTCTCAGTTCTGACCAAACCTAAGCCTGACAAGGTAAGTTAGTGTCACTTTTCCTAATTCTGCCAGGCAAGAGGACACAAATTTACATGAAATGCCTAAACTGAAGTAGTTGAATAAAATCTACTTTTCAAGTGCTAACAACATTCAGTGCCTTGAATTTTAATGAAGACCAAGATACGATTATCCCATATACCTAATTCTGAGCTATCCACACCCACTGCTTTACTCTTGCATAAGGTAGAGTCAAACACAGAAGTGGGAGGGATTTAAGGATGATGTTCATTATTGTCCTTCTGGAAACGAGGTGGGTGATTCTTTCAGAAAAAAATTCAGCTTGGTTACCATCTAAAGGAATTTATTGGCAAAACCTATACAGATAATGCATAAAAATCCATTCAATCAAAAAGTTCAGAGAACGTTGAATTAAGCCTCATTTAAATTTAGGTTTATTCTGATAAAATTATTTTAAGAGGTAGTTTTGAAACACTTTGTATATAAGACTGTTTAGGCTTTGAAATGTCACTGTATGTTTTTGCCCTTAATACAGTATGGAGCATATTTTCATTATATAATAGACATATTCAAAAAATCCATGGATTCTGAACTTAGCGCTATTGAAATTCTTTGGTAAGCACAATTACAGATTCTTCTACAAGTAATGATAAATGCAATTTACTGTTTGTGTAGGTTTGATGCTGCCAGTGGAATTTATTTATTATTTTTTTTTACACAAAATATTGTAACTGGGCAAATTATACAATTTGACAAAACAGTAACTTGTTTGTGAAGCACCATATACCTGCTGTCCGGAGCATCTTTCAGTTTAGTAGTAGCTTCTTGAGTTTGGAAAAGTTTAACTACATAGTGGATTCTGGGTAACCTTTTCCCCAGAACCCTTGTTGTGGGGTAATGTCAGACTGTTGTTGTTATACACCACTTGTAAAGAATAATAATGAAGCAGAAAGGGTGAGTTAACAAGGTCAGTGAGTGTACAAATGACTTCGCAGGCCTATATGCAATAAACACCCCGTATTGCACAACTTGTAATGGTGTTCAGAGCTCTTCTGTTTGCAGCTGTTGTTTCTGTGGACACTATTGATCAGTCCTTTGTCTTGTGGGCTTTCTAGTCCAAAAGCAAGCCGTTCCTGGTCAGAGGGGCTTTTGCCTCATCCTAGTCTCTATTACTCTGTGCAGCAAATACCTGATACGATTTGACGTTAACTGCACCTAGTCAAATGTGTCTTTCTGGGTAGACATAGCTATACTTTGGCGTGTGAGTTCCTTGTAACCTACAAGCAATTCAAGCACAGCTTCCATGCTAGAGGGGTGTGCCATATGACTGCCAATGAGTCTGTGCTAGCATAAAGTCTCATGAGTAGCCCCTAGCTGTGGGAAGTAAGCTAAGTACAAGTTGATGAATCCAGCTAGTCACACCAGCGCTTGGTGTGCATGCAGCAAGCCCAGCCTGGCCCTGTCCACAGTGAGAAGCTGCTGCCTTACATGAACTATCCCTAGAATTCTTCCTTCCTTCAGCTTTTCAAAGGATCCGGTACGTGTCTCATGTACCAGTCAAATGAAGCTTTGGGTTGTGGCTAACAGATTCCTGGAGTTCTTTCCTATCAGCTACAGATTTTCTTTTCACATTCTCACTTTCCCTAATGAGCTGCTTAGTCCTTCAAGCATAAAAATGTGTTATGTGTTTTGCCTGTCATGGTGGAATTATTCATAATGTCTTGATGGCATCACAGTAAGAATGCTGCAAAACTTCATCATAGATCATCTTGTTATACCACCTTATAAATTAGCCCATGTTGGCTGCAAGAAAAGTTATCTTCTGTTAAGCAGCCATGTTTGTCTGGCAGAGAGGTAGGTACAATAGCTTGGTACAGCTTTAGTCTAGTAGGGAGCTTGATCCTATGCTGACTATATATGCACTGTGAGTGTTTGCCAGAAGTGATGGTTCTTTCCTTTTGCAGGATATTACCTGTGTGTCTCTAACGACATTGTCACTCAAAGTGCTTGTAAATGAAGTGAACTCATTAATGACTTAAAATTCAGTCTATTGATGGATACAAAAAGAGAGGTACTCCTTTACAGAACTTTCTGAGAAACAGTCTTAGCGATTTGTTCTGAGATGCTCCAAAGCAAGTATAGGTGTAAAATGTTGCTACAGGTAGACCATCAGTAAGTAAATCATTAGTATCAACAGTTCCTATTAATCCCTCTACAAAGCTGTATGAAAAAAATAGATTTTTTGCACTCCGAATTGAGTCTGAGGACCTATTTTGGAGGTTACAGACCATCATGCCTCATGTCCTAAGCAGGACAAGAAGGACATGCTCTAAGATGCATCCTCTTTTGATGTTCCTTATAACAACAAAGTGCTTGAAAAAGCTTGACTGACCTTTACTGTGCCTTGCATCTCATCACGGAGATGTTTCAAAGTTAATAGCTGCTCTTGAACAAGAGAGACTTTCCAGGAATCTTCAGTCTGGGTTTTTGATTGCATCAGAGGTTTTAATAGGCTCATGGAAGCTTTGTAAAAGTCTAGGGTTTACTTCCTTTTCCTGCCTATAGTATATGGAAGTTGTTCCATTGTTTGCCTGAAAAGTGCTTTTTGTTTTCTTAAAATAAGTATTGGCAGCTTATGAATACAGTAACACTGGTGCTTTACCACAGAGATCTTTCATCTCACACAACTTGATCTGGATTCATTGACAAATGGACTTTAATCTGCTCTGTCAGCAGGTATGTCTGACCAAGATAATGCATTCTGAGGAGTGCTTCTTTCCTTTTCAAACAGAAACTGACTGGTCTTATTACTGCCAGCAAATCAGCTTGGATGCTTCCACTTCATATTGTAAAACCATCCCGGTGCTAAATGACAAGCCTCCTCTGAGTACAGTCTTCAAATAAAACTTAGCCTGTGTGACTTTGCACAGTCAACCTCAGCAGCTATTTTTATTCAGTGCAGCAGCTATGTCAGTTGCCCTTCAGTATTACTTTGCATTCTGGAAGGTGGTTTCATAATTTTCTCCTCTGTACAGAAATTTCAAGTGGTATCTGTAATTGACTGCCATAATGCTTGGGTTTGATCGTAGCAAGGAAGGATTCAGCAGACACAGCATGTGACGTCTTCTAGGAAAACAAGCCATTTGTAAATCTTTCCCATTGCAGAAGGTTGGTCAGTAGTCGTAATTCACAACATGAAGTTATCTGTGAAGCCACAAAACACTGCTGTTGTCTTTTTGTTAATTTTAACACAGCACCCTGTATTCTAGGCTGGCTGTACACAGCTTTATCCTCACATTTCCACCCCTCTGCTCTCTTCCCTTTCTACAGAATTTCTTCCCAGCACTGGCAATTGCAACACATCGCTGCCACTGAAAGAGCTATAATGGCTTATACAGCAATATCATGGACCTTTTTCTGGGTCAATACATCACTGTGCTAAGTGTCTCCACTGCTGTGAACTTATTATATAGGCCTTTTTACCATTTTCATAACCTACAATTTGCATGTTAAAATTAAACTTATTCAGAAAAATCTGAATAAGCTGCACATTCTGACAAAGCCACATCCATGGTTTAACTGGTGAGTCAAGCCTGTTTCCCAGGGAATTGCTGACAGACAATATCATGACTATGAAAAGTCATGTTCTTGATAATGGAATGAAACATGGAAGTCAGCTTTTGTAAGCAAGAAGAACAAGAAGATGAAGGTACAGTTGTTCTCAGTGCTAGTAATTTAGTTCCAGGAAATCTGTACATTGTCTTTCAGGGGATCAAGACTATTTCTCATCTGAACTCTGGCAATAAGATGTAATTAATTCCTATGGTCTGAATTAATTTTGAGTTCCATTCTTCGAAGAATATTCAGGTCAGAAGAAGCGGTGGGAAATAGCTGATATCCTGCTGCCAGTCCAATATAGAAAGAAAGCTTAGAATTTAAATGCAAACATAGTTTATGTAATATTTTGATATAAAATAAGCAGTAGCTGCCCCTCATTTATTTGCAGTTGATATCTGTAACAGACAATTTGGTACACAACATACAGTTATTTGTACATTTTGAAATGCTTTTTACAATGAGCTGCATTATCAAACCAGTTTTGTGTAGTATATCAATCCTGGGAGAATACTAATCTTGTCAGAATCCTTAAGAGGATTGAGTAATGCTAATGCTTGCTGAATTGAAATTTTCAGAGCTGCATGTGAGAAATACAACCAAAAATGATGAAATAGGAAAACAGTAGCTACATTACTGAACTTTGATTTCTGATTTGAAAAGTCCATTTTGTGAGCTATGTCATAAATTCAAATATGATAAATTAGAAGTATTCAGATAGCATTAAAATTTTCAATTTTGATTAGTTTAGAACAATCCAAATTCAAAACCTCTACTTTGTATTCATTCTTGTAAAAGACCATGTCCTCGCATTCCACTTAGAAGTAAGGTCATCTTCTGGCTGTAAACCAGAGACTAATGTAGTAATTTTTAGTTTTCCTCCATTTTCTATCTCTTCTGAAAAATAAAAATGTAGAGCTTATACAAAGAACAAAAGGAACTTTGCAGTAGCAGTTTGCACATCCTGACTTTGTAGAGATTCTGAAACTCTGATGAGCTTCCAACATAAATCTTTTCATTAATTTTAATAGGTGTTAATTCACATACCCAATGTAAACATCTTAGAATGCTAAAAACATGAAAAGCCATGAATAATCTTTTTTTCCCCTACATTTTCCTATGCTGTTTGAAAACATTGTCATCCCATTGCTTGTTTCTGAAGCTAATTACCATTTTCCTCTGATAGCAGCAGGTAGCCAACCTCATTTTACCTAAAACTGTCTTTTCCGTAGAAAAAGCTGTGGCAAAGCTGACTTCTGTCACTACTGTGTTTTAACCATTTGCAGGGAGTGCTGCAGGATGATACTAATATCTCTAATTAGCTTGGCAGTTTGCAGTGTAACTGCACAGTGATTTTCATCCTAAGCAAACAGAAAAGATATCACATGAAATCTACATCACTGGTCTCTGGGATGGAAGAGCACATAGAGGATTTTCACAGAAAGGAACAGAGTGGATTGCAGACAACACAAAGCCTTAAATGTGTTTGGTTTAACCAGTGATGTTATCCACTCCCAGGGGCTGAATTTTTCTCTAACTACCTGACAGCTGTTAAAGAAACGACTGAAAATTGGTTCAGCCAACTCAAACTGCTTTTTCTTTTCACACTACTTCATCCCCTGATCTGCAGAAGTCATTCTGGAGTCATGCTCTGAGTAGGAGATGAAGTATTATCCCCATTTTAAATTGTTCGAGACATATCATACCTGAAATAGTCATCATAGTACTTTGTGTCAGTGGGTGAGGAAGCCATCAGCAGCCCCATGGGTCAAAATTCAGAAAACTGGTATGAAAACACTTTTGCTTTACTTTTTCAGTCTGTGCTGAAAACAGTTTAGCTAGACCTACAAGCCTGGTCTTACTTTGCTTTGACTCCACATGCCAGTGAAAAGGTTGAACTGATTTGAACTTTGTGAGATGGATAGCAGCTGTTGTACTAAGCTATTTTAAACCACCAATTTAGGCTTAAACCTTGGTTGAGTAAATACAAAGCCTTAACCATACATAGTGCCCATAATGAGCTTTCCTTTTTCAATTTCAGTGGAGATAATTTATTTTTAAATCAACAACATTTCACTGCCAGCTTTTCCAATTGTCAGATACTGAAGTATCCTACCAATAAAGGAGAACTAAAAATGAGGCAGGTGATTTTATTTTCATTTTTCATGAGTGAAGTCACTGTTCATCACTGCCGAATGCAGTGTAGCTCTCCCCTTCCTAAAACAGAATTTAAAAAAGCCCAACATTGGAATCATGTAACATTCTGCTGAAAAGTTATGTCTGTGTCTGTATGTGTGCACATCTCGTACGTTTCTGGAATAAGAGAAAGGAAGATGAAAAGGTTGAGAAGAAACACAAACAAAACCAGCCTATGGCAACATGTACTTCCTGTTGGTTTGTTAATAATAATAATAATGTTAATGTTTTACCCAGGTAGAAGAGAATGAGTAAGCTGGTAATAGTGTAGGGACAGAAAGATTAGTTAGAGACAGAAGACTGAGGTTTACTTCCTATTACAAATTAGACTTTTACGTAACCCTAAAAAATCTGAGGATCTTTTGCTCAATAAGTCAATCAGAGAATTTCTTGGGAATACAGAAGCCTTCATTTAGTGGCAACTTGACATAGGAATATATAGCAAAATAGATTTCTCAGTATCTTACTGCTAGTTAGTCCTAGACAGAAATTTAAACAAACCATCAAACATTTTGTCAAAACAAAGCTTAATTATTTTCCAAAGAAATAAAAGATGTAAGTTTATATGGCTATTTCATTGATTTATTAAGTATTTCCAAACCTTGGCAGGTTTTGATACTGCTTTGAAACCACATCCAATTCAGCAACAGATTCACGCAGCTGCTAGAATTACCCAGTCCAATTTGCAATTTTTCATTAGAATTAGAGGCCTCAGCTGTAGGCTTTGGATCAAAAGCTAGGGTTTGTATTCATCATTCTTTTCTGCACACATCAATGGCAAAAAAACAGATTCATGTGAATAGCTTTTGGAGAAAACTAGGTGTAAGTCTGTTGTTATTAACAGGTTTTGATCTGCAGTTTCCTGCTTATTTGGATGTGAAACTTTAGCAAGAGAAACTAGCAAAATCGATAGAACATTTATTACCTTGTGACATGACACTTGGCAGCTTTGCACAGTACAGTCATCGGTGTTCACCCACCATCCACCTCTGTGCAAACAAAAGCCATTTCTGAAAACTATGGCTTTCCACCCCAACTCCTATCCTGCAGGCAACTCACAGGGCTCCTGTGCACCCTCTCCTTGGTCACTGCTCTACACACAGCAGTCATGGTCCATTTGCATACCCAGCACTGTTTTTCCCAATCCATGAGCATTTTCATGGCACTGTTTATAACTGGGGTAGAAAATTCTTTCAAAAAGTAGATGAGGAGAATGTCACCATTCTCTGTTACCCTGAGAAGCAACGTTCCTGTGTTCAAATCAAGAGCTTAGTAGGATCTCACATAAAGTAAATCTTAGAATGCCCATTACAGGGGTATCTGGTTGAATACTATTTTCAGTGTCTTCACTTCATACGCTAAGCAAAAAAAAGCATAGTATGCCATGGTCTCTAATAACACAAATTAAATACATCACAGAAGTTTAAACCTCATCTCTTCCTAAATTTTACATTTTTACCTGCAATGAAGGTGAAAGGGATATGGTTGTTGCTTAGTTTTTTTTAAAGTGCAAGTGTTTTAGCTGATTTGCATTTAACAGGGCAGATGGCATTAATAAGCTCATCAGAGAACGCAATGGAATTACTCACATACATAAAATTACTCAAGCATATGAACATTTGTATGATAACAGTTGATACCAAACCAAACATTAAACTTTCTCACAAAACATATTTTCTATAATTTCTTTCGGCTGTACTTAGAGGTAAGGTTAGATCCTTTTCCTACAGCTATCTCCTAGCATTTTTTCTTAGGTAGTCCTCCTTTTGTTTCTGTTTCTCTCCTCTGTATTTCAGTTTCATAAGTTATCTCCCACCTTTTCCTTTGTTGTTGGGAAGATACAAAAGTTTCCCTGAGAACTTGCTGCTCTGTCTTTTGAGAATTCCCTTCTAACTCATGCTACACTTACTCCAGAGTTTGTATAGCCGGAATATTTGGTGAGTCCAACTATGAGCACTTATGTGCTACTTGAACTATGTTTGACAAGAGGAGAGGACAGCCTGGTCATTTTCATCAGGACCAACACTTAGTGTACTAATACAATAAAAACAATTTATGTTCTAACAAGATGTAACATTTTGGCCCAGATATCAATTGAAAAGTTCACATTTTTGGGGTTCTGTATAGAGGTAACAATTGTAATAATCTAATGATGTTTTGACTTAGGTATTTATATTGTCTTTACCAAAATCCTCCACTGCAATTACGTTCTGTTCTTGATTCCTCTCAGTGCAAGCATATTCTCCTGATCCTGTGTATGTAATGTATGTAATTGAGGATTTTGGTGACACGAACAGGTTTATTTTGAAGAAGAAAACATTGAACTGGGAGCTTGGAGATAACAGTTTGACATAAATGCATGCAAAAAGCCACTTGTTACCTCAGCAATGTTAATTATTTCCACATAATAGGTTTACCCCTAAATCAGCCATACAACAAACATCTCACAGTGCTGTGCAGGACCAGCTCACCCCATACATCCTGAGCAGTTGCCACATGGTGGTATTTGGACTGGGAAGCACCTAATATTGCTCACATCAGATAGCCACTATCTATTATTTTAGGAACACAAGGAGTACCTTAAAAGCTGAGAGAAAAGAAGACTAAGATGACTATATGCAGAATATGATCCAGGCGATAGTACTGCTGAGGCACTTACACCTTGTGGATGATTATTTTGGGGCCAGAGAAAAGCTCTGCAAGTCTGGGGTTCCCAGACTGCATCAACTGCTGACAGAAGTCTCCTTCTCTCTACTTGAGCCAAGGCATGGCATTTAGAAATAGTTCTCCTCTGTGCAAAAATCTCAGCTGATGACCATGTGAAGTGCATTATCATCTCTGCAGGCTGAGTATAGACAATAACCTGAGGCTATTGCTATTCCAGCATCTTCTGTCTAAAAAGCTAGCTAATCATGGTGTTCTGCATAGCCTCCTCAATGTGAGGGCTCTGCATTGGGCCAGGTCAGTTCACTAAGGACCTCAGAAGAAAGAACCTTTTGTCTGCTGGGAACTTTTTTAAAGGAGAAATCTCTAACTTGCTGGCTTTGGTGAGCAGGAGGAGTGACAATGTGGGTTATCTCCTGTATCGTCCAAGCAGTGCTGGCATCTCTTGCCAAGATTTTCTTCTCAGAGGAATAGGAAGTGACTTGCCTGGTGACCAGCTGGAAGCTGATGGCTTTAATTAGTTTATAAACCACTTCTAAATCCTTTGCTTGTGCAGTGTTGTACTGAGTCATGCTGGTGAGCTTCTGCTGCCATTGCCTTGCGATACTCTTATGTGTGTCCTGGTAACAGACTTCCAGTGTGAGTTGCTAAAAGCTTACTGCATGGTGCGACCTCAGTTGCAGAAGTCACAAGGTAGTTTGTAAGACTAACAGAGCGTATTTGCAAAAAGGTGCATGGGTGAGAAGTCAGGATGATGACCGCTGACACATTCATACGTAAAGAGGGAGGCACACTAGCACAGAAACAGGGAAATAGCATCTGGAGCTGTAAAAACCAGACAGGTAAAGGCCAGATTGTGAGACAGTTCAAAATATCATGGAATACAGTTGGTGAACCAATACATTAGCCTGGAATGTGAAGGCATGTACACAAATATTTTGCTATAGTTGTGAGAATTAACTAAAACAAGACTGAAATGCCCTTGTTGACATCAGATTTAAACTGTGCAGGGCTTTATCATGTGGATGTCATTTTCATTGCATCATGGCAAACAACTTCAGTCTGGAAACTAAGCTTATTTCTGTAGTCAGGCTTATTCGTTTTTACATAACAGGTTACTTAAACATGGTATATTTCAAAGTGTATCAAAATGTGTGTTTCAAAGCAGATTGTATCAACAATGGCCAGAAGTCAGCAGAGTGGCAGGTGGGCTTTTTCTACTGCACTGATATGCCATGAAGCTACCGTTGTTGATGCTTGTATTATTCTCACATTAGAAATTAGTAGTAAAGCATCATTTTTGCAGTACAAGGAAGGGCTCTAACCTGACCTCACTGAAGGACCAAAAAGATATTTTTATTTTCATAATTGCATTTAACTTTCACAGAATAGCTAGAATGAATCAGAATGATGCAGGGTTCTTCTGGATCTTGCTCAGCTCTGAACAGAAACACAGATGAAGGTGTTAAAAATGACTGCAACTAGATTTTCAGCCAGAGTTGAAAATCTACAATGAAAATTAAAAGGTGGATTTACAACATGACCATTGTATGCACTTCTGCTGAAACCATCTTGCAAGTTGATGCAGCCAGAATACAACTAGTAGTTGGCAGTTGACTACTAAGGAGACAAAAACTTTGATATGGAAGGATCTGTGCCATTTTTCCATCTGTACTGACATTTGCAGTACCTCGCAAATGATTATAATGATCATAAAAATATATTCCAGGAAACTTCATAAAACTTACGCAAACAGGATGCTTTCCTTCCTGTGCACAGAGTCAACAAACGTGCTGTAACACATAAGCTTTCAAAGAAGTGTTCAAATGGGGCCTAAGTGATTACAGGCTTTGCACTGTCCTTTGCCCAGGAATGAGTACTCCAAACAGTGCGGAGGTGTCCGAGTGAGTGAACAGTTTGCACTTACTGAAACCACTGCTGCTCCTTCTATTTGTATTTCCTAATATGATTCAAAAGTACCATCAACTTTATAAACACCTCTTTGTTTACTATATTCAGGTGTGATCTAACGCTAAGAAATAGAGGAGATGAAGAAAGGTATCTGTCTTTATTAGTTTCTAAAAACCCTCACAGTATGTGGTACCAGTAATGACAGAAATGGGAGACGAGATTACACTGGCATCTTTTCTACCCAAAATGTTAATGTCAGAGCCATGAGTAATCAAATGGCTACAGTAATTATCTAATCTGTTCCCTGTATTTGTATTGCTTGAAATGTATTTATAATGCTTCTGTCGCCACAGGATTTGTGAACATTTGCTTTAGGAACTGCTCCTACACATTCTGTACGTGCAAGTAGGCCTTACTGTTATGCGTCATTCCACTGATTTCAGCAGAGCTGTGGCAGAGGGGGGCAGGTTTATGGAGCATAGTGTGGATTTATGTGAGATGCTTGAGCTAGCGCAGGTACCATGCTGATGCGTATTATGTCCTTCTGCTGTTGCTAACATGACTTGCTTTTTGTCACTGCTAAGTAGCTTTACCAGTGTGCAATATTATCTGGACTGGACTGCTTCCAGTATCCAACTTCTTCTCAAAGCTAGCTTATGACTTTCTTTGAGGCACTGCATTCTGCCATAAAACCACTGTCGCAGATTAGAGTGGTCTGATGTGGGTAGAAGACAGAAAAGAAGGAGGATGGAAGAGATGAGCCCTAGTCAATGCCAGGCTCTCAACAGCAGCTTCTTGACATGGGCTCAAGCCTACAAATATTAACTGCTGAATAATCAAAGAAAATAGGTATTTGATTTTAAGAGCAATGGAACTTCTATTTGTGGATGTCTGTGTGTGCTTAGCATGTACCACATACCTACTGCTAGAAATAGTGTGATAAAATGAAGATTCACGTAATTAAAACGCCATTCCCTCAGTGCTGCTGCTGGCTGACGTTATTTCCCTGTTAAGAACCTCAAGTAGATCTTCTAGGAAGCCTACGATGCCAAATGTTGTGTTGTGCTTAACCCTGTACTTGTCCTTTGTGAGGTGCTCCTGCTGACGTCAGTGGAAATGACATATGAGAGTGCAAAGGAATCAGGCTGAACTGATTCTTTAATATTAATATAAAGTGGAAGGAAGCCTTCTGAAATGTACAGAAATCTTATTCCTTCCTACAACATAGAGGGATGTTTTCTGCTTTATTCTTCAAGGATTCTTACCTGCATGGATTTGTATATATGTGTGTTTGAGAGACTTGGACAGCACAACCAGCAGACTCAAAAAGTGATTGCTGGAAAGTATCTATAATGGGCAAACATGGAATTCCTAATAAATTTCTAATGTGCATTTCTGTTTGCTGTGCTACATCACATACACCACAGCCACTTCTGAATAACTTATGTGTACACAGTTTTGCCTTCACATTTCCATTTTGTGGTCGCTAAACCATCTTGAGTAGAGGCATGCAAATGCGAGAGGATGCACACTGTGTTTATTAGTAATAAGCTTTAAATATTTTCTGCTTATATGCAAAAGGGACTGAGAAATGCCTTTAATTTTTATAAGCAATTTCCCAGGTGGTTTCTTCGGCTATTAGCAACAGTAACCACATTGTACGAATAGACTTTTCTCCCCCTGCTTAACAAATAAAAACAAATGACAGATATTTTACAATGTTGAATGTAAATGATGGAGTCATGGTGTTCTACGTTTACAATGACCTCACCGACAGCAGAATTTAGACCCCTGTGGTTGAACCACAACATAATAAAATTAAACCCGTATTTGAATAAGCCGTCTTAAGAAAATGGGATAAACCAATACTACGGTCACAATGTCATTCCCGTACCAAAAATTGCTCGGAGCAAGAGGACACTGACAAGCCTTGGAAAGCGACCATCTGCAAACCCGCCCGGGTGCGAGCTCCTGCTGGGGGGCGGCCGCCCCGCCGGGGCACGTGGGCCCGGCACAGCGGCGCGGTTCGGCCCTTCGCAAAGGGGCTGGCGAGGGCTGGGCCCCGTGTCCGGCGGCAAAGCACAGAGCGTTGAGCAATATAAAAACATCCGAAATATGCATTGCTCAATTTTATTCTCGCAAGTCCATCCTCGGGAGCGGTAGTCGACGCGCTCTCACGACAAGTGTGTATTTCTTAAGTGTTAAGAAGCGAACGCGAGCAGCGCTCTACCGGCCGCCTCCTCCGAAAGCGATCAGGAAAAAAATAAAATACACTGTGCGGCAATAAGCAACAGCGTCCTCGTTCTGCTGATGAGCGGCCGCAGCTCCCCCAAGTCCGTTGATCTCCGCCTCCAAATCCCCGCTAATCCCCCCCGAAGCCCGGCGCCCAGGACTCAGCCCCCCGCCGCGGCGGGGTGCCGGCGCCCCCCCCGCTGCCTGCCCCGCCGGGCCCTTCACTCCGCCCCCAGCAGGGCGCAGCACGAGACCGCGGCGCGGGCCCCGCACACGCGCGGAGGCGCGCGCACACACACACACGCGCGCACGGGCAGACACGCGCTCCCTCGCTCGCACCGGCGCACGGAGGCGCGCACCCGCCGCGCGGCCCCCGGCACCTCCCCAAGGTCACGGCGCCCCGCGGCGCCCCGCAGCGCCCCGCACAGCGGCCGGGCGCCCTCAGGTGCGCAATGCGGGGAGGGGCGCCCCCGCGCCGCCCGCCCTGGCTGCGGCCGCGCCGTGCCGCCCGGCTCCCGGGGGCGCTGCCGGCCCGGCCCGGCCCGGCCCGGCGCAGCTCCGCGGCCGCGGCGGATCGCGGATTAAAAGGGACCGCTCTCTCCGCCCCCAGCGGAGTCTCCCTCCGCCCCCGCCCGCGCTCCCCACCCCTTTCTCCGGCCGCGGAGAAGGGCCTGGAGTTGCCGAGAGCCTATAAAAGCCCCTGAGAGCCCGCCGGGGCCACGGCGCTGCGACAGCCTGCGCGGACGCAGCCGGGCCGCGCACCATGTCCCACCACTGGGGATACGGCAGCCACGACGGTGAGTGCCCGGCGGGGTGCGGGGCTCCGGCACGGCACGGCACGGGACACCTGCCGGCAGGTCCCCGCTCGCCGCGTCCGGGACGTGCCCGCTGCGCGTCGTGCCGAGCCCTTGCCCTGCGCGGGAACGGGCTGGGTGGCGCTGCCTGCTTTTATTATTTTTCTTTTTTCTTCTTCTTCTTTCTTTTTTCTTTTAACCTTGAGATGCCACCTGCGCCCGAGCGGCGAGGCGGCGCGCCGCGCGGCTCGCCCGGAGCATCTCCTTCCCTGTTGTCATTCCTTTACTTCGGTAAAGGCGCAAGGCAGAGGGGAGGACGGGGCGCTGCTCCAGCAGGACGGGGTGGCCTCTGGAAGGACTCCCCGGTAAAACCCCAGCATCAGCCTCCAAGGCTTAGGGACCGCTGTGGGCCCTGCCTTGGTCCCCAGGTGGGATTGCACCTCGCCTGAGTTGCCAGCACTGGCACCCTACGCGGATGCTACATTATTAAGTGCTGATGCTAGTGGAGTGCGGGCTGTCATTTATGTCCCTGGAGCCTCCTGTCTTTTCCCACTGAGCTGCTTTACGCTGTCTTGCAGGACCTGCTCACTGGCACGAGCACTTCCCCATCGCCAATGGAGAGCGCCAGTCCCCTATTGCTATTAGCAGCAAGTCCGCCAAGTACGACTCCTCGCTGAAGCCTCTCAGCTTCAGTTACGATGCCAGCACAGCTAGAAACATAGTCAACAACGGGCACTCCTTCAACGTGGAGTTTGATGATTCCTCCAACAAGTCAGGTGAGATTTCATCTTCGTGTCCAGGGGTGGAGATGGGAGACCCAGCTACTGACACAGCTACTGAAATGCCTACTGAGGACATAGGGTTTTTTTAAAGACAAGAAAAGACCAAAGTGTTTCGGTTGCAGTAAGGTCAGGATTGAGCCCTTAAGGATTCAGCATCCCACAGGGCTCCTCTAGGCTAGAGGGAAACTGAGCTTCCGTTAGAAGAAAACTGAGGCTATCTAGGCAGTTTTGAGTTGCCTTAATCTAAACTCCAGAAAAGTGAATTGCTTTATTTTTGTTTAAATCAGAAGGATTTGTAGAAAGGCTCAGCTGTGGAGAGAAGAAAAAGAAAAAAAAAAAAGATGATTATTTGAACAACTTCAGGCATAGCTCAATAGCTCATCATAAACTACCGAACAAATGGTTAAAAGAAGGGGCAAAATACATCACAGGAAGAAATTTGCCTTAGAATAACAAAGGATTACAGTTAACAACTTGAAGTAGAAATAGTTTGGAAATAGTTTCTTTGGTTATCAAAATATTATTTCATATTTTTGAAGCCAATATGCTCCCAGGTTAGTACAGAAACAGAGGAATGATTCAGAAATACCTCTTTGTTCTTTTGTAATTTAAACAAGCATTATCCCTGACATTTCTTGATGCTGGGCTTTCTAGATAAAGATAATGTGTCTGACACATTCCTACAAAGTTTGCTAGCAGCCAGTCGTTCCACAGCATCTTGCTGTTCATCGTACTGTGTGGTGAAATTAAGTACTGAATCCTGGAAACCTTTTAATAATCTTTTCTGAAAGGAATGGCCACATTGATGGACAGATGTAATCCAAGCTGCAACAAGGGTTTTGTAGGTTGTCTTTAATTGTATTTTTTCAGCTGGTTGAGTTGCAGAAGTCATAGCCCTGCTACAATGAATGTGCCTCTGTTTTTCATTTAGATAGCAAAACCAATCCCGTTGTCTCTGCCTTCTGTAGACACTGCGTGATTCAACTTGCTTGAGCAAGTGCCCTATTTTTCCTAAGCGTTTTGTTAACAATGCCATTTAGAGAATGGTGCCGACAACAAATGATCTGTGCTTCCTAAAAATGTGAGGTTTTTGCAGGTAATGTAACAGCATAACAGGTATGCAGCATTGCATTAAGATTTTGAGTCTGTTTTAATTACAGTCTTTATACCGAACAGTATTAAGTGGTCAGCTGTAAGTCTTCGCAGCTATATGAATACACGGGTCCATGCATAATTCACACAGAGCATCCACATTAATATTTGCATGGTTTTAAAAAAAGAAAAAGGTATTCTGACTTGTTAGTGTTTGTTTTTCTGAAGCACTGAGGAGCTAAAAGAGCTGAATGCATGTTCATTTGAACAGTGTTATGGGGAATAAGGTAAATGATTCAGAGTACAATAAAAGGGATTATGTTTTCAACAGATGCGTGCGAGTCTGCTCTTGCTGTCATCCTGATATTACTGAACCCAAGGGGAACAGGTTCAGGTTTGAGTTGTGTGTGCATAAGTTTGGAAAGATAGTGAAAATTAGGTTGTATTGGGTAATTTGGGAGGAAAAAATGGCAAGAACATATAATAATCTAAAGAAATGTTTGTAGGAAGAATGCTCTTTATGAGAAAAGTCAGTGCAGAACCAGAACATCTGTGACAGGGATCCTCTGACAGATACGCTGTGACACAGCTTTCCGAGTGGGAGGACAGGAGATGCAAGTAGAAATATTCTCAGTAGCTCTATTAGTGAATCAGAAACTGCTTATTCTTTAGGAAAAAACCCTCACCATTAAACAGATCTTTGTGAAGCCAGGTAAGGGTGGATCCTTCAGTATCCCACTTCGTATTGAAAACTACAATGCATGGGATCTACCTGGCAGCACACTTAATGGCTTCATTTGTATGCAGTTAACTAGGTAACCTACTTTCCTTACACAAAATAGAGCTGTCTTTGACTTGACTGTGCTTGATTCACTCCCGTTTCTGAATTTGAGACTAACTATAATGTGTGTACCAAATTCTTCGTTAGACATTATGCAACAGTCACAAGGCGAAACTGTGAGAGTATATGATGTGCTGGTATATTTTACAGAAGACAATGGAAGAAAATCCTGTGAATGCCTCCCACAGACTGTATTGCTTGCTCCTATGAGCTGTCCCATATGCAGTATGAATTATCTGTGGTAGTAGGCACAAAATTAAGTAATGAGATATTGTTTGTGTGCGATCTTCAGGACTTAGTAGGAGATCCATTCATTAAGAATCTTCAGGCTCGTAACTAACAACACTGAAGTAAATTGCACAGCAGTTCTAGGTATTAAAGTCTGTTTGACTCCTGCTCTTCAGAGTATGCAAAATGAGTTCTTGCAATAAAAAAATAACAGGTAGTAATAGCATAGTAAAAGTAAGTAAGAAAGCTGAGATGCATGTTTGGATAAAAATTCTTGAAAGCAGTTGTTACTTAGGTCTTTTATTCAGAAAATATGTAATGTGAATACGGTTGATCATAAGTAACAACAAGTAGATATTGGAATCATAAAAAAATTTGATGTAAATTGTTGTTCCTTAAATAAAAGGCTCTTCTCCCAATATGTATATTTGTTACATTATGTCTGTACATACAAAAATATGTAGGATAAAGCTGCTGCCCGTATCTGTGAAAAACTAAAAATCTAAAAGAAAAAACAGGTTTTCTTGAAATTATATCCCCTCTATATTCTTTAGAATAGTAAGGATGTAAAATAAAAGTTTAACTTTTTAAACAAAAGTAATTTATGTGCAGTTTGCGACTAATGTATCTTCACAAAAGAAAATGTTTTCTTCTCTGCTCTTAGGTCTCTTTACTGATAGGTGGAGCTTTAATGACCTAATTCTTGATGGAGATTGTAATTATGCCTATGTCCTATACAATGTTTGCTTACAATGATGTTTTAACAGAGAAATGATGTCAACATCTTGTGATATCTTTATAACCTGACTTTTACTTTCTTTTTAATTTTCCTAGATATGCTTAGATGTTACTATCCATGCTTAGAAAAACCCTCTTCCTAAGCAATTACGCCTAAATCTTCAATTTCAGTTCTTGTAGTACAGCCTTCAAATTTCTTTCTTGGGTTATGTGACAGATGTTACATTCTAGAATACACTTCTGAGCACTCAGTCAATTCCCAAGGTGAAGCCCCTTCATATTTCAGTTGCTGGTTGGTAGAAATGGTGTATGGAAAGAAAATTCACAAGCCAGCATTGCCATGTTTATGAACATTTTTTTTGTTTGCTGAAATTCCATTATTTTCTCTTAGATAAAAGGCTATCTTCTGTCTCATTTCCTTGCAGTCTTTCGGAATGTTTTTTTGGATTTGTATGTAGAAAGTGAACAATGAACTTCCTCTTCCAGTTGTTAGTTTGTTTCCCTTCTCCTTCAGTTCTGGCAGTTTTAGTTGCTTTCTTAGTTCATGTCCACTGTCTTAACAGTAGTGAAAATTAAAGTATTTGTAGGCATAAATCTTTAACATTTCTGTAACTTTAAATAAAACCAAAAATTCACTATGATATGTGTCACTAGGAAAAAACCCTCCAAATTCAGGTTCATCCACTCTTATATCCTGGGACATGACCTTCCACATATAAGTGAAGTAAATGGTGCTGATAACTAATAACGCGCCTTATTTCAGGACCTTTACAGCAAAGGAGAGTCTCATTAAGGGTACTTATTTTATCATATTAAGCGCTTCATATTATAGTCTGCTGTTAAGGACATGTGTGTTGTTTCACTCGCTTTAGAAGACAGAAGTAAAGAGTGACTTCTCAGAGCTGTAAAACCACAGGAAGTGACTTTGCTCAAGAAAACCTCAAGAGTCTGAAGAAGATTTTGTAACATACTTACAATATGTTCTCTATGTAGGTTTCCCAGAAAAGTTTTTAGAAATCACCTAAAACCTGAGGTTCAAATGGGAAGTGCACACGGCAGCAGGCACTGTATTCTGTATTTTCTGATCTTGTGTTTTGATGAACATATAAAAGGAAGAAGTAAATCTGCAATTAACTTATTCATAACAAGAATTTTAGAATATCATATTTTATCTCTAGAACCTGGCACAAGTGAATTGCAGCTACGGTGTAAGGCTCTAGAGACATTACTAAAAGTACTGGTAATGTCTGCTTGTGGATCAGTGTCTTAGTTGTTTCCTTTTCCTTCCTTGCTACTGAGCTAGAAAGAATATTGAAATTCCAGACAGGGTCCCAAGTAAATCTCGTATTTTTGCAAATATTAAATCATAGTAGAACTGTAAAATTGTGAGAGACCTAGGGAAATGAAAATA
Organism: Falco naumanni; assembly: GCF_017639655.2. Classification (NCBI taxonomy): domain Eukaryota; kingdom Metazoa; phylum Chordata; class Aves; order Falconiformes; family Falconidae; genus Falco; species Falco naumanni. The sequence continues at coordinate 87,565,894 of NC_054056.1, forward strand.
CTGTACTGGCTTGGATGCTAGCACCCCTTGGGAGGCTTTCAGTAGTTGTAATCAAATACATTACCCAATTCTTCCTATAATGGTAAATATTAATGAGGATGCTTTGGCTGCCTTGAGTTATGACTTGCTGTACACAAACCAATTTATTTTGTTACATTGGTTATTCAAGAGCCAGTGCATTAGCTGATGAGTTACTCTGAAAGTTGTGCCCACTGTTGCTCTTTTCCTGCACTTCCACCTCAGCTGGTAAATGGAGGAAGAAACAGGGAGGTCTGCCGTCTTTAAGGAACAACTCTTAATCAAAGTCACTGCCACTGGTCTATTTTTAGGCTTCCAAGTTCCAAAGATGTAATATTAGCCATGCCAGAATAATACTGCATGTTATCAGTTTGCAGTCATGGATTGAAGTGCCACAATGCAGTATAGCCTAAGCAACGCAATGACCCTCTGGAATCATAAATCAGTGAACTGATTGCTTATAGCTTTAAGGGACTGTATTCAGACACCTGCTTATGTGTCACAAGTACTTTTGTGCACTGCTTGGCTAGAAAGTCAGAGGTCCCAGAGGGTGTGTGATCTTTAAGTCATTTCTCTTGTGAACTTGGGTCACCAGAAGCTGCAAACCTTACGTAAGCAAGTGACTTGACAATAGCTCTAGTGCTTCTGGGAAGTGGAAAAGAAGATGAGAGGGCTTGAGATCAGTCCTGCATGTTTCAGGCCTTCATTTCATTTTAGAGCCCCAAAGTGCCCTTCACTTACATCAGCTTTTTTTTAATTTTTTTTTTTTTTTAACATGCAACTTCTGAGCAGAAATTTGACATGGATCGTGCATTCAAAAATCATGGCAACTTCCTTCCCTTCTTTTAAGTTCCTCCTCTTGAGGCGCTTTTAGTGCAAAACCAGGAGAAACTAGTCGGCTGTTATCAGCTAAAGCCACTTGGGAAAGTTTATTTTTAAGATGTAATGAAGCTGTGTGCCAGACGTCACTACTCGTCCCAGCCGATATGCTTGTTCATTTACTTACGGGCGTGAGGGACTGATGTGTACTTAGAGGCAACGCTCATGTTCGTTCATCCTTCATTAGATCTCTACGTAGTATGAGCACCGTGTCGGTACACAGTTTTCAGTACTGTAAGCAGTCACTAAGATTAGAATTACAGCTGCTGCCATCAGAAATTAAACCCATTATTACTTTTAAGAGAATTTTAGTGCTTCCAACTCTTACAAAGTCATTGTCAGCTCATGTGGTGTGAAACATGAGGATCAAAGGCTGATCAGGGACTCAGTACTGCAACCTTATGACTCTTGGGGAATCTCCATTTAAGAGACTACATGAGAAATAAACTCCACTGGTCCCAGGGAGTGGGAGGGAAGTTAAGAACCTAAATGGCTTTGTATCCTTAGGCAAGTCAGAGTCTCCCTGGCTGCTACCCAGTCTGGATGAAATAGTTCAACTGAGGTGAATCAGAACCAGTGACCGCTGCAAATACACAAGTCTGCAGACTGGCTGCATTTTGGCAGGTCTTTCATTCTGGGCTATCTCTGTGAAACATCCTTATTGCCTTATCAGGCTAACCCTTTAGCAAGGACAGAGTAGGGTGGGTTTTTTTCTTATGAGATACCAGTTATGTAGTTTTTCTTTTGGTGAAGCACGTTACAGATGTTTTCTGCAAGTATGATCCCTGGTCAGATGCTTGTGTGCTGTCTTGCTCTCTTGCTTGCCATGATACAGCATCCTAGGAGGAATGTCTGAAAGAGATAACATAAGGAAGGCAACATCTCACAAAATGTGACGCTCTGTACTCCACGTTTCACAGAAGTGACAGCTCACCCTAACTGAACTCTTCAGTCTGTCAGATGGGGAAGTCCATCCTTGCATAAGAACACAAGGCTAATCCCCGAGCATCATCATAAGAACCTTTTTTTGTGCCATTAATAGTGCATGGTGCTCAAGACTGTTTTTCTCAAATAATGCTTCATCTACTCTGTCTCAAGGCGTGTTTTCTATCATACAGATGTCTGTGTATACACAAAAGCTTACAAAACCTTAACACTTATGTATATACTATGCATATATTTACATATGTACCTAGAACATCATATATACGTGCACATCTACTGTACGCTGATACAAAATTATGGTTTTCTTTATGCCAAAGCAATGTGTGTGCAAGAGGGCTGTCCTCAAAGGTAGATGCTTGAATGTCCTGCTGCCAGGTTTTTGTTTGGTGGAATGTCAATTAGAACTAATTAGAACTAATTAGAACTAAAGAGCTTTGGACATCCATTGTGCTGTAGTGGACCCATTATTTTAACTGCTGGAAGGAGCTTTGCTGTCAGTTATTTCCATTTGAAGAACATTTTCTCATTCTGCATTCTCTCAGAGTAACAAACTTTAGAGTAGTATTTTCCTTACCACATGAGTTTGTAGAATTTTTTCTGGAATTCATCTTGGAATGCATTCTAACTCATGAAATGATCTTGTAGTTCAGCCATTTTGATTATTTCCTTGACAGGTTTATTGCCTTGATGAGATTTATTAGCCTCCTGCTCTGTATAGAGAGAATGTCCCATAGGAGGTAACTAAATGACAGTAATTCCACAGTATTCCTGCAAAAATTCACAGATGTGTATGCTGCCACTTCCTGAAAAAAGGTATGAAGTGGTCCATGGTATTTTTGACAAAGCTGTTCTGTTCTACGTGGGAAGGGTAGCTACCCAGGGACTTGCCTTTCAGTAGAACAGTGAAGTTGTGTGGCCTCAGTAAACAGCTGTCCCAAATGCAGCAAAATGTCATTTGATTTCTATGTGTTTCTAAATATCCTAAGAAAGTATAATGGAGACAAATCGAGTTTGCCTTCTTTATCCAAGAAATCCTACAGATGTAAATAAATGGAACAGTTTGTGTGGTTATTTGACTTTCCAAATTAATGCTGCTAATACCTATGTCCACCTACTTTAGAAAATGTTATGAGATCATTTAGTAACAGTGCAATATAATCACTGGATGTTACTAGTATAACTTCTCCAGTAAAGGGTAGAAGGTTGAAAACCGTTACCATTTCTTAATCTAAGCAAAGTAGCTCCAAAATTCTCACTGTAACATTTCAAATAACTGCTAAATAGAAAAAAAAGTTGTATTTTCAAGCTGTCACCTCTGGGCTGTTACACATCCATGGAAACCAGTTTATGACGTAGATTGTGTTGAGTAGGTTGAATCTGTATGAAAAGAATGTGTTTTCCAGGTTGGCTTGTGCTGTCTTCAGCCTGCATCTGAAGCTGTGCTATGTAACAAAAGGGAACACAGCTATGTAGGTATTTCCAGGATTGTTTTCACTAATATTAATTTCAAAAGGGAGGGAGATAATGATGAAATGCTCAAATATGGATCAGAATTTCCTCATCACTCAAAAAAAGGGGATGGAAAGGTTGGACTTGTGTTGTCAATATGGCCTGAATCGATGTTCACATCACATGGGACAAAGACAGGAAAGTTCCCAGTGTGAATATTGCTGTGATTCTTGGTGAACTTTTAATTTGGAAAAGCTGGTAGCATTTATTCATGGTTTTAAAAAGCTTGTGCTGGAAAAAAATGAAGCTCTAACATTTCTACTTTACCTTTTAAGTTTAATTCTAAATTTCACTTCTTTGGAAAGGCTGAGAAGTATTAAAAAAGTAGCTGCTTAATATAGGCTAGAACAAGAAGGGCTGTTCTGTAATTAAGCCTGCTGAATTTGTATTCATTCACACTAATCTAATTATTACTTTCTTTGAATGCTCTGCTGTGAGTCAAAATAAGCTAGTGCTGGATTTGAGAACCACAGAATGAGAAAAGTAAGCAAAAATTGCAAAGAGATTTTTGTGCATCTGTTGAGTTTTATGGGACTAGAGCAAACTTTGTGTAAAGAAATAACACTGCAAATGGATTTAAGAAGATTGCATGATTCTGCTTTTTAGCATGCTTTCCATTGATCGATAATGGCAGATTAACCTGTGCTGTGCTAGTGCTTTCTGAGGTTGAAGAATGGTGGAACCTCGGTCCATTTGTACCTGCAATGAGCAGCAAGTCCATTAGCCAAAGGAACTGAAACTGAAACATTGCAACTCCATGGCATCATTTTTAAATGAAACGTGGTATTGTGTGGATTAAGCGATTTTGCATCTGTAAAGACATAGCAACCTATTACTTCATTTTCCAAAGGATCTAATGCACATTCACAGTCACTGTTCTGAAAAAAAGGTATTCTGGTTTGTAGTCCTTGTGCTTGAAACAGTTATGCTTCTTGGCAACCAGCACATGCAGAAACATAGAAGTAGAATAAGATATGTTCCTATTTAATTACTTTAAGTAGCTGTTCTTCTTTGTGTCACATAGCTTGGCAATAGGTAGGGCAAGTCTTGGTCTGTTGACTGTTCAGTGTTGGCTACAGTATCAGAAATTACAAAGACTGCAGTGGAACATATATTCACATTTCCAGATAGAAATACATGTTGGGAGTCTTCTAAATGTATTTACCACAGGAGCCCCAGGCAAATGCTGAATTTGTCCAATGAACCCAAATTTTGCATGTGTAAGGCACACAAGTGGAAATTAATGTGTTTTGTAGAAATCTTGTATTTAATTTTGATGTATTCCCGTTTTTTACTGAAATCCTTCTCACCTCATTGCCAAGTATCCACAGCTGTTGTTGTCTATGCTTGCATATAATCAGAATTATTGAAACCTGAACAGACAGTGACCTATTCCTATATGCATTTGATGTATATTTTCACACATGCACGTATTGTAATAGTGTCTAGACTAATTGCAGACTGAGAGGAAAGCATCTTTACTCCACGGAACTGTTTTGTTTGTGGCACATACACAGAGCACACTTACATGTAATATCTGATGTCACCACTCTTCTGTCACTTTATTGTGTATATATATATATATGTATATATATAAATTGATCTCTACAATATATGATACTTCAAATTACATTGTAATTTTTTTTAAAATATTAACATCCTGAAGATTTAATTGTGAATTTGAGACACTTAGCAAAAAAAAAAAAAAAAATCCAAACAAAACCAAACGAACCCAACAAAACCAAACCAACCACAAACCAGTGTGAAACCTTGCTCTAATAACTTAGATAAATAGCTCTATTTAGTAGAACTATTTGTTACTGTTCTGTGCTTTATGCTGCACTGGAGAAGACATTGTCTGTGCCTTGAGCTTTTTACAGTAATGGGGCTTGATCCTGCATATCGTAATGGTAATTGGTCACAGTTTAAGTACAAGGTTAAAACTAACAGCGTAAGGGAGCTCAGGGGAGCTCACTCCTGTATAATTGAAAGTGTGGCTGGGCACTCCACTTAGAGCAGTCCCACTGCAGGGGTAATGTCAGGTAGTGGAGAGTGTAAGTAAATGCCTCATTTCCAATCCATATTTCAAAAACGTCTCTGCAGGCATTGACATTTTAATCACCATTTTTTTAAAAAATTCATTCTTGAGGAGTAAAAGATGGGAGGGCCAAGAGATTTGAATTCACACTTCTACAATGCCTTGCGCTGTACCTAGAGCTTTACCTTGCTGCAACCCATGGCTAACAGGTGTTTAGGTTTAATTTGGAACCAAAAGCATTTTACTCAATTCGATCTGTCACAGGATTTGCAGGATTAAGCGCTAAATGGATAAAGTGTCTAAAATGAAGGGACAGAGTACATTAGTAAGTGAAAGATTATTTGGTCTCCAAGTGCAGTTCCATAGAATAACTCTATATGGGCCTCTTACAAAGGCTATTCTTTTTCTTGGCCTTTTTTTATTTATTTGGTGACAGAAAAGTTACATCCTTAGCTCTCCCCTCGTCAGCCGTAATATTAGCATGCCTGTTAAATCGCTGATGAGATGCTCACTGTAAAGTCACTGATGTTTTTATATGTTTATTTATTAATTCTGTCATATTGCAGCAATGTACCTTTTAAGTTGATCTGGAGTAGCATGGCAGCATGTAGAGCAATGAACTGTAATTCACTTGGAAGACTTGAGGTGGACGTTCCAGTTTGAAATAAGACTCAATAAGGAAGGCTATGGGAGATGCTAATAGAGGCTCTTTGCTTTGCAGTGCTGCAAGGAGGAGCGCTGGATGGAGTCTACAGGCTGGCACAATTTCACGTTCACTGGGGATCCTGTGAGGGCCAAGGGTCTGAACACACTTTGGATGGTGTGAAGTATGATGCAGAGGTAGGACATGCTTGAACTTCTCCAGTCTTTTATGTATAATGACTGTTTTATTTTATTTTTCACTATTCTGCCATACTAACAACTTCTCTATAGATCTTCATAGGGCAAGAGATTGTGGAGGTTACTACAGAAGATTTTGGTACAGTGCCACCCCAGGACCTACTTGCAAGAGCAGAGATTAGAATTGGAGGACTTTTATAATTACTATTTTTTTTCAGCTACTTCAAAACTACAGAAGCAGAAAAACCCACATTAATTATCCCTGGTTTTCTCCACTTTCTTGTTGACTCTTAAAAATGGCAAAGAAATAGAACTGCAGCACCTCTGCACACACACGTATCCTCTTTTCCTGGCTTAAATTTTTAACATCAGAGACATTTATATCAACAACAGAATAATTTTGGGGCAGCCCCTTTCACCTTTTGGTAGCAAAGGAGCTAGGGGAGCTGTGAAGAGGGCAGACAGCAAAGTGAGACCTTGCAGGTGCAGGTGCTCTTTGTAATATCCTTAAGACTCCAGATGTCCCTTGAACAACTTTAAGACTCTGTATTACAGTCTCACTACAGAAATGGAGTAGCGCCTTGTGTCCCACTTTTCCTTGTCCCCTGTTTAGAAATCTGCCTCTGGAAGCTGTGACAGACTTTTAACCCTTTCATAAATACACATTTTCTGAACATACTTGTGATTTTCATTGATGGATAAAAGAAATGGCCTGACAAATTAATTGGCTCTGTTGTGTTGTTGTGAGGTAGAAGTAGCTTTTGTCTTATCTGAGCAACTTGCTGTTGCCTTGTATCTGTTCTGAGTACCACAATTACTTGCTGAGCTTGACTTGCAGATACGGGGAAGCAGCCAGATGAACTTAAGAAATAACTTGGAAATGAAAAATAAAGCAACATCCTGGCTAATGTGACCTGCAGATTTATTTCATACTCTTTTCAAAGGCTTTCCAGAAAAGTACAGGACTCTTTTTTAAAAAACTGTCTAGATTGCAGGTCAGATCTGCAGTTAATGTGTCTTCTCTTCTCCTTCTCACACTGGCAGTCATGTATTTCAGTGTGGATAAGAACCTCAGGATATATAGCATTAAAATACTACATCAATATCTTAAAGGCTGCATGCAGAAAAAACTCATGCTGAAGATAACAGGAGTTTTACCAGACTAAACACGGAATGATACATCCACAGTTTGCAATTAAAACTCACCTGGGAATAAGAGTGAGAAGCAAAATAAAATGCATGACAAAAATCTCTTTGCTTAATTGAAACTTGGAAATAGATGAATGATTCAACAAATTCTTAACTGTACACAAAAGTTTTTAAATTTCAGCATTAAAATGCCGTCTGCTCTTAATGTTGAATAAATCACCTCCCTGCATTCTCATTTGTGAAATATTGTGGATGGAATAATAGTGCTTATTGTTTTCTTGCTCCTAGCTCCATATTGTTCACTGGAAAGAAAAATATGGTAAATTTGCTGAAGCTGTGAAGCACCCTGATGGTTTGGCTGTGGTAGGCATCTTCATGAAGGTAAGTTAAACTTTTTCCTTTGTATTATTTGGATGAGTCCAGTATGTTCATTGTGTTGCAGGGGGACCTGACAGCCTAAAATACAGAATGAGGCAGCACTTCTATACTGCCTAAACCCATAGCGAACTGGGTGGTGCTCCAAATTCTTGGCTTTCTCTACATATAAAAATTGTACACCAGTCATGAAATATGACTGCCATCCATCACTGTGGCAGCCCTATAACAGCATACTTGCCTTCATCACAGCAGTGACACTGCCGTAATTCTTATCAGTGAAGGGTGATGACAGAGACACATTCAGTGTGTATGAATCTGCAGTAGAACCAGCTTAAATAACACCTATTTTCCTTTTCCTGTCATTGTTAAATGTCCAGAGCATTTTGTCTTGGTTGAATTGTCTTCACAGCTGGTTGGAGAAGGTGGCTGTGCCCCAGCAGTGTGTGCTTTCTCCTGGCCTCGCTGTGTTCTGTTAGGAGGGTGACTTCTATGAAAAAAGAACAGCTCAAGTCCAAAAAGAAATCCACACACTGTAGATGTAAATAACTTAATTCTGTCCAGTGTCCTTGGCTGATCCATTTGTGCTTACTGTCAACTGACATGATTTTACAGAGACAGTTCCAGTAACTTTTGCTGTAATACTCCTGTTATGTAATGAAATGTTGCTGGGAAAATGTTTCCTTGAGAACTGTAACAGAAAACTAAAGGTATCGGTGACAGTGCATGATCATTTTCTTTTCATATGGTTTGTGTTACAGGTAGGAAATGCCAGGCCTGAAATACAGAAGGTTGTGGATGCTCTGAACTCCATTCAAACCAAGGTAATATTTGCCCTCTGTGTCGATGAGAATGTTGATGTTGAGTGAGAAACAATGTCTTGAAAGTCTTATAACGTAAGAAATACATTGCTGAGAGTCTTTAATCCCAAATGTACTGTAGGAGGCACTCAGCACTTCATGCCAAACTCCATTTCTGCCTTTCTCATAACATGGAGCTTCCCATAGGAGACTTTACTACTGCAAGCCCAGTGTGTGTCTGTGGTCTCTCCCCTGATGCTAGTTCATCTGCTTTCTTTATTGTAGGGGAAGCAAGCTTCCTTCACAAACTTTGACCCCACTGGACTGCTTCCTGCATGCAGAGACTATTGGACGTACCCCGGCTCACTGACCACTCCCCCACTGCTCGAATGTGTGATCTGGCACGTTCTGAAGGAGCCCATCACTGTCAGCCCCGAGCAGGTAGGTCTGCAGTGGGTGATGCCAGTAAATGTGTACTGGAGTCACACTGATTGCTTCAGTTCAGCCCTTCTGGTGATCTTTAAAGTGGTAGTTTGTGTTACTGCAGAGCTATGCAGGGTATCACATGTGAAAAATATGTGTGAACTAGTTAGCCTCTTTTGGCAGGACTCTGCTTCTATGTGTGGATATAGTTTGCTGTAAAATGTAAGGCTGTCTTCCGTTTGGACACAATCTAGGGAAAATTTGGGGGGTTTAAAAACTTAATCAGGCTTTCCAGATACATGGTTAGAGCTGACATGTGGTAAAAATCTGGGAAAATTACAGCATGCATGAAAGGACCGTTTGCACATGCAGAGTTAGTCTAGCATGGATTGTGAGCATCAGCAGGTTTGCTGTACATGCACACATCACCATCTGGGTATACTAGCCCTGAAAATACCATGTTTACCAAGCATCTGAAGAGCATGTATTCTGCATCCACAGTCTCACACTGTAGATCGGTGGTTGGTTTGTTGATCTTCCAGCTTTTCCAGGACACGGAGCTCATTTTACAAGTTCTGTTCAGCACAGAACAGACTGGGAAATCCCACGCAGAATTGTGACAATCCTAACAAAACTGTGTTGTTTGGAAGAGGCAAAACTTGCAGATTCCAGAAGTCTGCTGCCTGAAAAAATCCTTTATTTTGTTGAGCAGCTTGAGGAGTATAGAATCTTCCTAGTAGGAAGGAGCTTGTGCAGATTAAATCACTCCAGGCCCTAGCTTTCTGCACCATCCATTAATGAAATTACATAGAGGCAAGATTCCACCCTTGGGTTTGCATCTGTGTGCTTGGGAGATATAAATAGAATCTAGAGCCTATAAATATAAACTAGCCCTGAAGGGCTCTAGTTTACCCTTCAGACTCTTAAATCCCTTTTATCAATGGCAGGCATGCTAACATTATACACGTAATTCTAGGGATTTTATTCAGCTGATGTGAAAAATGCGCAACTGGGTTGTTGTGGGACTTAAGGTAATAAAAGATAGAATAAAAGACAGGAAAGCTATCGGAAGTAATAATTATAGCAGTGATTACCATTAAACTGCAAGGGAGCATTAAAGTTGACACTGTTAACTTGTTCTAAACTACTGGTATTGCTATTGATAATCCAGGGTTTGCCAGTTTGGTTTTATTATAGGGCAGGAGCACACTCACCAAAATAGAGTTGTTTTTCCTACTACACCTACTTTAACCACCTACAAGTGGTAAAAGACACCACTTGTTTCTCCCACACACCCCTCTCCGTATTACCATCGACATTTCAAAGATGGATGTGAGATCAAAACAGTGTGTGTGGCAGCTTGCCTTTTCGTTCCAAAACTGATCAAAACAAGAAACCATAAAGTTGAGTATTGACACTGGGTTTAATGAAATTGTTTTCCAAAGGTCGATAAAAGCTGGATATTACAGCATGGTGCAGCGAGCTTGTTATTTGCTATGGTGACACAGTAGGTCCTGGCAGAGGTGGAGCTCTGAACTTAGTTCTGGTCAGTTGTGAAGGTAAAGTCCTCTCCTGGGCTGGTCACCGCTGGGGGCCTTCCTCCCTGAATAAGGGAAAGCCTGGCCTGCAGCCTGACTTGCATGAAATCCTGTATCCCACCTATGTGTTTCTGTCGGCAGTTCCAGCTGTGCAAGATCACATTTGGGTGGGTTACTATTTTGGCACAGTCTTTTTACTAGTTTTGGAGATAGATGCCCATTTAGATATAAAGGTGCTTTTATTACATCATACTGTGGAAACACCAATTTTACTTTTACAAGCAAGTACTAAAACTCCACAGTATGTTCCTATTGATGTGAAATAGTTTTCCCTCTCACAGTATTTGAAAATCAAGATATCTGTAATGAATTTGGTTGCTGTAATTTGACCCAACGATAAGATTGTCTTCTTTTTTTTGTTTTAAATTTCAACTGAATTAAAAAAATGCAAGTTTCAAAAGAGCCCAAACTATACAACTTTCAAAGGATTCTGAAAGGCTTTCAATTCTGATCTGGATCAAGGACAAACAACTCTGTGTGCGCAGCGTTCAGGAAGTGTGTGCCTATGTCCTTGTTTTCTGTGCTCTCTTAGTTCTTCTTGCTAGGGTATTTTGTGGACAGGAGAGCCCGTGTCAGGGGCAGGAAATGGTGTGGATGGAAATGCAAAGACATATGGGTGGTGACACCATCTCTAGACCATTAGTGCTGGCAAAAGTGTGAATTGGACCTCTGGCTCAAGCCCAAGGTGTATAAATCAAATAGTCCTGCTGAAACAAGAGTATGCATTTAGGATGTTTGTGCCTTTGTCCACAGATGTGCAAACTCCGTGGCCTTTGCTTCAGTGCTGAGAATGAGCCTGTGTGCCATATGGTGGACAACTGGCGCCCATGTCAGCCTTTGAAGAGCAGAGAAGTCAGAGCTTCCTTCCAGTAACCTCAGTGCTGAGCGTGTTAGAAATTGCTGTGTTTGTGAGGAGCCCCTTTTGCTAAGCCCAAATCAAACCTTTGCCTTGTGTGCCCTGGCAACATCTTGTCTCCCAGATCCGTTCTTTCTTTTGCTCTGCATCTGAAACGCCAGCTAATGAAATGTGAAAGGCTCTTGGCCAAATAGGAAAGGGTTCTTAAGGTGTGGGGGTTGGGGGAGGCGTGGAGTGATGGTGGTGGTTGTGTGCATTTTGGTGACTATTACTGCAACTTACACTTTGGTATAACAGTATGTTGGCTACTTGGGAGAGAATATGATGATAACAAAATAAGCCATTTTAAGAAACCTCATCCACTGATGTGATAGTACACATAACTAACTAAACTTGAAGCTTTGTGAAAAGCACAGGAATACAGAATCTAGGTATGATTTAGGAAAAAAAGTATTTTGGAAAGTAAAGAAAAATGACTATTGAGAATGAGACTTCTTAGATTTTAAGAAACTGACATGTAAATATTTTTGAGACCGTTTTACATTTTTACCCATGCTATCAACAACCTTGATTATGTCTTAATGGTAGTGTTGGACTTTTTTAATTAAAATGTCCTAAATTAAGTATTATCTTTAAAAGTTGTTATTACCATAGGAATAATACAAAATAACTTTTCATTGAAATAATATATGCTCTAATTTAAAGAGGAAAATAATATTGTATTTTAGATAACTTCTCTAATAAATCTATACTTATATTTTTGCTTCCATGCTGTTATTTTAATTTAGGAAATGAGTCACTAATCTGTTTGTATTGTTGCATATTAAACATAATTACTAAACATCTGATACGTTGGGAATTAGTTTCAATGACACTGAAGATGAATACAAACCTATATGGATATGCTAGGAAATGTTGTTAGCCAAAAAGCAAGGTGCCTCATCTTTATGCAGAACATCTATTCAATCAGTTTCTCCAATTAGTCCACATCTTTCAAGGCTGTCCCCCCAGCCTTTGGTTTTTAGCCTCACAGTATCATATTGTATAAATGATTTCAACAGAGGATTTTTTCAACAGAAATGTTGCTAAGCACACAATAGCTTCCAGTAACTTCCATTGCTGGATCCTTGCTAGCTGATTTCTTGTGTTTCATGAGCACATATGCGATAGATACCTAAATATATATCTGTTCTAGATACACAGGATCCAAACAATACCATGAGGGGTTACCCTCCTTCTCAGTCCCTGCTTGTAGTGAGAAAAGCCATCTTCAAATCTCTCATCTCACTGGGTTCTGGTCCTAGTTTTTAAGGCAGATTATTACAAGCTTCCTACCCCATCAGGGGTCACTTGGTAAGATAGATTTTGGTGGGCTAGGTTCTGAAACTCATGGGACCTTGAAATGTGTGAAATGGGAATGGATCCTTCTCAGAGTGCATACAAACATCTCCAGAAAACTCCGTCACATCTATCCCTTTGAAAGCTTCCCCACTGAAAACATACACACACACCCCCAAAAAAACTAAACCAAACCCCAAAAACAGAACAGAAAGCCAAAATGTTCTTTTGTCACACGTCATTGTTCTAAGTTCAGCTTTTCTGAATGTAGCTATGGAGGTACTTGTCTCTTCCAACAACTGTGCTAACTGATTCAGGTTCTTCGTGTTGAGTGTTTTCAACACTTTTCTGAGTGTCACCTGCAGGCCTGATTAGAATTATAAATCCAGTATGTTGTGGCCTAAAGCTGTTGAAGCAAGCCAAGACAAAACACCTTACAGAGTTACAGAATGGCTGAGGTTTGAAGGATCTCCAGAAGTCATCTGCTCCAACCCTTCTGTTCAAGCAGGGCCATCTAGAGCAGGGTGCCTAGGACCATTCCCAGATGGCATCTGAGTATCTCCAAGGATGGAGATGTGTGGGCTTGTGACCCAGTTATTTCAGCAGTTAGATGCTTTTGCTGAAACTGAAGAGACGTGCTTGTTAGCAGTCACAAACGCTAAAGTTTTTTCTGAAATTGTGTATGTATGCCAGAACTTTCTCTGAAAGGTGGCAGCCCTACTCTTTGCATAATGAGTATGAGTACTCCTGTAGTTAAAAAATAAAATATGAGAGCCTCAAATTTTAACCCCGTATCTTGACAACTGTGATACCCTGACTACTAGGTAATCAGACTGTTGGAGGAGTGGTAATCTCATTGCTACCTGTACAGCTTAAATAGCACCCAGGCTGGTACATGATGGAGAATGTGAACTTCTGCCTAATGGCTATGGTAAACCCTCAAAACCCCTGCGAAGTTCTGACCACCACTGCAATAAAATCTTTCATATCTCATGCTCAGTCGCACTTCAAGGTTGCTCCATAAAGGAACAGCAAAGACAATCGACATCAGCCTTATATTTATCATCTTGTTTGCATGAGCCTGTTTACCTGGCATGTTGCCATGTTTGCCTTTGCTGAATATGAATTACTTTTGTATTCAGCCAGACAATGCAAGCTGGTGTTCATAAATCATATACATGGTGTACAGTTAGAGCCTGCTCTATGTGTTGCCTGTGTGGTCTACCAGGGAAGACTTCTTAATTGGTTGTTCTTTTTTTTCTTTCTTTCTTCTAAGAAACCACCTTAGAGAACCGCCTCCCAAAATCCTCACAAAACCCCCTCTCCAGTGTAAAATGGTACATGGGCTTATCACAAATACACACTTTGCAGCTAGACTCTTGTGGAATGGATAGCCTTCTCAAGGAAGACATATATATTAAGGCCAATCCAGAAATGAAAAAAATGATTTCCTTGGCATTCATGATCAATTTCCTGAACAGTGAGTTTAATTAAGATAAAGATGAATGGAACCATCCAGTTCTTCCTGACCTCTATTCTCCTCCACTATCTGCCTGTATGAAGAAGTTATACTTAGGTCTTGCCATTGTTCCACAGCAGACATAAAACACGCATTCTAACATCACACTCGGACCTGTTTCAACTGAAAAAGTTTATGAATTCATAATGAAAAAAAAAAAAAAAAGACCACTTTGGTCATGGAATGGAAGATGTTCCACTGCAGGTAATTGTGTTACTGACAACTAGGAAGCTTTGATTAAAGTGAAATTTGTTTCGGGGTGGAGAGGGGAAAGGCAGTTAGTGTGTTAATTTGAAGTCATCGTAAGATACTCAGCCGGTACTTTGATGGGGGAAAGGGAGAAACACGTTCACTTGCAAACTGTTCATTTTGCACAGTTTGTGATCTTGTCTCGCACTTGTCTGCCAACTCCATGTGTTGGAACATTTTATGATTTCTCCACTGCTATTTCTAAGGGGTGGATGTGTCCTAGATTGACATGGGCGGGTAGACTGTGATTAGAGATGTTCCCTGGGAGATTAGATAATAATGCCCTGCATGGAGTCAGCAATATTTATAGAAGTCCAGATAGTTTATAGAAGAGTATCATTCACTAAATGACAGCTTTAGGTTTTTCTAACTCTTCAAAGAAATGCCCTGCAAGCAACAGCTGTGTCAAATCTAATATCATAGAAACAACCAGTGATGGAAGTACAGGCAGTGCCTTTATTAAAAAAGTTCCCATGGACCCTCTAACATCAGCCACTTCCTCTCCAAACACAGCATCTCATACAGTCATGTAGAACCTGATGGCAGTTGCTTACGCTGAGGGTTTCTACATTTTAAGTCTATTTGGCAACTGGATGCTCCACTGCTGTCCCCCTTCCTCTTTCAGGGTGATGGTAAAGGGCTGTGCTGCCTGGACACCACCGACAGTTCACTCAGGCTGTGAGACTCCCCAGCCACTGACTTCCTAAGGGTATGAGTGCAAAGGACACATGTTTGAAGACACCATGGCTCCACACCAAACAGTGAGAGAGAAAATGACAAAACTTTAAAGGGATCCCTGACTAATTTTAGACCACGTCTTGCTCTTTTTTTTTCTTTTTTTTTTTTTTCTTTATCCAGACCACAAACCAAAACTATTTTGGGTACGTCCCCAGCTCATTGTGGATTACAGTGTAGTGATTCTCCAAGCTCTCATGTTCATCCAACATCGAGGTCTTCAGGATGCTCACTTTAGTTCAGAGCTCAAGGCAACATAGCTATGTTGCCTGAGCTGATGGACCCAGATTCTTAGCAGGGCTCGATGTGTTAGCACACTTAGCATGGTGCAGCTGTGTTGCCTCTGATCCCTGAATAGAATCAGTTTTGTCCAGTGAGGATGTCAATGCAATGCAAAATATTAAACAATAAAAAGATATCCTCAGGACATTTTGAAAAAGGCAAGCCCTGTTTTTATAAACTCTTGCATGGTATGGGGCATGGCATATATGTATGATGAGGCAGTCACTGCTGTTTTGAACTCACACCTTGAGACAAAGAAATGCACTGAGACAATATGCAATAAACAAGTAATTGGAGAAGACAGATGGATATTAACTACATATTTTTCCTGAGGGGTAGGTTTTATGAGTCTTGTGACATCACTCAGTTCAAGGACCCGGAAAATATGCTGCAAAGTGCTGGCTGCCTTCTGTCTGGGAAGCCTTGAGATAAAACAGGGGAAGAGTTTGTGAGGCACTTGGGTGCTTTGGACCAGGGTTAACACAGGTAGAGATCTTTCTCTGTATGCAGCAGCACCTCACAAAGGGTGTCTCTGAGAGGCCCAACAGACAGGCCAAGGCTGACAGGTTTCACAGAATGCAGAGCTAGGCTCTCTTCTGGATGCTGATCTACTAGCCCAGAGGTCAGGTCTGAAGGTTCAGCTCACTCCAGTAAGGTGCACTGAAGTTCATCAATGTGAGGAGGGGAACCCATGACCAGTGAAGGTTCCTCTTTGCTGATCATGTGCCACCTCCACATACAGAGGAAAAAGCAGGCTGGTGTAAGGATTCATAGGATCTTTTCTGCCTGTCCCACTGCTGGGCCTCCTCCAGTGCACCTAAGCAGGGAAGGACAATGGAAGCACAGTGCCCTTTCCAAAGTGAAGGGGGAAGGGTAGCCAATGATCCTGGTTTTGCAAAACTGTGTAGCAGCAGAATACTTTTGGGGAGTTACTCAAAGGTCAGGGAAGAACTTCCCCTTTCCTCTGCCTAAATTCCTCTTCAACCAGCTGACTTGAACTTCATACAAGAAGAAGAAAATAAGACTATTTAATGGGATGATACTCACATCAAGTGATGCAGAATATTGTAATTTGGATGATGCATCTTTATACCACTTTATTAATTGTATTTCTTCCAAAAGTCACTATAAATAGCCTAATTGCATTATTCTCAAATGACAGTCTTAAATAATATATTCCATAAATCAAAATCAAAACCAAAAGACCTCTAGCTACTTGCACTGAACATGTCTTTTGGTTGTATTAGTGATTGATAACTACGCCCTGAGAAGGAAAATGGAAATACTAAAGAAAACAAGAGCAGCATTTTGCAGAAAAATAAGAGAAAAACAAGGTTTGAAAAAAACACCATCCTCAGAATCTGTTTCTGGGAGACATTTGAAAGGACAGCATTTTGCATATCAGCTTAAAAGAGGGTGGTAAACATCATTTCCTCCTACTCTCTGTAGAAGTGCATCAGAGTCTCTTAAATACTTTCTGACTAGTAATGGAGTTCATACCCAGACGGCATTTTGAAAATGAAGTATTTCAACTGATTTTTGGAGACATAAACAAGCATTCAATGAGTGATAAGCCTACAGATATAAAATGCAGCAGTTTCAGAATGAGTAAAATGCCCCTCGTGTGACTTCTTAAATATCATCTTCTGCTCTGCTTTTTCTAATGTTCTCCCTCTCTAGAGTGTGGGAGAAGCAATATAAAAAATTAAGGACTGATCATGAAAACTTTCATGTGACTAATCACTGACATGAGTAATCATATCTGCTATTCGAAGTTTAACGGGCTTGCCACACTCCTGCCCAGGAAAGGCCATTCTCCTTCCATGACAAGTGGAGCTGGGAGGCTGAAGGCCTGAAAGGTCAGGTGTCTTGTTCCTTTGGATTTCAGTTTAGGGATTTATCCTGAGGAATAGTGGGAAGGGGACAGGATGGAGGAATCAGCTGTAGTAAAGGTGGCTAGAGGAAAAGTTCTTCATTTTTCCTCCAGCTTCACAGAAGTTCCCCAAAGAAGTGAAGTGGAACAAGAGCTGTGCTACTTCCATTAGCACAGCACGTGCATGGAGGGTTGTTTTCAGGCCTTGTACTCCAGGTGCCGGTTTTAAGTTGACAACCGCTGTAGTGGCTACAGGACAAGAAAACCATGAATGGTGGTGCAAGCTTCTGCTTTTCAAGGCTGACAGAGTGCCCCATAGAATCAACAGAGAGGTCACCAATGAAGCACTGTATAACAGGTGGTCTCTGCATGGCCTCAGACTCCATTAGGACCTTGACTTTCTGAAATCTCACAAGCTCACAGTCTAGCAGGTAGTGAGGTAGATGTAGCCATGCTGAAATCCCTTTCTCCATTTGTCACTCCAGAGATGGCCTCTGTCTGAGTGAGACTGAGCTGGGCTGGTGGGACTGTTCATGTGAAGAAAGCTGGCCATGATCTTAAGCGATTTGCAGGAACCAGCTCAATTTCTGTTCTATTTCCATCTGGTTATCTAATCCTTGTAAAGTCACCAGGTGAAAGGAAATGTCAGATCATTCCTATGTGAAAATCCTTTCTTATTTCTCAGAGGATTTTGCAAGCACTGAGCAGTTATCTAGGTTAAAGGAAGTGAGGGGACTATGAAAATATCTTTGCCTTTCAGAAGGAAAAATAGCAAACGAAAGAAGCTGAAGCTTGTGGAACATTGAGATGAGAAATAACGTCAGTGTAATAATGACCTGGTCTGTCATGCAACTGCCATACTGTGTTTAATATTAAAGTTATATGATAATAGCAAAATATATGAATAATGTTTTGATAGACCCTGGGCCTCGTATCTAACTGCTGCAATATGTCTTGCTGCATGATAAATGTCAACCCCAATTCACGAGAAGGAAAAGCCTTTCTTCCTTCAGCATGTTATGTTTTCAGTAATGTAAACCTTTGAAAAAGTGTTTATTTTTGTCATTCTGAGACCATTTGTCTTAGACAGGATATGAAATAGAAAACCAATATACCAGTTATCACCCAAAACAAATAATCCACATCAAGCCAAACAAAATATTTTGTTATTTAGTTAGAAGTTGCTTTATCTTTGTCTTTGACCGTTTGCACTTTCATCAGGACTGTACCTTTTGAAGTGTTCTCTACTAATAACAGGGAAAAACTGGGTCATATGTCTGCTCCAGAAGAAAATACCCTGCATTTCAGACACCATACATTTGCTCATAGTTGCTTACAGGAACTAGAGATTCCCACTAGGCTTGAAAAAAAAAGCTTTATTAAAAGATGTTTCAAGGACTCAGATGAAGCTAATTGCCCAAGAGGCACAGGGATCCAAGTAAAAAGCAGGTCTGTCATAGGCAGCCATCACACCTAGTCATTGTGTTCCCTGTGACTGAAGAGCTGATGACACCAGACTCTTAGGAAATTCAGCACCTGCAAGCTTGATGAGGTAAGACAGCAAGTCTAATCTGCATTTAATGAACAATTCAAGAATAACTTTAAAAGCTTACCTTTAAGGTAGCATGGTGTTGACAGAAATAGGTACACGCTCTATGCACATCTTGTGACCTAGTTAATTATGGGTTTCTGAAAAAGCTATTACACTTCTTCCATGCAGTTTCAAAATCTGTTGTTTGCTTGTTCTGCCAGCTAAGAAGAGCTAGCATTTTGTTAAAACTTAGGCTACTGTGAAAGCAAAGGCTAGAAAATAATGAGAGAAAAAGGAAAACTGACTAAGCTTGTTATTTCTGCAGTGCAGTGTAGGCAGACAGATATTTATGCCTCCATGGAGCCCCAGTGTTATTAGTGTGTATTCACAGCAGTGTCTGCTAATCAGTAAGAGGATTCTGAACTGCGTTGGTCCAAACACCCCAAGTAAAAAGTGCTAAAGACACACAAGTAAATGCAAAGAAATAACATGGTCAAATCTAAAATGAAGAGTATGACATTTTCATTCTTTTTAATTGTGATAGCATTGTCTCCTTAGATAAGGAAAAATAACAATTTTGTTTTGAGAGGTGGTTCTTAGATATATTATTTTTCAACTACAAATCATTTGTGAATGTTGGCAACACTGCAAAACATCACAAAGGGAAAACTATATTGACATAACATCATCAAGGTATTGGTCCTTCTTGCAGTTTGAAAACCCTCCAGCAACTTCCTTCTGATTTAACAGGAAAAAATTGCTCAGGCATATCTAAAGCTGACTATATGTCAGACAGTAGGGAAGTGAGCTGTTCAAGAGGCAGACAATTATCAGTCACATTTCTCAGGCTTTTCTTAGTACCTTGTTCATTCTGTCCTTCATTCAGCAGGTACCACAGATGCTTTTCTCCCTGCACCTTACTTCAGGTCTCATACAACAACCCTCACTTTCCCAACTCCCACAGCCTCCAGCACTTGCCTCCATCCTCAGTTAGGACACCAGAATGGTGATCTAGACCTACCACATACTCTCAGTATGGATTCCCATCTCATGTTCCTTATCTCAAAAATACAGAGCCTGGGATAACCAGGGCACTGTGAAACAGCAGTTGAACTCTGTGTGACAAGAAAAAAGCTACTGCCAAAGCAATATAATGCAACCTACGGCAGAGCAACTGAGAGACAGCAACCTGCTTTTTTTGTCATGGTTAGCAGATTAGGATTCTCCTGTTTGTTTTGCTCTGGTTTTCTGTTTTTCTGTCTAACTAAGTTTCTTTAGTGCTCTGTACAGCAGTGTGGATAAAATCAAAGCGTTTGGAATAGCTATTACCTGCATTTTACAATGGAGGAAATAAAAGCAAACACAAATAAAAGTGTTCTCCAAAGTCATACTCTGTACAATCAGAAATAAAACCCAAGGCTTATACATTAACTATGAGCCTATTCTTACTTCCCAGCAGTCAGAAATGAGCTACTGATTACAAGAGCAATAGAGACATGCTTGAGAGAGTGAGGGCTCCCAGCCCTTTGAAGCAGCCAAGGGAATCTAGGTTAGACCCAGATAGTAGCACCACCACCCATGAAGCCTCTTCTTTAAGCAGTCAGCCTTGCATCACAGAGCTTTTCTCCTGCACGCTGCTGTGTATACCACCAGACTGGTGATGACTATGACTCAAGATCTCTGCAGACTTTTAAGGTTGAAAATATCCTCAACAGCTTCAGTTCTTGCAAGGCATTTTAAGACGTAAATGAAACCTGCTGCAACAAGCCCAGTCTGGATATGCAGAGTTGACAAAAGTGGCACACTGTGCAGTATTTCTATTATAAATCCTCCATTCCAAGGGACCGAACTGCAACTGTAATTAATCACTGCAGGATGGAGCTAGGCAGGAGAGCGCTGCAGACAAGTACATATTATTTTTCTTTCAGCAAATCTGAAAATATTGCAGGTCTGTGTGAAACACCGGGCAGATTACTCCAGGGCCTTGAGCTTATTTCATTTTCCACGTTAATAAAAATAAATTTAGCAGCAAAAACTGGCATACAACTGGGATTCGCATCAATGAAATTTCACCAAATAAAAATGCTACGACCGAATTAGAGCCTGACTACCTCTGTTTGCATGTCTCAGTCAAAAGTCCTTTATTTAGCCCCCTCAGTTATGAGTTCTGTAGGGTTTTTTTGCACACAAAATCTAAGCTTTTTCACACGACCAGAAACTACACCAATGCCACAGAATTCCTTCACAGAGAGCCATTTGTGGTGCTTTGTGAGTTTGGGTTTTAAAATGTGGTCTGGAAATGCATACACCTTGAAGTCAATTTTATGACTGTGGCTCTGTGTCTGCTCCAGCTCCTGCTGGTGTTTTTGGAAGGAACTGTACTGTCAATTATGTCTGTCAATATTTTTTTCAGTGTTTTTTTCCACTTAACCCTTGCTGGTCATCTGTAACTCCTTCATCTAGACCACCTAGCTAAACTTCTTCCTACAACCACAGCATCAAGAAAAAGAAAAACATTAGAAGATACTCTGCACCCAGTTCAAACCTGTTTCCCAAGGAGATGGCATGCAGATTCACGTGAGATTTCGTTCTTAATTGTTCTGGATAGAGAGAAAAACTCTGGCAAGTGGACTGATGGCAAAATAACCATGAGACAAATGCAACCCAGATGGTGTAAGCACAAGAGACACTTGATCTGTTGTATGGCGCATAATCAGACACTGTGGAAGAAGATGATGGTCAACTTTGTGATTATTTATAACACTTCAAGATAGACCCTGGAACTGAAGCAACCACAGCCTCTGATAGGTGCTATACACTATGGACATCAGCAGCTGTAACCATGCACCAGCAAGTCTTCTATCACTGTTAATGTGCTGTTTGTTTCATTTTATAGAAGACTAAGTGTCACAAGTCATGTTCCTTATCCCTTTTCTTTTGATAAAGCTCAAGCTTTGTTCAACAGGTTCATAACACCCAATGAAAACTCAGTAATTCACATTTTATCTATTCAAACTGAAGGGCTTGTTCTAATTGGGACTCTGGCAGTGTCAATCCTAATACTTTCTTATGCTAAAATATTTTAAGTGTTCGTCTATTAACATGTGCTGAAGAAAGCTTGGAGTTTATAAACTTTAAAGGGATATTATGCATTATACCTCTTTTTTTTTTTTTTTTTCCATTTAATGCTTGATACCTGGGCTTATTATCGGCTAGGCTATGGTTTCATCATCGCACTGAAAGCAGTAGAAGAATAACATACACTAGAGAGAGTGTTTAATATATGTAAGTTATACAATAAAAGCTCTGGAATATAGCAAACCGAGCACAGAGGCACCAACTCAAGAAAGAAAGATGGCAATTAACTGCATTACTTTAAGTAACTGACAGGAAATTTGCTACCCTGAGATTATTCTTTTTGGCCATAAAGATAAAACATTATCGTGTTCTGAAAAACTCAGGACACTAACTTTCAGCAGTTCCTCAGTACTTGATGGTGTTCATCCTAGAAATCAAGAATACAAGTACAAAGGACCTTCATATGCTATCAGTGTTTAAGAGGTTGCCATTGACTCCAGTAGGAAATCTGTTCTAAAACCAGATAGCATTGTATTGCTCAGTGTATTGAGCTGATAACAAAATAGGTAATTTATCCTTGAAAGTAACTACTTTTTTTCCATACTACTTGTCCTTATCTCTTAGAAAATGCACAGGCTGAAGTAACTGCTGAACTGGGGTTTGGTCATGAGCAATGGAGTCTTGTAGCCCCTGCTGAAAGTTACTAACTTAAATCCAATCAAAATAGAAAAAGCAGTAAGATGAGAAAAAAATATTGTTTGTTGCCCAAACAGGCAATGGAAAACATTTTTTGTCATCTTACTGTTTTGCAGTGTCCTCTTTATCACTGTAGACTAATACCTATAATCGCATTCAACTTTAATTCAAATCTATGGTGACGATTCCTGAGGTGGTATGGGGACTGAGATTCTAATCAAGAATTCATTACAGTAAGCAGACTTGTGTCCTCACCCTGCATGAACATGGAGAGAGGTTCAGCGCCTGCTTTCTTGAGGTGAACATAAAATCCATTTCTAACAGTACCCTTTGCTCTCAGAATCCCGTTCAGACTTCATGGACAGTGAAGCTTTCCAAGATTAGGTCTAGTATCTTCCACTAGTACTACACTAACACCAGTTTCCAGGTTTTCATAGCAAAAAGTTGTGGGAGTAAATTACTCTCTGTAAAATTGAACGTGATGAGGCATGTGAGGGCTTTTAAAAGGGCTTTGAATCATCTTAGTCATCTTCCCACTTTCCCCACTGTTTGGCAAAGGGTACAAGACGTCTCTCATTTCTAAAGGTCTGTTGCAGGCTGCCTGCTATTGCTTGTGATTCAGCCTCCTTTTTGCAGACATTTTTTTTGCAGCCTACACAGCAGGAAGGCTGTGAAACAACTTCAGTTCACTCAGTCTCCCAGATCTGAAGTTGATTGGCAATTTTCAGAAATCTATCACTGCAGAAATCATTAAAAATCTCAGGGATGTTGTAAAGGATTTGCTTAATTTTGCTACAGGAATAAAAAGCCCTAGCAAAAACAACAAAAAACCCCACCCCAACCAAGTAATACAAGGTCTATCAGCCTATATTTGCCTGTATTTCTCTTTATTTCTCTTTCATATTCAGCAGTGGTGAGAATGATTGTTAGAACTAGTAGCTCTAGCAACCGCAACCATCAGGTTGAGAGCTGACTAACAGTATCTCAAGGTATAGCAACTTTACTCACAGTAGCAAAATATAGTAGTATAGTAAACAATTTATAGGTTTTTTTCTCCGTCATTTTTTCTGCAATTAAAAGCCCCAAACATAAACCATTACATAGGGCCTAAATATATGGGGTTTTTATCAATTTGGGCAATCAGCCCTGCGATGGTCATAACGCTTCCACCTGCAAGAAGAAAGGGATGTTTTCTTTGGATGTTTCAAACAATGTAGATTTTCTGGTTATGGGCAAAATGAATTAATATAACACATTTGGAATCATTTTGGTCCAGCTAGAAACAAAAGTATCACTCAACGGCTTACTGTGAATTTTCTGGGATATATTTATCCATTATAATATTCTGGAAGTACTTATTAGTTTGATTATGTTAATATTTCATTTTGGTTTTGCCAGATGGAGGTTCAGACATGCAATATTTCCTGAAGCTAATATAGGATACACCAGAGTGGGGACTGAGACACTGTCTCCATGTTCATTGGAATAGAAAACTTCTGCCAGCCACAGAAGTGAGAGAGAATTGTGGTGTTTTAATGAGAGGGATTGTACTCATGTTTAGAATGAAACAGAGGTTCTATTGCAATTTTCAAGAGAATAACACTCATAGTTTTATGGGAATAGTGACAACTACTGGATACCTACGTTTTGTAACTTTTCTTCTTTGACTTAGCACATAAATGAAGATATACATGCCCATCCTGTCTACAGTAGCTCAACATATAATTGTAAGTCTTACATAAATCAGCACAAAAAAATGTCTACTAGAAATTGAATAATCACAGAATGAAATGGACACTACAGATTGCAGCTCAAACAAACATAATGGACATTAAATAACTACAAGTTTTGCTAGTATTGCTCATTACATTTGTTTTTAAATTCCTAATATATTGGGCATTCATATAGATATGCTTCAGATATTTTGAAATTTTGTCATATATATTACACCATGAGTTACACTTTTGGGGTCCCTGTACTCCCAGTCTGGAATTTTAATTATTCTTTTTATTGACCTTGGAAATCCTTTTATGTGCTTTAGGCAGTGTCTACAAAGGTCAGCCTCTCACTCAATCAAATTAACATCTTTTGTTCTGTTTTGAAGCTTAGAACATTTACATCTTAAAGACAGCTACATCATCAATCCTGAGGCAATATCCCAGTGAACACACCCTCTACATCCATTATCTTTGGGGGCTGGGAAGGGTGAAAGGGAAGTTATTTGCCTTCTGTAGTCTAATTCTACCTGAGCTTCATACACACAGGATGCACCATCCCTTGCCACTGACTATCAGGCAGAACAGAAGCAGATGTTGGAGAGCTGTGTTTCACAGCTGATCACACAATATAAACTAATCTAATCTCTAGTCTGGATTCTGAACCAGGACTATATTTTGACATGGCCAAAACTCACTGACCTATGAGATCTGCTCTATGAGACTGTGAGACTGGACAAAACATTCTGGGGGAGAATGGGGGAATGCCACCCCCACCCCCCACCCCCGCCCCAACCCACATGACTGTATACTGCCATTTAACGTACTTGATTCAGCACCTACATCCAGACAGTCCCAAGTGGCTCCAGATTTGTCACCCAACTTTGAATACCTCTGGGAAACATAATGGCCGGGGACCTCAATATGTGGCACAACCACTTCTCAGGCATGGTCACAGTGGCTCCTACTCAGAAAAAAACCTGTGACTGAGTGGCAGAGAGAAGGCTATCTGAGAATTCCCTCAAGGCAAGGGACTTCCCAAATAACTCATTGCTTCTCTTAGGGCCCTTTAGGACAGCAAGGGGATGCCATAACCATGAGCATGTCTTTGCAGGGATTTTAGTTGAAGAAAGGTCTGCCACTATTTGCAGGTATTAACTCGTTAAATGATATTGGCACTAATAGGAGCCGATGCTCATCCATGCAAGAGCATGTGTAGAAAACAGCACGGGAGGGGGCAAGTCTTGTTTCTTCAGAAAGGAATGCTCCTAAAAGTAAGATTACTTCACGAATCAGGAGCTACAGATCATACGAACAAAAATATTGTCATTGAATGAAGGTCTGCCAGCAGTGTAGCACCAGGATTCAAGACAATTGCCTTTCAATATATCTTATGGGCTGATTCTTTCCGTAAAATTAGTGCTAGCCTAGGACCTTCTGTAAAAACAAAACAAGCTGCTTCTCATCTCTCAAAAGATGTCAAACATTTATCGAAATCTTCATTTACTTAGCCACCCACAGAGGACGATGTACAGGAGATTTTAGTTGCTGGTTTGACCTTGACTATTTAATGAGACGTATAATGATGCCATTGCAGCAAACAGAGACTGGCAGAACAAATGCAAGCAGCCACTAAGATCTCTCATCTTCAACAAAAGTGGTGGTAGGGGGAAAAAAAGGGTACTCTTAGATAAAGGAAACAAGTCTCAGCATGTGGGATCAACATATGGTGGCAGAAGATATCAGATGCCAAAAGGAGAACTATAGCAATTTACTGGTGTATTTCATGCCATATTTTTTTCTGTGTAAAACACAGGGAACCTCCATGGTACATGGCAGCTGGTAGCAGCAAATTTGATATTACTCAAAATAAAAGGCATTTGAGTAGCTTTGTCCCTTCTTTTATATCTTTGCTGTTACTTATGTCTGTACAAAGCAAGTGTGTTTTACTCACAAAACACAGCCATTTTGAGATACTTATTTTTAAGAAGTATATGTTTATCTAAGGGCTATGGCAGTGAAGGAAAAAAGCCCTTTCCAAAAGCAGCACAGTGTTAGAGATCCATTAAGCTTGATATCACATAAAACTGCAAGATGTGTCTCCTCAGAAGACAGGATTGCACTGTGGCCTTAGCTCTCTGTCTGTGGAAACTGTAAGGAAACTAAAAATAGTTATGGTCTCTTAGGTTTCTTTATTGTACCAAGTGACAAAGTTTACAGTACACAAGTACAGAGGGAGTGGGATGCTTTCCCTACTTTCTTTTTTTAAGATTGCTTCTTTAGGAGGAATATTTGTCACAATCCTGCATGTGTCTTCACCCCAAAGTTTTCACCTAGCCAGAGGTGAGGACATATGCCTGCCATCCCAATTCCCTGTATGCCTAGTCACGTGGAGACGCAGAGATGCCCAGCAATGTCATATTTTATACACGCTGAAATAAATTTCAGATGTTGAGCGCTTTTAAAACACAGGCATTGTTGTTAGGTAGTTAAGCCTAACTGCTCTTTGTATTCACCCATAAAGTCAGGCTGTGTCATTTAGATATCTTGGGAGAATTGCATATGGATGAGGGATGTGGAGGTGGAAAGGTCAACTGGTTTATAACTCGGGTCAAAGAGGCATTTTCGTGAATGGGAAGGGCTGGGTTAAAGAAAGTTCACAGTGTGATAGGGAGAGGGGACTAGTATCCCTGAGAGATAAACATACGTTCAGGGTAAGCTAGTGATAAATAATTCCAAGATAAAACCAAAGGTTTATTTTTCATAAAAAGACCAAATAAACTCATTTTTCAAAAAAATCTACTTTGATTATCAGTTTCATTAAGGAACACCTCTAATATAGAGGTAGTTCACTGAGAAGTGATGGAGAAGATAAATTCACATTGGCTATGTCTTCTGATCCCCCCCCCCGCCCCCCCCCCCCCCCCCCCCCCCCTTGTGAATAACATCAAGGAATACTGTCTAAACCAGATGAACTCTCCCACTCTATCTGACTGCACAGCCAGACACAGTCTACTAAAAACATGTTTCTAATGGCCAGAAAATAAAATGGCTTCAAAGCGGAGCAGTAACCCAACTTGTAGGCTATGCCAAACCCATAGGAAGCTGGTGGACTTCCTAACAGGATAAGCCAAGGGCACCAGGTGTGGACTAAGAAAACCTACCCTGGAGTACCTTCTCTGTCCAGCCTCTCTGTGCAGACCCATCTTCATCCTTTCCTTTTGAGCCTTTCCCCCAGTACCAGACCTCTTCCATGCTACAGCACCAGTTTAACATCGACTTTTCTCTCCATATCTATTACTCCTGAACCCACTGTACTCATCTCTGGGAGCAGCACGTAGTTTATGGACACGTTTGCAGACAAGAGCTTACCCAAATCCCAGTATTACTGAGCTATCTGAGGAGATCTCCTCCAGGCCAGCTTCTGCCAATGTATAGTAGCTACTTTAACCTGGCCCTTGGGAAATGGGGTCGGGGTCTACCACCTTCTTGCTCCTCTTGAACAGGGTTGGAAGTAACATTTCTAAGAAGCCCCTTTTGTGTGTAGGCTGTAATCTCTTACAGGCACAAGGAGCAGAAAGCGTGGAAGCATGCCTTATATGTCTTTTCCTTGCACAACTCTGTAAGCCAAGCCAAGCCACAGAGATTTATTTTTTCTTCTTGGCCTGCATAATTTCACATCAACACTTTTCAACAAGCATTACCAGACATACATTATTTCTTCTGCAGTAGAAACTGAAAAAAGATTTCCATTGTAAAAAAGATTTTTACAATTAATTTTAGTTACATTTTTTCCCTGATACCCACTTAGCACCCCAAGCTGTTTCTGTCACTAGAATAGCACCATCATGGCCTCACCTTCATGTCACAGTCACTGTGTATATCTCCATGGACATTTTACAAACAAACAAAAAAGAAATATTCTGATCATTTCTGTCTGTATTAGTGGAACTAAGAAGTGCACTTAAGAAGCATGATTAGAAACTATTTTTTACACCGACTTCTATGAGTTGTTGGGTATTTTTCCTACAGAAGAAAAAATCTTAGAAGACAGGTGATATAACGTTAGGGTAGAAATGTACTGTACTATCACAAACTGCATGAAGCAGTTAATAAGAGGGTTTATTAAGAGACCTGTTATAATGCAACTGCCAGGGACGAATGGTGCAAAAATACTGAAATGAGTTTCCCTAGTTAAAGTGTCCTCTGTGCAGTCTGGATAATAATTCTTAGGCCAAAGATTATTGACAACACAGGGATATTCTCCTGGATTTGATAGTTCCTCATGAAACCTCTGTATAACTTTCTCCTGGAAAAGTTTTCTTATTGAAATATTTTGGTTGTCAGCCCAGTGGCAGAGATACTTTGGAGTTTAAGAGTCTAGTGATAATGTGATCAGCTGCATTGTTTATTGTCTATTGTACAAACCACCCAGAAGACTCAAGTCATAGTCAAAGAATGGAATATTTCTTAAAGAAATGTTTAGATTAGGCCACCTAAAGCTAAATATATCTTCAATGTGTATGTTCTTGACTTTGAATTATGTATTTCCCAAAAAAGCGTTGACAGGGTTGCCACTTTTTTAAGCAGTGAAATGGTGCAAAGATGAAAACACACGATTGCAATTGGTAAAGCTTGATTACAAGGCTAGCTCCCTTCTTGAGGAATTCAGGACAAGCAAAGTCTTTATGGCTTGGACATTCTCCTTTCACCTTTACAGAACACCGAGATAAAGCATTGACATTGCAACAGACAATGACAATTACCTGCCTATCTGACTCTTGTAGGGCAGAAAGTCCTTAAGGTTTGAAATTTGGGGAAGAATGACATGGGGGATTCCTGTTAGTAACACACAAGAGGCAGAGTTGTTTTCTTGTTTTAGAAGTGAAGATGCCAGAGGTTTGTTAAATCCATGCATTTCCAGGAATGGGAAGCCCTTGGTGGATGCTTCTCATGGGAAAGACAAGATATACTCACACGTGCAGCTGACCCCTAGGAAACTTTTTTCCTGCTCTGACATAAAGCCAGAAGGTTTCAGGGAATGTGAAAGCTTTTTTATTTTATTTTATTTTTTATTATTTATAGGGTCTAATCAGCACGTACACCTCTGACAGAGGAAAAGGACCAGGGAGACTGTGGCTGCTTTTCTCTATGTGCTGCCATGAAGTATCTGGACTTTGTTCAGGACAGTGACTACCAGAAACTCACAGGATCTAGCCATCCAGTGTAATTTACACTCACTCAGCAATGCATAAATTACAGAACATCTTACCTCATCCCTGGTTTTGACCTAATTGCCCACACCCTTTGCACGTATCTCAACTGACTTAGAGTCTCCCACAAAGAGGGGGAAGGGAAGATTATAAATTGACTTTTCCACAGAAGAATGGCCTATCATGTGACTTAGTGAGCTCTAAGAACATGTAAAGACATATCAGATTATAATGGCGTATTTGAATATTTCCATGAGAACATCTCATCCCAGCTGATCTAGAATACTTCCTTTGGGGGAAAAAAAGATCTCAGCCCTCTACAGAATGAAAGAAAATGAGCACTAGGGCAAAGCAGCAAGTAAGTCAGCACATTTTTGTCAACCTGCAACAAACTGAAAAATGGCTACATTTTCTGTGGTAAATTTCATTTGGAGAAGAAATCAAGGAAAACCAGAAGCCTCTTAAAAAAATTTACAAAAGTGAAACTTTTGTCTTTGTGGTGCTTCAGTTTATTATTTTAAAAAGTTCCATGAATTATGAGATGTTTCATAGCTGATATTTCCCTGCACCCTGCTGTTCTTTAGTTGCTGGGCTAGTTCTACTGCTGGGTGAAACAGAAAGATATCTTGGAGCCAACACTGCTTTGCACAGTGACTCACAAGCTGGAATAGCTAAAAAGAGTTCCACAATTTATTCCCGGTCTTAAATGGAAATCGACTTAAATTCTTTCGATCCAACTGTTGCTGGAAACCTCCCCTTGTGAGCCCATCATTCACACTTTTTGTCTTGTGTATTTATCTCAATGTTATTACAAGCAATAATCACTGAATTAGGGCATCAAATGCATATTTGAGGGAATCAGACATTCAGAGCATTTCAAGGTGACTTTCACTTAGTGAATGAACTGATTCCAGGTAACAGAGATTTTGTGGAATTTTAGATAGAGTTGGCAGTTCAAAGTCCAAAGTGTTCTATTATAGAGGGTAATATATGGAAAGCAGCCTGTCAAGAAGGGAACAGACTTGGAATCAAGCAAAATAATGTTATTCCATCTCTCTGGAAAAAGAACCTCAAAATTACCTGCCCATCAGAACAGTTAAAATAATTCTGGATTTTAGGATTAATACAGCAGAGCTTTTTGGTTATAAATATTGCAAAAACACCCATTACACTTAGTAGAGTGGCTCTGAACACATAGCAAAGTACCAAGACACATTAAAAGCATCATCCTTTCAGGCTACATGTTCCCTTATGTCATTAAATTCTTAATCTATTTTAAATCTACCCACTCACTGCCAGTCTGCAATACTTCTTCAGGCAGCTTCCCATTTGTAAGATGATGTCCTGAGAACCGACATCAATGGAAAATGCAAGTATTCAGTTCTTTGCCAGATTTAGCCACACACTGCTCAGCAGCCTCTTAGAAAACATGACCTTTTTTTTTCCACTACAGCTACTTCACCTAAGATGGCATATTTCA
Source organism: Falco naumanni (assembly GCF_017639655.2). Classification (NCBI taxonomy): domain Eukaryota; kingdom Metazoa; phylum Chordata; class Aves; order Falconiformes; family Falconidae; genus Falco; species Falco naumanni. Next base: position 87,597,033 of record NC_054056.1, read on the forward strand.
TACAATGAAATTCCTAGAATTTCAGCTTCTAGTCCTGGGGTAAATTCAACATCCTTGAGAAAGAAACAACAAAAGGTTAGTGATTCTGCAAACAACTGAGTAATTGAAAATGAAGCATGGATAAACTTTTTTATTTGGCATGTGTGAGAAGTGAGTAAACAAATTATAACTGAGGAATAAACTCTGCTAGAGTGGGTTCATGCTTGATTTAACCTTTGATTCCAAATATATAAACCCTTTTGTGCTTCCTGCAAGGAGTTCAGTAAGTTTCCATATAAATTCCTCTTCTGACCACACTTCTGCCTCATGCTCCTCACCAGCCTTCAGAAAGTTTAAAAGACTCTTCTTCATATATCTTCATTCCCCAAACATCTTGTCTTCCATCCCTCAAAGACTATTTTATATTCATCTACTCTTATTTTGTCAGGAAGCAGAATAAATGCACATTGCAGATGTGGTGTTCCTTATTTTAGCTAGGGCCTCCAGTAGGGATAAATGTGCAAACTGGAGCAAAGTCCCAGGAGATGGTTGGTTGCAGTTTGCCAAACAGGGCTGTGTGTAGCGCAGATGATTCACCCTGCTGATGCTGACTGTTTCCCAAACTCTGGGAAGAGTCAGAAACGACATGGTGGAGGAGCAATTAAAGATAATATTCTTCTCTTTGATACAATATTTTCATATGGAACTGAATCATCCACTTGCAGATAGTTCTAAAGAGCTGAAATGCTTTGTTCAGGGTCATTTTCTAAATTAAAGAGTCTTTTTTTAAACAAACATTTTATTTTCTTTCAATTTTTTTTTTTTTTTTTTTTTTATTTTGACAAGGACCTGTTTGTCTCCTGTTCTCCTGAAAAGATGAATAACACTGAAAATGTCTAGCTCTGTGTCTGAATACTCAAAGACTTACAGTTAGGAAAGAGTTCCTTTCATGTGCGTGACTGCAGACAGTCCTGTCCAATGTGAATTTGTGGCCCATTTGTGGCCACATTATTTTGTGACTGTTCAGAAAAGTGTTCTATACATAACCTTGAAACCACCAGCCTGGATGGCTTCAGACCGGTTGGCAATTCAGTTACATGTAACATTACTGCAACGGCTCACCTGAAACTTGCCAGGTGCGTAAGTATTATTTGACTAGATTATAAATACCAGCTCCCATTCAAGATTTCGGCTCCCTGGATTCATGTTACCTGAAAGGCAGTGTAAGTCTGACCACAATCTTTCGTGACAGCTACATTCATTGAAATAATGACACCATGAATCACCAGAGTAAAACCTGTATATACAAGATTCAGAGTCTTCTTGGCAAATGACCCACTGAGCTAACACTCACCTCTGGAAGACATCCAGAAGCATTGACATCTTAGCAACAATACAAAAAAGCAACCACTCTAGTCTTTCCTTTCCAAAATACAGCCATCTACAGTGGGAACTGAAAATGTGAGCTAGGCTCACAAGGAAGTTTTAACTCGCTGTTAAAGGACCCAACTGCCAGGATATCTCATCCCTGAGTTACACAGCTAGTTGCACGCATTGATTCACATGCAGCGCATGCAAAACTGTAGGCTTTAGGCATATGATTCCCCCAAAAGCCAGCAAGTTAAGCAGGTGGCACGTGTTAGCCCATAGAAACTGATAAGATTAAGATCACATGTCTGTCCTGTGGTGAGTCCCCTACCACTCAACTTCACATTGATGTGAGGCCCTTGTGCCAGTTCTTCTCGCAAAGTAATGGCCTTAGTAATCACTTTCTTCCACAGATAGACTTATCTGAGTATTCACGCAAAAATAGTTCAGCTAGAATAGTTTCATTCCTGTGCTATAAGGTGGTTGAACACATATTTTCCACTCCCAAACCACTGGAGCCAGTACTATCCTGGGATGGAAAAGAGATGCTTTTTCTCAGTCACTCTTGTAGAAGCTACATCCATTCTCATAGACTTATTAAATATTCATTGTGCCCTAGAAAAAATGCAAGAGTGAACATGTCACTATAGCTCACTGCTTTCTTATGATTCCCATCTGGGAGAAGAGAAGAATCTCACTTTCCACTCTCCTCCAATTCAAAATTTAAATATTTGAAAAGAAGTACTCTGTTCCATAAGAAACCTAAGGCTTAGCTACTTAATGTTAATCCCATCTTGTTCTTTCCTTCCACTGACCTAATGAATATTTAGTTATTCCTTGGAAAGTGGAAATTAAGAGAACTACACTGCAGCCTACTATCGGGTACTCTTGGGAAAATGTATTCTGGGCCTTGTTCCACATTCTGTGAGGGCTTAAACTGTTGAAGGTCATTAGAGTTCTGAAGTACTGCAGCTACCACCAACCCCTATATTTTGCACAAGACCTTTTCTAATAAACATGGGCGGAAAACGCCTGTCAATTGAGCAAGTGACTGGGAGAGGATCTCATCTGCAAAGCTGGAGGGAGTTATGCATCCACTGGCTCCTGAGAATTGGGTATGGTTAAAAATGAGGCATTTCCACCATACTCAAAGGTAAAACTTTCGGGACTTCTCTAATGAGTACATAAGTGACTGTAGACTTGGATGACTCCAAAATAAGGTGAAATATTGCATTTTAATGACTGAAGTAGCAAATCTCAGTTAATTTCTTCTGTACTTTTCAGGCCAAGAGTCTTAAGTGACCATAGCTTGCTTATGCTCAGCATTGCAATGACAAGTCAGGAACTGTGCAGACAGCAAGAGAGAGTGTCCCAGGTGTCATCTCTCCATGGAATTACCACAGATTGCTCTGAATTGTCATTGCCCACACCTCCAATGTAAAGACACGTGTTACGAGATGGAGCAGGCATGGGGCTGTCCCTACCACACTGTGTGAGGCAGCCTGATGGACCAGGTCACAGAGGCCCTGCAGGCACCACTCAGGCTGTGGTAACTTGTACTAGGAGGAGCCACTTGTAGCACAGTAACACATCTAAAGAAACACTGGCACCTCCAAAAACCTTTCCCCAAATGCCTTGAGGAGTTTAACTAGCAGTTTCATATGCCAAGTCATGATTGTATTACAGGAGAAACTCAGAAAACAGCACATCTTTTTTGATCCTGCTGCCGAAGGAGGAGATGGGATATCTGGCAGCAGAAAGCTTCTGGTTCTGGCAGGAGGAGCAGAGCCAGGAGAGAGTCAAGAGCACTTGCACTAGACATCAGAGCTTTAAGTTGCTGCTTACTTTAACTTCAGTTCAGCTCAGCTCAGACTTGCGACATGCAATTAGAGAGGGGAACTGAAAATTCGTCCCCAGAAATCATCAGTGAGAAGATTACTTGGATAACAGGAAGTTCATTAAACACTCACAGTATTATAAACATGCAGTTTGTACAGCAAGAAAGAAGTTTATGCACAGGAAGTATAACAAGAAGAGATCCAGCTGGTGGTAAACTCAGTCAAATTCATGGAAGGGGAGAAATACAAAACCTTGGAAGAACATCTGCTCCAGTCCTTTGGACTGAAGCTGGTCAATGGTCTACACTAAGATAATTTCTGACAGATGTTTGTCCAACCCATCCTAAAAACCTCCAGTGAAGGAAACTGCACAACTTCCATAGGAGAATATTTTCAGTGTTTTAACAGCCAAACAGAAGCCTTCTCTTATACTCAGTGAGATCACTTTTGGTGAAATTTAAGCTAATTTATGTTTATTCTTACCCCATTGGCGCTGAAGAACAATTTATAATCATCTTCTCTGCAATAACATTCTATAGCAACGGAAGGGAGAAAAAAGTTTCCCATCTTACTGGCATTAAGTAGAAGGAATAATTACCTCCCACATCATTGTCAGCTCTTGTGAAAGCAACCCAGAGTAAGATTTGCCCGATTAGCTACAGTGTGAGATTTTTTATTCATACTTAGTCTGTGATCTATGGCAACTGCAATTTTTTTCTGGTATCCTAAAGGAAAACTCAAAAATCTTGTCTTCCTCTGAAACACATCTTGCATTCAGGTTGCATTGTTTTATTAACTAGCCAGTAAATAAAACTGTTAATCATTTAACTTTGCAGTATAAGGAAAAGTAGAAACCATTATAAGCATTCGGTCCTTAATCTTTCTAGAACAGACTTGCCCTTCTTTCATAAGAATGGAGCTCCCCACTGTGCTGGACATTACTCAGCATAAAGTCTTATGAAAATCAAAGGGTAAATTTTATTGTTACAAAACTTGTATTAAGGATGAAAGAATATGTGGATACTTACAACTTATTTATTTATAAAGGGAAATTAATTCATTGATACCAGAGGCATCAGCTTGTGTTCCCTTACTTTGGATAAGCTTAAGAAAATTGCTCCAATATGTCGTCCCACAGGAGATCATTAGTCACCTTCTCAAATGGAAACTTCTTAAGGAAAAAATTATTTTAGACCTTCACTAACTCAGAGGTTTCAGGAAGAACTCATTTCTGCTTCCATAATCTGCAGTGATACAGAATTAGTCATCATGAACATATATACACTGTGATTTCCAAATGAATGCAAGAAAACCACAGTGTAACCAGTAAAAGCACTATGTTTAAAAATGTTACACTTAAAATACATTTAAAATAACAATACAGCAATGCCTGAGAATCCCACACTGTTTAGTTTTGTGATTAAGAAATATTCTGACCCTAGTAACATTTTCAATGTATAGAAGAGTATTTAATGACTAAGAATGAATGATCACAAAGGGGAAAAAATAATGGCAAAAAGTAAGTTACTATATGATAGCCTGGAACAACTGTACTGATGTTGAAATTCCCATAAAGAACTATATATTACATCATGATTAAAAATAAAGAGAATCAAGTTCACATCCTTGTTAGAGCTTAAATAATATTTCCCTTTCATCATCTTTCTTTCTCTGTTACAATAAACATTCAGTTAGAGTGAACCTGTAGCTTCAATACAACAATTTCCATCTTTTATAGAACTTGTTAAATGTTCTTTATTCTCCCATTTTTCTCAGTTGCAGAATGATATTAGAAAAACACAGTAGAAGAGATAAAATAACTCAAAGAATTAGAATGGTAAAATAGAGTTTGATTTTTATGTAAAAGAATTTTTGTGAGGTAAAAGTTAAAACAAAAAATTAGGAGTGTCTATGTTAATCTAGAGAAGCTATGACATCAAGAGGAAGAATGAAAGTGTAGCGTTTGAAAATTTCCTGAATCACTTGTATTTTTTTTGGCAGGAGGCAAACAGAAAGAGACAGAATAAAATAAAAAACTTATTGAAAAAACCACATTCTATATGTTTGAATGTGTTTTGATGCCTCAATAATTTTCCTTTCAGCTCAGTAAATAATGGCTACCTACAAATAGGAGGAACCTTAGGCAATTAAAAGTGTAGAACACAGAAGACCTCATGTTATTGTTTTTACAGTTTTATATATATATATATATATATATATATATATTTCACAATATTATTAACAACCATGCTTTAGGGTTCATGAGTCCATCTTACAACTACCAAATGAATATGATGTGTATCTATATATCACTATGATTTAATAAAATTCTCATTAATATAACCCTGTGGCATTCCTCACTGCAATATAGTCTTGTTATTACAGCAAGGAAACAACAGATTTGAAAATAAAGCTTTTAGGAAGACCTGAAAAATGTGTTGCTGTTGTCTGAAAAATGGGCCGTCCTCTGTGGCAGCTCAGTATAATGCATGGAGCTGAGCACTGTCTGACTCACCATCTTTAATTTCAGACTGATCAGACTAAAATCAGACTAAAAATAATTAATAAGAAAAAAAAGCTTCCGGTAAACACAATCCTGGATGCAAACAAAAAGATAATTTAAAGGAAAAGGTGAAAGGTTTATTAACTATGCAAGATTCTTTTGAGGAGAATTTGGTTCTTTGCATGTTATTTCTCCACCAGCCTGCACTGCTTTTAGCGCTGGCTTTTTCAGTTCCTTCAGGTCTCGGCCCGCCACCCCACCTGGTCCCCTCCTGCCTTCCCTCAGCCCCCTCGCCCTACTATTCCTGTGCAAATCCACGTGCCTCTGGTCAGCTGCATGCCAGGCTGTGCAATGAAGTGGCTTAGAACATGGCTAGCAAGTGGGGAGGACCAAGGCAGTGGGACTCAGACCAGCTTCGGTTGCCCAGACACAGCAGTCTGGGTGCTTGGACACCCTGCTTTCCCCACTGCTTCCTACTGCATCTTCCATGGCTGGTGGATCAGATGTCCTGGTCCATCTAGAAGACAAGTGAGGGGGTCAGCCTGGATTTCCACTAATGACCAAACAATAGAAAACAGATTGTGTGAATGTTTAATACCTCCTGGTGTTCTAGAAAGAAGTAAATGGGAGTGGGTAGAGTAGACGTGTCTCTACAAGATGCCTACTTCAACCTAGGTAATGGGGCTCTGCTGTAACCCTGGGAGATACAGACAAGCCATGGTAAAAGGATGGACAGGCTGGGGTGACGCTGCTCATCTGACGGACAGACATCCTTCTGCATGCAAACATTGCTACCCTTAAATCTAGGCTCTGCGTAGATTTACAATATTTTTTTCTGCCATACAACACATCTTAAGAGAGACCAGCAGGTTCAATTTATGCTCTGTTCTGGGGTGTTGCACCAGTAAAAGGAAAATCACTGTAAGATGCAAGCCTAGGAAATGAAGTAATATCTCACTTGTTAAGAACTGGATGAAAAATGATAGCAATGTCTACAGTACATTTGCTTAAGAACTTTGGCTGGAACCTTGGCCAGTCTAGAGTAAAGCAAAGTCATTAATTTCACTGTTTTACTTGTTTTACATCAGAACAGAATCTAGAACTGTAGCTCCTTTCCACAAAACACCCAACACCCCAACAAAATTTAACAAAAGGCCTTTAGATTTCACTTTCTTGTTCAATATAGAGGAATATCTTTGTTGTATTTTGTCATGTTATTACTGACACTGGGAGACCATGTTTCTGACCAATAACAACCTAGGTACTATATATATTTGTATACACATTATCTATGATGCTATACTGATACTAAATAGAATAGTCAGAACCTGCATTAGCCATATATATCTGAACATTCAAAGAGTCATATGCTTTGTAATCACAAATTAGATAGCCACATAAGAGTGTGGACCATAAAGATTGTGCTAATAAAATATGAAAATAACCCTTGGTCCTATCGCTTTCTTTGGCAATCTGCTTTAATCGTTTTACTCTTTAATCCAAAATAAACATGAACTTTTCCAATTATCTGGCAGTTTGCTTCCTTTTCAAATCCTGACAGATGAGGCTTGCTAAATACAAAGTGAGTCTGAAGATTGTACCTGGGTGAAGTGTCAAAGCTGGTTAAGGTCCAAATAGAACGAGAAACAAATACTGAATCTAGTTCACAAGTTTAAATCCAATGGTTGTGGTAGACAGATATTTATTTTGATAACCAGATGACCATTTATATCTATATCCAGGTGACAATGCTTATGATACATGAGCAAGGAGAACAGCAATGGTTCACAGCTCTGGAACGAGAAGTAAACCCAGTGAAAATATATTGAGCTATGTTGTCAGACATTACACATTACATGACAGCAGCCATGTGGAATATCTGGTAGAAAAAATGATTTATGGAGGCACACTATATGTTATTATTTATATTGCAATACTAGTTTATCTTTATGTAACTCCCTGATTCCTCAACTGCTAAAGAAAAGCAAAAAGCTTATCCATGCAAGTAAAAATTTTATAAATCCTGAGTATCATTAAACATGATATTCAACACACAGAACACTGAGCTTTAAGCAATTCTGCTAAACAACATCTTCACTGAAACTCCTGGGATCAGTACTTAATGATCTGAACTCTCTCAGCAGCTGATATGCTCTTGTTATGCTGAGTAGCTGACTCTGACTCCTGTCTAGCCTCACTCAGACCAATCTGTAGGCCAGGGAGGGACTACACCTTATAAAAAGTCCCAGTTTGTGCCCGTGGAACATTTCTGATAGGCTGCATTTCTTCAGTTACTCTCAGCTCATGGGGAAACTTTGAAACCCAGTAATATTTACTACATTCACATTTCAGTAAGAAATCTCTCTTTTACTCATTGTCAGTATGCTATTTTAGAATGTCATTGCTGCTTTGAAAACCAAAGGTGACAAGGAGAAAGGCAGGGGGAAGGTTTAAAGATCAAAGTTTAAGAATTCCCTATAGAAACCTTACTATTGCTGTTAAGAAATTGATTTCCACAGGAAATTTTTCATTTTCACCAGACCCCAATTTTCCAAAATACATTTAGTCAAGAATGTTAACCATCTAAGAAATGCACTGCCATTGCTGCTACCTAAACAGCATTAACAGAATTAGTTTCTTTGCAAGCTGTCATTCTCAGTGACACTGTTAAAACATAGAGTTTTCATTTTATACTTGGCCTGTGCGTGTATTCCTGGTGGCATAGTCCAAGTCATGATGGAGGCAAATGAAGCACAGAATGCAGGAAAGGTTGCATAAAGCTAGTAAAAAAAGCACTTTGAAAATTTTTATGTGGCTCTAACACTAATGAAGCACTGAGTTTTGCCAGCTACTACTTCATAAAATCCTTGATCAGCACATGCACGTGGATGGACACCTATTCAAAATCCAGAAGCCTGCTTTTATAGAGAAGAAAGTTTTGCAAGTTACATTAAAATCAATTTTAAAAGAAATAGAGAGTGCAAGCTAATCTGTATTAGTGTGAGGTATTCAGTATTCAGAAGTCTCAAGTGGTTACATAGTTGAGTCCTATAAAGGATGGACCAGAGGTGACATGATAAACAGAAAGCGGAATAGCTTTCTGGCTGATTCCTCAGGACTGTGCACCAGACGCATTCTGCTTTCATGTAATGCCACTTTCCAGAAAAAAAAAATATCCTTCTGAAGGCCCTTTATTTTCAAGTGTAACACTAATAAAGTCATCCCTTACTACATATACAAAGGCAGCTTCCCATTGTCAGTCAATCTATATCTGCGTATAGCTGATCAGAACAGCTGCTGAATGCATGCATAATTTAGTGATAGATAGAATGCCTTAAAGCAGTAATACCATTACATACCAATGCAATATGGGTACAGATGTAAACATAAGGATTCAGAGATACATATCCTACTGGAATTGTAACTAGTCATCAATAAAAATTATCAGATACATCACACAGTAAGAAGCAATGTATTGCTTTGTCACAATTCCTGGAGCATTTCCTGTAGCTCCTCTGGTACAGGGAACAGTTAGCAGATACTATACACCAAAGGACAGGCTGGATGGGAACTACCTTGGTTGACATGCATATGATTAGGATTTAGAAAGTCAAAGTTTCATGTCCAGATCTGCCAGAGATTAGCTGGCATATGGAGGATAATTCAAGTACCTATTTTATGTTCTATTTTCTTCACATGCAAAAGTGAGACAGTACTTGCTGGGGGTAAAACACCCTCTTGGGTCACTTAGGCACAGCAATTCGTGGCTCTGTGCACGTTCAGAGCACCAGAGAAAAGACAAGGAGTTGAAGGGTCTGTTACATCCATGCTGCTTTTCTCTTTAATGTGGGAGTGCTCTTGGGGGTGGTGTTTATACCATACATTTGGGGAAAGCTCTGGAAACTACATAGACAATTAAAGTTTTCTTAGAACTCCTCTTTTCTGCCCTCTCAGTTCAGAGCAGATGTAGCAAATTATATTTACCTTTCCCATTCCCAACGCACAGCAGAATTTACAATGTCATGTTCATGTTTACAGTATGTATATCCATTTAAGCCTCCAATATGCTGCAAAAGGGTCGCCAATAATAATGGAAAACTTAAAAAAAAACTTGCAGAAGTTTGCACTTGTAACTCTGGAAACTTTTTTTTGCAAATTGTCAAATTTATATTGTGAACTTTAAAAAAAGAGACCAGTTCTTCCATGAGGTGTAATGCTGACTCACACACTGCAGGATTACCGAGGCATTGCTTCCCTGGAGGATTAGTCAATCACATGGGGGAAACTGTAGGATATTTGTCCCTCCCTCTTCATGACCATTCATGAAAACACCTACTGAATATTTTGCTGCTGCAGGCAACCTCTATGATCTGTGTTCTGACAGGAAGATACTTCTCCCCTTCTGGTTTAACTTTTTGAGCTTCAGAAATTTAAATGGCCTGAGAAACCTAATGAGCTTTCTATCTCTCCAAAATCTAAAGGAAGTCCATGACTATTGCTTTTGGCTGCTTCAGGCAAAAAGCTTCAGTAAAACAGCTACTGCAGATTGCTTTTAATTTACTTTAGACCGATGGTGACTGATGAGTTTCCAGTGTGCAAGTTTAAGCAATAGGAGGACAACAGTGAGAACAGAAACTTGCCTGTTACAGATGTATGTCAGATAGTAAAAAGATATAAATTAGGCTAGCATTATTAACTACCACGGAATGTGTTTGCAATAGGTGTTTGCTTCTATTAAGGCTTTTCTCAGTGAACATGAAGAATTCAGACTTTCATTAATTGCAAAGTGATTTCTGAAGCTAATGATAATTAAAGTGTTGAAAAAAAAGGGCAGCTGATTTCATTTAAGAAAAATACAGAGGAACAAAAGGACTGACTCCTGGAAATTGCTTCTGTTTACAGCTATCAAAAGTCAGTCTTTGACACATGCTACGAAATGTTCACCACCCTTGTAGAATTAGATTTGACCCCACACACACCTCTTTTTATGGTTAGGAATTTTTAAGTGCCCAACACCAAAAGCATTTGTACATGTGATTATCTTTACATGCATAAATAAATATTCAGCAATGGTGTTAATAATATATGCAAAATTATTTACATTGAAGGATCAGGAACTGTGTCTGTAGCATAAAGCTAACATTTAACTCCCCTGGAAAAACAGATTTCCAGTGGTGCTTACAGGCATTTAAAAAATAGTTTAAAATAATGCTGTCAATTTTACAGAAAATATAAGGAAAATATTATTTCTTATGGCAACTGTCCCCTTGAACACACCAAGCTCAGTGGGATTTCAAAACTACATGAACATTAGACCCAAAAGTTAATTCCAACACTCCAAAGCAATCTCTGTGCTCTTTCTTGCTCCTGCACTATGTACAAAACCATCTAATTCCCACCGCCCCCACTCCTTCACTCTCAGATAAGTGCTGGAGACATTGTTTTCCTTTTTCCCTTTGCTCTGGAAGCCAGCAGCATCTTCTTCCCTGCCCAGAGACCTTGCCTGATGTTCAGGCACCTCAGCCGAGCTGCTGCCCTCCTTTGCTCCTCACCGGGCACTGGCTCCTATGGCTCTTCTAAGAATAGTACAAAAACTGTACTGAAGATCCAGTTAGCCTTAGGCCCTAGTTCAGACAAGCATCAAGGCACGGGTTTGATTTTAAGTGTGATTGCAGTGAAAGTGGTTATTAAGTTCTATGAAAATCAGGCCTTAATGAACATGCCCTCAGTGGCATGTAGCGTTGCACTTACAGGGGACTGAAAATAATTTTGTAACTTCAGTATTATTTCTATTCTACACAGTTCCAAATAAACCAGTTTTCCTTTCTTTTAGTGATGCATTTACAGAAAATCTATCAGCTTCTCCCTTGGAATCATTTTTAAAATGTTTTATTTTAAATCTCAATATTCCCCTGGAAATGTAGTAGTACTAGTTAGTACATTTTGACATGAACTTAAGGGTATAAATAAAAAATAATTTATAATGCCATCATTTTTGCACAAACCTTATTTTCTTTTGGAAACCATTTTTAATTTAAGAAGGTAATTTTCTGCATAACATTTAGTTACAGGATACAGACAGTTTTCTCAATTTCATTGCCAGGATGCTCAAAAATGCCAGTGCTCTGCAGATCAGAAAGCTAGGCACTGTTTGTTATACCAGATGCCTCCAGAAGACAATGAAATACTTATTCAAGATCGCAGACCACAATACTGAAGTCAATAGACCTTTGCCATTCATATCAGCTGGAACTGTACAGTATTTGCTACTCTGAAGGATTTACATCCTTCCCTTCTTTAAGCTACACAGTATGTCCAGGGCACTCTCTGGTAAAGAATTTACTATTTCTTCTTTAATCTGTTGTAGCATCTTGGAACTCATATAAACCAGGTATTTTTCTGTTATTTCTGGGATTATAAGAACCATAGCATTCTGGAAGCAAACACATAAAGATTCACTAAGTTTGCCCCAAATGAACTCTGGTCTTCCCTGCTGGTTTTTGCCCAGATGCGCAGACTGTTTTTGCCCTATTCTTTCCCCTCAGTTCCCTCCCGTTCCCATTGTTGCTATCCTTATGGCATGGTAAGTATTTCAGAAGATTACTTCACAACTGACCAGACTAGAAGGTCGTCCCTGAACTCTTGTAGACTGTGAAGATTATAGAGGGGTTTTTAATGCATGAAATTAAAGAGAAAGACTGGCATTTTGATTTAAAATTGACTGACATTTTGACTGTTCTTCATACCACACTTAAATTCTGTTACATCTATCATTTCCCTCTGGTGAATAAACCATATGCTGGATGTCAGCTCAGAGTTCAGCTGAATTGACTGTATCCTGAATATTGAGTTCTTAGTTTTTTGTCGCCCTCTAAAAGTCGTGCAGTGTCAGCTGTCTTTATGCTGTGATTGCTAGATAAGGTCTTGGCTCTATGAAATAAATTGGGGGTTTGCTACAGGATGCTGTGGGGCTAAAGTTTCACTCAAGCTGCTTTATTTATACCCCTTCAGTTTTGTTCTATCCTAAATACACTCACTACAGCACACTACTTAGATTTAGCTATCAGATGAAATGTTTTACCTTCTCTGACAGATAAAAAAAAAAAAAGATGCTTTTTAAGCCATACGGTGCGTGCCTTTCAACTAATTGAAGAACAGGAGAAGACACATCAGGAGGAAAATCTGGATTTGTTTATCTATTAAACTTTAATGCTAGGTATCAAGTTTATTTTCCAGACAAAATTATGTTATCACCGCAGAAGTAAACAGGATACTTTTAGAACTGTATAAAGTATAGGTATTGATTTTCTGAAACATAGTATTATACAACTATTGCCTGACAGGCTTTCTGGGTATATCATCATGCAGTGGTCTAGCCTTTGTTCAAAGCCTTACTTGTTCATTTTTCTGATGAAAACATCAAATTTAGCACAAAACCATATCAGTTTCTGTGTAAGTTACTTTGCCTTGTCCTGTGTTTAGAGATGAAATTAAATTGTTTTGATTGGAGGGCTAAGGCATGCACTCTGCAAAGCTGCTGTCTCATTCTCAGACTGGTCATTATCAGGCACTTGATCAAAGAAAAATATCACCTTAGCATGCCTGGAACACAAGGCCTAGCATACCCTGTAGCAAGCAAAACAAGCATTCAGAAGTGTGGCTTTCATAGAGGCTGCTCAAAAATGTGCAAGAATTGATAAAAATACAAAGCAGAGAATAATGAGTCTACACACAGATTTTCCTAAAAAAAACCCCAACAAAACTACAGACACATTCATATGATCTCAGCTGGAGAGCTGGATGTTGGTCCAATACCTCTTGGAAAACCTGTTTGAGAAGCAAGAACAGCATCACCTGCAGAGCAGGGAAAAGGAGGGACCCTCCACCCATGCTGTGACTGGGGAGCAACAGGGTGTGCTGTGCACCTTTCCTGGTGCAATATAGGCTTTGCCAACATCCCCACCGTGAGAAGGGGTCCTTCTTGGGGCTTCTGCTTTCGTAGATCATCCCTATCAGACAAGGCTGCATGAAATCTGAACTGAGTGTTGATTCCCTTGGAAAAAAAAAAAATCAACTTCACTCAGCTTCTGTACTTTAAACCGGAGCCTGTAGAGTGCAGAAATAGCTGGTCACAGAGGATTAAAGATTTCATTCAAGAAGCAAAAAGCAGCAAGAGAGTATGTCTTGGACATCTATAAGTATCTCCACCATTCCGCATTTTCACAGGATAGCTGCAGCACTGTGGGAAGGGAAGGAGTCTTTCCTCTGTTGTAAACTAACCTATCTGTCTGAATTTGCTGTTTTTTCTTCTCATTGGGCCTCACTTTAGAGAACAACTTTTTGGTGTATTTTTTCTCTAGAAGCAGGATCTTTTTCACCAGTCTTCCTTTGGTATATAATACATGCAGGTAGATAATACAGTGGCTTTAGCATTTTATCTGGTGACAGAAGAGATGTACTAACACACCTACCAGACAAGAGTGATTGGTGTACAGGCAGACACAAGTGAAAGATGCTAAAGCTGTAAGAAGACAGAAAAAAAAGCACAGAAGAATTTACAGCATCATCCATGCTACCCTGCCTTTAGAAAAGCTGTAAAAATGTTATATTATACAAGTAATTGGGGTTTATTTTATTACCTGTGCATATAGTACTTTTATGGCAGAGGTGTTGTGGTAGTGACTCATGCATAATGCAAATGAAGTGTAGGTTTCCAGTATCTCACCTTGCATTCTTTTCTTCAGTATTTCCTAAACACTGACTTTGTTCTGTTTTCCATTTCATTGGAGGGTCTTGCATTTTACCGTATGTACACACACCGGGTAAGGAGAGACACATTAATATTTATAACATGAAAACTGCACACACAAATACCTACCTGGTTTCTCAGTTTGTGCACTCAGTGTCTGAATTTCACTCCTGTGGGTATCAACTATGGATTATTAGGCTCTATTTTTAGCTACCTAAAAATGCAGAAAGACCTTAGAGGCAGAAGAAATAACCTTTCAACTCCCATCAGGAAATAATTTCTGTAAAACAGTAATTTTTCATACAAGCTCAAAAAAGCTGTCATTTTGTTATGTGTTCTTATGCTACGGTCTTCAACCACTATACTAGCACTTCTGAATAAATCTTGCAACTGTAAGAGGCTGTGTAGTCCAGGTTTTGGGTTAGGGTCCAACTCATGTCCCACAAGGTGTCTGTGACCTTTTCCCCATCTGCTCATTGTGCCTTTTTCTCCAAGGATCTTTCACTTTTTGCAATCATTCTGTGTTATTGGGCTTTCTTATTGACCGTGGGAGCACTCAGAAGCACATGTGAGACTGATGCTTATCTTTCACAGCAGTTGTGGACCTCTTCCTCCAGGCCTCCCCCGTTCTGCTAACAGTTTCTATTCGCCACCTCCCCCTTGACATTTCCTGTATGCATTTATCACTATTTTTATTCCTATGGGTATGTGTGCAACCAATTGCAAAAAAGTAGTTGACATTTTGGCCTCAAAGTGGATTGGTTTGTGGCCATTCTTATTTTCCTCTGCTGAAGAGATGTGAGGAAGTAGCTGAGAAAATTTTGTGTTCTGCTTTCACATGTTATGTGCTTAAGGTCAATGGGTTTGGCACTTCAAAGAAGTGGAACTGTTACAAATAAACCTCACAAGGAGGGGAAGAGGTGCTTTTTATGAAACTCAGATTGAGTTAATGAAGGCCTTTGAAGATTAAGGTGAAGGCCCTGAGTACAAGAACCACCCAACAAAAAAAGCTTTATTTCCTCTGGGTATGTGTTGGGAGGCTCTTCCAAGTCACTGGGAGTTGCCTCAAAC
The DNA here is from genome assembly GCF_017639655.2 of Falco naumanni. Lineage (NCBI taxonomy): Eukaryota > Metazoa > Chordata > Aves > Falconiformes > Falconidae > Falco > Falco naumanni. Next base: position 87,612,541 of record NC_054056.1, read on the forward strand.
TTTTATAGCGATAACAACCCCATTTGCATGAACCCTACACATTTCTAAAAAAAAATAAATAAATAAGTCTAGCCCTGTTCTAGCATTATTACAGATGCTTTCCAGGAAATTGGACTAAAAATGCCAGCAGATAACATTACATCACTACAAGACAAAGTCTCCATTCAAAACACATTAAAACAACGTAGATTTTCATCAGTCCTCGTGGATATTTGGCTTTAATTCTGTATCACTGAGATGTTCTTGCTGACTTAGCTATGGAGGGGCAAGAGTCACAAACAGCACAGGAAAACAACATACAAGTACCTGTAGAACCGGTTAGTGGTCTCTTACAAAGAGATTTCTATACTCTCTACTTACAGCTGTGCAGATGGAGAGTTAGCTGTTGTATTGAAGTCCTACGTGTGATATGCTCTATTCACAAGGAGTCAGGAGTTGCTGACTGAATAAACATAATGGCAGTGTTTTAATGGGTTGGGCTGTATTAGAATTAAAGTGCAATTAATGTACATAGCTCACTTAGCCCTGGGAGCACTGAAGTCTGAAAAGAGGCTCGGAATCATCTCAAATTCGGCTAAGACTAATATTTTAAGTATTCTGTCACTGAGTGATGAACAGTTTCACAGCTATAAAAGAATATTTCATAGTCATCTTTAGTAACCTGATAATACTAGGGTTTGCTATTACAGCATTATGGTTTCTTTTCTTTGCTAGTCAGCACAGTTTCTCAAGTTAGTGTGGTCACAACAGAGAATAATTCCTGGGAAAGTGGTTTGTTTGACTGTTGTTCCAGTCTGTATTGTTTGTTCTTTCAAATAATTTATGTCTCTATTTAGTAATGATTTGTTTGAATTTGGTGGAATCCCTGTAAACAAATTTCAGCTTAATTTCATAACTGGAATTTAGTAAGCAACAAAGAAAAGCCTTTTATGTTTCTTTCCTGGTGATATTCTGAGCTGTACCATTTGGTGTACTCAGTACAGTAGCAGAATCCAGAAGACAGGATCCAGTCACTATAACATTTCGCCAGCAGCCAGATCTGTGTTTTGCTCATGAACTCAAAGCAAGCTGATTCACTGAAGACTATTTCCGAAGGGCTTCAAGCTGATTAGTTTTAGACAACTCTTAGCTTGAGCGAATACTACCTACACTTGAAGTGGTACAGCTAGGATTTCATCCAAACTCCCAAGTACCTTCCTCATCCCGTGCTGGGGGAAGTCTAGTGGCCTGCAGCTCCTTCTGAATTCTTTCTTATGTCAAACTCTGTATTGAGGGAAGATGAAACTGTACCTGCTGTACATGCTAAGTAGTTAGTTCATGGCACATATTTCCTAACCAGCTGGAAGTTCACCATCTGTTTCATTGGTGATGGAAAATGGTATGTGTTCCTTCAGTTGAAGATATTTTTTTCTTCCTGATGCTGGAGAACTGTAGAACTTCACTAATATCCAAGTATTTAATAGCTTCTATTTTTTTTTTTCTCCAGTGCACAGGCAGGCAATCACAGATTCTTGGATCCAGATTAAAAGAAATTCTGCCTTTAATTTCCTCCACTGCAGTTGTCCTGTGCTGAAGGCATCTGCCATACCTTATGGAAGAATTCTTGCTGTGTGAGCACTATCAGTTTTGTGCAAGCCCCACTGAGGTTTCTGACACATATTGCTGAGATCACACTTACTGTTCCTTAAAGTATGACAGCCTGCCCTTTCTGCTCCACTTCATATCTGCTTAGCCTTTTTGCAAGAAACTCAGGAGATTCATAGGGTTTGTGAAACTAGGGTAGAGTTCACCGTGTTTGCTGACAGCTGAACTTTGAGGTTCAGATACCAGTAAATTAAAAGAAAGCATTCCCATCCTGCACACTGGTGTCCTACCAAGCAGGGAAACAGCCCAGTGGCTATGGATAAATCAGAATAGAAACCCATTTTACACAGACCAGCAAGGGTCAGCTGTTCTTGGACTGAGCTAAAAAGAGGGGTTTTATTCCCCCTTTGAACACCGGCTGAGTGCAGCACTAGTTCCTCTGCTAAACTGGAAACAGACTTCTGCTCTCTGATGCAGAAACTGAAAGGAAAGTTTTCTCAGCAGTGAGTTGTAGACTGTCCACCTGTACAGGGTGGACCGAGGTGGCTCAGGATCCTATGTAACACTTCTGTGTGCCTGAATTTAGAGAGAAGAGTTTTGTTCCTTGGCCCTGATGCCATTCCAACAGGAGCTGGAGTTATGATAGCACATTCATATTTCAGAGCATTAGCTTGGAAGTAACAATCTAAACGTGTATGTATATTGGAGATCGAACTGCTGATATGCTGTGACTGTTACTCTGCACTTCATTGCAGACTGCTGCTAGAAAACAATTGTGATGGCTGGTATTTTTTTTCCTGAAATGTGAGCAAGAAGGTGTGAATATAGAGCAAATGTGCTGTAAGCAAACTTAAGAAATGCAAGTAAAAATAAACAATCCAGTGATTCAAAATATAAGAGTAGGGAAAAATTTAACAAAGGAGACATTACCTGGGAAACCATGGTAAGAATGTTTTCCTTGCAAATACCATTCTCTATTCCCAGGAAAAGGCCAGAGAAGATATCAGGATTTCCCCATGAAAAAGAAAAAACCTAAAAAATGTAGACAATTAACTAAAATGAGACCAATGGATTTCTAAAAAGAATTTTAATTTTCAATAGTCTTGAATTGCTACCATGCTACACAGACCATGTCAAAAGAAAGACATCAGGCTTCCTTGGGGGATCAGACACACTTCTAGCTCTGCAACCGGGGACAGTCACACAAACTCCTCAAAAACTGTCTTTTGACACCTACTCCGGGTTTTTAAATGCAGGCAAATAAATCCAGCATGGCTACTAATGAAATGCATGAGGCTTAGGACTCATACTGTTCACAATGCAAAAATGCACAGAGCATAGTCAGTGATGGGAAGCTGAAACAAATTCACCATTTTTTACAGGAAGAGTAATGTATTTAAACCCACTCACATGCAGGACATTATTTATACAGAATCTTTATACCCAGGCAAGACATCTACATATTCTACCACCAATAGAAATGGTGGTATGGAAGACTGATGCCCACATTTGGCTTGTGTTATGAGGACAGATTAGACAATCCCTGCTAAGGTTAATTTTTTCTGCCAGAAGACCATGATCAGTATTTATCAGAGTATAAAATTTCAGAAAAGGTGATTTTCCAGGAATGTGGATAAAGGTAATTATATTGGTGTAAAAGAAGATGGAATTGAGCTCAGCCATTTCCAGACATTCTACAAAGCTTAGCACCACAGGAATCTACTCACACTATATCTCTTTATGTGCATATCATATGTGGACAGATACATATACATATGTACATATATACACACACACATATATATGTATAAATGCATGTATGTATACATGGTCTATGTAAGTGTGTACACTCAAGGTAAGGCTGAAAGATGTTTTCTGAGCCATAGAAAAGTTATAAAAATTGTGTTACACAAACTGATGGCAAACGCATTCACTACATGAGTCATATTTTGCATAGCTAGCACTTAGAAAGCCAGCACTGCTTTGGCTTCTTTTCTTGTTCTGGGTCTGGATCAAACTTCTACTTAATATAGCATTATACTTCCAGTTACTTTGTCTGACAGATCTGTGGCATGAGCAATTTAGTTGCCATCTGATGGAAGAGAGTTTGGGGTGGTAGGCTCGATTTTGAATGCCTTTTAGTCTAGGCCGGAGTAAAGAAGGACACTCGTCCATACACTGCTGTAATGACTCATCATTATAAACAAGATTTGAAAGATACTGAAAGTCTCCTGAAGCATCTGTAGGAAGCGGACAGTGTAAGGAGTGTTTCACCTATGTAGCTGTTAGAATGACAGATCTAAGACAACCTTGTGCTCAAAACAAGACTAAATCTGAAGTTAGACCATGTTGTTCAGGGCCGTTCCCAGTCATGACTTGGTAATCTCCAAGGGCAGAGGTTCTGCAGCGTCTTTGAACAACCCATTCCAGTGCTTCAAAACACTCACAGGGATTCTTTTTTCTTTATATTCAACCAGAATCTCCCTGCAGCCTGAGACCACTGCCTCCCACCCTTTCCTTGTGCACCTCTGGGAAGAGTCTGTCTCTCTTTTCTGTAACTCCGCATTAGTCACTGGAGACAACTAGATCTCCGCTTAGCCTTCTCCATATTGAATAAACCCAGGACTCTGCTTGTAGGCATTTGTGCTAGTTCCCTAATCTTAGTGTATCTGTGCTAACTGTCTGCAGCTTGTCCATTTCTTTCTTGTACAGGGGAACCCAAAATATTACAGTTTTCCCAGTTTCACCTTGCTAGTGATGAAACACTAAAACTTTATTAACAACACAGATGATATAAAGGTAGAATCAATTGCCATGTAAATCCAGTATGAAGTTGAGGGTGTAAGAGCTGTTAGCGGCTTCCAGTAGCAAGTCGGCATGATAAGTTTCTGAGAATCTAGTTAAGAAGCCTCAGATCACACAAGAGAGATCAACATCCAAATAATATGAGACATATTTTTATAACAGAAACTCTTGTTTCTCTTTCGACAATATGTGCTAAGCTATTTTTGTTCCTTGCAAGACAACTATTTCATACCTTGGTGATTTTGAACAAAGTGTTATTTAAAATGTAAATGTCAGCTTGACTGGAAAAAAATGATCCAGAAGTCACTAAAAGGAGAAGGCTGTGACGGATTATTTTTTTTTCAGTCTTGCCTATAATTATGATTCTCTTTTTAAAGTCTGTATAACTTGCTAGTGTATGCAAAAGGCACACAGGGGACATATAGATGATTTCAAGAGAGGAACTCAAATTTTATGCAGCAACATCTATTTTTCAGTGTAACTCCCTAGATAATTGTTAAGATATGAGTAATTTCACGTTGTAAACTTCCCTGATGTACTTCTCATCTTTCAGACACTGGCAGAATAGGTACTGTTATGAGGTGGAAATATGCCAGTGCACTCAACCTTGATGGGCACAAGATCAGCTGACTTAAAATACATTTGCTACACAGAGTAGGATTTACCTTCTCAGGTAGTGATCCTTGTCTCAAAAGCTGATACAGTCTTTACAGAAATAATAACTGTCTCCCCTAACTTCAAAAGGACAAGTCAACCATTTAATTAAAAATAAAAAAAGAAAGACGTTATTCCAACTTCTACGCAGTGTCCCAGTCTTACCCAGTTCTGACTAAGGCAATACTGCCATTGATTTTGATTTGACTGTTAGATAGGACACTGTTGCCACCAAGCCTGCCTTAAAACACATGCGCATTCTGCAATGTTGCTTTGGAATATTTTCAGTGCAGTACCAACACAAAACTGAACTTCTCACTTATGAAATTATATTTGTGAGGTTCTGTACCTGAGGGCCAAACTGGCTGTGTAATAACCAACGTAGTTAATGGGGGAAAGGACCCCTCTGCTTTCTAGCATGACTGTTGTCAGGAACACAGCTGCAACCTCCATGGTCTCCAGAAAGAATAAGTCAACCCAAGGGAGAAAGGTGAGTGATAGGACTGCAACACCTCTTTGAGGTTTGTTTTTTTCCTGCCCTGTTCCAGAAGATTATTGTTACAGGAAATGGAGCAGTTCCTGCTGTCAGAAAGATATGGAGACACCATTATGACTGGCTTGCAATGGGAAGAACTCCTGATATAGAGGTCAGCCCTATAGGTCAGCCCTTCTAGTCTCCTCATTTTTGTAACAGTCCTAAATAGAAGGACATGTCAGTACTGATACTGTACCCACTCTGTCACAATAAAAAAAAAAAAGTAAAAATTGGAAAGAAATAACCCTCGGCATGTTTGCATTATATTTTGAAAGGTCCTATAAGGTTAAGAACGTTATCTGGAAAGCCAGCTGCCCTCTTTACTGCTCCCTGTTCTTGATAAGTCCCTTACTGAAGTGGAGGACATGTTGAACCTTGTTGCACTGACGTTTTGAACTTTATCTGCTGGTTCTTATCTCTTCTGCCACGTAAAATATGTACATGAGAACCCTAATTTCTGCACGTTAGCAGCAAAAAGATTAGAAGAAGAAACATGTCTTTCATTCAGCTGTTCTCTGCAAGCAGAAGACCTGAATGGTAATGAATGAGTTCAGTTCAGAGTATCAGAGAATACCAACGGAGCACAAACACCTTCCTTCAACAGAATTAAAGACCTTATTGCTGCTGCATCTTTCTTGGTGTACACAGTGCAGGATGTCTTCTGTATCAGTTAATATTACATGTCCAGTAACAGGTGGCTGCTCTAATTACTGCTGCTGTGTCTAGCAACCCAACTAATGAGTGAGGTTGTATCGTGGTAGGCACTACATACAGACAGGGCATTGTCTGCCTCAGAAAACTTACACTCTGTACCAACCAAACAGGTTAATGAAGGCTAGAGGGTAAACAATACACAAGGAATTAAGACCCATATGAAAGGCTGGATGAAGCTGGCTCTCCTTGCAGGGTCATGACCCTGCTGGGAAGATCTCCTCTCCCCTGCTTCAACATATACTTTGTGACCAAATGGTGAATTCAGGCAGGGGCATGTCATTTCCAAAGGGCATCTGGAACTCACAGAGAAAAAGAACTCAAATCTATCTCTTCACCAAGTATACTGCCTGGCTGTTAGCAAGCCCACGTACTCATGGCTGATGGGGTGCTTCCCATTTTTTGTGGAGCTCAGCTTTGGCTACAAGAGCAAATAGAAGCTGGTATGTTTGTGTATACCCCTCTCACCTGTACCTGATGTGTCTGATTTTTTCTTTATTAGCAGCTGAATAATAAAATTAATGGGATAATAGATATTTCTTTTTTTTTTATGAATGCAAATAAAATAAACATATGGTCATGTTTTTACTTAATGTTAATTATGAAGTATTTAGGATCATTATCCCCTTTCCTTACTTGACACAGCAGTACCGTTTGACACTCTTACAGACATAAAATGATCTAGATTCACAGAAAAATAGAAATGTTATTTGGAACACATACACTGGGATCGGTGAAACTTGCAGCTGAACAGGAAACATAATGTCTAATTTTTACTGCATAACATGAAGCCTAACATTATGTTAAGGACTGTAACAGTCCATTACGGTCAGCTCATGACAGATTTTTTAATGTTATGCTTTAAGCAAGAAAATCACAATTTCCAAAACTTTTCAAACATTTTTGCAGCTTAAAACTACCTTAGGTATGAGAAACGCAGCATTTTATGAAGTATCAGTGGGAGAAGGCACATTCTGTTTCACAATGGCATTGATAAAGCCGCTAGCCTGACAGATAAAAGCATTATCGTTATTGGAAATAATACTGTACATAACAACATACAGACTACAAAATATTCAACCCCCTGTTAAAAACAAAAGGCTCCTTATGCTGACAAATCTATAATTGAAAGAGCTAAGTGAGATAAGTTCAGTATTTCTGTGCTAAGAATAGTACATAACATTATTGACAACTGCAATGATTTGGGAAACAATTTGGCATTATAAAGCTTTTAAAGAGCATATTGTATTTAGTGGAATTGAATCTTTTATGCTCATAGATTATTGTGTTTCTTTTAGAGACAACCAAATATTTATAGACTCTATTATTTGGAGGTAGGATATTCTCTTAACCAGATACCCTAGTTTTATAAACAAAAATATTAAGAAAATGTAATTTCTGTGGGAAATGTTGTTGCTTCAATGTCAATATTAAAATCTTCACTGTTAAAAGGGCAGTCAGATACATGTTTTTTGGTTGCAGCTTATCGTAAAGGTTTGGTTGCATAAACTGCGTAGAGCTTTTGCTACCTGATATCACTGTAATTAAAATTTGATGCAGTCCCACCTCTTTTAAAAAGTGCATTTTTAAAAATTCTTATGAATTTTTCCAGCAGGAGAGAATTAATATTTTACCCTGTTAATGTTTGCAGTCAGCTCTTAGTTACAGTATCAGATTTTCTTCTGGTAGCTAAGAAATTTTGTTTGCAAGCTTAGAGGCACACTGGAAGTGATGGGAACCATCATGTTAATGAAACTAAGGTTTAATAATTAAATCCTGGTAACTAAGGGGGGAGTTTTACTTATTAAGAAATCCTTCAAGGCCTATGGTTATATAATTGCTGTGCAGTTTAAACCATTACAAATTCTCTGAAGTTGGCAGTTCAAAGCTTTTACTCTACATTGCATAACAACTTGTGAAATGCAAGTGTATATACTACCCTTACCTTACTGGTAGCACTGAACATAGTGATGTTTAGCAGGGCTTCTACATGTTTGTTACTCAGACTGCAACAAGTTTCTGCTGTTTTATGCTGAAACCTTTGTTTTGGCATGCTTCACTTAATGGCATACTGCCTGGGTACAGGCAGCTGGGGGATGGTATTTCTTTACATTTCAAGTGAAGTAGCACTTATCTGTGCACAAAGGGCAGTGCTGGTAGTATGGAACAGATGAAAAAGAAAGGAGTCATTTGTTAATTCTACAAGATTTTTCCTACAACCAAATAAATTACTCTTTGTGAATGAGTTCACAGCTCTGAGTACATGAGGTGCTACATTAGATAGCTACATATTATCCGTTTTGCTTGATCAATAACACAGAACAGTGGGTGATCTGTTATGTGGTTTGTTTCTTTTGCTCAGGTCAGTGGCAAGAATTTGAACTATATTTAATTAAAGCTGATTTAACAACAGCTAATTTTCCTCGTACCTTTTATCATTAGCAAAAATACCCCATTTGCTAAAAGAAGGTTATTGGTTGAGGGAAAAGCCAATATTCTTTAACCTATCTTCTGCCTTGAGGAGATCCCTTATGTAGAAACTTCACCCATGCTGCTTAGCAGGCTTGAGTTCGTGACTTCTTGAATGTTGTGTAATTACAGAGGATCACTAATACCTTCAGCTGCATTACTGTAGTTACTTGTATATTAGGCAGTTTTCATTTGCAGACCCTGGTGTAGGGAACTGGAGCTTAAGAACGGGCTTGTAACAAGGCCTACGTTATGTGTAATGTATAAATTGTAGATATGTCCTTCCTATTCCACTCTGCTCATTGTGAGAATCCAGTGCAAAATAGCAAAAGCTCCACTCCTACTTGGGTGCAAGCTCAGGGAAAAATATATTAAAAAGTGTTCTGAATTTGCAAGTTTTGCTCATATTAATGGGAGAATTAAGGAAAAAAAACCAAGTATTTTTGAAAATGCCAGGAGAAAGTAAAATTATAGAGGTATTTAAGATACTGGATTTAATAATTCTGTTAGAAGAAATGACCTGCTTTGAACCTCAGGATGGAATGTGTGCATGTATGCGCATGGGCTAGAGAGATATAAAGCATATTTAATATCTTATTCCACAAACTTTACATTTTTTGCAAGGTTATTGCTCATCTGTTTCTTCTGATGGGCTGAGTTACCTCCGTACCACTGCACATCTATGATAACACAGTCTGCTGGAGCTAGACTGTATAATTTTATCATACCGAGGCCAAAAAACCTATCCTGCCCTAACACATAAACATTTTATTTATAGGTCAGTAGGACAGGAGCCTTCCCATTCCTTATCTTTCATAACACTCTGCATAATGTGATATCAGGTAGTGGACAAAATGAAGCTAGTTTCAGCTCCGTGGATAACCTGTGGTATGACCGCTTAAATATAAAAGCAGAGCAGAGGTGAACAGTGCGACGCTGTAAGAGGGAAACAAGCTGTCCTGCTAACATCTCTGAAGCAGCTGTCTCTCTCTTGAGACAGGATAAGATACCACTTTGGTTACTGCTATTTCATCAGCCAGGAGTGTGCGGTACAAATTACCTGAAATATATGGAGTGTCATACATCCTTATGAAAATCTAGGGTGTCCTTATAATGAGGCAAAGAAGAAGTATCAGGGTCTTAATTTCCACATTTCTACATGGCTTTTATTGACTTAGTCTCAGCAGCAAATGTAGTTGAACCAAACAGCCAGAAATTAATTTTAATTTTGCACCATGCTATCCTAACCTACTGGTTACGCTGTCAAAATATGTAGACTCATTTCCACTCTCATGGAGCACTGACAGATGCAGACAGCTGGTATCAGAGAGAGGACCTTGGCCTGTAGTGGTCCTCACTACTGCCTCACAGAGAAAACCCAGGATTACCCCCTGTTGCCCCCAAACTGGGCTTCTGCTAAGGAGAGAGGTCAAGAAGATACCCTAACACCTCCTCTAATCCTTGTTGAAGCAAAATGAAAAGCCCTGTTGACCTCATTGATCTTTGACTCAGACCCTCCTGCAGATAGTCCATGGTAAAAGTCCAGAGACTGTTCAACTGGTTTTGCTAGCTGAACTGCTCTGCTGTTTCTTGAGCAGCACCTGCACACATGCCTGCATGAAAAAAAGTAGTCTGAGCCTCCCAGATGAGCCACCTTATCATTCCTATCTTTGTCCCAGAAGCAACAGCTTAATCTTGGGGGATCGAAAACCTCACACAGGTTGTGCTCTCCTGTACTAGGCGTGGGATTATATCCTAGAAAGAAATAGAAAAAAGCAACCCAGAAGCAAGTAAAAATATAACTAAGAACTGACACATTCATTCTTGCTATGTTTCAACATGAAGTAGCATAGTTTTTGGTCTGGATAAGGCATCCATGTCAGAGTGTTAGCTAAATCATGTCCTTGCCTGCTTAAATAAAAGAAGAAATATTAATCCTTTTAAAAATGTTTTTGACCTTGTTTATTTGGAAGATGGCATTAATATTGCCTGAATCAATTTTCTGTCTCCATGCATAGCCATTGCACACACTTTACAGAGATTCAGCATTAATATTTCCAGACGTTTTAACAGCCTGTCTCAGGACTTTAGAAATGACAGATAAAAGGAAAGTTTTCAAGGCTGTTTACTGTGTTGCAGGACTCAAGTCTTTTATGCCATGCATTTTTTATTTACCAGAAACATTCTTGACATTGACACAGAAAAAGTGATGACTGCGAACCATATTTTTGCACTCAGGTTTAGTGGATATACAGAGTTTGCAAATCATCATTGTGAGTTCAGCTGCAGATTTTCTCTCCTACCACTTTGCATCACTGATACTTTACTGGGATCTTTGTGAAAGTCCTCAGGCTCAGAGATAGCATCACATTTCTGGATAATCCTTTCCCTATAGTCTCAGATTATAAAGTCACCTCGGACTGTGGGGTCACACACTGGTTGAGCAGACAACAGCATACCAGCAGCAGCAGCTGCTCTTGTAGTGTAAAAAAATTATTCCAGTAAAAGCCAGTTTATTCCAAAAAATGTCATTCAGTGGTGTACGTGATTAGCACCAATTCATGGGCAAATGGAGAAAGTGCATAAAGGCCCCAGAGGACATCCCTGAAGAAGATCCACCCAGCAAGCAGACAAGCCTGTGTAGGAGAGAGGGAAATTGCCTTTCATACCTGCCAACAATTGTATGTACTCCATGGAATAAAATATCCTGGGAAGTGAATAAACCACACAGTTTAATGTTATTGTTGTTGCAGCAAACAAGTTACTCTAAGCAATGTTAAGTTTCTCACTCAAAGTTTAAAAGTTTCTTTTTTAAAGGGATTAATCTATTAAATAATGAACAGACTAGTTTGCTGAGCTCTTATAAAGTACTACAATATTTTAATTTGCATGTTTTCTGCCTTTACGGTACCAAAAGTGCTAACCATTTTTGCTTGTATTTGTTCTTCAGTAGTTTATTACTCAACACTATGAAGTAGTAATTTCTTTTCAGACTACATTATTGAAAACAGTGAGGAACAAAAATAAAATTTTGAGAGGGTACCAAGAGACGGTGTTCTGCACAGCAAAGGAACTACTGTTTCCTCACCTAAAATCTCATCAAATGTCACTTTTTAAGCCATTCACTAGCAGAGCAGAGCCATACACCCAACAGATCCATGAATTGCTCTGTGGCTGGGACAGGCAGAGATGAGGTGCACATAGAAAGCGAGGCAGCTCTGACAATCTGTTACTAGACTGAGATCACTTTTCTACAGGAATCCAAACCGGACCAGTTATCTTCTGTCACACACAAATCAAGTCCTACAGCAGCTCTCATTTGTGAGGCATTAGGAATTGCAGCATGGAGACCAAAAAACTGCAGTTAAATATAAATACAGATATAACTACTGTGAGGTGTGTACAGCTCAGCAATGCAAAGTCTTAAAAACAAAGCTAGACAACACAGGCTTACCAGGACTTTGAGCCAAGTACCATCCTTAGGATAAGCACCCTTGCAGAAGGCAAGATGGCTGTGGTGTCCCAGGCAGTTACGGCTATATGTGAGTTTAAAGCCAGTTTGCATTCCCTGAATATGTTAAGGCAAAGTTCAGTGCAATGACAAACTAAGCCTACAGTCCCAGAAATTCAGCAGTGTAGCACATACAACATAAACCACCACAGCTTCATAGTTGTATGTAACAGGGTACACTATTTGATTTCTAACAGATTAGCAGCTCCTACTGCTTGTTGTCCACTTGATGTTGTATTCTTGTGTGACCTAATCGGCTTTTGCAATAGCAACAACAGAGTTAGAGTCTGAGCTCCAGGGATCTGTTTTAATAAAACAGGATTACTATCTTTATGGACCTCAGTCAAAAGCTGAGGATTACAACTTCAGATATAAACAGCATGCACAGATGAACTGTTCAAAAGCAAATTTTCTGTTGGTGATTGCTTTTAGCAATGAAAAAAAAGGAGAAGAAAATTACATGACATACGTGCCAAGCTATCTGCAAGCACAATGTTTCTCTCAGGCATTACCAGCCAAAGTTTGTACATGTTTCATTAAAAATTTAGAAAAAGCAATATAAATATTTTGTATACGAAACCACAGCTAATACTACAGAGTTTAACTGTTATTACACAGTCACTGCTAGGGGTAATCAGCTAGACTTTCCCCTCATGGATGAGAGCTCCAAGCAGGAGCCCGGCCCCCTGCTCAACACAGATGTGCTCTAAGGTAGAGCAGGCAGGACATGAGCCATCCCTTTCCCTATACCATTCTACCAATGATAAGCTTTTTTTTACGTTACTTAGCTAAATTATGTATCCCCTTGTGTACAGGAAAAGAAAAGGAACTGATGCCCTGCTCAGATGCATTAAATCCAACTGAAAGCCATGGGAGTTCAGGGGCTGGGCTCAGCGGAGATTTTTGAAGTACCTCTTTGAGGTGTAAAAGGATGTTTAGCTTGAATGATGTGTTTATGGGATGAAAGGGGGTTCAGACAGATCCTGTGCAGCTCTCAACGTGCCTAAACTCATCGGCATCAGCCTTCTGGCCTGCATGCTCCTTGCACTGTCAGCTCTTCACACTGACCGCTGCGAGGGCAAATAGCATGCTTTCTGCTGACGTCTTGCAACGCCCTGCTAAGGCTGGTGGTTTAGGGTTTCCCTCTGGATCTTTTCCCTGTAATTTGTCTTTGCTAACACAGATAAAGCAGAAAACTGCATCCAGAAATACAGCAGCTAGTGATCTGGGGATTCTCCATTTTGAGTCCTGAAAGTCAGTTGTCAGTGATCACAGATTGAGCATTTATGATCAAGAATTGCTTTGGAAAACTTGGGTTGCTCTTTTTTTCTCGCTTTATGATTCATGTACAGTCCTGCCTTCCTTTGCTGATATAAAAAAAAAAGAAAACCACAGATCACCATTAAAAGATCTGAAATGATCCTAAACAGACATGCTTTTCATAGCTTCACACTGTTAATATGCATTGTAGCAGACAAATTATAACAAGCATTCACTTGCCAGCATGTGCCAAACTAAGTAAACAAAAAATGTCCCCTGTCTTGATGTTAATTTCTTTCTTTATTTGCTGGCTAAAATCAGTTGTGCCCACATTAAGACAAGACAGAGACATGAATTTCTGTGATGCTCTCTGCTCAGAAGGACAACAAAGGTTTGTCTGAACATAGAGCTCTGTGTCTGAGCAGGGCAAAGGGTCAGAAGGCAGAAAGTAGCTATTCTAAAACCATCTATTTATGTGTTCTTAATAAAAACCACAAACAAGATGGCCTTTTCTACCAGCATTGAAAAAATACATGGGAAAGAACTAATTTTTCCCTTGATGCTCATTAGATGCCGTTAGCGGTTCCTGCACTTACAGAAAAAGGTTTCTCCTCTGCATAAGGAGAAGTTGTGTGTGGAAAGCAGCACTGAAGCCTGAGATATTTCTTTCTGAATACTTTTGCCAGGAGCTCAATGGTGTTCACAAATGCCCCTTTAAACTATTTCAGCTTTCAAGAATCAGCAGGAGAATCTTGAGATTACAAAACAAAGTATTTACAGCTACTGGAGCGAATACTTTTGAATAAGTGATTGGAAGCACATGACCACATGGAAATTTAAATGGCATTAAAAAATGTTTTATATAACTGTCCTTCTTGTCATTTTTTCAGACCTCCAGTATTGTTTCAGAGAAATAGTCCTGCATAATAATGCATCACAGAACCTGTTCTCATAGATCTGAAATGTCTTAGCTTACTCTTCACCTAAACAAAATATTCCGTTAAATAAAATAGAATAATATTCTCAGTGGCATGTGGTGTTTTCAGCCACTTGGAAGAGTAAACTGAGCCCCCTGCCTGTTTCTGCTTCCTTTGACTCCTGCTTCCTTTCCCACGTGCTTTATTTCTGTAACTGTTTGACCCATGCCTGGGCCTGGCAGGTTCCACCTTCCTTCCCTAGCTCTAACAGCGCCGTGGCACTGCACAGCTAACGAGCCACCAAAATATGCTCTGCCACCTTCATTGGGAAGCCATGGCTGAAACTTTGCTGCTTTATGGGAAATGATTCCATGTGGGTGTCAGAGAGGCACTGGACCCTCTCCACACAACAGCACACTGCTGGTCTTATCTAATCTCTTTCTGCCTTTTCTTTTATTCTCTACTTTTCCTTTTTTTTTTTTTTTTTTCCTGAACTACTGGATTATTAGTTAGTTTTACTGTTTGCTACAGAATCTGTGTGTCTTAAGATCTGGGTTTTTTTTAACTGACATATTCCAAGGAAAGAAATGGTTATTTCAGTCAAGAAATGAGCTAGACTAAAAGAAAAATGTTCCCTTTGATTCACATACCTCAAGTCCCTAAATCCAGACTTCATTCCTGTAAAGCATTTTTTCAAGAGGAAATAGATCAAAAATATGGTAGCTCTTAAATTTTTTCTCAGTTTGATTGCTGCTTAGATGATGTGTGAAGTAAGTATGTAAAAATACAATAATCCTACACTTAGAGGAATTGCTCTACTTTGAAGCTATATCCAGTTGGCATCTGTTTTGATGTCATTGATGTCACAGCAGAATATCAGCTGTTTCTCTTTTCCCTTCTCCCACTCATTGACCAAACCAGTGTGACGTTCAGTGCTTCCTACCCTACTCTGAATAAATTTTCACTATTATATACAATTGCTGAAGGTTTGTGGTGAATATTAAATTGTAGAACATAAAATGGATTTTAAATATTGAATGGTGAGTATTAAACAGGTGAATATTAGTTCAAGAATGATGCAGGAAGAAATGTCTTGTTGGTGATAACTGATGGTAACAATATGGCAAAAATCACAAACTGTAATGATGCCTATGCATGTGAAAACACATTACTAAAAAGGTCTTCCGAAAAGACAAAGCCTTTTTGTGGTATTTTGTGATTTTAAACATGCATGGGCCATAATACCAACTACTCTGAGACATACCGTAGTTTACAAGCTCTGCTCTATGTCATCCAACAAGCTGTTTAAGGAGAACACACTGATTTTTCTCTGAGTTTACCTACTGGGGCAGAACGCCTACTGATTGGACCCTGGTGGTAGCCACGTGTTAGTAGCTTCTGTTATGACATTCTACAAATAATTTTGATTTGTGAAATCCTACATATTTCTGACAGAGATGCCGATGCACACAGCTGTGTTCCTATCAGAATCATTTGCACACCTGCCACAGCATATGGGAATTTGCTTTTCTTGCCTTTTAAAGGTGTCCTAAGTAATAGTCCACAGAACTCCAGGATATCCAGAGACTAGGATGAAAAATTCCTATTCTAGAATATATGCTTTTGTGCATTCCCTCCTGAATTAGATGTACTCTTCAAATGCAGGGTATGATGTTTTCAAGTCTGAAATAGAAATTAACACCTAAAATGGGGACGACCCTTAAGGCCGAAATGGCAATAAAGCCCACCAAGTTGATCAGAAAGAGCTTATAACCCTCCACATACAGAATGAATACCTGGCTCTGATGAGTTGCAGGATTCACAGCAAAAGTTGAATTTATCTAGCCTAATTATGTCAAGATTAAGAAGAAAATGCTGTGGACTGAGATATGTAGGCTTCCCAGAAACCTGGAGAGGTTTGTAGTTGATCGGAAACTCTGTTTGAAATTCAAACTATGCTTCTTGCTTTTTACCTGTGGGACTCTGACTCACTTTTACAGAGTAACAAGGGTCAGCATGAGACGTGTTAACATTAACAATGGCTAGTTAATATGAGATTGGGAAATCTTTATAGCCATCCTCTGTAACTCCCTGAAAAGTGTCTGTCTATGCAAAATCCATGGCAAAAGAAGGTCCTACACAAAAGTTTGTAACTACCTTTGGATTAGACCTTGTCAGCAGAAAAGCAAATAAGAAGGATATTCCCTCTGAAAATTGCAGTTGATTACTAGCTCATTTGTTATTGTCATGTCAGCTAATTATTGTTGCAACTAAGATGAGGATTAAGAAAAGAAGTACTCACTTTTGCAATAATAACATACTGCTAAGACAATTTCACAGGTGGATTTTTGATAAAGAAGGAAGGGATGCCATGGTGTGCTTCTTTTAAGACCTCAGTGAATGAGAAACAGTGTTTGTCCCTCTCAAAAATAATTTCTAGTTTTGGTGGTCTGTGAGGAGCTAGTGAAGAGCAATTTAAGACATACTTGATGATACCACAGTTCTTGTTTAATAATATACAAGCACTTGTTTAAAGGCAGAAATGTTTAACTAAGCACATGAAACCAAGTAACGTTTCTGAAATGAAACACAAGCATGAATCCATTTTGGCAGATTCCTAGATAAGCACCCATGTCTGCACAAATCTGTTATTAACCATTGCAGTTTCTTAAAAGGTAAATTGCTGATCTCACTTCACAACATTGCAAAGAAATGAATGCACTAAAAGGAATAAATGCTAGCAGGGAAGCACTGGCTCTGAACATCTTGCCAGTCTTCCCCCCCCAAAAAAAAAGGTGTTATAAAATGGAAAAAGGTGTTATCAAATGATCTGACGATGCAGTGCCCAAACAGCCAAACAACTTCTGAAATGCCCAGTAAATTCTTTTATCTTCACTGTATTTTAATATTGGAACTTAAAAAAAAAAAAAAATAAATCTAAAGCTATGGCACAGCTAATTCAGTTCATCAGTCATCATTGAGCCATATCGTGGTCAGTGAGCATCAGCATCAAAACAGAAATGAAGGCCTCTGCATTGTGGAGAGGAAGCAAAAAAACCCTCAGAGAGCTGATAGCATCAGTTAAGTAGAGGAGTAAGTTCCTGAGTGGAAGCTGAAATCAGATATAATTCTAACAATATCCACCAGGAAATCACAAAAATCTGCAGGAATCATTAGTTCCCAAGATGTAGATGTTTCTCTGAATCTCAAAAGTTAACGTACATGGTGTTTGTTTTCTGCAAGTTCAACAAGGAGTATGACAAAGATCCTGGTGTTCTTGTGTCCAAACTTATTCATGTTTCTTTATAAATTGCTACCTGATGAGCCATTTATATAACTGTGTCCCAAGTTGTTTCCTCTGCTGTCTCTGCATCAACAATGTCTAATCTGACTTTGTTTCCTATGATTCTTATCCAGTGCTGCACTGAAATGTCAACATCCAGTCCAAAATTAAAAGAAAAAAAAACCAAAAAAACAACCACCAAACAAACCTATGATACCTTTTATGAATTGTTCTAATGTCAATAGTTGTGAATATAGATCTGGCTATGAGGGCTCCCTTTCTGAGACTTTTTATTCTCTGTTGTTCATTACATCAATTTTTTGGTCATTAGTATAGCTATGGATTTTCCTACTTATCCAGCTTTTCCATTGTTTTTCTCCCTGCCACCTAGACTGCCCAGTACTCTTTCTGTTGATCCTCCCTACTGCCTCTTTATTTACTTACAGGCCAACCAGGACATATTGTACTACTAAAGAAGTAATTTGGAGATCTTGAATGAATGACCCTACCACTTCAAGCATCTCAGAATTTCCAATGTACTCAGAATCATCACCATCTTACAAGATCAGGCAGAAGCTGTCAGGAGCCAATATCTGGTGTTTGTACCACCATTGTTGTTTCACATAATCCTAAATTGTCTACTATCTAAATGAATTTCTTGTGTATTTCATGCAGTGGTGTTATACCAAGAAATTGTTGGTACAATCATTATAGCTCCTCCCAATCCTGTGCATGATTTTTGCTCACATGAACTAGCATAGAAGTAGTATGACAATGTGCTCTGGTGATGCAATACACATAATGGTAGTTATGGTTCTACACAAAGTCATTATTTCTATTTACCTTTTCACTGATAAGTGAGTGGTAAATCTGGGAGGGGAGACTCCACTAAGACTAAACTTAGGAGTTTTACATGTGGTAATGAGTCACTCTATAATCGGTACAATTAGGACTAGCTGCTTAGAAACAGTGCTTTCCACCACATAAATCTCACCCAGTATTCATTGCAGGACAAATGCATGCTAAACTAAGGATTATATTAGGAATCTGCACACCAACTTGAGAGCTGCATTTAATTTGCACAGTAGGGAAAAAGGTGCAGGAGTGTCTGCCTCAAGAATGTGATGTGGTTGGGGAAAGGATGCTGAATTTAGCCAGGTAAGTTAACCAGTTGTTCTCCTTAAACATTCATGGTAAACAATGGAAAGATTCCTCCACAAGGTGATGCAAGCAAGGGATGTAAATTAAGCTCCTGATGTAGGTCTCATTTAGAAGAGCTCGTAGCTCTTCACTGGCTCTTTGGGGAGTCTATTTGACTAGTTTACCTAGCCAAAGTTGGAGGGCATTAGTATGTCTCCTCATCTCAGCTGTCTTCTCCCCTCCCTCCATTGTTAGTAGCTGCCATTGACGGTGTTCAAGCTTCAGGCATCATCCAGCATTTCCTTAAAAGCCCAAAACTGCTGACTGCACTGCGTTTTCCTGTAAAGCTCTGTTTGCCCTTTGAGCTCTGTTTTGGCTGTTGATAGACGTGTTTTCAAATCAGTTCCTAGTCAAAAGACAGATCTTTTCCAAGACCACAAGGTATAGAAACTCTTCTGAGGTCTTGGGCTGAATTTCCATTTTCTAATATCAGCCACCTTCTGGAACAATATGATCCATACTTTTTCACAGAAACATTGGTACTTCCTGAATGGATTTTTATTTCCTCTAACAAAAATTGTTTATTTGTTGTTATAAAACCTAGGTGTTCTCATCACACCTCACTGATGGCATATGCATTATTCACAGAGATCACTGATCCATAAGTGGCCACGGGTGTAATGACCCCAACTGCCTGCACATCAATGTGCTCAAACACACTAAGACAGGATTTGCATCCAAATGGGTGTTTGGAAGAATACATTACAGGCCATAATGAAGCGATATTGTTGTGTAACCACTGTTAATGTGCTTTTGTAATTAGTTTTGAAATTGTATTTGAACATTTCAGTATCAATTAGGTGGAAGAATTTAAAACTTCTAGGAAGGTGCAATTCTGCTGTCTAATTTAAGGTCTCTGAAGAAAAGGTGAAGCACTAGTCAGTCACTTCTGCCAGACCCTTGCACAAGGCATTGCTTTTTAGGTTTTGGACAGACTTATATATCGCTCTTTTTACATGAAAGCATTAATTTTAATATAAATCCAAGGTTATAATTTCATAAGATCATCTAATTTTTTATTTAAATTTGGAATTAGGAAAAGTATTACAAAGTTGGCTTTTCCTGCATTTATTAAGGTAATACTTCTGAATGTCAGTTCTGAAACTCTACCCTCTGAAAGCCTTTCCACATGGTAATTATCCTGATACTAAAATTTTTTGCAAGGCTTCACCTGTGGTGGTATGTAGGCATATGCTACTTTTATGCATCTGATTTCTCCTTTGCATTCAGTAGAGATGCTTTTGTAGCTAAAGTTGCACCTGTGCATAATATGGATGAGGGTATATGTCAGTGAATAGTAGACACATCCTACATTTGAAAGTTAAAAACCTGAGCGGTAGAGAGTTTCTTACCCTGTTACCTTCTGTATATCTATGAAATGTCTGACGAGCAGAAATGGAAATTTCCTAGAGAAAGGGTGTCCCTTCTGCTTCATGAAAGCAAGAATTGCAAACAGGTTCTAGATCTGTTACATTTAATGCAGCTGAAATGCAACAATAATATCCAGTGAAAAGCGACTCAGACCTATCCCCCCACCATTTTTACTTGAAGTTGCATTATGAAATCCACTAAAATGAATTTAAGCAAACTGATTTTAGATTTGTACTACCCTGTGCTCAACAGTGAAACTTGTTTCCACATAAAATTTGTTGTGTCCTTTCAAAGTTTATTGTTACTTAATTGTACTTTTATTAAAAAAAAATTGTCATAAGATTTATCAGATCATCAACAGTTTTCACAGAAATAGTAAGAAACTTCATGAGCAACTGGCTTGTGACAGTACTGGAGATCACATAGGGATTAAGGAAAGCAGGAATTACATTTTACATCAGTCCTGTAAAGCACCTAGGTAAATGAAAACTGCCATTGTCATCAACAGAGCTGTAGATATTGCTAAAGAAGGCAAGATTTACACACTTACATAGATCATAGTCCAAGATCTTATTCATTTATACTGGACATAAGGATTGCATGAACATTTCTAACTTTCTTAAGTTTGGATATTACCATATAAATGACTACATTTCAGCAGTCTAAGGAAGCAAAGTATACTAATATGAGTGATAAGGCTGGGTGGAGGCTGCAAGGCTAAGTACAAACTAAGTACAGTCTGCCCTCTTGTAAAGGTGATTCACTGTCTCCAATATGAGCATGGGCTGTTGGTACCCGGAGTATTGCTCAGCTGTGTTGCTTCCTGCAATTTCTTGAGCTATCTGCATAGACTCTGTGTGTGTGTGTATGCTTGCATTTTTATAACAAATATTGGACTACATTAATTCATCCAGCTTTAAGGAAAAAAAATTATATTCTTTGGTGGGGTCTAAAATGGAATTAATTTAGTTGCTGGAACAGTACTTAAAGGATGCTTTTCTATTGGCTTGTTTAATGAACAGCTGCTTGCTATCAAGGGAAGGGTAGATCCCCTTCTTACATTGCACAAAGGAAATTTAAGATTAATTAAAGCAATTAATCTACATGGCAATAGTAGCTTTTGGAATTTTCCACATCCCTACAGGTTTGCAAGTCAGGTTTCAGGCTCCCAAACATATGTTCTCTCTCCTTTCCTTGTCAATTTGTTTCAAAGTGAAAGCTGAGTGAATTCTTATTGCTAACTTTGCAAACAGAAGGGTACACAAAAGAATAAATTGGGCAAAGCATATTAATAGACATGGTCTTGCATAAAATGAGAATATCTTAATCTCAGGGTTATATTTAAGTCAGACTGGTGATTTAAAGTTATGAAAGAAGTAATAATTTAGTGCCCGTGGAGTTGAACTGATGTTTCCTTCCATTTGAACACCTCAGCCAAGTCCTTGTGAAAAGCAAAGTCTCGCTACCTTTGGAGCTGACTAAGAAGGCCTTAAGGCTTGCATCTGCTTAATAATGATTTGTTCGTTAGAAATAAAGTTATTTTTAATAATACATCTTCAAGAAGTATGAAAGACTAATACATTTGGGTTTTTAGTTTTTTCTTGGGATTTTTTGTTTGTTTGTGTTTTTTTAATTGCCCCAATACAGCTGATTGGAACAGTTGTTGCTGTGATAGTTATATATTTTTTTCTGTGTATTTACACTACACTTGATTTCTTGCATTTTGTCACTCTTAACTCCTACTGGTAGTTTGCTTAGAAAGCTTCCTGTGTGTCTGTTTTAAAAGGGCTATGCCAAATGGAAAGGTTTACCTTTAGTAAAGCAGGGAAAGCAACACCATCTCCTTCAAGAATGAAGAACTTTCTGGCAGGTCATGCTTTAGTCGAGTAGAAGTTGAGCTTGGTGTAGTGCCTGCTGAGTAAAGAAGTCTGTGGATTGTGTTACGCTATTACAGTATCTAATGATCCTTTCCAGCTTTAAAAAGCTACACAACCATGTAATGCTCCTTCCCTTGAAAGAAGTGTGAATTTTAAGTGCCGTTTGCGTGATCAGAAGGTGCAACTTTCATGTGAATAAGATCCTGTGTTCAAAGATCCCCAGGCCTTGTGGAAGATCATTCATCAATATCAGCAGCATAATCTCCTCAGATATTTGAAACATCAAATGTGCTAATTTACATTAATATTGATGAAACTAAAATTAAATAGATTTAGTTTTCGAATCTAACAGGTGCCATTTGGACAGGTTGGAATGGATTAGAGTGGAGACTTTAGAGACAGGACCCCAGGAGGTCCTATCCAAGCTTCAGGCCACAGCTAGGCCAAGGGTATTACCAAATCCAAGCTGCAGGCCATGGAGAGACAATAGGTACCATTATAAGCCCTTCACTGCAGCTTTCTACTCTTTCAGGGGTGTTAGGGTGTGGGTGGGAAGAAGGGAACTGCACAGCAATCACATTATGTGACCCTGTGCTCAAAGGCATCACCACTCAGTGTTTAATCAGAAAAATTACAGTTCATCATTCTCCTTGTAAAATTCCATTTGCATCCCTGTAGACTAAGAGCTTGAGCAGTGGGGCTGGCTCCATCTCCTGGGCAGGCCTCAGCAGCTCTGTGGGAGCTAGTGACTGTCCTGGGGAAACACTGAAGACGGCCAGTGCTGGATGGAGAATAGCTGCAAATCTAACTGTCTTTTACAGGACCTTGCTAAAGGATGGGAATTCTTTAGAGAGATCATCTTGTTCCTCTGGCCTCAGCAGTACCAGCCCCTCCTCTCACTGCCACCAGAAAAAAGTGAGAAGCTGTCAAAACTTTGCTTTGACTAGAATAGCAAACATCTTTTATCTGAAGTGCATTCTGACTCCAAAGTGATGCTGTCCTTGGGGCCTAAGATACATGACTAAATTTGAGAAGTATACTTAAAGATCCACTAATATTTTTTTTTAAAAAAAAGGCAAACAACTTTCTGTATTTGTTTCACAAGGAGAAGAAAGCCCAGGCTCTCCATGGGAAGGAGGCAGTTCTTAGCAGTCCACCATTTACGCAATTCCCTGGACAAAAAAATTAACTGGAAGGGGGGCAGGGAGACTGCTCCCCATTTCAAAGGATTTTGTATTTCCTCATCTCCTTCTTTCCTCTCTATTGTTCTGCCTGATTTTTGCTGTTCTGTGTAATGGCATTTCCTAAGGTCAATCTATTGTTATTACAGAGTGTGATAGAGATAGCAGGCTGAGTCACAAAACTATTTGCCAGCTCCACACCTTTCAGCATTCTGCTTCAGAGAGTGGAGGTAAAATACCTGTTCATGATTACTACTGCCTCCTAAAGAAAAACTGCCTTTTAAAAGAAAATAACTAAGAAAATGAGCTCTAAAATGAAAACGACTTCTTGATGCATTTTCTTAGGGTTTTCATAAGCCTGTAATGAAATTGAAGGTGTTCAGGGCCAGAAGCATTCACAAATAATACCTTAGTAACACATGCACATAAATCTAAGTGAGAGAAACGGGAAGGAATTAAACAAAGAAGCACATTTTAAACCCCTTAACCGGAGAAGAAAAACTCTACATAAAGCCTATTGTGTGAATCACATCTAATGTGAGCCATTATGTAGGACACTAACCTTAATTTTCTTTGCAGCAATCTTGAATTTCAAATTATTTTGCATTTGCCTTAAACAATTTATAACTATATAAAGCAGTTGTATTACTGTCTAAATGCTCAGAATGGGCATCCTGAGGTGGTTGCATATGTGGTGGTGAGGTACTTGTCAATGCAAAATTTTTCTACTTGGCTGACATTAAGAAACTCTTATAACCAAAGTATGTTACACTTCTGATATGGGACAGTACTGCAGAGCTGCTACTGAATGAACTAAAGCTCCAGCTGGATAATAAGCATGTGTTTATTCCTGCCACCTTGGCTTACAAAGAAAATTTTGATAACTAAATCCAAACAGAGTTTTATATTTTCTTTCTTTCTTTCTTTCTTTCTTTCTTTCTTTCTTTCTTTCTTTCTTTCTTTCTTTCTTTCTTTCTTTCTTTCTTTCTTTCTTTCTTTCTTTCTTTCTTTCTTTCTTTCTTTCTTTCTTTCTTTCTTTCTTTCTTTCTTTCTTTCTTTCTTTCTTTCTTTCTTTCTTTCTTTCTTTCTTTCTTTCTTTCTTTCTTTCTTTCTTTCTTTCTTTCTTTCTTTCTTTCTTTCTTTCTTTCTTTCTTTCTTTCTTTCTTTCTTTCTTTCTTTCTTTCTTTCTTTCTTTCTTTCTTTCTTTTCTTTCTTTCTTTCTTTCTTTCTTTCTTTCTTTCTTTCTTTCTTTCTTTCTTTCTTTCTTTCTTTCTTTCTTTCTTTCTTTCTTTCTTTCTTTCTTTCTTTCTTTCTTTCTTTCTTTCTTTCTTTCTTTCTTTCTTTCTTTCTTTCTTTCTTTCTTTCTTTCTTTCTTTCTTTCTTTCTTTCTTTCTTTCCCTCCCTCTCTCACTCACTTGAGGTCATGACTAAACATCTTTCCCCCTCCCTGACATATTATAGGTGCCAGGGATGTAGATTTCAGGGCTCTCCATGCTTTGGTATTTTATGTGAGATTTGTCAGCACTCAGAGTGTTTCATACCCGTCCCCCCCCCACCCCCCCCCACCCCCTGCCTTTGCTGGACAGGAAAGCAGCAGGGATAATAGCATACAAAGCTACTGTTTTCAAACTGGATGAATTCTGGTGTCACGAGAGGAAAAATATTGACCTAACATTTCAGTCTGCAGCTGTCATCTTGAGACTTTGGTAAATATGAGACAAAATCTTTTAAAATATGTAGGTTCAAACTACCTGCGTTGCTATTTCTATAAAAATAATTATTATATTATCTAATGATTTGCCCAAAAGGTCTTTTTGGCCCATCTTGGGTGACTTATCACTGTATGTATCTGTAAGTTTCACAGAATAATTTCCACCTTGAGACAAATACCTTGGAACTGAGCTATAGCTTCCAACTGTAATAAATATACAGGCTTCTCCAGCCTACAGGAAACTCACCATGAGCCTTGGGAGTCTCTCCCAGGTGTTAATTAACTTAACTACAGTGCATTTCCATTTCTGACATTTATTATCTTCATTAACCTGGACCAGTGAATTTTGCCATGTTGGTTGAAACAACAGTCAAGGAGTTTTCTTTCTAAACATGAAGTGTGGAACTCACCCACCCTTTCCTGATCTTTGTTCTCTAAAAGTTGGACTTCTAACTTAAATGAATTGTATAACCTCCTTTTCTACCTTGTGAAAAGACACAAAATTCATTTGATCAGCCTTAGACACCTAAACTAGGGTTGGATAAAGGGAAGGAGGCTGTTGCATGTCTCCCTTCATTAACTACGGAGAAAACATGGACATCTGAACTGGGGCCCCCCTTTTCAGTCACTAAAATTACATGAGATAAATGGCCAAAGTGGTAACGAGTCAGAGTAATCTCCTTCTCTTTGAAAAGCTGTAGCATCTGAATTTCCTTATTTTCATACTATGAGCCATAGCTAGTTCTTGTGGGTTTTGTCTGAACTGCCTTTTGTCCTTGAAGCCCCCTATGAAAAAGAACTTCTCAAGCAACTGCAGGTTTGTTTTTTTTTTTTCCTACAGGGAAACCTTTCCTCTCCACTAGCAACCTCTTCTTTTCCTGAAACTTTCAAGGGTATTCATTTTTAAGAGACAGCCGCTCTTCTGACATACTAGGTTGCAACTGGCCAATGAATTAATAGTCCTTGGTTAGACACGTAGGTGCATGGACATGCACAGCCACATGCACACGGACCCCCTGCAGCCCTTCCCTGCATGCTTGATTTCCCCATCTGGCAGTTTTAAATGAAGATTGCAAGCAAATATTTGGGGGTAAAAATAAGCATATGTTCTTGCTTTCACTAAGAAACATGAAATGACTGTTAGTGGAAAAGCTCTGTATTTTCCAGAGATTGAAAGCTGAGTCATAAGTTATGCTGATTTAGACAGAAATGTCCAGTGAGGTGTCCTCAACAATTCTCTCTGATTTATTTCCTTTCATATTAATTACTTCAGTGACTTCTGTCTACCATACCCATCTCATTGCTGTTAATGACCCCTGTAGACTACAGGCTCTCAATGACACTAAGTTTTTATGAAGTTGTCCTGAAGAAATCTATTCTGATGACAGTGGAAGTTCTGCCCTGAGCCACAGAAGATTAGGAAGAATAATTCTGTTTTTTCTGGATAGAATACACTTTCCATAACAGGAAAATAAATTCAGTGTATGTCCTTCCATGTGTAGCTCAAAAATAGCTTGGTGCAATACCTTAAGTTATATTTCACCAGCTAAGCAATACTTGGATGGAGGACTTCTCAGGATGTGGTGGGGGTGACCACACAGTGGCATCTCACTTCAGTTAGGAACAAAGCATGAGCATTTACTTACTGAATATACTATGATAGTCTTGAAACTTGAGTATGTTAAAAATCCCATTGTTCTTTATATAAGAATAGTCTTTTAAAACACAGTGATGAAATTTTACCTTGGGAAATTAAACTTCCTATAGAATTTCTAGCTGATGAAAGAATCTTTAATGTCCTGTCCTAAACCATCATATATTGTTGGATGTTAAAAAAAAGTTGCTGGGTTCATTCTCTGTAAGCAGCTGCATTTCAGTGGTGATGTATTATATGTGTGAGTGTGAGTAAAACATTTGAGAATTCTTGTGTTACTTGCTAGGTTTTTGTTGTGTAGCAACACTGGTTTGTGGCAGCTGTGAAGCTTCTGGGTTTTGTTAATAAAAGAACACACAGCAAGAATGGAAAGGCTTGATGAAAGAAGTAAAATAAAACTAGCACTGGTACAATTATTGGAGACTACTTTTAAATTTTTTTGACCTTTTTTCCAATTTTTTTTCTCTTTTCTGTGTTCCATTAAATGATTTTATTCTGTTAGCTCCATGTAATCTATGTGAAAATGTTGGTTATCTATGTACAATTACACATTCACTTCCCTCCACGCCCCCCTACACCACTCTGCCTGAATATACCTGTTACTTTAATACAGGTATGTAATGGTGCTATGCCTTTTTGTATCATATGAAATCCTAATCCAGTACCTGCACCCTTTTAAGATATGGTGATCTTAAAAAAGGAAAAATGTATGAAATATCTACTGTAGAGTACATACTGTAAACAAACTGCTGTGAATATTCGTTATAATTCTGAGGGAGTTTTGTGGGGGGGTTTTGCCAATTGCCACCACATTTGTGTGTTTTTCCAACAGTTGTGTTCTACTAAGAAAAAAAAAAAAAAAAGCTGTGGAAGATGAATTTCACAGATTCATTCTGCGAAGGTTCACACTAGAGTAGATATATTCACATTCAGTACTGTACTCTGCAAGAAATTCCAGTGACTGTATTAGGGATATTCATGATATGAGATGTAAAACATCATGGCTGTCAAAATATGTCCCTAATTTGGCACACTTAAATAAATAAGGAGAATGAATTATAAAGACTTTGCTTTTTGCAAATATTAAAAAAGCAATGTGATGAATAACAATAACAATTTTGTTCAAAACTTGTTTTTTTAGATCTGCATCAACTTCTACCAACATAAATAAGTCTTTCTCAGGGAAAGTAAACATTTTACAGACTGGATCAAATACTGGTTAATAAGCTATTTAAGAATCAATCTGTATTTATCCAGGTTCTATCTGTTAATACACATTGTGAATTATTTCCACTTTTAACTCCGCTACATTTCTCTGTGGGTTTATCATTGAATATTCCAAAAGCAGAGTGGCAAACTGCTCTAGCTGAAGACTGGAAAAAGAAAAATGTGATAGCTTTGGAAAGCTCATTTGAAATTTATGAGGGATTTGAATTTGAATATCTGAATTTGCCAGTCCACAAAGGAAGAATGTAGGAGGCTGGGACTGAAGAAGTTTCCTGTGGTTCTTCCTTTGTAACAAGCCACAAAGGAAGGAACTGTACTCAAGCAGGCTTTGTAAAGCTGCTCAGTCTGTGCCTACATCAGGGCTGCTGTCAGGATGGTGATGCAGCTCAGGAAAGCTTTCTGGGCGTTAACTTGCCATGCTCTTACATCTGTTCACACATCCACAGCATAAAGGACCCTGTCTACTAACCTGCAGCTTCAAGAAAACAGAAAGGTTTTGGTACACTGTGTGTTCAAATAAATTGCAAGGTCATTTCTCACAGGATGCAGTTTGACAGTCTGTTTCAGTATTTGCTGTTGGAGGGCATACAAGCCAGTTTTGCATAAACCAGCGGTTCTCCATTTCCATGTTGTGGATCACATCCAAACAGAGGCACCCCTTTTAAGTCACAAATACCACATGCAGTCTTACGGGCAAATAATAACCTTACAACAGCATCTTTTTTACAAAGAGTTTTGATATCTTTCCTTAAGAATAACCTAAAACCAGGCAATAATACCTAGAACAAGGCAACCCAACAGACTGTTTTCTGCAGAACACAGAAGTGCTGACTACTGTGTGAATTGTTCATGGTCTGTGGACCATGAATCATTGCATCCTTCATAAAAATAGACCTTGGAAACCAACGTATCTGAATACAATTGGCACATGCAAATAAGGACTGTATGTAGGGTAAGAAGGCAGAAAGATACAGAAGAGCTTTCAGAAGGAATGCTTGAGTTCAGGGAAGTTTTTTGGCTCAGGGAGTGGGATGCTGTTTTACTCAAGAGCATGTGTATGCTTCCATGACAGTTGTTGACCAGGAAAGGCACTGTTTTTGAAAGACATGAAAGCAGGCTTTTAGCTATTTGGGTGTTAAGACCCGTCTTGAGATAGAAAACTGGGAGAGTGAACCCACTTATTATAGCTGGGGAAGCAACTTTAAGGAGAGGCTAGGGAACTGGGAAGGGCAGGTTTGAAGAGGGAAGTGATTAACTCAGTGGATTTGTCAAGCTTGAGCTAAATACTGAAATAAATAAGTATGAAAGCAATAGTTTGCAGCTAAAAAAACCCTGTTCTGCCTCTTCGATGCTACTCCAGGAAAAAAGCATAGAAACCTGTCAGAGAAGATAGGTTACCTTTGTCACGTCTTAGTAGTAAAACGTAAACCCCAGACAATGCTAGCTTTTAAGAAGGCAGCATAAAAGCAAGGATGGAAGGACCTGTGCCAGTACAATGCCTCTCTGCCTGTGAAATGTTAACTATGAAATAGTTCCTCAGGTTGGTTTAGCTTCTTCTAAGAGATAAACTGACCTAGTAGAGGGTGAAAGGAAATCGGCATAGTTCATGACTGAAGACATGTCTTTTTTTTTTTTCTTTTTTTTTTTTTTTTTGATAGGAAGCGAAGAAGTAAGTAGTATACTTTTTAATTTGGAGCAAGAGTCAAGTGAACTGATACCTGGAAGGTTGGTAATATTCATACTTTACACAGTGTATTAATTAAAAGGAAATGACTAGCAACCTGGAGCTGGAATAGGTGGTTTTTAACTTAAATAAATAAATTAATTAAATTAACAACTAATGAGGCTACAACAATAGAGCTGAGAGGAAATGAAGACATGATTATGAGGGTCAACATAGCATTGGCTAAGATAAAGCACAACACAGATGGCTTTTCAGAGATGACAGACTGAAGGGTTGCTGATATGGAAGATACATACAACAAATGAGAAATGAATTTAACAGTAAAGTCATACTGTTTTTCCATGACCTTGAACTTTCTTTCTTAAGCAATCAAAATTTGGAAGAGATTTTTAACACCACTCATAGGTACCTGTTATGTTTCTTAATGCTTCCACTAAAAGAATGCTTGTACTACATCTATTAAAATGTTCATAGTTTTACAGTTTTGCATAATTACATCTCTCCCATCAAAAAAATACCTAGGCTACCAGCTGTTGTCACAGTTAGTGACAGCAACTCTGATTAGGATTCACTGGTTATTGAAGTTAACGAAGAATACCTGCAAATCAAGAAGTATCACTGGTATTTTCAGGTGGCTTTTTAAAGCTCTGTAAGGATGGCTGAACTCTTCTGATATAGGAGCAATGTAGATGAAAACGAGGCATTACAGGAAAATGTACTGTTGGCAGTATTACACATTTAAAGTACTATATTCAAATTGTCAGTTTGTTAAAGGATTTTACATTTCATGACACCTTGTTTTCATGAAAGACTTCAAAAGAAGTTTTCAACAAGCTGAGCTGTAAGATCAGCCCTGTGTCATATGATGTGGGGATAGAAAATTACAAGCTTCAAAAAGGGAAATGTAGAGCTGCTGTACAATTAACCATTTCCTCTTTTATATTTTTTGCATACATCTGAATAATGATTAACTAAATTCCACTATTTCCCATGGAAAACTAACACTAAATTTAAAAGACAATTTTTCTGCACCAGGTTTGTTCCTGGCTTCTGTCACATTCACTACATTTTCATATATCTATCTACCATCTGTGCCTTAGGAGACACACTCACCTTCACAAAAATACATTTTTGAAAATAAGCCTTATGAACCTTACAAACTCAGGGGTAGAAAAAAAAGGAAATCAGAACTACGACAAGGTATGTGCTGGAGAGAAGGACTCCTCTGGCAGACTGTAAATTTCTCTTCGTTTTACCACCATATAGATTCATTTTGTTAATCCACATGGCTGCTGAATCACAGATTTATTTTACAAGTAACTTGTAGGTTTTACAAATAAAAATTCAATGGTGTAAAATCATTGTTTGGGCACATAAGACCTGAATGAACCAAAGGCATTTTAGAACTTCTGGTCCTGGAGGTGAGCAGCACAGAATCTGCAGATAAAGCACTGCCTTGAGCACTGTTGAGACAGTGGTGGGGTTGTGATCGACTGGGGGCTAGAATGATATTTTTTCACATATTCAGGGCTTAACAAGTCAATAAATCAAGGCACCAGGAATTAAATTTTCCCGTGTTTCTTTTGGGTACAGTAAGTGAAGGTTGTCTTCATTACATACGAATGATTCATATTTTAGGCATTTTCACCATACCCAAGAACTTACTTGCCTTTTCCCAATACAACTGGTACTTTAGGGTCTTGTATCGTAAGTCAAAACCTTATGAAAAGGACTTAAGATGATTTTGTGATTTATGAGAAGTAGTCACAAGTGTGGAATGAATGTGCTGTGACATCTTCAGAAGACAATTGGTCACTTGTGACCACAGCAAAGCCTTCCTGGTGATTACATTGTCCCCCCCCAGTCCTCTCATCTATTTTTTGTCTTGTGCCTGCCAATGCTAGAGGCTGTGAAAAGCTGCTGTCTGTTTGCTGTCTTTAGGGAAATCTATGGATTTTGTACTTGATTCATAGACATCTATGTTGCACCACTGGTGATGCTAATTTGCAAAGAGGGCTAACACTGAGGGCTATCAGTGTATCTACTGATCACATGCATCTGAAGATAAGAATACATCTTCACAAGATGGACAGAAGCAGTTTTCCATTTCCACCAGTGTGACTCAGTCCTGAAAATACAGGATTTTTGCTTCACAGTTCAGCATTTGTGCTGCTTGCTGCATCTGAAGACAGCAACAACAGTCAAAAGTCAGCAAGAAATCTTCCAGCAACTTCAAGAGCAAAAAGCAAAGGTACTGAACTACCACATATCATTCTAATTCAGGGTTAAGCAACACAGTAAAAAAGATACCTTTGCCCGTTTCATATACCATGCACAGAAAAATTTTGTCTCCTGATCTGTTAAAGTAGTTCTTATCAGTGTCTCCTTTCACTGAAAAATATCCAAACCAAGACAAATATATATCAGACTTAGCAATATACTTGAATGAACAGATGAAAAAAATGCCATCTATAGCTGCCCATTTATCAGCATCTGCGTCATTCTGAGAAATAGAGATGAAAAGTTAAAGAACATCAATGCATTTTAACTGCCATTCCTAGGATTATTCTTTCTGTGTATACTTCTTTGCCTTGCAGGGTAAACACATAAAATGATGAATAGACAAGAAGCACTCCCAGCAAAAAAGAATTTACAAATCTTCAAATGATGTTGAATGTGAGTGGGCAGACCATGAAAAAAAGATTACACTTCATCAAATCTAACTAGTTTGCCACTACATATTTATGCTATAAACTGTGAACTGAGTTCCCTTGTGGGAGATAACCCAAATGAAAAGACAGAAAGCAAAAAGAGAGCTGCTTTTGCAGGTATGGAATAGGACAGAATTTGCTGGTTCCCAATTCTGTTTTTTTCTTTTTAATTGAAAAAGTCTTTGAGAATCCATTTCCATCACCATTATTTATCCTAATATGATATCCTAATTTACTCTGAGAATTAGTTTCATTTATTCTAGAAATACAATCAGTGAAATAATGTCTTTAATATTTGTCCTTGTTGAAATGGAATAATAATTCTCTGCCTGTCTCAGTTACAGGTTGTGAGGCTGAAACTGTACATGTATGAAAGTATGTGTATTCCACAGTGGTGGGTACCAGTTCAGGCATGACATATTTTATGATCTTTAGACAGAAATATCTTCAGAAAAAAAATATTTGTTAAACGTAGTAGTGCCATTGTTTCTTGTGCTGATAACAAACTAATTTATGGTCACAGTAGTGCAAAACTTTCAAAATTTCCCAGTACAGCAGGTTTATGACTTCAGAATGCAAAGCATACACATTTTATTTGTACATCACAGAGAAATAATCTACCAAGATATCTCCATAGAATTTATTGTGTGGTTTTGCAGTGGTCATGCAGAAAAATGCTGACTGTTTAAAAATAATTATTGATTGTTATGATACAATTCTGTGTAGACTGTCAGTCTGATAAATTTAAAATATTTTTGACAAGATAAATTCAAAATTCAAGAGGTGATTTTGAACATGGATCTATCAACATAATGCATCAGAGAGAAATTGATTCCTTTACTTATAGCACCCTTGGCTGGCCTCCAGTTTCTTAGAAGTCATCACTTGTTAGGGTGTACCAGTTTTGGGTCCCCAATACAGAAAAGACACTGATAAACTGGAGAAGTTTAGCAGAGGGTCCCCAAGGTGTTTAGGGCTGAAGCACCTTCTCTGTGAGGAGAAGCTGCAGGAGCTGGGCTTATTCAACCTTGAGAAGAGATGGCTTAGCTGGGGGCTTACAGCAGCTCCCAACATCTGCAGGGAAGGGACCAAGGGACCTAGGTCCAGAGCAAGATTTCCAGTGATTTTGCCAGGATATCGCCTATTGTATTTTGTCCTTAAATATGAAGCAGGAATACCGGAGTTTTGCCATCAGCTTCAGAGAGGTCATGTCACACCAGACATGTGTCCAGCCCTGTGCTGACCAGGGAGCCTAGGACAGCTGGACTCTGCACTCGGGTCATAGCTAAATAGCTAAAATTAGATGGACTGAATCCAGGCATGAGAGTTAAAACACGATTGAATATTTGGGGGATTTCCATACGTACCTAAGCTGAGGTTGGCCACAGCTCCCTTTTCCTGGGAAGAAAGTTTCTATGACTGATACTCAGTTTCAAAGTTAAACATGTACAACATGTACGTATATACATTTTCCTTAAGTGTGTGGTTGCCAGACAGTGATTACAACTGATCTGATTTTACATGCTGACACACAATTAGATATGATATTGTGTCCATAAAGAACTCCAGTCAGTGCTCATGCATCATGCAGATGAAATTGATAGATTCTTGCATTTCTGTAGGTGTGTAATACTTACATATTGACTTGGATGTCTGTTTCAGACCTCTGCTTCTCACTCAAATAAAGTTAAAGTATGATGTATTTGAGACCTGAATACTGACATTAATTAAAATATGTATTACTTTAAAACACTAAAAGAAATACTTCTGTGTTTGTCATCCAGCCCATTCCCTGATACGTGCTGATATATACCAAACTCAATCACCCCCTACACTTCTGTGCTCAGTCTCTCAGAACACATTTTCTGGGAAGGCTAATTAAAAGCCAAAGGCATTAGATCAATAAAACACAAGAATAATTGCTGTAAACATGTTGAGAATGGTAAGTCTGCCTATTGGCATTTAATCTTTGAGGAATTGCTCCGGGTAAGAGCTTTTTTAAGTTTCTCACCTCAGCTGCATAAGTTTCCTTGGTGACTTTTGCTACCCTGTTTTCAATTACATAATTTGATTTAAATGTTGTTGCACCAGAATGATTAAAATACAGATTTAGCCTTTAATAAAAATCTGTTGCAGGGATGAAACACTGATTACATGTCATTGTATTATGTCATAAACCACTTATGCAAAGAACTCCAACAAATTTACATTGATTAGGCAAAAATCGATGGCCTGATGAAATACTTGGGAGTACATAGTTGAGAGAACCATCTTTCTAACATCACACAATGTAAAAATTCTTAATTTTTGAAACTCCAAGAGGAGCTCTTTTGTATCATCTTAGACACAAAGCTTTATCTAAGTTTAGGTTTAATGAGAGGTTTCAGTATCAAAACTGTCTTTTAAGGAGGCAAATCTTCATTTTGAATGGCAGTGATAAACATGAATTTAAAATACACTACAGTGTCGTTAAAAAAAAATAAATCCAAGAAAAAATACCTACTTTTCAAGATGTCTCCACAATTAAAGCTAATTTTACTTTCTGGTCTCTTGCTATAATTGGATGTTTAGTCCCACACCCCTGTTTACAGTTCTTGCTTGCCCTTTGTTCTGCCAACAGATCTTTGAGGAAAATTACAGGACTGCTATGCTCATAGTTCCTCACGTATAAAGACCAATTCCTGCCTAGAAAGGATATATCTGGCTGAACAGCTATCAAGTGGTGAGGGTTTGTCTTGCCTCATCTGTGTTGCTGGATGAGATCTACTTTTGCTTCTATCCACAGGGCACTCCCATGGATAAGGCAAAAAAAGAGGAGATATTTACAGCTCTTTCACTGCTCCAAAGAAAGTTCACCAAGATGTTACCAGAGGTTCAAAATAAATGAAAATGTATAGCCATCTCCAAAAGCATACAATAAATACGATTTTAAACATCATTTTGTATGTATTTTTTCACTGCAGTAGTGTTTCTCCTACATGCAGGTGCAGGATATCAGTATTTGCATTCTCTCCTATGCTTCTTTTCAAAGGTTGAAGGAGTTACAGATATGGGTCAAAATGGAACCCTACTTAAAAGGATCTGAAAGTACTGACTGGTTCCAATGGGATCTGAATGTGGGCCCTAGTGCTGGTATCTGGACTTCCAGAAAATTTCCAGAAGTAATTGGAATGGTCACCCTATTACCACCGTAGCCAGAAAGCTGGCACTCACCTATCCAGAACATTTTGATTTCTTTGAATACAAATTACAATGGGATATTCATTCTGAGGGTCTGCGGCACCCCATTCTTTAATAATGAAGTCCCAGCTTGCATGTGTAGAGGCAGTTCAAAATCAATACAGTGCAACTCACCAGTGAGTCCCAGGACACTGAAAGGGATGAGGAGCCTGGGTGGGATAGATGAAAGAGGCCAGGGACAGTCGCCAGTCCCGGGTCTATCTAGTGCGCACAGACCTGCCATGGCACAGTGCCAAGGTTTCTGTAATCACCTGTTATTGCAGAACTTCTGGACAGGTACAAATTTGAGCCTGAGAAATGTAAATTGTGTCCTTATAGTGATTAGGCAAAGAGGAAGCTTTCCTTGGTCAATGTGTGCCTCAGGTAAACAGAAAATGACTCATATGCGTGCATTGCCTCGGCAGATGGAACAGGCTGTAAATGGTACCGTTGCCAACCAAAAATTTTCACAAAATTTTGTAAAATAGTTTTGTACTGTGTCTTTCAGCAGTAAAGCTTTATTTTTTGTTTGTTTTTCTTTAGAACTGCAGTCTGCTAAGACTCATGTTTGTAGTTTATTCCTCAGGCCATGATTTCACCCTTTTTTTCTATTAAAGAATTTGCAGCCATCTTCCTTTACAGGTGTTGGGGTATAATTTCAACCGAAACACGTTTTTTTTCTGAAAGATAGGACTGGTCACTCATGATAACATCACACAGTGGCCTTTACCAGGGAAAAAAAAATGAGCTTGCTTGGCATTTAGAGGTTTCTGTTGCCCTGTGGGTTGTGGTAGAGATGTGGCCAGTATAGTGATTTAATACTTTTTCAGGTCAGGAAGGTTAGATTATTACTGAAATCTAAAACAATGAGGTAAACATTTGAAAATTCCTACTTCACTGAAGTTTAATTTGGGTGAGGAGGTGGTGAATATACTCAGAATGCATGTTGCTCGACATGCTTTGGGTTCAGTGCTCACCCATAAGCCCATGAATCACAGGCAGTTGCAAAAACTGCCTCAGGGAACAAGTTAACTTTAAATAAATTGTCTCCTTTTTAAGGTCTTTGCTGAACAGAAGACAGGAGGATTGGCTGCAGGATATTAACAGGAAGAAAAAGAAATAAATACATAAATATAAATACTAGATTAAATACCTATTTCCCTGTGATATATAACTTCATGAGGCATTTGTCATAAAAATTAAACAGGTCATGGGGGAGAGTACAGCACTGAATCCTGGCCTGTAAATGCCATTTATTATCACACTGATGAGGGAAAGGGCAAACAACTGAGTTTCTGTTTTATTGGTTGTTTTTAATGGTACAGAGATACTGCTTCTTACTGAGAGCTAGACAAGTTTTTACAGGCACTAATCTAACACAGCGGTACAAAGCCAAGTGATAGCTTTATATCCCTACAACTTCCGTTTGCAAAACCAATTGATAAAGGAGTTGAAAAGCAATTTACAGTGAACTCGTGGTTGTGTCAGCAAGAAAAGAACAAAGAACTATTCCACGGGAAGACTTGGGGACTACTGTAGTTTCAAGCAGCACATTATCTGCTACAGCTCTGAGGCACTGAGGCCTGAGCAACAGGCCCTGAGCCAAAGCTGACCTCTAGATGAACCCGCCAGCCAAACATTATATATGTATCTAGTATCCAATCATTAGCAAAATATGCATGATCATTAGTAAACTATGTATGATCATTAGCAAAAGATGTAGCTTAGGTAAAATATAATCTCTGGTGAAGATATAGTGCATCCTTCCTTGCTTAGAGGCAGGTGGACAACAGACGTTTGGTCTTGTTTGGAAACCAGTGGTTAAAATCCAGTAGATAAAGGAAACTTTATTGGCTCCTCCCTGAGCCTGGACAGGCTTTGGTGGGATCTGAGAGGAAAGTGAAACCAGATGTTTCTGTATTTGAAATTATGTGAGCTTGTTTATTCACTAGCATAAAATCTGGACCCTCTTGCAGCAACTTTGGAGACCTCACCTACAAAGGGACGCCCTGTGTAGGATTTCCCAATTGCTGGGACAGGCTCTCCGAACCCTGGCTGCAAGCGGGGCTCCCCAGCAGCTTTGGGTGGATCCGGGTGATGGTAATGTATTAGGGCAATTGGTGATGTATCTTTCTTAACCACTATTGCTAACCTTGAGTAGTAATGATTAGGTTCTTATCTGTTTTATTGCTTACATCAGGGTATCGTAGGCTACTTTTATATGTGTATATTGCCTTTTTTTCTGTATAAATTTGAAACAAGCACTAAATCAAGGTTATTTTCTGTACTGTTGTCTGTATGCTATCTATTGACCCTGTCAAATGGCAAAACAAGTTCACAAGAAGATGTACAATAAGCTAGGTAACCTGTAATGCTTGGGGTTCAGCTGTGTCTGTTTTCGGTCACAAAAGGAAGTTCTTTCCCTCCTGTTTACGACAGTTCTTTAGAATCCAGAGGCCGTGTCTGAGAATCTCTAAAGCATTGTCATGATTCTTTGGTGATTGTACATGAAAACTGACTTGAGATGTTGAATTTTATAATGGCCCATCTCTGACTAGATCTGAGTCCAGACTGACATGCAAAAATAGACAAGTGTTTTGAAAGAATGTAATTTTACTGGTTAATATCCAGAACCTGAATTGAGGCATCTCTTCACTTTGCTTACAATTTCCAGGATAAAAGAGAACAACCAAAGCTCTAATCATGCCAGATGCTGATCATTCTCCAGGAGCACGCACGCCTTCTCTTTGGAGGCCAGTTACTAAATTTGCAGTTCTGATTTTTGATTGCTCCACTTGGGAGCCTGTAGGAGTAGACTGTTCTTTTAGGAAGAAATCAAACAAAACCCTGAGTTTATCTCTGACTCAGATAAACTGTGTTGTTTTCTTAAATGACTTTCAGTGATACTAACTTTTATTTATGCCTGGAGTTTGATGAACACAAAATAGTATCAACACATCCCAGGTTTCCCTCCACTAAGTTGGCAGAGGGTAATCAGCACAACAAACTGTTTCTACAACCCTGAGTTTTTCTTAAGAGCTCTGTCTGTACTTGGATAAACACAAAAGTGAAGTCACACACAACTGAATTCTAACAGAAACAGTGCAATGGAACCATATAAATAGAGTAGGTTTATTTAGCCCCAGTTTCATTAACAAGTTAAAGACCCATATAAAACATAGGAATGCATATATATTTTCTCACCTGGAGATTTAATTATTCTAACAGATCCAAAGAGATTGTAGACTTTGTATTGTGGAAAAGAGGCAATGAGGTTGGAGAACATTTTGTATATCCAAAAGTATCCAGAGCATCACAGAATTTAAAGACGGAAATATGTTACAGAGCTTTGCATCAGGGAATGAGTGCAGAAGCTGCCTTCTGCCTTCTGGTATTACCATCCCTTGGGGCACCCTGCATATTCAAAGAACTGGCCAGGACATTAATACTGGTTTCCCAGTTGCCATGTTTTATGTGTATCTTTGTCTTCATTGCCCTTCTCCCTTAGATTCCAGAGAGACCAAAGCCATAGTCAGCAAGGTACTCATGACAGAGGTTGGAGGTACAGCAGCTTCCTGCTGGAGGAAAGTAAGAAATTACGGTTTTCGTATTAAACTTTGAGTCAATAAGAAGGGAGTTATCCTTCTTGGTAGAAATCACCATTGGGAAGCAAAAAAAAAGGGTCCAGCCTCACATATAGAAGAATGTGGGTTTTGTCACTATCCAAAACGCAAGCCAGTATGGAGGACAGTGTGATGACTTACACTAGCAGAGACTGAAGCGGGGAGTTATAGGAATCAGTGTGTATCAATACAGGGCACATCCTTGCTGCCCTCCAGGGTTAAAAAGTCCCCAGCATACTGAGCGCACCCAGCAAGGATGACCTTAGCAGGCAGGTGATCTCCTTGCACCACATCCTAGAATAAACATGGCTAGCTTTTTACTGAATGGTCTTCTTCCTGACACACGCTGCCTGTGCTGTCCCTGTTTTTACTTCTGATTTGTAGTATCAAGAATAATCATTATAATCACCACCATTTTACTATTTCCTTTCTACTTTCTGATATTCTATCTCTTGTTTACTTTTCTTCTTTCTACTCTTATTTTTTGGTTCTTCCTCATTCATATCAAACTGAAACAGTGCAGAGGTGCTGACAGAGGTGGCAGAACTTTACTGAATACTTTATGAGGAAAGGAGACACTTCGGTCTGCCAGTGGCCACCTCAGCCTTCAGTCCCATACACATCAACTGCTTTATAGGCTTGTAGATGATCTGCTGCCATGGAATCAGAGAAGATCAGAGAAATGTTATAATACAATATCCACAAGTCCAGGAGTACAGATGCATATGCACAGGAGGTCTGAGATAAGGCTCGGCAGTGAATAATGTGGGAGGACGATAAGGAGCAATAAATAACCTGGACTTGCATTGAGACAGAGTTCTCAGGGTGAGGTCTGTGGGCATAATTGCCAAGCATCCAGAGCTGCTGTGCTGTCCTAGAAGCAAACTGCAGTGGTCTTTCCACCTAAAAATTAAATTAACCTTCAGTGGGGATCATTGTGTTATCTTTTAACTATAATGAGAGTTTAGGTACCCTCTGGATGTGTGAACATGTAGCTGCTTTAGTCTCAGACTGAACCCCTTGTTCTCTAGTTCTCAGAATAAGTGGTGGGAGAAATTCAAAACTATTAAAGTTACAGCACAAAATCTCACAGACATGTGAACAAGATTATTACTGTTTTACAACTAAACAGGATTACAAAGAGAATTCAGAGCAAAGCAAGTAAAATTAATGACCTTCTAAAGAGTATAAGGAAGCAAAGTAACCTTGCTTAAAATCGCTGGCACTGAAGTAGTCCACAAATGCCAGGATCCAACTGTGCCTGGCTGTTCATTTTATATACACCTACATCGCTCTACGACAATTTGCAAACAGTGTGACAGAATGGAGGATTGCCTACTCTTGAAGTGCTTGATTATTAATGAACTCATAGGAACCCTGCACCACATTTCAGGATAGGAAGACAGGACTACTATGTGCAAGTGAAACTGTAGGTTTGTTTGAGTAAGCAGCATGTAATTATCCAGACTGGAAGGTGGCCAGTGCACTAAAGCTGACACTCTATCACTAACCTTGCAGCATTCAGAACCCAGTATATTTGCAAATGGTTTGCTGCAGTTCGTTTTC
Organism: Falco naumanni; assembly: GCF_017639655.2. Classification (NCBI taxonomy): domain Eukaryota; kingdom Metazoa; phylum Chordata; class Aves; order Falconiformes; family Falconidae; genus Falco; species Falco naumanni. Next base: position 87,653,294 of record NC_054056.1, read on the forward strand.
CAAGGTTCAGCATTGGACAGGAATATATTTTCTATTCTATTCTGACGGCAGCACATCCTCCTCCTGATTATAGTCCCACAATCTACTTCTGCTGTCTGGCTTTAATTCTGATACCTTTAATTTTTCTGTATTAGGGAAATGGAAGACTCAGAACAATAGCTTATTCCTTCCTTTCCAACAGCCTGGACACATTTAAGTGGCAGTGCAAAATTACTCCCCAGAGCCTTCTCTCAGGTCCAGACAACACAGGTCTTAGAATGTGAGAGTCATGCACGTCAGGATGAAGGTCATGCACGTCAGCATGAAGGTCATGCACATCATGAGCACTTCACAAAGACTCTCTTTACTGTGTCCCAGGGAGTACGAGATATCTTTGAAATCACAACCATTAGCAAGCCTGCCAAACTTTGCTTATTTTTAATTTATCTGGTAAGCTGCTGTCAAAAGCAATGTTCTCTTTCCTCATTCCTCAGACAATATCAAATGACTAAAGAAGGGAGATCAACAAGTCACTACATGGAATAACTGGGAGGGAGAGGTCATTCGGTTTGTGCTGGGGTGGGAGCAGAAGCCAGTTCAGCTGTAGGGTTTGTTTTGGAATGATGTGAAACGGGTGGGAGGTGCAGAGATTTGTTGAGACAAAGGCTGGTACCTGCAAGGAAGAGGCTATATAGGCTTGTTGGCAGAACTCAGTTTACAGGAGCAAAATCTTTTATGAAGCATAGCTTACAAACTCTGCCACCTGGGTTTCAGGCAAGGATGCCTAGTTTAATGGAAATATCATGCTTCCAGATATTGCATCAGCTTTTGGAACTGGAACCAAACAATGGGTCTTTTAATAATTGAAATATTTATATTGTGAACTACTTAGCTTTGCATTTTCCTGTAATGGCAAAGCTTTGGCCCCTGATGATTACATTCTCCAGAGAGAAAGAACAAATTAACAGAGTTTTTAATCTTGTGTATGTGGGAGGGGAGAGTGAGCCTGTTGCTGTCTGGCTCCAAGCCAGAGCAGCCAGCACCTAAATAGAAAGCAAAATTGCAAAACCCCAGATCTAACAATAGAGAGGAACATGGACTCCATTGTTCTTCTGAGCACATTTCTACAGCAGGTAGAACATAGTAATGCCTCATGATTTAAATCTGTGGCACGGAATGACTGTTCATTTTGTTATTTGTATTTATCTAATTCTGATGGACACCCTATGATTTTGCATTAGGCAAAACGTAATGCTTCTGGTTTTTTTGATAGACCTGACTCTTCAGAGTAGTAATTTATATATTTTTTTAATTATTATTAAGACTTTTCCTGGGCATTTTCATGAGGTTGCATTTTGGACACCTTTTTCATGCACCATTGAAACTGTTGACATGTTTACTGAGCGTAGCCAAACAACAGAGTAATTTTGTATTTCATAAATAATAGTGAACAGGCTCACTAGACAGTGCCAGAACATTTTTGAAGACTAACTGCCCCAGAGCTGTCTTTAAATGTTTATTTAACTAACTACTCTGTCACTGAGATTTTGTCTTGCTGTATTTAGTGATGTCAGCATTGATTTCAAGAGAAATATATTGAACAACGAAGCTTTTTATCATCATTACTTCTACTGAAGGGCCTTCTAAGAATTCATCTTCCAGAGTTTGTACTGCCAAAGCATTTTTGTACTATCTCCTTCTGTGTCTGAGGCCTTTGTGAAAAATCTTGAATTAAATGTTCCACTCACATTCTCAGTGACAGCAAGTGCTCATATTTTCTGCATCTCTACACTTTTATCTTTCCTCAGAGTGCTCTCTGTTCACCTCTGCGTTGTTTCTTTAGTAAACTATTTGGAAAGCTGTAAGAGAAGGAAGTGTTGGGGAACTCCTGTAGCAGTAATTTTACCTAAATGGCTAGAGATGTCCACTCAAAGGCAAACTGTAGTAGCATAATAATGAGAATATAAGTGAATATAGCTGCTTAGCATTAGGCAAAGCAGTAGCTTGTTAGTTCATTGATCCCAGCACTATTAAGCTAGAATTTATTAGTTTGGGGGTTGGCTTTCTTTTTAAGTTTCAATCTTACAAGTAATGTTTCTACTTTTAACTTTACGAGTTTCTCGATAGCTAGGTAAACGTACAGTACATGCCTGACTTTCAAAGTCTCTACCAGGAACTAGCTTTTGAGGTGAACAGGTTCAACTTTCTAAAATGTTCACAAGGTTGAAAGCTTCCTCTTTTAGAAAAACTTTTTGTTCTTTTCCAACCCCAAAAAGCACTTAAAAACTTTAATATAACTCCTCAGAATTTAATTGCATATTAATATAGTATACATTACATAAAATATAATCATGCATTTATATTCTCATCAAAATAAACACTATAGAAATAACATTTGAGACATTATTCCAAATGCATGTGAGGGAACCATAAAATAAAACAGATGGCAAGGGCTAAATAAAGAATGGTAATCAAAATGGTATTAAGTACTTTGAAAATAGGACAATAGTTTTGATTAACATCACCAGGAATTACAGTGATAATGGGAAGGTCTACAGAGCTCTGAAATGTTTTTTGGTGTTCCAGTCTGAAATAATCTACTGTGAAAGAAACAGATCTCATACCATTTAGTCAGATCAGCTTTCTACATTGACTTCAGCCAGTATTTTCCTCTATGGAGAGCAGAGGTCATGATGAAAAATAGAATATGAGAATTCAAAGCTTATTGAAAATTAATTTTCACTACTTACCTTTTATTGATTATGGCAGTGACAGTTAGTACCAATAGTGTAGTATAGCAGACTTGTACTTCCTTAGCAACCACTAAGTATTTTTGAAAAGAGATAAAAGGATTTTGTAGGCTATTGTAAAGAAAAGGAAAGGTTAAAAGGGGGCTAGTTTGATGATAATACACTGAACATTACAAAGCATACAAATACTGGTGCAGTATATAATTTTATTTTATAAAATGAATTTTTTCTTCACATAACCCAGCATCTGTTTATTCAAACTACTCAAATTCAATTCCTAATGGACCTATAAATTTCCTATAAAGTGGGTTGACCTCCTTAGTAGCAAGGAACATATGGACAGTGTGACACAGTTCTTTAGATGTCAGAATAGGCTTTGCATACCAGTGCGGATCTCAGCTATGCCTGAGTTTGAAGTGGAACAATTACATACTGGGAACATATTGTAGAGGCAGATTTACTAACTCAGTCATGAAAATTAAGAGCAAAATATTTACAGTTAAATTAAGGTCGGAACTGTGAAACAAATGAACTCCTGCTGGATTCATTTGTAAAAGTACAGAATAGGATGACAGTGTTTGAGTTCTCAGGGTCGAAATATGAGCACATTTGTTGTGCCTTTCTCTTGTTTACCTCATAATAAAAATTAACGATAACCTCTCCATTTTATGCTTTTCCCTCCTTCCCTTTGCACAAGGGCAATGGGAATTATAACACTAACAAAACTATGTGAAGAAAATAGGGTAGGGTAAACTTTATCCTTTAGCTACAGCTGTTGAACTCATTAGTTCCGTAGGACTAGTGAGATCCAGCAGAACAAAGAATTTCTCTTAGGGGATTTAACTGAAGGGTCTAAGAAGGTCTAATCCAGCTCTTGGAGAAATCAATGTGAACTTTTCCAATGATTTCAGAGAAAATTGGATCAGATCCAATGGTCAGAGAATTCTGAGTTAAAGCTGAAATCTATCCCGTTTAGTCTTATGTGCTATTTCAGCTCCCACTCCAGTCAAAACCTGCCAGAATAAATGAGAAATTACAGAACAAAGTTTGATTTAATATGGCTTGATCTGTGTTTTCCCACAGCTGCTCCTGCATACCCTATTATCCCAAAAGGCACATAATGAAACAAATAAATATAAAGCTCACTGTATACACAATTATTATAAACACAAGCCTGTTCCTAATGGGTACAATATAGATAAGGGGGAATTAATCTGTGCTTTAAAATCTGGTTTCGATATGCAAACAATTTTATTGAAAGTAATTTTTATTGTAAGCTGAAACCAAAATTGTCAAAAATACTGCTGAAATCCATTCCCTGACTTTTATTGGTGTTGATTTTAATGGAATTAGTCAGAAATCAGTGTTTTCTAATGATAAACAGCCAGCAAAGACTTCATTCCTTTTTAGTTACCTAATTCCAGTTACTTCAAATGAAGAAAGCTGATGGTGTATAAATAGAATTGGTATAAAAATATACCTATATACGTCACAAATACTGCAGCATTAATCCTACAGCATGGGTATGCACTTCCTCTCCCTCAACCCTACAGACATTTTCCTTCACATTTTCTGTTCTAACAGTATGTACAACCTGTCCTTCAAATATCTCTTTAAAAGAAATATTAGTACTGGCAGCCAGTATATTGTAGATGGACCATGACAGAACAGAAGTATCTTGCTTAAAAAAGTACCTGCCCTGGAGCATTTAACAAGAATGTCAAACCCTAAACTAGGTCAGCCTTGTAATTCTGAGCAGTCTTCTCGTGACAAGAGTAATGTAAACAACAGGCTAAGTTTTTCTGTGCAGTTACCACCCTCATGTTTGCCATATGTCTCTTGGCCTGTTTTTATAATTGCTCTGTTGCTATTTGGTACTCAAAGCTTTCATTCATGGACACCGAAAAGTTAGAAGGAATTCAGAGCTGGCAGATGTGTCAGCTCTGGCCACAACAGGCAAGAGATGCAGGAGGGCAGTTCTCTGGGCCACAGGCGGCACAGTTCCTCCTTGTCCAAAAAGCTGTATCAATCGTATTCCTAGAATAATTTCACCCCAGACCTCAGGATTCCTTACAGGTTTTATACCTTTACAGTGAATGTTATTTACCTTAAAACAGCCCAGAGGAATACGAATGCTTTAAGAGGCTCAGCACACTTGCTGGTGGTGGACATGGCTGTTGGGTGACAGCAGCCTGGTGAATGACTGAGCCCAGCGCAAGAAGCAAATGTTGGGACTGGAATGGGGACTGATAGATGACATGTTTCCTTCCCTTTTCCTCCATGGGATGTTTCTATTCTGGAAAGTGGAACATGTCCATGTTCCTGGGACAAGGTCACTAAGGAACAATTACCAGTGTTCCAATTTCACCAGAATATATATGGCACCCTCAGCCATATGTTTAAGCAGGACTCAGAAATGGCATTGCAGTGGCAAGGTTAAGCAATTTTGCTGAATGGAAACAAAAAGTGATAAAGTTAGCAAAAAGGAAGAATGTTTTATTTTAAGGAAGAGGATAGGAAATCAATTCCTCTTAGAGTAGCAAGTATTTTTCTTTCAAGTGTGTATATCTCAAATAAACAGTTAATCATTGTATGCCATGTGTTCTTTAAAATGGCTCTTATGATCAGCTGTACTATGTTTCAACACATATTTGGGTAAGTTTATTTGTTTTTTTCATCGGTACAACTGACATTCATTCAAAATGTACACTTAGGACAATTAATATTAAGTAGATTCCTGTGATCTATTTAAGTACGTTTGTACTAAAAATATTTTAGAGAGAAAAATATTAATTTGCTCTGATTGCAGCTGACTTCAACAAATTTCAACTGAGTTAATTTGAGAAGGTAAATCTAATGTCTAGATGTAACAAACCTTTAATTGGTGACTGGAACATTGCACTCTGTAATTCTGCTGTCCTGAGTGTATTTTCATTTGCTATCAATAATTAACATTTTGTCTATGAAACAGAATACATCATCACAAAACACCTGTTAATGACATTGATGAAAGAAATAAACTGGAAATAAACTTGGAAGTAAACACAGTTATCGTTTAACGAGCAAACTGCCGTTACTCCTATTACTAACCTCCTTAGTACTTAGTTTAATTATGGCACTGGAATGCATGCTTAACATTACCCATAACAGTTAATGAGCCAATTCTTCCAAAGTCATCTATTAACCAGTAATCTAATTTCAGGGAATAACCAATAAAGATGGCAGTGGGCAATCATGAACTCTGCAGCCCTACTTCGACACTCATTAATACTAGACATCTCAATTAGCAGACCACCTGCCAGTATGTATTTAATCTAGATCAGGCATAAATCCATAATCACATTTCTGTGGAAATAACCAGAGCAAACAATACGGTGTTTTGTCACCTTTTTGTTGCCTGCATAAGGATAAATAGTACTAATCAGGAATAAGGTCTGATAGAATGAAATTAAGCTTTTACTTTTTTAGTGTGTAATTATTTTAAATCACACTTCAACCAGGAGAATGAATTTATTCCCACTCAATTCTTAATGCATGTGGCCATGGCATTTTTTCACCCTAAAATATCTGTTGCCCCGGAAGGTATGAGATTAAATTGGCCAGGTTTAGTTAGTAAGGACAGGGAAGGAACTAGGAGGAATGTTTTGTGCCTCGCTTGGTCTATGGTGCTGCACATGACAAAATGAGCAGACATCAGATTAATTCAAGTGGAAACCCAAAACCAGAGTAGTGAATTCTGCCCAACAAGCCTAGCCAGTACTGATGTGTGGGTGGTGTCAAGGCAACAAAGCAGTGTCTGTAGCAGTTTAGCAGTCTGAGGGTATGATTGCTATGTGGGACGTTTTCATTTCTGTGATAAAGAATTGCAATGCATCAATTAAGAACAAAGGACTGCTTCAGAAAATAGAACCAATGGTCAGGAAAGGTCATCCAAAGTATGGTGTGGAGAAGCTGGATGCCCTCTCATGTAAATAGTTTTCACACAGGTATTCTTCAATCCAAATAAGTGTCATTTGAATGATCTCCTATTTCAGTGGGTACTCAGCTATTTTACAGGCAGGCAGGGTGTACAATTTCATATTCAGTAATTGTACAAATTGGAAAGGCAGATATATTTAAATTTTGATTAGTAGATTTCCATTTAAAAAAGCATGCAGAGAATGACCCGAAATCTGCAAGCTATGCATTGCTAGGGTTTTTTTTAAGTCACTGGAGTCATAGGCAAGGTTTACAAGACAAAATAAGCACTCAAGCCTGTTCTTAGAAAGAACAGTGTTTCCTTATTTTTGTTTTCTTTGTGCAGGTCCCTAGAAAATTGCCTCTAATAGATGTACAATATATGGTTCGAATATCCCCTCAAACAGCTTTCAGAAGGCAGATTGCTGTCAGTTATTGTATAGTACCTTATTTGGATATATATACACACATATATGTTGATATATTTGTACCAGTTATCTGGGGTTCTTCATATTAGCTATTGCTCAAATTGTAGTTTAGTCTTGACAACATATTGCAATTTGCACTGGCTTATTCCCTGATGTGACATTCCTGTCACTCAATGACTGTCCAGGAGAAACAAAGTATACTGAAGTGGAAACAGACACTGGAAATGTGAGAAGCAATGAAAGACTCTCCATCTAAAATGAAAAGAACCCAGGTCTTCTTAATTGTAAGTTTGCTTTTATACAAAAAGAAAGATCTCATTAACATTGCAAGATCTGCCACCACCTGTTTTCTCCTTGTGTAAGTGGAGATTTAGATCATCTGTTAATAAAACACAAGGCTTGCACCTCTGCTCTTAATCTCAGACTTCCACTACTGTTTGGGATATGAATATTGTGGATATGCTTTAGATGTATGTTACTTCAGAAATATTTCTTTTGTCACATTTTAACGTGAAGCAGAGCTGGTGTCTCAAAAGATCAATAAAAAGAAGTAATCTAGAGTCAAATAACTGGAATTCACCTCATTAAAAAGGGAATATTACAGAGACAGCAGTAACAGGTGCAAAAATGGGCTTATAGATAAAAAACCTGACCAGTCTTGTCGTTTGGCCTCATTATATTCTGAACAAGAACTGATTTTCTTCACATTTCAGAGTTACAGAGAGACAATTAGTTTCTGTATCTATGCAGCTAAGGTAAATTCTGGAGATGGTAATGACATGCCATAATGTATTAATAATAGTGTAATCATTAAAAAATATTCATAATGAATTTCTAGTCTTCAAAAAATGGATTGAACTAGAAATACATGTTTTACCTATCTGTGTTAGGTAAATAACCGATCCCTTCCTTGACCACATAACAACTAAGAAAAATGCAGAGTCAGAAGGGTATGCTTGTGCTGCTCAGGAGACAAGTGAGCATCAGGGTGCTGCTGCCTGTCCTGTTAAAGTGTTTGTTCATTCCCAGGCTCCCTTTGTGTTGCATTGACTAGTTCTCCTCAAGACAGATACTAGCGAAGGGGCTAGTCCAAAGAAGGGTGGACTTCACCACTTGGTGCTATTGGGAGCCAGACATCAGCCTCTCTCCTAGAGCTCTTTAAGGTGGTTCCACTCTTAAGATGCCCGCTCAAATGCAATTAAATTATCCAGACAGGTATTTATCTCAGCTTTTATTTAAAGCTTCTATTTCTGGGATCCCAATTGCAGCACATCAAAGTTCTCATATATAATAATTCAGATTTTTAAAAAATATCTAAACTACCTACTGAATTTTAGATTACTTCATTTCTTTCACATCCAACATTTGGAGCTGTTGCTCCCATCCCTTCTATAAACAACCCTTTACATATATAAAAGATCCATACTTTTTCTTTTCTAGGCTAAGCAAGCCTCATTTTTTCAACTTTTCTTCACTTTTTATGTTTTGATTTTTTTTTTTCTGGGCTCTTTTCCATTTATTCCACTCACACACTTTCAGTGTGGTAGATAAAAGTCAATGTAATTCTCAAGTGAAGAACTAGGCCTTACCAATGTCAAACAGACTGCAGTAATTTTCCCCCAGATATAACACACAACACTTACTAATTAACTAAGAGCTAAAATTAGCCTTTGTTGTTAGTATGTCTTGAAAATCATAATATTACCAGCTGAAGTTGAATTTGAGGGGCACAAAGGATTAGTTTGATATGTTCTGTTCTTGACATCCATAGTGCTTGCTGCTCAGCACCACACTTGCCCCTGACAGCTAGCAAGTTTATCATTTAGTAATTTGTTACAGGTTCTTTCCTGGAGCACCTTTTATCTTCTTTTAAAATTAGGTAGTAATCTTGTCCTTCATGTACCCTATGATATTACCCTTCATCATCAGAGGTGCAGGCACTGCGGTGACTAGTTCCTGAAGTACTTCAGGATTAAGTTCATTAGTTGCTACTGATTTGTGTATATCTTGCTATTAAACAAATGGGTTTTACTAAGTCAGCTTAGGCTAAAACCAAGGAAACATGACAACCACTGTTTAAAATGTACTCATTTTGACTCCAAAGTAGTAGAAACAGTTTTAGTCATTTTATTAACAATGTTGGTCAATACCTTAGTTGTTCTCAAAAGTAGCTGGTGAATTTTGGGGCTCATGATGTAAGCAGTCAAGAAAGGCCCATCACAAGGAATGTAAACGCCATGTAAAAAAAGAGGCAGAGAGAATGCGTTGCTTATAAAAAATGCAAGGAGGGAATTAAGTAATTCAAAATTGTTGCACAAACTGCATGACAGGAAATTCCATCTGAATGTGAGGAAGAACTCTTTACTTTGAGGGTGACAGAGCACTGGAACAGGCTTCCCAGAGAGGCTGTGGTGTTTCCTTCTCTGGAGACATTCAAAACCTGCCTGAACATGACTCTGTGCAACCTGCTCAGGTGAACCTGCTTTAGCAGGGGGCTTGGACTAGATAATCTCCAGAGGTCCCATCCAACTCCAGCCATTCTGTGATTCTGCAATTGTCTTTTATGCTGTAGAAGTAATTTAAGCGGGGGTGGGTGGGGGTTGGGGGCACAATTCTGTGTCCTTGATTTTGTGTACGGTATCTTGGCATGTTTTAGCCAGTGCAGTTTATAGTCTCCCAGAGTACTTGTGGTGTTGGGACAGGGATTAGCAAAAGCATTCTTGTTTGGCAATTGGCATGGAGCTACACTGCTTGTTGGCTAAGAGTATGGCTGTAGCTATTCTGTGCCAGCTCTAAAGAACAATCAAATTAATCTTTAGTTTATTATAATAGTGTAATTATTTTCTGTGTTACACCGAGAAGTTAAGACTTGGATTCAAACTTCTCCTAAGTCCTGTTTAGATTTGAGGAGTTTTGCTGCATTTTAATTTAACATACTTGAAGACACACTGTCCAACCAGTTAGCTAGACCCACATTAAGAACCACTGAGCCTCCAAAGTCTGTGTACATATGGAAAGTGCAAATACTCATAGAGAGACACATATACAGACAGAAAGGACAAATAAAACTTGTTTAATGCAAACATTCAAGGTGTGGCTTTTGGAGAGCTTGCTATGTGTGTCTGGCAACATTTTTCTCCAAAGATGACTTTTGCTTAATGAAATTCCTTTAAACTTGGCTGGGAAAGCAAACTTAATGAAACTTTGATAGTACCTGGACCAATATAGTAACAGAAAATCCTTCAGGATTTTGGTGACAATAGGGAGAGAACAAGGACACTCAAAACCCCAGTAAATTTGACAGATTTGCCTTCTGTTGTGGGGGGTTTTCAGCACAAAAAGATAGCAAATATTGAAAGAAAATTCAAGCAAAAATTATGTCGTGATCAAGCTCTCTTCTAAAATAATCAGAAATACAAAAAGATTTCTAAGTTATAGTTTTAATATCTGAAGATGTCCTTAGTCTGTTTCAGTGAAAAATTTCACTGTTCACAGTTAGGGAGTTCTCCATGAGCAAAGGATGTAGGAAGGAGGTTATGGCCCTGTGATCCCTTTATTCGTATTAGAAAAGGCTGTTATTTATTGGAAGAGTGACATACACACATACACACAGACACACAGACACACAGACACACAGACACAGACACACACAGACACACACAGACACAGACACGCAGACACAGACACAGACACACAGACACAGACACAGACACACAGACACACAGACACACAGACATACAGACACACACAGACACAGACACACAGACACAGACAGACACACACACAGACACAGACACACACATACACAGACACAGACACAGACACACACAGACACAGACACACACAGACACAGACACAGACACACTCTCTCTCTCTCTCTCTCTCTCTCTCTCTCTCTCTAAGTTTCCAGGATTCCTACAATAGAAGTTTGAAGTCCAGTTAAATAAACTGCAGAGCATCAAATACCCCTTTCCTGACACACCAAAGACCTGTAAAAGTCTTCTCTGCGTGTGCTTGGGTAAACAGAGGACTCTGCTGAAGGGAACTGCACCTGAGCTGTGCTGGACTAGAGATAAAGCTTGTGTAGAGTACTGAGTCCCTCACTCACTGACCTCTGTTGTGAGCTTCCTCTGGGAGTTGTATATGCAGGATATAAAAAGAAGACAGCCCTCTGAAATAGTAAAATACCAACTATTTCATGGCTTCATCAATCAGAACCCTTACTTTGGATTTAACCAGGAAATCTCAGGCTCCCACTACAAACCATAAAGGACTGGGAAAAAGAAAAGATAAGGTGATGAATCTGTGATTACTTTTATGGAGAGAACACTTTTGATAATACAGTCTTCAGTTGATAGGTGAATGCAAGGTCAAAATACTGGAGGCTGGTGCTGGGCTGTAAATCTAGCAGCAGACTCAAAACAATAGAAATTAAACAGTGAAACAACCAAACATACAAAGAATGTGGTTGGTTCTCCATCTGTGAACAGATTATAAAAGATATGTTCTGGCTCAAACAGGAATTAGGTCAAGGAATTTCTGTGCCTACAAGGTCAAACACAGATGATCACAAGAATCCTTTTGGTTTTTATAGTACCTGAATCCATGTTTCTCCACAAAGCAGTACTGCTTAATTCATCTCATCTAACTTAACCATCTACAAAAGAAGCATCTAGTCCTAACTAGACACTGGGAATTCCTCTATAATCTCTGGAGAGAGACGGTAGTCCTTAGAGGGCCGTCTTTCTCCATAGCCATTGGGAAGATGAAACCTACTTTTCATGCTGGTATTTTTTGAAGTGGAAGTTAGGAAACAACTTTTTCACCCAGAAATTAACATTTTTTTGCATTTGAAAAACAAAAGGCTCTTTGATACAGCAGACATTATAAGCAAACTCATAAGGAATTTCTAAACCTTCTCCCAAAACTCTGATATCATATCCTTTCAGTTCTCACAGTCTCTTAACTTTCTTTTCTCAGGCAACTACTTCATGTATTGTTTTAGTAAAAATTACAAAAAAGAAGTACCAAAACTCTGAGATGGTTACAATTGCAGCACATTGCAAGTCAGAATGTCCCAGAAGAACTTGCAACAGATAAGTTTCCCAGCCAAAACCTTATCAAACATATTCCAATATTTTTTTTGTTAAGTGAGTGACTACACGCTGTTTCAAACCCTGGGAGTTTAGGTTGTCTCCAGCAACAGCTCTTTCTGCTTGTACATTAATTAAAAAACAAACAAACAAACAAACAAACCAAAAAACATCAAAACAAACTATTTTTTTCTCAGTATGGTTAAAGGATGATTCCTGTTAACATTATAATTTTTTATTTATTTTGAACTTCACTGGTTTTCATTCATCACATATATCAGAGGTATTTTCAGGCATCACTGGTGCCCTAGGGTTTTGTGTGCTTTGTATATCCCCAGTGAACGTTCACTTTAAGAGCTGCAGACATCGCAAGTGGACAGATATCCTGCATACACAAAAGAGACTGGTCAAGCATCAAGACAGCAGGGAGACCTTGACCACTTGATCTCAAACAATTAAAGGAAAGCAGTAGCTGAAAGCAGAGAATTGGGCTTTTTGAATTAAAGGATAGCATTTCTAGTGAGAGATACAATTCCAGCTTTAGATAGCTTAGATGTTATTTGTGTTTCAAAACAGTTACGTTCAGAATTTAATTAAAGCATATGGGGCTCCAAATTAGTTTAACAGTCAGGCCTTACTAATCTGATTGCAGGATCAATGGTATAGTTTGCATGAGACTCTGAAATGCAAGCAAAATTTACAGTAAGTTATTAAATCAGAAAAGTGTGTGTCACACAAAAACCTGCACTGATGACAAAGTTGTCTAAGTAGTTAGCCTACTTGAACAATTTCCTATCTGCTCTTTCTGTCTGTGTTACTAGTGGCCTAATGTAAGCTTTGATGTAGAACAGTACTGAAAGAACTGATATTTTTAGATTTTACAGCCTAAGGTATTTTTCTTTTGTGTGTGTGCCTGTTGGAATCTTACTTCAGTTATAGCTGGGGAGTATCCACAATTCCTCTTGATTCCAAAGCACAAAGGGAAATCGGGTGTGGGGGTTTTCTAACAAAAATTTCTAAAAAGGCGCTTATCATATCATCCTTCAGAGTATCTGAGATCTTTGGAAGAAAAATGCCTGATATTCTATGAGATTCTCATGATCAGTCCCCTATATCACAGTCAAAATCACAATGATTGCAGGGAAGTCTTATAGTTACGCTTGCAGGGAGGGAATGCAATGGAAACTGGTTTGTTTGCTCTTATATTTTCTACAGTTTAGCAATAAAACTAATAGAAATACTTATATTAGAATATGTAAGATACTGGTGACAGCTAATCTGAATGGAAAATTACAGCTAGTACAATTGATGATAATTGTGTTGCCAGCAAGTGAAGAGTTACTGAATCTTGCTGAAATGCCCTGAAATGGGAAACTCATAGACTGGCTTAATCCTAAGTATTCCCACAAGGAAGGTTTAAAAAAAAGGCAACTTAAAGGTCTGTAAAATTAGGTCTACTTTGCCTATATAATAAATATTCTGAAAGCAGATTGAAAAAGTTAAACATAACATGGACACCAAAAGGATAAGAATGATCCACTAGGCTGTAATAATACATGAACTGTTGTGTTGTTCTATCAAAATGTTTTCAGTAAATGCAATAGCAGAATTCACATCTCCTTTATGATTTATATGGATTTTTGTTAATCTGTAATGAGTTATTAAAATCTAAGACACAATGTAATTAATAACAACAGCAACAATAGTGCTTAGTTGCAATGTGGTAATTTATCCAGAACAGAACTCCTGGTATTTAATTGAAGTAACCACCAGAGTAAATGGTCTCAGTAGAACTAATCTTATAGTAAAATCTTATTCTGATGTAGATTACTGTCAAATTAAATCATGACCAGCAAACCTTAGAAAACAGAAAATAGATTTTATTGATTCTTTTAACTGAGTTTTAATTCTTCAAATGTGTAAGGCAGGCAATACAGAAATAGATATATTAATCAGTAAGCAGTGTTTAAAGGGTGACTCCAGATCCTAATAACTGATTGCCCCAAATTGCACTGCTATGTGTACTCTGTGGAAAGCGATGTAACTGCTCTGGGTCTACACCCTGTGAATACAAAAAAGCATTTTTGCCACAGACTACAGTATTAGTTTCCTCCTAACAGCAAAGACCAAACATTATGACTACCAGCCATGAGGTATTACTTTATGATTGAATCGCAGAATCATAGAATGTTTTGGGTTGGAAGGGAACTTTAAAGGCCATCTAATTCCAACCCCCTGCCATGGGTAGGGACACCTTCGACTAGATTAGGTTGCTCAGAGCCTCATCCATTCTGACCTTGAACACAGCCTTTAACTCTAGGAGCTTATTTAGGTCTACATTTTACAATTTCTTCCTTAGTGTCACAAAAAAAGGGTGTTTTTCCTTTCTCATTAGGGCACGCATATTTTTAAACACACATTTTTAAATGGTTACCTAAAGCCTAATGTTAAACAAAAAAGAGCTTCCCATACACTGGAATCGGTCTGTATTATTATCAGTATTTTCTTCAGTGAACAAGATGAAAGAATGGAAAAGAAGGAGGGCCTCCATAGTTAGAATGCCAGTCTGAGTCTAATGAAATATAATTTCAATACCCTGATCTCCACCAATCCTTTTCTAAAAGCTTGGATATTGCTGTCTGACAGTACTTCCTTATCTCACAGGAGTATTATAAAGATAATTACATTAAAAGTGTTGAAGCCAAAGGGCATAATGTGATAAAAATATTCCAGATAACTAGGGTTTATATGATATTCTTAATTAATGTCAAAACTGATATTGCTATGTTTGGTTTGAATAAATACCCCAAGAATTAATATACAGTTTACATCCATTAACCTGATGAGGTCTCAAGACTTACTCCAGTTTAAGATATTGCTGATTCTTTTTGTGTCTGATTGGATCTTGAATACCATGATCATAGATCATTTCATCACACATCACATCTTACTTCCACAGAAATGCAGACAAAGGCCAAAGAACAACAACAAAACAAAAAGACTGGGAAAATAATTATGGCTGGGATAGTTTAGCTAAGGAAGGACTTGCACATCTGCCACTGTTACTAATCTATTTTTGGGCCACATAACCTTTCAGAAAGAAATAAAGGGCAGCGTTTGGCCATCTGGCCTTCCTTCAGATGCATTACTCAGATTATCAGTTCTACCACTGAGCACCATAATTCCTGATGAGCAGTGCTGGCATCCGAACAAGCAGTGTCACCAAAAAACACTTGAGCCCTGAGACCTCAAGACAGGCCATAGTCTTTCCTTTTAGGTTTTGGGTTTTTTTTATAATAAGGTATAAGTTTCTTAAATTTTACCATGGCTGTAATGTCTAGTTCTGATACATTAATGATCTCAAAGCATATTTCTTTTTTATTTCTTTTTATCTTCACTTGTGTATAGGATTAGAGAAGTGAAAAAACAGTCATCCACAAACTAGCTAGAGTCAGATTGCAAAGTATCCAGAAGATCAGCAATTGCTCTACCTAGTAAAGTGGACACATTTTCCCCTGACTATAGAAATTGTTATATTTAATTTGTATTGGTTCAATAAATATGTGTTCCTTTTCTGTGGACAAAAATGCATTTTTACTTAACATTGTGTATTTCCTGATTGCCCATTTGAGCTCCTCCTAGGTACAAAGACATGTTTTGAAATAGGAAAACCTTACCTACCTTATCTACTTGGATATCTGATAGCAAATATTTAGTTAGTGATAAACCAAAAATTCCTGTGCTTATTTTAAATGTGATGTAATTCTGTTTCCTGCATACAGAATGTAAGTGAAAAGTCCATAAAGTCTCTGGAAACTAAGACCAAGTGAAATCTAAGCAGTGGTTACCTTGGGAATTGGTTCCCAAATGCATGGAAAAAAAGTATGGGCAGAAGGCATGGTTGGTAAGTTACATCATCCTAACCTACAAATGAAAATCTAAAGCTTATTAACAAAACTTATTCTTCTACCTCTTGTTGATGGCCATGTCCAGTGACTGCTTGCATGGCTAACTACTGTCTTTTATTAGCAATGCATCCATTATAACAATCAAAACCCAAATTTTTGAGACAACTGTTATAATTCAAAACTAGTTGTCAAAACTGTTTCCTTTAGCAATTCTTATATTCTTTTTTTCATCTAAATGACCACTTGCTAATCAAGTGATCAAAAACTGGATAACTTAATCTATTCAATAACAGATATTACTAGTAATGAAACTCTGAGTATTGAAATGTTTTTATGTATTTCATAAAATTTAGTCATGTTCTATGGACTGAGAATGATGATACAGTCAAGCACACAAGTACATTTAAACTTGAATATTTTTTGTCCTTGTATAGATCTCTTGATAGAAAGCTGTCAGCTACTTAAGGAAGTGGTGGATTTTCTGCAGACCAGGGTGGATGTGTTTGCTACATGCTGAAAGTCTCTGCCTCTCTGTCAGCTAATGACAGATTCAGGCTAAAGATAGACTATTGTTTTGTAGCTAGGTGTGCAGACTGCAGACAAACCCTGCTTACCCCAGGTTATTTATTTCCCTCACTTTGATGGAGGCCATTGTTCCAGTGTTCAGCTGGCTGAAGGACAATGTGTGTGTGTCCCAGCTCACTTCAGACAATCTCAGATAGGTTTAACCTGGTAATAATGAAGAATAAGGTCCCATTTTTTGCCTGAAGAACCTATGAGACCTTATATGAGCCATGAGACCTTATATGAGCCATTCAAAGGCTCAGAAAAACAGGAACACTGTTTATTAAAAAAACAAACAAACAAAACCAAAACACAAAAAACAACAAACAAACAACAAAACACCAACCAAACAGCTGGAAAAGGCATGACCTTGCTCTGGTGGCCTCACATCCCAAAGAGGACAGCAGCTGCCTCAATGTTGGCTGGCCAAACTTACCAAACTTGCCTTCTGCTTCTCCGATAAAGGGGGAACAGATTGCCAAAACAGCTCCTGCTGGTATTTCATCTGGGCTTAATAGTTTCTATTTTCTCTTTTCCATATGTGTTCAGTTAGATATCTTGCAATGTTAAGTACTTTGGTGAACATACATATATATATATGAACACTTTGGGAGTACCTGTATTAGCAGAAGTCTTACATATGTAATAGCAGTACCAGGACTGGCTGTCATCACTCCTAGAGTACACAGAATGTTTTATGTCTGGGAGGTTCTCAACCAACAGGCGCTTCCCAATACAGCCTTTGAACAAACTAACTGGTAAGTAAACCAGAGTATGGATTTTCAGCATGTTTGGGTTTTTATATGAATGCTTTTACTAGAGCTAAACAAATCCAGATCACACAGCACCTGTCCTCTGTCTTACTCAGGGTGCACTGGAGAACTGCTATGCTAGCAAATGTCATTCCAGAGGAAGCAGCACCCACGGGCCTGTAGAGCCATTCATTTGATTCTGCTTGAACTCAGTGTGATGAAGTATTAAAAAGCTGATCTAACGGTCATTGGGATCTACTGTGTCCAAAGAGAAAAACCTAGGCACAGAGACAACAGCATGTGCTGCATTGTACATTTGGGATTTTTCTTCTCCCCTTAAGCCAAATAAAATGAACTTCTCTACTTGCAATGTGGCTTTTAGAGTCATCCTCAGATTTCAACCTCTGTTTAGAATTCCGAACAGATGAAAGCAACAGTTAGGGCTGTGCCATCTTCCTCACACACACAGGAATATCTTTGCATATATATCACCTTCCTGCAGTAAAAATACACAATTTTGTCCATAACAATACCACTAGGCACAATTCAGTTGCCCAAAGATAACCCTTTATCATTAAAGATCCCTAGGGTTTCTCACCTGGTCTTCAGCTGTTGTTCCAGAAGGGCATGTGTCTTCTGAAAGACTTGTGGGACACAATTACTGATATTGATGTCTCAAATGCCCTAAGGCTTCTCAGCTGGCACAGGAGTAATCAGTCTTCAGTTATTGCTACAAATTCCATTACTGATCATCTGTTAAATTATGAGACCACTGATCAATCTGTAGGTAAGCAGACTTTCATAAGCCACCTAAGGGAAGAGGATTTTATGAACAGCTGGTCCTCCTGTGAAGATTATGTCAAGCCTTCCTTTGCAGTCTTATACTTGTGAGGCTTCTTCATTTTTCTGCATTTGCCTAAGATAGACCTTGCCATCTACTGCTTCCTGCTAAAGACAGTTAACTGCAGTGCAAAGATTCTGCATAGCTGCATTTCACTCCAAAACAAGTGACATATGTTGTATGTGTGACACTGTAATCCAGAAAATGTGATTTAGCTTGACAAAACTGGAATATTTTCCTGTGGATAATTTTTCCCCCTTTTTTTTTTTTTTTTTTTTGGGGGGGGGGGGCAAATAACATTTAAAGGCAGCTAGTAATCTATAATTTCCATGTCATTGACTGAAACTTTCCAGAAATAACAGAGGCAAGGCACTTAATGTAAGTACTGCAGTAAAAGTGCAAAAAGATGACAATGTAATAAAGAAATCAATTCCCCAATAGAAGCAAAAAACCACAAAGCATTCAGAATGGATTTTAATCATGTCCAATTTTCATAGCTATTTGAATTGACCTATTTCTGATACAGATTCTTACCTTACTATAAGCCCCCAGATTCTTGTTTTAACAGCAATTTTTAGTAGTTAAATGAAATATGAAGTATTTCACCGCCTAAAGTAGGCAGTAACATGTGAATGCTGGAATCTAGGCTTTGTTGTCATTTACATTAGTTTGTAATGCTTAGCATTTTCGTTTTAAAATAATCTCATAGAAAAAGCCGGTCCCCAACTAAGAATGCATGCAACACATGATTTTAATGGGATGACAGAAAAATCTAAGAAACAAAGAATATTCCATTAACAGGTAAAGTGGTGCCTTTGTAATGAAAACATCTACTGTCCTTCCATCCACTCCTGCACTGGTAACTATGGCTTGCTGCAGCTTGCTCTCTCATTGAGCCCCTTGGACTTCACAGTGCCTTCTTTGGGAGGGTCCATTTGGTTGTGGTGTAGGCAACCTCCTTAACATCCAGCCCAAATCAATAAGCCAACATTGAATTACATTCTGTGTTTCCCCATCTCAGTCCATTCTCTCCTGCTCAGTCCCTCCCCAGAAGCAGCTCTGGGGTTTTGTGTGGCAGCAAGTGACACACAGATGACAACTACTTTCTTTCATCTTTCCTGCTCCCAGGTGTTTCAGCTCCTTGGCACATTTCTTATCCATCCTCTGAGCTCTCAGGAGACATATTTGGCCTCACTGTCTACCCTTGGCTTTCTGTAGACCTCAGCCCTTTCTTCTGCATGTTCAAATACTTTTCATGGGAGAGCACTGCTTGGCATCTGCCAGCTCTATTGTTCTTACAACCTGTTCTTGCATGATTTAGGACTACAATCCCACTTCAATAAACTAAAATTGACATTATATACTGTTGCCAGTACTGCAGCAGCTGCAGCAATGAACAATTCCTGACAGGAATCACCAAGAACCTCCGAGCTAAATGTGACTTCTTCCTTACCTGCAGTTTACTTCCTTTCTTGTCAGGAGCCTGAGCTTACAGACATGGGAGAACTAATGAAAGATGTCATACAAGACCCCATGACAATCCTACAAGCAGCAAACTGACAACTCTTCTACATGTCTTTTCCCCATAATTTGGCTCCTTGCAAGGCAAATTATTTGTGACAAAGAAGGATTTTCTATATGAGCTTGTAAGGAGTCATTCACACCCCCAATTCTGTACAAACCATTCAACAAACAAAATATTCTGAATAATAAGGAAAACAGATTAAAACTGAAAATCACTGTTCTCCAGATTACAAGGAGCTTGGCCATAATCACACCTTCCTGCTCACATTGTTATATAGCCTGGCTAGGCAGGAGAAAGGTCTCCAGGTATGAAAGAGGCTAAGAACCTCTGCCGCAAACAACCCAAATCTATCTGTAGCCAGCACATCACTCCTTCCCTCAGAGCAAGCCAGATGCACTTCCAAAGAACTGCAGATTTACAGTCTCCTTTTTCATGATCTCTGCTTTTCTTTCTCTGCCTTTCACAGCTATTTGAAGATCATTGCTAGACTCAAAAATAGGTACATATGTAAAAGTTCGTTGGTTTTTTTTTTTTTCTCAACTGACCTAAATTGGTCCTTTCAAGCACAGCACCTGGGTGCTGGCTGTGGAGGTTAGTCTTTACTTGGGAGAATGGCCCCGTGGACCTGCTGAGGAAGTCAATTGTAGGAATCTCAAACCCACACAAAGGGACTGGGTTTGAGAGAGGATCACAGGGCTTATCTGCCTTTGCTTCTAGGACTTTGCTTTGATCTTTTTCAGCTCATTGGCCACAGAAAGTTGCTCTCTTCTGATGGCTGTGTGGTAACTCATGAAAGGGAACGTGGCCTGTTTATTCCACTTATTGTGGGCTGATAACTATATTACAAAGCTATAATCAGCAGCAATGATTAAATCTCAGAACCCATACTTAAGGCTGAAATGGCTAGAGACTGAAGTGTCAAGGTTAGACCATACTGTTGTCCCTGCTTCATGGACAGAACTCACCAGGAATGTTAATCAACACATTCCACAGCCCCTATCGGCCCACACAATTTCTCTTTAATCCCTTATTCCAGAACTGACAGACTTAACAGCTGTTTTGAAAAATGGAGGGAATGTGGAAAGACCTATTTTCTAGCATGCACTATATATAAAAATATCAGTGTCAGCTGGCAGACAACCTTTCCTTTCAAAAATACAGCTTTGCAAGCTAAAACCCAGCTGGGATGAAAGGCAACTTTACATAAAGGCAGTGCTTCTCTGCCTGTCATTCTCTCCACTCTTAAAGCAGTGAAGGCTGCTTATCACCTCATATACACTTGCCAGAAAGAAAATAAGAAAGAAAGAAAGAAGGAAAAAAAGAATAAAGAAAAAACTGGAAAGAGAGAAAGAGAAGCTGCTCACAAGCATTAACTGATGCCAAAGAAAGTTGCTCAGGATAATCCCTATGCTTCAGAATTTAAGAATGACAATCACAAAGATTTGTTACTGTTGTGGAGTTTACTGGGAGATGCATCCTGTTGAGGCGTCTGGAAGCACTGGTCCTGCAGAGGTTACATGCACGGCTGCTCAGGCTTCAAAATGTGGGCACTTCTCATGTTCCATTGTTCAACAATTTCCAAAAATGTCTTTGGGCTCTATCAGTTCTTTGGCCTTGGGATAGGTTTGCAACATCCAAGTTCAGCTCAAATGTGAAAAATGTATTCTTGCAAATTTTTAATTTCATTTCTTTCTTTCTCCAGCTTCTGGAATTAATTTACTTGATTATTATTTTTATATGATGTGTTAAACAATTCAAGGAATTAATTTAAGTTGATCTCCATCATTTAAACTTAAATTTTAAAAGCTTGTGGTCAGTTTAGTCCAGAAGGACTGTTCTTACTTCTTACCAAGTATGTCTTCATTGTTTTCTCACTTGGAATCTTCCGTCTGAAGTATTTGATCTCTGTTTTCAAGTAAAGGCTTCAGTTTTCACTGTGGAGAATTTGTCCTAGTTTGTTTAAGATTAGGAAATTTAACATGAAGGCATCCATTATCAGAACCTGTTTGATGAATACAAAATGTACATTTAATTCAATAATCAGGTTTGAATCAAGCTTCAGTCAGTAGGAGGAAAACAATGTTCTATCAATGAATGCAGCACAGAGGGATTTGCTGTTCTCAACTTTTTTCCTAAATCTTTTCAGCTCTGAGGTGAAGCTTTACATAAACCTTGTAAAGAGAAAACCTCTGAAGGATCTGAATTTCTATCCTGCTAAGCACAGAAAGGGTTGATGAGTCACTGCAAAGCCTTTCCAAACTTATCTGAACATGCCTGATGTGGGATTTAGGTTGGGAATGCATAGGCACAAGGCACTCAAAGCATAACCTGGAGTTTCTGGCTGCAATCTAGTTGGAAGGATATTAAAGCAACTTTCCTTGGGGCTGCCTAGGGTTCCATCAAGCAGAAACAAGCACACAGATTTGCAAATGTTAAAAAAAAAAACAAAAACAACTCAAACCCCAACACTAAAAGCCAAGCCACTTCAAACACTCAGCATTTCGGGGTTTGGCTCATTTATATTTCCAGTGAAGAACTGTAATACTATCAGAGCATACAGCTTCCAGCTGACATGCAAAACTTGCCCATGATGGAGTGGGAAAAAGGTTGGAGGGTTTTGGCCCCATTTATCTGCACCTTGGCTGCTCCTCCTGGGAAAGTGATGCTTCAATGCCGCCTTGTGGCTTCCTGCTCCAGAAAAAGGGGTCATCCCAGCAAGATATGGTGCTGCTACTACCTTGTGTTTGCTCTGTGGTATTGAACAACTATTCTGTTTTTTTTTTAATATCATAAACACAGAGCTCTGGAACTGAGTTTGTGATTAGAGATAGTGCTTAGATCTGATGAACATCATTAATCTGATGAACACAGTGAATGTTGCAGCTCACTGCAGTGCCCCTGGTGCCCCTGGATGGGGTTAGGCTGCTGCCCCAGGGAGACCAGATTTGAGATGGTCAGTAGGGTAAGTGCAAACAGATGTTCTCAGCTTTTCCTTCTCTCCAGCTACACTATCTTCCCCAGAGCTGCCAGCAGGAGCCTCCGTTCACTCAGGACTGATCCTTCTGGTAAGAACAGGCATCTGCCAAAGCCATGAGAGGAGGGAGTAGCACAGCCAGCCACCTCTTGCACTAAAATGTAGGATACCATCTTGCACAATCGTACTGAAGTGTCATAACAAAGCCATAGTACTAGTGATGAATGGGGACAGGCCGCCAGAACAAACACCCCCTACTCTCTTCTCAGACACAGTCAAAATGATAAGGCCATACTTTCGCTTATGAAGTCTCCTCACAAACCCCATTAATCTTCCATGTTTAGCTGAAACTGCAACAGCACACACCACCTCACACAGACCCTGCTAACTTGGGATAGCATAGGATAGAATAGCTCCCATGGGGTGCCCTGCTGGCAATGAGGAAGGAGAGGAATACATACTTGAATTTTAAGCTTTGAGAAGTAGAATGTTAAACCCAGGTCTAAGCTTTGGTCCTCTAAAGCTCACCTTTCCTAAACTGGAATTGAATGAAGAATTTCAACATTTTACATTGTGTGAGGCTTTGCCTTTTTTAGCTTATATTTATGTATTGAGCTCAGGTAACAGGCAGGGCAACTCAAACTACCCAAACTCTCAATACAAATCCAGGAAATATTGAACATTTCAGAAAAAAAGGACAAGAGGTCAGACATGATGTTATTCAGACTAAGGGGAACTTGCTAAAGCAGAACAGAGAGGTCATTAGGTGCCCCATCCCTGGAAACAAACAGTCTAAATTTTGAATTATTTGTGTTTGGAGTGTCATTATGTGTATTATAACCTGCTTGTTTAAAATTAACATGAAAACCCATCACTCTTTGGCAATGTCTGCTGGGAAGATGAGTTTGAGAAAAGCTGCTGCCACAAGCATTTTTAGGGATTTAATTGCCTGCTCTGGCAGCCAATCCAAAGTCTTGATTTAATTTCCTGTATTTTGTCAAGGTTATAATTAGCTTTATAACTTGTGACGAAGATCTGCAAAGTTGAAGTAAGTTGTTTGTAGCTGGAACCACAGTTTTGCTGGGTATCCCTTCCCAAATCCTCCCAGGGACCTTGCCTATACAGTGACTTACTGTCATTTTCCTGTGATAAAAATAAATTACAAAGGCCTAGCATCAATTATTCACTAAACCACCTAGGTTTTCCTTTTCTGTTCGATCCTTAACAGAATCCTCTAACATCCAATGCAGATACAGCTTGATTTTAGATCCCAGGATGTTTAAAACTGTCCTTTACACTTTCCTAATCACCAGCATTTGTAACATGCCTATCTGCCCCCAAACTCCACACATACACCATATTCTGAAGCTCTGAATTTCTGTACAACTTGTTTCCTGCAAACGCAGTCAGACACTAGGACATGAACCTTGATTAAAATTGAAGTGGATATGTTTTATGTCAGTATGTTTACACATCAAACAAAACTGAAATACTACCCTCCTTTGGAAAATATATTCCAACTCAATTTGCCAGGGAAATGTCATAGGTAAATATCACAGCACAAGCTCTACACAAATGTACTTTTTACGTTCAGTGACATGTTTGAGATTGAGAATTCTTTTGGGACACGATATTTGTCTATATGCTTGGTATCTAGAAATGATGCTTTTTGTCAAATAGTAATAATTTATTTCTGCTATACAGCTATGCATTTCTCTTACAATGGGAGGCACAATAAAATGGTCTTCTGTGTGATACCATCAGAAAAAAACAAAATACTGGTTTTCAGAGTTTGCCATGACTATTAAAAAAGTACATTTTAAGTATAACAAAGTGCTAGGTAATGATATTAACAACACAACACATAACAAAGAGATTAAAAAGGCATAAATATCTTTTTTTCTGATTTCTTTCTGATTTTGGTGTCTTTTTGTTGTTTGGTTACTCTGCCACCATTTTAAAATGCTACCTCTAACAGGGGCCTTTCTCCAGGCAACATTAAAGAACCCATTCTGTCACCCTAATCACAATAATTTATAGCCTTCTAGGTATCCTGAAACAATGTGTTAGGAGTATTCATGGAGTTCCAGGTTGAAAAATATAAATAAAAATATAAAAACTCTTCTGACTTCTCTTTGTGTTAACCCTGCTGCTTCTATACACTGTGAGTGAGGAATCTAGTTTTATATCATATCTTGGCAGTATGAAAGAGAGAAGGCTGAGAAGAACACTATCTTGGGACTTACTTGCTTCTGTCAGTTTATGTCACAACATTACATTTATTTTAATGAGGGGGTGTTACATTTCATGTCTGCCTATGATAACTAGATTAAAACAAATGGAAAAAGACATGAAAGCCATCAAATTCTAAAGCATTAGACATTTTTATAGCTAATGAAACCACTGTATTAAATTAGAAAAGATAATCTGTTAAATTAGAAAAAATAAACACAGTTGGTTTATAAAAAAGAAAACTTAAATAAAAAATCTTCATCAATCAGTTATAAAACCATGTTTGTTAAAGGTAGACAAAACTGTTTATTCCTCCTCAGAAGAATTCTCTGCAGAATTTCCTCCAAAGTTTCTGGTTCTGGCCGCTAGCAGAGAACACACATAAACTCAAACAGGCAAGTAACATGCTCTAGCATGGTATCTTTCATGCTGTTACTATTCCTTGTGTGAATGGCATGAAAAAAAATCAATACACTAGCTGTATTGTGAAGGGAAAAGATACCTTTAGCTGCTGAACAATACAGTCCTGGAGTTTACTCTCCTTGAAGCAGTGTGTACAACTGTTGTTTGATCAGAGTACTGTGTGAGCCATGCAGTACGTGTTACATTCTGCTACAGCCCTACACTGCTGGCAACTCTTGACTTACAATGTCTCCTTCCATCCTCCTGTAGCAGACACCAAAGGGAAAGACAGCTGCCTGCTACTGGCTTTTAACCCAAATGAACTAAAAGGGGTTATACAGTCACCTTTACTTTGATCTCAACAGAAGTTGAAGAGACATCTGTTTCCTTGGACTGTATTTATCTCTAGATAAGAACTGTCAAATAAAAGTGCTTATTTATTAAAAAAAAAAAACAACCCAACAACACAACAACTTTGTTGTTAGACTAAGAACAGAATGAAAGACAGAACAAAAGCATGAGAAATAGGACATTGCTCTATGTTAGCCTTTGTACTGAATTCAGAGGATAAAAGAATTAACTCACAATTTGCTGTGGGACAAACAAATGCTGAAAAACAATTTTAAGCCAAATACCACCTAGGCCACCATTCTTATGGCTTGAGGTGACATGTTACAAACTGCAGCTAGTTCTACCATTGAAAAAAAGATACTGCTTTGAATTCAGATAAAAGATACAGAAAATAATTTCCACTCAATCCTCTACCAGCTTTTGCTTCATTCTATATTTCATAATTTATTTTCCCACCCATAATATTAATTTCATTATAGGCAATTCACTCTTCACCTGTGCAAATAAAGTTGCATGCATATGTGTATGAAATTTTTATATCACTAATTGAGCTATCTTTTCAAACAACCCAATTAATGTACTTTCTTTATGAAAATTAATTTGTTTCTATATTTGCTTTATAAGCTTGCTGCTTGTACACCACTTGTTTATGGAAAAAATGTGAGGGATTTTAGTATAAACAAGACATGTGACTCTAATCTTTCGTTCTTAATTTTCATCTCTCTCTTTGATAACTTTGCATCAAAGTGCTAATAACATCTCGCTGGTTTTCATTACGAACTCAAATGCCACATAATTCTCTTTCCACCTAATCACATTGTTTGTCCTTCTTAAAAAGAATATTTACATTATATATTGTCTCTTAATCTGTCAAATCATTCTTCTGTTCTGCTGCTAACTGTAAACTGTCAGCTGAATGTATTTCTAGAAGAGTATGAACCATCATGTGATACATGTCTCTTTCATAACCTGAAAAGAACTAGATGCATAGGATGTCAAGGGTAGAGCTACAAATGTTACCCATCTCTATTAATGTAGCATTGTTAAGAGTGTTAGCACTGTTGCCTGAATTTGTCCTCAAGTTAATCTCCCCAACTCTTGTTCCAAGTCTCAAACCAGATCCAAAACCTTTAGGTTAAGCTAAGAAAATACCCCAACCTTTTCTTCCGGGCAGAATTTCTACCCCACACTGCCCACACTGTCTGAGCATAAGGTCTGGAATAGGTGCAATTCACTCACAGAGAAAAAATTTCTATGTATAAGAAAGGCATGACTATAGTCTGAGATTTTGTATTCTTGGAAATCTGGAAAGAAGCCAGTGGCCTGCGGTCCACTATTCAATTCAAGCTCATTTGCACAGCAGGTCCTGTCAAAGCTTTTCTCAGGCTGCATCATGATTTTATAAATTCTTCTATGCTTTCTATTTCCTAAAATAAAAGGCAGAAAGATTCTTGGCATAACTCATAATCATGGTATAGCTGAATAAGTCAGAGATGACATCCTGGTCTTATCCACTTGTCCAGTAATGAAATTGTGCAGTGTGAGACCATGGTCCTCATGGCCATAGTGCACTCTCTGCTCTTCATTGACTGCCAAGAGCTTTGATTCCTCTAGCGGTAAAAGTGGGGACAGAAAGAGTCACCACTTTTTTTCAGAGCATGAAGCAATTATCAGGTGTTCACACTCAAGTCCAACACTGAGTGTACACTTTATCTCCATGTTGCTCTGCAGCACAACAGGGTTAACAACACCCTCCTTCAGAGTATTTCATTGGGTTTGGCTGCACACAGTCCATTTTGGTAGGTGTACCACAGCCTGAGATACAGACCTCCACAGTGCTGCTTGCTGCAAGACATGGGACAAATAGAGGCTGGTGCTGTCAAGGAAAGAACATCTTATTTTCTTTCAAAATAGCTAATGCACTCTCTCGAGGAAACTTCCAGGTGCTCTGTTCATGCTGTTATCCTTAGGAAGGTTTCAGCTGGCACTTGAATTTTTAAATTGCACAGAGCCATTTAGGTTCGAAGTTTGCATTGACTTCTACATTTAAGTTCCCTGTAACTGTGAAAATTATATGCTAGGTATGCACACTGTCAAGATATACATTTTGGTAAAAAAACCCAAAAATCCAAACTAATAACTGTGTCATGTTTCATGCTTACTACATGACTTCTCTGGCTCTCACAGACACATTAGTTTCTCTACATTTTATCTTTAGGAAATAAAAATAGATCTAGTCTCTCATAAAACTTCCTAGGCATGAGTCAGTGCGGGGCCTCCTCCAAAGTCTAGTCAGGATGACATACAAGATTCACGGTGTATGTCACCTCAGTCTGCAGAGACATGGAAATAACAGCTTTGGTAGAAAGTGAAGACAGCTACGCACAAAGCAAAACCTGCTAATTTTATCATTTCATTCTTTTCTCCTTTTATTCAATCCCCATCTTTCGCTGTGTCTTGTGATTCTCAAAACTATTAACTGCCTAGATTGAGTATCACTACTTCTTTACTACATTGGTAATACAGATTCTTCCGTAAAATAAAGCATTTGGAGTGTTTCAGTCAGAGGAAGCACAGGAACAAGATGTACAGTGACTGTCTGAGCCACCAGAAAGTACAAATGATGCCTCTAGAAAGCACAACTGTTTTACCATCCATGCGGCACCTGTGTTTTGGGACAGCACGCAACTTAAGGAAAATTTTCTTAAGCCAACATCCAGGTCACTTAGATTTCAGATAAGAAAGATGTTGCTTGCTTAGGTGTTTTCTTCCTAGCAGCACTGAATGGTGGGGAGGTTCAAACAAATATCCCTCAATCCCTCAGACTGACATTTTCACTAGACATATTTTTGTGCTTAACTTTCAACAACACCATGCTTCAGCCATCAAAGAAGTATGGTCTCCCCAAAAGTTAAGCTACTGAATTTTTATGTAAGTAAAAGTTATTAATTTCTTTTAAATAATGTATGAGCGCTCATTTACTACACAGAAGCAATCTGCTTTGACTTTGCATGCATGGTAACCAGAGCTGCTGTTTTATTTATTGTTAGTTATTTATTGTTACAACTTTAAATAAAGATTAAAAAATAAAAGATAAATGAAGATAAAAAGTGCTCAAATAAATCTCATAAAGATTGTATGGTATGTGCAACTAAATAGACAAAAGTATTGCTCTCTGGTCAAAAATATACTTCATTAAATTTGAAAACTTAAAATTTCACAGAGTTCAAACCATTCTGTATTTTAAAAATATTATAATCTTGTTTTCTTTCAAATATTACATTTTTCCAATCATTTATAAACAAGCAATTCTGGCACAAATTTTCACACATGTACAAAGGCACTAGGAGACTGAATTTGTTAATTCTGTTCCAGTAGAAAGCTACAAGACATGACTAGGAGTGATTGGGCCAGATTACCTTACCCTTTTGTGTAAAGACTATTTGTGTTGGACAGACACTTAAAGATTTTTTATATGCAATATGTAATCTCTAGAACACACATAATGATAATGGTAACCATTGTAAAATGAGTGTTCAGTGTGTCAGGATGTGTCGGCTATTCTGACTGATGGTCTCTCAATCTGTGATACTCTGAGAGTAATCTAAGCTACTAAGGCTGATACAATTATCCTGAAATGTGTTAAAACTTATGAATGTAAGAGAGGATTGAAAAATCTTTGGCTGGCTAACTAAAAGTAGTTGCTCCTATGCCAGCCCTGAATTTTGGAAAGAAGAGAATATAAGGGCTCTGAGGTGCATACAGAGGACTGCATCAAAGTCACTCAGTGATGCCCTTAGTCAAACTTTGAGATCAGTGAATTTTGCAGCTGGTTATGTCCCAGAAGCAGAGCCCCAGAGCCAGTAATTGCTGAGATTAGCATTTAGAATAGGTCCTCCCTGTTGATATTCCTGTTGGCATTATGTGGCATCTGGGGTTCCACCAGCTCATTTAGTTATTCATATCCCCTAAGCCCAAGAAAATATTACAGAATTGTATGTGTCAGGTGTTTTAAATCCAGTACTTCACTATTTGCTGACAGAACAGATATTTCACATCTTGAATGTATGACTGGTTCTTTAGTCATGTGAAACTGGGGCCCACTTTTCAAGGCAACAGAAATTTCAGCAGCCTGCAAATATTTCTTTACCAGGAAGCAAGCAGACACAAGTTCTTCAGGTATATAGGTACCTCACCTGGGTTTTAGCCACCAAAATAATGATACTTAAGGTAGCTCTAGAGAGTCTGGGTAGAAACAAAGTGCTTAGCATCTAGAGATAATAATGCTGCCAATTCCTGTAAGTTTTCCTTAAGTTCTCTTTTATGTCTCTATTTCCCATTGCGTTTTACCTCCTCTCCTTCTGTTAAGGAAGTGATTTTATTCTCTTTCATTGCCTATTTGAGAGAAATCAAGCTGTGATTTTAATGTCCACAGTTACTGGCAGAAGGTGTGAAGAGTACCCACACCTCAGCCTTTTCTGCAGAGGCATTAGCTATATGCGTACTACACACATATTAGTGAACTGAAGAGGAGCAGGGCACTGTCTTTGGTTCTGGCAACCATGCAGCTCAACCTTCCTCCTCCACAAAACACTCTGGTCTCATCCATACCATCTCTGAGTATTCCATGCTTTGCATTAACCCCCCAGTTATACACAGGCCTTTTCTGGGATAGCACTAGTTATAAAGAACTTAAAATGTATTTTCAGTAATCAGTGAATCAATTAAATCTAGAATTGTTCTGATACTACTGCCTTGGAAAAGTTTCATGGAAACCTCATGGCTCTGACTGGTTCTTTTTATTTGAAATAAAATATTGCAATTTTATACTGTTGAGTAGCTCAATTCCAGAATCCAAGTTCATTTCAGTGACAGTCAAGACACTTACTTGCTTTCCCTGCCCCCCCATTCTCTGTATTTAAAAGACATAATTCTCACATGCTTGTCCCTGCCATGGTGTTTCAGAAATGAATCAGAAATGACAGGTAGCTGAATGGCTTTTTAGAAAATCCCACTTTGGAGAATTCATTAATCTAAAAGCTTAACAAAGCTACTTAGAATTCTGATCATTCTGATCAATTCTGTTTCCCTCTTAGATACAATGTATTAATAATGATAGAGCCTTATACAGAGACCTTTCCCTCCAAGGTTGTAACTGGTAATGATGGATGAATGCCTATAGCACCACTTCTGCACCGGAGATTATTCACTTCACTTTTTCAGTTCAGTTTCTACCACTTCCATCCCTGCATCCCTGTTTCTAAAGAAGAAGAGTAAGGTACAGTGCAACAGAGTAATTTGCAATAGTGTAGGAAGCACATGGCATTGGTGAAAATATAAAAGTCTGAATAGAGAAGAAAGATAAAGATGAAAAACTCATACAGTGCAAAAAAGGAAGCAAATCAAGTTTGTTCTTCAATATGAAGTAAAGTTTTCAAGATTGACAAGATATGGGAGAGTAATAACCAAATATTAATTCCGTAATATCTGAAGTTCTTTGCTTTTTGAAGTTATTGAGTATATGTTAACCCAAAAAAGAGAACTAAGTAACACTTTCTGGAAGACCCTTACCTAGTACTCAGATTGCAAGTGAAACACAAAGACTTAAAATATTTTGCAACTTGTGACAAGGATTTTCCTGAATCTTTTACAGATGTTCATCCCCATCACCAGTTTTAGGTTTATGAAGTCTAACACCAAAATGTCATGTCTTGCTTTTTTGTAGTAACAAGATCATTAATTCATCCCACTTCCTGAAGCACTGTGCTAGAAAAGAGAGTGAAGGAGAGCTTCCAAGGCTTCTATGATAGCTCAGCAAGGTGAGTGGAGATCACAGAAGAACATATGTGTTCTGTGTCAGAGTGCACATGATAACTTGGCTTTGGGTTCTATGCTCGTTCTTTTTCTCTCTGTTCTACCCACTCACCTCATCCCACATCTATCCCTGTTCCCAAACCTAGGCTCATCACAACAGAGATCTAACCACTGCCTCTTCCCTGTCAGTCAAAGCTATCCTTAGTCTTGTTCTTATCCTAAAGATAACAGGTCCACTGAACTCTACTGCTGTCTGCTTCCAGCCCGTTATCTGCCCTGCCATCTGCTTTATACTAATCTAATGTAATCCTAAAAAAAGCCAAACCCAAAACCCCAAACAAAAACTCTTGCAAATTCCTGTTCTATTGCTCATGTGATTGTTAATATAAATCCAAGAATGTTACTCCTGTCAGTCAAAGCTTGGTACTGTTTGAAGGGGCTTCTGTTCTAGCTGCCCGTGAAGGTAGTCCTGGACTGGGCATAACTAAAAATATGTGTTAGAAAGAAATTAACTCCCTGGCAAATGGTAGTTATATGATAAAGTCACTTGACCTGAAGTCATGCTGGGGAGGGGAGGCTTTGCCTATGGAGAACTTCTGAAGAAGCAGGAATTAACTTTAGGCTACTTCCTTCTGTAGAAAATTGAGCACTGCTCTTTAGACATGTGTGAAATCAAAGCATAAATACATTTTCTGTTCAGAGCTTACTGAACTGGTTGGGTGTGATTGGTGATTACTTCTCTCACCACTGTGTTTTAAGGGGTTCCTGAGCTCCTCTGCAAAAGCAGAAAGCTGCCTCTTACAGCCCACTTGAACTACTCTGACTGGTCAAAACTCAACTCCATCTGTAGCAATATGACATCTAGAGTGACAACATGGTTTATGACATCAAGTCTTCCCTCACACTCCCCATGACATATTTCTTCCTTCTAGTCCCCAAAAGCTTCCACTGCCTCTCCCCTCTTTGAAGGGGCTCCAGTCTTAATCACTTTTTTGTCTCCACCCTATTTCTAGTCATCTCATTCCAAAATATTAGTTCAAGTCTTATCTCTATGATGCTTACACTGAGATTGACTTCTTTAATTCTGATTTGTCTCCTCATATGACAAGTAATTTTTTTTTTTAATTTTTTCTGACATCTTCTCATGCTTTTGAAAGGAATTAAGGAGGCAGTAAGAAAAGGTGCAATTTTATTGCCATTGGGTCCTGCTTATAAAAGTTTATGGGTCTGGTCCTTGTGTGACCAGGGATTGTGCATGTGGTCCATCATGTCATTCCATGGCATCCCCAGCTTCAGCTCTGGCACAGTTCCAGAATTGCTCGGGTACCTTTAGGAGCTTGAGGAAGCTGAGGAGGGCAGGCAGGCACCAGGCAAGGGTGCTGATTAGATAAAATCATTGCATACCTGAACTAGAGGCCTTCTTTAAATACATCACATAATATAGCAGCCATTCCTTTCTAAATAAAAGCTCATGTTCAACCTGGACAGATTTGTATGAGATACAAACTATCCTTTCATTTACTGGAGAATAATGTAGATGAATATACATTTAAGTTTAAATAAAAAATATATTCCTAATTTTCTAGTCTATTGAGTTTTACAATTTAACATAACTGATGGTATCCAGAATTGCAGGGGCTAGCAATCTTCTTTGAGACAAATGCAAGTTACAGACTTACTCTGACTTGGTGGCTTGCATTTAAAATGCTGCATTTAAGGTTTTCTCTCCATTATGCTTCTCTCTATTAAGATTCAATTATTAATATCTGTTAATATATGTTGGCATTTAAATATATTTCTCTACTGTTAGTATGCTCTTCCCTTTGCTGAAAAATGTAGTTTATTCAATTATTTCAACGGAAACAGCTTTTTATCAGGTAGCAAATTTGTTACAAATGGCTAGTTATCCTCAGTATATTTGTAAAAAAGTAATGAAGAAGCAAGCCTGGCTGGGGGAGATGTACAAGAAAAGGTCTTTTAATACAGCTTTGTGTGTTTATGTTGAAGAATACAAGTATAATTTCTTTTTTTTTTTTCCTTGCTAGATTCTTGCATTTGCCAACCACACATAGTTAGCCTGTTCAAACCTCACAATACAACTGCCTGCCTTTACCACTCCAGCACCAACTCCCTCTTGCCGCACCACTGCACTGAACCTTGACCTGTGGAGATTAGGTCACCCTAGAGAAAAGGCTAAAGACTAGTTTGGTCTCCCAGCCCTTTTGATCTTATCTTTTCTTCTCAGACTTCCAGGGGGATTACCAGAAAAGGTAGTCTGCTAGTTCTTTGGTGATTTTTTGTGTATTTCATACTTGTTCTTTCCTCCAACAAGAGTATTTAAATGATACCTTCTGGAATCTGAAACAGTATTATCGAATCGTAACCAATGATACGGTACTAGAAGATTATCAACTGTTGTTGAAGTTAAAACATTTGTTAAACTGATAGCAAAACTACAAGGGCATTACTGTACATTCTGAACATACATAAAAGTTGCCAGCATGACTGAAGACTTTAAGTTGAATACGAAATCAAGTAATAAAGCAACAAAATTGCTTGAAAAGAATTGTGTACATCTATAAAAGACCTTTTATTTCTCTGCCTGGTATCTAATATTGCCATCCATCCAGACAACAGTCATTCCCTTCTGGCTACAATGGCACAAACTTTGATGTCCACATGTAGTGAAGGGAAGTATTATACCTACCACAGCAGTGGCAAATATGTCAATGTAACGCTTTTGCCCAAACTGCACAAAACCATAACAAAGAAGCATAAAAATAAATTAATTATAGAACAACAGGATATGAGACTCTTTGGATTAAAATTGTGTATAAGAAAGATAAATTAGACTTTGCCGTTCTGAATTACTTATAAATAATAATGGTGGACCCTATCTATATGCACTTATAAAAGTGTGGATATACTTCCTTGATTTCAAGAGAAATAAAACTGAATCCTGACTGATGGAATATGAGCAAAAGTCTATGCAGTTTTCTCACCTCCCTGCAACATCAGGTTTCAAATTTTCCAGATTTTGTCACCAAAAAGGTAGGTTCACTCTTTTTTTTTTTTGTTTTTTCCACTTGCTACTGGGTTTACAAGTATGCAAAAAGTAGGTTTTATTCCTCAGTAAGAACACAGGGGCCAATGGGTTTTACGGTTGTATGGGAAGTCAACAGCAGAGCCCAAGGC
The DNA here is from genome assembly GCF_017639655.2 of Falco naumanni. Classification (NCBI taxonomy): domain Eukaryota; kingdom Metazoa; phylum Chordata; class Aves; order Falconiformes; family Falconidae; genus Falco; species Falco naumanni. The sequence goes on from NC_054056.1 coordinate 87,688,059, forward strand.
AATGCCTACAGGTTCTAACCCCATGTACATTGTGCTAACCAACAACCCCTCTCTGTGAACCGTGTTCTCATGAGAGAGAATGAGAAAATGAGAACCAGACATGTTCTCATTGCTGCAGTTTCCTAAGCAGTGAAAGCAAAAGAAGCTCCCATGCTCATCTATATTGCAATGTCTATCTTTTCTGGAGATCCTCAGACTGATGTGTCCTCCTCCTCCTAAACCTGACAGAATATTATTCAGTGCTTTCCTAGCTTGATATCTGCATATGAAGTGTAATTCACCTTTGCACCACTTCTGTTAAGTATTCTCATCTAATTATTCACCTAGATGTGTAGGTTGGAACTCTCAACAGGTTTGAAAGTTACAAAGCATCAAACACATCCTTTTGGCCACTTGCACTTTTAAAGTCCCGGTTGTGAATTGACTATCTCAGTCTGACCTTGATAAAATCCATGCAGCTGTGACCCATGGCAGCAGATACTGTAGATTAATATGTTCCAGTTGCTCAGGTGACTTCTCACATGTCATAAACAGACACTACTGTTTATCACATATATTAAGCTACACTGTATTTTATCTAATAGTTTAATTGTAAATCAGCAAAACATTAGGAGGTCTTTGGGCCTGTAAGTATTTGACAATTAATTACAATCTGCATGTACCATACTGTGCTCTGAATTCAAGCATTTGCTCTGTGTTCTAGATGTTCTGGAAATCATGTCTTTTCAGTTTGCACTTTCACCTATCTAAGCAAAAGCAATGCCATGCCAAGACTCACACACTTCCCAGACTTGGTCATTCAGCTTTCTGTCAGAACAAACATACATAAGCCCTCAATATCTACGTGTGGGAGCTGAACCTTTCTTTGGACATACACTTTCCTTTAATGAGGCTCTGAACCAGCTGACTTGACAAAGCTAATTGTGAAGTTTTCTCTCCACAAATACAGCATTTTGCATTTTACCTTAGCTACAGTATTGTCCAGTGACTAGATGTGAATAGTTGTTATAATAAGCCATTATTTCTGCAGAGACTATTTGAAGCTTATCTTGTGCAGAACACCAGAATAGAGGGCTGCATGTGCTTTGTTTTATTGAAGCTTTTAAGTTGCTCAGTGAACTGTGATCTTTAAAGAAGCTTGACTTTGATAGCTTTATGTCCAATCAGATTTTCATCAAACCCAGTGCTAAGCAAGGATCCCATTACTGTTCACATAGCTGTGTTAATGAATTATAAGCAATACAAGATGACATGGTTCTGTCCCACCATTTTTTCCTTCTCTTGTTCAAAGCTTAGACTTCATTCCTCCTACTGAAGTCCATCTGCAACTGCAAAGCCTTTGGTTACAGAAGGGAACTCTAAAAGGATACCCTAATGTCATACTCCCTCAGGTTCACCCCATCATTAGATACTCAGCTTCTGGCCAACAGTAATATCAGTTTGTACTTGCATTCACAAATTTACTGTTGTAGTTTTTTTGCAAGTTGTGAATTTTTTAAATGCAACTGGACTTTCAAAGTGCTAACTTGCTAGAAGGCAGCAAGATGAGATAGATTCTGGACAAGCTTTGGTGCCTGGGCTTGTAATGGCCTTTCATTCTATAAAAGGTCTTTCAGTCTATAAAAGGGCTATAAAGGTTGAAAATTAGTACTGTGAAATACCAGAGCAGGGAGGGGTGCGTGTGTGCATGTGAAGGGGAGGGATAAGGTTGCAAACCTTTACAGAACATATTTGAAATGCAGGGTTAAGAGAAAAACCAAAAAGGATGTGTCTGAATATAAAAAAGAGCGTTTCAAAAAACCCCACAAAAATTAAGGTTCTTTTTGGTCTTACATGGGTCTTTTAGGGCATAGAAGGAAACTTGCAGAGATCATAACACTCATCACAATCAGTTCTCTGACAAGCATCTGTGGCTTTGTGAAACAGGCCATTTCTCACTGATGAAAATCTGCTGTTCTGATTCATTGTCATGTAAAGAGCTCCATCTTGTTTAAATACAGTTATTATCAAAAGTACGATCCTAAGATGGAGTTCTGTAGTGCCTAGAAGCTGGGTCCAGACATGGCTTTCCACTCTTTCCAGTTGCCAAAGGGAGCAGGAAACCAGATGCTGGAAAATGGATTCTCTAGTATGCAGCAAAAGGGAAATTAGCACATCCAGCCACAAACAATGCATTTTCTTTGTCATTTCAGAAGATAACTTTGCATTTCTAGCTCTGAGTTTGGTGATCTTCAATATGAAAGACAACTTCCAACATAACGCCTCCAAGAAGCCTGTTCTCAAAGAGCTTCAATGATTAAAACAATACTGAGAGATTATTTTCAAAATACTGAGCCCAGAGAGGCCTTTCTAGAATAATCTAATAGAGTCTTTCCAACAGTCTCATTCTTATTGTCCAAGTCAGCTGCAAATTTTGATATAATATAGAACTGCAGTAGAGTAAGTTATCAGTTAACCTATGCATTCCTTGCCCTATCACTCTTTTCACTAGACTGAATTTACTTTGGATACATTTATTAAAATCATCTCAGTTGCAAACACTCCAGCCTTAGTGAGAAACGAACACACCAGTGTTAGTCAGGGAAGGGGAAGAGATTTGAGAGTACATGCTAAACAGTGAAGAGTTAGTCAGAACAAAAGTCTAGATTAAAACACAAGCCCAAGATTAATGACAAATATAGCAGAACAAAACCAACTAGTTTGACTACCTTACTGCAAGTGCAGGTCACTTTCTAATCTTTCTATCACTTGGCTAAGCTGTGTGGCTCTCTAATGGAATATTAATCTGGTTTAGTTGTAATTAGCAAAACCAGTCATCACTTAAATAACAAACACGGAAGGTAACTCCCCAAAAGGCTTGCATTCGGCCCTCTAATTATGGCAATGAACTTGCACAGCTCTCCTTAATGGCGTCTGCAAGTATTATTCAACAAGGTTTTAAAGAAAACATTAACAGGCAACACATGCACACAATTAACTATGTGCACTCACACAGGTACAGCCTGAAGGTCACTTGGAATATCAGTTTGTTTTTTCAATCCATATTTTGAAGGGCTTATAACTTGTTGGCTGCCCTTGCAGCAGAGCTAGCCGGGGCCGTGCTTTGTTTACATGTTCACCAGTGCGCCTCATGGTGAAAGCAGGCAGCGTTGTCCAGCCAGACCTGATGAGACCAAATATATACTCAAGTGATTTTCTAAATTGCAGGAGTCCACCACAGGTTCTCTACTTGTTTGTATATTTTTTCATTTTTTTTCCCCTAGTGAGAGCATACCAAATGCTCTTTTAGCAATGATGGGATTTTTATGACTTTAAATAATTATGCACTAGTCTCTGGAGCTTAATACATACTATTTAGCAGTACCTTACTCCTTGCCTTCTGGCCACAATATGTCTACAGTGACCCCATCATGACAGAGTGCTGTAGACATTCATTTTAACAGCACAACTCCTGCATATTACATAATCTACATTATTCTCAGCAGCGTCTCATGAAACTAAGTGCTTGGATAATTGCAATATTGCACAGAGTCATTGAAGTTAATTTAAAATCAGTTCAATCAATACATAGTTTCACTGGGAGAAGTGGAATATCAGTCTAAGACCTGAAGTCTCTGAGGAAATTGTCAACTACCCCCATGCCTTGTGTCCAGTAAAAATTTTGTCACTTTGAACACTAATGCTCACCAACAGCCTTGGAATATTAAAATCCAGATTGTTTACCATGCTTTGGATATATTCCTGCATATGCACTCTTCAATACTACAGTCCAGAAAGTACTGAATAGCATCCTACCATACTTTATGTATCTAGATACCAGATAGATAAAAGCAATGGTGAAAACTTACAGTATGTCCAGAGCTCCAATGCCACTAATATTTTTTTATTACAGAAGAAGCTACAGCTCATTGTTAGGTTTCTGCTGCTTAAAAATAAAGAACAATGGCAAGAGTCATAGGGAGGAAGAGAGTAAGGGAGGAAGGAAAGAAGGACTGTATAGTGGGTTAGAATAGAATAATTTCCGTATTTAATCTTCCAATTGACAAGTAATTAGAGATGACCAGAAATATTTCCACAAATGAAAATTTCATTTAAAATGTTCCCACAACAAGCATGAAGGACTTTGCTCAAATATATTCACTAGCTCACAGGTGATATTTTATAGTAATGGAAAAAATGAGATAATCTCTTTTGGCACACGCACCTTTTAATCATATGGGTTTGAAAATATTTGAATCCACCACCCGAAGCATGGCTTATGGCACAGAGCAAGTGTGTGCGGTGAGAGACACTCAGTTCCTTGTTCCAAAGTCCATGGCTTAGGTTCATGTATGCTGAAGGTGTAGGAGCGTGGTAAGAGCAGAACAAACAAAATTCCCGTAAAAGTTTATTACATACTCTGTTTTGGCTACAGTGAACTTTGGTAAAGTGTAGCAGTAATAACCTGTTCCTTGGGCCATATTGTACTTATACATTTACTTGTCTCACTTTCCCCTCTTCCCTTTCTGGAAATTCTCTGGTAAGTGTAATGAAAGATGTTCAGCAATTTTAAGAGTGATGAGTTACTCTTATCTGCTGTGAAGACACAAGGGATTACCCAAGATACTTTCTCAGCTATGAAGAGAGAAAAGCTGAAACGTAGGAGAAGATGATGGTAAATACAAAACATTCACACGACACTATAAATTTGCATGATGCTTTTCACAGAGAGATGACATACTGTAGCTTTGCAGTGGGATCAGAAAGGGCTGGGTGGGCAGTAGTATGGTGCAACTAGGTGCAAGCACAGACAGAGAAACTTATGCTGACCAGCATTAGCACCTCTCTTCTGAAAGTGCAAAAGGCTTCAGGAGTACAGTGATCTGCAGTCTGTTGCCCTATAGTCCTTTTCAAAATCCGCTTGTACCAGGAAGAACTACAGCTAAAGCTGCAGAAAGGAATACAGACATATCCTGGTTTATATTTATCATTCCTAAGAACAGGTCAAAATCCCATAAAACATGAGATCCACACAAACATTCACCTTTGAGAAAACTGAACTTAACCTAGATTTTGTCTAGGTTAAGGGGGGATGCTGGTGACATCTGATTCTAGGTAGATGAAACTTACACAGAGAAATGAACTCAGACACATTTTAAAGGGGTAGATAATGACTATTTCTGTGATACATTAGATTTGGCCTATGGAACACCTATGGAACCAAAAGATCTGTCCTTTAATCAACACGAATTCACATAGTTTTACAGTTTTAACTGAAATTATGCATGTAAACAACTTTTCTCGAGTAAGTTTGTTCTTAACACTCTTTAAATAACTTGCAGTAACAAGTTATTCTCAAGTATAAAAAGTATAGTGTTAATATTGGCATGCTAAGAATAATGCTACCTTTCTCATTAGTAGTTCTGTCATTCTGTTAGAAGACAACAGATTTTTGTGACTCCATTAGCAAAGCACAGTTTGAAGGGAGATATCTTTCTTTTAGCCAACTGATGTAATTGGGAGAAAAAAACAACCAAACGAAGAGGTATACTTTGGAAAAAACTGCAACCTTCAGTTTAGCACAGATTAAAAAAACCCACCTGCACCGAGTTTAACTAGGTTATGTTAATGAGTTTGAGAACCTGAAAGAGAAGATGTTGATGTCTGTACAGAATGGGGGAGTTTAAGAAGAGACCAGAGAGAGAAGGAGAAAGAGGGAAAAAATGACGATCTCAGTGGAACCTTAAGTGCTTGTGGGCAGACAGGGCATGGAGAGGTTAAAATATACCGTAGAAGCAATAGCCCTCCTTTGTGATTTTGAATTCCATCAGAATATTATTTCCTAGACTCGTTTATGGAAGGTGCTTCATGTCTTCCTTCAGGACCAGAAGCAATTCAGAGATGCTGTGTTTTGTCAGTGAAAAATGCAAGACTTCATGTCACAGTATTTATAAAACATTAATTATCTCAACTTTTCCTGCTGGAGAAAAGCCTGATCAAATCAAATCAAATTCACTGATAAATCCTCTGTTTGTTAAAAAAAAACTGAACTGAGCCAAATATCAAAGGCAACCTGAAACTAGGTGATCCTGGATATTCACATATCAATGCAAATAATTTACAGTGTTACAGCTGGAAGGTTATTTTATAGCATCTCAGTGCTATCTCAGTACACATAATATTCACTATCAGGTAAATACTGGTTCAGAATTCATAATAAGTACCCAACACAGCTGGTTAAAACCTAGCCTAGGCACCAGGCTGAAATCACCACAGTTATCCTTAGTCACATTCCAGTAAAATCTGTGAAGCATTGCCTAGCCAAGCACACATTTGGGATAAAGGGTTTTTTTCCCTCTTAAAGCAATGTTAATACAGAACAAGATTTCCAGAACTAGCTAGCGAGTGTCCTAGGTGACCCTAAGACAAAAGGATAGGAGCCATATTTAGCTGTCACTTTTTGAGTCATAAGGAAGTCGCAGCAGAAGTGTTACAGTGATAACAATTTGACTGTGCAGGGAAGGATGGAGTGGTACCTCTCTTACAGTTTTTCAAGTTCCATTCAGGAAATCCCTACTCGCTGAGATGAAACATCATCACTTGCTGAACTACAAAGTTAGTTTTCCAATATAGTGCCGGATATCCTATATGCAGATATCCTGTGGAAGCAGGATGAGCCTGGAAGAAAAGGAGTGAACATTAAGTCTGTTTGACTTCACCTTGTAGTCACCCTTTACAAAATACTGCCTTTCAGAGAATGTTTCTAATGAGCTACATGGGAACAATTGGTACTCAACAGCATAGTATTTAGGGAATGATCTAATTAATCTGGATGTGATGCAGAATATATCTTCAAGTATAATAGTAAGGATTTAGAAACCAATGCTACTTACAATTACCTACGCAAGGAGTGTATTTTTAACAGGCATTTAAACCTGCACACACACACAAAATAGAATGTTTTTACATCCAAGTTATTACTTTCAAAAATGAAATTAATCCGAAAATTTTGTATTACTTATTTCCTAAAAATAAAACCTGACATTTAACCGTCAAGAGGTTGTTATAGACTCAACATCTCCACACACTGGTAAGTAGAGCTAGAACAAAACATACCTTTCTTCTCCTTTTTCTTGAGAAAATACATCGGACTAAACTGTTTTCAAACAGATAATAAGATGTTACTATTATTTTTTACATTGCATAAATACTTGCTCTGCTATCCCATATTTTTAAATTATTTTCCAGGTGAGATAATTGGTAGCAAACAAACCTCAGCAGGTTTTCTGTATGGAATCAGTGTCATACACAAAACAGAGTAAAACTGGTAAGGTTTAGATAATGATACAACTTGCTACAGATTACTTGGCTATTTTATTCGTGTTCTGGGGGACGTTTTTAGCTTTCATTTGTATAGAAACTCTTCTTGTGAGGAAAAACAATCCTGAAACAAAGCTTTTGTCTTCTCTCCAGATAAAGTACAGAAGAATTTTCTTCTAAGCCCCCTTTTTGTCATGTATTTTCATAGGTATATTAAGGTTTCTTTTCTATAAGCAATGCATTTTTTCTTACATCGCTCCTGCACTGAGAAGAAGCCAAATAAAGTGGCTGAAAACTGCCATCTACTGCCTCCGGGAGAAATAGCTGAAGTTGAGCAGTTGCACCATGACTGGAAGAGCAAAAGAAATTCTGGCATGATCCTTCTCAGGCCACTACAGGGAAGATTAGGAATTTGGGAGGAAGCACTTTTTCCCTTAAATTTTGTGCTCCATCAGACCCAGAGGTTTTTATTCACAGCAGTAATGAGATGTTTCCCATGTGGAAAAATGCACTTCAGCAGCGCTGAACTTTTTCATGGAGTGCATCATCTGATACATCATGACTATGGCTTTAAAACCCACTAATGCATATAGTTAGCTCCATTTTGTATGTACATACATAGCTACGTATTGATATATGTACACAGATCATCCACTATGTTGCTTTTTTGGCCTTGGCATACTGGAAATTATTTCATATGAACATCTGTAGCAGCACAGTTGAACTTAAGTCAGTTGTCAGACATTAAAATTATGAATATAAAGCTGGATTTTACATCTGTTTCCTTACTCTTTTGCTCTAAAACTACTTGACCCTGTTTCTCCATTTCTACACAGCAGACAAAAAACCTCTATCTCGTATCCCCTTGAACTTCAGAGTTATCTTGGTATAACTGTCCCAGTTCATTGAGAGAGTACCTCTATCTGCAGTTGGTTTTGCTGCTCTATTTGGGCTACTGTACTGACATCCTAAATCTGCAAAAAAACCTACTTTTCCTCTTATTTCATGAAGACCTGCTATCTCCTAAAATAGAAGATGTATTGCATGCAGATTTTGTGAAGGCTGTGTGGCAGTGCACTAAACCACTGCAGTTATGACAGTCTTTTCCAGCTCCTAGAAAGCTGGAGGACTTTCCAATTCATAAGGATGATAATGAGAAGAGGGAGAAGCAAAAAAAGAAATAGAGGAAAGGTTTCTGAGTGCAGTACCACTGCAGGACTAACAAAGGAACACTAAGACTCCAAATTACATATGAAAGTGTTGAAACAGACCTAAATACACTAAATGTGTGTACTTGTGTTATGTCAATGGTTTCTTTTCAGACACTTCGAACATATATTAAGTCTCAAGCAGGTCTGGTTGAAACTAGTTGCTAACAGGAACGTAATTATCATGGAACATAAAGGGTCTGAAAAGGAATGAGTGTATGAAAAAGCTTAATGAGAAATTTTGTCTCTTATATGCAGAGAATTATCAACTACTGCTTAGAACTTGCTCCCAAATCTGGTGATACTCAAAACTAATGGATTACTTTTCTTAAAGGAGCATATGTATATTCAGTTGGAAGGAACATGGGACAGCCCACATAATACAACTTTAAAGTCTTGAATATGTTGGGCAGGCAGTTCCAAAAAAACACGCATTTTTTTCATTTTACCCTACCATATGCTATTTTATATACTTCACACACTGCATACTTTCTTGAAAATGTGCCAAATGCAGAAACTAAGATAATGATGTTCTCCAAATTAACTCTGTTGTTTTTGTGTATCCCAGCTGAATTCCATCAAGAGTTTACATCCTGCAAAAGATAAAGCTATTTATACTCCATATGATGTGACAAATGGGACTTGAGACATCACTGTTAGTCATGTCATCTTATTTTTCCCACAGTGGTTGAAGTGAACCTGATCTACCTCATTTTGAAAGAAGGTGAGCAGCGGTCTACTGTCGTGTAGTTGAGTTTCAGTATTCATGCATTGAAGGGGCAGTACCTTCCTTCTGAGGATACAATAATACCATAAGTCAATTTGTCTAGTGTAACTTATAATCACACTTTCAACTAAATGCAACAGCACATTCAGCAGATAGGTAAGTCCTGTGAGAGAAAAGGTTTGAAGTTTAGATCATGGCTACATTCAGATTACAGATTTACAGCATTATCTGTCTGATACCCATTTCTGAAAGAGATCTTACAGTATATAAAAGGATAAAATTCAGTCTGTGACCTCTTTGGAAGCGGAACAGTTGTGCATTTCCCCACCACTTTGTTTCCCTATATGTTTTTATCTACTCAACATTTCTTTCAATAGCCTAGCCTGAAAAGTATATTTAATGTGATTAGTATTTATGATGGGAGAAAAGGAAAAAAACCCCCCATAGTTCACAGTTCTACATACACAGTTTAATCTGAAAAGTTGGAGACATTTTTTCCTGGCTCAAGGAACTAAACCAAAAATGATCTCAACTGACAGATGAGTTCTGTTTGCTTTGTGGCAAAAGCAAAAAACTTTTTTAATTGATAACAAATTTAGAAGTCACTAAGTCACAACATGAACTACAAACATCAATGAAGTGCAAAGCCATTTTTTTCTCTTATTTATCTGCAGAATGTTTGTGACAGCCATAAACCACTTTGCAGCTCTTGACACATGAAGAACTTTCCCCTATTGCCTGACAAGCCAAATTATTTATCTCCACAATTCTTTAAAAAACAGTTTCTAATATGTTGATGAGTATAAGAAATAGTTCATTACTCTATTGGTGGATGCAAAAAAAAGCGATTGTTTTGTCAAAATTAATAAACAGACTACAAACAAAACTACAAGTCATAGATCATTATATTGGTATACTCTTCATATGAAAAGATAAAGATATTTGGAAATAAACTCCTGTATTATTCTTAACCCATTCCATGGTTTGGATTTGAAAATGAGATCACTGAAGATGCTGACTGGGAGAGATACGCAAGGAAGTCTCTTGAAATATGAAGGAGAATGAGACTTTAAAAAAATTCCTTTTACCTTTATTTTTTACAAATGGCATTCCTCACCAGTGAGGGAAATAATAGGCAATGTGCTTTCCACAATGCTGCAATGAGTTGTTCTGGAGTTACACAACACCAGGGCTGGGAACAACTGTGTCATAGCAGACGGAAAGAATAAATGTATTGTTACACATTGGAGAACAGTACACTTAGTGACTGTCTTTCTGCTGATTTCCAGGCCTAGCTTGTATAAGACCAAAATTAATCTATGACAGGCTACATATTCCCTTAATTCAAAGGGGAAAATAATAGAGAGTTCACTTACAAAAATATCTGCTTTACTTCTTCTCCAATATGCACCTTCAAATGTTGTCTACCAACAAAGGTATGCATAACATAGCCCGCGGCAGTTACAGTTTTGAAAACTTGGGACAATTATAAATAAGCATTTTTAAAAAATGTAATTTGCAGATGAACTGAAGGAACCAGTGCCACTGTCATTCCATTCCCATGATGAAAAGCATAACACCCTTTGTTGGGTCTTTTCTCCTGGGATCTCAAAGCCTTTACACATTGCTTGAATCCCATAGCCTTTCAGAAGGATTACAGAGGTAGTTAGGAGCTCTGTGTTCGTTTGGTTTCAGGTATAGATACATGCTTCTAATGTATGTGTCTAACTTATTTAGTAAAATTAAGAAATTAAACTGAAAAAAAAAAAGAAGGAAACACCCCCAGAAAACTACTGTGTTGCACACATCCAGGATGCAGGATGTCACTGCTTTTCAACAGCTCACAAAACATAAGAAATAAAAACCCAGATGAAAGTCATTGGCATCCATCAAAAGCCAGGAAGAAGTTGCTCTAGCTGAAGACTAGATCCCAAAGTAAAAAATTCGTCTGAATAAAGACTAATTATTTCTACTGCCTACAACTGGCATCAAAGCAATTATTTAGAATAGTTCAAGTGACAGTGTCCATTCAGTCAAGCTTGAGACACAGACATTTTATATATTCCTGCTTTCTGCCTCATATACTATTGGGATACCCAACTAAGTTGGTCTTTTTGCATCAGTCTTCCCTCTGTATCCCCCAAGAACCAGGTAAAAAACATTGTAAGTGAAAGAGAACATACATGATTGGGAAAAACTTGTATGAAATTACAGTAGAAGTTGTCTCATAGAAAATGAGAGGTTCTTCCAACAACTCTGATGAAAAAGAGCTATCTTCATCATGTTTCTAAAAAGCTGCTGAATAGTTTTGCACCACATGTTCCTCTTCAAGTAGAAAAAAACCTGTCTTCCAAATTCTTCTAACACATAACATTTCCCCAGAGAAATCTGCTGCTTTCCAACAAATATAAGTACTGAATTGAAATGTCACATTGAAAAGTTGCTGAGAACTATTTTAAACAGCCCAGACTGAAAAGCAGTGCAGCATTTGAGTCCATGTTCAATATAAAATGAAATCTGTTGAAAGCATATTTCCATGGTCACACAAAAGCTTCAGCCCTTCCTTCCTCCTGAAGGCAGAAACACAAGTGGAAAGTTTTCAAGCATTTATAGTAGGACTTTTTTTTTTTTATTATTTTTAACAAGAGTGCTACCAATGGCTCTCATGGTCCCAAGACTAGAAGAGCAATAGGACTGCTTAGGAGTCCACTCTGGAACTCTGGCAACCAAAAGGGCTGTGCAACAACATGCTGGTATCAAAAAGTAGCTGTAAATCTGAACACTGATTCTTGTTTCAGTTGCCAAAAAAGGCATCAGAAATACAATGTCCTTAGAGATTCGACAAGGGCACACTGAAGCAGCAAAGCCTTAGGTAGCCTTGTGAGCCTGCAAGGAAGAAGAGACTATGAACAGAAGATGAAGAGAATGGCAGGAAATGAATATGAGAAGAAAAAAAAAATCTGAAAGAAAAAACAAAACAAAACTAGCAATGTGATTAGCCCCACGCTTTCCTATCCGTGTCTGAATCTAACACATAACATTTTCATCTCTATTTCCTTTTATAGACACACGCATCACGTTGTTGATTAAATTCCATGGTAGTTGATGCACCAAAAATCTATCCAGTTTCTAACCAACTTCAGCTCTGAGATTCTGTTTCTCCCCCTGGCTTTGGTGATGCATCATAGTAACCTTGGCTACAGGGCAGTTATTGATTCAAAATACAAATACAGTGTGAGAGAATTTCACTGCACAAAAAGGTTATTGTGACTGATCTGAACAGCCCCTGTTTCAGCAGCAAATGCAGAACCCAAGTAACTAATCACCTTGTTAGAGTTTTGCACAGCAGTATGATTTCTACTTGTGTTTTCCATGAACTTACAATTAAGATACAAAAGCCAAAATGTGCATGTAACATACTGTTCTATTAGTGTGGCACAAACATAGTAAAGTGTGAAAGCGTACCACCAGAATGATGTCTTTTTCCAGTGCCGAACAAAAAAAAATAAACAAAAAAACCCAAAACCCAACCAACACAAAAAGAGATATAAAAATGACAAGATCAACAAAACAAAACAAGAAGAAATTGCCACCAATGTCACCACTACAGTTGTTGCCGAACATAGACAGAACTTAGCACCATCCATGTTCTGCAGCTTAGTTTATCCCACTTACTATCATGCTCAGGTATTTGTCTCCAAGCTTTTTATAACTTCATTTTAACTTCATTGTAATAATACTTCTCACTGCTAGTGAGACTGTGTACTGCTGATTAAAGGCTAATTTAAGACTTAAAGATTAAAGAGTTAAAATTTTGGTTCACATTGATTGTTTGTTTTCAACAAAAAGTTGCCTGGACAAAAAGCTATTTTGTAGCATGCTTGTTATTTTAAAAAATATATTATTGAATACTGCTATTTAATTATGTTTCTACATTTTTTCACTAGCATGGCTTGTGGAATAGTTCATTCATTGCAAACTTCATGTAGATATAACCTTTTTTAAAGCTGAGAGATATTACATAGTCATTTGTACTTCAATGGCATGCAAGGAGGATGCAAAATCATATTGCATCAAAGCAAATTCATTCTACCCAAGTTTGAATAAAGATGCAGAGCAGCAGCGAGTGTACCCATGGAAGCCTGTGTCTCCCCCTGCCTGCAATCCTATTCCAGGCATGAGCAGCTGTCCCCTGTGTGATCCTCCCAGTCGTCTCTGTCTGGCCCCTTACAAACACAGGCTGGCTGCCTTTCCAGCCAGCCACCTGTAGTAGCAGTAATGCCAGTAGAAGTGGAGTAGCATCCAGGAGGATTTCTGCAGATGTACCACCTATGCGGTATATTCCTCCTTAAGCAATACCCTGGCTGTGCTTCTTGGATCAATGAGACTTGGTACATCTATCCACAATGTAGCAGTCATGGTTTGGGCACAATTTTTCAACAAATTGTACATATGAAAGGATTGTCACTCATATAGCATATTAAAGCAATCACAGTATTATATACATACATACATATATATATATATATATAACCATACTCTTCCTTAACATCATTCCCCATGCTTTCTCCAGAAGAAGTTTAAAAGCTGAACCCTTTCAAATATCTGTGAATTCTTCCAAAATTATTTTTGTAATTTTCTACTTGGAGATCAATTCTGAATTGAACCATGGACACACAGATGACTTCAAAAACATATGTTCAAAGTATTTTTTACAGAAGTGAGAAAGGTAAAGGTAACTAGTTATCAAATAACAAACCCAAATGTTGGTTACTTCTCAGCCAAGTGACTGCTCTATCTGTCAGGCTATACAGTCAGCTTTTGTCACCAATGCCAAAACCTACTTTTTATCAGATCCTGAAGAATAAAACTTTCATGAAACAAATGCTGACAAGACCAGTTACCTGAAAGGGGAGATCCCAAAGGAGGCTCCACTTTGCTAGAAGTGTATCCTCCATAGTAAAGCACAGGGCTGGGCAGGTAAAGTCTTAAATTTAGCCCAACACAAATGGACAGAGCTCTTTAATAGGTCCTCCAAACAAGGAACAATTCATACTTTAGCAACAGTGAAACTCAGTCAGGAATCTCACATCCATCAAAAAGGCTACATATATTTCTGAGTGAGTCCTGGTCTTAATTTTGAAATATTATTGCAATAATTTTCTCTTTATAAAAAAAAATAATTTCTTCTGTTGAGTGATTTTATTAGTACCTATGAATGAGAAAATTGTGTACATTTAAGTTATTGTGAAATTTTAATAATTTAGTATGACATATTGGACATTCCCATCATTGTTAAAGAAGGTGCTAACTTTCTGCTGCTGAAGAAGTGGGGACACAAACTCTGTTTTCTTTGCATGGATAAGGAATTTGTATTATATTATATATGTACAATTACTTCTACTGGAATACATGTTTAATTTGCTAAATTACAAAGTTCATTATAATTAATGGAAATAGCACATTAAAATATTAGTGCAACATGCTAAAACTTCAATGACTTGCTTAAAAATCACCTTTTCTTTTTTAATGCAAATAAACATAAAACCACAGGATAATCTTACGTTCCCACTTCTTCCCATTTTACAGGATCCCTTCAATGTGCTTCTTTGGCCAAGAGTGTGAAGTTGGAACTGCAAGATGTATTTTTACAGAATAAAATTTGTTTCCAGCAGATATGTTAGCAAGTCTTGGAATGCATTACATTTAAATGTACTACACTTCAATAGCAAAAAAACCCCCAACACCAAAACAAAAACAAACAAACAAAACACAACAAGATGTGGCACTGCACACTCCATGATTTCACACTAACCACAAGCATTTGGCTAGACTTCTGTGGAAGGGGAGTTCAGGCATACTCTCAGTCTTTTTCTTCCCTCCCTACATATTTACGATTTAGATTGAATAAGTAAGTTTGTTTTGAACATACTACCCAGGATCATTTTGCTGCCCTTCCCACAGCATCAAATCTTTATGCTAGCTTCGTACCAATAAATATGGTCACAGTTTCTAGGCCAGATAAGAGGAGAGAAGCAGGGGAGAGGAATCCAGAGTTACTAATATAAAATAAACCCACAGATCAAAACCCCACTGTTATTTTGGAAAACCTTTGTCAGTTTGGATCTGAACAGGAGAAATGTAGATGTGTTTAGGCTTTAAAAATACTTTTTGACTGCTCACTCATTTTCTGTCGGTTAACTCAGTTACTCAAATTTGAAAGATAAAAGTGTTCAGACATCACAGTTGAGGTTTTAAAATATTTTCAACGCAGACCTTATTTTATTTCAGTTTGAATTCATGTTTAATTGATTTATATTTCACTATATGAAAAGGACACTAAATGAAATGCTGAGCATGTATGAACTTACAATATTTTAACAGGAAATACAATTTTAATGTCATAATATTAAATACAAATTTAAATAAAATATTATAAACATACAGAATAAACCTTACTATGAAAATCTATTTTTCTTCCTACCACAAAATAATGTTTCCTATCAAAAAAAGGCCACTGAGAAGGCCTTATACTCTTAGACAATCTTACTTAAACACAAAGGGTTTCCTGGGGAAAATTTGCAAGTTGCAGTAATGTTTCTATAATGAAAAAATATAGTCCAGTAGGTTCAGAGCAGTATGGGAAATAACCACCAGCAAGAAACTGGAGCTGGGATTATGCCAAATTATTTGGTTGCAGTAACATAACTATGCCCTAAAGCCTACTCTGTGAATGAAGGACATTTATCACACTTACATAAGTATGATGTAGGAGGTAAAAGAATTTTGATAAAATTTCTTTTATCAAAAAAAATTGGACATGGATCTTGATTTTCAAGTACATTTGAGAACTGACAAAGTCCAGGTGCAGACTTCAGTGATTCTGCACATCTGTGCCCTTCGCTTTGAGCCATAAATTGTAACATTGAGCCTTCAGGTACAATTACTAAACCCACTGCTACGTTGGAGGCCTTACACTAATGAAAGTGATCCGTTTATACTTTGAACTGCATGATCAGGCAAGCAATGACACACAGCTATCTTAAAGGAAAATGATTTTAGGAGATATGAATTAACATGGAGGATTAAATGATAAAGAAAAAAGACAGATAACTATATTCAGAAGAATTCATATATTCAAAAGTCAGTCAAGAATTTTATTATCAGTCATCACAGTTTCAAAGGTGTTTAAACTATGTTAATAACGAAACCCAACAAATATTAAATATATACTCCCTATCTATAGGCATCACTTTGCAAAGCCAGACATTCACATGAGAGCATGAGCTGCAATATCATGCTGTAGACAGGAAAAACCTGCAAGTATCTTGGTGAGGAGCTTAAATTTTGCAATGTGTCTGGGCTTCCTCTCTAAAACATATTTAGAAGGTCCAGTTCTGATTCATGTAACCAGGTTGTTTCTGAAATGGGATACATACAGTGGAGTGTGAGAACCCTCTCTGAGGACTTTGTAGTTGACAAACTTAAAAACCTTTTTAATACACACTGCAAATACCATTATATTTTGAACTTTTCTCCATTTCAAAGTGATGCTGTGCCTTGCCTATCCCATGCTTGTCTCAGGTGCAGTTTTTAAACATTTGTAAACAGGATTTTTCAAATATTTGAAATATCGAAGTAGTTTGCTTTTTACAGAGCTGAGATCACTGGTATGCTGCATAACAACATATTTAGTAGCTCTTATCTTACTTTTGATGGAAGAGCAAATAACACTTTTATGCAATTTAGTTCGTACAACAGTATTTTGAAATACCAGACAGTAACGGGAATCAGCGTACCATGAATTCTAAATAGTTCACGAGTTGGACTAGACTTAACATAATTATTTTATTAGCACATCTGCTTTCTTTTCACACATTTGTAATTATTTAGTTATTAATATTAGCTATTAGTATTCTTAAATGAGGATAAGGTATTAAAACCATGTATGTACTCATGTCCCTAAAACCATGTATCATGTGCCTAAAAGGAATCCCACTATACTGTGATAACAAACCTTTTGAATTCACATGCAAGGGAATGATTTTGAAAAGTAACTCAAAAGATTTACCAACACCATGATCTTCATAATAAAGCAATCACAATGAAAACCATATATTCTATTAATGCATGTGTCTGAGGCAGTTAGATTATGTAAAAAGGCTTATAATACAGAAAACTAATAATAACATTTAGCAAAGATGATTGTGAATCTTCATTAATTAAATTTTGCAAACTGTTACATCCACTAATGAGCCCACAAGCTGATTTAGTAGAATTAGTCCTTTGTATTCGGTAGAGTAATATATCCCTCTTTGTACTGCAGGGACAAAAGGGAAGCGTCATCAGGGAGCTGCCTGCCCGCAACACAAACACACTCTATAGAAATTGCCATGTTACTGCAAGCATGGAGGAATGTCACTAGGAAAACACAGGAAACCCAAGCCAAGATTTGAGATAGCTAAATTCAATTATCAGACATTTTCATTCAGATTCAAGAGTGGTATTTCAAAAGCCGCTGTTTTGTTACTGCCTGTTAAAAGCCCCTATGGCATTCTTTATGATTATTAGTGAAACAGAAATTAAATGGCAACTGACCCGTACAGTGTTTGCTGGAGTCATGTGTTTCAGAGACCTAGATACTGCATCTGCATCACTGTGTGATGAACAGCACGTACATTCCCACTCAGGATTTGCTTTGGAGTGCCAACATAGATGAATGAAGGAAATTTGATGAAACTTCCTAAACTGATGCCATGCTAAGAATGAATATTCTTGTTTGCTATTTTAAACTACATATGATTGGTTTGTAAGCTTCTGTTCAATAAAAACTGAATTATGATGTCTCAGTAATGTTTAATAGATATAAATAAATTAATGAAGAAGCCTCAAAGATTCAAAATGCCTCTTAAAAGAAGACATAGGTAATATAACATTGCTGTTAAGTAGGTGTACATTGACTGTC
The DNA here is from genome assembly GCF_017639655.2 of Falco naumanni. Classification (NCBI taxonomy): domain Eukaryota; kingdom Metazoa; phylum Chordata; class Aves; order Falconiformes; family Falconidae; genus Falco; species Falco naumanni. Next base: position 87,706,258 of record NC_054056.1, read on the forward strand.
TCAAATATTGAGCCAATACTTAGCCATGCACTCTTTCAATACACGAAAGGAACAGCAACATCCTAACGCCAGACAACATAAATCTGCTAACAGCATTATGCAGGGAAAGCATTGTTCTTGGGCAGAATATTCTAAACTACTGTTTGTCAAGAAATACTTCAGTACCACCCATAGTTTTTAAAGTCAGTCTGATGGCAGATTGTCAATGATTACACCACCTTCCCCTGTTTTCAGCAGCACCATATACACTGCTAGCACTAATTTCCTACTGTTCTGGTTCAGGCAGCAATCTGCCCATTTGCAGCAATCTAGAAGACCAGAAAAAAGAAGTCAGCTCTTTGAAGATGCACAGAAATTGAATTGTTAGTTATAAACCTTTCTAATATGTTTAACTGGTTGAGTGTGTTAAAGACAGCCAAAGGTTATTGCTATTCCACATGTATTACTTCTGTCTAAATATATGCTGCCACATAATGTATCTTAAGTATTAATTTCATCCAAACTTTCCAAATTATCTTTTTTTTTTAATATAAGACATGAAAAACAGGTCATAATTTCCTCATTTCTTAGTGGTGTCCAATAAATCACATTTGAAAGTGTTCTGTGACAAGTATTTGAGGAGAACTTGTAATCTTTTTTTTTTTTCTTTTAGTAGAAAATTGGTATCCCATCACACATAGACCATGTACCCATGCAGTGGATCTGGGAATAACTAGTCTCCAGCTATTAATTTCTAGCTGTAACAGCAGCTCAAAACTTTGCATGGTTGTTTTATATAACAAAATGCACATAAAAGTAATGTTTCCTATAATATGCTCCTCTGTGACTTGCAGAACTGGTGCCTGCACAGCTCCAGTCTCAACTGTGTTTTTCCAATACCCTCCCTTTGCAGGGTCACATTTTTCTACAGCAGAGAAACATTTGCTACTGCTTCTCCACACACGATCTAGCGAACTCTTTTTGAAAGCACCTTCTCTGCTTCCTGAGATGTTGTTTTCCACAAAGCCAAGGTCTGTACTTGCCACTGCAGAACCAACCACAGGCTAAGCCTTTCCTAAAGGTTTCTGTGACACTATACAAAAGGAACACATAGGAACCAGAATCAGATATATGTTAGTGGAGTTCCTGCCAGCAGCTGGAAAAGCAGTTGAACACTGGTCAGGCATAAGGCACTTCCACTGAAACCCTTTGAAGACCCTGTTTAAAGTGTCTTTGCAAGGAACCCCAATATTGCCATTGTTCAGCAGGGTTTAACATCGTTTTCTGTTCGGCTAGAAGAGGGAGATGGCTGTTGGACCTCCCTACACCAGACAAGCTCCAGTGAAGACTGTCTTCCTTTGTTACCATCAAACTTTCCAAAATGAAGTGAACCTAAAATGTAACAGCATCTTTAGGCAGACAAATGAGAGTCTGGCTATTGAATTTTCATTCACAGAGGCTTGCCCAAATAATAACCTTCTGTCTGCAGTCACTTTCTTATGAACAACATAATTTAAGATGATTTCAGGAGCAGAAAATTAAATCATTCACAGTGGATAGATCTTCTAATAACAAGACACTTTTATCTCACAGGCAGCAGTCTTGTCAGTACTTGGGCATAATTAGGACTTGAAATTGGTAATTTTGCTGCAAAGCAGCTGACTGAACAATAGAGACCATTTGAAATAGAATTCAGTTAAAATCTTTAATATTGAGTCAGGTTGTTTACTTGAAAACTTCCACACCACTATGTGACATTTTGCTTTGCTAAATATTTACATGCGCAGAGTCTAAGGTAAGTCTTGTTTTCTAACCAGTCACTTCCCGTTTGTATTTTGGATCCATAGTTATTCATATCCCCTTAGCTGACTGGTGGTGGACACACATTTATCTTCTGGGATTTTGAAAAATATAATCACCTAATGGAGTATTTAACACAAAACACAATCCTATCTTAACCTAAATTGTAGGGGAGGGCAGTGTGGGAAGCTAGCATTTTTTGTAAAATAACTGAGTACCATAAAAAGCCTGTAGGAATGTGAACAAAACATATGAAAGCAAAATATATTAAGTGATGGGAAGGTCAAAGTTAAGATTAGCATCTGAAAGTAAGAAACATCAAAGCAACACTAAGTCAGCATTTCCCTCTAAAATGCATGTCTCCTATACTCTCTTTCAAAGATGAAGGAAACAATATGTATATAATCTACCATATACCTATAGAATGTGTTTGATGTAAAAATTTCAAAATTTCTGTTATTAGTCATGGTGCTTTATCATCCCACAAGCCTTTTAACTTAATTTCATAAAAACTTAATTCTCATGAAGACGCATTAGGTATAAATCACTTCAACATTTCTTTTAAATCCATTCCCCCTCATCATGGTTCCATTAAAGGTGCTGAACAGTGTCCCACAAACTTATCTTGTAAAGTGGTTTATAGGCTATTTAGAAATATTCTTACATCAGATATCATTATATGCCCTTTTTTTGCATCATAATGTCACTGCATGAGATACGATGTGGCAAAGTTGTTAAAAAGATGTCCCAAGTCACTCATAGCCTCTTGGGACCAAGGAAACTATGATACTAAAAGATGATGGCGGTAAAATAGGGAATTGGTTACAGGTGGGAAGCCTTCTATATACAGCAAACATAGTAATTGTTCCCATGTGACCTTATCAAACTCTTTAGCTTTCTATGAAGTATTTTCTCTCATTGCAAAAAAAGGTTGCTGATAGTTACTTTACTGTGGCACTGTAAGAAATAAATAATTAAAGTTCATTTACTAGTTTTGAAAACACAAGTTGTTATTTAAATGTGAAGTATATTATCATCATTTTCAGCACTTAGTGTTGTGGTAAAGTCCATCTCTGTATAGATTTATAGGCAAAATACCCTAATATTTCCCCATCTCTGTTGACAAAAAGAAATAATACTGTTTTCTCCTCCTTGAGTTGACGAAGCCAAGTTTATGTGCCAAGATAACCTGGAAAGAGAGTTCTGAAGGCGAGTCACAACAAGCCACAGGATTTCCATAAAAAGATTATGGAAAAAGGTGCTTCACTAGAGAAGTTTTACATTGCATCAAAAGTGTTATACCTAAACAGTTATGTCTTGAATCAACATGCTTGGTAGCTACAATAAATTAAAGCAGTAAAACTATATATTTTTAATGAACTTATGTTGTAATATATGATTCAGTGTGCAGACAATGATTAAGAGCAGAATTATCTGGAGATAGTTAAGGAAATAAACTAATCTGAAAAACATAACATCTATTCAACTTTTGGAAATAGAAAGATGACATTTCAGAGAATTATTTTTATCTCCCTAGGAACAGGGCAATCAAATGAGATCTATGGTCTGACTAGTCCTCCAGCAGTGCCAGGACATGACTATGCTCCCTGTCCACAGGGAATAATGTCAGACTAGTTTTTGTAACTTGTAATATGAAGCAAGATATATACAGATTTTGGGTTAATTTAGATTTTATACATTAAACCATTATCAATTCTAATCACAGTTATTTTCTTCTTTTATTTCAGACTGAAAGGAGCCCAAAATACAACTCATTTCACTCATACAGAAAACTGAAACTGCTTGTCTAAATGACAGAGAATAGATACCCCAAAGAACAATCTACAATTAGAAGGTAGAAAAGAAATTTGATATTCCCATTGAAATTAACTTTAAATAGGTATAATTTAATTTAAATGGTGAAGTAATCACTGTTTGCTGCAAAAAATCATCATACCAAATTCAGAGTCACAAAAATGCTTGTAGAGATTTCCACATGTTTCTCAACTCTGATTAAAATTGAATAGTTTTTTTTAAAAATCCCTGATTTCCAAATCATGTAAAAATTTTGCAGTCAGTTGTGAAGTTCTGTCCTGCTGAGCTGGATATCTTCTTAGTTTACTATGCATTGGAACCTGACATTAAGAGCACAACCACAACACAGTACAAGGAGTACAAAGATCAAGTACTAAAAGCTAATTGGCTTTGATGACATTGTTTATTGCAGCTGAAGCCCATGCTGTTTGTGCTATACTGTGGTATTTGGTATCTAAGCTAGCTCATTTACATCTACATGAACTATAGCACAGTTTTAGAATGGAGAAGCAGAGATAACATTAATTTAGTGAATATTGTAGTTGGCCAAAGGTCAGTTTTAGGAGCCTGAATATTCTCCTAAGACTTGAGACAATACATGTCTTGAGACAACAAGAGTATATAGTAACATCCTAAAAGTAGTCTTGTCAGAAGGTTACCATTTATAAAATCCAGAACTTCATGAGTCCAAAGAGTTGTGGTGAATGGAGTTAAATCCAGCGGTGGCTGGTCACAAGTGCTGTTCCCCAGGGCTCAGTATTGGGGCCAGTTCTATTGAATATCAACAGTCTGGTCAAGGGGCTCAAGCGCACCCTCAGTAAGTTTCCAGATGATACCAAGTTGTGGTGGAGTGTTGCTCTGCTGGAAGGCCAGAAGGCTCTGCAGAGGGATCTGGATGGGCTGGATCAATGGGCCAAGGCCAATTGTATAAGGTTCAACAAGGAGAAGTGCTGGATCCTGCACTTGGGTCACAACAACCCCATGCAATGCTACAGGTTTGGGGAAGAGTGGCTAGGAAGCCACACTTCCCCAGGAAAAGAACCTGGGGGGGTGTTGGTTAGCAGCCGGCTGAATATGAACCAGCAGTGTGCCCAGGTGGCCAAGGTGGCCAATAGCATCATGGCTTACGGCAGATATAGTGTGTGTTCAGTTTTGGGGCCCTCTCTGCAAGAAAGACATTGAGGTGCTGGAAAGTGTCCAAAGAAGGACAATGAAGCTGGTGAAAGGTCTAGAAAACAAGTCTTAGGAGGAGGCAGCTGAGGGAACTGGAGTTGTTTAGCCTGGAGAAAAGAAGGTGCAGAGGAGACGTTATCACCCTTTACAATTACTTGAAAAGAGGTTGTAGTGAAGTGGATGATGGTCTCTTCTCCCAAGTAACAAGTGACAGGACAAGAGTAAATGTCCTCAAGTTGCACCAGAGGAGGTTTAGATTGGATATTAGGAAAAATTTCTTCACTGAAAGAGTTGTCAAGCCTTAGAACAGGGCACTTGGTAAAGTAGTGTAGTAACTATCCCTGGAGGTGTCTAAAAGGCACATAGATGCAGCACTTAGGGACACGGTTTAGTGGTGGATTTGGCAGTGTTAGGTTAATGGTTGGACTCAATGATCTTAAAGGTCATTTCCAACGTAAATGATTCTATGATTTTATGATTCTATGATTCTGTAATCATACCTTAAATACCATCTTAGCTCAGACACAGGCAAAACATTTACTTAAGTTCTGCTGCACTTCAAGAGAAATATGAAGCAATTGGAGAGAATCCAAAGAGCAAAAAGGATGATCAGAAGTCTAAAAAACATTGATTGTAATAATATAGAAATAAATAGATAACAATAATGGTAATATTTATTCTACATGTTTACATCAGGTAAGATAAACAAGCAAAAAATTCATATTGCAGCATGGAAAATTCATATTGGTTATTAAGACATGGTTTCTATGGGCAGTTCCACTATGGACGGTGGAACATGGCAGCAAACAGCTTATGAAGTTTTTAGGAACAAAGCAGACAAATATCTGTCAGAAGTCACAAGTAGTTGATCCTACCACAGACAGAGAAGGGTCCATATGATCTTTCAAGGTTCCTTCCAGCTCTGCTATACTATTACAGAAAGGAATTATGTGAGGATGCAGGTATGTGCTCTTGTATTTTCTGGAGTAAAATGGAAGTACACTACCAAGTAGGGCTTGACTAAACCAAAAATACTCATTCAATTTCAAATGTTTTTTTTTATAGATCTCTAATGTTTTAGTCAAAGGTGATTCTTTGCATTTTCAGAGGAAGGAATGGCATGTACAAAGGATATTATAATGGCACAGATCTATCTGATACTGTGTCTTACAATTTTTGAGCACCTTGTGAACATTCTATAGATTTAAAGAAAAGGTGAAATATTATAAATTAGTCCATTTTGCACCATGCATCTATTTCAGATATTTTTCTGACACTGCTGAAGCTGGAGTGTTTTCTGTTAATTTAGCATATTTTACATGTGGTACAACTGGATGAAGTATACACAATGAAACTGAAGTGTCAGGTCTCTGCTCTAGTAACTAAATATAATTTTGCCCTGAGAGACTGATCAACATAAAAGTCAAACATACAGAAAGACAGATGAGGGAAGATCAGGCAAGGAAAGGAAGTGCTTGGCCAAAGTTTCAGTTACATTCACTAAAGCATTTGATTAAATCTTAAAGATGAGATACCAACTAAACTTGTTCTCTTTCCCTATATAGATTAAGCCCTACTTAAATATTTAGGCCATTCTTTAAAAGCTGTAATTCTAAAATACAGGAGTGCTTTATTTTGTGTTACTTAAAAAAAAAAATAATAATAAAAAAAATCTGTGGAAACCCAGCATTAATTAGACAAACTGGAAACTAAAAGCACTCCTACATGCCAAAAAGGCTTAAAAGAGAACTCATTTTTCAGATGTATCTGCATCAATCAGAGCACAGCACAGAACCAGCCTCATTTTAGGGTCTGAACACATTTAATTTCATATAAAGTCCATTTTGACCCAATTTTATCTGCTGAAAAAGCTTATACATAAGTCCACTCACAACCTATGAATGTACCATTAATAAGCCATACTCTGCTCAAAAGAAATGTTGACTTGAAAATCAGGATGCTAAAAGGCAGACAAGGAGATACGTTGATTTGCTGATGACAGCCAAGGTTAGATATATCTAAGCTTAGATGATTTTTTATTCTACACAACTAAGCTGTTTATCCTCTTTGAAAAGTTAACTCTCCCATAAAAAGCTAACATCTTAAAAAAAAACCCAACCAGAACTGTTTTTATAATAACAATTACAGATTTTGCATAAGAAACCTGCCAGTATTTTTGCTAACTGAAGGCAATATTTTTCTACCTCTTAACAGAAAGGGGGGAAATTGGGACATCATCCCCAAGAGCTGGAAGAATAAGAACAGAATGAGAGCTCTAGAAATTAACCATTCTTTCCTCTGAGCTAGTCCTGCAGGACTTGTATAGATTCCTTCTACAGAAGTACTTTATGTATGTTGCGTGTGTGTGTGTGTTTGTATACAGATGTGAGTTCATGGAAAGCATACTTGACCTCTGTACAATGAGTGTGGCACTATTATAACAGGAATTCTCTTTTCAGGAGGTGATTCAGCTAATTCTCAAACACACAGCTTTCATATGACAATTAACATTTCTTCTTATCTCATTTTTTTATGTTTATCCTTGGGTGGCACTTCTGGCAATACTACTAGCAGTAACTTAAGTGATATAAAATGTTGCCAATTGAATATAGTTTTTCTGTTTTATTCAGCAGCTTGTATTTGGATTTGATTGGTGAGACAGATGTAGCCATAAATTCATATACAAAATTTTCCAGAAAAGGCCACTAATTTGAGGTCACTCCATCCCAGACACCGGGAAGCACATTTTCCAGAGACAAGTGGAAATTAGGACATCAGTCTCACCAATGTCATTTGGAAGTCAGTTGCATTACAGCCTCCTTTAGCCTAGGAATCATCCTCCATGGGTCAGATTTACAAAGACATTTAGTATTTATAGTTCTCAATACCTACAGATAAACTAGGTTTGTGAAATGGAAAAATGAGTAACCATTTTGGAAAATTTGGTTTATATATGCATTAGGGTTGTGAAGTATCTAATGGATTATCCAGCTTATCCTCCCCAAAGTTTTGATTCTCTTCTTTTTGTTAGAGCATCTGAAATCACTCTGAAATAGTCATATAGTCTATGGTTTGTTCTTCTAAAGAACAGGTTAGAAAGGAATGTGTTTCTCCTCCCAATATTCCTACAAGCCCTTTTCAGTTTGCAATTTTAACTCCTCACCTTTACATTCAGTAGCTCATTTTTTAATTGTTTAATAAATAAAAATATATATTCAACTCATAACATTCAAATTAGTTATTTTAATATGTAAATAATCAGGTTAAAATAATTGACTGCTAACATAAAGTGAACAATCTCACTGACTTCAGAGAGATTACTTAAATGTTTATTTGTATCTTTAATGTAAGTATTTTTTTTTAATTGCAAAGCAAATTTATGAAATTATGAAGTAACATGTTCAAAACATACAGTTATGCTAAAACTTGCTTTATGAAAAGGTGTGGGTTTATTCTAATTAATACCATGCTTGTCTGTACAATTTTAATTGTACATTCCTTGGCAGTTGTCATTCATAAAAACTTGTAAAAGAAAAACAGATTTTAAAGAGTCTGCCAGCAGGTGAATCTGACCTAAAATCTCAGCCCTGCAGCAAAATCTACACAGAATTTTAGTCTAAGCATAAAGAAATATTTTTTAGTCAAGGATATTCTGTCAATTTGCCTTCTGAGTTACAGCTAACATTAGGAATTTCAAACTGAATCTGAATTAAGAAGTCGAGGAACTGTCAGGAAGGCCAGTCTGCATTGCTCTGCCCTTAGAGACTCCATTACAAATGAATAGGACTGATGTCTTCAGCACCTATGAGCAGACACTACACAAGCCAGACAACGTGGGACAAACTCCCTTCTTACTTAAGAATGCTTAAATATAAACACAATTATAAACTTCCTCAGATGTGATGTAACCATTGCAGGAACAGAAAGACAGCTCTGCAGAATCCTTGCAGGCATTAATGTTAACTAATTATTAACTAATTCAGGCATCATGAATTAGAAGAAAATCAGTGAACAGAAGCCTGCCAAAGAACATGAACTGAGCAGAAAAGTAATGACGCAACATCTACTTAGGAAGATATATTTGTTTTGCAGAAGAAGGGAAGTAAGAGGAAGGAAAACATGAAAATTTTTCAAAAATAAATTAAAAAATTACAGTAGTTTTAAAGCTATTCAAGGTTAATTTCTGGCATGGTGTCTTTTTTTATAGTCAGGAATATTTTAAAGTAATTGAGAAGTATCATCTTGTGAATATCACTTGGAAATTCTCTGGGTCACATTCAAATTAAATTCCTTAAATCAAAAATCTAGTGGCAAAATTAATGTACCTAACTAATATATCACTTAACAAGCTAGGCTGAAAAAAATAATACTTTCTATGAATTTAATTTTAAATTCAAAATAATAACCAGCTGCTGTTCAGCAGCACTTTTTGGTGATATTTTGTATTTATGCACTCTATGTGACTCCTTGGAAATTGGCAGATCTATCTGAAATTGCAGTAGCAGGAGATGTAGACAAGTATAAGCTAAAGCAACTTTTACTGTGAGAGGGCCAACCTAACTTTTTTCCAGTAAATTATCTCCTCTGTAATTGGAGTTCTTTCCATATCTAATCATTTGTTCAGACATGGACCAATCGGAGTGAAAAGACTCTATGTACGGTACCAGCTTACACCTTCACTGTATTTTACTTTTGTTCATATTATCAAAGGTAAAGAACTGTATGATTTGCTCAAGATAATATATAGAGTACATGGAGATTAGTGAATTAACCAGGCATTTCATGGTATTATTTTTAAACAAGTTTTTTACCTTCTATGACTTTTAGCATAAAAAAGTCTTCTATGACTGTTAGCATAAAATCATCACATTTTATTTTATAAAGTTTAAAGTCTGAATTTGGGGAATCTGCTTTTATATATGCAGGCAAGAATGTGCTGGTTATCTGTATTGTGGACCAGATCCTTTACTCTCAAACTATTTTAAGATTTTCATACATATTTATTACAAATTACTGTTGTGACATCAGCTACGCTACTCACTTAAGAAAATGGTTTTTAGAAGGAGACAACTATCTATTAAGTTTCACAGTTTCTTTCTCTACTTGAAGTCAGACAAACATTGGATCTGTGTGCTGACATTCATCCTGGCCATAAGTCTGATAACTCATTATACCTTGTTTTCTGATGCACTGAGTCTGGGATTAAGAGGGTCAGAGATGCAAAACTTCTGGACATTTCATTCAGTATTTCTGACACTGGAGCCACAGAAATCCAAGTTTGTAATTTTAATGCTAAAACAAATCTTAACTGTCCAAGTAACGGGGTAAAATCTGTTGTACTGTCTCTCCCACCTGTCCCATGCATCCCTCTACATACGCATAATCAGGTCATGCCATTAAAAAAGGTTTAGCATCTATTTTTTCAGTAAATCAGGCAGTGGCAGAACATTTACTGCACTTGCATTACTACTACTATTAAATATTTTTGCATTTTTTGACCAAAGTATGTGGCTCTTTACTGGAAAAGATAAAAATTAAACCACTAGCCTGAAATAACCTCTCCTGTGATTTATGTGCTCATTTGGGTTGGTAGGAAAATGTGATATTAAGAACTTTTATCCTAAACAGTACTTGCATGTCTTCTAGTGTTTAAGCCCTTACAATGGTGTGCTCTGGCAGCTCAGTCACCCATGGTGCTGCAGGGTGCTGACATAAGGTTTTGTTTAACCAGGAATGAATAAAGTAGCTCAAAGAACTCTACATCCAAATTTCAAAAATACACAGGAATTGTTTAAAACCAACACTGCCATTTTACTGAAGACTTAGATTAATTTATGAATGAGATTCCAGTCTGTCAGAAAGAGAGCAATCTATCAACAAAAAAGCTTACACAGACAGTAAGGAACTTATTATAATGTAATAGAATATAATTTCTATGTGGTTTTTTTCTAAATTTAGGATTGATTTTATCAGAATTTCCAGCAGCAGTCCTAAGCTGTATTTGACAGGTTTTTTTTTTCTAATCTTTTTATATAACTAAACAAACACCATTTTAATTCTGCTACATGTTGAGGAAATGAAGTAAACGAGTGCATTAACAAACTAAATTCCTTCCTTGGTGGAAATCAATATCTGATACATTGCTATATATACTGATATATCTGATATATAGATTTAATTTTATAAATTAATTCTGGCCATTACTGCAACCAATTGCTCTTTCAAAAACTATCAGACAACGAACAAATGCAAGACTGAAAAATAAGTAATTTCATAAATCAACAGATTAACACACATTCAGGTGTTACTTTCTAGGCCTCAAAGACATAGAACAGGAGCAAATGAAGCTGTGAACTGAAATATATGGATTAAAATGTAAAATAAATACCACTGAGCACTGAATAAAAATTAAAAATCTATCAATGACATTTAATTGTAAAATAATATTGTCGTCTTTCTTCTGAAAACAGTCCTGTAGAGAAGATTAATATTTTGATAAAGAATAATCATTCATGCAGGTATCAAGGGAAGGATCTCTTTGCCATAAATGCCATATCTTGAAAAATGCTAAACTTTACCACTAATATGTATTGAGCTAAAAAACCTGTGGAGATAGACAGTGATTGAAAGGCGTCTTAATTTATTTTTTAAATTAAGTATCACTATCTTTTAAAGTAATCTACCTTGAAAAGAGATTTTGACAAAGAAATAATTGCAAAATGCTGTATCTATTTCAACTGACATTTTGAGGAATTGTAAATAGGCAAGTATTTATGTAACAAATGAAGCAGATTTTTTTTTTCTTTCTTATTACATACATTAAGAAAAAGAAAAAAGGTGTAAGTACTAAACTGTTATCTGGACTGTTTTCTATGTTACTTTTCCATCACTTATATAACATTCATGAAGATGATAAATAGCAGTAAAATTAATAATTCTACATTTTAATAATTCTTAAGAGGTATTAAGAGCTAGCAAAATGCTTGTCAGAAATCGAAAACAAATATTCAAACCGAATAAAAATATATTCGGAAGTTAAAATGCCCCATTTAGAATACATTGACTTAGCTCAGACTGTCCTTGCATATTTAAAGTTCCTGGTAGAGCAGTTTAGTGAAGGGCTAGCATTTTAAGATGGATACTATTGCTCCATCTAGTGAAAAATTTGTAACACATCAGACCAAGTCTGAAGTTGAACAACATATTTTTTGAATCTGTGTGATTCACGTAACAATGAAAAAATCTACTAATCCTTGAGTTAAATTCTATTCATTCCCTTGCTGAAATAGAGTTCTTATTTTGCAGTACATCACAGAGTTAAGACTTTATTCACAACCTTTTCAGATAGAAGTCATAAATGGAAAATTGAACTGTAATGAAGATTACAGTAAATAGGATGTAGGACATATTCTCCATCCCAAATGATTGAAGTCATCCCAGTTTCCATCCCATCCCTGGTTGCTTCCTCTTGCAATAAAATCCTCTCTAATCCCTACTGTTCACCTCATTTTCTATCTTATTCTTTCAGTTGTTCTTAAAATTTTTTAATAATCTTTCCATACTTTGGTACCCTAATGTCTGTTTTCAAACCCTATTCAGGTTATCCTCACAATTTGCAACAACAGCCATCCCTTTTAATGGTGTCTTCCCCATATTAATTTACTTAAATTGTGCTTTTTATTGTAAACAATACATGTCTATATCATCTTCACCTATTAGGCAGTGGGGAAATCAACAGCTAAAATACCAGAAAAGCATGCCCTCCAGAAAGATGTTTTTCCTCTTCCCCAGGTGCTCTATTTCCAGTCAGCTCAAGAAGGGCTGGTTGGTTTTCAAATTAATTTTTGTGTTGTTTGTTCCACATTGAATAACATACTAAAGATGAAAAAAAAACCTCACACAACCATTCATTTTGGACCCTACCTAGTCACTCCTATTAGTGGAAAGCTTTTTGGATTTCACATCTTAAGTCACAGCCCTTGTTAACCTATGTGAAGAGACTGATCATGCATTTCTGCACATTATTATCTCTACACGATGCATTGTCCGTTTGTACATATTTGTACACATTGTTTCTAAAACGTAAAATAACAGAAAATGCTGGGAGAGCTGGTGCAACTACCTAGATTTCCTGAGGGAAGAAATAATGGAAGGTGTCTCTTCAATGTCTGGAGTATGTAACTGCTCTTTCCCTTTTAATAATTATTTAACAAGGACCCAGTGTAGTTAGGAACATGATACTATCCAGTAGATTGGAAACCAAGTTTAAAGTGACAACATAACATGAAGACAGCTGAAAGTAAGAATTTAATGCTTCTAATTTTATTCTCTTTCATTCTGGATCTGAATATTTAATAGGCTTCACACTTGCAGCTTTTCTCTCAACTCATAATCAGATCCAATCCATATTACACTTCAAGTTTTTATCCTGTTTTCTGGAATCCATTTTCAAGAATAAGAATTTATATAGTTGGTGGTGGCAGCTAGCAAGAGGAAAAAACCAAATCATAGTAACGGTAAGAACGTTTTGCGCTTAGTAAATTCATTATATCAATGTTTAAAACTGAAGGCGCTCAGAAACACCATAGGCCATTATGTCATTGAAAGTAATTATCCAAATGTTCAGTGTTTAAACTTGAATTTTGACAATACTTTTTACTACTTTGTCTGAAATGAGATTTGTCAGATATAATGTATTAAATGATACTCAAAAGTTAATATTTTGCAACTCTACTCTTCAACAAAATAGCATTTCAAAGTATTGTAATATCTATTGTCACAATTCCATTTTGTCTTCCTATGAGGTCTGCAGTTATCTGCCATAAAAAGACAGCAGATGTCTGGTATGATACACATGGTAACAACAGTATATTCACCGCCACGTTCATTGCTACGTTTATAAAGCAAGATATAAAGGATCCTTCTGTAAGTTATAATCAACTTAGTGTCATGTCAACAGAATGCTACATTTTGCAGTGATGTATATCTTCTGGCTGTTTTTTGGAGTAAAGTTGATGGTCAAAAGAGCTATCAATGGCCAATTGGTCCACCAGCAAAAAAAAGCTGTCAGAATTTGCATCTGTGTTAGAAATCTATATGATGATGAGGAAACCATGGAAGTTATGGTCCTCAGAGTGGAGGACTTGGTACAGCAGAGAACTGTAGATGTGGGGAATTAGTGGACCACTTGCACTTCATATTGAATTGTCTGTACTTTTTATCTCAAAGTTTTATCAACCTTATTTTGTTCTCAGGACATATCAAGGATAAAACCTTCATGATACCTGAAGGAGTCTAAAGATACTATCTGTTGATTGTGAATTTTGTGACAGTTAGTGAATAACTGACCCATGAGGAAGACAAATGATGCTCACATGAATAAAAACTTCCTAAGAAGACTAAAATTAAGATAATAGAAACAAGAACTGACACCGTGTAGAGAAAGGCTTAAGGGCCTTAAAGATAAACACAAGACCTGAATTACTGCCATCCTCATTAGAATTTGCTGGAACTTGAGTCCTGAGCAGAAGGCTGCCAAGTTCATGTGAATGTCAGCTCCCAAAAGTACAAATTATTCACACTAAAGTAGCCCAATTTTGTGAGCATGTAAATTTTGTAAAATTTCAGCTTCACTTCTGAAAGCATTCCCAAGCTTTGTTAATTGTCGCAAATCTGCCTTTCTTCAGGTTTATATCTGCTGATAATGATTTTCTCCTGGCTTCTCTCTACAGACTTACCACTTTAAGTCTCTTGATAAAATCCTTCTTATTATGCTAGCATGTAATTCCTTGAACATAGACCAAAAACCCAAAAGGCTCGATGACCTACAAAGCTGCTAGATTATCTTTTGAAGACAAGGAAGGGGAAAAAGGAAGTTCTTTGATATTTTATAACATGAGTGATGTTTGTGAACCCAATATCAAAATAACACTTCTAACAAAAAACAGGAGTAAAAGACATATTTTATGTAAATTCAGTCCAAAGTTAATCAAGTGATAGGAAAGGTAGGGATGCATAATTGCTGTGGAGACTCTCAGCAAAGACAAGTGTAACTTGGCTGGTGTGCAGGTTTGCGCTGGGTGTGTCAGCTAGGTACATCTTTGTTGGCACAAGAGGGCTTAGCTATCAATAAGATCTCCACAGGAATGCATCTTCATCATGCTTTACAAACAGCTAGAAAGCATGGTAGCCAGATTGTGCCTATACAGGTATAGTTTACCATAAAATTCTTTTTCATATATTTTATGAATATATATATATATATAATATATATAATTTTGTTTCATGTATTTTATTTTTTAAGCAGACGCAGATACAACTGCATTTGGGCTGTTTCTTCATGGCTGGGAGCACTTCAGCAAAGCTCATTAACTGGGAAAAATGTAATTGTCTTAGCTGTAGTTGAGCTACACTTATGCTACTCATGCTAGCATACTTCTAGCTGCTTAGAGTGCTAGGATCCATGTGGTATCTAATTGTGTTTGATACTCATATTAATAGAGTTGCAGGTACTCAACACTTCAGAAAGGCTGAATCTCAGTTTACATATTGCAATCAGAATTGTCCTGCTATTGTTTCAGAAAATGAGGGATTTCAACAGATCATTTTTTGGAAGGATTTTGACAAATGGGCCCCACTCACCAGAAATTTACCGCAGAACATTCCAGAATTCACAGAATTTAAGGAGTTACGATGTAATTGCTTTTCAGTGCCAGTACAAAGATATGTTAAAAAAACCCAAACCACCACTGCAAACATTCCCAAAGTCTCTAAATCAGTTTAATACTATTAAGTTACATTAAAAAAAATTAAATAGTTTTAATCTGAATGGCTCATAGCTCATAATTTTTAGCTAGCTGATCTAAAAAAAATCCAGTGTTGTTTGGGGTTTTTTTTGGGTTTTTTGGTTTTTTTTGTGGAGGAAACAGCTGAAAGTACAGGTTATGTTTTTAAAAACACTCCTCATTTATAAGTAAGGGAGGTGCATTTTCCACTAACAGGATAGGAAGTATAGAGCCAGTGATAGGTCAAAAATCTCCTACAAAAAGTGTCAATATACACACAAATGAAGAAATCTGTTTCATCCACATGTTGGAGCAGCACTGTGTACTGATAACAGTGAATTTGGCACACATAACACTAATAATCTTTGTAAGAAATTGCACAGTCAAGATTTGAGTGAATTTTGTTTCTGGATAAGCAAAACCACAATTTAAGCAGAGATCTGCCCAGTTAAAGATTTTATAAATAGACTTCTAAATAAAATGCCAAGATGAAAAAAAATAGCATCTGTAAGTACTTCTAATGAAAAAAAGAGTAACTTTGAATTAATGTGATTTAGTCAACATTCCACTGATGTAACACCACTTACTCACTCTTCTTCTGATTCTTTGTCATTTGTTCTTCTTTGTACTAACCTCGTGGCTAGGAGCTGTCAACACTGTTAAAAAAAGAAAAAAAAAAAAAAAAGAGGAAGCTCAGAGAAAAATCTGTGGATATAGCAAGAACAGGTAAAACAGAAATATTTTGTTTGTCACTTCTGAGTAAATAAGGTTTATGTGGGTTTTCTATTGTTAACCTTAGATTAGCTGAAAAGAAATAAAAAAACCAGAACTTTTTTTCATGTTTCTTTCCAAGTTTCTTCCTTTCACTGGAGGTAAAAAAACTGAAGCAAGGTGGTTTACAGCAGGGTTATGATGACCTCTTGTGGTTAATATATGCATTTTGTTTCACAGTTTCTCGAAAATTTAGTATCAAAGGTTAAATTCTGCTCTTAGATCTGAACAGCTTTGCGTTGTTAATTCTGCTTAACGTGAATTAACTTCTCCTCCCAAACACACTGTCAGTATTTGTTTAGCTCACTGCTAAAAAAAAAAATTTAAAAATATCTCAACCTTTACACTCCACAAACTTAACAGGTGAGAGTATCATATTTTCTCACATGGTCATTTGTTGAAGCCAATTCAAAGCTCTATATAAAATTATCAACATAAAGAACTATAATTTTTTAATAAAAACTTACCCACTACAAATGTTGCAGAAATAACATGGTGCTAGCCACTCATTATAAGAAATGAGAACAATAGGTATTGAACATTATATTGATAGATAACAACAATAGATACTGAACATATATGTATTTTTATAAAAATGTAGTGCATGAGCTAATTATACGTATTGTTTAAATTGCTGCTCAAGTTGTCTCCTTTCATCAATTTTGTTGTAACAAAAATCAGAGAACTGAGCATTTTCTGATGTTGTTGAATGCAGTCTGTTAACCTGAATCATATCATCTGACACCTTATCCCTTAACAGATAACATTACTCAAGTCTTTAGCCTGATTTTGCAGTTTCCTGAAATGATTCAAAATTACACAGATCTCATGAAACAACTTTGCTGAGTTATTAAACTTGAAGTGACGGTTCTGACAGTATTTATGGATTTCACGGTAGCACTTTCTCACTGAAGGATCACCAGTGGTGGTATTTGCACCTGCCAGGCAGTATTCACATGACCTTGCACCTTACTAAATTTAGGATCTGTTGCAAAGCCATTTCTGCCCTGGCTCTGCTGTCTGAAGTTTTGGAAGCTCATCAGCAGTGTAACCTTGGACTGACACCAGCTGGATATGTGCCACATTCTGATATGCTGTGATTGCAGCTGGGGGAGGCCTGAATTCAGCTGCTGCGAGACATTACTTGTTTATGTAACACACACTTTAAAGATGTGTGGGTTAAAAACAAACATTGCTTTTAGTGTATACAGTAATGAGTCCCTTGTATTACTACCTTTCCTTGTTTCGTTTCCTTGAAAAAATTAGTATCACAGGCTGTCGGGTGAAGCAAACTAGAACAATGATGACATAAAAAAAAAAAAAAAAAAAAAAAAAAAAAAAGCAGGTTTAAGTTAAAATGTGGTTATCTTTGTGTATCAATAAGGAAGCACTGACAGTGGTCACATATCCTGAAAAGTCTCCCTGGCTTTTGAAACTTCATCAACAAACTTATTCTGACAGCTTCTTGCACAAGGACATTCTGAGCACCACTGACATGCAAACCTGGGAGACAGAAACAAATTGTTTGTGTGGAAGGGAGCTGTTTTATTTCTGTTGTCTAATAGGCCTGATCTCTTTCATTTCTCTTTAGCTGGGTTAACTCTGCAATACTAAGAACTGATTGATTTAAAACTGTAAGCCTAATTTATAAGAAGCAAACTTCAATGCTCTAGGCACCATTTGAGCTCTCAGCTAACTACAGTTTATACACCGGAGCATGTGATTTTTTAAAATGTCTAAATGCTGTCATTATTTCCCCTGCAGTCGGTTACAGGTATGGTAATAACCAGCCCAAGACAATTTTAATTTGACCCTCAAGGTGCACTAATATTATTCCCCTGTCTCAGCCTGGCCTGACAGGTGGCTTGTGGCCACTTCTTGCCGATTGGAACTTCTTGGCCAGCTAGCTAAGAGGCTAGCTAGCTAGTGACCTTCCCAGAGGACGTAGCAGGCGGCTACGCAGGCAGCAAACAACCAGGCACCTCGTGCCTCATTGTATGACCTGCAAAGTCTTGCTGTGCCAGAAGCAAGGCGGTGTAGATAGGAATCACCTGGCAAGTACCGAGCTGTCATCAATCTCTCAGCTCCGAGGACAGGGGAGAAAGTCTCATAGTCAGAGCCTTGTCCCCGTATCTTCCGAGTCACAACTCTCGCTGCAGTCACATTTCAGTGCAAGGGTTCAATAGAAAAGCCACACCATATGTGGTGACATGATAGTCCAAACATGTTCAAAACACTGAAAACTAAGTCTAATTGTTGAGATGTGGATGGCAGACAGCTGTTGCAGTTTCTGTTGCTGGTGCTAACCCTCCAACCACGCAGTAGTCTTCAGACACCTCACTGCAACATTACCAGGTTCCAGTTAACTAACTACATATATAAATATCACCTAGTATGCAGTAAGACTTTTCCTTCCAGCAAAGTTTGCAGACATGTATTGCATACCCTAGTGAATTTAGGGAGAAAAGGACTTTTTGCATTGATTACAGAAGCGTAGCTACTTTGAACTGTCAGCTTTAAGGGACCTAAATCTGAAGGGCGGCAGCCTTAACAGTTCAGTATAAAAGTCACTGACAGATCTACAGTTTTGAGTTTAAATTGAATCAGAATCAGGAGGTCTAAAAAGAGTCTAAATTTATTGAAGTCAAGATTCCTATTTTTATTTTGTAAGGGGAAAAATCTTGAGTTATTTCCACATCTTAGTGAATATAATCAGAGTGTTTTGGTTGGAACTTGGACAAACTATAGTTCTGAGGACATTTCTGGTACTCACTTTAAAGGCTAATGAAAGTCAAACCCTTCAAAGACATTTCACCTATGGGCATGATCTAATGTTAACCGTAATTATGAGAAAGATCTTGTAATTTGTATACATACTGATAGAGATCATCAGCAGAAAATTTTCAGTAATCAAGAATGTTAAAAACAAAAAGGTATATAGAGACACTAAAAAACTATCTAAGTTCCTTGAATGGGCTACGTTCTACTAGAGCCCGTTATTTTAGTGCAGAAATATTTTTTTAGCAGGTATTCACAGTTAACTTCCTGTTTACAATATATTTAAGAAATGTGAAAATCTTATCAAGATTTTTAATGTGCTTTCTCATTCTCCAATCAGTACAGAGCATTCTTTTAAGCAATGGTTAAATCTTATACTTCCTTTTTGGCTTCTCTTTCAACAATAATAGGTTCATTTTCTGGCTCTAATAGGAGGGAGTTGGATTTGCCGGCTGGCTGTTGTGTAAACATCAACTATACTGACTACATTAGGAGCAAAAAACAGGAAGAAACTAGTTGGTAAAATACAATCATAGGCTAGCAGGAAATCAGTGGACTATTTGTCACTCCTTCCAAAAAGAAGGAAAACAGTTGGTGGCAGATACTCAGTACCATCAGGTATCCAGCAAAGAGATTAAGTCTCCTTTTCTCCATGCTGGGATACTCAGAGTTTTACTTCAATGTGGACCATGGCTACTTGGAGGGTCTGGTCCGAGGATTCAAAGCTGGGATCTTGACAAGTTCAGACTATGTCAATTTAGCACAGTGCGAGACACTAGAAGGTAAGTTTGCTGGTTTATTTTACTTAGAAAGAAATACTGTTGCTTAGACCTTTGAAGAAGGAAGGTAGAAGACTGAAGTATTGAAAGCTTATCTTAAAACCAGAGATAACCCTGATGTCCTTTGAAGGACTGTTCTCATATTTAATTTAATAGCTTTCCATAGAAATTACCCTAGGATTGTACAGACTGTGATTTGCAAAGCAATCCAGATGATGGGATTTTCTAGTTTACTGATAAGGTTTGGAAATCTCATTCACAGAGTTCCTATGGAGACTGGTAACATTGTCGTAGATTTTATCCACACTATAGAACTGTTAAAGTATGGACATTTCATATCAATTCAGCTGGATAAAATAGTTCCCAAAAAATCTTATTAAAAGTGTACCTTTTAGCTCTGAGTTTCTCTGTAAAAAATAATATTAGTATTTTATTACTTCATGTGTTTTAGGGCAGTGGGGGACATTCTACTTACCAGGAAGAGAAAACTTGACTTCACAGAGATAGAACTGAACTATTCTTAAGCTTATAAAAAAAAAAAAAAAGCTTTTTTCAAGGTTACTTTGCCACAGTAATAGAGAGAACACACACTTGTTTCCAAAACAGCTTTATGTGGCCTTGACTGGTCACAGCCAGATGAAGACAGGCTTGTACAAAGAATCATGAGACATGCCTCTAGACACTTGGCAAGAAAGAAGTGCAGCAGAAAAAAATCATCTTTCTAAAGAACATAAACTTTCTCCAAAATAAAAGCCACGATTGTACACTGAAATAATTTCTATACCACGCAGTATATTAGATTAATTTGAAAAAGGATCAAGGAAAAATAATAAGCTTACTCTGTTTTAAGCATTGATTGCTTTGTGTATGAGGTAATGGATTTTGGGAAATGAGCAACGTAGAACCTGTTGATTCCCATATACAATGGAGTTTTCAGGCTGTCTAAACTGTTAATATAATAACAACGTATGTCTGGGAAGGTTGGTTGTCATTCCTCTTGCAGATTAAACTAACATTTAAATAGATTGATATAGGTATTTATCTGACAGCAGGATAAAATTCCTCTCATGGTTAAAGAAGAGATGGTCAGTACAGTCAATGGGATCTAAAGACTATTCAACTGACCAAGTGCATGTACCTACTTCAGTTGATAAGATGGAGAGATTTATCAGCTCTCCATTTCATACAGTGGCAGGTTAGACACACAGAGCACATGTATATACTTACTCTGAGAACTGAAATTTATTCCTTATGTCAGCTGGACAAAATGAACAGTTTCTGAAAACTAATTGTACCAGCAGTTGTGATCTACGCATCTTAAAGACTGCACAGACACTCTTGATACTGTATTTAATTGTTTGAGTCATAAAGTCCTGCTCCCTGAATATAGACTTCAGAAAAAGCTAATAGAACTTCAAACATCTATAAAAGACACAAAAGACAGAATGATGGAATCATTAAACTCTTCACTTGTCTCTGTAGAGAAGCTCAATACGTGATGTCATCAAAGGCTCCATGAAGGAAAAAAAAAAAACAATATAAAATCCTGGTTACTTTTGAATGACCTAAAAATATACAGGTATGATTTTTTGAAAAACATACAAGAAAACATGATTTCCCTCATCCTTCCCAGAAGAATACTTGCTCATATTAAGAATAGTAAGAAAAACTATCTAGATTTTAAGTCATGCTGTAAGAAAGTTATTTACAACAACTACAAGGAAGTCGTTTTATAACATTTCTGAGATGTATAAACCTTTAACATTATTAAAAGCATAGAACTGATGTACAGATCACAATAGAGAGATAAAATCTTTTTTTATAATAGAAAGAACAATGACTTTTTTATTTTGAACCTTCTTTCTAATGTTCATTCAATTTTAGAATGCAAATTATTTCAGCACAGAAGCAGCAGCCTTCATCAATCCACCTACAAGCAAATCTCCACTACCCACTATCACTTCCCTTTTTTCTCTATTCAGCTACATTTCTCCGTTGTAACATTTTCTACTTCTTTTAGACTGCTAACAGATTCTTACCAGTTATCTATCAAATGTATCATTTATAATAAAAATAGGAGAAGTATTGGATTTGTACATGAGGCTAAATACACTTATCTCTCTGCACATATAGGAAAGATGCTGTGATATTGAACTTGCACCATGAATGTACAGTGCACCAAAACCATAGACCCTTACCTCCAAAGTAAAAAATGGAGCTTTATGCATACATTGTATTTTGTTTCCAATTAGAAAATCCAGCATGTGGATTTGTACAGTAGTATTATTGTGCTTGTCCAATAGTGCCCTCAGTTCATGTGTTCACATTAAAAGGTAACAAATTTACCCCATTCTGCATTCTGTGGCACAGCACCACACCACAAAACTGGTCTAAGCTAAAAATATTATAAATATGCTAAAACAAACAAGATCAAAACCACCCCAAGCAACCCATAAATAGAATCAAAAATACCTTTTAATTTCAAAGTGGTTTTGGTATCTCTAGAAGGAAAACCATAATGTCAGTACAGAAGAACCACAAGAAAAACTGTAGGTTAGTGCTATACATCTGCTTGATAACCACAGAGTAAGTCTACCAGTGAGAGGGAAAGAAAAAAACAAAGGATGTTAATTGACTTACGTTACCACTGTGTCCTCTCAGTTCAGGGCCACACAGAGAGAAGAGGCCTTCAGCTTAACCTAGACATCCTTTTGGGCTCGTTTTAATCATAATTTCCATGGAGTTACCTTGTGGGATGCAACGCTGGCTGAAACACCTGCAACATGGCATGGTAGTAGTTTGGCCCTATGTCATCATCCGTTTCAGGGGAATGGGATCCCCAGAGGAACCCTGCTGACAGTCTTTGAGGTAGAATATGGGGCAGGGTGGGGGGTAAATTCAGTACTTTATTCTTTCCTTGCTTCCTTGTGTGATGGAAAGACTACTACTCTCTAGAAGGCAGACTAGGTCACAGGAGGACAAGCAGCCCAGCTCTGCTCCCACTAACATCACTGAAGTAAGTTGACTTCACTTGCCAGTCGGGGCACACCAGCATGCAGTGGCTGAAGTAACAGTGTGACTGAAAAACTGGGGGTAGCTGACTATTAAAGTGAGGCATCAGACAAGACATCATGTGCTTGATGCCAAGAGACCACGTTAATGCTTTGTTCAAGTTCCCCCAATACTCCTTCTTTCTGATCAGCATCATTCATATCTTAACTGCATTCATTGAATTAGTCCCCCTCTGCACATTAATTCCCTTTTAACATACTGCTAATTGTGTTTGGTTGTGGTTCAATTGTGGGTCTAATCACGTGATTTAAAGTCACATTAGTGAAAGTCATACATTCCCTACATGTGATTTCCCTGCATATAATTGTATGAGGAAATAAACAATGCAGATGGATGGCAATAATACCAACAGATGAAATACAGGAATTTTCCTTCCTAGGGATCTTGTGGACATGCTGAAAAGCCCAAGAGTCCCTGAGAAAAGGAGCAGCTACCATCACTGAAAAGTTTTGGTGAACAGGAATGTCTGAGGCCCTGTAAGGCTCAGCCACCTACTCCTGCCAGGTCATCACGTCATGTTACTAGTACAAGTGTCTGACTCTGTTAGTCCTCAAGTCTTATTTAGGCCAACAGCAAAGAGAAGATACAACTTAAGACTAGCAGAACAGTCTCTGAGCTGCACTGAATACTGCCATGGTGTGAACTCTGATTATGACATTCATGATTGATCTTATATAGTATTGGAGCCTGTGGATGACTATTTTCTCCATTGTTTTGTCTCAGGCCATTAGATGTTTCTTACATACAATATTCACACTAGCATTTATTAAAACAGTAAGAAATACTTCTATAAAGCAGACTGTAGAACTGACAAGGTCATAAATCCAGGGCATAGTATTTCCTCCATAGCTATTGAGAGCCAGATGGAGGCATTTTCATGCCTTACATTAGAGCATGGTTTCTGAAGTCACTCAGTTAATCACAGAACTGAGGAAGGTAACAGTCTTGTCAAACTACTCTCACTCAGCAGTTTTGGTTTCTGTTCATCTTATGATGGCTTAAACACACTTCAGAACGGCCAATACTTGGGGCTGGTACTTAGGTTTTGCAGTCTGCTTTAGGTACTAAACCCCTGAAAACCACTGTGTTTGAAATGCATTTACCAGTGTGACTCAAGGCAGATATGAGTAGCTTGTCTGAAAAAGGAATTGAGGAAAGCTGGAATTCAGTCCCTTACATGTAAGGAGGTAGTATTATTTAATCACATATTATTTTTACCCTCTTTGCAATAAAAAGAGAAAGTAAAATGATCATTTTTCACAGGAAATGTAGAAGTGATATGAAAATATTAGTGATTAAAAGTTGGTCTTACATATTTAGGCTCATTTTTGGGCACAATTCTGCTTGTTTATTTATCTCATAATCTTGCTTACCTTTCTCTCTTTCTTGAAATAAGTGGGTTTCTTTTTTCAAATCTAGATGTTCTTTCTTCTTTCTACATGGAAGACTGTACTGAAACTATGACTGTTTCCTAGTATTTGACTCTGACCATTGAAAAACCAATTACCTCTGCATTCTTTTGTCAACAGGTTTGTGATCATCTATATAATTTTAAGAATCAATTAGTTTACACCGTTAGTATAAGTTCAGTCTATTGTTGGAAGATCTAGAGAAATGCTAACAGTTCCAGAGTGCTAGCTGAGTAAAGCTGTCCTATACAAGAGTACGTTGATGTGATTTGATATGTATTTGATGGATGGACCATTTGGTGGATAAGGAATTGGCTGGATGGTCACACCCAGAGAATAGTGATCAATGGCTCAATGTTCAGATGGAGATCAGTGGCAAGTGGTGTCTCCCAGGAGTCTGTGTTGGGACAAGTACTCTTTAACATCTTCATCAATGATATAGATAGTGGGACCAAATGCACCCTCAGCAAGTTTGTAGCTGACACCAAGCTGAGTGGTGCAGCTGACACACCTGAGGGACAGGATGCCATCCAGAGGGACCTGGACAAGCTTGAGAAGTGGGCCCATGTAAACCTCATGAGGTTCAAAAAAGCCAAGTGCAAGATCCTGCACCTGGGTTGCGACAACCCCTGGTATTGGGACAACAGGCCGGGGCATTAAGGGATTGCAATCAGCCCAGCAGAGAAGGACTTGGGGTTACTGGTGGATGAAGAGCTGGACATGAGCCGCAATTTGAGCCCACAGCCCAGAAAGACAATTGTATCCTGGGATGCATCAAGTGTGGGCAGCAGGTTGAGAGGTGATTCTTCCCCTCTACTCTGCTCTGGTGAGACCCCACCTGGAGTCCTGTGTCCAGCTCTGGGGTCCTTAGTACAGGAAAGACATGGACCTGTTGGAGTGGGTCCAGAGGAAGGCCACAAAAAAGGTCAGAGTGATGGAACACCTCCCCTATAAGGAAAGGTTGAGAGAGTTGGGGTTGTTCAGCCTGGAGAATGCTCTGGGGAGACCTCATAGCAGCTTTTCAATACTTCAAGGGGCTTATAAGAAAGTTTGGGACAGACATTTTGGTAGGGCCTGTTGTGATAGGACAAAGGGTAACAGTTTTAAACTACAAGGGGCTAGATTCAGACTAGATATAAGGAAGACATTTTTTACAATGAGGGTGGTGAGACACTGGAATAGGTTTCCTGGAGAGGTCAGAAACATTCAAGGTCAGGTTGGATGGGGCTCTGAGCAATCTGATCTAGTTAAAGAGGTCCCTGATCATTGCAGAACGGTTGGACTAAATGACCTTAAAGGGTCCCTTCCAACCCAAACCATTCTATGTTTCTATGATTCTGTAATTGCTAAAATGAGCTCGAGTGGCAGCCAACCTGTTTAGAAAACCCTGAGGGTTAGCTCTCTCACTAAGCTAAAGCGCTATATGTAGGAGTTTGAATTCACAATGTGCTACTTCTTTTGCTTTAAGTCTCAGTGTAGGCAACCTTATTGCGTACTAAGTAAATATACATGGGGAAATAGGAAAGAATAGCTACTATACTGATAAATGCACCTTGCTAACTACATATTAACTTACCTTACAGGTAGACCCTTATTTCAGCCAGAGTGAATGTTGCTGTCCTTTTCCCTAAATATCACTTCAGGTTTTATTTGGAAATCCAATCATTGTGAATGCCCAAACCATATAACATTATACCAATCTGCAATTTACAGTAGTTTTAATATAGCATTTTAATATAATTATGCAATATAGCAGAGGCTTTTGTAAAAGGAAATGTTAAACTGCTTTGAACATTAAGAGTTGATTTAAATTCTTACTTTTTCCTCATCATGGAAAATGGATAGCAGAGGAAATCTGCCAAATGATTTCTTTGATATTGCAAAAGCTTCTTTCAACTTTGTTGTCTAATCAACTCATTTTCCTCTGTTACCAGGGTTGGGAGTTCAGACAGAATATGTCATGATAACTCAGGTTTCTGGAACAGCTTCTTAGGGTCTGGTAGTCTTCAGCCATAAATCAGACAAAGCCAAAACAGAAATACTAAAAGAGTGTAACTCTGCCCTTTCAAGTGCTCCACTGCAGAAGCCATTTGGAGCCCAGAATCTGAGCCAGGCAAGATGTGATCTCTCCTCTTCTTCAGGCAGACTGATAACATAAGATTTTAGTCTTACCTGAGATTTAAATATTTCATATGAAAATTTAAGATCTTAATGAAGTTAAAGGATGATTCCTATTGATGCATGACAGTCCATAGGATTGCAGGAGACAAAACAACTGATGTATTATAATGATGCAGATCATGAAACTGAAACATTGAACAAACTTGATTGGGAAGGGGCTAGGCACAGTGGCAATTAGCACTGTACTGGTGTGGCTGGAAAGGAAAGCTGCTGGTGAAACTTCTGATAAAGGTATAAATCATTTGTGCTTTCCTGTGGCATGCAGTAAGTCTTACTCATAGAAAACAGTGCAAATTTGCATTAATTATACATTTACTTTATATTAAGTCTATGCCAAAAACTTTTCAATAGAGTATTGAAACCAGATCAGATGCTTAATACGAAAATATGTTAGAAATTAACATTTTAAATGGTTTTTCTATTTGGTTTGTAGGCAATACAATGACAGTTTATTCTCATTATCTTTCCTGAATCTAATTCTAGATCTGAAGTTACATCTACAGACGACAGACTATGGCAACTTCTTGGCTAATGAAACTGGTCCTCTCACTATTTCTACCATCGATGACAAATTGAAAGCAAAACTACTCACAGAATTTCATTACTTTAGAAACCATGCTTTTGAACCACTTGCCACTTTTCTGAATTTTATCACGTAAGTAATATTAGCACATAGCTTACCACACAGACTCAAAAAAAAAGCACACAGTTACAAGTTAAAACAGTGTAAACACATTGTACTGGAATTTCTATTAAGTTTCAAAAATAGAAAAATTACTTTGGTACTGCAATATTTATGTACTTTATTTACTAATATAAGTTCTGAAAATAATATGTGAAGAGCTATTGTCTTTTGAACTACTTATTTTAAAGAACACAAGAAGATTTTTTCTGTGTACCGTGGCAGGAGTGGTAGAGATTGAGAAAAATGGTTATGATTTTCAAACATCATTTAAATCACAGAACTTGAAAAAATTAAGTTTGTGGGACGATTCATGCGAGATTAGCATTTCATGATGTACAGGGCAGTGATTTAATTCCTAGGCATGTGGCAAAATCTAGCTTTCTAGCTTTTTTAAAAAAGTACAAGTACTGTTTGATGCCAGATGAAGAGAAAGTTCTGATCTCAATACAATCATAAATGGACAAAACTTGTAAATGAATGGTGTAAACAACTTTAAGAACAGGGATCTGCTTTATAACAGTGTAACAACATGGATTAGTGAATTGTCAGCAGGATATTTTACCTGTTTACTCCTCTTGATCTTATCTTTTCAATATACTAAAACAAGAGCACTAGACTGTTAAGCTTACTTTCCAGGAGTATTTTTATCATAACAGCAAAATAAAGAATTATTATTATTATTATTTTATTTTATTTTACTTTTTGTCAACTGTAGCTGACAAGTTTTAGCCTAATAGATAAACAGGATCTTAAAGACTGCCCTAGGACAGTTGTGGTCTGCAGGCATACAATGTTTCCATTTTGCTTCAAGGAAACCAAAGCAAAAATATGAAAATTATGGCAGCTTTTTTCTCACACTGACTGATGTGTATACACAAACTCTGCATGCTGTTGTGTTTGGTTTTGGGTTTTTTTTTAATAATGGAGAAGTTAGTTTAAGATATTTAACACAATTATTAAATTATTGAACTACATTTCACCAGATCCTCAAGCCCCCTCACGGATATGGTATGAGATCATATTAATCCCTGTATGTGTCTAGCTATATTCTGAATCAACAATGCAAGCAAAACTGGCATCTTTGTTATAAATGTCCCAAGGTAATAGCTTTCCCATTTCAAAGTCACTGGCGAAACTCCTATCAGCCTCTCTGGCAGTAAAACCAGTAAGAATCTGACAGAGAACTTCTACTGAAGAGAAAACTTTTAGCAATAAAGTAGAAATCTGTGAGAATCTGTTCTTAGTTTCCTCATGGGGGAATGTTTAAAGCCAAGTGAGAGGAAAGCCCTAATTGGTCCATCTGCATGAACTCTGCAGTTTTAGTGCTGAGATTCCCATGCACCTCCTCTCTGTCCAGATGGTCTATATGAAATAACAAAATCCCAGACTGCTAGCTCAGGTGATTTATTTTTTGATGCCACTCATTGTCACATGTTATAGAAAATCTACATTTCACAGCTGTTATTATATTCATGTTTCAGTTTCGCCTTCTTTAAAAGTATCTCTTCCAAAGCAGTCATGTGGTTTAAAACTAGTACTGTGTTACTTGCTATTTAAAAACTTGTGTTTGATGAGACATTAATACAGAGTGAAAATACAAACCTGCAAGTACTGTCATTGTTTCTGACTTTAGTTTTATTAGTAATTTTCAAAAATCTTGATTTTGTATTTTTAAAAGGAAAACTCATTATAAATGTCTTTTTCTTTCAAATACAGATACAGCTATATGATTGACAATGTAATTCTTTTAATAACTGGCACACTACATCAGCGGCCCATAGCTGAACTTGTTCCCAAGTGCCATCCACTGGGGAGATTTGAGCAAATGGAAGCAGTCAGCATTGCCTCAAACCCCACTGAGCTGTTCAATGCAATTTTGGTTGATACACCATTAGGTAGGAACACTAAATTATTTCTTATTTGCTTCTTGAAACAGCTCCTCCTGTATTTTTAGGAATATCTCTGATGGAGAAGCATGTTTTCCACTGCATATGGTGTGTTTTGGTAATACAAAACATGATCAAGCACTTCCAAAGTGGTGTTCATGACATTTTCTCGTAACATTTATTAGCAGCCTCTATACCAACCTTGGGTAGAAAACATGCTGCTCAAGAAGTGTAATGGACATCTTTTATGTCCAAAGTAGCCACTGATTTAGAGCATCTAGATTTTTTTTATTTCAACAACTGCATCTATAACTAAAAAATTTAAGATGAAGTCTTGCCTATCCTTCACTAAGAATCAAGAAGCAGACAGTTACTAATAAATATTAGATGTTGTGGTAGAACCAAGATTCCCTCTTGGGATTTGGGTGTGGTTCAAACACAAAGAAAATCACTATTTTGAAGAACTAAATCTAAAAGCAAACAGAGCGAAGGCTGGGTATGTTGTCTTCTGAAACTGGAGTCAAACTCTACTCAATCTGCTGCAGCAGCCAAAAAAACCAGCAAGCTGTGGGGCAGTGCTGGGAAGGGTACTGATAATAAGATGGAAATGGATGGATTTGAACTTATAGGAAATTACTGTGTGCCCTCACCTTGAGTACTGTGAGTAGTTTTGGGTCCTGCTTGTCAAGAAGATGTGGTGGCTTGGCCTGACAGAAACCAAAGGCCCCAGCACAATGCAGAGATAAAAGAGGGGTGGATAAGGAGCTTGCGGGTTGAGATCACCTATGAAATACTGTTGCAGCCAAAACAGACTAAACTGAGGGAAAAATAACGTGATTTATTGTTGATTCATATATATATGTATTCAAAAATTAATTAATTATGCATCTAGGCATTAGGAAACAGAAAAGAAACATTTACATGCTTAGGGAAAACACCTTTCCTCCTCTCGTTGCTGCTCTTTTGCACCAGGCGCCACTCCTTTGCCCCTATTACCACCACAGACGGCATTCACTCCCTTCAGAGAGGCAACAAGCAGCACAAGGAATGGGGGGAGTTTGCAGTCAGTACATGGCAGTTTCTCTCTGCCACTCCTTCCCCCTCACACTTACCCTCTGCCCCAGCACAGGCCCTCCGCAGGCCGCAGGGAGCACCTGCTCCAGGTACTGGAGCGACACCTCCTCCTTCTCTGACCTTGGTGTTCCCTCTGCTGTTTCTTAAAATGTTTTCCCTCTTCCTCTCTACATCCTGTGGTTTTTGCCCTTTCTTAAATATATTTTCCCAGAGGCACCACTCGCTGGGCTGAGGGGCTGGGCTGTGCCCTGCGGGACCCCGCTGGTGCTGACTGGAGCCGGCTGGAACCGGCCGTGCCCAGCATGGGGCAGCCCCGGCCCCTCCTCACGGCGGCCGCCATGCAGGCCCCTGCCAGCGCCGCGGCACCGACAGCCAATGCAGTAAAATCCAAGAAGGCACAGAGCAGGAGAGCTAAGATGAACAAGGGGACACCGCTGCCATGGGCAGACAAAAAAG
The DNA here is from genome assembly GCF_017639655.2 of Falco naumanni. Taxonomy (NCBI): domain Eukaryota; kingdom Metazoa; phylum Chordata; class Aves; order Falconiformes; family Falconidae; genus Falco; species Falco naumanni. Next base: position 87,736,900 of record NC_054056.1, read on the forward strand.
GCTAGACTCCAGTTTGGAGAGGACAAGGATGAAGAGAGACACGGACAATGTTTACAAAGTCCTGAGAGCAGTGGTTTGTCCACATTGAGCTACAAACTGCTGCTTACTAAATCCTTTAGAAGACCAAATCCCAGCAGAAAACTAGTTTTAAAACAGGTAAAATAAAGCAATCTTTTTATACAGCTGGCAGTAAATTTCTGTAAATTTTTTTGCTGAACAAGTTTGTAAAAGCAGATAGTATCAGAACTTTAAAACAATGGGACAAATTCAGGGGAAATGGATCTACAAAGAGATACTGAAGGGGACTGTCAGGGCTACACGCTCTGATGTGCTTCATCCAAAATCTGGGTGCTGGAAGAGTGGGAAGGTAGAAGACCACGAAACACAACCAGGCTCCCATGGACTCTCCAGATACCATCTTCCATTGCCACTGTTTGTGACAACTCTGTCATGCAGCACTGGTCTGTCCCACTGGCATAGCTGCTTAGTAACAGCGAGGGTTTGGCATACTTTTGTTGGTTATGAATATGGCATTTTTAAGTGGTCCAGAAGCACAAATGAACTTCATCCTCTGCCTCTGTGTCCCTTCCCTGCTTGCTCTTTAGCCATTTCTGCAGAGGACCTGGAAGCACAGACGGCCAAGGTCAAAGCTTGTGCCCCTCACTAGTTGCAATCTGTTGCCTTTCTTCCGCTACAGACTTACCCAAAGAGGAAGAGGAAAGATAGGAAAGAGGATTCTCCTTAACAGTTGTGGAATACCTGCATGATTTAAGACAAAAATTATCTTTCCTCACTAGAAAATCTCCCTAATGCCCAAACCATATACTTCAGAGAAGATTAGGGCTTTCATTAGCATTTCCCATCTGATTCTCTCTGAAGATGTGGACTCTGGCTGTGGCACTGATTGATTCCCCTCACAGCAGATTCTCATTAAATAGGAGGGAGTAGGAGGATAAGGGGAAAATCAAGAGGATTTCTCTTCCCCTCTGTTATATCACTCTCTCTTGTACAACAGAAACCTCAGATCCTTGCTCACACACAGGTGAATGGCCATGGACAAGAGACGCATATTATCAGCATGTAGATTTATACTGCAATATAATAAACTCTGCTTTCAGCTGCTTTCTTTCAAGACTGCTTGTCTGAAAATGACCTGGATGAAATGAACATCGAAATAATGCGCAACAAACTGTACAAGGCAAGTTCTTGTAACATAATGATTATACTTCGGGTTTTTCAAAGTGTCTCAGAAAAGGAGGTCAGTATCATTAACCCTGTTTTATGGATGGGGAAACAGAAGCATGGTGAGATAAAGCAAGCTGTCTAAGGTCACCTGGTTGATGACAACTCCAGGAATCAAATCCAGCTCCTTTCATTTCCACTCCACTGTTTGGAGAGTTTTCAAATTTTAGGTCTGCATCCGAATTCTAATTTAATATCTCATTAATGAAAATGTTTTATATGTCAGGCTAAAACCCAGATCCATTTGTTTATGAATAACTCAGTTACCCACCAAATGCCACAGAACTGTTAGCTCCTAAGTGAGCCTAGACAGGCTTTTGGCTAACATTTCTTCTTTTTAAATAAAAAGTAGATGTGATTTGAAAAGGTCTAATTGCTTTGAGTCTAGCTATCATTTCTTTTTACTTAAGGGTTTTGTATAATTTTCTTCCTTTTTAAATTATCTTTAGCATTGCTACAGCACACTGCTGTGAGGATACGCATCTAATGTGCCTTGCATTTTCAAAGTACTTTACAAATATTAGCACCCAGGTCAATACTCTTAGGACAGTCTCTTTAAAGGCTATATATATTACATCCTGTTAATGGTTCCTCCTGGCACATTCTCTCCAAATTCTTTGTTATCTTTCTTTCACAGTGGATGCCCCAGACTGCAGGAAGTATTCTTACAGTGGTCTGATTACACTAGGGGAAAGAAAAAAAATCTTGTGTTTGTCTTACAAATTATATTTATAAATTCCAATTCCCAAGCCAATATTTGATTCTTAAATATTCTGCTACTTCCTCTCACTCAAAACAACATCAGTTATACACAAGTATTTTAATTATTTTGCAGTACTGCTAAATTAGATACTCTTTTTCCATTTGATAGCATACAGATTTGATTCTTATATCCTGTGTGGATGACCATATTTATACTTATTAAATCTTTTTTGTTTGTTTATTTTTCTTCTCTTCTAAGTACCAGGGGGATAATTTTGTAAACACTTCTAAATTATTAATTTAAAATTTCTCCTCTGCTTCAGCTGTCAGTGTGATCAATTATGTTGCAGCTCTATTACCAGATAGCAATATACAGAACCTAATGCATAATCCCATGCAGCAGATCTCCCTTGAGATGTGTCTACTTAAAATTCACTTAATTGCATAGTTAGGGACAGCTTCTTTTATAAAGACTGTGTGAAGCTGTAGCAAATGCATTTTGATAGTATAAATGTTCCCTAAGACAGTATTTCAGGGGATAGAGAAGCAGGGGGAACAGCATCTCTGAGATATTTAGGGTCATTCCTGCACAGGCATTTTGAAATGGGTATGAAGGCCAGAATCCTTAATAGACCAGAAGCTTTGTCTGCTGTTCTGTCCTAATCCAGGGTTTAGGGTAGAGCCGTAGGGATTAAGTTTTGTAGCCTCATAGTGCTGGCCCAACAGCCGTGGCATATTCCCAAATCCCCTCCTCCACACTACAAATGCAGAATTTCCTTCAGCCATCTGCTTATCATACAGTGGAAGCTCAATGGAAATCAAGAAGTTCCTTCTTTAGAGTGGAAAGAAAACACAGTACGTGTCCTATAACAATTTTTGAAAATGAATGCACCCATATTTTAATAAGACATTTGCATTTTAATATTTCAGCTTTCACTCCAGCAAAGTAATTAAGCACATACTTGAATTTAAATTCATAGGTAGAATTATCAAAGTTAATGGAAGTGTTTAAGAATTAGGTTCATGACCATGTGTTGTGCTGGTCCAGGTCTTAAGTGTCATTTAAAATATTTCTCTTCTTCTTTCATGTAGTCTTACCTTGAGGCATTTTATAAGTTTTGTGAAAAACAAGGTGGTACTACAGCAGAAATAATGAGACCTATTCTTGAGGTAAGAAAAAAATCACGCTTTGTACATGAAAGTCCTCCACAATGTTTTCAAAATCAGGTTACTTTGTTTTCCTGTTCCTTACTGCAGTTACCTGACAACTGTTTGCCTCTCATCTGAATAATTGTTTTTCTGAGATGTAATGAAGACTTTATTTTAGGATGACTTTTGCCTCCTGACTAGAGAAGCTAGTCCATTACCAGGGAGGAGTTATCCTCAGTTAAAATTTTTCTATAACAGAGGGCAGAATAGAATAAATGCTGCACTATCTCTGACTGTTGTCCCTTAACATTTTTCTGTATTATGTAGAAAAACTGAAGAAGTGGATTATTCTTGCACCTCCTAGCTCAAAATTTGGGATAGCTAAGGTCTGGTATTACTGTATATTTACTAATCAATAGTCTTCAAGCTACATGACACTAATACATTTGTTTACTCTCCTATTAAAAATGGTCAAATTTAGAGTTAAGAGACTTTTGGAACTAGTGTCGTACAGAAAAGTCAAACATTCAGTGTTTTATTTTTGTTTCAACTCAGAAAAGTTTAGGGTTTTTTTTGTGACATAGAAAATTCCCAACATGCTCCTCCCTAAAGCATACCTGCAGCACAGTGAATATTTTTGTATCTGTTACTATAATAAAAGATGCAGAAATTCCTAAAGTTTTCTTAGCATTCAGCCTCATTTTTTTTTTTTTTTTTCACATGGTTTATCACAATTCTCTGCAGAGTTTGAGAGCCAGATCACCCATTTGTTTCCAGGAGTTTTTTTCTGGATAAGCAAAACTTACACCCTGGCAACTGCACAAAATTCACTGAGCTCTGATGACATCCTATTGGAAGTCTGCATTATAGGAGAGAGATAATAACCCTGGGAGCTCACCCCTGAGGAAGAATGAGCATAAATTACATCTTACGAAACAATGTCCCAAAAGGGGTTGCAATTTCATATTTTATTTAACCAGGCCATAAAGTTTCAGTTTATATTCTAAAGAAAAATAGTCTTAATCAAGTAAAATAGAGCAGAAATTATGTATTTTTGACTATTTTTCTTGAAAAATAGAAATCAAGAGATTGGCTGGCAGAGGTAAAGACATTTCCTACAGTTGACTCAGATTTTCAAAAACTTCATTTTTAGCTAGAAATTCATGCTGAGAGCAGATTAGTTCCCAACATCAGTTTAAGCATGTTGTAAAACTCTTTTTATACCAGTGGTAACAGTTTGTCTATGATAAGCTTCTTTAAAATCCCTATCTAATGTCAACCAGCTAGGAGGATAAAATTTTCTGTAGATTTCCTTTTCTATAACATTTTAATAACCTGAAGACATACACACACCAGATTGCTAATGGTTGAATTCACAAAAAGCCAGTTTAATTATTGAAAAGAATACTTGCTATTTATTCTGTAACCTTATATGTAAGACTACCAACCTGACCCTAACAGAATGAGACTGAGGTATTTAGCTCCCCGGCTTCTTGACCACCAGCCACAGTGCCCACCTTCCACATTAAAACTACTGACCATCTCTCTTCCACCATGGACAATAAATGTTGCATGTTTAACCCTGAATCTGGCAAGAAAGTGCAGGACTGCACTGCAGCTAGTGCTGTGCCTCTTACTAGAGCCCCATGATAATTCTTAAGTAGCACACTTGCTACTTCACTTTCCCATATGGAAAGTAAAGCACTTGGGAAATGGCCGTCCTATGACTCCAACTCTACCTGCAGCAATCAAATGGCCCAAGTCACCAAGAAACTGCCTCATGGCCTTACTCACTATGGAGAACTTCATGTGCCAATATTTTGATGAATTGAGAGGTCTGTATGGATGGGACTGATCCTGCAAATTTTCTCAAACTGGGAGCCACCAGAAGTAGGCCCCAAACCTGCTAGCATTAGCTGCAATTGCATCTGAGCACGCTTTTTCCCCAACAAAATATTACAAATCTAACAGCTAGATTCAACATGGCTTTAACAAGTTAAAAAACGACAGCATTTGTCCTTCTGGCTGATATGCCCATTCAAATTAATAAGGCAAGTGAAATTTGGCCCTGTTATTTATTAGCTAGAAATCTTTTCAAGAACACTTATCTTCTTCTCGTTATTTCTCTATTGTTTACTCGTTTTCCTTACTCTGAAGTCAGTGCCAGAGGGCAGCTGGGTCCCTGTTACAGTGTGTTCCAGTACACAGGAGTAGTATCTATGAATATATGCTTAACTGCTAAAGTTGTAGAAGTGTGTTGCAACTGCAGTCTTATTCAGCAGAAAACAGTATCCTTCTGCTTAAATCAGTTAAAAAATTCACAGCATAAGAAATTTTGCAAGCTACCTAAAACGTGCATATACTGTATACGCTTCACTTGGAAGATTTTACTGCATAATCCCTGCAATTAGCCAAGCCTGTGCTGCTCTTACAACATGAAAGTAAGTAATAAAGGAAAGAAATAAAACCACAGTCAATTTAGATCTCAGAACAGAAGAATAGATTTTAATCAGACAGAACTGAATACAATTGTTTTTATTTACCATTATATTTTCAATTCATACTGTAAGAATGGCAAGTGAAATTTTGCCTTCTACAAAAAAAAGAACAACCTGAGATCCAGATATCAGAATGACTTTCAGTCTACTGCTGCAGGGAAAACACAGATACTACACACATCTAAACCTGGCAGAAGAAATATAGCCTTTGATTCTACGTGTTAAAAATTAACTGTTACTTGAAACACTTGAAAACTTTAACTTGGCAAGTAAACAGCCCCCTCCACCTTATAAAATTATCGCTTAAAATATGTGCATTCAGAAACTTTTCTTCCTTCAGAATTTCCATTGAACCTTTACTCTCAGCAGCACTTTGAGTTACCCCAGAACAGTACTATTGATTCTTGCGCCTTTCCTGTATTATTAATATTTATAAGAGTATTATTTCATAACTTCAGAAGGTTGTGTGAGGAGATATTTTGTTGTCAACATCTGGGTAACTAAGTAGGGAAATGAGGAAGCAGCAGAGATTATATTTTTAGTGCAAAAATCACAGAATAAAAGCTGTGCTTGCAAAACACTTTGATTTTCTAGTTAAAATTTAACAAGTATTTGCAAATAAAGATTTACAATTTTTAAGCTAAGGTATGTTTCTAATGCTCTGAACTCTACTTTTTCTTAAAAGTTTCCATAGTTTAGCTTACTGAAAAAAAACATATCCCCACTTTAATTTAGAATTACATCTCTAATAACATCTCTTTATTCTTTGTTTTGCATATTAAGTTTGAGGCAGACAGACGTGCCTTTATCATCACCATTAATTCATTTGGCACTGAGCTGAGTAAAGATGACCGAGAGAAGCTGTATCCAACCTGTGGAAAACTGTATCCAGAAGGCTTACACCTGTTGGCCACTGCAGATGACTATGAGCAAGTGAAGTGTGTTGCAGATTACTACGCAGTATGTAATCAAATTTCTTAAAACAAAAAGCCAAAGTACAAAAACTTAACATCTCTTGACATCAGCAAAATTTTAGAGTATTCATGTAAGTTAAAAGCATTTTCAACGAAGATGCAAAAGATCCCATAAAGATGTATATGGAATCAAAGGCCTTTGATATGAAGACATAAAACATATTATTAGCTAAGTGCTATACAATGTTCCTCTTACGGTGATGATTAAATAAGACCAAATCACAGTCTAGTAAATAAAACTCTTCCTACTTCATTAACCCTCCCTAAACTGAGTTTCACTTCACAGCTGCTGCATCCAAGATTTTGGAGCAAAAGCATAAGTCATTTTGAAACAAGCTGACCAAACTATTCATGTCACAGATGAGTGCAAACCTGATTCACTGCTAGTGTACCATAAAAATGCCCTTCTGAAAAGTTTTCTCTAAATCGCTGGTTGAATCAAAGTAGATGATGTTGTTAATACTGATGCAACGTGCTGCTATTAAAGATGAATCAAACTGCAATACTTATTTTATGAACTAACTGTGGTACTCTGGCTACCTATAATATTTAATCTACCTCCAAGTAAGTACACAAACAAAATGATGCCAGGTTTACTGCTTTTTCCACAGAAGCAGCAAAGCTGGAGGCTGGAGGTGCACATCTGTTCCCATGCATAAATAGAACATTAGAAGCATGTGTCACCGTGTCAATGTGGTACAGAACAAATCTATTCACGTGATGGTGGGGTATTTAGATGAATTTGGGAACCATTGTACTAGACCTATAGTGCACTGCTACTTTATAGGAAAACCAAAACAAATACACAGAGAAGCAAGCTACATAAAAGTGTGACACATGAGAAATTAAGTCAAATATATCTGCGCAGAATATTCCAGAATGACGTATCAGACTAATGGATTTAGATACAATATTAACGCAGATAAAGCAAATCCAGCTGACTGCTGGAAATAAAGTGAGCAGCCATGCAAGGATCAGAGTTCAGGGTTTTGGCTCCATTTACAGCTCTGGCTTTGATGGATACTATTTGTACAAGGAGTTCAGTGCTCTCTGTCCAAAGGAGTGAAAGGTCATGTGTCATTCTACAATAAATCTATTTTAGTGCCTTTAGTAAATTACTTTAAGTTGTAGGAAATGATGGTAAGAAATACAAGAACAAATGTGATTCTTCTTTCTTTTGCTGAGTATATGCTTTTAACTTTTGATTTATGTAGAACTGTAATCTGTACATGAATTCTTCTGTACAGGAAGATTACTTAATGTAAATTAATTAAGAAAGTAATGTAAGGTATCTGTGCTGCACACAATGTAAAAGTATCTTATTTCCATTTTGTGGTTGTCTATGCTTTTAGGAATATAAGGCTGTGTTTGAAGGTGTAGGGAGTGGCGCTGTCGAAAAGACACTGGAAGATGCATTTTTTGAACATGAGGTAAGAGCTTCTAACCTTAAAATATCAAAATGAAAGTTACCCACTTGGAATAACATTTAAAACAAGAATGAGGTACCAGGCTTTTGATTTTACTATACTGCATCATTCAGCTTTGTATTCAAGAACACAGTATTTCTGTGGCTGTCAACATTTGGCTGAATAAAAATGGAAGGATTTACCTTTTAAATAAAATAAATTTGAGGATATTCTTCTGAAGATTAGTTATAAAACTACCAACCCTGATAGCCAATCCAAATGCCATCTCAAATAATTAAAATTCTTTTGAATAGTCTACTGAAGAAGGTGTTTCACCACTGTCCTTTACTTACCTGTACAGTTGCTTGAGTCTATTACCAAAATTAATCCACAGATGACATTTCAATTATATTTATATTCAAGAGACTCCTAAATATAGTCATAGTTACAAAGTTACATAGAAATCTTGATCAGAAAAGCTACCATATAGAAATCACATTTCCCGCCTTTAATATTTTATCATAATACCCATTTTATCTTTTCCACAGGTAAAGCTGAATGTGCTTGCATTCAACAACCAGTTTCATTTTGGAGTATTTTATGCCTATGTAAAGTTAAAGGAACAAGAATGCAGGAATATTGTATGGATTGCTGAATGCATTTCTCAGAGACACAGAACCAAAATTAACAACTACATTCCAATTTTCTAAATCTGAGGATTTATAATCCTACAATGCCTGAGAAGATGCATTATTTCATTGAAAAGAAGAAATATGATTTAAAAATTTAACCCTTAAAAGATGTTTTAAATTGTATTAATGATCCTCCGTATATACAGCAGTGTAAGAAAAAGTAATCCAATTAGAGATATGAGTACTTTATAAGGAAATATTAATAGACTTATTCATAGTTTCTGTTGATAGATTTGTTCTCCGCTGTGCCTATTTTAATTTAATTGATCAATAAAATCTCCATGCAAGGTCATACATAATCTTTCTCTTAATGGCTTAGTTTTGAATTAATGGTTTTATCAAAAGACCAACTAAACCACTACTTCTGTCTTACACTCATAGTCTTCTTCATTGCATACAAGATTGTATGAAGGACTTGATACACAAATAAGAGAGAAACTTTAGAGTTACTCTGAGATTCCCCTTCAGGAATCTCAAAGAGAAAGCTTCCTGAACCTTGCTAACTGTGACACTTCTCTGCAGCTAAATGTAAATAAGTAACTTCATTTCATGAAAATGTTTTCATTTATTCCTTTATGGTCACGTGAGGAGCACGGTAAGTGTCAAACGGGTGTCTGATCTACTCCATAGCAATACAAATATCTCCTGCCAGCACACCAAAGACACTGTCTTCATGTATGCACCAGGGAAGATTATGAAACATGAATGAAAATACCAGCCAAGTCTGTATCAGTTTTACATCAGACACAAACAACACCAGCGCTGAGCTATTTGAGGACCTGGCTAAGACCAGTAACTAAAAATAGAGTGAACACTTGAAGACAGATTGTAGCAGGACAAGATTAAGTCTGCTGAAGAAAAAGGGAGCATTTTGAAAGCCATACCAACATTCTGCTGTCCTACCCCATTCAAAAAATTTGTCCTTTTAACTTTGAAACAGGCCATACCTTGATTTTCTGCATGACTTCGTAGTTTCAAGCTGCACAACAGCAAATCTCAATCAGCTGACTATGCCTCCAGTAATATGATACAGAAATAAAATCCATTTCCTGCCGAGTAGACAGAAAAATAACATATCTGATGTCAACACCTCAGAATTATGGAAAACATTCAGACATCATGGTTTCAAGAACTGAGATATCTCTCTATAATATATACATGTGCACATGCATTCATACATAAAAAGCAGAAAACTTTACCATTTTTATAGCTAAAACCACACTTCTTAAATTGTAAATGTAACCAAAGGGTTATATCTTAGAACATCCCATACTGATTTAATAGACAATTGAGAAGATTTTTAATATTTTGCTTTATTGTGAATCACAGAGAATCTTACATTATTACTTTAAAAAAATACATTAATAGAATTTCCTTTAGAAATAATTCAGTAAGATTTTAGAAGAATTAACTAAAAAGAAATAAATGTATAAGAAGATAATACAAATTTTATTTCTATATTGAGGCTTTTTTGTTTAGTAGATCTAGTAATTCAGAAGAAAAATAGAAAAGAAACTGAACTGTAAGATTTATGGATTGCAATTTTGGTTTGGTATGTCTAGTTGCTTCCTTGCACTACTTTTATTACCTTGAAGTTCTTAATTTGTATTTCCTAGTCTCATCTGTGACCAATGCTTTCCAGTTCACATCTGTATTGAAAACTATATCACAAACTATTTCACAAACTGCAATGAAGAAAGTAATAGGGCTACATTGTCTCAAATTTGCATTTTTTCTATGTTTTTTAGTAATTGCATTAAAAAGTAATTGTTGTGAGCAGAAGAATAACAAAGTCAACTGGTCTGGAACTCAGAAACTGAATTCACACAACTCAGCACAGTGCACGAATACTTTTTCTGTACTGATAAATCAAAACTCCCTATTTGAACAAAACAAATCAGCTGGCTTTCTGCCAAGAATTTTTTGAAGTGATTTGAAGGGGAAAGAATCTGCTCTCCACCCTAAATCATTCTGTGCCAGGGAAGATATGCAGCTGCTATTGCTAGTCTGTGGATACTGTTGGCTCAGAAAGAAATGAGCAGGAACTGCAGCTTACATGATTGTGTTGTCAGCAGAAATGGTCTTTTGACTATGAAAAGGACAGCATCAGTGTTGATTGATGCTTTTTTCAAAACAACTTTCTAGATATTTGCTAAGTAAGGACATGATGTACTAGATGTTGATTATATTCAATTTAAGAATAAGCAAGAGAAGCAACAGACTAAGAAAGGAATCAGGACTTTAAAATTATAAGTCCTCAGACACGTAGCTTTTTCTATAAATAGTATAATTTATGTTACTCTTTCATTAGTAAATCAGGCTTCATGCTGGTGTGTATATATATACACACACAAATATATAAATAAATAAAAATAAAAATGGTCACATATCATCTCTAGTAAGATTTTATAGTGGACTTCTCAGCCACAGAATCCCTACTATAAGCACCATTAACTTCTTAATGATAATGTCAACTTGTAGGAAAGGGAAACATGAGGCAATGAGCCTTTCTTGTTCTTATACCTTTCAAAAAAGAGGAACTTGTGTTCACACTTTTTACTGGCTAAGCCTATCCAGACAGATTTGTTTAGAATGATTATGCTGACTATGCCCCTTGGCCTGTGTCTTCAATGAGAGATGAAGAGCAGGACCAGGAATGAGCTTCTGGTGAGCTCTGAGAGCTGTCAATCTTTCTTTCCCATCATTTGCTATAACACAGGCTTGACATGCTTGCCATCTGCTCACAAACAGCTGAGCAGCACTGAACTGTGGATAGACCATGCTGCAGTGCTTGAAGCACTTCCTAGGCCCAGTCCCTTCTTCCTGCACAAATGACAATTTATGTCAGTTAGGAATTGAAGATTTATAGGATGAATCATATCAGAGTGTGGTTCTAAGACTAGCTCTGGACTCATAGTCAGTTGACAATAGCAGAATCTTATTCTGGTTCTATCAATTCCAGCATGACTTTCAGGTAACATGGAAAATAATCCAATACAATACTTGTTCTATTCTGCACCTTTATGGATATTAAAGCTAATATTATGTAACAGCTTTCTTTCATACATGACAATATGATGCTTTCTGTTTTCAGGAAGTATGCCTAAGTTGCAGAGCATACTTAACTCTTTAGCAACTCTACTTCAGACCAAAACAGCAGGTTCAAAGTATGTGAATAAGGGTGATAGCTGGCCATAATTCGGATTTGCATGAGAATGATAAAGCTGTTAGCATGAAGACTATTATAATGGTTTAAACAAGAGGTAAGACAAAGTCCAATGATGTGCTGAACAACTGGATTGCTTTACCAAAGTGTGGAGAAACGGTGTAATATAAATCACAGAAAAAAGAAGTGATAAATGGCAATAATATCTACCAGGCAGTTAAAACAATTTACATGACACAAAAACTCATCTCAAATGACTCAATATATTGGGATATCTCCCAAATGACAGAGAAAATAAGAAATGGGATTCAAAAAATAGCAAAACAAACCTGTCAAAGAACCCAGGTAAAAAATTTCATATTGATGACACACAGTGAGAAACATTTGACTATTTGGAATCCATATTTACTGAGACTTTCAATTTTTTAAAAAATCCGACCCACATAACTCAGCTGGCAGTGTTAGTGCAAACATTCCAGATGTGGAACATAGTCACTGACAATCCTATTTTACTGTGCAAGCCAGAAAAATGAACACTGTATTTTGTATTAGGTTTGAGCTTCTCCAGGAGTAAAAAGAAGAAACACTAATTGCTTTGAAAGCATGCAACAGTTAACAACAATAAATATAAATCACAAGCCTACTAACTGGTGGAATCTGTTGTCACCAGCATTTTAAAAAGCTTGCTAGATTCTTTTCCTATCTTAATACCGACATGTAGCAGTGAAATTTAAGAAGAAAATACCATACAAAACAGTATAGGTTATTTATTATAAAAAAAAATACAATTTGAAACTAATTGTTACATTGTTGAAATAGAAGAAAATGGTCATTCTGCACAAAGAACCTTACAGCTTTGTGATGCATGCCCCTTTTCACCCTCAGCCCAAGTTGCTACATGTCTTAAAAGCTCTGTCAGCTTCAGGACAGTTGGTGAAACACTGAGTTCTGTTGTGCAGGCACAGGGTTACAGGGAATACAGCAATGCTTTTAAGCATTACAGCAAAAATACTCTCTGTGGAAGCGCATTACGAGTCCTAACTTGTTACTTGTAACATGTAACAGCAACTCAGACGGAGTTTGAATAGGAGCAGGTACAAGTTGCAAGGTCCTTGATAAGATAATGGCCATATTGTCTTGTTTTCCAACCTACAAAAACTAAAATTTGTTATCTTGTTAGTATTATATTGAAAATAAAGTAATTGTTTTTCTTTTTGTGCTGTATTGTTCTCTTAAACTTCTGTCTTGTTTTATGCATATGTATACACACATGCACATGATTTCCCCCCTGTGTTCTGCTCCTGTGAGACCCCACCCGGAGTACCGTGTTCAGCTCTGAAGCCCCCAACATAAGAAGGACATGGACCTGTCGGAACAAGTCCAGAGAAGGGTCACAAAGATGATCAGAGGGCTGGAGCCCCTCTCCTATAAAACCAGGCTGAGAGGGTTGGGGTTGTTCAGCCTGGAGAAGAGAAGGTTCCAGGGAGACCTTACAGTGGCCTCCCAGTAGCTAAAGGGGGCCTACAAGATGGAGAGGGACGCTTTACAAGGGTGTGTAGGGATAGAAGGGGGAATGGCTTTAAACTAGAAGGGGGTAGATTTAGATTAGGTATTAGGAAGGAATTCTTCACTATGAGGGTGGTGAGCCCCTGGAATAGGTTTCCCAGAGAAGCTGTGGATGCCCCATCCCTGGAAGTGCTCAAGACCAGGCTGGATGGGGCTGGATGAGCAACCTGGTCTAGTGGAAGGTGTCCCTGCCCATGGCAGGGTGTTGGAACTAGATGATCTTTCAGGTCCCTTCCAACCCAAACCAATCTATGATTCTATGATCAACTACAATATTTTCTACTGAGTCAAACACCGGCTAGAAATTGAGAAAGCCAACACTAGGTAAATCAATTTAGAACAAATTAAAAAATGTTGCTTCACAACATTTTAGGAAAAGAACAATTAAAACATTTGAAAGATTTGTAATAAAATCCATTAAAGTCAAATAAAGCAAAGGAAACTTTTTTTCCATTTTCAACTAAATTAATTTAGATCATTTTATTCATACCATACAGCACAAGAAGCAAATGAGAGCCCTCAAATAATTACCAGCCCAATTTAAGCTCATAAAAATTCTTTATACCTATGACAATACTTAAGCCAAGTTCAGCCTAGCCCTATACTAGTGTTGTTTACAACCTCTGTTAACCAAAAAACTGAAACATGCTTGAGTGTGGCAGAGTCTGGGGACAAAAGCTGCCCCTTATCTGGAGAAACCAAGAATCAAAGACAAGGAGGCCACATATTCTCTGCCTCTAGTGAGGAAATTTTAAAAATTCAAAAAGCTGAAATTATTCTTTAGAAAAGTCTCCCCACTCAACCAGAGCTTTGACAGAAATGGCTTAATGAAATTTAAATATATTAGCAAAAGAGAATTGAACCATCATAACTGTTACAAAACCCAAGTGTTTTATCTATCATCTGTTACATGAAGAGGGAGTACTAACACTGTTACAAATGTGCAGAAGCCAAAAGAGCCAAAATAAAACAGATGAAGTTTATTTATAGCAAATATTATGACTTTCATAGATGTATGAAAACCACAAACAAATTCCAAATTACTCTAAACAATATGTTATAAAATCGGTTTACGGCACAAAAAAATAACAAATGGTTTAGCAAACGCATATAAATGCATATAGTAAAAGCTACTGCAGGTAATAGCCCACTCATCTAGTGTTACGGAAAGAAAATACAGTGCTTCTACTGAATTCAGTGGGAGCAGGGTTAAAACCTCCAGGGTGACTGTGTTGCTGTGTTTGTCAGCTGTATACACAAGGTTTATGAGGAAACCCTAAAGCTGTCCCTAGAGCTGCCCAGTGGGGCAGACTGCTGTACAGTGTCCTGCAGCAGCCAGGGTGCTGAGAACTATTGTGTTAGGTAGTTGCACAGCATGGTCACTGTGCCCAGCACAGGTCACAGAGCACTGAGAGCTGACTGGAAAAGATAACATTTTTTTAGAACCCTTAGCGCATTAGTGTTGATGGCTGATTCTACCAATTTCTTTGAGCACATTTCTTTACCACTCATCGTTGGCAGGGGACAATAACTGAGAAATTCTGCCAACACTATTATCACTACTTCCCTCTGTGGTCTTCATGATCTACAATTAGACCACTTCTGAGTAGGTGGATTTCAGTTTGGGTTCAGAGGTTTGACCATCTGACTAATTAAACAGACCTATTCAATTCAGTATATTGGGAGCCAGCCACAGGAATCCTTCTTATTTTGCTTAATATAAGAATGCAGAAACCAGTGAAAGCCACTAAACCCAGTGAAAGCCGCTGCTATTAAAGCACGCTAGTAAAAGTGACTGTATAAAATCATGCCATGACTTACATATCAAAGCCTTTTTTCTACCATTCCAATGCAGAGCCTGTCATTTAAAGGTGTGAGCTTTAATGTTTTTCCCCTAAAATAGCAGTAACACTTCACAACCTCCACTGTGAAACAATTGCTGCCAGTCTAATGCAATCATATCAGTGTAGCTTTTTCCTCCTATGGTTTTACATCAGCCCTTACTATTGAATCATGGTTTGTAGTTTATCTTAATCTCTCAGGACTTTATCCTTACCAAAGCACAAGCCAAGGTTTGCATTAAAACAAACCCTTGCCAAAAGTATTAACTCACTGATCAAAATGCTGCTGTTTCAAATCAGACCTACTCATTCTAATCACATGTGCACTAAATGCTATTTTGTCTAAGTGTCTCTCAGCAAATCAAATGTTTCATTGCACAAGTCTTCAAGAGGTGTGGGCTGGACCTTGAATAAACATTCCATCTAACTGTCCAGTCTTATCCTTGAAGTGGGCAGCTCCACATTTCTTGGAACTAAATAAAAATAAATAAATAATAATAATAAAAAAAGTTACTAAACCAGATTGCCAACATTCACTCAAGAACTCAGAGTACTGTGAATACTACAACCCTGAACTGAATTTGAGACCTAGCAGGAAAACAGGATAGAAAACAGGAGATCAAGAAACCAGAAAGTTCTTTCTTATAATTATTACCTAGGATGCAAGCTGCTGTTATCTATATCCACTGGAACAACCTCATGGATGACATATGCATGCTTATGAGTGCGATATTTAAACTCCAGGGTTATGAAACCAGTGCAAATTCAAACACAAAGCCAACTGAAGGTGGGAAGGGTGGTTCACCAATGGCCATTATTGACAGGAATTATACTAAGTAGTCCTTATGCTGCTCTAATGATCTCAAGAATGAAAAAAGAAGTTTGCTGTCTTCTTAAGGAACTGCATATAAGATTAATCTCAGAAACCCCTTTACTGACAGCCAGGACTTGCAACTCCGAAAGAAAATCAATGCTATGGGAAGTGCCATGTTGTTCTTAAATATCACACAATGAATGGTATCGGACAGGATTTGCCCCTACAGGAGAGTTAAATGGTACAGATCACTGGGCAAACTATGTTTCTATCGTGTCTCAGCAGCAGGACAGGCAGTGAATTGCCACTTCGTAAAAACTAACAGACAATTAAATTTTGTAAATGGCAGCTCAGAACAATACAGAGACCCTTATTTTTGGGTGTGAAATACACACATATGGTTTTGTATCCCAGAGTATTTTTAAGCAAAACCCCTAACGCTGCAGTTAGTCATAACTATGGCTACACATGCTGGGAAGGGTGGGAACTGGAGTTTAAAGTAGCGACAACAACCAAGGAGGTACAGTATCCATGTGTGTACAACCATAATCATCATCACATTAATCATGGTTAGGTACAGTTTTAGCCAGCTGCTGCTTTTGTTTAAATGTTGAGATTGATTAATATGGGGAATGTACCATCTGAAGGCAATGATAGAGGACAACGTTGACCCAGGTCTCTGCCTAACAGGTTTAAACTACTGCAAAATTTTTTCCTCTAGTTAGGCATGCTCTTAGGGAATAAAAGTGATAATATAGGTACATATGAGTAACGAGCCTCTGAAATGCTGCAGACAAAACATATTTACCAAACAATACTCACTCGTATTCTAATGAAGTAATAGCAATTAAAATGTAGAAGCTTTCAAATATGTTCTTCTCTTTGATTTTACTTACAAAATAGGTGAGGTGGTTAGGTATGTAGGTATGTTTTAATTCATATTACAATGCCTATAGGTCTTAATCAAGATAATGAGTCCCTTCACCCACGTCAGGGTACACAATCTAAGAACTAAAAACTGGAAGACTGCCAGGTACATGGCCACTTCACAGGGTGCCCTGATGTTAACATGCACTGTCTGGACAGCTTAAGCAACTCAAAATGGATCCTGCACACTGAGCAGAGACATAATACTGCTGATCAACACTGAATGCTAAGCACAGAGCACAGCTATACTTCTCAGGAGCATAACTGGGCTATCCAATGCAGGAACAGGAGGCTGCTCCAAGGTATAGATGCCAAAAACTACATTAACTTATCAATTAAATCCCTCAGCAGGGAGATCTTGGGGTTGGTCTCGTGCTTCCAGAACCACTTCTTTATCTACAGCCAACAGTGAAAGAGCCAAAATAGTTTAGGCTACCTGCTGAACAGCCCAGGTCAACAAAATGTCCTAACCAGGATAATTTTAAAGTATGAACTTGCAAGTCTGACACACTGGAAACCAGATGAAAGTAGGCCCTGAAACAAATGGATTTTAGGTCTCTAGACTTCTTGCAGATGTACAGAGTGACTCTGCATGACAGGAAATAACTTGGAGTTGCACCAGTTCCTGCTCCTAAGTGAGTTTAAGCAAGACTTAGTCACAACTTGTTTAGTCTGGGACAAAGCTGGGCAAACGACAGACAGAAATCCAGCAAACTGACTGAAAAATTTTGAACTCAAATGACAGGTGAATTTAGACATTTTGAAGAGTCAGAGGCTGAACGAGGCTTGCTTGGAGCAGTTTTAGAATCAAAAGCTCCAAGCACGCCAGAGTTCTGTTTTCAGTGCCAAAGTCCTAATTGGTTTAAGCCCTATAAACAACACAGAGTGGAAAAATATTAACATGTTAGTGCTGGTGGATCAAAGAACAGAGTGATTTCCCAAGGCCACTTTGGCAAAAGAGACAAGAACTGAACACACAGTTCTCAAGTCCTAACCCAGCATTTCCACCAGAAAATTCTTTTAAAAAGATTTATTTCCCAAATAATCTTATCAATAACGCATAGTTCACCCCCCTAAGAGTAGGTTAAATTATCATCAAAGAATAACTACCCTGAAAAGACTCTCTGTTTTCTCTTTTGTTGTGCTAAACAACCTAAACAAACTCAGTCTTTCCTTGTAGATCACATTTTCTAGATGTCTGATAAAATCTGTCGGTTTGCTCTGGACTCTTTCCAATTAGTACACATCTTCTGAAGTGCACCAATTAAGATTAGTTTTGGGCACAGCACCAGGCACATTAATGAGAATGATGATTATTAAAAACCCTCTCAAAACATTTCAGATTGTGCACTTACGAAGTACACAATATAAGCAGAAAGAAAAATAAATAAAACCTTCTGGAAACTTAAGTGTCTCCAAAGAGTTCTATCACCTATTCAAGGATTCTGGGAAACAAAGTCAGATTATTACTCAGACAGTATTTGTAGTCACAGAAAGAGCAAATAACTGACTTATTCTGGCAAAGTCACACAGCATCCAGAATGGGGACAGTGATCTAATTCCGCTGAAAGAAAAACAGATAGTCTGTCTCCATGAAATCACAAATTCAGAAATATACAGACCAATAGCAAAACCTGTCATTAACCTGGAAAAGTAAGGTGACATAATCTAATGGTACTCTGATATCAGTTCCGAACTGTCCAACTTCATAGAAATTTTGCTTGAAGATAGTATTGTATTTATCTCAAGTAATGTGTCTGAAACTGAGGAGAAAAACCCAAACCTGTTTTTCAGGAGGTATCTGCTAACATATACAAATTTAATACTAGCTGCAATAGGATGATTTTTACAAGATAAGCAGCAGTGCAGACCAAGTCACATTTTGTCCAAATGTGTTTGGGTGCGGTTTCTTCTCGGCTAAGAAAAATGATGCTTACACTCGGCTCAAAAGCTTCTCTATCTCTAACACAGAAATTTATGAATCCTAACATAAGTAAGACCGAAATTTCAGAAAATAATCTATCAGTTCCCTGTTACAAATGGGACCCACCAACTTAATGGGAATTTTGACAGTTTGAAATGGCCATGTATATGTGTATAAATTCATGGTGCACGCTATAGCTGCACTCCTGCCCTCCAAAATCAGGCATGGGTTTATATTCTTAATATAAGAAAATACTCAACAGTGAAGGGATCCTATCTCAGAAGAAGACCAGACAATGGTAAAGTTACTGCTAAGCTAAAAAAATCTTGTTCTATGTCAAAAAAACTTACATCAAGATGAACTTTAAGTTGTGAAGCAAAAACCAAAACTTTTTTGTCTTCTTAAAACCATAGCAAAGAATTTTTACCTCCTTTCTATATAAGATATTCAAATATTTACAGCGTATACGAAGACATGAGTTATCATTATCAATAATAACAAGTACAATTGGAGTTGCTTTTTGCCACATTAATACAGTATCTTGTTCCCACTTTCTTCCAGGCTGCAAGCCACATGAAATTAATTAATGAACTGCTTCCAAGCTGTAAGTGTCTTACTCCCATCCAAAAGCAATGAAAAATTAAATTTATCATATTCCATGCCCTTACTCTGTCAAAGACAGCACTGGGTAAAAGTGAACTTAGAAATGTATGCAAAACAATGAGGGTATAAAACTTGATGGATTTAAACTAAACTAACCTCTCTGGCTTTTGAGAGCCTTGCAGGCTTTTGAAAGCATCACTGGCTTTTGAAAGCTAGGTGCTCAGGAATTACACTAGCTACTACTACACAAGTAGTATAACAGAACGACATTTGGTTAGAAAATTAATCCCCTGGCAAAAACACAGAAGAAAAAAAATCAGAATGAACTCATTTTCTATTAAAAGCAAAATAAACAAAACCCCACTATTGCTGCGCATCTTGATAAGACCTTATAGAAATCTTCAAAAAATTGTTAACATTTCATGCCATCAAGTGGATTACATACATAAGAGGAATTACAACCAGTCAGTTTAATGGCAAGGTCTAAGTCAGTTCTTTCCCTCAGTATGTGTATGACTGACTCAATGGAAAAACTCCCCATACAGTGACTTTTCCTGATCCACTTTACACTTGCTCTACAGTCTCCTAACAGTGATTTTCAAACAATTTTTTTTTAATTATAAGAGAAAAAGAGAAAAAAAATTTGGAATTTTAGATGGCAGATTTTGCATTAAACCATGTGGAAAAGTAATGTATTAAACTCACACAGACCTTCCAGGCCAGCAGTACAAGAAAACAGCCCTTTTATAACTGAAATACTAACAGTGCTAAAGACCAGAAGAGATTTTAATAAGTGATCATCATGGGACAAAGATGTAACACTACTAACTAATGATATACAAAATTGAACTCCTTCACAAAGATCATTTGATTGAGTCTTCCAACTGGAGTCTATCCAGTTTTGTCAGTTATGTTGGTTTCAATAAAAAAAACCACCATTGCTTGCAGATCAGTCTTGTTAACATTTATTTACAGCTATTTCAGTATATTAAAAATGACAGTGAAACTTTAGAACCCTTTAAAATAAAGAAAAATGGTAATTCTTACATTAAACCTTTGCTTTGCTTTGCTTTGCTTTTTAAAAGAAATTGCCTTCTCATCTCCATTACAATGTAATCCAGATTGACTGAAAATGCAATTACAACATCTTAGCTGTTTTCCAAGTCTTGTGTTTGCTGTTTGGCCACTGGTAGTACAGCAGGCACAGCTGCTGAAAAAGTAAAAGTAATACCTTGGGAACAGCAAAGGCTAAGTATGTGGATCACTCTTACGCATAACGTTTTAGGAAAAAAGTCTGATTCAATTGCTACCAAGAGGCTAATGTAACTGAACAGGAACAGATTGCCACAGCTTTGCAGAAAGCCCGAACAGTTGTTTGCTGGGAGTGCACTATTGCAGAACAACTCTGGATTGTGGCTGCCTTATTACTTAAGCAGAAATATCTACACTTCCTTCTGCTTTTTTTACCATTTCCCTTTCAAATAGTGACTGACCTTGAACCTTCAGGAGTGTATAAAATCACCCAGATGCAATGCAAGTTACCATTAAAAAAAAAGCATGTACCTAACATTATATGAATTCTCACTTTGTTGCTGTATGAATCTTTTACCCCTCTTGTTTCACCGAGTTCCACTTTTGTTAACTTCTCTCCAATTTTCTTTGCATTTCATAAAATAAATGTAAAAATTAACTTGCAACCCAAGACAAATCAACAAAATTGGTCTGTGACTTCCTGGAATATGGTAAGACTAGCATGCTCCTTAACAAAGTTAATGTGAAACATCTTGGGAAAGAGGAGAGAAAATAAAAGACATATTTGAGAAATGAAATTTAACACTCTCCTCCTAAATATAGTTTTTCTTTTAATTCATAATAAAGCCTATATCATTAGGAAACTTGGTCTTGCTAACTGATGTGTTATTATTATTATTATAGGTATTCAACACAAGTTAGAATATTACAGCATTTCCAAATAAACTGTTATTTTACCAGAAGTAAGTACCAAGAAACATCACTGGCTATTACTGGAAAACCATTTTTGAACATTGTAAAGACTTATATACAGTAATCAACTGTCTGACAAGAACCACATCAGTTAATACACCTTTTTTCCTAGTAATTTTTGGAAAAGGGCTGAAAATGAGGCATGTTTTCAGTGTTACAAAATTGTTATTTTTTGTAGGTAACACTATTGTTAAATTTAACAAATTCTATGTAAATACTACTCTCTAGTTAATCTTTGCTTCATGAATACCACAGCAGTATTTGTCTTTTAATTCTGGAGAGGAAAAATAACACACCTTAAAAAGAACTATGTTGGTGCATGTTTCATTGCCATCTGTTATATATTGTTTCTCCCTCAGAAAGAGTTAGAATTGTTAGCAGGGGTAATACTAATAGTAGTAGTAATAGTATAGTAATAGTAATGATGTATATGGACATTATTCTTGCTGATTTCTCTAATTCCAAACAATCCATCTTCCATCACCCTTCTCCTTTCAACCCTCCTTTCATTTTTCTCCTACCTACCACCCAGTGAATGTAAGAAAGCTGATGTGTAGTACTACCTTCTGAAAATAGGAACCATCCCTGAGGCCGTATTCATAGAGCAGACTTTTTGTGCACAGTATCTCACGTCATTTCTGTAATTCACTTAGTGCTTGGTAGAGAGCCAAAGGAGACGCCTACAGTTCATACACAGAGATGTGCAAGATAGGACTCACCCTTTAAAAACACAACAAAACAAATCTATTTGAGATTATCTCCCCCATATATCTTCCACATACCTTTGCATACAGGAATCTATGCACTTGAAAATTGTGAACTAAGCCTCTTCTTCAAAGTCTTACATCAGACAGAGAAAGAGCTATGGAAAAAACTGTTTTCTGAACTAAAAGTCATGGGCTTTCACTCAGGGCAGAAGCTCTCTTCCCTCCACTATACCACAAACAGCTCAGACTACAGCAGGAAACACTGACTTAGACTTCACTGAATTACTCGTGACATTGCCAGTACTTAGTGACCACGACACAAACTGGCCCACCAAAGCACCATATGTCATCTAGGTGAAGGCAGGAGACAAGAGAGCAGAAGAGCAGCTCTGTTTCAAACACGCCCTTTGTCATTCCATCAAATTCATGCTAAAAGTTTTATATGTTAAACTGAATGTGCAGAATGTGGAAGAAAAACTGCAATGCATTTTTAAATGCTTTTAAAGAGCAAAGTACACTGATTTCTACAGTGAACATGCAAGTATTGTTCTGTATTAATATTTAATTGGTTAAAATACTCCTGTCTAAATAATAAGAAAAAAGAAGTTTTTAAAAAAAGATTTAAAAATTTTATTAGTCCCTTTTGTGTCTAAAAGATTTTAAAGAGCAAATTAAGTATACATGAGTATAAATTTTATATCTCATTTTAAAATACACAACATGCACAAATGCCTAGCAAAACTTCAATAACAATCAGGGGACAACGTATCATAGCTGCATTAAAACAGAGAATAATAAGAAAGTCAAAAGTGGCGAAGCTAAACATTCTCTAGTCTATTCCTACTAACAGTTTAAATAGTCATGGAAGGAACTGTTCACCGAGATTACTATGTTCAACCAAGGAAGTGTATTACCTTAAAATTGAAATTAATTTAACTTGCACTACACATTGGAGTTATACATAAAGAAACGAAACAAAACAGTGCTATACTGTAAGTACTTGACAAAAAAAGACTTTCCCAAGTTGCTAAAACACATGCATGGATTTGTAAGTCTATTTTATTTACTGATATGCATGCAGTACCATGGTCTAATTCTTATCTCCCGTTCAGGAAAAGATGAGAGGATTTTCAGAGACAAAAGTACTAGGGCTTGAGAAAAAATGGCCTGCAGGTAAGAATGCAAGAAAGATCAGAGAGGCAGGTCAGAAGAAATCTGAGGTTCAAGATCTTTGTTTTTCCTTGCAATAAAAGTCATGGCAAGAGTTCTGAACACAAATGCAATAGGCACATGTTCTATATCAAAGGAAGAGAGAGCTCTCAGCTCTTAAATAATCATGAGCATTCTAACAACCACTGTAATGTTAAGAGAAAAAAAAATAGATGGTTAATTCTCAGTAAATGCCGTGTTGAATATTCAGATTTCTTTGATTTTTTTCTAATTAATGCTCAGAGAATGATCAAGAAAAGGCAAAAGCAAGCTGCAGCTCGAACTGATGGCTGATTCTGCTTCATTTTCGGCCATGCTATCACAAAGGATGAACACAAATGACATCCACTTGAGCATTTTCATTTATGCTACCTAAATAGGGCAATAAAGGAAAAAGGACATATGGTCTCTTAGAACAACCAGAACCTTGATTCTCTGATTGTGGTCTCCAGACCGCTATGTTTCTCAACCTTTTTAACTGAAGGTTCAATTCACCTCTGGAAGAAAAACAATCTTAGAGACCATCTTGTGCACAAATAGTTACAATAACCTTCTTTTGCAGACAAATAAAAATGAAGACTAAAAATCTATCCTAATTTTTATTCTCCTCTTCAACTTGCTTGTATGTACGGGAGAATATGGCTGTGCAGGAATTTCTGGTTTTGACTTGCTTTTTGAGCTCCATTTTATTGACCATCTATTATCTGCAGACTATGGGCTGCATAGCATTGCTTTAGGTTGTGCTGCAATTAAATCACATCACTCAGTGAGTACTGGAACTAATGAAGCTTGGTCTCTTAAAGATTTGTTTTTCATGGTTGATTGGCTTTGGTGCCTAAGAATGCAAACTTCAGCTGAAGCCTTCTCTTATGCCAGGCACTTATAAGGGCTGGCTGGCTTATTGTTTACTCTTTCTCTCCCTGCTCCCCATTCTCCAGTGGTTAATAGTGTACAATTTAACGATGTAGCTTTTTCTTTGTCTGTAGCCCTTCCAGAAGGCTTTCTACTATACCCAGTCATCTATATTTCTCAAAGTTTGTAAGAATTTATCAGTCTTTGTAAGACATGTTTGAAGTTGGCTACTCAACTCAAAAAAACTTATTAGGGAAACGTAGGGGTAATTGGTCACCAAACACATACTCAGTAAACATGTATCTTGCTTCAACAGGAAGTGAGGCTAAATTAAGTTGCCATAGTCTTGATTTTTATTTCCAAGACTCATTGTCCATTTGTTGGAGAGAAAAAAATACAAAATCTTGCTACTGATATACAAACAGAACAAAACAAACCATTCCCCTCCCCTTACTGAAATGCCCTCCCCATACTTCATGCCTTTTAGACAATCCTATTCTCTTCCTTCCTCCAGCACCAAACTGAGGTGCTATGCTCCCACACTCTTCTGTTGCATACCACTTACTCTCAAATGCTCGGACCAGGGTCCCTCATCTTTCATGACCTGTCTCTATACTCTGTCTCCTCAGACATCTAAGTCACAACCAGCCTACTCATTATCTGCTCCCGACTTTACCCTATCTTAGATCCGCTTCCAAGACAGAAGGGCAGGCGTGCTTCAAAACAGTAACCCTGTATGAAGCAAGGGACTTCAAACAGTGGCTCAACATTTATTTCCTACAATTTCAAGAGAGAAGTGAATTTACAATAGTATATTTCACTCTATTGTCAGTGTGAAAATAGTACTTGATAAAAAGGTAACCGTATGCTTTGTCTGCTGTTCAAATACATTCCAATATGTTCACATAAAATCTGAGTTTTCTGAATTTACAGAAGACCCTGCAGTACCAGACTTAAAAGCAAATGTTTGTGTTCATTACAACATGAGATGAGATGTATTGGTTCGTAATTTTATTTATTTTTTTCCCCACAAAGTAAGTCTTACATACTGTGCTGCTAAGAGATAGCCCACCAGAAACAACACTTGCCAAGTTGTTTTCATAGATTTTTAGGATTTGGCACACAAACCTCTAGGCTTACATGAAAAAGCCATACATTCATTGCTGATTCACCATTGCCTCAGTGGTGAATAACAGATCTGAAAAGATGACAATATCAAGGTATTGAAATAATTGTATTTTCCAAAACCAGAGCCATTTTGGAAGATGTTTGTACACAGGAAAGTAAATTTTATGGAACTGTAGATAAAATCAAAGGGGGTTTTATTTACTTTTTTTCTCAATCATTCACTCATCCTTTAAATTTACAACTTTTGAATTAATACTTTTTGGTCTAGGAAAAGGTTCCCCTTACAATTTCAAATTTATAGATAAAGAAACTAACATCTCAATTCAGAGGCAAGCAATTTTACTGATTTCTGCTAACTGGAGTAAAGTCTTTGCATTGTCATTTTTTAATTTCTCCACAATGCTGCTTAAAAAGCCTAATCATTTAAATGCAATCAAGCACCAAATTCTTGCTAGGCATCAAGTTAAATTAAGCATGACCAAGGTGATTACTGTTACATATTTACACTGCTACATATGCAAAAACCTCATTAAAGACTAGAACCTTGTTGTGTCAGATATTGTGTACACAATAGTAGAATCCATATCTCATACCTTAAATGAGAAACAACAAAGGTATACCTCTGAGAAATGGGAGGAAATATGAGAGAGTAAATAACTGGAAGGTGAAGTACCCAAGATGCATAACCATTGTACAAATAGAGAACTTTAAATTATATGCAGTAAAAAAATGACTACAGTAGGATTCTAATTTAAGTATAGCATCAAAAAACCCATATACCACTATAAAGACAACCCCCTGACCCTTACTTACCATATAAATAAGATATTTTGTAATGACAATATATATCTAAGGTATAGTTTTACAGACACAAACATATACATGCATATAAATAAAACAGTCTGCTTTCAGAACATAATAATCAGGGAATCAGAGAAATATGAGGAGACTGATGGAATCCCAACAGTGCAGACATTCAGTTGTTATAGGGAGTGTTTACTGTCCTGAAACAGGAGCCAATATTGTGCATTGAAAAGCCATTGGTTAAAATATCTGAACACTGTTGGGAAGAAGGACTAGAAACCAAAACTTTCCAGCTGTTCTAGCTATGTTCCCTAATTGCTGAGTAGTCCGACAGTAGTCTTACTACTTCTGTGTGCCTTCGTAAAGCTGCGCAGAGTTGGAGCAGGAGAGATAATCTTGATCCCAAATCAGACAGTACTTATTAGTCATTGTCTGCCTTGAGAGGAGAGATTGGTTAGAGCTCAGGAGGGCACAGAATACAGGTCTTCTAGGTCCCAAGTTCTCTAATCATTATGATACTGTAGGCCTGGTGATAACTGCTACCATGTTTCCCTCTTCTGTCCTTACTGCAACTTTTATACTTTGTGTTGACTTCCGTGTACTGGATATACCCTTAACCATGCCCGTCTGATCCACCCCTCCGTGGATTTCAGATGATACACTACCCACCATCTGGAACCCAAACAAAATGGGCATAGGTCAAGCAGCAAATCTTTTGCTGCAGTGAAAACATCAGTTGCCCACTGCACATGCTGACAAGACACTAAGTACATCCACTGGTGGACTTAGGTGATGACAACTACAGAGTTTTGTGGCTTGTGCTCTTGAAAGTAAAATTTAAGTTCTACCTAAACCACATTTCAGGTGCCTAAATGTTTGTTTTGTTTTTTGTTTTTTTTTTTTTAATACGGTCCAAATAAACTTATCCATGAGTTTTGTAATAATGGATCTCCATGTGAAAAATAACAATTACCAGAGAAAACCTCCCTCTGCTATCATTAGATACTGTTTTCTGGATTTTTCACAGTCAAATTAGGGCTGCATATGCAACCAACCCAACCACATGCATTTAGGACTTGTATTATAAAACTTTGCTCATTTCAAACAACAGAAACCACACGTATACAGAAACTGGTTCTGCATGCCTTTGCTCAGGTGAAATCAGCTTGTATTTGGGTGTTTAAAGGCAGAAAGACGTGGTTTCAGCTTTGTCTTTTACCACTGTGTTACTGTTCAGTAAGTTGAATTATTAGACTCTCACTTTTCCATGGAATTTTTAAAACTACTCTGTAACATGAGTTTAACATAACATATAAGATGTTAGAGAAATTAAAAAAGAGCAGAAATTCAAACAGATGATATTATATGGTAATTTTAAGTCCTACTAGAGACATTAATTTACAGTTTTACTCATTCACTTCCTATAAAGTTCTAGAAGAGTTCTCCAGAAGTATAGGTTGGGCACTACAGATGTATAGATTGAGCCACTCACATAGACCTTCCAATTAAAAGCTAGCAGTACTCACTGCCGGTGCTCTGTGTGCAGTTACAACAGCAAAAATGTTCACTGAAAAGAAGGAAAGACACAACTCCAGCCAGTGGATACTCTAGTCTTCTATAACCTAGATTTTTCAAAAGCCTATCCTAAATTCCATGCTTATCAAATGTACATTGTTCAGCCATGCCAGAAAAGATCTATTAATATCTAAGGATAAAGTCAGTGTATTCTGCAGTCTATTTCAAAATATCTACTCTGAATCTCAGTTCTCCAAAAGTCTCCTTACTTTGCAAGGAAAAAAATGTCAGAAATACACCCAAGGAGACACCGATAAAAACTTTCAATAGGGTTGTAAATTACTATCTCAGGAATATTGTGTACAGAGGCTACTCATATTTATTTCAAATAAAATCTTCATGCCGACTCTTTTGCAAAGTTCCAACTTTGGTTGATTTATGTTTTGATATGTTTGTGAACTATAAGACCTTACCTGAGGTTAACAGTGTATTTCAACCCTCTAAAGAGCAAAGGTCTGAAGCAGTGAGGCAACCAACCTGTATTAATTCCTCCTAGCCTTCAGCGCTGTATGACAGAATCTGCAATCTTTACTGGCTGCAGCACAGTAGAAAAAAATAAAGGTGGTTACCTGCAAAATGAAGAAAACTGTGTTTGTACTTTTTCAGATACTTAACAAGTATAACTCTTAAGTATAACTTCAATGTTTTCAGCAAGTTTTCAATGTATGGCTTCTAACCATTACCTATGTATTTATTACCTACCACCCTACAAGTAGTTGGAAAAAAGCAAGAATCTTGAGGTTTTACAAGACATTTAAAACCAAACTTGTGACATTAATAAACTTGTGACATTTTGCATTCATAAGTGTATCAAATGTCTTTTAAGAGGGAAGAATACTTGGAATGTCACTGTTCCCCAGGGTAGACAAATGTATGACAAAGCTTGTTTTGAAACAGGGAGGAGGCAAGCCAGAGAAGCCCATAACTTGTGTATAGAGTATTGTTTCAAGTCACTGTACACTTTTCATACTTCGTAAGGCAAGAAAGAAGCACTTAGAAATTTTACACATATAATCTGTTACAAAACAACATTCATACTTTTCATGAAGTTATCAGTATCAGATTACTGATAATAGTAAAAAGTAAAGCCTAGAAGCAGAGAAATTAATAGCTTATGCAAAGAGCAGAGATAGAAAATTTGCCATTTACATCTTTATCTGCCCTTTGCTGCTGGGAGTATATAATGCTGCATCCAGTGGAAAGTTCCTGCATTTTTTCCGCATTAAAATGTGTTCCTAGGTAAAGGTATTGGTATTTTTTTCTCTATATTTCAATTAGATTGCTTTACACAAAAAAAACCAAACAAGCAAGCAAGCAGGAAAGAGAGATGGAGTTTACTAGCAGACTCTGGAAACGCTACCAAAGGACTTACTTGGAGTAAGTACCTAATTTTGGACAATCTCAGAACAAAGGCAGGACTTCAGTTTTCTTTAAGTGTAAGCTTTAGTTGATGTACAGAAAACCGTTATTTCTTGAACTCTGCAAATCAGATGGATTAATTAGTTTGCTAACTGTAAACAGGTAGTCTTATGGCCCACGATGGATGTTGCCAGTGTGCAGTTCACACGTTCTGCCACGATCGCTGCATGTAAATACGCCAACTACAACAGTTTTCAGGCCCTTGTACCCAGTCAAGGGGAGACTGGTGTTGTTTTCTTGTAGAATAGCCGAAGATACTTCTTAAAGTTGAACTGTGTATGTTTCTTTCCCTTCCAAACTTTGTGGTTTCCTTATAGATTTTCTATGAGGAATGAACAGGTTGGAAAGCTGCACTTTTTAAGAGCTTCCCTGTTGTTTCCTGAAGGAATTTACATGCCCAAATCGGGCCGCTGACCCTCCTGCTGGTTTTTAAGAACCACAAAATACCAGACTTCGCTGGGAAGTTGCTCCAGGGTCATATACTGTAAGCTTTTGTTCTTTCAATTAACAGTGGCGCTGGACTTTCTGAGACAACCACCGAAACGCCTTATTTACGCCCCAAAGCACAGGCTACCGCTGCCTCCGTGGCATTAGGTTGTACGGCACGAAGCTGAAAGCTTCATTAGCCTTCAACGTAGGACTCAACTCCCCCCTCACACGGCTGTGCTAACAGCACCCCGAGGCCTGTGAAGCTGTGCCTTTCAGGGGAGGGCAGGGGCAGCCGGCCCCCGCCCCAAGGTGCTGCGGGGCCCGCGGCGAGGCAGCCGGGCCCGCCAGGCGCCCCTGTCAGCGGCACCACCGCCCTGCCGGGCTGCGGGGAGCTGCCTCTCCCCCGCCTCCGCCGTCCTCCTAGGTGCGGGGGAGCGTAAGTTACTCGGGGTGGGGGCCAGGCGGCAGAGGAAGGGGGCAGCCGGGCGGACACCGCCGGCCCCGGCTGTCACGGCCGCGGCGGAGCCTCCCGGCGGGGCCGCCCCGCCTGCGTAGCCCGCGAGGGAGGCGGGTGGGGTAGGCACCCCCCGCCTTTATCGCTCGCACACCGCCGGGCGTGCTGGCTCTCGGCACCGCCGCCGTGGAGGAGCTTTCTCGCGGGGGCAGTGACTCACAAAAGCCTTCCTTATCCTGCCCCAGCACGCTCTCCCCCGCGGACGGCGCCCCGGCGCTGCAGCCCGGCCCCTCCTCCCCCGCCTTCGCGGAGGTTGATTCAGTCCGCCCGGCCCTTCTCCCCGCCGCAGCGGCCGAGTTGGTTCAGCCCGGGGCAGGCGCTAGGAATAAGCCCTGTCCCCTTTGAAGAGCCTCGGTTCAGCCTCTCCTTTTCCCTCCCACGGCCGCTGCGCGCTACTCCGGTTCCGACTGGGCCCTCCCGCCCGGGCGGCGGCGGGTCCACGAGTTCCTGCTCCCCGTGCCCGGGGCGCGCGCACGAGGCTGGCTCGGCTGTCGGGGGCGCGCGGCGGCGGCGGGAGCGGCGGCAGCAGGGGCGGCCGCGGCGGGAGGGGGGTTGTTGTGCAGGAGCCGCCGATGCTGCTGTGAGATGGCATCATTCTGCGCGGCGGCGGCGGCGGCGGAGCGCGGCGCGGAGGGGTGAGGAGCCGCCGCGGCGGCGAGGAGGAGAAAAAGAAGAAGAAAAAGGTGGGAGGAAGGAGGAGGCGGCGGCGGCAGCTGTGAGGCTGCGAGCCACGGTAAGGAAACAAAACAGGCTGTGCCGCAGCCGTTTCGCTTTGCGGTCTGGCCCGGCGGAGCCCGACCGGCCCGAGGAGAAAACCGGCTGTCGGTTTTCTCGCTTTTCTTCGCCGCCGTTCGGAAGCGGCGGCAGCGAGGGCAGGGAGGTGGGCTCCGGCTCTGGCCGGCTGCGAGCTGCCCCTGTCACTGAGGGGCGGGGAGGAGGGGAATGGGCGTGGGGGTAAAATGGCGAAGGGAGCCGCCGTGAGGTCTTGGGCTCAGCTTTCCGGCACTTCAACTGGTCGCGCCCCGCGGGCCCGGCTGGAGCGGGGTGGCGGCTGCTCCCTTTTCGCTGCCCCCGTTTGGTGACTAGAGGGCTGCTGTGTTTCCCTGCCGGCTCCCAGCCTGGCTCCAGTCTGGACAGGGCTGAGGGCCTCCTGGCCCGCACCTGGCGAGGGGAGGGAGGGTCGGCACTTCGGTGAGCTTGCCGAGGTGTGGGGCGGGGGGGGAAGAAGAGGGCGAGTGTCGCTGGTGTCCGGTGTCAGGCGAATAACCTTGTTTATTCCTGTCCACGGCCTTTCGTGTGAGGGTGACTGAGGGCTGAGTCCCGACCTGTGTCAACTGAGTGGATTGCGAGAGGCATTAGTGGCAGGGAGAGTCGGGGAGGCAGTTCCACGGCCGGCCCTTGCTCGCTCATCCGCGGGATGAAAGCAGGGAAGGATATTGTTGTGTTTCAGTTCACCTTCCCTTGATGAAATATGGGGAGGGAGGAGGTGAAGAGCCGTTTCCCCTCTATAATGAATGAGCCGTTGTCACCCCTCACAGTATGTGTAGTGTCTTTTCTCAAGAGGAGGGGGTCACAGCAGGGTGGGAAGCCGTTATGGTTACTGCTCAAGTTATACGTGTCTGCGAAGTCCCTCTGGGTCTTCTTAATGTATGTTTTGCCGAGCAAACTCCGTGAATTCAAGACCTCAAAAGACCTATTTATGTCACTTATCTTTGTTTATGTTTTGGCAAAATGTTACAACTCAGTGTTAAGTGTTTATTTACTTGGTTTTATTTGTAGTTGTCTTATTTTTGGAACAATACCAATTCTCATCCCAGTTTAACTAGGATGATCTAGCTCTGCTTCCAGATCTATAAATGTTTAAACTGTACATCAAAAAGAGAAAAGAACTTATTACTATCTAATCATTTTAGTGGCAGCTCTTCAATGTTTGGGTGGAACTGTAAAAAGAGGTTTTCTTATCTCATTTGTGTTTTCACATGGCCCCTGTGTTTCCGTAGAAAATTATCAGGATATTTTGCATTAAACCCCCCCCCAGGTCATCCACCTTTAATTAACACTGGCTTACTAGGTGATACTGTCACAGACTGCAGGTGGCTGGGTCACATATATGGTCACATATGTGAAAGACAATATGGCCTTCATAGTGATAAGAGTCTCCCCTTAAATTTCATATTCTGGTTTAGTCCCTTTGTGGTATAGAAACAGACTGCTTATTGGTGGGCTGTTATAATGCTTTGCTAACTTGGACTGGCTTTTTTTTTTTTTTGAAATTTTGTCTTCTATCTTATCTGAGTCAGTGTTGTGTCAAGGTATAAACTGATTTATTATTTCTCATTGACTTTAGCACTAATAAAGACTAAAGAAATTTTTCATAGGAAAAAATATGAAGGATTTTTCATCCTTTTGAGAAAAATTTCACAGTTGTAAAAAAAGCACAGTTTATCTGGACTCTTGACAAAGATGTTTTCAAATGGGGCAACTAGAAATACTTTCAACTGATGTTGCTTGTGAAACCGTAGGTTTAGAATCATTTTGTCACCTTTTTGGTGCATATTTTGAGCTGTATTTTAAATGTCTGATCCTATAAATGCTCCTAGCTTGAGTAACTTACCGCTATCAGTAGTCTTTTTTCCAATGATACTGTAGAATAATTCCCTTAAATACATAAGTATACTTGAAAACACGAAAGCAATTTTTACATGTCTGGGACTGATTTAATCTCTTGGGGTGGGACACCTTGTTACCAAAAGTATATGGATTATTTTTGTTGCAAAAATAATTTACATTTGTTGCTAAACATCACTGAACAAAACATTGTAAGTCAGCCTGTGTGTTTTTGTTAAAGGGTTGACGATAAAGTTTAAATAATCACCTGCCCTCAAGTGTTTCTGAAATCACGGGAATGCTGATGGAGTTCAGAGCTAACCCTTTTTCCGGAGTCTGTGAAATCCTTGGAAGAAGGAGGAATATCTGCTAGTTTCATTTTTCTGCATTTCATTTTTCTTCTTAGCTTTCCATATGAAGTTGGAAATCTTGATAAGCTGGAATTTCTACCCGCTTTCCTGTTTTTTCTCTTAAAAGAATACTTATGGGGAAGGTTTTTGGACACAAAGAAGAGTCGGGAGTAAGGATCTTTGACAGGAAGTTGATACTACAATCAGTTTCTTCATGCTTCAGTTTTCCTATGCCATTAAAACACTAGATTTGAAAACTAAAGTACCATAGTAAAAAAATCATGACCTAAACATTTTTAGTTAATTGGAAATGGCTACTATTTATGCACTTAGAGCAAACACTCATTGTTAGCTAAAAAACCCCCACCCTAATCCCTCCAATAAACCCAAGTTCATTTTAGAATTCAGTTGGGTGAGGTGCAGATGATTGAGTGAGAAGGCTTGGAGAAGGAGTGAATGGAGTGATAGACAAAAATAGAAGTAAGTGCTTGCTGCAAGCTATGCTTAAGTGGTTCTGGGAAGTTACTTTTAGCTTAGTTAAAAAGACTTTTTATTTCAAAAAGACTAAAGGGGAGTGAGGCTACTGATAAAAACGTATCTTTTTAAGCTAGGTTAGTTCTGCTCTTACCTGCTTCTCCACAGTGTAACATTAATCTAAATTACAAAAACAGAGAAAAAGACTTTCTAGCTCTGCATCAGTTGCATACAACTCAAAGTCGGTAGAAAAGTTGCTCCAGTGTCCCTTCCTGTATGAAGTGTGTAAACTGGAGCAGAGTTCCCCAGTTTCTATGGTAGTGTCAGACCAACCAAAATCCTGTTGGTTTTGCTGTCCTTATGAAACTTGTAAACCAGAACCATTAGACTCTTCCTTTGAATTCTGAATTAAGTAATATATAGTGACTTTCTTCTGTATTGCTTTGGTCTATGTACAAGTGCATTCAATAGGATTTGGTTACATCCAGGTCCTTCTTTAAAAGCTTTTTTCCCTTGCATCGGTAGGTCACTTTTTCTGTCTGTAGGTGTTCAGATTTATCACAGTCTGCTGGTGTTCTTCTGTGGTGACATAAAATAGTCATAGACAAGGACCATTGAAAATGTCAGAGATCTCAATTCTGTTTTCTTGAAAGGAAATGATATGGCTGGAGAGAGAAATCTTCTCTTCCTCATCAGCAGGAGTTGGAGCGTACAGAAGAGGCATTCCAAAGACTTGTAGAACAGATCCTATGAGTGCTGCACCCTCTTTTTTTTCCTGTAGAACAATGACATAGCATGGTTTTTGCTAAAAGTTGCTAAAGTACCTTTTAAGTGGGAGTATTTAATTGCTTTATGTAAGCAAAAAGTTCTAATTCCTGCTTTTGGGGGTATGTTTTTGCTGTGTTTGAGAACCTAATAGTTTAACCAGAAGCATACTTAACGTTAGCTTTGTTTTGTAAGTGTAGTGTTGCTTTACAGAGGAACACTAGAGATTCCAGGGAAGCCATCAGCTGTCAGATCGAGTATAGTACGTCAGAATTATTTACCTGGGAGAGCACTATGTTGGTGGTTTTTTTTTGTGGTTTTTTTTTTTTTTTTTTTTTTTATTTCTTAGTATTTCAGGGAAACCTTTATGCTTGTGTTACATGTGGGTCTTATTAAATACTACACATGTGGTATGTAGCATGAAGCAATTGGTCATTGCAGGCTTGTATGACTGTATACTTCTGTGGTTCTGTAACAGCAGATACATGGCAAAGGATTTCTTAAAGTCCCTCTCCCCTTTGTCAATATTGAGGATTGTATAAGTTTGTTATCTAATGTACAATTTGATAATTCAATATTGTCAAAAAAGCACTTCAAAATCCTGTCTAAAGAGGTTATGGATTTGGATTTAATATATAAATTATATGGATTTTGAAGAATAAACTGAAATTTACCTAGCTGGTTGTGTTACTGTTCTGTCCTTCTATTAGGATTTTAGAATTCCCTTGCTGAAAATCATTGTGGAGCTGGAAGAGGACAATTTAAAAAATGATGAGAAGAGAAAGTCACATTTTGAAAATAAACAGCAAAATAATTCTGTTTTACACATGCAAGTGTCTTCACCTTGCAACCTGAAGTCGGCAGAAGAGAGCTCTTGTCTGTGCTTCTTGAGTTACAGACAAAAATATACAAAGTATGCTCTGTGAAGGTTTTTAGTTGCTGGGATTTCTAACCAAGATCTTTTGCTGTAAGCATTCAAATGGAGCAGGAGATTAACAGAAGAGTCCTTTAAAAAGGAAAGAAATGAAAGCTTTTATCTGTTCCTCATATAGGTGGGTGAAAAATAAGAGAGAACTTTGGATCGTATGTGCATTTCAAGGTAGCCAGTGATTTCTCAGTATAAATTAAATCAAAGGAGTTGTAGTTTTAGAATAGGGAATAGTAAACAGGAATGATAAAGTTCATAATCTGTAAAATTGCTCAATATAATGGATATCAGAACTGAAATAAGAGCACGTGTCCGGTTTTGTAATGCAGTGCTCTGTTAAATCTTGAGGAAATCACTATGGTTTTTTTTTTCTGTTTGTTTTTTTTTTGTTTTGTTTTATTTAGTTGGTTGTAAGCATGAACTAAAACTGATGAACAGATCAAGATACATTAGTCTTAAAAAATGACCTTGTTTTTACTAACTGGAATTGGCTCTCTTGCTTTTTCCAGTATACACAGTGACATTGAATTATCTGTATATAAACATAATGGTCAAAAGCAAAATGAAACATAAGAGGAGAGCTAAGTAGAAGATGAAGAACAACAGGATCGCCAAACTTACCTTTTTTATTCCCCTCAGATTAGAAGTATGGAAGCTATTTTTTCTTAAAATTCAGTTCCCTTTATTCCTTCATTCTTGGCACACTTTATTTTCCCCTTCCAGCTACCTTCTTACAGTGTTATCTTTTAAAAAAATGATCACTGTCTTAGTAGCTGGGTAGATTTTGGTTTTAAAAGAAATAGAAAAAAAAGTATTTTGACTTCTGGATGCAAGCTACAAGAACAGGGAGAAATTCCATTAGTATTGAAAATCTGGTGGAATTTGTGTGTCATTTCAAAGTAAAATAAAATAAATCCTTGGCTGAATGTCTTGGGAGGTTGCTGACAAAGGGATGTCATGGGATGCTGAGTAAAACTGTATTGTTATGGGAATAGCTATGGGGAAGAAAACTAGTTTTAGTTCATAATATGACAAAAAGACTGCTACTAATAAACTGGCAAAATCTGTAGGTGGTGAAATTATTTAGTGAGTAGTTGAAATGAAAACTTCAGAGGGGCATAACGGGGACTAGCTTAATATTTGGAGCTAGATACATTTTTGTGTTAACATATGAGACCTAATGCGTGTTGGAAGGAGCAATTAGAACTATTCATCTAAGTGGCATCTAAATTTAGTATTTGGTAATGAGACCCTGACATAATTATGAATTGTTTTATTAAAGTGCCCCATTAGGGATGGAATAAAAAGTAAATATTGGAATGAATTAAGAACATAACATATACTAGCTTGTGTAGTATTTTTATATTACATAAGCATCTTTGAAAACTGCTAAATGTTACTGTGGCAAAGTGCTGGTGCTACACGGAGGCCTAGCTTTAGCGCTTTTTCAAACAGACTGTTGTGTTCATTTGTTCGTATTCCATTTCTGACCAGGAAAAAATAACTGAGGAGAAGACTATTAGAATAGTACTGCTGCTGTGCAAACAAAATGGAAAATACTGTTTATTTTTAGTGTAAAAAGTAGTGAAGGAAGAGAGGCCTTCAGCAGAGGTGAACAGAACCTTGAACAGAATATGAATAAATTTCAGTCTATGCTTTTCACTCACTGTCATACAACTAAACAGGGAGATGCTAGAGCACGCTGAAAAATTGAGTAGGGTAGTCTATCATGTAATTTTAACAAGATTCAGTTGGGATTGGCGGCTGTGTGATTTAAAATAAGGAATCAAAATAAGGAATGGATGGTTATACAGAGAAGGAGAAAATCTGTTGGAAAGTACAGAAGTTTTAATAAAGAAGATTACACAGATTGCACTTCAGTGCATAAACTAACCACATTTTTAAATACTTCCTATGAGCAAGTTAGACTGCCCACTACAGCCTTTCTTGGATTTTTTAATTTTTTTTTTAACTACCAGGGGCAGCTTGCTTTCAGAGTTGGTTGGTGTTCTTGTCTGTTTTGAGTAAATCTGTGATGCTGGTTGCTTCAATTTCAAAGCTTTTAAGGCCATAAGAAATGAAAGCTACATTAAATAAATCTGTATTAGAGATCTACACTTTGGGCTTATTTTCCTGCATACTTGAAAATTCTGTTTCATTCCCTTCCCTGTTAAGAGAGGGGGAATAAGAACATCTTTCCAGATGTTTATTGACACTCCCCCCGCCCCCCCCATCAGCTTAAAAGCTGATGGTTTCAAAAGTTGTTGTAGAAGATGTAAGAATAGAATAAAACAACAACACCACTGTTAATATCCATAGTGCATTCCTATCTTGAATGAATGCTTTGTGGTTTTTTTTCATCTTTTCCACTTTGCACCCTGTCTCAAAATGTATATAGTATAACTGGAGAAAGTTCAAAAAAGGACAGCAAGGATGCTGATTTATATGAAAGATTTACAGAATGGCTAAGGTTTCTTAATACTCTGCAGGTTGTAAAAACTGTGTGTTGACCGTTCCATGCAAGTATATACTATGTGAGTAAAGGATGCTGGAAATGCTTTTCTTTTGCTTGTCTTTCCTCTGTCTCTAATGTCCTCAAAAGTTCCTCAAAAATCCACATGAATAAGGGAATAATTTTGAAAATTGACTTTCAGTGGGGAGTTGGATGACCTTTTCTGTGCAATTCTTGTAATCACTTGGTTGCAAGGCAGTGTTGTTCTGAAGAATTATTGGTTAATGAATTTTAGTTATATAATATAGTCTTTACTTTTCACCAGAAAGGATACTGACCCTCATGAGAACATCTGCATTTCTCATTAATTCCATCTGTTCACCTTAAAATAAAAATGACTAGTATTTTGAACACTCTTTTACTACAAAAATTAAGTAGTTTTCCTATAGTCCACTAATTCCTTTGTAGGGTTGAGTCAAATTTAATATGCAGTGCATTGATGTGGTCCAGTATTGACCCTTGAGAAGGCAAGCTTTGGGCTCTTCTGGTAAGACTTAGGTGTTGCTCATTTTTCCTGTTCTCAACTTGTCATTTTTGCATAGTCAAATTTTGGAAGCAGATTAACTCAGATTAGAATCATATTGGAAAATAAATAGCAGAAGCAGGCAACTCTCTGTTTTAAGAAATGATAATTTATTTATTACCCGGGAGCCTTACTAAGGATCAGGTTGAATTCTGTAGCACTGTAGAGACTGAAAGGCTGTTCTTGAAAAAAATAAGTGACAATGCTTGGGTGAGCGCTTTTGGGTAGTAATAGGTAAGATTAGTGCAGTCTGTGACTGGAATTAGGACAGACGTATTTTAGTGTTTTAACACCGCTGAGATTGACAACTGGGAAGAGGCTTGCATAGCACATTTAGAAAAGCAAATATTCAGAGAAAAGAGAGTGAGAACATGCAGTGAATTCTAGTTATACCTCTTTGAGCTATTTTTTGAGTTAGAGTTACTGAGGAGAGGTGCATTGCATCAAACATCTTGCTGTCAAAAAATGTGCAAAGACCCTTTCTGCCACTTTAGCCCATAACACCAAGTAGGTTTCTAATCTCCTCTTCTTTGAATTGTTGTCTTCTACTGACTCACCAGAACAATGGGGAAAGTGGGAGACTATTTTGTGGGGCAGCATTAATGCATTTCCCGCTATTGGAATTCCTATGTCATGGTTTCTTCATATCTCCACAAAACCAAGGGGGGTGGTGGTGGTATAACAGAAACAGCAGCACTCTTGCTTAACATCTTTAATGTTGTTTTATGTGCCTTTGAAATTTGTTGGTTTGTTAATTTTGCTGTGACAGCAGTAGAGATGTGCTTACGCTAGTCATGGCTATTGTGACTAATAGTGGTGCTGACAGGCTTGAATTCTCATGAGTGGATTTTGTAAGCTACCTGGGCACTCCTGGTATGTGCTCATGTTGCCTGTCTATTCTGAAGGCCATACTTCTCCATTTTCCATATTATAATACGTTACCGATAGAGTTAAATTTAGTATGGAAGTGCCTACATGTAACTATGGTAAGGTGTTCTGTTTGCAGTGTAGGTATACTAAAATCTGCCCATATTTTAGACTTGCATCTTAGTATATTAGTGTACATTTCTCTTGATGCAAATCTGCTAAACAATAATTTATATCAACCGTTAGCATTGTTCATAGCAGAAGGCAACCCAGAGAGGCTGAAGACTTGTGTGTAGCTCGCATATTATGTGTTCTGG
The DNA here is from genome assembly GCF_017639655.2 of Falco naumanni. Lineage (NCBI taxonomy): Eukaryota > Metazoa > Chordata > Aves > Falconiformes > Falconidae > Falco > Falco naumanni. Next base: position 87,776,388 of record NC_054056.1, read on the forward strand.
CAGATATGAAGGCGATCAGCTAAATATTAAAATGAAGGAGAAAATACTTTTCCCCGATTTATTGACATGCATGTTGGACTGTCTGTCTTTAACTACCATTGTTCTGTTCAAGCAACCTGAAAGTCACTTACTTCATTTGTTTCACTGTGCGTTTGGTCCTATCTGTAATACACAGAGGAGGCTTTGTGATATTTTTGATTTTTTTTTTTTTGTATTATGGTAGGACCTAAATGCATCATCGTGATTAAGATTTGCAAGTGAGGTGTACCCTAAATATTTTGCTGATAAGTTGCTCTGTGGAACTAGGCTTCATACAAATATTTCTTACATCATTACAAATCTTTTCTCCAGCTGCTGTTTTAGACCTTTTTTACTTGTAGTAAAAAAGCCACAATGCACAGCTTCAGCTCAGACTGGTTCAGAGCTGCATCTGTGGTGATTGTGTAGCCTTTGGGCCAGGCAATGTGGATAGCCTGAGTTGATGCTGCAGCCCGCAGCAAGCACAAGAATTTGTGTCTTTTTCCTCTACCTAGCTGTTGATTTTTGTGAAGCTCATGGGAACTTAGTGTATCAGAGGACATTGTTTTTCAATTTATTTTTGCTGAATCTAGTGATGAACAGATTCATTTAGAGGGATGGAGATGAAAGGACGAGTGGGAAGATGAAGGTGGACAGTATGAGTCATAAATGTGATGTTTGCTTGGGGAAACCAGGCTAAAAAGGTCTTTTCTAGTCTAAGTGTATGGCAAAACAGAACAGGCAGACACGTGCAGTGGAATCATAGTCTGTCATTTATTTGGACCAGTGCATAACACTAAAAATAGGTTTTTGTAAACCTCTGTAATTGTACTATTTATTTTTTTTCTTAGACCCAAGTATGACACTGGCAATATGCTGGAGATAGTGTATGGATCAGTATTGCATCATCTGAAGCAATGGTCAGTGAACATACTTGAAAAAATACAGAAAATAAAATATTTTTGTATGTAGCTTGTCCACTCATATTGGCATGGAGAGCAAACATTTGTTTTTTGAGGTGGGGGTGGATAGGAACTGCGTATAGGCTGGCTTAAGAAAGATTAATACAGAAATGCTTGTATTAGACCTGATGTGTGAAGAATATTAGAATTTGTCCAAAGAAGGGCAAGAATAATGTTGGAAGGACTAGAGGGCATAACTTACGGGGAGCAGCTGAGGATATTCAGTTTGTTCAGCTCAGGGAAGAGGAGACTGACAGGTGACCTCATTGCTGTCTACAACTTGCTCATGAGGAGGAGTGGAGGAGGTGGTGTTGATCTCCCCCTGGTGTCCAGTGATAGGGTATGAGGGAATGGCTTAAAACTGCATCAGGGGAATTCCAGGTTGGATATTGGGAAAAATTTCGCTGAAAAGGTGGTCAAGCACTGGAACAAGCTCCCCAGGGAGGTGGTCGTGGCCCCAAGCTGTCGGTATGGAAGAACAGAATAGAATATTTCAGTTGGTCATTGTAGGTCCCTTCCATCTAGTTCAACTGCCTGATCAATTCAGGGCTGACCAAAAGTTAAAACGTGTTATTAAGGGCATTGGCCAAATGCCTCTTACATAGTGACAGCCTTGGGGCATTGACCACCTCTCTAGACAGCGTGTTCCAGTATTTGACCACCCTGTTGATAAAGAAATACTTCCTAATGTCAAGTCTGAACCTCCTCTGATGCAATGTTGAACCATTCCCATGAATACTATCGCTGGATACTAGGGAGAAGAGATCAGTACTTCCCTCTCCACTTAACAGTCAGAAAACTTGCTTTTGGTGCATTCAACTCCAGCATCCAGATCATTGATAAAAGTATTGAACAGAATTGGCCCTAGAATTGAACTCTGAGGAACACCACTGGTAACTGGTTGCCAACAAGATGTAGCCCCATTCACTACCAGCTGTTGAACTCTGCCCTTCAGCCAGTTCTTCACCCAGCACACTGTGAACCCACTCATCTCACAGTTGGACAGCTTGTCCAGAAGGATGCTGTGAGCAAATCCAGAAAAACTACATTTACTGCCTTTCCCTTCCTCCACGAGGTGGGTGACTTAATTGTAAAACAGGACTTTTGCTTTGCGAACCTGTTGACTGTGCCTGATGGTTGCATTATTCTTTGAATGTCTTTCAATAGTATCCAGTATGATCTCCATAACTTTTCCAGGCACTGAGGTTAGACCAACAGGTCTATAGTTCCCTGGGTGTTCCCTCATGCCCTTTTTGTAGATTGCAATAACATTGGTTAGCTTCTAGTCAGCAGGGACTTCCCCAGACTTCTAAAGACCTTTGGCAGATGATCGAGAGGAGTCCTGCTATAACATGTGCTAGCTCCTTCAGTACTCTGGGATGAATCCCATCAGGATGCATGGACTTGTGAGCATTCAGCTCATACAGCTGGTCTCTTACAATTTCAGTGTCCACAAATGGAAAGTCACAGTTTCTACAGTCATGGTCCTCTGACTCGGGGGACCAGGCAGCTTAAGGTCTGCTCGTATTATCGAAGACTGAGGTAAAAACCCCACTAAATGCCTCTGCTTTTTCTTCATCCCTATTAGTTTAGAAGACCACCTTCAACAAGTGTCGTTCTAATGTTTTCTTTAGACTTCCTCTTGCTATTACTATACTTAAAAAAGCCCTTGTTATTTGACACAACCCTGGCCAGTTTCAACACTAATTGAGCTTTGGCTTTTTGTGTCTTCTCCCTGCATATATGAACCATGGCTTTGTAATCTTCCTGAAAAGACTGACTTTACTTCCAGAGATCATACATTTTATTTTTCATCTTGAACTCCATGAGAAGTTCCATGTTCAGCCAAGCTGGTCTTCTGCCCTGCTTGCTTGACTTACAACACAGTGGAATTGCCCGCTCCTGAGCTTTTAAAAAGTGGTTCTTAATGACTGACCAGCACTCATGGATTCCTCAGCCCTCAAAAGCAGATTTCCAGGGTACTCTGCTAAATAGCTACCTGAATAGCTTAAAGTTTGCTCTCCTGAAGTCCAGGGTAGCAATTCTGCTGTTCTTTTTCCTCGTTATACTGAAAATTTTAAACACCATTTCATTATCACTTTGGCCAAGACAACCACATAGCATGGTATCACTGCTGTGTCCTTTTCTATTCACAGATAGCAAGCCTAGCAGCATCTTAGTTGGCTCACTGAGTACTTGTGACAAGAAGTATCTTCCACAGACTTCAAGAATTTCCCAGACTTGCTTGTAACAGCAGTGTGGTACTCCCATTTGATACTTGGGATGTTGAATTCTCCCATAAGGACAAGTGCTACAGATCCAGGGATTTCTCCAAATTGCCTATAGACCAACTCATCAGTCCTTACATCCTGACTGGGTGATTGGTAGTAGAAACCCACTACAACATCTCCTTTGTTTTCTACCTGCCTAATCCTCATCTAGAGGCTCTCAACCACATTATCACGAAGGGCTGTACAGTCAAACCCTCCCTTACGTACAGTGTAACTTCTCCACCTCACCTGCCCTGCCCGTCTGTCCTGAACAGCCTGTAGCCCTCCAACCCAGCACTCCAATCATGGGACGCATTCCACCAAGTCTTGCTAATAACAGTGATACCATAGCTCTGGGAACTGACCAATGCTTACAGTTCAAGAAGTGTTCAGACAGTGCTGTTAGATATATCATTTAACTTTTAGGTTGCCCTATGTGGAGTCAGGAGTTGGACTTGATGATCATTGTGGGTCTCTTCCGTCTCAGGATGTTCTGTGGTTTAAGAAGAGTGACAGTTTGCTTCCTAGTTCAGTTCTCTGTAGGTCTGCTGTAGGGTTGGCAACTTATATCTTGGTAACAAAATATTTGCCGTGTATCATGGTTGTTGAAGTATCTCTGGAGAAGCTGTTAGTTGTGAGGAAGAACTAATGCCTTCCTTGCCTTGCTGACAAGGCCTTACAGACTGTGAGGAGGAGACCGCTGAAGCTGGAATTCTACTAATGTCAAAGCAGACCTTAAGGAGGCCACTGGTATATCACTGGTATACTCATCAGTATGTGCTATGGGCTTGGTGAAAACATGAGAAATAAAATGCTACCTGTGTCCCTTACTGTTTCGGTTGGTCTGAAGATTCACTCCAGTGTGTTGATGGTAGCAGAAAGTATGGGGATTGTCTCATAGCTTTATTCTCCTTTGCTTTATCGAAGTTGGATTTACTGCTTAACATTTTTGGGTCCTTTTACAGTCATTTCATCTTCAAGTAATTCCTTTGTCTTGAGAATGCTTATAAGCTACTCCTAGGTAAAGGAGTGAGGGATATTGTTAGTTGAAGATGGCTTTGTTTGTACTTTTGAGTTTTAACAGGAAGAAGGAAGATACTCTGCTGGCAGAAAAAGTCCTGGGGGTCCTGGTGAGTACCACCTTGAACATGAGGCAGCAGTGTGCCCTGGGGGCAAAGATGGTGAATGGGGTCCTGGGCTGCGTTAGACAAAGAATTGCCAGCAGGTAGAGAGGTGATCTTTCCTCCTTATTCAGCACTGTAGAGGCCCACATCTGGAGTGCTGTGCCCAGTGCTGGGCTTCTCGGTACAAAAGAGACATGGACATACTGGAGAGAGTTCAACAAAGGGTCATGAAGATGATGAGGGGCCTGGAGCATCTTAGGAAAGGCTGAGAGAGCTAAGAATGATCAGCCTGGAAAAGACTTGGGGGGACCTCATCAATGTATAAAAATACCTGAAGGGGAGGGTGCAAAAAGGCTGCGGCCAGATTCTTTCCAGTTGTGCTCAGTGTCAGGACCAGAGTCAGTAGGCACACACTGAAACACAGGAGGTTCCCTCTGAACATCAGGAAGCACTTTTTTACTATAAGGATGACTGAACACTGGCACAGGTTGCCCAGGGAGATTGTGGAGTCTTCTTCCTTGGAGGTATTTAAAAGCTGTCTGGACACAGTCCTGGCCAACTTGCTCTAGGTGGCAAAGCTTGAGTAGGGGAGTTGGACCAGATGTTCTCCAGAGGTCTCTTCTAACCTCAACTGTTCTGTGATTTGGGATTATATATAGTGAATGTGTTGTTTATGGGATGAGTGTTTGGTGCTCAGAGCACTTTCATTGGACCATTGACTTTAAAAAAAGTTTCTAGTGTTCACTGTTAGCATAGAATATGTCCTAAGGTTACAGACATTTTGAACAGCACTTACTGCTGTCCTTTCAAGTTTGTATAGCTAGTGGTTAAGAGTCTGATGGAATACGGTTGAGGTTTTTTTTACATATATATTTTTTTAAACTCACCAATATCCAAGGAATTGGACAAACTATTATTAAGCAGAAATTAGTAAATGGATCTTCAGGAATTTTACCATCTTGATAAGCAGCCAAGTATTCTGTTAAATAGTTTAGGGTTGCAAGTTTTTCATTTTAAGAAATGGTATCCTAGAATGTGCTTTGTTTTTTTCAGGATGGAGACCTGTATTTCAGTCCATCAATATTTGTTTGACTGAAGTTTAAAAGCAGTAGTAGGTGCCACAGAAAATAACCTGTTGCTCAGCAAATGATGGTCTTACTACAATCCTGTCCTCAAAGTACTGCAATCAGGTGTTTCCCTTAATGAGAAGTAAAGTCAGTGCTCTTAGCAGTACTATTTTAACTAATCAGTGAAGAACTGGTTTCCATTTCTAATATTTTCTAAGCTATTAAACAATGACTTAAACTACTATTTATAATACTTTTACAAATGATACTTCATAGGTAAGGACGCTGTTCAATACTACTCACTGCATCTTACCAATTTCCAAGTTAATTATTAAGGTCATTCTGTGGTTTACGGTTCCAAATATGTATTGTGCCATCTTTTGCCTTCAGTTTGAGTATAGGACTGTAGCTTAAATTGTTTACAAAGGGATTCTTAAAGTTAATAACCTTTCCTTCCTTCAGTGTAGTGTCACATAAGTTAGGTAATATTGCAGGTTCTTTCATCTTCATGATGCATAATTTTAAAACATGGTTAGAAAAACTGATAGTGAACATGCATGTTGCATGGATCCAATCTGAAATATTTTTTTATTTTGTAACATATGGCTTTCATGTGTACTTCTGTGGTGGATAATTAAAATATTTCCCAGAGAAATTCTAAATTATTTAGGTTTAAAAGACAAAAATATACATAGGACTGAAAGTTAAGGTTAGAAAAGGTGAAAACAATGAAAAATAAGGGGTTTTAAAAAAAACAGGAAGTGATTGAACTTGTACAGGTAAAGAAAGAAGCTGGACTGGGAATTGGCAGCTTGTGTTGGGGCAAAAGCAAAATACTAAAAGCCAAGGAAATTGACTTAGTCTGTGGAAACAAACAAACAAACAAACAACCTTTCAGTGTTATATGAACAGATCTATTGAGTTAAATTGAAAGAACCTAAGACCTTCGGTGTAAAGCATTCAGATTCAAAACCAAAGGTTAGAACTGTTTGTGTAACTTGCACTTTGCCTTTCTTGCTTGTGTCTAACAGCACTGGTTACTGGTTTTTGCCACTGAGCTGTGTTTCTTTGTGTGTGTGTAGAAGAGAGACAAAACAAGGCCTGCTGCTTAATGATGCTTTTTTAGTTTGTAGTTCTTGTTCTATTCTGTTACTTAAATAAATTAAAAAATGTCGAGGCTTTCTATTTGACATTAAAAAACCCCACCCTCTTAACATTTTTGCAACTTTCAGTAACTTTATGGAGGACTTACTGGCTGCGTAACTGTTACAATATGTTCATTTACAACTTTTAAAACTCTTTGCTAGCTAGAAGGACATGTAATGTGAGATAATTAAAACAATAGTATGACTAAAAGATATTTTCCTTTTCTTAAAATTTGTCCTTGTGTTAAAAACAATTTGATTCCTTAAGAGTGAGTGTAACATAGTGCTTATGTGAAGGAAACCTTTTAAATGTCTGCAGTATGTCAAGGTACTATTTCCCCACCTTTAATTAGTCATACCTGAAAAGGAGGGTTGTAACACAACGTGTAAGTACTTTAAATTCTGGTATCCTATTGAAAGGTATCAAACCAGCAAGTACTTTGATTAAATACAAAAGACCTTCATGAATATAGCCTTTTGCAGGAACCTTCTGTTCGTGGGAGAGGGTTTTTTCCCCCCTCACATACACCAATAAATTACTGATTAATAAGAGCTAATACCTTGGCCTATATAATGTCTCTGTCTGTATCCCTAGTCCATCACATCTAAAACTAAGTACCTATTGGGCTTTGCAATATATTCCTGTTTATCATATATTTGTTCAGAAAGGAGAAGAGTATTTCAGACATTTGGAATTAGCCTGTAATAGTAGATCTTAAAAAGGAAGAGGACATCTGACATGGAAGAGGACAGATCAAATTTTCATGAAGAACAATGAATTAGTTTTGTTACCAACATCATACAGAAAGTTCAGTGGTTCTCAGATGGCCATACTGGTGTTTGTAGAGGTTATCCTTTGCTAGTAAATGTAGTTTTTCCATTGCTTCTTAAAGTAGCAAAGGTTTGTAGTGTTCAGGGAAACAAAACTTTTGACTTTAAAGTTCTCTCTTTGCCTAGGTGTAAACATTATTGTAATTTTAGTTGATGACCAAAGCTATCTGTTTAGGGAGTGTCTAGTCTTAGAATTTTTGTATTAGTGTTGCTCTAGGCAAGATGAGTTGTATAAATGACCTTTTACTGTTGTGCTCAGTTTAATAAAGGCCAACACATTTTTGGGTCTACAGATTCTTCTCCAGATCTGAAACAGATCTGGTCTCTATTTGTGTGTAACCAGTTTCTGAGATGAAAGTTTCCCAATGTCAAAGGGAGATGCCCTTAATTATTGTAGTAATATAGAATTATCTGTTCTTTCTGTAAGGAATACAGTTAACATCTGTAACTTTTTTTTATTATTATTCAGTTAAATAGACATACATTCAATTTGCTATAACAAAATTAGAAAAATATTGTGCCTTTGGTAAAGATGTAATCAGAATATGCAAATTTAAAGGTTCTTGGTCTTGAGAGTGTTCACCTAAATTTCATGATCCTCCTGGGATTAGCCATCATTGCCATTTTTATTGTTGTTAAATAGTGAAATAGACTTTCAAATCAGAATTGCATTGAATAAAATTTGGGATTTGGGGAGTCTGGATGGGAGGGAATCAGTTGTGAAATTTACTTGCATCTGAGATAAGAAAAGTTCTTTTTCCTTTTCTTATTTTTGTTCTTATTTGCACATCAATAAACTTGCTTCCAACCTTATAATTTTTGATTTGGTTGTAGAGAAGTCATGAGTCCCTTCCCTTCCCTCCCTCCCTCTTCCCCTCCCTTCCTCCTCTGCCCTCCCTTCCCCGTTGAAGGTAAACCTCTTGTGAGAATTGAAGAGGAAAAATGGAAAGTTAAGTTTTCGTTTATCAACAATTTCATTGTTTTAAAAGCTTTCTCTTATATTTTGGACTATTGTAGAACTCCTTTAGTGTGCTGTTTTAGGAACTGTATTATCTTAAAAGCTACTGTACTATCTCTATAATTTTTCTATTTTTGGTTTTACCACCACTTAATAACACCTATTTTGTTTTTATCTTATGCTTTTATGGTACTGGCTTTTTTGATAATGTAAAAAGACTAGTTGTTGCAGCTCTGCTAAAGGTTTTGGACAAGCGATCAGTGATTTCAGGAGGCGGTAGGGGTCGGAATCTTTCAGCACTGTAGCTGTTGTGATCTTCTGGAGTGTGAGGTGTGGGAAGGAGGCATGTTCTTGGGAGACTTTGCCCGTGGTGAAGCATGCAGTATAGGGTGGCAAAGCAACTGTGTGTGAGCATCTTTCAGGAAAAAGACAGCCCTTCTACTGTGTTTGGGAAACTAGGAAGTAGTCCACATTTCTAGTCCTGCCTCCAGGCCCTTTTTTTCCACTGAAGGAGCAAGGAGTTTGTTGCCAGAACCATTATCCAATCTTGAAAACTAAAGTGCTTGTATGTCAAGGCAGGAGGTCGGGAAGGGAATGTCTGAAGTGTAGAACACAAATTTGTGTGCTAATACTGTGGTGGTGCACATACTCAGTTTTGCATCTGATAGAACTGTGACAGTATTGTGGTAGTTTCAGGTAATACAGCACTAAATAATACGGATAAAGGCATGATCATGTAGTTGGATAGTTTGTTAATCTGAACCTGAAACATTTTTTAAAATGATTTTAAAGATTTCTTATCTGTAGGACTTTATACTCAAAGTTATATGGCCTTTCTCGTGTTTGTGTTTACGCTTTGTAATAAGGAAAAATAACTAATGTCAGTATTGTTATTTTCCCATGGCTCTCCGTAGAACTATTCCATAGAATCATAGAATTGGGTTGGAAGGGACCTTAAAGATCATCTAGTTTCAACCCCCTGCCATGGGCAGAGACACCTTTCACTAAACTGGGTTGCTCAATACCACATTTATTATGTTAAATGCCATAGATTTTAGAGTTTCAGTTCACTTATTTCTTTCCCACCCTATACTTCTTCCTTCAACCTTTTGTACCTTTTTGGTTGGGGTGGATTGGGAAAATCTTGAATAATTAGCTTCCTTGTTTAAAAAAAAAATCTTTTGAGAAAAAGACTTTTCTGCATTTCTGTTCTTGTTTGGAAGATATGCTCAGATACAGGAAAAATAATATTTATGGCATTATGTTGATTTTTACCTAGCCAACTCATTTCTTACTTATACTTACAGTAAATTGAATTAAAGATGTTAATGAGGATGTTAGTAATATTTAGGCATTTTGCTCATCTGCTTACTTTTTCCTTCATTAGGGCATTTATACGAATAGATCTCAAGTTTGCTTATTCTGGTTTTGGGCATTCAGGAAGACCTGATTCAACAGTGCTCATTCATGGTGTAATTTGTTCATGGTTTTTTTTTTTTTCCTTATCCACCATCTTCTATATTTTTTCTGGAACAGTGTCAGATTAGCAAGAGAATAACTCAATGGTCATTAAAGCACAATCAGTAAGCCCAAATATATTGTGATTGAGAGTAAATAATTTTAAATTGCGATTATATTTATTTTCTATTTGGTCTTCTGTCTTGTATCAGATGAAATGGCAGTTGTTTCAGCCAAGGGATATAGTGACTTGCGAAATTCTCTACCACAGCTTTATGGATGGCTTCTGAGTTCCTGCCTATGTCATTCTGTTTGATTGGTTGTTTTTTTTCTTGTTTGTTTGTTTGGGTTTTTTTTTTTTTGTGGGTTGACTTTCTATAGGTAATTGAGGGTTTGTGTGTGTGTAGAAATACTCCCTTGATACTTTCTCAATTTGCAGGTTTTCTGATTTAAAGTTAAATTGAAAAGCCACATTGTGTAACTTCTTGTTTCTGCAGATTTAACATTCTTCCTATATTTTAACTGTTCCATGTGATAGGATTTTCCATCCATTGTGAAATGGTAGCACCAATAATTAGACCCTACTGTCTTAAACTTAGTACGATTCTTTTTGTTTTATTCCTGGCTTGACTCCTGTGGTATCATATGAGTAATGAAAGGACTTTCTGTGTTGGTGGTTGTATTCTTCTACATCTGAGTTGCTTGGTTCTTCATGAAAATTCTCCTCAATTAATGATTCAAACCATCAATTTATAAATATGTGTTTGCTGCTGCAGCGATACTTTTTAGCTTTCAACTTCACAAGAAATGCCATCATTTATTTCAATGTAGCACAACAGTAAATCTCAACGAGGTGCATTCATTACCAAATGGGCAATGTAATTTAAAATGTATCTGCTTAAATTTCATGAATAAGTAAATCATCTATGGAAGACTAGTGTGTTGGTCTTAGTTCTGATGTGTAAATAGCATTTTGAATTTGATAGAAAATTCTTCACAGAAGTGTAAATTTATAAATGCTGTTATCGTTAACTAGACTTGTCTTCCATGAAACTGTTGATTCACATGAATTATGAAATGATCCCTTAATTTTTTTTAATAGTCTAATATGTCAGCCATTCTGTGGTTTTGCTAGGGTTTTATTTTGTCTTAATTGATCTGTAGTTACCCAAAATAATCTTTATGATTGAAGCAATATTAATTTCTAAAAAATCTGTTATAGGGGTTAATAAATAGATTGTACTTTTCCAGTTGATGTAATGGTTTTGTGTGATGAGGATGGTTTACACCAGGGGCCCTCAAACTTTTTAACCAGGGGGCCGGCGCGCGGATGCAGTGGCAGGCAGTCATCTGCGGCTGCTTGGTTTCCCCCCCCCACCCCCGGCAGGGGGGGTCTGTAAATACCGGGGGCCAGATTGTGGACCCTTGGGGGCCGTATCCGGCCCGTGGGCCATAGTTTGAGGACCCCTGGTTTAGACAGAAGCATTATGATAACTATGATCTTTATGTGGCTCTCAAGACTCTCTCTTAATTCATTTTTGGTCCAGAAATTTAGGGGAGGGAGTGTTGTACGTGTTAGTGAAACAATTCTGAAAGTAAAGCTTCATGTCCTTTAGACCAATTAAGGTTAATCTAGAACTTGAATAAAGAGGTGTAGCAAGTTCGTATTTGGGAATGTGTGGTGACTGCAGCCCTGTGAGAATTAATGCCATGATTTTCAGGAAGATTATAAGGATGGTGACTCTTATATTGTATGTAATCCTCTTTTTAAGATTATCTAGAGATAACCTCAAAGATTTTAACCCTTAACATATTCAGTAGCTAAACTGGGCATTTATTTTGAGTAACAAGAAAAAGGGATTTAGGGCTGAGGAAAAAAAGTGTGTGCATGATGCAAGAAAGCAGTAAATAGTGCCTGTAGGACATAGTGTTCCCTTGCCCATGAATGGTTAGGGCTTGCATTATTTGAAATAAAACTTCAAAAAATCATTTATTAAAAAAAACCAAAACAACACACCCCCATCTTCCAGTGCTTCTTCACCACCTGTTTTTATTTCTCATATATACTTTCTTACAAATTAGGTTAAGTACTGGTATTTTGCTTTTGATGTTGTCTCTTGTTCTGAAAATGTCTCAATCCTCCAAATGAATATCATCACTTCACTTCCTGTAATTGCCATCCCATCCCTTCCTTCACCAAGCTCGGACAACTTTAGTTGAAGTTTGGTTTTTTTTTGGCCATGCAGATAGAGTTTCTTTGGCTCATGAAGACAGAGGCTCCTACTCCTTGAAACTTCCATTTTTTCAGTATTTGAAGAATTTCTAGTTGTAGAACTCTTAAAAATCTTTCTCATCTTATGAAAATTTGTGCTTCTAATGAGGCATTAGAGTGGTGGTATAATCCCAGCCTAGTACAAGTCTGACAGTCCCTCTGTGTGACTTCTTTACTGTCCCTGCTTAGTTTCATACAGTATGTGCTTGTTGTCTCTGCTGCAACCTTGCCCCCAGAAACATGAGATTTTTGGAAACATCTATCAACACTATTCTTTTAATTCAGTAGTCTTTATTTTTGATTTCTGCATGTTCCTGATATATTTATAGACGATGAGCAAATTTACTTCCATTCTTTATTAGACTACTCGTGCATTGTCTTTATTCTCCCAGTAGTGCTGTTCATGTCCTGTCCTTTTCTTGAGTATGACAATCAGTACTAGTACCTTACATAATGTCACTAACGCTGTTTTTATCACTACTGCAAACAATTCATATGATAAATAGGGTTGTCATCCTGTGTCCCATCCCCCTCCACCCCCTATGGCTACATCATGGTAGTAATTTTCTTATCAGAGGCTGAGGGGCTATGTTCTGGATCATGCTTCTCTTCTTCGATTGTGCAGCAACGTTTGTCATGTATCCTTACTAGCTTGCAGGGAGTAATAGGTGTCCAAGGCTCTAGATAAGATCCTTCATTTTGTACAATGTAACTTGGCCAATTTTTCTTCTTGAAGGCTTTGTTTACCCAGGAGAAATACACATTTGACTGAGAACGAGTTGTGACCCAATGTGCATCAGGCAGTGAAGGCTTTGGATTTTTTGTTTCTTTTTTTTTTTTTAAGTAATACCACAGGAGTAGCTTTCTGGATCTTGAATGAAAACTACAAACTCCATGATGTGAGCAGGCTTGCTCTTCTACCAGACCAACCAACCTGCATCACAGCTGATTGGACAATAACCTGTTAACTTCATTTAAAAATGTCGGTAGTGGAGTTTGGATAATTAGGGATGAAAATAACTGGTGACTGAAGCTTAAATAATTTTTATTTACATATTCCTGAAAAAAACATTACTGGAAAAACCAATTGATTAGTTTCCTTCTTTTGACTCAGAAATTTTAATGTGTCCTTCTCCCTTAATTCCTAACCAGTTCCTCATTCCTAACCAGTTAAACAAGGGTGGGAGGACTGCAGCTTTGGAATATTTGGAACATGATGAGACCAGAATCAGTCAGTTCAACTAATTTGCTCTGTTCAGTAAAACCCTTATGGATATAACATATGACATAACACTTTCTTCATGTATTGTTGATAAAAAGTTATGTTTATTTAAAAGATTTTTTTGCACTTTCACATTTTTTAGTTTGTTTTTTCTAAATACTATTTGACATACATATTAATGTAGTATTTTGCTTGCAACATACTAAACATACGGAATTGTAATAATTGCTGTGTAAATGTACCTTGGGGTACCATATTGGCAAGAATATAAGAAAGACTTCTGTTACAGAAGGATGTTCATTTTACAGGGCAGAAACAGAACATGGGGGCACTCTTGATGTGGGAGGCAGGCATGTAGTTATTGCAGAAACATGCAGCCCCAAGCCTAACTTTGTTTCTTCTCCACCCTGTTCGGATGTCCCTGGCATTCTAGTAATTTTTCCCAGGCATCATGGTAATTTTTTCCTTCAAGGGGAAAGACGCAAAGCTAAGTGTAGTGAATTATCACTTCCCTGTTACCAGTAGCTTAACAAACAGGGGTTTGCCAAATGCAGTTAGCAGCTTAGTCGGAAGCAGAGCCAGAAACTCAGGGTAGGGCAGGTGGTGTGCCTTGCAGATAAATCAGCACTGAAAACCTGAGGAGATTAGGCAATGTACTGTCTACCTGAGGACTTTGACACAGTTCATTTCTATATTTATTTTACTTTGTGCATGATATGAGTAGAGATTAAAAAATCCACAAAACCCAACCAACCAAATAAAACCAAATAACTCCCCTAGCATTTTAGATCTACGCAGGTTGAACAGTAGGTGGAAAAAAAGCTTAGTAAAAATTATTGCAATTTGTCAGTTACAAAAGTATGCCTAAAATATTTTTTTTAATGTATGATTAGAACTAGATTGCAGATCTTGGTTTCTTGTGAAGAATTTGACTTTACTTCCCACAGAACTGATTGCATGTGTTGCTCCTTTGATGTCTTCTATCTCAGTGGCCTCCAAAATGAGGTGTACAAGACCATCCACTGAGGTGTGGGAATAAAATATTAGGGTTTGTATTTTATCTGAAAAATAAGAAAGAAATCAACCTCATACTGACACTGGCACCCTCACTTGGTCCTGTGTCACGTATAGTTCGTGAGGTGTCCTGAGGGCAGACTTAGAATTCCAGAGTGTGAAGGGGTCACAGCAGTGCCTTCACTTGTTCTTTCACTTTCAGTATATTGCAATGTATGCAGTTTACATGTGTCCAGTTAGGTGGATTTATGGATTATATTTAGTTTTAACTAAACTGACCGTCATAAAATGGGCAAGTAACTTAAAAAAATTCCTGCGAAGAGACCGTGGATTGAAGTGAATACTAATAATGTGAACAATAAGAACATGGCAGAGCTGATGTTTCTCTTACTCTAGCATGAGCTCCTAGCCAGATGCAATATGAGGTAAAAACAATGGCAATTAGATCTGACAATATGTTGGCAAAAAAAATACTGAGTTTATCAAGAAGGCAATTTGAAATATGGATATACATCCACTAGAATTAATGGTGAACCTCGCCCTATGAGAATATTGTACCTTGAAATATCAGCTAATGATAGTATGAATCCATCACAATTAGCAAGGCATTGAAAAAACAGCTATCCAGAACATGAAGACAAACCTCCATGATTTTTTTCAGCAATGTTTAAAGTCCTGTGATACTTGGTCCAGTACTTGAAGATTTCACTAACTTAATGATGGATCTTTAGAAGCCTCTTTTGAGGTTTCTCAATAGCAAAATACATAGAAGCCACATATTATTGGAGAAACACTTGATCTTCCTCGCTGTAAGAATATCTGAAATAATACATGGGAAAGAATATGGTTACAAGCAGACATGCATTCCTTTGTCAGCAGATACTGTTGAAAGATGTCTAGAACAGATTGCCAGAGATCTGAAGAAATAAATATTAGAAAAATTTACAGTGTGGGAGGCTTGAGGCTTGCTATACAGTTGGATGAAAGTATAGATGCTTGTAATGTGGTTCAGCTTATGGTAGTTGCTAGGTTCTGTGTTGATAATGAAATACACAAAGAACTAAGTCACTAAGGAAAGATGTACCAGAGAAGATATATTCTTAACAGTAAATGACTTCTTTAATAACAACATTTGTTGGTTTGTTTTTTTGGTTTGTTTTTTTTTTTTTAAATGGAAAAACTGCAAATTTGCATACTGATGGATTGCTTTGAAGGTAAAAAGGATTCTGGGGTGAAGTTACAAGGAGAGCAGCACACGTGGAACACATTCACTGTGTCATGCATAAGCAAACATCAAGGAATTTGGAGCACGAAGTGCTGCAAGATGTCATCATTGTGGTTAATTATATAAAAACAGGGCCTTTAAATAGCAGAATCTTTATAATTTGTAATGTCATGGGGAGTGACCAGGAAAATCTTTTGTAGCATGCAGAAGTTTGGCGGTTGTCATGGGAAAGCGCTTAGAAGAACTGTAAAAGTTAAAGATTAATTCTGTGTATTTATTTCACAAAAAGACGAGTGTTCTGAATTTGCTGATGTGGTCTGTGATGACAAGTGGTTGTCAGCAGTATGCTGACTAACAGGTATTTTCAAAAAAAATAAAGACACTATCCGTTCAAGGTGAAGGTGATGCCAATGAGCAAAAAGGTGACTTCTTTTTAAAAGAAACTCATGCTATGGATAGAACATTTTGAAAATGGATATTTTCTGGATTTTGTTGCCGGAAAAGATGTGTGACACCCACAAGAACTCTAATATCTGTACACTTAAACTGTGTAACAGAATTTCCTTACCTGTTTCAAAGTCTTCCAGTTGAAGAGTTTCAGAGGGTTTTGAACCGTTTGTTAAAAATATCAAAATGCATGATCTTCCATTAGTTTGCAATAATAACTGATTGATATCAGGCAGATGGAAATTTCCTGACCACATTTCAAGAATAAACTTTGTATATAGCAAGTCCAGCCAGTGATGTACTTTCATTTTGATGTACACGTCATTGTTAATTGTCTTTTCCAGCTCTGAGAGCGATTAAAACCAAGTACTGAGACATACTGAATTTAGAACTAGACCTTCAGATGACTGTATTGCAAAGTGTTAAGCCAACATTTTTAAAATGAAGCATATTTAGTCACATGGCTCTCAGAAAGAAAAAAATATTTCTAGTGAGAGCAAAAAGATTTTTTTCACCATTAATTAAACGGTAAATAAAATACCGTTTATTTTATCTTCAGCTCATCCTTCTTAATTTATATTTTTATGTTTTATAATGTACAAAATACAGTAGTACAGTAATACCTATATACAATTTCTAAATATACACATATTAAGGGGTGCATGCTCAAAAATCTTTTACTGATAGAGATGCATGATTTAAAAGATTTGGTGACTTTACTGTTACCATATTATTATCAATACCAATTAATGTTCACAGAAATAATTATATGGAAGTTCATTCGGGTCCTGGAAAGTATACTTTAAATGTATGTATTCTTTTCTCATGAAAAATAGTTGTCTGCTAGAGAATATTTTACTTCTAGCTTTCTTTCAGGTGTAGTAATTCAGGAGGACACGAGTGATGTTTGTCCGCATGTCCTTCAAGTACTGGGATGTCCCAGATAAGATCAGAGCCACACAATTTTAGCCATGGAATGATAAGATGGGGTGGTCCTATTACTGTCTCAATAGGTGAGGGAAGTGATTTGTGGATGGACAACAGTGGTATAGAAAGCTGATTGCAAATCTAGGGATAGAATTCAAATGTTTTTTGTCTGAATCAAGTTATTGCTTGAGTGTATTGTTCTGGGGATGACTTGATTTTCAAGCGTGTAAATGTTTTGAATGTTTTGTTCATTTGAAGTTCTTGGTGCTTAGCACATCTGAAATCAGACCATAAGCATACCTTCTGGAGATAGGAATATTGATAATATCACAGCTGATTTTTTTTTTTTGCCTTGCACAGTTGTTCTAAGCTATGTGAATGTATGTATTACTGAAGTGTCTTGGCATCCTCAAAGGTAACATCGGACAAATTTCAAAAGTAATTGTGTTTTTTTTTAACTAGTGTTCTGAAAATAATGCATTCTGCCATACCTAAGTAACATTTGGTAACTTGCTGATTAGTTGAGCATTTTAGTTAATAGTTGGAACTAACATGCAGAGATAAGTCTTTTCAATAAGCTACCTGTGTGTTTTTTTTTTTTTTTAGGCTAAAGCCTAAACCTCTGACATGGCCACAGCCTCACCAAGATCTGATACAAGTAACAACCATAATGGAAGATTACAGATGCAAGTAACAGGCAAGTAGTGATTTGTATCATGGTGATTTTTACAGGAAAACATATGTATTCATAAAAGCAGTTTTTGAAATAAGTGTAGAAAATGGATCAGTTTTGTTAATATTTTAACTAATAACTCAAATGTTAAAAGTTAAGAACATGACTATAATATATGTAGATGAATTAAAGCTAGGTAGAGGTTATACAGTGAGTTGGATGACAGGGTTTAACGATCTCTTCAAATTAAGAAAAAAATGAGATTGAGTACAACAGTAGGGACAAACGGAAGGAATTTTCTTGGGAATAAATAATTATTGGCACATATTCTATAGAGGGAACACATATTGCTGAAATTCTACAAAAAAGATGGGCAGTTGAATGAAGTCCAAGCTGAAAATGGGTACAATGTTATAGTGAAGTTGGAGGACGACTGGAGGAAATCACAAAATCTGCTAGCCCTTCAAAAGGTTGTCTTTGATTACCTGTATCAGGTAAACATCTGTTGAGAATAATACAGGTATCCTGTATTAACCTTGGGTGCAGCAGGTTGGATTACACAGCCATAT
Organism: Falco naumanni; assembly: GCF_017639655.2. NCBI lineage: Eukaryota > Metazoa > Chordata > Aves > Falconiformes > Falconidae > Falco > Falco naumanni. The sequence continues at coordinate 87,794,570 of NC_054056.1, forward strand.
GGAATAATTCAGGTTGGAAGGGATATTTGGGGATTCCCTAGTCTGCTCTTTTGCTGAAGGCAGGGCTACCTTTGAAATTGAATCAGGTCGCTAAGGGTATTGTCCAGTTGAATTTTCAGTATCTCAAAGGTTGTAGATTACCTTTTTTCCTGGGCAGCTTGTTCTAGTGGTAAACCACATCAACGTGGAAGTGTTTTTCCTTCTATCCAATTGGAATTTACTGTGTTGCATCTCATGACTGTTCACATTTTTCTTGTTGCATAATTCGAGGCAGAATTCAGCAATCTCAGTATCTGCTGGAAGGGAAACATGGTGGGCTACAAGCAATTCTGGAAATTTCTGATTATGTTGGGGACATATTCAGTAGATATTGACAGATGTTATGCATTTTGCTACTCATGGGTAAGAACTGGTCAGGGATGTGACAACTGGTGTCAATCTTAGTTGCTCTTTCTGTGGAATGGCAGAGCAGAACAAAGACTTGTAGTCCTAAGATAAGCAAAATGCATGTAGGTAAACAAGTTTGATAGCTAATTATGACAGTGTTACAGTATCTAAAAGTAGTAATGTTACCAGCAAGTAGTTAGATGTTGTGCATAAATATATATATACATAAATGTATAAGTGTGAATGTATGTATGTAAGTATTATTTTACCATTGATAAATAATTTGCACTTTCCAGGGATCTTAAGAAATCTGGGAACCCTGTAAGAATGAATGCATGGCCACGAATATGTTAAGTCTATTTTGAACAAAAATTGGAAAGCACATGAGTAAGATACTATGTCTTAAAAAAAGCTGCATCTCAAGAAAGATGTATCATGCTGGATGGTCCAAAGATGGCCAGGTCATCTGGGAAAAAATACATTGCTGCGGAGTCCCCCAAATAGATATTTTATCTAATCTGATAAAAGAGGAACCTTAAAACTGATTAACCCAGTTTAAGGATTAAATAACTTGATAAAGTGATGACTCATCAAAACTGGCAATAACTAACAGCATAGATGGAGCCACCTGTAGATTGAATATGTGTAACTGTAGCAAACTGTTACACAAATGACCTGTAACTTCAGATCTGTGTATGCAGAAGTGATCATTTTGGTATCCTGTACTGTACTGCTCCTTCCATAAGTAGTCTTCTATTTTTGTGGCACTGGAGCTTCTGTTGACTTCAAAAGATCTGGTTCAAGGATCAAAGTAGGAAGAAATTTGTGCAATTTTTAGGATTAGTTTTCTGAAGGTTTAGTTCTCTAAAGGTCTTTATTGCAAGATCAGGGGAATGCCAGTGGCACTACAGGGAAAGAAATGGGAGACGAGTGTGGTACTGTAGTGCTGCTGACCTGCACTGGGTTATGCTGAGACGAGTTTATGCTGCTTTAGAGTCTAGACTTACGTTTCAGACACTATACTTAAAAAAGCACATTTATAAAGGCAGCAACTAACGTATACACAGTTTGTAGACAAGGAAATTCATGTGAAGCAGTAAGAGACTTGTTTGGATTTATACAGTTACAGCATGTTGCCAACAAGTTTTGCCATCAGTATTTTTTCAAATATATTTTACCAATCTATCTTGTCTTGTTAGTTCTTTGTGAAGTCTTTTGCAGATGTTTGTTACTTAGTCCTAATTTTTTTAAACGAAGTCCTAACAAAAAAAATTACAATGGTCTCCTTTCATGTTTGGGGACTCAAAACCTAATGACCTAAAACATAATCAGATAAAAGGGGGAAAACTAAAAGGAAGCTTGAATATTATGACTAAATACCTGTGTTTTATCAAATGTTGCAGTTGCTTTTAGAAAGTAAAATATGGAGGAAAAAATGTGGAAGAACCAGAGGTTCTTAAAGGTTAAAAATATATCATGATTTCAGATGAAAAAATATGACGTGTGGAATTATGTGTTTAGACTTCTACTTGTAATGTTTGTTACCAAGAGCGCATTTTCCTTTTATGACATGTGACACATGACTTAGACTGGACTTTTTAAGTATGAGGGCGTTAAGTGCGTACCTTTTAACTGAAATTAAGTAAAAGTCCATGGCTGTTGTGTTTAGAATCTTGGACACTTGCATCCCACTAACTTTTAGGTAACTAATGTATATGTCTCAGAAATTCTGTAATCCAGAAACACATGACAGACCTTTTTTGTCTGCCTTTCAGACAGTTTAGTTAACTTCCACTTACTTTTCTGTATGGTATTTGCTAATGCAAAAATAACAGGGGCAGGATTATTTCCAAGTGGCTGAAAATACTCGGCTTTGCTATAGTTTGAAAGTGAAGGGAAAGAGAATCATGCGGAAGTGTGGAAGGAATGAGAGAGAAGGCATAGCCAGCAGGTAGGTACAGCTGTGAGTCCACTGGTGTGGTCTTCTGAAGACAACATCTGCCTGAAATAGAACTTAAAATGTTGGCAGTTAGGCTGCTGCTGGGTTTTATAGTGACTTCCTCAGCTGAGCAAGGAAGTGAGAGAACAGATTTATTTTCAGGAACACTGAGAACCTTGTCAGCGATTAGGAGGTAAAAGATAGCTTCTTCAGTCATTTGCTATTTCTTAATTGTTGAATATTTAGCTGGAACCTTTAAGTTCATCCACAGAGCTATTTAGGGGAAATTCGAGAGCTGTTTTCTTACCTTTAACAAACTGATGTGTTACACCACAGATAAACCACACAGGTAATACCAAGAAGGAAATTTAGCTCTGTATACAGGCTTTGCTATACAGGGACACTTTGAAATAGGCCTGAACTGCATGTGCTTTCATAAAAAAAAGTTTGCCTGATAATCTCTCAAACGTATCATACTTAGGTATTTTTCAGTTAAGGGAAGAGTAGGAAGAACAATAAGAAATTACACAAAAGAACCCACATGATTTTCAGTGTTTATGTCTGAAATAATTGTGCTGTCTCTCCAACCCATCCTGCTAGTACGTGGTGAAGAGAAATGCTGCAATTGTTTTCAACTGTCTGACAAAGTAGCTTTTGAAAAGAAAAGCTACCATTTTAGCATTGACCTCTTTATATCCAGCAGAAGTAGAAAGGATGAGGAATGTGTTTCATACATTTTGTAGGCAGTACGTTTTCTGTTTTTTCAGCAACAATATGCTGTCATAGATAAAACAATGTATTTTATTAGTTTCTAGTGCTAAACTGAAACGGAAAAAGAATTGGTTTGGAACAACTTTCTACACAGAATTAACTGCAGATGGAGAAATTAAGAAAACAGCAAAATCAAGTAGTTCTTCAAATCCAAAATGGGATGAGCAGCTGACAGTGTAAGTAGCTTTTTCAGGTTTTTTATACTATTTATTAGGCAGACATTGCAGGCAAATATTTACTAAGCTTGGATGCCTACGTTGTTTTCTCTGGCTGTTGATGATTAAATGCAGACATAAGATAATATTTATTTCAAATGAAATATTTTTTCTGAATTCTTACAATGTTTTGAGAATATTTTTTGTACAGTGTTCCTTGCATACAGTTGCTATACATGGTATACTCTTGATATTTGTTAGCGCTGTAGACCATTCAAGTTTGATTCCTCTATAGAAGTTGTTAATAATAAAATACTATGACATAGTAAAAAAGCTATGTCATTCTCAACTTTAAAAGGAAAATAATCTCAGCTGGATAAGTAGTAGTTATGAGGAAGGTCACTTCTTTCTTTAAATTTCCTGGTGAAGGCATACAAACATGAAAGCAGTTTACTGCAAAGTGACAAACAAAATTTATCATAACGTTTGACCTTTTTAATCTTCTTGTGATTTAATTTGGTTTAACTATGCTATGGGTGTAGATATACCTAAACATGACTCTATGAAGAGCTAGCAGTCTTGCACCGTGCAGTTGGCTAGAATGCATTATTATACATGCAAGATTGTACTGCTTCCAATTTGTGTCTGGAAACGGCATAGTTACTATCAAGTGGAATTGAGCCTGGGCCAGTACATTTTACAGCACCTGACTTGTCTGTGCAGTAGCCAGCTTTGTTAGTGCCACGCCAGGTTCCTATAACTAACAGTGCTGGAGCGTGGGGAGTGCTACAACATACTTAGCTTTGGGGAAGTGTTTGCCTGGGAACACCTACTTATTAGCTACAAACTTGGGCTGAATGAACCGAGTATTCCTTTGTGATGTTTCTGAATGTTTCAGGTTCAGTAGAGTTTATTAGCCCTTTGCAGGGTTGCAAAAGAGAATACTGTAGTCTTGGACCTGATGATGATTTCCAGGAGTTATTACTAGTTCAAGTACAGAGTTCTCGGTATATTCACAGAGACCAGAGTTTCTGTTGAGGAGGCAGATTTGATTTGTCAGGATTTGGTGAGCTGGTAGAAACAAGGTAATCTGCCATGCACGCTACAGCGAAGCAGACTCATTCCATCATCTGTATTACTTCGGATCTTACCCTTATGTATATAAGGTGTTCTGGCCCCCTCATCCTCTGGCTATTGGAATAGTATTGTTGTTTTAGTTGCCCAGTCTGAGGATAAGTGGATCCTCTCATTTACCAAATTACCCTCTCTTCCATGAATCTGCATGAGCACCAGCAATATATTCTGTATTTGTAGGTGGTGTGTGGTTTTTTTGTTTGTTTTTTTTTTGTTGGTTTTTTTTTTCCCCGTTTATTTTTAGAGCTGGTCTTTCAGTAAGACTTCCATTAGAAGGCAGCCTAATCAAAAGGCAAACATAAATTTTCTCAGGGGTTTCAGCAAAAATGATGCACATTGTCCAACACACTCAAGTGACTATTACTATAAAGCTAGCCCGATTGTTGGGATCGTGGGATTGTCTTTAGTAATGTTTTCATCAATGCTGATATAACTGTCTATATTGAGTAATGATGGATATGTGGCCTTTGACTTTTTGCACTGCATTTTTCACAGCCAGGAGCAGTCTTGCAGTACTAGAACCTGTACTACTAAACTTGCTCTCCAGGACCTAGCATAGCTTCCCGTTTTCCTTCTTGAGCAGGGGAGAGATCACTGCCAAAGGTTATCATAATATTACTGTAATTGGGTACTTTACCTTTCTGCTTCCCTCCAATTTTTACTTTAGCTACATCATTTGATATTTTCCCCTCTGATTTCTGTGAGTATGCATTATGGTTTTATATATATTTGTGGATTCACAAATAGTGTTTTATAAACATTTTCATGGCATGCTGATGCCTATTAAGTGAGTTCTTCCTGCTTGCAAGTAGCTGATTGGTTGCTTTTTCCTTTTTTTTTAAATAGTATTTTTCTTTCTAGTGACAGACAAGTATACTTACCACCTTTTTGTTCACATTTAATAATGTGAGTGTTTGGTTAGAATTCTGGAATAATGAGGAATAGGGAAAATATGTCTTTCATAAAGTAAGATATGTTTTATATAACTGAGATTTGAGTGTAGTGTGGGTTATTCTGATACTCTTCAAATTCCTATGTTATCATAGTAATGCACTTTAAGTGTGATCTTACATATAAATATCATAGTGTTTGCAGTTCTTAGTTAAAAATTTCCCCTTGCAGTACAAAAACTTCTTTCAGTTAATTAGTATGAAGAAATCCAACAAATATGAGAAAGTGAATTAAGTTCAAATACTCCTAGTAGCAAGAACAAATACTTTAAAATCTGTATATATCTCTTAAAAAATGTATTTTATATGCAGGAATGTGACTCCACAGACTACGCTGGAATTTAGAGTGTGGAGCCATCACACTTTAAAAGCAGATGCTTTATTAGGAAGAGCCACTGTAGACTTGAGACAAGCTTTGGAAATACACAATAGAAAATGTAAGTTATCATGAAGGATATTTTGAGTAAAGTAGAATTATTATTACTAATTATACATCAAACTGTCAACTAGACTACTAACCGTATGTGAAATTACAACTGACTTTCAGTTGATGTCTTTACTCATCTCTTCTAGAGATGTCGGTGCTATCTAAAGCAATTTAAATGTAACAATGGGATATAACAATTTTGAAACAAACAATAGAGTATGAGTTAATTAAGTAAAAGCAGAAGTGACTACAGTGTTTTGTGGCAAACTAGTAACTATTTTGCTAGAAGATCTGTTTTAGACTTGGTAAAAAAAAAAAAGTCTAAACTTTCAGAAAAGCCATCTATGTGATTTTTTTCATGTTTTCCTTCTCTGGAATCACTAATAGAAAGGTTGTATATCTTTCCCTCATAATTTAGCTGCTCAGAGTGCAGTAAGAACCACTGATTAATGTGAAACAATTGAGAACTTCCTTAGAGTACATGAGAGGTTGTTGTGTTCTATGTAACTTCTAATTTTAACTGTCTTTAATAGAATTAAAATGGGTCTTCTTTATCTAATTTGCTTTTTAAACTTTTTTTCGTTAGTACAAGAAGATGGTGAATCCACACTTTAAATTCCACTCCAGAGTGGCAGTAGAATTCCAGCTAAAACAATCTCTAACCTTTCTCGCAAGTTAGATATATAAACCTAGAGCTCCGTTTGGGGAGGTGGGGGAAAAGGAGAGCTGGAATAAAGCTTCATTTTTCTGATTCTTACAGAAAATTGAAACAGAATCTAAAATCAGGTGGACTTTTTTAGCAGTATTATAAAGTTTCTGCCCAAGAGTCCATAATTAAGCAAGAAAACTGCTTCTTTTTTAAATTAAAAGAAGTTTATCAGAAGAAACTGGCTTGTAATAATGATAAAAAAAAAAAGTTTAATTTTTATTATCAAGATCCAGAGGATGTAGGATCCAACAACTTTGCAAATTCTTTCTGGGAATGGTTGACCGACTTAGCCGTACATTGCACCAAAGTAATTTATGTGCAGCGTTTCTGATTTGGGCAAGTCAGCAGTTTGATATACATTAGACTATCCAATAATTCAGTGGTAGAATAATCTGATTGTTGTTTTTCAGTCACTCGGTTATTGATACCTCATCTAAAATACAGCACTGAATGGCTCTTCACTGAGTAAAATGTGAAGGGGAAGTTCTCTAAAGGCAGAACCTTTAGAATTGGTGTTGTTACTTTCTCTCACTAACCACCACCAGCAGTATTGAATTGCTGCCCACACCCCTTCCAGCTTTCTTGCCAGCTCAGTTGGACCACAGCCAACTGTTGATCTGGGTTGGAGGCATAACCTGTTAAAATAGCAGAAGCTAAACCCATCATCCTTTGCAGAAATGATAATTTACAAGTATGTTAATTTAACAACTCAGTGGTAGGCTAGTTTCTTTGTTCTTTCAGGTAGTACCGTTTTCCAAAATGCAGATTGCAAAATCATTAATTCTGTAGATTTGGAAGCTTTGTGCTTGCTCCAGCAACTTGAAGTACTTTGAAATTCTTTCTAATATAGCAGTGGGTGTCTGCTGGTAACTGCTGCCCAACTACATTGTTGAACCTGCTCTTTAAAGTAACAATTTAGACGGTATCTGGCAGTAGCTTATGGTAGCCTTCCCAATTTTAATGTTTATTGTTCATTTATGATATGTGTTAAGAATGGGAAAAAAAAAAAGGAAATGCTAGTTTAATACATGGCAGTGCACAGTAAGCTTTAACTTGGAATGCTATCATATGGAGTGAAATATGGTGGTAGATCTTGAAAGATTAATCTTATAATCTGAGACCGCAAATACTAAAAGGCCTTAACCGTTTAAACCTGATTAACGTGAACTCATGGCTGACTGTGTTTGGATTTATGACATGTAGCTTTTACTGCTGTACTAGTAATAGTTTATTTAGAGAGAATTATGCAGCATCCACAGCATGTTTTACTTGTGGATTATGTATATATCTCTCCAAATATGTGCATTGCTTATCAGTCATACTGAATTCTTTAACTGCACAACATATACATTTTTTTGTATATCTCAAAATTTCTTTTGGTAAAGATATCTTCTGATTTCATTTGTGATTACTTGAGTTATCTCCTTTGTTACTGTTTAATCATGGAGTTGGGATCTATGAAAATGCTAGTAAGGATTTACTAAAAATAATTTTAAAAATTGAGGAAGAAGTCTATGCCGTCCTTGTATTTATTTCTTCCTCAAAGTGATGTTCTTTTCAGTGGTCTCTTAGAATTAGTTTTGGAAGGTGATATGAGAAATGAACATAAGCTGTGGTTGTAGCCTGAGGTTCCCAGTCATTTGCAAAATTTGGATGTGTAGTTCAGAAGTTGTTTGACGTTAAGCTGCCTCATGTTATGTAAGTAGTGCATAATTTCAGAAGGGCTCGGTGGAAACAGCAAACCTGGGAAATCATTAATAATAAAGTACTGAAACCATGTGGATCCTATAGCATACCTATAGAATATACTCTGTAAATAGCCAATTTATTTTTCCAACAAACTGTGCTTTTACCCACAGAAGATATAAATTTAAACAGCTCCTTAGTGATTTCTATGTTGGTTTGAATCATCTGAGTATCTCTCACGTTCAGTTTTGTACAACTAAATACATGTATCTCATTTTTGTGTTGAAAATATCTTTTAATGTTTTTTAGAATTTAACCTTTTATCCCTTCTCTCCTTCTCTCCCCCTATCCACCCCAACTCCATTTTTAGTGGAGAAGGTGAAAGAACAGTTGAAACTCTCTTTGGAAAACAAGAGTGGCATGGTGCAAACAGGTGAACTGACAGTTGTGCTGGACGGTTTGGTTGTTGAACAAGAATCTCTTACAAATCTCAGTTCATCAGCAACCAGTAAGTTAAAATAATTAAGTCGGATGGTAATATTTTGATTAAGGTTTCAAACAGACATAATAGAGTATTTCTGTTGAATTTGTTTCTTATTGTTCAGTAGAAGTTCAGCAAAATGGGGAGGCTGTGCATGAAAGCAGAGACGCTGCATCAAGAAGTACATCCAGGTAGGAATTTACTTTTGTGTTTATGCTATATGAAGTATATTAGCAAATTTATCAGTTGAAATGTTTGGCTTGTGTCTTTTTTTTTTTTAAATGCTATGGATTTTAAATTACGTTGCCACAGATTTTAGGAATATTACTTGTATGATAATTACATAAATTAGCTTGAGAGGAATTAAATTTACAACCCTGTTCTTCCTCTTCTGGCAAAGTCTGTTCTCCACTCTCTACTTTGTCATTGCCTCTTAGATGTGTAGGCCTCTGAACATAAAAATTTGGCTGACTGGAAGCCTACTAAATGCTGCAGCAGCAGAGATTAGGGGAGGAGCGGTTCAGTGATGGTTGTTTTTTTTTTTTTTTTTTTGTACTTCATTTGTTTCCTTCTGCTGTTTAGGAACCATTTCTGTTCGTCATACAACTTGTTGCAACATACCATCTGAATGGAAGGAAGAAGAAAAAAAGCCTAAATTACTTTCCCCTCACCCACTTCCTTTTTAAGGTTGTGATCAGGAATTTGAGACTTGTATTGAGTTTAGAAAGCAGTATTCAGAACACTGAGGCAAAGCGTTTGCCTGTTTCAACCTGAAGTGGCAAGAAAAAGTCTTTGAAATCAATTTAGAGCTTCATTCTCGGCTTCTCTATCTTTCTGCCAGCTCAGTGACTGCCCGGAGAGAAGTAGGAATAGGTTGTTTTCCCCCTTACAGCTAGTAAGTCAAATAGGTCGGCATTCATATCAATGTTACTGGCCTGCTCAGTTACCTTGGAGTGAATCCCTTTCCATTTAAGTTCTTGACACACAACAGAGTGAAAAAACATACAGTTGCTATGTATTTGAGTGACAGGGACACATTTGTCCTTGTGCGCTCTATTCTTTTTAGAATATGTGGAAGTTTGTTCTCCTATGGGTGCCCAGTATGAGGGAGTGAGGGTAAAAAGTTGCTTCTCCTTAGTTTTCTTTACAAAGGTTTGGGACTGCTGAAAGTGAGTGGAAACGCATCTGCATACTGTTTTGAAGCAGTAGTGACGATCATTTGTTTTCATTGAGCTGTTGCTGAAGGTGTGGCTTTTACTGGGATCCTGCTCTTGATGTTGATATTTTGATTAGAGCAGTATTCCATACAGCTATCCAGAAGTTTTGAATTACAGTTTTGAAATTAAGAGATGAAGAAATTTTTTAAGGTGGATTCTGTGCCTGTCTTTAGGAAGCAAATAGGGTTTGTAGTCTGGAGTTGAAAAGGGATACTATTTAATTCTCTGTTTATAGTACCCTTTTGGAGTTGGATAAGGTAGCATGGAAATGCTGCTTCTTCCTTTATTACTTTATAAAGTGGGGATTCTTACAATTCTCACATTTTTTTGTCATCTGTTTAACTTCTCTTTAATTTTTAGCCTCTACACCTTGAGAAGATGGGGAGTTGGCACTGAATTAGTTTTCACTGTATGTGTCTCTGGTGGGTGGCTTTAAGCATATAGGGATAGATTTAAGTAGAAACAGTGTAACTGAACAAGACTTTCTCTTCCCAAGCCCTTACACTCCATTTATTTCCTTGTGGCCTTACAAACACAGAGCTGCCTGTGTGTTTGTCCCATCATGCCTATGCACAGAGAAGCTAATCTTATTTTCCTTTTACTGAGGGACAGTTTTGATACTTTCCTATGACTAGAATAATTTTTGGAGATAGGACTTACAAACCCAATTGTTCCACTTGCTTAATGAGAGAAAATGTTTTCCTGCTCATAGCTGCGCTTTGTGAGGGTCTCTAGGGCAGATTTGGAAGATGTGGCAGGCGTAGCAGTCTGCCCAACTCAATTCTAATATGTCATTACAAGTACAAGATGAAATGGAAAATTTTAACTATTTTAAGTATCTGAAATCCTCAAAACCAACATTTGCCTTTTGTTCATTAATTGTTTTGGTCTTGCACTTGACTGTTTTCTAGGCTGCAGACATTGTGTATATAAACTCTTGCAAATTTACTTCCATTTCTTTTTTTGTGTATGTGTGATTTAGTGTAAGATTTGGTTTAGTTGCATAACTGTTTAACATGTTGTTTGTACTAATCTAAAATGATCTTTTATTTTTGCCAAGATCTGCGTGTGACATTTCTAATGGGATAGACAATCAAGTACCTTCCAACTCTGTAGTGCAGAATACGTTCTGTATAGAAGCTGTTAACGGAGACAGCACACCATCTCCTACTCGTGTTGCAGCCAGACCCAAAAATACACCAGTACCAAAACCACTTGCAGCTCAGCCTGTCGACAGCACTGGTAAGAATGGGAGAGTTACAAGAACATGTTCAATAACGCTTTTTCACCTGGTTGAAATGTATCTGAAGTTAAGCCACTTTTTCTGTATACTTTTTGTTAGATTTTAAGAGTACTGAAAGGATGTTTCTGGGTTTGAATTTATAACTTAAGTGTCTACTTCTGTGAATTTTAATGGAGTAGATCCATTCTTAAGTGTACAAAGTTTCATGTTTTCCTGTCAGTTCTCCTCTGTGATAGAAGAAAGATGCGAAGTATACAAAATTTCCATTTCTCTGTCACACCTGACTAAACCATATTACTGATTGGAGGAAAAATCAGATTTCTTCCACAATTAATTTGAATAACTATAGTTAAGGTTTTTTTGCCATTACATAAATCTGATTTTTGGTCTTGTCAGGGAACTTCTGTGCTCTGAGTTGAGGGGTGTTGCAGGCTCTCCTTGCCTTCCATTTTTTAAAAACGTATGCTGTTTAAAAACAGATATTGGCAGAATAGTAAATTTATTTTCCTCTTAAACACAAACCCTTTGATATGACTACAACATTCAGTACACTAAAACCAGTGAAAAGAAAGTGTATTTTTAATTTTTGTTCATCTGGAAAAACTTTGCATCTAATAATGACTCTGCTTTCTAAGCACTTTCTGCCTTTTCTCAGCTGTTTGAATTTCAGTGATAGCAGAGGAAAAAGGTAACCTTAAATAGAAACAGTCAAGCTCTTAATAAACAGCGGAACAGAGATTGTCAAACTTCTTATAATAGAGTGGGAAATGTGGGTATGGTGGGAAGATAGCAGAAACAATTATGGACTTTAAAAGGTAATAATTAAATTAGGCCTTCTCTGAAGCTTTTCTCTATTTGGAGAACTTGAATTTGATTTCCCTATCTTTTCAGTTGAAGGCCAGAGGGCCTATCTATTATTTAGGCATTGCTCCCTTTTTCTGCAAAGCAGAGGGATCCATTTGAAATCTGTACTAGGATAGAGTAATTGCAAAAATAATTGATTTATTAAAATAGAAATATTGAGGAAATCATCACTGAGCTTGCACTGAGGCACTGATATAACAGTTTTCAACTGCTATACCAGTTCATGGACACAAGGCAAGATGTAAAACAGGTCTCCAGCATTTGTTGATGACAGGCTTTCCCAACCCCTCCCCCATTGTGCTTAGCAGGATTGTGATTTCATGTGATATCACCAGAACTGCTGTTTGAGATCTAACTAGTAGAACTGATGATTTGTCAGTTATTTTGCTTCTAACTTTATGTAATCCCATTCACTCATCCATGTAGATGAATTAAATGTTTTTTTTTAATGAAAACTGAAATTCCAGTTCACTTTTTTCCTATTTAAGTAAAATTGTTGCTAGTTAAGGCAGAAGTCTGAAGAAACTTGATCAGGTTGTCTGCAGTTATGTTGGTTTTTTTAACGTCATGCTTTACATTTGCTTGAAATAATACGAAGTCTTGACGTGTCTTAATGTAGTTAACCTGTTTATTGTGAGCTGGAAGTAGTAATGTATTACCCTGGAATAATTGTGTTCAAAAAGCAATGCCTTTACAAATTTTACAAATCTGCAGCTGCCTGTAAAATCATGCTTATCATTATGCCTCTCAAGAAAATATTTGTGATGCAGTGATAATTCCTTAAAGAAACTGACTTGCTAATTTAAATACATTGCTGATGATGGTTTTATTGTTTATAATTCTTTGACCTGCTTTTCTGACCATCTAGGAAAGCAAGAAATTGCTGACATTATGTATATTGCAAGTAATAAGTAGAATCTAGCTATTTTTTTATTTGTAAGAGTATTATACGGAATTAAAGTAAATGAACACTTTAAATGATGGAACAGCATTTTATAGGCACTTGCTAGGGTTACATTTTGCAAATCAATATTAATAAGATTGTGAGTACAGAGCAGTTATATTGGCCTCAGTCCTTAGAATTGTAAGTTGATGGTATGCTGTTAGAAAATTACTTGAAGTCTGTGTTGCATATTATATTTAGTCTTGTAGAAAAATAGTTCCAACTCTAGAAGTACAAACTGATGAGCTTAAATAGAATTGTCACTGTCTGGTGTTGATTAGTGATGCAGAAAATGAAAGCTGTGAATGTTGTTGTACTGCTTTTAATGGGACCTTGACTTCACTTGGGGATCCTGCTGACTGCTGTACCTGATCTCACTTGCCTAAGATAAGATCTTGTTGTCCTGAGATACTGTTCTGTTAAACTCTGCAGATGATTGGTATTGATATATTATTGGCCAAGTAGGCTTGGGGGTAATAAAGCCTCCTTAGCCCCCTCTTCCTCCTAAACCCATGCCTGCTGTAAACTTTTTATGAGATTCTGCTTGAGTTGGGTAACATTTGCATTGTTCCTTAAAAGACAGAAATTGATTTACGTTGTGATTCTAAAATAATTTTCTTCAGTCATTAAACTACATAAGTTGTGTTAGCCAAATACAAATTTTTATATTTTAATCCTGCTTTTGAAGGTTTTTTTTTTCCAAGTCACACACATCTGGTTTTTGCTTAATTGTAGAGTTCTGTAGCTCAACTCTGAAAAAGGGATTAAAAATTTTCTGTAAGAACTACCTCTTAAATTTTCAAATGTCATTGTTACTTATCTCTTAATATTTTTATTTCATGGCATACTAATCAAGATGCTCTTTTGAAGTTGATGTAAGTTCAAAGTTTCAAAGCAAGTAAAGCAGTACTGTTTTCTGGGAAGCAGCTGAGTACCTTTTGCTACTCTAAAGAGTAAGGTATAACATGGAATTGACCAAGAAATACAGAAACTAAGAAATTGTCTTAGCAGGGAAGGACAGAGTATGATTTGCAGACTGTAAGTTTTAATTACAGCTTTAACTGCTGAGGCAGGTGCATTGTGACTTTTTGTCATCTGAGACAAAAATGCTGTTTGTGGCATATAGGTGCAACTAAAACATTCCTTCCATGTTGTTTACTGTAAAAGCTGGTCATTTGAAAAGTAAATCTCATCAGATTCTGATACACAAATGTTCCTATTTCCCATTTTTCAGTTAATGGGGAGTCATCCACCTCTGCATCAGAAGCTGGTAATTCTTCTGTCTCTGAGGCTCCGGTAGGCTCCATTGAAGCTCCTATGTCTTCAGATTGCAATGACACTGCAGCAGAACCTCAGTCAACAACAGAAGCAACTAGTTGTTCTGAAAGCCACACTTCTGCATTACCTGTTGTGTCTGCTGGACTAGAACCTACAGCTGCAACAGACTGTCCTCAACCTAATGCTAGAAACAGTATAGCAGCAGATGCACCAAAACCAAGGGAATCCTCCTCCACCTCAAGTGCATCTGCAGAACCTGTAAGACAGCAGTCTGGTAATGCCAGTACAGAACCTTTGCCACCAGGGTATGTGGGCTTGATTTTAATACTATAATTATGTTTCATCTGAGTGTGCATATAAACAGAAATTTAATTCCATACTGGGATTGCCAAATTTAGGTCAGTTGGCTGGGATGGAGTTATTTGATCTAAAATGGGGTTTGTACTGCTGCTGTAACTGGCTAGTAGCTCTCATCCTAGAAAGTAACAATAGATAACTGATTTGCTGAGGCAGTTTTGTGATCTAGATAGACAAACTCTTGGGCATTGTGGATGTGAAGACTTTTAATTTGTTATGTTCAAACTTAATTTGGGTCATTATTTCTTACTCCTTTGGCTCTTAAACTATGAGAATGTAGTAGGGACTAAAATACAGAACAGTGAAAATTAATAAAATAGTCTAGAAATACTTGCAGGGGCTTGCTGTACAACAAAATCAATGTTAGAGATAAAAATACGGATTTGAAGTATATATGTATATGCTCAGAATAGCTAGAAACTTTTAATTCAGTTAGATCGTTAGAAACTACTTCTGTAGTCCTAAACCTTTAACGCAAAATTAAAATGTGCTTAGACATTAAGTGAAAATATAGTACATGCTCAAATATATACATTGATCTTAATATTTTTTTATAGATGCTTTCATGTTTGTGTGTAAAGATGTCTTTAATAACTAATTGGAAATGCTGACATTTCCACAATATTCTAAATATTAACTATTTTGGCATTTTCTTAACCCGGTGTATATACCTTGTGTCATTGTAGCTGATCTATCAGAAAGCCTGTCTTGTAACTGCTCACTCTGAAGGGGGCAGGGTGTGTGTGTGTATGTCAGTAAGTTACTAGTGACACCACATTTGAGTTTCTGTTTCATAAACACGAAAATAAGCATCTAAAAAGATAGAAATATTGTGTATGTGTGGTTGGAGAAGAGTTACAAAGTTTTTAATTTTCAGATGCTTTGACAATGGAAGCTCTTTATAGGTGGGAACTCCGTGGTCATCTGCCTGTCAAACACTTTTTTTTTTTTTTTTTTTTTTTTTAAATTAAATTACATGCTTTCCCATTGAGGACAGGGTCATGAGTTCCAGACATAGTGGACACTATGGTGAAATGCATTTCTTCATCATTCCTTCTAGATCTCATTCCTTGTGGGGGATTTTTTTGTGGCTCCCTGCTGCACTCCCCACAATCTAGTCGATGCTTATGTCAGTCTCCATTATGTTTAGCCCTAGTCACTCAGGAACATGCTGCTCCTCCTTTCTTATCTTCTTGTAGTCTTAGTATTTAACCTCTTGAACTGCAGAAAACATTTTGTAGTGGTTTTATAGGATACTCTAATAGTGGGGAAATGTACATCAAATCCTATGAGTAGCAGATAAGGTGTTCTGCTTACAGTTTTAGGAGCTAATTAATTATGTATATAAGAAAACCAAACATATATGTAATGGAGCCAACAGCTTCAGCTTTTCATTTTAACATTTATCCTGGTTTCTTCTCCCATTGATAAATATTTTTACTACATTATGGGAGTGCACGGCAGCATGAAACTTCAATTGTTTATAATGCTTGGATCTCTCTCCATCTTCAATTTAAATTTGCTTTGCAACTGAAGCTGAAGAAATAATCCCCAGAGACATCAGATGGAGAATTTAGCAGGATAGGAAATAGAAACACAGGAAAACCATCTGGTAGCACATATTTCAGGTTCACTCTGAATGATCCTGTTGATTGTTGGATATAGGGAACAGTGCTTAGCAATGT
The DNA here is from genome assembly GCF_017639655.2 of Falco naumanni. NCBI lineage: Eukaryota > Metazoa > Chordata > Aves > Falconiformes > Falconidae > Falco > Falco naumanni. Next base: position 87,810,796 of record NC_054056.1, read on the forward strand.
AAACTCCTGGTTTTTTGAGAGAGGCACGAACTTGGAAATGCAAAGAATCTGTCTCTAAGCACTTTTTGAATAAGGTTATTTTAGCATCCAAGCCTTGAGCAGATAATTGACGTTGTTTCCAGATATGTTAAATAGAATTTGAAAATGGTTGTGAATATTGATGTGCTTGTTATATGTACCAAGTCCCTTAAATAAATCTTTATTGTGATATCAGTTAATAGGAAATAACTGATAAGTATTCTAGTGTGAGTTTTCTTTGGTGTTTTAGAATGAGTTTTGGATCATAGTATTTCCATTCTATACCAACACACTTTTTGGCTTAGTGGGAAATAAGTCCTAAGGAAGCATTGTCACCTTGACTTACATGAAAGTCTTTTTTGTCCTGAAGGTGGGAGCAAAGAAAGGATCCTCATGGTAGAACTTACTACGTTGATCATAACACAAGAACTACAACATGGGAGAGACCACAGCCCTTACCTCCTGGGTAATGTAGACTTCTTTAATTTATATATGCTAAAGGTACTAGGGTTTTTTTTTGTTTGTTTGGTGCAGGAAAAATACTGTTTTTTATAAGCAGCTCATCAAAAACATATTATATATTGTATATTAAGAAATTCTAGCTTTCAGTTAATTTAGAATTATATTTATTGCAGCTAGCATTATAGGAATGTTGGTACTGTGTATGTCGCTTGTTTTGATCACTCATTCAAATACAGCTACTGAATTACTTTGTTTTTGCTTTAAAACTTAAGCATTAAGTAACGCATATTTGACCACCTTTATTTAGGTAGCACCACTAGGTGTAGTGCACTGGTTCCCGACCTCAGATTTCCAAGCAAAGTGTTTTTGTGAAACCTGCCAACATTGCTTGTGGTTACAGGAACGTACAAGGTTAAAAATGAGGTGACAGAGCTGAACATGCTATTTCTTGGAGTCTAGTTTTGATCAATGTGGTTGTCCTTTTACCAGTAAAGTTGGGGAGTACTTTTGTGTACTTTAGAAATTAAAATCATGCCTGTGACTCCAGTACTTCATTCAAGTACTGTCTAGGAATTCAATGTAAAAATATAATCAGTTATGTAATATTACTGAGAAATTTAACTTTTAACATTTGTGTTTCTTGAAAGCTGGGAAAGAAGAGTTGATGATCGTGGGAGAGTTTACTATGTGGACCACAACACCAGAACAACAACATGGCAGCGACCAACAATGGAATCAGTCAGGAACTTTGAGCAGTGGCAATCTCAACGGAATCAACTGCAGGGAGCTATGCAACAGTTTAACCAACGATACCTCTATTCGGTAACATTTACATAAAACATAGAAATTAGTAGAGAGGTATAGGTATACTTTTTGTTCTTTAACTTTTTCTAAAGTGATTTTATAACTATTCAACCATATGAGTTACAAGACATTTGGCATCAGTAATTGAGCTTCTGTTTCTTTTGAAAAATGTTAACAAAAATATTTCTTAAAGGTAAAAAGTACTCCCTTCTGAGCCTCTTTCCTAACTTGAGCCTTGTGTACTGCATGATACTTAAGAATTTTAATGACAGTAGTAAGAGGTAAAAGTAAAGCAGTTAACTGAAAAGGAACATAAAAGCTGAGTTATAGGCATTTTGAACAAATCAGTTTGTTTTATGTAGTTAGGGAAAGATAGAATGATTGGTGGTCATCTGGTCGACCCCTGCTGCTCAAGCAGGGACACCTAAAGCCAGTTGGCCAGGACTGTGTCCAGACAGCTTTTAAATACTTCTAAGGAGGAAGACTCCACAACCTCCGTGGGCAACCTGTGCTAGTGTTCAGTCATCCTTATAGTTAAAAATGTTCAGAGGGAACGTTCTGTGTTTCAGTGTGTGCCCACTGACTCTGGTCACGACACTGAGCACCACTGGAAAGAGCCTGGCTCCATCCATTTTGCACCCTCTCTTCAGATACACATTGGTAACTTAATGCAAATGCAAAAATCACAGCTGAAGCATATCAAGCCAAAAATTCTCACTGAGCAACTTTACGTAGTTGTGTACTACTTGGATCAGTTGCTTAAGCATCTAAGAAAACACTTTTCCTGATCCTAAGATTTATTTTGGTTTTAGACAATTTACTCTCTCAGTGAACAATATATATTTTTAAATTAAATCATGTTCCTTCCTTCGTTTCATGGTAACGGCTGCTGAAAACCACAGACTTATTTCTTAAAATGTCCCATCTGACCTTAGAGTCATCAAATTAGGATTTGTTTGTGAGAATATGTTTGCATCTCTTTAGAAGTCTGTTTTCTAAGTAGTGTATCATTTGCATACCTAGAACTCACATTTTGTTGATGGGAGGGAATTGAAATTAGTGAGAAAATTGGGTATGCTTTTAAATATTTTTTTTTAATTTATTGCTGCTGTATACTTTTCTTCTAGAACTGTTAGTCAAACTACAGGTTACTTTTCTCCCTCTGGTGAGATACCAGGATTTTACCTATATAGCACTTCACATGTGAGATTGTAATTTAATTTTAGTTACTTTCATTTTTACTGAAATATATTAATTATAATATCTTTTTAATATTAATATATAAGTATTTTGTAATTATATGTTATTACATGCAATTAATATATATTAAATATTATAATTATATATTGTAATTAATGCATTTTAATATAATATAATGAAAGGGGTTAATATATTGTACCCCTTTTGGTGCTGAATCTGGCTCATCCCATGCCACTGCGTAATGTTTCAGTGTGTTCTGTTAAACATACATTAGCCAGCAGCCCCACACAAATCCTTGGACTCATTAAGAAGATCGGAAATCTTTGATTCATGCCACCATTCAGTTCTTTGGCAGACAGTATTTTCTTTTGTGCACTGTTCTTTTTATACTCACCACAGTGACGTCTTTGGTTACAGGATCATTGTGACTGTATAGTTTCCAAAAGCAGGAAAGTCTAACTGCATTTTCTGCTGAGATAATGATAATTCTATGTTCATATCTAGTAGCTGGTGGCTGGAACAAAGAGGCAGCTTCATTTTCAGTGTAACTATTGCATTTTCATCTGGTCCTTGCTCTGTTTCTGTTTTACAGAAAGAATAGGTTTTGGTTTTGGGGGGTTTTTTTCTTTGTTTTTTTGTTTTGTGTTGTTTTGGTTGTTTTTTTTTGTGTTTGTTTGTTTGTTTTGTTGTTTTTTTTATTATTAGTTTGGGGGTTTTGATTTTTTTTTCCGGAATTTGCTGTTGTAAACTCTTCAGTGGATTTGAGATTTTTGGATTGCAAATGCTATATAAAGCAGTATTAGTAGCAAGGTGATGCTTAAGATACTCTTTGGAAAATGAAGACTGGTTGCCATATATCAACATTCCATTCTGCACAAAAAAAAACCCCAAACAACCAACACCCCCCCCCCCCCCCCCCCCCCCCATACTTTCAGTGTCCAAAAAATGTAAGGGGCTGGATGCTTTTACTTACAAATCAGAGCATGCATCCTGCAGTCTGGGGAATTTTTGCCTTTTACATTTTGTTTTTTCCCATGCTTTGTATTCTTGGGAGCTACTGGGGGACCTCTGCAAGGTTATAGCATATTATGAGCTTAGCATGGTTTTACATAATGTTTTAATCTAGAGGGTTTTTTCCTTTTTTTTTTTTTCTCTTTTCCTTTTAACCTTACTGGTATGTTGGTATATTTTTAAACATCCACGTATTTTAATGAATGCAGCTGCATTTGCAAAGAATGACAGTCTTAAAATAGCCAAACATCCAGGGATGACATCATGTATTATGGAATTAAAAAAGCCTATGTTGGCAGTAAGCACTGTGCTTGGAAATGTTTGCTATGGTAAAGTATGTTCTTAAGATCATGATGCTTATCTTCTTATACATGCTTCCACAAAACTTCTATGAACTTCTTAAAGACCACTGACTGACTCTCAAGTTTATTGTAGGAGGGGAAAGGGAGGGTACATTGGGTTGGAAACAGTGGAGGCAAATGTGCAAATCATATCTTATTATCATATAATCTGTTTCTTCACAAAATCAGACTAAAAAAGGCATGATTTTTTTTTTCCAGAGTGGATAGTCTTCATAACTAGTGGTAATCTTGAAACACATTAAGGAAAAAAAATAGGAAAAATATTTGGCCTAACTTAGTGTCCTCTTGTTTTTAAATAGGCTTCGATGTTGTCAGCAGAAAATGATCCACTTGGGCCTTTACCACCAGGTTGGGGTAAGTTAATTAGCTGTTGATTTCAGGAAATGACAGTTACAGAAATTTGGAATGCAGTTGTTGTATAGTGGGTTTTTTCTTTTTTTTCCCCTAGAAAGGAGAGTGGATTCAAATGATAGGGTGTATTTTGTAAATCATAACACAAAGACAACACAGTGGGAAGACCCTCGAACTCAAGGGTAGGTGTGTATATTGACTGTGCAGATAAAAAGATCTTGTTCAATTCTTGTGTGTCACGATATTGGGGAAAAAGTACAGTCTGCAATTTCTTCTGCAGTTTACAAAATGAGGACCCCCTTCCAGAGGGCTGGGAAATCAGATATACAAGAGAAGGTGTCAGATACTTTGTTGACCATAATACAAGAACCACTACCTTCAATGATCCTCGTACTGGGAAATCTTCTGTGTAAGTGAGAAATTATATATATCCTTTTAATGTTTTAACTTGTTATAGTTTAATAATGAAGTCTTCACATACTAGAAAACAATCTGTACTTCTAGCTGGAACTGAGCGCAAAATTATAAACAAATTGTTGTCCTGTAAATTTAATCTATTTTTAAGCTTTAACTGTCAGTTTGTCTATGACATAAGGTTCAATAGTTTTTATACACTTCTCAAATACCAAGATTATAATTGCTTTATAAATAGAGGGGAAGTGAGGTAAATGTAAATAGTGAACCTAATGTAAGTAATAGTTAATTTTTTAAAGAAACGGCAAATTATTGCAGTGAGTATTGCTTATAGTTATACACACTCTAGCAACATTGTCTAAATGAAGTAGTTCTAAATACTTTTCAAAAATTCTACATGCAAATCTTTTTTAAAATAGTTTAGTCAGAAGTATTGACCCAACCTATGGCTGCTGTCTTAGTGTCTTTTTTATAAGGGTTTACTTTACTTCTGATGACATGTTGATGACCTTTCATTCAAAGAGCCTATAGAGCATTATACTAGAAACTCCTTCATAGTTCCATAAACAGTTGAATTTCTGAAGCCAAACTTACCAGTCTTTCTCTTAGTGTAGACAATAAATTAGATGTCTCTTCTTTGGTTTGCTTGTAATTTTTACAAGATTGATAGGGATTTGAAATCCTCTAAATCTCTACTGTTCTCTTAAAGCTGGCAAATTGACTAGCATCTTAAACAAAACCAAAAAAGTGTGTGTGTGGGGGAAGCAGAAAGGAAGATTGGCTGACCAAACCAGCAACTGCATTTTGTTTCTGATCATATCTTAGGATAACAATTTTTGTGTATTTTTGAAATCTGCAAGCTTTTGTTTAGCATTGAAAGTACTGTTTGATGTCTGTCGCTTAATGTCTCTTAAATATATTTCCTTACAGAAATAAAGGGCCACAGATTGCTTATGAGCGTAGCTTTAGGTGGAAACTTGCTCATTTCCGATACTTGTGTCAGGTACTGATTAAGTAATAAATTACTTTTTAGTACTGTATGAGTTCACATTTATTCTGCTGCCTTTTAATGTCATTGCCTTACAATTTCAGTCCAATGCGCTGCCAAGTCATGTGAAAATCAACGTATCCAGACAGACTTTGTTTGAGGATTCCTTCCAGCAAGTAAGTCTGCAAAGATTGTTGTGTTGGTTTATCAAGACAAAGCATAGGAACAAAAATGGCCCTAGCCAGTTCAGACTAATGGTCCTTCAGGCACAGTAATCTTCCTCTGGGAGGAAGCCAGAGGGAGATTCTTAGGGAAGAATGTAAGACAGAAGTGTAATGTATATAATACTTTTACTAAATAATCTTTCAGCTCCCAACTGTTTACAATTGAAGTGCTTCTCGAGCTTGATGTGGTTTCTGGGTATTTTAATAATCCTCAGGGGAGTTCCCTTCTGTGAGCTTGTCTGTGCTCCTCTTGTGAACTTTTTGCATCTACAGCATCCTGTGGTAAAGAGTTCCATAGCGTAACCACATTGCATACCATATTGACTTAACCACATTGGATTTGCTTTTCTGGTTTTTGTGTGTGGTTATATACATTACAAAATGTTATTTTCTGCATTTAAAACTGGTGTCCTGCATTGTCCTTCACATTTTAAATCTGTGTAATTGAACTGAAGCTTACAGTTCTTGAGCTCTTACAGTCTGCAGCCAACGTACGTTCTTTTTTTTCTTTCTAACAATGAAAATTCTTGCCACTGTTACCACATCAAAACCTCTGGGGAGGGATTCTCTATAAGAAGTATATTATTAATGAAAGTACATTACACTTATTTTGGATTAGAGTATATTACTTTTTAAAGTGATGGGCCTAAACCCAAAAATTTGTAATATATCAGATGAAATGCCTTTTTGCCTGTTTTCCTTTAATGATAATGAATGCCTTAGGAAGAAAGTAAGAACAGGGCAACTGTATAGTGATACTTTCCAGATAGGCTCTCCCACTTGCTAGCAGTCTGCTGCTCAAGGATTTTAGTTCCATGTTGGTATTTTTGTGTGCAGTTCATTGCATGTTCCATGAGATGGTCTAATTGCTTGTCAAATCTGTGTAAACATTTGACTTATATAGCATTTCTATATCAATTAAATAAAATCTGAATAAGAAAGAGCGACTATATTGACAGTGCATAATTTATAACTTATTACAATTTGGTTTTTTTTTTAATAGATTATGGCATTAAAACCCTATGATTTGAGGAGAAGATTATATGTTATATTCAGAGGAGAAGAAGGATTGGATTATGGTGGCTTGGCAAGGTAAAAGAAAATTTGTTTAGAAGAGTTTTAATTTTTAACAGCACACTAACCTTGGTTTCTAATGTAATTCTGTTGGCAAAGAAAGTGCTTGCTTTTGCAGTCTGACCCTGGTTACCTTTTTAGCTCGCCTTAATGTATTAAGGAGGTGGAACTGGCAGCACTGCCTATTGTTATGGGTTATACCCTTGCCCTGGTAAAACTGTGGCCTCAGTTGTTCAGTTTTTTTGCAAAGAGTGATGTCTAAATAGGTATTTTTTTTATGCCAGTTAATTGTTGTAGACTGAGTTATTTCAGAAAGTTCCTCTTTCCTGGCAGCAGGGACTGTGGAAAAATAAAGTGTTTTGCTTATTTAGAAAAAAAACAAGTGAACACCAGATTGGGGCTGATATGAACAGAAAGGACATAAATGAGAGGAGATTAGTACAGGCATGAAGTAACAGCAGATGAACAGATGATGTAGGCTGTGGAGGAATGCGAAACAGCTAGACTACAATTTTTTTTCTGGAATCTGAAGTGGAACTTGGAGGGAAAATCTGATAACAGGAATGCTGTAGACAAAGTGTGTTTCATCTGTTGACTGTATAGGAGACAACCAGTGACTACTGCTGCCGGTTACTTGACTGATGAAAATTTTGGTACTAGTGCAGACCCAGGGAATTAGAAAGTAGTCATAGGTGACAGAATTTTTCTTGTTTAGTTGTTTTTTGATGTAAAAGTGTTCTGTTTCGATTTTTTTCTGGGTTTATGTAGCTTACTGTGTTAAAATGAAGTTCAGTGAAAATGAGTAGTATTCATAAGTAAGGAAGCTTGCCTGCCTTGAAAGGTTGAGCTTTGGATATGAGAGTGGTTATGCTTCTGCATTACAGTATCTGACAGGCTTTTGGAGGGTGACTGCAGGGAGGAATCCGGTTTTTGCTTTGCATGGGTTTTGTTTGGTTGGTGTCATTATCGTGATGGCCCTAGGCACAGGATGGGAACCAGGAGAGTTCAAGTAACCTGTTCCAGAGAAACAAAGTGTTCTGATGAAGTGACGTCAGAATAATTTAACTGAAAAGTGTTATTTACAGAAAGTAGCAGAATAAATATATAAGTAACATATGTAAGTAATATATAAATAACAATAATAGTTTTAGGAATCTGCCTTGCTGTATGTGAAACTGAGAAGCAGCAAGGATCTTGTAACTTGAGCTGCAAATTCTTAAGTGACACTGAGTAAATATTCATGTACTGACTTGCTAATTTAATACTGCATTAATACAAATATAGAAAACTGATGCACCCAATTTATCACCTGTCTCTCAGCAGGCTAAACTCAATGTTCCCTCCAGATTTTTACCTTGTGTTTAGCAGGACCAATCTGACACTGTCCTGTGGCTAGTTCTAGCTGTTGACATGAAAAATATATTGCTTCTGCAAACTTATTGTTGGTGACTGATTTCTTTGATTCCTCCCGTTGTCCGGCTTTGGTCTAATTTAAATGCCTATTAAATTTGGTGCTTCTATGCAGAGTTAATGTAATTGTCTCAGTATAAAACTTGCATAGAATTCTGTACAACATTCTCGTGCTTATTAAAAGATACACAAACCCCATTAGGGTTATCGTATCCTGGCTGCCTGTCTCTGTTTACTCTTTCTACTTTGCCTTCGGGTTGGAAGCATATTGTAGCAAATCTTGATGCATGAACTGAGTTTCATAGAGCTGTTAGGAGAAACAGGCCAGCAAACCTCTAATTTCTATTTCCTCATCCCAGGTAAATATAGGGGTAGAAGAGATGCCTCTTAAGTGTGACAGCTGAAAGGCAGACAGGAAGAAATTCATCCCCTAGAGTTATTTTAGGGTGGTCTTTTAGTGTCTTTTGCAGCTTTTCCCTAAGCCTCGTTGTTCAGTTCCAAGCATTTGGGGTCTGAAACAAGTATATATGACTGCTTCTGAGGTCTCTGATTATATGCAAATATTATAAAGCAACAAATATTCTAAAACCCAGCTATCCTAACACTGAAATACCAGATTCTGTCATTTCAGGTAAGCTGAGTTGGGACCTGTGAAAGTGGTGAATAACATGAATTAGTTAAACCTCAACAAAAATATATTTTCACATTGTTGTGTCCTGTGGGCTTAACTGATGCATGGCGATTTGTTAAACCACAGTAACTCAGCGTGTGTTCTGCTGTCAGATTGGGAAAGCAAATAAGGTGTGCTGTGGTTTAGGGGTTTTTGTTGTGTTTTGTTTTACCTAGGTTGTTTATAATAAGCACTGCCCACGGAATAATCTGTAATTTATTTTTTTTTTAATAAAGATTTGAGTTGCAGTAAAGCAGGCATGAGGAGGATAAATACTCTGTACTAGTTGAGGCCAGTACTCTGTAGGCAAAAATGATCCTAATATGCAGCTAAAACCTGTGCTGTGAGGGTGTGTTCAAGGTGAGAATCTTAACAATCATTTATAAACTTTGGAAACCATGACTTTCTAACATTATCACTTTTTATAATGAAAATTTCTATATTTAAGGAGTATTTAATGCCATATATTATTCTGTGATACACTGTTTATATTATTTTCCCTAAGTTTGCATATATTTTGACCATTTTGCTAGTTACCTAAGGGGAATGGTGATAAACATCTGTATTTGATGGTTTTTATGTGTATACATGTTTTTTTTTCCTTAGAGAATGGTTTTTCTTGCTTTCCCATGAAGTACTGAACCCTATGTACTGCCTATTTGAATATGCTGGCAAGAGCAACTATTGCCTGCAGATAAATCCAGCATCAACAATCAATCCTGACCATCTTTCATATTTCTGTTTCATTGGGCGCTTTATTGCCATGGTAGGTTAGATTTTTAAGGTTTTATTATTTGCTGTAGCTATACATTTATTCCAAACAGTATTTGTTTTTACAGTTATTAAAGGTTATATTAATCTCTTAGAAATGGAAGATTAAGGCATGTAAGGTTATTGAGCCAAAATATTCCCTGATAGTTAAGTCTCTTACTCAAGTTTCATGCGATAGTGATGAAAGTTAATATGACATTCAATATAATACTTTATCAATTGGATGTGTGTACTTCATGCAAACCACTGTTTGACTGAGTGTCCGAATACTGATGCTCTGAAAAATGCGACTAGTATTTTCCAAAAAAGGCTCCTTGGTTAGACTTGGTATACCTTACTGTATTTGAAAAAAATGACTTAGAAATGTTTTGTGGAGTACACTGAGCCTTAATTTATACCTATGTACTTGGATACAAAGGTCCGATACTGAGGAGAGCAGAAGCTGGCAGGGAGCTGATTCTCTGCCATCAGGTTTCTCTTAAACTAAAAGCTGATGAGGCATGTTGTATCATTTCTTCTTCTGGTATCACTGAGTCAGTTTTCTACAGTGGACTCTTGCTCTGTCACATTTCTTTCCTTCCGTGTAGTGATACAGTCATCTTTCTACATAATCATCATGCTGTCTGCAGGTAGCCCTCAGCAACATCCCTGGAAATGCTGAACAGCAAAACCAAAAAGAGTAGATAAAAGTGCATTTCAGGTTGAAGAGACTGTTGTCTTCTCCTGTTGTTAAGGCTTTTTATATGAAATCAGAATAAATACAAGCTAAGCATAACGTAAATGGGAAAATACTTTCAGACTTAAAATAAGTTAGGTTTTGGGTTTTCTTAGTTTTGCTTTTCTTATAGATGCTTTTTGAGAAAAAAAATGTTCAGCTTTGATAGCCTCTCAAATTTCGAGGATTTTATGGCCAAGTTGCCTGTTTCTGTGGTGTCATAAAAATGTATTTTGTTGGGTTAACACTTTCAATAGGCCACCAACTCATTTCTGTTAGAACCCTCAGCAAGCTATAACACCATTTAGTGGGAAGACATGATAAAGCTAGTTAGGTGCTAGAGCCAAATTCTGTTTCTTTTACTCAGTGATTTTTGATCTTGCACGTAAGATAAATCCATAAACTGAAATGTTAACTTTAGGAAAACTACTTCATATAAGTACAGATCATAGACAAGAACTTAATTAAATTATTTAGTGTAAATAAAAGAGAGACGCTTCTTTCCTGAAGTATCTTTGTATTTTTATTTTAAATTCTTTAAGGGTGGGGGGAGAGAGAGACCTGTGTAATGGTACCTGATGCAGTCAGTTGTAAGGTTTGAGTATATTCATGGTTTATAATGGATGGTACTTCCTAGGATACCCTCTAGTGGCTTAAAATAGCTCAGGTAATAATGTAAGTGGGAATAATTCTAAGGAGTCATGATAGGCTTTTTAAGTACAGTTGTAGTTTCTGGCCTTCTCACAGTTCTAAAACAGTTGTGACTTAGGGTTTTAAGTACTGACATAAACCACAGATACGTTTGACTGAAATGGGGTTAAACATAAAGGATATACATCTTTCTTTGTAACAAAAAGCTTTTAAATGAGGTTGACTGAGACAACTTTTATATTTTGCTGTAAGATTATCATAGACATTAAATGAGGTGATTACTTTTGCAAAAAAAAGCAGGAAATTGTATGGCTGGATGCTGCACTTGACAATTTTTCTGTTTCTATCAGCTCACTCTCCTGTGAGAGGTACAGACTAGTTTAAAAATAAATTCGCAGATAAATAAATAAAAAGATTCTCTCAGAAGAATTTTATTTAAGCTCTCCTAAAACAGAAGAATATGCATGCTAGAGTAAGCCTTAGGGGGAAGATTAGAAGGTGGGGAAAATAGGCTGGGCCTTGCATTTTTCTAGAGGAAATGGGCCATTACACTGATTCTTCTGCTTGTAGAATTTCAGCTCTAAGGAAGGACAAGAATGCATGCCATACTTGGCCTATGTTTAGCGTTATTTTTTAAAGAGCTATTTAAGTGAAGAAAGTGTACTTGATGAGGAAAAAACCCTGTTTTCTCTGTTTTCTTTGTTGCAGCTGTGCTCTGTTAGCTCTCAGATGCACTGAGTCAGTATAGAGGTTAACACTGTGTTTGCGTGTAACGCAGTGCTTCAGTACTAGAAATCAGTTTATGCCATTTGTACTTGTATGGTGAGACAAGTGTGACCATGTTTTGGTGTTTTTTAGATTTCCTTTTTGTAGTAGAAGAGAGAATCTCATTTCTTAGTTCTATTACTCACTTTTTTATTGATCCCCGAAGCTCTTTCTGAAGCAGTCTGTGATTGCATTATTAAACTGTATTTTACAAGCTACAAGCATTAGTAGTAGCATAGGAAAGGAGATTTTGCAGGATGGATAGACGTAGTATAAAATGGCAGTAGTACTCAAGTAGGGTCAGATATTATGATCAAATAGGATCAGATAACACTTGGCATATATACCTATCCACATAATAAAGAGGAAACTTAGTAATTTTCTCATTTCACAGACTTCATCCTTTTATAAGTTTTTTTCTAATCAAAAGAATTTCTAAATTGTAATGATAACATGGATAAATTTTGTCAATTAATTTTTTTTCTTTCCCATTTAATGTAGTGTTTTGTTTTTTTTAAATACCAAGCTGCTACTGCTACTTGGTGCTTTTTACTGTTTGAAGGAGAAAGAAAAAAAAAAAAAAGTCCAGAAATACTCCAGTAGTTCTGTAGTTCAGTGAAAGCTAATCAGACCTTTTTTCTGTTCAACAGGCATTGTTTCATGGGAAATTTATTGACACTGGTTTTTCTTTGCCTTTCTACAAACGAATGCTGAGCAAAAAACTTACTATTAAGGACCTGGAATCTATTGATACTGAATTTTACAACTCCCTAATTTGGATAAGGTTTGTAGATTATTTTTTTGGTGTGTAATGTGTTACAGATTTTTTTTTGTTTATATAGAAATCATTGCCATTTTTTTTTCTTTTCATTCAGGGATAATAACATCGAAGAGTGTAACTTGGAAATGTACTTTTGTGTGGATATGGAGCTCTTAGGAAAAGTAACCTCACATGAGCTGAAATCAGGAGGTTCAAATATCTTGGTAACTGAGGAGAACAAGGAAGAATATATTGGGTAGGAAGGTGTAGATGCTGGAAAAAAAAGTGTTCTATATTTCTTCTGTTGCTCTTGTCTTTTTTTTTTGACTCAATATGTTTGCTCTTCCCCCCCTGCCCCTTACTATGTAATTCTTGGGCCTGTTATTGAAATGGTATCTAGATATGTTTTGTTATCTTGGTATACGTGATCTCTTTGTATGTTTTGATCTCTGCTGTTGCCTTTTTTCTTCTGCACCCACCTCCACCCCCCCCCCCCCCCCAAAAAAAAAAAAAACCCAAAACAAAACAAAACCAATCAACCAACCAAAATGAGACCATGAAGAGAGAAGGTTACCTGTTTTGTTATTACTTGTACAGGTGAAACTGAAAATGAGCAAACCTATTTTTAGTAACTTCAGGTAACAAATTCAGGTGGAGGGAAGACATATATTTGACAGAGGATTTCAGAAGTTTTCAGAACTTTTCTGTCACTTACGAAAGCTGAAATTCAGAATGGTGTATAGTGTGGTGTCACTTAAACTGTTTTTTCTCTTTGTTCTGTTATGTTGCTCTTTCCCGCTTCTTTCCTAATCTTATCACTTCCTTTCTTTTTCTGAACCTGTATTTCTGATTGGTCTATTCAGAGTGATCTCAAAAGCAGATGTTCACAGATCCTTTTCTGTGATACAGTGTATCCAGTGGTGTGCATAAAATTTCCACTTGCATTAGCAGTGTTTGTTTCTCAGTGAGATAGTTTCTATAGTATGTATATATATTGTGTATGTATTTCTTTATTATTCTTACTCAGAAATGACTTGCCCATTTTAGTTGAAACTTAAAAAACATTACCTCTTTCTCCAAATCTTAGCACAAACCGGAAGCTCAGAACAGAAAATTACTACTCTTTGTTAAAGCTGGAAGTAGTCTTATGCTGGAAGTATTGGGCAACCATAGTTATAGGTATTATAAGCAACAGTATTTCTTACTAATGTCTGCCTACATGGTGTTTTTTGCTCAAGAACAGAGTATTTTAAGACCAGTGAAAATTTTCTTTTCTACCATTGAAACACTAGGATTATGCACTTTTTAAGCTAAAGCAAATTTTCCATAACAAAATCATAATACCCAAGTAGCATTATTTTCATGAAAAGGCTGCTGAATTTTGATTAGTGAAAGGTTAAGAATATTTAAAAAAAAAAAAAACCTGGAATGGTAATTAAGCACATGTTGCTACTTTTACTGTTGTGTGAGTTTGGAGATTTGTGATAATATTGGTATGGTAGGTCCCTTAGAGTCTGTGGAATCATGCGATGCAATAAAGTAAAATTGGAGGGAGTGTTACCTCATGGAAACACATATGTAATCATACATGTTTGAACTTCTTCATGTTGAAAGCTAATTGATGTTTAATTTATGTTTGTTTCTTTCCGTCCCAGGCTAATGGCTGAGTGGCGATTTTCTCGAGGAGTTAGAGAACAAACCAAAGCTTTCCTTGATGGTTTTAATGAAGTTGTTCCTCTACAGTGGCTGCACTATTTTGATGAAAAAGAGCTGGAGGTGAGGTTTTCTGTTCGACATTTTTACCTTTTGCAAAGGTAATACATATGAAATGATTAAATGGATAGGTCAGCTTGAATCTCTCATCTGTGGCATGCTGCATTTGATAGCTTCTGAAACACGGAGAATTTAATAGGAGCAGTGCAGGTACATCATGGTGAAAAGCTAGTATCCATTGAGTCAGTGTTTTGTGCTGTTCAGCAGTTGGGAATTTTAGATTCCATCCTGAGTATTAAAATGTGTTTTGCAGGTTTCTATGAAGGGATCAGAATATGAGGTCACAGATGGATCTGTTGGTCATAGAAAACTTTTCTCTCTGTGGTACATGGGTAGAATTAACTTGTAACAAATGGCACAGAAGTTGATTCTGGTGTACGGTGATCGCTTAGTTTCACATACACAGTCTAGGATTGGTTCTAGGGTTATTACACTTAAGAACAGAAAGTTGGAGGAACCAGCACTGTTTGAAACTGAATATTGCAGATTCTTAATATGTAACCCAAGGGCTGCCAACAGGAAACGCTTGCGTGCATCGTGTTTACTTAACAATCAGGCTGACCTCTGATCACTGTTGGGGTTGTGGTTTGGAGCAGGAACAAAAGGTTCTGTAATACTGTGCTTATTTCTGTGCAACGTGCCAGGGTTCCCTATATATAATGAGCAGCATTTGAAAGGTTCTTAAGTTAAATGGGAGTTTTTACTGAGAAAGGACTTTGATCTATCTTATTTAGTGTTCAGTTTTCTAGGAGGCTTTGCCTTTAGCACTTTAAGCTTTCACTGCTTCTTGTAATGAATACGACTTACACTTTGCAGTGTTTTATCTTTACTAGTAGTAGCAGTAGCAGCAATATAATCATCCTCATCTTGGAATATGAGGCAAAGTTTTAATGGGAAAGGTAATATCCTCTTTAATGTAAATTTTCCTTTTATGGAAAAGGTAATGTCTTTTATTGTTGACTTAGTAGTCTGAAGAAACCAAGTTTCTGACATGCAGGCTTTCCGACCACTAAAACATATAAACAATTTTGAAGGAGTTTTGTAGACTTAGGATAAAGAAAACTCTAACTGAGGACTAAAATGAAAAAAATTACCAGTCCTTTTCTGGGGAGCAAGAACTTCCATTTTTGTTAGCATGTCTCATATGAGATACAAAATTAACTCTTAATTTATGTGTGTAGGCATGTGTATTGTCAAGTAATCACTCTCTTTTCTAGGTTATGCTCTGTGGTATGCAAGAAGTTGATTTAGCAGACTGGCAGAGGAACACTGTTTATCGTCATTATACAAGGAATAGCAAGCAGATCATATGGTTCTGGCAGGTATGTTGATCAGTAAAATTGAAGATGACTTTAGATTTTGTTTCATTTTGTCAAATGACACATGGCGTGGAGGGATGCCATCTGAATGAAGGTTCTCGCTGCTTCCTCTTTCTCTTTCCAGAGACTGAAGGGAGTTTTACTGGTTCTTAGGGAGCATACTTGTGGGTG
The DNA here is from genome assembly GCF_017639655.2 of Falco naumanni. NCBI lineage: Eukaryota > Metazoa > Chordata > Aves > Falconiformes > Falconidae > Falco > Falco naumanni. The sequence goes on from NC_054056.1 coordinate 87,826,709, forward strand.
GGAAATGGCAGATAGACACCCACAATTACATTTGGATGGCTGGGTCATGAATACTTTTTCTGTGTATGTTCAAGTGTTCTTAGCAGTGATCTACCTTCTAAATGTTCTTATATATAGTACACCTGTACATCTGAAATGCCACATATTATTTATGATTACTGTCATATTAACGGTGCCAGTCTAGGACTGACCCATTATAACTCACATTTTGATGAAACTGGATAAGAATTACTTTCAGGAAAAAACCCTCCAAAAATAGTATACGGGCTTCCAGTTTCTATGCATATCCCTGAAGAGAATTCACAGCTAGGCGGTTCCTGTCTTGTCATAAATCGCCATTTAGAGATGCTTTTGACAAAGTTCCTATAAGAAAATGATGCAAATCAGTTATTTCCTAGCTTATTTATATCATCACAATAATGTAAGAGCTGATGATACGATCTCTTTTTTAAAAACTTGGTACCGAAAGAATCTTAACCAGGAGGTCAAGTAACTTGGATATGGTGTCAACATTTCCAAAATGAAAATACTCACTTTGTTGTCTAGGTTTTTCTGAGTCAAAATTCTAGTTGTATCAGTGCTTCCTCTCTTACTGAGATGTTCTCAGTCTCCCCTCTTTTCTTCCTCTTCCCTTTCCCAGTGACTTTCTTTACAAAGCAATGCAGCTGTTAATGGATGGTGTTTTCTCTCACTGAGACTGCCACACGGAGGGAATAAATACTTCAGCCTTGAAATACCCAGAGCCTGTGGCTAGGCTATTGCTGTGTTTAATCAAAATGGCAATAGTCTTCATGTAAAGCATTGGCATGATTTGTATTTTAGTGTAGAATAAAATAGATAAAAATTCTTCTTATTTGCTGTTCCCAGCCTTCACATTGTAATGGTCGACTGCATATATTCTGAATTCACTGTCTTCTCTGTCCGCCCAGTTTCGCTGAAATCAAGAACGGTAAACTGTTCTCAAGGTGGCATCTTTTTAAACAGAAATATAACTTCTCAACAGTCTCATGGGGTTTTTTTTCTCCAGCTATGTTAAAGAATTTTATTAAGTAATTTGAATTTCTGTGCTTAGTTTGTAAAAGAAACAGACAACGAGGTTCGCATGCGACTTCTGCAGTTTGTCACTGGCACTTGCAGATTACCACTGGGTGGATTTGCTGAACTTATGGGTAAGTAAAAGGTCACAAAACCTTTTACACTGTAACTATTCCATTTGCAAGTGAACCATGCTGCAAGTGTACAGATAGCAGGAACTTCATGTACATCAGCTTGGATCTCGAAGGGCTTTTTATGTAAGAAATTCCATGAATACATTCATAAATTATTAGGAAATTAGCTTATTTCTATGAGAAGATATTCACGTAACATTGAGTAGCACCTAATGAGCTCTGTCTGCTGTATCTGAGTTGTGTCTTACGTCATACATATATCACATGTGCTAATTTAAAAAACATGTAGTTTGTTCCTTTTATCTTCTTTTCTAGGAAGTAACGGTCCTCAGAAATTCTGCATTGAAAAAGTTGGTAAGGAAACCTGGTTACCAAGAAGTCATACTTGGTGAGTTGTTACGTGTGAACTTTCTGTACCTTTAGTGGTTCTCTCTTCAGGTCTTGCATTGACTAAATCGAATGAAAACTAATTTGAATCAGTTCTCTGTCTCCATCTTCAGCGTCTTTGATTGCTCTGACATGCCAGTACCGAAACCTTTTCTTTTTACCCTGTTCTTAAATTTTGCTACTGCACTGTACACAGTTTGTCAGTATCAGATCTATCAAAAGTATGGCATCATCCTTCGTGCATAGACCTGAGAGGTGTTTCCCTAATTCTTTATGCTAGAGAATATTAAATGACTGAATGAAAGTAATTTTGGTATTAGGTGTGTACGGTTATTGGATCCACTTATACAGCAACGAGATAAATGTATAGTTATGAGAAAAATAGTGTGAAAGAAATCACAGCAAACATTCAAAACAAGGATGCTTAGCCAAGAATGCAGATACTTTCTCCTGCCAGGCTTCACACTGCTCCTGGCTTGGCATTCCTATGCCAAAGTGGTGCAACAGGTACACAGCTCCGTTTCCTGTGTACACTGTGCAAAATGGAGACCCCTTCCTTTGGCAACATTGTGATGAATATTCATCATGCTTTTAAACCGCTTCAGGGAATCCTCCATTTTACCACTTTCTCCAGCGGTGCTCTTCTCAAGTGATGATAGCAAGAGTTAAACATCCCTCTTTGTATAAGGTAACTTTGAGGAAGACACGGAGTGAAACAGAATTTTAGCTGAAGCCTTTTAGAGTGGGTTGGGGGGGGGGGGGGGGGGGGGGGCGGAACCCCAACCTATATTCAGACATGCATAGGAAGGTGAAAAATTCAGCTTTTTCATGCTCTTGCTGGAATCTGGAGATACGGCAAACTAGGATGATACTAGACTTCATAATGAGCATTTCCTTTTCTGAGTATTGTATTTTGGGCTGTCTTTATTCTTCAAAGGTTCTGGGGTTTTATCCAATATGGGAACAGTTTCTTAAAGTATACCTCTCAAACTTTGTTTTTACTGCTTCTAGAAGTGTCAAGGTAGGGAGACTGAACGATTGCTATTTTGTTTCTAATTCTTAGATCAGAACATTTTTAACTCCTACTGCAGCAGTCAAGTTCTGTAGTGTTCTACGTAGGATTTAGATAAAATTAACAAAAATTTTGGTTTTTTTCTGCTCAGTTTTAATCGCTTGGATTTGCCACCATATAAAAGCTATGAACAACTGAAAGAGAAGCTGCTCTTTGCCATTGAAGAAACAGAAGGATTTGGTCAAGAGTAGAAGTGGCTTCTAGTCAAAAAGGAGATATTACATAATAAAAGGCCCAGACAACTAAAATTGCACACTTAATTGTATATAAGCTTTTTGTTCTGTACAGTGATCTTTCTGGAACTCTAAAAGTATAATTGTTCTCCGTTCTTCCACAAAGATATGCAAAACAGTTCAGCCTTTTCTACTTTTATTTATTGCCCTTCCAAAAGACCAGAAAAAACCCCTCATAAATTTTGAAAACAGACAAGAGACTTATTTAAAATATATATAAAAATATAAATATATATACTAATAGGCTCTAGTTTTATAGAGCTTTAAGTGTATGAAAAGTTGCAGCCATTTAAAAGGGCCTGGATTTGCTTTATCTTGGCTTTATTATTCAGAAAAATGTTTAAACTGCTCTGTGTTCTCTCTTAAGAAACATCTCCAAGTTTGTTTTATTGCATGGCTGTTCTAAAAGGTGTTAAAGGCTTAGGCCAAACGTATCCTAAATATGTAGAAAGATGCTGCTGGTATTTGAGATGACAGAATATGTTGTTCTGTCAGTTTAATTTTTTTAAATACGTAAATAGCTGATATATCCCTCTCTACTGATGTAGCCAAGGTCATGAATAAAGCCTTTACTACTTGCACAAGAGTCATGTATAATAAGATGAATGTGATTTAATGTTGAAAGGAATTGGTGCCACTGTTCTGACTTATTGTAGGAGCTGAACAGAATATTTCAATTCATTTGAGCAGCATTGAAATTTGTTTACATATTACCTTGGGTTATTACCACGAGGATGTTAGGTAATCTTCAAAGAAAAAATAATAAAAGAGAAAATATTACACATTCTTTCCTTGGTCTGGTGTCTTACAGGTTTCTTTTTCTTTTGTTGTTTTTTGTTTCCCTTTTCAATCTGTGATGTCCTTTTTACAACTTTGTGGAGCATATTAATGTGAACTGAGCTGTAAGGGTATACAAAAGGTAATGTGAACTCTGCTGCTTTCTGTGTTCATGTTCAGTTTCAGTTATTGGATCTAGTAAACCCAAATAACATGAAAGTTACATAAGCTTTGCACAGATCAAAATATTCTGAAGTATTAAGTAACTCTCATTTCTCTTCAGTTCTTACAGAAATTCAAATGTACCTGAATTACATATGTCTAAAGCCTGTCATTCTTTTACGTAGGTCAAGTTTTTCCTAAGTGCACAATAATATAAAACCTTTTTAAAATTAGTTTTACTGGCATTGAGGGCATTTGCTGAACTGCAAAGATGTGTTTTACAAAAAACAATTAAAATTTAACACCTTATTCATGTCAATTATATTAAATGCTACTTTTAGCAAACCGTGCTTCCTTATTATACAGTAAAACCATGTTTAAAATCATTTGTATTATGCTTTAAATATTAACTGTAAATTGCATTACATTTAACTTATACAGAATTTTGTACACACATGAAAATGATTTCTTAGAATATGATTAAAACCACTTCTGTTAACATATCATATTGCACTGTTAAGAAGTGTACGTGCTGAAAAAATAGCTGTTAACTGTTAATGTATCTTTCCAATACAGCAACTGAATTCTGCCAAAGTTTTATTTTTCTACATGTTGGAATCTCTTGAGGCTTTGTATTCAATATGCACAGCTTACTGTGGAGCTCTTACCCTGTACATAGCTTTGGGAACACTGGCAGTGCAACAGGCCCAACAGACTGCTATCTTACGTGAGCTTTCTGCGAGTTTCACAAATTTTCACCACTTTGAGGGTTTTTCATACTACACAAAATATCTTTGCAAAACTATTTTCATAAATACAGCATTAAATTAATTTCAAGTGCAAATCCACTTAAATTATAACTTTTGCTGGTTAAAAGGGAGGAAGCTTTAAAAAAACCCAACCAACCAAATGTCAAAGGCTGGGCAACAGAAGGTGTGCGGCTTGCCTGGAAGACAGTTAAGAGGGCTAAATGTCACAGAGTTGAACTTCATGACTTTGCACTAATGAATGACTTGGTGACCCACTACCAACTGCTGAATTTTGTGAATCTGTGAGTAAGTGAAGAAATAATAATAAAAAAAGACAGCACATCACAAGAATGTAGTTGCTTTATTGTTTTGACAATTTCAGCTGTCTCAACTTCAATAACTGTGGTTTTTTTTCCTGTGGGTAGGGGTTAGTAAGCAAGGAAAAAACAAAACCTAGTGGCCTTATGTACATGATCTGTTAATTGGCTTCAAAGGACTGACTGAAAGCATGGCTTGTAAGAGAAAAAAACCAAACACAAACCCCACAACAATTTATATACTTGTGTGTGTACAGTTAACTTAGACTTTCTGGGAAATTCACTGATGCTGCATTGTGACTTTTTCTTTTCCCATTTGCATTCCCCATAATTGACCTGTACTGGGGGGGGGGGGGGAGGAAGACCGCAAAGGCTGAGATCAAACAAGGGAACCAGTGAGGTAGCACTACTTGAAGGAGCTATTGTGTAGTTTATAGGTTCTGTTTGTTCCTTTCTTCCTGCAAGCAACTCAGGTGCTCTTTAAACACTCAACAATTCTGACTTGCAATCTGGATAGCCTTCCATTCTCTGCAGCAGCAAAGGCACAGAAGGTGCTTCTGCCACAAAGCAGTTTTGTGTATGGCAGATGTGTTTGTAGTGTACAAATGCCAAAACTTTGAAGAATTTCTGAAACATTACATGTCATCCACCCTGGGACTCTGACATCCCAAAGACTTTATTTTGATGCTCTACCAATAGAAAAGTAAGAATTACTGTACCATAGCAGAGAATACCATCTTTTAACTAGTTTTGGGATCTGAGACTAGAATTAAAGCTCTAGATTCTCAGCTGTGGATTTTTACTACTGAACAATTTATGCCCTTCTCAGTCTTACAGATTGCAGTATCCTTTTCTATTCAAGCAAACACTAGGTATTTATAGCTGATTTGTTTTAGATTGTTTAACTTTCTACTGGCAAGACCACATGTATTTGATTGCCTACCATTTTTGGGTTTTAGTCCTCCTTTTCTATTGCTTAGTCAGAGTATATTGTTTGAAAAGTCTAAATATTTTCAATGTTGGATGTTTACCTTAAGTTAATTTCTTTTTCTGGTGGAAGCTCCTGCTAAAATAGTAGCAAGAACAAGAAAAAAGTTTCACTTTATCACTTTTATCAGAAAACTGTGTGCTTCCAAACTGTAGCTCCCTTGTAATGTACTGGGAGAGTGCATTTCTCCTGTCATCATAGTCTAGGGGAAGGAGCCCCTATGTCCAGCAAACATTGTGTGGCCACTAACTCCTCAGAATTCAAGGCCTCTAAATATGCAAGTAAGAATTTGTGTGCCACAGAAAACTTCTCATTGCATGTGCTGATATTTACCCATAAAAAGGTTCTTCTTAGGTGTTCCCAACTTCACTTTGCGAAGAGTGCTGTCATTTAAAAACAGAAAAGTCCAACACCAGCATTTCTGTGTGTTGGAATTAAGATTCCTTGTGCAGCCTTCATAAGATCTAATAATCTTAATCTAATAATGTATACATATACTACTCTTGAAGGCTGTTGAACACCACAGGAAGAGGACACTCTAGAAAAAAATACATAGAAAAAAATCCAGGTTTATAATTATGTTATGGCCCTGTACCTCCTTTCTTTGAAGTTATGCTACTCATGTTTCTTACTATTCCTCATACATAAGTAGTAGCTGAACAGTGTAAAGACTTAACTGAAAGCCCGTGCAACCTTTCCCTTCTAATATATATACCCTGCTTGTCCATGAAGCCCTTTATTCCCAGGTTAATCAACAGACAGAATCACATAATGAAATAGATCTTCCAGTTGACAGTTTCATTGAAACGAGATGGCAGGCTTAGGGTATACTTTTATTAACAGCTTCAATAAAACCAAAGTAGTATTTGGGGTCTCCTTCCTACTCTGCTCAAACCTGAGGCACTGAATTCCCATGATCTTGTTTCTTGTTATATAGAATTAAGCAACTCCAAAGCTTCTTTCTGTACCTGAAACAAATAAATACACTTGTAACAAAACAGTGCCAGGTAGTTACAGGCTCTTCTAGCAGAACTTGCCATGCAAGCACCCAGATGTTTCACCACAGTTCTAAGTTCAGACACCTCCTAAGACCAGCCATTTTTGTTCTGTAGTCAAGATGCTCAACACTTGATACACAAACAGGAGTAGAACCACTTCAGCCAGTGCCTTCAGTGTAATTCACTTACTATATGTAGTAAGTTTATTTGTGCTGAATACAGAGGATTAGCTCTTGATCTGCTGTAGTCCAATAGTAGCATGTGGTAAATTGTCCTGGACTTGACCATAACCGACCAACCCAGGGTTTTCAAAAGTCTGGACAGCAGCTAAGGAAGCACAAGAAGACTGTTTCTGAGACTCCTTTTACTTAGAGAGTCTGGGTAAAATCTATTAAGATTTTAATATGAGCTCTAATATCTACATTAAAAAACCAAGTAACAAAACCCCAACAAACTTCTGGTCCTGACAGGGCAAGCAGTGCAGACAACACGAGCCGGATACTGCAGACACTCAGAGGTAACAGATGTTCAGAAAACCTACTCGTGCCTGAAATTCATGTCTCTGCATGTGGCAGAGGCAATCTCTTTGCACAGGCCAGTTTCCTTCTTACTGGTCTACCAAGTCCAGTTCACAGTGAATCTTGCATTTTACAGTCATCCAGAAAATGCAGAGAAAACCACCTCTCAGCTCAGCAGCTCTGCACCCTTCTAGGAGATGAGGAAATAAGACATTTGTAGCAGGAGGCCAAGCACAGCTGCAGCAAAGCAGTTTAACAACTTGACTACTGCACAGAAATCACTACTGACTCCTTTTGTGTGGTTTCTAAAGAAAGGCAAACTTTTGTGATCACTATTCTCATGTGCCTCCAGCTACTAGGGACTGTCAGAACTGACTAATTCCATACGTACCTGAGACCACTACTCCTTTAGGCTATTAAATTCCCATACATCTTGCAAAGCAGAGGAGGAACGGAACCCTAACTCGTATTTCTACTGAAAGATGTTACTGAAGGAGCTCACGTTTGGGAGAAACAGTTCAAGCCTTACTATGGAATCTACGCAGGGAAACCTCAGTAGTGTTTTTTTTCTGAGATGTTAAGTACAAAATCCTACAGAAGTATTTCTTACAATTAGTACGTTCTGACATGTCACAGCACATTTGGATGTTTTCTGTAACAGTTACAGCATCTCATACTGCAGCTTAATGCTAAATTAATTAAGAGGTCAATCAAACATAAGAAAAATCAATGGGAAATGAGGCTTCGTTAGTCTTGATGCTAACAGGATGGTTTATGAAAGATAACTGCAATTGCTGCGGTTTATACCGAATGCAGTATTAGGTCTGAACGAGCCTCGTGGATTACCCTTCCTGGAAGTACTCTGTATATGCTTTTAGGCAGGAAGCAGATGCCTACCCATCCAAACAGGATCCTTCTGAGCAGTTCAGAAGAGTAACTGAGTGCCTCCTGTCACCGAGCATTGGGACTGGAAAGGATTGCAATGTTAACTTTTACAGATCCAACAAGTGTTTGATATATCCATGCTTTTTTCCTCCCATTCAACGTGAGTTTTAGCTCCTCCAAAATACAATTTCTACCTTTCCATTTTTAGGCACGTGAAAGCGACTCTGTGCTCACAATGGCGCAGGTTAGCTCAGATGCCTGCCTTAACTTCCAACGCCAGCTAAGGGTGAGTTGTTAGAGCTACAAATACATCATGAAGAAGAATAACAGCTCTTTATAATAAACAGTTATTTCCAAACCTTGTGTTCAGAGGCAGTTACCAATATAGTACACGTTTTTTGGTGTCTGGGTGTGATCCTGGATTATAGGTGCTGAACTACAATTTACTCTGAGTTAACTTTATAAAAAATGCCATTGCCATGATGTCATACACATTGATTACAAGATACGTTTGTACTATTGCAGTTCTTAACTTCCTACCTGTTTGTCCTCTTCTGTATGTGCAGGATACTCCTTCGCTTTGCTTAACCACAGAAGAGCCATCTTTTTGTTGTTTAACTTCAAGTATGTCTTCCCCAAAAAGAGCAAGTTCTTGCTGTAGAAATTTGGGTCAGCTGTATAGAGGCAGGAAGAAAGCTTTAAATGAGAATGAGCAGCATACTGTCAAAGCCATTTGATACTTATTTTGGAAAAGATGAATAGTATTTTGCCTTTGGATCAGTAGGAAGCCAATATAAAACTTTTACTTGCTAGATTTTGGTCTCATATGCAGTTACATTTGTTAGCAGCTTGTTAATATACTAAATGAAACTAGATTCCTCACAAAGAGCAAAGCAATGAGCTTAACATGCCAACAGTTTTGCTTTGCATATGCCGTGCTTTTCTGGACCTCGTAGCTGCAACAGGCAACACAACCAGCTTAGCAAGTATAGGCAAGGAAATAAAGGGCACATTTCCTAGCTTCAGACCACACGCATACAGGTACTACCTTAGCTCTTGCTGCACAGGAAGAAAAACTTTAAACTGTTTTTACCCACATTTAACTTTTTTCAAGGAGAGATTTAAGAAGATGCTTTTATAAAGCATGCTTTGGCTATCAGTCGTCATTAAAGACTAGTCTTGTCTGCTGTTCATACTTATAGCACAAGCTTTCTCTGCTGCTGGATCGAAGGTCAGGATTCAAAACATCCAGAGGTGTTTTGCAAGCAGATTCTGAGATGAAGTCTACTGTTCCAGTTCACAGCTGCATTACTTGACACCCAGGGTCAATTGATACACTATGAACTTTTCCTTTTAACTTCACTGATACAACTACATACAAATCCTCCATAGAACACTGTCTCCCTTTGTCTTCCTTCATCTTCAGCTGATCGGTTTTGCTTCTGGCTTCACTCTTGGAGAAATAATAGGTCCATATTTTCTTTTACATGTGGAGAGTTTTACTGCCAGATAGATTGGCACTCTGATCTAAATAGCTTCCGAAAAAATTAAAAAAAATGTGCTTTCTCTGTTGTTCTATTTAGAATACAGAGGATTTTTGACCTTCAAGAGGATTTAGAAGAATTGACTTAAAATTCCCTACTTTGCTTGCTGCTTCCCCCTGCATTCCAGTTGAATGCCTTGGGGAAGAATAGTTATCAATGAAGGTGCAAATTTCACTTTAATGCTTATTCTGACACCGCACACACACCCCCCATGTTACTCTCCGAGTTATGACTGACTGTAAGTGTGTTCAAGTACTTTGAGTTAACTCTAATGTAACAGATGTTAACTCCAATATAACAGTCTCCTGTGCTGACTAGCACAACAGGCTGTAGGGAAAGCTAAAGGTTTGTTGCAAGTCATCGTTCATAAAAGATACTATTCTGCCCAAAAAGCCAGAAGTATTACCTTCCTCTGCCATGTGGAAGTAACGAAGAGCCTGCAAAAGATAGAAGTTGTCTTTAGAATAGAGAATAAACTGAACACAGTAGTCAAACAAAAGCCTTACACGCATGCTGAACACAGCTGAAGATGGATTTCCTGTCCATGACCTTATTTTTATTAATCCAGTATGGTACTGACGGTTCTTATTCAATGTACAATCAGATTTGACATCTTCTCAACAGAACTAATACTCATCCAACTATTCCCACGCCACTTCCTCTGTAAGTACAGTACCTTGTATTTGTCCCTAGCGAATTGGACTGTTTTTCCAGTCTTCACCTTGTTAAGATAATCTTGGATTTTATTTTTACCATCCTGCATATCTTCTTGCATATCTGCATTTTTCCCCCAGCCATTTCTCATGTATGAATTTAATAGATGTATAAACGTAATAGATATAAATTTTATGATTCGGGTCATTAATGTTGACATATTTCAGGGAGAATTGGTTCCTACAGAGCACCGGTTTGTATCCTCTTCCATAAGGATAAATCTTTATGAAATCCACAAGTATTTTTCAACTTGTATCCCATCATACACATCAGAAATTTCAGTCCATTCCTACCTTTTCCTGACATTACTAGGTAGAGGGAAAATACTGTCAGAGATCTTAAAGTGTGGACATAACTACAAAAGAAACTGCACTGAAATTGCAGAAGTCTTACCAGTGTGGGTCACCTACAGGTTCTGGGGCAAGTTTGCTTCTTCAGCCACTTTAAGTGGTACAGAACTCTATACTGGACTGGCATGATTCTGCAGTATTTAAAATGGTGGCTGACTTTGAAAATTGCTTTTGCAAGAATACAACAAAACATACAAGCTTGACATTCCATTAAAAAGTTTTATCTCATTTTCAATCAGAGCTCAAACTTCTTTCTGCGCAACAGCAAGCAGCCTTCCACAATTACTTCCTAGTGACTCCTGCCCACCCCCCACCTTGAAACAACAAAACAGTGGGCCAGTTATAGTCTTTGTTTACATTAACCAGTAATAGCTGCAGCAAACTTTCCCATAACCAGTTTAATTTTCAAGCTTCTATGTATGCACAAGTGTTCAAATAAGATGCATACTGTTAGATACCCTAGAAGATACACATCCAGACAGGGTGTATGACAGCAGGAATTTTCATAGCAGAGATAAACAAAAATACTTTCAACTGAAAAAAACACACTGTATGTAGCCAGGGGATGAGAAGGTATTTTTTCATGGTAAGTAACAAAGCAAGATGCTGCTTTTCGCATGTAATATAAAAGGAAAAATTCTATAGTGCATGGTATGGCACTACCATATAAATCATCAGCACTGGAACTAGAACAATTGTCTGCAATAGATCATAATAGTAAATACAAACTAAGTTACATATAGCTTGTTATTTTCATGTAGTTTGGAAATTATTTTCACTATTCTGTGTGTGCTACAGCTGAAAAAATTAAAGATTTTTATGGGTTTAGATAGCCCTCACTCTCCTGTTATATTTTTACTTTATTAATGGCAGTTGTAAACTCACAAGTCCACACTTACTCCATAAGCAGAGGTCAACTTTGTCAGGAAAGTTAGTAAAAGTCTGTCATCAGCTCTGTGAGGGGGGAACAATAATCTATGAAACATTTTCATGTTGTACCTCTTGAAATGTGGAGGTTGGCGGTGTGGCAAATAGTGTTGCAGCTATTTTTCTTTGGTACCATGGCATTTCAGCAAAGGAGTAACACCTGGAGCAAAAGGAAATGGTTGTATATAACCTTCACATTTTTCTCTTGTTTTCAAGTAACATTCTCATATCTTGGACATCCTAGTTGTTTCCAAGAGTCACAACAGCTTCAGCCACACTGCAAGTTCTATAAGCAAGTTCTTACAACTGTACAACAAAACAGCAAGACATCTGAAGTTGCGGTGTAGCTCTGCTAAGGAAATTATGGTGTGTCTTTTACTGGGAACTGCTGTTACATCAGACGAAACTGGAGACAAGTATTAACCATAAGACAGCTTTTGAGCTTAAATTATTTTAACAATTTATATGTATTTGGTATTGTTCTAATACCTTTGCAAAAACAAGGCACAACTAAGTAATTTCACTGCCTTACCTCAACACTACCTTGTTTTTCTTAATTATTAACGTAAAGCAGACCTGCAGTATATGCCAGAAAGACTCTGATCTAGAAGAATGAAGACAAAACCCAAGAATCAAACTATGGTGTTCTGGGCTAGGCCATACTATGCTGTTTTCCTGTCTACTAAATAACAAAGGTAATCAGTCACCTGTCTTAAGAGATGCTGAAAGGATTAAACATGTTAAGTATTTAAAATACGTAGAACATTCTGAGTGTAAATGTTAAATGCTATTCACTTTATTACCCTCCCACAATGAGTATAAAAATATTATTCACTGCGTAAAATAGAGCACTCTAGAGGAGATGAAAAATTATTAAATGCAAATATGGAGGTGTTCAGAGGAGGCCAAGAAGGCATGGAATACAGATTGTGAGTTGAAATTTTGCCATCAGATGTGCCATATGATCATGCCATTAAAAGAGGTTCAATCCAGGACAGACTAGAAAGAGAAAGGAGAAAAATACTCAAGAACTGGCTGATACCAAATCCCAGTTTCAGATGAAGACACACTGGGATTCAATAAGAAGTATATTTAAATAGACAATATGGAAATATTTTGGTGGCAAAAGCAGTAATAATTTCACATTTCTGATTAACTTTTCTAATTTTCCTTAGGAACGACGTCTTAAGTACCTTCCTGAACAAGCTTTCTATCTCAAAACTGACCTTGAGGCTCATTCAGTTGGTAGCATACACTTCTGTATAGGAAAATGGACTATTGCAGTTGTTAGGTCATGTGGGAATGAGTGGTGGATGCTGAAAAATTAAGTCCATAAACTAATAACTCCGGAGCAGTAGATTGTAGTTTACTTTGACACTCAGGAGTCCAGGAGAAAACACAGAAGGTGGCTGTGGTTTTTAATATTGTTTTTCTTAAGCTACAAATACATTGGCTTTATTTATTTTCTATCTTTCAATCTTACAGTAGAGATTTCCAGTAAAACGAAGTAGCAGCTTTGGTCTCTTTCAGACCAATAACCAGAAATACTATCTAGAGTCTCTCTCACTAACACATAAAAGATACTGCTTTTAACCACACTGCTTCCACAGAATGCCCTCGTTGTATGGAAAGTTGTATTTCCACTCCCTTTGCCTACTATGTAACAGTGATTCTTGGTACCAATACCGTTGAGCACTAAATTAAATTTCCCAGATTTTTGTTAATACATATGCATTTATAAGCTGCCTTTATTTAAATATAATTTTTGAAATACAGTATAATGACAGATAATGAAGTATTTTAGGAACACATCTCACTTTTGATGGCTTTTCACTAAACACAGATTGTATGAAGTTGCAGCCATCACTGAAATTCAGTGTAAATTACAGAGTTTTGTCTCTATTCACACCAGTAGAACAAAATGAGTAGTACTCTGATGTCTGCTATGGGAAAATACTTATGTCTGCAAAATGAATTTTTAACAGTTCCATACAGTAAAACAAATAAATTGAATAAACAATTCATTTTCATCTTTTTGAACTGCATAAGAATTAACGGCCAGACTTTTTCAAGGCATGACACCCTATATCCATCCAATAGGTTTTCATGTCTGCATCAACTAAGTACAAACCACTGAATTATTCCAAACATTTCTGCAATTCATATAAGACATCTAATATTCTGGCATTTTTTCTTTGCCACATGCTAACTTTTGTTTGAAAATACAACTTACCAAATGCCTATAAGATGAATTGTTGTAGCATCTTTTGGATTCAGCTCAATGGCTCTCTAATGAGGGGGCGGGGGGAAAACACAAAATATAAGAAGGTTTTCTGCCACACTTGGATTAAAATACATTTAAAAAGTAGAGTTGTTATCCTACTGTTAATTAAACCAGATTAACAGTGTGTAGAATTTCAAGGTGATACGGTATTTATTCTGTGCACAACTAAATCGGCTCACCTCCAAAAAACTGAACACATGGAAAGAATTGTAAGCACTTCCGTTTAGTAGGTCATTAAGTGTTTCACGTAAGACTTGGCGTGTTCAGATTTTGGTATAATTTCTGGTGATATAAAATAGTCCTTTTATCTCCTCCAGCATTCATCCTTTACTGCTATACAATCCACAGTTAAAAGGACAGCCACACATCCATTTCTCAACAGCACAGTTACATTTTATCTAGTCTTAAGAGGTGTCAAAAGCACTTCAGCCATTTCAAGGCTCCCTTCTATAGGGACTTAGTTTACAGCAGATTATTTGTACTCCTTGTTGCTGGGGCATTAAGGACTGTCACAGTAATGCAAAAATAAAAGTGTCACCAGGATATTTGAACGGAAGTACACTTGCAAGTTTTCACCAAAAAATAGTTCACAACTGTCACACAGTCTACCTACTGGATGCATTAATGCTGTCATATGCAAAAGACTGTTTACACTACCTGGAAGTGCTCTTTGATAACAATGGCATTTCCAATTTTAGTCTTGATTCCTTCAAAATCTCCAACATCACTGAGGCAAATTCCATACCACTGTAATTCCAAGAACAAAAATAAAACATTTAATACAGCACTATAGCTATTAAGAGTGTTCTTTTTTAAAAAATAAACCAAAACCATAACAGCTGCTGCCACCACTAATGACAAATAGCAAGAAATACTTGTTACGAATAGGTCAGGCAGCATCAGAGCAACCTGCTGGTCTGCATGCATAAGGGAATCAATGTCCTTTGCCACCTCTCTGCCTGTGAGAGAAACAGCACACACACACAAACACAAAAAAAAACCAAACCCAAACCCCCAAAAAAACAACCAAAAAAAAGCAGGATAAAGGCAGAGCCTGAAATATTTCCAGTGAAATTGTAGAGCTACTATTGTGCACAGAAACAGCATGCTGGATGTGAGGCACGTACAACATGTTTAAGGCTACATCGGAGAAGGATGAGGTGATTGATTACACCAACTGTAATCAACCTGATCAGTCACCTCTTTCCATGGTCCTGCGCACATTTAACACGTGCCTGTTTCCCGTATAGAGGAAATTTAGCTGCAAAAGTCTGAACTCTGATCTTCCAAAAAAGTTAGGGAATATTAGAAGTCTCTCTCATTCTCAACTGAAAAGTTAAATTATGCTAAAGTTTGCTGAATTGGCACAATGACATTTGTTCCAGTTTCTACTGGCAGAAATTAAAGAACAAGATTTCAGTTAAGTTATTTTGCTTGGCTCACCTTGTGCGCTGCAAAATTTGATTCATTTTTTTCAAGTGCCTTTTTTGCACACTCAAGGGCTTCATACGCCAGTTGTCTTTTTTCCTCTGCAGAAGTACTACTAAGCTGAGCTAGATCCCGTGATGCCCGCGCCAGCCGCCACAACAACTCTGCATCATCACTAGTTATGAACAGAAACACTAACATTTTAAAGCAATAATGGAAACAAAACAAGCACAGGTCTTAAACCAGTCTTTCAAGTGGTATCTCAAGTGGGTGATTAGACAACACAGTATCTGTCATTCTATGCTATATACAACCCCAAGGTAACCACAAATGAAAGCCCTCCATTAGACTGCCTGACAATACCTTTGTTCTGCAATTCAGGTCTATGAAGCAAACATATCTCTAGGAAAGGACTTTGTTTTCTAAAAAAAGATGCAGATTTAAAAAAACCCCACAGTACCAGTCAAAACACCAGAAGGAAAACAAGGGACTACTTTGTACTTAGCTAGACAGTTTTTTTTCCCGGCATTCCACTGATTTGATGTTCATGTTTACTAAGAATGTTTAAAACATTATGCATATTTTTCCCTATAATCCTATCTAACTAATTAAATTCTTCCCAGAACAACAGTGATAAAACCATAGATTAGCCACATCACCACCACATAAAGCTGTACATTTATATATTTATTTATATCACTACCTCAAATGGTGTATGGTATATTATAGCTAAAGATAAGCAATTTTAAGCTTTATTATTTTAACATTTTGTTTTGAAACACTGCTTGCACTTTAGCTAACTACCATTTTAATTTTGGCTCACTATTTTAGTAGAGACTTTAATATTTAATTTAAGTTTAGAAAGTCTTTCAGAGGTTCTGGCTATCCCGCTATAGAAGTCCTGCTCCCCACCCCCAGCAAAGGAATACTGAACTCAAAACTACCAGAAACTAAAAATATTAAAAAGCATACATGAGTTACTGCTAAACTCACAATGTAAGTCACTGCTCAGAGTGCAACACTCCTGCTCTAGTTAACACTGTAACACAAAACTAGCAGACTCATTTTTCAGCCAAGTCACAAAAACGTTAGTACTGCTACTGAAGTCATTACTGCTTGCAGAATAGTTAGTATTGCTATACAGCTAGTAGCAAGCTTACACCTTGCCTATGACGTTGTGCCCCTTACAGGCTAGGGCCTTCATTTAACTTCCCAGGCTTTATACTTGGGCCCCTGGGAAGAACAAGGGAGGGAAAATCCCAAAACCCTGAAAACAACTGAACAGTTAATTTCCTCCAGAAATGTTCTAGGAGTGAGACACCTTGTCTCCTCCAAAGGAATGGACTCTTCAGTCTGCAATGGATTTTCTGCTTATTCCTTAAACAGCTTGTCCCAGTTCACTTATCAATAATGTTTTGTGCTGTTGGGACATAACTACATGAGTAAAGAGCTTTTTTTTTTTCCAGACTCAAATCCTAACATGAGACAAATGAAAATAGAAAGAACCACTGGTCAGCAATGAAAAGGAAATGAAACAGTAACTTTCAAAAATTTTCAGTACCTGAATTCTAGGTATTTTGATCATTTAGTAAAGTGTAGACACATTGTAATTTTTTGCGTTATATTTTAAAGGATTCCTAAAGTAAGAAAACAAACAAGCAAAAAAACCTCCTTTGCAGAACTGAGAAACTTGAGTGCTAACCTTCTCCTTCTACAGCAACCAGTCCTTTCTTCGTTCACTTTTCCATTTGGAGGAAAAAGATCAAAAGCCCTTCTTTCCTACTTACATAAGGGTAAAAAGCAGGGTTCTCTATCATACCACAATGAGCACATTAGTTAAAAAATTGACAACAGAAGAGCACAGAAAAGTCACAGTAATGTCTCTATGCAGTCAAGTACCTATTTTTATGCTGAATCAGCAACCGATACAGCTTTTCAGTTTCTCCACTCCCATACAGGTAGTCTGCTTGCTCTATAACTTCTTCCACTTAAGAAGGGATTAAAATGGTGGAAACAGAAGAACAAATAACATATAATTAGGCTGTTATAGCAAAATCAAAACATTTTTGAGCAAGACTACCTAGCTGAAACACACAGAACAACCTAGCTCCTTTTTAGGCCATCTAATTACAACTTACATGCACAGCAGGATTGAATAAGCTACATTTGCAATGAACAGCTAGGAAGACAAACAATGCTAAATACACATGTCTCTCATGAGACTACAAAACAGCAACAAACCTTTGGATGTTTAACAGATTTAACATTCAAAAGTGTCTTTCTCAATGTATCAGACTACTAGAAGCAAGTTGTTTGCTTCTTTGTGAAAATGGCAGAAAAGTAAAAAAAATATAAATAAATTACAAATATGACCATGAGGGCAAGTGCAGCAGCGATCTGAAAGTAACAAAATCCCTTCATTAGTATATGTACAGAATTTAAATCTATTAATAAAAATGAAAAAAAAGTATTCTTCATTCTCAATATGGTTCCATGATTTCGCCAGTATATGACTGCAGATTGAGTGCCTATCTTAGTTGCCAAGCCAAAAATGAAACTTCGCTCAAAGGTTTTCTAACTAAAGTCCTTGATTTTCAGAAACACAACTCCAAAAAATACAGTTAATCTACTGAAACCTCTCTGACTTCAAGATACTAAAACGAAAAATAACTTTGAAAATCAGAATTGGCTTTCTGGACTATCATTTTATGAACTAAGTAAGTACCCATCGTTCTTTACGATACTTCAAAAATTTTTAAACACAACAGATGGGGAGTATGATTTCTACAGCTGGTTGAGTATAATAATATATAAAGAAATATGTATACGGTATGTAAAATAGCATTCCAGAAACGGACATATCAAACACCACACAATGCAAGATTCTATCATGAGAACAGATAGAATTAGGAGGAAAAATACACAAAGGGAAGCAGGTAGATAATTCTATTGAAGTATATAACCATACAGGAGAAGATCATACTCTGAGTTTACTCTTCTGCCAACATTAAACAATAAAAAAATTACTTTTAAGTCAAAAGCTTTGTGCAATTTCTTACAGAACTTTCAGCTGTGCTTATTGTCTCTTTGGTACCTAGGTCCAAGATCCAACTTTTAAGTCAAAACATAAGCTCTAACCCCCACCCCCAACTTCATAAAAATTAATCGTGTTTATGTGCTTTCTTTTTTCAAGTTATCTACTGAATATGATAGTCAGTTTCACAGCAGCACAGTTTTACTTATAGAAGAAAAAAACCACTAAAGGCTACTAAACACAAACCCCTCTTCTTCAGCTTAAAAAGATCCTAGGATAAAAAAATCACTGAAGATCAGGAGAGCATTCTGGATAATTTTTAACCTTGCCATCTATCAACTATTTCAAACATAAGATAATGGTCTACATGGACTTTGGATTTTAGTTTCCAAACTTATCCTCCTGGTCCATCTTCAGTATTATTTTCAGCGAAACATTATGTTTGCTTGTTGAGACCACCTGAACACAGCTAATGACTAAATGCTCAGCACTCAATCTTCTGAACATACTTCCCACCAGGTGTTCTATGTAAATTACTGGACTTTCATTTCTTTAAGAGTATTTTTCACTCATTTCTTTTTTACTCTTATTTTCACCATATCTACTAATTGTCTTGCATGGAAAGCCCATTAACATTGTTTTTCTTGGCTATGTAAATACCAGATTCAAGTGAATGCCCTAAAAAAGACCAGAGGAAACTATGTAGTGTTATTTATGTTCCTAATGGGCAATTTTCTTATTAGCATATTGGGTCACTATCTTAAACCTATTCACTGAAGTTCCTTCTGTTACAGCAAATTAAACAGGTCCTTATCTGTTCAAAAGTCTATTGCCTCAATTTTTATTTCTGTAAGCATAAACATCTAAGATGTTCCTCTCTGAGATACAGCGGAACAAGTTATGTGAACTGACTACTATCTAATCTGCACAGTACGCAAACATTTCAGTTAAGCTTATTCTCCATTCAGTTAGGTTTACTCTCAAAAACCCTTATGTACCACGCAATAAACGAGTTCTGAGTCTGAAACAATATCCTCTTTTAAGATAGTATTACTTTTCTTCCAGTAGTGAGACTATCTTTATTCAGATCTTGAAAAGTACATTTTACCACTTGTTCTCTTTTCTGGTAGGTAAAGCAAGGCTTTACTTCCCCTTTTGCAGTATGAAAAAAAATGCAAAACATTTATCAAAATTATTTGAAATACAATCTCAGTGTTGCTCGGCTAGATTACGTGGGAATCACAGTGTTCATATTGAAAACCTCAACTAAGATTTCTAGAAGCTGATTTAAGGTTTGATCTGCATTCCTAACTGAACCTTATCTGCCTAGGTTATTTAAAGGTTGGGCAGCACATTAGGTGTCATACACCTTTCGTGTGTGCTATATCCTAGACAGGACGAGCTACTCGATCTGCTTTCAGTGACAATGGAACGAATCACTTGTTAAACAAGACTAACTTTCAAAAGCATCCTGCCATGGAAACACACTGCATGCAGTCCTAAGGGAAAAAATCAAAAGCATTACACCATTTACCTATGCAATTCTTGCACTAAAAAAATTAAGTTTTGCATTATAATAGCTTGTGTACTTCAAAATTTGAAAATATTACCTTTGAAGCTTGCATGAACCTCAACAAAGCCAGAAATCAGCTTGTGAGCTTCATAAAAGAAAAAGGCCCCCGTTGAAAGCAAAAGCCCCCTTTGAAGGCTTTTTCTGAGCACCTGCATGGGATAAGATATGTATTAATAAACAGTCACTCTGACTTAAAAAAAGAGGTTTTCTCATCGGTAGCACCAGCTGTATTTCAGATTCTGAACCGAATAAAGACCTTTAAATATTTTTTTTAAAAACTGTGTAAGAAAAGAACACATCATCAAGAGGGTTATTTTCTTTTAACAGAGGCTAGTAATTTACGTTTTAAAACAGAAGAACAGAGCACTAGACTGAAAACGAGCCATAAATATGGAGCAAACACCGGGTAAGAAGCAAAAAAGCCACCTGCGTGTTTCAAACGCGCACAGGGATACCGGCTCTTGGAAAACGAAGCCGGCCCTTCGCCGCGCCCCCCCGGGCGCCGGGGTCCCCGCAGCTGCAGCTGCCCCGCCGGGAGCCCGGGCAGGCCAGCGCCCGTCACACGCCCTGGGAAGCCCTGGGAAGCGGCCGCGCCCGCCACCCCCCGGGAGCAGCAACGCGGGTACCTCGCTCTCGCCGGCCCCGCGGCGGGCACCGGGCCACCCCCGGCCCCACGGGCCGCTCGTCGCGCCTCCCGCCGGGCGCCGAAGCAGCCTCCCCAGGCAGGCGGGGCCGCCGCAGAAGGGCCGCGCCACCGCCAGCGCCGCCATCACAACAGTCTTCGCCACCCAGCGCCGCCCCCCGCCCGCGCGAGGAACCGGTCCGTCCCTCAGCCCCGCCCGGGTGAGGGGGGAAACCAGGGCAACAGCCGCCCGTTCCCCCCGGCGGCCCGCCGCCGCGCCGCGCGCCAGCCATTGCCGCCCGCCCGGCCCGAGCCGCGCCCCGGCAGGACGCGGAGGGGGTGGGAGGGGCGTGTGCGCATGCGCCATCGCCGGCGGCCGGCCCGAGGCGGGGCGTGCCCGGTTGGCGTGGGCGTGGCTGCTGCGGGCGTCGGGGTCCCGCAGCCTTGGCGCGGCTGGCGCCGGCCCCGGCGGGTGAGCGGGGACCTGGGCCGCGGGGGGTGAGGGGCCCGCGGCCGCCGTGCCGCTCCTCAGGGCGGGGCAGGCCGTCGTCCGCGGGCGAGGCAGAGCGCTCGGGGGCCTGGCGACCGCGGCCGGTCGCCTGGTGGGGCCCCGTTGTCTTCCCGTGCCTGAGGGGCAAGTCCTCCGGCCGTGCTGGCCGTGTGCCAGCCCGCTTGCCGCGGGGCTTGCGCCCCCTCCGGCTCGGGTACAGGGAGCCGATGCCTTCCGGGCGCCCTTCCTTCGGGCTGCCGTGCCGCCCGCCCCGCCCCACCCCTCCGGCAGGCGAAGGCGAGGCCTCGTCCGGCGGAGAGACGGCTGGGGCAGGGAGGGAGGGAGGCAGCTGGGAGGCAGGGCAGGGCTGGAGGCGGCGGTTGTCGCCGCGGGCGGCGGCTGTCCCAACCGTCTCCTCTTGCGAAACGCCCCCTCAGGTGGCTGGCCGGCTTCCTGCGCCGCGACACGGGCAGCTCGCTGCGGGGGACTGCACACGGACTTCTGCGGAGCTCGAGGAAACCAGTCGTGTGATCCGCCGTCCCTCAGGTAGCGAAACTCTGGTTTAACTTCACTTTCTAGTGAAGTGAAGGCTGTACGCCACGACGTTTACGTCCCGGGTGGCCATCCCTGTGGCGGTGCAATGCTGCTCTGAAAGGTGCCCTCACCCTTTAGGAAGGAGACTGTCAGAAATCGTCGTCGTCCCTAAAAACCCACATGTTTTTCTTCCTGAGCTGCTGTTGGAGTGGGAGGTTGGGTTTGCTTTCTTCATTGCAGCTGTGTGTGTGTAAAACAAACCTTAGCTGACATGCGTGTTGTCATAATTTATTCTTCCACTAGGGAAAAGTTGAAATATGAAAGCTTTTCAGTTTTGCTTCCATACTCTTATCTTCAAAGCCCGTTAAGTGTCCTCGAGGTGATAGGCATCACCCTGCCTCCAAAACTTAAACCTGTTTGTTTTCTTGCGAGTTTTATGTCCCGGAAAGTTCAAGTTAGAGATATTTCTGTGGTGGCATAAAAAGTTTATTTAGTAAAAAAATAATTAGACTCAAACTTAATCCCAGATTTTTTGGGTTTTTTTTTAATTGAAATTTTAAATTTTAACTTTATATATGTATAATTGTAGAGATAAGATGTTTCAGAGGGCATGCAGAACACCAACAAGCACTGGAAGACAGCAAAGTAAGCAAGATGGATGTGTAGGGGAGCAAGGAGAACCAGACAGGGGTCTTTTTGTTTTTATGTTATGGTGTTGGGAAGAATGTAGCGTTTTTCCAAAAAGTATGTTTGTGTTATCTGTGTATCGCGGAATTAATCTATAGAAATCCATTATTTGTGACTGTTCAACTAAGTTTAGTTCAGATGTTGAAAGCAAAAGTCCATTTCTGCTAAGCTGAATAACTAAGCCATTATTAAATGTCACCTGCCAGAATTCCATGGCTAGCAGTGCTGTACCACAGTGTTTTTACAGCCGCCTGGTAAGTCCAAGGTGTTAATGTTTCTACAGAGTTCAAGGCTAGAGGGAAGCCATAGTAGCAGTTCTGTACAAACAACAGCAAAGATCCTTCTTTTACAGCTAATAAAACTAAAATCTCAACTCTACAGATAGGTTAATGTTATTAGCTGGGATGGAGTTTAATTTCCCCTCCTCCCTGTTATGATCTAGAACCAGATGCTGTCATTGCCATGATTTCCTTTAGGAAATCCACTGGGGACAAAGTTAAGTAGTAAGATATGTTTTTCCCTTCCTTATTAATTTTGTTAATTTTTCAGTGAAAGTCAGGATGCTCTTCCAACATAAATAATACATGATTGAATTAGTGTTTGTAGGCATCAGTTCCTATTAAACACAACAAAGTTACTTCAATTCTTGTATCAATTAGGCTAAGATTAGTAGTCTTAATGATTTGGAACATTTGCTTCCTAATTTCTTACGTGGTTGAAAGAAGACTGTATCCTGTAGATCCTTCCCATCTTGTAGGTGGATCAGGTGCATGTGTTCACTCAGTGCTTTGTCCAAGGCACCAGTTGGAGCCAGCCAAATTAGATCCAGCGGTGGCATCTTGCTTCTGGTGTTTCTCACATCCCGTAGGGTTATTATGAAGTCCTCATGGTAGGTGATAAGCACATGTGTAATAAAATAATGAGAGATGGTTACAGGGCATAGCATGTTTGCTGTGTGCCTGTGTTCAGAGCCAGTGTCTATGTACACACAGAGCATGTGTGATGCCTGGCAGGCACAGTGAATGCAGAGTGCAAGTACCTGCTATGATACAGAATTGTGTGAGAGCTGACTGGAGAGCTCTTGGATTGCCTACAGGAAGGTTTGAAATACAGCTGTGCTATAGTAAAGTGTGATTTTGTGATTGTCAGTTTCAAGTTAGTGTTGTTTATACTGAGATACAAAATTATATGCTAGACCATTGTGGGGTAGTGTTTTTATGGATTTTTCTTAGACAGCCTTAAGCAGTGTGGGAAATCATATGTTTTGTAGCGCGTAAGCCACATTGGGAGCTTGCAAGCCACTGATTTTGGTCTATTTAGTTGAAAACACTGTCACCTTACTGAAAAAAGAAAAGCATTAAATGAATAGGAAAAAAAGGTAATCCGATCTTTGTTCTTAAAGGCTTGAAGGGCTTTTCTTGCTGGACTCTTAAAATATTTAATCTATATTGTACTTTGTTCTCTCGCAAAGGCTCTGAGTTTCCCATAAATAAACTTTACAGTGATGCTGTCATGGACTCATAAAACTGTTGGACAGGTTTTTTACTTTTAAGAGGAGCTGTGTTTCCTCATATGCATTCAAACCTGGTACTTTGATTGATATGTGGGAATAACAATTCTTGGTTTTCGTTTCCTTTCATTTCACATTTTTAATGCTAGTATTGAAGCTTTAGCCTTCTGCTGAGAAGCCCAGAGGCAGACCTCTGAGGTAAGTTACCACAAACTCATTTTTCAGGACTGGTATTTGTAACAGTGGAGTGTCACAGCATGCCAGAATTCGAATGGACTGTAAGAAAGAGTAGTCTAAAAGATGTGATCACTTGCCTCTTGTTTCTGTAATAAAACACAGCAAGTTTTAGTGAGATACAAGTGTTTTTTTCTTCTGGATAATGTTAATTATGTGAAGGCAGTGGCTCTACACATAAATTGCAACGAAGAGTATATGATTTATGGTTCTACTCAAATTACATAGTTGATTGGTTGTTTTCCATAAAATAATTGATATAAAAATACTCTGATAAAACATACATGCAGGAAATGCATTTTCCCCTGGTTGAGTGCCATCTGCTTAAAAAAAAAATTGAAGTCATGAGATCTGTGTTTCTTGATTTTCTTGTTCAGGGCACAATATTGCCTTTTATAATTATCTCACTTGGATCTAAACATTACCCTAAATTCTTAAAATTATTATGTGTGAGGAGGATGCTGGAGAGAACCTTTAGCATTGAAGAGGTGCCTAAACAGTGAACATGCATATTCAGGAATAAAAAGGTGAACAGAAGGATATTTAGAAATGGCTGTTTCTAAGTCATCTTGTAAACAGGCATCCATAAGAAGTAAAATAAATAGTTTCTGGTCTGTACAGTGGGATTTTTGTAAAAATAGAATTCTAAATATGTTCTTTGGCAATGTGACTTTATGGTAGATTTTTATATATAGGAAGTAGCTACAAATAATTGCCTGACTTGTTACACCAGTGTGCTACCAATCCAGTAGATAAATATTTGAACTGCCTGGGTATGATGAAGCTTGTATAAATAGATGATTCATTTCCTTAGAGAAATCAATGTCTCCCTTCTCACATGTCTTGAATATTAGCTCTTACTTTTGTTTAGCATGATCCCCAGTAAAATGAGTTCTGTGGTCATCAGGGTTTTATCAGCATAATCTCACTTATTCAATTAAGAATGGTACAATTCCTTTGTCCATACTACGTAGCAAATGTGAGAAGAATCAGCTCACTCTCCAGTTTTTTTCTGATTCTTCAAATACAGAACAATTCAAGGTGAGATACGTTACTTTGAGCTGCTTCTGTTACTCAGCTTGTCAGCACATCAGCTAATGCCACAGGAAAATTTTGTTAGCTGTTGCCTGTGAAGAGAAAAAAAGAGGAGCCAGAATTCAGATTTAGAGGTATAATTTTTAGAGAAGGCTCTCATTTTCAAATGCAGTGATGAAATTAGGTTATGAAACAGCCTTACCCTTTGTAACTTTATAAGAAATGTCAGCTGCTTTGAGGTGGTCTGTTTCATTGAGAATTGAAGGGTTACTATGAGATATTTTGAAAATACATATTTATATACATGTAGACCAAGATCACTAGAAATTGTGTTGCTCCTAGCCCTGCCAGTGGAAAGAACCATCCATTTGTCATAATTTCGTTGTTCTTGCAGCAGAATAGGCATTTTCTGGCAGTATGATGTCATTCTCTGCTCTTTGGATATGTAACTCTTAACAAGGAGATGTTAGAGAACTGTGCTAAGATTATGGGTTGAGCAGGTTATAGTGTCAGATGGATGTTGTCTCCCAAGTTACTTTCATTTAAATCTTGTTTTGTCCATCTTTGTGCCAGTTCTTCACCAGAACCCTTCTTGTGAAAGGCTGTTGCAAGAAGTGCTGTTATTGCTTGGTCTGCAATAGAAGAGGTTCTAAGTCATATAGGCCTAGAGCTCTTTACTACAAACACTTTGCAATAAGTGGTATCTTGGTCCTGTCTGAACAATTGCATACACTGAAGTTCAGGACAATAAAGCTTCATATGCATTATTTTGGGTTTAAGCTTGGTTCATGACTTTCATTTTTATAGTCTGTCTGTCTATTTGATTTATTTCCTTGTTGTTATCTGCCCAGGTTTGTGGGAAGTAATAATCCAAGAAGGGCCAGAGCACTGTTTGTATATGGTACAGCCTTTTTCATTCTCCTCCACAGGTCATGTAAAACGCTTAAGTGTAACATTATATCTAGAGAATTAGCTGATTCTTAGCAAGTTCTGAAATGTTTCCCCTGCTTTTTTGCTGTCCATCTGGGCCCTGAGGTGACTACAAAATACAGATTTTTGGTCTATTGTCATTTGTAGTTCACAGGAACTGGGAAATGTTCAATGACAGCAATAGCTTACATCAGAACAGGTTTGAGACTTGTGACTAGAGGCAGTGATGCCAAACCCAGCTACAGCAGTGCTCATTTTATTACTCTTTCTGTCTTCTTGCAGTTATGTACTTCTGCTTGTCAGATTGGGAAGCACCTACAGTTATGAACATACTGTACTACACTGGAAGGTTATCTGGTCAAGCCTGTACTCTCCTCTGGTATTGCATGGTTGGCAGGATTGCTGCAGTCTTGACGGTTCCCAAATGCTCTGTTAGAAGATTATTCTGATAATAGATCTATTCCTTTCCAGGTGGAATGTCTTGTTTACAGTTTCCATTGAAAAGCAGACATTGGCTGGGTTATTTGGTGGACACGACTTGTCTTCAGTAGAATCCTTAGAAGAATTCAGAGAACATTATGACTGGTGGAACTGCAAGACAAGACTAGTCCTTGACTTATGGTTTTGCTTTGACAATGTCAGCTCAAGCAGCAGGATTTTTAATATACTTAGTTGACATAATCATGCTCTTGAGCAGCCTAGACATGTCATAGGATCAGGAACAGGTGTCTCCTTTGTCACCATACATTGCTGTAGTTCAGAGTTTGGATATTGCAAGTTCTGCCATACAGTTTATATAGTAATTTTCAGTCTTTTCCTATCCAGAATTATTGGTGCTTTTTAAAATCTTGATATGCTCTTGCAGTCATAAAAACTATTTCAATAAAAAGGACTATTGAGCTGTCATCTGGCCTTGTTCTGGTGTGTTTTATGTCACTTTATGATGCCCCCTACATGGAAGACAAACAGTTGATAGCTTGAAAAAAGCAGAGGTTTTAATTGTATTTGGCTAATGGGCAGCAGTCACTTGGATAACAGTAATTAATTAAATAAATTTCTCATGTTATGCGATGTTACTTGTTACTGGAAGTGAAGGATCATTTTACCAGAGCCCAAGCAATATCATCTGTCCATGTGAAGTTATTCCGGTGTTCCGAATGTGCAAGTAATCCAGTCGTGTCTAAAATATTTTGCATTCAATTTGCCTACTAGATCTGATAGCGTGTTGTAGAATTGTATTTCAATAGTAATGCACTAGTGCAGCTATGACTGACTTCCACCATCCTGAAGAGACTGCAGTTTGCCAGCCTCTGTATTGCATCAAGTCTTCAAAAAAAGCATTCTTACTTACCTGACAGTGACTGATCTTTGAGGGAGTTTATCGTGTTTAGGAATCCTATCACCCATCTCCCAAACCTGTTTTGGAAGTTTTCAGGTAACACGGGCTTTCAGATGTGAGGAGAATTTGGTGGAGTTGGCATAATTCTTGCTTTTGTGCAACATGGGATTACAAGGATTTGTGAAAAATATGCAGAGCTTCAACAGTTACTGTTTTGGTTTTGCTGTTCAAAAGAGTACTGAGTTCACACATGTGAAGCATGCGTGTGCCCTCTGCAAGTTCTGTAGTGACTGCAGTGTTGTAAGAGAAGTATCTGGTGTTTACGTACCGAGTTTCAGTACTGCAAATACTGTTCTGGGTTAATGAGATAAGTCTTTTTTTCTCACTAGTAAGTATTTTACTAACTTTCAATGTTCATAATATTACTGAAAATCAGGTTGTATACAGCTAATATTGATGCCTAATAGTCTCAAAAACTCTGGGGGAAATGCCTTGCATTATTTTTCATCTTGAATCTTGCAAATCTGGAAATAAAGAGATTAAAGGACCATCTCAGGATTTGGGAAGTTTTGCCTTTTTAGCTGGGTTTCAAGTTGAGCAGCCTCCACTTGGATAAATGCTTGTTCATGTTATAAATTGTATTTTATCTAACATGGATGAAATTATTATGTCTCAAAACAAGAGCGTTTGCATTTCAGGGGAGGGAAGCAGCTTATTAATTCTTCCTTTCTGTGTGTATTTGTACTGGGTCGGGCTGAGCCCCAGTACTGTGCTTGTATTGGTGTCTAGAAAGGTGTTGATAACACGCCATTGTTCCGGCTATTGCGGAGCAGCGCTCGCAGAGCACCAGGGCTGTCTCTCCAGCCTTTCTCGCTCACTTCCCCTCCCCCTTATAGGCTGGGGGTGGGCAAGATCTTAGGAGGGGAAATAGCCAGGACAGCTGACCCAAATTGACCAATGGAATATTCCGTACCATATGGTATCTGCTCAGATATAAAAGCTAAGAGAAAGGAGGAGAAAGCGGCAGGGGCAGGGATTTATTATTTGCTACATTTGTCTTCTGGAGCAGCCGCTATGCACACTGAAGCCCTGCTTCCTGGGAAGTGGCTGGACATCACCTGCTGGTGGGAAGCAGAGAATGACATCTTTTGTTTTCCTTCACTTCCACGTATGCAACTTTTACTATTGCTTCATTAAACTGCCTTTATCTTGACTCACAGGTTTGGGTTTTTTCCATCTTATTTTCTCCCTCCCTGTTCTGCTGAGGAGGGGAGGGATAGAGTGGCTTGGCAGGCACCTCGTGTCTAGCCAAGGTCAACCCACCACAGTGTTAAAGGGCGTTTTTTGCGCAGCACTTTTTTTGCTAAATCTGTTCTTATCCCACATTAGGTGCGTAGTGGGAGAACAGAATTTATGTATTCACATGAGAAAGTACTCGCGTAAGAGTAAGTGGGACATGCACACACACATACACAGGCTAAGTAGAAAAAGCTGATCAGATTTTTAGGTTGACTGGATGCCATCCATTTACCAGTGATTTTTGGAAACGTTTCTTTAACAAAAGAAATGTGGCTACGGGTCCCTTGGGGACTTGCAATAATGACTTTCAGGGAAGTAAGAGCAAGAAAATTTTGACTGTTTTGAGAAATGTGTCTCAATTCAAGTCTGAATTCTGTTGAATTTAATGAAAACCCTTCCTATTTGCTGTTGCAGCATCAGTGGGTATTAGAACATCATTTTGTCAGCAGAAAGTTGTTTTTCTGGAAACGGCCATTAAGGAGTCATGCACTGGCCTGTACTGGATTCTATGGGCAAAGTCATTGACTGTTAATGAGCTCTGTCTGGCAGCCAGGAAAGCAATACGGAATGGAAAATACCAGTATAAAAAGAGAACCAGGAAAAAAAAGGGTCAGACTGCTTTTTAGAAAAGTGTTTTGTAAGGCTAAAAACCATAGTTTTAAAAACAATTTAAGTGCTTAGAACTTCAAGCTTCGCTTTTTTTCCCTCAAGCACAGTGACTGAAACTTGGTGAACTCATGGGAGCAAAAGATACTTCAAGATCGAATCAGGTTTATGTGTTTGGGATGTGCAGGAGGATTTCTATGAATCTGACATGATTCCTAAAACCAATGTATATGCATGGATGCTTCAGTGGTTCCTTTACAGATAATTTGTATTTGCTTTAGTCTCCGAAAGGTCCACCTCTAAGATAGCAAAACAGATATGGAGAGATGATGTGTGAAGTGTGCCCTAGTGGAATAGAAGAAGCCTCAGGAAAATTCCCTCAGACCACAATGTTTACCTTCTCCTCTTTTCAGTTCGTTGTTCCTCTTTTCCATGTTCCTTTCCCTTTTTGCCTCTAAGAAATTCACGAAAAACCGTATGAATGCAGTGAAAGGAAGAGTGATGATTTGGGTTAAGTATAGTTTTATGTTCATGTGTAAGATGCAAGTGAGCTGGCTAGATAGAAGCAGGTGCCTTCCCATACTCTTTTTAGTGTCTCGTGTAGTTTCAAGGTAAGTTAATCCAAAGGGATACTGTGACTAGACTGTGGACTTACTGTAGAGAAAGGAGAACCTGAAGCTAACGAGGCCTTGGAACGTCTAAGATGGGCTGCTTGTGGAAAAATGTGGAAGTTTTAGTCTCTGAGTTGAGGGCAATTGTACTGTAGAGGCTCACTTACCAAAAAGGTGTTGGAAATGATCAACTGTATTCCTGAAAAGTATAGAGGTCTTTTTATATAGAAAACACCTGCTGTTCAAACCTAATCAGGCTTGCAGAGGCATGTTATCCCAGTGTGGGATGCATAACTGATAATGAGGTTGTTTCTGTAGGTTTGTAGTATCTGCTGGTCTTCTCAGTTCCACTGGAGAAAGGCTGAGATACTTAAGAGGAAATGTGAGAAAGCTTTCTGTTGTTCTTTTTTTAAACAAACCTCCAGAAAGAACACTTCCTCCTAATTCTCAGTTCTTACTTGACTTCAAAGTTGTGTATCCCTATTATTAACAATTGTAGTTGTTTTTGAATTTCGTAAAGCAAGGTCACCTATTCCTGTTAACCCGCTTAAACTCCTTTTCCAATTCTGTCATGCTTGTGGTTTTAACGTTTTGTTACAAAGGTTTGGTGGGGGAGTATATTATACATTTTTTTTCCTTATTTGTTGAATTAATATCTACATTATAAGATGCTGGCATTCGTGTGGGCTTTACAGGATGTAATTTAAAGCTTGCTAAGTTTTACTGTCAGCATTTCAAACCACGATGCTTTCTTCGTGATGTATCCTGTTTTCCATTTGGTTCCTCAAGCATTCTAAGAAATCTGATCTTGTTTCATATGTGAAAATTTTGAAATTAAGTTTTATAGCTATGTGGCAAAGCCAAGAGTATGACAGGAATACTGTAATATTGGCACATCATGAATCTTAAAATTTGCAGATTTTGCAAATTCCTCAAATCTCACTCCTGACAAGCTAACGGAATCTAACTGTCCGTCAGAGAATTCATGCATTGTGACAATCCCATTGTTTGCTTTTTAGTCCATTTTAAAAATAATGATTTCTTTTGCTGCTTTCTAGCTTAACAAATGGCGGCACAGTGTGTGACAAAGGTGGAGCTGACCATTGCCTGCACCAATCTCTTGGACAAAGATGTTGGTTCCAAGTCAGACCCACTGTGTGTGCTTCTCCAGAACACAAGTGGCCAGCAGTGGTATGAGGTACAACACGATGCTTCTCACAAATCTGATAAAAAGTCTTACTTGTTGGACCTTTTAAAACACAGTGGTATATGATTTCATTGAAGTATTTTAATTGTGTACCAGCACCTCTGAATAATTTTCATTAGATTATGGCTGTAATAGTTGTACAGGCAGCACACTAATAATAATTTTCTAATAAATACTTAACATCTGTCTGGTTTTTAGCACTGTTCCCCCAGCCATATGTGAACCAACAGAAGAAGCCTTATAAGTGCTTAAATGGGCTTTTATAAACATACTATTCTAAAACTAGGGTCTTATCCTGGATTTGAAAATACACCATCTTTATGTTGGTCTTCCCTACACAGGAACAGATACTCCTTACAGGGAGCAAAGATAAACAGGTCCTCAAATATCTCTGACTTACAGAAGTAGGTTTTATAATGTAATATGGTTATTTATATTTGATGAAAGGTTTCTAGGAAGATACGGCTTTATAGTAAGAAGAACTTTTGAAAGTCTTTAATAATGTGTTATTTGATTTGAGTACTTGTTTTGTTGGTGAAATCTGGATAAAGTGATATCTTTCTAACTGCAGGTTGATCGCACCGAGAGAGTTAAGAATTCATTGAACCCAAAGTTTGCCAAGAAATTCCTAATTGATTACTATTTTGAGCTTGTTCAGAAACTTAAATTTGGAATATACGACATCGATAACAAAACATTTGATCTGAATGATGATGATTTCTTAGGAGAATTTGAATGTACACTGGGACAAGTAAGTATGCAGATGATTTTCCTTAGAATTAAGAAAATAGAAGTTACTGCAAATCAATCGTTAACCACTTCTACCTTAAATTTGTCACTTTATTCTGGTGTAGTTGGAGTGCTTTTAAGTTGAATGGGTGTTACAGAAGGAGTAACACACTTCACTCATAAGAGAGAACCAGCAATATGTTTATTGATATAAAATAGTGATTTAACAAAGCTTGATAATAAGTGGTTTCACAGGATCCAGTGGGAAGGTATGCTGGAGTATTTAGTGCATAAAGGACAGGGTCAGACAAAACTGATGTGGAGACCCTCCCGTTGAGTCATGAGGTTCAGAAAGGACCCTCTTGCATTCTAAATTCCTCAGAGGGGAGTTTAGGTGCAGCTAGATCCAGACTTAATCGTAGACTTAGTCAGCAGTTTATATCTGAAGGATTATATCAGCACAATCAGTCCTTTAAATCAGCACAGTCAGTCCTTTATCTAAGATTTCAAGTTCAGCATGCTCTTAATTGCTTACCAAAAACACGTTGTGGCAAGAAATCTCTCAGCGTTGAGGAGTAACCTTGAGGGGCGTCCCTACTCAAGGGGAGGTCCCAGTGTGCAGCCCACTGATGTGCAGGAGAGGAGAGCTCAACGGGGTCCTGGGCTGTCCACTATTTGTAAAGTAAGATAGTCATATTTGCATACTGACTACAAAAGTTAGTTTCAAACATGGCTTGAGTTGAACCTTTAGTAGCACTATGGTTAGGTGGGTGCATTGTTCCAATTAACAACGCATTAGCCAAGGGCTATTTGTCTCTCTTGAATCCACTTTGAGACCAGGTGCATATGTTATGACTGTCATTATGACTGCCACTACTGGTTATCACTTGAACATTATTATGGAAATAAAGGTCGTGATGGGTGGGGGGAAACACACTGCCACAGTAGGATTCCCTTGATTTGTTTTTTCAAGCCTCAGTTCAGTGTATATACATTTTATTTGCAAAAGGTCTTGAGATGATGCCCTGAAATGTACTGTAGGATGGTCTGTCCAGTTTGCTGTCTGAAAGTAAGTGGGCTGTCAATGAGCACAAAGTAGTAATTGCTATTTATGTACTCTTAATACTCAAATTATTATTTTTATGCTTCATAAAAAAAGAGAATTGCTGTATAGCAACATAAAAGTGTTCACAAGGGCCATACTGACCTTGCAATTTGCTTTCCACTCAAGGCAAGCAGTGATTCTGGTTCTGTCTACTGTTGATTTCACTCCCATTTCCCTGTCAAATTCTGCTATTGGTGCTGTCATAATCAGGCAGCTTCTTTTAACTTGTTCTTTCTAATAGATCCTTTGAAGGCACTTGTCAGGAGAGTCTTCTTAGGATTTTTCCTCCCCTGTGTCTAAAGTATTTTTATTTTATGTACATCACAATTTAGAATTAATCATTCCTTCTTAACGTAAAGGAGGACCAGTATAATGAGTAGACACTAATGCTAAGAAAGCATTGCCTCTGGAGAGGATAAAATAAAATCAACTAGAAACACTGCAGGGGGGGGCTAATGTTTGTTTGTGTGACAAATGTTGTATTTATAATTCTGTTTGCTGAAGCCATTTATGAAATGTGGCTTGCACGTGTTTGAATAGTGTGTATGAAAAATTTAAGAACAATTTGAGATTGGAAATTGAAGTATTATCTTTGTGCGTGCATATCATGTTACTAGAATACATTTTATTTCATACTGCTCCTGAAACTCTGCATGTGTTCATCTGCATAAATATGTTAAAATTTTGAAGTGTATTGAGTATTACCTATTTATTTATAGGACATCATGGGAAGTAAATGTAATGCACTCATCTTTATGATAAAGGACAAATTTCTAAAATGAGAAGATTACTATCTCATTTCATTCCTTTGAAAATCTATTAAATTGCAGTAATAATACTTGACACTCAATTTTTGTCTTGGCAGATAGTTTCTAGCAGGACTCTAACAAAACCGTTAGTACTTAAAAATGGTAGACCTGCTGGAAGAGGAAGTATTACGGTAAGACAAGACAATAAATCTCTTCAGTGTTTATCCTTGAATCGTTTTGTGTGGTGTTTTTTTTTAGTTAGTGGTTTGAACACAGTGTGTCTGATCTACAGTGCTGTGAAAAGTATCTTAAAGCTTTTTTTTCCCCCCTCCATTCATATTTCTTTGTCATCCGAAAGGAGAGCAGCCCACCTTCTGCATCTGTAAGTCTCAGCATCCATCAAAATAATTAGAGCATCCGATGTGCTGTTTGGGCAGTCTCTCTAATTGTCGGTGTCATCATCATTGAATCCCATTATCAAATAAAATCGTTCCTCCTTCCCCCACCCCATTTTTTTTAATGTTTCATTTGTGAGCAAACATGATTTTTTTAAATGGACCTCTCATAGGAGTGTTGTGAATACGAGAAAGCTATGTAGTTCCTGAATACAAAATAAGTATTTTATTTTGTTTGCGTATCTAGATTACAGCAGAAGAAGTGAAGGATAACAGGGTGGTTCTGTTGGAAGTAGAAGCAAGGAAACTGGACAGTAAGGTACTTAAATAATTGCTGTTTCTTTGATAAAGTAGTAAAATCAGAATCTTGTCAAAACAGGAAATACTGAAATGTTCATTCTCACTTTTGCTGAAATAATTAAATCCATTAAGATTTTCATACACTAAAAAAGAAATCAAAGAAAGATTGCTTCAGAGTAACTTCATTGACTATTGAAATTGTGTAATGTATTTCTAAGTATGACAGGTGCATTGCAGGGATAGTCTGGGAACAGCATGCTTCCATTTAAATGTAAATCTTTATATTTAATCATAAAGATAAAGGAGTTTTAGTATATACATTTGTTTGAACAGCTGTATAAATGATTACCTGTTAGTGCTCTGAAATAAATGGGAGAGTGTCCTTGGAGTGTAAAAATCTGTTAAATATTTTGGGGCTAACTAAAATTACTGTATTTAGAAAAACTTCTAAAAACAAAACTAAAAATCTTAATAATATTGTTATTTTTCCTAGTCGATTTAATGATACCTTTTTGAACTGAATGAAATCCTTAGTTTCCTAACTATGCATCATAGTGCTTGTTAGTGTAAGTATTCTTCTACTTGAACTGTCTGGTATTCAGTGTTTGGACACTACAGGACTTTTACCTGATATTGACAGACATGCCCCCATTTTCTTTCTCTCTTTCATAGGTGGTGGTATAATCAGACTTGCTTTTCTTCATCTAAAGCTTTTGTTCCTTGAACATTTAGTTTACTTTTTGTTAATCTAAGTGTGTTTTAACTAGCATTTAATGGAATTCATGCCAGGGGCTATTCTGGGATAATTACATGTTCTTTAATTACAGGACTTTTTTGGAAAGTCAGATCCTTATCTGGAATTCCACAAGCAGACTGGAGATGGAAACTGGGTGATGGTTCACAGAACAGAGGTAGGATATTTTTGGTCAACAACCTGGACATTAAGGTTATTTGATTTACAGTATGTCACAGCACTAGAGGTACAGTGCCTTACGGAAAGAAGAGAATGATCTGGTAATTGACATGAAGACCAGTTAGAAATTACCTCAGGTCTTCCACTGATTTTTCTGATAGAACAGGAAGTCTACCTACTCGATTCTGATTTATGTCATCCTATTGTAAAGGATTCTTTTTTAAAAAAACCTTCTGCAATCTAGAATAAAACAGATGTTTTGAAAAGGTACTGCATAGTCCCACAGGGACATTTCTTTCAGTGGGACTTGGGCATTCCTGTGACAGTGCTGTTCTTATGTCAGTGTCACCTAGATGTACTGCTTACTAATGAAAGTACCTATCCTGAATGCTTGCATAGCAAGGGCAAGCCAAGAATAATGCTGAGTGAGGGAAAACGTGCTTAAGCAGCAGCAGCCTTCCACCCAGGAGGAGGTGCAGAGTTCCAGTGGCAGCAACTGACAGGGTAGGAGTAAGTTCAAAATGTCTCACTGTAGAAGCTTAGGCCCTAGTCACAACTGAGGTTCTGTGTGCATTTGAAGTGCTGACAATACCAATTTTTAAGCATGGATTTTGAAGAAGTATCAGTCCTTTTTGTGTCAGATTTGTAAAAACAGTTTCTCTTGTGAGGTGGTGATTCTGCATAAAATGTATCTTTTCCATGAGGTTTTCACACATTTGAGTAGTGAATCCAAAATTTGCTGTTCTAGCCTAGAACTGGCTGGAGGATTAGTTCTTTATGTTAAAGACTTAAAAAAACCTCTTTATGTTGCTGTTATTCCAAAAGACAGCTTTCTTTCTCTGCACTTCTACAGTGCTGGAAGTATAAGCAATACTATTATTAGGTATTATTAAGTATTGCTTGTTGTGTGTAGTTTCTTGTGCTTTGCAAGATCATTATTTGATGTATTTGGTATATTACAGATACTTTCTAGCTGACAGATTCTGAAGATCCTTCAGTATTATTCTGAAATAACACTTGCTTAATGTTCAGCTTGAGAGACCTTTTATCTTCATTCGATGTTTCTGCTTTAATATACCATTAACTTCTTGAGAGAACATTCCTGTAAGTGGCATTTCGGAATAAATATAAGCTGGAGCAAACTGTAATCTCCAGAGCATTGATGTATTCAGAAATTCCAATGTAATCTTTTTCCATGTGGTTTTTTTGGTAAGTCACACTTCTGTATTTGTTTGTGTGTATGTATATATGTGTTTGCGCTCATTTAAAAAAGCCAATATCAATATTTTTGTAAAGATACATTTATTTTTTTGCAGTGTAGTAGCTGAATGAGTAGATCACAGTGAAATCTAGAAAAATATGGAGTTGAAAAATACCATCTCTTTTGGACAACGGTATTGCACGTTAAGAATGTTTAGGTTTCTTATATCCTGTATGTTAGGATTTGGATTGCAGGAGGTGATTGACAGCAGCGTTATTCAACTGCTTTTGCTTACAAGAATCATGACATGAAGTTGTGACCCATTACAATGAATACTTTCCACCCTTGTAAACCATACTGTTCTAGCTTGCTTTTTTTTTTTTTTTTTAACAGGTTATTAAAAACAACCTGAATCCTGTTTGGAGGCCCTTTAAAATCTCTCTCAATTCTCTGTGTTACAGTGACATGGATAAGTCAATCAAGGTAATGTATATGAAATGCATGAACTAATGCATTAAAAAAATTGAATATGTAATAAATGGAAGATATGTTGTTCTAGTTATTGCCTTGTTTTGATTGAAAATGTTAGATTTGTTATTCTTATTTGAAAATCACAGAGATACCTGCATGTTTTAGGAAGAAAAAACAGTCTCACATTTGTGATACATTATCTGATAGAAGTTGGTCTTTGAAAGTCTGGGAAACCAGGAGCTTTGAAATGTCCATTCAGTGACTTACTTGAACCATACATTTTTAGTGTTGCATCAGCCAATATTTGTTGTGTTAAGATACTGCATAGTGAAAGATGTGTGGTTAAGGCTTGAATATGTTTTGTTCTATGTTATGGATCTTGTAATACTTTTATTTGTGCAACAGGTAACACTAATGAAAATCTTAATATACCTACCTGATACAATTAATTACACTTAACATGCTATCTAACAGATGTGGACCAGGTGTATCTTCTGGATACCAGATGTAGCTAATTTTTCTCCATGGATAAGACTGAACTTTCTGTCAAAGTCCACCAAACTTGTGAAGTGGTAGTTCTACCAGAACTGGTCTTTAACTCATTCTATCTTCAAATCTTATATTGAATAAATTATGTTTAATTTCTGAATGCTTTTCTTCAGGAATTCCCTTTAGGGGTAGGATTGAAGCTAAACAACCAATCAAAATGCCATTTATAAGCTATTTTGAACATGTTAGAAGCATGATATTTTAGCATTTGGGGGGCGGGGCGAGGAAAGCCTAAATGAAACGAAGCACCCTACTGGCCATTCTTCTCGGAAGGAAAAATGAGAGCATGATCAGCATGTGACAGGTATTAGCCATACAACTTTAGGCAACCCTGGAAAATGTTTAACAGCCACAGGCATCTGGGTGTTACAAGCACCTCTACAGATTTAAATACATAATTATATAGCAGACTAATGAACAATTTTACAAGCCCAGAACCTGCTTCCCTTACTGCTCCTGTGGTTTTTTTTTCCTTTTCATTTCTTTCTGCTTCCCTTTTCCCCAGAGTAGCTGTGGCAGCTCTTAGATATCCGTATACTATAAATACATTTCTCTCTTTCATTAAACAGCCCTATTAGAACTATAGACTATTGATTGAAATATATCTGTTAAAATGAAGTTATTCTCATCTCTATCGTTATTTTAATAAAGTTGGTTCTTTGGAAACTTGCCTGAGAAATGTACGTTTATTTCCAGAGGAAGTAGATCTTACTTGGCATTGTTACGGACTTGCAGACAGACAGTAGGATTATGTCTTAACTTAGAAATCTGGGAGCTGTCACTTCAAACATTAATATGCAGATGGAGTTGTATTAGAATGTTGAAGGATTAAACAATACTTTTAACACTTTCATATGCGTACAATTGCATACGTAATGGGCTATTTGTCATAGTAAGTAAAACCACCAACTTTTCCATAATGAGTGGCTTTTCACCTATGTAATGGCTTAGTTTGTGTGTCCCCAGCAATGCACAAACCAAGTCGATTCTTTATCTTTTGGATTTTTTGCTTTATTCCATGTGAGCGTGTTTGCAGTCAGTGAAGTTTTTCCTGTGTTGAAAATGCAAGCCTTTCATCTGGAGCAAGCATGCCTAGTTCTGCTGGGGAAATCATATATGCAGTTTTATTACATGGTTCCCTAGTGCTGTTGTGTGTCCAGAAGAGCATACGTGGAACAAACCAAGTATTTCTGTCTTGTCTGGGATAAGTATTGAAAATTGGCTTAGATGG
Source organism: Falco naumanni (assembly GCF_017639655.2). Lineage (NCBI taxonomy): Eukaryota > Metazoa > Chordata > Aves > Falconiformes > Falconidae > Falco > Falco naumanni. The sequence goes on from NC_054056.1 coordinate 87,865,565, forward strand.
GTCGAGTATATCAAGCAAGACAAACTTTGATCCCTTTAAAAGGAACAAGAAATAACTGTGCTAACTGTGAACAGGTACCGTAACTCTTGGCTCAGGAAATGTCTTCAGTTTAAATTTCAGGTACTGAAGCACTTGGCTGAGTATTTGATTGGCTTAATTTATGGCATTCAAAAAAATTTACATAGCATTGGCCATGAACATTAGTCTTGATTCTGTGGCTGCTTGTAAGAGATTTAAGTTGCTGTTCAGTGCATGTGCATGCATTTTATTTATCAGTGCATTCCAAATGTTGTAGGGGTAGTGCAGACCACAACATAGAGACGTGTTCTGCACAGTGTAGAAGTTTCAATCTGCACATCATATTTTGTACTTCAGCATTACTGTTTGTTTTCAGAAAGCTGATTCCTCTCTGAAGCTCAAGTGTATGTTGAAGTTGTTTTACTTTGTTATTCCTAAATGAAGTGGCCAAGTAAATATCTAAATTGTTTCTTAAATATAATGTACAAGTTTTCAGTCTGGAAAGACAAACATTAAAATAGCTGTTTACTTTAAGCCATATATATTCGGAAAAGGTTTTCTTGAGGTTTATGTTTTGATTCCAAATAATAGGAATATTTGGAATTATTAATATTTTTATTATTTTTATTTTATTATAAATTTGATTTATCAATATTATTTTGATTTTTTTCTGTGATTTGATTAAGTTAGCTAGCATGTCTGTTGCTAAACTGAAATAGAGTATCAGAAGTGGATGGAATTAGCATATGCTATTATAGCTGAATACCCAGCTTTTTCTCTAGAAAGGCAGTTGAGTCACATTTGGAAGCTGAGCTTTTAAAAAACAAAAATTGGGGACACCATAAGAATAAAATAACAGTGGTAAAATTATGCACACTCAAACTGATAGGCTTTCAAAGAGGAAAAAAGGTATTTTTTGCTTCTGCTGCCTTCTTCGGTGGGTTGGGATGTTAAAAGAGGAGTTGATTGAATAGTAAAACTTAGAACAGGGGTCCTCAAACTTTTTAACCAGGGGGCCGGCGCGCGGATGCAGTGGCAGGCAGTCATCTGCGGGGGCTTGGTTCCCCCCCCAACCCCCGGTGGGAGGTTCTGTAAATACCGGGGGCCGGATTGAGGACCCTGGGGGCCGTATCTGGCCCGTGGGCCATAGTTTGAGGACCCCTGATTAGAAAATCCCTTTTTCCTTGTGTTCTTGGTTTAATGCTAGTTGATATTCAGATCCATGGTGTCAATCATAATGACTGTTTAAATTTGCTAATCTTAAAAATAAAAAAAAATAATAAAAGCAATCAATTCTTATTTCTAGATTTAGGGCTAAACCTTCATATGCTTAAAAATTATTTACATTGAAGATTAATAAAGTAATATAAAAGTGATAATTAAACTTGTAATCTTGTGATCACTGAATAAGTGATTTACTAAATTTTTAGAGGAATGCTCAAAGATAATAAAATTTCCTCGGTACCTCTGCAAAACTAAGCCTCTTAATCCTTCATGACAGTAAAAAAACCTGCATTGTTTTCCTATGCTTCCCAATACACCCTCACTCCCAAAACATAGTTCAACATACTTGATGTGCTTGCTCATGTGAGACCTGACGCTGTGTAGTATTCTCGTCTCTCCTTGACTTCAGTGGAAGATCTGATCTCAAACCAGGTATATTGGCTTTTACCCAATCTTAATCCTTAGTTTTTAGATGCAATTCTAAGACTGCACTGCGAGAAAAGCTCCGTGATACAAAAGATTAAGGAATGGTTTGGATCTTTGGGTTTGCTTGAACTAGAAATGTCATTGCAGTGTTTATTGCTTTTGTAGAGCCATTTCTGTTACTAACACTGAATAATGCTTCATTTCAGGTTGAGTGCTATGACTATGATAATGATGGGTCTCATGATCTCATAGGAAGTTTTCAAACTACAATGTCAAAGCTGAAGGAAGCAACTCGGTCCTCACCTGTAAGTCTTGCATCGCCTAAGCTGCCTGTGTGGCTTTTTTACTCATTTTGGAGCAAAACTTCTGCCACTTGATTTGCAGATGTTGAACTTGTGTTAGGCTACACCTTAACAATGTTACTGTAGTTGACACTGACTCAGCACTGACATTATGCATCCACTTTCCTAGCATTAGTGTCTTGGTTACAGTTTTTAATAGTACATATCTAAATAACCAACCATCAGCACGAATGAATTTTATAGATCATAAAAATACAGAAATCCAAAAATTGAGAGTGTTAAAAGGCAGAATGCAGTACAAATTTTACTGCAGTTAAAAGACCAAAGCTTGTAACATTTTTTCCAAGTTTTACTCAGTCCCTTATTTCAGGTATGGCACTTACCGATTCTCATGCAGGCTTTAGTGACTGAAAAAATTCAACATTTATGCCACTGCACAAAAAAGCAAGTGAGTGTGTTACTTCGGTGGCTTTAAAGTGAAATTGCCATTTAAGTTCTAATGAACTGTAAGTTTGCAAACCTTTCATTAGACAAGGTTTACATTTAGAAGAAGAAAGTTAGCATAGCAACCGTAACATAAAAAGTATTCATTTTGTGGACTAGTATGTTACCAAAATATTTTACCATCTTTTCCTTTATTTCTGTAAAACCTGCAGATCTGCTCCTACATTAATAATAGTGTGATATGTATATACAAGAGCACCTGCTTGTACTTTTCTAACACCTTGAGTGTTGCGTTTGTACTTAATTCTTCAGAGCTGTTGAATGTGAAGTCAAGCTTGATGATAGTTGTTTTTTTGATTGCTGCTTTGTGCCCAACCATGCTTTTCTTTTAGATAGCTCCTTCTGAATCTGTTTTGAATTATGCATGGTTCAGCTTAGTGCCTCAAGGTTTTATATTGTTTGAAAGGAATTTTGGACTTGTACCCTGTGCATATAATTCATATGCTGCCCATTTGGAGCTCTTAGGTGTTTTTCTCATTTTTTTCTAGATTTTCAGCAGCCAGATGGTACCAGTTTAGCTTTCAATTCTGACAGTGGTCCTTCTTATTGTTGTAATTAAAGTGCGAAAAATAAATCGGGAGCAGGAGGCTTTCATAAAATTACTTTTTCTGCTTTTTTTAATGAAGATTTTACAAATCCTTTGACAGGATGGTTTTTTTCGTTGTTTTTTTTTTTAAAAAACTTGCACTTTTGTTGTAGAGTAGTATTGTAAATTAAACAAACCTAGCAAGTTTGTATGTTCACTTTTTCAAGCACATATTTTCTGTAAGGGCTGTGATTGTGAGTTCCTGTGCAGCATTGTGTTGCGTAAAGGCTTCTTCAGAGTCTAAGTATCTATATTCATTGCGCCCCTAGTAGCGTAATAGTGGCCGTCTCTTCTTAATTTAAAGGAAAGGTATTTTAAGTTGTAATCTGCCTGTGCTGGTTTTGGAAGTGCTTTAAGACATTTGTTTTCGTGAGAACTGTTGTTCTGCCTGCTCTAAGGACCTTATTGCTGTGTCAGTAGGATGAAGTAAAGATAAGAGACAACATAAATAACGTGCTCCAGGTTTCTTCTACCTTTAAAAGGAACTAATCTCTAATTCTGCATGATCTGATTAATTTGATAACATCTGTGAAAGATTTCTGGTGCACGTTAGAATTTGACTTTATTTTTGTTACTCCCACAGTTCTGACATTGGCTGCACCTGTGGGAGATTAGGCATAACTTTCAAGTTTATTTGAGGCGAGCATCGGTGTGACTGTATCCTCAGTTGCTGAGAAAGCTGATCTTGTGTGACTGAAGGGAATGGGTGATTTTCATTTTGTGGAGAATTTTTGATTCTTTTTTATTTACCTACCACCACCACCAGGTGTATCTTTCACCCAAGCATGCTGTTAGTGAGCTCTGGTTGGAGGATTATGAAATGCAGTTGAAAGATTGTAAATGTTATGTATCTTGTGGCTGTTATTAGTGAGTACCTAACGAACTGATACAGTACAAAAACAAGTCCCTGAAAGACAATTTTCATGAAATAGCAGTGATGCTGGTGGTGAAATTTCCAAAAAAAAATGAAAGTAAAACAAGAAGCATGTCGACTTTTCAGGTGCTGACCTTGTTGGTGCATTTTTTTCATTTGAGATTAATTTAAACCAAAGCAGTGGAACCCGTTTCTGACACTGAGCCAGAAGGCGTGTCTGGAATACCTCCTCAGACTATTTATACACCAGACATGCTGCATTGTGCCATGCCTGTATGATGGCAGGAGCTGCTTAACCTGGCTAGCTGCTGATTGCACTTGGAGGTTAAACTTTTGGATTAGTTGATGAAGCCTCAACAATTGAATTTGGAAAGCTTAAGCATTTACCTCTTGTTTTGTATGTTACTACCACAGCTGCTGGAAACAGTAATGCTTTGCCTGAATTGCCATGTCTTTACCAAAAAGAAGGTTGTTAGCAGAATCCTCAAAGGGAAAATGATACAAAATTTGTCTGTTTGAAATACAGTTGTCTAAACAAACGTATTTGTAAGCTTTTGGGGTAGAGATTACTGTTGCGATAATGGTTATTTTTCTTGCTGATTTTGGGTAGGCAGGGTTTAATTTTGCTTGGTAGTGAAATATGTTGTATTTTTAATACCAGCCCAAAGTATGAGTCCTAGAATAAAGAATTTTAAAATTTGTTGCGTAAGTTATATTTATAGTGCTTTGGTTGGATTTGTTTGTTTTCATGCAGGTTGAATTTGAGTGTATCAATGAAAAGAAAAGACAGAAGAAAAAAAGCTATAAAAACTCGGGCATTGTGAGCGTTAAGCACTGTGAGGTCAGTAATGTGTTCTGGTATGACTGGTTTTAAGTGTTCAGGCAAAACAACTGTCATCTAATATACCTTCACCCTCAAACTGTAAGAAACTTCAAAATGTCGGTAAGTTCCAGGCACAGTAAATATTTAATGGCTGTGACTCATATAAGGAGACAGATTGACAGCTGAATCGTGTGTCCATCCGCCCCTGTCCCCTCACTTTCTCTTGAAGATGCCATCTATATGGCAAAGGTTGCTTACCAATTTATAAGGCCATTCCTGAACCACTGCATTTCCCAACTCACCATTTTATGGTGAATTAAAGTCTGGTAAGTCTGTCATAATAGGTTGTTCTATAAATGAAAATCAGCTTTTGGAGCTGATTTGTTATGTGCCTGTAATTTTGTAAAAGGCCTGATTCTGGTGCACTGAGTGTGTGATGGCACACGCTGTACATATCCTCACTGCAGTGGGTGGGATATCTAGACAGTGAAAGTAGTGCTTTGCATGAGTAAAGATAACAAACTTGGAACCTCAGATGTTGCTGCAATAATACCTTTTTTTTTTCTCCCATTTTAAAAAATGTAATTTCTATCTTTAACTTCTATTTTTAGATCGTAGTAGAATGCACATTCCTTGATTATATCATGGGTGGGTGTCAGCTGAACTTCACAGTAAGTTAAATCATTTATATAAAGTAGCTTTTGAGTTTTAGCACAAACTGAAGTGTATAGTTGATCATCTGTGCTTTTCATTCGATTGTTGTTTTTTTGGTTTTTTGGTTTTTTTGTTTTATAGCACGGAAGGGGGAAGATGTTTTGTCAAGAGTCCATCTAGTCTGTTTAGAAAAAAAATACTTGCTTTACTCATGGGACAAAGTTCTGAACCTGTAGTTATGTTCGTTCGGAGCTCGTTGAGCTGTCTGAATGGGGATGGAGGAGATATTTACAGTTCTCTGATTTAACTTTGTTTCCTTTTCATAAGGGCTTTTTTCCTCTTTTTGCTTTTTTTTCCTCTCTTCCTTCCTCTGACCACAGATCACTTTTGCCCTTGATGGTGGTTTTCAAGGCTCTTTACTTAATCAAAACAACATACAGAAGCCATCATATGGGTTAGGACCCTTAAGTTCTATAATTCATGAACCAAATGCAGCACATAACAGGAAGATGTCTTCACCCTGGTAATATGCCTCATTATGAGACATTCTTTGAGTGTAGCCTGTAGGAAGGGGTGGGATCCACCTGTTCAGAAAAGGCAAGAGAATCTTTGGCAGCAGGCTGGCCAGCTTGGTGAGGTGGGCTTTAAACTGAAGGACTTGAGTGGCAGGGTCCAAAGCAGCAATGCTCACGCCATTGCAACCAACTAGGGCCAGGCCAACCAGAGCAGTGAGAAATGTTCTTTAGCAGCCTCCCAAGATAAGAACCAGAAGGCCAAACACTTCAAGGATGTGTGTGGCTATGGTGGATCTTCTTGCACCCCTCTTGGGAAACCTTCTTGCTCCTGAGGACTGGAGGAAACCATGTGTCACTCCCCTCTTAAAAAAATGCAAGAAAGAGGACCCAGGAAACTATAGGCTGGTCAGCCTCACGTCCATCCCTGGAAAGCTCATCTTGGTGGCCATCTCAAAGCATGTGGAGGAAAAGAAGGTCATCAGAAACGGTCCACATGGATTCACCAAGGGGAAATCATGTCCGACCTACCTGATAGTCTTCTATGATGGAATGACTGGCTGGGTAGATGAGAGGAGAGCAGTGAGTGTTGTCTACCCTGACCACAGCAAGGCTTTTGACACTGTCTCCTGTAACATCCTCATAGGTAGCTCAGGAACTGTGCACTAAATGAGCGGGCAGTGAGGTGGATTGAGACCTGGCTGAATGGCAGAGCTCAGAGGGTTGTGATCAGTGGTGCAGAGCCCAGCTGGAGGCCTGTAGCCAGCGGTGGTCCCCAGGGTCAGTGCTGGGCCCAGTCCTGTTCAACTCACCCATCAATGCCCTGGATGAAGGGCCAGAGTGCACCCTCAGCACGGTTGCTGGTGGTACAGAACTGGGAGGAGTGGCTGACACACCAGCAGGCTGCGCTGCCATTCAGCGGGACCTGGGCAGGCTGGAGGGTTGGGTGAAGAGGGACCTGATGAAGTCCAACAGAGGCAAGTGGAGGGTCCTGCACCTGGGGAGGAACAACCCCACGCACCAGCACAGGCTGGAAGGCAGCTCTGCAGAGAAGGACCTGTGAGTGCTGGTGGACAACAAGGTGCCCATGAGCCAGCAGTGTGCCCTGGTGGCCAAGAAGGCCAGTGGGATCCTGGGGGACATTGGGAGGAGTGTGGCCATCAGGTTGAGGGAGGTGATCCTCCCCCTCTGCTCTGCCCTGCTGAGGCTGCATCTGGAGCACTGTGCCCAGTGCTGGGCTCCCCAGTTCAAGAGAGACAGGGAACTGCTGGGGAGGGCCCAGCACAGGGCTACAAACACGGTAAGGAGACTGGAGCATCTCCCTTATGGGGAAAGGCTGAGGGAGCTGTGCCTGTTTAACCTGGAGAAGAGAAGGCTGAGAGGGGATATCGTCAATGTCTACAAATATTTTAGGGGTGAGTGTAAAGAGGATGGGGCCGGGCTCTTTGCAGTGGTGCCCAGCGACAGGGCGAGGGGCAACAGGAACAAACTGCAATACAGAAGGTTCCACCTGAGTATGAGGAAGAAGTTCTTTACTTTGAGAGTGACAGAGCACTGGAAGAGGCTGCCCAGAGAGGCTGTGGATTCTGCTCTGGAGACATTCAGAACTCGCCTGGACATGACTCTGTGCAGCCTGCTCAGGTGAACCTGCTTTAGTGGGAGTTGGATTATATGATCTCCAGAGGTCTGTACCAACCCCAACCAGTCTGTGGTTTTGCCATCGCCAAAACAGAGAAGACACATTGAGGTCAGAGAAAGAGCTACCTCTAGGTCTCTGTAGTATCTGGCTTGTACTTCTGAGAGAAGAGGTGTGTATGGTAAAACACAGGATGAAATTAGCAGCTACTGAAAAGCCGCGTGAATGGTAACTGAAAGTAAACACAATGTAAACCTGACAGGTTAACGTGATTTCAGCCCTTGTGAGAGATGGAGAGCTTCTGCTGGTTTTGTAGTGGCACTGTTTTAAGAAGTGTTAATAGTCCAAGAAACTTGCATCTTAAGTATCATGCTTGTTAAGATTTGTAGGTGTTCTGGTAACTACTGTTTGCAACTCTTCTATTATTCTTATTTTGGCTTTGCCAGAGATAAGAAACATAGTTTGACCTATAACAGCAATTTGCTTATAAATACTACATTTGACAGGTGGGGATAGATTTTACAGGCTCCAATGGAGACCCTCGCTCTCCAGACTCTCTGCATTACCTCAGCCCTAACGGAGTTAATGAATACCTGACAGCCATTTGGTCTGTAGGAATGGTCATTCAGGATTACGATACGTAAGTTTTAGATTTTTTTATTTAAATAATTTTTTAGATATGTATAGATTTTTGTGAGTTTCCTAAAACAGTGTTGAAGGTGCCAGTAGATAGATGAGAATGAAACTTCTGAGCTGAAATGTAGTGCTAAAAAAGACTTCATAATCACTGCACAATCACATAACCTCAAGCAGAAGCATGTGTTTACGACAGACAAGCAAGGCTTTTCATCTGTGATGTAAAGAGCAACACTCGTTTAAATAAATGCTTGTATTCTTGCTGATTTGGTGTTAAAGGCTGGTTTTGGCCCTAGGAACAATTACAGGGGGGAGCTTCCATTTAATTTTGCCTCATAATGCTTAATGTATAGCATTTTTAATGATCAAAAGCAGCACTGATTAGCTAAACTTACTTAACTATGGCAGCTTTTAAGGAAAGGCACTCACTTCATTTTCATTAAAACTTATTTTTTAGAGATAAGATGTTTCCAGCCTTTGGATTTGGTGCACAAATTCCTCCTTCCTTTCAGGTAACAGAATCTGTAAATGCATGACGTAAGACAACTAAAAGCACTTAACTTCAGGAGGAGATTGTCTATACAGACCTGACTGTCTTTTGTGTTTTGACAGGTGTCACATGAGTTCCCATTAAATTTTAACCCATCAAACCCATTTTGTCATGGTAAGTCTGAAAAAGTAACATCAGACCTAGTGAGTAATACGTCTAGGCTGAAGGGATAAAACCAGTTGAAAAGTAGAACAACATGCTCTGCAGTTCAGTTAAATGATGAGTTTAGTCCTGTAGCAGGAAACAATTTTATAACTGTTTTCTTAGTTATTAGAAATAGCATTTGGTCTGTCTTCTGTAATGATTCGTGGAAGTAGTGTTTTAAACAGTTAGGGTACAGTACAGGTAAGCTGGAACAGTTCTCTCATGTGATCAAGCCACTTCATTCTACTTCACTGCTGGCATGGAGTTGTCTGGTTTGAGTATGATGCAGCTAGTGCCCGTGCAACAAGGCCTCTCTGATCACACTACTAACTACCACAAGCTACCAGGAGAAGAGAACTGCTACAATTTACTTATATGCACTTGAGCGTACGGTATTTGGCCTTTCTGTTCACATAAAGCCAAGCATGTTAAACATATGCATTAAGCATTGGTCAAGCTGAAGGCCTCCATTGCTCGTGAATCACTTAATTTTTTTCATCATGGTTCATTTTAAATCTTTGCATTAACACTTTAAATAACTGATATATACAGTGTTTTAGGAAGATGGAGTGCTTCAAATTATCCTAATTCTATTATGAAAAAGTTGATATGAACTACTTGTGTTCTCTAGGAATCCAAGGCATTGTTGATGCATATCGGGCTTGTCTTCCTCAAGTGAAATTATATGGACCAACAAATTTTTCTCCGATTATAAATCATGTGGCAAGATTTGCTACCGCAGCTACACAACAGCAAACAGCATCTGTAAGTTCTTTATGGCAGTGTGTGTATTTTTCTTTTTTTTTCCTTTCTAGTTTGTAAATACAATTTATGTCTTTTAAGCCTGTAAGTGTACTTGTTTCAACAGCTGGCCATTTACCTTGTGAATTGGTGTTTAGTACCCTTAAAACAAAATAAAAGCTAATTTTTACAGCTTGTACACATTCTCTCCTAAATAAACTCTTCAGAGCTGAAATATCAACTTAAAAATACATGGCACCTCTATGGTGTCTTGAAAGCTCTTGCAGTGCTAGACAGGTGTTAAAGCCTTTTTGTATAGGAAAGTAATTAAACTCAGCTGCGAAAAATCCACTAGATCTTGTTTCATATCAGATAGCTGAGAGAGAGAATTAGGTAACATGATGAAGAAATAGAGGTTAGAGCTCTCAACACCTAGGTACCAATATAGATAATTAACTGTCCACACTATAAAGCTTTAGGAACTCTATGTGCTGTGCCCTCCTCCCTATTAAAATTGTATGCATGACTTGTTGGCCATATTAAGAAAGGAAGTCTGAAGAGCGAGTCTTGAGTATCAAATCATTGCAATCCATGCAAATTCAGCAAATCTGAAGCCATATATATCCTAAATAATTGATGATGGCAAGTACTGGTATCTCAGTCATCATGTAAAATGAGAAGATAAAATCAGCTGGTTTTGCATATGAAAGTACTTGTGGAAACCAATTTGGAAAAGAGCTATGAATTTTCATGTGCAAGAGATTTATAAGGTTTTGCCTTGGTAGTCTTTCAGTAGTAACTATTGTCTATATATATTAGGAAAACAGTTAAACCTCTTGTACTTTTTTCTTTCTTTTTACTGAGAGTGCAGTATGCCTAGCAAGAGATTTATTTTTTTCTGCCTGAAAGGATATACTGAAATTTTGCTGCTTTGCCATTTAATACATATTGTAGATATTTTGGGTGGTCTTTTTGGTTTTGCTGTTGGGTTTTTTTCTGATAATGGAGGAAGCATGAGAAGAGAGAAATAAATCCAATGTGATGTGCTGTCATGCTGCTGGTCATAACCTTCTTTCATCATGGCTGCTTTGTAGACATTCGTGCTGGAGTGGGGGAATAGAGTGGTGGGAAGTAATGAGAAAAGGTGGTACCTGAATACAGGAGATAAGGGAAAACCAATTACTCTGGAGGCCGATAAAGGAAGATGGGAAGCAAGGTACTGAAGAAGATGACTTCTGAGAATATTGGGAGTGCCTTTGGAACTTGAATTTTTGCTGCCCGTTAGTCATCTGAAATGAACCAAGTGAGGGAGGACCAGAAGTTCAAAAAATGTTTGTTAGTTTCTGAGCTTTGTACTTCTAGCTTTTTCTTGGTACTTCAGTCCAGAACAGAGGCTAAGATGCCAACTTTTAGAAGGCCTGGCAATATAATGGAAGCAACTTAAGTGATACTTGAATAATTACTGAAGTACTGCAAGGTGGCCTCAGATGCCTTGGTAAATAACTTCATAAAGCAGCTAGAAAACACGATTAAAGGAATTTGAAAGCAGGCATGCTTTTTTACAGTACAAAAAGGTGTGTTTTAATCTATATATAGGATTTTAGGGGTACACTGGAAAAATGAAGGCCTGTTCCATTACCCTTGGTGGTACTCTTTTGCTCATCTCTTCTTAACTGAATGAAGCGAAAGGTAGCATTTCATAAAGGTACTCATAGACCAGAAAGGAAACAAATACAAGCTTTACAGGTATTATCTGTCCAAACCCTCAGTAAGCTGCCGTCTATCCGAAGACAAATACTTACAAGATAGGTTTAACTGTTGGCTTGTCTGGGGATTTTGGAGAGGAGGAGAAGCGTGATGCTTTGGAGGTGGCTATTTAGAGATGACTACTTTTAAAAGATTATGTTGTCCTTATAAATTTCTTCAGACTGTACAGGTGAAGCCTGACCACAACTTTGATTGTAAAATTCAGTGAGTGCATTGATACATGCTCACAGTGACAAGAGTATGTAATCTGTATGTGCATTTTTATAAGTGTACATGCCCACATATTTTCTATTTCTTTGTCATAACACAGTGTTTATTGATTTGACAGCAATACTTTATACTTCTGATCATAACGGATGGTGTGATAACAGACCTTGATCAAACTCGAACTGCCATAGTTAATGCTTCGAAATTGCCAATGTCCATTATCATTGTTGGTGTTGGAGGAGCAGACTTTGATGCTATGGAGTTTCTTGATGGTGACAATGGAGTTCTTAGGTCCTCATCAGGAGAACCAGCTGTCAGAGACATTGTCCAGTTTGTGCCATTCAGAAAGTTCCAAAATGTAAGTAATCTTAATGGTATACTTAATAAATGTTGTGGAGCTATGCTGAGTTTGCTAGGATATCCCACATATAGTCCTAAGCTTTTTCAGCGTCTCTGAAATTAACTCTGGTCTGGTCTAAGTCTTTATTGAATGGAAAAAAAAAGAAAAAAAAAGGACAGAAGACTTCAAAATTTTGTGGAATTTCCATTAGGTGAGCTGATGCATGTTTAAAAAAACCTGAATTTCTGGTTTCAGCGCTGCATTTCTGACAGTTCCATGCAGGGGAATGACCTTTGTAAACCTTCCTCAGACTTGGTTAAACAAATGGGTGTGTTTTTCGTTTGGGAGGAAGAACTTAGTGTGGTTTTGTTCTTATAGTAAAGTGTTTTTTATTGTGGATGCCCGTTTGTAAATGTGGTTTAGTCGCACATTTTATGTGCAATCTTAATATTCAAAGCTAAATCACTGAGGTTGTAAACAGTAGAACTTGAGTGTCATCACAGTAGTGGTGATAGTTTTTATTTTCATTAAAGCAAATATACCAAAAAAATAGGCAGTGAAAGAATGGAGTCCTGAGGTTTTTTTGCTGTACAATGCAATAAAATATGCACAGGCTAATATAGTCTGTCTTTTAAATGTCTCATTACTTGAAAAAGTTGATTTAAAAAAAACGAAACAACAAAATGTCCTCAGGATGGGGAAGATGAGATCAATATTTTTATTTCCATCCTGATATGTTGTAATTTTGTGTTGTTTCCTAATATTAACCCTGTTAATAATCCTCCTAATACCTTCTTATTTTGTCTTTGTATTTTTATTTTTTACTTTTCATACAAGTTCTTTGTTTAATCTCAGAGCAACTCAAGCAAATTGAAAGGAGAAAGGGAGCAAAATCAATATAGAATGTGTGTACTGAATAATGCACTTGAATGTAGATAAACTAGGGTCAATATTCAGTATAAAATTATATATTCAGAAGTTTTCATTTCCTAGAAAAAGGGATGCTGTTTTTCCCCATGGATACTTAATCTTACAGTAAGAACAGTATGCCTGTAAGAGCTGCTGTGTAGCAATATGGTCACTGTGGTTCGAGTTGTTGCAAAAGTTTGCAGATGATTAGAGAAGCCCCTGAAGCAGATACCTTAAGCAGGTAGTGGAAGTTTGATGCCTACAGTCTGTGTGCATGTGTGTGTATTTCATACGACAAAAAGGTATCTTCAGATATGGCAGCCCTTTGCACACCCCGCTTCAATTACTTCAGTGGGACAGGGCAGCCAGCTGGTTCATGGTAATGGGAGCCAGAAGGCAAAGATGTCAGGGAAGCTTCCGTCTGTCCCGTAAGGGCACCATGTACAGTTCTCTGTAAAATATCAGACTTCAAATTGGCTTAATAGAGGACATGCTGCTTACCCATCTTAGGATCTCCATTAACAGCTGGTGGAAACTGAAATTTGATGTTCTTTTTTTGTAAGTCTCCAAAAGAAGCTCTGGCGCAGTGTGTCCTGGCAGAAGTCCCTCAGCAAGTGGTGAACTACTTCAGCACCTACAAACTGCAACCTCCTAAGAATCCTGCTGCAAAGTGAATGGCTGAGCAGGGGAGCTGAGACTTTGTGCTTGCTTTAATTCCTGTATCTGCAGACCTTGGTTCTTGAGATACTTCTGTATACATGTATACACACACCTCTGTATGGTAATCTGTTAGCTTTTGCCTGCGAATCACTTTGCCAAGTGTGCCTTTTAAGGGTCAAAACTGTAATTGTGTTAATATTTGATGTTGATATGAGAGATAGGGCTTACATGGGTACATTTTATTTTGAAAAATAAGAGTAGAAAAAAGGTTGAATATGTATAGAGAAGGGGGAGAATGGCTGGAAGTGGAAGAGCTGCGTGTTTGATAAATATAGTCAGCGGGAGTGTTCAGTTACTTTTGTGGGGATTGGCACCCAGGACTGCAGTTTCTTGGTGATCATAAAACCAGTCTGAAATGAAAAAGAAGGTATATCCCCAACAAGCAGACAAAAGTTTGTATGTGCTTCAAAAAATCTGGAATATTTCAGGCTTCTGTGTCTTATTAAGCCACCATTACAATTTTGTCATAGGACTTTGGTAGTTATACAAAGTGCCAGAACAGAGCATAAAGGCCCTCCTTGCATGCCTACTTCATGTTTGCCACTTCAGTGCCTTTGGCCAATGCCAGGGATTTATGGCAGTGTGAACGTGAGCCAAACAAGTCACTAAAGTATATATTCCTTTATAGTATGCATTCTCTTATGGTAGTACAGGAATAAGTAGGGGGAGTTAAGGTAAGCCTCTAACATCTCAGAAGAATAGTATTGGCCTTTGAGGCTACTACTATAAAGGCTGTAAGGTAAGATGTGTTTCAGTGTGTACTGAGCTGGAAAATGGGAACTCCAGATTTTATTTTGTTTGGGGGTTTGTTTTGGTTTTGCATTCTCCCCAAAAGAGTCATGAGTGTTGATCTTTAAAGTGCTTTTTGTGACATGGGAATTCACTTTTTAGTTAAGAAGTTTTATTTGATTTATAACTGCATATTTTGAAGCAAATGCAGTTCTTGGAAGTGCTACCTATACTGGTTTTGTCGTATTTTTGAATCATGCTTCTTTTTCATGAGCCCGCTGATGAAAAGTGCCTACAAAAAAAAAATCTTCCTTCTTCCTTCCCAGTCGGAAGACGTTAGAAAATCTCTAAACTCTAATCCTATAATCATACTATGTTTCTCTAGGGCAGAAAATTTCTGGTTTATTTTCGTGGCTTGGGTTTTTCCTTCATCATTTACATGAAGTGTAAATCATATTGTGTTTGCTTAGGGGACAGGTGAAGCTTTCTTGTCTCCCAGTTGCATACTGCTTGCTGAGGACCTCTTCTGAACCTGCTAGTGTGTGTAATGTAAGTGGATGTAAAGGTCTCATTTATTACTTCCCAAATGCCCATCTAGAGCACTGTTTTTGTAGTTTCATATTTGAAGTTAGTTAGAGTTAGACATCTGACTAATCTGATTGTGCGTGGTCTAGCGGTAACATGTAAGAACAGAACGGACTGGCGTTAAATTTAGCATAGTTGGGCACTCAGGATTCCACCAGGTCATAGTGCATGTGACTGGGTATGTGACTTCTCTTTAGTTGCTGAAACTGCTCTGTGTGTGGTGGGGGGTGTTCTCCATGCATGTGTAATCCTGTCAGAAATCTGAATTCACATTAACATTGATGCATGAAGGATACGCATATTGAAATTGTCTTACACATACTGTAAAACACACCAAATGTTTTTTAGACAATTGACTAGTTATCAGTCATAAATGAGTATGTTACTCTGCACTCCATTTTCCTTAGTGGAAGGGTGTCCTAAGTAGTTTCAGCAGTGGAATACTAAGGAAGACATTTTGTTTCATATTAAGCCAAACTCCTTCTTTTTGAAAATCTAATTCATGGGGTTATATGAAAATCTACAGTCATCTTTTTATCAGTGTAGTGGGTATGTGTTGCTACTTTATACATGAATTATGATGGAGTGTCATGCCAGATATGCAACACAAAAACTGCAGAACATGGAAGTAGTTATAATGAACGTAATTGCACTGCTGCAAATCGATACCATATGATCTTGGAACAGGAAACTGTTTCAGAGCTACATGCTCCATGTACAGAGATGCAGTAGTAATGCTTTGTCTAGATTCATTGGAGTGGATGAGTACTACTGATAGGAGTACTGGATACTACTGAAGTTCCTCTGAGCTCTCTGCCAAAAAATATAATGCTGCATCTGAGTTCTGTTACCAATTCTGTTCTAAGTTGCTGTGGAAGTGCATTTAAATGCATTTAACTGTGTTAATAGGTGTTACTGTAGTAAATATCTGCTGCATAGAAAATTCTTTGTTTTGTCTGTATTGTATACGTTAATTCTGAGTTTCTACGGTAAAGAATTCATTATCAGATATTGGTAAAGTACCCCCATGTTCCTCAAGATTAGGGAATTAAATAATATATCAATGAAACCTGCTTCTCAATGTGCTCTATTTTATGTAAAAGACAAATGTTTCACACATGACAGCAGCAAGATCCATTTTCCAGGTGTAACTTCTCTTAGAGGTGTAGAGCCGATGCCTGTTGAAAAATTTGGAAACTTTCAAGTTAAGCTGAAGCAATATTCTGAGTCAAGGAATGCAGCAGATTGTGAGTCAAGGGGGAGGGGAGTTACTATGTTTCGCCATTTTTTTGTTTACTTTTACGTGTAAAAAATGCCTTATTAGCTTGAGGGTGACAAAGCAAGGTATTGTCAGTTTTGAAAAGTGAATGTGTTTGTAGGTCACTTGCACCACCTTGTGATAAAAATGATGTATAGCAGTCTTCGTAATCATGCTTTTTGCTATTTAGTGGCCGTGATATATACGTATGTACAGCAAAGAAATAACTTGTAACCAGAATTTTTTTACTTTCCCCTGTATTCCAGTTCTGATGAAGTGATATGCAACGCCTGTGCATTAAAAATATAATTTCAGTATACTGTTCTTCCATTGTGCTTTTGTATTCAGCATTTTCTATGTAATGATAAATGCTGCTTTTGCAGTTCCTATGATTAGTATTCCACAGGCTGAACAGCTCAGATTTATAACAAGGTTATCACGTGAGAGTAAAAATGCTTTTTCACTCGGTGGTTATGAATGTGCAGTGTATATTTCATAAGGCATCTCATACTGGCTTTTAGCAAGAAGATATTCTGAAATAGCGTGGTTTTAGCAGTGACTGTTTCATGTTCATTGCCACGTTAGAGTTCTCTCATATCAGATTTTCCAAAACTTTTTTTTTTGAAATAGCATCTACATTTTAAGTAAAGAGGCATTGAGATGTGGTTATTTTTAGTTTTCAAAGACACTGTCCTACTCCACTGTTCAGTTCCTTTACATTTAAGTGTAGTCAAGTCTGTAATGCTTTATTGAGAAACTCAGATATACTAGAGACAGTGCTGCAGTGGAGCGTAATACCATACAGAACCTGAGTGAACTTTGAGACTGGAAGTTGCATCATCTGAGTGCACTAGAGTAATTCACTTCACCAGTCAAGAATCCACAGAGTAGAATTAGTTCGTGAAGGGATTTAATACATCTTAGATCTTGACCTTTCTTGTGTCATTCCTTCTGATGAAAACCCTATAAATAGTTGCAACCTGGATTCCTGGACCCTTCCTGCCCACCCCTAAAAATGGAGGAATTTGAGGAAGGGGGAAATATTCCAACAAGAGAAAAGTAGAATGCCAGAGCAAACCTGATGGATGTTGCTTCTGTGAGGCCATGATCTTCTGCAAACATTGACACTTGTCTTTCATTTGGGTCTAAGGAACTTGAGAGCTGTGCAGAACTCGGTAATTCTGAAGACAGAACTGGCAGGCTTTCCTGCAATCCTGAGCTGTTAAGAGCTGTAGCAAAGCAGCAACTCATGGGATGCTCTGTTGCTGCAGTGTAACACTTGCTGCTGCAGTCTCAGCCCTTACTTTGTGGTATACGTCAGTGTGTGATGGATTACCTTAAATATCCCAACAATGAAAATGTTTGCAGTTACCTGGTAGCATTTGTGTAGGCAGAAGAGGGGTCGGATCTTCTGCAATGAGAGCGTGCTTTACTCAGTAATATAAAAATGTTAAAATATGGGAGTTTATGTGGTTCTTTTTTCCTCCCTTCCATAGTGTTTTGACAACTCAAAAAAAGGATGAAAACCATATATTGTAATGAATTCATAGATCATTATTATTTGTAGAAGACCTCATTTTTTAAGCAGTTCTGCAATATTTCTAGTTTTGAGATTGCATTGAGGCATTCCTGAATGTGCATGAGATGAATAATTATTTATGATGCATCTTATAATTTTCTACCTCTGATGTGACTTTTTTTTTTTTTTTACCTACCAAGTGACATACATGTAAAGGTGGTCCTACCCATGTAGCACTTGAACCTTGACCTCACTGCTAATGTGACATAACTTTCTTTTTAAAAGAGATTTGGCTTTTGGTCATGTCTGAGGATGTGTGGAATATACAGCATAAGGAATTCAGTCATCCAGCTTTTACTTGGGCAAGGTTCCCACTGATTCTGCCTAGGCTGCCAGTTTTGCCTATGATTAGAGAAGTTCAAAGTCTTTAAAGAATGCATAGCCTGCAGGATCGTATATAGCCTATAAAGTGAATGTTTAGTTTTGGCATGGTGCCTTCCTTGGTTGGCTGGTCAGCTGAGGAAGCCTGCCCTTGCGCTTTCTTGGCTTGGCCTTTGCATAATCGTTTTAGCTCCCAAAACTGTTCGTCCACTGGGGACTGCAAGTGGGTAGGGAGAGAGAGGACATGCAAAGCCACAGAAGAGAGAAAGGTAATTGAGAATTAATCTTCAAGCACAGCTTCAGCCTTTTGTTTAACATTGCATGCCTTTCTGTGATGAGCCAATGTTGAAGGCTGATGGTGTGGGAGCTCCTTATTAGGAAGCCATATCACTCTCGCCTGTGGCATCCATAAAGGATTTACTTCACAGGTATGATGTAGCTCAGCTCCAGTAAGGCACAGGGTTTGCTTTGCACCATCAGTCGAGGTCTGTGATGGAGGTGAACAACTGGAGCATTGGTTGGATCTACGTACCACAGAGCCAGTGTAACTCCTGCTTTTTGTAAAATAGCCCTTATTTTTGAAGTGGCCAGTTTAGATACCAAAATTCTTCAAAAAGTTAGCTAGTGTCAAGTGCTGCTCTTCAGACAGCATTATTAATGCCTAACCCTTGAGAAGATCAAGCATTTAAATCAGCAGCCCAGAGTTAAAGACTGTATCTAAGTCTTTGCCATGTTTATTCACCAGAGTGAAGGACAGCTGGAGCAGACACTCATGCTTTCAGAGGACTGACAATAATTCTGCAATCTGCTTCCCCCTTGTGGATTTTGTGATTTTATTTTTTGACAATGTTTTTGTTGTAGCCCCCTGTCCCAAGCTAAAACATCCCAACACACAGCCACAGTATCGCAGCTTTCTGCACTGAGCCACACTGATCACAAAAACACGTCACTGATTAAAAGTATAAGGGGAGGAGAGAGAAGGATCGAGAGAAACATAAGTACCCTCAGCAACAATAAGGCAGTAAGAAGAAAAAGAATAACTATGGGAAACCAGAAAAAAAGATAGAAAAGAACACATATGAATAGCAAGAGCAAGCTGAGCAAAAGGAACAGCAGTAACAAAGCAAGGATAAACAGCAGAGGAAAGAAGAGAAGCAGGAACAAGACAGAGTAAGACATGAGGGAGAGCATTGACCAGACAAGAAGCGAGTGGTCCTGAAATGCAGTTGCAGCTCTAGTTCCTATTGCACCAACAGTTCTCTCTTCGGGCTCAAGGGTAAGAGGTAAGTATATAAATAATTTTCCCCGTTGTGTCAGGAGAGGAGGGAGAGAAGACGACAAGCTGGGGTGGGTTTTTCTTGTGGGTAGTCTCTACTTTTTTTTCCTCTTCTGTACACAAAAGTGAAGTCACGCTTGCCCTCTGAATTCAGCAAGACAATAGATGGGGCCACAGCCCAAAGCACTGTCTATTTATTTTTTTTTCTCTTTAACTTCAACTTTAAGGATCTCTCCTTCTTCTGCTCTGGGGGATGGAGACATACTAATGATCAGAGACTCCTTACTGTTTTCTCTGCGCATAGCTGCAGGTTGAGGCTTAGCTTCTGCATTCGCCTCTTCGTTTTGTGCAGGGGGTGCAGATGAGGCCACGGGCTCCACAGGTTTCTTCTCCTCTTGTTCAGGCTTATTTGGTTTAGCTTGAGTTTCCTAGAAACAAGAAGTTAAATGTTTTCCAATGCTGCAGAAGAAATTCAAGAGGTAGTCCGATTCTGTATGTGTACTGGAAAGGCATAGCGTGGATACTGTGATTAATGATATGTAATATATATATGTCATACAGATTAATGGCAATATACGTAACTTTGTATTTAGATGCTGAAAATCAGTTTTAAATGAAAAATGCAATTTCAGAATCAGCACGTTAACAAAACTTATGAAAAGCTTGTGAATATTGATAGTATCTGCTTCTTATTAATACAGCAGGATGAAACAGGCACATTTTGGGGCACACAACCCTTCCTTAGGTCTTCCCTTCCTTTACTTGTAAAGAAAAAAATTGCATTATGTAAATCTTGACATACTGCCTGCCAGCGGCCCAGTTCCTTACCCAAGCCTATATGCTAATAAGTTCACAAATACACAATAAATTGAGCAACATTTCTACTCCAATCACAGTGCTGTAGTCATTTGTGTAAGCACAGTTCTTTGTTTAACTTAAAAAAATGAACAACGCAGCCAGTTCAGCTGTAAAGACTGAAAAGGATTCTGCTGCCTTTGGATAGGTACGTAGAACTGAGCAGGTTCTTACTAGCATTAACATTTCTCAGAACAGAGTATAATGAGGGAATTACTTTTCTTCAACTAAATTAATATTTTTTCATAAGTACAATATATTAGAGATTGAATCAGTTTTAGCTCTGTGGGCTACACTTTACGTTTTGTCTTCGGGATTTGTGACAGCCAGAGATCTGACTTTGAATTGGGAAGTTCACCATGTGCTTGAGTCAGCTGGGTCAGATTACTGTGTTAGAATATTTCTGTATTTACTGTTGTTTACATAGAATTAGAAAATCAGATATCCTTAGGGTCTTTGTAAAGTGCATTTTATCCTTACTTCCTTTGAGGATCTTTGTTTGCTTGCTTTTTTCCTTGCTTTTTCTTTGCAGAGTCCAGGTCCAGGAAGATTTGAGACAAATTTTAGAACTGGTGTTTACAGAGATTAGGTACAGTGATTATGTCTCAGCTACTGGGGGGTTTTGCTGTTGATTGCAGTAAGGCTACGTTTTCACCTACTCCATTTGCTCAAGCCCTCTCAATATCTTTCAGCACCTGGAATAATCTACTCTTATTTTCTGTGGCATTACCTGAATGTCTTCTTGTCTCTTCAGCTGCAGCAGCTTAGTAAGGCCTTCTTTTCCTTTTCCTCCCAGCATCGCTTTAAACAATTTTGGAGTTTCTGGTTTCTGCCCAAAGAGACCGGCCAAGCCCCGTGGTTGTTGCACTGCTGGTCCTGGAGCAGGTTTCCCCTTCTGTTTCAGCAGCACCCTGGGAACAGGAAGGAATGAGAACGCACAGCAATGCTGTGAAACCAAGCAAAGCTCCTGCAAAGCTAAAATGTCACATTCACAGATGAAGATCTGGCAGCTTTTCCAGCCAGTTTATTTTTTTGGTCCCAGGTACTGGGGCAAGAGAAAGCTGGAAAGGGTGAGGGGTTTGCCCTAGGCTCTGGTGGAGTTGGAGACTACTGTTGAAATTGGGAGTTGTTTACCTATATCCTGGGGAATAAACAAGTGCAGGCTCCAGTTAAGGTGTTGTAAAGCAGATGAGAGTTTGCTAAGGTGTGAAATAGCGTGGAGGGGGATGGGTGCCTGATACCTGAGGTGGCAGTCTCTTACCTGGCCTTCTGGATGCAAATCCAGAGGGTGTTTAGTGCTCAGCTGGGAGTCCAGCTGGTGCTTGTGGGAGTAATAGTTTACCAAACTTAACTCCCAGCACAGCTCATCTCTCATAGGTCAGGTTAGACAGCGGTACTTACTTTTGGTCTTCTTCAGTAGAAGACAACACCCTGAAGATACAAAAATTACTGCCAATCACACGGCAGACTACATTTTCACACCCTCCCATAGCTGTACTCATTTGCAGCCGTAACAAGAAGAAGTGAGAATGAACAATGAGGGTAAAGATTAGACGACAGCTCCGAGATAGACGGAACCAGAGAAAAGCAGAGTGCTGCCGTGCTTTCCGTTTCTGTTAGGTTACTGCACAGTTTTCAAGGCAGCTTTTCTGTCTCTGCAAAAGCTCTGACTTAAGGCTTTTTATGATCAAGGACTAGCTTTGCAGTCTGAAGTACAGTAAATCCCATAATACTATAATTTTCTCCAGTGCCCTGTACTTTGTAACTGTGAATTTCAGAAGTGAATATTTAACTTTTTTTTAAGTTTTATTGTCATAAACTTAAAAAGTATACCTCAGCAGCTTGCATGGGTTTATTAAGTACAGGCCATACAGTGAATATTAGGTAGGAGATAATAGAACAAATTTCTTGCTTGAATAAATCCTTTGAGTTTATTTCAAGGAGCCCTTTTTTAAAGGGAAGGCCAATGCGATTCCACAGACAACCTTAACATAAACCTTCCAGGGCAGAGCAACTGATAATTTGATTCCAAAACTGAACGTAACTACAAATCTCCTGTTGGTGCCTAGTTTTTCTAGAGACATAGCTGACCATACATAGAGCACAGGAATTTTGAAAGGATTAGTGGATGCCTAGACAGATGTGCAGAATACATGGCCGCCAGTGCAGGGCAGGTACTGCATATCTTTAAAATTAAACAGGATATCCTGTATCTACTCTGGTATCTAGGCAGCTTTGAGCTCAAATGGGTTTGCAGATATTAAGGGTGGATATTGAACTCTTGCAGTTGAGGCAGACTGTCTGGAACAAGCAGAATTTAATGGCTTGGGAGGATACGATCAGGGCGGGCAAGAAAGCAGGAGGTAGTGTGGGACAGAGTGACAGCAATAACAAGTAATGGTGGTGATACAACTTTAGAAAGAAGGTGGAGAAAAGTCAGGAAGGATAAATCGATCAGTGGATTTGTTCCACCTTTTTACTTGTTGCTGCTGGTTTTGAAAATCAGGCAGTGAGCCCATTCTGTGTCTAGGTTCCTTGTTCCTCAGGGATGTGATGATCTCAAGATACTGTCATTTGACAACCAGGGCTGTTGAAACATGCTGAATGCAACCATCTGCTAGCACTTCCACTAAACAAAATGTCACTGCGGTGCTATGTTTAGTCTTCTCTGGTGGAACTTCAAGTCTGGCAGCAACCTTCCAACCTTTGATAGCACTGCAAGGCAACAGCTGAGAACAATGAGAGTGCTGAAGTACACTAATAATGACAAACTGTTTTAAGTATTTGGACCTTTTACAAGGTAGAAGGGTACTAATTTTGTCATAGTTTTTATGACAAATCTGGCAATATTTTGCCCTTTTCAATCTGGGGAAATAGCGATCCTAGCAAGCAACAGCCAAAGCAAGATGAAAAGCAGCGTGGGTGTGAAATCCCATTTCGGAACCCTTTTGAACAAAATGCACACCTCTCTAATCTGTGTATGTCCATCTTGTTGGGCCTTACTTTATATTCCTAACTACTGCTGAAGGTTTTGGAAATGCGTACAAGTCTGTGGGTGCACTGAAGAATATCTCTGTAGAAATAATTGCGAGTGTTCAGTTGCGTCTTTGAAGACCTACTCCTTAACTGACATCTGTCCTGCAGTTTCTTTCTTGACTATGTCAGGAGTCCTGATATGCATCTGTATTTCCTGTTAGTTTTGTTACCTTAAGTACAACGAAGAAAACAACTGCATTCAGGACTTCATTCTACTTACTACATTTCCACCACCCTTGGAACACCTGCCAGAACCATGACTTTCACTAGATACTACCAGGCAAATCTGACCTCTAAATACAAATGTGTTTACATCTGTTACTCTTCCAAGAAAGGAATGTAAATCTGTCTAGAAGATACAACTGTCCATTCTGCGGCTAAATAATGTAATTAAAAAGCTGTTGTAGGACATACTTCGCTTTCTTCATGAGCAGTTTTTCTGAGTCAGGATAGTGCACCAGGATTTCATTGAGTGTTTTCTTGTCCAGAATGAAAAGGTTGGCAAAACCATGAGCCACCACGTCAGCAGTCCTTCGATTTCCTCCACCGGCAGCTAATAGGCTGGAATGAAAAGAAACATCGTCAGTCACATTATTACTTTCCCTAGTGAGGAATCATTTTGCTGGTGGTTCTCCATTAAAGTCGTTGTAAAGCTCACTTACATACCCAACTGTTTTACCTGATGTTCTGTAAAGGCCCTTTACAGCTGGGATTAGAAATGGCTTGCCTCTGGAAGGCAAATTGTCACTAGCAGTCAGGCATATGTAGATGCTAAGGACTGTGAGAAGTCTTGCTAGATAGAGACGTTGCTCTCAAGGGACACCCACTGCAAGGACTGCATTTGTTTTAGTCCTCATGTGAACTTGACATTTCCTCAATTTTATTGTTGAAAACTATTTCATCGGAAATAGAGCAGCACAAGTCAATTGTTACTGAAAGAGTTATTTACAATGAATTAGTGATTCTCCAAGTATTTTTGATTTCCTGAGTGAATAACTTCTGTGGGACTCTGGCTTTCAGTTTTCTCACATACCACATCTCACGTTTGAATGTTGGCAAGTTGAATGATATGGATTAGGAAGGCCTTTCAGGCTGACAGTAACAAATGTGTCTGCCAGAAACAGAAGGATGTTTTGTTTTGAAAGTAAAGCATTAGACCAGTTTAGCAAGTGGCAGTTGGCCATAGAAAAAACATCCACATAAAAATTAGATGTAGAAATAAAAAATTGAATTCTTTGTCTTGCATTAAGCAAATGAAATGAGACTTTACTTCTCAGCTGTGGTGATAAGCAAGAGGTTGCATTTTGCTCTTAGTACTAAAATTGCTTTATCACTGTATTCAAGGAGATCTACTCTAAAATTTGTCCCGTAAAGATTTCCCAGTGAGTTAATATTTTTAGAGAATACTTATTAATCTCTAAATTTACAATTTATTAATAAATGATAGTCTGGACCCCATAAAACATTAATTAATACTTATCTAAAATATTAATCAATGATATATAAATATTGGTTTTAATATTAAATACATTTACACAACATTTATAAATATTAGCTCATACAGGTAATGTATTATATTTGTTTAATAAAGGATACCATGAGGCCTCTGCAACTGTGTGTACAAGGCTATTTACAAACACACACACAGAGTTTTTTTCTGCAACCCAAGACAGCAATCAATATATGAACTCAAGCTGAAAATGCAGCATGTTGTCGTCTTTTTAAAAAATTCTGTACAATTCCTCAGATAGAATAAAACTGTTTGCACAATAAGAAAAGCAGCTAAAGAAAATGGCAAACAGCTTTTGAGTTCTGATGAATCACTTCTCAACAAGTCATTGCACAATCATTTTCAGGCTTTCCTGACATAAAGCTCATTTTATCGAGGCAGACTAGGACTAAAGAGATCAGCTTTTTCATTATGGTGAATATGTGAGGTGAATTTTACTCTTAAGGCACTTCTCGCTCGAACAGAATCATCTTTGACTAAGGACAGCATTATGGATTTCATCATTGAATCTATTTTGGCTAGTGTGCTAAGAGTTACATGATCAAATTTTTAAAAATTATTTAAATTTGCCTTGCAATGGTTCTTGACAATGTAATATCTGTATTAACAGAGAAATTTGCTTTTTTTACCTTGCATTTTTTACTCCAGTTGTTAGCCTGAAATGCTGTAATATGAGATGATACCTTTTGAATAATTATGCTAGCAAATTTAATTTCGAGGTATAAAGTGAAGACTGTTTATCTGGTGGTTTGGTGGTGTTTTTTGGTTTTTTCTCAGTAGCTGTCTCTATGGGAAACTGCTATTCATTGAAATTAGCAAACCGATCAAGGGAATGATGTGTATCAGTTGTTGTGGCATCTCAGCTCAGCACCTATGTGCATATGGAGAGAAGTGGTAAGTCAGGAAAGGGAAATAGGTCTGGATCTTGCTTCTGAGCACGATGTCAAACACCAAAGGGCAGCAGCTGCCACTTCATGGGAAATCCTGGGCCAAAGTGGAAAACTTAATCTTTCACAAATCTAAATACTCCCTGTAGGTTTGATTTTTTTTAAATTAAAGTTAAAGTTACAAAACAGCTGAAAGGCTAAAGCTGAGACCAAACATTTAGCGATCTTCCCATTAAACATTTACATAGAATGGAGAAATGTTTTCATTTTTCCAGAATTACCATTTTCCAATAGGAAATAGTTCTAGTGAAATATCGGTAAATGGATGAATGAGGACATCTGGCTTAAAGTGTGAATTTCTCTGGGCTAATGAAGTGTTGTGTTATAGCTGAATTTCTCTCAATTGTCTGTGCAGACAGGCTCTCATTAAGGCAGCAATCTGTTTGCCTCTGATTCCGAGATTATTTTGCTTCCCCAAACTGATATTATCTATACAGGAAAGTAGGAAATGAGGGTAAGATGTTAATTGGAAGGCAACTCCTATTACTTAATGTGTTTCTGTAATAATTTTAAAGGATGAAATTGGCAAAGGACTTGTTTGAACATTAGTCTTGCATTGGCCTTCTAGTATAATTCAGGGAAATCTTCTGAAATAAACATTTCTTTGTTTTCTTCAACTCGTTTGCTCTGAGAGACTTCTTAAGCATCATTTACATGCATTTTGAACAAAGTGAGATTAAATAACAAGTGTCTTATCGATCATGTAGTTAAACCACTCAGAATGAAGCTGACATGTTTCTTTAAACAAATCTTGAATGAGAAATCAGAAGGAAATTAGTCTGATATCAGATGATAACCATGCTATGAATACTGAGGGGAAAACTTGGATGTGATAAATGAAGCAATATTTCATCCATTAAAGAATATTTTTTTTCATTTGCTTCTGCTATACAGTATTCAGAAGACCTTGACAAAACTTATATAGAAAGATGCTATACAAACTCATTATTTTTTAACACTTTGCCACAAGGAAGAGGATAAATCTCTACCAGTAACACTTAGTGCTTCATGTCTTTGCTTTTCTTCAATTTTGAGATGTCTGCCAGCTGCTGTGTCTTTTCTCCTTGAGTTTATCAA
This sequence comes from Falco naumanni, assembly GCF_017639655.2. Taxonomy (NCBI): domain Eukaryota; kingdom Metazoa; phylum Chordata; class Aves; order Falconiformes; family Falconidae; genus Falco; species Falco naumanni. The sequence goes on from NC_054056.1 coordinate 87,892,311, forward strand.
CTGCCTGACATTTATATGCAAATTACATGTGCCTGAATGGGTATGCTGCCACAGTAGGTCGATGATGAATAAAACAAGACTAGAAGTGTAGGATTGTAGCATTGCTGAGGGATTTACTGGCCATATTTGCAATTATATAAAAAGTAACGTACTGGGAAATGGATCTTTAAAGGCTATTGTGTAGTTCTCATGTGGAAACAAGTGCTCACCTGCTAGATCAAAAGTCTGAAAATCCCTTCCATGTTTTAAAAACAATTATTATAATTTCTCAGTTTAAAAAATAAAGTTCTTGTTCCAAATACAAGACTAATAAATAATTGAAAAGTATGTGTGTGTTACCTATCTGGGCTGCTGTAGCTTTTTATTTTATCTGTTCTTACTGAAGACCAGCACATTCTCAGCCTTTACACATAACTTGCAATACAATACAGCATTTTGTTTTGGGGCTTTGCTCAGGTATTACATTGTCACACAGAGAAATACCTTTCAAATAACCTTCCCTCAAAGAGCTGATACGATTTCACTTTCCCACTCAGTGAAAAAGGTGTGTATCTATGGGATATTTCAGGTGTTTTCCACTTGAGGGCTGAGCAAGTTCTGTACGCACAGCACTGGATAAACGTGAATGTTTCCCCTACTATAAAGGGAGACACAAGCAGAAGATAAATGTAAACCTGGCACGCAGCTGATAACTGCTTTTCAAAAGGCAGATTAAAGCTACCAGCAAGAGGATTAACAATAACAGGAAGGCAGCTGGAAGAAATCAAGGATCCAGTTTATCACATGCAGCAGCACATGTATTTTATTACTTTTCCTCCGGCCAACCTCAGCAGGGGATGCAGTGCCTAAAATGTAGCACTTGGTTGGCTAATTAGGGAACACGGCACATAAGAGTTAATGGATTTTGCATAGCAGCCACGTGGAGAAAATAGAAAACATTTGTAGTCACCAGAGAAAAATTTTCTCCTCCAGATACACTCAGACCCAAAAATCTGGTCTGTCAGACTTTTTCTTGTTTTCTATGCTCTTAAAAAAATATGTTTTTGAAATGTAGGTAGCTGATTTTTGGCAACTTAATCCCTACTTCAGCTCATAAATGAACTGGTTTTATTTGCAATTTTAGATTTTTTTAATCTCTTTTTTTGGGAATTAATCATTTTTACCATCTGCTATGTAAAAGCACCTAGTCTTACTATCCAGGCAATAAAATGCATTTGGTCTTGCTGTATTGCAGATGTCAGAACATGAAGATGCGATAAATCTTTTAAATGCTGAAGGAGATATTTGTCTGTATATCCCTGTGTACATTGCCTAAAACACCAGTCTCAGACCTTGCCAGATTAGTCTCTGATGCTTCCCCTTAGATTTTCCTTCGCTTACCTGCATCTTCTTGCTCAGTGTTCTCTTGGTTGATCCTACCCACTTTCTAGCCTTCCCATGGTAGCTGTCATGCTTACCATAGAACAGTTAAACAACCATTAATTATTTGACCAGTTCTAAAGAGAGTGTTAAAAATAGCAGTGGACCTACCTGATCTCCCCAAATACAGCTCCCGCTCTTAGTGTAACCAGGACTTTTTTACCATCAGGGCCTCCAAGGACTTGAACTTCACCCTGTTTGATGATATACATCTCTCTGCCAATCTCTCCCTGGGCACACAAACACATAAAGATACCATGTTTTAGCAGGGCAGTGTTATTTTTGTTAGAATAATCTGACAGGCTCTTCTTCCACCTTCTCATAAACAGGTTTACTGGTATTATGGAGAAATAAATATTTGTGCTACTTGTCCTTGCACTAAGCACAAGCACAAGGGCTGACTTTGGCAGTTCTGATTGTGATGTGGGACAGTATTTGAACAGGAGTAAGATCATCTAGGCCATCTTGGAAAAAGAAGATTAGATAGTAATCAGGATTGTAGCAATCATTTCCACCAACTGGGGGAAACTAAAGTACTGCAGTAGTATATTTAATAATAGAGAAGTATGAAAAATCCTATGCTTCATGGTCTAAAAAGCTTCACTTTTTACACTATTATGTCTAATTATCACTTACCTAATATAAAAGGAAAATAAAACTAAACGATCATTCAAAACTTTGTCAAATTCTATGTTATTACTGGATGGTTAAGAGATTATTGGTTTATTTATTGTCCTGCACATGATCTACTAGGATTCAAGGGTGTGACATCAGTATATACAATAAAGCAGGCAAACTGGAGTAATCTAATGGACTTTACAAACATGATCATAAAAGCCCTCACAACATCTCAGTAAGGCAGGCAAATAACTATTTTTTCAAGCAGCAATTTAATTTTAAAATTGAAAAGGCAACAACAAAGCTGGAACTGAAAATGTAGGGCTTGCACTTCCTATCCCTGCACTTGCTCCTCCAAGCCTACATGCAGAGCCTCCTCCGTACAGTATGATGAGGCCAACATACATCCAAGGAGGAGGGAGTTTGAACAGAGTTTTGTTCTTTACTATGTGTTACAGCATTAATAGCATATATTATGGTTGTTGGTTACATAGCAGAACTGTACAAGTGAAAGGTCTTTTAGCTCTGAATCAAGCCGGAATAAATTGATACTTCAACTTCTCATAATCCATCCTAGTTAGGAACTGTTTGCATCTGACTGAAGTATCAAAACCTTGTAACTGTTGTTTATTATCTCCTGTTGTAGTAAGAGTCCCAGCCACAGTCTAAGATGTTTTTGTGCTGTGCATTGTACAAGCAAGTACACCAAACTACTCTTCCACCCTTCCTAGCCAACAGTAATTCTGTGATTGGTCTTTCAAGGGACATACCTGATCCTTCAGTCATTCACAAATGTTTAACTTCTTACACTGGAGTCAGTAGGACTACCTCAGCATTCAGGAAGAGGATCACATGCCTAACTCTTGGAGGGAACAGGACCTTAAGGAATATGCTGGACCAGGGCCACTAATGACAAGTTAAGGGGTTCTAACGCTCACTTCCGAGTGTGGGTCACTTGCCAGAACAGTAACAGTACTGATACTTCATCCCCCTCCATGCTTCAATTACATCCTGCGCTGCATATGAGTATGTTTACATGCCTTCTGAACAGAGACTTGGGCTCGCTTGATCAGAAGCTGAGCTATCTACCTGTGTTACTATAAGGCCATGTATGTTTCAGCCAAAATGCTAAGAGAAGACAGATGTCTCTGCTAAGGGACGGTGTGACGGCGTTCAGCTGGAATTCTGGAAATGGCTCAGAGCTGTGAGTGAAGGCAGAGCAAGATCATACCCTGCTGTAAGAAGCAGTGTATTTTCTACGTCCTTGGGTAATTCCACTTAAGAGTTGCTGAACACACAAATGAAGTACATGCAAAGCATCTTAAATTGAGACCTGTAGGCTATGTTTGTATGTATGTGTGTATAAAAACAATTAAGCTTGCTCCATTTTAAATACTAAAACTTCATGCTGTATCATTAGATAAGCGATATTTCCATTAAATACTTTCCCATATTGCTGTAATTTTACGTTTGATAATGTAAGTAATAAAATCCATATTGTCTTGTTCTAGGTTGAAATTTGAGAGCACATTTGTATTATTACACAGAGTACCTACTTTTATGCTAATTCACTCAGGATTAGTTTTTTCTTAAGGACACTGTTGACTGTTATCTGGACTTGTTTTCTAAAAGACATACTATAATTATTATTTGAAAGAGACAACAATGCTCACCTTTTTGCAGACAAAGTCACCAGGTAAATACACAATGGATTTCAACCTTAACAGCATGTCATATATCATCTGTGTATCACATCCCTGTGAAAATAGAATTGATTGCTCTATTAGTTCAGTAGCACAAGTGACTTCTAGTACTTACACTGGGGAGCAAAACCCAACAATACATGAATCATCCAGGAATTCATAAGTGGAGTGCAAACTGAGAATATAAGGTTCAGCTTTTTAGAGCAGAGAGAAGACTGAAAGAATTGTTATTTTAGATACTTATAAGGTTCTCTTCTTTTTTTACGAAGTAAGCTTCTGTACATCTAAATTTGCTGTGGAAGCTCAGCTCAGTTAGTGACATGTTCAGAGCTTTATGGGTCTTCTATGCTAAATTTTTTACTGATCCAGGTTAAAAAAGCAGATCAAGATCCTGTCAAATGTTGGTATGAACCTATGAATTCCATGTCTTCAGCAAGTGTGCCAGAAACCATGCAGCTAGGTAATGTTTATACAGAAATATCATGTGATTTCTTGCAATTATCCTAACAAACAAATTAGCGTTAAGGTAACTGTATGTCAAGTCTACTTCTAAAAATGCAATGTCTCCTCATATTTCATGTCAGAAATCCAGCCTTAAAGGTACCACATTTAAATTGTATCTCTGGAAAACTACCATTATAATAAAGAGAAAGCTCCTTTGCACAAAAGTTACTAAAAAAGTAGCATTCAGTACACGAAAGTTATGTTGCTAGAGCATATAACATTTGGGATCTCTCAGGCAGACCTAGGCAATATACAGCGAGGTGGACTGTGTTAAAAATTACATTCTTTTGTGTCTGACTCTTGAAATTAGTTATTCTCCAAAATCACTTACAGCCTGACCATAACATCAGCTTTAGTATGTTGATATAACAGGACTGTGCTTTAATCTCATTTGATTTTTTATTTTTTTTTAAATCTCTGCTTTGCCACAAAATATTCAAAGGCAGGCACTTGGCTTTGTCCTGGCATGTCTCCGTTAACTGAGATATTTCTTAGACCTATTTTGCCTTCCATATTAATAAACATGTTCTTAAGTGCTGCAAGATGCAAATAAACAAGGATTCTGTGTCAGGAGTACCACACATTTCTACATTCTCCTGTAAAACTACTTGCTTTGAATAAGTCAACTTTATTGACGATGGCAAAGTTCACATCAATTGCAATGGCTAGTTGCATTTTGGCTGGCATCTGCTCCAGTAATTCTGATTCATCTGTAAAAAAAAAAAAAAAAAAAAAAAAAAAAAAAAGAGTAAACTCAGTTAGTTAGAAAATATAAAGGAAGAATGTCCATAAAAATGAGCATTGTAGTAGAAAAATAGCTTAATGGAGCTATTCCAGCACTCGTGAGTTCAAATGAGGAAGCTGCTAGTATGCTTTTACTAAGATACTGTCTTTTAAGTTACATATCTTGTCTGAAGTTATAACCAGAACATTACATAAATGAATAGAATTTGTGAAGTAGTGTCATATTGCTTTGTAGGTTTTTTTTCTTTTCTAAAGTAAATTGAAAAGCCTCCTCTCACTTCCTGCATGCAATTCAGAAAAGGAGAAATGTGAATTTCACCTTGTATCTGTAACTATGGAACCACTCTCAATTGGAGTTGCTACGTAACTGGAATTGGAAAGCCTTACCCAGCATTCCCTGAGAGTCCCATGTGTATTCGTACCAGGTTCGAACACGATTTTGGACCAGTTTTGGAATAGAATAAGTGTTCATATAGGAGACAGTGTTGTCCATACAGGAACGGTAGTAGTTCTGTCCTGCTGTAGCTGCTCCAATTACATCTCTCATCTGCAAGCATCAGTTGTTGTTACTACACATTTCAGCAAAAATAGCCTTGATTTGAATATCTTGTCAACAACATATAGAAAGAATAAAACACTTGTTTGCAAAATCACTGATTAATTATACATTCAGCTGCATGTTTTGAGTAAGTGCTTCATCTGCTTTTTCAGAAGCATTACAAATTTAATCTAATTGTGTTGAACAGTCTATGATTTTAAAGGAATCATTTGCAGGTTTTAGCCTATTCTTCTCATGTTTCTGGACATTGATGAAAAAAATATATATAATGCTTTTCTTAAAAATCCATAATAAAGCTACTCTGCATTTGGTGTGTAATACAAGTTAGAAATGAAGCAAACTGGGCTGATTTTCTCCAATAACATCAGCGGCCACCCCCAGAATTAAGATCCTGCCACTGTTAAATTAGTTAAGATAATCTAGATCAGTCCTAGAAATGCACTTTGAGTTGAATGGTTACCTTGAAGTTTTTAGTGCATTCCATGAATTTGACATATTACACAAATGTAATTTAGTTTTTACAAAGGATGAGTTAATGTTCATAGATCTTCTTCAAAAGCATAACTGCATAGACGTGCTTTTAGTAGAATGGCTTCATATTGCAGTGGCCAAGGATTAGTGAGCCGGTGGGCTGAGTTCTGCTTTTTATTACAGAAATGCAAATGACTGCAATATGAATAACAATTTTTAGGCAAGTGTTCTAAACCAGGAATAACTCAGTAATTTTGAGACCTCTTTCTAAACAGGAATTATAACAAACTCCAATGAAGCTGTTTGTGTGTTAAGATTTAAGGTTTGAGTCTGCAGATGACTATACTGGTTACAAAAACTAATCTGCAGAATCTTCATGGGGCATGGTTCTGTCATCAACAATTATATCAGTTTAGGAAAAACTGATAAATATGCAAACTCTGAAATTTAATCCAATATACTTGAATTCAATAGGTACTTTATATGAATTATCTTGGTTTATTTCTGGTAATTCTTGTTTGTGGATAAATTTTAAATCCTATAGGCAAGAGTCTGTTTCGTGGTGATTATCTTTTGTTGCACTTATAAACAGCAAGAGACACATGCAATTTTTAACTGTTTGATATGAACTTTTCAAATGCTGTATGCAAAATTAAATTTCAGTTTTCACCTTTTTTTTTTTAATTATTTCTTACAATAACAGATGTACAAATCAAAAAGTGTGGAATGATTTCTACAGAAATCCGATAAGACATTCTCACACAGGAACCATAGCATCTGTTTTTCTGTAGGTAAGGTATTATAAAAGCTATGGATCTAAAGCCTAAGTTTAATAGTTATAAGCCAGAAATATTTTAGTTATATTCATCTGGAAGTGTAACTGATTTGCTGTGCTATAGGCTTTTTTTCCCCTTCTGCCAAATGAGAACCAAAAGAAATAGAAAACAGTTTATTTTCAGGTTAACAAATGTATTGTTGTTTACGGAAGAGAGTAGAATTCTAGTTTGACAAAAATAATGGGATTCCCATTAACAGTATTCCATTGGCAGTAGTTGCAAGTGTGACATTCAATAATTTGTACATATTCATATCATACCTACAATTATAATTTTTATATCAGATTTAACAGTATAATGTGAATGTCAAGGAGCTGTCTCCTTGGCTGTAAGGAAGAAAAAAGGAATTATACATAGGTTCAGGAATCACCCCTGTACTGCAGAGTCTGGCTTTAAATCATCATGTGTGCAAAAGGGCTACAAAACTGGGAACTGATTAATCACATAGAATCCTTTAGGCTGGAAAAGACCTTTAAGATCATGGAGTCCAGTCATTAACCCAGGACTGCCAAGTCCACCACTAAACCATATCCCTAAGCACTGCATCTACATATCTTTTAAATACCTCCAGAGATGATGACTCTACCACCTCCCAGGGTAGCCTGTTCTCATGCTTGACCACCCTTTCAGTGAAGAAATTTTTCCTAATATCCAGTCTAAATCTCCCCTGGGACAACCTGAGGACATTTCCTGTTGTTACTTGGGAGAAGACACCAACACCCATCTCACTATTTGTCAGAATAAGTATGGATGACAGTTAGAGGGACATTCAGATGGAAGCTAAACTTTTCCCCAGAACTAAACTCCATTAAATTGAATATATTATTGCTACATTACAGTAATTTGGACATATCTAGTTATTGGTTTTTTTTATGTACCTGACCAATTAAGCTGGAGAAGACAAAGACACCCAAGAAAAAATTCAGCAGTTGAAAAATTATCTCAAAGAGAGTTTGTGGTTCTGGAAGGCCACCGATGGTGATCAAAGTACGAACCGCCCAGTAGTAACACCTCAGATACCTGTGGATACAGACAGAATTTTTGTTATTGACTGTAGGTACTTATGTGGTTGGAGTTAAACATATACCTGCCTGAGCTGGGCCTTTCAGTGATGCTTTTCAGTTTAAAAGACCTTCAGCATTTTTTATAAAGGGTTATGATTTTTACAAGCGATACAGTTATGTAAATCATATTGAGCTGAATGTTCTCATTGACAGCAAAATAAGAATATATGGGAAATGCAGAGGTTACTTACTGTTCTCCGGTAACTCTGCAGCATTACAGAAGACTTGTGTAACAAATTGCCAAGGTGATCATTACAGTGTTAGAATGCTACCAGTGAAGATGACCTGATGTTAAAAGCAGTTTAAAAGTGTTAAGAGACTCCCCAGAGTTTATCCGTAGCATACTAGATGCACACACATCTGAACATCTCTTTCTAGGCTTCATTTGATGACAGCAGTGTGAAGCCTTATGGTGGGCACAAGAAATGCAGTTCCTTTGTTCTTGTGTTCATTCATTTTCCTGCCCCTTTAACCACATCGGTCTTCCTCCCACTCTGCCTCTGAGCACCCTTCATTGGCTTTGCCTCCTAGGTTGCATCAAAGTTACATGTTTCCACAAGCTGTCTGCCAATCCAGCTTCTCCAAACCACTTCACTTATTCAGCACTGAAAGGTTGACTCCTGCATTAACTTCTCCTAGCGGCTGGAGTCCACTACGCCTTCTGTCACCTCAAAAAACACTTTCTTGCCTTCTTCACTACTTTCCCTCACATCTAGGAAGAGCTGTATGTCAGTGGCTACAAAACCGCCTTGGTAATGCACTTCAAGGCTTTCCTCAGAACTCTCTTCATCCAGAAACCAAATCTAGCAGTGAGCAATGGTCAGGCACTAAGACTCTGCTTCAGCATGTGGCTTATATTGACTCCTTCACAGTACCCGTCTGCTGCCTGTCACCTCTCATGCCTGAAGTGTGCACTCCTTGGACAAAAATTTTTTTGGTCTGTTTGTACAACCCTCTTGTATAGCCTTATGCGTGACAGAGCCTGTTGCATTCAAGTGGTGTGTTTCTATTAGTATGGTAATGCAAGTTTATGAAAACAACAAAGGACCTAGGACATGGACAGATTTAATTTATTGTTGTTATTATTATTATTATCATAGTCATACTAACTCTCTTATTTATATATATATGTGTGTGTGTATCTATATATGTAAAGTGCCTTGATATCTCTAAGATTCTGTTTTAAATTTCTTTCTAGAACATGGCACCATTAGTAATGCAGCATCCCCCATACTGTGCAGTGGGGATTAATTAATTCAAATCACTGTTGTGAATGTGCTATCATTTCCTTCTTTTCTGAGCTAACAAGTAATTGGTTTAGGAATAATTTTAAAAGCCTCCTATTAGAATTTGACTTCCTAAGTCTATGTACAATCAGACTTCAGCTTCACTAATGATTTGGAGTGGAAGTTTGTTTTTCTTATTTGTACAATGATAGAAATGTACAATTTCTATTTCATCTATGTCTGTTGCTTCTGAAGCAACAAAGATGCCTTCTGTTTGTTGAATTTTATTGATTTTATTAAAACAAACAAACAAACAAACAAAACCCCAAACACAGAAGAAATACTTGTGGAGATGTTTGTTTTGAAATAGACAGGCTTTCATTCATCTTCTCATGCTGACCCTGGATCTGAGACCACCTGAACTGTTTATGGACCTTAAGTATACATTTCAGTTTGGTGGCCTCCACTTTGAACTCCTCCTTTATTAAGATATGAACTCCACTGCTATTAATAAATGCTCCATATAATAATACAATTAGAGGGTCAGTTTTGTGCAAATATGAGAAAATAAATTTGCAATAACAAACAATTCCAATGAATGTTTTTGTTTGAATCACTCAAAAATGTTTCCAAGTCTTCCACCTAAAATGTCAGGCTTTACCAAGCAATTGATTTTTCATTACAAAGTCACTTTTTTCTTGGTTGCAGATTAATGGAATGCAGTAACAATGATCACTTTTACCATAGTTCTCTAGTTTTAGATCTTAACAGCTAGAACTGGCTGTTTTTCTTCAGTCTTTAAGTCAAAAAATTCATTGCATATCTGCCATCGTATCATTTTTTCCTTGGTAAGGATGCAAAATGAACAGCTGGATTACACCACTATAATATTTTCACTTGAGTTAAAAAAAAAAAAAAATCATCACCTATTCATGCTTCTAGCAAAGTGCCTAGGTGGCAACTTTCTCTTAGACTTCTGTAGCATAAATATATAGTAAGAAACAGCCTCAGGTCTGCATTGGAAGAATTGCAGATTTAAGCATAAAATGATGTCTCTAGCTTGTTTTAGGGGAATTATCATATAAAGCATATTAATATCTTATTCATTTGCCATAACTGAGAATGCTGTAGTGCTTGAAACATGTATGATCTATTAATGTAAAAGTAAAGAAATTAACATTACTTTTGTGCTAGTTACTATAGGAAACAAAAATAATTAGCCAATTATTTTTATTTTTAATAATTTTATTTTAAAATATTTATTTATTTTTAAATAAATATTTAAATAAAAATAATGTGTTTTTTTAAAAAATAATTAGCCAACAAAAAAAAGCCCTCACCCCAATGGCCTTGGGTGCCAAGCTTGCTAAGTCCGCCATGACAGATCATACAATCTTTGTTCTGGGAATGTTTAAAAAGAATGAAAGCAGCTCCTCAAAGGAATTTAGGGGTCACATTCTTCTTTGCAGTGTTGTGTATCCAAAATGTGACAGACTTTTGTTCAGATCTGCTCACCCCTTTCTGAAGTTCTAGTTAATAGAGGATATTATTCTGTAATTTTACTTCAAAAGAAATTTTCTACCGACAAAGTCACACAATATCACTATCTCTTAGGCACAGGTTTGTATTTTCTCAATTTACAATTTTTATTGTTTGTATTTTAATCTGAAATGAAAGTTATACAGTTGAAGTATAAAACAGGTTTTTCCCTAAGAAGGGGAGAAATGAGATTGTAAATTTTAAGGAAAGCCAGAAAAAACAGACTCCTATTTCAACAGTACTAGCAGCTCTGCTTCCTACTAGCTAGTGTCTGGAAACCATCATTGCTTACCATACAGCTTACTAGCCTGCTATAAAATAACTGTTGAAGCAAACAACATGAGACAAGAAAGGGTTTTTCTCTCTTCACAACATAGACAGTATGTTTACCCTTCAGGCAATCAGACTACTAGATTTTGCCCTAAAATAGGTCCTAGGTATGAAAACATTCAGAAACACTGTGAATAAGATACCTTCTAATATTATGCCAGTAGAGATACCTCTTTCATAAAAGTCCATTTCAGAATATGCTACACTTCTTACATGGTTTTGGTTAATACAGGTAAATCAAATCTTTGTGCATGTGGCTTTCAGTCTGAGATGGTATTCACACATTCATTTCAGCCCAGGGAAGCATTATTTCAGGGCTATCACATTCCGCTCCTCAGATTACAATCAGGATGGGTTTAAGCAGAGTGAAGAAGTGGCCTTTCTAACCTGGTTCTCTAATGACCTCCTTCTTGGCACCTCATTTTCTTGTGTGATCTATTCATCAGGTGGCTGTAGGTATGATGAACTCAGACAGAATGGTGTAAAGTACAAAGCTTTTATTTTAAAAGTACGGCTGCAAGTAGCAGGTCTGAAAGCGTTAGGTCTGACGTGAGTTTGGCTGTGCATTTGCAGGTTGTCTGGAGGCACAAAACTGCTTCTGTATCGCAAGCCCTGCGGCTGTGACACATCAGACCTATTGCAATTGCAATGTATAGCTGATACCCTCGAGACACCTTTTAAGATCTGCCAGTCTTAACTGTGCATTGGGCAACACATACCAAAGGGGTAGAGCTGCTCTACATGCATACAGTGACCATTATCTGGGACTTCAAGGGATCTGCTAAGTCTGTGCCCAGAGCAGGAAGGCAGCAAGCTATAGAGAAACATTATCAGGATGCAAATAGGCATCTTGATTAATAACTATGCTAAAGAATTTTGCAGACTACTTATGGATGACTTGCAAACAGCAAAAAAAAAATATATATATCATGAGCAAAGTGGAATGTTTCGTTTTGCCTAAATTTAATGCTGACCTGGGAGGCTTGCATGAGAATTTCAGATTCCTAGTTTTAATTCTCCATATGGGGAGTGATGAAAGAGACAGATATTTCTGTGGGACAATTCAGAATAATGATATTACATTCCTGCCTTGAATCCCTTTCTGGAAGATTTGTCCATTTTCCTCAGGAATTAGGGAGACCAATCTTTTACTTAGGTAGTTAAAATAGATTGTAAATAAACACATGTAGTTCACTTAGCTATAATTAAGAGACCTTTTCAATATCCTGCTGCCATGGTTACATGGGTGCTACAGTATGGTGTTGCATCAGGGATGCTATCCTTCTGCATTAGGAGAGACTGAGGTCTGTCTGCCTAATCATACCAAGCTCATAAGTGCAGTTTTAATGCTGGGAACATCTTGTGTGGCTAATTTTGGTGCATTGCAGGGGGGTAAAGTTGACTGCTTTTTGCACTTCAGGTCAAAGGCTTTGACTGAAGGCTGCCAGGCAAAAGACTTCAAATCTTCTTGGAGTGGCACTAACACTTTACATTCTGGATACAAGCTGGAAAAGAATACAGCTAGCAGAAATTTGCAAAAAGCACTACTTTGATAATTTTACTTGTGGTTTGAGTGCTGTGTACAGCTGTTAGTTATAAAGTGAAGTTCACCAGTTAGTATGCCTGATCAGGAATATATCTATATATCTAAAATCAAATTGATAAGGGTACTGTTGTCTGTGTATTCTTGTTAGCTTGGAAAGGAAGAAAAAGTACTCCTACAAGTGCTAACATTTTTAAGAACTGTATTTGGCCATAATTAGCAACATTTTATGGACACAGCAGGGATTCTACATAAAACATTCATGCCACTAAATCAGTGCCAGACCATTTACTTTGGGTCAGTGTAATCTGAGACCACTAGAATTTTCATTTATTTGTCAAACTACATACTGTCCTTTTTTTTAACTACCTGTGTTTGTCTTACCTTCTTTCTGAATGTGGGCACATTCCACATGAGACCAATGGCATAGTTTACTTCAAATAGTGGCAACTCTGACTGCTATGTGAAAAAGGAAAATACATCTGCACTGCTGTGCCATAATGTATGCTGCAGTACTAGTCGCTTTTTCTGACAGATTTTCCCCATATTGTTCTTAATTCCTGCTTTCCAAAGAAATTAATATACTAGAATTATCTTGTCTGATATGTTTAGAATTCAAATTACATCTTCAATAATAACTAATATTTACACAATTTCTCTCTGTCCAAAATCCCAAAATATTTGACAGCCAGGTAATATGTCATGCCAGATTCTCTAAAGCAATGGCTATCCCATACAGAAGGCATGTGCTGTTAGCGGGATACCAAGCTATACTTTATGAAATTCAGCTCAACATGGGATACTTTTGAGGGTTCCATGCATGTATGACTATGTAATCCCATATGAGTTAGATACAGGCAAAAGAATAAAGTCATACATTCACCAACCAATGTCAACATGAGGTAGATTAATGGTTAATGAGGCTTACATGCACATAGTCTAATATGCATTTTATTTCAGCATCTCAGTTTAATGCAGACCTTGAGTTATCAGTTTATTATTATTGCTTATAAAAATTTCTGCCCTACAACCCATGTGTTTTCAGTGTGATGTCATTTGTGCAGTGTTTTTGCCTCCTCATGGAAAAGCAGTCACAAAATATTAAAAAACCCTACCATTGCCTTTGAGCACAACTGCATTGTCTGTGATCAAGCTAGAAAACAATTTTACCAATTGTTTCCCTGAGCGAAATGTAAAATATTCTTGTTCATGAAAAACAGGAAGACTTTCTTGCCTTTTCTCTTGGCTGTTCTGAAGAAGCATTAAAATCTCAAAGGCTGAGTAAGGACTCTACTTTCAGAGTTTTCAGGTTGTTCAGTTTTGATTACCTTATTTTTAACTATGAAGCAAGTATTCCAAGAATTTAATAAAAATAGCTATAATGGAAATTCATTTTGCATTTTTCTTGTCAGATTTCTGGAAGCCTTGATCGTGTGTATAAATACCTGTGTATAACTTCACTTACATAAGTGGTCCCACTGAGCTCCATGACCCTGCTTGCACATGTCTGACTGTAGTACTCAAGCTGTGTATTTTAGTGGTGTGTGGAAGCTTCAACCATGTCATTTTTTTGAGAGAGAACCCTAATTATTAAAAAATCAATGCTGCTTTACACAAAGTGTGTTATATACTCAAAGGCTGTTTTCTTACCTTTCAAGATACTGACTTCACACCAAACTCGTGAAGTCTCACAAAACTACAAGCAAGAGGAGCATGTCTCCAAACAAAATGGGAAAAGTTGTTTAAAGGGTGATTTATGACAGTAGTAGTATATTATATGCCGTTTTGCAAAGAATGTAACTAATGAACAAATTGAGCTTCTGTGGCTTCAACTGTATCATGATACATCTGAACCTACTAGATAGGTTTTTAACTACACACAAAATACATTATGACTTTGCTATTTTCTATTGCTTCCTCTCAATCACCTTAATGAATGTACCTTACTTGGCACCCAGCCTAGTGCTGTCACAAGCAGTTTGTGGAAAACTCTGCCAATATCCAGTCCTTTCCACACTGCCACATGTGTGAGCATGACCTTCTCAAAAGATCAGAGAAAGTGGGTGGAATTTTTTCAGACCAGTCACCATGTTGTTTAGAGGGACTAAAATGTTCCTTTTAATGACACAATGCTGTGTGGCAGAAAACAAATAATCTATGCCTCTTGAATCCTTTGAGAGATTGTTCTACAATCTTTATAACAGTTCCCATGTGCATATGCAATCAGTAAGTTTAATTTATGACCCTTTGTTGCTTTCTAAATGTTTAATTAAGTTAGAGCTTAGCACTGACTCATAAACCTATAAAAGCTGAAAGTGGTAAATTGATTATTCACTGCACCTGCCCTCCAAATATGTGTTAGTAATGAAAGAAGTCATGGTGCTAAAAGTTTGCTATCCAAGCACTCATAACATAAGAGCATACCCTGCAAACAAAGGCATGGAAGAGGGAACGGGATTCAGGAAGGAGCAAAATCAACAAAAAAACTCTTGCAAAAGAAAAGGACTTACATGTTTCCTTTGCCATCGTACACCCATCTAGTGCTGCCAATTCCTTCATAGTCTGAAGCCCAATAATACAGGCATGCATTAATGTGCAAGATAAACAGCAAGTATCCAGTTGTTCGAATGACCCTATAAAAGTCAACAGATTCCTGTAAAACAACTCGGATTTTCCCTTCCTTTTAATATGGAACCCATTGCTTTTTTTGATCAACAATGTTAATGTGAAGCATACACTAAGTAGTTCCCCACCTGTAATGATGCTGTGAAAAAAATAACTGGCAGTTACCTGTCTCTCACATTTGTCCAAGGTCAAGTAAATATCTTTCCTAGAACATTTGACACAGGATAATTTTTAAATTATGGTTCCCTGAGGACTTTGTAATCTACTTTATCTGGTTACGAATATTTACAGAAATTTGAAACTATATTAATGAAGCTGGAGGGTACAAATTAATGTGTTTGCCAAACTCTGTTCAAGATAGGCTTTAAACTTGTGAACTAAAGCCAAGAAATGTCTGAGGTCAGAAATGAATGACTTTACAAGAGCTGTGCTAAGAAGTCTGCAGTAGATCTGCTAAATAGTATGATTTAGTGGCTACAGCAGGAGTTAGGTCATTCATAATCCCAGTTCTTATACTTATGGCCAGTTCTTTGAAGAACACCAGTGATGAACTACTTAAGCACCAAGCAGCTTTCTGTTTAATACAATAATGATCTCATTGTATATCCTCTGTTCAGTGCACGGAAATCAAAAGAAAGATCTCCTGGATTTAGCTCTCCCTTCAAATATTCATACAGGCAAGGGACAAAGAAGCAGGAAAAGTACATGACTTGCCTAAACACAAGAAAGCTGGTACATAGTGAGTTCGTCTTCTACAGCTAGAATTTGATGCAGTTTGCAGTGCATAGTAACTGAGTGCGTGGTTTTGTGAAAGTTAATAAGAACTAACTAAATTAAGTTTATGAACTATATTAATGTGAGATAGTATCTCTGTGGTTGCTTCTGTATTATCCAGTCCTTTTCTAGCTCTTTGGAGGCCATTGCATGCCATCTTTTACCTCTCCATGCCATTAACATCTACCTACGGGTACTATTCTTCTCTTAAACGTTGGTGTGCTTCCAGGACAGCTCTGTTTAGGGTTGCAGACTCTTGATGACAGCAGATAAGACATAAGAATAAGCTTTGTGGAAGTCAGCATCAGAAAAATACTTTAGCAGAACTTTCAAACTTCTAAGTTTTGTTTTATTTCACAGGTACATGAAAATATGAAAGAGGTGATGTTTCAACATCCTTTTCAAATTTAACTAGTTTCTAAATTTCATAAAATATCTCATTTGCAATGTATAAACACAAAGTCTACCATTTCAGTGCAATAAT
Source organism: Falco naumanni (assembly GCF_017639655.2). Taxonomy (NCBI): domain Eukaryota; kingdom Metazoa; phylum Chordata; class Aves; order Falconiformes; family Falconidae; genus Falco; species Falco naumanni. Next base: position 87,908,750 of record NC_054056.1, read on the forward strand.
CTCCGTAACAGAATGAAATGACAAACAACAGATTCTTATTTCTGCAGCAGCAGCACACAAGAACAACACATGCCCCAAAACTGCAACAGTGAAAAAAATCTGTTGGTGTAGGAACTGCACAGGATAAACTAGGGCTGATGACATTGACAGTAGATGACAATAGTGGCGACACAGTGGAATGCTGAATTGATTCTCATTCCAAATTTAGTCAATGGAGTGGAGGATCAAGTTTTTGTATATGCCAGGGTCATGGTGAAAGCATACTGAAGAAAAATGTTGACACAGGCTGAAGCTCATAAGGTTTTTTTAAGTACAAATAAACATCTACTGAGGACTTGGCACTGCTATTAGCAACCTAAAGAAATTGTTATTTAGTTCTTTCACTAAGGAAACTTCTTTCTGATACTCCTGATCAGTTAAATTTTGGGAAGATCTTCAGGCTGGTGAACACTTTGCCTGAACCAGGCCAACTGAACTGAGCTAGCTTTCATATGTGAGTGAAACTTTATCTTTATTATCTTAATGATTAAAATGAAGACATATTTTTAAAAAACCTTATACTGAACAGTTAAAGATTTATCAAATTCCATTGAGTGCTTCACTGACAACTCATGAAATCAAATGAAATGCATGCAGTGCCAAGTTTTGCATGCTACAAGAATTTAATAAGCACATACCTGTAGATGTATGCTTTGTCCATAATAGCTTCCAAACGATCATTGAACTCAAAGAATGTGTTATGCTGAATGAAAAACAAATAAAAGCAATCCAATCACTATTCTTCACTATGTGTCTTTTTATAGTAGTACTGACATTAGTTCACATACACATTTTGAAAATAATGGATTTTGCAGTAGATTTTTCAGTTTCTTTAAACATTTAACTAAAAGGTGAACTGCAAAGCAAAGATGAAAATTGAGTTAAACGTTGTTTTTGGTGTTAAGTGTCCTATTAAATCTGATTATAGAAATGACCTTGCTCTTTAGGTCAAACTGCTGTAGATGAATGACTTCTACTTCCTCAAACATATATAATTGCTTGGGGAACAGAGATAATTAAAATCAGAGATAATTAAACAAAAAAAAAAAAAAAAAACAAAACAGAGATAATAAAATCCCTTTTTTCTCTTTCTGAAATTCCAGTAATTCTCTAGTAGGTGATCATGTGTATCAACAACCACATACTAGATGATATCATGTAGCATCAATTGCTGTGGTATTGAATTCTGCTGTTAATTATTTGTAGTTTACCTTTAGTGATAGCCTTTAATATTCACATGTAGCTTTTTTTCTTTATTTTCATTCAGTATATATGTTTGCCTAATACAGGGTACTATTTAACTTTTCATTCTTTCCTATTGTTTTGGTTCCGATTTATGGAATTTTGAAGTTTTGTTGAAAACTGAAGTGAAAAGCACCCTCATTTTATTCTCAGGGTTCTTGTATCTCCACCTAACTTTAAATGAAAGCCAATTATTTGTCAACATATTGATTGTTTGAAGAGGAAAGTATTTAGCCACAGAGTGGCCTGCTAGGTACTGTGAAATACACAGAGAAGGCTGTTGTCTAATCCCTTCTCAGCCCCTTCATTGCACAACACCAGATGTCATTGGCCTTGATAACAAAAGTGGATTTATGCTTGTTAAATATACTGTGTGTAGTTTACGTTGTCCTTAAAATTCCCTTCTTTGCTTTTAAACACCTGACATTACCAACAGAGGAGAAAAATACATTGGCATTAATTAGTAATCCTGAATTAATATTTTTCTGTCTTTGAAAACTAAACAGGTAATTTAAGATTAATCCAATTTAAATTATGGAAATAAACCAGCCTTAATCACAAAACACCTTTTTAAAGTAGGAAATAATAAAGTCAGAAGAAAAATAAGAGAATAGGGACTTTATTTGGCTAGACTATATCTTGTATTTTCTGTTGGTTTGTTTACTCATGTTGCAGTTTATCCTGAAGATATTTTCCAATTTCTAAGTTTCAAATTTGTATATATTATAAACACCATTCCATTGGGTTGTAAAAACATTTATGTGTGGTTAGCCATCCATCACTAACAGATCTTACCTTTAGCATCCTATTTACTCTAAGTGCTGGGTTAAATCCGAAGAAGAAGTATAAAACTTCAAACGGCAGTACTGATATCACATCAAGCTGTTGAAGAGCAGAGAGGTTAAGTTAAACTTCACAATAATCAAAATGCATGTATTTGTTCTTGAAAACCTACTTGGATTGAATCATAGTTGAGAATAATATTTGAAGTCAGCCTGCTAAGCCTGTAATTTCCCAAGTACTGGCAGGCAAGATTATCTCTGAAAACACTAACAGCTTTGCTCTGATTTTAAGTCCTCCACGCCTGAGATTTCACAAGGCATTATTAACAGTATCTCAGATATTTGATTACTAATACATTTTGTTATTTCAATTATAGTTCTGACAAGATGAAAATGGTACATGGCTACTGAGGGGAGGTGAGGAGAGCACTCCACAAGCATTTCTTAAAAGTCCTGTGGCTTTTAAAACCAGGCTGCCTAAAGCAATCTGGGGGAGCACAATTAATTTGGCATCTTGCTTGCAATCTGCAGAAGCCATGTGTTCCAAACAACAGATTCATCATAGGATGCTGTCTGTTTATTGGTTTGTTGTTTTTTTGGGTTTTTTGTTTGTTTGTTTTAAAAGATATTGTCTTCTATTATATTTGGATGCTCCTTCTTCCCATATCACTAAGATTTTTAATATCTCCCTGCAGTCCATCTACTGTGTGATTACTCTTACCTACCTACTTTATTCTTTCCAAGAATTCAGTGGAGAAAAGAAAAGCTGTGGCAAACTTTGCCTTTTTAAAGACCCTATGATGCTTTGCTCTGATGTTGATATCATTTGGGAGCACAGGAGGGTTGTGATTTCATTTCACTGTAATCAGAAACACCTTTGTTCTGAGAGATGCAGTACATGTTGGCAACGAATAGCCTGCAGCACCGACCTTTTATTTCAAGTAAGATGCAGTTAATACCTGAATGCTGTGAAAAAAGCAAAGCAAACCAAAACTGGATGAAGACAAACAGCCTTTTATGGCATCTCTCCCTCTCTCAGACACATGTCTAAAAGGAGGCAAAATTTAGTCAGAAGTGCTTTAACATCAGTAACTGTTAATTAGTACCTAATCATATGACAAATTCCCAGATTGTATCTATCCTTGCATGTGGTGAAAACACTCAACTCTCATTAGTTTCTGAAGAAATCAGGAGCATTAAACATGCTGCAGGTGTGAACTTAAAATAAAACCATACTATCTGCATAGTTTGCTTGCTGTAAGTTTGACTCTGTCCTACTCACTTGCCTGTATAGTGTATATCCTGCACTTTTGGACAGTTTAACCTCAAGTACGTAAGTAGTGATACCACAGACACTGAGATAAATTTAATTCTGAAACAAGGCAAGTGCACAAGTGTTTGCAGAAGATGAGGGGGCAATAACAGATTTCAGAGACGTGGGCTCAGTGTCACAGAGCTGTATGTTTATCAGGAATTTGGTAAATTACCTATTCACTGTTGGAAAAAATAATATTTAGGAAGAAAATGAACAATTCTCCTAAATCAAATGCATCTTTGTTTTTACGAAGTGCAATGAGCGTAAAAATTCTTAGCTTGAGTTTTTGTTTACTTGTGTGAGTGATGACCTATACAGTACCATGAGGTACTTTATAGGAGTTCACTGAATAGTTATCATCTAACTTCAAGAATTTTTATTTTGTCTAATGAATCTCTGGAAAACTGTGCTATTGTCTTTCAGTGTGTGTGTGTGGATGACCTCACACAAATTAATCAAAATAGAGGGTTTTATTAATTTTATTTTACAATTTTTTATTGTTCAGGATTAATAATTATAATTGCATTTATATTTATTGTCTTTTACAACTAAAAATTGTTTATGAAGATGGCAATCTTCAGCTGCTGAGCACTGACAAGCCATCAAGCCAATGCTTTCTGGTGATGTTCTTAAACCAACAGTGATTTTCAGTGAATGAAAGAAATCCTGTGAAGTCCTACAGCTAGAATTTACTTATTGACACCAGTACCACAGGGTCTTCTTACCCGAAACTTCACAGAGCTGTGGTAGAATTTCTTCATTTCCACTTTGTCTGACTACAATGATAATGAAAGGAGAAAAAGGCATAGTCAAGAACAGAATGTCAAGAATGAGCCTCTGCTACTCCACAATAATAATTATGATAATAATGATGATATTAATGATGATAATGGTGATGATAATAATAATAATAATTCTCTTATGATAGTAGGGATGGTGACAGTTATGTTAATGGTGGCCTAAAATGAATGGAGAAATATCTGTAGGAAGAAGTACTACTTTTATTAGAGCTGTTTACATAAGACCAGATTTTATTAAACCTAATTGAAAAAATCAGGCTTGGTGTTTGTCTGTTTTTTTCAAAGTCTGGCTGTTGGCCTAGAAAAGTATGTTACATTTTCCCCACAGATCTTCCTCTCAAAGACATCTGTACCAGTTGGTGCTTGACTCAAACCAATTTCAGGGTCAAAAACTCCATTTGACTTCATTGGTTCCAAGAAAAATGCAAAGAACGTTTCTGATGGTGCTGTACAAAATTAGCTCTTTGAAAGCTAACATTAACATGCTAGCATTATTAGCATTATAATAGTCAACATTGCATTCATTAGTAATGATTAGCTATTTATTGTTAAATTGCTTTCCATGGGAACTAATGCAAATACCTTAAAAAGAAAGGGTAATCACAAGTATCTAAAAATTGCATCTATTATTATACTTTCTGTATTTATACCAGGGACACTTTAAAACCAGCTTTCAAATCTTAAGGATATTTCCATGCCAACTTTTCACTATTGGTTTAAGCATTACACTAAATGCAGGAGATCAGGCAGTAGATGATCTCTTCATGCACTAAAGTCTATTAATTGTACAAACAGCTTCAAGGGAAATACAAGGTAAGCTTCCTATGTTAGAGTCTTAACCTTGGTCATAAAACTTGAGATTTGTAGGAATTAGCTAGATTGCCAGTTATTGAATATCTCTGCATGGAAAAATACATTACACTGCATGTATTTAATACCTATCCAAACTATACTTGCACAGTTTTATCTTAGATTCCTCTGTAAAGGTATCAGTAATACGTTGTATGTACAATGTCTAAAATTAAAAGCACTGAACTAAATCTAGTTCCAAATTACTTTTGAGGATACATAATTTTGAATTTTCTGTCTGTTGGGCACAGTAGTGTCATACTGATGTTATCAAAACTCATTTTTTTCTGCATTAGGTTTACTTCTGTAAGTTAAAGAATCAAAAGTGGGGAACATTTTAAAGAAAATTTAATGTTCTAGATGCCCTTTTGATATGTTAAGGGCAAGCTTTTACCTTTTTTCAGGTACTTGCTTAGAGTTTTATTTTGCATTTTTCTATAAAAAGATAACACAAAACTAGTAGCAAGAAGCAAAATTGAGTGTACACATTTTCCCAAAATAAAATATCTCAAAGAAAGTAATTTGAAACCATCCTGAAATTACAGGGATTTGCTCTGATTTTGGCACCGCCCCCCCCCCCCCCCCCCCAAGTCTCACAATCTGTAATAAAACATGCATACCCTGTCCAGCCCTAGCAGAATACGCACTGTCTTCAACTGTGATTCTTGCACATCAGGTCTATTCTGTGTGATTCTATACATCAGGAGTATAAGGTGAGTAGAAAGCTGAAAGTTTCGCTCAAACGTACAGATACATGCATACATATATGAGTCATATAATCATTGATTCCAGTGAAGCTGTGGCAGTTTATTCCTGGTAGGAAAGAGCTTTATGCCTTTTCTACTGCTCTTATCTGTTACTTTCAAATCTGTTTCTTCTTTTTTTAAGAATTTATACAATCAGTATGTTCCCTTCTTCCAAAATAGGATAATGGAAGGTCAGTGAAGAGCACAGGTATCCTTTGATAAATAAAACAGTTACATAGATTTGACATAGCAGGGAAAAACTGTGTCTGATTAGAGGCAATTTCTATAATGTACTTTAACACAACTACTACCCATGGAAATCCCACTTCCAATACTTACTATTATATCTCCACCTTTTATAAATTGCACTCGAGGCTGGAAAATCAGTAAGTCACACAGGTAGCAGATATCACAAATGATGTCTATGGTAAACCAATATATTGTATTACTTGGGGTTTGATATGGGAACACAAAGCGAAGTGGAATAAACCAGCAATTCCAATTGTAGGCGATTGTCACAAGCATAAGCCATGCTACGTAACGGTGATCTGAAAGAAAAAACATTGAATTTACAGGCATGAACTTAGAATCTTTTCCCAGTCTTTTAGACATACTTATTCTACTTCATCCTCTAGGAATGTTTCTGCCCAAAGCTTCTCTAGGAATGTTTCTGCCCAAAGCAACCTACCATTCTCCCTTTTTCAATGGCACAAGCTGATAAAATGATACAGGTTAGAAGTAGGAGTCACACAAAGAATTTGCAAAAGGAAAAAAAGGTGAGCTTGTGAGAGCATACAGAATTTAATGCATCTGAAGAAACTCAATACATTTTGCATGCTGCATGTTGTAACTGACAAAAGATTTATTTGGTCCTAATGAATGGGACAAATACTGAATGAAGAATCAGAAGACTTGGGTTTAATTGTGGTTGGTTTGCATACCAGCTTTGTGCGTACCATCTTTACAACTTTTCTCTCTTGTCATGTCTTTTCCCTGTTTGGAATAAATGTTCTTTAAGGCAGGTTAATGCTCACCTCTAAGCTGCAAACTGGAATGTGGATCTTATAGTGGCTCAAAAGTACCATGTAATATTTTCACTTCAATATGCCTTTACCCCATTCTATTGCATAACTTTTAATTTACCTGTGTATGAGTCTATGCTTTCTGGTAGCTGCAGATACTCCTTGTATTTTTTCAGTGGAGGTTTTTTGAATTTACAGCACAGCATATTGCAGTAATGATCCTCCTCTGGCTTTACTTCTGCATCCTCTTTCTTTTCTTCTTTTTTTTCTTCTTTTGGTGGCGGTGGAGGCTTCTTCTTTGATGGTGCTAACCAAATAAAATGCCACAAATGGTGACATTTTAATAACGGCTCAATTACTACACCCTGTTTTCACGTGTACAAGAGCCTCATTGTATTAAAATCTCTTCTAAAACCACTTGTCAATGACTAAAGCTACAATTCATTATAATACTGAACACATTAGAAAACAGATTAGAGAATAAAATGGCCACTGATATAATCATGTACATCTACTCTCAAGAACAGGCCACTTCATGTTATGGAGTGCAATATATATATTACTGTATTTCCTCGGATGGTTCCCACAACTAATATCATAAAACTAACAAGAAATCATGGAATTCATAATTCATCATTCAGTAATGCAATTGGGTATTTCTCTTACATGACTGTTGCAAACAATGCATGCAGTTAGGATGGAGATATGGAAAGATGTCTGTGCCACGGACTGATCTCTTCCCTCTCCTGAGACCTGATGTGCAAGATGCAGCAGGTGAAACTAATGGGAAGCCTACGGGTTTGTATGTTTCTATGCTTACAAAAGTCTTGTGGCACTCCTTTGAGCCTAATTTGTCCATCTTTGGGCTGGATAATTTTGTCTGCACATTTGTCCCATTAATTCTGGCAGTTTTACCTTTGAATAGGATACACAGTCTTAGCTGTAAACTGGGAAACTGGATCTATGATTTTAAATAAATGATTGCAAGTTCTACAAAGAGAAAGACGTAGATGAGGAAAGAAATAATAATTAAAAAAAAGAATCCCTTTGCCAGTTGGTATAGTTTGTAACAATTCAAGCAGTATTTTTTACAGCTTATTAAGATACTGGTAAGCAATAAACAGCTCCTTAAAAATATCAGAATATAAAATCACCACTCTCAATTCTTCGTGAAAAGGAAAAAAAAAAAAAAAGAAAAATCAAACCTTCCTCTCAAGAGGAAAAAACATCTTATTTGTTTTATGTTTCGTATTTTGTCAGAAGTCAATGTTTAATTAATATCAGATGAGTTTGCTCTATTTGAAGCATGTACTTAAGAGTCCTCAGTGTGTCTGGATGATTGCTGCCATGACTAAAATTTTATTTACTTTTACACAGCAGACCTAATCTCAGAGTGACTAATATCTACTCATAAGATATGTATGTTTCTTCATACATTTCAGATTCATCCTCATGAATAAACATATCTGGGAGCTATTTTAAAATACAGAAAAGTGCTTGACAGGGATGATTCTAGATCGTGTCCAAGGTTTTTCCTCAGATTCTTCAGTGATGAGGTTCAAAAGAAACTCATACTTAAGGACCTGGCTTACTGTACACTAATATGGATAAATTGACTTCAGTGGGCACAAACATGCATTTCAATGGGTAAACACATTATACTTGAAAATTTTACCACAATATTTTCTGTTCCCACAAAACAATTTTCATCTTTAAACTCCACAAATGCACACCTATTTCTAGAGTCACTTACAAGCTGTAGGACTGCCTTCAGGGGAGGACAGCACTGGATCTTTCAGCTTTTCCTTATAGATATTTGCCCTTTCCCGCATTTTTTTGACAATCTCTTGAAGTTGGGCATCAGCATACTCATTTGTTTGGAAACCTGAAGGTGTTGGCTTCTGTGTGCTAATTAAAATAAAAGGAAAAAAGGCTTAATGTACTGAAGAGCAGTGGAAGGAAACAGTGCTAATTGTACTCTGAGCAGACGTCAGGCATTACGATTGGATTTTTACTTGCCACAGAGCTTATTCACATCACTTAATTCACAGTAAGTGGACACCTAAGTTAACTGCTCCTCTTTCTGCTTATGTCAGCAGCAGTCTACACAGTATTTCAAGCAGAGTACGTCAGGGTACCCTGCGCTCTGTATACCCGACTACACTAATGACTTCCCACTAGTGCTTTTCACCAAATTCTACTGTGGCTATGTAAGGCCTGGAGCTTATCTTACGTATTCACTAAGATACAAGGCGTACTTGTCTCATCTGGGCATAACAATGTGCTTGTTATTACATGGTAATAGTTTAATGATGTTAAGACATAACCGAGTTGAAGACTGTTGTGCAGATGAGGGAGGAGAAACCATACTTACTTGATGCTTCCTAATATTGGGAAGATTGATTTCATCTAGGTTTTGTTATGGGCACTAGCTAACACAAGGTAAAAAATGCATCTTCTTTACTAAGTGGAAACAAAACACTGGTGTTCTTGCTGAAGTTTCTTGTTTCCACTAAGAGTTTACTCAGGGTCATAGTAATACTGAGCTGATATTCTGGAACTTGGAACATTTGTTCAAACCTAAGGGCTGTTGATTTTCAAACACCTGCGAATTCACATTCTGCACTGAAACCAATGCTTTTACTAGGTTCTATGCATGCTGCACAGTCAGTTAGAAAATCTAGGCAGGAGCGCTTCTTGATCAACTCTTCTGTGCTTATTCATACTTGAAATGTCATCCTCAATTACTGGCACCTGTCTGATTATGCAAACTGGGACTGGTTTGGAGTGCCACCCAGCTGGCAGCTGGGCCATGCATTTGGACTTCCTCTATGTGGAGACCAGGATATGGGCTTTCTTCTATACCCTAGACACATCTCTTCTCAGAAGACACACACACTGGTGTCAGAGCTGGCTGGAAATGGCTGTGACTGATCACAACTGCCACCCCTGTACTGAAACCCTGCCAGCTATGCCCAGTACAGGGAGTACAACAGCTGTCCCAAATACCACTGGGATGTGGATGTTACAGCAAGAGAAGAGGCAGATCAGGAGTGAAGCATCCCTGAAATTTCCAGATTTTGAGAAGACCTTCCCCAAAGGTGAATAGAGAGAAAGTGGTGTGACAGCACCTTGGGTAAGGAAGAAATGAAAAACACTGCAAAGTGATCTTTCAATAAACACCATGTTTCCTCAGGACCTAAACTACTTTGAAGTTCCTAACAGAAGGAGCTGTAACTAAAAAAGGAGAGTGTCAGCATCGGGTGCATGTAGGTTTTTTTGAGAAACACAGGTTTCTGGAGACACAACACATATCACTGTGCCCAAGGAAGTGTAATTTAAGGATGTGAAAATCCTTCAGCATTAAAACCATTGGATAAAAAAGAGATAAGCTGTTAAAAGCAGAAGAAGCAGAAGTCTGGAGGTATGTGCTTACCATCCCTCTAATTTAAGTCTTCTGTAATGTCTATTTCTTAAAACTCCCCAGACAGGAGATTAATCAAATAGTTCTGCTATACTTTGTAATCTCATCACAGTTCCTTTTGTGTCCCCTTTGTTCAGGCCATCTGCAGTATAATGAAATCCTTTCTTGTTTTCAGCTAACATGTCACAATTAGTTTTTCAGCTTCTATGCAAAGAATTTAAAATAATTCTTTTTGCTGATGCTGTATTTGCTCAGGGTATTAGCTATCTTATAGGAAAACACACTTATCAGAAGTGTCATGCTGAAGGCCGCTTCTATCTGCTTTCTAGGGATAAACTAAAAATTATGGGGGATATTCTTGTTATTTCACAGCCTTTCCAATAAAAGTTAAAGTCTCCTCCATCATGAATTTGGTGCTTTATCATTGCAATTTAGCCCAAAGGAACTACGCCGTTATTCAGTACTAATCAGAAACTGTATGAATTTGTTTAAAGTTATTTGCCCCACAGTTGATGAGAAATTGATTTTCCTTGGCCTACTTCTCATTTGGTTTGCATTATCTCCTCCTCTACTATTTTCTAGTAACAAACTTTAAATTTTCTCTGGTTAATACAGCTGGAAGAGACTGCATGCTGAACACTGCTAATTTGAAGGTGAAGGTACGCATGCTTTGTGTGGAAGATCAGTTTAAGTTGTCTTGGCTAATGAAGCCCATTCAAACTTGGCTAAATCACTTTTAATAAACTTTATCTCTTGCCTTAGGGGATGCTGGGATTTGTCTCTAAGCTGATATGTAATTCTTTACGCAAATTTATCTCTGATCTTTATGCAGTATGTTACAATAGGCCTAAGTAAATATCACTTACTACAGCATATAGTCCTTTACAGACTGGAAGTGTTTATTCCCTGCAGAAGTAATAATTCCACTTGTCCTGGGAAATGAAAAAGTCAGGACCATAACTCATGTACTGTGCACACAGTTTTGTTATTTCATCAAACATATTTTGTTTAACAATAACAACATATGTAACAATAGCAACATAATGTCACACTATAAGTATAGTAATAATGCAGTTTTCTTCTGGTTTTAATTTGTAGGTTTTATCTTTTAAACTTGTAGGTTTAAATTTGTTTAGTGAATAAAATTACAATTCTCCCCATGCCAAGCAGAGAGATTTAGATACCTATAGCATAGTGGAAGAAAATGGCCTTGAAAGAACAGGCCATGGAAATATTGTGTTGCTTGTGCTAATGTGTGTAACATCTGTAAAGTACCATGGCTTGGAAGTTTTCTGTGTTAAGCATTCAAACAAAACAGGATCAAGAAATGAAATAGGTTATTTCAGAATAAATGAAGTTTACCTTTTTCTAAGTTGCAATGAATATTTTAATTCTTTATTGCTTTTTTGGCTCTTAACACCAAATACCTGAGTTCACCTCTGTCTTTTATGTACCAGGTGACCCTCAAGAAAATGTATTTCATAAATGTATACGACTGCCTGAAAAAAATCCGTACCACTTTTTGCTGATTTCAGTGATATCCCTTCTTTTTGCACCACTTAAGAAACTTTTGCAGGTCTACCTGGAAATAATATTCTTGATCTTGCAATAGAAATTTTGAGGCTTTTATTGAGCACTGACATTATGATTTATGTTCATATTTACAACCCAAGTCATGAACAAGTAATTTCTTACCTTGAATAAATTATGGAGAATCTCTAATTCAAATAATCAATTTTCAGAAGAATGTTACAATGCATAGCTATACAAATGTCCACATAATGTAGTGATATAGCTGAGAAAGAGTTCAGTAAGACAGAAAAATGTAGTTCTAGGCATTATGAAAGGTGTTGATTCAAAACCGTATCCTCAACTTGTGCTGACAATCTCAGTGTGGGTAATGCTATAGAAACCAGAATCCTCCATCTGTCCCTAGCTCCAAGTCTAAGCTCACATGGACAAGGAAACCTAATGTTTCTCTGTAACAGAAAAAAAATGTTAGTCATCTGCTTGGTACAGGAACAGGGGTATTCCAAAAAGCCAACTTTAGCTATTCTGATTATGCTTTCTTTATAGTCAATAGAAGGCTACTCTGAGGAGAGGTTCAGAATGACTAAGGTTTCTGGTCTGAATTGCCTGTGAAAGGAGCCTATACTTCTTCCCTAACCTGCCCAGGAAGCTGATGGGGTTTTAGGAGTGAAATTTAATATTTTCTTTCATTACATTGGTACAAGATGTAGTAGTGTGCTAGTGATGTTTGACAGGACATTGGATTTGGAAGATTAAAAAGTAGGGCTAATTCCTATACAGGCAAAATTGAATTATTTAGACAAAGTAGTAGAAACAAGAACAAATCTACATAATGCAGACATGCATTTAGAAACAAATTGTAAGAATTTCTTTTGTAAGTGGTGGGATCATCAGTTGCAGATGACAAAAGGATAAATATCTAAGCAGTTTAGTCAAAAGCAAGGCACCTATGAACCATACTGTAATCTGGCTGTGAAAAACACCGGTGCAAATGTAACCCTAGAATGCATCTGACATATTGCCAGTGAAGGAAGCATTAATATTGGTAGATAAGCGAATGGTGAGAGTTACTCTAACTAGCTATACTCAAAAGGTAAATTCACGTAGGAAACTGTATGAAGTATTTTAGAATGATCAAGGCTTCTGGGAACATGGCTTTAAATAGGACAGCAAAACAGATTGAGAAGCAATAGGATTGTTGGCTATAAATTACAATTTTGGTAGAGAACCATGCAAGGAAAAGTTCGAGCTGAGGAACAGTAATAATAATTGTGAGTTAGAAAAGAATAATAAATGTGAATAGAAACACCACAAATTAGGATAAGTGAAAGGTCTGAAGAAAATTTCTAAGCTTGTAAAGACTGGGATTCTAGACACCCTTCTAATAGAGTGAGAAACAATTGAAACAAGCATGACAGACTTCAAGATTATATTAGCTAAGATCATGAAAACTATTGTAGGCAGTGATTCCCAAGAATGTAGAATTTATGTAGGACAACAGAAAATCCTTTTCAGCAAACAAACTTGAAATACGTAAGGATTTGGAAAGTGAATGAGTGACTTATATAGGTACCACTGGGTCCATTACTACCAAAAATCTCAACAGCTCAAGTGCTAATAAAGTGAGTTCCTGAGATAAACATATTATAGTCTTGAACCAAACTGTTGACATTTTAGATTTCAGGAAATTTCAAAAAGCTCTTAATTAAATATTAATTTTCATTAGTAGTCTTGAAACAATATCTTCCTCTACCCTATCTTCTCTTCTTTTAAAAGGGAAAGTGAGAGAAGACCGATCTTTAGTGATCCAGAAGATCATGTCTTTCTATATTCACTGCATGTTTTGAAATACTGGCAGTATTTTAACTTTTCATTGCAATAAAAAAGAATAAAATAAATTTCTATTTTCATTTTCATTCTTTTTTAGGATTGAATTATTCGTGATGCAATTTGAATTTAAACTGATGTTACCTTTATCGTACTATCTAATTTTTAAAATAGATTTGAAGGAGGAAGAGAATAAAACCAGGCTCACTGGAGATGAGCCCGGGGGCAGCATGCCAGTGTTAGAGGTGAGATCGATAGCACAACTGAAGTGCATCTACACCAATGCCCAGAGCATGGGCAACAAACAGGAGGAGCTGGAAGCCATGATGCAGCAGGAAAACAATGACATAGCTGCCAGCAAGGAAACATGGTGGGATGACTCCAGTGGCTGGAGTGTTACAATGGATGGGTGTAAACTCTTCAGAAGGGATAGACAGGGAAGGAGAGGTGGTGAGGCAGAGAGTGTTTTGACCACCTAGAGCTTAATGATAGAAACAGCAAGGTTGGAATATTTATGGGTAAGGGTCAGGGGGAAGGCCAACAAGGTAGATAACCTGCTGGGAGTCTGTTATAGACCACCCAGCCAGGATGAAGAGGCAGATGACATATTCTACAAGCAGCTGGGAGAAGTTTCACTATTGCTACCCCTTGTTCTCATGGGGGACTTCAACTTACTGGATGTCAACACAGTGGAGATGAAACAGTTTAGAAGGTTCCTAGAGTGCGTAGAAGATAACTTCCTGGCACAGCTGGTATGTGAGGCAAGAAGGGGAGGTGCCCCGCTGAACTTGCTGTTTACAGAGAAGTACTGGTGGTGATGTGGTGGTCAGAGGCCATCTTGGGCATAGCAATCATGAGATGATACTTTTCAATTCTTGGAGAAGTAAGGAGGGGGTCAGCAGAACTGCTACCTTAGATTTCCAGAGTGAAGACTTTGGCCTGTTTAGGAGACTAGTGGAGAGCCCCTTGGGAGGCAGTCCTGAAGGCCCAAGGGGTCCAGGAAAGTTGGACATTCTTCAAGAAGGAAGTCTTAAAGTCACAGGAGCAGGCCATCCCCATGTGCCAAAAGACAAGCCAGTGGGGAAGAATACTGGCATGGCCGAACAGAGAGCTTTTGCTGGAACTCAGGGAAAAAAGGAGAATTTACCACCTTTGGAAGAAGGGGCAGAAAACTCAGGAGGATTATAAGATGTTGCAAGGTTATGCAGGGAAAAAATTAGAAAGGTGAAAGCCCAGCTAGAACTCAGACTGGCCACTGCTGTAGAAACAAAGATGTTTTTACAAATACATTAGAAAGAAGAGAAGGACTAAGGATAATCTCCATCCTGTATTGGATGCAGGGGGGAGCATTGCCACAAAGGATGAGGATGCTGCCTTTGCCTCAGTCTTTAACAGCAAGACCAGTTACCCTCAGGGTACTCAGCTCCCTGAGCTGTAAAACAGGGATAAGGAGCAGAATGAAGTCCCCGTAGTCCAGGAGGAAACAGTGACCTGCTGCTCCACTCAAGACACATATAAATCTATGGGGCTGGATGGCATCCACCTGAGGGTACTGAGGGAGCTTGCAGAGGAGCTCACCAAGCCCCTCTCCATCATTTATCAACACTCCTGGCTAACTGGGGAGGTCCCAGGAAACTGGAGGTTGGCCAATGTGACACCCATCTACAAGAATGGCAGGAAGGAGGATCTGGGAAACTAGACCTGTTAGCCTGACCTCAGTGCTGGGGAATGTTATGGAGCAGGTCATCCCGAGTGTGATCACACAGCACATGCAGAACAACTGGGGGATCAGGCCCAGCCAGCATGGGTTTATTAAAGGCAGGTGCGGCTTGATGAACCTGATCTCCTTCTGTGACAGGATGACCCACCTAGTGGATGAAGGAAAGGCTGTGGATGTTGTCTCCATGGGCCTTAGTAAAGCTTTTGACATTTCTTTGGAATTTCTTTGATGAAAGGGTGGTCAAGCATTGGAACAGTGTGCCCAGGGTGGAATCACCATCCCTGGAAGTGTTTAAAAAATGCATAGATGTGGTTCTTAGGAACATGGTTTAGTGGTGGACTTGGCAGTCTTGGGTTAACAGTTGGATTTGATTATCTTAAAGACCTTTTCCAGTCTAAACAATGCTATGATCTACAATTCTATTTTCTTACATATTTCATTAATTTAAATATAGTGATATAATATTTGGGTTGGTTTTGGTTACGTATAGAAGCAAGAATAGGACATAAGCATTAATAAACATCATGTGGACACCATGTAAATAAAACTTTACATTTGAATTCATGACCTTCCTTTAGTTCAGACTCTTTGTATAGAAATTATGCTCATTTGAGACTTAAGAAAGTGTTCTGGAAATAAAATGCAAAGATCATTGATTTCCTGTATCTCATATTCTGTTCATACAGCAAAACAAATACAGAAGCAACAATGTTCAAAGAAGGCACTATCAGAGTTATCTACTGGCATTGGACTCAGCACAAACGTCTTGGTTCAGTGCAGGCTAAAATCTAATCACCTAGGCTCCGTGAAATTCCTCCTGTTTAGTTCAAAGGTTTGTCACAGCAGCTTCTTTGACAATCCTCCTCGTTATTCAATCACAACAGGCTATGAATCCTTTAATCTTCTTTGCAGTACTCTCTGAGGAGACGTCTGTCTCAATGCTGAACACATGGCACTGTCACTGAGGTACCAGATTAAAATGTGAACACAATTTTAGTTTAATTAGTAATTTTGCAGTATGAAATATGCAAAAGAAAGTAGTATGCATGTTGAAAGTATCAATTAACTTTGAAAAATAACCTTTCTTTAATGTCACTAGTGATATAAAGTTGTTTAATTGCACTGGATATTTACTACCATATAAAAAAATAAGAGCAGCATAATTTCTGACACTATCTGCTTTAGAACAATAATATAATATTCTAAGAAATAACCATATGATAATAAGCGAGGCAGTCTTGCCTCACATATTTCCTTATCTGGTGCTGTTGTGTCATTGGGGTTTTCTTATCTGGGGCTTAAACTATCTGGGGCATCTGCCTTTTATCAGGAATTTTAAAAGATATTTCTTATCGTATACACATAACATCTGTTCCTTTCAAACACATTTTAAAACAAACTCATTACTTATTCACATAAGCATATAATAATTTATGTCTAAGAAAAACTGTCTTAAGCAGAGTATGATCCAGTGCCATACAGAGTTTGTGGGTAAGCAAAAATCTTTCTTCAGATTTTCTCTTCTTCAGTTTTTATTAATATGCAGAGAATAAAAAGCTAAAATGAAAACACTATAATATTTCCCATAGTGAATTTTAAAAAAAGTTGCAATAAAATGTCTCAAATCTGAAAAACTTAATTTTCAATAGATGCTTTCATTTCTCATCTGTTTTCATTAAGACCCTAAAAAAATCACACAAGCAAAAGACTGTAGAGAACTTTGAGAGATCCTGTAATCCTGGTCTCCACTGCTCAAAGCAGGATGAAGCATTGCTGTGCCATTCCTGACAACTTCTTTTCTAACCTGTTCTTAAGTATGCCTAGTGAGGGCTGTTCCATAACCTTCCTAAAGAATTTATGATAGGTCTTCACTAACCTCATTGTACAATTTTTTCTCAACATAAATCTCTTTTGGTACAATTTCTCCTATTCACTGTGAATATGGGATAACATGTATAGTCCCTTATCCTTTATCTTACTTTTTGACTCTTTGAATGTTTTCATTTTCTATTACTGTGGATTTGTTGTTTTTTTTTTTTTTTTTTCTTTGGGATTTTTGCAAAGGAAAAAGATTTGGGAAAATCATAATGTATGATGACTAAGAATCATACTTAATTTTATAATTTTCAGTGTGCAGAAGTGTGTCTCTTAGTTGATATGAAGCTTGAATTCAACTAGCAAGGGTAAAAACAAAAGAGAAAGAAGTGGCATACAGATTCAGCTTACATGGCAAATGAAGTTGCTTCACTATTGGGAAACCTGGCAGACTTTCACAACATATCGATGTACTATTGTTGTCTACGCTAATTATATGAAATTAGCTTCATGCAACCGAAACTGTTGCAGTTCTAACTCATTAGTGGTAAACTTTTACATACAGCCACCTATGTAGGAACTAATTGCATGCAGCGTTCCCAGCACCACAAAGAAACTCGGTGACAAAGAGAAAGAACCTGTTCCTCTGAGATGACTTCCAGTTACCACTAAGCCCATCCCTTCCCCTTCTGCAGACTCCTGCCGCATTCTTTTCCAAATTCAGCAACAAAATAGGCATGTTCCTTGTGGACAACAGACCATCACATGTCTCCTCCCAAGCATCATTTATCCAGGGAACTGAATGATTGTGCTGCCAGACCCATCTGACTTCTCACCTGATCCTCTATCTCTGCCTGTCACTATTTCTTCTGTTCCTCTCTCATGCTGCACAACATGGGATGTTTTCATCTTAAACAGCTAACATTTGGAAAATGAGTATAATAAGTGGGGACATGACGTTTTAATAAAAAGTGTTAGACAAGTTTTATTTTAGGCATGAATACTTACATGTGTCATGAAATAATGATTTTAAGTTTTAGATTTATACGTCTCTTAGGTTTATCAAGAAAGACACTGATATATTTACATATGTTTGGTATACATGTAATTTAGACGTAAACACAATTTAAATACATGTGTTTTATATTACACTCACTACTGTACCTGTCACAATGCTCTTTGCTTTGCTTTTTTCCCCACAATTGACTCAAAAGATCATAGCAGAGATAATATTTTTAATAAATTATCGTTTCTTCCTTCATGAAAAAAATATCATCTTACTTTGAAAAATGTTAGGTCAATGAAGGTTTTACACAATGTTTTTAATTAAAGAAATAAATCAGTGGCAAAGTATGACAAACTATAACCTTGTTTTCTTACATACTCTAAAAAAGGAATTTCTCCCACTTATATGGTCAGAAATAAATATATATTAATATTGTGAATATATAATTTAAAATGATGCAAAGGTGGGACAAAAGCAAAGCATTTTAGTCTGTATGATAACATTCCTATCCCTTTACTTGCTTCATGTAGTCTTCAAGGAAAAAATTCCAAATTCGCTACCTTTTTAACTTCAGGCTACCTACTTGATTGCCATGCAGAGTGAATGACATTAAATAGCATGGGTAACTGCATCCTGCAGAATGGATAGAATTTAAAGGCTGTAGGAAAATACATCTCAGCAATGATTACAGCAAGTTTAATCCATTTTGGTACAGGAAGCACACCATCACCTTTCTATTTAATTTGCAGCTTCTCAATTTAGCTATTGCAGAAATTCAAATGCAAGCATGAGAAGTGACAAGCTCTGAAAGAAAGACCTAGGCAGAAGGAATATAAGTTGTAAGAAATGTATTTTGATTTTTTAATACATTAATGTTTTTTCAGTCAAGCTTACAAAATGTACTGGATGTGTTCCATCTGTTTACAATTTCAGGTACTAGCCTGATTAGCTGGAAATAACAAAGGAATGGTATTAATCTTTTTACAAAATATGCTTGTAACTATGTTTAAACTGGGATCTTTCAGAAGTACCCAGCATTGGCCTTGTTTTACTTTACAAGTTGATTGGAGTTTGGTGCCATGAGTGTCATCTTTCTGGGTCCCTGGTGTTTCTACAGTAATCAAGGATTTCTGGAGACTCTGCAGAGGGTTGATACTAGGTCTATTTCACCAGGGGGCTGAGATTTTGTTCTTGTGGTAAGACATAATTTCTCTAAGATGCATCTGCTTGGTGAATTGATGTGTTGCATCTAGTGGATGGCAAGCACTAATAAGCATGGTAATTTTCTTGGTTAAGGTAATTGAACTAAATGAAGTGCATTACTCACTAAGAACATGCTACCAGCAGGAGTTCTCTTTATTAACCTGGCTATGCACCACATAGCAAATTGCCTCTTAATCTTTGTTTGTTTTGTTATATTTTTTTGCTATTAGCCAAATTAGAGTGGAAAAAATCTCCTTTATGGGTCTGAGAAGGACTAGTATAGCCTACTAAGTAATAGGATGTGGCTATGAAAAAGCCAATCTACGAGCACAAAATGAAGTCTTCCTGAACCACCTGCGCTCATATGGCAGTTTGCAACACTGGGGCTCCCTTTCTTTTGAAAATGTTGAAAGCTGGGTTTCTGCATTTGCAAAAGCATAATCAGAAAAGTATGTTTACTGGGTGGGAATGTTAAATGCATTTTGTATAATTTTTGTATTTTATTAAAATTTATTTAGTGTATTTTATGTGAACATGTTTTGTCCATATTACCTAGATTCTGAAGGTGTTGTTATCAGATATAATTTTTTGTTCCTTTCTAAACATCACCCAAAATATATAAGATCTTGAGGTGAAATCTAAAAGCATCTGAAGTCCTGGTTACCCACTGTATTTTTTTCTTTATGTATGCTTCAATATGCGGCTTGCAAATATGGACTGTCATTTTACCCAGCATTTTACAGAGTAGCGTTCATGATCCTTGACTGAGGTTTTAGAGTACTGCCTTAGTATAAATAGTACATTGTAATCACTTTAGTAATCTGGGAAGATGAAACACTCTTACGACTTTAGCCAGGCTTAAAGGCTTTTAAAAGACACAGAGGAGAGAAAAGGTCATCCCTCCATTTTCTCTGATCTATGGTCTCAGATGCTTTGTTTACTATTCGTCCATATTCTGCACTTTCAAGGACTTGCTGCAACTGCTTTGTCCCGTCCCCTGATGCCAGGCATCCACTACTACTTATTCCTGAGGCATGTCTCCCCTCTACTCTTACGTGCCAAAACACTTCATGCTCCTCTTCATCAAGCCACAAGCTCCATGTTTGTTCCCAGCCTTCAGTGTAGAGTCATACAAAGGTCTCATATTTGCCCCTCCTATGTCACCTTTGTGACCATCTAAAACATGTCCTTTTAATTTTTGTTTTCTTTTGTCCAATTTTGGGTTCCAAACTGTACCTTCACAAAGCATGTTGTTATTTTCTCTTGTGACCAGTGGCTATAATCCACTGTGTGCAGTGCAAGGTGGTCTGAAGACCTTGGTTTTCAGTGGTGGCTGTAGTGCTCGGCACACAGCTGCAGCTCCTGCCAAGGGGCAGGCGCGATGGCTCCTGGGCCTGGTCGTGGGCCCCACTGACCCTGACCCACAACCCGCCTGGCCTCAGCCCAGCCCTGCCAGGCTTTCCCAGGGCTGTGTCTGGCCCCAGTTCCCTTCACTAGGCACTAACTGGCTGACTGCCTTCCCAGCTTGGCCCTGGACCTCCCTTGTCACCACAGGCTTGACTGGTGACATGGACTTTGGGCTGGCCTTGGCTGCTGCCCGGGGCCTGCCCTGCTCACCTTGCACAGGGCTGGGCCTGGGCCCTGGCTGGGGAGGGCCCTCCCTGCCCACCGTGTCCCTGAGGCGGGGCTGCTCCCTGTGGCTCCTGGCCATGTGCCGTATTTCCTTAAGTGCTATACCGTATCTGACATGAAATGCTTGCACTGCATTTCAGAAGAGTGCAGGATTGTGTATACACACATGGTTTTATGAACCCTCCTCACCAGAAAGCAATCTCAATGTATTATAAAGGCTGCAGTGATGTTTTGTGCTAGTTCCTCATTAATAAGACTCCACTGTCTTCTATTAGAGTGCAAATTGGGTCCTAAGTATTGTTCTGTTCCCTCATTTTTTGCTGTGAAGAGAAAGCATTGTCTTTGCACTCCCTCCCAGAGGTTATTATTGCTCAGCAAATAGCTATACATGAAAATTTCCTATCGTTCTGTTACATTACCAGTAAAGATGGAGGAGAGAAACACTATACTGGCAGACAGGGCCGACTTGTCTGCAATCCTGTCTAAGCCATTAGGAAACAGACATTAAAAGTTTCCGTCACTCATCTGTAATTCAGTTCGTTGGCACATCAGCCACTCTGGCGTGTCTCCTCTTTCAGACATAGTGTTCAGGTGGCTGAGACCAGTGCTGTGTCTCTCTACTATTTATTAATGGCCATTGTCGTGTACTGCTGTGCTTTAAAAATGAGGAAGTGCTGAGAGGGAAAGAGAGAAATAGAGGTTTTTTCCTTGAGGACAAACAATTTCTATGGGAATTTTCAGGAGTAAATGCAGTCTTCATCAAAGCTGTTGTCCACTTAGCAAAAGAAAAAATATTTTGTTCTTTCAGAGAAAGTGCAAAACTCTGTTTTCTTATTAATAGATAATACACGCTGTGCAACACCATGAGTAAGAAGCTACTCTAAGGCAGCTGAATTGGAAGAAGGACACAGCTGGTGCACAATCTTGCAAACTGCCATACACATAAGTAGTCTTACCGATTTCAGATGAGTTAATTATATTAGTATAATTGTTCATAAAACAATATTACCTAAGATTTTAAAATCTAAAGTCCTTAAGTGGAAGCTCATTACCTACCCCTGAAATTCTGCATGGAGAGACACAAGTCTAATCTAAATGAAAAGCATGCTGTTTCAAACAGGACAGCTGCCTTCTTTCCTTTTCCTTACTCTATGTATTTGAGCATGCACAGATGCATTGAAAAAAAAATTAAAGTCACAATAACAGAAGATAAGGTGAAACCTTTTCTATTAACAGAATTGTCATACCTTTTCTATTAACAGAATTGTCATGGATTTGAGTTGCTCTGGCTGTATGTAGGTTGTGAACAGATACATATCCACAAACCTTACTTTATTATGTATATTACAGTCTATGGGCATACTGATGATTTCTTGCTGTGCAGATCAAGTGACTTTTTATTAAACTTTGACTCTTGGAAGATGAATAGGATAGGAAGTCTATCTAAGTCAAAACATAGTACCAGGACTCTACCAACAGGCCTTAACAGCCCTGATCAGCCTCTGTGGGACTTTCATCCATACCCTCTGCCCATGAGCCTGGGGTGTTCACTTAAGCTTAAGCCTTAGTCACTGCCTGAGCTACACCTACTTGTGTCTAGCTCCAGTTCTGTCTCTGGTGCTGTCTCCTGGATGGACTTAGGAGCCATGTTGTAGCCTTGTCTCCAGTCCTGTCTCTGACCCTCTCTTTTTTTGCCTTGCCTGGACCCTAAACCCGGTTCATCACTTTGCCTTGTTGATAGACCCTGTCATTATGATCCTGCTCTGCTTGCTGTGCTCAAACCCTGTGAGATTGCACCTTGCTAGTAAGGACACTGCTTGCACTGTGGTTACCCTTGGCTCCATCTCCCTTTCCCTCAGAGAGCAGATGGCCTTTGATGCTTCCCAAAATACAGCTGGACAAAATCTGAAATTCTATTTAAGAAAATTCTACAATCATTTCATCAACCTTGATTTCACTGAACTAACCAAATTATGGCTCTTTCCATATCAGTGTCATAGAATGGCTTTGTTTGGAAGGGATCTTTAAATATCATCTAGTCCAGCCCATCTGCCGTGGGCAGGGACATCTTCCACTAGATCAGGTTGCACAAAGCCCCATCCAGCCTGGCCTTGAGCACTTCCAATGATAGGGCATCCACTCATCCTCAAAAAATTTTGTTCCTTACATCTAGTCTAAATCTACCCACTTTTAGTTTAAAACCATTACCCCTTGTGCTGCCACTACAGGCCCTGGAAGAAACTCTCTCTATATCTTTTTTATAAGCACCTTTTATATACTGAAAGCCACAATATGGTCCCCCCTGAGCCTTCTCTTATTCAGGCTGAACAACCCCAACTCTCTCAGTCTTTCCTCAAAGGAGGGATGTTCCAACCTTCTGACCATTTCTGTGGCCCTCCTCTGGACCCAGTCTGACAAGTCAATGCCTTTATTGTACTGAGGACCCCAGAGCTGGAGGCAGCATACCAGGTGGGTCTCATAAGAGCAGAGTAGAGGAGGAGAATCACCTCCCTTGACCTGCTGGCTACATTTCTTTTGATGAAACTCAGGATACAACTGGATTTCTGGGCTGCAAGTGCACATTGCCAGCTTATACTTGAATTCTCATCCACCAATATCTATTTCCAAATCCTTCTCCACAGGGCTGCTCTCAATCCATTCATCACCCAGCCTGTATTGATACTGGTGACTACCCTGACCCAGGTGCAGGCCCTTGTGCTTGGCCTTGAACTTCATGAGGTTCACACAGCCCTTCTCCTCAAGCCTACCAAGGTCTTTCTGGGTGGCATCTGGGTGAATCAACAGGACCACTCAGCTTGATGTCATCTGCAAACTTGCTAAGGGTGCAGTCAATCCCACTGTCTATGCCAATAATAAAGATATTAAATAGTACTGCTCCCAACAGAGACCCCTGAAGGACAGCACTTGTTACTAAATCTCCATGGATGTTATCCAAATGTAGATCAAACAGCGACAGGGAAAACTGGATGATGGGACTCTCAGTTGACTATCCTGTTGAGTTGTATGAACAGTCCTTGATATGGTTTTGACTAATCAAACTAGCACTTTTCCAAATAATTCCCAAGTTTTGGAATACCCAGGAATTAACACTGAGCAAAGATAATTCACAACTTACATTTTTTGAGGAGGCATTTTGTATTATCCTAGGTGGCCTCTGTGCTAGAGTGATTTGAGCATGTTTTATTTACTGCTGGTTTTATAGACTACATGTATTTATTTGACTCAAATTCTCCATATGCATACACATTAACATAGTTATTAATGTGGAAAAGGCAGCTGATTTCCTTAAAAATATTCTAGGGAATAAATTTGAACACAGACTCAATGAGTTAGTGACCTTGATCAAGAACAGTGTCTGAATGGAATGCCATGAATCTTCAGGGGCAATGAAATAAATTCTTTCAAAGACGCATTTTAAAAATTATTTCCTTCTGGGTCTGGAAGCCATGTAATAGATTTGTTTAGTTTCATAACAGTGCAATGACACCGGTATCATGCCTTCCAAGCTCTACTGCAGAATTTAGCAGGTAACTGTTTTGGCAATAGAATTTGCCGAAGATTTACTGTATTTTTAGAAGCTGTTGCTCAAATTAGACTGACTGGATATTTCTGGATGCACACATGACAGTGAGTCAGAACAGCTCTGAGAAGAGAATGTTTAACATAAATATTTTTAAGTTCCTTTCAACAGACAGATTTTGTCTTCTACTAATAAGAAACGTACCCCTTTGTTTCATTAGGATATTGTAATTATGTTAACCATGGTTACAGAATTTACCAGTGGAATGGTTAACATCTAATAACATATCCTACAATGACAAAAAAGGAGATGCTTTATATAGATTTTCATAGTTGACCTACTGATTCACATTCATATTAGCATGCTTTCTATAACATTTCTAGTCATTCTAGTCAGAGCTAGTTTTAATTGCCTGCATTATTTTACAGAGGTGCATGCAGTAGTGTTTTGCTTGAATATTCCTTGCCACTGCAGTACAAAGTCTGTCTTGGTGATGGAGAGAAAATAGATAATCTTCAGCATAAATTAAATAACTACATGTCAGGGAAGGACTTGTGCTTTGTATCATCAGGATAGTCAAATAATAGAAGGCAAAAGAAAACAGAAGGACTTTCTACCCTGTTCTGGACTGAGTGTATCCATTATTTTCCACTCAAAGGGATCTCAACAGGCTGGGGGGACAGACTGGCAGGAACTTCATGAAGCTTAGCAAAGGCAAATGCAAGTTTCCATACCTGGAATGGAAACCCCCCATGTAAGAGTAAAGGCTTGGAGCTGACTCACTAGAAAACAGCTTTTGCATAAAAGGATCTGGGGGTCCTGGTAGACAACAAATTTAATATGAATCCACAATGCGTTCTTGCAGCAATGAAACCTAACTACATGCTTTATAAAAACCATAGCCAGTTGATTGAGTGGGAGTCATTATTTCCTTCTGTTGCACCTGTATCCAGCTGTAGTCTTCCCTGTATGCAAAATACACTAACCATGTGGTGCAGCACTAGCAGAGGGCTATTAAGATGTCTGGGGATTAGAGAACAAGATATATGAGGAGATGCCGAGAAAGATGGATTTGTTCAGACTGGAGATGAAAAGTTGAGAAGACGGAGGTAATTGCAGCGTTCCACTACCCAGTGAGTGGTTGTGGAGAACATTGATCCAGACTGTTCTTGGAGGTTCACAGCAAGAGGATGAGAGGCAACAGAAGCAAATTATATGTCAGGTGATAATTTTCATAATAAGGATGGTCAAACAGTGGACCAGATTTCCCAGAGAAACTGTGGAAACTCCATTCTTTGAGATCTACATCCACAACTACACTGAACAAATTTCTGGGCAACCTGATCAAACTTAGGAGTTGGGCCTAACCTCTAAACGCTCTTAGCAAGAGGTTGGATATAATTTCTTTGAAGCAGCCTTCCACTCTGAGCTGTTCTATGAAGATGTTTAATAGCTTTATCAATGACATAGAGAGTGGGATTGAGTACACCCTCAGCAAATTTGCAGATGACACCAAGCTGAGTGGTGCAGCTG
Organism: Falco naumanni; assembly: GCF_017639655.2. Classification (NCBI taxonomy): domain Eukaryota; kingdom Metazoa; phylum Chordata; class Aves; order Falconiformes; family Falconidae; genus Falco; species Falco naumanni. The sequence continues at coordinate 87,934,776 of NC_054056.1, forward strand.
ACACACCTGAGGCATGGGGTGCCATCCAGAGGGACCTGGACAAGCCCAAGAAGTGGGCCCATGCAAACCTCATGAGGTTCAACAGTACCAAGTGCAAGGTCCTGCACCTGGATTGGGACAACCCCTGGTATCAGTACAGGCTGGGTGGTGAATTGATTGAGACCAGCCCTGCAGAGAAGGACTTGCGGTTACTGGTGGATGAAAAGCTGGACATGAGCCGCAATATGCACTCTCAGCCCAGAAAGACAATAAAATCCTGGACTGCTATAGCTGGAAGTGTGGCTAAAAGGTTGAAGGAGGTGATTCTTCCCCTCTACTCTGCTCTGGTGAGACCCCACCTGGAGTCCTGTGTCCAGCTCTGGGGTCCTTAGTACAGGAAAGACATGGACCTGTTGGAGTGGGTCCAGAGGAAGGTCGCAGAAAAGATCAGAGTGATGGAACACCTCCCCTATAAGGAAAGGTTGAGAGAGCTGGGGTTGTTCAACCTGGAGAATGCTCTGGGGAGACCTCATAGCAGCCTTTCAATACTTCAAGGGGCTTATAAGAAAGTTTGGGACAGACATTTTAGTAGGGCCTGTTGTGATAGGACAAAGGGTAACAGTTTTGAACTACAAGGGGCTAGATTCAGACTAGATATAAGGAAGACATTTTTTACAATGAGGGTGGTGAAACACCAGAAGAGGTTGCCTGGAGAGGTTGGAAACATTCAAGGTCAGATTGGATGGGGCTCTGAGCAACCTGATCTAGTTGAAGAGGTCCCTGATCATTGCAGGGAGGTTAAAGTAAATGACCTTTAAAGATCCCCTCCAACTCAAATAATTCTATGAATCTATGATTCTGTAATAAATCTAAACTATTCCAAGTTTGGTTTTTTTTTCTCCAGACTTTATATTTATTTCTGTTTTGGCAAAACAAACAGTTACTTAAGCTTTTTCCAAAGGTTGAGTGACCCTAGATTTTCCCCTGAAGGAACATTACTGCTTAATTTATTTGTCTCTTCTCAGGAAGAGACAGTCCTAATCCTCTGGCTGCGGAGACTAATGCTGATTTAATGGTATAACTCAGCAAAAAAATGTGAAGGGTAAAAAGTTTTTAAGTCAGAATGATGTGACAAACATTCCAGCTATTCAGGGCAGCATCCTGGGATTTGTTCCTTTGCTAAGGCAGAGTAATAGTAACTAAGAAGCAGCATTGTTAGAATTAGTATGTAAGTGTAGCTGAGCAAATCCTTTTCCTCATTCCTGCTATTTAGGATGACGTACACAACAAACTCAAAAACATATTCTAAATTAATACCTCATATATATGGTTACCTTAGAATTGATATAAAGCTCTTCAGATCCTTACAGAACAAGAGGGAATTTTAAAGAACTGAAATATGGCACACAGAACTGTTAAGGCAAGATACCAAGAAAAAAGCCTCAAATTTTTAAATTGAATTTACTCACTTAGTGTCTTCTTTCCCATCATTGAGCTGACGTGGTTCCTGTTGAGTTGTCTGAGCTGGTTCAGTTGATTTTTCAGTTTTTGAAGGTTCAGGTGCTTTTTCTGGTACTGTATCTAGAAAAAAGGGTTTTAATTGTTGAACACTGATTTTTAAAGAATTATAATAATACTTTTGGAGGAATCACAGCTGACTACCATTATTTCTTCAGTGGACAAGCAGTACATGACACTGATTCTGGCACTTGACTTTTGAATAGTTTTCTGCATAGATCTATTTCAGTGCCAGCTGCACAGAATGTTTATGATAAGTATAACTTTTAGAATATGTAACTTATTTGTGGTTTTTAAACTAGATGCATCTGTAGCCAGCTCAACAACAGTTAATACAGAGCTCTTCTATATTTATAAGTGACAAGAACTCATGCAATATTGTAGAATATTAGTGGGTGCTTATTAAAAAAAAAAAAAAAAAAAAAAAGTAGAGGACAGATAGATCTGCCCAGAAATGCCTTGCGAAAAACAAGAAAATGAAGAGTAGCTTATTTGCTTATGCATAGAAATGCTAATGACATTATTTATACTGCAGTGTTTGAATTACATTAAATCTCTTGTTGCTTCAGCTGCCATGACAGTACTGTTTGTTGCTGAGTAAATTATGACTGAAATACATCATTAAGGATATGAGCATGTAGAACTTTGGCTAGTCTATTTCTTCATTTTTGTTACAAGTAACTTTTTTTAAAGGAGTTGAAGTGGGAAGTTTGCAGGGTTTGGAACAAACTACACAAATGATATAGTCTCTGGCCATTTAAGTAGCCTTATGTGATTAATTTTTATAATTAGTCCTGTATCTTTATTTTAAATTTTCATGCTGAAAAATAATTTAAAAGCTCTCATCAGTCTGAGACTTTGCTTAAAGGAGGAAGAAACTCAGCCTTCATAAATTCTTTAAGTAATATGCTTATAGAGGAAAAAACTTGGCTGCAAAACATCATAGCAAATAAATCAAAAGCCTGTTGCAAATGCTTTATTTTAAATTCAAGACAGCTCAAAGAAAATCAAACCCTGAGTATTTTGAATAGATACTGTACAATTAGTTTTCTGATAGTTAATCTCCTTATTTAAAGAGTTGTTATTCATTTCAAAGTGGTATAAACAGTTACCCCTTTGAACTCTCAGCAAACTTAAAGCTCTTAACACTAGATTGTTAAACTGCTCAGCTGGAAGATGGCTACTTGAAATGGCATTGAAACAAAACTTAGTGAAGGACAGCAGGTCAGTTTGTTTACAGCACCTGATAAATTGAACTACTCTTCTACTATCATTTATTCAGATGTGGGATAATATTTTCTTTCAGGTGTCTGTTAAGAATAGACACAATGTTTCTTGAGCTGAGTTTCAGACTTTTACCAGTTGGACAAATGATTACAGGACCAGTGGGGTCTTTCTACCATTTTTTCTTAGTATTTAGATTAAGAAGTGAGAATGCCCTGTGTGAGCCCTGCTACTCTTACAGGAATTAATATCTTAAACAGGATCAAAGACAAGACCTAGACAGAGGTATCTGTGGATGACAAATACTCAAACGAGAGTCAGACAAGGAACCGAAGAGAAAGCAAAGAAATCCATCTTCCCCAGCATGCTGGGGGGGAACATATCTGGCTTTAGACTTAGGAAAGATTAGGAGTTAATTTTCAAACAGTCCCTTGGAGAAATGTAGCATTATTGAGTATGAGGAGACAGTCTACAGGGTTTTTACTTATCACCTGTAAACTGGGAAGATTTTTGTGAGGAATTCCATTTAAAACTCTGACATTTGATAGAATTTATGGCTTAAATTGATAACAGTGTCTTGCCCACTTCATGGAAATGCAGATTATTGTTTCCTTTTTTCAGCAGTTAGTATTGCAGTACTATCTTGAGGAAATCTGTTGAAAATATGACACTAAGGAATGTTTCATCTTACCTGAAGGATCTGCCAGGGAATTTTCAAGGTATAGAATAGCACACATGCTGGGAAGTGAGGACTCCAAACAGGGTGGGTGCTCTTCCTGTCTCCAGGAAGGTTCAAGAAAGGATGAAAGAGTTTCTGACTGATTACAGGGGTTCAAAATGCTTTTCTAGGAGGTCCAGTCAAAAATACTTTTTGGGTTTTTTTTTTTTTTTTAGGGAGGAGGAATTTTAAAATGGATTCAGGCTTCTAGCACAGTGAATACATTCTCATAGTGAAATAAAATTTATTTCTCCTAGGATATTCATAGACATCCTCTGTAAGAAAATGGCAGAAGATCTGCAATTACAGAAAATAAAGGGAATTTGGACCTATTTATAACTAATTTGTGGGTCTTGCTACTCAACCTTAACTTGTTAAAATTCTATTTAACCCTTCCATCAGAGGATCTCTGCAAATGATGCTACTGACTCTGCTTTCCTTGGCACACAATCCTCCTGTGGTTTTTGCGGTCAACGTGACATGATGTAGAAAAGAAGATGCAGGAGCCAAAACATTCAGCACTTGCTGTGGTTTCTGCTCCGTTCTGAATTCATGGTTTGTGTTTCCCAATTCTCCTTGCCCTGACTCCCCCAGACAAAAAGTCTCAAGAGTGACAGCAAGACTAATCTCAACGTTTCTGCAATTACCTTGCTTTGGGAATTTTCTTTGTCATAGTAATTGCCCCTAGTTGCATCTACACTTACAGAGAATACAACCTGATAGGAACAATCAGAACAGTGAAATGGTGTTAAAGGTCTGGCATCGAAGCCATGACTGAAGCAGCTGTATTTCAAACCAGGTTTATGGTGATCCTCTGAAGTGAATGACCATCAGCAGCTCAAGTAAATCAGGTTGATTCATGGAGTGCTTCTTTTGGTTTAGTTCTATTCTAAAGAAATCCAGTTATGCATTCCTAGAGTTTTTTTGGTGATGAAACAGAGCACACTGGGGGGTAATCAGGAGCTATTTTTCAGAAGAACATTTTAATCTGAAATAAAACATCAGTGCAGACACACTATTTAGAGTAACAAGCTCCTGAATAAGACAATACATCTCTGCAATGACATGTGTATGGGAAGGGTAGATCACAAAGTTAAAAAAATATGGTGCTTGTACATAAACATCGCATCAGAGAAGGAAAATGGTTTCTCAGCCTGCTTGATACTCTCAAGGTATTCAGTCTGAGGTCTAATCCACACTGACCATTAAATGCTAACTGGATTTCAACTGATGGAAAACATTGTAATTCCATGAATATTCCAAACGTCCACAAGTTTTTAGAGTTCGTAAATCTTCAGGACCAGCACAGGGCTTATTTGCATTAGGATTAGGATATCATGGACTAGCAACACTGCCAGCTGTGTGTTAAGTTTTAGTTGTCTCTTTCTGTATGAAATTGTGAGGGCTGTCTGTGTAGTCACATTTAAAAAACTTAGTCATTCCTCAGTGTTTAACTCCAGCTCATATCCCGCTGATTTATGAGACCAGTGCCAAAGGAATGCCTTTAAGAACAATGTGGCAGTCATTTTAGGGAACGTTTAGAGTACAACAATTGGTTTCTAGAATAAATGATAATCTGTCATGTAGATGGCAAAGCTTATAGGACAACAAAGAAACCTTCTATTGCTTTACGTAACTTTGGTCATGGTAAAGAAATCATGAGTGAGAAAAAGGAGGCAGAATTATGCCAAGGCACTAACATCTAAAGCAATTTTCAAAACAGATAGATCCATGCTTACTCGACAAAATACATGATTTGAGTTTTCCTGAATTATTTCCATTTCCATTATGTTGGAATAGGGGTTGGTAAAGCTGCCAGCTTAGTAGTGGGAGTTGAGCAATGCAGCCCACTGGTGTCTACATATTCTAGATGAGTTGGCCTCCCTATCAGAATAATATAATTTAAAATTCAGTTGGTATAAGTTTTGCAGGTTCTGTTTTAAGGTAGGAAGGAAAAGCAGCAGTTGCGGAAGTATAGCTTTGTGGACAAAACACTGTTTAATGGAACCCCTCGAAAAGTTAGCTGGTTAAATTGAGAGGCTGACTGACATCCTATCATACCAGTGATCTGCCTAGGATAGCAAGGAGCAAGATGCAGGTTATAAGACCAATTCATTTCCCTCTGTTAGTCTTTCAGATTTTTCTCATTTTCTACAGGTCTTTGCTCTTCCAGAAGAGAGGTAGGCCAGGCAAAAAAGTAATAATAAAAGGTTATGGGTGGGATGTCGGTCTTTTACCTGTGTTATCTTAGTCAGGTTGATGATGCTCCCAGCTGAAAGTTAATATTATTAAATCTTCATTGCTTATTCTTGTCCACTATTTTCATACTCTCAGTAAAACAACATTGAAACAATATTGCAGGATTAGGTTAGAGCAGCTAGAAGATCTTTGCATGTTAAGGAATATATCCAACTTACTCTGAGGCTTCTCAGCTCCCTTGTTCATGTTTCCATAAAAAAGTTTTTATCTTTAGTATTCACTTCACAGTTTTGGACAGAGACCCTTGAAAATCTTTCCAAATTAATTTGATTTCCTACTGCCACACACACACTTGCAGAATAGCCTGTAGCAGAGTATTTGCCATTTTTGCAGTAAAGCAAAAAAAGAGAATACTTTCTACTTATCTATGTGTTTTAAGACCCTTTTGATTGATAATTTAGGGGGGGGGGTTCTCTGCAACTCAAAAGGCTGAATGTTGGGAGTTTTATTAAAACTGTGTAATAATCACATGAAATCAGTTCAGGCTTTGCAAAAAGCAGAATATTGTGACACTAAGCATAACATTGGAAGAGCTGGTGAAGTTTGTTTTGGTTTAAACCTGTTCATGTAGGACCAAATCCACTATCATGTTTCTAAAATTTAGCATTGTACACTGTCCTAAAACCATAGGCATTAGTCCTAAGGACCTTTTCCCACAGAGGAACCTGTTGGTATAGGCAGGTTTGTCAATACCAGGACACAGCACTGCAGGTTTGTCATTCTTGCCATAATAATTTTGATTCATCTAAAGCCTTCACTCCTAAGCATACATAAGTATCGGTGGATCCAAAAATCTCTGCCATAGGCCTAGCCTCATGGAGGTGTTGCTGACTTATCTTTTGGGAATAGGCAATGTCAGCAAAGGACTCTAAAACCTCATGGATCCACTGAGACAAGTGTTACCTTGTGGCCATGAATATTTTCACGATCCTTCCACCAGTAGAGTATAAAATGTTATTTCTTAACATAGTAAGTACGTAGCAAACAGAAGGACAGATTAAGTCGGTCATTTTACACTAATTAATCATTTCTTCCACTTCCCAGTCCTATTGCTGCTGTTACTGGTGTTCTCCAAAGCCCTAGATTTGCAAAAGGCAATTAGCACCTCTCCAGCTTGGCTAGGACAGCTCCTTCCTCTTATTCTCTCCAAAGGTCAATGTAGAGACCAAGGTGCTGAGCTGCCAGCCTGCTGTTCTTGCCTGAGCAAGCAGGCTCTTTTCTCCTATCTGACCCCTGATTCTGTCCAATCAAACAGCAGAAAGAGTCTTAGGGACAGGAAAGAAAACCCTTTGTGCTGTGGAGATTGCCAGCCTTCCTGGTTATTCAGCATCAGGAGGTGTGCCTCTGGAGCAGTCAACCAGTCTGAAGGGACTTTCTTCCGGAAAGTAATAACATAAATCTCTCAGACACTAGGATAGCTGTAGTTCTACTTCTTGGATCAGTTATGTCCAGCTACACATTCCATAGCCATAATAACTGGCCTTTGGCATCACAAACTCATTATCCTTATTGCAAAAAGTGAAGAGAAATAAAATGTCGAATCAAAGATTAAGTTTTGGCGATAAAGACATGAATAAATGTCAGAAGATAGATAGTAGCAGTTAAATGTATTCCTGAGTACAGAACAAGTGTTTTTGCTTTGCCATGCTTCAGACAGGGAAGACTTTCTTCCCCAGAATTCCCAGCCAGCTCCATTACCTTGTACTAGCAAGTTTGACCAGTATTTTAACTATGCTTCCCCTCTCTTCCTGGACTGTGTGCATATGTGAAGGCAGAAATTTTAATGGCTAGCTGTTACTTATGGTCCTCATACAAAAAGCAAAGTGTTTCCTGGGCTTCTTTTGACTATACAGAAGCACATTTTACCATAACTTGATCATTATCTGATATAGTCTTCCTTCATTTTGAATCCACAATATATTGTTTTACAGGACCATTTACAAAATGTTGACTTGCTTGTATTTTTTTCTTTGGTGAAAACAGGATTTCTATCACAACACTCTAGTGTAGTATGTATTTTATATTAAATAAATTTATTGTCAATTACTTTCTTCTACTGCTAACTCCTGAGTGACTTTTTTTTTTAAAGTAGGCATTTTAAAATATACTGGTGCTTAAAAAATGCTATATTATCTCACAATTATAGTGTCATACTAAATATAGTTTATTTACTTGCTATGTATGTAATACAGTTGTAAACCTTAGCACTCAGTTCTGATGTTTATTACCAGGATTAATTTAGGTATTTTTTATTTAAAGAAATGGAGTGTTGTTGTTCTGTATTCCTTCGGTAAAGAAAAAAGTCCTGAAAATCTGATTGGCCTAAACTGTCTTGATCAGCTTCTCAATATTTGGCAGAAACACAGAAGATAAATAGTAATGGGAGAGAAAAAGTCAAAGATAAAGGGATACTTTATCTTTGTTCTGTTGAATATTTAATGGTTGCCTGAAAACTTTGTGTAGGTTGGTGTTTGTGCTTATATGATAAAACTGTAATAGTTAATACACAAAAAATTATGTATGCAATTTCAGTGGTACAAGGTAATACTTGAGGTTAGACAGCATTGTTTGAAATAGGAAGCACTGCTTAAAGGCAGGGGTAGGGCTTGCTGGTTAAAAGTAGAGCAGCTAATGTTTGAGTAATCCGGTTTTTAGCTAACTCAGTGACATATATCCCTTACAAATTTAATTCTAAGTACTTAAAGCCTGATTTTTTGTCATTTCCTCTCTTTGAAAACTATTAAAAGTTTCAAAATAGGTTAGAAATCTCAAATAGGCCCTTAAATGTTATCACCTGTTAAATAACATAGAGAACAGATACTTTTAAATAGCAGGAGTAAAGACTGACTTTGCATTTGAAGCAGTAACGTGGGAATGAGACAACTGATCTTTGAACTTCCTGGGATACTTCTGACATAGTTAATAATTTACCTGATTGTCCTTGCCTCCCAGAGCTGTTCTTGATCTATGTCCATAAATAATTGAAAGATGGCTATAGGGTCATGAAGATGTCAAGAAAAATAAACACACAGGAAACCAATGGATGAAGGATAGAATAGGCTTCTGTTCTGACATTACAAAATACACACCTTGGTGACTTTCCCAGCAAATTTTTTTTTAACAAATGCTCTGTGCAGGGGAAAAGTGTTCAGAAATCAGTGGGGTTGAAATAAAACAATCAGTAAGTAAGTCCATCTTAACTCAATCCTCAACTTTAGTGGATAATGAAAGTATTATAAAAGTTTATTTTCCATGTAAAGAAAGAAAGCTTGTATGAAGAGGCTGTGTTTGTTTTCCTAGCCATGTCACTCATGTGAAAAATGAAGATCTGAAAGGAATTAGAAGACTTCACATCAGCAGGAGTGGAAACAAGCTGATTAAACATATTCAAGTTCTTGGTAATCTTCAAAAAATACATTTTATGGGAATAATAGCTGTCTGTTGACTGAGTGCCAGTGAAAAGTATAAAGGATAAGAAGACAAAGAATAAGATTATTATTTAAAAGTCTCTTTGCATTGGCAGGTTTGGTTCATTGAGTTGCAGAATATTATATCAAAATGCTGTACTTGATTTGTATTTTTTGAAATACAAAGAACTTATTTAACTCCAGATTTTGAGGTACTAGGGGACAGGTTTTGTAAAGCAGCTTGAGTCAGATAGAGGCAAAGGTTTTAGCTAAGAAATTTTATATTTAATTCAGATGTCCCTTCTCAGGAGCTTATAACTCAGTTGTAGTGCACATAGGGTTAGTTGATGCCTAATTAGCAGAAATTAGCCTGGGTTTCACAGCAACAGGCTTTTGTTACCTTCAGTAAATGTATCTGCTTTATTTTTATCTACAGGAAGAGAGAGTGACCATCTTTTATATAGCAGCTAGCGGTCAAAGCTTTCCTCTGAGAAGAGGAAGTCTTGGTTCTGGGTCTTGTTTATTTGTGATAGGGTCAACTACCTGTTGTGAGAATTATTTTTTCCTTTTTTTAAAGGTTCAACAATGTTGTCATATAAATATATAATGAAATCAAAGGTCTTCATTCCTCCTGCAAGGTTAGTGTTTCAGTTAACTTCTAGATTAGTTCCAGGCTCTGTGTTGTATTCCATCTTCTCAGACGTCACAGGTTTTTGCATTCTTTTCTTCTGTATGATGACCCATCAATTAGGAAGGCCACAGAATTTCCTCCCACATCTTTCTAGTCTAGACTTTATGTGGGTAGTTAGGGAACTATTGGAATGTGAAAGATAAGGTCTTGAACTCCCTTGTTATGAAAGAGTAGAGGTAAGACAGCTAGGCTAATATATGAAAGGTGGCAGCTATCAGCAGCTTCTGCTGCTTTTCTGTTTTTAGTCAAATATTTAGTGGAAAAGTGGCTGTTCCTCAAGTACCTAAACAGAAGCGTACTCACTAGGACAGAGTCTGGAGTTGACTGAAGTTCCTTTTGAGCAGCGCTTCCTTTGAGGTGCTACATGTTCAGGAATGTTCATTAACATTCTTGGTTGATTGGCGATTTTATGTTGTGTGGTTTTTGTTGTTGTTTTAAACTCTGTCTGGGCTTCTTATTTAGGATATAGATTTTCTGGCTCTGTCAAAAGCACCAAAATTTAGAATGGCACTTGCATTTCATTTTCAGGCAGGTATATGACCTTGTATATATCCTCTGGGTACATTCCTAGGCACCTAAGCTATGAAGATACTAAATATCAGGGGAAATTAACATGGTAATCTCCCAGATGAGAGGTTCTGTCTACTTTATGATCCAGAGGTGCAATTGTAGCAAGTATAGAAATGTGATAGTCTAGTTTTCTCACTCAGATCCTACCAAGAACAAAGTGATGTCAATATGGACTTCAGTAAAGAGCTGCATAAATATGTCTATGAATCTGAAAAAAATCTTTGAGACACTTGTTGATATAGTAGAAGTAGGAAGACTAAACCCCAGAATATTGGAAACAGTCCAGTTTCTAGTGATGGAAACGTAAAAAGGAGAGCAGGACAAACTTCAGTAGAGCAGTACTTAAATGTAATGCTGAGAGTGTTTAGAGGAAAGAAAATGGATGAATTGAAAAGAATCGTACTGGAAGGATCTGCTAGGAGGATGAAAGAACTTGTGATACAGAGAATGGCCTTCTAAATAAAGTAACCACCAACAGAGCTATTGAACAACAGTGTGTAAAACAAGTAAAGGATTTGTATAACTAGTCAGTTATGGGAGATGGTAAATATGCAAAGAAACTATAGCAATTGGATTTAATATCATGGAGGACCTGTAATTAGGTGAATCACACTTTGTCAAGTACATAAAGAAATGCAGGGAATAAATTAAAAAATGAATCCATTATGGAACAAGTGGACTAAGCACAGAGAATTAATTACAGAGTGAACTAATTTTGCAGAGAATTAATTACAAAACAAGCTAGTGAGAGAGAGGGCAACTGAGGAACTGGAATTGAGGCAATGAGTAGCCAACAAAGCTGCCAAAAGTACCAGGTGTTGCTGAGTGATGTAAGTGGCCAAGTTTTAACCAAATACTCCAGTTGTGCCTCCTGCTGAGTTTTCATCTGTGCTGGGAACATCATGTTGCTTTGTGAAGTGCTAGGAGAAAGGGAAAAGGTGATGGCTGGTTTTGGCCATGTAAGAAGAAAGGGAGGAAGATAGTGTTGGCTGAGCCTTGGCTGTGCTTTTAAAAATTATCTCCAAATTTGTATGTACACCACAAAATGCTTTCTCTGGTCTCTTGTCCTCTGCTTGCCCACAGGTACTCTGCACGCGTGGCTTTAGGTCTGATACAAAGTTCACCAAGTTTGACAGATGTCTTTAGACCTTCCTGTGAAGCGCTTGAGACCAGCTTCACTTTTCTACCTAGAGATAATGGAGTTCCTTATTCAGCCTGGATGGTGAGCACTTATATACATGTTGCTGTAATTCATAATTTTTTCCTGAGGTGTTGTGCCTATGTAAACTCTCTGGTTTGGATAGCTGTTGTCTGTCTACCTCATTAATACCCACATGCAAAAGAAGAAACTGTCTTGTGGATGTTTGAAAATGAGACCTGAAGCACCTTCCGGAAATTCCATATACACTATGGAATAAGAAACCCTCAAACCTGGAGCCTAACTATGTTATTATATTTTCCTAAAGTAATTTATGAGGTAGTTGCTTCTATGCTACCACTTATATTTTAGATGTGGGAAAAAAATAAGTAGTTTAGTATCCCAAAAAATTGATTCATAAACTATATTAATCTGTAAAACCTTGTAAAAATATTCTATAATGATACTCCATTATGTCATGTGTTAGCATGTGTGATTTAATGTTGCTAAAAAGCCACAAAACATCAAATTTAATTTTTCCCATTGTTGGCTTATTGCTACAGTTAATTTATGTCAGATTTTGTTTTCCCTTGATTCAGTGCTACAGCCATTATATAACAAGATAATTGCATTAAATGGACTTTGTTTAAAGTTTTATTATATGAGGAAAGGAATTGTGACACTTGTTACAGTCACACAAAGCACAAGTAAGTATTATGCAAGTTTCCTTGTAGTCTTTCCAGCTGCTTCTTTTTCCTTAAATCATCTTTATCCAGAAAGCTGGAGGTTCTTCACCCTTTGTTTTGCTGCTCCAGTGAAATTAACCTGAATTGTTCTCCCAGATGAAAAGCATGAGTTTACAGGAAAACTGGACTTGCTGTTTTTCTCTAGTATTGAATGATGGAGAAGGGCTGTACCACTGATGCCATGAGGGAGGGAAGAGGGGGCCCAGTGATAGCTGCTGCTTCACCCGTCCTGAGCCTTTGTTTTGGTAGCTGCTGCAGAAGTCATTCTGGCTCTGGTACAAGCAAAATAGGTTTGGCTATTGCGAGGTGGGGGAAGAGAGGGGCAGAGTAGCCATGGCCAGCTGCCACTGTTTTCAGCAATCAGCTGCTTAGGCAAATAATTACCTTGTGTTACTTCTCTGAACTCTGTGTTCTAGTCCTGAGTGTGTTCTGAATGGTGATGGTATAAATATAACATTTTATATACAAAATATTAAAATACATTTAATGGTGTTGCTTTTTTTCAAAAAGTTTTGAATGGCTGTTCAATGAAAGATTTGAATGTCAGATAATCTAAGGTCTGTCTCATCTTTGTAGTTTTTTAATACATGTGAGAAGTATACCCAAAAGAGACATTAAAAATAGAAAGTTTTCTTTCTTAAGCAACTAAATACCTTTATTTTAAAGTAAGGTTTCTAAGAAGTTGGCTTACAGCAAGAGGAAATAGATTTTGTTAGACTAGCTGATTCAAGTGGACAAGCTCATGAAGGGACTGTGTGCTTTAAACCTTTTTGCCTTTTATTATTGTTGGATAGTGCTTGTATTTCTGTACCAAATCATTGGTCTGGGGTCAGTGGGAATTTATCGTTCTTAATTTCTTCCACAAACAAACCTCACAATCAGCACTTAGCAGGGCATTTTGAAAAAGAGCAAGTTTTTTTTCCAGCCCTACATAGTGTACATATACTTTGTCCAGATAATCTTTGAATACTCATAAATAGCTTATTACTGACCTTGTTGCTTTGCTACAGGTTCTACTTTCTTATTGCCCTCCGCTTTCTGAGGTTCATCTGCTTTACCATTTTCACCCTTAAAAAAAAAAGAAGCAGGATTAGAAACTGTAAATGTTCTTTGTTGAGAACGATAAGGATGGTTTGATGTCATTCTCCTAGGAATTTGATTAACCAAGTTGACACACACTGAGATTCGTTCCTGGGTGTTCTGTGTGTTTTCTTGGACAAGATGTTCCAGATAGGTTCAGAAAAAGACTTGGATGCTGAAATAAAAAAAATGATGTCTACATATCTGCTAGGCAAACTCAGCCTGGAGTTTTGCCGCTTCTTGTTCCCAGAGCCTCCTTTATGTTGTCAAGGCTGACTTGTTCAGTGCTGCCACTCACAAGCCAGTCTACATCTCTGAAATAGTCATTCTTCTGCCTAAACCTCCTGCTGGGCTAACACACCTGGTATGTTTTGAGCTACCTTACCACAGTGACAGAGCTTAGCCTTAGTCTTTACAAAATACATAGACAATATAAACTTTCACTGCAAAAAATTAACTCCTTCCCACAGTTAGTGGCTTCGATTCATGAACCAAGTCCTCATGTCCCTGTACCTTGGTCCATCTTGGCTTTGACAGAGTGGCTTTTGGAGGAGGGAGTGAGAAGCACATGGGGAGTCTTAGGTGTTCACACTACTACATAACAGTGTACTGCTAACCAAACCAATAACCATTTGTTATCCCAGATAGAATGAATTTGCTGGGTGTTTATCAAGCTAATTAATAGAGAAAGAGATAGTGTAAGCGTATGGGAACTGATTTGACTTTAGGAGATTTCACATCTTCATATGCACTTTTTTTCCCCTCCCCAAATGCAATGACCTGTTTGAGTTTCTGAGATTAATTTGGGGTTTGTCTTTTTCTACAAAAGTATTTGCTTTTTCCTGTCTGCTTTTATTCAGACAATCTGACAATGAAGTTCTAATATACACACATATAAAAATAATTAAATTAGATATTTTGTATGTGTATATAAATGAATATCAAAAGCTCAACCAATCTCTGTGCATACTAGAGGTATTTGCATGATGGTTTGTTGTAAATGTTGTCTTTGTTTCAAGATTTCTCCTAATAGAGTAAGAACATTAATGTGAGAATAGTGCTTTAGTTACCAGATGCCATGTACATTTCTTCCATTCTCTTTAGATAGTGTCTCCTTATAGGCAGAAAATGTCTTAATTCTTAACCCATTCATCTGCCTCCATCTTAACAGTATCTATAATAGTGGAGGTTGGTGTTGATATGATCCGAGTGTTGTGCTCATGTATGCAATTATTCTGGTGAAAAGAGTAATTCATGTCTCCAGGGAAATCTAAATGAGTATTTTTTTGCTAGAACAGTTTGCCAAGTGAGATATCAGGTTGCACAGAAGTCAGCTGTTGAGATTTTTCTTGTTTCACGCTAGTGTTTTATTGACCCAAGAAAACTGATACGCAGAACTTTAAAAGAAGCATGAACAATGCTAAGCTTTGCCTGAAGATCTGCAGTATATGAAGTTTCTTGAAAATAGACATTTTTGCCATTTTGTGTGGATGGCAGTATGGATAGGCCTGTTCATCAAACAATTGGGGTTTTGCACATTTATAATAATGACAAATCAAATTTGAATTGTAGTTGGGCTGCGTTAAACTGGAGCTTTTCTTCAGGTTATACAAACCTACAAGCTTCAGAAAAACATCAGTTCTAGGAAATTATTCAGTCTTATGAACATTTATGTTTCTATCAGTTTTAAGTAAAACTAAAATCTATGGAACTCTTGTACATGTAAATCAAGGATCCCATAAGTTAAGTCAGTCTTTGTATATGCTCGACTGCTGTGAATGTGTTAAAACACTGCTTAGCTAAAATTAACTTCATAATGGTGGAGTTTCAATCATTTCAGTAAGCATGAATTCAGATTAATAACTCAGGCTGATACTAAAGAACTTGTTTCACTTTCCTAATTACTTGGTGAAATCTTAAATTGTTGTGATTTTGCCTTGTAAAGTTCTGAGTACTTCAAGCTGGAAAAAACAAAAACACTCTCTAGGACATTACTGGGAACACATAAAAATTCAAAAGTCATAAATGAAGGATTATCTATCCCATCTCTTTTTTTTTTTTTAAATATACCATTAATTAAAACAAAGAGGAGTTAACTTTGCAGTAAAGTTAAGTAAAAAAAAATAAATATATAGAATGTAGACTAATATTACTTACTGTGTTTTTCAGTCAGAAGTTATATTATTAAAACAAAGCCAAATAAAATATTTTGTTTAAAAAGCCACTAATTACTTTGCCTTTCAAACGGTTATTGGGAAGCAGGCTGATATATTCCTGTATGCCATTCCAATATTCAGAAACATTGTACTGATACTTTCTGGTAGCTCAGAACAAGATGTAGAGGAATACACCAGCACATCAAAAGCAAACACATCAGTATTTCTAATATCCCATTTACAATATTGATCAAGATCTCTCATAAGCCTCTACTATTTTGGGTTAGCCCTATCTGAAAAGCTGCTTTCAAACTGAGGACATATGTATTTTTTCATAAAGAAAAGGCAGGAGGGAAATAAAGGCATTTATTTGATTTTGCTAAATAAAGCTTGATACTGTGTACAGTAAGTATGTTTGAAAATTTAACCTTTGGTATTTACTTACATAAACACTCTCTAACAAAAGATAATACTACTGAGTCTATATTAAACAATAAAAAAAAAAAAATACCTGGTCTGTAGATGCCTTGGGTGGTGGAGGGACACCTTCATTCTTGCAATCAATTTCCTCAGGTGATAATTTTACTCTAGAAAATACTGTTTTTAATTTTTTAAACATCTTGCCAATTCAACTCTCCTGAAGCCTCTGCAACTCTTCTACCATGAATGGCTATATAGCACATGTTCTCTTGCCATCAGTAATCAAGCCAATTAAACACTTAATCAGCTTTAGGTCTGATTAATGCCTTAAAGAAATTCCTTGCACAGTCTGTTTCAGTGACAGCTTTTTCTCACCATTAGTACTTTTCCTTTATGTTGTAGGTATTTCTAGTCTTGCCGGTTACACTATACAGAGTCAACTTTTCATGCAGAAATTCAGAGGAGTGTGAACACTTTCTGGTTGGAATAAATCAGCATTCAATCTTTTATGTATTGGATATTAAGTATTTAGTTTATATTTAGAAATGAAGTTTCAAGTCCTAAAGACACCTGTAGCTTAACCAGGAAATTAAAAAGATTAATTCACCAATGATCACCAGCTACCCAGTAGAGATCTCAAAAGGTTTAATTTCATTGCAGTTCTGAACTTTGAAAACTATTTTTTTAATATATATATTTGAGTGAATGATACTGAAAGGTCTTATGTCAGGGATTGTTTTAAGAAGTTTATATCTGGTTTTATTCCACCCCGCGTGTTTTAAAACATGGAAATAACTTCACCTTTCATTTTCTAATGTATTTACAGACAATACTATTTTATGCAGAGTCTTAGCTACAGTTTTGATGAGACTAAATTTTAGGTAAATGTCTTACAAATTACTAAAATATTTTTTCTAGAGTTTATAACTAGGATGTAATTTTAGCTGATAGAAATCAGTTTCAAATACCTCCAGTGCCATGTTGATTCAATGTGTTAAGTTATCTTTACAACTTAATTGTCTCTTGTCCTTAATTCCGCTTTATTTATTACAATCTTACAATTACAATTATTATCCCTTCACTTTAAGCTCTAAATTTGAGCTAATGGTTTATAATTAGTTTATGCTTGTGATCAAGGCATCAAGAAATACAGAAGCTTACTCCTTTGAGTTAATTCCATAATTACATATTTAGCAATTATATTGAAATATTGAAAACATCACAATGGCCATCTCCTTGGGGTTTCTATTGGCTGGCAAGAATGGTTTCTAATCCTTACTCTACCACAACAGTAACTGTAAGAATGAACCAAAAATTTTCATTAGTTAGTTTGTAAGCCCTTTTTTTTCCTACATCATCACTTAGGAAGTGAAGCTTATAATAGTTGCACCACTGCCCCAACACCCCTGCCCCCACCATCATTTAATTGTTGTTAGCTGCAGCAAGTGCTTGGAACCTCCCTTTTTTGTTAAGGTCTGTGTTCTGGTTTACTTTAAACCCAATGCAATTCTTGCTAATGCTTCAGTCTGTGTTTAAGCTTAGTGTTTGAATAAGTACATTATAAACTAATATCTAAAGTATTTTCATTTATTTATGCAGGTCTGGAAAATAGGTAATGTCTTTTGTATGTGAAATTCTACTTTCATGCTCTTTATACATTGGCTTATAACAGAGGAATCTCAGAAGAAACTCTACAACACAAGTTAGTTTTTCTTTTACTATGTGAAATGTTACCTAATTATAATGGCTAATGTTAATGCAGAAAACTTTAATCTATTGTCGCATACAAACTATAATTGTAGACTGAGCCTTTTTGACAGTAACTGTTTTCTCATTATAAAAATTAAATTCTTGTTTATTAACATTTTTTTAGAATAGGTAATTTTTTCCCTTGTTTATTAAAAATGGTAAAGCTGTGCATAAAACATAATACAATGAAAATATATAGCATTTGTTAAAAGAAAATATATATCTCAAGAATTTCTGCAAAAATATGCATGCTAATCTTAAAAAATGCCATGCAAGAACATGCTTTAATTTTTTATTATTATTATTGTTATTATAGTGTTTATGCTGGTTTTAATTTATAATTGAAAGGCATGCAAAAGGAATGTAGCAGATATTAAAAAGAAAGTGCCTTTGGGAACCTGTTAATAACTGATGACATCTGCAGTTAATGAATGTTATATTGGCTTAGTCTGTGACTAATTAAATAAATTTTTGAAACCCCTTTATGTGATGTGATTTTGTAAATAATAACCAGACCACAACAACCCTAATATTCTGATACCAATAGAAGTACAAGTTCACCTCCTGACCTTGATATGACGATTAATCTACTCAATATTTTGTTTCTCTTCCATGTACTGTGGTTATTTAGTTATTTTTATCAGGCTCTGAAAATGCTAAAAGCACTTCAGTTAGCTGAATATCAATATGCACTGTTATATAAGAAGATTAAGAGCAGGTTTTTTGCTTGTTTAGTTTTTGTTTGCAGCAAAGCAGATAGCCTGTATGTAGTTACCTTCTTAGCTAACTTGGCTTTGACTAGTGCTTACAAGATGCTGTATTTATGGTAAACCCTACAGGATACAGGGATTTCAAGCCTGTCTCATACATTCTCTAGATGCAGGTGGAGTATATCAATTTATGTCCTATATTTATTAATGATGTACCTCCTTCTCCATTTTTTTCTTTCGAGGAAATGTTGCTCCTCCATTTAAAAATCTGTCATATGCATTGGCTTTGCAAACTTTTGATTTTTCTTCAGACATTTCTCTTCCAAGGATTTTTTTTTTTAAATCCAAAAGCAAATTTGAAACAGGACATTCATGAACTGGATCTTATGTTCTAAACTCGTGCAAGAGATTATTCTCCATGAAACATAACAGGTGTCTTAGATATTGAAGTAATTTAAATTACTTGATTTGTAATCGCTGCTAAAACAATCAGCAGGACTTGAAATTTCCACTACCCCTTCTGCAGCTGTATTGAAGACTGCAGTACTTCTTAGATCATAAGAACATACAAACGCAAGCATGACTTCCTCTGAATAGTTATCACAGTTGCTAATGAGAAGAGATTCCTTTCTTCAGGACTGTTCTTGGAAGTGTTTAGGGTTTTTTTGAGTTTGGCTTTTTGTTTTTGTTTGTTTGGGTTTTTTGCCTTGTCCTTGTTATAAAACACTGTAACTGTAAACCCAGATTTAACTACCAGAGTATTTAATAGACACAGAATGAATTCCAAGGGCTGCTTTGCATTCCTCAACAGGCAGTGTCGGTTGTTCCACTTGTTTGAATGTACAGATCAATAGATATCATCTGAAGTTTTTATTTTTGTATTAAATCAGGTATAGCATGTTAAAAAGATCAAAGGCTGAGTTTCACTTCTATTTGGATCTTCCCATGATGCAAAATGTAATGTACAGGTGGTTGTCATAGCTATCTTTCTTCAGTTTCTCTCTGTGATTCATGGATCTTGACAGCTAAGAGTAGCACATCTTTCTTTAGAGCTCTGTAACAGCCATCAGACAGAAGCTGAATCTAGCACTTGTAATTTTTCCTCTGCACAGTATAACAGTGCAAGATTTGACAATTTTACTTGTTTTTGTGGATTAACAAAAATCATAGCACTAATTTATCTCTTTTCCTTAATTTCAAACACTTTGTTAAAAGACAGAAAAAAATGGTTCTGGAGCTCAGTTTTTTAATATCTACTAATTGTCATCTTTTTTTAAACACAGATTATACTATAATCTAACTGAGTATGTCTTAATAAAGAAAATCAATTAATGCTTTTAATGGAAATATGTCTTCTTAAGTGCATTATCACAATCATGGCCAGATGTATGCATTGTAACTAGCAGTCAGTGAAGTATCTTTAGAAATAATAAAGGTTACTCAAAAGATGATTATTTGCTGTTTCAATATAGCTAATTTTTCACTGATTCATAAGGCTTTACTTATTTTCCAGTTTATACTGGCACAGATGTACCAGAATCAGCCTCTGCATCCTAAATTTGAGGCAGTAATAAGTGGTATGATCTGGAGGACTCTGGAAATACTCAATAATCTTGATTGTTTTGGCCTTCAAGGAATGCAGACTATAATTTTTCCTTTCAAATTTAGTTTTACGTGTCAAATCCAATTAACAGGATTTGTTCATCTTACAAGAAAAAAGAGATGGGAACACTTCTGTGACAATAGGCTGGAAAAGTCAATGTACCGATATTTCCTATCCCTTCTCACATTCCTGTATATAAAATTACTTAGCTAAGGTAGGAGTCATATCCTAAAAGACTCATTTTCTGGAGCCTTCACCAGACCCTGGCTAGATCTGAGTATGATACTATCGTCATGCCATGACGTGATGGATGGGTTGGAGGAGGTGACAAAATTGATTGTCAGCCTGCCAGAATTATGATGGTGGATGCCACCACTTGCTAGTGACTTCTTTTGATGAAAGTAACATATGAGACAAAGGAATGGGCATAATCAGAAGAAAAATGTAAGCCCAGTTATGTTTAATTGTACATTGATCTTCAAGCCTAATAAAAGGTGAGGAAAGCTTCTTGTCTACTAGTAGAAAGTACAGTTCCCTTAGCAAGTCTGGCTTGCTTTTTTTCTTTTTTTTTCTCACTGTCTTTTTGCTTCTTTTTATTCCCCCTTGGAACAAAAAAGGGGCCACCACTAGATATTTATGCCTGTATTTCTTATATCTTAAGTGTCTTTACGGGCAGAATTCTTTAGTAATGGTATGTTACTGCATAAAATGTGACTCATCACATAAGAAATCTTATATGGGGTAGTGCTCAACAGTCTTTATTTCTCACTTAAATGAATATCCAAAATGAGTCTGTGGATCTAGAGAAAAAAAGGAACAGCCCCTCAGAAAGGTGGTCATGAGACCTACCTGGAAGAATTCAGCCACATGTAGCCCCTCTTGGAGGACCACATCATCTTGTACTATCAACTTAGGGTCTCCTCACTATCTTAGTTAGTAAGCAGTACTGATTTGGAATGTGTAACAGGTCATCCTTGTGTCAGGAGCAAACAACCTAAAAAGCAGTGCTCTCATGTGTAGTCACGTGTAATCATTTAGTAACCTTATACTGCTGAGGTCATAGACCCTTTTCTCTTCCCATTTTTCATGCATATCCATGGAGAAGAATAGATTGCTATAGAAGGGAATAGATTCTCTGCCACACCCTTTGGATGGGAAATTGCCTGTATGTGGTCTGCTGGGTATTTCACAGGGGGAAACCCTTTGTGTGTGAGGCACTTTAAGGGAGGCTGGAGATGTTCAAAATATGAAGTTCAAGTGTTAGAGTTTCTCAAAATATGTGCAATGGGCTCAAACATCCTTCTGTACTGTTAAATTTTTTGTCAATATGTGCTGCAGCTGTTTACAGTGGGGAAGTAGACAAGGGCTCCTCTGCTGAATGTCTTCAGCAGGAAACCTCAGGAAGAAGATAAGGAGAGCAGACAACCTTTCCCCTCTAAAGGGCTGACTCCTGGACTGGAAAATGTATTTCAGTGTGCAGCTGCATGAGATGGCTGTGCACCAAATTTAAAAACTTTTACTGGACAAGTTACTTTTTTTTCTGTCTGAAGGTTTATTACAACAAGAGGTTGAAAAGAAAGTCACTTTGGTAAAATTATTTCCCTCCAAATGCTAGTAGGATCAGAAAGATCTCTGAACCATGCAAGCACACACTAAAATAGCAAGCTGCCAAAAAGCTCAGTAAAATGCCAAGACTCCCAAAAAAGATGTGGTTCTGCTACTTTGTTTTCTAGCCTTGTAAAATAGCCACAAATTTATCTTGCTTTTAAAAATTTTGAATATATTTTTCACAAAAGATATTGTGATATTGGTTTCAGAATCACTGCTTTACATATATCTTTATATTCAAAGCTAGAATGCAAGTTATTATCTATTCACTGCATTCATGTGATTTCACACACAGCTAGCTGGCTATGATTGATTTTAACTGCAGATTGTTGTTTCTTTTATGCAGAATAGCCATGGAGAACAAGGATGGTAGTATTTGTCTTTGTGGAGTGGTAGAAATGAATTTAATTCCCTTAAATAAAACTATAATAAAACAACAGGTGAGTTTAACTTTCATAGTGAGCACATCAGGAAAAGAAAACTTTGATATACATGAAAAGTAGAGAAATTCTTGAATCATAACTGAATCTCAAATTCTGGTAAGGTTTAGGTCTAGAACCTGTTCTGTTTTGGAACTCAAAGCCATTTAATGTGAGGTGAAAAGCAGACCTCATTAAAAAAAAAGGCATTTTTGTGTGTGTGTGTGTGTGTTTTTAAGAGATACTTGTTTTGACTGGGTTCTTTTTTCTCTTATTCAGAATGTTTTCAATATATAATCTCATTCTTGGTGCATGGTGCCTGACCAATGTCTTCTCAATATTCCTCAATTATATTCTCTTATAGGAGTAAAGGCAGTGGGAAGACTTAGAGAAGAAAATATTTTTATTTTGTTTACACTGAAAAATATCAGAAGGTGATCAGGATAGGGTTAGACTTTCACATTCAATACTTGTAGGCTTTTGAAGCTTCCCTTTTTAATAAAATTGAGAAGCTTAAGAAACAGAAGCAAGTGTGATAACTTAAGTGATACAGTTCCATTACCTTTTTCATAAGATTACTTTACTTTTCAATTATTTTGGTTATAAAAGCATGACATACTTCTTTGAAGAGGGACTGGGGAAATGAACACGTCTTAATTTGGATGAAAAGGGACCCAAAGGTCCACAAGGCAGGCACCTGTTGGGAAGAGCAGAAATAAGCATCTGTGGCAACTGCTTTCCTATACTTGTGAGTGATCATTGCGGGGAGAGGAGGAAGAGAGGGTGATTCATTTAGGATGTTTCATGCCAGTAACGGTAAAACTTGTATAATGCTAACACTTTTATCTTAGGGAAATGGAAATAGGTTTATTTGGTTATAAATTGCATCTCTTTTGGAAATCTGAAATTCACCGTGTTATCAAAAGAATGAAAGCTCTCAGAAGTGCATAATGTATTCCTCTAAATCCATCATATATTCTGCGTACCCTCAGAGCATCCTCTTCCCACTGCAGTGATGTTAAGCCTTATGTTTTTGCTAACATAAATATTTAAAGCATGCCACCAACACAAGCTATTTAATCTAGCCAACAACATAGCAACGAAGTGAGAAGTGAGCACTGCAAAAACAGTGGCTTAGTGGAGG
This sequence comes from Falco naumanni, assembly GCF_017639655.2. Classification (NCBI taxonomy): domain Eukaryota; kingdom Metazoa; phylum Chordata; class Aves; order Falconiformes; family Falconidae; genus Falco; species Falco naumanni. The sequence goes on from NC_054056.1 coordinate 87,957,915, forward strand.
AAAAAAACCTCTTAAAAAACCTCTTTAAATATGGAGTTAATGTGATATAGTTGATAAAACACTGAATTGGGACTTGCCTCTGTTTCAACCAGGCCCTCAAACTTTTGCAGTTTTCCTATGTGTATTTTTCTCTACTTAAATATAGTGCAGTAATTACTGTCTAAGGCTTTCCCTGACACACATAGATCAAGACCGATCTATTTGGTTTCGATTCTAGCTTTTTTTCTGCGCTTTTGCACTTGTGATGAATGATTGTTTGGATGGGAAAACCTCTGGTGGAAGACACAGAAATTCTTATTCTTTTAAATCCATTCCTAATGGTACTTGTAAGTCAAATCAACAGCTCGGTTCACTCTGAACAGATAATACATTACAAAACCCAGCTGTCAAGCAAACATTCACATTTTGTTAAGTAGCTTGGTTTAAAAAAGTAGTGCCTAACATGATTAACTTCTTCAGAGTGTTGCATTGGCTTCTGCTTTCTTTTCCCATCTTTTAAAAGAGAGCAGTGAGAATATTTTAATGCAACTATCTAGTGGGTTGTATTCCAAGCTCAAATACAGGACCTGGTTTTGGTTCTGACCTCTGACAAAAAGGGATTCATATTCACAGCTCTCACTCTTCTGCAGTACTAGGCTGACCTTTTGTGAAGATGAGAAGAACTATTCTCAACATCTGTTGAATCAATATATCTGTAGAGATTATAGCACAAAGACTAACTGAAACACAAAGCAAGAAGGAAAGCAAGAGCAAGTGTTAGCCCTGTACTTCCATTACTTGTGAAGGGCAGAGCAGGGTGGTAATTTCATTTCAACCTACTGGATAAAATATGTGAAACTTGCAGGAGGGAAAGTGTTTGGAATAAGCCTGGCCTATATAGTACTCATGACCTGTTTGGCCTGCACTTCATGAGGCCTTGGTGTTAATGATTGGATTTGATTTGGCAACTCATTTGATTCAGTAACAAAAGGTAGAAGAGTAATGACTCTATGAGCAAGTCAGGCTCCACTTCTTGCTTCTCCTAGGCCTCTCATTTGTAAGTATAACATGGATTATACTTCTAGTAACATGATCAGCTCTAAGAGAAGCTGTAGAGACTAGTATTTCACCATTAAGAATCACTCCTGCTAAACAGTGAGCTGGGTTTAAAAAGAAGAGCTTTTCATGGCAAAAAAATCCTTTATTGATTTGGCTGACCTGCTACATTCACTTTATATTTGCAGTAAGGAGTTTACTTATGTTCAGGTAATGGTGTGAAGAATTCATGCTCTCTTTTTAGTTAGATTTTTCAGAGCAATATGAATAAAAAGCTTTTCTTCCTATTGTAACTTTTAAATTGGTAGACTGTTATTAGCACATGCTTTACTATTTAAAAATAATTCTAAATCTGACTCTTCTGTCTTGTGGATAGGAAAATCCTGCAACATCCATTGGAACCCTTCTAACCCCAGCAATATTTTTAAACTGAACTTATTTCTTTTCATTTTATTTTATTGTCTCCTTAACCTCAATATTCCAAACCCTCTACAAAAGCATCTTGCTTTACTATTAAGGTAACCTCTACACAGCTGTCACATAATTTAAGGAGAAGGGTAATTTAACCTTCTTTAACTCAATGTACTGAAACTAGCTTGCACCCATCTGAAATACCAGTCTGTCTCCTGTGTCCTCACATAACACTGGAGTCATTCTTGTATACATGCAACAGCTGTGCAAGACAATTACTTACACTAGTGATTCTTCTACTTGCCATCAGCTATTGTGCTTTTGCATTCTGGTTCTGCTAGATATGTGCATATGGCTAACTTTAAAAAAGGTAAATTCTTTTACTGAAATTGTGAGGGGAAAAAATTAATTTGATGGAATTATGTCTCTGTTTAAAGTTCATAATGTCATAAGTCTTTGGAAGACTGTGTCTTAAGTATTAGGAGTTATACTTTAATGTTCTCAGACTCTCAAGTACTGTGTGCTGGAGATAAACCTAGATAAAGAGATTCCAAAGGTGATGTAATATGTTTGGTGATAAGATGCAATAAAATATTTGCTTTTTAAGGTCACTAGTGCTGGAAGTCTATTTCTATTTAAGGAGGAAAACCCCCCATAGAACGCCTGAAGTGTTTAAAGGAGTAGTTAAAATGGGGCTTTCCCCCACTGGCCAACTCCCCTTCCTGTATTAGACTTTACTAATGTATTTCATATCTTTTTCAAGTTTAAGATTGTTCTTGGGACAATGAAAGTTTTAGCAGTGTAGGAAAAGAGATTTATTTAGTATTTAAAAGCTTGATCGGTGCTGTAAAAGCTGGAAAGAAGCCATTTCCCTTCTGTTATAGAGTTAGCTTGGTTATGGCTCTCACTGCTACAAAACTGCCATTTCTTATTCAGATAAAATATGACTTTTTTTTCTCTCCACAGTCATTAATCAAAAGCACTAGTAAGTTCATGATTAGGCAGTTTATGAATAGCAGTAAATTTTATCAGGGGAAGTGGAAGATTTATGTCTCTTTTTAAAATTATAGTTTTTCCAGAGTTATAAAGCAGCAGACCAGTCAGTTTTCCTTCAGATGGAAACCTGGAAAAGTTTTTAGTTACAGCTTCCCTGTTTATTCATATATGGCTGTTTGGTCTTTAGCAAAGACACCCTATTTTTAAGGGCATCTGACTGATAGAGGTGGGCTGGAAGCAAAGTACTGTGAGATACTGGATAACCCCATTCTGCTTCCTTCTGTGTGCATGTCTATGAGCATGTACTCGTACAGCCAGTTACCCTGGTCTTTTGCATCGTCAGCCCCTGTGTATCATGAGATGAGATATATGTTCCTTCAGTTTAGCACGACTTCCCCCCATTTTCACCTCTAACCTAAAGTCAACCCAGAAATCTCATGAAGCTTGCTATCAGGCATATAGTTATCAAGTTTTATTTGTATAATAATCCAGTACTCCTTTCTTCCTCATTTCCATTCTGCAAAATGCCTTTTAAATCTTCTGATTTCCCTGTTCAGCTCTTCCACAACCACTGAACATTATATTCTTCTTCAGGTGCTTTATCTTGATTCCTACCATGACAACACCAGAACATCCTGAGAACCAGTATTACTTTGTCATGAGACCACTAGACTTCTCTTGATTCTTCAGTGCTCCAGTGCTGTGGCCTGCTTAAAATCATGCTAGATGTTGTATCAGGTCTTCTCCATCTGCTTCCTGACTCTAATTTATTTTCTATTAAGCTTCTATAATGTTTCTATTGCTCTGCCAAATCTGTCATAGAGAAAGCAGTCTGTGCAAGCTGATGGTGATGCTTTTTTTAAGATACTCAATTAGTGTTCTATTAGCAAGAGCAGTGGCAACTTAATGGTCAGTGGAGCTTCTGGCACCACTAATGTACAAAGCAAACCACAGCCAGGGCTTTTCAGCTAGGTTTTTGGAGAGAACTTTGTTTAGACCAAGCAAGGAATGACAGTGGGTCAACAGATATGTTTTTTCTGTTTATTGACCAAAAGTAGTCAGAGTCCTGCCATTTACCAATAAACACAGTGAGCAGTTTTGAAGCTAACGCTAAGCCTCAATAAAAGAATGGGCTTTGCATCCTTTTCATACAGGTAAATTAAAAGTGATGTACTCTTCGTTAAGAGCTAAGTGGTTGATCTACAAAGGGTTTTCAGTGCTTATTTCCCTTTAAAGTCACTAAACACTGAGTGACTATTACAGTATAAGGCACGCAAATACCTTTTGTGAATGTAATCCTGAATGCTTAGGGACAAGGTCTGGTGAATTTACAACCAAATGCTATAGATTTAGAACCTTTTGCTGCAGTCTCTACTCTCCTGTTGAACAGTATTTAAAACTGTTCATATATTAATTTATTCTAGTAGATAACATTGTACAAGAATGTTGTCTACTCTTGTGTCATCAGGTCTTGTTTCCCTATTACGGTCGGTAGATATGTATTACAGTCTTCTGGAAATTAATCAGACTTCATCTTTGGCATTACTCAAACTTTTGGCTAGCATTCTTCCATCCCAAGGTTGTTCTGAAACTGTGCATAACATGTAGTTAAATTACTGATTTGTCCTGCCATTTCTCAAAAATAACCAAGCTCTACTTTCAGCACTGCTGCTTTAGTGAAGCCTTCAGGCACAAATGATGGAGAAATTGTCAGTTAATTGTGCTACTTTCAGATGGACAAAGGTGTAATCTTTTTCATATGTTGTCAGCTGTATTGATTTTGAAGGACCAAACGAGGTAAAACCAGTAACAAATATTTTCTAAGTGTACGGGTATGATCCTGGACTCACAGGAGGAGCAGCCTGTTTGCTAAGATGTTGTTATGTCTTTACAGTTTCTTTTAACATAGACTGAAATGTATATCTTGCTATTTCCAAATGAAATAAGTAGTTCATCCTGAATACACAAACATTTTAATACAGATGTTTCTTTAAGTATTTATTTTTTGGGTAGAAGCAAGCAGACTTTGCTGTAGCACTCTGTAGAAAAATAATATGAGAGAAATATGCCCTATAGAATGAGCTGCATAGAAGCGTTTATGCATTCCCATTGGATTCGGTACCTTACCCACAGGGAAAGCTAAAAAGGGCTCTGAGGTGCTTACTGCCTACAGAAACTGCCAAGAAACCAGATGTCACTGATAGAAAAATGCAATAACCTCAGCCACCTACTATGCTTTAGCCTTTGATAAAGAGCAGGTTCCAAATCATCAGTCTGTTTCTTGCCCACTGTTTGTGTTGTATTCATTGTTTTTAAACCTGCTGTGTATTTGATTTGCTTTCCTTTTAATGCTGATTTACTCTGTCACACACCTGTTCAGTAAATTTGAAAATGACAGCTTGGAAAAGGCTTCTTTTGACAATAAGCACTGTGTTTAAAAGCTCTGACTTGATCATGTGACATGTAACATGTTTGTTCTCATTTCTTCACTATGCCTTGAAGCAGTACCACTGGGGAGGTGAGTGCAGAGACTGAGATTCATCCCAACTATCTGGAGGGGAAGCAACAGACTTCTTGAAGGGAGATTAGGCTCCTTTATGCCTTTCTTCTCACAACATTATTAAAGGAATCAGGACAACTGAATTCTTGAATCGGGCAATTCAGATGAGCATTTGTAGATGAAGCTACCTGACATGGCCTCACAGCTAAACTACAAGAATGTAAATATGAAGAGTTCTTCTCCAACAGATGGACAATTTTTTTTCAGTGGTGCATGTGGTGCATGTGTCTGTAACAAGTCATAGTATGGAAGGTGTGATACTGCAGTAGAACCCAGGGATAAGAGTGTCCATCTCATCTCAAAATGCACAGCTTTTCTGTGTTCTGGACTAAGTCACCAAGTCCTGCTCTTAGCATAATTTGTAGTTTAGAGTTCTCCTGCACCATCTTTATGTGCCTTTTCCTTTCTGTACAGTGGAAGACCATAGTTACTGTTCAATATTTTGTTTACCTCCGCAAAGGTAATTCAAAGAATAATACGGAGGTGTAGTGGAGTTGAGGTTTTTTTATTTGTTTTTCCTTTGTTCTCATTTGGGAAAAGATGGACTATTAATGTAGACAGGAAAACTTCTATAATGTAATGGTTGTTAACTTTGGATGCTAGATTGATCTAATGAATTTATATGCTCCAGGTGACATAGTTACTGGATACATGTAATATGAATAGGAGGCAAATGTTGGCTCATGGTCTATTAGAAATGTTGTTAAAGTCGAATATTGCTTCTTCAGGGAAGAGGACCTACTCCATGTTGTCATGGCAAAGCTGTGAGCTAGGATGAGAGCACAATAGACGGTTGCGTTTACTGCTCCTGCGCTGTGGCCAGATGGAAGGGCTGAGGTTACCGCTGGGAGATGATCTCCTCTCACTCCTATTAGTAGCTGACATACATCCTTATTACTTGCTCAGATGCAGAAGTCAGGACAGCATAGCGTAGGAAGGGTAGCTGGCAGTGCCATGCCATTTTAGATGACTACCTATTTTGCTTATGTAGCTCTCAATTGGCTGTCTGTTCTACCCTTCCAAAATCTAGTTGTCTGTGACTTGAACTAAAAAAATTCCCTGTAATATCCATGCATGTTATGTCACTTATCTTCTCATTTGACCAGCTATTTAAATGGCACCATATCTGTTAACAGACCCATACTTCTTAACACCAATATGCCAAATACATACATGAAGCTCAAAAAACCACAAAATCCATATGATGTTAAAATAAAGTTCAGTTTATGATCCAACATATATAAAGGAGGTTATGCTTTTACAGGACATACAAATATTTATTCAGCTTCAAAAATTTGCTCCACAACTCTGAATAGACAAAATAAACATGGTCTTTGCTAAGAAGAGTTAATGGTATAAAACATAGGTATAAAGAAGTCAGGATATTTTCATAAATTCAAGAAATACCTGCATATGTGGAAAAATTAATGAAGTGTTGTCACTTGAAATAGGATTTTAACAGAGATTTAGTTGAAGAGAATAGGTTATGTTCCACGCATGGGTTGAACATAGCATGAATCATTAAAAGGGGAATAGAAGAAGCAATTAAATAAGCTATTGAAAATGAGACTGATAAAGCTGGAAGAGCCAAGAGGCTATTTGGATATTTAATACAAAAAATTCAAGATGAGAGAGCAATTTCCACAGAATGTTGAAGGTAAAAATATTGAGATATTTGCATATTGTTAAGGGAGAATTTTCTATAGGGCACATGATGATTATACATGGCTGTACATAAGGACAAACAGGTAAATGTGACTTGATGTCACAGTCATGATGAATTCAGATATCCCAAACCCTGCTGGTGAGAAGAAAGGAAAGAAACTCCTCCACCTTCTCACCTGCTTACAGTGGCATCTGAAATATGTCTTAAGTTTTAAAGACTGTTCCTCCATTTCTGCTGTGTTTTAGAGCCATAGTGAGTGGGTTCTCTCACTGTTTTGGGGTTTGTTTAATTGTTCAGTAAGAGTCTTCCTGGGAATAAAAACAAATTAAGGAAATAAAACACTTCTTTATTTCTCTGTGTATTCTGCTTCATTCTATGAAGCCATAAACTTTGGAGTCATGTCCTCATATGGAGTGATCTCTGTTGTCTGTAGTTTCCCCTCATACTGTTTTTACGGATGAAAAGTATGCCTGTGTGTTTATGTTTTTAATGCTTTGCAATAATCCCCTAGGATTTGTGAATCATGGACTGTACTGAGTCTGTGATAAGGATTTGTATTTGGAGAGGAACATAAGTCTTGCAGTCCCTTGGGATAAGAATTTTTATAAGATTTCTTCATATGGGTTTGTTTATTCAAAAGAAAAAGTTTTAAATTACACTGAAAGACATTTTGAGAAGAAAATCATTAAACAAGATACACAGTTTTCTAGAAAAAACAACAATAAGCAGAGGGAAAAAATTGCTGTATCTTTGAAAGCAAGCTAGTGGAGCAGTTACTGAGCCATAAAAAAAAGGAGGCTCAAATATATTGTGTTCTTAATGCATATTTCAAAAATACTAAATTTAATTTTCAACCGTGCAGTCAATCACTCAAATTATACTTATTATGAAGGAAAGTCCTTGTCTTCAAATCTGTGCAAGGTGAAAAATTCCAAAGAATAAATCCCAGCAGATTTGTGTTTCTGCAACATTTATTTCATATTTTCAGTATTTACTGGTTTAGAACATTTTCAATACTCTTCAGTTTATAAAAGGTTCACGAGAGGTTAATGGGAGTTCTTGCTAGAAGAACCCATTTAAGAATGGATGAATTCTTACCCACTGTCCTGAGACAGTTCAAATGAGAATGCCACATCATTAAGTCTGTCCTTGTCAAGTCCATTTTATTTACCGTCAAAGCACCTGTCACATAAATAAGCTTTTACATGGCATTGCATTACATGTACCATATATATTGAATACTATTATTTGCAATAGTTTACAACACCCAGCTATGCAAAGTGATAAAATACTGCTGATTGTATGCTGAATTTCTTATCTTTTTGATTGATTTTGTATGTTGATATGTCTCTGCTCAGTTTCACACTGGACTTTTTTTTTAAATGGGCAACAATGAAAAATTATAAATTTGGAACAAGTATGTAGAACTCTTTCCTATAACTATGCTACAAATTTAGAGAGACAAAGCCTAGTGGTCTTCCATCTGCAGCTTCTGGCCAGGGACATGTAGACTTTCTAGTCCATACGGACAGCACAAACCTGTATGTAATGGTACAAAGTCAGAATTAAGTGTAATGAAGCAGTGTATGAAGGAAAGCAGGCTCTGAAGAAGTGTGCCTTGTCAGTGTCTTGCCTTGCAGCAGGCTCTGTGCTGAGAAAAACTGCCTTGCACATAAAGGTGAGTGGGGATCCTTCAGTGCTGTGACTTCCCCCAAACCCATGGGATAACCACGTTAGGTTGGAAGAGGCACCACAGCTGGGGACAGCTGACAACAGGCTGTGCTTTGTCTCATCAGCCCCATTGCTACTGCTCTGTGCTCTCAGGGCTCGGGAGGGCGAGGGGCAGCTGCTCGGGGACCCTGTGCATTATAAACCTTGCGTGGCAGGAGGTGACGCTGAAGGACATGCAGCACATCTGAGGTTTGTGAGCACTTTAAAACATTTGCTGTCAGTTGGTTTCTGAGGCTGCTGCTCACATCAGCTTCAAGAGTAGGTGTTTTAATACGGGGAGAGTGAAAGCTTCACAGTTAAGTGGCTTTCAGATGGGCAAAATACCTCTGAGGCAGCAATTTAAGGGACCCAGGACTTCCAGAACAGCAGCATGGCCAGTTTGAAGTTATGGTGAAAGCATAGAAGGAATGAATATTTTAACTCTCATTGTGACCTCAAGGAAGGGAATTGGATTAAAGCTAGTGGGGAATTTTCCAGTGGAAAGGCTTTTTTCCATTGGAACATGTTTCTTCAAAAAACTTGAACTTTTCCTGGAAAAGAACATATGGAATCTGACAAGAAACGAGCTTTATGTGAAAGAAGATTTTTTTCATCAAGAAAAGAGCAGGAGGGAGACCGAATTTTTTTTTCTTTTTTTTTTTTTTTAATAAAGGTTGCTTGTGGTTATGTGGATTAATTTTGTATCTTGATTTATAAGCTGTATAAAAATAGTAAGTGTTACACAAGGAAGACAGGCAGTTGAAAGTAGAATCATTCAGTTCTATGGACAATCACTTATCTCATTTTTCTATCAGTGAGATCTGGGGGCATCTCCAAGCTATGTTATGCAGAAACTTGGATCTTTAAACTTTCAGACACCTCTTGCACCTTAACTGCTTGGCTACTGGTCATTGTAAGGTAGCTGAAGATTTTTTCATATTTTTCTAAAAGTAGGAGTTCCTGCTACAATAAAAGAAATATTTAAAACTCCCACAGTACAGTTAAACTATTTAATATAAATATCAGCATGGAATGGCAAATGTCAGGAATGATTCAGTATTTTTTCAGTTAGGTTAATCTCCTTGAGTTATGATATAAAATTTTACGAAAAGTACCCTCAACCACAGAACTAAATTGATTAAGAGAGTGATGGTAGCAGTTCCTGTGGGAAACATGCACCAGTTGACCATCAGACATTATCATGGGCAAGATAGATAATAATTTATATAAGGGTAGCTGTTCTTCAGTACTCCTCTCTTCACAGTTTTAAAAATTCTTCATGTGTACTATTCTATTTTCTAAAACTGAACAATAATATTTTTTTTTTTTTTCTGAAGGCATCAATCACTGTAAAATCAAGTAATAATAGTCCAACATGCAACCCTTGATAGGTAAGCGCTCTAGCCCTTTCATTTGTGAGCCTCAGTAATTTCTTGGAAAGTTGTTCTTTATTCTGCTTATAAATGGCTTTGTATTTGACAACATAAGCATAGAAGAGTCTAAGTCTGAGGAAAAAAAAAATAACTAATATCTCTACCTTTCAGGATATGGTCAAAGACAGTAAATAAGAGAATTGCTAAAAGCTTCTTCCAGAGCTCTGCAGCCTCCAAATTTACAATAAATCCCAAGGCATTCTCAGGTCAAATAAATCATACTGCAAACATAGCATTTCCATTGTTCTGCTTTAAATTATGGTAGAAGTTACACAGAGCATTGCATTAAGCTTTTAGAAGATCATGCAAAGTTTTCACAAAACCAGAAGACGAAAGTACTTCCAGGGGATGATAAACAATCTTTTATTGCTATTTAGAGGATATACTTGTTCCGGATTTCTATGATTTTGCAATTCTTTAAACTACCTATTACAAATGTGACTCAAAGTGTAACAGAACAGCATTGATTGCAATAACAAAGTGAATAATGCTTTTAGCTTTAAGTTTTAATAACAGGAGGCTGATACAAAACCTGTCTTTAGTTCACTTCAATAGTTTTTTATGTTGTCTGGTTTAGCCAAGTCTGACAAAACCAAAAAGGTATAAAGTTCTCACAAAACTAGAGATCTGAATTTGTGTTCCTGCTGGTGCTGCAGTCAGTTCTGAGCTGATCAAAGACAAATCAGCCAGCCAAGAGGTCTGAGAATATTATCAATTTGTCCATAGCTCTGAATCAATCAAATCCATGGTGACTTGGTCAAAGTGATGGGGCAGGATGAAGGACAAATCTGAGATCTGGAGGAGGAAAGGGAAATATAATTTACTGTCCTTGGGAAAGGTGTTGTGGAACACACAGCGATCACAGAGTTTTCCTATTTATGCATAGGGAATAACTGGGTAGGCAAGTGATGGCCACACTTTTTTCTTTTCTTTTTTCTTTTCTCTTTTCTTTTCTTTTCTTTTCTTTTCTTTTCTTTTCTTTTCTTTTCTTTTCTTTTCTTTTCTTTTCTTTTCTTTTCTTTTCTTTTCTTTTCTTTTCTTTTCTTTTCTTTTCTTTTCTTTTCTTTTCTTTTCTTTTCTTTTCTTTTCTTTTCTTTTCTTTTCTTTTCTTTTCTTTTTTTTTCTTTCCCTTTTTCTTTTAAAATTAGAAAAAACAAATATATAAATGCATCCATTTAGGAAATAATTTTTAGGAGTTTCATTCAGTGTCTATTAATCTTTTTGTAGTACTCCGGGCTTTGGAACATGTGCTGTGTCAAGCTCTAAATCATACTGTTTCTACTTGAAAAAAATCAAATCAACATTTTGGAAATACAAAAGGAAGCCCTGGAAGTCTAATAAGTGTATCTAATATAAGGTATATGCCAGTACTACAGTTCCTGTTTCATTTTAATTTATTTTGCATAATCCTTTCCAGTTGTTTTGCAGTTCTGCCTTGATAAACTATTGTAACATCTGTTATAAGTCTGGAGAATTTCTGCTGAATGTTCAAAAACGTTATGTGTCTGAAGCCTCAAGCCTGAAAATACAGATTTTGTTGAGTGTTAATTTCATTCCCCTTGAAGCAGTAAAAAAGCAGGAAACTGGAAGGAATTAGTAACATTGGAGCATAGGCTGCACAAAACAGTCTGTAACTCAAATGTTTATGATGGGTAAATCTTTTGACTTTGTTTCCCCAGTGCTAAATTTTTTTTTTTCTTTGAAAAGAGATGAAATCAAATAGCCTAAGATTCAAACTGAACTACTTTAAGTTTCTTATTATTTTCTCTGGATTAAATCAAATTTGGAGCCTGATACTTCTCTCAGATTAAACTTAAATGAAGGCAACCTTATTTGAAGATGGTGGAATCATTCCAGTGTAAAATTGGCTCTGTTGTGAGGGTAATCAGACCAGTTAGTGGCAATACAGGAAAGGTAATGGCAGTTTTACCTATGGGAAATAAATATAGTTACTTTCGTCTTTGCAGGATATCTCTCTTACCACACTTTTCTTCAGAGAGTACAGTCGATAGAGTAAATGCATTGGTCACGTTCTGAAAATTTACCTAAGGCAACAGTTAACATTAACAGGTTTTGTTTCTAGTGTCCAAAAAAATTTAAAGGTGAGATATGCAGCTCTGCATACTGAGATCCAAAGGCTGGTAGATAGTCATAGGAAGTTCCTCACTCAGTGAGAAAAAGAGAATGTAAGATCAGGGGAAATGTAGTCCTACTTGGATTGGACATGGCTGCCCCTTGGTCTCTACAGTAACTCTGTATTTGGAAAGTGGTCACTACCATTTTTTAATGCAAGAGAAGTGGTCTTACATTTAAATCATGTACCTCAGCATCAAGGGTTCCAGATGTATTTCTTGATTTTCCTTGAACTGTGTGAGCAGCTTAATCGCTCTGCTTCCTCACCTGAAAGGGTCTGTATATTTCTAGTTTGTCACCATTAAAAATTCAACTGTCACTAGAGTAGTATTTGTTATCATTACATTTTGGCCCAGGTTCTCTCTTCTACCTAAGCTATACCCAATTCAGGAAAAGGCTCGGGTGAGCATTAACAGTAATAACGCGTTCATCCTTAAAACTGAATGGTGGTAGTTCCTGCCACAGTAACATGTGGTCCAACTGCAGACACACCAGTAAACTGGGGTGCAGTGTAATGCAAAAGTACTTGAAATATCTGTGGAGGAACTAGACCAGGTAAGTTACTGGAAGCAGTAAAATTCAGCAGGTTTTGAATTTTTAGCTGGGGAAACTGGGCTGCAGGAAACACAGATGCCTATGTAGCTAGAAACTTCTGCCTCTGTTGTTCCTCTGAATGTGCATGCATAAGGCACTGGGTACCTGGTGTTGCAAAGCTCCATCTCATCTGGCTTCCACAACATTATTGTCCTTGACAACAGTATGTTAGTTTCCTAGTCAGAACCATACCAGTAGTTATATGTGTATTGTTTGCATATAATTTCCTAGAAATTGTCATGTTTAGCTATAGTGAGAAAATACATAGCTTAAAGCATCATTTTTAGGGAACTAAAGTGAAACTTTGAACTAAAAATTTCAACCCAAGATGATTTAACCAACCAGAAACAAATTAGTTGCTACTTAAAAATGTCATTAACTGATATAAATAACACAACACATGCAGACAGACCTTATTTACTAACATTTTCAGATAGAAAATAATACTGGGCTTAAACAAAAGCCAACTTTGAATTACACTGTCCAAATCCATGCAGGAACTGTTGCTTGATCCAATTGTATAAATCCTGACAGACTTAATATATTAATCTCTTACACTGAAAAACAAGGAGAAAGCAGATTTTCTTCTGTCCTTCAGAGTGGCAGCCTAGCCTGGAGAGGGATGAATATGAAGCTTGGGCATCACTATGTACACACTACTTTGGAAATCTGCTGCAACCCAGTGATTTGCCCGGGGAATGCTTCTGTGCTGGTCATGCACATGTTTTTATTCTTCTCTGCCTTGTGTGTGTTTCTAGGGAGAAATTCAGGGGTTTTTTTTTGTATCAATATAGTCTAAATTATCATCTGTTCTTTTGTATAGCTTAATGAAGGCCTTCAAAAAGATGAAAATGACATTACATAAAACACTGAGATCCTAAAGTCTGTGTGGCTTGCAAAAGTCTGTTCTAGGTCAGATTAAGGTCTGAGGAATACTTGTGTAAAACAATGGCAACAAATAATCAAAGAATTGCAATATCATATGTAATACACCCAGACTTAGAAGTACACAGACTCCTGTGTTTGACTTTTTCTTGGAGCTGCTGTAAAAAAAACATTTCAGGTGTAGAACTTAATAGGATAGTGGCAGCCATGGAAAGCATAAAATACTTTACTGGTTCTTTTTTTTTTTTTTTTAAATGAAGAGTAGGTATCCAGGAAACTTAGTCTGATTTACACTGTATACTCTATTTTCCTTTGAAGTGGCAGAGAAAAAGTATGAAAAAAATGAAGTATAGGGATGGATGCAAATGCAGGACAGAAAAGCAAAGGTATTAAATTAGTTTTTGAGATGAAACAAAATATTTCATCATGGGGAGAGATTAACAGTAGTTTCAAGTAGTTTCAAGTCACTTGAATTTGAATTACTTTGCTCTTGCATATGCTTTAAATGAAGCAGAAGTTTTAGGAAACAACTTCAAGCATTTCTTTATGAGCATCAGAACTTGTAAACTTTCACTGAATAAATGCAAATAGCTGGAACTGAAGCCTAAGGCCTACTTCTGCTGAAGTCACTTGTAGAACCTCAAATGGATTTTAACAATGTGGGTCAGGGACCTGTTCTGTACAGTAAGCATCTCTTAGCCCATCTGTGTAGTTGAAGTACAGCTGCCTCAGCAACAGCAGCATGTACAAAAGCTGGAACTGTAGAATAATGAAAAGACTTCTTGAGGTTATTTTGTTCAACCCCTGCTCAAATCAGGGATGGCCTAGGGCATTTGCTAATGAACTTGTCTAGCCAAAGTTTTAGTTTCTCCAGCAATGAGGACTACTCAGCTGGGTAAGTTGATTCCATGGCTGACTGCCTTCAATGTGATTTTTTTCCTAATACTTGTGTCATGCATCATCCTTTTGCTGTGCACCACCAAGAACAGACTCCATCATCTCACTGCCCCATTAGGCAACATCTCCAGCTAGATCACCATTAACCTTTTCCTGAAAACTGAATAAACCTGGCTGTCAGCTTCCCTCTGCATGTCATGAACTTTAGTCCACCATCCATCTTGGTAGCCTCTGCTGGACTCATTTCACTATGGCACCTCTGTATCTCTCCTTAAATTTCTGTTATATGCAGAGGGCAAAGGATGGGTTTGGTTTTTCTCATTTATACCTGCAACATCCTTTCACTGAGCGTAAGGAGCAGGAGAGAAATTAACAGAGTATGGTACCTGAAGCATGTCTTTCAGCTTGTTAGCTTGTGAAGCAAGGGCTTCACAGCAAAAGAAATTGTACTTCTGCAACACAAGTATTTTTTATAATTTCAAACCAAACTGTTATAGAATTGAATTGTAATAATGTGTCTGAATGACCTAGTTCAAATGAGGTTGCTAGGAAGCCAAATGTTGTTTATCTAGGGAGTTCAGAGAGAGGAATGAATTTAGATCCAGCTGTGTAAGAGTATGGAAATACTTATCTAAGGCACTTACATAATCATAATTCTCTCCTACTCCTTAATTTGCAGAGAAAGACCAAGCGTAGTGGTTAAACCACTTAATTTAACCTGAGTTCACAAACACTGAAATGTCATAATCTGAAGTGTAGGGTATTGTTTGATGTCAGAACAAAAAAAAGTTAATGTTCTACTCCTAAATGAAAATTCCTTGTAATAGAAAAAAATAACCTAAATCTCCAGCATGCAGATTCTGTGCAGTATTTCAGTGGCTTACAGCTAGAGGTAAATGCAGCCCTGTTGTGAATACTGTACTTTGCTTCCTATGACACTCCCAAAGCCAAGAACCACATGGTGCAGGCCATCAGGCATCTCTTCATACAGTTTTGGCAAAATCAGTTTAGTTGTCTCAACCGTCTGAAACCTCAGGGATAAACTTCAGCTCCTTTTTACTTCATTTCCTTCTGATCTCCCTCAGAAAGCAAGAACTCCAAATTAATATGAAAAGTTCCACTTTCATGGAAGTGGTGTTCTTTATCAGAAAAAAGAGAAATGGTGCTTATAGGCCTACATTTTATAAATTAGGCTTATAGATAGCTATTGTATTGCACTTCGCCAATATAAACTAACAACCTTCATTTTAATGCATATTTTGTGGGTTGTGTGAAACTTTTGCAGTGACTGAAATGAGTATTAAACGGATTAAAAATTTTCCCCTTTCTCCCATATTGTTTGTAAAAGGTCAATGCTCATATTAACAAAATTCTTCTGGAAATCCAGAAAGGTAAAAAGCAGAGCCTGCATACAGAGAAATATGTAATCCAATACAGAATACAAATTAAAAAAAGGGCCTTTCTTGTTTCATAAGTTGTTCTATTATTGCATTTGTAAATCCACTCTTTTCTTCTCTCCCCTCTGGCAGTCTCATGTCTCTTAAAATTTTTAATATAATAGGAGATATGAAAGTTATAATTTAAGGGTGATTACAATTTAGTTTTAAAGTTCTGAAACACCAAAACAGAAGGATAATTCAGAGTCTATTGTGGGACCAAGCAGTTAAAATTAATATGCCTGATTTTTCAATCAACTTGATGATACAGCTAAGTAGATATTGGTAAACATTTCACAAGTTCTGGATACAAAAAGAAACTTAAGTATTGTGATGCACATGTCTGCAAAAAACTCAGCCTGCAGGCTGGATCCAACTATGAAAATCTCAACCCTGTGTTAAGTCAGGACCTAACCTGAGATTCACAAGCACATGCCAAGTACCAGGTGCCTAAATAGGCTAACAGACTGTGCCACACAGTAGGAGCATGCTGGAATTCTGCCTTACCTCAGTTTAGGTACTGGGGATATGCATTTGTGCAGGACTGGCTGGATCATTCCTGTCTCCTTTAGTGTAAACCAAAGTGATATTGTTTGGGGCATGTAACAGATTCATGGCTACCAAACAAAGCAGTCAGTTTAAGGTCTATGCATTCCTTGGTACTGTGTGTTCTAGACACATCTACTGTGTTACAAAGGAAAGCCAGCACAGACATGGTAGAGAACAGTGGTGGTGTTTTCCACTCCTTTTTTGCTAAGTCTGAACCATTATGCAGTTTGGAATGCAAGATTCAAGGGACAGTAAAAAAAGATGAGCATGAGGGAGCAGAAAGGGCTGGTGCTGGTCCCCAGTCCTTGCTCCTGAGGGTATTTAATGCATTTTAATGCATTTTAAACCAAGCAGTTACTGAAAAAAGCCCTGTATACGCATGAGAACAAAGTTTGGTAACCATGTCTTTCTTTTTTTAGAGGAGGAGTGCCCTAGTCTTACTTGTCTGGTGGATAGGATACTCTTATGAAAAATATGAACTTCATTTCTTCTTGGTATCTGGAAAGCCCAGGTGTCCTGCTCCCTAGAGGAAAGTTCTGGGCTAGAGTTCTGTGCTGGCAGCACTCCTTTCTCTTCAAGCCATGTATTTCATGGGAACAGCTGAAACTGCTATGTTTTGTATGAACTTCTGCACTGCTGGTGTGTCCTTAAAATTTCTATGGGGGTGGGTTGCCTAGTGAACCCCAAATAGGCCTGCATGTGAAACAGGGAGCACAACTGTCAGCACAGAGAGGAAACCAAGAGTTTTGACCATAGGCATTAGCAAAACTTATCTCTTATCAGGGTATGATGTTAATGGTTTGCATTTCTCGCTTAGGTGCTTCCATACCACCCATTTTTCATTCAGTGCTTAAATTATTTTTGTTTGTTTGTTTTTTAAATTACAAACATTGCAGGTGCTTGCTTTTATACTGAAGTATGTGAAGAATAATGTGAGGTATACTATTCTCCAGTTGTGAAAGAGTGTTGTGGAATTAAATGCTGCAAACTGAGGTGAGATGCTACCAGGTTTCAGGTGATATGTTAGCATTGCACTAGGTAAGTGCATTAAATGCATGTGTCTGCTCACTGTTCCTTTGTCTCAGTAGGGATAAGAGGGATGATAGAAACATTGGCAAATCAGCAATGCTCCCAAAACTCTCTTCTTTTAAAGAAAGACTATACAAGTGTCATCTGGTCTCGTTCCAGCTACGACACACAACCAAATGCCATTCCTTTCTTGTTAATGCTTGAATGATAGAGCTAAGAAGCAGGGAAAGATAACCAAGAGTATTTGGCTGTTCAGAGAGTTTCTAAAACCAGGCTGGAAACTGAACTAGCTCTCCGAATGTCATTGTGTTGCATTCACTTTCTCTTACCTCCATTCTTACAATTCTGGTTGGTTTCAACAAGACCTGGAAAGTGGCACTAAATATGTGGGCAAAACAGTGTTATACTCTGACCATATAAATAAAAGAATTGCAAATTAAGGTAAAGCAAGTGAGAAGAACACCATGAACAAGTGATTTATGCAAGTTACAACCTATATGTCCAGGCAGAGTGGTTTGCAGTCATTTTTACCACATGCTGCATTCTGAATTGGTACTTATTTTACAAAGTCTGCCACCCCTGTTGTTTTCGTTTCTTTGTATTTTTGCTAGGCTACTAATTGGTGTTTCCTTCACATGAGGAGATATTGCAATGAATCAGTTAATTTCTGGGCTTTATTTATTCATTTATTTGTAAGTGTATTTATACGGGCAGATCTTCTTGGTGATGATGAAGAAATTTAGTCGGTTGCTCTGGAGTATGGAAAGAGGTTTCTTTCACCTACAAAAGTCTATCAAAACACAGAATGTTTTTGATTGTTCAGGTTGTTGACTGTCAGCACACCCACACCTGACCACTATTCATTCTTAGCATTCTTCTTTCCCTCACCTCATTAATAACCCATGTATATTATTGATTTTTTGTCCTGTCCTGTCGTAGACAATGACAGACATGACAGTTGTTTGTTCACAGTGCAGATTTACATTGTTTGCTTATTTAAATGTTTTGCTATCACATATGAAGATTATGAAGAGATTTTCTTTTTCTTCCCTCCCCTCTTTTCCCTCATTCTGATTAACATTTTGATATCTGCCTCTTATTGTCTAGTAATGACTATAATTCCTTCTCTTTCTTTTCATGAAATAGAGTAGGAAATTGGTCTACTAATGCTAGAGATGGTGGAGGCGATTTTGTATAAATTGAAATGTAAAATAGCTGGCATTAAAAATGTACTGCATAGCAATGTCCCCTCAGTCATGCGTCATGCCATTTCTGTTTACAGCAGCTCAGACTGTTTGGATGAGATGAAGGGAGCTGAAATGGTGAAAATGAGTGGGTCCATCTTGCCTACAGTGAAAATATGCTGACAATCAGATTACAGTCATCCTCATCAGCATGGATAATTAATCTTTATACTCTCTGAATACAGTAGTTTATACAATATAGTTATTGAGAGAAACAAAGTTAACCCTTCTTAGGGTTTGTTTACACAGGAACATTCAGAAAAATTGAAGAAAACTGATGGAGATGTTGAAGTCAATGCCAAAGTTCTAAGGATTATTCTGCAGTTAATTAAAACCATGTTACTCTTCAGTCTCTTCAGTGAAGGAGTTTGAACAGGGATTTAATGTACACTAAAGATGAGATGAGAAGCAAATTCACACCCTTAATGTGTTTGCCATAGTATTTTGAATATTGAACATATAGCCTGTGAAATATAGGTGAGCAAGTACCAATAGTGGAATATCTAATGTAAAGCTTTAGTTTTTTTAATTAGGATTTAATAATGATACTTATTGAGGTATCATTTGATGTAGAGATAAGCAGAAAATTCTTGTGAGTCTCAGATTTCCATGGGATCATAAAGGAGTACAAATGAATCTGTCCTTAAGGCCCAACTTGCAAAAAATAGGATGCTGGTCATAGCATTTATCTATGGTAGCATGTATATATAGCATTAATAGGCATTTTCCAGTATTTCCAGTATTTAGAGAATGTTCACTCACATCAGAAGGCAGTTTAACCCAATAGCCTGTCGGGGAGAGTAATCAAAAAGGGATGCCAGTGAAAAGTAGTTTGAAGAGTGAAAGCAGAAACAGCAAGCATATTGCATTTCCCCTGATGATCTCTGACTCCAAATGTTTTTAGAAAAAGCTAAATGTCATTCCTGTGCAATCACTGACCTCAGTGGTTTTTCTTTCATGAATCTCTCCAGTCTTCCACTGAAAATATTTAACTTCTGTGAATGTTTAAAAGGATACTGTCCATTTAGATTCTACAGCCAAACACAGAACAAGCAATTGAAGGGATGGAAGTAGAAATTTCCATATACATAGGAAAAGCAAAAATATATAGACTCAATATATGGAGCCTTTTTTTTCTTTCTTTCATTTCAAATTATTTTCCAACAATATCTGGAGTACACAGCTCTATGGATTTTTGAAATCTGCGAAAATCAGAAACCAAGGAACATATTTGCTGTTTATAGCATACTGGAGTATTTGGAAAGACTTGGTAACACTTCCGTTGTTCTTGGCGTTAGTAGTTCAACAAATTCCAAACCAGATATTTTTAAAAGATGTAATAGTTTTAAAATGATAATTTTTACTTTCAACTAGTTTGAATCAGAAAGTTTCTACCATATGGCAGAGAAAGAATATGAAACCATATGCATCCAGCACTGGGACTTGTGTTCCCGAGAAAAAACAGTTTGCTATTTTTATACTGGCCAGCAGGTGTCAATACCCCAAAGTGAAGAAGCTGCCCAGCAGCCAGATACTGTTAGAAAGAGTGAGACTGGAACAGGGAGTATATGTATTTTGGATGTCTCACTCTGACAGCTGACTTCGTGAAGTTCTGTGCTTCATCACCACCAGGAAGGAAGCCATCTTCTGAGGGGAAAGGGGGAAGGGAAGTTAAGCAACACTTCAACCCGAAAGGAGGAATCTCTCAGTTTCTTTTTCTACTGATCCTAGTAATAGTATTTTTATTCCCTGTCCCCATAACTCTAAAGTTTCCAAAGTCTCT
Source organism: Falco naumanni (assembly GCF_017639655.2). NCBI lineage: Eukaryota > Metazoa > Chordata > Aves > Falconiformes > Falconidae > Falco > Falco naumanni. The sequence continues at coordinate 87,978,276 of NC_054056.1, forward strand.
GACTTCAGCCTTCAAGCCTCTGTGCTCCCGAGTTAGGCTGGCTGAATCCACACAAACACTGGAAAAGTAGCTAAGAGTGGGATACTTGCCTGTTCTGGTCAGTGCAATGGATTTAAAGCTGTTGAAATGCTATTGCAACCCATCTATTTTTCTGCTAAAGATGCTATTTTAATACATATTAGATGATACTTTTGTATTTAAGGTCATAATACTTGTTAGCTGTTAAAGTGAAAAAATCTTAAGTGAAATTTGTTTTCAACACAAAATTCAGTATTTATATGAGCATGTGTAAAAATGTCTATTTGGACCCATTTTAGACTTTTGTGAAAAATAATCTTGTAATGTTTTGTGTAGTTACCTGACATGTCCTCCCTAGATTAGGCTTTGGAACTTTTTCGATTAACAGTAAAAATATCCATCTTTCCATAGTAGTATAGATTAAACATTACAGTTATAAACTGAGTAGCTCTTAGGAAAGGTGTATGATTCCTTCATGTATTTCAGCCTTTTTTCCCTCATTTGCACAGAGGTAGTGCCTACAGGATACATCCTACTGTTTTAAACACTGCATAACCATAACAATAAAATAATCATAACCATTGCATTCTTTCACTGATTTTTTTCCAGTACTTTCCAGTGATTTTTTTGATCTCTGATAATAAGCAAAAACTTGTTAAAATCTGGCATTATTTAGGCCAGTATAATATTTATCATATCACTCTCATAGTATTGGTCTCTATTTACGTCTTATGATGAAATCACGGCTGAAACTAAATGTTTTGAGCTGTTGAAATTCTGGCCTTAACTTCCTACCAGCTGCTATTTTACAGTGAGCTGATAAGAGCTAGGAATTTACATACTCCATTTTTAATTTAATCAAATGTTGTCAGTCAGCATCACATGTTAGATACTATTTCCATCAGAAGGAACTTAAAAAACAACAACCTGAAAGATTAAAAACCTCTGCCTCTTGAAGATAATAATCTTAGTGAATTTTAACAGATTGCTTTAGCAGATGGAGATGTAATATTCACTACAGTAAATTACATTAGCATGCTCTCAGACAGAGATGTCAGATTTGCCACAGTGATTCACATTAACATGATTTAAGACAGATTTGATTCCACAAAAAGAATTAGAAATAATGTTTTATTAATTCACTTTGCCTTGTCACTTCTTCAGATAATTGCCAGTCTTGAATGGGACATGTATTTTACCAATGGATGCCATGGTGAACAGGACAGAAATGTTGTTTTGCTATAGCCCTCTATAAACAATACGATATACAGGGTCCTGCATGGTACCACACCAACACCATGTACCAAGACATAAAGAAAATAAATCCCAATTATTGGTACAGAGTAGTGGAAAATAAGTTACTTTTGATTCAGTGTAATAGATTAATTTAACTCCTGGACATGGTATCTGCACTTTTGCGTGTCTATATAAACTTCTACCACTGCCTCTAGGAGATCTTGTCACCCACTTTAATATGTTGGTGGAAAGCACTCTGAAAATTAACCGTCTCTGCTGTGTGTTAGCATCTTCAGCTAAAGGACTGTGTGGGTGCAGCTTACACATCATCCAGTATTGTCCAGGGGATCTGGAAAACATGTTTGTGATGGCATCTGCTGTACTACTTGAGAGAAAGTATGCCTGCATCTCTGTGGACTATCTGAAATAGCTAGTGGTCTCAATAAATTCTTCATCTAGTCCTAAAATCAGAACAGAGTACATAGAATCTATAAGCAACAAACAAACCTAATAAAGTGGCATTGGGAGAAAATGAAGTCAGCCATCCGAAGCTTTACAGAGATGCTTTCAAGTTCTGCTCCTCTAATTACTGAATTTCTGAGTAACAAAAGCAAGAGACTCCAAAGTTCCTGCTATGGAGCTTCACAGGGATTTTTATGGTCAGAGGGTTAGAGGCCAGTCTTGGATAAAATACTTCAGGGATATTTCAGAAGAGGAACTTGAGGCTGTGGTGAGACTGTTTCAAGTGATTATCTCTGTGATTTGACTCAAAATAGATCAAAGCAATGACCAGAAAAGTTTGGGAGACATGTTTCTTTGGGCTATGAAGCCTTAAAGTCTTAAACCCAAACCTTCTTGGAGCAGCTAAAGAAAAAAGCTGTTGCTGTACATTGAGGGATGCTGAATGATCTATTAGGCTGGTTGGAAAGAGAGAGTGTTTTAATGCAGACTCCATGAAAGTCCTGACACCTTTCCAAAATGCTGCCGAAAGGCTGTGTGTAGTGATACACAGTGAGATTTGTCTGGTGATTTTTTTTTTTTTTTTTTCTTTAACCTAGACATTCAAGCTTAAATTCTTAGATCTGGAGATTATAATGCATAATAATGCATTATAAAGCATAGTTTTAAATCAGAATATGGCAGGATTAAGTTTGCTTTTTAATTTTTCAGTGTGTATTATAGGGTTGTGGCAAATTTGGTCATGGATCAGGTTTGTAGCATCTACAAAGCAGACGGCAGGCTATGGCTTTCCTACCTCAATTATAAGGAAAGTATCAAATCAGATGTCATTGCAGGCAAAGACTCCTAAATTATATGAATTCCACCTTAAAGAAGTGATTGCTGATTCTGCCTTGTCCACAAAACTTCTTTTGACGGTAGGCAACCACTAAAACCAGTCTCATCATTTTGATGCCCAAATGTCTCATGCTTTATCTCCTGGGGGCATGACTGGGGGGCTTGGGTTCCAATTTTTAGAAGTTTGTAACCCTCTGATGGCTGAGGACTGAGTGCGAGAGTGCTCAGTGAGGCTGCTAAGAGGTAAGTCAAATATTTAGTACCTCTAACCAGGCATTTAGATTTGTGGAGATTTGGCTGGGGTATCTCGTTGCCTTCCCTATTTGTAAAATGGGGATTATCCTCATTCATCTTCAGTCAGGGAGAGTTTAAGAAAACAAAATTGTCAAACATCTGTTAGAAGGAAGAACATCACAGGACAGTTAGAAGAATTTAATCATACCCTTCAGAGCAGAGTTTAAGATTAGTGAACTAAAAATTGCTAGAAAAAAAATTTCAGTTATGGCAAAACAGGGCATGGTATATGTGCTTATTCAATTAATACTCCCATTTTTTGAATGAATGAGACAGATGTCCTGAGGACCAAGGGATCTTATCACCATACACAAGGAAGTCTATCAAGGTCTTATGAGTATCTTAATTGTGCCATTTCCTTATTTTACAGTGTTTTAATGTACTTTTTTATTCTTAATTTTTCTTCTGAAGGGAGGTGGGTGGTATTTATAAGCAGTTTAATGGACTATTTGCAAGAAATAGAATAGTCATTGCTGTTTGCATGCCTAATTTCACACGGATTTAGCATGATCAGGATATGTTTCCTGTTCAGTAGTGGAATTCTGGCACTCTGCATCATCCACAGAGAATGAGATCACTTGATCCTGACATTTGGTCTAACCTTCCTTCAGGAATATAGCTGATCTGCAGCACCAATCTTGTGTTGTAAATGAAACTTAGATCTTTGGATTTGGATTCAAGTGCCTTTAACACTTTTTTTTTTTTTTTTTTTCTAGAACGTAAAACTATGTTATACTCTTCTTACACACAAAGCCAAAGTCCTCCTAGGCATTGTAGCTCTACAATCTATTTCCACTGGCTAGTCTTTTTCAGTCAGGGGTTTGCTGGTTGCTCATAAAGTTCAAGTGTTGCTCATTGCTGTGTTTTCTTAGTCTCAGTCCCAGTTTTCCCAAAGCCTTTCCAGAGCCTGCAAAAGTTTAGAGCAGTCTGGCTCCTACTGTGGTGTGAAAAGCTCCTACACACTACAGTGTGATCGTTAAAGCCAGGTAAGGTGTTGCCTACACAGGAATTTTATACAAATTTAAGACTGGTGCAGTAAATGAACCAATCCACCACTCCTTTCCCTTTCCGCTATTGTAAGCATATAATTATATGCAAGATATATGCAATGACATGTGCCCATATTCTGTTCAGCAAAGCATTACACTTACAACTGAAAGATTGTACCAGTAAAATCTTAAGCAGAGAAAGGAGGCCAGAGCTTGTCTGAAAAGACATTTGTGTACTAGCATAGCACCAGAAATGGCTGCAAAGTGCATACCATTTGATGGAAACTTCTAAAACATCCTTTCTGGCTGCTCCCTTCTCCCCATTCTGAGTGGGAAACAAAGTGCAGGTTTTTTTTTTTTTCCTCAAAGAAAATGTTTTACTTTTAAACAAACAAAAGATCTTCACACTTCTAGGTCACAAACACTCCAGTTTCCAGGACTAATACTTTCCGTAGATCTTACAGATTGCTGAAATCACTACAATGGTATTCTGCCAAACAATTATATCAAAAAAATTAAAATGTGTTATTGCAAAACTTTAAAGAAAAAAAGCACAAAGGAGGATTGAGAATGCATTGAAGAAGTGTTATATGAAGAGAAGCACGTTGATGATTACCTTCAAGAATTCTGTTATAGTACACACATTTTTGCATGTAAACAAACAAGGTAGTACAATGAATCTGGACAGTAATGTTGCTACACTAGAGCCAACAAAAAAGAAATACAGAGACAAATGCTATTGGCCTATCTGGTTTTGCTTTGGAAAGAATGAGGTGCAAAGAGCTGTAAGTCTGTGTTAGTCATAGGACTAGATGCTTGAAAAAAAGCTTCACAGAAATCAGTGGAGTTTCATAGAACTGGAATCCATCTGCACATATCAGCTTGGAGGACTGGGTTTTGAATAATTAATATACATAGTAGAAAGTAAAGCTTTAATAGTCTAAGATATCATTAGTAAAACTAACATATCTAACACTTATTTCTCTTGAAGCTATTTCAGAGCAATGGTTCATACCTTGTGGGAGAATGCTGTGTATGATCCTGCAATGTTGTTTGCCGTCAGAGGGAACTGAGAGATTAAAATTGAGTGCAGTGGGATAGACACAATGCAGGCTGCTTTCAAAATGCTGCTTTCACAGAATTGTTACTCAAGGACCAGTGATGGTTGGGAAATGCTTGTTCTGCATGTTTAATTTAGTTTTGAATCAAACTTTTCAAGAGAACTCAAAGTCTGGCCAGTGAAAAATCTTTGATACTTTTGAAAATGTTACTCTACATTCCTGAATATAGCACGTGTGATAAATACACCAGTTAGAATTGCAAAACATTATTTTTTTTTCAGTTCGGATCTATTAAACAGATTCATTTTTATTACACTGAGTAAATAACCTCAATCTTCTATTTTTCATGCTTTGCGGAAACAGAAGGGTTGAGATGAGTTTATTTTTATAAATATTCTGCACTTGCAGGTGCAGTTTGACAGAATGTCACAACTTACTTTCTGTTTAGTTTCTAGCAGTTGCCAGTCTACACGGGCTCCTGAATTAACAGCCTGGAGACATGCAAATTTCACATTCTGACTCAGTTGTACTCAGATTTCAGTCTTTTTTTTCCCCTTCCTTGAAAACTTTACTGTTGTGACTGGTAAACTATTCTTTTATACATTGCATAAAAAAAAAAATCTAGATACCTGCTCTGAGATCTTCTTTGCTGTTACAAATCACAGTCCCCAGTGCTGTCATCATTGAGGATACTCCTTAGCTTGATACAGAATTTATATTCAATCTATGAGGTAAACTCATTAAATAAGAGAGATCTGTACAGATTTTCATGAGCCTCTTTTTAATTCACTGTTCCCAGCTCCACTCTCTGGATCTTCTGCAGTGTGGGAACAGTGCAGTTATTCAAAATATTCTTTAGTGTCATATGTCCTGGATACCCTGGTCGGGAGACATGAGGAGAACAGATAGAATAAAGAGTCCAAGTTAAATTACACCAGTAGAGCGGATGTAAGTAAATAATGATTATGTTGAGCAAAGGTATTTATTTTTCTGCTATGGCTATGGTTATTAGCAAAACTTTTTCTGGTTTAATAGTGGGAGCCAGGTGGACCTACAGTTAAGAATAATTGTTGTTGCTGTTCTGTGCAATGCCTTATGAATTCCTGCTGGGCTTGTAATTAACTCAAAGATCCCTGGGTATACTACATGGCCATGCAGGTTCTTGATCCTTCTCAACTCTGTAATTTCTTGGATTTGAATGCTGTGATCTGGATTAACCTAGAAATCTGATAAAAATAAGGTAAAAAGATGTTCTCTGAGTACACTGGGGTTAGACTTCTCCTCAGTTCTCCTCTTATTTTTCTTTGCTCTGTTGGAAAAATCAGTAATGGATGTGGGGAAAATACAGGGACATAACACCTTCTTATCCAGAACAGGAAAAAGGGAGATTTTAGTTCAGATCTGAGATACCCTTTTATTCCTTCTGTCCTGGTTTATCATTTATTCTGTGTTTTAAAATTAACAAGTGACAGTACCTGTGCTATTAACTTTGAGGACAGATTCATGATATTGAAGACAGCGGGGTCTTTTTTCCCCACACTGTCTGCCATTGACAGTGATGACGATGTGGGATTTCTCTGTGGTGCTGGAAAACTTAGCACAGAAGCCTGTGGTCTCCAGAGACTTGAGTTTCAGCCCCAGGCTTTACATATATTTTTGTCATCTGAAAATATGCTGGTGAAACTGGTTGACTGGAAAAAACATCTGAACTAAAATCTTCAGACCTGTAAAAAGTCTTAGGGACAGCAGAGTTGAGGAGCCTGTAGACTAACAATAGAATGCACAGAATAAGCTGAAGAAAGGAAGAAATCTGGTTTATTACCGAGTTTAGTGCTTATTTTCACAAGCCCTTAATTCACTGATATGCCTTTTGACAGTCCAGCTGCTGAGGCAATGCTACTGGTAGCCTTATAGTGGTGCTGGGGAGAAGGCAAATTATTAGATAAACTGAATTTTGCCATTGGAGGCACTTCCTCTAGGTAACAGTACCTTGACCATGAGAATTGCCTCTTAGGCATTTATAACCTAGACACCTAAATCTTAGGTTACTATATCAGGCTCCTTGTGTTGGAAATAGAAATAAAGAAATAAGGGTCTTTACAAACCAGTTCATCTCCTAAATCAGGTCAGGTGACTTACTTTAAATGCATACTGGTCTGGGTGTATGAAGTAAGATCGTGCTCATTTTCATTTAATATATGAACCTTTATCTCCCTCAAAAGTAAATCAGCATGAAAAGTCATTACGTCTTGTATCCTTAATGTCTTCACAAGTTGAAAACTGTTAATTGTCCTATACTTCAAAAACTTGTTATGTTTTAAAGATAAGAAGCTATAATTTGAGGGATTGTTCTTTGTCTAAAGGTAAGGTTTTGAGGTCTCAGAAAACTGTTCTAAACTGACCACCTATACAAACACTTTGTGTACTTTTTCTGAGTTCAGAGCAAAATGGGATGAAAAACCTGAGGATGGCTGATTAATCTGAGGGAGGACAGTTCTTATGGTTAAAGCTACACTTCCACTTTGCAAAATACTTCTGAAGACCTTTAGAGAACAAGATGTCCTTCTCCAGCACACTTCATGGGAGATGGTGCCATGAGGTTAGTGTTTATGAGGAGCTTACACTGTGGTGGGCCTCTCCAGAGCTTTCAGTTAAACAGGAGTGGCTGTGAATGCTGGAGAGCTCACCTCTTCTCTGCCATTGATGCAGCATGTGGTCTCTAGTGTATCATTGAAACGACCGCCTTTCTCCATTATAAAGGAAAAATGGTTGTGCTCTGCAGCCGAATAGAAGAAGCAGCTTCTGGGCTCTCGTACTAAATGCTTTGGTGTTAAAATACCGACATGAAGGAGTAGCAGGACTCATAATAGCCATTAATGAACCCCAAATGCTTTGGAGGTTATGCAATAAATTAACCCTGGATCTCTGTCTATTGATTTAAAAAAACTTTTTCTGTACAATAAATATTTGTTAAATATAAAGGTATGATGAAGGTATCTGTGTATTTGTGTTATCTTACTTGATGGTAGGTGTAGACTGGCCGTGAACAAACTTGGATTTGCAATCGTGGGGACATTCAGGAATTGCCTCTGATCACAGCACTGGAACAAAGAGACTAACTGCTTTGCAGATGATGCTAAATACACTAATGGTAGAGTGATATGTGGCTGTGCTGGGCTCCATGATGCAAGAGATTCAACAGGAGGCCTAGATTTATGGTCCAGAAAGGCTATACAAAAGGGAATACAGTCCCTACAGTAATGTGGGTTTTATGACTTATACCATGATGTAAACTGCTACCATTCTGATCTTGTTTAAAATCTCCCACATAAACATTTTGTAGATGTACAGATCTGCAGGGTGTAGTATAGCAGAGAATCTAAACCTCTGGATCTAATTGCTGGTGTAATCTTGTTGAATTTGATTACAGTATTCTGCTGTTGTGGCCAGGTGAACACTTTATAAGTGAATTGCTGGGGTTACTGTCTTGGTTAAGTCTCTGTATGACTCAGCAGTGACAAAGTCTGCTCCTTAGTAGACATAATTCAGCTCTGGTATAAATGAGAGGCTATAAAAGCAATTGAGTTGAAGCTGAGCTGTAACTTCTATGCAGAACTTGGGGTTTAGATGTGATCTCGTATCTAAGACCTTGTCATTGAGAATCTCACTAGGAGGGCTCTGTGTTTCTGGCAGATTTTAAATTAGACGGCTTTTTGCCTTGTTATCTTGACTAACTTCAGATATTTTTCTTAGAGTAAGGGCAGTTCTTGTAGAATACATCGTTTATATAGAACTTGTTCTAATGTATAAAGCCTGTAATGATGTATGGAATAAAAAAAAAGGCAGATCTTGCTTTCAGTCAATACACTTCCATCACTCAGTATTCAATTTTGAAAAGACCTCTTATCACAGCATTTGAAAAACAGTATGAAACCAGACTAATATTCCAAAATGTTTTGTGTGTTCTGTTATTTCATGCTGAAAGCCAGTTGTGAATGGTGCTTTTGAACTACTTATTTGTGGAAATGAATTTGTTGCACATAAAAGAAAAGAAAACAAAACAAAACCCAACAGCACCATCATTGTTATTTCATTCTTCCTGATGGAAAATAATAGGCGAACAGGAATTCTTTAAGAACATAAAAGCACCGAAGCATGCAAACCCATTGAATCAATGTAATTGCACAAGCCCCACATTATATTTCTTTTTTTCACTGGTGACAACACAGGCTGAATTTTAAATGTTGGGGATATAAGGCAGTGGAGTACATTAGCCAGTAAGAGTAAATGATCTGGCCCATATGACCTTTGTTGGGACATCAAATTCTCTGTGTGTGCCTCTCAGACTTTCAAGGGAATTTGTCTATGCACAAGGTTAGAGGCAGCCAAATCTAGTGATCTTTGCTACCCAGGGCATTTCTTGTTTTAATTTTGTTGTGCTCCTGAAGGAGATTACATATGTTTCAAAACTAGCTTTCAAATTCTGTCTTGGAAATATGGGAATGAACTTCCCATTGGACATAGGATCTGAATATAGAGAATCTAGCAAAGTCTTGTTTCCTTGCATTTCAAAACTAATGCTTCTTCCCTGCTCACTGTCAGCCTCTTACACAGAAATTTTTATCACCAAGGCAGTTGCAGTATTGCAAGTGCGCGTGTATGTGAGTGTGTAAAAGTGCCACCACCAGAGTTGTTCACCAGGTTAGCAGTATGGAATAACAGCACCCCTTAACTGCAGTCAGACCCTGGTCTATGTGAGTATAACTCACCTAGTCCCAGCTCTAGTATGAATTTCTAAAATTCTCTGAAAGAGTACCATTACTAGATAACAATGTTTCATAGACATTCAGAGCAATGAATGTTATATGTTTTTTTATGGCCATCCACTATATCTGGTAGAAAATTTAATTTCTCTACGTTCCAACCCCTCCCCCCCCCCCCCCCCCCCCCCGCCATGTTTCTATTCTGTTGTGCATATTATCACTCTACACCCTGATTTAAAAACCATAACAGCGTAGTAGCAGGAAGGAGTAGTTTCATTATCAGTTCGGAGATACTGAGGCAAGGTCTGGCTATACCATGAAAAAAAAAAAAAAAGATTATAACATATATTTATTTAAGGTAATGTTGGGTATGTTCTTGTCATAGGAAGTTTCATGAAGCAAAAAAATCCCATTCTCAAATTCCAACAGCTTAACAAAGCTGTAAAGTACTCACAATAAATAACTCATAAGTTAAAATAACTAAAAATTTAAGATGTGAAATGAGACTTCGTTGGTCTCATAAAATTTTGTCCCAAGGGTTTTTCATTATGCTTAAATTACATGATTACCATATGCATAAAACCCTGATATTCATTACATTAAAGAAGTTTTTCAAGAAGGAAGTTATCTACATGAGGACATTTGACAGTTCAGTGTTACAATGTAGTAAGATTGGAATGTACCTCTTAATCTTTTTTCAGTTTTTTTAAAATAACCTGTCTTATTTAGGCTAAACTATTAGACTTTAAATGAACTATTTTCAGAAATCAGAAATGAGACTTTATGTCTTAATACTGACAGAAAAATTTCCTTTGTGCATTGTTTCTGTAATGTTGGAAAAGCTCCTAAGTGAACATAAAATATTTTAAGTCTTTTTCTATGAAACACTTTCATTTTTTTCTTAAAGTAAAACTTAGAAAGCTTCACCCTTCCACTGATAACTATTCCTGTGTATTATACCTTGCAGCTATCTTTGAAGAACAAACCCAGGAAAAGGATCCCTATTATAAATTCATCTTTCTTCTTAGTCAAGCATGTCTGTAAAGTCATGCATTCTGTTTTCCATCATTTCTAAATGCCTTCTTGATCCCTATTGCCATTTACAGCAGAGTGGCAACTAATTTGAAAAGATGGATTCAGTTTTTGTAGCAAAAAGTGTTTGCTGAGTTTTCTGTCTTATCATGATCTGTTGTGGTTTGACATTGGCTGGATGCCAGGTGCCCACCAAAGTTGCTCAGTCCCTGGGCTGAGATAAGGACAAGGGGATCACTCACCAATTACCATCATGGGCAAAAAAGATTTGGCTTGGGAAAATTAGTTTAATTTATTACTAATCAAATCAGAGTAGGATAAAGAGAAATAAACCCCCAAATTAGCAACACCTTCCCCCCACCCCTCCCTTCTTCCTGGGATCAACTTCGTTCCCTGTTTCTTTTCCTCCTTCCCTACAATGACACAGGGGACAGGGAATGGGGCTGGGGTCAGTCCCTCACACACTGTCCCTGCTGCTCCTTCCCCCTCAGGGGGAGGCTCCTCACACTGCCCTGCTCCAGCCTGGGGTCCCTCCCATGGGAAACAGTCCTCCATGAACTTCTCCAAAGTGGGTCCTTCCCACAGGATGCAGCTCTTCCCAACCTGCTCCAACGTGGGTCCCCCCACCAGGTACCGTCCTTCAGGCACAGCCGGCTCCAGCGTGGGTCCCCCACGGGGTCACAGCCCGGCCAGCAGCCCTGCCCCAGCCTGGGCTCCTCTCCCCACGGGGCCACAGGTCCTGCCAGTGAGAGGGCCCAAGAAACTGAAAAGTCCTTGGCTGAGTATAAACATCACCCAGCAACAACCAAACCCATCCGTGTGGTATCAATGATGTAACACAGCGCTGCACCATCTACTAAGAAGAAAATTAACTGTATCCCAGCTGAAACCAGGGTACCCATAAAAGCTTGTAACTTGAATATTAAGAACTTACCTTTTTTAAAAAAATCCATACAAGCAATATTGCAATGTATATTCCCACTTATTGTTTCATGTCCACAGTCAATTAAAATGAAGGTTGGTATGGATTAAATATATTAATTTGTTTTTAATTTAGAAATTTCAGTGTGTATAGCCAGGAGCGAGGATAAAATATTGATCTTTTTTCTCATAACTGCTTAGGAGTTTGAGGAATTTATCTAATTAAGATGTCTAAAATGTGTATATTTAGGTCTTGCACTGAAGTTCCTCTATCAAATCCTGAAATTAGTCTAAACCAGTTACATATAAAATCTGTGGTTTCACTATATTTTTCTTCTCATAAAGAGACAATGTTATATTTTGAAGTATCTGAAATAAAAGGATTACAAGATATTATGGGATGACCTTAGATTTTTCAGTTAAAGAGCAAATGCGAATACAAACTAGAGTCTAAGATAGCTTTGTAGAGCTGTAAAGTCTAGCAACCTTTTAGTAATTGTATCCGACCATGTAAATTTTAGTATTTTCTTCTAGGATAGTCATCCAGCTTCAGCAAGGAGTTATAAAATTACTTCTGGCCCAATATTGCATGTATAGTATTTTTTTGTGTCATGAAAGACACAGGTGAGAAGTAGCTTTGAAGTTGATTCATTAAGCAAGGGCACCAACAAGAAGCCAGCATGTAAAAGGCTGACCCTAGGGGTCACTGCCTTGCTAGTGTCACTCTTTGTCTAGAAAGGAGTTAGGTGAGAACTTTCTGCTCTCAGACTTGATGATAGTTAGGTTTTCAATCATGCCCTGATCAGAACCTAGGACTTTAGCTCTGCTATTCAGTTTTAGACTCTTCTAAACAGCTAGTAGGTTCTGTCAGATTTGGAGGGGTATGTGTCAACAAGTCAGTGAGGGAAAAAAATAATAAATGCCTGAGCTTGCCACTTGGTAGAGATATGGAAAGTTAACATGCTCCTGTTTATTACAGCAGACTGACCAAAAAACATGGATCGCTGTTCTTTCTTCACTTGTTCCTCCTGGGGCTTTTCAGGCTACATAATTGCTTGCTTTCTGAACTCTTTCAGTGGGCTGATTAACACGACAAGTAATTGATGAGAAGAGTAATCTCAGAACTATTTACCTATAGAAAAGTTGATGATATTATCCATCACTTAGTTTTTGCTACTTCCCTAAATTTCTTTATTTGGATACAGACAATATAAGATATACACACTAGATTTGATAGTGGATGTAGGACTCATCTCAGACAACCTGAGATTCTTCCAGTGGAACTAATTGTCTAGGCTGACCTCTAACACATGGGTCATTGGTCATTAACACAGACACCTTAAATGAGTCCAGTAACTCATTGTATGTACCTGTTTCTCTCTACTGGTTTTAAAGGAAAAAACAACTAGCCTGTATAAAAATGTTAGACATTCTAAAGTTAGTGAACATGGATTTCACTTCCATGTTTCCACCACCTCTTGGTTAGTTCCAGCTCTGGGCTCTGACAGGTGAAACATAAGAAAAGGACATGTTCCAAATGCAGGAAGAGTTGGTACAGCTTTCCAGAATTTCCAGTTGTCTCAGGAAATGTCATCTTCTTTAGCATAATCTGTTTTGTAAAACATATTTAAAAGCATCTCCTTATTCAAAAAAGAGGGAAAATAGGCTCCTAATTTGAGTTTGTGAGTTCCATTCCTGAAACTTGGCTCTTAAATACTGCATTTTATGAAGTGTTGCTCCTTGTAATCCCTCTATAGTCTTTGATCCTACTTCAGTAATTCTTGAATGCTGTTTCAGGTATGCCGTGTGATATCACACTGTACCCAATTAAACAGTCCCAGGCTTCTCTCTGCCAGACTATTTGAAGTCAGATATATGGAGAACCCTGAATGCTTAGTCTCATTCTTGCTCAGTAATTCTTTTAACTCCACATTTGTAAAATCTGGTCTGCCATTTGTAACAAGTGTTGTTGTAAAGTGTTGTAAACTTTTGTGAGTGTTTTACAAGTGCCCACAGAGGTGTTCGAGGTCATTGTATGCACGTACTATCATTTGGCAAGAGTACTATTATGAGTAAAGCATTTTTCCACTGCATAGGAATGGAAGATTGTGGGGTTAGTATGGTTGACCAGCTGTAGCTGTGTAGAGAATTCTGAAGCACAGATAATCTGGAGACATACAATCCTACAGATAGGGGGTGTCCAAATAGACAGCTTTTGAACAAGGTATTTCCCCTGTGCCATAGTCAGGTACAACTGATGTGTAGGCACTCATGCTTCATGCCTGGATTCTCTTGCTCAGTGCACACCAAGACAAGCAGGAGCTTGGATGGCTGGAACCACTGGTGTCCCATCAGTGGTGACTGCTCTGCTCTCTACCATGGCCTCCAAATTGGTAGGGTTGTGTTCCACTACAATGTTTTAACTATCTCTGTAGAATATACAGAGACAGGTTCACATCTTCCCTAACTCAGATTCTTGCTTGTGAAATTTCACTATTGCTCATTGTTGTAAAGGTAACAGTTTCTCTTGCAAGCCCTTAAAAACAGATTGTTCTGGTACCTGTTCATCAAGAAAAGTCTGTCCCACTATGTAGCTGGACAACTGCTTTGGCTCCCATTGTCTTCTCATTGAATAATAATACCAAAATCATGTAATCTGTCCAAAACATAAGATAAAAATCTCATTTTATGTATGTAGGTATTCTAATTCTTACATAACTTTTATTTCTCAAAGCAAGAGTGATTCTATTCATTCTTATTCTATGACCTGGAAAAAGTAAGCTGGCAAATCTTTAATAACTTCTGTATTATGAGACAAGCCTATGTCTGGCATATTAAGCATTGCACAAAAGGTTTATTTTTTGTCTTGCCAAATGAACAAATAGTTCCAAGTAGCTTTTTAGGCTTCCCAAATATTCATATTATAAAGACATCCTTCCCTGGGAGGTAATGAAAGCCTTCAAAATAGCCTGAAACGCTTAATAGAAATTTAATAATCAATGATAAGTAAAAATAGTAATTGTTTAGGTGTTTTTTGTGGTATTGAGGGTTTTTCTTTTGCTGTAATTTTGATTCTGATTAACTTCCTACCTATCTGTAGCTGGCACACACCATTTTCTGGACTCATGAAATGTGCTTTCTTTAAACCATGTCCTGATGTCTCTGTCTCTTGAAGTTGGTTCTCTGGGGTTGACAGCTGTTCAGCTTGTTTCTGCTCATGATGAGAATGTCATCCATCTTTTATATTATACAAGGGATACTTTTCAACAATTTTTCTCTCTCTGAAAACTTTCAGATGCTGATATTCCATATGCCACACTAGTACTAATATATACCCTTGTGAGATTTGAGGCCAATATGATTTAAACCTGGGAAAACTTTAATTGTTTATGCATGGACCTTACTTTGATAAAGTATAAAAGGCAGTTTGCATTTTCAGGACAGATGCCATCCTAAGAAGTCATAAATTTGTTGCTGCTATTTCCCTTCATCAGTAAGAAATCCAGGTCATGTTAGAAAAAGCTGAAAACAATATTAACAAACGTTCAAAACTTGCACAGAAAATGCATCACTTAAATTATTTTTAATAACAAACTACTACTATTGACCGTGGATCACTAAAGTCAGGTAGAAGGTGAAGGTGTGTTTTCCAAGAATGTATCCTAGGTATGTTTCAGATTTTGTTTTCTCAAAATATTCCTTAATCTATAGTTGCTTAATTTATTCTTTCAAATGATGAAACTTCTCAGTATGATCCAGTGGAACAATCTTTAAGCCATACAAGGATTTTGCTTTGTGGTGTGTTTTGGTTTTTGGTTTTTTTATTTACACACTTGCATTTCCTTGATTAATCCAAAGCTACAAAGGTGGTCTCTGAGGCAGAACAGATGGAAAAATGTACATTGCAAAAGCAAAGGAACATGCAGGATCCCTTGCCCTGTAGCATCAGACTCAAACTTTAATTTGATTATCTGCTAAATTGATTTATGAACTTATGTAGTCTTCCTTTTGACCTTATCTTGAAACTAGTCTTTTACTAAAGTAGTTACTTTACTAAGATAATTAGCATAGTAACATGATAACTGAAGCACACTTGTTATATTTTAATAATCGTTATTAAAAGTGGCTAGAGCAGGCTTATTCTGTGAAATTGCAACATGAGTAGCAAGCACAAGGAGATTGGTACATTTGTGAAATAATTTGGACATTCTGTACCAAAGTGTTTTGTGATTCATAGTGATAAGGTATTTGTGATCTTTCTTCAGTCTAATCTTCTGAAATGTTAGCAAAATGTCCAGAATAATATTTTCCTGTTGCCAACACAGTAAAAAAGGTCTTTGAGGCCTGAAACTGAATGATCTGAAACCCCATTACCTAATTCTTATTTCTCTAATTTCCCGCTCAACTCCTCTTGCATTCATTTATGAGATTAATACCTTTAGTTTTTGCAGTGTATACCTCCTGTATCTTCCTACTTCAGAGGATAAAATGTCTTGCATTATCATCTTTACCTGTGCACGATCTCTGTCTTCCTGGCCATGAGATACTACAGAAAATAAAAAGTGAACATTTCTGGTTTGAGGCTATTACGATGTCTGTGCATGTCAGACATGAGGAAATGCAGAATGAAAACCTCTAGAGGAAACGCTCCAAATGAACCATAGTTTGTCCTGCAAACTTCACCTTTTATTGGATCAATTTAATTGTCCTGACTTTCATAAGGCAGCCCCTGCCAAAGCCTCAAAAGATCCCCCTGCTGAGAAAACCTACCAGGTTTCTTCCACTCTTTTACTAATTTCACTTATAATAAGCTGCTTTGGAAAAGACTGAGTTCCCCTCTGATAGCAATAACTTTGGGCTTCTGTTAAACATGACTCTCACAATCCTATAATGCATACCTTCTAGAACAATGGATAAAGAAAAATTTTATCTCTTCAGCTCTACACTTGCACTGTGCTTCTTCACATCTGCTAAAACTGTTTTCTACAAATTAGTTTATCTTTTATATATAGGAAATTTTATAATTCAAAATAGCTAAAGAAAACCTTTAAACTTCTTAATATAATCTATATTTTATTGCCTGTGACATCAAGGATTCTTTCCTGTTCATCCATAGCTGCCTCCTTTGTGAAATAATTAATTTTAATTATGCCATTCCTCAACCAACATGCCAGCCTTCTCATAGACTGATGACTTGAATATCAATTCAAAATGTTGAGACTGAAAAATCCTTGTTGATTTTCACATGGATTGTGATACTTAAGCTTCCTAGATGCACCATTTTTAATACAGACTTGTCTGGAAAAACACAGAAATACTTCAGTTTCAATAAGACCAAACACTTCCATTTGGTTTCATATCTGATTAAGGTCCAGAGCTTAGGTATGTCTCTGTTTTTCTTGTCTGACATGGATCTAATAAGCATTATCAGTGTGTGCTAAGTGCATCAGTTTTGACCAGAATTAAATATGGCAGCTGCTTCTGCTTCCTTTTGAGGTATGCCACTAAGGTACCACCCCTTATATACAGGAGAGCAGAGTATAAAGCATGTATTCAGGACAAAGAAGATTGAACTTCTCTTCCTCCTGGTCAGGAGGTTCAAACTCAAACCTCTAGTGAGTTTACCTTATCCACTAAGTTATGGGATGAGGAATATGGGTTTTCTATTCCATAATAAAACAAAGAAAATAAAGGACTGTTAAGATAGAAAGACTAAGTGAAAGTGCCATCTTCCTGCTGAGAAAATTAAACTTCTTGGTTTTGTGTAAACACAAATTCAAGCCCATTCTTCAAAATTTCTTTAGTCATTTACATCAGTTGTCTGGGAAATACTATGGGGAAAAAAAGTGCCTCTAAGTGTATGTGTGAGTACATGAACATTAATCTTGTGTCTGAAGAGGGGAATAATTTTCTTTAGCCTTTAAAAGAAAAGCATTTTCTGCTTCTGACATCCTAGATGTCCAGTGAACGATGCTGGGCTGTGGGCTGGGAGGAGGTTCTCCATGATAGCACTGAGAATCTTTAAGCCCTTTGAAATGAAACATGTAACAGGGAGAAAACAGAGCCTGGATCCACCCTGCAACAATGTGAGTATCTTACTTCATTACAAATATTTTAGCAGTGTATTCAGGGGTATCATAGAAGAATATATTTTTTTAGGATAAAGTCTAATTAAGAGACGTGTTCTGATTAGGAAATTTGGGTGATGTTTCGTGGACTGCACATAATAAAGACTAAGGGGAGGTGGGAAAAAATAATAATATGGGAGAATGAATCTCCAGTCATCAGCAATGCATGATTGGCACTTTGATGGAAGTTATGGGAACATCACATTAATTGGCCCGATTATGATCTTAGCTCCTCTGCTATAATTGTTTACTTTGACAGAACTACTCTGTTCAGAGACAAGAGAGATCAGAGCTAAGGCTCTTGTGTGAGTAGGGATTAGTGGCGTGTAAAGACTGCAAGAACAGACAAACATTTTATTAACTGAGTAGTATCTGGAAGTTTAAAAAGTTTTGCTGGCTAAACAGGAGAACGTCAGTGCTGCTCCATGTCAGGTGCAGTATGGTTCTGCCCCACTCCCACAGCTGTCTGTAGCAGAGGCCAGCATGCAGTATTTTATTTCTTAACCTCCACCTTATTCTTTAAGTATTTATGTGTTAGGTGTTTTTATGGAGTAGTGAAGAGCCACTTTTCGCCCCTCAGTCTTCCCCTGAGATAACACTTTTTACATTGAATCGTTGCACACAGAGATTTTAGGAAATCTCCATCTCCCCTGCTGTGCCTTGTTAGAAGCAGCAGCTTTCCTTTCCATCCCTGGGGACGGTTGCATCTGTACAGAGCCTGGCTGTGTAGCTCAGAAACAGGAAAACTTGTTAGAACTTGGTGCTCAGGGGAAACAGGAAGAGATGGTGCAGGATGTTTTACAAAATTGCCAAGTCTGTATGGAGGAATGCCTTGTTTATTCAGTCATGTTACATGTAACAGGATTTAAAATAAAATAGGTTTGGGAGTATAGATTTAGAAAAATGAATCAAACTTATTAAAAATCATAAAATAAATTATTAAAATGTATTTAACAATAAAGATTCTCTCTAGCAGTTTCAGCATCTAAGCTGCTTTCAAACCTGGTTAATTGGCCAAAAAAAAATTATAAATGTAGGGACTGGTGCATCTTTGGGAGCTCTTGGAGCTGTGGTTCTCCTGCTTGTGTTTTGGAAAGTGCTTACTAAAGTCATTCAGGTTAGGGTTTGGGACAAGACTTCTTCAGTCCCACATGAAATTATCTGCATTTCTCTTTTACCTTTATTGCCTGGTTGTCGTTTGCTGTGAATTAGCATCATGATACCATTGTCCAATGCAGGGAACGAAATCCTTTCCTCTCTCTCTTCTTTTTGCCTCTTGATTAGTATATCTGTGCACCTTAATTAGCACATTCCTGGCTTCAGGCTTCTTTCTTCTGTTACTAACTTCTGAGAAGAAACTGGTAAAACAGTGTTATAAGAAATATTTATGCATGGTTTTCTAACTGGATGCATAATTATTATTTTTTCTGTAAGCTTTATATAAATATTAAACACGAGATAGCAGATGGTGAAACTGGGAAAAGGTTGCTCTGAGTTACTGTCCCTCACCCTCCACTCCTGCAGTTTTATCGCGAACCTCATGGAGCCCTGCCTATTGCAGTACCAAAGCAGAAACTACATGTCAAGCCACTGATTCTCATTAGCTGCCAGTCCGTAACTGTGAGATGTACAATCTGTCAAAAGAAAATGCTTTAGAGTAACACCGGTTAATAAAACTACTAGGATTTTATTTACCTGTTTCTGCATTTGTAATAGGATGAATGTGGTCTCCTTCATCTCCTCCCTCAGCGCACTCTCCTGGCAGCTTGGCCTTCTCTTTGGTTGTCTTCTTCTGCTGGAGCTGGAATATACAAGTGCTTCAGTCAAATCTCTGTCAAGAATGGAAGTGTTTTGATCACTGGTATGGTGCTGAAATAAAAAATTCAGTGACTTCATTCTGTCCTTTCTCAGAACCACACAGACAGTGTTAAAATCTGAAACCAATTCCAGGAGCATGAAGCCAAAGAGAAGGAGGTCTTTGATCCTTTTGATGATTTAAACAGGGAATGGCTATCAGAACTTGGTTTTTCATGCATGATCTCTTCATCATGTGAAGATTTTAAATCTTCTGTGGAAGAAAAACGTCAGGGTTTTTTCAACAACTTAATAATGGATCCTTGTAAAATTAATTTGTCCTAGCTCTACTGTTCTTTTTGTCTCTCATATCTTTGTTTTGATTCTTTTGACTTTCTTCTTCAGACACAGTGTTCTAGCCTGCCTTGGACCCTTCTGACAACATTATCTATGAATTTAGCAGGGTGTCATCAGGAAACACCAGGATGTTAAATTCTGATTTATATGTGGCAGACCCAGCTTGAAGGCCTGCTTCTGCTTCTGCTATTTCCACAGATATTTGCCCTTACTTTGAGAATGCCCTGAGCACAGATTACTCTTTGGAAGTGTGCAACTATGCAACAAAACACAAAAAAGCTAAGAAAAAAACCTTTGAAAGTTACTGTATGAAAGCCAGGATTTGCCAATGTAGCTATGTTTCAGCACTCCTCCTCTCCTTCCACTTCCCCCTGGCTCAAATCCTGCTGCCTGCTGTATGCTCCCTGCAGCGCTGCAGGGTCTGACATCTCAGCCTGTGGTCAGAGCCTGGAGCTTCTCCCTGCTCAGACCTCTCATTGCACATCCCCTTCTGTCATGTTAAGCAAAGTGTGTGAGATAAGAGGCTCTGGCCCCAACACTGACAATGTGGCCTCTTACACCCTAGGCCAGTGTTGAGGACTGCAGCACAAACCATGAGACCGGTGCTTTTCTAACACGAGCTAAAAATCTTTGTGCTGAAAGTGAGCATTTAGCCCTAGCCAAACTGAGCTCTAGATGTTATAGAGGACAGAACACACTTGTGGAAAAAAATAATACTTCTAGGAATATGAGTCAGTAGTTACTTTGAGGAAATAATTTCTCTCTTACCAAATTCTTCGGAAGACTTTAAAAATAACTAGGAAGCAATTAAACAATTTAGGTGATTTGTCAACTTTAAAATCACATTCTTGTTTATGTTGTTCTTGTTTTTCTACAACAAAATGGTTTTTTATAATCAAGTGAGCAAGAGAATTATTATCTTTTACCTCTTCTGAATTCATTATGCATTTGTGGCACATTGACAGGTTCTCCATGACCAGTTTTCCTCAATGTTTATTCAGATCATTGAAACAGAGGTGGAAGAGAGGAACTACATTAGGTAAAAAACAAACCGAACAACCCCCCCCACCACCTTAAAGATATCTTGATTTGAGACGCAAGCAATATATAGTATCTAAGATGACTCTTGACTCTTAATTTTTTGTTTCATTTGAAACCAAGGATATGTCAATGTCAGATTCCTCTGGTGTCTCATTTCTTCAGATAGTCTAAAAGACTTTTATGACCATTGAAAAAATAGTAAACACATGTGCAATTCAAATTCGTACAAAGGGCACCTATGTTTTATTCTGTATGATATGTGTTTGTTTTCATAAGGACTATTGTTGTATATAAAGCTTTTAAAAATCCATGTGTATTACAAAGTCAGCTTTTTATCAGAAATTTTGGCAAAAAAGCGATGTAGTTGCTCTATTTCAGACGGACTAGCAGCAGCTATTGCTGCATTGATTTATTCAAATGCACAAAGCCAGTCTTAATAATAACCATATTCCTATTCCTTCTGCATATGCAGGACCATGATTCAGGTTGGAAGGGACCTCAGGAATGTTCTAGTACATCCAACTTCCTACTGAAAGCAAAGTCATGGGGAAAAAGATTCTCATCTCCAGTCTTAATGTCTTTGTATCAGTTTATGCCCACTGTTACTTATCCTCATTCCATGTACCATGGTGAGGCACAGTACTTGCACAGGGATGTCATTGACTGGGAGGATCATATCTGAAACATTTGTCATCTAAAATAATCAGCCACTAGTGCTTCAGTTAAGCTGTTGCACCTGCATCTGTCAAGGCTGTGGTAGGCTCCTTGCTGTCCTTAAGATGGAGCAGAAGGCAGGGTTACCCTGGCTGCAGAGAAGAACGCTGAGTAAGCAGATTTGTTCTTATGAGCTGAAGCACCATGGCACTTGGAAATAATAAGGTTAAGACTTCTGTTTTTCTGGTGACAGAACTTGCATCCAGTTCAACAGCAATAGAAGAGACGAGATTTTCACCCTACAACATTTTCTTTCCAATTACGTCAAATGGCTGCTGGCCCTTTCTGGGTCAAACATCATCTTGTACAAAGAGGGCAATTATTCCATCCATTCTTGTTTAGAAACCCCATGAAAATCCCAGAAGAATGGAAAACATGAGCTCTAATATTGATAGTTTTCCATCTGTCACATCAACTTGCTAAGAAGGATTAGAAAATAAAACTAATTTACCAGAATTAAAATGAATTAAGTAATGAATGACAGTAAATTATGGATAAAATGAGGGAATACTGCAACTCTGAGAAGCAAATTAACAGTTTTATTTTTAAACGCATTTGTCTTCAAAATGAGAATGCACTTTAATTTGCCATTACTTTACAAGGGTTTTATTTTGGGCATTTCTTCTCCTAGTTGAAATAATTTTGACATTTACACCTTGAATGACACACAGCTCTGGCACTCATCTGATATCCTTTAGTGTGGCCCATTTATTTTCAGTAATGAGTCAGGGGCGACTGAATGTGTTGTGTACATCCAAAGGCTATACTAACACTGCTTCATTAGGCACAAGATGTATGCCCAGGGACACTCAAAGCAATTAAGCATCTGGGCAATTTAGACTTTTATGTTTTCAAAACTTTTTCTTTAAATACTTTGCATCTCTCCCCACCCTTCTCCCAGTCTCATCAGGACACACCCTTCCGTCTTTCAGTCAGATAGTGCATAATAGGCGTCAGCTTATACAGAATATGGGTCAATTGGAATGGATTTTTACAAAGTGACTTGTACACTTGAACACTGAAGAATATGCAGCATTGTTTTAAAAGGAGACACGTATACACCCATGTGCAAAGCCTGTTTTGGTAAAGTAAATGTTTTATCAAGCAATAAAGCTTTATAGGGAAGCCTCTAAAAGCTAGAGGCGACACCACTATACTGCTATTTCTGTATAGGCTTGAATTAAGCATGTGCATGCAAATTCCTTGCATGTGAGGGTGTGTGTATGCAGAGCTAGGGTGCAGCAGCACTTAGAAAATGGGTGCAGAAGGGAATTTCTCCTATACCACCTGCCCAAGAGCATGCAGGGGAGGTGTTCCCATTTGATAAAAATGATTTGTGTATCTGTGTGTCTCTGTGTGTGTGCTCACCTAGGTATTGTTTGCATGCACTGCACATGCACTTTGTGTATTAATGGTGTTGCTTGTATTTGGATTTGGTATTGTTGAAATTTGGTACCTTCATTGGTACCAAATGAAGGACTCAGTGCGTTTTTGAGTTTTTATCTGGCCATTTTCTCCATGATTACCATAAAACTCTAACTCTTAAGACTTAGTATACCAAGTCCCTAAAATGCACAAGGGAGTTTTTGTTTATCACTTTCTTGGTTTGTTTGCTTGAGTGCCCTACTTTAGGGTGGTAATAGGAGCTCTGAACTCAAAATGGAACTTCAATGCCCAGGTGAGTACGGTTTTTCCAGCTTGACCTTCACAGGAGAACCCATAATATTCTTTTCTGAGGAGGAAAATTTCCTTTTGTTCTGTACACATCTTTCTCTTTTCTGAGCTCTTCAGGCTCCTATAACCCCACTCCATTAAACTATTATTCTTAAATATTTTAGCTGAAGATAGTAGGAGCTGCTGGTTACTTAGATGACATATCACTTTCTCTGAAGAGTTCCTGACTTCTTTGGTTCCCTCTGCTTTCTGTTAAATAGCCTGAAATCAGCCCTTCATGGTGACTTTCTGGGCATACCTCAGGGCTTGTTAGTTTTTCTTAGGCATTTTAAAAGAGAGAGATTTGTGCAGGGTGTTTGTCTGTGGTTGTTTATTCATTTTTTTTATTGTCAAAGGGGTAAGACTGATATATTTGTTTTTCTGTATTATTTGTGGTCTACATATTGATGAGATATTTTGCATTACTTCTTTCAGCACCTTCATACAGAAGTAACATGCAATTTAAATTTTCTGATTCAGAAAAAGCAATTTAAAATAGGTTGTATGGGAAAACTAAACTAATGGAAGAAAAATATAGAGCATAGCAACTGTATTGCTGTAGGATTTTTATAATGACAAATGGAGTAGGCAAATGTGACATACTTGTATAATCAGTCATTTAGAGTATTTATTATAATTAAAATTGTAGAAATTATGTGGATAGTAATCAGTTTTCATTATAGTTCTTTGCACATTTCAGTGCTATAATTAGATTGTGGCATCTGTCACTGCTGATTAATTTGTAGACAACTCTATCTTCCCATTAAGATTTACTGTGTACCAAGGCAAAATTTTCATTATAAAAAAAAATGAAATAAAAAGTGGTAGTATTTTGGGGTTATTAGCTTTTGCACTTTGTAATTTTGGAATTGAGAATATCCCTGCAGGATCTGTACCATTCTCTGTGAGCAGCACTGGGTGGAAGGAGCCCAAACTGATCTTCTTGGGTTTAGAAAATAACAGCCATTTTTTCTTAAAGCCTTTTGCTGTAAGCTTACAGACTTTGGGCTCAGAAGTCCATGAAAATCTGTTCTAACGGTAGGAAGAAAAGAGCTTTATGAAATCAGGCTGTGAAGAATAACAGGCTCATCTAAACTGCAAAAGATTTAAATACCTCTGGAGCTCCTGCTGTGGTCTGTAGAAGCTTGGTTTTGGCCTCAGTTAAATTAGGATTTTATTATTTTTTTTAATCTGTATTTACTATTTTGGCTGTTGTCTTGAAAAGCTTTCTGCCACAAGTAAATGAAAGCTATAACGTTTCTGAGCTGTTCACTTAGCTACTGAGATGCCAGAACATTGTGCTTGTTTCATTTTTTCAACCACATGTAATACAGTTTATCTATAGAAAGACAAATACAGCTGACTGATGACCTGGGCTAGGTCTGCTTAGCTTAGCTACTATGTTGATTCTCTTATGGGCTCTGCATGGGCTGTGCTTTAAGATTTGGTGGATTTAGCAGCAAAGGTAGTTTTATGAAGTAAGTTATGAAGTGTCTTCTCCTACTGCTTGTTCTCACCTGTCGCAAGATTTCACATTCTGCTTGGCTGTGCTGGAAATTTTTTCTGTCTTCAGTAAAAGCTGAATCATTGGGCTGATCCAAGCTGAAAGATAACCTTCTGAAAAGAAGGCGCAGACAACAACATATGGGCAGAAATGGGGATGAGATCAAGAAAGACGAGAACTTTTTGATCTGCTCCTTTGCCAAGATTAACATGTTGGGACTGTATGGCCCCAGCCTGCTCTGCTGTGTGCTATATCATAGGGGAATCAGGTAGGCAAAGCCATCAAACCAAGACAATGCCATACACGTGCCATTTGGGGACTGGGCATTGACCTTCACCACAGCTTCTAGGATATTTGCTTAATAGTAGAAGACCTATCTGGACTAATTTTGCCATCAGTTTCTTAATCCACCTATGCAACTGTCTCAAAATTTTCACTTACTGACAACTTTTTTCCCTGTACTGAAAAAAAAAAAAAAAATCTTTTCTAAAAGTTGAGATCTTCATACTAGGAAATCAGGAGCCAAATGCCAAATGTTCCCGATGTATGACAAAGAATGACAATAACTTTCAGTACTTTCAACTCAGAGGACTTCCATAACTGTAGCTGCCAGGAAAACATTTCATAGGGACTGAAAGCAACCTTTTCCCAGTCCAGTTAGGTTAGCGGATTATGTTTGTACAATTATTTTAGGATTGGAATTGTATGGGATGTTCTTTGAATTTGTATATGGCCTGTCCAAGTCCCATAGAAATAATTTATCTCCTTTGGGTTTTTTTTGTTTTTTTCTTTTTTCCTTGTAAGCTTTAGTGTTTCAGATAGTGCAAGTTTACAGGTAGCTTGAGTTCTTTAAAGTTAATGAAACGTTGTGTGTAATATAACAATGAACTCAAGTTTTGAATTCTTGATTTCTGACACATTGATAAATTGTTTTGTGAGATGAGGTGAAAAAACCTAGACAGTATTGGGGAAAGAGGAGTTCAGGGTGCTGATTTTCACATTAACTTAAAGCACCTGTTGGCAATGTTCAAGCACAATCCTGGCTTGCCAGATGGAAGAAATAAAAAGGAAGGGAAAAAGGCTATACTGAAGAGAGGTGAGAGGAAAGCTTGTAGTGATAATATTAAAGCAAGTCATGTTAATATATACAGTGTAAGCTTGGTGTTTGATATAGTCTGCTGCTTGGAAAAGTTTTATTGTTCCTTCTGAAGCTTTTGTGATGCAGCTTGCACGTGCCACATACAGCATGGCAGAGCAGGCATGTTATAGGGCTTCCAATTTGATTTGGCTATGAGGAAACAAATGTATTCTACTGCACATCTGCTGTTTGGTGTGAGAGTAACATGACTTTCTTGTGAGAGGTGGCAGGATGAGATCCTGTTCTTTATAGACTTGCTAAAGGTGAAAATTAAAGGCGGTTTCATGTCTCACATACCAAGTAAGGCTCCCCTGATTGTCAGTGAGATGGAAAAATGGAAGAACCCCTTAGTACTTAGTCCAAGGTTATCTAAGGCAACAATTAAATAAAAGCATTCTGCCTTTTCCTTGTTTATTTGAGTTAACACACTGGGAAGAAGGTGAATGTATCCTGTGCTGCTTTGGTGTCTTCTCTCTCGGCTTCCAGTTGTTGTCCTGTTTCTTTTGCAGGTGTGTGCTACAGCCATATCCAGAGAAAAAAACAAAACAAAACAACCAAACCAAAACACTCTTTTTATCTCTGTAGCATAAATTCTTGAATAATTTTATATGTCCCTGGTCCTAGCCAGGACCTTCTATTTTTTTTTTTTTTGGCTACCTGGCTCCAAAACAGAATTGTAAGGCTTTCTGGAATTCAGTGTATTCACACTCCTTGGATTTCAGTAAGTTTCAACGTGGGGCAAATAAGAATGATTGATGTTTGTTGTTTGTTTCATTAGAGAAAATGGTAATATCTAGCATTCTTGTCTAGGAATTTCATGTTAATGTTTTTCTTCCCACAGAAGAAGCTAATTAACCAATATTTGAATATAAAGCTGCACTTCAAGAAGTTGCTAGAAATAGTTTTGTTTCATAACATTCTCTTTGGAAAGCAAAGATCACAGGAGGAAGAAAACTAGATAGTTTAACTATGAGTTTGGCTGAAATGTTGGAAAGCCAATGAAAGCAAACATGATATTGTGAGTGTGTGAACTCATTTGTGACTTACTCTGATCTAAGCATTATTAGAAGCAATGTTATTTCAGTCTGAGGTCTGGGATTCTAACTAGTGTAGAAGACTTCAGCCTGATTGATTTAACAAAACTTTAAATAAACAAACCAGGTCTTAAAAGGAGTTAAGTTATGTAACATTTTCTTAACAATCTAGCTTCATCATCTTTTTTTGTATCCTTAGTTACGTGAATACTTACACGTATGAATAGTTTTACATGTGTAGATGTTGCAGAGTTCTCTAATATCTTGTGTTACTGATCCTGAAATAAGTCCTGTCAAAAAGCTTCTATGCAATTATTTCAGACTTAACTCACTTCTCTTACTCATTAGTTCAATCCATTTTACATGTTAGATAAATGAAGTTTAAGATCTATTTCTATTTCCTCATGGGAGAGAAATGCTAGTTTTTCTGTACTGGATATACACACCAGTTCATACTTGAAATGTTCAGGACCAGAAAAGCCAAGGAAATAAAAACTAAGAGGCAATTACAGTGGGATGTGTGTTACTCTTATGGTTCTGTTTCAAGCTATTCCTGGTCATACTTGGCCTTCACTTGTCCCCAGGTATCATTGTCATTCATTTAATGTGACTGACATCTAAAACCCTGTCCAAAAATAGTATTAATCCTTTCTAAACATTTTTAGAGCTTTCATTTTTCCTGGGTATAATTCATATTTTCTTACTTATTCTTTCAGATAAGAAAAGAACTTCTCAAAAGGTAAATTATGGTCACTTGGATGAATTGCATTAGGTCAATGGGCTCCTGAACAGGTAATGATAAGCTGATGGTAGGGTGTATTTGTTAGGGTAACACTGAAGGAGGAAAGTACTTATGAAGACCTTTGGAGAGTGGTTTTGGCCTGAGAAGTCTGTGGGGACTTGGTAATTTGCTTCCTGCTTATGTTCAGGACTGTTTGCTTTCTTTGGGGCTGGGGCTGTTGCAACTTATACTGAGGAACTACAGAATTAGACAGCTTTGCAAAACTGCTGTGTACTGTAGCATGCAAATATATTTCTTCATTTTTACAATACCAATAAAAGCTGACTGTGCTATTTAGGAAAAGATAATCTCTTCTGATATGCATTGCTAGTAGGCTTAACACTGATAAGAATGGCAACCTTATTAAAACTAGAGTATGTGAGGCAGGGTGGGTCACTCCAAGAAATATTTTTACAAATTCAATTACTTATTCACATGGAAAAATAAACTCTTATGATGATCAAATCTATGCTGCTAATGAACCCAGGGTTAAATGAAAATATAGTTGGCTGTATTAATAAGGTTAAGACACCACATATGTTAAGTATATGTTGGTATAGATCTGTTTTGTATGAAATGTTTTAATGTGATATGGTGCTCTAAATAACATAAATACACAGAAGTCTGTCCTTGAAAGAAAACAGAAGTCTTAGGCTGTCAAGATTTTTGAGCATGGAGAAATGTCAACCACAACACTTAATTAATGCAGTAATTTCATTTATTATGCTAAAGATCACTTGTTTTTATGTTCAATGAGTTGCTTCTCTGATTTTTGGATGAGATAAATCTCATGCAAATAACTTTTCTTCTGTAGATATACAACCATATGAAAATTTGAAATCAAAGATTTTTATTTTCTGATTAAAAATAAGATTTAAGGTATATTAAGCAGAAAGATTGCATTAGGCAAAAACCCTAAGTGAGCTTCATATTGCAGTGACTGACTAATATATTACAGATATCATAAATCTATTGCCCCATGATAAGCGGTTCATGACCAGCAGCAAGAGGAGAGCAAGAAGAAAGAGGGGCATTCAAACATTATACCTAAGCTCAGCAAGAAAACCAGAAAGAAATCCAAGATACAAAGGTAGGCAGATGAGGTGAAAAGCAGGTTGTAGCAACTGCTGTTAGGTATATGTGGTTTCACTTACCAGTCATATTCAGAGTTATCCTAATCGGGTGTTAGTATTATTCTGAGATCATTCTAAAAGGCAGGTGTGATACATAGTAAAAATTATTAATTTAGTTCCCATTCTTGTTTGGTTTATCCTCTTACAAACTTCTCTTTTCTGAGAAGCATTTTCTCTTTTTACTGATCCTTGTTTTTTCCTTATCTTAACATTATTATGCCTTTAATAAAACCCAAGTGATACAAGTGTAGTAGGAACTGGAATCTCTTCCAGATCTCTCTTTTACTACTAATAAATTGTGGCCTACTACTAATAAGTAGTAGCTTTCTATGGTGGAGTGGCTGCATGACTGGACGAGGGAAGAACTACAATGTAATCTACCTAGACCTCTGTAAAGCCTTTGATATGGTCCCCCCCAACATTTTGGCTACCAAGTTGGAGAGGTATGGGTTTGACAGATAGACTATTAGATGGATAAGGAATTGGGTGGATGGCCACATCCAAAGAGTTATGGTCAATGACTCAATGTCCAAGTGGAAACCTTTAACAAGTGCTGTCCATCAAAGATCTCTATTGGGACCAATACAATTTAATATTTTCACCACTGATACAGAGACTGGGATTGCATGTCTCCCTCAGCAAGTTTGCAGATGACATCAAGCTGGATGGTACAGTTGATTTGCCAGAGGGAAGGGATGCCATCCAGAGGGATGCCACCCTAACAAGCTTGAGGTGTGGGCCATGGTGTCTTGCACCTGGGTTAGGGTGCAATCCCTTGTATCAGTACAGACTGAGGAAAGACAGGATTGAGAGCAGCCCTGCAGAGAAAGACTTGCTGGTGGATGAAATGCTGGACCTGAGCATTAATAATTTTTCATGATGAAGGTGATGAGACTCTGGCACAGGTTGCCCAGAGAAGCTGTGGATGCCCCATCCCTGGAAGTGCTCAAGGCCAGGTTGGATGGGGCTTTAAGCAAAGTAATCTGTGGAAGATGTCCTTGCCCATGGCAAGGGGGCTGGACTAGATGATCCTTAAAGTTCCCTCCCTACTCAAACTATTCTATGATTCTATGAGTACATGTTGTTACATGAATTGTTCAGGGTTGGTTTTTTCACTCTTAAAATCAAGAATTCATTAGCAGAAACAGCTACTCAAAGTAAAGATGCCTTATTTTTTATCTTGGTGGTTTTTTACTCAATGCAAGTGTACGGTACAAAGCAGCAAATCGAGCAAGTAGGATTGCAGGCACTGATTTTTTTAAAAAAGACTTTTTATTGTTTTAAAATCAATTAAAATGAATGGTATTCAATAGGACTGATGTAATATCTTTCCTCAAAAAGGAAAGCTTATTGGTTTGTGTTCTGACAATATTTTTTTCCTTCAGGAAGCCAAATAGGAATTGTCAGTTTCTGAGTTTCAGGACTTAAATACTGTTCTTCCTGCGCTCCTGTAAATAGGATAATGCAGATTAAAACAGCAGCAGCAAGAAAATTAGCTAAGCATGTGCATTCATCCTGTTCATACTCCAGAACTTCTTTGCTAATGAGGCTATTTTTGATTATCATAGCTTCGAGAATTTTCCTATGTGTAAAAAGATTAAAAACGTGTTAGAACAGCTGTTAATGTCCAGACCCATGCAAGCTAAACTGATTGCTAGTATCATTCCTATAGCTGGCCATTTGTTAGGATCCTTAAGAAAGGAGAAAGTCTGAGTAGTTTGCTTGGAAGAATGGTTTATACAAAGGAATACATTTCTTCAAGGTGTCACTGTAAATGGTTTTTCACCTGAGCATGGAAACAAACAAAAGGAATCCTCATGCATTTTTTTTTTTGTTCTTTCAAAGATTCAAGAACTCTTTATTCTTTTAGAAAACTTGAAGGAAGAGTAAGATGTTTAGAAGCATATACACTAGAAATGGATGCCAGAACATAGTGAACATGAAGTTATTTAACAAGACTAATTTTAGCCTAGGGAAACTCATCCCTTGGCTACTTTTGCAGTCAAATATACTTTCATATTCATTGGTGTGCTTAGTGGAAGAGTCTTCTCTTTGGCTTCACTTCTGCCCCTGAGGGTGAAATGGTTGAAAAGGTAATCCCAACTTTACTTTCTTTTTCAGATATCCAGAAAAATACAAATCCTTTCCATGTATTATCAGTTATGTCAGACTCCAAGGAAACTCTTTTGACTATGTTATGTCATAGCTCCAGCATGATGTGCATATCTCTCCTATGGGTCATGCTTTTCTGTTGGTTGTTATTGATACCACATAGTGTGGACTTTATTCTGAACCCATAATATTTGGGAATTATTCCCTCTGCCATAACCTGTCAGTCAGATTATCTAGGAAACAGAAGACTGGAAGGGGAGAAACTTGCATTTGCTAGGAAATGGCCTTGTCAGTGTTTGCAATGTTTATATATAGCTGCAATATATAATATAACTATGTCCTCCAGCAGAAAAGCAAATATCCTCTCTGCTGAAGTAGCATTCCTGTTTGATTGGCGGTTTTTATATGAACTCTCACATGACAGATCTTCATACAAAAATTTATGGGAATGATATGGTCAGACAATTTATAATATGGCCACAAATGAGGCTATGTTCATTGTTTTTTCCTTTTAGAAGAGATAGAGTGTAGTCTGCTTAATGTGACCCAAGGTTACAACTACCACAGAATATGTGGCAAAAAAGATGGTGTGAAAGCAATTTTGCTACTTAGGCTTATCCTAGCAAAAGTCTCTGAAAATCTAAATACCTTTTCTTGGTTCATCTGAGACAGTAAAAAAACACCTCCTACATTAATTACTACCATTTTGAAAGTCATGCCAACAGCTGTCTAAACACTTTGCTTTTCTTAAAGCTGTCCTATGGTCTTGCAAATAATTAGCGGGGGGGAGCAGGGGATAAGAAGCCAGAAAAAAACCCTCAACAAACTTCAGCATCTTCAGCAGTTTTATTTTTCTTTTAATATTTATATGATTATAAACTGGTAGGGTTTTTTACTTTAAAAAATCCACCACCCCCCAAAAAAATACAACACAAAACCCCCCAACCAAACCCACACAAAAAACCTAAAATTCCACAAACACACACCACAAAGAAAAAAAAAAAAACCAAAAACCCCCAAACAAAATAAAACTAAAAAACCTGCAAGCATTACATTATTTTTACTCAGTAACATATGCCTCTTATGGTACTGATGTCTTTATTTTAGTTCAACATACTTGTCCTTTTCACTCTCTTTGAGGTGTCCCTCACATAGAGACAGAGCAACTATAGATCTCTATGGGTCATGATATAGGATGTGATATGTTTGTCAGTACAAAATTAGACACCTTGAAGAAATTGTATAGTACATTTATTAGATCTGCAGTCTAGGCTGATTTAGTTCATAAAGCAATTCACACACAGGACATGTTTCATGTAGAGCTTTCCTATTTACTTCTACTTTTTCTGGGGAGTAGAAAGGTTATTTGATAGTTTGCCAGGGGAAACATTAAATTGGTGATGTTTAGGAGAATAATTGCTTGGTCTTGACTACAGAATTCTAAATTTTCCTTATGAATGTGCTCCTCAGAAGAAAAGAAAGGTATAATTTGTTGTTGCATTTATGATGAAGAGTTATTGTAGAATGTGGCTTTCAACTTCAAACATTTGTTAGAGCAAATAAACCTAAAATCCACAACTGTGCCTGAAACCTTAAAATTACCTCCTTCTGCATTTATAACAATGTAGCTGTGTTGAAGACTATATTGACACCTGAGTTTAAATGTGTGCAACTACTCTGACTTGCAGAGTTGTCCCCTTATAAAGTGAGAAGTGGCCACTCAGCAGTGAGGAACACGATAACTACGCATGGCTCTGCTCTTATATGACAAATTCAGCAAATGTGAAGTAACACATGTATCCGAAAGTAAATGCCTTGGAAATCGTATGAATTTTAAGCTGCATATGAATACTTTATTGATGGCAATTACCTTTTAATTTGGGACATCTCAGGAAAGTTTTTCTGAAAACAGTTTCTTCAAGATAGCATCCATTTGAAATAATTCAGCTATGGATATATAAAGTTTTTTAAACTGGCTGAAAGCTTATCAAATTGCTTTTTTTTCTAACGAGGTAGAAGATATACATTTTCATTTCCCTTAACTCTTTCAATAAAATACATGCTTTATATGACTATTTCTACATTTAACAAATTTTAAGGATGATCTTAGCATGCCAAGAGGGATGTATGTCCTAACTTGCATACATAACCACACCAGACTGACCTTAAATATTTTCTTCTCTTAGTAAGCAAGTCTTCACTGACTTTGTCAGGACTTGATACTTTGTTATGGCACTTTTTATTATGAGCACAGCTTTTTTATTTATTGTGCATCGTTGAATAAATGTAATTAGTATCTTAATAATGCAAAAATAAATTTCTCTTGTCTGTTTATTATAAAGTACTACCTCTTCTGAGAGGGAACTACAAAGGGAGTATCTGTGAAATATATTAGAGGCAACATCCCAGTATCTTTCATTAGGCTAATGGGTTAAATGAGGAAAAATTGAACAGGTTTTTAGGAAACTCAACAATTTCTTTCAGAATCAACTAATAGCAGGATCTTTCTTCCCTTTTTGGTTTTGACCTGCCATCTAGTAATTCCCTTATGATACCCTTCATTGTTCTTTAAATGTTTTTCAGTACTTTCTGAAGGTTATTTCCATTGAACACTTGATGCAAATGTACAGCATAACATAACCATAGAATTGCACTGCTGACACCTGATAGTCTTCTGCATGTATGTACTCTAGCAGGAGACAAGAATTTTTGCATGGTTTATAGATGCTAATAGACAAGACCAATACTTTTATGTAGCTGCTTGAATGACAGATGCATACTGTTTGTCCTGAATTCTTTGATGCCCTGTGGAAGGCTGTTTTTGAAAGACTTTGGTTAACTACTTAATATTGTTATAGGAACTCTACTCTTAAGGCAGTAGTTTTATTTCCTCTGGAAAAACAAAACTTGATTTTTAAATTACATTGTATTTGTGTCTTCTTTCTAGGATATGCATTTTAATGTTTTCACTGTAGTGTCTTTTTTTAAAAACAGTTCATGCAAGGAGCTCATCAAAACTTTATTGAAATTTACCCTAAAGTGTTCTACCAAGGAAAAAGTGCCTTGCCAAGAATTCTTGAAGCACACCTCAAAAGCCAATAAAAATCTTTTTTTTTTTCTTCTTCAGTGGAATGGTCTTTCTTACTGTTCTTGAGGGATATTAAGAAAGAAGACCATAAGATATTATCAGGTCAGGCTTTACCACTGAATACAGTGGAGCAGCTGGAGGAGACAAAGATTAGTAGCTAGTTGTAAATTAATTTTCTGCATGAGCAGAAACATCTGTTCATTGCTGAGAAGTTCATTTGTCCAACCTCTCAAAAAATTTTGGTTCCATGTACCTGCTTCTCAGCGTGAAGCTGAATTTGTGTGTTGGGAGGAAAAATTAAAAGCAGCTTTTATTTATCAGATTTTGTTTGCAAAAATGTGAGTTGTATGGAAAGTACATTGCTGATGAGAAAGTACATACATGCATACATGTATGCAAGTCTAGTTACATCATACTTTGCACCTGTGTGGTAAGCTCTTAACCAAGAGCTTGTTTGATTATGCAGTGGGTTGAGTTCACCTTGGCTGACTGTCAGGTGCCTACCAAGCCACTTTATCACTCCCCCTCCTCAGCAGGACAGGAGGAGAAATTAAGATCAAAAACTTGCAGATCAAGATAAGGGCAGTTTAATAAAGGAAAGCAAAGGCTGCATGTGGAAGCAAAGAAACACACACACAAAAAAGGATTTATTCTGTACTTCCCCTCAGCAGGCAATGTCCAGCCACTTTCTAGAAAGCAGGGTTTCTGTATGCGTAGCAGCTGCTTTGAAACACATATACCTTAACAACGAATGCCCTCCTTGTCCCTGCCTCCTTTCTTTTAGCTTTTATTGCTGAGCAAAACACTGTATGTTATGGAGTATCCTTTGGTCAGTTTGGGTCAGCTGTCCTGGCTGTGTCTCCTCCCAGCCTCTTGCCCACCACCTTTGGGTGTGGTGGGCAGGGAGGGATGGGAGAGAAGCCCTGATGCCTGATGCTGTGGGAACACTGCTCAGCAATAGCCAAAACACTGGTGTGTCATCAAGACCTTCCTAGCTACAAGCACAAAGCACAGCACTCTGATGGTTTCCAGGGGAAAGTTAACCCCATCCCAGCCAGTACCCTCCCAAGCAGTCACTGGCCCATTGGCTGTGTTTAGTCTTGACAGTGGCAGTAGCTACTTCAAGCATAGCTGTGTCTTGTTTTGGGCACTGCAGTGGGGTGCAGAGTGGACACTTATTACTCCGAAAGTCTGTGGCTAACTGAAATCGATGTCCTTGATAAGCATTAGTTTGTATGTGGTCTACTAAGTGATGATAACTTATAGGTTTGGTTTGATTTTTTCCCCCTTCTTTCCTACACAGCACACTACCAAGAGTGGCTTGTGCACCAGAATGATGACTATTTTTCCTTTAGAATAAAGTAAGATTTTTTCAAAGAAATACAATTTGATGAAATCTTTTTTTACCAAAGCATAAAAGTGAATCTGCTTGTATTATTCACGTGCAGGAAAAAAAAATGGATACCTGGGAGTGATTCTTATTTCTAAAAACCATAGTAAGTCTGGTGCTGTTTCTTTGCTAATCTTAATGGTGATTATAGCTATGTTTTAAATAGAATATTCCTAAAATTAAAGGTCTTCAAGGAATGCATGAAATCCATTAATGATATTGGAAAAGAACAGACTTCCTATAGATTCACAGTCCAATTTCTAGCACATAAGGACTAAGAGGGACTTTTAAATTGGTATTAAGAAATTAAAATGCCTCAGGAATGTGTTATGCATAGCACTTAGTATGCAAGTTTGCCTGTTCTGAAGACGTGTTGAAGATGAATTCTGAAAGCTGTAACCATTTTAAATTACTTTTTATTTTTTAAATAAGTATTTCTAGTAATTGCTAATAGAAAGCACAGTATCATAGAACCAACTTCATTTAAATTGAAAAAGAGCTTTAAGATCATCAAGCCCAACTGTTAACCCAGGACTGCCAAGTCCACCACTAAACCATATCTCTAAGCACCACATCTACGTGTTTTTTAAACACCCCCAGGGATGGTGATTCCACCATGTCCCTGAACAGCCTGTTCCAATGCTTGACCACCCTTTCAGTGAAAAATTTTTTCCTAATATCCAATATAAACCTCTCCTGAAACAATCTGAGGCTGTTTCCTCTTGTCCTATTGCTCTGTTATCTGGGACAAAATACCTACCCCCACCTGCCTACAGCCCCCTTGAGGTAGTTGCAGAGAGCAATAAGATCCAACCCTGAGCCTTCTTTTCTCCAGGCTAAACAACCCCAGCTCCCTCAGCCGCTCCTCACAAGACCTGTGCTCCAGACCCTTCACCAGCCCCGTTGCCCTTCTCTGGACACGCTCCAGCACCTCAATGTCTTTCTTGAGGTGAGAGCCCCAAAACTGAACACAATATTTGAGTTGTGGCCTCACCAGCACTGAGTAACTAAACCACAGGCAAATATCTAATTAACTTCTGTAACTCTAGAAATGGCAAGTTTTGCAAAAAATTTCACTTTTGTTTAGTAAATATGGGCTATAACATCATATGAATGCCTCCTTTTAATTTTGTGTTTGAATTAGTCTTAAGATTGTTGTATAAAAAACTGCTTTGGTGAATCACTGTCCCCAGATACTGATTATTCTGTCTTAAAAGTTAAACTTGAATTAAAAAAAAAAGTACATTTCATGGAAACATTTGCTTTTGGTAGCTTGAAATAATGATGAATTTCTTCTATCTCTGCACAGTTTTCGGTAATTTACATCCTCTCATGTTCTCTTACATAAGTAATGCTCTATAAAAACAGATGTGAAATGAAGATTATTGGTATTATATGGCTATGGTTTGGGTGGAAAAAAACCCAAACCCCACATCTTTAGGCCACTGGACAAATTATTTCTTGGTTTACAGACTTATGGCCTTCCAAGGAGAGCTACAAATCTTGCTGGTTTTACATGTGATTCTCTTATAAAGCTATGAGATATGTAAAAGCTGTGTTGACACATTTAAACTAAGTACTGTAATTTTCCCCCTCACTGTATTAGCTTTCTCTGGTTTTATTTTATTTTTTATAGAGGATTATGAGCATGTTTTCCTTTTTTCTGTCTGTACCTTACCCTTCCATTGTTAATGCTGACAGGGACTGGGATCCAAACTTGTGGCAAAAGATCTCCTTTTATCCTTTGGAAATAATTTGCTTTACAGGTATCAGTAGGATTATTGCATGTGTGTATACGAAGAAAAAATTAGGTTTAGTGACAAGCTTGTTTGCATCAGGCTCAGCTGCAGACTGCTGTATAGGGAATTGTTCATAGCACTAGGCAAATATTGTAATTGCTAGATTATAGACAAGAGCCCTGCAGCAACAGCACTGAACAAAGCAGTCTTGAGCTTTGCATATTTAGATTCTCCTGCTACTAAATTCAGGCTTTGAGGTGATCTGCATTTGTTTTCTTTTGGGACTACTGAAGTTAGAATGCAAGATCTTAATTTGTGCAAGCCCTACCCAGCCTAGGATAATTTGCTACCACTTATATTGGGCATTTCTCTTGTATGTTTTATGGAAGCACTTCCAGTAGATTTCCTGCCCCAAACATTTCCTCCCCCTTTAAAATTCCTGTCTGATCATATGAACATCTTTTGAAAGTGCTAACCTATTCTGACTTTGATTCCTAAAACACATTATGTGCAGCATGTAGAATCACTGCAATATAAGTGTGACCGTACAATATCTCACTTAATAAATCTTTGGATGACACATGAGAAAGCTGTTGGCTTCCACAGATGTAGGTCAAGCCTGGAATCCTAAGAGGAGCATTCTCTGAAACCTCCATTCTAAATACACCAAAAAAGTATCTCAAAGGGTCAAAGAGATAGGAAGAAAGCAAGATGGTCTGAATGTCTGTAGCTAATATGATATGGGTGTTTTTTCATACATAGTGCAGTTAGTTAACTACAACAGCCTTGTTAAAGTTCTGGTTTGGCTCTCATGTTGAGGAAAACTCTGTTATAGGACAGGACAAGATTAATGGAAAACCAGTCAACTAGATCACCCAGTTAACCTGGTGGGGGATGTCATAACAGTCTACAGCAGCCTGAGCAAGTGGAACAAAAAAACACCAGGGTGCTTAGATGGAGGCAGAAAATGTTGCCAACAGGAATTTAGAAACCTAAATTAAATGTTAGAATGAAAAACCACTCTTAATATGCCAAGCAAATAGCTCACCAGAAGTCCTGAAGAGATGCAAGTGCCATTGTGCTACACTTTCTAAGAGTTATCATAGTAGGTATTCAGGCATTTGGTACCAGGAAAGGCTTCAAGGATGTGAACTGTAAGACTTGTCTTAAACAAACACACATCCATAAGTTCTTTCTTTCAAGAGACCACCAAAGATGAAAAGAGCAGATATCATCTCTTTTATGTAGTATTCTGGTTAAAGCATCCATCTGGGAAGAGGAAGATCTGAAATAATTTTACTATCTCTCTTTCATCTTGTAGTTCACATGGTATTTTGGGATGAAGTACTCTTGATCCTGCCTCTTTGGAGCTGCTGTTTCATAGTGTTTAAATCTTTTAGCCAGAGAAAATGAAGTTATTTAACCCACTTCTGTTCAGTTCAACTTGGGCCAGCAATGGCAATCCAGTGTCTTGAAAGTTGTTAACATGCTTGTGAGTTTTCTCTCCCTTATGCCCTCCTTCCATCTAGCCTTTCTAGCTAATCCTAGGTTAATGTCCTTGGTGCCTCACTAATAGTGTGACATCAGCACAGTTGACAAGTGTGTTTTGAGTCTATTGAATGAAGACTTGGAAGGCGGACTCCAGTCATTTGTATGTAGGGTATGGAATGGGCTGGCAGTCTGCAGCATTTGGCATGGAGATGTGGCACAGTTGTCACTGCTAACTTTTTATGGCTCTTCATGGTGTGGAGCATTCTCATTGCTAGCAATACTTAGCCTTGTTTCTTTGGGTTGGGTGATACAGGTTCTCAGACAAATATGCTGTCTTTGGTTGTGGCAAAAGATTCGTTAGTCTGAAGCATGCAAAGAAGATAGAGCTGGAATTTTGCACTGAAGATAGAGCTGGAACTTTCTATCATTACAACTTCCACTGTGAGCCACAAACAGCAGTGCATCCTGGGGGAATGGCTCAATGGCTTGCTCTCCTGCCTGAAGTAAGAAAGAAGCTTTGAATGTTGAGGAGTAGGCATTTGGCCTATGGTAGTTTTGGTTGATTCCAAGTTTAAAAAAAAATAAAATAATAACGTGTAAAGATTCTTTTTCCAAGTCTTTTTGAGTTCTGTCAGATTCAGTAATGTTCCCCATTACAAGGGTGTATCTTTAAGACCTATCACATAAGGGTACATCTAAGGATGTTTAAGTAGTCCAAATGTAGGAGAGAACATATTCATCTATGCACTGTATCTAAGGTCACAGTCAAGCTCATGTCTTGTAGCTTGAAAAAGAAAAATCCTGGCTTGGTTTTTCAATGATTTTTTTTCAGAAGTTTTTCACAGCTTCACAGAGACAAACACTGCAATGTGAAGACCCTGAAATATGAATGTAAGGGTAGAGAATTTGTTTCAAAATTACATCTTCTGCCTCCTGCAAGTAAAATTTTAAAACCTGGTATTACCTTGGTACTTTTAATGTGCTAAGATATATTAGCAGATACAGAGAATACAGCATCACAACTGTTTTCAATTTTTAATCTTGAACAGCATTCAGGATGCGTTATACATTTAGCAGTAATTATCCCAGTCAATATCCTTGAGCTAACACAAATGTCTTGGAGGGAGATGGCTACAGGAAAAAATGAACTTTTTATGGAAATTTATTATTCAAAATATAATCTAGTGCAGTGTTTACAGTGACAGCACTTTGTAGCAGTTATAGGCAGTCAATCTTTTCCCTTTCAGAAAGCCATTCAATAAATTACTGGACTGTTACTTATTTTCTTACAAGAGAAAATACATGTCAGCAGTGATGATTTTGTCCAAGATTCAAACAGAAGAAATATGTATACATATATTTTGAAGAAGAAGCTTTCATTCTTGCTGATGCACTGTAAGCTTTTTTGAAATATATTCTGATTGACCCATAAAATCATTGTTGTATATCCTGAGTAGTGTGGCTTACAAGTGAACTGAAGTTGAATAAGCTATTACGTTTATACACATATATTAACTCCAGGGTATGAGGAATAAAGAAAGATGTACGTACATACTAATGACTTCTGTATTTCTTGATGGATAGTCCTGTTAGATGAAGGGTGTGGGGGAAGTTGTCAACTATACCCTTTTCTTTTAATTTTCTCTGAGGGATATAAATAATACTAATGACAATGCTGAAACATTGCGGAAAAAAACCAGTCTACTTAATCAAACCAAATTCAAAGTTTTGCACTCCTGAGACTTAAGGATAGAAT
Organism: Falco naumanni; assembly: GCF_017639655.2. Taxonomy (NCBI): domain Eukaryota; kingdom Metazoa; phylum Chordata; class Aves; order Falconiformes; family Falconidae; genus Falco; species Falco naumanni. The sequence continues at coordinate 88,018,799 of NC_054056.1, forward strand.
AAAGACAATTCTTGAATAGTTTCTCAGACTGGGAAAGGGAGTGTAGTTTATTGGACAATGAAGTAAGGATGGAGACGACCTGTCATGTATTTTGGAAGAACTGAAGAGAGGCTTCCACATTACATGGAAAAAGTTTCAACAAACTTTCAGTGTAAATAAAACCAAATGTTTTCCTTGTTGGTTTTCTCCCCCTCTGCATTAAAAAACAACCAAAACAAAAAAAGAATTCCCCAGAAGACACTGCAATTCAATTAAAACCTGCAGATTTTGCTGAGAATTAAAGATATAGCATATTTAATGTACCTGAAAGCCCAGAAAGAATGGATTTTGGAAACTGGCTTTATGGCTTTTTCATAGGTTGCTTTTATTTTGCCAGGTTTTGAAAATTTTGAGCCATTTTATCATAAACCAATTTCAAAGGAACAAGTAAAACAATCTCATGAGCAGGGCATCTTTACAAAGCAGCATTACCCAGAGTAGGACATTAACAGCTGTTTGATGTTCATCACTGTAACTTACCGACACTAGCTGAGTGGTATGTCAACAAAATAAGGTTTCATTCAGCTAAAGGTTTTTTCACTGGTTTTAAAACTTGATTTTTCTGTGTTAGCTGGAAAATCATGGTTTGGCAGTGTGGGGGCCTGTGTAAAGCTGTAGAAATTTCTTCCTTTAAATGAGAATCTAAATTGCTACCTGTTCAATCAAAATGAAATAGAAGCGGTCAAAAGATCTCCTGGTCTATAATGGTGTTTCCCAAATGTTGGAAAGTTAAATTAAACTTTCAGATAAATATGTGCTTTCACAGTAAATGTGCTGTTAGAAGCTTTGTCTTGAGACTTGTTTAAAAATAATGGTTACTAGAGAGTGGAAGGCTGTTTAGATAGTTGTCTTGGGTTGGTTTAAGTGGACTTGCATGTATGTGCAAGGTGAATGGAAATAAGCCATTCTAAATTTAAATGTGAATCTGTATAGAAATTTAAGTGAAACCACTCTCACTTTTGTAAGCAGTACTTAGAAACTTCTATGTCTTCCTCCTTTTGGTTCCCATTCTCCCTGCATGTGCAGCCTTTTGAACCATTTTCCAACTGTGATCCCTGTCATTATTTTTTTTTTTAAGTGCAGCTGAAGCTTCTTCTTGGTGTAAGCTGTGATGACATTACATGATAGGTGGCAAAATCTTTACATCTATAAACTAAGTTGCAGATCTCTAATCATATCATTACTGCTCTAATCTTCACGTACACAGCAACACACTTGCTGCAATCATGTAGGCAAACTCCCGGTACTGGAAGGACACACAGTTAGAAGGCCATAAATTAAATGTTTATTCTTTCTGACAGCATTTAGAGAATTATCCCCACGTCATAGACAAGTGTCAAAGCTTGCTCTTCTCCCAAGTGGATCTTGTCTTAGCAGAAGTGTTAATGTGGTGATGTTATGCAAACCTAACACATTTGCTACCCATTTCCACAGCCATGTGTAGGTGCATCAGGGAGTACATTTTTACACTAAACACCGTTTATCCTGTGATGTATCTAAAAGGAGCTCTTTATTTACTGTCTATTATGGGCCCCAGTCAAATATAAACAGTCCATTTGGCTTAGCTTGAAAAAACTTTCTACCCCAGTTTGTAGAGTATAATGCTACAAAATAGAGATGCTCTTCTCAGCAGACTGTGGATCTTACATGTACAGAAAACAGTCATGACTTTAATTGTGTAATTAAATTTCAAGAAAGAGCCCTTTACAAGTGAGAAACAAATATTTCTAACACCCAGACTCTCACTGCTGCTAGCAGCTTTTTTTGTTTGCCTATTAGCGACAGCTTCCAATCGTCGATTCTTGCGCTCACTGACTTATCCCTGTTTACCCACTCTCTCACCTTTCCCATCTTTCACATATCAAGTATTTTACTTTCTAATGAAAAGGAGATGAAACAATTGCAATACAGAGGTAAGATCATTGCCAGGCAGTTTGTTGTGTGTGTTTATTTTATGAATGGCATGCATGGTTACTGTGTAGAGGCTACTATTGATTCTCTGGCTTCCTCCTTGTTATTCTTTCTGCTCTGATTTTTTTCCTGCTATTGGTAGCCACATGTCTTCCAGTTTTGTCAGATTTATAGTTAAGTGTTGATGACACTTGGAGCAAACTGCTGTGAGAAGAAAGGAGGTGCAAAACACCTTTGTAGGAGTTGCCAGCACACTGTTTTGACAGCTAGAATAACCGTATCCTGAGGAATGTCTCTTGGCTATCTGTGTGACCCTAGTTTCAACCATGTGCAGTTGGTGCTAACCTCACGCCTGCCAAGGCACACTGTGACTGACTGTCGTACTTAACCTGAGGTGTTTTGGAAAGGGAAGTGCAAATCTTGCTCCATAAACCTGACTACAGTCAGACAGGAAGAAATGCAAGGCCATTTTTGAAATCTGCTATCCTTGTACATGCACAAGGAGAAGGAAACCCAAAGTCTAATTCAGTATAATTTTTGTAGATGAAAAATTGGGCATGAGCTGACAATGTGTGCTTGTAGCCTGGAAAGCCAACCATATCCTGGGCTGCATCAAAGGAAGTGTGGCCAGCAGGTCAAGGGAGGTGATTCTCCTCTGCTACTCTGCTCTTATGAGACCCACCTGGTATGCTGCCTCCAGCTCTGGGGTCCCCAGTAAAGTAAAGGCATTGACTTGTCAGACTGGGTCCAGAGGAGGGCCACAGGTCAGAGGGCTGAACATCTCTCCTGTGAGGAAAGGCTGAGAGAGTTGGGTTGTTCAGTCTGGAGAAGAGAAGGCTCCAGGGAACGCCTTATTTTGGGGTTTCAGTACTTGAAGGGGGCTGGTAGGAAAGACTGGAACATACTTTTTAGTAGTGACTGTTGTGATAGGAAAAGGAGTAATGATTTTAAACTAAAAAAGGGTTGATTCAGACTAGATATAAGGAAGATAATTTTTTCGAGAGTGGTGAAACATTAGAACACGTTTCCTGGAGAGGTGGTAGATGCCTCATCCCTGAAAGTGTTCAAGATTACATTGGACAGGGCTCTGAGAAACCTGATCTAGCTGAAGATGTCCCCGCTCATTGCAGGGGGGTTGGACTACATTACCTTAAAAGGTCCCTTCCAACCTAAGCCATTTTGTGTTTCTTCTATGATTCTAATTAAATTGGCAAGGTTTGCTATTTGTCCATCTGAATTGCTCCCATCCAGACTCTCCAAATTAAAATGCTGTTTTTCATCCAGCCACCCTTTTCAAAAAATTCGTGCCAATCAGTTGTGGAGCAGCAGCACTACCATGTGATATAGACAAAACCATTCTTCTAAGAATTAAATGCAACTCTGTATTACTTCATGTTTTCCTTGATGTCCTGGTTTCAGCTGGGATAGAGTTAATTTTCTTCTTAGTAGATAGTACAGTGCTGTGTTTTGGATTTGGTGTGAGAACAATGCTGACAGCACGTGGATGGGTTTGGTTGTTGCTGGATGACGTTTATACCAAATCAAGGACTTTTCAGTTTCTTGGGCCCTGCCAGCAAGAGGGCTGGAGGGGCATGGGGCACTGGGAGGGGACACAGCCAGGACAGGTGACCTAAACGAGCCAAAGAGATATTCCGTGCCATGGGATGTCATGCTGAATATATAAGCTGGGGGGGCAAGAAGGAACTGGTGAACATGCAGCATTATGGTGTTTGTCTTCCCAAGTAACTGTTATGCATGATGGAGCCCGGCTTTCCTGGGGATGGCTGAACACCTGTCCGCTGAAGGGAAGCAGTGAATGAATTCCTTGTTTTGCTTTGCTTGCGGGCACAGCTTTTGCTTTACTTATTAAATTGTTCTTATCTCAACCCTGGAGTTTTACATTCCTTTCTGATTCTCCTCCCCATCCCTCTGGGTGAGGGGGAGTGTGGGATCATCTGCGTGGTGCTTGGTTACCAGCTGGGGTTAAACCACGACACTTGATGTGAACAAATCATATGTATTCTGCCAGTTTTGTAATGTGTGCACACAAACTACCTTTTTCTGAACAATGTGCCATTTTTTTAAGAAGTCTGTCCATTGACAACTTAAAACCAGAAGTATGATTTGAATTTAATGAATGTATATTGCTAGAAATACTCAGGGCTACTACCTCACCACTGTCTCACTTCTTTATTGATACTGTTTATTATTATTATTACTATGTTTTCAGCCCCTGTTTTCTTCAGTGTCTTTGACTACAGTAATGAAATAAAGATTTTCGTAACTGTTTAACATAGTCACACAGATTGCATTAATCTTTTGAATATCTCAAAACTTCCTTATACAGATGGAAGAAAGACAAGTAATCTATAGTAGGGGAATCTCATTTGAATCCGATTGTACTAAATAGTTTGATAGGTGGCACTGTCAGAACTTTTTCCATATGTACAAAATGCATTGCAAAGCAATTATAACTCTGTACCAACAATATAACTAAACTAGTTGCTATTGAAAAAGAGCACTGATTTCTGCTATACTTTAAACATTATTTTTGGAATTATTTGGTACTTTTGGAGCAATTTGAAAATTGGAGTCTAAGAAAAAATAAGGTGTTGTAAAACCAAAATAAGTGTTGACATGGGAAGTATATCGCTATATTTGTATAAGTACTATTGGCAGGTATTTTCTTATTAAGAATCACAAATCTCTGATGAGGAAACTATATTGAAGGCTAAATTAAATCCTGATATGGTTATAACATCAATAGATGAAAACTTCCCTATCATCAATGACTTCGTGTCACATTCTAATTTAACCAGTATCTTAAAAATAGTGATGACTCTTCTTGGGGCTTGTATAACTTCTGTTCAGCCTGCTGCAATCTTTTTTCCCCGTGTAGTTATTTCATTTGTCATGTATGTGCAAATAGCTTGCTCTGGTGTATCTATATCAAGTGAAACTCAAATTGTACTGGCACCACTGGGCTTAATTAATCTTCTTTCTTCTCTTTTAAAGAAGATGAAGAGCAGTAATATGGGAAATAAATATTGTGGAAGCAGGTTTATTTCCCAAGTGAGAGAAAATAGACTAGCTATCTCTAAGGGAGGAGTTAAGTCTGTGGTCTGTAAAACTTGCAAGCGAGGTGATGGCCATGGACAAAATAAAAACAATTGACAGGAGGAAAAATAGAAAAGCCAGGCTCAGTATAAAAATACTTAATCATACTTCTTTACTCCTGCCTAGTCAGTGCCTCTTTTTATAGTCATCAGTTTAATACAGGGTGCAGAAGTGACAGTTATGCCAAGCAAGCAGAAAAAAGCAGAAAGGGGTGGAATCTTAACAAAATCCACATAGGTTGGATTGACTGAAGGGAAACCTGAAAAGTGCTTTAGAATGTTACACTGTCCTAGGCAGCCTGTAGGAACTAGTAAGAGGAAAAATAATAGATAAAGTTGGACCATGGTCACTGCAGGGCTTGAATGAGAATCCATCACTTTGGGGTCATAGTGTCTTGCTTGTTTGGCATTCTGCTAGCCAGAACTTTATCATTTTAATCTATTCTAAACTAGCAGGGAAAGGAACTTCTCTGCAAACTTCTATATGATAGTTTTAGATTGTCTTGGGTTTGTATTTTAGATTTAATCAGAAGTCCACATTTTATAATAACTTCCTTATGTCTGTTGCTCTAATTTGCTGTTTCCTATGGGCAAGTGAAAAAAACATAGTTTTAATTTCCCTCTTTTAAAAATTAAGATTTAATGAAGCATATATTGTTAGTACTATAAAACTATACATGATGGAATTTTATTAGCTCATATGGTAATGCCCAGATTTTTTACCTTTTTTATAGAAAAGTATATATTTTTATGTATGTTGAAGGTTATACACTGGGTTAAAGGAGGAAGTGAAAGGTTGTTTCAAACAAAAAGGAAACATTTAGGTATTATGTATTTTGTGTGTAGGAGAATGGTAAAATGTGCTGGTAACACTTGAAAAGAATGAAATTCACATGTCCTTATATCATCCAATGGATTCTAATGACAACAGAAAATGCACTCGTTGTGGGTTAACCCCAGCAGGGAGCCAAACCTCACCCAGCTGCTTGCTCAACACCACTGCAAACAGCGGCATGGGGGTGTGAATCGGAAGGGTGAAAGTGTGAAAACTCATAGGTTGAGAAAAAAGACACTTTAATAGGGAAAGAAAAAGCTCTGTTCACAAGCAAAGCAAAATAAGGAATTAATTCACTACTTCCCATGGGCAAGCAGGTGTTCAGCCATTTCCAGGAAAGCAGGGCTCCATCATGGGTAGCTTTTACTTGGGAAGACAAATGCTGTAACTCCAAATGTCCTGCCTACCTTTTTCTTCCCTGTGGCTTTTATTGTTGAGCATGATGTCATATGGTGTGGGATGTCCCTTAGGTCAGTTGTGTTCAGCTGTCCCAGCTGTGTCACCTTCCAGCTTCTTGTGCACCCCCAGCCTCCACACACCCCACTACTACTGGTGGGGTGGGGTGAGAAGCGGGAAGGGCTTTGATGGTGTGCAAGCACTGCTCAGCTGTAACTAGAACATCAGTGTGTTAACAACACTGTTTTGGTTGCAAATCCAAAACAAAGCACCACACTATGAAGAAAACTAATGTTGTTCCAGCCAAACACACTACAACACTTCTGTGTATTTTTCTTCTCATAGTTCTGGCAAATGTTATGCATTCAGGTCTTCAAGCTACATACCCTGTGCTTTGATAGTGCACTGAAAATGGATCCTAAATGAGACCTTTAGGCCTCACCTAAATATGGGTATTGAATAGCAGTGATAAATTATAAAACTGAGGAGCCCACTTTGATTTGCAGGCAGTTATTAATACTTGTATGCAAATAGGAAAAGAACGAAAATCTGAGGAACAAAGCTCCTGTCATCTGGAGGATCTGGTATGCCCAAGAACTTTTCATGGATGTGATTTGTTGAGTAGCCATAGACAATTACAACCACAAAGGACTTGGCTCAAAGTAATTTTATGTAAATGTGGGTGGGTGGGTGCTGAGGCTGGGTTTTTTTCTCTTTTTTTCCCTAGAGGCTTCTATCATCAGTTACACAGTGCAAACTGGATGAAGTATGCTGCCCTGGGGACACGCTGCACTAAGTTTGTCCAGCACAGTAACCAGGGTGATGTAGAATCAGACCTGCATACCTCAATGAGCAGAGTCTAAATCTGAAGATTAATGAACTTTGGCATTTACTATGGAAGCTTACAACTTTTCTCTGCTTCCTGTAATAGGCTGAATTAGAAGTGTGTATCCACGTAGCTAGAAGTGTTAGGGAAACTTCATTTCAGACCTGAATTTTACAGTTAAGTGTTATCCGTAATGTATGTGTCACAAGGTTCTCAGTGTCCAGTAAGCCCACACGTTCATAAATCTTCAGAACAATTCAGAACTGATCACTTTTAGCCATCTTTGCTTTAATGAATCCTTAGGCTGTGAAATTCACCTAAATTGTGAGGACTAAGTTTATTTAAAAAGCTTTTTTAGTTTCTCCCCAGCAAACAAAATGTGATTAAAGTTTTTTAAAAGCTTTCCAAGACACTTCTCTAAGGGGCACATAGGAGAAGAAAAAAAAAAATACCAAAAGTGAACTAAGTACACACTTGAAGTATTTTAGTGCCTAAAAACATATAAAATGGATATACTGTTCCCCACCAAGAATGGTTTTCAGGCTGCCTGATTGGTGGATTGTTCTGGTAGTGGAAATGGTTGATGTCTTGTATTCAGGATGCCTGAAGGGATATCTTGAAATTAGAGCTGATGCAGCCCTGAATAGCCAAGGATCTGTGAGGTCCACTGTGAAGCAAGACATATGATCCAAATATAGCTTAAAGCCAAGTCTATTATTTTACCACACAGTGTCAAAAGGAAAAAAAAAAAAAAAAAAAACAAACCACAAAGAAAATGATCGTAGTCATGTAAAAATTAAAACAGATGTATCGTTTTGTTCTAGTGACCCAAGGAGAGTACTAATGAGGCAAACTCTGAATAAGAATCACTAATAAAAACCTTTTATAGGGTGATTGATTTAATTTGCCTATAGAACTTAGCTAGTAACCACACTATTAACACTTGAAATTCAAATTGTTCACAAAATTTTTAAGCCCATACATGAGCTGCATGGCATTCTAAGGGACAAAGCTTGCCTGTAAGCTGCTTCTGGAATAGAAAAAGGTGAAAGTAGTTTTGGGCAAATGTTGAATGGTTTTTGTTCCATTGCTATTCTCACTGAAGAGAGAATCTTTGCTTGAATTCCAAGTTGCTGGTTAGTTAAAAAAAATAATGATTTCTTCCCAAATTCAGACAACATTTTTAAGTATACAGCTTTTTCTTTCACTAATGATATTTTCATTTTTTTTACTATTAGAATTACTTACACATTTTAAATAGTTAAAGAGGACCTTTAGCAGCCTAAATTATGTACAGCTGTATTATTTTAGGTGCATGAGACACATGTCTTATAAAACTGTCTCTTATGTCTTAGGGCACCAAAATAGTCTGGTCAACTAGTACATGTAAATTTATGATATAGGTACTTACCTTAAGAAGATCAGAGATGTTGAAAAGCTGAATATGAACCTATTTAGGAAAAGGACCATATGAACATCTTAATAAGAATACTCAATAAACTGTAAGTATTATGATGAATATTAATTTTTGCCATTGATATTAAAGGGAGAAAAAGAACTTTAAATGGATTTAAGGGGAAATTCCAAATGAAAGAAAAACATACTAGTAAAGTGTGGAATATGACCTGTAATCTTCAGTGGTCATCCACATTGCTTTCCTTTTTGACAGTCCTTCCTCTTGCTTCTGCTTTGTTTTTATGCTGCAAACTCTTTAGAAAGAGGAATCTTAAGTTCACACCTGTCTCTATTTCTGCCACTGTATTTAAACAAAAAAAAAAAAAAAAAAGAAAGAAAGAAAAGAAAAAGGAAAAACTGATATTAAGTTGCAATGCAAGTACATATTTTATTATCTGAAGTGATTACTACCTTTAGAAGAAGCACTTATGTTACTAGAGAAACTGAAAGTTTAAGGCTGATTTTTTTTGAAGACATTATTGAATTTCTCTGTGCTGAGGAACTGATCCATTAATCACTACTGTTAGTACATCATCTTTTTTTATAATAGTAATTCTACTGACTCAAATTAAGTATTTTGGGTATGCTGTTCTTGTACTGGAAACTTAGAGTGAGCCTGTTCCTTTATTTATCTGTTTATTGTCCCCCTTGCGGTGGACCAAAATTTTTCTAGACTGTGTAGGCATAAGACATTTGCTACCCTACTGTAGTGGGAAATTTAACTGGCGATTCTATCAGTTTAAGTAGGTATTACATTTGAAATATTCTTCCTTTAAATAACCAAATGATTCCAATTTTCATGCTCATAGTCATGTTGTACTGTTTGATTTCAAGATGTTAATTAATCTGTCAGAAATGTCAGACAGTGCTGCTGCCACCATTGTTTGCCAGCCTGTGTCTGTGCTGGGCTGCACGAATGCATGATTTGTAAGGAGGTGGGAGTTGTGGGGGAAGGTAGCGTGACTGCTTTGTGCATTGTGAATGGGACTTGTAATTTGTAATGTCAACTAATTCAATATTTGTAGATTTGACTCAGCAACTGATGAGGAGAGTGACATGAAAGACAAATAATGGTGTTTACCTTCTTGTAGCTTCAACATTGCTGTCAGAGTCCCATGAGTTCAAGCGTATAGGATTATCTAACCTCAGAAGCTGGACTTCTTAACTATGTCAGTAAAAAAGAAGCGGTACAACCTCTCATTCATTTAAGAAGTGTTTAAAAAGGTGTTTTGTGTTTGCACAGCTTTGGTAATACAAGTTACCTTCAGGATAAATGAATGATTCTGTTGGAACTAAAAGCAAATGGGATCAAAGATGCCCTTTGCCTGCTTCCTCTTGCCATTTCTGTAACTCTTGCGGGGGTTTCTATTCCCACACTTCTGCTGATGTATCTACATATTGCATTGCTTATTGAAATGAATTTGTGAAATGAAATGAAATGTGTAGAAAGCAACAAGTATTTAGGTGGGGTTTTTTTAAACATTTTTTGTTTCCCTTAACCTAGATCATTTCACAGATCTGGCTTAGGGAAGGGTTATACAGTTGTGTCAGTGTAACTGGCAGGAGAGAAGTGCAGGAACAAACAGTTGACAGTGGGTGAGAGGTGGTAATGATTTAAACCAGACCTGCTGCTGAGAAGTCTCTAATGTAAGCCCTTGATGTAACCAGACTGCTGTATTCCAAAGAAGGGAAAATAAAAAATTTTGGAGATGATGTCAGTATTCAATAAAACTAGAATTTCATATTTATACAAGCTCAGTAGCAAACTGAGTTTAGTTAGCCTGAAATCCACTGAAGTCAATTGTATGGAGTAGTCAATAGATACTTTCTGCCTTTTTAGTATCAGATACTACATTATACCTTATGTGGTGTAAATGTGAACTGTGTTAAAGGACACTACCTCCCTTCTTCCACTCCTGCCTTTTGGCTGCATCTGCATGTCCATGTATTTCCCTTGAGTCAGATTCAGTTACAGAAATCTAGCCCACCACTAAAAGTATAAACCCAAACCAAAAAAACCCTACTTTTCCATTAGACTGAGTTGCTCAAGTGACTCATCCTGCAGCTGTGGATTATTATGGATGTTACATCTGATGCAAGGGACTGAAACAGCATCTGAGGCTGGGAAAGAGACCACCCTGGTCAGTGACAGCTCATGGTTTCTCCAAACTTGTCATGTTCTCCAAGAAGCCGTTTCACTCTCCTGCCCACTTCCCTTCCCTACTGTCAGCATGAACATCTCTGCATGGCAATAATGTGGAGCTAAAGAACTGACCAGTAGTATTACTAGCCTGGATCAAGTTTACTAAATAGTGATTCAAAACCAGATATTGCCATAAGGGAAAGGATAGTGCAGAACAGGGTTTAGTGGCCAGGACTAAAGTGAGACTGCTTTTAACAACAGGGATGCTTGCTTAAAGTACGTGCAAAGCTTTGCATTTAGGGTATGCTCTAAGGCATCTTAATCTAATCTCAAACACGCCTTGTGCACTCATGCTGCATCTTCCATTTCTGTCCTTTACATCTGGGGCATTATTCTTGTCATGTGATGATGGCAATCAAGTTCAGAGAAGTACTTGGTCAAAAACTAAATCAATGTTAAAAATGTCTTTTTTTTACCATATGACTTCTCAAATCACCTTGTTGCTTGATCAGGTGAATAGCAATGGAAACAGAAGAAACTCTGGTTGTGGTAGCCCTGATTTTAGACAGCTACTGTATTTCATCCTTAAACGTAGCTACCGTGGGCTGATGCAAGTAAGAAGCAATGCAAATCTGGTGCTTCCCTGATGTCCCAAGTGAGAACAACCCTATGATGTTAGTACTTTCATTAGGGAGAGAAACTCTTGACTAGTTTTTTCCCTTTTAGTATTTCTCTTTTTTAGACACAATTTTAGTCCTGTATTGCTGATAGGTGATAATAAAACTGGAACAATGTTAATCATCCTTGTGCTATTTCCGAGACTAACACAGTGGAAAAAAAATCAGTGATCAGAATCTACATTAGTGGAAGAAATATTTTTTCTTCCTGGTATGATTTCTTTCTGCAGCCAAGGATAGGGCATAGAAATGGGTTTCCTGATAACAAAGATGATCAAAAGAATGATTCTATTGTAATTGCAGCTGTGAAAAGCTAGTTGTCTATTACAAAAAGGAGGCTTTGTGTTTCTTAATTGTTTGAATTATTTCTGGATAAATTTGTGCAACTCATTTTGGAGGGTAGATGAACTTGTAAATTGGCTGTGAAAATATTCAGTTTGAGCTTTCAGCATGCCACGTGCTTATAAATTCTCTTGCCTTTTCGATCTGCCAAAATGTTTCAGACCCTCTGAGAGAAAAAAAAATATGCATATATATAAAGATATAATTCCTTTTACTACCACCAATTAAAGACTTTTTGTATCAGGACAATCAATCTGAAGATCCTTACCTTTCTGTATCATGATGATGCAAGGCTTTTTCAAGGAAAAGCCTCCAAAGAATGAAGAGTTCAGACTCTGGGCCTGGTGGCCACAGCCAGAAGGATGGTTCATACTCTGGTTCAGAAATTCTTGGTGGCTGAGAAAGATGGTAGTGTGTTGTCTCTGGTGGAATATATGACTGTGGCTGGTAGGTGTTGCTAACAGTCCCAGAGGGCTGAGGAAAGCTTCCCCTTAGCCAGCAGATCATCATTTTGCTGTCTGTAGGCTGATGCATTTCATTGCCTTTCCTTTTCTCTTTCTTAATGCTTCTCCTGAGATTTTCCTGTCCTATTTTTACGGAAGGCAGAAATACACAACCGAGTTTGGTGAGAATGAACCATGTGCATGTTGCAGTTCAAAGGCTGAGGTGGCATTGCAGATTGGATTCAGGGTCAAGGGCAAATTAGAGGTACAAAAGAGCTCCCTATTTAAGAAAATACCATTTACCCCCAGAGCTCCAAGGCAAGGCTGTTTTAACAATGCTAGGGACCCCGACAGGGATCAGTTTTTCCCACGACATGTACCTTGACGTGTCCTGCACTGGTCTAGCTGCACACTGACTGATCGGCCTGGGCAATACTTTCAAACCTGGGGTTAGAGAGTGTGAATGTTTTTTTTCAGAGAAACGTCAAAAATAACAAGTTGTATTTAAAAAGCTCTACTTGAAATTCTTCCTTTGATCCAAACTGACACATTTTGTTTTGTAGGTATAAGATCGCATTTTAACCTGTATTTTAAATGTCTTTCCTATTTTAAACAAAAATGTCACTTTGAAGCAAAACATGTAAGAATATGATTTATTTGAAATTGCACTCATTCAGAAAATTGTGATAGTAAAAACGTTATACCTATATTTAATTTTTTCCCCCACTGAAACTGTTGCCTAAAATAAATCCAAGTTAATGATTAATTTGAGGTCTCTGAAGCTCCGTTTTTTCAGCAAAATTCATGATTTTCTGCAATTCTCTATACTGTTCTTTAGGTAATTCATGTAGCACAAATATGTAATTGTAGAAAAGCAGGCTGGTCTCCAGTGTGTTTCATCCTTGTTCCAGGAAGAAATGTTTGTGTAGGCATTTGTGGGAATGTAGCTGGGAAACTTCTCCCCCGGTTTCTTTCCTAAGTGATCTTGTGACCGGTTTTTCTTTATGGAGTGGTGAAAATAGGTTTTGTATGTGCAATCGTTAAAATAACAAAACTAAAACTTTCTTCCATGATTTGATGAATTGATTCACAATCAGTATAATGTGCAAGTAAAAATGTATTATGCTGATCCATCTTATAAGTTTATACATTTCTCTCACTGAGAGCTCTAGTCTTCATATTTTACTTTCTTCTGTTATAATCTAAACCAAACATTTTCAAAATATGAAAAATCTCCAATGCCTTTTTGGTGCTCTTTTAGTTACAGAAACGAATTGCATACTAATTTTACTGTCTGCTCCTGGACCTTCACTCAACAAACTCTGGTATCGCATTCCCAAATCTAGGATGTGAATAGATCTATTGAAGTTAATGGCTAGGAGTTTTTCAGAGTTGTTCGTTGTTGACCTGCCTTGGCTCCTGTACTAATTTCAGCTGAAGCAAAATGAAACTATGCTAAGCATTTTTGGAAATCCTTCCTCTCAGAGGAAGCAAATAGGTAGGTTGAGATAGTAGTGTTTTCATAAAATGGCACATTAAAAAAAAAAAAACAAAAACCTCATCTGCAAATTCTACTGAATATTTGGTTTTGTGACTCCCCTGAATGGAAGGATGAATAATAACTTCAGGATTTCGCCCTGTGTATTTTTTTTCTTTGATCTTACATTATTACATTCTGGTGATATTTATCCTTTTTTATTTTGGCTTCCTTTGGTAAATGAATATATCCGGAGCTTTTAAAAATTGCTTCAGTGGAGCTAGTAGAAAGGGAATTACACAAAACCATTCTCTCTCCCAAATAACAAACCCCATGAAAGAGCTTATTATTGTCATGATTGTGGGCATCCTCTGCATTAAGACTTTTCTGAACTCCCACGGTTCTAGACTGTCTTGGTTTCTGACCTCCCAAGTAAAAAATCTAGTGGAAATGCAATGTCAAAACACTTTTCCTTGATCTTTCTGAAAAGGACCTTTCTTGTTATAGTTTCAAGTTCCTCAATTGCAAATCTACTAATTACAAAACAGATAATTAGGTCTATATAAAAGCTACTAAAAAACCCAGACTTTGAAATCACCTCAAAACAGCAACAGACACTAGATCTCTTTGTATATTCACTAATGCTAGTAAAGAATTGTTACAAAGTATTCAAGCATAGTATTTATTTTTATCTGGAAAATAAAAAAAAGTATAATTCTATATATTGTCTTTTGGACATTTCATAGTGGCAGAAAGAATTCTTTTTCTTTTTCTTTCTTTTTCTTTTTCTTTTTCTTTTTCTTTTTCTTATTCTTTTTCTTTTTCTTTTTCTTTTTCTTTTTCTTTTTCTTTTTCTTTTTCTTTTTCTTTTTCTTTTTCTTTTTCTTTTTCTTTTTCGGGGCGGGGGGGGGGGGGGGGTGTTGTCTAAAATTGTAAGGACAGATTTTTAAAATTCCCAGAATGGCTGAAAATACTGCTGAAAAGAGGCTGCCTCTGTCTGTTGTACACCCTTCCCTTCAGGTGTTTGTACACATAGATGAGATCTGCCCTGAACCTTCTGCTCTCAGCTCTGAGCTTTCTCAGTCTTTTCTCACAGGACAGATACGCAATCATCTTCATGGCCCTTTGTGGGACTCCCTCCAGTATGTCCACGTCTCTCATACTGGGGAGCCCAGAACTGGACACAGGACTCCCAATGTGGCCTCACCATCTCCCTTCACCTGCTGCTGATACTTTGGTTAATGCAGCCCAGGACATCACTTGCCTTTTCTGCCACAAGGGACACGTTCAACTTGGTGTCCACCAGGACTCCCAGGTCCTTTTCTGCCAAGCTGCTTTCCAGATGGGTGGCCCTCTGCACACATTGGTACACAAGGTTGTTCCCCCCAAAAGAGTAGGACTTTGCGCTTCTCCTTGTTGAAATTAATGAGGTTCCTGTCAGCCCATTTCTCCAGAAGTTAAGGTCATCCAGCTTTGCATGGCTAATATGATCATTTTGCTCCTCCTCACCTAGTATAATATAAATGATGAGATTATGTTTGCTTCTCTTGAAGCCTGTCTCCAAATCAGAGTATATTTGTTCAGTCAGGATGAGTCTATTGGTCTGTAACCATGTATTTCTTTTTCTTAAGTCAGCTGTGGATATTTAAAGTAAAAAGTAGGTCTTGAGTTCTAATCCTTCTAATTCTAGGATATTTTGTATATTTATTGAAACTACGTATATATAACAGTTTGCAAAGGCAAATTGGCCTACGTTTGCTATGTCTAATATCTTTCTGTCTGATACATTCAATGTCATTAAATGTAAAACTCCATAAGAATAAGCAATAATGATTTTAAACAATCTCTTTCTGGGCAAATACTGGACTAATATCTAAATGATTGTATTCTAGATTACCATAAAGTCATGTGTGTCAGAACAAAGATAAAACCCTATTTCTGTTTTAAAATGGGAACAATTTATCAGTGTTATGTGATAAATATTATAAGCCTCATTTATTGTATTTCCATTGCTCAACAAATTACATTACTTTTCTTATCCTGTTTCAACAGTCATTTTGAGAATAGGTGTAGTCATTTGCAGAACTAATAAAGGAATTAATTTTTCTGAAAGGCTTTGGTAAGAGTGTCTATTTCAAAACCTTGTATGGGGCTGTTTTGAAAATGTTCCTTCAATAATTTTATTCTGAAATGAAGTCCTAGACTTCTAAATTCACCTTAGTAATTGTGATAAAATAGTACTAAGTGGGCTTTTTAACCTTTGCTTCTAAGATACACGAAATGCTGGCTTATGGTTGAACATAAATAATGTTATTAGGAATTTATAGTAGTTACCACTGCTGGTGATACTGAAGTGAAAGTTTTTTTAACACTGCAGTCTTTAACGTGGCTAGACCACCACGACCCTCTGACCCCTCCTGGACAATCTTTAACCTTGCCAGAGGCCTAATATATTCAATAAAATTCCAAATAATGTAAGGAAAATGAAGTAATGAAAGTCTTTTCAATGGCTATCAACTCCTCTGTTCTTCTGTCTTATTCAGAGTTCATCTGTGTTATTTTTTCCCCTGAACCCTGTTCCCAGACACTGTCAGGTGCTTCACCCCCTGTAAAAATCCTGTCTTATACATTCCAACATGGAGAATAATTCTTCAGTACATCAACACAGATAGATTATTTTTCCTCCTCTTCCGCCCCCCCCCCCCCCCTTTTTTTTTGCTTTTGTCTTAAATGGATGTGATTTTCTACAGGATTTTGGACTACACATTTCTGCCCATATTTCCAAGCTTTTATACCCATGAATCTGTATGTATAGTCACTGAGTTATTAATATCTATTTTTCTAAAATGTTGGAAAATAGCTATTTTCTCTCTAAAAAAAACTAACAACCCACCCCCAAAAAACAACACCCAAACCCCCAAAGCCCCAAAAATCGGGGGGGGGGGGATGGGGGGACGGGACGGGACACAACGACGGACGACGACACACAACCCAGCTTCTTTATGAGTAGAGCAAAAAAAGATATTTTGAATCGTTATTCTGAATGAGCTTAATAGCTTGAGACACCAGAATGTTCGGTACGGAGTTGTTCTGAAGAGTGCCATCCAAGAATCACAGCCGTTCCCACAGCCCAGGCGGTAGTCAGCTGTTCCCACAGGGTGTATTAGCAAAACCTTTCCATGGCAGGGACGTCTGTAGATCAGATTTCAGTTCTCCAAAAGTTATCTGACACCATGGCTGCAAGACATCTTACATAACTGAGAGTGCATTTGCACGTATAGGGCTGTAATTTGTGTTTTCAGGAAAAGTACATAAAATCTCAATACACAAAAACAACACACAGTGGCAAAAAAATTAGATGTATCTGAAAGGGGAACACCTTCCTGTGTCTTTCCTCTATCAAAATAAGCCTAAATCTAAACAGACCATGCAAAGATATGTAGTGTTTAGGTGAGGATCCAGAATATCAGTTGGTGCAGTTCTCACAGGTATGTACTGGCATCACAAGAACTCAAGGGTGGCTGGGGGGAGGATGAAGGCACTCTGGGTTATCTAAGAAAAAAGTTCTGGAAATAACACCAACACCTTATCCTCCAGTTTTATATCAAACTTGCTGATCACAACTTATATTCTGTAGAATTTTAAAAAAGCTTTTCCTTGTTCAAATCTGGCTTCTTAACAATGCGTGACGTGTGACTCCAGTGACTATGACAGGCCAATTTCTGAATGGAGGTGAAAGGTAGTCATCTATCTGCTTTTGTAATGTACTTGTGTTGCCTAAACTCCTGAATTATTGAACTCTGATTTAGTGTTTAACTATATGTTAAACAAGCATGTGCACAAAGTTTAGGTCAAGCTGACACACCTTCCCAATTCATCAAAACTGGTGAATGAAAGGACTTCCAATCAAGGGACTCAACACTGGGAAACCAGCAATGAAAAGAAACACCCTTATCTAAACTATGCAGAAAGAAGCTTCCAAGTAAGAAAGTTCTGACCACAAGAGGAGACAAGCTGATAAGGTGTTGCAATCCACAGAAAATTAGTTGAAAGTAGGACAAAGTTAATTGTGGTAATGGGAGATCGTGACCTCCAACTCAAACAGCCTCTGCCCTGAAAGAGGGCAAAAGCCCGCTTGGGGAGCATGTGCACCTGGTAAAAATCTTCAGTAGTGCTGTCTGAGGATGAGCACTAATTTGCATTAAAAGTGAGAAACTTGTAACCAATTCTGTGTGTGAATGAAAATGAGTATGCAATGTATTATGAATATGCAGGTACTCTGCTGTAAATAATGCACCTCAAGTAGCTGGGTGTACATGTTAGGAGGAAAGATCCCCCATGCACACAACACTGCAAGAAACCAATGTTGGCTTTCTAAACTGTCAGTTGTTAAATTTATTAATTTCTCAGAATTTATACACAAATTAGGTATGCTGTTTGTTATTTTTTTATCTAATGTAAGTCAAAGGAAGTCCATCAAATTAAACTAAAGTCTTACTTTTTTAAAGACTAAAGTCTTTATTAAAGTGAAGGCTTACTTATTTATCTTCACAGTCCTGTCCAAAATATATATTGCCTCCTGCATGCTTAGCTCATTAAAAAAAAAAAAAAGTATTAAGTAAAATTTATAACACATTACTAGACAAATTCTGTATCATGTCTACATATTCTGCAGAATGCAGTATGAATTTGTCTTTATTTGTAAATTAGTTTCCATTCTGATATTACCTAAGTTCTCGGGGAATTTGTGTCACCTTGTAACTTGCCATTCCTTGTATCACATTGGTTTTTTTACTGCTGTTTGTTTTTCATTTTCAGTTTAAGCATCACTTATGGTAGGGAAGTGAAATGAAACATTCAGATCTGAGCATTCAACAGACTTTGGGTCTGGATATATTAGGCTTGACACAAACCTAAAGCTTTATGTATTCCATAGTATGTCTAGGTCTGCCTTTGTTGTAAATGCCTGTCTGTAGAAGAATGAAGCTGGGTTAATTAGCATTGATAACATACAGCTGTGGTTGGCTTCAGAGGCAGCAGGTAGGCCAATGTAGATAAGGTGCAGGTGTGGCTGGTTCTGTTAAGGGGTTGAGCTTTATGTATTCCATAGTATGTCTAGGTCTGCCTTTGTTGTAAATGCCTGTCTGTAGAAGAATGAAGCTGGGTTAATTAGCATTGATAACATACAGCTGTGGTTGGCTTCAGAGGCAGCAGGTAGGCCAATGTAGATAAGGTGCAGGTGTGGCTGGTTCTGTTAAGGGGTTGAGAGCCAGTGAAGGGAGAGCAGCAGAGGAAGAAGAGGTGAGAGAGGAAGAAGCAAGAGAAGAGAGACCGTGCCCTGAATGAGGTGAGATGAGGAGAAGGCAGCAGAGGGGCTGGTATGAAGAGTATGTTGGTATAAGATGGGAAAAGAACTTGTTGCAGCTTGATGGTTTGGAGAGTGCTGTGACACCTGTCTTCCAGACATTTAATAATTTTGGACTACAAGTGCTCTTCTGAAAATGCAAAACAGTGAAAATGAAAATATGAACCACCATTACTACAGCAGTGGTAATTTGCAAAAAAATACACTGAAACAGTAAGTGTGAGTGGTATCCATTTCTGTATTGTGCTGTTGTTCTGAAACTTTGCAACGGCAAGAGAAATGTCCATCTTGCTTACAGTTTCTATTCCAAATGCTTGAGCAGAAGATTCCAACTAGCATGCTTATCTATCAATTGCAAGCTGTTTTCCCTGCTTTTTCAGGTGCCAAAATTTCCAGCTGCCCAATATCCTATGGTGAAAATCTTCAACTTCCCCTGGCAGCTTTTATGAAACAGCGAACATTATCGTTATAAAAACCTTATAGCAGATCTTAAGCTGAAAATGCTGGAGACAATCTAAATCCAACTGAATAAAAACTTAGGGGATGGCTGCTGGTTTGAGTATTCATGTTCATTCTCATTTAAGGAGAATTCTTTTTTTCCTTAAAAGATCTGTGGTGGTTGTTTTTTTTCCAGAGTTGGTAGAATTGCGAAGCCTCAATTGCACTGAGGATGTTTCACTTCAACGGCCCCAGGCTTGGCTGTAAGTATTTGTCTTTAGGAAAAGCGACAACAGAACCCAATGTGGTGGTGTTGGCTTCAGGAATGTTAGGAATTGGGGAATTTACCAAATTTCTCAACTCTAATAATAATAATAATGTAAACAACACCTGTAAAGACAAGGATACAAAATATGTATGGAGGGATTGTTTGTTTCCTGTTTGGTTGGTTTCTGTTATTTCTAGGCTGCTTGCACAGGGGATTTCTCTCCAGTGGCTGAGCTCATCAGGTTTCTGTGCACACAGAACTCCAATTCTGAGTCTCTTACGAGCTATTTGAACTAAATAGAAATTGCTTTTTATTACTGACCAAGCAGAACTGTTTCCATTGTCAAATATGCAACATCTAATTGCAGAAAAGCTCTTTGTACTATGCTGTTTATGTGCTTAAACCCCGGCATTTTATTTTATTCTCTGTTACTCACTCTCTCACTTTGATTCTCAAATAACATTTTGAAACACATGAACTTTGGACATATGATGGCACTGTTGTGCCTAAACTAACTCTGATGATTACATGCCCCTTGCCATGTGTGGTTTTAAGAAAACTCCAAAAAGGAGTCTTTATAGATTTTTAAAGACAAGTTTTCCCAATAGTTCTTCTATTTTCACCTCATCAATGGCTTCCAACCTCATTTATCAACAAATGGCTTGATCTCTTAACTTTTTAATATTTTCATTCATTTCAGGCACTGCTTTTTCTTATCTGTGTTTTCGAAAGTGTAGGATGAAGTATTTGATATATTTTTTCTTGTTTTTCATTGTTTGCTATCAGCATAACTTATTTCTGACGACTCATGGAGGCTGATTCCAAAGCCAGTATTCCTAAATTTGTTTTAGCATAACTGTGGGCCTGCAAGTTTGTGTGTACAACCCAGTGAGTTTTTTGTAGCCCCTGGGGGCCCATAAAATTTTCAGTCCATCAATCAAGAACGATAATAGAGGTATATCCTGCAGGAAGTTAGATAGAAGGTTTCCTGCCTCCTATACCGGATCAGTAAATGGGATGCAAAAGGTCAGGGGATCTGGGAAGGACAAGCGAAAGGAAGCTGTGCCTTTTCATTTTCTAGCTAGCTGAAGCTGGAAGAGTTTGAATGGATTGTTTTTGCTTCACAGTCCTTGTTTGAAAATAAAAGCCAGCTTAAAATAAAAAAGTTTGAGGATTAATGGCTCTCAGAAACTTTTGCTCTGTTCTTTGAGTCAGTTCATATGACTTCTGGTTTGCAGAGTCAATGGCAGTAACAGGCAGAGATGACTCAGTTTGCAGCACTTTGCTGTTTGTTTTGCTCCAGAGAAACAAGAGGCAAGTATAAATAGTGCTTCTTTCCTCTTTAGTTCCTCATTAACTTCATGTAAAACTCTTTTTTTTTTTTTTATATATATTATTATTTTTTTACTCATGGAATACCCATCATCCTCTAGAAGATTATCCTAGTGTTTTAGACATCTATAACTTTCCTGTGTTCCTCCTGTCCCTCCCTTACCACATGTAAAATTGCAGTATATGCCTATCTGGTAGGTTGTTGCTGGAAAGTCCAGATCACTAGGGTAATTTATATCTGTAACCACTGGAGTGTCATTTTCTGGCCAATGTGTTTTATCTGGTATCAAATTACTTGGCTGTAATATGACACAAACGATTACTCTTATAAAACTATCATGGAATTACAGAATGAGCCAGATATGAGTAACAGCTTCTCAGGAAGCAGTTAAAGTTACAGAGGACTACAAAGCAAACAAGAGTCAGCAATCTCATGATTTTGAAAGATGCCAGAGAACAGGAAGCATAAGTAGAAAAATGGCTTATAAGTGATCCTTCCACTCTTCCGAGCCAAGATACTGTGTCCATGTTTGAGAGCTGTGGTTAAAGGAAGGGAGACCAGCTGCAGGGTATCTAGATAAAAGGCACAGAAGTGATCACAGAGGAGGGATCACTTGTATTGAGTACAAAACAAAAATCTTTGTGGTTGTTTAGCAAAGGCTTACAGAAAAATATAAAAACCCCAGATTCTCTAAAAAGGAAAAGTTCTACATGTTTGATTTCTGTTTCTGTGGTAGATTATAAACCAATTGGAAATATGGCACTCCCCTCTTGTCACCTGTAGTTTTTTGGTTGTGTCTGTATTCAGCCACTGCTGCCTGCTTGGCCCTCCAGTTCTAGTTTCAACCAGGAATGACTGAAGTAGCTGTACATGTGTGATTCTCTGAGAAAAAGACCTGAAATGGAGGGAAAATTGCTTATCACCATCTTAACAACTGTGTCAACAATTCTCAATGAAGAACAAGGACTGATGCTTTTCAGAAACTGTTGTGACGAAAGACAGACAGTCCCCAACACACAATCCATTCAAGCAGGGGCTTGTGCTGGTCACCTTTATTCTGTAGCTGAGTGGAAAGAAGCAAAGGCAGCACACCTCAGTTGTTCCATCTGGAACATGGTAGAAAGTTCAGTTCCATCAAGTATAGTAATTCTTCTAATGTGTGAATCCATTTTCCACTTTCTTTCATTTTCTGTTTTACTTTTTCTTTTTATCCTCTAATATAGTGCAGTGTTTTAGGTAACCATGACCTTTATTAAAAGAGTAGCAGGGCCTCTGTATGGCAGAGATCTGCTTTAATCTTTACTCCCTGAAATATTTTATTACAACAATGACTTCTATTTTGGATAGGAAATTCCCACCCTACAAAGTAAAAACCCAAAACACCTGTTGTTGAATTACACCACTTTCCTTGAGAATTTTTTTCTTTGTCATCTGTACATGTGCTGTTTCAGTGTGGTGTTAGATTTGCGTATCTGTATTGTGGACAGGTTGTAGTCTTTATTTTAAGACTGTGTCTAAGCAGGGTGCACTAGATTAGTTTCTCAGAGATGTGCTGGCAACATTTCTAAATGCATTTCATTTGATATTTAATCTCCTGCAGTTCCTATGAAGTTGAAAGATTTTTGTTCTCTCCACTTATTTTCTTAGTGATACGAGTACCTTTTTCAATATGCTTCAAGCTTTTAGATTTCACTACGTGCAAAGAAGCTATTTTAGTATTCTGTTTAACCTCCTCTGTGGAGGATAGTCCTTGCTTCTTAACACAGCCATATCGGTTTTAAGAGCAGCTTTTCTCACTTCTCCAGTTTTGCTTCAATTAACAAGCAATTTAATGGTGCAGAAACGGAAAAGTTAACTCTTCATTAAAGTTAACGCTCATCAAGTGAATTTCTTTTCCTAGGCTTCCCAGCCATGTCAAGTCAAGAGCTCCGCTGTAGAATATGTAATACTTATTTTGATTTGACTTGTTTCCTTGTATTGTGTCTGAGCTCTGAGTAAGGCTTCAAAGTCACATTCACAGTATTTCTTTCCATTCAGGTTAAGCTCTGTGATAATCATTCTTAAATGTGTGGAAATGTAACTTTATCTCTCTGCAATGTTTTCTACTTACATGGTGAAAAAGAACACTAACGAGTTTCCTGTAGCTTTCAGAGATTAGATATCATCACAAAGCTTATCACTGGATACAAAGTGCCCAAACAATCTTGGCACAGTAGCCTCTATCTCTTTTTCTCAACAACCCAGAGTTTCACAAAAAATGTAGTAGTGCAGTAAGAATTGTGAGGCTTTGGCCAAACAATATGAAAAAAAGGCCTTTTCTAATTCTTCCTAAACATGCTGGGATGCCAAGCCAGTACGGAACTTCTCAGTTCATTAAAAAATCTGAAGGAAAATATACCTGTAAGTATCAAGTTATTAAATCTTCTAGCTAAATATTTTTTCCCATTTGGGACCATCACATTGTACTATAACTGAGCTGTGTGGTTTTATTTTCAGCCTGGTTTCCCAAAGAACCAGTGCTTACGGGAATGAACTCTGTGCCTTTTGGTTCTTCATGCTAAGTTTTAAATCTATTGGCCAATCTTAGGTAATTTATTAGGCAGGTAGTGAGAAAGACATGACATTTCTGCATTGCTATTTTTCGTCTCTGGTACCCCCTTTGGCTGCTATAACACATATCAGAAAATGCAATTATTTTTTTTTTTTTTGGGGGGGGGGAAGTATCTGTTCATTTATTTGGTATACTACCTGATCTTTTGCTCACTTGACAGAGAAATAATGACTACAATGTTTTATAATGACCATAACATTCCAAAGATAAGATTTTAGGCAAACAATGAGTTATTTTGGGGCGTCTGCACTAAAACAGACTTTTGAAAATCACAGTGTTCAGAGGGAACTGAATATCAGCCTTCTGATAGCCAGTCCTCAATAAATGTAACACTTAGAATTGCTAGAAACAATCTAAAAGTCTTAGCCAATGTTTGTAGAATATAATGCTGTAGAAATGTATAGAATTGATCCTTGTAACATTTTGCAAGCCTTTTTATAAAACAAGACTTCAGTTTTTCCAGTATTGCCAGAGCTGTTACCAGGCAGGAGTTCTCTCAGGCTTATTCTTTACCTTTCCCGTTTGCACTGTTAAATTGCTGATCCTGAGATATGAATGATTACAAATTTTTAGGACGGGTTTTGATTAATAATTTTAAGGACCTGTTCTGTCTTAAGTATCTTTCGTGAATGTTTTAGGCAATGCAAATAAGAGCAATAGGATTTAACATTGACTTACCTCTTACTACTTGACGATAGGAAATTCTAGGGAATTATTCACAGCAGAATTAGGTCTTTAAAATTTCTAATTAGAGCCTTCTGAGTAAATTTGTAGCCTTTTTATATCTGATCAGTATCCATAATTTTATTCTGTAATTGTGAGGCTAGTTCTAAGATATACATTTTTAATGCAACTACTCTCCTTGTGCTAGATACTTTCTTAAATGTTCTACAAAGACTCAGAAAGGTGACTGGTTTTGATAATTTTTTTCAGGTTTTATACCTATAGTATTTTTTCTAGGTTTGTATAATGTAAAGAAATGAGTAGAAATCTCATGCATATTGCAAATTCTAATTTAAAAAGTGTCTTTTAACAAGTTTTCTAATCGGAGAGATAAAAGAAGAAAAACCTCAAAATGCCATATTAATGTATTGCTCAGTAGTAGTCTTGCCTGTTTCAGTAAAAGAATAAAAATACTGCCTATTTTTCAAGTAAGAGTGACTAGCTAAATAATATTAAAAGAATGGCTTAAATAATGGACAAAATGAATAATTTCTGCTGAAGTAGCTGAAGCTTGAATAAAAAGTCAGGCTAGTTGCAGTAGAGGACTTCTGACTAACATCTTGGTATTGTATCTGATACTTGCACATAATTATCCTGGAAACTCAACAATGTCACTGCACTAAATGAAATTTATAAACTGCAGAGTAGATATAGGTCTATGATCTGATAAGTTCATGGAGGTTTGGGGATTTAGTCTTTAAGGGACACCCAAAAAAGTATTGTGAAAACAACAATGAAACAAAGTGCAAGACACTCTTAATGTTCAGTTAGAGATGCAGTCTGATGATAAATCTGACACTCCTAAAAGATGTGGAAGTATAATGGTTCAGTTTTGAGAGCTGAAATGACTGGAATGTGGTATTTAATAATATGTTTCCTTAAAATTTGGCTCAAGCAATAAAAATTTCTTTCCTATTAAGCATTTGTTTGGTTTTTGGTTTTGTTTTCTTTTTTTAATTTATGTTAATGTCATGTTCTAGAGCTTTGAGAACTTCGATCCACAGCACTGCTTTCTTTACCTCCACATTACTAGTCAGTCCTCCTCTTTGGATGGCATATCCAAGTCTGTAGTTTGAAGGTTACTTGTTTTGTCTTAGTATGATACTTTTTTGGTTTTGTATTAGTAGTGTTCTCCAACTCTGTACTTCTTCCATGACTCGGCGAATGTCTTTATTGGCACTGTACACTCAGGGATTTTTTTTTCTTAATATTGTTCATGTTGTGTTTTTCATATATTTCTCTATGCATGACACTTTTGCATTTTAATTATGAACTTGAGTACTGAATGTTTTTTCTTGACTTACATTTTCAAATATTCTACTTAAATAGAACACACATTTTGTAAAAAAGCAGACAAAATCCCAAACAACATTTTAGTTTTCTTTTTGAAGTAAAATATGCTACTACATTGTTACAGATCTGCTAATAAGTTGGGATTAACTTCGTTTGATTTTATAAAATCATTTTAATAGAAATATAGAGGAATAAGAAATACATTTTAATGAAACTAGTAGTTGCACGACAAAAGCTGCTATGAATATCCTCTATACAGCCCTGCATCAAGGCTAAAAGAATAGGTCAGGATCACCTAGTAGGAATAATTAGAACTTAGACAATAGACTCAAGATTCAAGATAATTGGATACGGTATTTACAGGTAGACTGGGAGACGACATTGAAATGTCAGAATGTAGAATTAATGGGAACTGGGGAGAGTCAACTGGAACAACTTACAGTTACCTGCCAAGAAGCCGTGAACTTTAGTAAAAGGTAATTCCGGCAGGGGGAGATTGCGACCACCAACTCATATACCACCTACCCAAATCGTACCCCAGACCCATTTATAGACTTTTCTAACCTTTACTGCACAGAATCGGATATGGGAGGAGGGTATGTTAATGATTTTTGGGGAATATTATTATTATGCATGAATATTTAATGAATATGAATAAGTTCTATATATGGTGTATGATTTTGAAGCTTGGTGTGCGTTGATCATGAGAGGACTCACTCTTGCACCCGGCCGTCAATAAAGAAGTGTCTGCTTATCTGCATCACATTCGTGTCGATAAGTTCTTCATTCCGAGATTTCGGTAACAACATTACATAATGTGAACTACTGAAAACACATTTAAACCTAATTTTTGGCTTAGTCCTTTCTTAATAAGCAAAACTAACAGACATCTTCCAGTAAATTAATCCAGCCTCCCTAAACCAGGGTCCCTGCTTCAGCAGAATTCTCAAGTGTCTGCCTAATTCTAAGTGCTGACAATTCACATGTTCTCAGTTATACATCTTGTTATACACCTACCTGGGTGAGGGGCCAGCTGAGGTCTTGCTGTTGAGTTTTGTCTAGTCTGTTAAAGGCAACTGAAGGGACTACAGTATATGGTTTCTTGAGAAGGAAAAATTCAAGTACCTGCTTGTTCCCCATACAGCACTGGCCAATTTACAGGCTTATGCATCAGAAAGAAGATTTCTGCTTAGTCTTCTGCTTTGGATGATATGATATAAATATGCATTTTTAAATAACCTGATAACAGTAATTTTGTGACTGAAGTGAACTGAAAAAAATTATGTTTACTTGGTTTAAGGCAATTTTGTAATTGATCATTATATGTTAAAATATTGTATTCCACTCTGCCACATTCACAAATTCTGTCGTTAAAACCTCTTGCAATTATTTATGCAAATATTTTAATAAAAAAAAGTAAATTTTGTTAGTCAAATTGTTATTCAAGAACCACATTACCATTTTAACAATCATTTGTTACAGTCATGAATAACAAGCAGTTTAATCATATGGTGAGTTGCAATACTTACCTACTGTCTTACTTAGTGAACGTGTTTTGGTAGTGTTACTTGATATCTGATACTCCTCAGAAAAAATCAAAGCAAATCAAACTTCTGATTCTTTTCTTTGTAAGTTATTTGCCTTTCTGCTTCAAGCTAGCTAGCTCTATTCTTAATCTCAGAGTAACTACTGCATAAAAAAAAATAAACCACGAGGAGTCAATATGCTTTGTTGCATATTTGTGGTCACTCTCAAAATAATTTCTTGCAGAAGCATAACCATAATGAAATCCTAGGCAATTGCTTACTAATGACTTCCCAGTAAAAACTTCTGGGAAGATCATAAGTGTAAAGGTTACTTCCAGCAAGTATTTCTTTATTTAAAGTTGACATAAGAGACTGTTTTTCTTGTTTCCATCCTCCCTTTTTGGTGCATTTTGTTTGTTTGTTTTAACATGTTCTCTGGCTAAGAAAAAATGTTATAATTTTACAGACTGCAAGAAATTCATTTCAGTGTGTAAAAGGGCCAGAAGGCCTACTATATATGTCTTAAGCCCCACTTTTGTCTTCCTGTGAGTGATTAATGAGGCAGTGAGAGGTAGACTTTCTGCCCTAGCTCCTATGTACAGTGTATTCACCATTAGCAGGTGATTCTATGTAAACAAATCAATGGTTGTTGCAGTACTTACCTAGTCTTGTCCCTAAGCACTTGAAAAGAGGGCTGAGCATGTAGTTTCTGTTGGTTTCTGTGTTAGCCTGTTTCAGAATGATAGAAAAGTAAGCCAGGGAAGGACATTAAGAGGTCATGTAGTTCATGCCAGATGGCAGGATTAAGTATACTTAGGTCATACCACAGTATGTATAACCTTTTGCTAAAAAACTCAAAGAGAGATTTCGTAGTGCCTCTAGAATACCTATTGCTACATTTCAGGGAGGGAAAAATTCTCCATGCTATCTAACATAAATCTTTTTTATTACAAATTATGCTGATTCCTTCTCATTCTACTTCCAGATACTTGGAAAACAATTGATTGTCCTTCTCTTAATGACAGCCACTTAGAAGATTGTTATCAACGTCCTTCCTTCCTCAGACTTTTCTTTGATAGACTAAACAAAGTCCTTCAACTTCCTTAGAGGTCATTTTTCTAAAAGTCTAACTGTTCTTCTAATGTCTTCCATGGAATCTTTCCAATTTGCTCTTCTTTGTATTAAAATCCCAAATTTGGAATATAGACCTCAGTTGTTCTCTATAGCCCTATTACTTTACTACCAATTCTCAATTTTATTTTTGTCTGGTTTATTTCTTCTTATTTTTAACTAAACAGAATTACTTAATTTCAATCAATTTGTGAATTTCATATTCTAAAAGATTAGTATTATTCTATTAGCATATTTCCAGACTCTAAACTTGTTCCTCAAAGTGTTCTCTTTCTTTTGGTTTAGTAGTCTCTTGACTTTGTTAGAATTGCAGCCGTGATTGACTAATAATTTTAAGAGAAAATCTCCACTCTGTCTATGTGTATTTTTTACTGAAGAAAGAAAAGGGAGAGAGTTACAGCTCTCTGAACTGCACAAAGTTGAACCTGGTGAACGTCAAAGCAGCTGATAAGCTTTGTATGTCATGTTTGGAGGGTAAAGAGAGAAAAGATCTGTTTTGTAATTTTACTTTTGTGCTTCTGGTGTGTTAATAGTATTTAACTCATCCCATTTTCAATCCTAAGAGGCTTCTTGAGAAATGAAGGTCGGGGTCCACAATATTCATATCTTCCATAATTTTATAAAGAATTTATTTTTATTTGGTTTTGTCAATATGAGTCTGAAAGCATAATTTTCAATATGTAAAGCATCCAGACTGAAAATTTTGACTTGAAAGATGAAAATTCATCTTTGTTCCATATTTAAATGACATTGTAGGGCTGTGTTAGGTTTGGGGTTTTTGCTGCTTGGTATATACTTTTTCCTGCTTTTTAAAAGGTTTAATGTTTGTACACTTATCTTTCAGAGCACTGCTTTTGTTCACTAATTTTTTTGCTCTTAGTACTCATGGTGCAAAAGGTTAGACTATCAGAGCACACTGTTATACAAATTCTGGTGTCTAACTATAAAATCTAATATTATTTAATTAACTTAAAATCAGAGTACTGAAATTTTCTCATGATCTGATCTCTGAGACTGATGAAGTACCATCATATTTGCATGAGATGTCACAGTTATCTTACGCAGTAGAGCTTTGTGGTATTTTACTTTCCTAACGTGGACTTTTCTGTGTCCTTCTCTGCCATATTGGCATATAGTAAACAAGTCAAGATCTGCTGAATGTATGTTCCCCTTTTTATTGGTAGATTTTCCATTATATTTATATTTCATATTTGGATTAATTTATTGTACTTAATGTTAGTGGCTTAGTGCTCACATCTGCATGTGAGCTAGTCCCTCCGGGCTAGATTTATAGTATCTGTAGAGAGTGGAGTGTTTGGCTGAGTTGAAGTAATTTGTCTAATCCTAAAGCAAATACCCAGAACGGGTTAAATGTCCAAACCTTAAAACTGCCCATCTTTCAAAATTAAGTGGGGTGAACCCTAACCATTTTTGGGTTTTCTATCACTGGATTTCACGTCATGTCATCTAATAGCTTATTTGTTGCATAGCCAGTGAATATATGTTCAGATTTCTCATTACAAGGGAAGAAATAACATGAGCCATATTCTGAAAACTAGTCCAAGGAAGGATTGTCACTATACCTGTCAAAGAGAAGGAACTCTCATTTATCTTGTTGCTTAAAGGGGAATAGGAGAAGAAAGGGAAAGGGTAACAGGGAGATAAGCCTTAGTGAAAATCCCTTTACATTTTGACCCTGTTTTCCTCAGGCAAGGAAATATTGAAATTTGCATTTATACTGATTAATCAAATTATTCCACGTAAATCCCTGTTTAACCTCAAAGAATCCGTAGTGCTCTAAAGAAGTGCTGACACAAGCTGATTATAAGTAGTTTCTCAATATGTTGTCAAAGTAATTTTTGTATAGATATATCATCAAGACAATTTTTCCCAGCTTGCTTGCAACATCAGAGAAATGCTTTTAAAATCATAGAATCATAAAACCATTTAGGTTGGAAAAGACCTTTGAGATCATCAAGCCCAACCATTAACCCAGGACTGCCAAGTCCATCGCTAAACCATGTCTTTAAACACATAGATGTGGTGCTTATTAAACACCTCCAGGGATGGTGATTAAAGGCAAGGTAATCTTGCCTTGTTAGCATGTATCTTGCCTTGATAAAAGGGGTCCTGATAAACACAAGATATGTGATCACAACTATTTCTTCCATAAAGATTAGGTTTGTTTAATATGATTGTTCTTGGTAAATCAGTGTTTTTTGTTGTTCATCTCCTTTTAAAATTAATATGTTTAGGGGAATATGAGGCATACATTAGGGAATCTGGTTTTCTGGAATTGTTGTCAAGATTTGAATTATCATTCATTAGGCAGGCACTTGTTTACAGAGGCCTATAGCGAGCTGACTGCTCTACTGAAACTCCGCTCAACAATTAAAGTTTGGACTGAAGGTTCAACTGTCCAGACTGATTTCTTGTAGCAGTCTTATTGCCTAGCCCAATTGCTTCTTTTCACAGAGCAGCCAGTCATGCTGTCTTACACTGTTCAAGGAATGGGTGTTGACTGAGCCTCTTTTTTTTCTCTTCTTATTTAAATTATTCACAAGTATAATTTTTGGAATGTTAAGATCAGAGTGAAATCTGGAGGACACCAGTTAATGGTCCTTTGTTATATGTAGATGTTGTAGAAAAACATGGTGTTAGCTTAAGTTTGACAAAGATAGCTTTTTGCACCCTGGGTGCACTCTACAGTGATCTCCGGGAGAGAAAAGCCCTCTTGGATTTCCCAGATATTGGGAAAGCCCTGTAAACTTCAGGGTTGTATTTTGAAATATATGCTATAAGAAGAACTTCTAAATATGAAATATGTAACAATTATTGTATAATTATTATTAAAAAATATTTCCAAGATAACGCACCTGTTGCAATCTCTTTAAATCTCTTCAGTGGGGAAAAAATAGCATACACATATTGTGGTAAAAATATATTCACTGATGTGCCTTCTATTTTACCAATAAAATAAATATCGGAAAAAAATGAGATCCCAGAATTGATAAATTAATCAAACATAAAAACAGTATGATAAGACAAGTGTTTCAGCCATAAATTGGAGAATTCACTGGAATCCCTGTGGAAAGATGTCTTTTCTCTCAAACTTGTGCAATACAAATTAAAAACCTTTCTACTGATATTTCACCCTCTTGAAAAAACTTACTAGGGGAAGAGATGCAAGTTATTAACTGGTAAACAATAGAATATGTAAACATTCTTAGTAATTTCTAAAAGCAATAGGATTCCAGGAAGGGAACATTAGCATCTGCTATATCAGTCTTATTGGTACATTAAACAAGTGGTTTTTGCCCTTGGCTACTTAAAGCAAAACTGCCCAATTTTGTCAACTGCAAAATAAAATTGTCTATTTATTTCTTCATTAATTCAGAAATTTAACAAAACTATGTATCCTTTTTAAAACTATCACAGACATCACAACTGTGTATTAAATTTCACACATTACTTTTACATGAAGATCTTCAGAGTTATGATTTATGATGTTGAACTTAGATGAAGTTTGCCGTGATTATTTCAGTAACCCCACTTCGTAGTCCAGCAAACTTGTTACTCAAGCTGTACCCAAGAGAAAGATTTCCGAGCAAAATGTAAAATGCTTGGAGGATTTGCTAGTGATTCCCCCCCTACGTGGTCAGGTACTGGTTCCCTGAGAAAAGGACACAAGTCCACTATATGGAAGGTGTTGTTCAGTTTTGATTTATTTCTGAGATTTGGACCATCCTTTTGCTCAGAAGAGAGCCCATGCCGTCAGGCTACAGACTCTTTGGGGGCCGTGAAGAAAGAAGAGGCATGGAAGTGATACAAAGAATGCCTCTTGGTTTCCACAGCTGCTGTTGCTCTATTTTTATATGAATAATAAAACTCTCAGGAACATAAAATGTCATTCTCCCTGCCGAGGAAATGTTTTAACTATAAAACTGAATTGATATACTTTGTCTTAGGCTCACAATATTTAGGGAGTCTTTCCTGTAAAATAGGACTCAAAGGAAGGGAACAAAAGGAGATTTTCTTTCAGTCTAATGTCATACACCTGGTAAATGAAAGAAAATCCAAACGGTAAGTTTGAGTCAGCAGAGGATGCTTTTGAAACAGTATCTGATACTGTTATCCTAATTTCCCTGCCAGTAGAATGTGTTTTATTCAGTCTGACCTTTTCACTTTCTATGAATTTTTTGCATTTCACTGAGCTAGATATCAAAAATATGGAGAGCTCACTGCTTGGTATGAGGGAGCCCTGGAATCTAGTCCTGTGGTACCAACTGCTTGGTGGTTTATTCAAAGCAAAATAGAATCGTGCAGGGAAATTGATCTCCTAACAACAGTCTAAAGGCCTAATGACATGATGACTAGAGAACTCTCCTGGCATGTTGAAATTGTAGGTTTAAATGATTTGATGGACAAGTGGCACGAACACAGAAAACCAAACCTTCTTCTTGGTAAGCATCTTTCTTCTTAAGAGTGCAGAGGATCAAAATGCTGTCTCATATCAGATCAAACCATTCAGTAGGGAGAGTTCAAAATGTCAAATTCAGAACCAAACAATTTCAGAACAGGAAAATAGAACAGAAAAATATTCAGGTCTCATTACCCTGCTACAAGGCAGCACAGATTGACCTGAAGTGCACCTTGCTTTTTCATAAGACTCAGAATAGTGACAGACCCACTTTCAGTCAGTCTGACTCAATCGGCTTTATTGTAAAATATCTTTCCCAAGCATGAAGACAGGTCATGGAGGAAAACAAATGAACGTTAGAGAGAGATTTGGCCTCTTTATTTTGAATGCCACATGTTGTTCTAGCATTATTATTTACTTCTCTGATTATGAAACTTCTTTTCTTCATGCCCACTGACACATTTCTCCATCCAGAAAGAAACCTGTCAGTATTTTAACAAACAAGAAATATTACATTTAAATACCTTCAACTGTACAACACATAGCCCAGCAGTCAGAAATAATGTGTTGTTTCTATAATATACATTACTTTTTATTTGTGTCTTAAGGAGGAAAAATTAAGAAAGGATTATTACAGATACACTTTTCAACTCTAGTAAAAGGACCCTTTTAAGGGTTTATAAAATAACGAAAGGGAAGTAGCCTCTTCTCTGTTATTTGAAATATTTGTTACTCTTTGTTTGCTACTTAAATACTCACCCTTCCATGGAAAACTGTCCTCCTTTTCAGCAGTTTGCAGCCAGTATTCAGTCATCCAATTTCTATTAATGTCTCAAAAATGGAAATATTTTCAAGGTAGCTTTTTATACTGAATTAAAAGAATTAATACACAAATAGTATCATATAATGGTTTAGGTTGGGAAGGACCTTTGAAGATCTTTTAGTCCAACCCCCCTGGCAGAGACATCTTTCACTAGATCAGGTTGCTCAAAGCCCCATCCAATTCCAATCAAAATCTGAAAGTACTGCCTATTAGTGCAGCCTAAGCCTGAGGGTGTGAGATGTTGACCACCTGCAACCTACCAGTTCTTCTGCCTTTTTCCTACCTGCTTGGGTCTGACTTCTGATCTGATAAACTATTAATAAGCAGGAACCAATCTGTTTCACTTTCCTGGTGTCCACACTCTGAAACCTCTCTACTTTTGTTAATGGAAGCCTTGATTTGTTGAAAGTTGCACAGTTTTAGTGGCAATATGCTTCTCTGGGAGTTCAGAGATTGCTGTCTGGTAGTTTGAATGGGAAAGGAACCCACAGCTGCTGGCTGCTCCTTCCTGGCCTAAAGACCAGGTATGTCCCATGCATTCCTTACAAAAGCAGGTGGCATGACTTCCTTTCTGGGTGGAAGACAGTTCGGAAAGGATAGATACTCAATTATCACTAAAAAGGGTGTGACTGAACAAAAATTCTGATGTGCACTGAAAAAAATCCTCACTTTTCTCTCCAAATTAAATTGTGCAGTTTACCCTCTCCTTTGGGAGAGCAGCCAGAGAAAAGGGAGGTGTATCTCCCCCTCAGTCTTATCTCCCTGAAAGCCTTACCTTTTTTCACCCTTTCCCATTCCTCTTTCAATTACTATTCCTGGCCACGGAAGAGGCAGAAGGAGAAAAGGCTTTTTGTGGGGAAGGCAAAAGATCAAGAAATAGGGAGGAGGAATATAAATCATGGGTGTAATTGTTCTGGGGATGGTGTTGAACTGTAGTGTGTGTACATTTTTTAATTCTTCCTCTCTGACCTACAACATTTTTCTTTACTGTCACCCATAAACCCAAGACAGATGTTTGAGTGTATATGCTCAAACAAGAAAATATGTACTTGATTCATTCTTATGACCTGCCCATGGACACTGATTAATATGAAATGGTATTTTATAATGAAATACAGCTGCAAAAGAAGTGTAAATAAGTAATGATAAATTAATATTTTCAATGTCTTTTTTTACTGTCTGCCTCTAAAAAAGTCAGATTCAAGACTGTAAAATGTGAACTAGTGAGTGATGAGAAAGAATGAAGAATTACTGGGAAGGCCATGCCATCAAAAGTTTCAGCTAACCAGCTTCAGAGGCAGAAATGTGTAAGAGCTGATCTCTGAAGACAATTGCATTTAATATTTGTGAAGCATATATCTAATACATATAGTAATCCTTTAAAAATTGGTAATTCCATACTTATTGCAGAATGTGGATGGTATGTGTTGTAAACAACACATGGATCATCACTGAATGGTAATAAACAGAAGCGTTTCCAGCAGCATGCCTGCTAGGTACTGAATGAAATGAAAGGTCCTGCGAGAAATAATGTTATACTATAAATGAAAGTCTTCAATTGCGTGACATTAATTACCTTTAAGCTATGTTTTGCATAGAAAAGCTTGAATCAAGGCTGCCTGGGAAGCCTGAAATTTTGTTTTCTAATGTTTTGATGCTTGAATTGCCTTGAATATGTTGCAAGAACGCGAATACACTTACTAAAAAATTTAATCTGTAACTATGCTAACATCAGAGTTAAGGCTGTCACATGGAAATTGCTACCTCAGATTTATAAATGGGTTCTCCACGGAAGAGCATACAAAAATAAAAGTAATTTCCAAATTAATCTTAACTCGGTGTTCTTGCTTAAGAATGGCTGTAGAAGCTACATATCTAGCTGTGTAAGTATTCTGATTACATATTCATTTTAAATAATGTTTTGGGCTATAACTTTATAGGAAAACTAGAAGCCTGAATATTCACTGCTTATGTATGAAAAGGGGACAGGAACAGAAGCAAAGCAGCTAAAATTGGTAGTCGCTGTGGTCTGTAGTCATTGTCTCCTGTGGTGTGAATTGCCAGTACGATTTGGTTTATAGCAGATGAAATAGGATAAGCAATGGTATTCAGTCAGAGTTAGTTCTGCTATGCTAAGGTAGTGATTTGCTCACTGGGGAGAGATGAGAAGATTACAGCAGCAAGTGGAACTGGGGATTTATATTAATGTAGAATCAATACTGCACTACAAACTCAAAATTCATTGGACTGAGAATTGAGCATTTTCTCAAATTTTAGCAATTACCTCTTGTAAACAGTTTGCCTATGAAGTATTTTGATTATATTTAATGCTCTTGGTCTACTGAACCATGCCATCATGTAAAATTAGTGTGACATACTATGTAGCATCATTATAATACTGTCTAAGGCAGCTCAGATCTATCTTTGATAAAAAGTTACAATTGTCCTCCTGCTCAGCAACACCAGTGGTTGTAGTGGGTAATGTGAAAGCAAGAACACCTGATACTACAA
The DNA here is from genome assembly GCF_017639655.2 of Falco naumanni. Classification (NCBI taxonomy): domain Eukaryota; kingdom Metazoa; phylum Chordata; class Aves; order Falconiformes; family Falconidae; genus Falco; species Falco naumanni. Next base: position 88,054,901 of record NC_054056.1, read on the forward strand.
TTGTATTCACAAGAGTGGACCCTTGAGCAAATTGCTAACCCTGCAGGTTTTAAATCTTCACCAGAATAGTTTTTACTGCATATTTGAGGCTACAACATACAAAGGGCTTGCAATCCATCTGTATACTGGCAGTACTGCAGTAAACTGCAAATATTTGTTTATTATTATTTATTCTTAAGCTTTTTACAGCTCAGCTTCATTATAAAGTATCAGTTTGTTTGACCCAATACCCGCAGCAAGCCTATAATCTAAGCGGCATATTTTCTTTCAAAAGTTTTCTTTCAAGATCTTCTAATCTAGTGTGGCAGCTTTTGGTACAGCCAGAATCCTGTGTTGTTTAGATTGAGTATGTTTGCAGATAAAGTATTTTCACAGCTTCTTAGTTTTCTGTAATCAGGCTATTAGATGAACTCATTTGCTTAGTGTTGGAATATTAAATATTTCTACATCTGTTGTTCATATGTGCACATGAAGCCTTTTTTCTGTTATGGAAAGTAGCCATGAGTTCTCCCTTTCTCTTATGCTTTCTCTCCTTCCCCTCACTTTACATATGTTATGTATGTGAATATTTGGCAGAATGAACCTAAAAACCATGTCAATGGAAAAAAGTGTTCCATTCCAAAGATATACAAAGTAGTACTATTATTTCGCAGGGAGGAAAATTTGAGGCTTCCTTCAGAAAAGAACCGTGAGTGCTTTACACAGCAGGAAGACTTATTTATTCTCACTGCTTTGCATTTAGAGACAGGTAATGGCTCCAGGTAAAACCTGTGACCCATCATTATAATATTTTTCCAGTTCTACAGTTGTTGCAAGGAGTTTTATTAATTCATATTATATATAAAATCATGCCTTTATCCTTGTGACCCTCCCCTCCTTATATTTTCTATTTTGCTGGATTCTGTACATTAATTCTGCAGAAAGCCCTAGTTGTCAGTGCTTCTAGGGGCAGAGGGGCAACTGTATGATATCAGTACTTAAAAATACCCAACAAAACAAACAGAAGAACCTGTAACATTTTCAGAAACAGAGGTGGAAAGGATCCTTTGGATGACTTGTGCTACTTAGCCAAACAGCAAACTATGGATTGAAACATGAATGTGGTCTAGATCCTAATTAGATAGTTCCTCCTATACTTGCTCTCTAGAAAATGAGCAATAAAATCAATACAGTAGTTTGAACACTATTTGTTTCTATATTACATTTGTTTTACCCCTCAAAAATAATAAATCTATCTTTCCAGCTTTTAGCATGCCACCAAGTTTTGACACAACTGAACTGAGCTGACTGGAAAGCAAACATTTTAATGCATGACAGGGGGACTTACATAAAACTAAGATATTTGACTCCTATGCATGTGTTACTGGTTTGTTGGAGGTGATTGAAAACAGAGATTCTTTAAATGTCAAGAGTCAAAGGCTTTACATATTACAGTTAGCAGCCCAGTCAGATGACAGGGATGCTTTTCATCTGACAGGTCTCTAGACAGGAATGTTCTGTCACCCACAGTTACAAGCAGGTGAGTGCTGGAGGGTATAGATGATCTGCAGCCTTTGATACAGAAGGACTTGCTGATATGACTAGTCAGAAGCCATGAAAAATTAGCAGCAGGATACTTTATAGAAAACTCTGTTAGAGTTTTCTGTTTCATCTATGGCCCAGGCTCTGGGCCTAAACGTGCACTTGCAAATGTGAGATCAAGGTATAGTATTACTTTTTTGCACTTGTAGGATCGTGAACTGACACAAAAACTAGGAGAGTTATCTGTGGCTGGTGGTAATGGACACTATGTAGGGTAAGGGTTGTAAAAGGAGCAAGTTCAGCTGTGAATGGTGTACTCAGTGCAAGTAGTTGAGGTCTCCAGTAGCAGAGGAACCTAGTCTCATTCATTGCTGCTCATATCTGCTTTTCATTCTGTACACACATCAAATAACAAAAAAAATCCCTCCTTATGTGGCAACTTATAATGCCTAGAGAACCCATTTATGTCTTGGTGACTGACTGAGATGCTCTTCAAGATGTTAGCTTTGATGTACTGTCTTTTGCAAATGAGTATTCTGGGGTGGAGTGCATGGCAGAGTCTATGGGTAATGGGGATAGGTTTTAGTGTCTCTGTGTGTCTTCTAATGCTTATTATTGTAGTACTCAAATATTTTATGATCAGGAAAATGGCCTAAAATCTGTGGCCCTTCAGCCTGACAAAAGTGTTCCCTCAGAGCACGCATTCCTGCTTAGACCTGCTAGATGTCCTGCTGTGGAAGATGCTGGCTATGTCCACACCATTAAACAAAAAAGAGGACCATGAGCTAATTTCTGATGCTTATTAGCTCTTACCCTGATAACTGGTAGCTGTAGCAAAATTTTATTTGAAATTGTTGCCTGAAGTAGTCCAGAGTAGGGTCAGGGGTGGGTTAACTACTAAGCCATATGGGTGGTAAGGGGATCAGTGTCTGAGCTTGTTCCCTGAGCCTTTATCTAGAAATGTAGGTATGTCCCTGGATTCTGTCAGGGGATATTGACAAGGATACTAGAACCTGACCTGATCTGACATGTACATGCATATGAATGCTTTTTCGTTGCTTTTGTTTTCTTTTGTTTTACCATTTTCATGTTTTTAACTTTTAATAACTCAAGCCAAATGTAGGTAGCCAGCAAGCTATTACACATTCTTTCCACTTTTTTGCTTTTAGACACAAATGTGCTTCCAGTATGAGCTAATACATTTAAAGTTTATGTATTCCTAAAATGAATATTTTTTCAATTATAATTTTGGCAAATATTGTCTAAAATATTTTTTAAATGGTGTGTACTGCAATATTCAAAATATTCAAAAAGATGAGCAATTCTTATGTTACCAGCAACTCATTTTGTAGCAGGAATAGCCTTGGTTTTGTTTGATTTTCACTTGGCAAATATTTGGCAAGAAAGATGCATCTAGATACAGTCAGTTTGAAATTAACCCTTAGTAGCTCTATGGCCTAAGCATATCCCTATGAAACTTCCTATGAGATCTTTCTGGATGTTGACAAAAGGTAATAAAAAATTCCTGTACTGTATGTTACCCCTAAATCTTCATAGGAATACACGACACTATGAGAAACTTAAAGATATAATTGGAATATGAAATTAGATAAGAACATTAAAAGATAAAAATTTAATACAAGAAAAAGCACAAAGGCAAAGGATTAAGAAATCTTTTCACAAGTGCCTTCATGTTTTTCCTGTCCATGAATATATGGGAAAGGTAATAATCAAGAAAATGTGATTACTCAGATAAGAGAAGTTCTCTCCTTCAGCTCTAAACGTGGGATTACTACTTCAAGTCTAGATATAAACCATACTAATAATAATGTAACTATGATCAATTTATAACACAGCTTTCCACTGAAGTTGTAAAAACAAACCCAAAAGCACTAAGAACTTTTGTCTGCTCTGCTTTGTCATTCTCAAAGTTCTAAAACTCTCAGAAATGACTTTAAATTTAAGAGTCAAAAAGATAATTTTGGCTTGTCTTTTAAAAAAATTACTTCTGTTTCAGCACATTTTGCTGTTTATGTTGCATCTGTAATCTCTTCACTGACACTGGTGAACTGTTTTTTTTTGTGTTTATCCTTTTGAACTGAAAACTCAAACTCATTCACTTGCCTTCCAAAAGCTGAGCTTTTACCTATATATGGCAAAAGGTGTTAAGCTATTGATGAAAGACTAAGAGTTAATAACATCTGGAAATAGAAATTTGAGTATTATCAATGCTGTTTATGAAGGTACGAAGTGGACCAAATTGGAAATTCAGAAGTCAACTCGTAAAAGTATAGAATTCCAGCATGAAACCTAATTAACTGACTTGCAGCTTGCTTCAGAAAAAAAAAGTCTGTATGCATGTTTGATCTTCTGGCAAGTGCTGCAGTATTAGATTGCTTTGACCACTGTATGGAACTGGGGTAGCTGCATATAACTATGTATAGGTACAAACACACCTGTATAGAAAGCTAAATGGAAAATTATCTCATCTCCATTAAAATAAATACTAGGGTTAGTTACTTTTCATAAAGATGAAGTTGTGTTCTGACATGACATTCAGATGTTAGAAGCAAAATCCAGGTCAGCTAGATAAATGCTGGAGTGCATGCCCTTTTTTTTTTTTTTTTTTTTTTTGTTGTTAAAAGTTTGACTAAAACAACCAATATATTTTGGGTTTTGAAACTCAGAGAAGAACTGATTTGATTCAAAGCCTGCTGTTGTCAATAGCAATGTCTTCAGTGAGCCCTATGGCTTGAAAGATGATTTGATATAAAAGTCCAGCCAAAGGAATTTTTACCAATATCAGGATAACACACAAAAAATATTTACTATTTCTTTCCAAAGCATTTTTTTGCATGTAAGACTTGATGGTATTCTTTAGGCAAGATTTTTATAAAAATAAGGAAATTGTTGAAACTTCATCCATTGCCTTTGTAGAACTAATCTTGAAGCTTATGTTGCCTTCTGTCAAGTTAACTTAGCAATGCTAAAGGTATTTCACACGCAAGAAATACTGGAAAGCAGACTAGCAGGAATGTTCTCTCTCTCATGAAATTTACCTGCAGAAGTTTTGTTTCCTACCTACTGTATTACAAAGTTAATCCGGGATTGGTTTGTATTTAAATCAGTGTACCTAGCTCGAATCAGACAGAAAAGGCAAGACCTTCCACAGCTTCTAGGCTAACTCTGAGATTTCTGTTCCATGGGTGCTGAACACAAATCCTAGATACTTGGTCTGATAGTCCCAATTTACAACCAACAGGCTCTCATCTCTTCTGGTTCAAATCCAGTGTGACTTTATGGGTACAGCACCTGACCATTCATGTTCAGGAGAGCTGCTTTCTGCCACAAGCTCGGATGCTGTCTTACTTGGTGACTACAGCCAGCTGTGTGCTGTAGTATTCCCGCCTATAGAAGAGAAATAAAAATACTTAATTCCAAAGTGAAATATTTTCCTGCTACTATGTTTTTAGTTAAAAATGAACAGAATATTCTTTATTTTGGAAGCTTTCTTCCATAATTACAAGCGATAATTTTCAATAGCTGATATAGATGTACCACTTCAGTTACTGAACATCTGTTCAAAACCTACAGGATTTAGTGGTTACTGAGGGGAATGGAAAATAAATGTAGACACTTGTGTATTAACAAAGCATGTGTAAAGTATTATAAAGTATATATAAATTTTTGCAGTCAAGTTTTCATTGACTCTGAACTGTTCCTCGTACACATTTGGAAATGCAGGATGGTGCTTTTGAAAGTACTGAATACTCCACAGAAAAAAAATAATTTGCAGGATAGTAAATTATCATATTCACAAACTTCTTATTTCAAGAGGAAAGCAGACAGTTTTCCAGAATTCTTTTGATAAAATCAAATATGCGTTTTGAAACAGGTTTTGCATAATTTCAAATGGCCCTGTGGGTAATACAGGTTAGCTATCACAAAAACATGAAAACTTCCTCTCAGTCTTCCCTTCTTTCCCCCCTGCTTCCAAGAAGATTCACTTTCTGTGTTAGATTACAGTAAAAATTGTAGAATATGTAGAATCATAGAATGCTTTGGGTTGGAAGGGATTTTAAAGTTAATTTAGTTCCAGCACCCTGCTATGGGCAGGGACACCTTCCACCATACCAGGCTGCTCAAAGCCCCATCCAGTCTGGCCTTGAATATTTTCAGGGACTGGGCATCCACAACTTCTCTGGGCACTCTGTTCCAGTGTCTCTTCACCTTCACCGTAAGGAAATTCTTCCTAATATCTAATCTAAATCTGCCCTCTTCTAGTTTAAGACCATTGTCCCTTGCCCTATCACTGCACACACTTGTAAAAAGTCCCTCTCCAGGTTTCTTGCAGGCCCCCATTATGTAGCAGGGGCTGCTGTAAGGTCTCCTCAGAGACTTCTCCAGGCTGAACAACCCCAGCTCTCTCAGTCTGTCTTCATAGGAGAGGTGCTCCAGCCCTCTGATCATTTCTGAAGCCCTCCTCTGGACCCAATCTAACAGGTCCATGTGTTTATTGTACTGGGAACCCCAGAGCTGGAGACAGCATGCAAGGTGGGGTCTTACCAGAGCAGAGGGGGAGAATCACCTCCCTCGACCTGCCAGCCACACTTCCTCTTTTGCAGCCCAGGAGACAGTTGGTTTTCTGGGCTGCAAGCACACATTGTAGGGCCATATTGACCTTTTTGTCCACCAACACCCTGAAGTCCTTCTCCTCAGGGCTGCTTTCAATCCATTCTCTGCCCAGCCTGTATTGGGGGTTGCCCTAACGCAGGGCTTTGTGTTTGGCCTTGTTGAACTTTACGAGCTTTGCTCTGGCACAGCTCTCAAGCCTGTCAAGGTCCCTCTGGATGGCTTTCGTTCCCTCCGATGTGTTGACTGCACCACACAGCTTGATGTTGTAGGCAAACTTGCTGAGGGTGCACTCGATCCCACTGTCCATGTCACAAACAAAGATGTTGAACAGCACTGGTGCCAATATATACATTGATCTGTTGACCGCAACTCTTTGAGTGTAACCATCCAGTTATCTCCTTATCCACTAAGTGGTCGACCTGTCAAATCCATGTCTCCATTTTGGAGACATCCACAAGGATGTCATGCAGGACAGTGTCAAAAGCTTTGCACAATTCCATGTAGATGAAGTCAGTCACTTCCCTTATCCATCAATGCCATAACCCCACCATAGAAGGCCTCAAACTTTTCAGGCATGACTTGCCCTTAGTAAAGACTTGTTAACTATCACCAATCACTTCTTTATTTCCCACGTGCCTTAGCATAGTTTCCAGAGGATCTGCTCCATGATCTTGCTGGGCCCTGAGGTGAGACAGACTGACTGGCTGGTAGTTTCCTCAGTTTTCCTTTTTTCCCTTTTTAAAAATGGGAGTTACTTTTCCCAAAAAGAAGGGTTACGCTTCCCCCATACAGAGGCTAAATGTGCATTTGTTTAACTATCTTATTTTTCCCAAGATTTAGGTTTTATCCACCAATGTGTTGACTGTGTGATGTATGGCTCTTAAAGTACAAGAGCATTATATGTTAATATTAATGGTTTTCCTCTCAATGGAAAATACAAAGCAACTTTAGGAGCAGTAAGAACAGATGCAACACAAAAGGAAAGATTTTTAATTGTTTAAAGAGAAATTTAAATATGGTTTTAACTAAGGTTTTACATGAAGTTCTAAAAGTGTACAGGAACGTACTTTCTTATAACAGAAGGTAAATTGGTATGCCCATACCTATACTTGTAAATGGCTAGATAGCTCCCTTATTCATTTGATAGTAATGAATCTTCCATGTATGTCACAATTTTCCTTAGTGTGTTATTAGATATTTCATTAGGACAAATATTTCAACTAATCTGATTTTCTTAGAAGCAAAATTTTTGCAAGGGACTGTCACCATGTCTCAGAGTAGAGCCTATTGGATATAATTGAATGAGACCTACTTTTCTGCAAGCTTTGACAAGAACTGCCGTGATATCAAATAATTATAGTCAATCACAGACACATCCATAAACTCTCTATTTGCCCCTGCTAAGCTCCAGTTCTAAGTGTACTCTTTGAGCTGAGATTATATGCAACCCTGCACTAGTATGATTCAAGACCAAGATTTTCTGCAGAAAAACTGAGAGAGTAAGCATCCAGGTTAAAAAAAATATATGAAAAAAAGCTGCTCGATGGAAAGGATGGCATTGAATAGAGCAGAATAATTTGAGACTTTACAGACTAGAAGAATAAAAGGCACTAAGTCCTAGAAAACTGGATGCCCTACAGTGTATTTCTTTTTAACTGTATGAAGATCTGAACTGCTTCTCTAAGAAGTTTGGAAATTTTCACTTTTCCTGGACTGAAACCTTGGGTGGGGAGACATATGACATGACAACGGGGCAACCTCATCTTCTTGCTCTTTTGCCCTCTACCAGTATCAGCTTCCCTTACCAGCCTTAACAGTAACAATATTTTATTATTCTAGACAAATTTCCTATCTAGGTACATCCAAGTACAGATGTACATGTCTCATTTTGTTTAGTACATTAATGATCTAACTAGTGGACAAAATTCTTTAAATCCCAGTTGTCACTATATTTGCTAGAGAGACCACTGAGAACTAGTATGTTTGCTAAGTAGAATGCAAAGTAGATTTTAACAAGCCTGTGGAGGTATCAAAGCAGTCCAGTTTTTATGTCACAGAGCTCACTACAAGCTATCTTGAGCATCCACACACCACAGTGCAGACGTGCCCTTAACTAATGTTTGTATGTATAATATACTTTGTTAACACATGTTGTGCTGTATGCCATAGCTAGAGCAATTCCATTTCATAACAACATTAATATCTGTTTTCATTCCACCTTGGAACATGACCAAAACCTTTTGGAACACTGCAGTAGACACAGATTTATCTGAATCAATGTTTATGTATCAAAATGTGGCTGTCATTAGGGAACTGGCCTGACATGGGGAAACCCAGGTTCGATTACACTCTTCCGTATGAACCAGGATAGACAGTTTTCTTGCTAGAACATGCTGGATCAGGCAGACTAAGGATCTGAACCTCTAGTTCCTTTAATAATCAGTATAAACCTCCCTCTTTCATTATTCTTTGTCATCATTTCTTTGCAAAGCATTTTCTCTTGACTGAAAAGCTCATTTGATGAAATGTCATACAGTGAAAAGGTGTTCCAGCCAAAATTACTCACCATACTCGTAGCTTAGCTTGCAAATATGGCAGCTTCCACTTTACAAATACAGAAATTCATTGTCAGGTGTCAGGTGATATGCACAGAATCACGATAAAACTCGGTGACAAAAGCTGGTTTAGGACTGAGATTTGCTTGTGCTTTATATACTAGACCACAGTGTTATACGAATGAGCTATGTACTTATTCAGACGTTCTGTTTTTCCATTTTGTAAGACATTAACAATGGAATGAATGAAATATGAAAACAATCAATACAAATAATAGAAATTATTACTTTAACTTCCCATATCAGAGGTATTACCATGATCACACGGAATGGGGTTGCTCACATAAGCCAAGGAACTCAAAAGCATGTGTGCCTCTCTCCTAAAGTAAGCCCTGAATTATATTTGGCAATAAAAGTCTTACCTGAAGTTTGGATTCTTGGCCCAAAACCCGCTCCTAGATTCAAGTGCCCAAGCTGTCCTTCTTATATATAGACTACAATCACTCTTCAGTTGGAAAGGGAAAAAAGACAGAGTAGGGATTAGGGATTTAGTAGGGATTAGATTTGTGGCTTGAGCACTCACTGAAAAAACAAGAACACCTTTATTGTATTCAGACTGGAGAAGTCTGGACCACAGTTCCCAGATCCCCAGTAAACCCAGAAACCACCAACCTGGAAGAGATACTAGGGGAATGCTGTCTTCATTTTCTCTGTTGATTGATACTGGACCACTACAGAAAGGAAATGATTGTTACGAAAGAGTAAGCAAGGAAAATGGAAAGGATGGCTTGCTCAAGCAAGAGAGGGTAGGAACTGGCAGTGTGAAAAATCCTGGGTTCTGCCTAAGCTTCTAATCATCTTTATTTAATTATAATTTTTTTAGTGCCTTGCTGCTGCAACAGGCTGTTAACCAATACAATTAACTTTTCTTCAGGAAAAAACATTAAATAAAAGTTTAGTTGATTAAATACGCTTTCTCAATTATTGTGAAGAACAGATTTTTATTTTATTCCCCCAATACACTTTCCTGAAAAGAGTTCATCTTGCAGTGAAATATACCAGGAAGATGATCAGTTTGTTGTGCTTGGTTGCCCTACAGAAACCTCTGGGTCCTTTCAGCTGCTGTGAAAGTGCATAGTAACTGCTGGTCTTTCCTTGTTGGTATCTTCAGTCACACATAGAACCCAGCTTGGAGGAATTCTGAAATGGTATGTTGGATGATTTGCAAATGAGAACGTTGACTTGCTGGTGGGGGGGAAAAAAAAAAAAAGAAAAGGAGTTTAATGAATGTTAGAAAACAGCTATATATTAGAAGGGTGAAATCTGCTTTGTTACGCTGGGTCAACTAGGGTCAGATATGTTACATATTTGGTAACTTTGGTCAGGACTAGATATCTCATTTAACCATTAGTGACACATTTCATCACACAAAAGCTGAGGTCTCTGATCTTTCTTAAACTGATCAAAGGGGTTCCATGTATAGGTACAAGTCTGGAAATGCATTTATTGTTGTTGATGCTTGCTTTCGTTATTTCAAAAGGAGGAACAAATTTCTTTATAAATACATATATATATGTATTTATAAATATATACACATATAAATAAATAAAAATAAAGACTTCTGATAAATAACTCACAGCTTCCTAAAGAGTTCATTAGAGGCAGTTGTTCCTTAATCTAATTGATCGCAGCTTTAAAGATGTGGCTAATTTTGCTTCAGCAGCCTCTCTAAATGTAAGAAAATCAGGCTTAGTCTTGGTATTGTCTGAGATATTTTTCTAAGTCTGTGACACAGCACTAACAAAATGACGATAACTATCAGGTAAATTCCCGTGTGCTGGAGGACTACTGCTGTGCTGCATAATGCTGGGTGACGGTGGTGCAGATGCAGGGGTGCTGCATCAGCAGCCAAGGGGCCATTTGTTCAACTTGCCCAAGCTTGCCTTATACACAATAGTATATATAATACTCAGTTCAGAAGTGCATGCCAGTCTTGCTGCAAATGCATGGTAAGGAGGCAGATGCCAAATGACACAATTCTGATGCTGGGGAAGGCGACTTATGTGCAAGACAAACTGGGTGTGTAAAAGCCTAGAGCCAAAGGATTGAGACAACTCCTATGTGCAGTGATTTCTGAATGGGGTTCTACATGTTATTTATCAAAATCATCTGCAATGTCAGAATAAATTACCCTCATCATAAGAAAGCTTACAATCCACAAGTGAAGTGGATATAAGCTTGGAAAAGGAGGTTACCTTCCTTGGTGTGAATGAATGTGTTTATAAATGATGGTTAATGGTAGTTTTCCTCATTTACCTGCATATAGGCAGGTTTAATGGTCTGCTTCTTTGTTGTTTAGGCTTTTTGATCCCGACACTCTTTGTGTTTTCTTCTGGATACATACAAAGAGCTATTCTGTCCCCTGCTAATGGGCAGATAAGATTTTGGGTGTCATACCATCTTAGACAAAAAAGGCTGGAATCTCATATGATGATTATAGTTACATTAACTACTATAATAACAATAATTACTTCAGGTGAAAATCTGTTCATGGACCTTTTGAAGATGGATTCCTTGAAAAATTGTTTGAAAACATTCTTTAAAATCATAGTCTTCAGATTTGTTTCAATATTTTATTTTTATTTATCTTTCTTTTTCTTTTTGAAAATTTATCTTTTTATTGTGTGTCTTCCATTAGTAGAATTGCAATACTGTGTTGTGTGTTGGTCTGAAAAGAAGTCCTAGGTAACATCAGCTTATTCATATTGGTGTTACATATTAATTTTTTACTACTGTCACAAATGCATTTTCTCTTAATATACGTAAATTTCCTTGTTTGGTAGAAATTTTACCCATTCACAGAATATCAGAAAGATAAAGCTTTTTCTTAGGCTATTTTCTGAACAGAATCTATAAGCATTGTTGAATTTGTTTCTTTTCATTGTTTAGTAATGAAATGGGTCTTTAATAATTCATAGGAGATTTTCAGGTACTATGTGCTGAGTAAAAATAAAAAATGTTGTGTACATACGTGTGCACAGTAATGCATGAGTTACGCTCAGGTTTTTCCTTCAGAACTTAGAGAGTACACCCTGATAAGAAAGTGGAGGAAAAAAATCCATGTACTTAATGAATTTTTGAGTGAATATTTTTTAATTGTTCTTGTTTGTATTACAAATAGTTACATTTTCAAACAGTGACTCCAAATGAGTAAGGCTTTTGATCCTTCCTCCCATAACATCCTCCTTGGCAAACTGATGAATTGTGGGCTAGACAAATCAACAGTGATGTGGAACAAAAACTGACTGAACTACTGGGCTTAAAGTCTGAGATTTCTTGAGAGAAATCAACTCCTGCAAGTCCGTGGGATCTGATGATCTGCTTAATCTCTTTACCAGTATTCTCCTGGAGAAGGAAAGAGAATGCACACCTGTCAAAATGCAGCTGAGGCCACACTGGGGGAATGTGGCCAATACACTTGAGGGCAGGGCCACCATTCAGTGGACTGTGACAAGCTAGCAGAATGGAACAATGGTAATCTGATTAAATTCTGCAATGACAGATGAAGTCCTGTATCCAAGAAAGACAACTTTAGCCCCAATCAAGTTTGGAATCCACTTTTGGCCTCTGCAATATACAAAAAGGATGTTGATCAACTGAATTTATAAATAATGGAAGCATTCTTTAGTGGCTCTTCCACGGACAGATACAGTTGGGGGCAAACATAAAAAAAATAATATTTAGTTTTACTTATCGTTAAAACACATTATAACATGAAGCTTACAGATAAAACAGAGGCGTCTTAATTTATCTCAGTAGAATCCACAGTGAATAATATTAATTAATGAATTGATTAAGTTCTTATGTATTTTATATATATGGAAATAATTTTCATACAGACAGTTCAAACGCTTAGGTAAAGGCATCATTCCATATATCAGGACAATGGAAATGTATAGCCAGTGAATTCCTAAAAATGTTTTAATGAATCATTATCAAATATAATGAATCTTATCAAATAGGACACATTGGATCATTCTTGATCACTGAGAAACTTTCCGTAGATTATTTTTACTGAAAGTCAGTTAAGTTTACAACATGACTTCCCAAATTGTTATTTTGGCAAGTAAGGCAGTGAATGCTGTGACAGGTGCCAGAGCAAGTGGCTTGGGAGGAGGAGCTTCTCCTCATGTGATAACTCCTGTTCCCAGGAGCTACAAGAAAGGATCAGTTTTAGAGTACAGGATCTCAAGATCCATCTAAGCCGAGACTGAAGCCAGTTGTGTTGAATTGCCTTTACTCAAGCGAAGTACTTTTTCATGTCAGCCTGTCTCAGTGCATTTTCTGTTGAACGTATGAATTAGGGTTTCCTTTGGATGAATGTCCTTGGAATGATGTTTTCTCCCTAGTGGACTCAGCAAGCCTCCAAATTTAGATGGCTGTGGGTGAACATATGGATATAATGGAACTGTGCCCTGTCCCAGAAAGGGACAGTTATTTCTTTGCTAAATAAGAATTTAAGTGCTTTATAATATGTAATTTCAGCACTGTTTTATAACCGTACACAGCTGAACAATAAATGTGGCCCTTTACTAACTTCAAATAAAGACCAGGCATGAAAGTAATAGATCAACCTTAGGAAAGTAGCATTTTAATCACTGACTTCTAACCGTGAGCTATGATTTAGACGTGACACCAGCTTAACCTAAGATATTAGAAGCAAGAAACATTACTTTCTTGTGAAAGGAAAGCGAAGTTTAATTTAATGGCAGTACATTTAAATTAACATTTCTCATTTAGGTGTCAAATTCCATTGTAAATATTCATTTTCTGGTGCTAGGCAATAGCAGCACTTTTATTTACTGTACACAATACTCAGTGCTGCACGTTATTTAGTCTGATGTGTTTACATTCTCATAATGTGCCCCACTGATTTTCCAATAAATGGGAAATATCACCATCATGCAGCAGTCTCAGGAATAGACCTGCTCTAGAACTGACCTTCTGGATAGTCTACATGCTGCTTAGAAGCGAATGTTTTCAGTTTTATAACTGTATTTTACTATAGCATTAGCAGGCTGTGGTAAGTATAGGTATTATCTGGATTGCTCTATTGGCTCAGCTTTGAAATGTAAATCCAATATTGTTTTGTGAGGTTTAATTTTCTTTTTCTCAATTAACTTAATTTTCCATTTTCTCTAGATGTGTTTTATTATAGAGTATTTCAACATTGTAGTAAATATATTTGCCTTTCCCTAGTGGAACTAGTAACCTTGAGACAGTTGTGTCCAGGTTAGTCAGGCTAGACTAGTCAGTTAAGTGTCTGTAAATCAACTATGGGAGTAACTTTTATTAGTGTTAGTGCTACATACTTCAACAGCAAAGCTGGTTTAAAAAGCTCTGTCTGGGGCAATTTGTAACCTTGTGACAAGGATTGACCGTCTCCATCAGTAGGTCTGAGATACTTGGTTTGGGTGCCAGATAAACTAGATTCAGAAATGATTCAGAGGAATTGGATTTTTTAAAATATTATCAAGAGAACAGGATTTGTTTATCCTTTAGAAAAGAATACTGGAAGGACACATGATAGGTCTTAAAATACATAAACCAGAACTTCATAGATGAAGGAAACAATTAATTCTCCACAACCATAGTTCATAGAATAAGATATAATGAGCTTTAATTGTAGCAAGAGTGTATTAAATTGCACATTATGGAAAAAATTTAAACTGACAGAAGAGGAAGCACACATTGTTCTGTGGAGACTGCAGAAATTCCACCTCTGAATTTTTCAAGCAACTAGTTCAGACAATCATTTACCAAAGAAAGTTGACGTTTTGAAGAAAAATGCCTTCGGCAGAGATTTGGATTAAATGGCCTCTGTAAGATTTTCTTTAGCTTTTTTTTTTGTTTGTTTGTTGTGTCCCCCCTGCCCTGCCCCTTTACAGTTCTGTGAGGATTCTGATACCGTGGTGGAGATTATTCTCACACTTAGAATTAATGTTCTGCCTCCTACCATTTAACTGCTTTCCTAATATTTCATGAAAGCCTTTCCTGCTCAATGAATTAACATTAGGAATAACTGCATACCGATCTATTCCAAATAAATGGAATTTATTTGGATACCAACCATATTGGTATATAGTTATACCAATACGAAAGACTAGTATACAGTTACACATATACAAAAAAGACATGACAGAATATATAATCTTGGTAATTAAAAAGCACATACTCAGAACATCTCCTTTCCTTTCCATGTCCGTCTTTTCCAATGTACTTACTATGTTTTATTTAAGATCTTTACTGAAAGCTCAGAATGAAAATTTCTTAGCTTATGAAATTTGGGGGTGGGGGAACAGTGTTGGTTTTCTGCTTTCTAAGCAGGATGAAATATCATGAAGTATAAATTAAACTTTACATGGTGTATATGAAAAAAAAATCCCACACCTCTGAAGTGTTTCGATCTGATTTATTGCTGTAGTGCTTAATAATAATGCCCAAAAGTGAAATTTACAAATGGAAGCAAAATGATTTGTGAGAACTGTAACATCCTAAATAAACTAAAATTCTTTTAATTAATATCATCCTACAACTTCAAAACTATCAATTTCCTATATTTTGCCCATCTCCTCTTCCTGGAAAGAGAAATTACTTGGCACACAGACAAAGATAAGCAGTTCTTTGTCAACTTTCTCACAATGCTGTTGTGGTTTGTTAACATCAGAGGTACCTCCATTGCCTCTTGGAGACCTCAAAACACTTTGTTAATGATGACAGTTAAATCCAGGATTGTTTATATCAGGAAGATAAATTTACTCTCTATCTTTCAGAAATTATGCTTTGTCTACTACAGCTCTTACACAAAATATTCAAACGTATTCTCCCTCCCTTGTATAAGAGGGAAAAGGAGCGTGATTTAGAGGAACCTTGTTTTGGGTATAACTAAAACTGTTCGTATGGATTTTTCCAAATATGACTGATTTTTCAGTTCACAGAGTTTTGTTTTGTGAGATCTAGTCAAGTACTGAGTATGAACTCTGTATTGGAGACAGCTATTTTCATCAAGTGTGTGTGTATTGTTGTCTTGCTCTTTTTTAAGTAGTTGAGTTGTTTTTCCTTTCTTTTTTGTCTTTTGTACTCCTCAGTTTCAGCCTGCACTCCTTTCACTTAATCTACCTAGGTTTGGAGATTTTTTTTAGCTACAAAAAAAGCTCAAGCTGTTGTAGCATACAGAACACACCTCATTAGCAACAAAGACTGATGTGAACACTCTACTTTGTGGCTGTGTTGGCTTCCTGCTCACTTCAAAGCAGTGTTCAAAGCCCTGATCCTAATAAAAGCACTAATGGCAAGACTGCAGAAGTGTTCAGTGCACTCAGCAAAGGCCAGTTTTTTTAACACGCTCTATTCCCATTTAGGTGACAGATAAGTAGATAAATTCTCAGAGGGGCTCACTGTGTCAGCTAGTAAGCTGTTGAAAATCTGGAGATTAATGCCACTGGATCCTGAGCAATTCTGAGTACCTGACATTTATTCAGGGGTCTGTATGGGAGCTGAAACCTTGTGAAAATTGAATCCCTTCTTATAATTTTACCAGGTAATCTCTCAAGGCCCTTTCAGACCCACTTTCTATTATTTCTATGGTGTGTGGAAATCTAGTTTGGAAACGAAAATTGGTCTAAACTGATTGGAATCTGCTTGGATTTATGATTTATTTTTTTTTTTTTGTATAAAGTATTTTCTGTTTTGTAGATGTAAATCCTTGATAATCAATTCTTTCTTGCAATTTTTGTCTATAACACAGTGGTTTATACTCAAGACTTTTCCTCCTCAGTATAATCCAAATGTTTTTCACTTCAGTATTGCTACACTGATGATTATTTAGGTGAGGTCTGACTTTGACCATCTTGTAGACATACAATATAATATACCTCTACTGTTTTCTATTACAATTGTCAAATTAAGATCCCACTGGAGATTAATCAGTGCTCCCTTCCCCAACTCTGCTCCAGATCACTTGAGCTCTAGATAAAAATGGGCTTTAGAAGATTCTACCTAAATGTAAGTGGCAAGTTATCTCCTGCATCTGCATATTTATCTTTGCTTTAATTTTGCACTTTTCATGTAACAGCTGAAAACCAAGTTTGTGATTCTTGATACTTGATTGCTAGCCTTTGTGTCAGTTCTTACATGGGTGAGGAATCATCAGTGGACTAGACGTTTTTTGTAAATGAGATAATGAGAGTCAGAACAATTTTAAAATAAAAGGACAGGGAGGGCAACGCTCCAGTAACCACTGTGTGAGCAATAGAAATGCGCAGCTGATCCAGGTCACTTGGCTTTGGCACAGGGCTCATTAGTTTAGTCGCTGTGCTATTGACTGTGCATGTGGTGCTTCTTGAGCAAGCACAGCTCTGGCAGGGCATTGGCAGACCTGGACTGGCTGTAGCAGTAAGTATAAGCCTTTGGGTCCTGCCAGAAAGAAGCCATAGGACAGCTAGGGTCTAGAACCAGTCCAAAAATAATTACCTGAACTCCAGTTGTACCATACATTTATATAGTTCCTTTTCTTGGATTTGTTATGTTGCCTAATGGAAAACTGACTTCATCTGACACATGTACATAAAAACATAGATATAATTCTTCGCTGTTCAGAATTATATTCTTGAGCTCTGTGCATCAGAGCTGAAGAACAAGAGGCCACATGAGATGCAGGGTGGTGGGTCTCATTTTAGCCAGCTTGTGGCTTAGAGCTAGGCAACTAAAATCTGCATTTTCTAAGTATATCAAAAGTGACAGTCAAAGACAGGCAGATGCTTTAGCCAGTTGCTAGATGTTAGTACTGATAGCATAAGTGTGTTATTAAAAATCTTTAAAATATCAGTGCCAAAACAGGACAGAACTCATATATAAATACTATACTGGAGGGAGGAAAATCCCCTAACACCCCCCACATACCCCCATAAACCTCATGCATCAAAATTAATTATAAATCAGATGTCATTTTTTGTAGATGTGAGTTTGGAGTGTCTGCCCAGATGTTCGATTGCCCTCAAACACCTATGGGTAGGTGCCTGGATGCTATCGGGATGACTTGGAGAAATGAAAGTTGTGCAGAAGTTCCTTTACAGCATATAGGCTAGGCTAGGTGTTTCTGGCACCCATGAGACATACATAGATAATTTTGTGTGTAATATGGATTTAAACAGTGAATTTAAGTATTCCTTCAAATGAGGGGTTACATCTTGCCATCATCTGATGAAAAAGGACATCTTCAGAGCTGAAAAGCACTTAGACTGAGAGCTTTCTGGATCTGTGGAGATAGGCTTAAATTTTGCCTTGGTTTTTGATATCAGAAAAAGCTTTCATGATCAATCTAAAAATGCTTATGCAAGGAGATAATATTTGTACAGCCGCATACATCCACATTTATTCTGTTCAGGAACTAGCAGTGATTTTCAGTTTAGTTTTATTTTTTTGAAAATTCTTCATCAGCACTTCTTACTAATATTTTTTTTTACTGTAAATAAAATAGCTATCTGATAATTCATTTAACAAGAGCCAAACTGTTATCTTTGCATCTCCCTATTAGCTGTATAAATAAGATACCACAGTGACACTCAAGAAAAAATTCAGTCAGTGATAAATTAAAATGGAATGGAATAAAATAGAGTAGAATAGAACAGAATAGAATATTTCAATTGGAAAGGACCTACAATGATCATCAAGTCAAACTGCCTGACCATTTCAGGGCTGACCAGAAGTTAAAGCATATTTTTAAGGCATTATCCAAATGCCTTTTAAACACCGACAGACCTGGGGCATTGATCACCTCTCTAGGAAGCCAGTTATTTACTTAAAGTAGCGCTAAAGCCTGCTATAGCAGATATTTATGTACATTGTCTAAATCCAACATTTAATTAACATAGGTAAGAATTCAGTAGTGAGTTGCTGTGTTTAAATCTTTCGTTAGTTACTTAGAATTTTGTGATGCAATGTTACTGAAGAAACCTAGTCACAGGAGATCAAGAGAATACAGAACCTTTGTCAATCACGTTAAAGAAAACCACAAATAAACTGTAGTTGTTGAATAGGTCCCCCATAATGATTGTTCCTTAGAAAATATTTGTTACTCATTATTTACCAAAATATTTTATATCTTTCTAGCTATTTGGTAATTATTTCTAACATGGAATATAAGGAATTGTTTTTTCTAATCAATCTGAAAATAACTTAAGTTGATGAAATTGAAATATGTAAAGAGACATATTATGCAGTCTTGAACACAAGAATTGTTACAGGATTTTGGTGGAATAAAAATAAGAGGAGCTATCAAAGCTAAAGCATGTGTGTAAAAGCACACCATTACTGCAGTGATGAGTACAGAACTTTGTTCTGATAACAAAGTAGTATGTATTTATAAAATATTTATAGTATATAGAATATTTTTATTGATTAAAATGCCTTTAAAGTCAGACAGTGCCATGAAATCTCTGATTATTTGAAGAAAGCAGATCCCTTACGAAATAGGTACTAATCAGAGATAAAATCTGTGTAGGAAGTAAGAACACCTGGGACAAACTGAGGCTGAAAGGGGGTTTAATTTTTTACAAGGTTAACTGTAGGCATGTCGAGCTAGGTTTCAAGCCATTTCTAAAGTGGTGGAAATCATGAGAAGAAAAATATGTTGAAGTCTAGTAAGGCATAATCTCCTCATTCAAGGGTTCCCACACTGCAGTGCATGTACTAGAGTAATCATCTGCCCTAGTGATGCTCATTAAAATTTCTAAGGTGATGTGCTGAGTACTTCTGAGTGTCTCAGGGCCTGAAAATTGCTTAGCTGATTATGAATTTGTCGTGTAGTGAAGATTTTGTGAGATGTTTTTAATTTGAAATACCTCACATTTGTAAAGTGGAAGGGAAGGCGATAATTCCAAGAACAATTTGACTTCAGGGAAAAAACCAAAACCCCTAAACATCTGGGGTGTAAGTGATAGTACTGTAAACTTTAGATTCCTGTTCTAAAGCAAAGACTTCAGGAAGTCATTAGCTAGCCTTGTCCTACAGTTTAGCATGATATTTGATGAACTGTGGTAACTAGAATTATAAATTTATTTTCTCCTCCTGTAACCAAGTTTTTTTCATAATCCTGGGAAAGTGTTTTAAATTTTCAGGTGCTGTTTTCCGATTTATTAAATAGCCTTTCTGAATAAACTTTGGACTTACAGAAGAATAATTATAAAACAATAAGTAAGATTTTATTGCTGTGATTCTTTCAGAGGAAAAAGCCTTCTAATAAAAAAATGTTAGAAAAAATGGTGAGATGCAGGAAATAAGATAGAAAGTTGCATAAAATAAGTTGATATTGCAATTGGTGCTTACAGTTTGAAGCAGCAAGAATACTCACAAAAGAACGATGTGGATTTTTGGAAAATCAGTTTATATAGAACTTAATATTCTTTGCTACCTTCTATCACTGTTTCTTAACCTTAGCCTATTTATATAATTTTATTGATTTGTAGAACATAAAGTTATGTAACCTACAGAATTGAAAAATATAACTATATTAAAAACACTAATACATGCTCCTCCACACAAGCAAGGAAACAAACAAAACAGAGAAAAATAAAGCTATAAAGATTAAAATTTAACCTAATTTTTGTGTGTTTGCGAGTGAGAAGCATTATAGCAATGCTTCACAAGAGAAGCTTTCAATTGTTTGAGGATAGTAAAGTTATTTTTGATGCCTTGTCCTCATCCCCTTTCCCTGGTCTTTTCCCTTTATTCCCTTCCCCTTGTCCTCTTCCCTTTCCTTCTCCCTGAAAGAGAAGGCATTGTTTAGCTTTAAATTTATTATAGAATGGAATTTGTATGTCTATTGTAAAAGTAGATGCCTGTGAAGTTAACTTCTATGGGTACTGTGGAAGGTTTGGCCTATGAATGACAGGAAATGTTTTTGGGTTTTTTGCTGTCTAAGCCAGTTATATACTCATCAGAATGTGAAGAAGTGGGTTTTTTTCAGGTGTTTGGACTGAATTGCTGTGTGTAGAAAGAGAGCAGAGAATTATGCGCGTAGTGATAAGCTACAGATAAGGGATATCAAAATGTGAGGGCTAGAAGGATAAAATAAAAAGTTTCAAATAGGCTTGTTCTGCCTTATCTTTGGTTTGCACCACAGCAGAACTCTGGAGCTTGCAGTTATGTAAAGGTGTTACTAAATCCTTCTTTAGAAAGTTGGTAGAGCCAAAGGGAGAGGGAACTGGCAGCCTGATCTTGTCCCTGGGAATTCTTCCAGGGTGGAGAGTACTCTCAGGTGATAAAGACCCTCTCAAGCCTTAGCTTACAGAGTGTGGTCAGAGGAGAGGGTTCGTGGCTGTGTTTCAACCATAGCCTGATGTTCTTTGGGGGACAGAATTAGCCATTTTGTTTTGAACAAGTGGTAAGTTTTACAGCAATTTCAAGGCTGCTATAAATTACATTAGAAATCAGAGTGGAACAACATTATCACAAGAACAGCTGTGCCTTAAAAATATTTTCAAAACAGATACAACAAAAAGGATAAACACCTGAATATTTCTGTCTAGGTAAGATACACTTTCTGAAAATGAATTGTATGTAGCTGCAAATGTTTGGAGTGTATTAATATAGTTCCCTACCTACTTCAAGCAGAATTGCCTTCTGGACCTGTAATGTGAATGGGACTATACCCATGATCTCAGCGAACGTTTGGTCAGGCCTTCATTCCCTGTAGATTCAACATTGTGACTTGATTTCTTAAATATGCATACAACTGTGACTATGTATGTAATTCCTGCTGAAGTGTGGCTGTGTTGTGTACATATTAAATGACAGCTGAGCTTGTTTTATTTTTTTAACTTAATTTCTATATTTGCTTGTGCTCTTTCATTTTTCTTTATCAAAACAGAACTTTGCTTCTGTCAGTGGAGCTCCTCTTATTTCTCATCTTTACTTATAACTGGATGTAACTTTTCCCTCTGTTAAATAGTTTAATGCAGATCATTCCTCTGTTTGTAATCTGAGAGGTTTGCTGCTGTTCCCACCCTTCCTCTTCCACTCTGTAGCTGTCAAAGGATGGCTTTAAACTTAATGAATCCAAGACAGCAGGACCCAAATTTTGCTGAAGGTAACTTTCTGTCTTAATTCTAAACTGTGCTGGAAAATATTCTTATATTACCTGTTGCAAATCAGACTGATTTACAATGTGAGCAGGTGACATCTATGTATCAGCAATCAAAAGCAGTTATTCCCTAGTGAGCCTTTGTTGACTGTATACAAAGTAGGATTAGGTTAATTTTTATTCTTTTTTCATATGCACAAGAATAACAGAGGAGTTGTCTACTGTAGTGAATACATGTTTCAGATAGAATGATTAAATTATGGAGATTAATCTACTTCCCTCTATACCTGTGGATTGAATCAAAAGTCTGTAAATGCCCATCAAGCAATGAGATTTAGAATGATCAAAATTTTCAACCTGAAAATAACTGGTACGTAACTGCTGACACCGGGAACTGTCCAAGATGGGCACAGTGTGATAAGAAGACCAAGAGCCCTTGTAGCATATAGGGAAGAATCCCCAATAAAGTCTCAGAGGTAGGACACTACTCAAATGCCCGCTCGCATGTGTGCACTTGTCCTCAAGGCAGGGATGTGCCAAGTATCCACAAAACTCCCTCAACTCAATGGATGTTCCAGATGTTGAGTAACTTCAGAACTTGATGTTACATGCTAACATCTGCCCACTTCAGGGAGTATGATAAGGAAAAAAATGGAGAAGTAATTAAGTGTGCATACTATTGGCTGCATCCCATATGATATCATGTAATATTAAAAATTAGTTGTCAATACTTACAGAAACATCTAGAAATTTCTTTGAATTGGACACATGCTCTATCTTATAAAACAGTCATGAAATTGAAATTCCTTTTTTTTTGGCTCATTACTACCATATTATAAACATCCAAGTGAAGTCATCCTAGTTTTCATATAATTTTGACGCATAGTTGGCATATTGCAACTCTGCACTACTTTAAAGTTCCAGCTCTATCAAATGGTATACACATGAACTTGAAATGTGATTTCCTTTCCCAGCCAAAGGCACTCATATTTTAATCTTTATTATGCAGTTTTCTCACATTCCGGTATCTGGATGGATAAAAAAAATCCAAAAATCCAACATACTGTACTGCTGATTTTTTTTTAACCTCAGTTCTGGCCTCAGTTGATTTCTATTTTTATATAGCCATTTCAATTTTTTTTCCACTTTACATTTTCTAACATTTTTCCTTGAATTTTTATTATATATATACATACATATACATATGTGTTGCTGCAGACTGGCTTCCAGAGTAAGATCTCAGGGACTGTGATACCTTTAACCTAGACGTGCTGCAAACAGGGAGGTGTGCAGTTCCTCGCTGCAGTCACAGCGATAGCCCTAATTTAGTCTGGAAGCAGTGGCTATCTACCTGTTACCTGTTTATTTTTTTTTTAAAGACTTGAGCAGATATTGCTGAAAGATTTTTTGTGTTCCAGGACTCATCATGAGGTTTGGCATTGTCTGATTCCTCCATGAGAAAATCCCTATTGAGCACAAAGAAAAACAGGGGCAAGGCTCTGTTCTATTAGCAGACTTGTCCAGGCCAAACAGAGGTGCAGTTTGCTACTGAAAATCCTTTAATAATTAAATCTCTGAAGATAGAACTCGATCATATGTGTACACATAAGCAAAGCTTAACCTTTCTGGCTCCAGGATAAAAAAAAAAAAAAAACCAAACAAAAAACAAACAAACAAAACCTGAAACAAAAACGGTATTATCACTGCTTTGCAGCTTTGTGTAGTTTTCACTGTTTTGCATCTTCAATACTCCATATGGAATATTTTCTCCCAAAAGATGATCTTTAAGGGTCAAGGTGGTTCAGATGGATTCAGAAAATTGGGATTTATACTCTTTGCCTTCCATTCTAGCATAAAAAGGATGAGAACTACCCCTTCGGTAAAGGACTTAGAGATTGATTGATAACATGGACTATATAAGTTACAGTATTATTGCAAAGTGCTAAGTTCTGTTCTAATCTAAAGCATAAGTTATCTTCATTTTATTTTGGTTTTAGTTGAGTCATGTGTCACAGCAGGAGCTCAGAAATTAATGTAAAATTCAAAGTGCGATTGCACTGTAATTCATAAATCAGGACTTTTCATGCCAGTCTGTTATAGTATGTGGCTTTTGAAATCTCAGAAATGGATTGACCTATTTTAATGTTCATTTCACATCGTGAAACTATTTTTCAAACATGCCATTAGGCTTTAATAGTTCTTGGATGTGGTCTGACTCTGTATAAAAGTCATACTTTTCACTCACACACCTTATACAGTTTTACTCAATACAGAAAGTGTGGCATTTGAAGTTACAGTTCTTTCCTCTTCCCCAGATTTGTTGAACATTTCAGAGCAAGAAGCTACCTTCTGTAGTTCACACAGAGATTGGCATTTAATTCATCAGCCTATGAAAAATGCTCTCTGATTCTAGAGTAGTTCTATGCACTATGCTGTCATTACTTTTTCCTTATAAAATTCAGATCTCAGATGCATGCTCAAATTACTACTGTTTAACATTTTCCCTCTGTTGAGTGAAGTCATGGCATCTGTATGCAGTGTTAGCTAAGGACTGCATTCATTTCAGACTTAGTTTGCAAGAAGACAGGTTTCGATAACTCTGTAGCTGTGGGCCATGTCTGTAGATTAAAGCAGTTATGTCCACTCTTCTGGTGGTGGTAGTGAGCCTACTGAACTTCATGATACTTTAAGCCTCAGATAAAATGAAGACTGAACTTGAAAAAATATAATTTATGATTTTTTTTATTCTGCAAATATTTTCTTGACCTTTCATCCACTAATATGAGATATGTGTTATTCTCAGTTACTACACCTGCCAAAATACATGAGGATTTATTTTAATCTGTTGGTGTTTTTTACAATTTTCCTATTCCAGGAGGCTGTGACCCCACAGGCAGCCCACGCTGGAGCAGCTCCTGGCAGGGCCTGTGGCCCCATGGAGAGGAGCCCAGGCTGGGGCAGGTTTTCTGGCTGGGCTTGTGGCCCCACGGGAGATCCACACTGGAGCTGGCTGTGCCTGAAGGAAGGCACCTGGTGGGGGGGACCCACGCTGGGGCAGTTCATGGATAACTGTAGCCTGTGGGAAGGATCCATGATGGAAAAGCTGGTGAAGAACTGTCTCCCGTGGGAGGGACCCCAGGCTGGAGCAGGGCAGAGTGAGGGACTGACTGGACCCCCATTCCCTGTCCCCCTCTGCTGCTGTGGGTGAGGAGGCAGGGAAAATTGGGAGTTAAGTTAAACCTGGGAAGAAAGGGGGAGGGGGGGGAGAGGAGGTGCGTGGGCGGTAGGGAACTGTTTTTAAGATCTGGTTTTACTTCTCATTACCCTACTCCAATTTGATTGGTAATAAATTAAACTTATTTCTCCAAGTCAAATTTGTTTTGCCTGTGATGGTAATTGGTGAGTGAACTCCCTGTCCTTATCTAGAACCATGAGCCTTTCATTACATTTTCTCTCCCCTGTCCAGCTGAGGAGGGGAGTGAGAGAGTGGCTTTGGTGGGCACCTGGTGTCCACCCAGGGTCAAACCACCACAAGCTCACATAATGCTTCAAGTTGTAGGTATTTAAGAAGTCACTAAGCAACCAGAGATAAAGGGCAGGTCTTACCTGAAATCTTGAAAACTGCATTCTAATGGCAAATCACCTCTCCTGTGACACCTGAAATATTTTTTCCGTGAATGCATGTGATGTCACAAATGAGACGTGGGATAAATATTTTTCATAAATAAAAGATTATAGTTTAGTGCCATTGTCCTTAGTAATAATGTCAAGGTAAAAAAACCTCAACTGAATCAAGTATCTTTCATGAATGCTGTCTGCAATTTCTATAAAGTAAGAGTGGAACCCGGTATTTTAAATGTCTCTTTCAAAGGAGCCTTTTTTTTTCCCCCTACAGACTCTATTATACTACTAGTATTTAAATACCACATACTACTAATTTCAAAGAGAACTTAGGCTTCACGGCTGTTGACAAGGTATGGTTCAGAATCAAGGGAATTTTAGAAACCCTTTTACGTGTCAAAATGTGTACTTATTAGTTACCTGATGAACTGTGATCAGAGTCATGCTGTCTGTTACAGCCCTGGCAACTAGTCTCCCTCTCAAATAGAAGTCCAACTGGTTGCTCTGCCAGGTTTCAGTTTTAATTTTAGAGCGCTGAGCTTTTCAGCTGTCTAAGCTGGGGGTGTGCTTTGTCTTCAAAACATTTGTAGAAATTTCAGCTTTATTTAAAGTTCATTTTTTTCAGGCAGTAGCTAAGAAATACACAGACTGTGTAAGGGTTTGATAATCATTTGCTATTTTACCCAGTACAAGACATTAGCAGGCCAAGACAAATGAATGCAACATACTTCAATTTTTTTTTTCTTGCTTTGATTTCCCTCACCTTCTTAATGTGCTTTGACCTTCATATCAGGATCCTTAATGGAATCCAGGGGTCTGCCTGTTTTCCAATAAATTCTCCTTAAAATCTCGGGCAGGCATCCTTACATTTATATCTTTCTATCTTCCTTTTTAAGCTTCTAGCATGTCTATTGAGAAACTTCTCCCTTATTATTTTCAGCTACTTAATTCAATGATTCCTTGCTCAGCTGTGTCATGTAATTGGAGTCCCACACTAGATGATGTGGGACAGCTCAGTTACCTCCTTTACAGACTTAAAAAACTGGATAGCCAATTATTTACCTTAGGAAGACCCAGTTGATTGAAACAACATAAAAAAATAATGATTTTCCCACTGTTAATTGTGCCCAAGGTGTGAGAATTGTTCTTTTGGATTTATTTCAGTTTAGAGACCAAATTGGGTAGGGAAGGCAACCACATATTATGCTTAAGATGAAGTATACAACCTAAGTATAAGTTGTTTTTTTCCAAACAGTTCAGTGTGACTGTAAAATCTTTTGTTTGTTTGTCTGTTGTTGTAGAACTGTTGAATACCTAGCAATATTTTCACTGGGAAAAGAAAACTTTTTTTTTTCATTCAAGATGGTCCTTAGATAATAAACATTTTGCCTACACTTGATCCATAATGTTTCAAGCAATTCAGGTGCCTGATCTAAATGCCCATGTCTTAGCTTATCCTTGAAAGAGAATTAAAAGCTCTGTTTTTGCAGGTCAATTTCCAGTTTAGTTGTCAATATAATTTATGAAAATTAATGTCCTAATATATGCCTAATTATTTGTATTAGTCATTAATATTAACTGGCACTTTGTCAAGTAGGTACAACCTCTGAAAGTTGGGCACATTAACTACCTTACTAGATGAACAAGAAAAAGGTGTATCCCAGGAGAAAACCCTGCACGTATGAAATATAAAGTCTGATGAATGTTGAAAGGTAGAGATCCAAACTGACTTTTACAGTTAAAAAAAAACCTTATCACGGGAAAAACAGAGTTCAGTTTGTATGGAAGTTTGTAACCACATGGTATGACTGGTTTTCTTAAACCATTCCTTTATAATACACCAGATTCATGTTAAAAAAGTGCAGTTGCATCTCAGAGAATTTAAAAAGAAAAAAGATAAATATATACTATATGCCAAAGCCATTAAATTTAACCTAGATGCTTCTGTGCATAAGGTGAGAAGGAAATCTATTCATGAATGTATAACAGAATATCACCCTTATTATGGTACCTTTGTAAACTATTCCTTGTTCATCAATTTAAACTTAATCATACCTCTGCTTCTCTTCAGAAAATGTCTGTGCAAGCATTTTACAGTGGCATGCAGACATTTCTGAACAGTGATTCTGGCATGTGTTAATAACTGCAGCCCATGAAGTCGTGGGCAGTCTGTATTTAAAACAGTTGTAGCCCTCCACAGTAGCACTTTTAATGCAAAACACTCAGATACAAGAATGGAGTTAAAATCATTTCAGCTTATTTTAGTGTGTTTCAAATGGACCCAAGCAGCAAGGTAGGGTCTTTGAAAAACAAAATTCCCAGTCTTGATAGACTTAAAGTAAGGGGAAAAAGCATACATTTTTTTCACAACTGTGGACTTCTGCCATGATCTATGAGGTGTCTTGTCCAGGGATTCCTAAAACTTGAAATTTGTTTCTGGATTTGTCCATAGAATGCCATGTATCCTTGAGGTTATACTTGGTTTTGCCTTTCTATGCCTCCAACTTTGTCTTGTTTTAGAGCAAGACCTGTCTTAAGGCTTTCTTTAACTAGGGATTTTTGATAGTGGAGTTGTGACCAAGATAATGTCCCTGATCTTGGCTACAATCTCTGATTCAAATATGCATTTAATAATAGAAAAGATTGTCAACATTTACATAATCATATAACTGTAAGCCTTTATTTATTTTTAATATAAATTTTTTCTGTCACAGGTATTATAGAATTAAAAAATTTGCAAAATTATATACAATGAAATTAATTTCTTAGCGGACATTTGTAGGCTTAGAGTCTAAATCACTAGATTTTTCATATATATATATAATCTAGGATTGTTAGAATAAATAGAAATTGTTTCATAGAATCATAGGTTGGAAGGTACCTTGAAAGATCACCTGGTCCAACCTTTCATGGAAAAGGGAGACTATATGAGGTTATCCGGCACCCTGTCCAGTCAAATCTTGAAAACCTGCAGTGATGGGGACTCTTACCACCTCTCTAGGGAGGATCCAGTGAATGATTGCTCTCACTGTAAAAAATTTCTTTCTCATATTAAGATGAAATCTTTCCTGGTACAACATGTACCCATTGCCCCTTGTCTTCTCCATGTGGCTTCTTGTGAAGAGAGTATCCACCCTCTTTGTAACTGTCCTTCAAGTATTGGAATACTGTGGTGATGTCCCCCTGAGCCTTCTATTCTCCAGGGAGAAAAACCCCTAAATCCTCAGTCTTTCCTCTTAGGGCAGCTTCTCTAGCCCTTTGATGACCCTTGTGGCCCAACTTTTAACCTTTTCCAACCTGTTTGCCCCTTCCTTGAATTGTGGGGACCAGAACTGGAGACAGAACTCGAGGTGTAGCCTGACAGGTGCTGGGTGGGATGATCATGTCTTTACCTCTGCTAGTAATGCCTCTGCAGATGCAGCCCAGGATCCGATATGCTTTGTTGCTGCAGCAGCGTGCTGCTGACTCACACTCAGCTTGTTGTTGTCCACCAGGACCCGCAGGCCCCTTTCAGTAAGGCTACTCTACAGCCATGCAAATTCTAGCCTGTACTGGGCTCTTTGGTTATGTCGTCCCAGCTGCAGGATGGAGCACTTGTCTTTGTTAAACGTCATACTTCTTGTCAGCCCACTCTTCCAGCCTGTACAGGTCCCTCTGTAAGATGGCTCTCCCTTCTGACATGTTTACCTTACCACCCCATTTAGTGTCATCAGCAAACAAGATGAGGGTGCTTTCAATCCCATCATCCAGTTAATTTATGAAGATACTGGACAGTGTAGGGTCCAGTATTTATACCTGGGGGGACCCTACTTCTGACAGACTGCCAACCTCAATAAAAAACACTGACCACCACTCTCTGAGTATGTCCTGTCGGCCAATGTCCTGGCCATCTTGCAGACCACATGTGTAATCTTTACCTTACCAGTGTGTCTGGTTTGTCTATTTCTGCCATATGCAGTCACACCATTGAAAGTAAGGACAATGGCTTCTTCAGTTGAGACATTAGCTGTAATACAAATAAGGCAAGCCTTTTTTTTTTTTTTTTCCCCATATTAAAATTATCTAATATAACTTATTTTCTTGAAAACTCTGAACCCCCCCTAATAGTCACATTCCGTATTTGTAGAGTTTTTAACAATGCTTTGCTTTGGGTAGCTGCCCAACACCTCATTTAGGAATTTGCAGCTTAAATATTTAGTAAATTCTTTGTATAATTTATATATTAGACCGTTGGAGTTAGATTATTAGCAACATAAAACCTAGAAAACTGAAATCATTCCACTAGTATCTTTTGCAAATTCTGACAATCAGTTCAGACGCTTTCTGCATTAGTAGGTTTTTATCAGTTCATTGCATTCAAGTTACGAAATAGGCTGCTTGAATGCCTACTGCTTTGTTAAACTAAAAAATCTTGTTATGGGCAAGAGGAACACATTTTATAAGCAAAGCCAAGAATTTATTGCTAGCTTAATTACAGTCTTAATAGTCTAATCAATGAATTGTTACTAGTCCAGTTATAATGATACCATCATTTACAGTTCAGTTCATATGCAGTTAAGATGATATATGAACAACATTTCTGTTATTTGTCCCTCTCGCTGGTGTTACTCAGTCTCATAAAGTTGGTGATTTCGGTCAGGCAGGGGGGTTGTGGTGTACAGGAGAATCATCAGCCACCCAGGACCTTTGCCTGCAGCAGAGTGATGTTGATTTTTATAGCTTCTTCTTCCTCACTGAAGGACCACTTGGGGCCATTTCCATGTATTCTACATGAAAACATGCTCTACGTTTTGCTCTTTCTTCACTGGTTTGTAATGTCTTTGTTAATCGATGTGGTATGCTTTGCATATGTCTTTGGGGTTTTGTTCCTTCTAAAACTGGTTTTATCCAGTTTCCATGGTTGCATTTTTTTGATGACCAATAATTGCCCACTGGTGTATTATTAATACCCATGGGGCCCCAATATCATCTACTACATAGTCAAGGCCTCTGCTGTTATCACATGCATTTACTTCCTGGTGCAGTATTTTATTCTAGTATCATATCAGTTCATTCTGCACAAAATAACTACTTGTTTCTACTACCTACTTGTTACAAAATTATATATATATAGCAATATATAGCAATACCTCAAACTATTATACAACACTAAACAAAAGCTAGACCAAAGCAGATATTAGTTACCTAGAGTTTAAGTTACTTCTGTTGCAAACTAAAAAAATTGCCCAGGTAAACCAAGACAGCTTCTAGGTCTCCAGGTATAATGGCCACTGATGAACCTACCCCACGTTACTTAATGTAACTCCTCTTGGAACTCATATTTTTGCTCTCCACTCTGTTCTGTAGAGATTAATTCCACAACTTAATTACATACTGTAAAAACAGACTCCTTTCTGTTTTAGTTCCACTGTTGTGCTTTCTACATATTGACTAGTGAATAGTAGTATATAAATGATCCCCAATGAATTCACTATAACATTGATTTATTTTTTTATATATACAGATATCCTTTTGTTCAAATAAAACCCCTAGCCTACTAAATTCATTTCAGGAGCCTATTCACACTTCTGTTTGCTTTGCTTCCTTTATGCTTTATCTTTTTTTTTTTTTTTTGATAAAACTGTACTCTGCATTCAGGATGTGGGCATACCATGTAATGTTTTCTGCCTTGTTTTCAATGATTTTTCTAATACTTTTCAGCTTCTTATTTGTGTTTTAGCCACTGCCTAGCATCCATCTGTGATTTGTAGAGAACATCTTTTCTCTTCGATTCTTTACCAGTACCTCCAACTCTCTAACCAGTTTCATGCCTCTGCTGGTTTTAAAAAGGTTTTATCATGAGCAGTTATGCTTCTAATAAGCAGTCCTTAGAATGTTTCTGGCCATGAGGCTTTCAAAATCTCTTTACTGAAATTCAGCGGTTATTTCAGATGATGTTATTGTGACTGAACAGTCAGATTTATTTTTGTATGAATTATTTTCTATTTAGCGATATAGAGTTTACTCTGAGCACCTTTTATGTCATCAGCAAACTTTGCTGATTCATTTTTGACTCCTTCTCCAAGATCACTCATACATATGTTAAGCATCACAGACCCTGTATGTCCCCTTGGGTAGCCTTTTCTCTGGTTTAAATTCTAACTACCATTTCCCTGTTTCCTTACAACTGTGAGTTCAAAAGGACTTTCTTCTTATCTCGCTGTGATTTAATTTCCTTAAGAGCTTTCAATGAAGCAACTTCTTGAAAGCTTTTTGAAAACCCAAGTATATTTCATTGATTACAACATCTTCGTACACCTGCTTTTTGAGTAAAAAGAAATATGAAGCAAGACTACCCTTTCCTTAGGGAAACAGTCCCCAGTATACTTTGTTTATACACATACCTCCTCATTCTATTCTTTATGACATTGATCTGTCTCGTATGAAGGTCAGCCTTCCCGGGCTATCATTCTTTGATCTCTCCTAGGAGATTTTTATGAGATTGTGTCACATTTGCTACCTCTTGGTATGGAGGCTGACTTAAATGATAAGCTGTACACTGCAGCAATTTCACATCTGAGTTCTTTTAGAGCTCTTGAGTGAATACCATCTGTTCCTGGCAGTTTGTCACTATTTAGCTTGTTCTAAATCCTCCTCTATTGACAAACCAGTCAGAGATGATTCCTCGGTCTCCCCTCCTGTAAAGAATGAGTCTGCTATGGAAACCTCAGGTTCAGGCCTTGCGAGGCCTTGCTTTCCTGGAATCCTTCTTTTATATTCTGCTAAGGTGATCCTTTCTATGTTGTGATTGCCAGTTAGCTTCACTGGGTATGTCTACACTGGCAGGGAGTTCAGACCAATCTATACATACACATATACGTATACGTATACATATACAATACAGCTGCTGCTGAGGACCTGCTACTCCACTATCCATATTTCACAAGACTTTATACATATGTATGTATGTGTGTGCCTATATATGCATGTATGTATTTTATATATATATATACACACAGTGCCTACTTCTCAGCTAGTTCCATGGACTGAACACCTACCTGGCATTTATTAGGTGCACTCCCTTCCAGTTTAGTTCCATTTGAAAGTAATCTAGTTCACACACTCCAAGATTGCTGCTCAGCCTGGAACAAAGGATGGTGAAACCAGTTCATATTCACAAAAATTTCTCCATGGGGTATGTAGCTGATGTCATACATTGACTCAAACAGGGAAAGTTACTTCTGGTGATAAATTAAACAAAAGGAGAGAGAGTGGCAGAGGGAGAGGTGGGGGGAAAGGGAAAGTGATAACTCTACTAAGTGGATGTCTGGGAAAGAAAATGATGAGGGAGTCACAAGGCAAACATACTCCCTGGGCATCCTCTCTAATGCAGCAGGGTCCCCAGTAACGCTTTGGCTATGGTAAATATGTAGTTTTTGTCAGGACTTACTCAGGCTTCCTACCATTTGGGGTGGGTTTTTTGTTTGGTTTTTTTTTTTTGTTTTTTTTGTTTGTTTTGGTTTGGTTTTTTTTTTTTTTTTTTTTTTTCTGCTTATAATGGTATCAGCACTGATTGGAACACATTTTTATCAGGGACAGTTTCATGCTAACTGGGTGTTAAGCTTTGTGCATGCATCTTGTTGGGTAATGTAAATTAAATGTAAACCATAATGCTGAAGCTACAACCCAAAGGGTAGAAAATAGGAGAAAGAGCTGATTCTCATGTGAGTGCCAGTTGCTTCCCCTGAGAACTAGCCATAGGAATAATATTGGGATTTATAAGCCAAAGGCTGTAGCAATAACAGCATGAGATCCACAGGGAAAAATACTACCCAGAAGCACTGGAAAACAGTGCCACAACACCTTGGCTAGAAGAGTAAAGAGATGCAGGGGAAAGGCAAGCTACTGAGCTGCAACCACAAGGCCATGAAGCAGTACAGCAGCACTGAAGGCACTGCGCCCACTGGGAATGGGAATGGTACAGAGGAACTGCACTCTTGATCCAAACTGCAACCTACCAAGGCATGTCCAGCATTTCTGTCTCTAGGCAACATCCCGACCCTATTGTTTCTGAAAAAAGCGTTGCAATGGAAAAATAATTTGAAACAAGACACACTAATTTTTAACTTGACATAATTAGCAGTATTTTTATTTTTCCCACTTAGAAATTAATTGGTTTTTTATCAATGTCTTTTTACTCCTCCTAGCTTTTCACTTTTCTAATGAACATTGTTGCTTTATATTATTTTGAAATCTTTTTCTTATTTCTGACATATATTTTTTATTTTTAGTAATAATTTTGTATATACATATTCTGTCTTTTGATCAAATACTTTTAATGCCCTTTTAACTTAGCTTTGTTTGTCTGAATTTTCCCTTTTAGAAGGTAAAGATGCATTGCTGCCCCAGGTTTCTTTCCTTTACAAGTTGGAGTACATATAATACGAGGCGACATATGGTGTAGTAGTGAGTTGTATTCAGAAAGACATATACAGAGGTACAATTAGTTTCCAGCTCCCATTTGAAAGTCAGTGATAACTGGCTGCTTCTAGCTGCTTCCTTCCCCCCACCCCCCCCCAGCTTTGGGAATCACCTACCTTGTGTTTAAGCAGCATGACACACAACCTGTGAAGCATATTATAGTCCTTCCTACCTAGACATAGGGCTAAATTAAATCACTTGGTTTCTGCTGACTGTTTTGTAATCTAATTTGCCATAAATCACACAAAGTATTTTCAGATCTGTGAGATATATTTTCCAAACAGAAAATTAGTTTATTTGTAATCACTGGGAATGAAATAGTGTGTGCTCAGAAAAGCTATTCAGAAAGAGTAATTCTTTTAAATTTTAATTATTTTCCTATAATTTTTGAAACAGAAACTAACTCATAAGGACTCAAATAAAAAAGGCCATTTCATACTTGAAAGGCTCCAAAATGTGATAGTGTCTGTTTCTGTGCCCATAAAACAGTTTAGGGTAGTGCATATCTGACATATGCATCTTTCTTGGTATCTCCCTTGGGTTTTCTGACATTAAAGGACACAGTGCCTGGTACACTTTTCACCAGCTGGAATTACTTACTGCTAATAAAGAGATGCCAAGGAAATATAGTAGTGTTCTTTAAATAAATTTGCTGAAAAGATAGAAAATAAAATGTAAGTAATGGATTTTTCTCCATTTGATGCATTCACTGCATTATATATTCATTTCTGCCTTATTTGTATGCTATTTCTATCAGACTGATAAGTAAGTTAAGTAAGAAAGCAAGAAAGACCCTTGATTTTCACTGAATAGTTTACAGACTTACTAACAAAGCAGAAGAAATGTGATAAACCTCCAAGGAAATTAGTCATCTTTTCTTTCTTCCTTTTCTTTTTCAGTTAGCCAATGCTGGTCTTCAATTGCTTGTCAATTTTTGTATTTATAAAGCAGCACAGGAGCAAACCATGAAGGCAGCACATGTTGACCCAACTGAAAGTGCTATGTGTCCTTGAAAGCTTTTTTTTTTTGCTTAGGTAATTGAAAAAAGTAGTGCAGTTGTCCACAGAGGGGATGGATGTGGCTTTGTTGGTGTATTCCAACACAGCAGAGACAGCAAAGCTCTTTCTCTGCCTCTCAGCTACTGAAAGTTCCTTGACCTTTTTTGGTCAGTAACATTTTACAGAATGATGATGACTAGATGTTAGATTGGCATTTCATTTAGCTGAGGACTGACAAAATTATTTGAATCTAGACCACTATAAAAATATCAATATAACTTTGCTTAAAGGTATCTGTTATAATCTTTGAGGAAGTAGAATTCTTATTTTCTGAATTTTTCCCACTTTACCTACTGACCCTACTCAGTGTTGTTACATTTGGCCTGGAGAGCTGTGTATCATATTTTACACATAAGTTCCTCCACTATTTCTTAGTGATGGTTCTAATTATGCTAGGCAAGATAGTAAATTAGTAGAACACCAGAACTAAAACAGGCAAGTTAATAAATTCAAGGATGTATTTACATTCTTTCAGTAAAAAAATAACCTTAAAGAATTCCAATGATAAAATATGATAGACATAATGACTGTTCACTGTTGCTGTTTTATACTTTTTTGCTCACTGTCATATCTCAGTACTATTTTGCATTTTTTACTCCTATGTGTTGTCTATTGTTTCCAGTAGCGACTGAACAAACATCAAGTCAATCAAAATTGATGGAAACTGATATATTTATTCAAATTCAGGTGTCTCAACGTTAAGGATGGTTTGAAAATCTCTTTGTAATTGCAATGATGTGTAGCTAGCACAGTATCATCTGCAATAGAAATGTAGCATTAATAAAATAAATTAATATTCTACATGGTATATCCTACGAGTGAGCTTCAGAGCATAATGGTGTCTGTATTACCTTATTCACAGTCTTTTTACACTGTTAGTTTGGTGGGAAATGTCACAAAAGGAAACTGTTAGGATTTTCAGCATTTCTAGCATTAGGCTGAAATTCTGTGCTAACAGATTTTCTTTCCTTGTGAATGTCATGAAAGGAGAAAAAGCTGGGAAGGGCAAGGAAGTATGTGTGTGTTGGGGGAAAATTTGTGAGTCAGTCTACAGTTTTCAGAAAGGCTTTCACTCAATTTGAATTTTAATTGAATGTCTGAGGATTTTCTAGGATCAAATTGCCTCTTTAAGAAATAACATTTTTAAAACAAAGCAACACAATGTATGTTAAAAAATGTACTTGAAATAATGTTGACGAGCTCAAAAGAGGTGAACTGCAAAGTTTCAGACCCCATTGCTAGCTTTTAGACCCTTGGGAAGAGCTGCAAAGGTTTTCAGGAGAAGCAACAAAGCAGGCCATAAACTCTGAGAGATATGGGCCCCAAAAAGAACTTGTGCACCAACATGTGATATCCACTAAGCTTTTTGATCTGTGCATTTTGAAAACTGATGGCATCTGAAACTGGATAGGAAAAAGTTACATGCATTTATGTTATCAGGTGTGATTTCCAAGCAACAGGTGACAATGCTATATCCAAATGAAAAATAGATAATTTTAATCTCTAACCTACAGACTGTGAGGCATTTTCACTGCACAGCTTCAGCAGGTATCTAGGGAAGTTATAAGCTCATAAACATTCTCTGTACCTGGGCTCTGTACCTCTTCGATTGTTATAAAAGGCTCTAACTGGGTAAACAGATACCTTAAGGTGTTACCACAGCTGAATTTTACCCTCGGAGAATGAACTTGAGCTGCATCCAGAATGGAAAGCTGTGGTTCTCAAGATAAGTTAGTGGGATTTGCACCCTATTTATACTCTGAGATTGTTGAAAGTAAGTCTCTCATTACAGTTTCTCACTAGAAATCTTCTCAGGTTAATTTTGTGTCATAGGACATTTTACTTTTGCTCCTTCAGGCTTAGTAATTCATTCTTACTGAAAAAATAGTGTCTTTCTTCTTCAGGCTATTAAGACATAATAAGATTACTAGACATCTGGTATCTAAGAGTTGATTGTGAATTGTCCATCTCAGAACCTAGAGCATGTGAACACATATTCTCACTGCTACAACTCAAAGAGTTTTTGCCATTTTTACCTTTCCATTCAGAGAACTCAGCTGTAACTAAAATGCCATAACTATAAGTTGACAAGCATTTTTATTCTTATTTAAATGCTACTGAAAAAGATTCCAAGTTTGAAGATTGCTTTAAAAAGGGGAAAATGCACATTCTTAGAGGTATACCAGCCCTCTTGCACTAAAACCTGTTAAGACACAGACATTCATTTTATGGTTGAGCTCATGCATAAGTCATAGAAGAGTGCAAATCCTTTGCTTTTATACCATTTAAATAGTTTATAAATCCTTTGGAAAATGGAACATATTTTACTCAATGCTTTTTGCTCTTATTTACTAAGAAACCTTTGCTTTGGATTCTTCTTCTCTAATGACTGCTTATGTTATTTGATTGACACTTTCTTACTCTCAGGATTTTAGAAAGATGCTGCTGTTTTCTTCTTGTAAGTGCATAAATTATGATAGTATGTTTTTTTTTAAAATGTGATTATAAATAAATATGGCATTAGAATTATGTTTAAGGATGAACAGTAAAAGGATCTACAAAGATCTGTTTTCTCCCTTGCATTTACAATTAAAATTTACCAGTTTCGTATGCTATCACACCTTTCTTCCTCACTTTGTCATACATAAAGTTTGAGATTACTGTACATTTTTATTTTCACTAAGGGGAAATGACAGTACCAGAAGACTGCATTTCCAAAATGTACGTCTACCAAAACCCCAATAAAAATTGGTGCTTTGAGTATACAGTAAGCTCAGCAGACAAAAGGTTTCTCTATTGGGGCACATCTGGAATAAGTTATCCCTGTATTACACAGCTTTAGTGTTAGACACATGAATCTTGATATATATCACTCTAACAAGAAATCCTGGTTTTTAATCAGCTAGGACTTTGAAGATTTGCATTAGAAAATACACTTTCTTTCCATAAAAGCATACTATTTACAGACCTTTGTACTGAACTAAAGTTTCTGCCCTATTGCCTCCAAATGGGCCCTTTGCCATAGCAACATCCCCACATGAAGCAGTTGGGCCAAAACCACTTCCTGGAAGTAAAATAGAGAATTACATTAATTTGGTGTCCACAAAATTTACCACAAAAATGATGTTTCACAATATTAATGTCTGATCTATTCTCAAAAATTTAGTAGCATGGCATTCTGCTCTCACCTTTCCAGGTTTTATAAGTGACTGGTTAGCTATTTCATTCATTTTATTGTTGATGGTCTTACTAATTTAAGGAAGAAGCTGTAGCTGCTAGCCAAAAGGTAAGCTGCTGAAAGGTTAAGGAAATAAAGCACATTATTTCTGGTAAAGAAAATGACTTACCTGTAATTGTTGTTCAGTGAAGAAATGAAACATTCAAGCATCTGTTCCTTAATGTTCTTTCTTGACAGTGACCTGATGTCTCAATGTTAGATAAAAGAAAACACTGGGCAGATTTTCTAATAGCTTTTGTCTCTTTGCTTAATCCAAGTGGCCTTTCAAAGTGTAGCCTGTGAAAGGAGTCTTGTGGGTCTGAGGGAACAGTTAGGAATAATCCAGTGATTAAGGAGAGAGGAATGTATGATTAGCATGCAGCTTTGGCATTTATACTTTCATCTTTATAACATTTAGGACTTAGGTTTGCCTGGCAGTATGCTGATAAACACCTGGTCCTGAGAGATCAGCAGCATTCTTTTTTTCCTCTTTTTTATTTCCCTGCCGCCCCCCCCCCCCCCCCCTTTTTTTTTTTTTTTTTTGTCTGGTGCAATTCCTTTTCTGGCCATCTGATGGTCTGGAGTATAGGAACCAAAGTCAGTTTTCCATTCACTGCAATTCAGCGAGGTTTGGGTGAACTCCAGGTGGTCCTGAAGTTAGACTTCTGTGTTTAATATCTCTTCACAGTCCCCTGAGTTATTCTTCAATCCTTTCTGCAACCTGAGAATGGGCAGTTTAGAAATAGGTGGGGCTTGCAGTCCTTGATAACCTCCAAGTCTTGTACCTTGTGTAAATTTTGCACCTGAAAGGAAGGCAGTTTTATGTGTAAAAATAGTAAGTGATCTAAGAGGCAAATTTCATTCGTTGATGCACAGTTGGCATCACATTTAATGCAAAATCATCTGTGTAGTGTGAGCACTGGGAGCGAAATGAGAAAAAGTTCTGAGTAGTTTGTGTATTCAAGTAAATCACACAGCCTGATACATCTGCTGGCACGGCCAAGGTATTAATGGGAATTTCACCACAGTCTAGAAAAGGATACGCAGCATTTATTTTATCCTGTACTTTGTTATGACCCTGTTCCTTTAACAATCTGTGGACTACCTAACTCCCGCTCTGAGAGTAAAATTATGGCATATCTTCTCTCCTGACTCACTAGAGTTGTTTGTTGGAATGGGATTAAGCTAGTGTTTGCTTTCAGAGCAGGTTATATTCAAATGCTCCTAGTGCTGGCTTTAAACCTTGCTTGGGGGCTGTCCTTTGATCTCTATCCTGTATGAACCAATTCAGCCTGTGGCCTGTAGTGACTTATTATGGAAACAGATAATGCAAGATTTGGGTACTTATTCTATAGTTGCATAAATCTCTGGTGTTTCTACAATTTATCATTTGACATAAGGAAAGAGTTTGCCTCACAGGTGGGGAAACCTGTGAGACCGCATAAATTTTCAGTCTTGTGTCATAAACACTGTAAAACAGTATATTCAGTTTAATTTAGTAAAAAATTATTCAAAATACAAATATGAACACATTTGACTGCAGGAGAACTGCCTCTTTTAGGGTGACATGCACTAGCTCTTAAAGGTAGGCATGTAGTTGCACTGTGGGAGATGGACAGCTGCTGTGAGGACCAGATTTGTCAGTGACACAGATCAGTCACTGTTGTGAATCACTTTTGAAAAATCAAAAATCCTAGATGGCTTAAACATTAAAAAAAAAAATTTTTTTTTATGTTCATTTTTTAGGTTCATTAAGGAGAAAGTCACAGGTCACCCTTCTTTGTGGCTAGACCCAAAACAGTTGTTTATACTATTTATATTGTTTATCTTAAAATTGTCTAGTAGAAGCAGTCTGGCATGATGTCCAATACCAGTCTGGGAAGCTCCAAGCAAATACCCTGTGTATGTGATTTTTGCATTCTACTTTAGATATTAATTTTCTAGTAATTTCTTAATCACTGTGGTTAACACAGGAGAGTGTAATTATTATTGGCAGCACAGATCACTTTAAACAAAATTACATCCCTACTTATTACCATATTACCGTAGTTACACTATTATTACAGAATCATCTTTACTTAATTACTAACCAAAAGCAATTATGCCAAATTATTTGAACATTTTAATTTAGTGAAAATATCTTACTTCCCTTTATGAACAACAAAATGTCATCATCACCATGTAATAGGATAACTTGCATATGTCAATGTGCTCTTGATGTAGTTCATAAAAATTCCTTAGGCCAGAATGTTCCATCCTGTGTTCCTGCAAAACTAAATGACCAGAGTAAGGTTAATCTGAAAAAAAAAAAAAAAAAAATAAAATCTGATTCTCTTGGCTGGCTGTTAAATCTGCACTTTATGTCATACTATAGTGATGATTACAGCAATGCGTAATACTTAGTATGTCCTTAGTATGAGCTTAGTATGTAGCTTTGGCTAAGTTTTTCTTGAAGCCAGGCTAAAGACTGCAAACATTCTCTGTAGTCCTGGAGATGCACAATGTTTTGAGGTGTTTAACATCTGGGCTTTTTATACGGGATTTATCTCTAATTGCTGTACACTGCTATTTAACATGTGAAACAAATCCCAATTTCAGTTCTGTAGTGGTAAGGGTCATTTCATGAGTACCTATACATTTTGCCTATAGAAAAGGAAAAAAGTTATTTTATGCTACATTATATTATTTCAGTTTATCTAATTTTTGTTGATGTCCTAAGAATAGAACAGGATATGGTCGCGCAGCTGTAGTCAATATACAATAGTTACAAATATACAAATAGAGCTTGTTCAAAAATTTCTAAATGTTGAACTGGAAGTAGATAAGAAAAAACTGTTTTAACTTTGGGATTAAGGGAAAAGTTTAGAGAAAGCTAGGAAATGAGTTACAAAAATAACTGTATGTAAAGAAAGGCTTAAAAAGCAATTGTGGGTTCCATATGCAGGTTCACAAGCTGCACACTTGCAGGTGTTCAGGCTTGCCACGTTGCATAACTTTACAATATTTATTCCCAGGGAAAAAGATGGAGTGGATTCAGGAGAACAATCCAGTAAAGCCAAAAAAGAGATCTAGGAGATAAAATGTCTTCTTCAATGGAAATGAAAAAGACATTTAAGCACATCTAGCTCAGAAGTGGGGAAATTTCTAAAGTATAAATGCAACTGTTTTGTAGTTCATGATAGAAGTAAGGAACTGTTACAGGTTATTTCATCTGAGCTACAAGCTCTAACCCAATAGCGAATAGAATCAAGATTGCTGTCAAACATATTTTGAGGCTGTGATCCTATGGTTTTTAATCCCTCCTGAGTACTCAGCAAGTCAGGGAAATGACAGGTAATACAGCTGAACTGTTCATACACAGTTGATTCATACTTGGCAGATGGGTCCCCAGAACAGCAGTCCTACTGCATCTAAGCAAATTGTCTTCAATTACATGTTTTTCCTTGGTGTGGTCAGGGTATATGAGATGTGTTGCATGTGCCTGCATAGACTTCAATTGTGCAATTCAGTTATTTTAACCTGTGTTGCCAGCAATTTGTGAATCTGAAGTAGGTAGTACTTGGTAGATCTCCCACCAAAGTCAATGAGACTGGCAGTTCTTCATGAGGAAGGGAGGATCATTCACTTCTTAGGGTTTTTGTTGTTGTTGTTTTGTTTGGTGGGTTGTTGTTTTGTTTTTTTTTTGGGGGGGGGGTGGTTAAGTCAAAAAAAGCAGCATTTCTAATCTGCAATAATTGCTGTGAAGTATTTAAACATTCTTTCACTGCAGCTGTCTAATTGACAGGCAGTCTGAATATAGAATGATTGACATTCTTTAAGGTAAACACGCAGACTTAGGCAAAAGCAAGCACTGCTTTGAGATAGTGATATAACATCCAGCACTGATGCTGTATTGCATGTTATCATTTACAGGCTTACAAGTAATTTGACTGAAAACAAGGACTTCTCTAAATAAGAATATGTAAGATATCCTTGTAGGCAGTTATGGCTTCTCTGAAAGATGTCTTTCTAGACTTTTGTGTGCCAATATTAATGGGGGCAAAGAGATGGAATAAATAAAGAAAGTGGATAGGGCAAACTGGTCAGAGAGAAACAAGACAGACGACACTAGTTTTGAGAGATGTTTCATCCAAATTTTAGTTATGGAAAATAATTCTTAAAATAATTACATGGCTTTCCAAAGAGAAACTACGTTTCTGCTACTTTATTTTTGCTTTTAGCTTTCATTACATTGTTAGTTATTTATTTCAATAAAAGATTTCTGTCACCACCACCCTTAATTCAGCATACCACAAATCTATGTCTGTCTGTCTACAATTTGAGTTAGTGTTACTATCTTAGAATACTTGTGTTGAAAACAATGCTTCAGGAAAATCTGGCTGGAAATGTTGTCCACGTTCTGTGCCTAGTTTACTTTTGAAGGTGAGCATCATTTAAAGCCAGACTGCAAAGTTCATTTTGATCCTTAAGCATGGGGGTTTTATGCCAGTTAAAGCAAAAAGAGAAAAAAAATAATATTTCTACCTCTGCTGCCATGTAACCTAGTGAACAGATACGATGTTTCACTCCTCCAAAGCTGTGTAAGGGCCATGCTGCTTTTTCCAAGAGTATCGGAAACACCTTTGGAGTGATCAGCTGTACTGATCATAGTATTTAGGGCCCTTCAGAATAACTGGGTTGTTAGATTTTGTACTATGCTGAAGACCCCTTCTTGAAGGCACGGACCTAGTATCTCTTAAATGCCTCTATATGTTTTTCCAGTACACTTTGCTTGAACATCACACACACAAGGAAGGTCCTGAGATTAAATTAACTCTGTGGACATCAGAGGAAGAGAAAATACTTGATGGTTAAGTGTGAAAAGAAGTCTTTTAGCCTTAATCTGGTCATCCTACAGCTGCACTTAAGGCAATTATACATAATGTCTCAGTCTATTTCTAATTATATCTATTGTAACATGCTATTTATGCTTATAACTGCTGTGTCATCGGATTATTCATTGGTTTCTCCTCAAAGACACTTAGTTTTCCTTCTACAGTGTTTTCAGCCACTAAGAAGCTACCAGTGTCTATAAACAGACAAAATTAATCATTTCCATGTAATTTTCCTTGCCATTGTTGGTGCATAATTTTGTCATTGTACTGGCCCACTTTATTCATTCTTTGCAATGTTAGGGCCTACAGATTCAGCACCAAAAATAGCTCCTCATGAAGAGCCTCCTTTCCAACTTTCTTTATTCACTTCTTCTTTCAAGCCACTGTTTAAATATGTTTAACAGTCCTGATCCCCCAAATCAGTGTACTATTAAATTATTTCCATTCTGAGAATTACTCATGAGAAATCTTGTGAAACTGTTTTTGAAGCAGGATACTCTGCACTCTGAGAAAAAGCAGTGTTGCTGAATTCATAGTCTTTAATTTTATTCACTTTAACTGTTTGCAATATTAATAAGCTAGTGATTTTTCAGACTGTAATATTTTTGTAAGGAACTTCTATCAATAGCTTTAAAAATGCCTGAATAAATTGTAGCTACCTGGTTTACCTTAGACCTTTTATTCTTAAATCTTTAATTACTTACAAAGGTGAAATGCTAAAGCCAGAACTGAGATTTGTAATTTGTTTCTTATAGGCTAGACATCCACACAATAGTCTTATCTTACCTAGTGGCAACAAAACTATGTTTTTAAACATGAATAATTGCCTGGGTAATAGCCAGGAAAGTCCTTTTTATATCTAAACAAGCATTGCACATAGGGGAATTGGAACAATAGCTGAATACTGATTATGCTGTTCCTGAATTTTCCCACAATTTTGATACCTGGAAATAAAAGCATAGTTCTTCTAGACTCACTAAGCTATAATAACATTAGTGTAACTTTTAAAACACTCAGTTTCCTTCCTTCACATAATTTAAAAACATTGTTCTAGGTAAATATTACCTGATTAAAATAGTAGCTCTACTTTAAAATGTATGTGTTTTATATTTCCTGTATATTTGGTATAAAATACTATTTTCTCACTGCTTTAACTGATATTACATAGGTATTATATTAAAGCGTACGAGAGTTTAAGGATACACATTATTTGTAGTTTATGTGTTACATAGAACTACTTCTGGTGCCTAATAGAAAGTCAATGGAAATTTATTTAAAATATTACCCTGACATTCGGAACTTTATACAGTTGAAAA
Organism: Falco naumanni; assembly: GCF_017639655.2. Classification (NCBI taxonomy): domain Eukaryota; kingdom Metazoa; phylum Chordata; class Aves; order Falconiformes; family Falconidae; genus Falco; species Falco naumanni. The sequence goes on from NC_054056.1 coordinate 88,099,299, forward strand.
CAAGCTGTGGCCATGGATTTTCATGTATTCTGTTATTGACTTTCTCAAAATTAATGAACAAGCAATATACTTTAGAGCAATGATGAACATCCTGTTCATGATGCATGATTCATTCTTGCAAAGTAATACTTAATGTAAATTGCAAGCACACATGCTAATGACAGCCAAGGCCTAAAAATGCAAAAATTAATTGTATCTGAGTGATAGAGCAAAGGTAAACAGAACATTTTCAATACTATCATTTGCTTATGCCATTGAATTTTTAGACCTAAGTAAATCTTCACAATTGGAAGGATACTCTATTGGATGAGGTAGGTACTGGATATGAGAAGGCTATCGTATTGTGTACTTGCTGTAACATACAGCCATAAAAATCAAGGCATTACTATTTGTTAATTCCTTAGGGACACTCAAAAGCTTTTCCATAGGCCTTAGTTCTTTAAAGACAGAAAATTTTGGTGTCTGGAACATGTTTCAGCCTACGTTGTTCTGTATAAGTTTGGTTACAGAATTGACACCACCAGATAGATATTTTTTTTAAAAAAAATTTTGCTCAGGTTCTCTGACCAGAACTCATTCCTTATCTTTCCCAGCATTCTTTAATCTACCTTTTTCCTGGGACTAATCTCATTTATTTACAGAATAACTATTTGACTAACACCAGCCTTGTTTGCTGATGCTCTTACTGTTTCCTGAAACTAAAAAGCCCATATTAGGTAACTGCAGATTCTTAATTCCAAACCTCATAAGTATTATAGAAGATGCACCATCATTTTATAGGTGGTAAAGCCACTCACTCATTCCCCTACCCAGCTGGATGGGGGAGAGAATTGGAAGGGTAAAACTGAGAAAACTTGTGTGTTGAGATAATGACAGTTTAATAATTAAAAAAAAAAAAAAAAGGCAGAAATCAAAACCAAAATCAGTAACAAAAAAAAAAAGGAAAAGAAACAAACGCATCAAAATGAAGTGATGCAACCTTCCTCTGCCCCGCAACTGCTCACCACCAATTGACTGATGCCTAGCCAGTCCCCAAGCAATGACAGCCCCAGCCAACATCCCTTCTCCCCAAAATTTTATTGCTCATCACGATGTCTCATGGTGTAGGTCACCTTGGGGTCACCTGTCCCAGCTGTGCCCTCTCTGACTTGTGCGCATCATCCTGCTCACTGACGGGACAGCATGTGAAACCGAAAAGGCCTTCATGCTGATGTGTAAGTGCTGCTCAAAAATAGCTTAAACACCCCTGTGCTATCAATCTGTCATCATCTTGGCATTTGCCCTTAAGATATTTGTATACACTGGTAAGATCCCCTCTTGGTCTTCTCCAGGTTAAACAGGCCCAGGTCTCTCAGCCTTTCCCCATAAGGGAGATGCTCCAGTCACCTAACCATCTTTGTAGCCCTGCACTGGACCCTCTCCAGTAATTCCCTGTCTCTCTTGAACTGGGGAGCCCAGCACTGGGCACAGCACTCCAGATGCAGCCTCACCAGGGCAGAGCAGAGGGGGAGGATCACCTCCCTCAACCTGATGGCCACGCTACTCCCAATGCCCCCCAGGATCCCATTGGCCTTCTGGGTCACAGGGACACACTGCTGGCTCATGGTCACCTTGTTGTCCACCAGCACTCCCAGGTCCTTCTCTGCAGAGCTGCCTTCCAGCAGGTCAGCCCCAGCCTGTGCTGGTGCATGGGGTTGTTCCTCCCCAGGTGCAGGACCCTCCACTTGCCTCTGTTGAACTTCATGAAGTTCCTCTCCGCCCAACCCTCCAGCCTGCCCAGGTCCCGCTGAATGGCAGCGCAGCCTGCTGGTGTGTCAGCCACTCCTCCCAGTTCCGTACCACCAGCAACCATGCTGAGGGTGCACTCTGGCCCTTCATCCAGGGCACTGATGGGTGAGTTGAACAGGACTGGACCCAGCACTGACCTTGGGGACCACCGCTGGCTACAGGCCTCCAGCTGGGCTCTGCACCACTGATCACAACCCTCTGAGCTCTGCCATTCAGCCAGGTCTCAATCCACCTCACTGCCCGCTCATTTAGTGCACAGTTCCTGAGCTACCTATGAGGATGTTACAGGAGACAGTGTCAAATGCCTTGCTGAGGTCAGGGTAGACAACACCCACTGCTCTTCCCTCATCTACCCAGCCAGTCGTTCCGTTACAGAAGGCCATTAGCTTGGTAAGGCATGACTTCTGCTTGGTGAATCCATGTTAACTACTACTGATAACCTTTACCTCCACATGCTTTGAGATGACCTCCAGAATGAGGTGTTCCATCACCTTTCCAGGGATGGAGGTGAGGCTGACTGGCCTGTAGTTTCCTTCTTGCCTTTTTTGAAGATGGGAGTAACATTGGCTTTTCTCCAGTTCTCCGGCACCTCTCCTGTGCTCCATGACCTTTCAAAGATGATGGAGACTGGCTTAGCAATAACATCTACCAGCTCCCTCAGCACTCGGGAGTGCACCCCGTCAGGGCCCATGGACTTGAGGGTGTCAGGTTTCCTTCAGTGATCTCTAACCACATCCTCCTTGACCAAGGGAAAGTCTTCCTTTCTCCAGACCTCCTCTCTTGCCTCCAGAGTCTGGGAGACCTGAGGGCTGGCCTTGGCAGTGAAGACTGAAGCAATGGTGGCATTTAGTAACTCTGCCTTCTCTGCATCCTTCCTCACCAGGGCACCCACCTCGTTCAGCAGTGGGCCCATGTTTTCCCTCGTCTTCCTTTTGGTACTGATGTACTTGAAGAAGCCCTTCCTTTTGTCCTTGACATGCATTGCAAGATTTAATTCCAATGGGATCTTAACCTTCTTTGTCACTTCCTTGCATGTTCTGACAACATTCTTAATATTCCTCCTAAGTGGCCTGTCTTCCACATCCTGTAAACTTCCTTCTTCGGTTTGAGTTTCGCCAGAAGCTCCTTGCTTATCCATGCAGGCCTCCTGCCCTCATTGCTTGATTTATTACTCATGGGGATGTACCTATCTTGAGTTTTGAGGAAGTGATGCTTGAATTGATGCTTGAATACTAACCAGCTCCCTTGGACCCCTCTACCTTCCAGAATCCTATCCCATGGGATTCCTCTGAGTAGGTCCTTGAAGAAGCCAAATTTAGCTCAGCTCTCCTGATGTCCAAGGTTGCAATCCTGCTTGTTACTCTGCCTTTTCCATGCAGGATCCTGAACTCCACCATCTCATGGTCACTGCAGCCAAGGCAGCCCCCAACCTTCACATCCCCAACCAGTCCTTCTTTCTTTGTTAATAACAAGGTCCCACAGCACACCTCACCTTGTTGGGTCCTCCACTATCTGCATCAAAAAAGTTATCATCAGTGCTCTGCAGGAGCCTCCTGGACTATATGAGCCTATCTGTGTTGTCTTTCTAGCAGATATCAGGGAGGCTGAAGTCCCCCATGAGAACCAGGGCCTGTGATCATGAGGCTCTCTCCAATTACCTGTAGAAGGCCTCATCGACTTCCTCTCACTCATCAGGTGGTCTGCATTAAACACTCACAACAATGTCTCCCATGTTGGTCTGTCCCTTAATCTTTACCCATAAGCTCTTTACTCATTCTTTATTTTCTTTGATTTCAATAAATAATCATTGGAACATACAGTGTGATTTTCTAACTATATAGGAAGAAATATAGGCAGATGGGTAGAAAAACTGTAATATGATGAATATCTATGTTCAGTATATTTCAAATAAAATAAAATAGTTATGTGGGAAAACACATTTTAACTGACCACTTTTTTCTCAACCCATTAAAGACTTAATACTTTTCTGAGTATTCAGAAATTGGGACAGAAATCCAATATTTATGCCACAGATGAAGGAAGGAAGGAAGAGGTTTTCAGATTTGTCTTTGTAACTTCACAGTATGGCTAATAGTTTCAGTCAGAAATAGATATTTTCACTTGCAAAAAGCTGATACAGATGCAAGTTTAGTTTCACAATAACTTTTTAATGGGAAAATTGTGATAAAAAAATACTTTTATATTCTAAATTAAAGAGCACTTTAAGATCAATATTATTAAGTGTGCTTTTTAGCTACAATTTCCCTTTAGGTTACCAGATAATGTCTTGGGTTTTTTAAAGGAGAAAAGAGTAAAGAGCCATTAGAAAGTAAAAGAAGCAGAGACAGGAGAGAAATTTCTATTTAACGGGCAGAGGAGACATTAGTCAATAAGTACTAACACATGCAAAACCACATACTTTATGCTTGAATTCCCTAACAAAGGCAAAGTAACTAAACATTATTGCAACAGTCCACTGCTTTGTTGTTGCTGCTGGGAGTTAAATAATAATGAAAACAAATGGGTTCCTTTTTCTGTAAAGAGCCTTGATAATCTCTCTCATGGTAGACACTTAAAACATTCATTTTGAATTCTATAACCTGTGTTATACAATCTTCTCTCAAACAAATGCCTGAGATCCTGCTCGATAGCATTAAAAACACCTGAAAGAGCTTTTCAGTTTAAATACCTATTTTTATTTTTTTTTTTACTTCCTGGGACATGAAATATTTGTGGCTTAAAAGCACAAAAGTTTATTTCGATCATTTTTTAAAGAGGAGCATCGTTCTTTGGAGAATCTGGAAACTGCCCAAGGAGAGACTATATGATCAGTTTTGCAGTTTATCACTGTGGAATCGCTTTAGCTGAGTGTTTCACAAAGACTAAAGCTGGCAAATCCATTAGTGAATGAAGTGACTACAAACACGAAGTTAATACTGCAAGAATGACCAGTAATTAAAACATTAGGTTTGATAGAGCAACTTTGAGATACTTTGATTACTATGCTAAATAAGCAAGCTCTGTGGCTTGTGTAACATAAGCAGGTTTGACAGTAAGTTTTGCAAAAGGCATAAATAACTGCACATATGTTTGTGACCACCACAAAAGTTGAAGTAATATTTCTTTGAAGTTGCAGTTGATTTCAGTAGAATAAATGGACTTATTAGACATCATTGTGATTAATAGTGACAAATTAAAATAAATCCGAAGTCCCCAAATGGTATATGTATTCATACGTGTTAATAATGCATTTTGCAAACCTATTCAAAGAACAGCCAAAGAGTATAAGATAGCATACAAAATGATGAAACGTATTCCTGACATAAATGTAGCAATATGGCTATCACTGAAACTTTATAATGAGGTTACAAAACAATAATACCTTGATTTTACAGGTGCTGAAACAGTTACATTTTGTCTCTTTTGTGTATGATGTAATCAGTTAGAATGATACCTCTGTAAAAAAAACGTATTATTCTCCTTCCAAAGCCAGAACTAAAGATGCTATCAAAGGTAGATTTTATATTCTTTAAGGGAAAAAAATGAATCATCATATATAAGAATTCTGGAAAAGAATGTCTTAGCAGTGTAGGTTAGACATAAAATTTAACTTCTAACTCTGTTAGACTAATAATACAGATTTGCAAAGGTCCTTATTGTTCTTGTTCAGGGAATGTCCTCTCAGAGAATTTTTAATTCAGAAGATCAGTCAAAGACTAACAATAGGAAGTACTGCTCAGATTTCTGAATTCTGACAAGTGAAGTTTGGTGACTCACTGCTGGAGCCTCAGCTTGATAATTTTCTTTTCCTGTTCTATTTTGTGACACTGTTTCTACTCACAATTATGCTATAAAAAGGATTTTTATTTTTCCTCTAGAAATTTTCCTGCTAGTTTCAATGAAATTTGGAAGAGCTATCCTGATTTATTTAATGAGATAATAATGTGTTATTAAATCACTGCAGATTAGATTGTTAGGTGGTGTGTTTATTTTTTACAAATAATGTATTTTCTTCTAAAATCATCTAAAGGTTTCACCACACCTACAATATCAAGAAAGGCTTTTTCACATGGTACATGAATGACCATAATTTTGATGATGTATGAATTTAAGTGTCTCTGCCTTTATGACGAATAACACTAGGCAACATTGCTGAAGTGATGGATAACACAAAGAGGCATTGCTCTGATGATGTATTCTAGTAAGGGGACAAACCTGATATAAAATACATAATAAGAACAAGTTGCTTGGGGTTTTCTGTCATCACAGCAATAATTGTCAGCGCTGTATACTCTATTGATAACATTGGTCTGACAGTACATAACACAAAATGGAATCTCTTTACAGATGTGGCATGGATCATACTTATAAAATAAGGATGAAATGAGAAAAGTTAATCCCCATTTCTCATTTTTGTTTCATTTTTGAAAGCAAGTCTCTCTTGAGCAACAGAGCTGTAAAAATTGGATACCATTGGTTAATAACTCTGCTGCCTGTGTCTCCAAAATTAAGTACTGTCTGGAATTTGCAAATAAATCATGCTTAATGTAGCCATAAGAATGCCTCTGATACTGCTTGTCTAATTACAGAATATATGTCACTGTGACAATATGTAGAATAGGACAGGTTTTCTGTTGCCATCCATGACTGCACTAGCCAGTGAATTGAATTGTAGGCCAGGGGGCTACAGCCATAGAGCTGTGTGGTGGTGATGGCACTATGGATTTACAGCTTCAGCCATGGGACCTTGTTAGATTATAAGGATGCATTTGCTCTTTATATGAAATATTTTGAAAAATGTTTGTAATAATGTGTTTAAAGTTATTATACAAATCAAAATGTGAAACTCAAGATGGAGGTGCTTAGATTACAGCATTGCTATGCATTTAACAGGCAGACTGAACTAAGATGTGAGCAGTCAGGAACATATTTACATAATGATATGGTGATAATGAAAAGGACAGATGTAAAGTCATAGTTCATGACTCAAGTGACAGTCGTGAAAATCATCTTCTTGATGCAGTATTCATATGTGAATGTGAATGGGGAATTTAGTTGAGAATTATCCTATGAATCTTGGTCACTGGGACATCCACGTTATGGTAGATGGGGTGCTTTATCAATTTTTGTAATAGCTAATTCAGAACTATTAGATGGTGTAACAGGGAGGCTGCTGGTCATGAAGAAGTGTGACAGAAAAAAGTTGATTTTAATGACTTGCTATCACATTATACCTTACAGATTAAGCTTTTTTACAACCAAATGCAATAATATCCAGTTTTTAAATGAGACTAAGCAACATTTTCAGTCTATTCTGATGCTATGACCTCAAAATAAACACTAAATTGATTTTATATTAAGTAAAATAGACTTGTCTAAAAAATACATGAGTGTGTTTTTAATCTCTAAAGATTATCTTTCAGAGGACAAGTTAAGAAACCAACACATTATTTCTCTTATACACCCCAACAACAAGGTTGTCTCCACCCTCATTTGCTTCCAGCTCCCTTTGAGACAAATACATCTGATATTTCCTAATCAGGGGATTATTTCTGTGAGCACTAAATCAAAGACAGATCTTCCATTGACCTCACTAGATAAGGTGATAAGGTCTTAGAAGACTTATGCACACACAGTGCTGTAAAAATGCCAAGAAAGATCTGTGATGAAGTGGTCAGTTATTTATGATGCACAGGGCTGATTGTAGTCTGTAGCTTCAGACCACAGATTAATAGTTTCATATGTTTATTATGTAATTCTAGATACAAAATCTAGAAACTCCCACAGAAATCTTCAGGTAATTTCAGTGAGATGATTTCAGTCAGAAGTGCTGAGAAAATAATGGAAATTTTGGAGAAAAATTAATGAATCCAGAAGCTGATGGGATTGGTTTGCGTAGAAAAGTGAAGGTTTTTCATTCTTGAGAAAATTAATGAATGAGAAGGGCTAAAATCTTTTTTAAGAACTAGAATAATAAAGAGGATAAAGAAGTATGACATACGAGATCTAAACTATACCAATGTGTGGAATTGACGTAAAGCTTCTTAAGACCAACAGCCAGATGCTAAAATGTTACTGGCACTATTCCATGCCACAGCTATAGCTATGATTTACTACCAGAGAGGCACAGTTAATTTAAGAAAAAACAAACACCACAGGCTGGTTTACGTGCACAAATCGTCTTTTCCATCATCACAGCCACTGATCAGTGCTGTTTAATAAACATAGTTGTTTAAAAAACTGAAGTGAACATCATAAGGTATCGCTTTCCTTAGCAGGAGCTTCTTGTTTGATCTCTTGTATTCTGCAGTGAAAAAAAAAAAAAAAAAAGGTAGAAATTACTCCTAGAGCACATTACTGCAGTAAAGAAGATAGAGATGAGAATGAGGACTTTATATATATTGCCAGATGTAACGGTCCACATATCAGGCCATGAGATTACAAAATGGTTTCTGTTGCTGGGACAAGTTATAGCTCTTGAAACTGTGAATGGGCAACATGGGTGATCTAAAGGATTCTTTTAAGATCATCTAAAGGATGATCTAAGATACTACCTTTCATACTGAATTACAAAGATTTTAGAAAGTTCTTCTGCCTTGAATCATTCAAAATTAATTGAAGCAGAGACCTGCAAACCTCTCTGACATGAAATGATGTTACCAAAATGATTCTGAGATCCTGGAATACTTACTACTCAGTCTGAGATTCATTACATCATAAACATTTGCAATTATGTCTGCTCAGCATTTATATGCCCAAGTAACACAGGACTGGGTACATTAGCTTTGTGATGTGACCAAGATAAAAGTAAAAACTGGTCAAATTGGTTAAAAACACTTTTTAAAGTGTTCTTAAATTTTTCTTGCATCCAAATTATTTATAGGTGCATTTCATACAATCTACAAGCTAAAATAAATTACCTGAACCAAACTTTTCTTAAAAAAAACCAAACAAACCAAATGTTTTTTTTCTCATTAAGTGTTTAGCTTGTAATGTCACTTTTTTTGCTTGCATTTTTGCCTATATTAGGCATTTAAACATTTAAAAAATTACATTTATCTAGATAGAAAGTATTCCGGCGATTACACTGCAGCCTATTAATTTCTGTTAAATGATTTAAGAATGCAATTTCTTTAAGTAGATTTTTTTAAAATGGCATATTGACTTGACAGAAAGTCTGCTATGGCTCAGCTACTATGGCTTATCAGGAAAAGATGAACTACCAGATTTTAAGCAATCATAGGATTTTGGGTGCTTTTCTTAGGGTGGTATTTATGAACTTAATTAAAAATAAGAAAAGCAAAATTTGACAGATCTTCTGCAAGGGATATTTATGCTGTAGGTAATTTTTATTTTTTATTTAAGTTCATTTAAATTTTTGTACATATTTTGTTACAAATGTCTTAGATTTGAATTCTTATATTTGCTACTGTAAATATATATATTTTTTTAAATAGCCAAGTGTAGCTACTGAGTCTGTCTGTAACAGCTTGAAAAATTAAACTCTTCTTTATTCCAGTGGTTTGAAACCAAAGTTTTTATGCAATATTTGAATTTTCTTAAAGAAAATTTTATGGAATAATGTTGGTAGAAAACTGATTCTGGTGGAGACATCTGCTCAGTCCGCTTAGGGCTTAGTAAATTATTGATACAGTCAGGTATGGGTTATAAGAAAACTTGACACATTGAAGGTCAATTACTCCTTTTAATATCTTCTGTCCAATGCAAAAGTGTGAAAATATGCTAGGCTCAAACGTTGTTTAAAAAATGACTGTGCTGCATCTGGTTAATATTTAATTGGTTTGTATGATTTCAAGTGATCCACTTAGACTGAGAACCTTCCTTTAATCTAAGATATATGGTGACATGCAGTTACATAAACACAAATATATAATAAGTATTGTTCTAATGAGTATTATGATATATCATGTTATATACAGCTGCTCCAATTGTCTGTAACATCAAAATCTGACTCCCTACCAGCCTCATATAGGCTGCTTTATAAAAGTGAGGTGGAGGTCTGTGAATGCTTCTTATCAGCCCTTCCAAATTGGAAAAACTTAGCAAAGCTTTATATAACAAAGGCACTTTAAGCTTGTATTTTTTTCAGTCATATTTAAAGAATTTTTCAATCTGTAAAATTGGACATAATACTTTGAAATCTCTGGGTACAAAATTTCAATAGAAAAGCCTTTCATTACCCTTTAAAATTAGTCCTCAAATATTTAGCTGCTGTTTCATAGCAATGGCTCCTTAAGAAGTCTTTATGTTCACTGTTACAGACACAGAAATATCAGAAAGCATATTTTAATTAAAATTTGTTTTGTTATTTATTTATAGATTTTATTTTTTCCTGAATTTAATTAAAACTTCTAGTGTCTTACAAGACACCTAAACTAATAATTTCAGGATTTCTGTTTTTGCATTTTCTATTTAACTTTCAATAGGAAAAAAAAAAAGTTAATGGATATTTACTCATGTGGCTACTTTTTATAATGGGTTACATAAAGCGTGTGCCTGCATATTTAAGCTTAACCTATGTTTCTCATTTAGCAAGGACTACTACTATATTGCAGCCTGTTCATTCAGAGAAATAATATGCTTTCTACTTAACCACTGGTTGAAGGCTTGTATGCACAAATATGGATGATTAGATAAGCACCCAGCAGCTACTGGGTGGGTAATACAAAAATGATTTGTTAAAACTGGAATTGCCTGTCCTTGTTGTTGTGTGGTCTGAATAGCTCTTACTGTCACATGAAGGTTTGGGATGTTGTTTGATTTTGTGTGTGTGGATGGCCTTGTCACTTAAAGTGAGCTTACATCAACCTGTTGGAATTGATGCTGTTAAGCTTTCCCTCAAAATGTGTTAAGCATTATTGTCACTCACATATCTTGTCTCATCCACACAAACAATACATGAATTCTAAATGCCTTCAGGACTGAGTAGTGTCTCACAAAAGGGGACATTGAAATTTCTTGATCCCATCACACTAAAATAATACAGCTGACCTCGAGGAGAATGGCAAGAAGACAAGATTAATTCTCTTTTGCTTTTTATCTGTCCATTCAAAATTACATCCTCTTTGCAGATTTCAAACACTATTTCAATTATCTGTTGGAGTTTGCTCTGTAAAGCTTTTCTTTGTATGTTTGGTGACAGTCTTGATCTGACCTTTTTTTTTTTTTTTTTTTTTGTCACACAGGGTGAAATGTACTATTCACCCAATCCAGCAAACTTAAATTGTATGTTACTTATTTAGCTGATGATTGCTGATTTTTAGAGCCCATTTATTTCAGGACTGATCCTTAGGCTTACCACCATTTATTCAGCAGAAACTTAATTTGACTGCTGTTAAGTACAATCAGAAACTCCTCAAATGAAAACATTTTTTTAAAAAATAATAAATGAGATGATAGATGATGGGATGTACTAATCTCCTGCTGACAATAATGGACATTGGGTTATAGGATGGAAAAGGAACTTTTAGGTGATCTATTTCATTTCCCAGTTGACTAAGACTCTGCAACAGTCTGTTCCTGAAGGACTGTACTCCATGGAAAGGACCCATGCTGGAGCACTTTGTAAAGAGCTACAGCCCATGGTGAGGAACCATGTTCAATTGGGTCATGAAGGACTATCTACTGTGGGAGGGACCTGATGCTGGAGCAGTGGAAGAGTGTGAGAAGGAAGGAGCAGCAGAGACTAAGGGTAGCGGATTGACCACAACCCACATTCCTGATCTCCCTGCGACACTCAGGAGAAGGAGGTAGAAAATTTAGGAGTGAAGATGAGTTTGGGAAGAATGGGGGAGAGGTATGGGAGTTTTGTTCTTATTTCTCACTCTCCTACTCTATCATTGATTGGCATGAATTTTCCCAGTTCAAGTCTCTTTTGCCTATGGCAGTAATTGGTGAGTGATCTCCCTGTCCTTATCTCAACCCATGAGCTTTTTCATCATGATCTCTTCTTTTGTCCTGTTGAGAAAGGGAAGTTTTGGTGGGTACCTGGAGGCCAGCCAAGGTCAACCCACCAGACTACGATAGTGCTTGTTTGTCTTTGTTTTACCTCAATGTCTTCATAAACTGCAAACATACCACTCTCAGCATTACTTTTTTCCTTAAACTATACTAAATGAATGGGGCTTTTCTAGAATTTTTCGTAAAACAGATTGATCACAATCCCGTCCTTCCCCATCAGATTGCTTCAAATGGAATTGCTAGGTGAGTATAACTGTGTCGTGCAGTTATACGCTGATGTCACTAGTATTTCCGTTTCCTCATCAGAAACCTCTGTCCTGATGCAGTCCTAAGGCTGGCACTGTCTACTGTGTTTTGGTCTCAAGCAAATTCTTCTATCCATGTTATGAACTCCTTAAAATAAATGTTTGTAGCAGTAATACTTACAGATCCTTAAAGGACAACTTTCTACAGAAATACACTTGAAAAAGAAAAAAAAAAAAGACAGCATTGATACAGAAAACAATTTCTTTGCCTTGTCATTTTTTGTATTCTTTATGCTGTTATTTAAAACACTTCATGTTTGAATGACACCTCTCTCATTCCCACTCTCCACATCCTGCAAAGAAAGGGGAGTTCTGTTATAGTGCTTAAAAAAAAAAAGAAAAGGTGTGTGGATTCATAAGTCTACCATTATTGCTTTTTGTAGGTTTAGGAAGTGATATGATCAGCTCCTGGATGCCTTAGCTCCATTTGACTTCAGGAACTCAGTGAGGACTGTATTTCTACTTTTCTGTAGTTTATGGCTCTGAGTTCTGCAGTGTACTTGGCCTTTCCATCAAGAGCTAGAGAAGGACAATTTATGTTTAAACAAAACCATCACTGATAGTAAGCATGTGGCCAAGAAGGAGGAAAAAAAAAAAAAAAAGCAAAACAAATGCAATATATACAGATGAACTAGAATATGAATCAGTATTGAAGGAGTTCTGATTAGATAAAAGCTGATGAGCTGTGAAGACAAATAATTTAATTTCCTTCTATTTTTAGGAATGTATTCCAAACAAAAACAGTGATTTAGACAAAAGATCCTCTCTACAGAGAAATGACAAATAAACAAGAGATCCACGACTACAGTTTCCTTTTGAATCTACAGAAAATTCCCTCCTGCAGAAATACCGATTATTCTATGGATTATTTAAATTTATATGCCATTACTTTTATAAAATTAATACGGGAAATATAAAAATAACATAAATCTTCTCCTAATGCTCATATGCATCATACATCTAACAATCAGGAAGAACTGTTCCTCTGGTATTTAAATTTGTTCACTTTTTCAGGGACTTTGCATCTTATTTTGGGATTAAAATATTTAACTACATACAACTAATATTTGGACTTTCTGACTGAAAATGGAGGTTGCTATTGAAGCTATTTCCAGCTGTGAGTATTTTAAAGTCAGGATATGCAATGAAGTAAATTTCATGCTTATGAAAACACATAGCTAAGTTTAAGCTATTTAACTGCTAATATTTTGGTTTTCTACTTCTTATAGTATGAAGTGCAGATAGAGATTTGGATTGTTCTTTTTCATAAATTTAAGCAATAATTCAACACAAATTAGGCAGTATGTGTGTTTATTAGACTTGGTGTCTCTTTTGACCTCTTCAGTTTGAGCAGGTTGCATGCTTCAAGCAAAATTATTGAGAAATCTAACCATGAATTTCTTCTTTCTGATGTCTACACACTTGGCACTGGCAACACACACATACATCGTAGATAAATCTGTAATTTCACAACTATGTTATAAGCTTATCTACTTGAATGAAACTGAAGTGAATGAAGGGTGATTGAGGACACAATTTTAATGCATCATCCAAGATAAACAGTAAACTGTAACTACATCTGTTTTGTGGCACTGGGCTGAATGCCATAACACGATTTATGCACCTGCTGAGCAGTTGGAAAACTATTTCCACATTACAGGGAGAAATGCATTCTGGTTTAAGGGTACGGAGAAGTCTGGACCATCAAAACCTTAGCGGTTCACCTGCTTTGTGACACACGGCACACAAGTGTGGTACCGCAAATACTCCCTGAAGTGCTGGGTCTGGGCAGAGTGAGCCACAGAAGGTCAGAGGAATCAGACAGCCAGGAAGTTAGATGGAAGAGCTGTGACATCTGCTTTAGCCTGAAGGAAGGAAAGTCTCTGTGGAGAAAAAAATTAGCTCTACACCTATGGCTTAGAGGAGGTAGTTGAGTTCTATCCCCTGGGACTGTAATAATTTCCCTGCATAAATCCCAATTTACTTCAGCTTTCAAAAAACGAGGCACATTCCCTTCTGGATGATTTTGATGGGACATGTGTATAAGTAAGTGGGGTTTATATATAGAAATGAAGGCAACAGTATATGGACAGAGTCAATTTTATTTCTCAGCATTGGAGGATATAGGATACAAAATCATTGTTATATTATTATGAACTCTGCAGTCTTCCACTTGTGGCATTTTGTGATTTATTATGCAAATTAATTAAATGGTGGGACGAGCTCACCAGCTACATGATACCTAAACGTGTGTTTTACAAGATAAAGCTAAATTAGGAAGAAAGGAAAAGAAAATAATTTTTGTGAAGTATAGTAAATCTGTTAGACACAGACAACTCAACAATAAAACTTAATAAATTAATTAACTGTAGGAAAGTAGACCCTAAAGCGTTATATATAAGTGCTTCTGCCATTGAGTAAGCTCTGATAACTTGAAGTTTATCTTTGTCTTGATTCTAAAACTATGTAAAACATACACACTTACCAATGCCTGAATCTGAAGATACCATGTATTTTGTAACCTTATTCAAAAGGAAAATGGTAGCAGTATTGTTGTGTTTTGGTTTGGTTTGGTTTTTTCCCTCCACCTTTTAAATCTGCAAAAAGAGAGAAGTGATCCATTTGCTCCTTTTCAGCAGTAACAGTTTTTACTACTCCTCCTGCTAGATTGCAGGATGCTAAAGATAGATTTTCTTTTCACTTACGTCCATAGGTGTAAAGAGCTGCATAATACCAAGATCCTGCTCTTTTATTCTACCTGTGGAGGGGAGCAGCCCTAATCTTCCCCCAAAAACAGCTGAGTAAGAACATTTTAAGAAGTGAATAACCTAAGAAATAGTTGTCTGCAGTCAATGGGTATATGATTAAACAGATATATTTTCCTATCCTCCATGCATAAGAACAAAGTAGCAGTACAAGAGTGACTGTTTCAGTAGGTCTGGTAATAGCTGTACAACAGCCTGTGAGGGTCACTTTTCCAGGCATATTTTCCATGTCCAGTTTCTCCCACATGCCTCCCACATGGTGGAGGAGGCAGAATAGCCATCTGGATCCATTTGTTATAGGACTCCTTTATAACCTATAAAAAGTGAGCATGCGTTGTCAAATATTCTGAAAATCTGCAATTTTCCTCTGTTGTAGGGTAAACATACCCATGGAACCAAACAGACATATATTTTAAGGGAGACTGAAAGCATTAACGTATATTGAATGTTTACTGCCTCCCATTGTAAAATACAAGAAAATGTTACATTTTATTGGCATATATTAAATCTGTTTACTGATGTCCTTTACTGAAACAATAAAGGGAGAATTTCCGTTGTACATATTTAATCAATTTAAATGTATTACTACTACATCAATGTAGTAGTATCAATGTAGGACCCAAAACTTATGATCATCAAGTAATTTCAGTTTGAAGATTTTTCCAAACATCCTGTTTCCATCCCATCCTATTAAAAGAGAATCTTCTATTTTGCATTCCATGAGGATTCTCTTTTGTTGTGGGAAATTCTCTCATTTCTTCTTTTACACCATATTGTTGTGATATTTTACAATGCAAAAAGCAAAAATCAGCTATAGATCACCTATTTTCCTACCTACAGATCCTGAAACTACATCAGATTTAAAACAGCAGCTGTTGTTTCTTAAAGAGAAACACCTTCAATTTCTATTGTTTTCAGTGATATGTAACACGTACTTCATTTTTTTCCAATATTCTGTAAAATCTTTGAGGACTTTGGATCAAATTACTTTGCAGCAGATGTTAGATTATTGTATTTGACATTTTGTATTAGAATGCTGCTTAATGGTGTTTTCTTAAGCAATAAATGAATGTACTTGATAACAAGTATGACAACTCTTTCCTTCTCATAATTGCTGCTTGTTAGTAATGTGGTGCTATCATGAAGTAATACATACCTGCTGCCTGCGGTTTAGACTTTTGAGGAATGTACTCCCATTCAACAGTAATTGCAGCTGTAGCAGTCTCATTTAGTGAGAAACTGTTGAGGAAGAGAAGGCAAAGAAAACAAAGCATCAGGAATGAAGAAGAGTGATCAATTATGGAAAACTATACCTGAACAGCATTCATTCTGAAGCCAATGGGAGCTGCCTAAACTTTGTTATTCCTATCAAAACACTTAAATCCCTGATGAAATCAGATTATGCTTGTAATGATGTGTTCAGCAGCCTAAATAGACTGCATTATGAGTTGTGTGGTCTTCCCAAAAGAGCCAAGCAATTTGCTTTTGGGATAGTAAGGGTGCTAGCTACAATTAATGAACAGTGTCTCGTGGCTTTGGACTATACTAATTTCCATAGCTGTACAATGAAAACTTTCTCATTACTTCATTCATACTACTAGTTTCTTAAATGAAGAAGAAAACCAGGAAAATCATGCTGCTAAGTATGGTAAAATTAGTTTCTTGTGAAAAACTCACAAGTATTTGCTCTTTATGGCTTTTCTTGCCAGTAGGTTCAAAAATACGCTAGACTGGCAGGATAATATTGCAAGTGACATAGCTGTGTGCACCCACAGCTTTCATCCCACTAAGTTAAATACTAGCAGCAAAGAACCATCACTAGTGTGAAATGTATTCATTTGATTCATGTCAATATAGAACAATGCTAGGACCGCATGATGAAATGTAACCTTCTGTCTTACGCACCCTTGTATAACCACATGCTTAAGAAAAACAGAGTGATCCATGTATATAGTTCCTGTATCTTGCAAAGAACATCTGGCTACATACCTAGTTTCTGTATCTTACAAAGAACATCTGGTTACACACCCTGATATACAGGCTGAGCTGCTAACTGAATAGTGTTAAGTAAGAGAAGTTTACAGGGAGCATGCGTAAAATCTAGGGTCATCCTAAGGGTGAGCCGAGGAAGACTACTGACTTCATCCATTGACCACCAGAAAGGGGTTAAGAAGACCCTCAGAGATAGAAAGAGCATGGGCCACGAAGTACACGCCTATTCCAAGGATCCATTTACACAAACCAACCCTTTCTTAGAAATAGCTATGAATATATATTAGTTTAGGAAATATAAACCAAAAATAAATTTTCTACAGCACGCGTCTTGGTGGAGCGGAGACTCCTGGTGCACCCAGCGCTGTTTGCTTGCCTCTATTTGCTTAATAAATTGCAAACTTTGATTGTAATCCTATTTTGGGAATAAGTTATTTATCACACTAGTACAGGCTAACCTGGGAGACAAAAACTTACAAACTAAAGCAAGTTTACAAGGTCTGGGCTGCTAATCTTATCCCTTGGGTTTCTGCTTTTGATATTTTACCAAAAGGGGAAAATAACCCCTTAGCTTGAATGTATCAACCCATGTTGCAGCCATCGTGTAGAGCTGGCTTTTTCAAAATTGCTGATATATTTTAACCTTGCCTCCTTAGATTGTTTTTGCAATCTTCCTATGCCTGTGAGCAGGAAAAGTAAGAAACGTTTTCCTTGGGTAGTGGTAGGCTAAGGAGTTAACACATATGCAACTCAACTTCTATGCATTGTAACAACAATGTCTGTTTCCACCTGTTTCTTTCTTCAGGTACAGAATATACCTTTGAAAATGAAAGAATCCCATTTCAGATTTAGTAAGTTCAGTGATATAAGTATAGCTAAAAATATTTTAAAAGCTGTTACAGTATATAAAATTGTGAACCATTTATATCTGATCTGAAGCAGCAACATAGATTATAATGGCATTTCCTTGCCATTTGTTCTTATGGTCTCTGAGCCTTTAATTGTACTGTATATTGTCCAGTTCCTTCAACAGCTTTGGTGAAATTAATGGCACTGCTTCCAGAACAAGGCATCATAAATATGACTGACAATAGTCTTTGTTGTGGGTCAACCTCAGTTGGCAGCCGAGCATCACACAGCCGGCCAATGCAGACTGAACAAGCAGCTGTGGTGCTCAGCTGCTGAGATTAATCCATGACAGTCAGATGGTGAGTCCTCTCTATCAAGTCACCTAAAAAAAACTTTTCACCCCCAGCAGTGAAAAACCTTTGCATGAATCAGACAGGAGATAGTTCACGTGGTAACCCTTGGGCCAGTCTGGACCAGATCAGATGTGAGAAATGTGCTCTGCACAGCAGACAGAGAGCATGGCTTTACCTGGAGCCTCTGGCATAAAACAGCCAGAAAGACCTGGTCTCCTACACCCCAGATGAAAAAGAGATACTAGCGACATATGAAAGGGGTTGAACCACTTCAGAAGTAGTTGGTATGGAACTGGAGCTCCTCTTGGCACCACAATTGCCTGTGCTGTGCCTAATGTTCAAAGGAAGGGTGGCCCTTACACACCATTTAACCAACATGATGTGGTGTAAGTGGGTAGCACTGATCACAGTGGGTCTGCATGAGGAACCCCAACTGTCCTGGAGTCCTGGAAAAGATCATGGACTGGCCAGAAGGCAGAGATTTCAAAGCATCATCTGAGGAGGTGACCTGTGCCAAGGAGGCCCCAGTGTAGGCTATATCACCAGAGAAAGAAAAGCAATATGGTCTGTTTATTGATGGGTCCATTGGAGGTAGAAAGATGCTCCAAGGTCAGGTTGGACAGAGCTCTGAGCAATCTGATGTAGTTGAAGATATTTGTGCTCACTGCAGAGGGGTTGCTCTAGATGACCTTTAAAAGTCCCTTCCAACCTGAACTACTCTATGATTCTATGCTTTGTGGCGGCCCACATGACAAGCTGCTGAAAATGTCAAAGGAAAAGGTGAATCGAGCCAGTCTGTAGAAGTGCTGCTGACACTACAGGCTGCCAAACAAGAAAAGTGGCCAGTACTCTGTCTCTATACTGACTCATAGATGGTGGAAAATGCCCAGCTGGGGTGGCTACATCAATGGAAATGTACTAAGTGGTAGTGCAGAGTTTAACTCCTCTGGTCTGCTGCGTTGTGGCAGGACATTGCTGCTGGTTATGTAAAGGTACATCATGTAGATGCTCGTGTGCCTAAGAGCTATGCCACTGAAAAGTGGCATGCCAGAATCAAAGTGGCTCAGGCAGACCTGGACTGGGAACATAAGGGCACACTATTCGTAGTTTAGTGGGCCCATACAATATTGGGACACCTAGAGAGTGATGCAATGTACGTATGGACTTATGGTCAAGGGGTGGACCTGACCACCAAAGCCATTGCACAAATTATTCAAGAATGCAAAACATGCCATAATTAAGCAAGCCAAGTGACTAAAGCCAATCAGGTGTTGAGGATAGTGGCTGCACATCAGCATGGGGAGGCCTGGCAGATTGATTATATACACTGCCACCATTATATACAAACCCACCAAGACAAGCATCACATGTATATCATAGTGGAGGTGACCACTGGATGGCTGGAAACACCCTGTAGCCACCACCATCCAAAACAGCATCCTGGGTCTTGAAAACTAAGTTCTGTGGTGGTATGGCACCCCAGAAAAGGTCAAGTCAACCAAAAGAACTTATTTTTGAAACAGTCTTACAAGTACCTGGGCCAAGAAACAGGGCACTGATTGGATGCATCACACTTCATTACTGCACACCAGCCTTCAGAAAGATTGAATAATGTACCCTTAAAAACAGTGTTAAAATGAGGGGTGCTGTGACATACAAGCACTAGGCTGCAGATTTAGCAGAAGCTGCTTGGCTGATTACTATTAGAGGATCAAGCCCTTCCCAGGATCACTGAACCAGCCCTTACCAAGCAAACTCCTTCTGTGCTATAGGAGGAGATAAGTTCCCTGTAGCGTGTGGAGTGAAATGGCTGGGCAAGACAGCATGGCTTGCTCCTCTCTTCAAAAAAGAAAAACCCACTTGTGGGTTTTACTGCAATGGTTAATTTAAAATAACAGGAATATTCTGCAGATGTACTTCACAATAGTCATAGGTAGACATTGTCACACTGTATGAGCTCCTGGGGAAAGGGCTAGTATTGCCAATAGTGTTAAAGATGAAGGACCCTATCCTGCTTAGGGAACGAATATGAAACTAAACACAGGGGTATCTCCAGGGGACTGCGGGTGATGTCAGCACTTGATGTATGCTTTATTGAAAACACTGTTTTCAGAAGGATAATATTTTACTTTGCTTTCAGAATAACATAAAACTTTTCTACCTTATGGTTTCTAGTTCTTCCTTCTCTGAGCTCTCCTTCAGGAGCTCTGGAGGCCTGTTCTTACACTCCTTTCTTACTTGCTATAGTTGCTCCTCAGCCAGTGTGCTGGGATAACAGAACAATTACCCTTTCCCTCACTCAAGCTGACACCTTCGAAGATCTGTCTGGTAGACCCTGGTAAAAATAAAGGCCGGGGGGTTGGGGGGGGTGGGGGGGAGGAGTGGGATGGGGTGGGCAGGAAACAGAAAAAAAAATAACATTGGAGAGGCAATACTGTATGACTCAATGAAGTTACTGTAGAAAAGAAAAGCCAGGGTACAAACTTCTGTGAGTTTTGTTAGAGAACAGTTGTTTGGCTGAGTTTATCACAGGTTGCTGGTGAAGTGACATCAGAAGAAGGACTTTCTAGAAAGCAAGGGAGCTTTTGGTCTGATTCTTGCCAGTCCAAAACCTTGAGCAAATCACATGGGGCTCACTCAGATTCATTTAGCACAGCAGGCAGGTACGACTGAGGGAGAGGTGTGGGGAGCGTGCTCACGTATTCACTGCTGGTAGTTGGGTTATTACTGTCATCCAGCTCATCTGAAATGTGGGAGGCTGGTTTCAATCCTTCTTTGGCCTCTCTTGAAGCAGAGATTGAGGTAAAGTGTTTTTGAAGTCTAACTGAAGGCAGCAGATGCTAGAATATTGGCCATTTTAAGATGCATATTTAATTTTTCTGTTTATGTGGATGGAGAATATTTAACTATAAGAAAGTATGTGGGATCTTGAATGGAGGAAGTTTCTGCTTTGACCAGATGTGAGCATCATGGGTGCCTTATGTCCAGGCCAACAAAACAAATGCTTTTATCCCTTGATTTTGCATTTACTTTCTAAGTAGATGTTCACCTGATTTTTCCAATATTGTCATTATTCATAGAAATTATAAGAGAAGGTAAAATGAGTTCAGTTTCTCTGTCATGAAAAAATAAAATAAAATAAAATAAAATAAAAGGGCTATAAGATATATAACTCCTTTTTTGAAATATGTTAGGAAGAGAAAGAAGAATATAAACAGGGGTAGAGTTATGTCAGCCAATGGAAAATACTATTATAATAATGTGAAATAAATAGTGGTCTATGCAAATTTAGACTAAATTTGAAGAAGGTTCCTAGTCATCAGAATTTGCACAACTGCTTTTCAGGTATAATTACTCCTTTTATGGAACAGATTACTGCATCTTGAATCCCTGTGCTTGCTGGAGTTAAATTGTCTGCATGAAGTGGCCTTTCTGTTTTCTGTACTGGAACACTGAGTAACTCGAATGATTGCCTTCTCCTTCAGGATGGACTTTGATGTTAAGAGTTAGATATTTCATCTGAGTATCTCTGAGAAAAACAGAGTGCATTGCAAATATGCACTAGGTTTATGCATGAGTTAAATATCAATAGGGTGCATTAACCATCAAGTAAATATGAGATACAACAGAATAAATTCTAGCATATTAAAAAGTGAAACCAAACCCATAAATGTTAGCAATATCTTTGAATTGGTTATTTAGCCTATAATGTGGGTCAGTAACCGAATGTTTACAATCCTAACTCGGGTCACAGTTTGACTATGATTATGAGTAAAAGTATACTTTTGCTTACCATTTCAGTTGGTGGAATTAACCTTTAATTAACCTCTCAGCTGATGCTGTCAAATTTTGGTCATAAAAGATTAGTTTTATTTACCCCAGCTGTTCTTTCTAATTCCTTTTTTATATATATGGTTTTCTTTCAGAGAACAGTAGATCATGTTTAAGAGGTTCTTTTGGAGCCGATGCAGCTTTCTATGTTAGAGAAGGGCCCCTCAGGGATTTTTGATATTCAGAAAGGTCTTTGAATCCTTGGAAGCTCCAAAGTGAAACAAAACCATAAGGAAATAATGGATCATTTTATGAAAAAATAAATAAAATACTAAATAATAAACACCGTTGCTGGAAGGTGCCAAAACTGGTTTGATTAATTCACTTCAGTAAAACTCTAAACATATATATCTGCACAATAAATTATATTTTCTGAGAACCAGGCCAAAGTTCTGAAACAGAATATAAAGACCTACAAAGAAAACAGTGTAGTTTAGCTACATAAGTGAGTTATAGTGATTTTTGTAATAACGTGGTATCTATTCCAATATTTCTGCCCAGCCTGGCCACATCTTTTGCAATCCATCTGCAAAGACACAGTGGGACTGGTGCTTCAGGGAAGTAACCGACTTACTGCACATGCTCAAATTGATGGCACTGCATATGAGAGAAGAGTATATGACACAAGGACTTCTCTGAGTTGCCACAGAAAGTAAAGCACATTCCCATAGGATGAAAAATTCATACAGCCTATTCCCAGCTGCCTTCCTTCCTGAGGACAAATCAGAGAACGTGGTGAATGAATTGTAAGTTTAAATAATGATCCTGGCAGTGTAAATGGGGAAGAAACCTTTTTATTGTGGGAATGATTTTTCATTAATACTTTGTAAAGTGTTTCAGATTTGGATTTAGTGTATGCTGTTTACTGTAAATACATAATACCCAGCATTCTACACAAAGGTTGTGCTGATCTGATCACATTATTATATTGGTATTATTCTTCTCATTTTGATTCAATAAACGTAAGCCTTATAGTCAGAAAGAAATGAAAAACACACTCAAGCTTGCAATTTTTGAGGAAAAGACACTTTGGTAATAAAGGAGCAAAAGACATAAGAAACGTGATTGTTTGGATAATGTTTATATTTCTGTTTCTCCAAAAGAGTAAACTAGATAAATCAGTTTTGTGAGAAATTCATACACCAAATATATAATTCAAACCGCATTTTCTTCTGACACTGATATATAGTTAACATGTGCTCATTTACATTCCTGGCTGCAGGTTGTGTGGTCAGATTCTGTCCCATGCATGCTCAGCCTGATTCACAACATGGTAGTCAATAGGAGGTTTGCTATTGGCACTAACAGGAAAAGTGTTTCAGCTGTTATTGCTTTTATATGAGGGGTGTGAAGAAGAATTTTTGAACCATGGCCATCTGCTAAGCGTCTAAGCAGTGTTCTGTAATATCTAAAGTTTACCTATTCTTAGACAAATATCAAAATAGATGAATTTGGAATTTGCTTTTCTCAAAATTTACTGCACTATTACTTGGGCAATTGATGTGAAATAGGAAGCAAACCAGAAAGAGCTACTTTACATTCATAACTACAAATTACTAATGTTGACATTTAGTACTAAATTCATAGGATGGAAATATTACTTCTGTCTCTACATAAGTTACTACTTCAGAAGCATTATCTATTTCAGAAAAAGATTTTTTAAAGTTCTGATTAAAAAATTAGGTTAGCTGATTTTAGATATATTAAAATGTAATTTAAATTCAAGATGATTTTCAGCCATGTTGTTTTGAAATTATTTTAAAATTTATAACATAATTAAAATAAATATAAAATATTTTCATATTTTCAAATGAAATAAAATGAAAATAGATAAATATAAAAATATTAGACATTTAAAAAAGAAAATATTTCAAATAAAAATACCCTTTTTGTTTTACGGTTTACTTGCATTAAAAAAGCAAAAGGACAGAAAGCAGAAAAAGTCATTATTCATTTAGTTATGTTTTTTAATATTTAATCGATTTTGATGCCATCATACTTAAAGGAATATGCAATTGTTGCAGTTTATTGTGAAAGTATCATTTAAAACAGAATCTTTGGTTTTAGAGAAAATATTGAATACTGCTTGCTGAAATTGTTACTTGAACATTTTTGCTGATAATAGAGCAAATAGAATGAGCGAATAATGAGATCAGTAATTCAAAACCAGCTTATTACAGTTACTTCAGAGCAATGTAAGAACATTGACAGTACTGACATTTGCAATTCCTGGAATCATGAATATATGATGAGGTGCTGTCTCATTTAATTAACACTACAAAGAATGCTACTTAGAAAAAATTGTAAACATTTTAAGAGAAGTTGTCTATGTTACACTGCAGTGTTACAATTGCTTGTAAAGGTTAATCTTAAAAAGGATTATGTACAAGAGCATCTCCTTGACATAAAAAGAACATTACAAGTCTAACCAAGATAGACGGAGATTCCTACCCTTGTCAGGGCTGAGCTTTCCTAAAAAACTTTTGCTACTGTCCTGAAAATTACAGAATTGGTAGACATAGAATTGGATAAGATTTGTAGAGTAAAGTTAATTGATATATTTACCTCAGAAATTTCAGGACACGTGTTACTGTACCTTATTATGGCCAACTATGTAAGAGCATACAGTGCAATCCAATCAGTACAGCTGAAAATCCAGCACCTATATTATGTAGATTTTAGGGCATTATCGTGGACTATCTCTGCTAGGTCTGATGAACAGGTGTGCATTAGTGGTTTTAATTAAAAGGATGAAAGTTTATCCCCCAAGACTCCTCTGCAGTAAGAACTGACCTGTAGTAGGTGAGGAAGGACAGGAGAATATCTTCGACAGCATGTTTCTCATCTGAGTGAGAACTGTAAGGGAGATACACCTTATTAAGTATCATTCAAGAAGAATCAGATGAAGTAAGTTAGAATATTTTGCAGCACTGTTTTTGAACATTTGCTGACTCATTATTTGCTGACTCATTCTGGGTCTGTACTTGTTCTCGTTTATTTGTTATTTAAACAGAAATGGCAGTTATTACTTTCCTTTGGCTACTTCAATGCAGATACATTTAATAGACAATGCTCACAAAGTGACTTTCCATCATTTATCAGCAGTCCTGACTAACAAGGGAGGTCCCAGCTGACTGGAGGGTAGCCAGCGTGGTGCAAGAAGGGTGGGAAAGGGGGATCCTGGAAACAACAGCCCTGTCAGCCTGACCTCAGTGCTGGGGAAGGTTATGGGGCAGATCATCTTGAGTGCCACATGCAGGACAATTAGGTGATTAGGTCCAGTCAATATGGGTTTATGAAAGGCAGGTCCTGTTTGACAAACCTGACTCCTTCTATGACAAGGTGACCTGCTTAGTGTATGAAGGAAAGGCCATGGGTGTTATCTACCTAGACTTTATTAAAACCTTTGACAATATTTTCCACAGCATTCCCCTGGAGAAACTGGCTACTCATAGCTTTGACAGATATATCTTTGCTGGGTAAAAAACTAGCTGGGTGGCCAAACCCAAAGAGTTGTGGTGAATGGAGCTAAACCCAGCTGGTGGCTGGTCACAAGTGCTGATCCCCAGGGCTCAGTATTGGAGCCAGTTCTGTTTAATAACTTTATCAGTGATCTGGACAAGGGGATCGAGTGCACCCTCAGTGAGTTTGTGATGACACCAAGCTGGGGGGAGTGTTGCTCTGCTGTTGGGCAGGAGGCTCTGCAGAGGGATCTGGGCAGGCTGGACCGATGGGTCGAGCCCAGTTGTAGGAGGTTCAACCAGGCTCAGTGCCGGGCCCTGCCCTCGGGTCACAGCAGCCCCAGGCAGCGCTGCAGGCTGGGGCAGAGCAGCTGGGAAGCTGCCTGGGGGAGAAGGCCCTGGGGGAGCTGGGTGACGGCCGGCTGGGCATGAGCCAGCAGTGTGCCCGGGGGGGCAAGGGGGCCCACAGCGTCCTGGCCTGTATCAGAAACTGTGTGGCCAGCGGGACCAGGGCGGTGACCATCCCCCTGTACTCGGCACTGGTGAGGCCTCACCTTGAATATTGTGTTCAGTTTTGGGCCCCTCACTTCAAGAAAGACACTGAGGTGCTGGAGTGTGTCCAGAGAAGGGCAATGGAGCTGGTGAAAGGTCTAGAGAACACGTCTTGTGAGGAGCGGCTGAGGGAACTGGGATTGTTCAGCCTGGAGAAGAGGAGGCTCAGGGAGGACCTTATTGCTCTCTATGACTACCTGAAAGGAGGTTGTAGCAAGGTGGGTGTCAGTCTCTTGTCCCAAGTAACAAATGATAGGGCAAGAGGAAATAGCCTTAAGTTGTGCCAAGGGAGGTTTAGATTGGATATTAGGAAAAATTTCTTCACTGAAAGGGTGATCAAGCATTGGAACAGGCTGTCCAGGGAAGTAGTTGAGTCATCATCCCTGGATGTATTTAAAAGGCATGTAAATGTGTATTTATGGACATGTTTTAAAGGTGGACTTGATATTGTTGCATTAATGGTGGGACTTGATTATCTTAAGCATCTTTTCCAAAATTAATGGTTCTATGATTCTGTTTAAACTGACAAAATTCTCTAATTTACATTTTCCTTGGTTTTAACGCATTATCTCTGGTGTCTTTGATAAAGTCTATCTTCCATTAATACTTTCATATAATCTTCCAGCAATGAACGTCTATTAAACAGAAGAGACAATCAAAAGGTTTGCTAGGAGATCCTGCACAGAGGTTGTTTATCAGACACTGTTTCAAAGTGAACTTCATTATCATACTATTCTGATATAATTTCTCCATCCTTAATTGCCACATGATTACATGTTTAATGCATAAAATATGCATAATTGCAAAGGAGCATAACTTGGCTGTGTTTTACAAAATTAATATACATCAAGACTTAGCATAGACAACTGCACCAAAATATTTGGCTGCATAAAAAATTCTCAATGGAAGTGGCTACACAAAAAATAACCTATTAACCTATCTTATAAAGAAGTAGAGAAATTACCTGTGTTATTTACAGTTTTATTTGTTTATTTCTGGTGGCTTGTCAAAGCAAGCTGTTTTGGAGCTCTGGGAATGCTCCCATCAAAAATAGAGTATCCAGTTATCAGTCACTACAGAAGAAAACTGCAAAATTCTTAAAATTCCTTGCTCAAATTATCAGACAGTGAAAGAGATAAACTGCAATAATACTATGAGTTTAGGGCCTTTTAATAACTTTTAAAAAATATAATTATAGTTTACCTGTAAGTTAAATATCTGTCATGTGAATTAATTTTTATTTTTTTAATTTTTCCACCTGTAGTCTCAGATTTAACACACCCACCTTAAACATGTAAATTACATTGCTTTTAGTTACATTTAGACTGTATGTTAAACCTAGTTCAAAATCTGAAGTTTCAGTCATAAACTTCCTTCTTCATGATGTTAAAACCCTAAATCCAGTTTTAAACTGCTGCATCCAGATCTCTAAAATCCATCATCCACTCTGAGATGTATCCTCATCCATGAGTTATTACAGGTTCTTTCTGCTGTGAATTTGTTCTGCTTCCCTGCCAAGCACATTAACAAGACAACACCTAGTTCTCAACCTCATCAGTACTCACCTGACACCTCACAAATTGTCAAATGCCAGCTCAAGCACTGAAAACCAGAGGTCTCTGTGGAGTTTTAACCTAAGCTGAAAATTAGCAGTAATGTGCCTACCTGTGGCTAATCAAAAGACATGAAAAATTAATGTTTTATTGAGTGCTAGGAAAGGTTGGCTGAAAGGTTCGCTAGTTCCTCATTCCCCAGCTGAACTTGAACTTGTGAACTTTCTGGTTTAGGATATAGTTCCATGCACCTTTTCACTGGCAACAAAGTTAGACAGAGACCCTTCCCCTTCTTTCTTCTAATGTTTATCCCTTTCTCCTTTTCTCCTTTTTTTGTCCCAATTAACTTGGGTATCTACATGGTCCCATAAAATTTGTGCTGGAAAAAGTGTAAGAAGGTGAATATGACGTAAAATTGCAGTAAAGCAGGAAGGGCTAGAGGAAAGCAGGAATTTCTAAAATGGGGTACCAGAGAAAAAGTATCCAGGACAAATTATGTCCAGGAATTTCAGATATATTTATAATTACATTTTATTTGAGATTTAATGTGGTATGCCCCAATACAGAATGTAAGTTCCAGGCTCTCTGATCAAGGTTCAAAAACCTTCAGACTTCTTACAGTTGAAGGCCCTTTGGGAAATAAAATTTAAAAGCCACTAAAACTACCAAAAAAATCTATGTGTAATAGTAGCCCTTTAAATTATTCATATTGAACAGAAGTATATACCTCTTAACAATAAGTAACTAGTCACATATTTTTTTTCAAGATGAATTATTGCACATTCCAAATGTTTCCCATGTCCAAGTATGAGATAAGACCAATAACCAGAAAATACCAATGGCTCATGTGGGAAATTGTGTTCAAGTACACATTATATATCTTGGTTTTATGTGCACAAATATGTTATTCTCCACTAGGCTGTGTCAGTAAGATACCTGAAAATGTGGCATCTCGGAAAAAGAGACACCTTCAGTCAGTCTCTGATAAGTGATATCCCACAAGAGATACGTCTAAGATAGTGGCTATGCAAGTTGCGTGCCTAAAAGCTGGAAGCACGATCACTGAAAGTCTTTTAGCTGCACTTGCTGCTGAGGTTAAGTTGAGGTGTTCTATGTTCTGACCAGGTTCCTGAGGGACTTTCTCTGGTGAGTCCCAGGAAAGTGTGAAGGATGACCTTTCAAGGTTGCACCAAGGTAATATTCCAGGAGTTGGCTTTACCTTATTATTTTGTAATTCTGTATATACAAAGGGTGACTATGATCATCTAAAAGTTTGGAAACCTAAGAAAAGACACCATAGTTTCCTAAAGATGACTGTTATTGAATAAAGTGCACAGTGTGGTGTTTTGAGTTTGGCAGTAATTGGATAGGTTAAAAATTCAGTCGGCAGATTTTGAACAAGCAGCGATCTACTCTTCTAAAGGAACGTATGGTATTTGTAATAGATTAATTTCTAAAGAAGGAAAGCTTAAACTCAGAAGTTGCTAGCTTTCCAAATTACATGGAAATTAATTTTATATTGATGATTAGAACTGATGGGCTGAAGAAATACTTTCTTTCAGATGAACCTCATGCTTTTGAAATCATCGTGGTTTTCCCATTCTTTCTTTCTACATGTTCTACTAAACATTTTTGGACAGTTGTGGGTTTTTTGTGTCTTTCAACTAAGGAAAGTTGTTATGTGCTAAAAAGTAAGCTAATGACTGATGGAGACAGATTAAATGACAAAGTTCTTTTCATACCATTTTGTATCATCCTATAACTAATATACGTTGTATAATATAACACTATATTCTATAGCTCACTTTTCTTCATACTAGACCGTAAAATTTCTCACACTTAGTGAAGCCATGTGTAGTGATAGGTGACTCTGGGGTATCATAAATCATATTGTTGTTTTTGAAGATCTCAGTATTAGACTACTGATTAAATCAGCATCTCACCAGCTGTGGTAAGATATCATTTAGAAAGCACAGAAATACATCTTGAATAGGATACCTCTTTCAAGTATCATTTTGTTGCTTTATAGGTCAGCTGTTTTTGATTTGCTAAACAGAACCTTAATACCTAAAAGCTCAGCACCTCTATGCTCAAAATGACAAAACTGACTTTTGTGTTTAATTTCTGCAACAGAAAAAAGATTTTAGATTATGCTTTTATTCACTAAGAAAAAAGTCCCTAAAGCATTTCACAATTAGGAAAATGAATTCCAAATCAGCATTTCTCAGGTTATAATTACTAACAGTAGATTTGTCTATGTTCTTGTAAAACCTTTTAATGATAAACTTCATGCTTCTGAAAACTTGCTTTGTTTCACAGAGTTTTAATAAGTAAATGTTGCATTTTCTTCTTCTTCTTTTTTTTTAATCCAAGCTCTTTTCTGTTTCTTTTACATATTGTCTAATATTATTTTTTCAACATATTTCAGGAAGTTGCTAAGCATGAAGGAGTTGCTGAGGAAGAATTAGTTCAGCATTGCTCATGTTATCAGGGCCAACCACAGCTGTATATATTCCAGTTAGCACCTCATTTGCAATGGAGACAGTTTCCTCAAGCCATGGTTAGTTAGTCTCATTCTGTTTTTTGGTTAAGCTATAAATCCACAAAACAAAGTCAGTTTTGTGTGCACCTAGAGTAAAATAATAGATTATGCATAATTAAAGAAGTATTCCTGTGTTTGTTCTGTGTTCTGTTACACTAGTTTTTCAATTATTTCTCATTCTGACCCTGTTTAAAGAGTGCAATATAGATGCAATTAAGTAAGACTGTCATTTATTCAGTTCATACGAAAACTGAGAGAAGCTTTTAATCATCTAGCTAATGCTGGAATGAATTATACCTATAATCTACACTGAAATGAAACAGCAGCAATTTTATCACAAAATTTTGATTAATTGGCTGTTAAAAATGCCTATTATCCTATGCATAGCATTAAATATTGCCCATTATGGTTTATCAAGTTCTCTATCTCTGTGTACCTTCAGACTCTGAATGATTAGGTGAGAATAGATGTTTTAATAAATGTCTTATAAATTTTATACAGGATATGCAATGTAAGCTCAGTAAAAATCTTCAGCTTTTCCTGCCTAATTTGATCTGTATAATTACATTATTGGGTGATCTCATTGTGGTAATGTTTTAGAAAGGCTTCCAGTAGTTTTGGGACATGCAAGTGCCTGATAAGCCAGTAAAGCTCAGCTAGATGTAGATATCCCTGATCAGGATCACTGATCAAAGAGAACTTGTTTACATTACAGATATAGGATTTCCTCCCTCATACACACACTATTTATATTGCAGCAAAGTAAGCTCTGCAAAGGATGTCTTTGGTTATTTGCCAGACTCAGCTGCATGTAACTTTTAGGAATGAAGAACATTCATAATAACATTCATGTTTTAGTCTTGTTTATCAGGTACTTTTTTATAGTGGAAAAAAACTTATTAATTTTGGTTTGTGGTTACAATCAGTTATAAATTATCAATAATCATGGTGAAAAAATAGAATAAAATTTTTATTTGGAAGCAAGCTGGAGAAAACCACATTACTCCAATAATCCTTGCTTGTTCTCCTAGTTCTCCACAAATCTCAAGGCTTTCTCAAGCTTCTTTCAATATTACACCCTCTTGTCTACCCAAGGATGATGCAGGACAATTCTATGATGCATCCCACATCAATCATAGATACTCATGCACATATTCTGCCCAGACTTATAGCTGCTTTGACACCTGGCTCCTAGGCTACTTGTCCTACTCAATGGCTAGTCTGGATGGATATGTACTAGCAATCACACACTGACATGCATGCCATCACAAAGATAGGACAAGACGCATTGACCAGGCATGGAATATGGGCAGACAAGCTTACTGACCAGCAACCTATTTATACACCACCAAGTCCTTTTATGCCCTTATCTCTCTATTTTACAATTCTTGTGCCTCTCCAAACCATCTTTAATCCCTCCCTGTCCCACAAACATCCTGTAATAACTTTTATCTAATCCCACAATGCTCTTCCTGACCTCTCGTAATATGTCCTATGCACTCTAGGCATAGGTTACCAACCTTGGTCTGTAAGATGCTCCAGCTACCTGTTTGTGTTTTCCTGTGGTGCTGTGTGCGACCTCCAGTTCAGGGGGCTGATGACCTGGCAACAGCTGAGTCAAGGTGTTATTTCACTGACTGGGTAACTGGAGTTTCCCCTGCATGCCGTTTTGCCTTCTCTGGAATCCTTACTATGTGTGAAGCAAGACTTTTATCACATAATCTATCAATGTGCAAGGTGAAGTAAAAGCATAACATCATGTTACAGTGAGCAGCTTTGCAAGAATGAAGATGGGCTGAAACAGAGATTTAAAGAACCAAGACATAGTTTAGCAGATAAAGTAGCTCCTTTGTATGCATATATGTATAATACTTTTTCAGTTTGCATGTATGCTTTTAGCAGTCCACATCAGCATTCCCAAAGGCCTTCCAAGTGAGTAGGATGGGCACTGATTTCAACCGAACCTTTCTGGTGCAACAAAATCTTGGTCAGTGTGCCTTCTGGCTTCCAGTACAAGTTGTTTCCTACCACTAGGGCTCAGCAGTGCTGCAACAATAGTCTTAACCCCAGGCATCCCATCTTGTTATGATTTCAGATCTTCCTATTAACACAGTAATAATCTTTTCCTCTGAAAACATACAATGTAAAATTGTATCAAGGAGGAGTTGTGACTGAAGCACTTGGCCTTTTCTATTAGATGATTAACTTTAACAGTATGTGAGCAATAGGATCTATTTCCTGCTAGAAGCTCAGCAAGCAGCATATAAAATCATTAGTTCATCTCAGGTGCAAGTAAAAATACCCTTTACACATGTCAAACATCAGCTTGAAAATGAAAACATACTCCCTATTTTCATAATAAAAAGTAAATTTTTCTGTAAGAAAGTGAATAACTGGTGAGGAACTCTTGCACATATTAGAGAACACATACTGCAAAATCATGAGCTTCTTATAAAACACAAATCACTTGACATTGTTTACAAAGAACAGAGCACAGGAAAATACAGTTTAAATGTGATGGTTTTATTTAGGTTACAGAATTCTACATTCACCTTGCCTTGTTCTTTTACTAACCTAATTTCCAGCTCTACCTGCTGTCTTTGTGCATCTGCCTCTCAATTAAACATCACACCTGCAGCTGTTTAGCTTTACTGACCACAGCCATTAACCCTTTCCAATACAGCTGAGTTCATCAAGTTCTTGTTTAACTCAAAAACAAAGAGGGGGGGGGGGAAAAGGAAAAAGAAATGGGGTGATTCTTTTGTTATATATATTCCTGGTAGACAACATGCTTTGTTGACAAAATAATTTCTCAAATACCTTTACTGTTTAAAAATTCAATAACAAGATATAAAACATCATTTTGTGTGATGACACACCCTTAAAAATATGACTGTCATTGTTATCCCACTTTATAAAGACATAGGGAGATAATGTAAGCACACACATCACAGAATGGTCAGGGTTGGAAGAGACCTCTGGAGATCATCTAGTCCAATCCCCTGCTAAAGCAGGCTTACCTACAGCAGGTTGCACAGAATTGCATCCAGGTGAGTTCTGAATGTCTCCAGAGGAGGAGACCCAACAGCCTCTCTGAGCAGCCTCTTCCAGAACTCTATCACCTTCAAAGTAAAGCAGTTCTTCCTCACACTCAGGTGGAACTTCCTGAGCTGCAGTTTGTGCCTGTTGCCCCTTGTTCTGTCACTGGACACCACTGTAAAAGAGCCTGGCCCCATCCTCTTGGCACTCGCCCCTAAAATATTTTTGTGCATTGGTAAGATCCCCTCTCAGCCTTCTTTTCTCCAGGCTAAACAGACCCAGCTCTCAGGCTTTCCTCACTTTTCTTGAGAACTAGATCCTAAAATTAATACCTTTGATTGAGCAAATAGGAAAAGCCCCAATGTTTAACACAGAAAAGGTAGAAGGGGATATATTTTTTGCAAAGTTGGTCTTTTTGAGGGATTTTAATGAAACTGTACACAGAGTGCAGCCAGAACAGCTTTGGATTCTGTTGGAGAAGATGTGTAACTAGTTTAAACAACAGGTTGAAAATATTTAGTGTCCCTTCAATTTTGAGTCACAGTTTGGCTTTCATCTTCACTGTAGGCAGTCTACACTGTACTCAGACAAAAGAAACATCGTTATGGCTAAAACACTGAGGCTACTGAAGAGCAGTGATATCAATATCATTCTGGAGTTGTGTTGTTTTTCTACAAAATTTGAAATAATTCTGTTAAATGTTGTAAAATTAGGACTTCTCCTGGTGTTATTGTGAAAAGTTTCCTGCTGTGCAGTAGAACTACTTGACAGTTAGCTGCTGCCCTTTTTCAGAGGGGCCTGCTGTGATTTAACACTGCTTTCACAGCCTAATTGGTCAAATGCCAAATGTAAGGTGCTATATAAATGTAAAATATTATTGCAGTATACTCCACTTAATTGGGATAGGTTTTTTACTGAATACCTGCCTGGTAACTAATTTAACCCAGTGATAGTAGATTGTAAGACTTTTTTTATAATTGGTTGATATTAGCATATCTTCTGCAGAACAGCTATATGTACATATGTAGCTAATGCCAAGTAGTTAAATACTACTTTGACATAAATGAACTTTAAAGAAATAAGGTAGAATCATGTACCCTTTAAACAAGTGTTGAATCACGCTGCCTGGACCAAGATTGTACCCATAATTTCGAAGCACCTCAATTTTCTTAAATTAAAACAGAAAAAAATTTTATAGGGCATACAGGAATCTGTTTTCTGGAGAAGTCAAATGAAAGTTCATAGAATTTACATACTTACAATTTCAGGTCTGCTTATCAGCACAAGATAAAGAAGTGTTCTTTTCTGTTTAAAATTCACCATACATCCCAGGTTTATTGACTCCAATAACACTTCCACCCTTAACATGCCTGTTACAATACCTCCTCAGGTAGATCTTTAGCGTTAAGCTGCTAAGCATTAATAAACTGTTCAAAAAGATGAGTCACAGCTGAGATTCTTGGTGGGCTAGTTGGATGACAAAGCTGATTTAAAAAGCTCTTGCCACATGCTGCATTTCATTGTTTGCTCAGTTGTGTTAGTGTAATTGTGTATGGACCCCATCGTAAGCAAGGTTACTGAAATGAAGTTAAAAGAAATTTACAAAAGCAATTTATTTTTTAATAGAGATCAAGTCAGTCATCACCCCTGGAGTCCCATAAGCAGTGGCATTGACACAGCTGGTCTGATGATGAATCCCAGTTCAGGCATGAGAAGTTTTGGACAGCTTTGTTGTCAAAGCCAGCCTATCATGGATCAATAGCCTGAAGGACAATGTAGTAAACTGCTCCTGAGTGCTCCTAGATGCTAGTTATCGGTTTATGGATGAGATAAGAATCAATTACTTAATGGAAGGTGACAGACATCCATAAATGCTATGATGACTGTTAATTGGTGCTGCTTTTTAGGAGAGGAAAAACATGTTGCTGTAATCTGGGCTCTGGATTCAGCTGGGAATCAGGAGTTACTGGTGTTTGCTGCTTAGCTCAGAGCAGGACTAGCTGAAGTTTTCTTCCCCAATTCCATCTAAGTGAGAGTGAGCAGCATGCACTTTCAACTGGAAGCAGAATCTGACTGGCTCTCAGAAATGCTTGGTAAGAAGGATAAGACTCCGAAGGTGGAGTTAGTGTTAGCTTTAGGGATGTTAACTACCATGTCCTATGTGAGACATGCCTCTTCAGTCGCATGACTGGGAAATCAGTAGTCTTAGTGAGTCAAATTTTGGGTTTAAACCCAGTCTGAGTAAAGCATGGACTTAATCCCAAGCTGTCAGTTGCAGCGTCCAAAATTATTGTAATTAGCTAGTATAAGCATCCTCTGCAGTCTGCTCTTTCCTCAGTTTTCATCTACTCTACAGGCGAATGCCTCAGGGCAACAAATGCCATCCCTTCTGTGGAAGAATGAGCACATTGTGACTATGGCTATGAGCAAAGGAATGTGCGTTTTTTTTTCAAAAATCACAGCTTGCACAGGGAACTCCTAGCTGGGAGAGAGCACAAGGAAGTGTTGGAGATGGATTTGTCTAAAAAGGTGGCTGCATATTTGGCAGCTAAATGGCAAATATCAGACCTGAACTTTTTCAAAAAGCATCCTGATTCATAAACAGACAATCTTTATTTGGTGCTTTTCCTGTGATGTTACCTTCGATGGAAATGCATGATGGCATCGTGTTTCCTGTAATTAACACAGTAAATCATATATACAAGAATTTCTTCTTAATTTCTATTTACAAATGCATGTACTTCTTCAGGCATGTTCTGTTTTCCTTTTTTACATGCTGACTGAGATTTGTAATACAGATAGAGATAACCAAGAAAAGCCTCGAGTCAGCAGTTTTGAAGTACTGAGTGTTTTGGTTTGAGATTATCTCCACTGCAGAATGACTGCAGCTAAGATGAAATTTAAATACTGAAAGGCCCGATAATAATAGTTTTCTAAATGAAAATAGTCTTATAAAAAATGTAAAATAGAACTGTATTCATTACTCTGGGGATGGTTTTACCACCACCTTGTTTTTACTGGATACATATTTCTTTGTCCTATTGAGCCAGCTCAGAACACATAGCATACAAAATTCCTGTGTCGTTTAAAAGACATATATAGCCATAGCCTACTCTTGTTGTTAATTACGTTTCCACTTTTCTGATCAGGAAAAAATTTGATTTCTGATTCTATACAGAAATGATAACCTCACACTTTTATGTGCAGTACAGTCAAAGTTGAATCTTATCTATCAGATGTTTTTCCTTACTCTCTATTTTAAGTAACTATTAGTGGATTTCGTGGTCTTAAGAAAGTCTAGGTATTTGTGCATACAAAGTTAGAAGACAGATATTTAGTAAAATACATATTACAAACATTGCCAAATATGTAGATTTTTGTGGGACCTTGATCAGTGAGAAATCTGTAGATTTTGTTTATCAACTCTGTTCTACACAGGCTGAAACTTCCTTTTCCTGCAGTTGTCTGTTTTACTGGCAATAAATAATATTTTTGGTGCCAGCAATAATTTTGCTCAGTATAAAGGATGGGATTGGTCTTCTTGACAGTGAGTACTGCAAATTATTCTCTCTCTGTAAAAAGAGTATGTTTATCCATATTAGTCTCTGCATTTTTCTGATTTTTTTTTCATTCCATTTCTTGTTGCTTTTTTTACTTTTCTTTATGGGCAATTTTACCAATGTCAGTGTGAGTGGAGGTGATCCCTAGGGAGGCATCCACAAAGTGATTGTTTGTGTCTTCTTTCAAGCTTTTGTATCAACACTTGGTACCATGAAACAAAACAGGGTTTCTGATAATTTCAAACCAAGAGCTAGCAGCTGAGGAAATAATTACTGTCACTCTGCTTATTTGCAGAATAATTTTTCCTGTAACTTTCTTTGTCCTTGATTTTAGAAAGGATCAGAAGTGTATGAACTTCTCTACCTTCATGTTCCCATGCCAACCTTCATGTTCCCATACCAGAACTGAATAAAAATGATGCATTAATCAAGTGAAGAAAGCAAAAAAGCTGGAAGCAGAAGCAGATGAATTGTAATGATTAATATAATGATTAATAAAATAATTCTTCCCCCCTTCCTTCCTTTTTAAAGACTGACAAGGATTAACAAAACACCACATCAAGGGAAACTATGCTTCTCACTGCTTATTCTTCCTATCCAAGTCTGAAGACTTTTATTCTGGAACTATACTGTAATTCAATGTACTTTGTCAGGCTCAGGAGTAGCTGGATGGAATTAAAAGGCCTTGTTCACATAAGCGATCAGCTGGGCAATGACAGTGGTGAATGCTGAAAGAAAGCAACTGCAATGGTATTTAATGTGGAAAGAAGTCAACCCACTGTGGTTTGAGGTTGTCTACTGAATTTAAGCTTCTCAAGGTAGATGAAAGGGAATTATAATTTTGTAGATATTGAAGGGGTTTAGGGTCGAAACTTGCATTTAATTTCACTGTGATGTTAAAGCTAAAAAACAACTATAGATGTCTGGGAGTGCAAATTTAAAAACCAAAGCCTTAATGGATTTTTGGTAACCTCAGTCCTAAGTATGTAAGGGTTTTTGAGTCTCTGTTTTGGACTGGGTTGTTTTCATTTGCCTTGAATCCTCAGTAAGAGAGATGTGTCTCTTTTTTGCTCAGCTTATAGCTTCACTGGAAGAACAGAATGGAATCTCTTTCCCTAAATTTTCTACTATCTAGTTTGTTATGTATGTGACTTAGTATACCCTAACTTCTCTGTAAGAGTGCATGTGGCCAGGGCACTACTAATGCAATTCTAACTCAGTTTAATTTTATTGAGTTTTCCTGTGGGCAGCCATTTGAAATGTCAGGTGCTTTTTTTTCCTGTTTCATCTCAATAATGTTGGAAACTATAATGTAATGTACCTCTCTTGCTATGAGAAAAAAGTTTAAAGAACATTTTAGCAGTCCCAAAATTTCACCTATTTTCTGTTCTTTTCTGAACTGACTTTTCTTTAAACAGCTTTTCTACCTTTAATACTCTGATAGGTTACCTTATTATACTAATAACTGTGAAGGGATCCTCACTCATGTTTTTCAAGAAAAAAAACCCTGGGATATGTAGCAGCACACATGGAATCTCTACCATCTAAATACCTAAAAAAAAAGAATAATTTTCCTTAGCAGTGTTTTTATCATGCAAATGTTCTCATTACAATAATACTTCCTTTTTTGTTGATTTTATTTGACTATTAAGATATAATATAAGAAGTATATGTACAACACTGTACATATGTACATTGGAACATACAAGGACGGATATGAAAATTTGGACGGTCTTGATGCATCAGATGATTGCATAAATACAACTATTCTGCTGAATTTGGTCTTCAATCACAAATGGTTGCAAAATTTTATTATGCTTTTTGACTATTTTGTCTTTTTTTAAGAATATATATGTAAGCTTGCTACAGGTTATGTATGTGAAATCTGATATTTCTTTAGTCAATATTCAAAAGAGAATAGGCTTACTGGACCACAGAAGACAGTTTTGGCAATTTAAATATTCTAGTCAGTTTAATGCCTCTATTCATTTTGGGTAGGATGAACCTCACCTGATTAATCCACCTCAGTGTGATTAATTGGTGAAGAACAGCAAAAAAGATCATCAGAGACCTGATCCTGCATATTTACCATATGAACTGTAATTTATAAGTTTACCTGGAGTATTGCTAGTTTCCATGAGACTATATAGCACAATTACTTACATATGTGGACCCATTTATGGAAGCAAAAGCCAGAGCGGTTTGTTCCATGAATAACGATAGAAATACTAAGGTAAATGTGGTGATCTACTTTTCCAATAGAATATTTGTGGGCAAATATTAACCATGGAAACTGCAACTACAAGTAACTTCTGTTTGAGAGCTACTTAAGCCTTTTGAGTGTGTTTGGCTTGACTCCTTATGTAAAACAGTCAGCATTTTCTTCTAGTATTCCAGCATCAAGGCCAAGAACAAGTGGTTGCACCAAACATACTTTTTTAGTAAAAAGATTTCAGTCTTCCTCTAAAGTGATAAGTCACTTATCTTACCCTTTGACAAGTTTGTTTCAGTGGTGATTGGTCTCCCTATTTTAATTAAATTTAAAGTCACATATATAAGTTCATCTTCCTGTAGTTTCAGCTAAACCATTGCCTCGTAGATCCATATTCAAATAATTTCCATTGCTTTGAAACAGAATGTTATTGTATTGCTCATGAAGGTAGTAGAGAGTAGGAATATACTTGTAATAATATATCTGTTTGTGGTTGCCAGAGAAATCAAACAAATGGCAACATAGGTTTCAGCTGGTTGTCACAAAAACTGAAAAATGGCCAGTGTTAGAATTTTGCATTCTCTTCGTTCTAAAACTTAAAAACCCCTTCTGTCAGTAATGATCTAGTCAGTGCATTGCTGCTTTTTGTTACAGACCTTAAAAATCTGACTAATGATGCTCCCATGAAATAATAAGCAAGGATTAAAAACACATTCTTTCCCTTTTATCTTTTTAATACTGACATTCAGTGTTAAGCCAAGCAAAAAGTATATTTAATCTTCTAAATACATGTAATGCAATGAATTTTAGAAAACAACAGCTATACAGAACCACTGATTATTGCTTTACTTATACGTATGTACTGTATATGCAGAATATCTACTATATTTGCTTTTAGATTGATTAATTCCACCTTTATTGAAAACTAGATGTTTTTCAGATAAAACTTTTATTTCTTTCCTGTGGAAGGGCTGATGCTTACACTATTATTATTTTTGTATTGTTTTTCTCTTGTTACCTCTTCTTGCTAGACTGCTGTAAATGACATGGAAACATCAGAGCTTTTGTCCTGCTGTCTTTAGAAACAAGCTAATTTGCATGGCAGGCTATCACAGCCTTCAAATGGCACATATAAGAAAAATACAAGCTTCCCCTCTACATCAATATGATGTATTCCAGTCTTAAAACTTATAATTTTTTAAGCTTCAATTCAATGGCTACAAGTTTTTGGATTTTTTCTTTTTTTAGATGATCACTTGAGATTTGGCAGGTCTAATGCAATGAATTATAAAGATTCAGACAAGTTCATGGACAAACACAAACACAGTGAAAATGTATTTATTTCATCAAATATAAGTAAACAAATTGTTTCACTGCCTAAGAACATATCTGTAGAACAAATGAGACCAGAGGTCTTATGACTGATAAAAGTCTGCTGAAGATGGGTTCTGCTTTTCTTGACATGAAAAAATGGAGATGCTGAGATGAAATGAACTGTTATTAGGGTCACCGTCACCCTTCACGGGCACTACATTTGTGTACTTCACCTTCATCAATACCTGGATGCAACTTTTTATTTTTACAATGCATCAGCTGTGTATAGTGGTTAATTAAGTCAAGAATGACTGAAAACTTTGTTCTCTTCTTATGTTTATTTGGACCACTTTTTTTGGTCATTGACTAAGCAATGTCTGTCTGATTTCTGCTTTAGAAAAAAATATTTAAGCCTTAGAACACCTTAACTTTCAGCAGAATTACACAGATTATGCTATACAGCCCTAAAAAGAAGGTCTTTTACAAAGACACAGCCAATATTGTTTTTTTATTTATGTTCTTAATATGACAGTTAATTGGCAGAACACAACAGACATGGGACAGTCCCACATTCAATCCCCATTTCTGCCTCAGAACTGAAAATTGACTCTGTGAGGCCAAGAAAGACCTTAACCCACTTTGGGTCTGTTGGGTGTTTTGTGGGGTGGAGGTACCCAGTATTTCTCTTTAAATTACCCACTTTGGATAGCATACTTGAATGCTCATTACAGTTTAGTCAGGTGTCAAGAGTCAGAGTGAAACTGTAAATAGGTCCTGATGGTGTCTTGGCTGTCGGTGCCGCGGCGCTGGCAGGGGCCTGCATGGCGGCCGCCGTGAGGAGGGGCCGGGGCTGCCCCATGCCGGGCACGGCCGGTTCCAGCCAGCGCCAGCGGGGTCCCGCAGGGCTCAGCCCAGCCCCTCAGCCCAGCGAGTGGTGCATCTGTGATAATGTGATTTAGAAAGGCTAAAACACTGCACAAGCAGTGAGGAATATGGAAAAAAGTGAGAAACAGCCCTGTGAGCACCAAGGCCAGAGGAACAGCAGGGGGAGGCGGGCAGATACCCACACTGCAGCCTGAGGAGACCTCATGGTGGGGCAGATACCCACATTGCATCCTGTGGCAGCACCCACATGGCCAGGTGGGTATTTCTTGCAGGGACTGAGGCCCATGGAGAGCTCACACTAGAGCAGGTTTATCCTGATGGACTGGAGCCCATGCTAGAGCAGGGGAAAAGTGTGAGGAAGAAGGAGCAGCAGAGAACTGTTATGGACTGACTCGGTTATCCCCCTCCCTCCAGACAGAGTTAGGGAGCTGGAAAAGCAGGAATGAAGTTGAGTCTGGAAAGAAGGTGAGGGATGGGGACTGGAGGAAAGATATTTTAGGGTTTTTTTTTGGTTTTCACCACCAACGTCTATTTTTAATTGGCAGTAAGTTAATTTTTCCTCGAGTCAAGTCTGTTTTGCCCATGACGTTAGTCAGTGGTAAATAAGCTCCTTGTCTTTATCTCAATTACTGAAATAAAAAGAAAAATAAATCTAGGGGTCTAGGTATACTGACTTTTTCTATGCTGTTAAAAATTTTTTGTGAAATATAAATTTCTCTGGACCTTACTAGGCTGTGCTCTGCGGCAGTTCTCATTCACCTGGTCTTGTGTGAAAGTTTTCTGAATATAAATTGTTTGAGACAGAATATTACATGTTAGGTAAACTGGAATTTTCCAGTGAAACTTTGGTTGATCTCCAGTGCTTATAAAACTACCTTAACCCCAATCTTGCCATGGACTTGACATGTTTACCCATATTAAGTTCATTTATATGGATAATGCTCGCACACCACTGAAACAGCAGACAGTAACTGGCTGTTGAGAGACACAGAGGATGAATGGCTTGAACAGATTTTTGAACTGCTTCTCAGCTGTTTCCTGGCTTTGAGCACTTACAGTTGATTTCATTGCAAAATTAAACATTAGTTCAAACCGTCACTAGAGGTACTTTGAGACAACATGCTTGACTTTGCTCTGAAATAGTCACTTACAGCTAAGAGGGATCTTGTTGCCTCTCAGCTGCTAGCTGGCGCTGGGTAATTGAGACAGTTTCAATTGTGTGAGTTCCTTTCCTCCACTCTGTATCGGTATAAATCACCTCTTTCTCATTCCAATCCAAGCTCTTTCAGAGGAAGAGCATCCCTGTGACTGGACGTCTATCCCCACTGACATTCAGTAGGCACCAGCAGCTGCAGCTCTGTAGAGCTCCTCACCTTTGTGGCTCAAATCAGTGGTGTAAAAAGTCAGAGGATGCTCACATAGACACTGATCTGCACAGAGGGGTCACAAATTAAAAGTGGTGGTTTCCTTCGGACTGAAGTTGATGGCAAATGGTGCTAACACTCCTCCCAGAGGCTCTGCAGTTGGTTTGTCCTGAAGCTGCTCAGAGCAGTACCATTATCACAGCCTGTTACTGTCTGATCCTCACTTGAGAGGCAGTAACTAACAGCTGAGAAATAACAACTCCCTAAATGCTTCTCAGCTGAAGTTGCTGGTGTACAGCCTTGTTTCACTTCTTTTGCATTTGTGGGTACACACAAAGAACAAGGATGACAAGCTCTGTCATGAGGTCTGAGTACTGATGTGATTTTCCTCGCTGTCTACTTAACCTACAGCCTACAGTTACCATGAGCTAGTGCATTTGCTGCTTTGATATTTGGAATATTGAATCTCAAGTGTGGGTAAGTGTGTGGATTTTATTCTAGATGATATTCCCAGTGAGATCTAGAGTTGTATGTCTAACTGCTGAATACACACTGGACAGGGGCTGAAGACATGTGATTTGTACCTTAGAAAAAAATACTTTATCAAAGATAATTATCAGAGGAAAAGCCACATCCCATGTCTTTCTCCTTTTCAGTAACACACTTTTCTGCGTTGAGGTGCCCCATTATTATGAAAGCAGCCTACAGACTCCTGAAAGTGAGATAACCCTTCTTGTGACACATAAATTTTCCATTTCATTGTTCCATAAAAATGTTCTTACCCGTTTATATTACCAGTGAGGGACACAGCCAAACCATGAGATCTGGCAGCAGGAGAATAAACTGGTACATTTCCATGAGAGTTTGAACTGCATGAGCTTTGCAGAGTATGGCCCTCTTTAGCAGACAAGTTGGAAGTTAAATTCATACAAAACGGCTGCAGGCATACCAATTCCATACTGAATTACTTCGAGCATTGTGACCACACTTTTTAGAAAAATTTAAGAGGGCAAAAATAATTAGAGATGATGGATATGTGGGATTAGGCCACAGATTATATTTATATTTGTCTGCCTTTTCATGGTTAGATTCAGCTGATTTTCTCTGGACAGAAGAGAAAGGTGAAAATAAATGTTATGTGATAATCCCCTTTTAAGCATTGGGAGATCTGTGCCATGCACATTAAAATACCAAAAGAAAACTTGTGCATATGCCAGGAGTTTCAAAATATAATGTTTATTCTAGAGAATAATTAAATCTATAAGCACAGACGTACAGATGAAATTCTAGTTGTGAGTGTCTGGATAGTGGAAGATAGGAACATTGGCTATATCTTTTTGTGTGAATCTGTACATCTTGCAACATTTTCCATTACTGTTGTTGCTTTATTTGACAACACACTGCTGATGGTCTTCCTTTGATAGCAGGCCATGGCAACATTATCTACATTTTTGGGGAGGATTTTATGACACATCCCCTAACGAGTACTTATATTGGTTTCCTTACAGCTCAGAATGTGCACCTTTGCTCAGTTAGAAGGTTAATTCTCTGTTGTCCTTTGGAGAGAAGTTTGATTTTCAGATGCGTGTTACACAATGAATGGAACTGCAGGGAATAAATAATACCAGTGAGTCCTGGACTGGGGTCAATATCTCAGAAGTAAAGGTGCTTGGTAGAAAGTAAGTTTTGTCCTATTGTTCTTATATCAAGAAGATATTGATGTTATATTTCTCACTTTAAACAGTAAGAAAAGGAGTTTGATTTTAGTTGTGCTTGGCATATTCATCTTGTGTCTGTGTTTTGGCTCTGGTTCTTATCACCAGAGTTGTAAACTTTGGTAAGTTTTCTTGTAAATTTTTGATAACATATTGTGGTAGGTTGACTCTGGCTGGAGGCCAGGTACCCACAGAGCTGCCCTATCACGCTCCTTTCCCAACTGAACAATAGAGAGAAAACATAATGAAAGGCTCATGGATCAAAATAAGAACAGGGAGATGTCCCTCACTGATTACTGACACAGGCAAAACAGACCTGACTTCGGGAGACGAGTTTAATTTATTACCAATCATATCAGAGTAGCGTAATGAGAAATAAAACCAAATCTTAAAAAAATACCTTGCTCCCACCCCTCTCTTCTTCCT
Organism: Falco naumanni; assembly: GCF_017639655.2. Lineage (NCBI taxonomy): Eukaryota > Metazoa > Chordata > Aves > Falconiformes > Falconidae > Falco > Falco naumanni. Next base: position 88,143,786 of record NC_054056.1, read on the forward strand.
GGGCAGGACTTTACTCCCAGTTTTCTCTACCTCCTCCTACTGAGTGGCTCAGGGGGACCAGGAATGGGTGTTGCAGTCAGTTCATCATGTTTTTTCTGCTGCTGTTTCCTCCTCAGAGGGAGGGCCCCTCACACTCTTCCCTTGCTCCAGCATGGGGTCCCTCCCACGGGAGAGTCCTCCACCAGCTTCTCCAATGTGGGTCCTTCCCACAGGCTGCATTTATTCATAAATTGCTGCAATGTGGGTCCCTTCCACGGGGCACAGTCCTTCAGGCACAGCCAGCTCCAGCATGGATCCCCTGCAGGGTCACAAGCCCTGCCAGAAAAACTGCCCCAGACTGGGCTCCTCTCCACGGGGGCACAGGTACTGCCAGAAACTGCTCCATGGGGGCACAGCCTCCTTTGGGCATCCCTCTGCTCTGGCGTGAGGTCCTCCACAGGCTGCAGGTGGGGATCTGCCCCACCGTGGACATCCATGGGCTGCAGGAGGACAGCCTGCCTCACCATGGCTGCAGGGGAACCTCTGCTCCAGTGCCTGGAGCACCTCCTGCCTCTCCTGCACTGCCCTGGGTGTCTGCAGGGCTGTTGCTTTCATGTAGTCTCTCTCCTGTATACGGTTGCTGCTGTTACGCAGTTTTTTTCCCTGGCCTTCTTAAATAAGTTACCCCAGAGGTGCTACCACTGTTGATGATGGGCTTTACCGTGGTCAGTGGTGGGTCCATCTTGGAGCCAGCTGGCATTGGCTTTATTGGATAAAGGGGAAGCTTCCCACAGAAGTCTACCCCTGTAGCCCCCCTGCTACAATACACATATTAGCCAAAAGTAAGTTGCTTTTGACTAACTGAACTAATGAACAAATAAATAAATAAATTTTAAAAATTTGCAAAATAGACCATTTAGGTTGTATTTTTCAGACTTCGTATTTCAATGAAAGGATACTCACATCACAAGAAAACTTAAATTCTGGCTAGTCATAATGTGAACATTTAAAATAACCTCACATAACATTCACAGCCAGAGAAATTAAATAATTGCAATGAGTTCATCTTTCTATTCAGTTTGATCTATAACAAGAAAAACCTTTCTAGAGTCTCAAAATTTCTTAGGATAGAGACCTGATTTTCAGTATGTTCTCCTTGGAATGTCTTAAACTGAGATTTTAAGTTTTTATATTTTCAAAACTTAAATATTTGTTTTAATTTTCCTTGTAACTTTTTGTGTGTGTCATTTAAAGCATCCTCTCTAGCTCTTATTTAAGACTGAAGGGAACAATAAAAGCGGAGGTTAAATACATTGAAAATATGACACCTTTTGGGGTAGTATTTAAAAATAAGGAACTCAAAACCAATAGAAAAATTAAGCTTATTCTGTATATCATGTACTGAAATAGGCTAGGTTAAGTCACTAAATAGTACACCTAGGTCTGGAATACATTTCTGGGACATCAACATAGTAATACCTTTTTCAGTACATAAAAAGACAAAATGCAGTAGAAATGCAGCCTGTTTTAACAAAATAGACCTATTACAAGATTCAGCTTCTCATGAATCAAAATAAAATACATTCTCTAAGGCTGCAGTGCCCTCCTAAGAAAACAGCAGCCAAATGAAGTCACATTTAAAAAAATAATATTTTGGTTCAACATACCTTTTTGGTGGCTGTTCATTGTGCATATTTATTTGTGTTTCAATTCATTTCAATGGCCTATACAAAGAAATAATACACACGCAGTTTTTTCCTCCCTGACTCCTTCCCTTATCCCCAGCGGCACCCAGCCAGCCTCCTGCAGCAAAGCTCCCATTCATGCTGTTTTCTGCCATCAGCGTCCTTGGGAACACAGAGCCACAGAGGTTTGAGTGTTTATCTGGCAGCTACAGAGAAGGTGCTGCTGAAGCAGTATTTCAGAAACTTGCTACCTTATGTTATATAGCAATTTACAGGAATTTGAAAAAATTCCCAGCATAACATAGCTTATATAAATACTTTGATTGAAAACTTTCAGAACCAATTTCATTCTGAGGAAACGTCTGTTCTCTCTTGCCTCTTACGTGTTCTTTAATAGTTCTCTTCCAAAACTTTTGACAGAGCATAAGATTATTTTCTGAAAAAGCTGGAAAATATTTACAGATAATTGAAACCAGCGATCAAATCTGAAAGGCTTGGGGAGGCTTGACACAATTGCACCCTCCCCGTGATAAGAAAGGGATGAACTTTAAATATTACCAGTGAATGTGGAAATAAATAGTGAAGCAATTTAAAGGAAATACTCTTTTAAAACATCCCGCAAGAGCAACAAAACATATTTTGGGGGAGTGGAAGCAAGCTTTTGATCTTTCTTAGCTAAGAGGCTGATTTTAGAGGAAGGGTTGTTTGCCCTGCAATGAACATAGAGCAACCCTTCAATATATTAGTAGCAGGATCCAGGAACTTCCATGCTCCATAACCTCTACCATGGAATCTAAAGGATCCTGTACATTTAAGGGTGAACTGAAACACATCCTAAACCTGCTGCCTGGGAAAAACAGCCAGTAGCTATCCTCTGCTGACCAGCTGCTCTCAGTAGTTACATGTATTCCATGCAATACATTTTTTGACATCTGACAAAGGTGTATTTGTGTTTTAGTTAGCAGGTTTTCAAATATTGTTGTTTGTCTGGATAATACCTAGTTTCTTGTATTTAAAGAACAAAAGAGTAATCATCATCATCATGAGCTAATTCTTTTAATAAACATTAAATTTATTCAAGTAAAGTCTTGTTTCTAACACAATATGCAGAATTCAAGGATGTAACAAACAAGGCTATGATAACTTTTTCATAATTGAAAACTTAATCAGTTGCAAAATTAATCATATATTTGATTACCCAAAAGAACAAATACATTGTCACGTATTCTGGGGGAGGGGGGGAAAGTAATTAAGACAATATCTCTTGTAATGCTTACCTGGTAAATATCTGATTATTCATTTGTAAAAGGTCCTTACAATTAATGAAAATGTACCATGTAGTAAAATGTAGCTATAGGCAACTTCATTTAATTTTTCAATACCCTACTATACTGGAAATCATGACACCTTTAAAATATATGAAAACACAGACATCTAATCATGGGAGAAAAAATGATAAAGATGAGGCCTGAAAGTTGTCCAGGTCTTAAGATAACAAAATAGTATATTATCACTGATCTTGATGGGCAGCTGAGAAGATCAGTAAGAAACTTTATTAATATCAGCTGCAGAAGCAAACAAAGCTTGGACTTTTATTAATTCAAAGCCCAGAATAGTTTTGACTAGACTTTCATCTACTCTGATTTGGCTGTTTGCTCTAATCTTCAATGTAATTCAGAATTTCTTTTACACGTTTGCCCTTTTACCCTTTTTTCATTGCTCTAACTTCCCTTAATTTCCTTTTTCCTCCTCTTTCAGTCTAGTTTCAACTAGCTCTAAGTACCCTTCTCCCTTTTAAAAATGTGAATTAAAACATTGTTGCCAGCCATCAGATAATTTATTTTGTCTGCTTTTTTTAATGCCTTCCTGTGTTTGAATTGTTTTAGCTCACAGCTCTTTCAGGAAAAGACCTGTGTATTTCTCCAAGTAAAGGACCTAACGTATTGGGGCTCTGTGCTATGTTTATCCTTAGTTACAACCCTAAGAAGCACAATTAGCATCCACAATAATACTTGTCAGCTTGGATTAAGTACACTGCAGTCTGTGTTTGATATATGCTCACTTTATGTGTCCACAGGAGTTGTATTTACTTTAAAGAGAATATTATTACATCGGTACTAGAAAGCTGATATGTTAATAATTGAAAATTACTTCTCTCAAAACTAACAGTTATTGTCTCCTACATACAGCACAGAGCATGATTTTTTGATTCCGTGCTAAGAACTGCCTTTGTGTATCTGCATACATAAATGATACCTACATTTGAAAGTATAATTTCAGTACAGACTAGATCACAAATTACATTCTCAAGACCTTTCAATACTAGAAGTTGACTTCATATCTGCCAGGTATTCTGAACATATATTTTGTTTTATAAACATGGGCAGGTAACTAACTAGATTAGATAAAAGCTAAATCTGTTAGGAGTCCACCATCCAGCAATTCACTAAGGATATGGACAAAATCCCACTGAAATGCATGGGAACTTCACTGCAGGCTTTCAATTGATGTGATGCTGTAAGTAATGAGATATTTCTGGGTTATACACATTTCATTAGAAAATTCATATTATGCTGTCCTTTTATGAAGATGGCATTGTACATATTATGATTCAGATTGAAAAAGCATGTCATTATTTGAGACATAATAAAAACAACCAGCAAAGTATGTCTGCTTTGCATTTCTTTATCATAAAGCATTGGGGATAAAAGAACTTCCCATCTAATGTAGGTGTTTCAGTGGTCACCATCCTTGGAATGGCTGAGCACAGCATTAATTTACAGATTTAGGCTGTGTGTTATTATATGGCATAACAAGAACTGTGTTTGAGCAAATATGAGCCATTGTCTGGGAATGCCTGTAAGAAAAGCAGGATACAGACAGAACAAGGCAGGAAATTTGGGTTTCATTATAGCTTCCTTGGAGAGGTTTCCCCTGGGTTCTAATACCAATGATATGCCGAGTATGTTAATTCAGTTTAATATTATATCATTATTGGTGGAGGTAAAATAATGATGCATTAAATTCAGGCTGAACTATAATGGAAATCCTATATTCATTATATGTGTATTAAAACCAAGTAAGTTCATTATATCACTAAATAAATCCAAAAGAAATTCAGGGAACAATTGTTAAACTGCTATTTTAAAGTGTCATCAGTTGAGTCAGTCTCTGTAACTACAGATTGTCCTTGATCTCTTTCCAAAAGTAACCAGTCCTTTAACTCCTAAAACCACTTCAGCATAAAGTAAGCCTCCTCCCCTTTCAAAATAAAAGTGTATTTAATATATTAAGTTTTTTTTTAGTTTGGGGTTTTTTTGATTAGTTTTTTTGGGGTTTTTTTTGGTTTTTGTTTTTTTTTTTTTTTTTTTTTTTTTTCTGTGAGGATGACTGAGCACTGGCATATGTTGCCCTGAGTGGTTGTAGAGTTTCCATCCTTGGAGATATTTGAGAGCTGTCTGAACGTGGTCCTGGGCATCCTGCTCTAAAATGATCCTGCTTCCACATGTGTGGTAGACAAAATGACCTCCAGAGGCCCCTTCTAATCTCACCCATTTTGTAATTAAATAAGTTACATTTTCTTGTTGGTATCAGCTTCCTATTTCCTTTCAAAATTCTCAGACAATATATCTACTGCTCATTATGCAATGGCAAGAAATCCATAGCTGTAGATGATGATGAGGAGAAAGAATCTGGGGACATACCAGCTGCTGGTAACATCCAAGCTGGAGTCACTACTTATGCTTCAGAAAACGCTTTCTGCTAATAGAGACTGGGAGAATTACTATGTTACTTGAAAGAAGATCTGCTGTAGGTTTCTTAGAAAGATGCCAATAACCATAAATAAGGATGTTTTACTGTGGCTTCATTCAGGTAAACATGCTTAGCGTGAGAAAATTTGATTTTTACCATAGATTATTCTTCTAATATGTTAAGATATTAAACTATTTATCAATTTTATCTTCTGTTATTTATATATGAGGATACAGGAAAAACTATGAAATAGAGTGTGGGAGTTCTTTCTGTATATGGTTTTATACAACAATCAGTCTGAACTTCTTACATATAAGCTCCTGTTGTATCTGACATTTATTGGGTCAAATCTTCACTTTGTTATCCAAGAGAAACAGGTATTATAAAGAATTCTGTTTTAAAATCTATTTTGCATATACCAGTTTCTATTTAAAAAGTTATTTCTCGATAAATCAAAGCTTCTTCACTGGCATGTTGAAAAGCAGCTCTCTAAGCAGCATGTCTCTGCCAGATTTCAGCTTGCTAGCCCTAGCTACTTCTCTGCTAGATCTGTTCACAAAAAATAGCAGTGAAATATATGATGCTGAAAGTATTTTGCTCAATACATGTAATTTCATGCAGTTTGAACTCTTTCAACTCCACCTTTTCAAGTCCACAAAATTTTCCTTAAACAGAAAGCAGCTCTTTGATATTTGGATAGGAGACAGTGAAAGACTAAGAAAGGATTAGTGGAGGAAATGTCAGGCAACCTTTACTTTTCCAGATATATTTTCACTGGAAATATCTAGTATAAAATAAATGCAATGTCCATGGTGTTTCCTTTTCCAAAATGAGGACTTGGTACTATAGCCACCTTTTCCTCCACATGGAAGGATAACAGTCTCTTTACAAGCATCTCAGCTCATGCATAAATACACATATAAAGTCCTTAGTAGCTAACCAGTGATCTACTTTCTTCCCCAATGCACACAACTTCTCAGAGGTCTCTGCATTCCCAAGTAAACAAGATCTTGCTCTGCTTGGAAAACTGACAGGAGACACTTATGGTCCTTATGTCTATACCTAAACTAGTGGGGTATGCTGTGTTTCTGGATCTAGGTGAGTGCTGTGGTCGGTACTGGAGCTGATTTCATCTAGGTGTGCACTAGCCTCTTCACACTCCTTGAGAGACAAAGAAGCAAAGGCAATAGTATGAGAAGACAATGCACTGCACTCTAGGCATGAGTTGTATCTGGAGAAACAGGGCACTGGAATCCTGGAGAGCTGCACCAAGAGCAAGCTCTGGCAGAGCATCTCTGTGACTTAGCCTGACCAGTGGGAAAAGTCTGCTGCTGTAAGCATAGGAAACTTTTTGTATGCAGAAGTGTTACCACGACTGTTATTTCATCCTCCAAACCACATCCTAACTCAAGTTAGCTTTATTTTTGCTTTGTTTCCTTTTGTTTTAAAAACTGATTGGTCTAAAAAACTTGAAAAAGATTGGTCACTGTGCTCCATTATTTGAATTTCAACACCTAGCTTATTTTAGCTCAGAATATGTTATAATGTGAGAAAGACTGACTGATATCCAGACAATAATGAAAAAAACCACTCTGACTACTTAAATGTCACTGGTAATGAAGCTTGAGGACTGCTATATGCTGTTTCTGCTATGTGGACAAGAGCTGCCAAATCAGGATCCAATCAGTTATATAAAGCAAATGAACTTTTCGTATGGTCAGATTGCAAGTTGCTGGATTGGGTAAACTTTTGTCTTTTTTTTTTTTTTTTTTTTTTTTTTTTTTAATAGGTTCTCTATCATTTTCCCATTTCAGAGTGCGGTGCGCTAGTTGTTATGGAAACATTTGTCATTGGCATGAGTCAAACTTAGTCATAACCACATGGGCAAAACAAAACTGGCTTATATACTAGTGAACATTTATGTAAAGGTTTGGGAGCTAATGAAGATTTTTAGGATGTTTGTGGCTGTGCATATGTGTGTATGCACATAAATACTTGTATACAACTCATGAAGCTGTGATACCCAGTTTATCTGCATAGACTTGAAGGGAAGTTAAGTTATATGAGGTGCCCTAAGAGATACTCCAGTAAAAATATTTGTCACATGACCCTATTTTATATTCTGTATTTCATATGTTTTGAAGTGAGCTCTTTCTGGAGGTGTTCTAGGGTTGTCTTAAAATCTACCAGTTATGTCAGAAATACATAGTAGTAATTATTTATACTTCGTTTCCCAAATTGTCCTCTTTCTGGTGTTTTTTTACTGTCTTTAAGGACAGTGAATCCCTTGGTCACATTTCTTCATGCTGCTCATTCCTTCTACAACTGTAGAGCTACATGCTAGTTTGAATGAAAATAAAATCTGTACTATGGGAAGATCTGTGGTACAGCTAGGCAGAAGACCTTTTGCACCATTTTCATATTACATAAAGTTGTTTCATATGAGCTTAGGATAGCTACACCATAGGTGAAATATAAAATAGCTATAGATTACACATATTTAATGTTAAATACATGTAGTCTATGATTTTTTTTCTTTTAAAATAGCCTTTAAAAGCCGATGAAAATTCCTTGATTAAAACTGAATAAACACCCAGGAAAAGAGTGGCATGTATAATTAACCAGAAAGAGCTATAAATGGTAATATTTGTATTTTTGATCACCTAGAAGATAAAACACATATGCAAATACAACAAAAAAGATATACTTATTTGTAGATGAAATGGATTTGCACATTTGCCAAGAGATATTGGCATAATTCCTTCAAGCATGTAATACAAATAGAATGTTCTTTTTTTCTCCTTTTTTTCCCCAAGAATTGACATTTAGGATAACTAGTTACTTCTTGTTTTAGAAATCTTCACCTGAGATTCAACTCTGTTCCATTCTGAATTGGACAAAATTTAAGACAGGTTAAACTGGGAATTTCTGTATAAAGCATCTTTGTAATTAAAAAATAATAGAACTAGGAGTATGATGACTTACTAATAACAGTATCTGCTTAACATCCAAATTATTTTAAAACATGTTTTTGAATTGTAGCTCTGGCCACGAAGTTCCATTCCCTCTTTCCAACTGCCTAATTGTCTGATTTCTAAAATGCCATACCTGGAAGAGCTGATCTAAATTTCTTGAAAGTAACAAGTTTGGAAAGGGGTTAGACTAATTTCACCTACCCTTAGCCAACTAAAAGTACATTTTCAACACTAGCATAGCTGTGTAGACCATCTTTATTGCTATGAGGCAGCAGAGTGGAGGGCTTCTTCCAAGTTACCTAGTTATGGATGGAATGAATTAATCATTTCCTTGCAGTGCTGATCTCTATACTTTGACTGTAAGTGGAGCTTAAACAATTAATGTAAACTAGCTACATTAACTATTAGAATCTTACATTAAGTGAAACTTACTTTACTTTTTTAGAAATTCCTGGTTTTTGAGACACTTCCTCAGCGGGAGATCAAAGCATAATGTCTTCGTCTGAATGAATGAATTCTGACTGCTGTATCAAACATTGTTTTCTGCCTTACATCAGTGTGTTTGTTTGCTTTTTCATTCAAGACTTATGAAATGTAAACTTGATGTACTTGAGGTCTCCATCATATCACACTTTTGCTTTAATTTGTGTATAGCATCATTTCAGAAACGTGTCATGCTTCATTCTTCTACATGGTCTTTTTTTCTGACAGTTTATATTTTCTTGACTGTTTCTTTTCTTAAGTTTTATATCTTTCCCAACTGCTTGTAGTCTCTTGATGGTTCCTCTGATGCCTAGGAGTGTTTTCTCTGCTGCTTACATGATTCTCAAAATGATTCCTTTTAATTGGTACATCAGTTTTAGTTGAGCATGAATTTTCTCTGTACCAGTTGCAGGAATGTCATTTGGATCCTCAATGGAGATTAAAGGTAGGGTTTTCAGACTTGCTAAGCCTTGCTTTGTCTCTTCTCACATTAATGACAATGATAAAGTCTACCTACTAAAGACTTTCATTCCATGAAAAGCAATTACCGTGTTTGGGGTTTTTCTTTACTCTTCCAAGATTTTTTAGAAAAGGTGCCATCCAAAATACCTCTGATCCTCTAAAACTTGTGGACTTAGGTAACAGTTTATTGCTTATGCTTATTTTCTTATTCTGTGAGAGGCAGAGGCAAAGCCATCTTGGCTGTAGAAAAAGCATACTAACCCTGGGTTAGCTGGCAATTTGAATTAGATTAACAGTTGCTTTACCTCAGTGAATAGCAAAACTATACCAGTGATTAATTTTGATCTGTGTCTAATTATGATTGTTTCATGAAATTTAGGATACAACTAGTGTAGGTTAGCATAGCTTCATCGAAGCATTGCCTAGTTTCGTGATTTTAGGGTCTGAATTAGAGAGACTGGAATAACATAATGCATTCCCAGCTATTTATGTGGCTCTTCAACCAGTTTTATTAGTACTGTCCTAATAAACATTGTAGTTGTGGTAGCTTTGTTTGAACAGTAAAATAAATAAGTAAACAAAAAAACAGTTGCAAGGACTTCCAGCAGAATTATGAAATAATTCGTTTTCCAATGACATAAAGATGGGATGGAATAAACCAGAATCATATCAGTAAGAAAATATTTATAAAAAGGGGGGTTAAAATGTCTTGTAAGTATTGGATTAGGTCTTTTTCTGTCACAGGTTTAAATTAACTTGAAATTAATTAAGCAAGTTTACTTCAATTTAAAGCTCTGACTTGTTTTTGGGATTGGAATAGCCTTACTGCTTTTCTTTGTCATCATGGGCATTAACAGTTGTGGTGGGAAGGAAGAAAAGAATTTGGAAAACTTTAGAATTCAAGACTTGTATATTCTTAATAAAATCACCCTGCCTTCAAGAGAAAAATACTCAGTACTGTTGGAAAACTTTTTTTTTATAGGAACATCAGTTTACCTTATTTAGAAGAGGCTTTTAGTTATGTGTATCATAATTTCATAGAAGCTGATTTATATTTATGTGCATCATTGTTATAGCTTTACTAAAGTAACAACTCTAATTATGTTAAAGTTATGATCCTATACCCAAAATTAACAGTATCTGAAAGGATCCCCATAGATATCCTGGAGATATAGCTGAATGGGGTTTAACAGTGAATTAATGATTTGACTTAAGTCTATATATGAAACATACTTTCACAATGTATTATAAGATTTCTTTATAATTTTTTTATTCAAGAGAACTTATTGCAATATGCTTTTTTGTGTGTGTTGGGTTTTTTTGCTGCAAAGCAAGTAAAACTAGGTGAAATAAGTGCATTTGTAAGATTTATTAGTTCTGGATTCTGTAATATTTGCAGAGAAGTCAAAGTACTTGTGGAGATACCACTGGGAAAAGGTAAATTCAATAACATTTTGAAAAATCAGCATTTTTCTTGGGATTTTTTTTAGTACTCTTGTCAGAAATTTCCTGGTGAGTTTACGCAGGGATTTATTGTCTCTCCATTAAGAAAAAAATGTACATTCTTGCCAAAATTTTGAGATGACATATATTGAAGCAATAATTAACAGTGCAGGGGATAAATTAATAGTACAAACCAGTCTGGATTGTGCATTGAGATAAATTTATATGTTTTATAATCCCCAAATGGAAGACAATGTGTCTGCTGTAAGGGGCATAGCTTTGTGGACATGAAATGGAAAAGTATATTCCTATAAGTAACAAGTGTAGAAAGGATTTGAGAATGACAATCGGCTAAATGTCAGATCCCAGCATAATCAGCAGGTGTCCTAATCTGGTCTTTGAATGTATGACGGAAATAATAGTCACAGAAATAGCTAAAATACATTAAAATTACCAAAAAATAAAAAAAATTGATGTGTCCTTTTGTGTTCATTTGGGGAATCTGCAGTTTCAAAAGGTTGTCAATAGATTAGAAAGAACAGTGAAATCTGGAAAAGTTTTTTTACAAAATTTATAAAAAAATAATCTGTTTGCTTAGTCAGCATTGCAAACACTTAAACATTCTGACCGGTAGGCCTTAAATTGCAAGTAAGGAATTTCGAATTACTCAGTTTATCCAAATATCAAGCCACCTGACCAATGCATGGGGAACAGATTTCTAACTGAATATAATTCCTTAATGTGTCAGAAAGAAAACACCATTCAGGAAGACTAGATTCCAAGATTGAAAGTTGAAAATAAAAAATGTGGACAAAATGAAACATAGGCTTTTTAAGTAAAAAGGTAACTAAATTGGAACAATTTACTCAGAGATCTGGTGTATCTCATGCTATGTAAGAACTTCATATCAAGACTGTATAGTTTTATGAAAGGTGTGCTATAGACCAAACAGAAGTTGAGGGCTTGATATAGTAAGGTTCACTACCCTTATGCATGCAAGATGTGCTGGTTTCAGTTTCCAGTATTTGAAATTCTAATCATGGTATTTATTAGGAATGTGCTATTTGCAAGAGAAATATGGCCCATACGAATAGCCAGAGTGCTGTTTTGGCACCTGTAGCACTTCTCATAAAACAAATAAGGCCTGAAAAGACAGCAGCAACAATGGAAACCAAAAGATTTCCACCTTCATAACAACCAAAAAACCCAAAAAGACATATTTCCAAAAAGATGGGCACAGTTGTGTGGCTGGACACAGCATGGAGGTAGGAGGGAAAGCTGGGCAGAAAAGCTGAATGTTGTTTGCTTCACAGTGGCTGGGCTAGTTTGGAGGATCTCCCTGTGGATATCAGAAATGCCACACGAACACAGTGAGTAATTTAAGAGCTTGGCTGAGCTGGAGGCAGTCTACAATAGCTGAATTCCTCCAATGTATCAGCTCATCTGGAAATACCCAAGCATGAGTGATAAGGGTGGGTAGGAGAGTCAGGTTGCTTCTGAAGAGTGATATGCTTTTAAGACCATTATTACAGCTAACCAAATGTCATCATTTCTGTGAAAAAGTGGTTCTGTTTTGGAACAATATAATAGGGATTTATAAAAAAAAAAAAAAAGAAAAAAAAAAGACCACTGTAGGGAAATAAAATGAATTTTAAAGTATTTTGAAAAAAAGAAAATAGTTTAGGAATGCCTAAATGTCATACTGTCCTTGTTGTCTTTCACTTTTTACAAACGACCCCAGGTTTTCTTGCCTTTTTATTGTCTGCCATGTGACCTTGCTACAAACAAATGGTGCAAGGTATATGGCCCTTGAGGCAACATAGTCAGATAGAATTCTGGGGTTCCTATGTATTCTGGATATATATGTACATGTATAACAGAGGGAATACTGAAAAATAGCCATACATTCCCCCTTTCCTTTCTTACTGGGTCAATCAGTATAGATTACCCAGAGCCAGCTTTTAGGATGCACTAGTTGCAAAGAAAATTACTGGTAAATTGAATTTCAACCTAAGCCTATAGGCTACTTTTGCTCTATAATTTAGATGTGAAATTTAAGATTTGTGATGCTCTACACAGTGCCCAGGTCAGATTCTATAACACTAATTGCAGAATAGGAATAGTACTCTGCTTGGAGGTAATGCCACAGATCTTTCTCAGCTGCTATGCTGCCTTCCATGCAGTTGCAAGTACCCATTTTCTTTCAAAATTTTCTTGCTTTTTTGCTTTGTTCCTACAAACAAAGTGTGGATCAGCACATGGAGGAAATTGTCAGCGAATGGAGATGGGGGCACAGGACTGCAACATGCCACTTTGTTTTAAAACAGTAACTTTTCTAAAAATTGCACTTCATTGCACTTACATGAACTAAGGGAGGAGGTACGTTTTTAGTAAGTTGACTTCTGTCTTCTGAGTTCATTACACCAGAGGTGAACCCAAATATTGCTAGCTACCATAAATGAAGTTAAAGTTGTTTATCCCCCCCAAAAAGCACTGTAGCAATATCCCACAGTTTTCAGAAGATCAAATTACACAATCTTCTTTCAGTCATTAGTTCTGTCACTTCAGTAATTTTAATAAGACTTAACCGTCAAGTAAAGTAATGCTTAAGTCAAATGGGAAAATACGTCAAGGTTTACTGCATAGCTGGTGGCCTTTTTGAACATACCAAATTAAATTTTCAAGAAAAAAAATTAAAAAAAAATAATTACTTGTAGTCAAAATTTTGAGGTAAATTAGTGTTTGAGTGTTTTAGGCAGTAAAATTGAAAGTTATGACCCATTTTCTCATGGAACAGCAACATTTGGCATGCACATGAATACAAATACTAACCTTTTATAGTGGATTAATTTTGCACAGCTATAGTGTTCTGCTAAACATAGAAACCTTTGTTTCTCAACCAGGTTTGAAGAATGAGGAAGTCTGCTGTAGGCCAGCTTCACAGGATCATATGAAGCTGAGGTTCTTCAGATTCTTTCCTCACTCACAATTGCCACTGCAACAGCTGTCAAAATGAGCACTGTTGGTGCTGATGGCACGCTAAGTATGCAGTAAGGCTTTCATTCTTGGCATGCCCCTTCATTCACACAGATGGGAGAAGCTTAAGAGATGTGATTTTTTTCAGTCCACATAACTGACTTTAATCAAACTGTTTAACCTAGTTCTTCCTCTTCCCAAGATTATGGGAGGCTGGAGGGGTAGAAAGAAAAAAAGACAGACAAGTCTTCCTTTGCATGCTTCTCTTTGATACAGTCTTGGTGGTGTATTAGAAATTCTGAGTTTTAGGCTGCAAGTGTTTTCTCTGCAATGTAGGAAATTTCAGATTTGTTTGGAGTCCTGGAATGAGATCTCAGAGCAGCGGTGGATGAGAAACAGGCCAGCATTTCTGAAGATGGTTAGGCCTTTACCTTGCAAGCTTTTCTCATGTCAAATAGTTCTAAGTGGACTTTCTCCATGTTACATGACATTCACCCGTCACTGTGCTGCATATTAACCCAAGGCCTGTGTGACACTGAGGTTTTACTTTGAACATTTTCAGATAAAAATTGACTGGAAAGAAGAGCTCAGGGTGGAAAGAGAACTTTCTCTCCTCTCCCGTTCATTGCTGGCTGACATCATATATGCACCATCTCATGTGACATGGATCAAGCTGTACAGTCGGCTGATATTCCCCACTGCATTGAGACTTCCATTTACCTCTGAATTTAAAAGATATAAATAGTGTGTAACAGCCCTTGCCGCATGTTTAATTGCAGTCACAGAAAATATACAAGATTAGCCTTTTTTAATACTGTGTTTCTGTTCACTGTAAACAATTCATTTTATGATTCATTACGTTAGTCATACCCCTGACATCATATTGTCATCATCACACAACAATGATGAAGCTTCTTTATGGAAAGACAATAAATCAAGTAATAAATTTTTTTCTGCTGCTGGTTTCACAGAAAGAGAATATTTGAATGCCATTGCAATTTATAGACTATTGTCTTTTGTTTACCATTGCATTGATAGCTTTATCATACAGTTGTTTCTCCATGCTAATTAGGTTAACTGAAGCAAGACAAATACACATCGGTCTTTTTTTTGTAGAAAATTAACATTTCACACATGAAGGTGCTTTTTATAAACGTATCTTCTACACCATCTGGCAGATTCCTTCACCTAATGTGCTTTATAAGGATTTTAGACCTGTTTAGATTTCAAATTTCAAGTTCTGTTAGGCTCACCCTTTTCTATAAGTATGCTGTCATAACATGGCATACTTAATAAAACAGATCCTGAGAAAGGAATAATTCTTGGGCTTGATTTTGTGTTTTATCACAACATGATATAAATACAGTTTCTTTCAACTTCATTATACCCTGCGAGCAGCATGTTCAGAGAGGAAGGAGGAGGAAGAGCTCCAAGTGCTGGAGCAGAAATTCCCCTGCAGCCCCTGGAAGAGCCTATGGGGGTGCAGGTATTTCCCTGCAGCCTGTGGATGGGACCATGCTGGAGCTGCTGGATATTATCTGAAGGATCTATGACATGTGGAGGATGCACACTAGGACTGGTTTATTCTGAAGGATTGCCACCCTTGGAGAGGACCCACACTGGAACAGGGGAAAAGTGTGAGGAGGAAGGAGTGGCAAAGGGACTGTTATGGAATGGTTGCAAACCCCATTCTCCATTCTCCTGTGCCACTGATGATGAGGGGCAGTGGGCAGAGGAGTCAGGAATGAAGGAATGAAATCAAGGCTTTTTTGCCCATGATGGTAACCAGTAAGAAATCTCACTGTATCTCTGTCCACAAGCTTTTCCATCTTATTTTCTTCTGGGTCCGGTTCAGGAGGGGGAGTGAGAGAGCAGCTGGGTGGGCATCTGCCTGCTGGCCAAGGTTGACCTACCACACATTAAAAGGCTGATCAGACTCTCTTGCATAAGGACATATTTTTTCCTGAAATGTGTTGGGTTTTTGATAGGTGGATGGTTAGTATATTATGACTGTTGATTTTACATGAAGTCCTATAATCTCACTTCTAACTTATGTTTCCTATTTGCTACCTATATCTTTCTGTAAAGTGGGATACTTCACACGCTCTCTGGAGTTGGGTCTTTTTATACTGATTCATTCAGAATTTAGATGTTAGAATCAAATCTTGCTTTTGAACACATCTAGACTTCATGTATTAGATTTTATTAGAGACTCCGTATATAACATAGTAAGAAAATTTTACTATAAAATATCTTATTTTTCACATTGCTTCTTTCAATCACCATTCCTTTCTCTTTTTTGAATTAAAAATCAGAATTCATAGCAAAGTGCACCAGCAATCTTATTTTGATGTGACATTAGCAATGGGTTGTTGATTATTATTCTAATTTTTTTTTGTTAGCAGGTCAGTTGGGGTTGTGATTTTTTAGATACGACATAAACAATATCCAATCCTTTTCAGAGCTTTTGTATTTTTTTTCTTTTATTTTCTTCTTAGCTGTAGCTTGGGAGGGGCAGAAACAGTATGATAACAGAAAGAAAGAGACTCAGGTTTTGTAATCTCCATTTTTTCTCTGCAAATGTTTTTACTGTAAGCAGAAAACAAAAAAAATGCCCATGATTTTTTGAAACAGCTTAATAAAAAGCCACTACACAGCTGAAATGTGGCAGCTGACTACATAAGCACTTCTGCTTGTATAAAATGAGAGATAAAAAAGGTTTATTTAAGGTCGTGAAATTCACTAATCACAAAAAATCATCAGACTGTACCTTCATAGTTCACCTTTAGATTTAAGGGACAAAATGTTCAGCAATAAATTTTGATTACCACAATCCCCTTGCTTTCAAACTGTTTTTTATGTTCATTTCCATATCTAATATGTCTTATTATAAGCGTCATTTAGAAACTACCTTTTAATGAAATACTATATTGATGATTTGCATATGAGTCATGTAAGTGCTTTGCCTTCATTGAATTAATCAAATAAAACTGCCCATAATTTTTTGTTAACCCAATGACTGTAAATGAGTAAATACTAGTTGTTGGAAAGTCATAAATTCCCTCAATATGAACAAGCACAACAATGTCTTTCTATGGTATGGAAATAAAGGCTATAGTATGCTGAGGTTGTAGAGCCTGTGTTTGAATATTTCATTAGTTTTTCATTTCAGACAGAATACTTTGCTGCCGTGTTCTTTAATGCCATGAGAACATAATCCTGTACCTATGGTAATAAAGCCAAATCAAAATGGTGCGAAAGTGACCCTCTAAAATGACAATATGAGGTGCCAAAGATGTATCTAGACAAGACAGTGTCACTTACAGTCAAAAGAAGGAAAGTTTCCTGATGGTTGGAGCAGAAAAGATTAATCTGGGCAGTTTTTTCATGATGATGTACTTATCCCATAGGGTCTGGAAACATACTAGGAACATAGTCCAGTTCCTGCCTCTGCACCTAAAACTTACAGCACATCAGAGGACAAGGTGCGCTGTTCTGAGTGCATACCATGAAGCTGGTCTTGCTTCTCAGCAATCCCCAATCTCTCCGTCAAAGCTGTTCCTGATGCAGCTCTGCACTAACACATCTTAGGACTTTGCCTAAACAGTGGGTGATACGTTGCAGATTTATGCTGGTATCAGTGTTGGCTTTATGACTGACATAAAACCACCTGGTGTAGTTCTCTGAAAAACTAGGTTTTCTCAGATAATAACAAATCTAAATCTGACCAGCATCTTACTTGAATGAAGACCTAATTCCAATGTAACTAAATTCTCTGGTTTTCTTTCAGAGGAGCTGTAGACTGTCAAAGCATTACGACCTGATTCTATAGGTATTTTGCTCCTACTGTCCTTTGGGAGCATGGCCAGTTCTGTAATGGGTTTTGCTGAAAATATTGTAAAGATTTGCTCAGTGTCTGTACTTTTTACTACTTGCAAGTTCTTGTGGGCCTATCAGCTGCTGTAATTTCTGTCATACATGGAAAGTTTGGCCATGTTCTGCTTGCTATGTGTAAGGATTATACTTAGTTGCCAAATCTAAACTGCTGCAGCCCTTTCTGTTATATTTTGGGTTGCAGTTGGGTGGAGGAATCTTATGTCCCCTGAAATCAGTATCTGTTAAGTACGGTAGAACAGGAAAACTTTTATGGTCAACCCCCTCTTCCCAAGGAGTTCCAGTGCTTAAAACAAATCTTCATCCTCTTCATTCTCATAACTGACTGATAGTTAGAAAATGTATTTTTTTTTTCCTGTGGCCCAGAATTTTTCAATATCTCAATGCAAACTTCACCATAAAGGGGGATGTGAAAATGCAGCATTGAACTTCCTGAACTACCAGGTTGCTTCTGAATTTTGAAAAGGAGATAATAATCTCAAACTGAGACTCAATGCTTCTGAAGTCCCCAGTTCCAAAATTCTGAAATCCCCAGTTCCAAAACATATGTCATGGAGCAGTCATCTCAGATTCATAGATCCTTAGAATCTCTGCTTTCCTGCACTGGGCAATTTGGCAAGAACACTAGGCAAACTTTTATTGGATATTTGTCTGTGTTTTGGCAAACATTAGTTGAAACAGATGTTTATATACAACATTTTTATTGCTGAGATATGCTTCATCTTAAAACTGAGTTGGTTTATTGCCCTTCTTACTCCTATTAGAAAGCTGTTAGAGAATATTCTGGCTCTGATGATTACAACTTCTAATTTCTAGCTCAAAGATATGGCCCATCTAGAAATATTTTCATTAGGTCAATGTTGTTGTTTATTTTAAGTAGCTTTTCTTCTTCTCTTGTGTTTATCTCTAACCACTCCATTTATTTATGTAGAACAATCATATCACATCTCAGTTCATCACATACTAAACCAAACAAGAGAAGACCTTTTTGTCTGACTTCATATGGCTTGCAGTACTCTGGGATCCTCATTGCATACATCCTAGAATTGCATTTGTTATTTGATGGATGTGTCACATTATTGTCAACAATAACCCAGCAACATCACGCATTGTTTCTTCTCTTCCAGCTGTTTAGAGCAGAATTTACTCATGTTCCTCCTCAAGTTTATCAGCTTGCTGTAATGTTGTTTATCGCTATATTCCTAAAGTTACTTCCGTATCATGCTGTGGTTCGCTTCACATTGTGTCACGAAAAAATTTTATCAGCTAACCTTTACTTTTTATGGCTGCATGAAATGTAAGGTAATGAAAATATTAAACAAGATCTGCACTATGATAATCTTTGTCTAACTCTGTTAGTAATTGATCTCAGCTTGATTATTACTTTCTTAGATCTGTCAGTCACCAGATGTTTTTCAGTCAGTTCGCTATCCACCCCACAATTCTTTCACCAGCTCTCATGTTCTCCCACTTGTTAATTCCCATAAGTAATCTATCAGATGTTTTACCATATGTCTGATGTTATTTCCCTATTTATATTATAGGCTATAGATATGAGGCTAATCTAATTCAATGATTCTTGGATAACTTATTTTGGGTTTTATCCCATTTTCACTTACCATAGGTCCTGTATTAGTTGCTTAAATAAATGTATTATTTACTTTAAAATAACTTGGCTTTAACCTGTAATTTATGAAACCATTACCTTCAGTTAAAGAACAGGTTTATGTAGAGTAGAGAATTCTACAGGGCCTGTGGGAGACATATGCTGGAATTCTTTTTTTCTGTCAGGATAAAGACTTGAACTATGTTTTCTTAACTCAAATCTGTCAGTTTCTTATGCAGGACATGCTAAACAGTGGATCTCCCATTTCCATCCTTCTGAATCTTCAGCCTTTCAGATAAAGTACTTAAATAGTCACTGAAATACAGAATGAGAAAATGAGAATGAGTCCTGAGTCTAGGCTGATGCTCTTTGTAAACAGGAGGTACCTGTCCTCCATTGTTAACTGTAATGAATACTGAATTATTTATACAAGATAGAACAGACTAGACAGTAGAGATTAAGGAGACTTCCTCTTCTGGTTTCCCAATGTATTTTTAATCTGTTGACCTCTTGGGAAGTGAAAGCTGGAGTTTGAACACTCAGAGGAAGAGAAAAGAATTGAAATTGAGTGCTCTTACCAGTAAGAAGTTGATAAAAAAGAAGTGTAAAATAACTTTTCATGCTTTTCTGCCAGCTTTGTGAATATGGTCTTATATTTTTTCTCTAAATTTCTCAGAAAACTGAAAAGAAAGATACTGTTGTAGACCGAAAAGAGTTGACTGTTTCACTTCATTTATATTTGTTTAATCATGAGGGGTTGTGACAGTGAATTGAAGGTTTGTTTCTTTTGGCAAAAGATTTATAAATAAAAGTGCCTCGTTTTCCACAACTGAGAGTAAAGTGGGATGTTTTTATTTTGGCTTGTTCGCCTGCTGAAATGGAAAATCAGTTCATTCATGGCTACAAACAACTTATTTCTGGTTCTTTGTCCAGCTTCTGTGTTTTTGTAGAAATAACTAACATATTGAATTGGATTAAATATTTCTTAAACTAAATATCTAGGAAAATACAGAAAAGGTGTTTCAGGATTCTCATTGATGCATTCATATCTGCCAAGTGCTGCATGCACCTATGAATTTATTATATATATTACTTACTCTATTTCACTTACAAGTGTTGTATTTCAGTCATCATTATATTCTTTTTAATGTCTAGGATCACCAAAAACCTTTTAAGGACAAAATCTGGTTGTATTCATGAATATAATTTATATGGGCTAAGTTTTCTACATAATTTGATATTCCTGAATTTAAAACAGGAAATGTTTTCAAAAATAGCTAGGCAACAGTATTCTATGTGTATTGCATGTATATTACAAATTTAATTTTTCTATTTATTCACAGTAACACTTCTGATGTAAAAATTCTTTACCTCGTGTTAATCTACATGCTGAGAATGCTCCCAAACTGTACAGTTTTATTTCAATATTTAATTACCACTCTTTGGGTAAAACATTAAATATAAATAAAGACAATAATAGGAGGGGACAAGGAAATAATTACATTGTAGTAGTGACACGTTCTTTTAAAATCTCTTCTCCCGATTGAGGAGAATTAAATTAAAAAATTGATGTTGCCTGATAATGAACACAGTTACCAACTTGTCAAAAGGAATCTGTATTTACCCCTCAAATAATTGGATTTTTGTACTGTTTTGTCATATAAGATGGTGGGAGCCAAATATGACTGTTATAATGAACCGAATGAGCATTTATTGAATATAAGGTAATCTATTTTTTCTCTAGGAAGTAAGAAACTAACTTCATCTCTCTTCAGCCTCTGCTCTTAGAATAATAACCAGAAAGCTCTGTTTGCATGCCTGTGACAAAATTAAATCTTTTCTGCATGTGTTGTCACACAATATTCTTCTTTAGTTACCAGTCACTAAAGGGTGCTGCAATTTGGCCTGAACACTTGCAGATCACCAAAATGTTGTTTATGGCCTTGGACTCCTTACTAATAACTGGCCTTATTTTTATTACTTCATTGAAAACCCTCAATTAACATTGTTTTTTACTGTTTCCTTGCATAACCTTGGAAGAGACGAATTAGACTTTCACAAAACCTTTAATTAGCATGCTGCATTTTAAGATGGCAGTTTAATTGTTTGAAAAGAAATGCAGCATAATTTCAGATTTTTTTTTTATTCCACTACTTTCCTGTTCATTTATTTCAAAGCTTATACTGTAGAGTTAATAGCATTTGGTATATATTTATGCAACATTTAAAATTGCATAATGGACACAGTGTATGACAGGCAAAGTTTTATGTAAGACTGGTATTTCTGCACCTGCAAAAAATTGAGCTAAATTCCCTTCTGGTGGAGAATTTGCTGAGGGAGATGTGGTAGCTTGGGCAATGAGGAGCAAAGCACTGTAGCCTCCTATGGAAACAGTTCTTATCTAGGAGCTGCAATAGCTGGAGCCCCACCTCGGATATAAGAGTGAACTGTTGCCACCAAGTAAAGGTACCTAAAATCCAATGTCAGTTTCAGTGTTTGGAAGTGATCTGATTTTTTTTTTTTTTTTTTTAAAAAAAAAGAAAGCAATGTCCCTTGACAGTGTAAGTCCTGAATACTTAGCGACTGCAATCAATGGGTACCATGAGAGTTCTGTTGCACAGAGATATAGAGGTTTCTTTTTTTCTATTGTCATCACAGGTGCCAGTGTTATTAAGTTGGATAATGATACTGACTGCATAATGCTCTTGTAACATTATGTGGTTCTATTGTTCCCTAGCTGTACAAGTACTCTCCATCTAACTATATGAAATACAAAGATGGGGGGGGGGGAATAATTTTTTGGGTAATTTTAGACCACTTGAATGCCATTTTCAAAAGAGATACTTAAGGGATTATTGTGTACATTTCTGTGAAGAAGAAGCTTTCCTTTCTCGGATTCTCAGGAGCTTTTTGGGAAAACAGATTTTGATTTAATATAGCTGCCTTATCCAATGACAAATAGAGGAGCTTTACTTGTGATAGAAAATTATGTGCCTGTAGTCAGTGCCTGGAAAATGAAGAAATGTTTACATCTTTCCTAAGGTTCCTGGATAACCTTTTGCCACAGCAAATCCCACAGGTCCCTCAGAGCTTCTAGGAGCAGACAGCCAGGAGACAAGGTTTTTTCGAAGAAAGTATTTTGCAACTGTCTTTAGTATATTATTCTTAACTTTCTGTGCAGCAAAGTCAGAAATCATCCTACACTTGTACATGGAATTGAACCTGCAAATAATGCCTGAAAATGTATTCTAAAATTTTAGTCATTATAAAACTGGCAATTGTACAAATGGCCCTTATTTTATGTAAGAAAAAGGAAATCAGTGTTGTACTCTTTTAAGTTGTGCTTCAGTTTCTAAGCACTTCCAGGTGTCTAGAATTTTCACTCATTATTTCAGGAGGGTTGAAGTTACATTTACTATATAATTAATAGAAATTTATATTTTCAGCACAAACTTGTTACACTTTATCAGGCTTCTCCCTACAATTATTTTATGATTTTACTTATGGTTTCCTGAAATTCCTGTTTTATCAATACCAGAGATTAGATTTCAATCCTCTAGTGATTTTTACCTAGCGTATATATTTCTAATTCAGTAAAACATTAAGAATGCTAGTACTCTGAGTCAGCAGTGTTTTGTTACACTTTGAACAAAGTAAATTGCTATGTAAATTACCAGACAGAAAAGAAACAGATGACTTTTCACTTGCATTCTTCTATTCAACAGGTAGCTACCTGTTTCAAAGATGGAGTCAAATATGAGCAATGAATTAATGGTAATTTCACAATTCACTTTTCTTCAAGGTAAATATGCTGTTCTTGCTGTGTATTGTTTAGATTTCAAAGCTTCAGAACATTCAGTATTTCTGCAAAATTCCTTTGAAGATTCCTTTGAAGATATGAAGATATTCCTTTGAGTTCATCTAAAAATTTGCTGTTTAGTATCAGACGTTTACATGTACGCTTGAAAGACATTCTTTCAGCAAACAGACCTAAGAAATCATATAGGTGAACTGGTTTGAAATTAACCATAGACAAATGAATGCCTGCTGACCGTGGTTTGTTATTGCCAGTTCTTACAATTAAAGTCTGGTAAGCTCTTACTCAGCTAAATTGACTGTAAGAATAGATTAAAGATAGATAAGACTATGGACATTACATTCTTTCCTTTTCTCATTCTAACTCAGCTTTTCCATAATCTCTGTTTTGTGGCTGCTTCTCTTAAGACATTCATTGACTGGTTGTCTTTTCTTCTTCGCCCTTCCCTTTCCCTTCTTTCTTTCTCCCTTGCTCTCTGTATTTCCTTTTCTGCATCTTTCTTTTGCCCTCTCTCCTTTGCTCTTGTCCCAGACAATCCTACCTTCATCTGTGAGTTGCTAGCTGCCTAAGCTATTGCTTGGTTTGATATGAATTATTCCATTCTACATGATGCTTGAAATGAGAGAAAAAAGTCCTAAGCACACATCTACAACTTTTTTGAACACTTCCAGGGATGGCGATCCCGCCATGTCCTTGGGCAGCCTGTTCCAATACTTGATTACCCTATCAGTGAAGAAATTTTTCCTAATATCCAATCTAAACCTCCCTTGGCACAACTTGAGGCCATTTCCTCTTGCCATATCATTTGTTACTTGGGACAAGAGACTGACACCCACCTTGCTACAACCTCCTTTCAGGTAGTCATAGAGAGCAATAAGGTCCTCCCTGAGCCTCCTCTTCTCCAAGCTGAACAACCCCAGTTCCCTCAGCTGTTCCTCACAAGACGTGTTCTCTAGACCTTTCACCAGCTCCATTGCCCTTCTCTGGACACACTCCAGCACCTCAGTGTCTTTCTTGTAAAGAGGAGCCCGAATCTGAACACAGGGTTTGAGGTGTGGCCTCACCAGTGCCAAGTACAGGAGGACAACTACTTCTTAGTCCCGCTGGCCATAGTATTTCCAACACAATCCAGGATGCTGTGGGCCTCCTTGCCCCCCCGGGCACGCTGCTGGCTCATGCCCAGCCGGCCGTCACCCAGCTCCCCCAGGGCCTTCTCCCCCAGGCAGCTTCCCAGCCGCTCTGCCCCAGCCTGCAGCGCTGCCTGGGGCTGCTGTGACCCGAGGGCAGGGCCCGGCACTGAGCCTGGTTGAACCTCCTACAACTGGGCTCGGCCCATCGGTCCAGCCTGCCCAGATCCCTCTGGAGAGCCTTAGATCCCTCTGGAGAGCCTTGTTTTTGAGTCTCTTTTTAAAAATAGACAATGTTCTGTAACTACAAACAGTGCAATTTGAGAAAATATTTTTTTTCACAGGGAAGTAATTAAACAGTCTCTTTAGTCAGCAATACCAAGAGGGCAATGCATCTCTACTTGAGGAGATGGAAGGAGGATATGAATTAACTAATGATGGAAAATATAGACAGTGTTTTGAAAGGACAAACTATCTTTCTGGTATCTAGCCTCATGTTCAGTACCTTGGAAGTTTAATACCTACAAAAATATCATCCAGGTAGGTAAAATTGGAATAAAAAAATCTAATGCAGAATAAATCATTCTATAGATATTTCAGGTGAAGCTGGAATAAGTGTCTGTTCTGGAAGAAAGATTTTGTAACTCATTTAACGTTTGTAATTTGCTTGTGTCTGTAAAAACCCCATATGTTGTCTTCTAGTCAGTAGCTCTGAATAATAAATGTAGGAGATAAGCATGCCAACAGGTTACTTTCCTCTCAGACAATGAACTTCTCCTGTATTGCAATTAACCTTTGACACAGATAGGATTTTTTTTTAGAAACAATTAATTGAAAACTACTTTCTTTTACAGGCCATGGCCATTTAGAGCAAGTCTACTATGTCAGCATTTTATTTTTATATTTTCTACTTGAAAATGTTGTGGGTTTCTTCCCGCCCACCCCCTCTTTTATGGGAGAATGGAATAATTACAATAGATAAAAATATTAACAAACATAATAATAATGGTCTTGAGCATTCTTATGAGAGAGGAAACTTTTTCATCCAAACTCACTGTAACTCTGTTGCCTTCAAACTATGACTTAAGGTTCATAATTCCTATACATAAAAACTTACTTTGAATGAGGTAAGGTGTCAGTTTAAAGTGGCTTAACTCATCTTGATTAAGTCCGTCTGCAATTTTCCTGATCCCAGAAAATGTCTTATTCCAGTTATGTTTCTTATTCCAGAAACTGAGGGTTTCACTCTTGGAGTTAATCAGGAGAAACAGCTGGAAA
Organism: Falco naumanni; assembly: GCF_017639655.2. NCBI lineage: Eukaryota > Metazoa > Chordata > Aves > Falconiformes > Falconidae > Falco > Falco naumanni. Next base: position 88,169,264 of record NC_054056.1, read on the forward strand.
ATGGCTGTTCCAGGGTAACCTCTCATGTAGAGAAACCTTAACCCAACGTTTGAAGGTAATGGGATTGAGCTGGTGGTAATGGATTCAAATTTATTAAACACTGAAATCCAACTCATTCCTTCCAAGATACATGACTCCATAGGTCTAGACAGGGAACAAAGCACTAACAGCTATTTTTATGACATAAATTGGTAGGTTTCACTCTCTGTATGCATTAAGAACAGATCTATCCTTTTTATGTAAGCACTTATTAGGTAGGGCTCCAGTGGGTGAAGCTGTTGCCCCAGGGCAACATATTCCATATGCCTCCTGCTCTGTAGTAACTGTATTTGTTACTAGACAGGAGAAGAAGGAAAGTAACACAAACTAGGTTATCCCCCAGTGATAAATGAGTTTATAACTTAAATTAGCAGGTCAGATCTTTTTAGACCCATGGCCAGCAACTGCACTGCAGCTCAGATGGTACTTCATAACTTACCCAAGCATCTAAGCCCCCAAAGTAGAACAAAACTGTAAATGATCCAATTTGATTTTTTTTTTAGGTAAGATTTTGGATTTCATTCTCATTTTTCATGTCATCCATTGTGTGCAACCACAGCACTTTAGTATCATTGATCCAAGAAAAAAGAGAGAAGCCATATTCAGCTAAAGTGTTTTCTAGATCAGTGATCCAAATCTCCACTTTCTCTCTCCATTTTGTTTGAGATAATTTATAAAGATTTCTGAAATGGGGCGAGTGATTTCTGAAGCAAACCTACATTTTTAGTTTCACAAGTTTCCAAACCCTGAAATACTGCTGTTTGAAAAGAAGTGAAAATTTTAAATCAAGTACACTGGTATGAAAATTTGTTCATTAAACTTGCTCTATGTGTTAGCATTGTAATTGATTCCCATATAATAAAATCCAAACTACAAAACCCCCACCATGAGTAAAAGCTACAAAATTTTCCAAGAACTGTCTACAGTTATAGGGGAAGAAAAAAAACCGTTAAAAATTCATGGATAATCTACAGCTTGTTCATGTGTATTCCTATTTCCCATTAATTTGCATATAGAAGCTTATAGTGTTTAAAGTGGGGGTTTTTGATACTGTTCTTGCCTGAGGCCTTCTTGGAAATTGGCTAATGATCAATCATCTGATCTAGTCTGCCAACATCACAGAGAACATACTCAAAAGCCTTATTAGTGGTGTGTGAAAATACAGAGGTTTTCCCTTAGTGTGATTTCTTTTATTCACTGTTAGTAATGCTCATTTGTGCTGTAGAGCAAACTCACAGAATTAGTATATGACAGTTTTTCTATACAGAAAAGAAGAATAATTAGCATTGATCAGATCTAAAGGAGAAAAAAGTTTAGTTTCACTTAGGAAAAATGGGTGATTTAATACTGACCTTTCTGACAGGGAGGTCCTGGCAATGTTTGGGTTCCGTTTTACAGTCTGTTCGTGGGCTGACTTGTTTTGCACTGAGGGGGTACCAGTTCTTTTTGTATCCTAAGAAGGAAGGTATGGACACCCAAGTGCTAATTAACTAGTTTATTGTGGAAAGCATAGAAATAGTAGAAAAGGTGATAGCAAGAAAATGGTAGAAAAGGTGATAATAAACTTATGTCCTTTCTGATGTTAATGGAAGCAATAGAATAGGAAATAGCAATCTGATGTCCCTGGTGATTCTGGGGATGCTGGTTGCTGCAGCATCAGACGAGCACTTTCACGCTGATCATGGCACACTCTGCAGATGCTGTCCATGGTCAGGTGCATTGCCATTTACTAGATTTTCTTAGAGGTAAACAAATCCATTAATCATTTCTGCTGTCAGGTAAAGGGCTGTTTCATGCAGGTAGGCTGCTTAATCTCAGGACAAAGCAATACTTATAGATAGAGTCATCCACATGCACTGTCTGGGAACCATGTACAGCTTCTCTGTTGCAGTTAATAAGCCAAGCTCATCCAGTACTCACTGATGTTCACTGAGAGCAGTACGCTCCTATACATTGCCATAGGAATGAGTCAAAGACAGTCGCAGTACAGGTTCTATAGTTGTTCCTCATGCTAACATACAGGTCTCTACAGTCAAGGTCTGTGATTATACTCTGCTCAAAGACACTGTCTCCTTACAATGTCTTCTGCTGTGGCTCACTACACCCACCAGCACAAGGCACATTCTTCCAAGACATGGTCTTCTTATAAGATTATCTTTCCCCCTTTCTTGCAATCATGCACATATCCTAAAATGATGGCAGATTCCTTGGCTGATAGTCATTGGCAGGATGCAGCTAAGAGTGCTTGTGTTAGCAAATTGAAAAGTGCAGCCAGACGTTCCTGGTGATCCAGCAAATATTTTTCTTTGCTCTTTTCTCTTCTTTAGGCACTAGAGATGTTCAGGGTAATAGACCATCCAAGGGGGTGCTGCAGTACATGAAATAGCACTGCAGAAAACCAAGTAAATCTTGATTAGCCATTACAGTGTAAAGAAAAAAGCTATATATTTCAGGACTTACCATGCTCTGTTAAATTAATTTTGTGAAGGAAAGGAGAAAAGAAAAAAAAAAAAAGAAATTAAAAGATAAGTATTAGATACGGTGTGAATCTTCTGGTTCCATAGAATATGCTAGAAAATATTGAACAGATTAAGATTCAATCTTTAGGCTATCCTAGTTAGGAAACAGAGCTGAGCTTTATTCATAAAAATGAAAGAAATTTAGAGCTTGATAAGCCAATGTTTGAATAGGAGTTTCTGGATGTAGAAGACATCTTTTGAAAATAAATATAGCTCAGCAAGGTCAATTTTAAATGAACACACATAATTCCAATTACAATTGTGTCAATTACCAATGCACAATAAAATAAGCCACTGAAAAACTGAAAAATTTGTTTTTTACCTGCTTATCAAAACTAAATGTCATTGTCTTCTCTAAGAATGAAAAAAAGGCATTCTATATGAAAATATAACACATAAAAAGTACTCCTAGGTATATTTTCTCCTATAAATATAACTATCCTTTTTCTTTCAATGATGACATACTTCTGTGAAGAATGGAATTGTACTGCATTTCATACCAAAGTGTACTGGTGCTTTATTGGGATACTTAAAATACCAAACTAGATTCAGAAAGCTGATTTTGCAAGATTCTGATAAGCATGTGTGTTGTACTGAAGCCTGTGATTTCTCACTGGTCACACTCCTGGCCATTTAGGATCCTTCATAAATGGAAGATATTTTTTTCTTCTTGCTAACATCAAGGAACTTATTTCTTTTGGGAGTTTTTAGAAACTAGGACAGGAAAAACAAAAAGAGGGTATTTGTTTGCCGTCTCAGTTTAAGTAGTATTATTTTGATCTGGTAATACTAGGTGAAATAAAAAGAGCCCAGTTGATTTTGCAGCTATTACCCATGTCACCTTCAAAGCTGAAAAGCACTAAATGGAGTGCTTAGCCTGAAAATGCATTATTTATTCTGTTGAGCCCTTTGCATGTCTAAGTTGGTATTGCAAAATCCATATTTTCTTCCTAAAAACAGAAAAAAAGGAGGAAAAGTCCAGACTCAGTAGGCAACAGATTACAAGGTATATGTTTTGATAATTGATTTGAATCTAAAACATCAAAGTGTTATGTAGACAATACTGAGAAATAAAGCAGTAAGGATTCTCCTACTAAAATCATTAAAAATGGGAGTAGTCCCAGTCATACTAAAGTACCCTGTATATTGGCAATGCTCTCTTTGACTACTGCACATTTTACATAGATACCAGACATGTTATTGCAATAGTAGTAACTAAACTAATTGAAAGGGGTCTTGTACATATACAGATAAAAGGAATTTAATGCATTGTAAAAGATTAAAAACAGAGCAGGGGAGATCAATAACAAGAATCTGCTGCAATGGACTGTGTCTCATAAATGCTTACCAAGAGTTAATAGGAAGTGGCCTAAAAGCATTTAGAGATAAGATTATCAGTGTGTTGGCTAAAGATATTTGATAAAGTGTAACTTTATAGGAAAAGTATATGATTTTTCTCATTTCATTGCATATATTTTTGCATATTGTTCAGCTACTGGTCTTGCAATGTAAAAAGCAATGCAAAGATGAGTGCTGGATTAGAAATCAAGAGATCTCACTGGTTTGTAACTTCTATGTATTTTAGAAGTATTTCTTTTAGCTTTGTGCAATATACCCTAACATGTTATATCTATTTAATAGGAATCCAATAAAATGGCATTAGGAATGCTTGCAATCAGTGAGGGTTTTTTTTTCAAATTTGCAACCTAAGACATCATAATGTTAAGAGAACCTAGCTAACAAGTTGGAATGTCTGCTACAGGGGATAAAAAGCTTTCTTCTTCTGTATGTTCAAATATTCAATACTCCTTAAAAGAACTGAAATTATAAATAGACCACCGAAAAAAAGCCAGAAATCAATCCAAAAAATGAATTTCAGCCTCCGAGACAGGATTTTTTATTTTTTTAGAAGTGTATTGACAGTGATATGTATACTGGGCAAAGATTAGTATACAGTGGATGCAGTTTCCAAAAGGTGGGGAAATTCAGAAGTAAAAGTCACAGCCACCCTTTATCCCCTGTACTTACACATACATATGAGGCTGATGAAGTCGTGAGGATTCTGAACTCATTGAGAGTACTGTCATTGATTTCAGAAGACAATACTTCACCATGTGACTTTTTATACGAGGACAACTGATTTGTCAGTGAATGTACTATATATCTGGTGAACATTTCTCAGTTTTCTAATATTGAGATAAGCACTAAATATAGGATTTTTCTTTTGCATGTGTTTTCTGCTGAACCTATCTGCAGAGTGAGTGTCAGACCCTAATCTTATGAAGTGTTTTGTAGGTAATCCTTCTGCAAAGAGACCCTTTCATTTCAGTTCAATTCCTTGTAACAGCTTTTGTTTGCTAGAATTCTGGATCTTAAGGTGTAAGACTTCTGACAAATGCAAGCAACTACCTTTCCTAATACTATAACACTCTCTCCGTGGCTTTTCAGGGCTGCAGTGCAACTAGTTTTGCAATGGCTGTTCATAACTCAGGTTGACATCAGTGAACATCAGTAGATGCTTTCTGAAGAAGAAACTACATACTTCAGTGGAGAAAAAGGAAATGTCCTTGTTGCCTGTTGTGTTTTTTTGAGAGTGATTAGAAGTAACCGGAGTTTGGATTGTTTTGAATAAATATTTCATGATGCATTAGTGAGCAAGAATGATCTAAGAGTGCAGGATTAATACCTTTTGCTCATTGTATTTTATCACTGCACCTCCATCTTGCACATGCAGAGTGATACACATACAGAAAGTACTGACGAATAACATTTTGAAAGGCAGTATTAAAGCCACTGAGTAAAACTGTAGGGTCAGACTGTCAAGGAACATGAAGATAACATAAACCCAAACATCTAAGGTCATACTTTCAAAACATCACTGTAACAAGCACTAGTATCTTTGAGACCAAACAGTGTTTTTATATGCAAAAATATTTTTCATTTAGGAAATATTCAAATCAATATGGGAGGTTATAATACCATGATGGATTTTCAACTTTTTCCCCTTTGCTTGTCTAAACTAAATTTCTCCATTGTTGCTACTACTGTTTAATTTTCTCCCATATAAGATGCTGCAATATAAGTGATGCTTACTTTGGAAATATTTTTTAGTGGACTGAATTATTATCTTTTTCACCTGGTAACTAACTTCATTATATCCTGAGTCCTGTAAACTACTGATGCTGTATTTTTTGTGCTGGGATGATTTCTAACATAATTTCAGCTTAAAGAAAAGCAGCTGGCATCAAGTCTTATTCTTTCCTTTCTATGGCTACAATATTTCTGTGGTTGACCCTACTTGATTATCTGAATCTCTTGGTCTTGCACAATTTAAACAGTTGGAGTTTGTTGACATCTAAAGACTAGAAGCAGAGTCTTCCAACTTTCTGCAGTTTCATTAAAATTAGCATTGATGAGTAGGATCTGGTAGAGTGCTTTTGTTGTTAAAAGACAAAATTTTCACTCAGTGAAAAAGGTCTTTCCAATAACATAAGTATTTTTTTTTTGTTTTGAAGCATTCATACTAATTATAGATATTAACTCTGTTACCATTTGAAAAGCAGAGATACTGCTTTTTTAAAGGTCTTTTTTTTTTTTTTTACTTTCACATCTGGATGGACTCCTGAAAGTCATTTAGTATTTTTCAGTGGACTGCTGGTGGGTATTTTATAAATAAGCCAGTTACTATTCTTCCTAGTTTAAGTTCTTTTCTAGTCTCAACAATTAATCTATGAACTTAATAATTTTCTGTTGCATGCTTTGGGACCCTCTTCTTTTCTGCCTTTTTGTAGAAGGATATCTAATATTTTCTATATTCAGTTTTCTTCTTGTGCTATTTAATTACTGAGAGCTAGTTAAATGGAGTTTTTTTTCTGCTGATAGAAGAAGAGTTGCTGAAATTTGCAGTAGTTTCTAGATTTTGCTGAGGGTTTTTCTCTGCTGCTAAATATTTTTCATTTGTACAAGACAGTTTAACTTCTAAAATAAATTAATAAAAGTTACTGCAGCTGTTATTGATACTTGAAATAAGACGTATTTGCCACAGTTTAGTAAAGCTTTAATTTGTTATTTTTTTTTTTTAATGGCATGTTATTTTAGACAGGGAGGTTGAGTTTTGATTTATTATATGCTATTTACTGTATAAGTGATGGGAAATGGGAAGTGGAGTTCTTACTTGTCAGTCATCATTTATTGAGAAAAACAAACCATCTTGTCAAAAGTTATGGTTAAAGAGGACACCTGGGCATAATTACAATCAGATAAGAAAATGATACAGTAGGTGCAAAAAGGAAGACTGCGAGGTTAACCAAAGCTAAAATTTTGTCTACTTCTCCAGGTACAGAATTTGTCATAAAATTGCCAGTAATGTACACTTTCAAGTGCTTCTTAATGATGGGATTAGAGCAGCATTACAACCTCAGAAGAGGCAGGCAGCCCTTTTGATCTTAGGCTGGCACATGTAGGACGAGGCAGTGAGTTACAGAGAAAAGCTGGTACTTGCGAAAGAAAAGAGTGAAAGCCCTCTGGCCTGACCTGCCTTGAGATAAACATGTTCTTGAAGTCTTTCCCTCTGAGAAATGAAGTGGTTCATGATGTGCGTCCTGGATGACAGTCCACCCACGCTGGGGTCTGTGGGTCAACATCATAAAGAAAGAGATTGAGAAGATGCTGGCTTTATTTCACCATTCATATTGCACAGCCTGCTCGACCTCTGCTCCATCCATTGCATACCTACCTGTCAGCAGTTCAAAGTGGGCAATGCATTCCTGTCACTAGAGGAAAGTAATGATTATCCAATAACCCACATATAGCTTTGCTGAAAAGCATGACTACTGGTAACCTACAGTTATGCAATAGTCATAGAACATCCTGTACATAACCATTTGTAAATCTCCTTGCCAGCAGCAACTGATCTCTCTGTCACCAGGGAGATGACCTCTGCCAGTACAATTGAAAGCCAGAAACCGATTGCTCTGCTCAACGGACCTGCATCCTATATTTCACTTCCTCTGTGGCAATCTCTATTCTTAGTTACTCTCTCCAGCACTATAGGGCAAATCAAGCTATTTCAGTGTTTTTGGTTTTATTGCTTCATGACTTTAGAAGTTATAAAATAGAAGATCCATCCTTGCAGACATGCACAGGAATAAATACATTTTCTACATGTCATTTCATTTACCTCCTTGGGAAAACTAGCTTTCATAAAGCTCTGTGTGTCTGTTCATGTTTGCAGGATCAGGCCCTGAGCAACCTGACAGTTTTCTACAGTTGCTTTACTGTTAGCTGTCTACTTAATGCACCTAGAGCTATAAGTTTGATTTAACGCAAAGTGTTGTAAGGAACAGATCTTGGGCAAGATTCAATTTTCAGTCACACGCCTTTAAAATGGTAGAAACTCTATGGTAACAGACTTCTCTCAGCTTTTTCACTTTATCTACCTTTTACTCTATAGCTGTCTGTCTATGTGTGTATGCCAGAAGCTATATTAAGAGTTTTATGGGAAGTGTTTCAAAGAGTTGTAGACTAAGTGGGGTTTCTGTAATTTCCAAAAAGATTTAGGGGTAGATATATCCATTATACAAGGCAGAACCAAACCCCCTTCAGCTCTGGAGGAACAGATGAAGCTGGCTCTGCACGCATTGCAGTACTGCTTTTCCCTGGCCCCTGAAGGGAACAGGTGGGGTGTCTCAAAGAGCCAGTTAACAGTGTAGGACTGTGATTTGTTTCTGTAATAGGCTAACAGTAAACAACTGCTAGTTCCCAAACTAAGGAAGAGTCTTTTAGGCTGCACCATAAGGTATAACCTTATTGTGCCATCATTACAATGAACCATGTCTTGTGGGCACCGTTTAGCCCTTATGAAAATTATTTTAAAAGCAAATGTTATCTTTGTGCAGAAGTAAAACAAACTAAACCCATTGTTTACAGGAAAGCATTTCATCGAGACAGTGAATTTCAGCATTTGGACTTCAGAGTGGTTAAGACAGGCATTAAGAAACAACAGTTTTGGAAACTATTGGACTTTGTTACTTTTAATCTTTTTTATTATTATTATTTTCTTCCTAAGTCTGGATCAGGAAGCTCAAATGCTTCTCCAAACAGCTATCATACAGGTAAGTGAATCTGGACATTCAATATATTTATAAATGAAAGGATATACGCTGAACTCAGTGCAATTACAACAGGTACACCAGCTAAGGATTTTCCTCAAACCATCCTAGAGGAAATTAGATTTGAACAAGATTATGATGAGAGTATTCATTTTACTGCATGGCTCACTACATATTAACTTGTTAACTAAGAATACAAAGTAGTATAATACTCTAAAAATTACTGTCTCAATATTTTTACATTTGTCTGGGAAAAAATAACACAAAGTGAAGCAGAAAGTGAATGAGAGCTATCGTGTCAATTTGTCCACCTACCAATATCTGTACATGGGGATTGCTTGCAGCTATGCTTTGTGACAGCATAAAAATTTACAATATATTCTCAGAGCTGTCATAAAATAGTCACAACAACAATATTTAATTTTATTTTTTCATAGCATATAAATATTATCAAAAGACACTTGCTTAAAAAGCTGCACTAAATTTCTAAGAGAATTATTCCTCTTAATTACTGCATGTGAGTATGAGCTATTTCCCTCATACTCTCTTTAAATTCTTTAAATTGAATCTAATGGACCCAATTCTATCTCATAGCTCTCAGAAATCACTGTATCAAAGGTACTGACCAGGGAGATACAGAAAAAAAAATTATTTATATTTTCTTTGAACTTTCTGAGACTCTATTACAGTAGGTGCTGTAGAAAGATAGTGCTAAAATATAGCCACTGACCCAAGAAGCCTACAAAATAAATACAGAACAAAGAGCAGAGAAATTTAGGTGGGAGAGAAGACAGGAAACATGGGACAGTGTTGGTCAGTAGGATTGGTAGCAACTTCTGTGAGGTTTCTTTCTAGTTGAAGTTTCTCATAGGCATCTGTCTTGTGTTTGCATGGGAAGGTTTTCTTAGCAGGGGGCTACAGGGGTGGACTCTGTGAAAAGCTGCTAGAAGGTTCCTTTATGTCCATGCCATGGTTCAACCCCAGCGGGAAGCTAAGCCTCACGCAGCCACTCACTCACTCCTCCCACCAGTGGGATGAGGAAGAACTGGAAAGGTAGAAGTGAGAAAACTTGTGGGTTGAGATAAAGACGGTCTGATAGATAAAGCAAAAGCTGCATGAGCAACCAAAACAAATCCAGGAGTTCATTCACCACTTCCCATTGGCAGGCAGGTGTTCAGCCATCTCCCGGAAAGCCGGGCTCCAGTATGTATTAATAGTTACTTGGGAAGACAAACGCCATCACTCCCAACATCACCCGTTCTTTCCCCAGCTATATATTGCTGTGTGACATCATATGGTAAAGCATATCCCTTTGGCCAGCTGGGGTCAGCTGTCCCAGCTGTGCCCCCTCCCAGCTCCTCAAGCACCCCAGCCTGCTGGCCGGTGGGGTGGGGTGAGGAGCAGGAAAGGCCTTGACGCTGTGTGAGCGCTGCTCAGCAATAGCTAAAACATCCCTGTGTTATCAACACTGCTTTGGGCACAAATCCAAAACATAGCCACACAGAAGCTACTATAAAGAAAATTAACTTTATCTCATTGAAACCCAGTACACAAGGTCACTGTCCTCTTTTAATAAAGTTCAGTGCTCTGCTGTCTCGGTTTTCCTATCTATAAAAAGAGGGTGATCACATTTACTCCAGTTACTTGTGATGAACTACTAAGTATGGTTTAAAAACTTTATAGAAGTGTAATTTTAGACATAGAGATTGATATAATGTGTCTGCTTCTGTGGTAAAAAATTTTGAAGGTGGTGGACCAGGTCATGAGGTTTTATATAAGCAAATCATCCCATTCAATATATCTAAAAGAAATAAGAGCACAATCAAAGCAACTTCCACCAAAACACCAAACGGCACTAAAAAGCCCCCAGATATTCTAAGCTGATGAAAGAAAAATGTACACCACATTCATTCTTACAATCAATTACATTAGACTACAATTATGTATAATCTTTTCCCTTTTTTTGTTACATTTCTATTTGCAGCTTTGTAATATTAGCTTTCATATTTAGTCATGATATTTATTATGAGTTACTTAGAGAAAAAACAAATTTGGAAAACATGCTTAGATACAAATAGCTTGAACTTGGTGTGGCAAAGAAAAGGATGTTCTCAATATATTTTACCCATCAGAAAAGGTTGTATCGCTGTTTTTCAGTACTGCTCCTCCACTAGGAATTAACTAGATTCATTAAAAAAATCAATGTTGTGCTATATTTATGCATCACAACACAGTTTAAATATCCAATCAATTTTCAGCACAAAGTATGCTGATGAGATGGAACAGGAATGATCAGAAACACAATGGATTCAAACAGCGTGAGAGAGACTTAATTTGAATGTCCAGTTATCTGGGATGTTGCACAGTGATGCCTGATTTTGAGTTCACATCATAATTCTGTGCCTTGTGAATTGTTTTGATTAGATAAAGTAAGTTAATTTATTATGGCCGAGGCAACAGCATACTTATATATGCCAATTCATGACTGCTCTGCAACTCAACATATTTAGGAGCTGCTTTTACAGTATTTTACTGAGTGTCGTGAGTGACATGATTTTAGTTAACGAGTCAGTTTTTGATGAGGCAGTCTGAGATACCCATTAGAACAGAATCTTGAAGATCTAAAAACAACTATATTTTTTCTCTTTCCATCCCATTTAGATTTTAATTATTTTCTTTTTTATGCATGAATTTTCTGCTCTTTATGTCCAAGGGAGGTTGTTGAATTTGAAATTGCACTAATGTGCAAATAACAAATGTCAGCAAAAAGGTTAAGTTAGCGTTAAGAAGTTAAGAAAGGTTTTAATTGTTTTGGTCACTTAATTGAGTTTTAGCAAATGTGCTCTAATTAAGCAGATTCCACCCATCTTTTTAAAGATACTCTGTTGTTTAAAAAGGTATTTTGAAAAGTATGTAGCAACTGAGACAAAAAGTATAGTCCAAGAATGGACCACAAAACAGGATACTCTTTGTAGTGTATGCTAGTGTTTATAGAGTGTAGTACAAAATGGACAACTATTACAGTCCTTCAAGTAGCAGGTCTTATGAAAAGAGATTTCAGAATTTTTCCATTCATCTGTTGCTAGTAGAAACTCACTTCTCTGAAATAGCAAACCAATGAAAGGTACTAAAGTTGCAAGGACTGGCAACCACTTAAGTTTTTCAATGGTTCATATTAATACTAGCAAAAGCTTTTAAAAGCAGTAGTGTTTACAGACGACAAACAGATATTAACTGTACCAGTTTGACACACAAAAATCCTCTCTTAGTGTCAGAAAACACTGTTTGGCAGCAGTATTGTTTTAAGCCATAAATAATATATCTCAAGGGTTTTTGTGGTGCACCATGCTACTTGTAAAATGCTATACTTGCTACAAGGAAGAGCACAGTTTAGAGATTTAGTTCCATTTTGAAATGGAAATTATTTAACACTAAATGTAGTACAACACAGGAAAGTTACAAACAGCTATAACTACACAGTTGCTAAAGACTGTTGACATAGGCTTTTTGTCAGCAGAAAATTTTGTATGCATGAGAATTCAGAGCTCATGAAAGATTCTTGATTGTCATCCTTAGAGACTGAAGTCTATAGTTGGGAGAATTTACTTGGCCATTACTGTTTTTGTACTCCACTTACAGGATGTTGTTAAAAAACCAAAAGAGCAGAAGCATGCAGAGATTTCTGATGAAACTTAACCTGTATATTTAAGGGAAAAAACAAACCTTGCTTTTTCACTACACTGCACTGGGGTTAAAAATAAGTCATAAGGCCACTGAAGATAGGTGAGAGTGAGGTCATAAATGGTGGTCTAAGCACGGTGGTCCTTCACCAGTGCTAGTTTTGGCTTGCTACAATAATTATGTATGGGAAGAGAGGATAGGAAAAGTGGACAGGAAAAGCTGTGGCTGGAATACACTGCATGGAAATGCCTGACAAGACAGACTACAATCTGGTGCAACTTCAATAGTTCAGGGATAATGAAAAACGAAGTAGGTATAATTTAACTGTATAACAAAGCAAATTACATTATATTTGATAGTCTCAGACCTGTGTAGTGCTTACAGATGTCATTATTGATCTAAATATATCAATGCAGAAACTGGGTAAGTCATGGCAAAGCAATATCTATATGTGGATTGGCAGGAAAACAGGAAGCTATTGTAAGAGATAGATTCAGTTTTAGAGAATTATATTTCAGTCTACCAGAGAAACACTTTTGAGAGGACTCTTCTGGGTATTTGAAAGGGAAAGATCTTTGAAAGGCTTTTGCTAAGAGCTTTATATGTCTTGTGTTTTTCTCATTTGCAAAGCTTGATTTAAAAAATACTGTCACTGAGATTGACTTTTGTGTTTTGTTAGCACAGTTCACAGTACTGGGATGGGATGCCAGAATTTCAGTGCTCTGGTTTTCTTTATTTTTATTCAAAGGCCCTCCAGTTCCTCTACGAACTGAAAACTCAATCAGTAGTTAATTTCTATATTATATAAATTTTAAAAGAGAAGATAAACTGCTTGTAACCAACCCTACTCCTACACATGTATTAGAGAGGTGATGAGTGGAAATAATTTTGCAATCTTGTATAAGTCTGTGTTAACTGAAAGCTGTTGTTTTTCACATTAAACTATTACAGCTGGAAATGACAGCATATATTGGCTCATAGGGATGTGAAAACATCTTCCATGCTCTTTATAATTAATTCCCTTGAACCTCTTATGAAATCATAGGATTGGTAATTTTAGATCTGCTGTTTCACTCCAAAAATTGTTATAAAGCTAAGGAGTTTTATTTTAAATACCAAATTAATAAAATCATACCACTTTGTATGTTATGATCATTAAACATGGATAAACTAAAATGTTTGGGACATGGAATTTGACTACTACATTAGGTGGTTTTGTTTCCTACCAGATACTAGTACAATGGCATACGAAATTTTACCATGCAGGTTTCATGGAGAAGGGAATATGAAAGTCCCATATATTGTCCTGTAATTATGTGAATGCTGTTTCCTTGGGGATTTTGTTTTGTAAAGCATCCAAGAGAAGACAGAAAAATCTAAGCTGTTGCAAAGCTTTATTCAATTTCTTTCCCAATCAGTGTCTCTTTTGAAGATACTTATTGTGTAGTTTTTAACATGATTTTTCATATCCAAAAGAGAGCTGGAGGATGTTTTATGAGAATAATTTGGTTAGGTCAACACATCTTTCTTTTTATTTCAGTGTTGTGCACTAGTTATTCTGGAACATACTAAATATTACTATTTGTTGCCTGCCAGATGATGTCTGCAGAAAGTAGGAAGTTAAGAAAATTAAAATCCACACCCCAAAAAAACATTTTAATTTTTACACTAGGAAAAAAGGATAGAAAACTCTCTATAAGTACCAGATATCAGTGTAACTGTGACAGTTTTGTCCATGTAAACTCGCTTGAACTTTCAAGATGAAAATATAGAGCTGTCATTATATCTAGAATTAGACTTTAGAGATTAAAATAACTTCTGCTACTGATTCAAAACTTTCTTTCTGTTGGTTATCAGCACTATGCAGCCTCTTAGAATATGATTCCATTGATTTGTTTGACATGGAAATGTGAATAGCTGTGTACATTTATTAAAGTAAAAAGAATCCTCCATAATGGTTAAGTGTTATTTTGGTGACTTTCCTAGGTGTTGATGCCATATTTTATAGTTTTGAAATGTTAGTTAAAAAACCTTGTTTTTTGAAAGACTAAGTGTTAGTGCTAGAGAATTCAACATTCTGGGCAGAAAAAACTTGGAAGCAAAATATTATACCATAGCTGGAAATCACTAAACATTTACTGTTCCCATGTCACAGTGATTCAAAGGAGATCTTTCTAGACTCTAGAGACAGCAATGAAGCCAAATGTTTTCAGTGTTTCCAGGGAATAGAAGCCTGAACTGTTTATCCTTATTTTTAAAGAATAATGTCAAACCCTGTGCTAGGTTCAAGTTAGAAGAACTAAGTTCCTGTCTGTTTCATGATACAAATGGTTATTATGTCATATTGAGCCAAATTATTTTTCCCTTCATCTGTGAAGCTGTGGAAAATGGATTCATTAATGCATCTTTCTTTCTATGATTTGGTTTCTTGTTCTCTTCCACATTAAGAGTAATTACTTTCCCACAACCTGGCCTCTTTTGATGAGGACTACTGTTTTCCAAATGTAAATGCTTATTGATTTGCCAAAAAGGGTCTAATTTAGAAGTCTAAGAGTGTTGCACAGCTGGGAAGAAATTGAAAAACCCGCCAAGTCATTCATACTGCACTTGGCAGTCACAAACTCAAAGCAAAGACTGAGTTTTGAATTTGTTTTCCAGTCAATTTTATTTTCTTGGTTTTGCATGGTTTTAATACCAGGTATCAACTAAAAAAACCTTTAAAATTTAGAGTACAAAAATTTATGTTGTGCTAGTAACTATCCACAGTACCTTTTCATGTTCAAAATTTCACAGCAGCGAATGAACATCTGTGGTTTTTTTCAGATTGGTGGACTTGCATGTTATTTTAGTTTGGGAGACATTCCTATATTAGTGGCCTCAGTGATACCATTACAACTATTTCTGAAGTAAGATTAAAGTACTGCTTTGTAGGGGTAATGAAGCACAGTTTCTTCATCTCTGTTTTCAGATTTAGACGTCTGAATGTGATCACT
This sequence comes from Falco naumanni, assembly GCF_017639655.2. NCBI lineage: Eukaryota > Metazoa > Chordata > Aves > Falconiformes > Falconidae > Falco > Falco naumanni. Next base: position 88,184,606 of record NC_054056.1, read on the forward strand.
GTTACACTGAATAGGAATGAGCTCGTGGAACAGCACAGTTAGCTCAATGTGGCTATTTGAAATTTAAGAAATTTTCAAGTGACTGACAGTGTCAGAACATGATCACTATGGAATAAGAAAAATTCTAATCTGTGATTCTGTGATTCTGACCTATTCTGATATTTGACCAATCTATGGAATTTCCTAATGCTAGTGTTATAGTATTTGTGCGTTTCTAAAATTGTATAATGATCAAACCATGTAACACAGGGTATAGGAATGTTGTGGACAAAATTATGAAAACATCTGAATCCCACTTTCAGGAGTGATTTGGAAGAGGTAATAACTGATCTGTAGATAAATGAAGGCAACCTAATACACATTTAGACGAATATTCAAGAGCATCTTTTTATGTCCTTTCTCTTTCAGAATTTGGTAGCTGGTTTTGAAAATAGTTAGACACCAGATAATGTTTTAAGTATCTAATAGGCCTGAAGTGGGGTCCTTCAAAGCCTGCCTGTGAAAAATAAGTGAAACAAGGATTCAAAGGATAGATTCATCCTCACTCTGCATGAAAAATCAATAAAAATACACTTTGACAAAGTGTCTGGCATTTGCCTTGCTTCTTGGTCTCTTATCTTTGGAGAGGAACCTAAAAACCTCATTTTAGGCCTTGAAACCAAGCACAAAATGAAACATGGTTATGCTCAAGTCTGCAAACTCCTCTATTATGCTAAGTGGGCTTCACTATGGGGAGCTTGGTGCCTTCATCTCATGTGGAGGGCATTAATGAGTGTTAGCATGCTGCGTAATGGGAAAAATAAACCATCTCACAGAAGTGGGAAAGAAAAAAGTTAAATTCTAGTTTTCTTTTTGACTTGAGTAGTTATTTCAGTTAGGTGTCTCTGTTAAAATGAGCTTCAGAGCAACTGTATTTATGTTTCTTTGTGCTATGCAACTATAACTGCATAGTAGTTCAGCTTCTGGGCAAATGTTCTTAGTCATCAAGCAAAAAGGTATTCTTCATCAGTTTGCTTTCTCTCCTTCTGAAGACCATTTGCAAGGCATGCAGGAATACAAGCTTTCATTCAGGGGCAAGTGAGAAATCCTAAAACCATAGCTAGAGGATTAGGATATTCAGCTGGCAAGGAGAAGACTCCTAGGCTACATAAATGTTAGTAAATTAAAAGATGCCCGAGTGTGGGCTCAGATAGATTTAGTTATTAACACAGGTGTACCTTTGAGGTCCAGATCATTTCATTCCCAGAACTCCTTATGACTTTTAGATTAATCAAGAACTGTGTAAAAGAAAAGAAAAAAAACCAACACCTCAAGAGGTCTGAATTAATGTGTTAGGTATGATCAGTCTTTCAAAAGTGCTGTAAATCCAGCTTTTCATGGGACTTACACATAATGACAGGTTAGGATCACTTTCCCTGTCTTTAGATATCTCCAATGCAGATATCTGTATCTGTTCTGATGACTCCAGGCATCCTCTGTAAGAACAGAAAGAAACTTTTAGAATGAGGTTAATCTGACCCATGTGAGATATCTACAGTACTATGAGGGAGAACTGTGCTGCGGAAGTACCTCTTACACAGGAACTTTGAACAAGCTTGAACATAGCATCTTTTCCTGGTTATTTGAATACTATATCCACCGTAGGAGGGAGATTAGCTGCTACAACATCAGCTAAGATTCCAGAATACTGCTGGTGGTGGGAACAGCTATATATTCTTATGTGCGTCATCTGTAAAAAACTGTTCTCAAGAAGTAGCATCGTCAACTGCTTGCTTCCCTCAGTGACTCCACACAGCTGGTCGGCTAGATTGAACACACAAGGCTTCCCATGTGTGTGCTTCTATTTTTAAGTCTAACTGATCAAAATTAGCTGTGTTCACAAAGAAATGATATTTTAAAGAATTGAGGCTAATAAACCTGATTTTGACAGTAACTAGCTGTAGAGAGCTCAGCCTCCTTCCTTACTTGACTACAACAACAAATCTTAAAACCCACAAATCAGTAGGAAGCAAGTAATGACAAGCAACTGGAAATTGTAACTGTGGGTATCTGAACCTGAACATGACTGGCCAGATGCCAAGCCGGGTTTTAGCTACCTATGTCTTTTTTCACTATCTTCTTATTTACATCTTGGATAGCTGACTGCCCATCAGCTTATTTCTGAGGATAACTCCAATGCCAAAATCTATCTGTGCACAAGGGTGAATATTAACGTAGGTAGGAAGACCCACACAGCTTAGATATTGAAGGAGCAGCCTTCAGTATTTGTATATCTTCAAAATACCGGCCACGGATGTTACGTTACTTATGCAATATCATTTACTCATCCTTCCAGTTTTCTGTGATAAACGTGGTGAACCTGATGAATCTTCCAGACTCTGTTTGCTAGGCTTAAAAACTACACTTTCAATGATACTATTGATGTACAGAAACCATACTTTGTTAATGGCACTGAAAGACTTAATTATCTTCTCCTTAATAACTACCTATTTCACTGTGATTTCAGCATTAAAAAAAAAAGCTTTTGGTTGAAGTACATATGTATTATATTACCAGTGTGCTCAGATATCTGCTAACCAATATTATGTGAGGGTAAAGTGATACATACAGTTCAATTATTCAGGCTCAGTTTGTCAAGAAAACAAGCATGTTATGTATCCATGAATGATTGCATCCTACATCAGAAGTAACCTGACAGAAAGCTTTGCTGCTTGTGTACTGTACTGAGCTGAGATATGTGAAAGGCTAAAACAATTGCTCTGGGGAGTAGAGAACATGCTTAAACACTTAAATCATTAGCGGTGCAATTACCAGAGTAGAATGTCAGCAAAGGCAAGAGTAAATGGAATTCAGTTCTTACCTCTATTAAAATCCTTGTGTTTCAGAACTGATCATAATATGGCAAGGGGAGAGTGAAGACTATGTTCCAATTTATTTTAGTTTAGATCTGTGACTGCAGTAAACTGTTTAGGAAACCCCACACTGTATGTCCAGTCTTGTTCTTACTGTATTCAGTAGTGCAGGTCTCATTCAGGCAGGTCTATTATGACTGAACAGATTTTGATTATGATTGAGCAGATAAAATGAATTAATATATTCTGCAGAAATCAGAAATACTGTCTTGAATGTAGGTCACTGCAGTTCACCTGAGCTTGTGGTGAAGCTGCTTTGTGGTGTGGTTATTTGTACCCATGGAGCAACCCCCTGATACACTACACCAAGGAAACAAATTAATTTCCCTAAGTCAGTTTTGACCAAGCATACTTGCTTCCAGGATTCTCAGTGAACAGCTTATATATTCTGTGCTGAAGACGAAAAACAGTTTTTGTGCTTGACTTCTTGATTACACTGAAAACATAAGACATTTGGTTATATGTTTGTAAAGATCTAAACCACAGAAGTTCCACCTCAGTTTTAGAGCAGTCTTTTTTTCCTATTCTTCTGTTAGAGTGGGTAAATCATTCTACTTCTTGTACACATTCACAGCAGAACAATAGGATTTTATTTTTTTTTCCATTGTAACCAGCTGCACTGAAATACCAAGTAAGGTGAGAGGGTATGTATCTCCACATTGGAGATCTGGGTGAGTTCCCTGTTAGACACTAATCAGATTGCCATGATAAAATCCAGCTGTTTAACCCTTGTGTGCCCTTAACTTTCTAAGCTGGAAAAAAAAAAAAAAAAAAAAAAAAAAAAAGAGCACTGTTTCCAGCTCTGGATCTGTAGGAACACACTAGAATTACAAAAACACACAAAACCTGTGTTTTATATTACTCTTTTATCTATGGGACTACCAATCCAGTTTTCTGACCATAAAACTAATGCTGTCTGAACTAGATCCTCTTTCCCTTCAGCAACCACATATGCTTCAGCTCTCCCATGCCCTCAAGGATCTTCCTCTTCTGGTTTATCACTTAATTTTTTTTTCAAGGACAACCAATATCTTTTATAATTATGTAATTCCCAGACTTTGTGGAAGTTTTGATAACATCTTTTTATCTACTTATCTGAAAATATATATAGAGATAACAAAAATAAAACCAAAGTTTAGCTATATCTTCCTGCCTCAGTTTGCATACTGTTCCCTAAGGAATTATTCATGTTCAGGATCATTATATTTGGGGGTATGCTGGGTCTTTTTCTGAAGTCCATGGACCGTGAATTGCACCACAGGGACTTTTTAGAACATGGATTGTTCTCATCATCTTCTGTTCACCCTGTTTAGTCTCATAGTGAAGCTTCTTCCATTACTCCTTTAACATACTAAAAAAAATCCACAAAACAGGCCACATTTAAATGCCCAGAGATGTCCTTGCTTTGGAAATGAAAAAAATTACTTATGGTTTTGGTTGCAGAGAATATTAAACAAAGATTGCAGTAATCCTCCAAAGTGATATGATCATGGGGTGCATAGGGCAGAGGTGTCTTGATATTCAGGCATATTTCTGTATGCTTCTATACTTTGTTTTCATACTTCCATATTCATGTTTCAGAGAGTGATTCTCAATGGAGGAGGTTGTTGAAATACACCAAATGAAACCACAAGTCACAAAGAAAATTAAAGTGATACATTTCATGTGAATTTAGATTTTTTTTGGCTGTGACTACAGAGTTTTTTTATGGACACCTGTTCTCAGAAAAAAATCAGTTAACCAATTAACCAGTTAACCAGTTAACTCTTTTTTAATCTTTATCAGAAGTTTTGGAACTAGTATCTCAATACTATATTCTATCCGGGTATGGCAATCTCATTAGACTTTCTGGTATCTGCCGCTCACATTGTAGGAGCTGTTACTGCAGTCAGGCAGCCCCCAGCTTTGCTTCCAGCACCTACAGAAACTGGTTATCATTGATCATCCTGGCACCTTACAGGAGGACAGCCTTGCTATGATTCTCAGAAACATCACTCGCTTCTTCAAGGTTGCACTCTTATGAGGAGACAATTTTGTCTCTAATTTCATGTTAATAGAAAGGCAATCTTCTGAAATGAACACAGTTGGATTAGTGAACTTCTGGTCTAACTGTTGTCATATGTAGGGTGGTTCCCTAATTCTTCATTTAAGCATTTTAAGCTCAGATTTGTTCAAATTGTTCAGGAACCTGATTATTGATTTAGCTGAGGTAGTTTGAGTCTTAAATATTTCTGAATTCACCCAAGGATCAAGTATTCTGAAATGCTGTTTACTCTGTATTGAGAAAAAGAGCAGTATATTCAGCACAGCTTTATCCCATGCAATATATGCTCATCAAAATTAAAAATTATATGTATAATTCAGTGTTGATTCTTAATAGCATAGAACTGTACTGGCTTAGGAGAACAATTTAAAACAGAAGGATAATCTGCCTTACTTTCATATCTAACAAGTACCCTATAAATGCCCCAAATAACCTTAATTTCTCAGGTTATTTTCAACATAGTAATCAGACTTCTACTGAAAACATTCATCAGTAAGGGGAATTTGGAGTACCTAGTCACTAGCAGAGGTTCTGGTTTTATTACATGTACTCGGATTTTCTGAAGAGAAAAAAATACTAAGTACAAATGTTCTCCCTTTTATTATCCACAGACCCCTGGGGAAATAAAACATTTTAATGGAATTTGAAAGACTGTTTGCAAACTGCTGACCTGGAAGAAAAACCTTGGAATCATTTGTTAGTTTCTTACAAAAGCAGTGAGTAAACTGTCATGTTGTTTCAGTTATACAGGAAGGGTATGCAGATCTCTCAAAAGGTACAAGTGAAAATACAGGTCATAGTTGAACACCAGCAGAAAAAAAAAAAAAAAAGTACACCATAATCTGATATAATGCTAAGTACCTAGCATTCCAGTCAATTTCTGCTAAAAAAACAGGTAGAAAAGAATGGCTTTTGAAGATACAGTTTAAGAAACAGCGGAAAGAAGGTAAGAGGAAAGGAGAATATTAGTCTTAAGCTAAGTACAGAAAAGGAAGTTTCTTTGTCATAGTAAAGTGTGCCTCAGGTAACTGTTCTCTCCCAAGGTACTGTGAGAAAGAAGTACTGTCTTTATACATGGAAAGTTCCTTTATGTGACATAGGCTTGTAATTTCTTTATTATATTTGTGTTGCATTTACCAAGATATCAGATACTGCTCTTTTACATGACTAATTGTTAAACTTACTATTTTTCCACTTGTAAACACTACAAGGGGTTACTAGAGCATTGTTTTCTGCTAACAGCATTGAAATGTTTCTCAAGGGCAAACTACTAAATGTGGAGAGGTTAGTTCCACTGAGAGTTAACTAGAAAGAACAAAATTATATTTAAGTATTGCTGCTGTTATCTTTTAGTCTTGTATGATATCAACTGGACTGGACTGATCAGGCTCAATTTGGAAAGAGGAAAAGGGTCAGCAGTTGTTGCCCTACCCTGATGACAGTAGATAACACTCTCTGAAAATGTACAGTATGTTCTGATAAGAGAAGAAAACAAGGATAAGCTTTCATATTTGTCCCCTCTGGAGTGCAATGGCTATTATATTTGCACTGGAATACCAAATTTAGCTGCTAATGGTACTTAGCTATTTACATATTTCTTCAGAAGGAATATTTTATCAACACTCTTGAGAGCAGAGGTACCATTTCATTGATATCACATAAATGGAGAAGAAAAATGTCAACTATTAACATTCATATAACTAAATTGCCCAGAGATCAACACAGTATTTCCAAATTTTGTACGAAGAGATTAAAATGCTGGCACCAGCCTCCCATATTTCTCATGTCTCTTGAAATTCAGTCTTCCTATGAAATTCTAAGATGTATTGATTTGTATTCCACAGTTATGATTGTGGATCTCTCTATAGAGGTGAAGGGATTCACCAGAAACAGTGAATTCTTTGTGTACTGTTCTTATTTAATAAACACCACACCAAAAACTTGGCTCTTCTTCTGCATGCATATATTAACATTGACTTTGGAAGAAACAACATGTGTGTTTGATTTTTATCAGATGTGGAGCAAAAAGGGATCTCTCTGGCCATGGATCTGTAAAATGATTTCTCATTTTTTCTGCACTTTAGTCTAGAGATTTGCAAGTTGATTATCAGGAGTGCTGTATGAGTGGACATCATAGGATGGTTTATGACTGGGTTATGTTTATTTTGGGCTCCAAACTGATACAATTAGAGTAAGGAAAATAGGGCAAGTTTTCTAGCAGTTCAGATATTTCCTGGAAAGATGTGTTGAGCTGAGTTTCCCAGGAAAATGTAGATAATCTTAGTTTTAAAGTCTGAATATAGCTAAAAAGAACCTGCCTGATTCTGACCTCAGAAACAAAGTTGCAGTTTTCAGTTACAGTAACAGGGACAGAAACTGATTGTCCAGCCTGAAAACTACATATTAAGCCTCTTGAACACCCTCCTGATCTTAATGCAGTAGCAAGTAAAAGCACATCAGGATTACAGCCAGATTGTATTGTGTGCTGCATAAGTATGCAGTAAAGCATAAATCTGCTGTCTGCTATTAGCTTTTAATCTAATCTAAGTAAAGGGATAATACACAGAAAAATGGAGTGCACTGATAAGATATGGAGGAAATTTATAGAATTCAGATTTGTTTAGTTATCCATTAAAATATTAATAAATAAACAAATAATAGAAGTACCATTAAATGTCAATGATTACTGAAATGTGAACAGTCATTTTAGTTGAAGATTATGAACCAGTACATAACTTCTCTGCAGTAAATCATTTTAGTGTATATGGGTAGATACATGACAAGAATACTCTGACATGGCTGGTTGGAGTTCCATGTACTACTTTGTGACTGCTGTTAGCACAAATTTTAAAAAGTAAGAAAGTGATTTTCTGAAATACAGAGAATAAATCTAAAATTTTGAATCTTCTTGTTTCAGCTTAGTAGTGAACCCTGACCCATGGATAGACTTCATAAGATATCTTCCACAGCTGTTAGACAAATAGTGGTTTAATAATATTTAGAGGATGGAAATCTTTCTGCCATTTCTGTTAAGTTAATGTAATTTTGTTTTTCTTTCATACATAGTGTTCCAAAAAACATGAATTATTTCATTCTTCTAGTAAGAGATGCAAGAGGCATAAGAGGAAGGTAAAAAATACATAAAGAAAATATGAGCTTCATTTCCCTTTTAAATTTTCTGCAAAACTTGTGTTATCATCAGTGACCTTGACTGAATCATAGCCTTAAACTTTTGGGCTAAAAACTATCTGGACATTTCATCCAGTAAATCATTTACACAAAGTTTTCCTGTTCTCTATTCCCACAAGCATGCTTAATCTCACCTGCTCAGTGAAGTCATTAGACTGCAGCACCTCTCCAGGTAATTTATTCTATTATTCTGTGGTGTTCACTGTTAAAAACCTCTTCCTGATGGCTAATCTAAATTTTAAATTTCAAGCCATTTATCTTTGTTTTATAGCTCCAAACCTCTACAAGTAGGTCTCTTCCTCTTCTTTAGCTAGACTATTTTAAAAATGTATTCATATTCTTTAAGAAAAAATAAATAGGTCTCACGGGAGATAGGAGTTAAAGGCAACCTTTCCTGTTTTGCTTAGGCATGTCATAGCAAAACCTAGAACCTTCTTGAAGACCTCTACACATTCCATGTTTTTAGAGGAAATAAAGAGATAGCAGTGGCTTATTGTTAAATATTATGATAGCCCAAGAATGTCTTCTGGCAAAGACATCTCAAGGAGAAAGGACTTTGAATGCTGACAAGGAGGTTTCAGAAATGACTGGGAGTTACAATATGGTGGGAAAAGATTAAGGAGATAAGGAATAAAAGAGTTTGGGCAGTGAATATAGGGATGGGATGCAGCAGTTTAAAAAAGTAAACAAAGTCAAAAAGGAGGTAGTGTGTGAGATTTGTAGAAGCTAAAAAAAAAGTCTTAATACCTTTTTTTAGTGGTTAACATCAACATTATGTCATAAAAGCAAGAATGTAATGATCTTTCTGTCATTGTTTTCAAATCAATTGACCTTCTCTGACATTTTTAAGGGTATTCTTAGTACTTTTATGCGATTTGAAATTTCTTTCTATTTTTATTTTAACAATTATATATTAATACATTTACTTATTTCAGTATTCTATCTTGAATATAGTACATCTAATTACATTCCTCATCTGTTTCATCCTTTCTAGTGATTGACACATTAAAGTGTTCTTCCTAGATGCTCATGCTTAACCATTTTTTAAATTTTTTTTTTGTATAGAAATTGTTCGAAGTGACTGCTGGTAGCACTTTTAATTTTATCTGGAAATTACTTTTAGAATTTTGGTGATTAACGTGTCAGATATGTAATGGATCCAAGAACTCTTCTACTTTTCTCCCTAACAATATCTCTACCTGAAATTAATATTTTTTTTACTTGGAATTAATATTCCTTTCTCTGCACTTTCCTCTCATCATTTTTTTAATTAGTGCCAGAAGAAAGGTAGTAGTGATTAATCACAGGCATTTTAGTTTAGGTAGCAACATATGTGGGTAAAGTAATTTTACCCACTTCTGGAATGTACCATTCCAATGCTTTTGACAGGCAAGAATATGATTATTCTGTCTTATGCACTTTATGACAAGGAGAAAATAATGTTATAATAGGGGTTGTTCTGCTATCCATCCTTGTAAAACTTAGTGGTAGATTTTGAATGGTTTTAAATGATTCTAAAGTATATTTGTAGCTTGGCACAAAGACAGCCTGTGTATTCAGCGCGCTCTTATCAAACCTTTTGTGACTCAGACAGGACACAATTGCTGAGCTGTGTGCCAAGGTTCTGTTGTCTTTTCTGAACTGTTCAGCCATTCCTCTCAAGGGTAAAATCTCAGCAGAATTGCCAGTAGAAATTACTTCCACGCATAGACATACGCTGCAAAAAATTGACCTTTAGAGCAAGAGAATGGGGACAGTAGGCTGCACCCAAAGCCTGTGGCTTCCATATTCTTGATTCCTGTTTTACTCTGACTTCCCCATTGCCTTTGATAAGTTCACAAAACCAATATTTTGAACATAAACTCTAATTTCCCCTGCAGTGGAGCTAAAATGGTAATTCCTAGGACTCTCGGCAGACTTTACCTGTGCTGAAATCCGTCTCCTTACTCTTCTGCTTCCCACTCACGTATTTTCTGCATTTCTCAGCTCTGGCTACTTCCCACTGTGTTATCAGTATGATAAAAAGGACAGGTTTTGAGCTCCAGAGGGGTCTTGCCCCTACCTCCCCCTCTGGCCCCATGGGGCCACCTGAGAACAACCTTATCCAATGAAATTACTATCAGTTGATGTGAACTTTATCGGGATCAGTTTCTCCACATTACCATCCTGTTTGTCCTTGTCTTCTCCATGTTTGAAACAAGGATTACTTGGACTGAAGATTTAGTTGCTACCATAGTCCCAATGGAAGCTCCTTTATTGATTCTCTTACAATAATATCTGATTGACTATTTCATTTTTTTCTTTTTATGTTCTTTTGGACATAGATTTCATGCTTCTTATATTGAAATCTTCTCAAAGCCTGAAAAAATTACATCACCAGAACCCCAGAATAAGAACAGCATTAACATGATAAGTGTTTGGGCTAATACTAAATTAATGGGCTCATTTAACATGTGTCCTGTGACTTTTAAATTTTGTATGCACTCAACTTCTTTTAGAAATACAGCTGAGACATTTTAAAGTGATTCTTTGCCATTACTAGCAGTTACAAAAGAGAGAACAAAACAGGAAAATGAAGTCTGAAGCTCTTAAAAGAAAATATTTCTAGTTTTGATTGTGGGCTCTCCAGGTAATCAATTTAATTATTTGTAGAGAATAGTTATTTAACACAGTTTCATTATCTGATAAAATTTTATTGCCCATGGTTTGTGGTGATATGTTTTGTGTAGGAGACTATAAATTAAACCATGCTCTCTTGAAGGGATTATGGAATAATGTAGTAACTGAAATTAGAACATGAAAGACTAAATAATCAAAGAAAAGACTGAGTAATTAGGATTATTTTCTATTCATTCAGAAGGAGGTTAACCATGAATTCATAAAAGGAGAAAGGCAAAGAGAATGACAGAATTTCAAGGTACTACAAAATGTTTGTTATTAGGGCCTTGTTTTATAGCATCTTACCATTGTTCTGGAATATCTTAAAAAGGAATATTATGAAGTTTTGTAAATATAGATGTTTAGTTATTGAGTAAATTTTTATCTGAGGTTAAGGATTATCAGTATATCCTTTGTTTCTAAAGGACAAAAACCAACCCCTGATAAGCTATTGGTTTGTTTACCAGTGATAATGTTAATTATAGTAATGAATAAACCCATCAATCAGGACAATCCACAGTGGTCAAACCCAAGAATATTAACATTCATGTAATTAAAAATCAATATGTGGCTGTGGCTTAGGCAGCTTTGATAAAAGAAGTAAAAAAGCTTCATTTTGTTTATGCAGTAATTAGCTCAGTCACTGACATTTCCATAGATACTTACATTATCCTACAAAGTGTGGTTGCCACGCTACAGTCCTACAGATATAATGTCAGTAGCAGTATCCTACCATCATCTCCCTATTGAATGTAAAACTCAAATCTCATTAGTGTTTACATCACCAGAATGCTTTTGCCTTTCCCTGGAGCTACCCTCAAACTTCTGTTTTATTTATAAAAGTTGTAGCTGTAGGATATATAATGCAAAATTCTAGTAAAAAAATCACCACATATTGTGTTTAATCTGATGACAAGTGTTGTCAGTGCTCAGTTTAAAAGTGACCAGATGTTCCTCTGTGATGAAGACTCTTAGATTTTGCCAAATGGCCTGCTGGTATTGCAAGGACTATTATTAGACTTATTATTTATTAATGTTCTTAAAAAGGAGCCAAACCGATAACACATGAGTAAGAAAAGCACCACCTCAAAACAAACCATATCTCCATGTTATCAATCAGTTCTACAAAGCTTTCCCTGTGCGTAATGGGAGGATCAAAGGCGTTGTAGAAGGAAAATTAAATTAATAATAAAAAATTAACAAAGTGAGAAAGCATGCCCTAGAGTTGAAAATAGGTGGATAGAAAAATAAATAGGTTAAAAAACCCTCAACACTCCCCAAGAAAAACCCCAAAATAATAAAGGCTACAAGACCCAAACATCAAAATTGCAGTTCTGGTAAGAATTACTTTGCAGTGCCTAACACAAAAGAAATATTTAACTGGTTTGGTTGTATGCAAGTAGCTATGACAGATAATGAATTTCAACCTGCTGAACAGAATTCATTATGGCTTCTGTCAAATGGCATGTTTTGTGGTGAAACAAAAACTGGCATGAATACAAAGGTATTCCCCGTTTGCAAGGTCAAAAGCCAAAATGGTGGAGGGTTTGTTGCACTTGGGAATCATGATCCATTTAAAAGCCCCACTGTGATATACTAAAAGCTGAGGTAGCTCCTGATCCCTGCTGGTACATTAGTATAAAATAGTGAAGTCTGAAGGCTATCCCAGCGGGTCATGCTGAGATGTAGTCATCAGCCTAAAGCAACCCTTCCTGCAGCAAAGCTGAGGATAGTAAAAAGAAGGAAGGCTTTCATTTAACCTCAGTGCTAACCTAAATGGCAGCAGCTTTATCGGCCCATTTCAGTCACTGATTCATATTATTAAGGCAGTTAAACGGGTCGCAATCTGTCAGAAAAGATGAATGGAATTTCTAAGGTGTTCACTTCTGAAAAAAAGGAAAAAAAAAAACATTAGACACTCTGTCATGTATCCGAGCCAACATGGTGAATAGAAACTGCTTGTTCTAAAGTTTCCTGTGAAGAGGAATAAACAAGAGGGTCTCTCAGTGTACAGGATCTGAAACATTAATACTTTCAGAACAGAAGTAACTTTGCTCCAAATACTTTTTTTTTTTTTTTTTTCAGAAATCAGGAGCTCCTTACAGTATGTATGCTTAAATGAAATCATTAATTCTGAGGTCTGCTTCTCCACCCAAGTGTGCAAGTTATAAACCACTGTATCATCACCATTTGCCATAGACTTAATCCCAATACAATTCAGTGTTGGCAGTGGAAGAAGAGTGAAGTTTCCATATCACTTACTGAAGCTTATAAAAAGAGTGTAGCAGAGTACAGATCTTGCTCTGTGTTTAGATAAAACTAAACATTAAATTCTGTACAGTTACCTTCTCACTTTGACACTTCTTAAAGGACAGGATAGTGCAAGAGCTATTGTTTTATGGAGAAATTACCCTTGGTTTGGTGAAACAGAGATACGAATGGAGTCCATCAGTGAGAAAAGGCAAATGTCAACAGAACAGACATCACACTGCTGCTCTTTAAGTTCAATCATTCCATAAGAAGCTTGGGACTGCAGTGTAAGCCAGCAGTCATCTCATTGCGCTGTTCTCTTTATTCTCACAGCAGCCCTCGTAGATAAATCATCTCACCAACTCTGTTTTTTCTGCAGACCAGCATGCAGCTGTTAATTATTTCTACTTAACAATCTTTTTCTTCCTACTCCTCCTACTTCCTGCACTATGACCTATTCAGGGTTCTTCCCCCCACCCCACCCCCCCCGAAGTAAAACCCCCAAATCTTCAATCTGAATACTTTTTTTCTGAACATTAGTTACCCTGAGAAAAGTTTTAATACATTATTAAAAGCAGCAGGGATAATAATTTTCTATATTCCTAATAAAGCAATGGAATTAGCCAAGTGATTCTGTGCACCACTGAAGACAGGTTCTTTAGAACTTGCAAATCACTGCCTTGTCAGCGATTTCCTAAGAATAAAATAGTTTTGCTTACTCAGTTTTATCTTTTAGTTTTCGATTGCCTTCTAGTTCTGACTGAGGATTTTTCCTCAGCTTATTCCCCTACTCCCTGCAGCCATCCTAACCAGACCCCAGCTCTTTTCAGCCATATACTCTAACAGCCAACTCAAAATGGGCAACATAACATGGTTTCACATTAGTGTCTATCCAATACAGCTGTCAATTGTTAAGGAGTGGGGTGATCTTACCTTTTGCTGTGTCTCACATGCAGGTCACCAAAACTGATCTAGAGGAAAAGAACCAAATGTATATTTTCTCACACATTAACAGCCCCACCCCCCCCCAACACTCACACTCTGATCAGGTTTATACAGCCAGAAGATCTGATATGAAGAAGAAGCTGGGAAGAAATGTCATTAGGCCTGGGAAAGCGAAAGAGGGGAGCATAAGATATGGTCTTTTGGCATAGCCAGATGGATCAGATGTGAACATAATGTGAACCTACATGGTTGTCCTGAATATGGCTGGCTGTTAACTTTCTTCATAATAGTCCATATGCTACTGTGGTTTGCATTTATGGCTAAACCATTGTTAATAAGGCACCAATGTTTTGGCTATCGCTGAACCGTGCTTGCACGGCATCAGGGCTGTCTCTTTTTCCCGCTCTGTGCCCCCACTAATGAGGCTGGGGGTGGGCAAGACACTGGGAAGGGACACAGCTGGGACAGTTGGAACAAACTGGCCAAAGGGATATTTATTCCATGCTGTATAATGTCATGATTAGCAATAAAACAGACAGAGGAAGAAGGCAGGTGGGGTGGTGGATTGGCTTCCAAGGTAGGCAGTGCTCGGAGAGTGGCTGGGCATCTGTCTGCCTGTAGGAGATGGTGAGTGATTTCCTTTGTTTTGCTTCCCTTCCTTCTTTCCTTCACTATTAAATTCTCTTTATCTTGACCCATGAGTTTTCTTGCCTTTTATCTTGTTTTCTCCCCTCATCACCCTGGACAGAGGGAGCGAGCAAGCAGTGCTTGGCTTCTGGCCAAGGTCAATACTCCACCATCCTTAACATACAAAATTATTCTGTGTGTATGTCTGATAATGCAGAGGACAGATAACCTGTCTGCCTGTGACTTCTCCAAAGAGAGATGATACCTTCCTTCCAAAGTCATGCTGAGCTGGGAAATTACAGAAAACCTCAGTGGAGAAGAAGAGAAGGAAGAAACTAATTTTGTCCTCTACAACAATGTAAGAAACCTCACAAAGAAGTTGTTCCACATTATCTTTTCATGACTGTGCAAAGAATGCAGATTTGTAATCAGTTTATGACTCCCAAGCCAGAAAAAAAAAAAAATAATTGTGGTAACTTTTCAGATGATCAGGAGTATGACTGGTCTCACAGTATGAGCAAAAATATCTTGGTTGTTGCGTTATGCTTGTTATCAGAAAATGGACTTGAATTTGTCTATGACCTTCTGCTATCTCTATGAGCGGTTTGAAGTCAGGCTCCTACCTCAGGAACAGATCTGTATGTCAAAAGTATTAAGTTGTTAACACACACATTGCCTGCTCTGCTGGCCCCTAAAACAACCAGGTTTGAAGTAAGGACATACATGATACAGTAGTGCCACAGCTTCAAGAGGAGTAAAGAAGAGTGTCAAGAAGGGAAGTGCATTTGGGTCAGCTCCAGAATTCTCCCAGTGTCATGAATCCAACATTATCTGTGAGGAGACTTTCAAAAGGCAATACTATCACAATAGTGTGGTGTCTGCTTAATGAAAGAGTGTATTCTAGAATGAGTACCATCACTGCTTTTTGCAGCTATGCCAACAGTTGACCTAAAAGAAACTGGACTAACATTCAAATGGATTTTCCAGAGATTAATTGTCCAGCAGAGTTATGACAATAAAAGTGCTTATGCCAGCTTTAAACCAAGCTTTTATTGAGAAAAAAACAAAACAAACCACAAACAGAAAGAAACAAAATCCTCTTTGAGATACAGTTCCTTTCTTTATTTTGCACAATAGTCTGTCTAATTCATATTAAATTCAACATAATATTAACATCAGCTTAGGTTCATCATAGATTTTCATTGTAGGGGTACAACATTTGGTACTCATTCCCAGAAGCTTTTACATAATGTACTTAGGAAAAGCATCTCCCCTTACCTTATGGTTGAAAGTCCATCCCAGAAGCTGAACTTCCATTTTTATCATGCAGATGTCTATCAGGGTTTTTTTGTGGAAACCTGATAATTAGACTTTTGAATTCTCCAGAGTGAGTTTGTAATTAAATGCAGCTGCAGAGCAGCAGGTACAACTGGAAACAACTACTTCAAAATCAGGCCTTATGTCCAAAGTAATTCCTTGGCAGTGGACAGAACTTCTGCCTAAATACTCCATTTGGTACAAAATTATTCCTTCTTGGCTTAAAATAGATGGTTCTGTGCACATATAGTCTTTCTTCAGGCCACTTACCAGATAGCATCACAATATTTTGTACATTGTTGAACCTTACAGTTTTTCAACTACAAACATAAATTCATACCATCTTGTTCACATTCTGCCCCAGCCCTGCCCCTAGCCCACCAAAAGGTATTTTATAGCCAGCTGAAGTTTAAGTCTGCAGCTCCTGGTATAAAAATAAAAGCACTATTCTTTACTATACCTTCAAACAGAGAACTCATAAGAAAGAACATACAAAAACCCTCAACTGAGCTATTTTATTACACCCCAAAGGTCAAATATTCATTAAAATTTTATGTAATACGTTTTAACACTCTTACTCCTTGCAAAATGTAACAGGATATAATACCTGAACTCATGGTCCTAGACTGTCAATGCACTGAAAGGAGTCATCAAATCTAAGAGTAGCGGTATGTTAATAAACAGTGATATGAATATAAGTAACATGTCTAGAATCTATGCAGATGGAAACTCCCTTGTTTTTCTATTCTGAAATAAAAAGCTAGGTAATTTTGTAAATATTTGACAAAAATTCTAATCGTATGTATAATCACTGATATTACATACTTTTCTTTGCAAAATTTTTCACACTTTTTTTCTCTAGCAGGTCTCTGATTTTGAAGGAAATTAGCCATTCAAAAAACAGTTTTCGAAACCCATAATACTTATTGTCTCCTTAATTTTATAACTGAAAATTGTTTATACTGTAATCAAAACCCCAATCCAGGAATTTATCTGCTTTAAAATAGTTTACTCAGTCTAAGTGTCTGTGCACTTCATTTTGGTGCTGTCACTTCTTTGATGTATCTCTGGGTATATGAATAAGAAACAGGATGTTTCTTTCTTTGTCAGATAATAAAAACAAGTGCATTAAAAAAGTGTAGAATCTCAGTGTGGTTTTGGCTTGCCATATAGTTTTGAATAGTGTCATCTGACAAGAAAAACAGTCTATAGAAACAGGCTTGTGAAGAAGCATGCTTTTAGCTATTCATTACAGGTCATTCCCTGTTTTGCAAAATATATCTGCTTGTTCAATATATAGATATACTAGGCATGTTGAGAATGATTAATTGGGATCACAGTAGTTTTCAGCTTTTTGTTTAACCTCTTTGAGGATAAGATGTATTTTGTCAGGGATATGACCAACCACATAAATGAAACACAGTCTAGTTTGTAATGTCAGATCAGAAACTTGATAACGCCACATATGATAACTTAATTCCTTCCTAATACAATACAATTATCTGGTTTAAACTTCTATTATAAATGACTGAAATTATATGAAATAGATCCTTTGAGACAGATTATATTTTATTTCCTTCGGATGAGCACAATATAAAGTCCAAGGTTTGTCCATAGTAATCAGATGCAATAGAGGTGTCATTTTATGATGATTATGTCAATTCTTAGACGTAACACCTAATTTCTGAAAAGGTCTCCCAAGAGATTTCTGTAAATTACAAATGCACAGAAGTACATTCATAAGGCATTAAGACATTTATATAAATAGCAGATAACCTAAGTTCTCAAATACATTGAAATTCAGGTAGTATTCTAGAGGACCTAGAAGGAAGCTGTTTTCTAAATGACATAATTAAACACGTATTTGTCTATATTAACTACGAGGAAAAGAAAATAATTAGAAGAGGAAAACTATCCTTTTATAAGGGCATTATGTTCATGACAAACCTACATTCCCTTCCCTGTACAGTAAAGTAAAAAAGGAGATTGAATAATCTAAGAGGAAGGGAGGAAAAAAAGACTGCCATTACTCTGCAAACACATATTTCAATGATTTCTTTTGAACATATATATATAATACATCACCAGAGGAGAAAGAAAGAGAAGATGTCCTAAGCTATCATGTTGGTGAGAAACACGCCACAGACAGATGCAGTCTTGGAGTGATAAACTTCTACCCCTGCACCCTTGAGCAAAGGGTCAGAGGTGAAAAAAATGGCTGTTGTAGCAGGAGGGAAGACACAGGGAGGGGCGGGAGGCTAAAGCCAGCAGCTTTGTGTACCTTTTAGTGGTAGGTAACACATATTGCCTGGAACATAACCGATAATTATATCCTCCAAAACTGATATTCTATAAAGAGGACTACTGTAATGCATGTGTTTAACCAGATTCCTTCATCCAGCTATTCCTTACAGAGACCAGTATTTCTGTCTTGCAAGCATCCACATAACGGTTAAAAATAGATAACTGCAATGGTGAAAAAACAAACCATTCACTCTACCTCATATCTTTCATTATGCATACAATCTAAAACCCCTTCTATAAAAAGCCAGAAGTCCAGTTCTCATCTCAGACTGCCAGCAACAAAAGTAAGTCTTTTGTTGGCCTTGAAGTCCAGTTTAGCTTTAGTTATAATGTAAAATATCTACTTTAATTCGCAGAGTGTAGGAGGGAAGGAACATGGTCATCTACTTATGGAATAGCTGGTTAGCTGGTTGAAAGCATCCTTTTCTGGTATCTGAGCTCATTCCAGCATTTTAACAGCTTAAGAGCAGTTGTTTTCTGGTATTTCTCATGCCTTGAAGGTCAATTGTGTCTTAGTACATAATGCATCACCCTGAGGAAAACATCGTGTCATCTAATTGCTTATTTCAGAACCTATTGTGAAAAAACACAGGTTAAATGTTTTGTCAGGAAGAGATTGATGAGTTGCTTGGAAAATAAGAATAGCTCCAGCCTGGATATAGCATTCTCCACAGGTGTGGACACAGTATCTCTGATAGTTCAAGGTTTTTATGTTGGCAGTTATTATTTTTTTAACTTGACAGCAAATGCTAGGCGGTGTCACAAGGAGACATCAGTAACTATGAGTTGTAATTTAGGGCAGCTGTCCTTTTAGGAGGAAACTCATTCAGTTGAATTATTAATTGGTGCCATCAAAAAAGTAATACAGACTTTCCAGCCCACCATCATTAGACTATTAGGTTTTTCAACTGTGTCCAAAAATCTGTAAAACTATGGAGGAAATACATACCTCCTCTATAAACACTTCTCTCCTAAGCATATAGCTGACTTTTCTGAGAGAGGAATCTGTATCAACTCAAAGGCCTCTGCCTCTTTATTGCTTTTTTGTTTGTTTGCTTTTTCCACCAAAGAACTTAAAAAAAATATCTCTTAAAGGGTACCTTTTGCCTTGTGAGCTTACTATGCCTCCATTCAACGCCAACCAGTCAGCAAGAGTTTTTTAAGGTGTCCTGATTCACCTCCTGCAAGACTCCTTTCTCTCTCCCACATTGTTCTAGTGGAAGGATCTATTAAACTAAAGTTAATCTTTCTAAATTGTCTCTATAGCCATTCTGTTAGGCACAAGGGACATTTAATGTAGATGTTTAATTTCCAATTCTTGAAGATGGGGTGAGCATGAATTATATACTAAATTTAGGATGAAATTTGCTCACTATTTCTACTAGTATTTGGTATACAGTTAATATATGTAAATTACTATAGAATATAGAAAGATATGAGGCCCTTTTCAAACCAACATCTGCTAGACTGGCTGCAGGGAGACTGTTTCCCTTTATGACTCTTAAACAAGTCATAGTATTCTCACAGCGAAGCTGTTATCTCACTGACTTGAACTGCTGAATACTGAAAAAAAGGTTACTGCAGAAGAGGATGGTGAGAACTGTAGCTTGTCAAATAGAGATTTATAGACCTTATTTTCTCAGCTTCTCTAATTAAACATTATTTTGAAAACCAAAAATTGGTGAAGAATTGCAAAATTATCTATATATGTATGTGTGTGTTCGTGTGTATACACATATATATATTGCTCTATCAAAGAAGGATTTTAAGACATACAGAAGCATAGCACCCACTGTTGCCGTTGTCAAATGGTGGAAAGGTGGCTTTTCTACCACACCACTTTTTATACTGAATAGAAAGAGAGAGGGCAAGTCACAGCTCTGCCAGAGGATGAACAGTGGCAGAGAGCCAAAACTCTGATCTGAATCCTCTGGGGCCCAAAACTGGACCATGCAAACGCCTCTTTTTCCCCAGCCTGACTATATTTGAATCTCCTTTAAGCTTACTCTACTTTTTGACATTATAATGGAGGTAAGTGTTGAGTATTTTGCTGCACGCATGAGAGTTACTTAGGTGGGGAAAGCTGAGTAAGTATTAACACAACACAATAAAATCTTCCCTAACTTTAAAGGGAAAGCATGGCAAAATTCTGTTCTCCTGTGGTGGGATGACCCAGGCTGGATGCCAGGTACCCACTAAAGTCACTTATCACTCCCCTCCTCAGCTGGACAGAGGAGAGAAAATATAACAAAAGGTTTATGTGTCGAGATAAGGACAGGGAGAGACCATTCATTGATTACTGTTCTGGGTGAAACACTCTTGACAGGGAAAATTAATTTAATTTATTATAAAACAAAATTAGAATAGCATAATGAGAAAATAAAACCTAAATCTTAAAAAACCACCTTCCCCCTATTTCTTCTTCCTGGGCTCAGCTTCACTCCTGATTTTCCCTACCTCCTCCCCCACAGCAGCAGGGGGGGACGGGGAATGGAGCTGTGGTCAGTTCATCACACATCTCTGCTGCTCTTTCCTCCTCAGGGGGAGGCTCCTTACACTCTGATTCTGCTCCAGGGTGGGGTCCCCCACAACAGGTGCCGTCCTTCAGGCACAGCCGGCTCCAGCGTGGGTCCCCTGTTGGGCCACAAGCCCTGCCAGCAGCCCTGCCCCAGCCTGGGCTCCTCTCCACTGGGCCACAGGTTCTGCCAGGACCCTGCTCCAGCACGGGCTGCCCGTGGGGTCACGGCCTCCTTTGGGCACCCACCTGCTCTGGCGTGGGGTCCTCCACAGGCTGCAGGTGGATATTTGCTCCACCATGGACCTCCACGGGCTGCAGGGGCACAGCCTGCCTCACCGTGGGCTTCACCATGGGCTGCAGGGGAACCTCTGCTCTGGCTCCTGGAGCACCCCCTGCCCCTCCTGCACTGACCTGGGTGTCTGCAGAGTTGCTCTCACATATTCTTACTCCTCTCTCTGGCTGCTGCTGGTGTTGCACAATTGATTCCCTCCCACTGCCTCTTAAATATGTTATCCTAAGGCGCTTGCACCATTGATAATGGTCTTCGCCATGGCAGGTCCATGTTGGAGCCAGCTGGTATTGGCTCTATTGGACTTCAGGGAAGGTTCTGGCAGCTTCTCACAGAAGCCAGCCCTGTAGCTCTCCTGCTACCAAAACCTTGCCATTCAAACCTAATATATCTGCTAACCTAAGTGCATCCATGTGTGATTGTGCTTTAATTCTAGTATAGACTGCTTTATAAACATACCCTGTCTCAGTTGCATGGAAATGTTCTCACCTTTATTTCTGCTCAGATCTTGCAAAAATTGTGTAATTATTTACAATCAGGTTTTGGTTCTCTATTTTACAATGGAAAATGCATTTTCCCTGTACCAAGAATTCCACATTTACACTGAAATCAGTACTGCTAACATTTGTGTTAGCACTTAGCTGTTGTTTTCTCAAAGAACGGGTATGCTCAGGAAGCTTTATGGGGTCGTTGCAGCCACCTAGTGATAAACTATACTGACAAAATGCATGCTGCAATGTGGATTATTAAAACTAGTACCTTTTGCATTACAAACTGGTGCAAAGCCTGTGTGGTTGACATACAGTGCATTGTGGGTTGCAAGCACTTTCACAGAAAAATTGAGACAGTTTGAGGTCAGGTTCATGCAGTTCCCTCTGTTATATGACAGAACAGCGATTCTGAAAAAATCCTCTCAGATAATTCATTGCATCCTATACCCTACTCTTTCATTCACTAATTGTAAACTTTCATGTTTTTCGTTAGGCACAAACTTGAATTGAGTGGATCACTTAGAGTTACTTGGGTTTACACCACCAGACTTTTTTTTTTTTTTTTTCCCCACAGATACTTAATTTATTAGATTAACAGGACACAAATGAAACCCAGAACAATAGAGCTCCTGAGCCCAAAATTCTGTGACATATTCTGAACAAAGCTATAATTAAACATTTTAGAGTATGCCAGATCTAGATTTAGTTACACATTAGCTCAACAATTGTGTAGCCTTTATCAGAAGAAAAACATTTACTTTGGGAATTCTTTTTCTAGCAGAATTGAATTGAAGTATTTAAATATGCTTTTTAAGTCCAAGTGGCATGTCTTTATGTATAACGACTATGGCTCACCTGAAGAAAAAGTAATATATTTATTGCAAAATTGTTCTTCCCTAGCACAAAACCATATTTTTTTAAAATAAAAGTAAAGCCACTTATAAGCTTTTTGAATTATATTCTAAATATCTTATTGGAAAAATGTAAGTGATAACGTTTCTAATAATGAGAGACTACACATACAGACAGCTCCACACCCACCTACCCATTGAGCGAATTAATCTGTTCATATACCTGTTTCATGTATATCATCCTCAGTACCTTAGCAATTAATTATATCAGTCTGGGGTTTTATTAAATATTTTTCAAAAAGCTTTTATGTTGCAATGACAATTCCTTACTGCTTCTGCTATCTCAGTTGTCAGGGACGATTCCATCTTTCTCCTGTACAAAAAGATATTCTCTCCTACCTCAGAAGTAGTCAACTTTCCTGACCCTACAAGCCACACATGGAAACAACTACAAAACATCTGTGAAATACCCTGGAGAATTAAGAAATGGGGATACTTAGCAGTTCTTCCATTCTCAAGTGATAACAAAAGTTTTTCAGGGGTGCTGGAATGGTGTGGGCATACAGCTAGTCTTCAGAGAGATCCTCATAAAATATATATATATAATATCCTCAACACCTTTTGCTATCTCATTTCTGCTGTAGCTGAGGATTTGGACTCCTTACCAAACCGCAGATCCCCTCTGACTGCCAGGCCGTACAGCCTGGCACTGGCATCACAGCTGACTTGCTTGTGGCTCATTAGCTGCAAGCCTGGTGCACTGACCTTTTTTAACAGATGAAAAACCTTCAGTCTTTGCATTTCTCATTGGCTGTCCTCTTCACTCTGTATTGATCTTGGTATTTGACCACAGTATTTGGATCAATGAAAGAGGTTCATATTAGGTCGGGTATTTGTTCCTAGATTTGTATATCCTCTTTGTAAAGAAGAATGCTAATTCTATAACAACAGTCGTCTGAGACTTAAATGTGGCTGTTAATACCACTGCAGAGTGTTCCCAGGGATGTTTAAAGGTTCAATAATGTGACATTTTGGACTGGCCAGGAAAAATACATCAAAACTTTTCCCACAAAATTCATGGTTTAAACCTCCTTTACCCAAATATTGTATATACCTAAAAAAATTCAACAAAACTCCTTAACAATAACGAACTACACTGCAAGTATGCAGCTACTTGCCAACAAACAATTGTTTTTTAAAAACATGTCTTTGTTATATACTTACCAAGGAAGGAAACAGATTTTTGTGAGGTATATAGACTTTGCAGAATCATGGTATCCTGGTACACTTAGATTAAAAGAAATAAACTCTCTCCTTTGAAAAGTCAGTGTAAAGAAAAAGCACCTAGTTTCATGTCTTAAATAAAAAAGTATCTTTTTTAATAGTACAGTATGCACTGTATAACAGTTTTGCCAGGTCTTTTTGTACTTAGGCCAATGATCTTCATGCACTGTAGAATAAATTCACTGCAAGAGTAATAATCTTTTGTTTATATTGATTTTGCTTATTTAGAAAAGAAAGCTATGAGATTATGTACATCTAAATTTTTTATACATCAACTATTGCATACAAATTTAAAAGCTTGAGCTATTGTCCTAAAGAGCTAGGTAATGATCATACACATATTGTCTTTCTTCAAGAAATAAGAGGTGTTAAGAAACAATGTACCAATCCAAACGGAAAAAAAAAAAAATTCAAAACAATCAGATGCACCTCCCTCTCAATAAATGCTCCTTTAATTCTTTACTGGAGGCAAGCACAAGAGCCAAGGACCTACAATCATCAACATTTTCTGCAGTTAATATTTACTTCAGTGAAAGTCAGAACCCTGAGGTGAATATTTCCACAGCTTTTTCCTTAATATGAGAAGATTAAAAGGCTTTGCAGTCAGCCATTCTAGGCTTTACTGAAAAAAATCCCCCCTGAATAACAGAAAGTTTAGGTCTTCTGACCATTAGACTTAAACCAAATCTCATTTGTGAGCATTTTTGCAAAATACATTTCCTTTAGCCTGACAGTTCATACAAGCATCCTTCTGCAAATCAGGTAATCTGTTCAAACTCTGTAGGTTGTTCTGTCTTTCCACCATCTCAGCCACTTGGCTGCTGGCCCCTGCAGACTTTTTGCTTTGTCTCCCAAACTGTATTTCAGAACTGTCTTTCAGCAGCACATGCACATTCGGGTTTATCCAGGAAGTTCCCGTCATCCCTAGAGAGCAGCAACCAGCATATTCAGACTTTAAAAGAGTATATTAAACATCTATATAGCAAATTGCAAGCAGAAGAATAAAGCAAACGTGGCCTTTCTGCCAGATAGGCTACCTTGAGTCAAAACTGTTCTTAACGTGAGGGTCTTCAGAAGCTTCTGAGCTAACATCAATATATTTTTCTTCTTTCACAAAATAAATCCAGGAAACTGCCTTGCTCTAATCTTGTTTCAATGAAACACCCATACATGGTGCAGCCAGAGAAAGTAGCTATGCTCTCCACTTGCCTGACTAAAAGCAATTCTTCACACACTCACTTTCATGTATAAGTAAGAAAACTGATATTAAACACAGAACTGTTTGTCTGCTTTGGGGTCCTGGTTCACTCCTCTAGTTCTAAAAGCTGCAAGAAATGAACCTGTATTCAATATTAAGAGTTCCTGCTGAAAGCGAGCTACTGGTGGCCTGTCCCTCTCTGGCTTACCCATGGTTCAGTCAAGTATATACTTGAACAATAGGTGACTAAACATGCAGCTATTAAGCTTTTCTGTTACCACTGTCAGAAAGTACCTGAAACTGTGTAATAGATTCTTAAACCACTCTAATGAATTGCACTGCAGAATTATTTAAAGGATTATTTTTATTGTTATTTGTGCTGGCAGTAACAGAACGATGGTTCTACTGCTCTAAGCCTAAATCCATTATGAGTAGCAGCTCCTGTTTAGATGTAGAGGGTCAAGAAAGACTAAAATCAAGAGGGCCTTAACAGAGATACAGGAATAGAAGGAAATCAGTCTGAAGTCACATGAGTTAACAGCAAAGCTATGGGCAGGAATTTTCTCTGCCTTTCCATAGATCAAGTTATAGGACATAAGGAGAGTGTAACAGGGAAAAGAAAATCCATAACAGTTGAATCATATGTATGTATCCAATGTCAATCCGATACTGACAGTAACCTACTGTCTCTCTGGTATGTTTCCTCCATTGCATCTTTGTCCCCTCCATAAATAGAGAAAATTCAATAACGTCACCTTTACTAGCTAAAGAGTCCTTTGCATAACATGGCTATGTTGGCTTTTTTTCAGTGCAGCTAAAAATGCCAGTCAAAACCACACCGTAGAATTATTATATAGGTTTCAAATCATTACCTGATATTTCAGCTGCCTAGCTTTGAAAAAGCTGTACTAAACCACTCAAAACACTTTTGAAACAGACTGCTAACCTTTTGTTTTCAGGGGAGAAAATTTTGCAACGAGACAGGAATCGTCAGCCTAAAAAGAACTGTCATGCGTCTGAGATTGTGACACCAAGACTTTATTAAAGGGAGTTGATGAGTTCTAGGATGAAAATTTGAATATTGCACAATTTTCTGATAAACTGCAGGAGGAAAAAGTGGACAAAGTAATTACTGTCTACTATAAGCTGGGTTTTATAGTGCTCATTTTTCAAAATGTTCTAGATTACTTTTGCAGCCTTACTTGTGTGGTGTGCAGAGCTATTCTAAGCAGGGCTAGTGAAACTGAGAAAGCAGATTCCAAGTCAAACACTTTTAGATTTTAGCAACTGAAAAACTTGCACGAACTGAACAGACCACCATTTCACATAGTGCTGGTGTTTTATAAAATTATCCACTAAGGACTTTGCCATCACATTTTGGCTATATAGTGGAGGCATTCTGACATCTACTTTGAGGAACGCCCTTTATTTCATTCTTTACGCAGATTGGAACTGTCACTGGACTGAGGGCACACTTGGTGCAGGCTTCTGTTCGGTGCCTGATTTCATCCTGGGTTCAAGCATGCGAGGCAACAAGCACTCTGGCCTACTCCAGGAAGGCAGATGAACACATGCTTAACTTACAGTTTATAAAAGCTTCCTTGGACTTTGTCAGAGCATTCTGTGCATGACCACAACTAAAGTTTGAACCAAAATACTTGTGGTCTGTAAGCACTGATCCCACCACATGAACCATTGTGTTTTTTGGATGAACTTTTGGTAACTGTGCTAAACTGCTCTGGGCTGAAATCCACTCAGTTACTCCTATTCTTCCTCTTTATCTGTGCCTACTACTTAACCTTTTCCAAAATTGTGCTGTTTTCCATGCAAGTATCAGGAGTGGAAATTACTGAATTAATTTTCTTCTTCCATTAGATGTGTGTGCTTGTGTGGAACATGTAACTTTATGGAGATGTTTTGTGCCTCTCTGCTTTGCTTGACTTTGGAAATAAACCATCACCCTTCAAAGTGCAAGGAATCTTCCTGTGTAGCAGTGGAAAGTGGTCTTGCTGTGAAACTACTGAAGATAGAGGCAATTACAGGGAGAGGGGATTCAATGAATTACATGTTTTCTGCTGTAGCTGTTACTGTTTTTTCCCTTTTTACTCTAAAAGAAGTCACCCATAAAACATGTACTGTATTTCCATGTGGGGATATACAACCATTTGTAATTTCCTAGAATGATGTGTGGCACCTCTTTAGTTAAGAGGAACCCATCCATCTTTGCAATATTTCTCTTTTGTAAAAGACCTACATTTCCACTGGCAGATGAATGTATTGAACTATTAGTAGAACAGCAAAGGATATTTTGCCTTGACACAGTAGCTAGTTTCCTAGATGAAATATCAAAAAGAATTGCAACACCTTTATTTTATAACTGATTGTGTAGAATTATGTATAAATCTGTTGGGGTTTTTTTTTCAGGGATATACATATTCTTTTTTTAATTTAGGTATGTCTACATCAATTTTTCAGGGCCTTCCATGTCTTTCCTTCTGTATCCCATTGCCTGCCCCTTGATTCTGTTCAATTTTCTTACTAAACCAATATTTATATGAACAGGTCTTTTTTAAAATTTCCTTTGCCACATTTAATAAAGGTTAGAGTAATAGTAATGTCAAAACTGCTCTGAAAATTCATTGCAATATTTTGCAAACTGCTATAATACAACACTATGGGAAAAAACTCAGGGGGTGGGGCGGCAATAATTCCCTTTATGTAAAACTGTAATTTTGATTTAACTCACAAATGGCTACTACATGTGGTTTTATTTTGGGAAATGTGCTACACCATTGTTTTCTATAATCTCTGCCACATGCTGCCTGTTGTTTTTGTATAGAATAGTGCTTTGTACTCTAGATAAAATAAAGTTAAGTTATTTTCATATTTCTAGACACACCAGTGCTGTGATGGTTAAAACACTGCCATTACTCATATCATGTCTGGTTGAAAGGGTCAGTGAAGAGCCAAAAATTCTTTCTCTGTGGGATTCTGTGCTACTTAATATATGTTGTTATGTTTTCTGGGTTTTCTTATCCGGTGGCATTTATTTCTGCTAAAGTGCTTGTATGTAACATCAAAAAGTTACGGATTGAATTATCAGTATGGTTTAAGATTGGCAGGGCTAAAGGTAAATTCCTAATCTGTCTTTCCCCTAGATTCTATCATCTTGGATTACATCACTGGAGGCATGGAGTCTGTACATCTTTTACTTTATCTCTGCTTTTTTTCATGACCTGTTCATCCAGATTAAATCTACATTTACCAGGTCTAGTTACATGAACTTTCAGCTTCTTCCAAAATCTAAGGATCTTCAGGTTCTCTCTCATTTCATACCTCATGCACTGCAGTTTACTTTTTCTGCTCTTAATATCATACATATGTCTACTCTTCAAAATGTTTCTGTTAAAATTATCTTGATTCTTTCTTCAGTCCCTTCTTAGCTGTTAGCTTCCTTTCTTCTGTGGCATTGAAATGACTGTCTTTACCAGTATGCCTTCTCAATATTTTAATAAACATTATTTTAGTAAGTTCTGCTTTTCTTGCTTGTTCTTCATCCCTATAACCAATGCCTTTCTCTTTTATCCTTCCTTCTTTTTTTTTTTTGGTTGTTGGTTTTGGGTTTTTTTTTTGACATAGAAGTTGTAGGCTGAAGCAAAAATCTTAAAATGTTTTCTTTGACTGTATAATAGCACAGCAGGATATGGGTATTTTGCCTTTAGGAAGTACAGTAAAACAATAAATGAAGATAAATCAATACAAATTATGATACACAGAACAGAAAGGGTGCCGGATAATCTAAATTGTATAGCAGTGGTCTGAAATGTACTTTTTTAGTGATGTGCTGTTAGATAGAAGCTTATCCATTCATGTGTGCAATTATCTGTGTTTCCTAAGACTTTGCCCTGCAAGAGCTGATAACATTGGACTTCCCACCATAGTAGGGTCTTGATGCTAAATACTGTTTGTACAAAAATGGAATTTCTTTCACATCAGACTTAGAAAATATCATAAAACTGTATTAAAAAACATGTTTTCCCCAAAGTCTTAGCATTTATGTATTATAAAAGGCAGTATATTAATTTCAATGACTTGTTTTAACACCATGAAAATGGAATCATGGAATCATAGAATCACACAATGGTTTGCATTGGAAGCGACCTTTAAAGTCCATGTAGTTCAACCCCCTGCAATGAGTAGTTACAACTTCAATTAGACCAGGTTGTTCAAAGCCCTGTCCCAGCCGACCTTGAACACTTCCAACGATGGGGCATCCACAACTTCTCTGGGCAACCTGTTCCAGTGTCTCACTACATTAATCATAACAAATTTCTTCCTTATGTGTAATCTAAATCTAAGTCTTTCCATTTAAAACTGTTGTCCCTTGTCCTGTCACTACAGATCCTGGTAAAAAGTCTCTCTCCATCTTTCTTATAAGCCCCTTAATATATTGAAAGGCCACAATAAGATCTTGCCTGAGCCTTCTCCAGGCTAAACAACCCTAGATGTCTCAGCTTTTCCTCACAGGAGAGATGTTCCAGACCTCTGACCATTTTTGTGGTCCTCCTCTGGACCCACTCTAGCAGGTCCATGCCTTTCTCGTGCTGGTGACCCCAGAGCTGGAGGCAGTATACCAGGTGGGGTCTCATAAGAAAGAGTAAAGGTGCAGAATCACCTCCCTTGACCTGCTGGCCATGCTTCTTTTTATGCTGCTCATGTTACAATTTGCTTTCTGGGCTACAAGCATTCATTGCTGGCTTATATTTAATTTTTCATCCACCAATATCCCCAAATCCTTCTCGGCAGGGCTGCTTTCAATCCATTCATCACCCATCCTGTACTGGTACATGATACTGGTGAATGCCCTGACCCATGTGCAGGACCTTGGACTTCTGTTGATCTTCATGAGGTTCATATAGGCCCAATCCTCAAGCCTGTCAAGGTCCCTCTGAACAGCACCCCTTCCCTCTAGCCTATCAATACTTTGGAACAAGAAAAGGTAATAACCCAGTGTAAGTTGAGGAAACAAACAGAAAAATATATCCACACTGTACTTTTCATAGATTATCATAGTAATTTAAAAAATAGTCCTGAAATGTTACTCATTAAAATTTTAGCTTTCTTTCCCCCCCTCTAATCATACTGTTGAAACACATGTAACACAGATGCTGCTACCATCAGAGTACACTTTACATGATTATGTTCTTTATGACATTAAATTGTCAGAGACAGATAATTCCACAGAAGTATCCTAGTAAAGTGTATCAAATGGTATACTTTCACTTGATTCTCATTTCCTTTTCAATAAGTACTTTCACATGTAGGCTCACTGAAGATGAATCACTGCCTGTGACTATTTATCTTCTGATTTAGAAATGCATATTTGTTTCCCCTGGTCTTTTTGGAAAAGACCTTTAGAATTTGATTAAGAGGAATAGAATGAGCAATTATTCTAAAAAGCTGTAAAAGGTAGCACAGCATTTAATACTGTGTTTTGGACTGTGCTGGAGGAGAGCAATTCATATTCTTATAGGTGTTAAAAATATTTTATAACATTTTTTTTTAATACTAAAATCAAATAAGTGTATGAGACCAGAAATCCTCTGACTTATGAAATTAAAACTTCTTAGGGACAAAGTAGCTTGTGATTTTTCATATGGCTTGGGAGGGAGCAAGGAAATGATGGAAAATTTTGGCACTGCTTTCATCCTGGGACTTAGACATTAAATAGTGATCCTCTAGTTCACAGCGCTGACATCAGGGTACAATAACTGCAGGAAAAGGTGATATAACTAGCATGGTATGATCATACCATCTGTGCAAAACCAGAAATGTCCTTACATCTCAAAACTCCTTTAAACATTTCTCAAAATTCCAGCTGAACAGCCAGAGTTATTTGATGATATAGTAGAAGGCGTGATGTGCCATACTGACCAGAAATCTTCAACTGTCCAAAATCTTGACCTGTGCCTCTGATAGACTAGTACCTTACATTGAATACAGCTGAACAGCAAAAGGTTAACTAAATAGGATATTGTAAGTGGCTGGAGTAGCTTAATAATGTAAGTACCTTGGCTCTATCTGGAATATTCTTTCCAGTAAAACCTGTGAAATGCTTCATTAAAGAGGGTGGGAAGAAGAAAAGATAATTACTCTTCACCTCTAAATTATAGCTAGTCTTCTGACACAGGTTCATATAGAATCTATGTTCTCATGCTGTCTTAAATGGAAAGTTTTTTTGTGAGTTGTTGTTTCTTTCTTCTTTAACAAAATAAAACATACAGGCTTATCAGCACTAGAAAAGATATTTTTTCTTATGACAGCAGAAGACCTTCATGATTATCTAGCTGGTCTTTGTAACACAAGGTATGGTACTTTATTTGAAAATTTTTGTATTGAATTTGGAACTTTGTGATGGAATGAGAACATCTCTCTTAAAATATATTTACTTTTAAAGACTTAAAGTTTTAGATCATCAACTCCCCCATTAGTGGGCTGTTTCAGTGGTTAGTTTCCTAACCACCTGCTACATCCTAGCCAGGTTTCTTTTTAGAATTATCATTTGCTAACTGGTTTTAATTTGCCTAGTTCTTGGTTCATTTGCTGTTGTAGTTAATTATCCTTTTATCTTCCAGATCAAAAAACCTGCCATCATAAACCTTCTATCCCTGTGTGTACTTACAAAATGTGATCAAGTCTGCCTTGTAATTTCTCTTTGAAAAGCTAAATAAATTAAGCTTCTTTTGTTAATGTAAGGCTGGCTTTCAAGACCGTGGGGTACTCTGTTGCTGGGTTTTGAATGATGTCCATGCTTATGACATAATATTAATTGGACAGTATTTTTCTAAACTGGACTCAGTGATGTATCCTGTAGAAGATATAACATTCTCTCATTCATTATTTTGCTGTAGTCTTTTAAAGGTCTAAAATACCTCCACTGTCTTTTTTTTGATGTCACATCACAAAAAACAGATATGTTAGTACAAAATCTCAGGCCTGAGGCTCATATTTACTTTGCCCATATTATTAGCACTTGAAACTTGTTGAGAGAAAGGCATATAACTTTTGGAATATAGCCCTGAGTCTAGCCAACCCTTACATGGTTGCAGTTGGTAAGAAGTCCGGCAGTACATTGAAGGTTTTAAAAAAGGTACTTATGCAAGGAATATGTGTATTTGGTCCTTGGCCACTTCAGTGTGAAGTAAAAATGGACTAATTTAAACAACCACTGATGAAATCCCTATCCTGACTCTCAGTCTGTTGAGTGGGTGAGTCTGATGCCTTTCTTAGGACATCAACCAAGCTTTTCAGGTAGACCTGATGTACTATGCCCACCTAACATTTCAAAGAAGCAAAAGCATTCATAACTATTCCATAGTTACATTTTCCTATATATTATACATTCAGAGACTAGTATGTTTGGAAAGTATCCAACTCACAATGGAATTGACTGGGCTGTTACTAGTAAATGACCATATAGACTGCGTCTCCCTTTTTAATCTGGACATAGCCACTCACAGACTCATAGTAATCCCTTTGGGTATTGAGCTCAAAAGCTGGTATCATTTAATAATAATAATTAATAATAATAATAATAATAATAAAGGCTTCATTATAAGCAGTGTTAATGCTGAATAATAAGAAGTCTGCAAAGGCTGAGTAGGTAGGTCTGTATAGCTGGGAGAGGCACGGTGACCCACAACTGAAATAAAGGAGAGAAGAGCATCTTTGATTTTACAAAGCTTTTAATCAGTTGTGTTTCATATTACATTTCACATGACTCAATCTAATTAGCCACATTCTGAAATGATCTTTTAAAAGATCCTGAAATTTCAGGAAGGGTTTTCTATTTATGCCTATACTCACTGTGCAGTAACATGAAGAATAAAGGAGTGACTTTGTTTTGAAAAAAAAATAATAATGTCATATGCTTTGCAGTGCCATCTACAGTATTTCAGTCAAGACTGAACCACTTAACAGGAAATAGTGCATGTTGCTCTCTAAAGAAAAAGTGAAGTGCAAAGTGTGAATATATCAATATCAAAGAAAAATTAGGGAACTGAACTATAAACTAGCGAGAGTCTTACTAGATTATACTTTATATCCAAAGGTTTTTCACCTATGATTTAAATATATTTTATCAGAAAGGATATGAACTGCTTAATAACATCTGAACATGATGAAATGATGCCATTTTGTAAGAATATGGCATCACCATGGAAATTACAAATGTACTTGATACTGTTTTTTAAAAAAAATTATTCAGATCATCTGCCTTTGCCTCCTGCCTTCAGTCCTTACCATACCTGTCTTGCATTTTCACACTGTCCTCCATGTCTGTGAGAACTAGAAATGTGAAACAATACATAGAAGTAAGTTTTGTCACATCTTTTCATGAGTATTAAAAAAATAAAATCTCTTAAAGAACTAACATAAGATTTCTGACAATTGGCAGGACTGCTCCAAATGTTGAAAAAAATAACTGTTTAGGTTATAAAATAAGATTTCATTCTAATTTGATTGAAACAGTGTGGTACTTACCTTATATGAACTTCATTTTTTCATATGGTGTGGAAGTAATTTTTTGTTTAGAAACAAGCTTATTTTTATGATTTGACAATTACAGATGTCGTAGTCAGAACACTATTTTTTTTAACATCCTGCTTTTTAAATACTATACAAACTATTCCATACAGTGTATATACAGATGAAAAACTTTTATTAATGAAAGTAGAGTTAATTATGCCTCTAAAAATGTATTACTGAACAAAGTGAACAGTGGTGAACATTATTAATTAGAAGCTGGTTTTAATCATTACAACCAAGGTAATTTTTTTCTTGATGACTGAGCTTAGAAATTACTTCTTTGAAAATATTTTTTAAAATACTTTAAACAGTAATATATAGAACAAAGCCATTATATACTTACTTAACTACTTACTACTGTGGAAAAGTTTCACAGGAACATGTATGCAAGAACTTGTTTTCCAAGTAATTACTCAAAAAGTAAAATAGTTGCCTACGAAAACATGAAGACATGCTTTTCCTGGGTTTTGTAATTTACTGCCCTTTAATTGCTGTAGAAGACCAAATTTTTGTAACGTTTGAGTGGGAAGATTTTTTTCCCATCTCTTGCCTAAACACTACCAAAAATAGAGAACACTGGCTCCCAGTGCAGGGTCAGAGCAATTATAATGCTCTTCAATGATGATAAATGAGAACTCAAAGTTGGAGCTTATCACTATTGTGCAACTTCAGTATAACAAATAAAAAGAAAATTTCCTACATTACATACCTCAGCATCTAACAATTGACCTTAATCATAAAATTCCTGGAGATCTTGTTACCTCAGCAAGTTATCTGGATACCAAAGTCAGCATCAAAACTAATTCACTTCTTAAAAGGTATGATCTGCCTGTAAATCATTAAAGGGACCTGTCAGCTTCTGGTATTCCCCATGACCAGATGGAATATATTGTGGGGTATAAGTCCACTTCCATGCTGTGTGAGAGCCTGGGTGCAGGACTGTTTGTGGGGGAGACTTCAAACAGAGGTCCTTTGACCACAGTTCCTAGATATCATCTATTAAAAGAGAGGCCAAGGCACAGGTTTGCCAAGGGGCTGAGGATGAAGGGTTAACACCAGATTGACTGGACAAGTCTTGCTGTTTTTTTCAAATGGTAAACCACAAATAATAATAATAAATGTTAATAACACATGTAATGTATGTGTATATATACAAAATAAATATCTTGCTCAATTGGAATAAAGTGTTCAGACACAAATATTCATGTTTATTTTAAGCTATATATATTAGTAATTTCCTGTCACCTTCCTTTTGTTCCATGTATTAACAATCATCCCAAGACACCTCCTTTTAATTGTCCTGTCTGTAGTTTGTGATTTAAAGAATTAAAAGTTATTCTAATAAAGTTGAAGAATAGTTCAACCTTTTAAACTTGTATTTGAGTCCTGGGAAAAAAGTAGTTACAGTTTTTTTGTTTTCTTCTTGTATTTTAGCTGTCTCTTGCATTTGACCTAAAATTGCAAGAGAGGCATTTCTCTTTGCATGGTCTCCCTGAGCCAGCCAAAACCACATAATGATGGAAAACTCACAAGAAAGCCTATTCTTGCAAAAAGAAAAAGAAAAAAAAATGCCTGGTTGTCTGAAATGTTTTTCCTTAGCCTGTTATTTCAGGGAAGGGGTGGGAACAGGGATGTTGTTCTTTGGGTAATGTGTGGGTAGTGATTAGTATTGCAAAAGCTTAACAGCTGGACTGCTTAGCTGACAGAAACAGGGAGCAGACAACTGCAAAAGGATAAAAAGGCAGGAGACCAACCCCAAACCTCTCATTTTATTCTTTAAAGAGTCATAACAATAGCCTGTTAGACCGTCAGCAAGTATACAGCCTGGGAAAAATGTTACATATTCACATCTTAAATGCTGGGGTCGGCACAGCGTCTAGCTACATGGGGATGGGGAGCAGTCAGCACAGCTATGACTGTCACATGACACTAATGTTCAGGGGACCTGACCTGTTCTGTTTTCAATGTGTGAGTTACATTCAGGAGCAGAACGGCCTCTGTTTGTAAATCAAAAAATTATCAGTAAAAAAAAGATCAAAGTTTTTGCTGGAGTATCTTTTTTCAAATTTGGATGTGTGAAAGTTGGTGTTCTTATTTTTGTAAGTCATTGCTCGTCATCTTCATGGTTCCTTCATGTATCTAGCTGTCCGGTTGCAGCTGGCTCAGAAAATAAAGTGTTTTTTAGAAAAATGTACTGAGATGACTGTTTTATTCAAATGGGTAGACCTGTAAAAGAAACTTAGACCTTTATTCAGGAGCACACTTTTAACCAGAAGAAAGCTCCTCTAAGCATGGCTGGACTTAAGTACAGTTCTGCTGTGATTTAGAAATGCAGACTGGAAGTGCTGTTTGGACAGCATTTGGAAGCTAGGCCATGAGGATAAATGTCAAAAAAACCCAGCCTGGCAGGCAACAGCAAGCAGAATTCCACCAAAACACTTCAATAAATGCTAGACTGGACCTCTGTAATTAGGGTTATTTTTGGAATTTGAGGTAACAAAACAGGACCATGTGAGTAGGAACATTTTGTTAGTTTGGTTAGTGCTGTCTGCATTATCTTCTGACTAGAATGACTGAATGTTGGCCCCCATTTCTGTGGCAGCGAGGAAACAGGTAGGCCTTGAACCCTTCAAGGACTCTATCTTGTCAAATGAGAAACCTGTCAGATTCCCATCAAGGAATTCTGACTTTTGTGTTATATTCCAGCTCTACCTGTTTTGGCCTTTCTGGTAGCCTATCTCCGTTTCTTGGCTTTCAGTGTCTGGTGCTGTACAATTGGTTAGCTTGTTCCATGTTTGAAATACTTGTTTCTTTTCATATTCCTTTTCTTTTAATTTACCTGTTACCTCTTCAGAAAAAAACCCCAAAACCAACAACAAGACAAAAACAACCGAAAAACCAACAACCAAACCCCAAATACCTCTTGGACTGTGATTCCTCACTGTTTAAGTCATGCTATATCCTTAAACAATCCACTAAAGATCTAGAGCTGACAGCACTAAACACAGAGGAACCAAGAGTGCAAGCTAGTCTCAGAAGCAGCAAAATAACTTCTACCTATGCGGAAGACAAAAGTGTTATCCCTGGAGGTAGCTAGTTATGTGTTCTCTAGAACTGAGAAAATATGGCAACGAGGAAATAAGAGACAAGTGAAAGGATCAGAAAGAGCAGATTTAAACAGGCATGCAAAAAATTCTTACTAAATTTCTTAATTCCCCAAGATTTGTGTGTCCCCTCTCAGAAATCTGTTTCTGTTGAGGCTCTTGGCAGGGAAGTAAATAAAAATTCAAATTATTGAACCAGCCTTGAGCAAGTTGGACTGGGCTTGAGGACAAAATTTCTTCCCCTTGTTTCAGATCTGAATAAATTTATGCTGGCAAAACTGGAACAAAGGAATCTCAAACAATAAATTGCCAGTCACAAGCCGAAAAACATAGAATCATAGAAAAAATATGACTGGAAGGGACTTCAGGATATTATCTGGTCCAGTCTCCTGCCTTAAGGCAGGTCCATGAACACATGTCATTCTTGACAGAAGTTTGGATAACATCCCGGAAAAGGTCTCCAGTGAAGCTGTGTACATCCCCAGAAAATCTATCCCAAAGCCTTACAACCCTTACAGTTACAAGGCTATAGTCCTACCTGTAATATACTGCTTCCTTTAGCACCTTAGTTTAAGACTTTGGGTTATTTAAATAGCATGATCAATACAAAACTCAAATATTAACATTGAGGCAATGTTAATACAGGTGATTTGGAAAAGAATGTGATGCTGGACCTTTTTTATATAAATTAAATTATAATTATTCATTTAAAAATTTATAATAATTTATCATTAATTGCCATAAATCATACATCACATACATGTTTTTTGTTGGTTGGAATATGTAAATACAGTGTGCAGAATATATTCTGCATACCATCTGTGAGGTCAAGTCTGGGTTGATACAGGAAGTGAATCCTGACTGTAAGATCCAACAGTTACTAACAGTAACTGAAAAACTAATGTACAAGAATCTTTCTTCAAAATATACAAAAATGCTTGATTTCACAGACAATGTTATTGTTAAATTAATGATTCAGGAATTTATACAAAGCCTACCCATCTGTTTAGAAGAATAACCTTGCAGTTCACTTAAATGCATTGTTCCTTTTTTTATTATGTTCACTATAATGTTAGATAAAAATGTAACCAGTACTATTACAACAAAAAAAATGTTTTCTGAAAATCTCAGGGATTTGCGTTCTAGGTATTTAGGTAAATATACACCTATAAAGTATTTCTGAAGTACTAATCAGAAATTTAAAGTCATTTTGACAGTCAACATAGGAATTGCATTTTGCAGAATTTTGTCCGTAGTACACTACAGCAGGAAATGTTAAACCCTCTTGCTCTGCTACACTGGAAGTTTAAATAAGGAACTGATAAAGATATAATTAAAATCTGGCAATTTAAGTGTATCTCATGAATTATTAAAATCTTGCTCCTTCATATCTAGCTGTAATTATTTTGCTGTACTCCTCCAGCTCTTGCAATTACTCTTCATGGGGCCAGACTGACACCTAAAGGGGCCATCTGCAAACCTCAGATAAGGGCCATGGCTCACTTGAGCAGCTGTAGGGTGGGTGGGAGAGGGGAAGGCTGGAGCCTTGGGGCTCTGGGAATGTCTTGGCACTCCAGGATGCCTCCTGGTAATATATGGGAGAGCAGATGGATTTCCTTATTTGATTTTAATATATGGACCTATATCACGATTGAAGTGAGCAGAATGAAAGCTTCCAGAGAAACAGTTGATGCCAATGTTGAAACGTGATCCTCTGCAATAAATGCCTCAGTCTTGGACTGTCCAAAATTCCTGGGCTTTTACCCAGCTGTAAAAGCACCTTGTTTGCTTTTAGGGATGAGTCAAAGGCTGTCTTCTGTGGGAGTGTCTTGATTCTAACACCATTCTGTGGAGACTGAAGGTAGCTCCACAGCTAGCAGGGGAGATGTGCAGTTTTATCTGTGTAGCTGCCAGTTCAGACAGCGTATGAAGTGGCTCCTTTGATTAAATAGATTATTTACCAATTTCCCCACTTTTCCATGTGCTTGAACCATGTGCAGATGCACTGACAGTAGCTGATCAGAGGACGCAGCCGTAGAGCATTACAAAGGCTTCTTGGAAGGTTTTAGTTTTAATATTATTAAATATCAAAAAACAGTCTCAGGGTAACCTGTGGGCCTGTGACAGCTGGGGGGTCTGGGAGCACCGGAGACTCCCTGTGCGGTGGCAGGGAAGGGCCTGGGGATAAGGACGGGTCGAGGCTGTGCCGGGACGTGGGCCTGGCTCAGGGTAGCCCATGGCCAGGCAGGGCAGGGCTGTGGGGAGCTGGAGACAGACTTTGCTGCGGAACCATGGAGGCAAGCACTGATAGTCCTGGTGGGCTGATGTGGGGTCCTGGGCCATGGGCAGGGTGGGCAGAACCCCAGGGGGGCTGGGCAGGAGCAGTCAGGGCTGGTGGTGCCCTCAGGGCACTGGCAGTAAGTTCTAGTTTTATTATTTCAAGTCTCACGCTGGAAAAAACCTTCCCTATTGCCAGTTTTATAAACTCTCCTTAGTTTGTTCTTATTTTAATGTAAACAAGAAAATGTTTGAAATACATTTCAATGTATAAACAGTGCATAAAATCAAGAAATCAAGTGCTTTTCAGTTTCACGTGTCACTTGGATTTCCTCAGAGCACATGTCTCGCTAGGGAAGCTCTGCCTTAAACATACTATTAGTAATTCTAGCAATGTGCGCGCTGAATTTTAAAGTCTGTTAAGTAACCTCAGTGAGTTTAGTAAGTCTAGTGGCTGAGTAAATGTGCACTATGTATCAAAGTGCTCATGGAGTTAGAGTCTGATGTTGAACTTCAGAAGAACTTTCACTCCACAGAGGGAAAATTGCCCCTTTAATGTTAAGACCCTGCCTTGTGTTAGTCATTTACAGGAGGCCATGGTGGGACTACAACTCCTTTCCTTCACAGGAGTTCAGTTTTGCTTTAGTAAGGAGAAGCATTCACACATAGCAGGTGTGGGTGCTTTCTTCCTTTCACCTACTATCATGAATGCAAAGAGGTTTTGGGTGAAGGAGTGGTAATTTAGAGTTTCCTTTAAGTTTTGAATTGCTCTCTGGTAAAGCTTTTATTCCCTTATCACTTAAATTAGAACGTGAATTTAGGGCATTAACTTGTGAAAAGGAGTAACTATCCCCTACCTACTTGCTGAGATCGGGTCTGGGAGAAGGGAGTTTCACCAGCAGGATATTTGGAGAGAACAGAAGGGCTGTTACATTTAGCTGCAGCAAATTGCTTTCCTGCCTTGGGAGCAAAAAAGCTGGGAGCAATGTTGCCCTTTGAGTGGCTCCAGGCTAAATCTTGCTAGCAATGTCTTCTGTTTCCTTTGAGAAGAAGTGCTGGTGAGAGACAGTTGGTGTTTACTCCATAATTTATGAAGTTTGTGCACCAAGAGTAATGACAATCTTTGTGCTATATTCCAGACATTAAAAAAAAAGAAGAGTTTATTTGTGTGATTGGAAAAAATTATTTATTTTTCTTGTGTAAACTATATCCCTTCTAGGATGTTATTATTGGTTTAGTTGTGTAGCCAAAACTTTTAAACATTGCCTAATCTAAGACATGAATCTTTTGCTGTGGTATATTTTGCTAGTTACTTTTAATTCCTGCTTGTAGCTCTTCCCAAAAGTTTTGAGACAGCCCTCTAGGCTGAATATTTTTTTTTTTTTTGACAGAATTAGTAACGGGAGAGAAACATTGAATATATATGAGTGCACAT
Source organism: Falco naumanni (assembly GCF_017639655.2). Classification (NCBI taxonomy): domain Eukaryota; kingdom Metazoa; phylum Chordata; class Aves; order Falconiformes; family Falconidae; genus Falco; species Falco naumanni. The sequence continues at coordinate 88,224,885 of NC_054056.1, forward strand.
GGATGTTTCTACATGCAAACAGCTGATGAAGCAGGAACATTTAGTGGTGTGAAGTACTGTGGGGAAGAGAAGCCAGACGAAGAATTTAAACCCTAAATAATCCACTCTGTTCAGTCATGGCTGAAGGCTAGAGCTGTCCCATGATTACTTAAGAAAAACAATAATGCTTTCACAAGGTGAAACAAACACTGTGAAGAACAATAAGCAATACAAAATATTTATAAGCAAGTACAGCAAACAGAATCACAAGTCTGGGCCCTGGATATTTTTAACTGTATGGAGCTGACCTTTGAGTTATATAAAACATTCCAGCATATACATACTTTCATTCCTTTAATTTGTTCTGACATTGTATATACAAAGTATTTGTTCAGTGTCTTATTTTACAATTTTCTGCAACTGACAATGCTACTATCTTTTAAGTTTTCTTTGATGTCTCTTTAGAAAAATTTCTAAATTATTTAAAATACCAAACATCTGGACTTTATAAACCAAAACCATCCAGAAAAATTCTGTGTGTGCAGTTCTTGATAACCTTTGACTAAAATCTTGTCATCTGGTTTTCTTTCAAGCCATGGTTCAAGAAAAAAAAAAAAAAAAAGGAAGGGTCTCTGTCTTAGATTGAATACCCAGAGTTAAAACAGGAGTACTCTTCACTTTAAGTCTTTCTGAAACAACACGTCAGCTATGCTGAAACCTTCCGTGTCATCAAGTATATACTACCACCGAAGTTTAAATCTAACCTGCTCAAACTTTCACTACTTCTGGCTTCCAATTTCCTGTGCCTTCTAATGGTGCTGCTTTCTGTGCCTGACACAAAGCACTGGAAGGGTAAGTAAAATGAATCATCACGTCTAAGCAGATGCTTTCCAGTTAAAGCAGTCACCTTGAACACATAAGGTCTAACTTTAATTTTTTTACTCTGCCTACAAGAACTGAAATCTTTACTTACCTTCTCAGGGAGAATCCAAGATACAGGGCATTTTCAGGGTAGCTCTTTCCATTTTTTTCTAGTGAACCTATTTCACTTTGCATGAAATTTTGAAATACTTATTGAAACGAGGACTGGAATATAGGATTCACCCTCCCAGATACAAGTCTCTTCCTTTTTTTCACTTCTTTGTGGCTCAATGAATATTTAATATTGCCTATGTAGTGAGACAGTTTCAATAAAAACTAGCAAAAGAACACTGTGTGAGATCAGAGCACTCACCTGGAAGAGCTGTGGGTGTATTTCCTCTTCGTCACCTTCAGCTCTAGCAGGACAGTAAAATTACTTGCATGGGGAAGCAGGTATTAGCCATAATAACAGTCTCCTCTTATTGCAGCCATTTACGAGGAGGGGATAACTTAAATTTATCATAATTGCTGAACTCCAGGAGAAGTATTTTTGCAGACAACCACAAGCAGAGACAAATATCCCCTTCCAGCCCATGGTAAGGTATTTCCAGAGAAGGAGAGACTTGGGCCTTGTTTTTTATTTGACATTTCATACTAACTGGTTTAAGCATCTTGTCCATTAACAGTCTGGCATTAATGCATCTCTACCTTAAGATTTATCTTTGTTCATGTATAAAGAACCATGTTAGCTTAACTTATTGGAATGTCTTCCTTGAAACAGCAGGACATAAGAAACTATAGCACATTATTTTAAAATCTTTTGTGCCTGCAGTGTTCATACCTTTCATTCATACTAGCGCAGCCTGGGATGGACTCCAGCAGCTCAACACTCTAGCATAATTTGCCTGACAAAAATAAATTGCAAAAGCTGTGTTCTAAGGGACTCCTCCTGCCCGGAAAGCCATTGCCACAGTTACATGACAGCTGCACTGCTGTATACTTTACAATTTCCGAGACAGCAGTCTCCAGGGAGAGCTGTCTCACCATTACACACCTCAGGGGAATATCCTGTCAGTCTGCTATTCCCAGAGCAGCCCCAAGTGTGCTCCTCTATGTATACTGACCACACACAGCCCCACAGCTTCCCGTGCACCTGCGCTTTGCATTCAGGGACCTGGGAGGCTATCCACCAGTACTTTCATTTAGCAATTAGAATGAGGCATTTGTGATGGGGGAAGTGTAAAGGATTTTTAAAACCTCCCATATGCGCACATTTAATCTCTCATAAACTCCTATTCCACTGCAAGCAAATGTGGGACCTCTGAGTTGTTCATGGATGGCAATTATGAGCTTGTTGGACCCATGCTGATTTTTCTGGGACACGTCCATGTGGCCACGTTAGCATGGTACTGATCCTGAGCTAACATATCTTGCCTCTGAGATGGATTTTTACCTTTAATCCAGCAATATCTTGACTGCGGCTACATGGCTTTCATATGACTTAGGGAACAGCTGGCATAGACCCACAAAACGTACTTGTACTTTTAGGTAGGTTTCCTTCCTATCTGATATAAAACAGCTTGTATTATTCTAGTCAGCTGTGAGCCCCCTTGGACTCTTTTGTCTGTCTGTGTATGTGTAATTCACCCTGTTTAAACTGGCTTTGATCCTCCCCATGGGAGCTAGTTAGAACTATTAGGGTTTGTTGCTGTAGCAAGTGTTTCTTAATCACAATAAAATGTGTAAAGTCTTAGGTAATTATTAAGGTGTCCTCTTAATTTCTCTAGCTGAATGAGAGCATTGAAATTGGCTGATTCCAGAAGTAAATGGCATTTTGGGACAATGATTAAATGCAAAGTTAATACAGAAATTTATGGGTTTAGTTTGTTACATATAAAGAAACAGTGGTTGTGTGGTGCAGTGTTCCATTTATACATGTTACTAGTAAGTGTCAGGTATACCACTTTGCTCATGAGCAGGAATAAGTGACTGTTTTACAGTGATACCAATGCATGTGGACCCAACTGTCTTGGACTCTCTGCAACCACAGCTGGTAAGTGCTTTTGGACCAAATAATTGTTCCAGTGGAACTCAAACCTGCTTTGAAATACTTTCTGCTATTTTAATTCCTGGATAATTTTTTTGAACAGCAAGTGCCCAATGAGCTGAAAAATGCTAAAAGATACCAGAGATTTTAGAGAAGCCAAATCCTAAATTCTGCGTGTTTTTTATATTCAAGATTCTCCTTTAAGTAAAACTACCTTTTAACAATTATTGTCAACTTTTGCCTGAAGTTAATTCACTATTCCACTTCCCCAGCATATTTTCAGGTTCTTTTTCTGTTACTGTCCTAAGTGCTTCATGCACTGTGCATCTGTTATCTAATCAGCGCTAACAAAGATATTTTTTTCTGCACCAATTTTTCCGTACTGAAAAATGTGCTAACATCTTCATGGTCAACTAAAGTTCCAGCTCAACATATTGCTCAGCTTTCCTCTGCTCTCTGTCTATACAATTGAATGAGAGAGGAGGTATGCACATATTTCCATATTCCAAACTCCCCCTACTCTGAACAGATTGAAAGAACCTTTCATCTTATTCTTCCCAATACAGACTATAAGTTGTCTAAAATGTCAGTACATTGTCAGAAAGAGAGGGTAAACCACAGAGTTTTAAAGGATTTCCTGTTTTCATGTCATTTCCATAATTCCTTTTGAAATGCATGCATACATAGTGAACTACATTCTAATACTGTATACATGTATCTACTTATTTCTAGGTATCTGGTACTTAAATTGCATAGATCAGTATAAAGTACTGCATAGTTTAACTGTTGGGCCAATATGATCTCCTTGGGGACATCTGTGCTTAGAAGAAAGGATTTGTTTTTTTGATGGTATAATTATTATTATATTATAATTTTTGCACTTGTGTGTAACTGAGAAGCATATGGAAGATTTGGAATAGCCAGAATGAATACAAAACAGCAAGCAAAATGAGTCAGCCAAGAGCACCCTATCTTATATGACTATACATTTATCAATTCTACCAGATGCTCTGAGGCTGACCAGATGTGCTGCTGCATAACATATGAAAAGAAATTTAATGTATACAAACACAGTAATACAGAAATAAGTGATTATACATTTATCTTACTATTTAAATTATAAAAAAAGCAATTAAAATTAAATGCTGCACTAGTGATTTTTAAGTGCTTCATATAGAAAGGATATATAACGTAATAGATGAAATTGCTAACACATTCCCTTGAAAAATTTGTGCTTTTAGACTATTCACAAAGAAATATATACATTCAAAATGTAGAATTTGGATTTATAATGCTATGCATATGTTTTGAAGGTACTCATCATTGTAGCAAGACATAGTAATGATACTATGTAGAGTGTGAATATTTTCCTTTGATAGTTTCCTGTAGTTATGCAGTTCCAAATTGAATGAGTCTGCTGTTCTGTATTTTACTGGTAAAATATTATAACTGGTTTTAATCAAGAAAACCTTCCAGGGAAGGTTATTTATCAGCATTTATGAAAATCCATGTATGCTGTGTTAACCAAGACATTCTCAGCCACATGCTCATTAATTCCTTAAAATAAACCTTATAGCTGTGTAAGGATTACCCACCCACCCAGTATATATAGTAATAATTCCTCTCTATCAGATTTGTCCATGTTTTTTACTAATTAGTTTTTTTTCTAATATTATTGCTTTTTATTAGAGCAGTAATCAATTTTTGCAGTACTGAAGATGGATATATTGATCAATACCCTCTACCATGTCCCTACAAGAATACAATTATACAGGATTATAATTCATACTATGAAAAACTTGATGGATATAGAACAGAACCAATACTTTTGACAATTTATGTTGTAACCATATGCTGTTTACCCATTTTTTTTTAATTACTCTTCATTTTATTTGTTTGATTTAATGCCTCTTTCCTTTACACTTCAGCTTGAAACATATCTTCATATTTGCCTCCTTTTTTTGTTTAATTCCTGTATGGTACAACTTTTTTTGAGTTCTCTCATTACACTTCAGTCATGTGCTAGACCTTATATTCTTTGAAGCATCTCTGGTTATAATGGGTCCTTTGGGATAATTTAAAAAATAATTTTCTTACATTGGGGTATGAGCCTAAGTACACCAATACCATGAGTTATATATTGTAATTTTTTTTTTTTTTGAAGCATAAACATCCAAAACCTTCTAAAGAATTCTAAAATCTCATTCACTTTTAATATAATAATAAAAAGATTAAGCAACAATAAGGTGTTTGTTTTTTTTTTATACAGAGAATTGTTATAGCTGCACACATTAGATTCAAGTAATAACATTTTATCATGGAATCTCACAAACTACTTGCATTTTATTCTGCCCTTTGATGAGCAATTATACACGCAACATCCAGCACAAAGACTCCAGGCTCTTACTGGGCTTCTCCTTTATTTCTGTTTTATTTGTAAGTCATATAGTTTTGTTCCCTGTCTTTCCCTTATTAATATATTTTCAAGAATTTTTCTCAGCCTTAGAGGACGGACCTAACCCCAGAAGCTAAGAGATCTAATGTGTCCGATTTTTTTAAAAAACTACCGTAAGGAGTTAGGCTTTTAAATGTTGAAATGTGAAGGGGATTGGATAGGGTATTCTATAAGTTCCCAACCTATATGCAGGGTTTTCCTATGCAGGCTGCCTTAATTGCTGTGGCGGGCTTTAATTCAACTTTATTTCCTTTTAATAATTATCTAGAAAAAGCAATTGGTTTCTCTAAAATATTTGAAAGTACTTCCCAGTAGCACTTTTTTAGCCAGTAACAGACATAAAGAAATATGATAAAACCCTGATGCACTTTTATGGGTCATAGGATATCCTGAAAATAGTGCATTGAGATTTTTGACATGATACATTGTTACATAAAGATATTATTATGGAGATTCTCTGCATGGTATATTATAATAATCTCCAAAGCCTTTGCAATATATTTGGCAGTTCAGAGCGTTATGAAGCTTCTGTTAAACAGGATAAAGTCCCAAGTGTGGATTTGGGTATCTTTCTTAGCACCTGTTAAACATTATGCCACTTTTGATGTAACTTCAAATGCATACTAAACACATACAGTGGCACATGATATATGTTCATATAAATGCTCACAGCATTTATTTCAGTCAGTCTAATCATAGAGTAAGAAGCTATTCAAAGGCAGGAGTAAGAGTCCTGCTCTGAAGTAAACCAACCTGAGGAAATATTCTGAAAATTAAATGGCCAGAAATTGCCTGTCTCAGTCCCATGAAATGGTACTTTATTCTGAATGACTCAACTGCTGACTCTACCAATAGGTGAGAAAAGAAAGGCAGAATGAGAATTATAACAAGTTTGTAAACTGCATCTGTTGACAGCTTGAACGCTACATTGCTTTAAAGAGATAAAAATATTTTATTCTAGATCACACACTTAGTAAGTCAGGGGGACATTGTTTGTTTAATGAAGGTGATTCAAGAGGTTGATTCAATTGGAAACTAATTTGGGGGAAAAAAACCAACCCTGTGCTAGTTTTGGGCCAGATCTCTTCATTGAACTGTATGAGTGTCATTACAGGCATCTCTTTGCACAGTCTGAAATGCTGTGATTGTTTGTATGAACTCAGGATCCCCCAGCTATAATAATTCAGCCTTTGGATCATAACTGAGCCACACTCTCCTCTGGAAACAGGCAGATGAAACACTCTAACTCTTGCAGTGGACTGATTTGACCACTGGCTGCACTGTTCTCTTGCTATTTGTCTGATCTTGCCTTTATAACTATAGGAAAACTTTGGGGGAACTTTTGTCCTAATTAAGTGAAGTGCATTTTTTCTGTAACAGAAGACATTCAGCTGAAAATATCAATTCAGAGAATGGTCTACAAAACTTAATAAAAACAAATGGCTTAATTGTCTTACAGCCTATGGATTCTGTATAATGTTCTTGTTATGAACAGATAACGTTAACTCAGTCTCAGGCAAAAAGAATGTCCCATTAGTTTGACACCTAGTCAGCTGAAAAATCATATATTTTTCAGTGTTCTCTAAAATGTGCAAACAGTAAGTACAATTCATTCAGATTTTCATGCAGAAGTGATGGCCACTGTAATAGTTTCACAAAGTTATGAGGTGCTTAAGGTGAATGCAAAACCTTCTTCCATTTCACTCAGGAGCTAAAATTGAAAAAGATATTCAACACATCAGCCACAGTTAAAAAAAAGTAGTTTAAAAAATCACCCTGAAATGTGTAGGCAGTTTGCTCAGGAAGCTAGCACCTGGGTGTGATAGATATATAAATATGCTACCTTGCAAAAGAGCAAGTTAGACATTAAGCAGATTAATACTCAAAGTGAAATGATTTAGCTGAGCTTTTTAATACCTGCTCTAATAGTGGATAGAAGTAGCCTAGTGTCTCCCTACTAGTTTACTTTATAATACCTGAGCCCATAATTTGCGACAGAATCTCTCAGTGCATTCAAATTTGAAATATTGATCTAAGCACTGTCTGTGTACAAATTTGATCTCTAGTTGTAAGACAAATCTTTTATATGTCAGTATTAAAAAAAGTGTTTATATTGTTTTTTAAAATAAATGCACTAGCTCAAGCTAAATACAAATTACATTCAAAACAAGGCTTTAGTTTTAAGGGGCTGGTTCTTATTCTAGCTTGACACTGGAGTCATTCCTTTGATTTACTCCAGTGTGAGATCAATGCGGGGACTGTTTCCTGCAGTGTGGTGCTGCTTTACTCTTTTAATATTCATGACAAGTGAAAGCTGGAGTGTAATTTACCTGAGTGAATTATGGCTTTATAACAAATAAACATGCTGAAATGACTTAAAGAGATTTTGAACCAGCATTTCTGTGGGTAGGGGGCCCCTTAATTTTGAAATCCACAGTCTGTGAGATCTATTAAAAATGAATTACCACTTCATTTTCACTACTGGAATATTAATGCACGTGCAAACAATTTGTTTTGGAAGCATAAAGAAAAATATCACATTTTTGGGAAATAATTATGTTTACCATCTATGTACTGTTAAGCCAAATAGGTTTAATTTGTGAATAAAAGGGATTCAGAAGCATGGGCTCTTAAAAAAAACAGGAAAGACATGAGACAAGACCAAGAACATATGAAAAAAGGGTTTGAAAATAAAGACAAAAGAATGCATTTAATTTGTATGTTGGGGAAATAAACACCTTAGGGTGAAGTGTGCAATGTTTGGATCTTCCAAAAATATTATTGCAATACCTGTAGCTTCTAGGAAGTCTTGGAGAGGATGCAGGTCAAAAGAGTCAGCTAGAATGAACTGACAGTAACCAAAATGATAGAAATAAATAAAAAGATAAGTCGTCTGGTGGAAATTTAGTAAAAAAAGAAATTGTCACATTTTTGAAATGTGACATGATTTGGGTGTGTACTCCATATAAGTATCAGATATCAGTAGCCTTTTTATCCTTCTGTATGAGCTTAAATCACAGGGAAGTATAGGTTTATATAAATAATAAGAAAGAAAAAAGTTCAAAAGTTTTCATGTGATTTCTCTTTCACTTTTGGTGTATGTCTGAATAGCTATACTGAAATTAGGACAGGTATATGACTTTAACTCCAAGTAGACTTAGAAATAGGTAATTAAAATTTTCCTTACACTTTTGGGGCCTCAAGGGGAACATTGAGAGGACATGGCATAGGCAGGTTGGCGTCCAAGAAGGAGAAAAAGAAGGTAACCAAAGTTACCTTTAGTTGGATATTGGGGAAAGGCCCGGCCTGCAAGAAGGAGGATCTTAAAGTGTCTCCAAGACTAAAAAGCTATTTAACTTCAAAAAGAAGTTATTTTTGCTCTAGATGAGCAGGAAAAGCAGTGTTATGACAGGCAATTTGGACAGAATTTAAGAAGTTCCAGAATTTTTTTTCTTCTTCCCAGTGGGAATGTCCTACCCATACAAACTAGACATCTGCCACAGTTCTTAAGTATACCAGATTACACTAAATGGTTATGACACACATGCCATGTGTGTCTAAATTGCATAAACTGCTGTTTGTCTGTCTTTCTAGCTGTAACCTATAGCTGGAGCTCTTTCTGTTCACTAAAATAAACAAACAAACGAAACCAAGTTCATAAAAAGATAAGTTGTTTTCTTCCAATTTTACGTTACACACACAATTGTGTGGTTTAGCTGCCTCAGAGTACCTGTCTTTTCCCTGTAATTTCTTCTGGAGTCAGCTGAGTCTTCTTCCCAGGCCTCGCACACTTTGCAGAGTATAGTGCCTTGTCTGACATTTGGACTTCAGGTCTCTCACTGGTGCTGTGGAAATGTATCTTGGAATCAATTGTATACCCACTGTGATGTATACCTTGGACTATGCTGGAAGGCTGTGGGAAATCAGAAAGAAATAAATCCTTTGCTGACATTTTTCCTCTCTTCACTTAAAAAGCAGACATTGGGCAATTTTCCTTAACCCTTCTTACTTCTCTATATAAACATTCAGGATACGTCACGATATACTTCATTCACACGACAAGAAGTCTTCTGACACTGATTGGTATGTTCCCTTTACTGGTGATGTGCCTTAGCAATATTCAGCTAACACTTCATTATTCCTTTTTCAGCAGTTCACAGCATATAGAAGGCATTATTATGCAGTAAATATGTATGTAGACATTGTCTGAACTTTTGGCAAAGGAAATGGACAATGTCTTCCCCCCCCCCCCCCCCCCCCCCCCCTTTAACAGAGTTTCTGAAGCTAATCAGGCTGAACTGAAAACTGTCAGGATAAAAAGGATGATTTAAATAGGAAGTATGCACAATAATTAGATGCACGGATGCCTGCCTGCAGTGTAGTTAATCATAAGATGTGTGGTTTCGTGAGGAAAAAATATCTTCCCTTTATTTCTCATACTGTCCTAACCTCCAAATGTCACCCAAAAGCCATCTGTACAATTGTTTTATGAGTAATGTCATGCGAGTGTGACAAAAACCTAATAAGCCTTTGTGGACTCTGATGCTTCATCCTCAGTAAAATATATAATCAGCTTTTATGAGCCTTGTTTATAGGCTAACAGGTAGAACTTTCTTGCTACAATCAGAAGGTCAGCAGTATAAATCGAACAGATGTTACTATGTGTTTTGCACTATGAGACATAAACATTTTGTAGTGTGATTTGGATACAAGAAATTAAAGAGTAAACACTGATTTTAAGAATTGTTTTGGGGACACAATGGGCAGTATACCATGCATGCTTTGGTTTTTTTTTTTAAAAGGTTATTGGGTAGAAGGAGTAGTCCCAGTTGTTGCATTTAAACAGCAGTGAAAAGAAAACAGTGAAATAAATAAAAAGGAAATAATGCAAAAAATTTTTCTACAAGTTGTCCAAGGCAATAGGAAGAATTCAGCAGTGCACTCAGGACTTTTAACTAATAATACTAACATAATAATAGCGCTTCTGAGCTTTGGCTATCCTATGCTCCATCTGTCAGCTTTTGTGCTAAAACAGTAGATATGCTGGTAACCAAGAAACTATGACACAGGTATCTAACAACTCATCCGTTCTAGAATTTTTGCATTCATAGAAGATGACAATCTGATAGTGAAAGTGGCAAGCTGGTAAGACAAATAATAATAAAAAATTAAATTCAAAGCTACAGTTCAAAAATATTAATTGCTACCCTACAGAGGGATGCAACTAGAATTTCCCTTCTTTGTGCTGTTGCTTCCATTACATGGTCAAATTTGCTAGCTTTCATAGGATGCTTTTTCAATAAGACACAAAATGCACTCAGAAAACCCACAAATGATCTTATCCAGGAAAGTTTCTCTTAGTCTTCAACCCTGGGACTATACTTATAAGATGTTTCTTTCCATCTATGTCACTTTTTGTATAATCCAAGTAATACTAGCACTGGTTGCTTGAAGTCACTGATTTTGGCCAATTAAACTGCAAACATCTCCTATTTGTATTGGAAATAGCAAGTCTATAGTGATTTACAAATACCAAGGTATAACTGAAAATTATTTTATCTGTATGAAACTGTATTATAATCAGATCCTCGGCAAAAGTAATACGACTGTGAATATCTAATCAGAACCCACAGTCATAAGTACAGCTCTACTAATCCAGTCTGTGTTGGTTATCATAAATTCTGCAGCACTCTTCTGGAAATGTACACTTACATCTCTGGGATTTCTGTCTGTGTGTATTTCTGTAAATGTGGCTGCTCAGCAGGTATAAACCAGTGTCATTAGTATGCATGTTAACTGCTATAGTAAAATTAGGCTGCAAGCTTGGTGTTTTATGTCTTATATAGGAGTATCCCTCAGCCTTATAATTATTTCTCTATGAAAATGTGTCTGTTTTGTTGACAAAGATGTCAAAGCTTGGAAGAAGAAAAAGCAAATAGAGGACACAAAGAGAAGGAATAATGCTGTATTTCACAGCCCTAGCATTTGTAATTTGGAAAAACTTTCAAGCCATTATTTTAAAATAAACTATTAGCTGTAGTAATCAATTAAGATTCAGTAAAAATGAAAAAAAAATAATCTTACATTTTTAACTCTTCTCAGATCTGTAGGGATCTTGCAGCCTGCAAGTTCCCAGCCTGTAAATACTTAAGATTTTAGATCTGATTCTGTGTTTCATCAGCAACTTAGTAGTTAGTTTACATGAAATAAGTATCAAAATCACAGTATATGCTACTCTGCACAGCTCTGAAAAGGTGTTTTTTAATTTGTTCATCTACATTCCTTTAATAAAACAAAAATTCTCCAACCTCACTTTTCCCATTAGCAAGTGAATCCACTGTTGCATATTTAAAATCTTATTAATATTCCATTATCTTATTATTAGCTTGCCAGATGCCAAAACATCTCTGATTGCTTTCTTGTTGCTCAAAGCATCTCATTAATCTGTTCCTTAAGCCAACCAGAGCACAGAAAAACATAATTCTGCAAAGTCTGTTTATTCCTTGTAGCACCATCCATTCAATTTGAAAATCCCACCAATGTCAGTCACAGAGTCTGACATAAAATAATTGTTGTAATGAAGTCTTGTCACAGGATAAACACCTAGGCTTCATCTCAACATTTATGTTTTATATCTTGCTATTTATCTAGCAGCAGGATGCCATATGTTGTGATGTCACAAGTGGTTTCATTGATGTCATGTCTGAAGGTGCATCAGTTCCAGAGAGTTTCACACCTACATGTATTAATCTCACAGAATATAACATACAAGAAAATAAATCTATCAGAAGTCAAAAGACAAATCACTATGGGGCACAAGAATTACTAGGTCTGATATGTTGTATTGAGTAAACACTAGGTGTAACATCCCATGAGACTAACAACTAGATTAACACAAATGCTCTTGATATTCACTTTACTCTGATAATGCTGGAAGTCTTATCCAACAGTTAAAAAAGGACAACTTCATTAGGCTTATTACTATTATTATATAACAAGGGAAAAATCACTATCCCTGTCAAGCATAGGTATTTCAAGGGCAGAACTCTGCTGCCATATTTAAAACTGTTCCACAATTTTTCATTGATTTACTCTTGGAAATAGATGTTGTGAGACTGATATAGGTGCTTTCATGCAGAACTGAACAGATGAAACTTCTGGCTTTTAAAATCCGTGCACCAGGAAAAGACTGAGGCAAAAGCATCTAAAGCTTTTGAAACTCAAGGAGATTTTTAAAAATTAAAAAAAAAATAAAACCCCAAGTAAATTGAATTGAAGGATTGTTATGGGCTTTGGTTTATTTGTAGTGCATATGAACTTCCATTTGTTCAGTCCTTTGTGGGGTTTTGCTTTTATTTTCTGCACTACCATGGATATAATGGATAACAGTTTTCTTTCACCAATTATCTAATTAATTCTTCTTGTCTTTCTATTGCCTTTTATACCCTGTCTAATAAGTATTTACTTGAAGAAATTGCCATTAATATACCCTTGCTTTTATTAATGTTATTAATATAACAATAGAAAATTTTGGTTGCAGTCCACTTTTCTATCATGTAATAAATCTATTGAAAGAAAGCAGTTAAACATGAGCAAATTGTTCTGCATCTATGGGAATGAAACAGCAGGTTTACTTCATGTATGTTTTTTCTTGTCAGTCATGGAAATGTACCTTAATTTATCATTTCTGGATGAATTACATTATGTCTTAATAATCTACACAGCCAGGAAGATACTCTGCTGTACGTTGGAGTACTGGATATCTTTCATCATATTTTACTGCCTTTCTCTGAAACTTATGGAATGGAAAACCTTCTATAGATTGCTTAAATACAAGAGATCCACGCACAGATATTTTAAAGTTTGCTTTCATTTAGAAAAAGAACTCAGGTCTAACTAAGCATACTTTATTTAAAAAGACAATATTATTTTTTAGGCACCACCACAATATTGTTATTTATCAATGTAAATTAGGATCAGAAAACTAGGCCACTTGGAACTGGAATTAAACTTCTAATTCAGGAAAGACCTTACTGTTTTGTTCTCATCTTCCAAGGAAACTAATGCTTCCCTGGAGTACAGAAGCAATTATTTTATGTATGCATATCTATATCTGTATATGTATATATACACACAAAAATATAGGCACATATATATGCATGTATGTGAAAATTATGTGCATATATCATACATACTATATACACGTAAGGTTAAATATATATATAATATTTATAAAGTAAGCATGTATGCTTTTTGCTTTCTTACTAACATAAAAACCTTGTTTGTTATGAAACTTCTTTGCTTGTGTTCTGCTTCAGAAGCTGAAAATTTTTGTCTACAAGATCAGGAGTTTGCATTACTAATTGTTTTGGAAAGAGTTAGCTACTGAACTCAGAACTGGGGGGCAGACAAGAGGGAAAGAAGGTAGAGAGGGTGAGGAATCTTTCCTTAAATCAGAGAATCAATATCTGGTACAATGTTTCCTTGCTTCTACCTACACAAACATAGTAAGAATCAGAAATAATCCTTGCTCTTTCAGACTGAATTCTGGTTGAGGTGAGCATGCATTACAGAGGTTGGAGGATTTCATAGGTGAAGTCCTCCAAGCAACATCTTATCCTAGAATGCTGCTGTTCATCTTAATTGTGATGTGCCTGGCTGAGGAAGTGAAAAGATTGGATGGATTACCCTAAACGGTATAGAGTTTTAAAAGCAACACCAACAGTTTCAGCTTCACCTAGATGCCTATTTACTAGTTCAAATCTTGAAACTCAGCCTGCTTATGTTGCCAAGAAAGTCTTCCCTTCTGTACTGCATTCCCATTATGAATTGTTCAAAGTTGTGGGTAAAATACTCTAAGAAGGAGCCTTGCACTGCAAATTCCTTTAATTTTATCTTTTGTGGAGAAGAAAACAGGTTTTGAGGGACAGGCTGTTCAGTCCTGGAGCTTCACTTCACAGAAAAAAAAATTTCACTTCAATAAAAACATATTTAGATAAAATTATAAAGGCTTCTTGACTATGAAAGTATTTCAAAGCCTCAGACATTGAATTTTAAATAGAACAATAATCTATTTACAAACAAGGCTGTGCTATTTTTACATTCTCCTCATGTGGAATAGGATTTGAGTAATATAATTCATATTTGACTACATGACAAAAGAAAAAAACTGTTTTAGGGTTTGCTGCATTAGCATAATTATATTTTTTCAATCATATTAAAAATGTTAACATCTTCAAAACAATGCACCCAGCTTTCTACCAATTTTCCGTTTATATCCAATTAGCCACAAGCAGCGCTTTTCACTGCAATACTTATTTAAATGCTTCATGAAAATACATTTGTTCTTTCAGTATCTGTTTTCAATGGGGCAGTCTTTATTCTAACATTTCAAACTCCTGTGACTATTCGTTAAGTATCTTCATACTACTGTCCAAGCAAAATTTGTGTTTGTATTATTTTCAGTACATTTCCCTTCCAAAAATTAAACAATTCTAAAATGATATTCCCACTATGTCCTAGAGAAATAATCAATCTTGAAAGGAAAAAGTATATAAAATAAAGCAGTTTGTTTGGCTTTGCTTTAAAAAGATTGAATTTGTGCATAACGGCTAGGAATAAGCAAGAAATCTGTTGTTCACTCAGTATTTTATACTGAGTGTAGTGCTCTTCAAGCTTTTGTTTTCAAGACATGACAGATTTCATCACAATTACATTTCCTCAATTTATCAATGACCTTCTGAGAGTTTTTAGTAATAAATGATTTGTTAACATTTGGACAAGTTTGAAATAGGCATCTCATTCAGCAACAGTTTAATCTCTAGAGGCTGAGCAGTGCCACATCCCAAGACACTTTTGTATAACTGAAGTTCAAACATATGCATTGCGCTGTTCTTTAATTCAGCCAATGTTTGCTGTGTACACAGCCCACATTCCCCATAAATGCCATTTTAATTTTTCAATGAAAATGCTGAGCATTTGTAATTCAGTTGTGGTATCATATTTATAAATCAGTTGTGGTATGATGATAAGAGATGTGATATTCTGGAGAGATGTTCCAGAAACTACCATTAAACCCACCATATTTTAAGAGAGCGGAAAGAGGTCTTCGTAGTAGTATGTTCATTTTCATTTTTTTCCTTCCAAACTCATATATATATAAAATATTGTGTTATAATAAGATGACTTCAAACTTCTTGACCTTTTAAAACTTTTTTAAAGAAAGAAATATAATTGATATTGGTTAATGAACAACAACTACTGTGGAGAAGATATTATTCCTTAACATTATTGCAGCATTTTAAAAAAGCATTTTGTGAGAGGGCAATAAAACTATTTTGCACATTGTTCAAGTAAAAACTCATCATGAACACTTTCTGGAAAGAGTTAACCATGGAAATCCTTGCCCAGAGGACACTGAAGGGTTTGTTACAGATGGCTTTTAACAGATGGTTATTAAAAACATGTTTTTGATTAATTGCTCTGTATTTTTGCATGGAGAATGCCAAAGATGACTACAGTGTAGTCCGTGGTTGTAGCAGTAGCTGAAGAATTTTGTTATGCTTCAGGACTGCTGAAAAAAACCTCCTTATCCTATTTGAAGTAACAAGTAAATTTTGAGAGTTGAGATATCTTTAAAATTCTAGGGTGCAGGGTTTCTCAAAAAAGATGCCAGAGGAACACATGGCTGCTTATGGAAAGACAGAGCTCAAAGTCAACTGATAAGCTTTCCATGGCCTGTGTGTCTGGGCTTTCTGGCAAATAGTAACCACTTTAGAAATTTTTGTTGGGTTGGGGTTTGTTCCACCTTTTGTCCACATAAAGAGAAATTTCTTTTCACACCAATTAACAATTAAAAAACCACAAAAACTATAGAGAAAAAGTATAAAACACCACTAATTTCTCATTCAAGAAGAAACGTTCACATTGTCCAGAAAGACACAACAATTCTACCTCACCATATTACTGATTACTATGTCATACTGTCTTTTTTAGCCATCGCTAATTTCATATTCCCACAGAATGCTGTGGAATTGCAAGGTTGTGATTATTTTTTTCCTTTTGTCTTGAGAAGAGCTGGGCTTGGCACCATTTTTTCAAAACCTGCAGGGAGTTGGTCAGTCAGTCCCATCCTGGCTGTCCTGCAGACAAGCTGTGTTCTGCCCATTGCAGTTTATGGCATTTGAACAGTTGTGTTCAGCACCCTCTTTATCCTAGTTTGTGTATAGCAATGTAACTGATAATTAAAATTAAACCTTACAAGATTTTAATATTACAGAGCTGGTTTGTTTTAAAACATTCACTAGTATTTTTTAATACATATAACTCAAAAAGGCAGTGTGAATTCTGTTGAAAAATCCTTCCAAAAAAATGACCTTTAAATAATCTACCAGGCCACAGTTGATCTCCTCTGTTGACAAGGCCTCGAGGGCTTTTCTTGATAGGATTCCACTTCAAAGCAGACAGTCTGGGTTGCACACAGAGAGAACTTACACTCTTTTAGCTTATGGTGCAATCTGGCTTTAAATTGCTTGGCTCTATATTGAACTTTTACTAAATTTCTGCTCTAGTTACTTCAAACATAGCAGTCATCACATCAGAGGTCTGAAGAGCACTAACCAATATGCCGTATAAAAAACATTGTAGGCAGTTATGGCAGAATAGATACTGTTAATTAGATACTGTGCCAATCAAACAGATGTCAATATTTCATCAAATGGCAATATAAATTAGCCAAGACAAGTAGTCTAAAATTTTGTTTTCTTATGGAAAAAAAAAGAGGTAAGAGTTAGAGGAGAGATAGGAAATACATCAGGTATCAGCTTCTCAGATGTCTAGAAGGATCTAGATCATGTTATTTTTTTGGTTCATTCCAGATAGACTTTTAAACATAAATTAATATAGTTTCTAAGAGGCACTTGAGTTCATGTATGTACATGTTGGTTTAGAAAATCCCTCTCAGCTATGCTTATAAGAACTGCACTTTTTGCCCTTTTTGAGGATGCAGAAGGAGCTGTACAGCTGAACCAACCACTTCCACAAGCCATGAGCTAGGGCTCTTTACAAAAATCATGCATGTAAAAGCAACAATTTTCCTGAAGCCAATGAGGTTGGCTATGGTGCAGATATATGTTGTGTTCAGTAAAGTCACTTTTTTTTTTCTGTGCTGGGACTATATAACAATTATGGGTAAACTTACAGTTTAGTAGCCTGGCAGAGGAGGTCCTTCTCTCTTCTCACCGTTCCCAGCCAGCTAACCAAGTTATTACATCCACAGAATGGCTGAGATTGAATTTTAGTGAATTATATTTAAAATAAACTAAATAAAAAATAATTTAACTTTTTAATGTAGATAAAACAGTTCTTGTTGACAGAAGCCTACAATTTTATAAGACAAAATATGGAATAAAAATTTCTCTTTAGAGAAGCATCTTGAGACAAATATTAGAGAATATTCTCTTTGGAGAAACACTAGCTGCCACTCTGACCTACATTTAAAATGCATGGGCAATCTTAGTATCTCTGGGGACTAATGCAGAAGTAAGATTGCAGACTTGAGCTAAGGATACTTATTCATTCATGTAAATCTATATCTGAGTGACAATAATTGAATACAGTAATATTAATTTGATATCAACATTATTATATAAATATAATATAGTATTTCCACTTAATTTTTTGAAATATCTGCTTATCTCTTTAAAGATTAAATTAATTGATATGCTTTCTCTGGATCCTACATAGATTGTATGTTATTCAGCTTAACACATGTTCTCTTGCTGTTCCACTTGGTTGCACAGCTGATATATGATTGCAAAACATAGTCTCCTCAGTTCAGCGAGATGGGATCCCAATTACAAAAGTCTTAGATAATTAGGGGCTACTATTCATCCTTCTGCATTGCAGTGCACTGGTAAGATGAGACCATTGATCTTGCACGATAATTGAAGCCAACCAGAAATGAAAAAAATAAATATACAAATATTTGCAGAACAGCTTTTGCTAATAAAAATGGAATTCTGATTAGGACATCCAGATGGACTTACTACATTAATTACTGAGTTTTAATAAATGTTTTCTATTATTTTATTTTTAAAATATTCTTTTAACTGACTAGCTATTTGCTTTATGGTAGTCACTACTCGTATTTGTGGAGAAAATAAGACAGGAAGGTTTTCAACCTCAGCTGTTGAGTTTCAGCATCGAATGTACACTAAGAGCTGCTGTTAAACCTGACATGGGAGAGAAATTCATGTATCTCTATGATGTTAAAGTATTCTAGAATTATTTCAAACACTTGTATAAAGATTAAAGTCAAACCTTGCGAAGTCACAATAAAGTTTCTCTCCCCTACCTCCTTCCCATTTCCCCCAGCTCTCAAGCTTCCTCATTTATACAAAGGAAAGAATCTTTCACATATCTGCTCTTCTTCAAGAAACATTTCAAGTGACAGACATAACTATGTTATGAAAAATGATGATGTTCAGAACTTTGATACATGAGTTTTAAACTTTTTTTGTCCTCTTTCTGATGACTAACTGGTAAAGTCTTCAAATAAAAAATCATAAATTTTAAAAAAATATTAACTCCTGTATGATTGCCTTTAAAGTGAACAAATGTAAAATTCATTATTTTGAGTAATATCCCCATCCCAGTCATCTTTGCAGCACTACAAGATGTCTAAATGAGCTGTGGAAAGATGATGAGGGCAACATCCTTCTTCTCATGAGGGTTATCGCAAAAACTTCATGCCAGGAATATAATGGTAATACAATAAGCAGCTGAGGAAATATTTTTGACAGGAGTATAAATAAAAAGAAGTGAATGTAGTTCCCTACTTTCAGCTAAGAAGTGTGGGAGCTCTCCCCCAAACCCTCCCTGAGTCAGCAGAACAAGGAAACCCCATCCATCTCCACCTTTTTCACTCTATAATACATGTATTTGTCTTACTATGGCTAATTTTACTAATGATTGCAGCACAGCCTTGGGAAGTTCTGCTGGGTTTTGGCAGAAGGTGCTCTGTCCAGTATCATAAATATTCAACCATATCATAAATATTCAACCTCTTAGCACCCCCCTTTAGCCCCTTAGACCTTGTACTCACAAACACAGAAGGACTATTTGGGGATATGAAGATTAGGGGCAGCCTTGGCTGCAGTGACCATGAGATGGTGGAATTTAAGAACCTGTATGGAGGAAGCAGGGCAACAAGTAAGACTGCAACCCTGAACTTCAGGAGAGCTAAATTTGGCCTCTTCAAGGACCTACTTGGAGGAAACCCATAGGTTTAGACTCTAGAAGGTAGAGGGATCCAAGAGAGCTGTTTAATATTCAAACATCACTTCTTCCAATCCTAATATAGGTGCATCCCTATAAATAATAAATCAAGCAAAAGGAGCAGGAGGCCTGCATGGATAAGCAAAGAGCTTCTGTCAAAGCTCAGAAGAAGGAAGTTTACAGGATGTGGAAAGAGGGACAGGCCACTTGGGAGGAATATAAGGATGTTGTTCAAAATGTGCAGGTAGGAGATGAGGAAAGCTAAGGTCCACTTGGAATTAAATCTGGTGAGGGAGGTCAAGGACAAGAAGAACGGTTTCTTTAAATACATCAGCAGGGAAAGGATGATTAAAGAAAGCTTGGGCCTGCTGCTGGATGAGGTGGGTGCCCTGGTGATGAGGGATGCAGAGTAAATGCTGCCTTTGCTTCAGTCTTCACTACTAAGGCCAGCCCTCAGATCCTGGAGGCAAGAGAGGAAGTCTGGAGAAAGGAAGACTTTCCCTTGGTCGTGGAGCATCCGATTAGAGATCACTTAAGCAAACCTGACACCCACAAGTCCAGAGGCCCCACTGAGATGCACCCCCGAGTGCTGACGGAGCTGGCAGATGTTATTGCTAAGCCAGTCTCCATCATCTTTGAAAGGTCATGGAGCACAGGAGAGGTGCCTGAGATGCCAACATCATTCCAGTATTCAAAAAGGGCAAGAAGGAGGATGCAGGAAACTATAGGCTGGTCAGCCTTAGCTCCATCCCTGGAAAAGTGATGGAACACTTCATCCTGGAGGTCATCTCAAAGCAAGTGGAGGAAAAGAATATTATCAAGAACGGTCAACATGGATTCACCAAGGGGAAATCATGCCTTACCAACCTAATAGCCTTCTATGATGGAATGACTGGCTGGGTAGATGAGGGGAGGGCAGTGCATGTTGTCTACCTTGACCTCAGCAAGGTTTTAGACACTGTATCCCATAACATCCTCATAGGTAGCACAGGAACTGTGCACTAAATGAGCGGGCAGTGAGGTGGATTGAGACCTGGCTGAATGGCAGAGCTCAGAGGGTTGTGATCAGTGGTGCAGAGCCCAGCTGGAGGCCTGTAGCCAGCGGTGTTCCCCAGGGTCAGTGCTGGGCCCAGTCCTGTTCAACTCACCCATCAATGCCCTGGATGAAGGGCCAGAGTGCACCCTCAGCACGGTTGCTGGTGGTACAGAACTGGGAGGAGTGGCTGACACACCAGCAGGCTGCGCTGCCATTCAGCGGGACCTGGGCAGGCTGGAGGGTTGGGTGAAGAGGGACCTGATGAAGTCCAACAGAGGCAAGTGTAGGGTCCTGCACCTGGGGAGGAACAACCCCACGCACCAGCACAGGCTGGGGCTGACCTGCTGGAAGGCAGCTCTGTGAAGGACCTGGGAGTGCAGGTGGGCAGCAAGGTGCCCACGAGCCAGCAGTGTGCCCTGGTGGCCAAGAATGCCAGTGGGATCCTGGGGGACATTGGGAGGACTGTGGCCAGCAGGTCAAGAGAGGTGATCCTGCCCCTCTGCTCTGCCCTGGTGAGGCCCCATCTGGAGTGCTGTGCCCAGTGCTGGGCTCCCCAGTTCAAGAAAGACAGGGAACTGCTGGGGAGGGCCCAGCACAGGGCTACAAAGATGATGAGGGGACTGGAGCATCTCCCTTATGGGGAAAGGCTGAGGGAGCTGGGCCTGTTTAGCCTGGAGAAGTGAAGGCTGAGAGGGGATCTTATCAATATCTACAAATATCTTAAGGGCGAGTGCCAAGAGATTGGGGCCAGGCTCTTTCCAGTGGTGCCCAGCGACAAGACAAGGGGCAACGGGCACAAACTGCAGCTCAGGAAGTTCTGTCTGAATATGGGGAAGAACTTCTCTACTTTTCATAGTCTTATGTTGGTTGGTTAAGTTTACCCAAATCACAGTGTATTTCTAATCATGTTGAAATCAGTGAGACGTCCTAACTTGCCCTACCTCAAATGAGCTAAAAAGTTATACATTTGCAAGAGGATTTTCAGGGTTCTTAATTATCATGATTTTACCTGTGTTCACCATACAATTTCAGTCTGAAAGAACACTTTTGTAACAATCAACAAGTGTCTATAACAGTTGACGGGGGGTGGGGGTGGGGTGGTGAATTTAAACCAGATAAACATGGACATCCAAAGGAGACATCAAATGACCATATAACTGCCATGAACATAGTATTTGAAAGTTGTCATTTTGGTCAATATCAAACTTTTATGAAGATGTTAACAGTAAGAGTCAAAATAGTACATCCAGCACATTTGCCAGGATTACAATGTATGTTCATAGTATGTTACTACAGAAAATAATCATAGTAGTATGCTAATAGAAGAGTTAAAAATTAATTTGAATCATTTCAAAACGTAGAAAAAGCCTACTAAAAAAAGGGACAATCTATAAATAACTTTTATTTCTACCTTCTTTATACCTGCTTATATGTAGAAAACTTGCATTTGATATTGCAAATGGAACTGTTTGAAGTTCTGCAAATATTTTAGAAATTTACCATATTATTCACAGAGATAAACCTATTTTATATCAGAAAGTCCACTAAATTTATGTGGCTCTAGTAAACATCAGTCCTGCTTGAATGAGCTCCATTTGCTTTCAGTAGATTTTAATTTGTGGATGGCACTATAGAGAAGGCCCAGAATTTTTCTAGAAATTCACCACTGCACATTTTAAATTAAATCTTCATGTCCATACTTGAACGAAGCAAGGTATTAAAAGTGGAACACTGGTTTCTATTTAAATTCTCTGAATAGCTGAGGACCTCTTTCTACAAAAGTCTCATGAAATTGATTTGCTAAGGCTGGCCAGTAAACCCTTGATTGTGAAGATGAAGCCCAGTTATCAAACTGTGCTGTTTTTCTGGGTTTTACAAAACCTTAACCTGAAAGCCTTCCAATTTAAATATTACTGTGAATCCATTGACAAGGATTGACCTCATACATTGTTTATTTCACCATGTTTTATTCTTATGCATCTGTTTGTTAGCATTGAAAGATTTTAGAAGAGCAGATGTCTCTGTTGAGTGAACTCAGAAGAAGTTCAGAAGAAGAAGAGTCTTTATTGGTGAACTCAGAAAGAATAACCTGCACAGAAATGTATGATTTTCAAAAAATTTCATTAATTTTTATTTCAATGTTTGGTTATTTTAGTAGCTGATGTAACCACTAAACCACTGCATCTGTATATGCTTATTAGGGGTAGCCAATCTCTATTTTATCTATCTGCTTGTTATTATGAGATTTAAGTACAGATTTTAAACATCCATTTTGAATTAAGAAAGCCTTTTTTCCTCCCCTAAAAGCTTTTGTTTGTGTAAATTTAAGCAAGTTAATTCTGAATATTTCTCTAAACCTGAAGTGTTTGCTCCAGTTATTCTAATGAAATCCACCAGCTTGAAATAAGCCAGCCCAAATCTTCTGAATGCCCTCAGGCAGCAAGAACCAGCACTGCCATCTGATCCACCAGCGCTCCTTTCCTCTTACTTTACTCCCCACAACAATGTTTACAATGAAGAAGAAAGTTTAAAACATCAGAAACAAGCACTGCACAGCACATATTTCTTTCTATGGAAGACCCAATGACAATCAAGTGCTTACTGTGCTCCCCAGAGCAAGCATTATACTCTAAAATGCAAACTGGGGGTCTTCCTTCATCAGGTGAGCACCTGTGACTGTTACATCCCCCCTGTCTTTTTAAATCCACCTGTTGCTCCTTTGAGGTTGAACAAGACGTTTTGAAGTGTGAGTCTGCACACTATCCAGTCAAATACTAGAGACTTTTGAAATAGAAGTGGTACAAAAAGATAATATCTCATTACAAGGGAAACTCTGCTTCAGGAGTAATATCAAAGTATATGATTATGTCTATCAAGATTGCTAAGCCCGATTTTGTATTCTTGTTTGAAAAAAGTTAGGTGGATGCTCTAATATCACCCTAAAAAACTTGTAACAATTTTGGATATTCACTGATATTTTTTAACTGACTCTCCACAGACTTCTATCTAAGAACTTGACAATGTAATCAAAAGTTAGTAACCCTGAGCAGAGTGGGTCATGATGAGAAAAAGAAGATATGGATATTTTAGTCAGGTGACTCACCTGGTAACTGATATTATTGGAAGGGACAATCTTCTGATATTACGAGAGAAAAGAAGACAGCGCTGATGAAATAAAAGTAATTTGGATGGAAAAAAAGGAGCTGCTGTATGAGAAAGAAAAAAAAAGAGGGAGAAAGAACAATGCTTCACAGGGATTTTAGAGAAACCACCTCTACTTTAATATTTTTGAATAAAATATGTTTTTTTCTAACATCCTTAGCCATTTATTATATTATGTAAATGATGCTCATTGTTGCCTTTAATACATTTCTAGACATCTTTGTTTTATGGAAATAAACTCATAAAAATTCTTTTGAAAAATAATTAAATTTTAATTTGAAAGTCACCTTTAACATAATAATCCTTTTTCCAAGTTTTCATAGCATACATCACTTTACTTATATAAGGAAAATATTATCTCTACCTTTGCACTTTGGTATACATAGACATAATAAATCCCACATATTTTGAGAAATTGAAAAAGTTCCCATTTGAAGGTAGAACATTAGACCATTACCTAATATAAAACTTCTGGAGTGTGGATACTGACTGTATTGAATCTCTCAATATCTAATATTCTTCATAAAACAATATACGCTGGGTTTCATTTGATTTCAACTATTCAGTATTCAACACTCTGATAATGGTTTCCAAACAACTTCCCAAAAACTCAACATACTTTCTCAGAGAAAGTCTTACATTGAGTCAAGATAACTTTATCCACTGAAATAAATACTTCAAGTATGTAATTCAATGTTAAATACATTCTCTGATAATAACATAAAATTGTTACAACCCATTTTTCTGTGTTTTCATGATGTGTTTTTAACCATCTTACATTAAACACACATAGGCATTACAAACAAGCAAGATTTAAGCATCAAAAGTTGTCTAGAAGAGTCTGAAAGAAATACATATTTCTTCTTCTATATTGTCCCGAAGTGTACATCCTCCATCTTTCCTGCCTTTATCAACCTAAACATTTTTTTCAAAAAATGTGACTGGGCTATGTTGATCTAAACTATGAAATTAACCAGGTATTTGCAATGGAAGATATTATTAAAACCTTTCTAGTGTAAACCCCAGTGATCTGAGGAGATATACCTTACCATTTCCATGAATCCAAGACTGTCAAGGTGAAATAGATCCTGTAATTTTAAAATTATTTAGGCAAACCAAGAATCCTAGTTAACAGCTTCTGTTTTATACCCTTCATGAACAAATGGCAACTTGTTGTCCAGTAACGTTATTGTACTATGCACTATATAAATGGGGAATAGCTACAAGCATATAATCTTTTTCTGTAGGGGTGGAAAAGGACAGAGGATGTTGCCTTCCACTGTTAATAGACATATAATCTTCTACACACAGCAATGTGAATGAAGTTGTAGTATGTATGGCCAGTTAGGGGACTGGCTTCAAAAGTGCACCTCTATTATGTTAATGTGGAGGCATCTTGGAGTTAGTCACAGTTTTTTGTCTCACCATGGCCAGTTTCTTCACTTTTTCATGTGATACTTTTGGTTCAGGATCCCAGAGAGCCATTTTCTCTTCCACAGCATTTCTTTTCTGGGAAAAAAAACAAAACAAACAACAAACAAACAAACAAACAAACAAACAAACAAACAAAAAACACACCCAAAAAACAACCCAAAAGCTCCAAGGGCTCCCATTTATCATTCCAGTATCATCATACAGCTTTGAAGCCTTTCTTCTGCCATCTTCCCTGCAGTTCAGAGTTTGCCAGCAGCACTGTAACACACACTAATTCCCTTTGCCATGTGACAAATGAATGCAATAAACAAATTTCTTAAGGGATGTTCTCTGCTCCCAAGCCGAGAGTTTGTGGTAGTCTGGACTGGGTCCATGCCAAGTTAGCTTGTTTCTGACTTAGACTTCCTCCAAACAATACAGTTCAGTTACTTTTTTTTCTGTGATGGAAAAACTTTGCAAATTACTGTTCATTTTAGGCTAGCTGAAGAAAAAAGCTGTCACTTGCCTTTCTGGCGAAAATTCAATTATAATTCTAAAGGTCACATCCAAACTGTTGCTCAGTCAGTCACTCCAGATTTGTCTTTAGTCAAAGCATTTGCAAAGAACACATTAAAACAGAGAGCGCAGCCTAGACATGCCTCCTGTTGCTTCTCTTTGTCTCTCAGGAGTTTCTTATGGATCTCCAGCTTGGCTTATTTCCTTAAATCTTGTCATTTTCTTATTTCTATCACGGTATCTTATTGTTCATCTCAATCCCTTCTTCCTTCTTTGGGACTGGGGACAGATCGTGGCCTAACTGTGCATCTCAAGTCAGCCCAGGTGCCTAATCTTATACCTGACTGTTGGTCCAAAAACTGGAAACCTGATTGCTGATATTGTTAAGCTCCAAACTCCTGGGTAATATGATGACCTAATACAGTATCTATTTGATAATAGTTCATCAAAACGTTCATTAATCTTGAAGCATGAACCATTTACCTAGGTTGAAAATATTTTCTCAATTTCTGTTTGAATCAGGGATATCTGCAAGCTGTAATAGGTTTTGCCCCCCACTCCTGATGCCCCCAGGAGTACTTACTCCTATTCAGTAAGGATTTAGTTTCAAATATTAAAAAATATATCCAGGGATAATGTCTTGAACAAAAACCATTTATTGCTCAATATGACATCATAAGCAGTGAATGTCATTTCTCCTCTCACAATATGAAGCACTATGGCAGAAAAACAAAAAAAGTGAAGTTAAGGCAGTGGTTGAGACAAAACCAGACAGAATTGCAAGAATTTTGATAAAATAATCATTTAATTGGCTGATTGTTTACCTAAAAGTCATTTGTTCATTAGCTTCTCTATTCCCTCTATTACCTTGTTTTCATGGGGAAAAGAAATTACATCCCTCTTGACTTTCTTATATTCTCTGATGCTTTGTTTCCTTGGAAACAATATCCATTAATGTTCTCCATTTCCTCTTTTGTTCCCGTTTTCTGGATACAGTGAGTATGCCAAACATTTCTGCAGTGGAATGTACCAGAAAACTAAGAAAAGGCTACAAAATAGAAAATCAGAACCTTTGTTAATGGCACAAGGCATAGTTAAAAATTGAACTCAACAGAAAACACTGCTGTATGTAATGTTTACATGTAAGCTGCACAGTCAGGAAAGTGTTCAGGAGAGAAAAAGTGTGTATGTGGGGAGAGAGGAGGACAACCTCTGTGCAAATACCTGTATTTAATAGGTCACTAGACTTAGATGACATTGCTGTTCCACACTGACACAGCTGAAATAGCTTTTCTGTTACTGTTGGCAGCAAAACAAAATTGCATCCCACAAAGAACAATATGCATGTAATTGAAACTACAGATGTGTGAACTATTTGAAACTAAGTTCTGCTAGCTAAGAATAATTTTTTTTTCTGAACTATTGTGGGACTATAATGAAGAATTCTTTTACCAATTAGTAAATGCCTTTTTCAGGGATTTTGCTCCTTTCCTTTCATCAGGTTGACATATAAAGTTGGGTTATTCTGGACAAATGGAAGCATTTAGCTTTGAGTTGCTGAAGTCTGAGCTGGTAACACACTTAAAATCACAGGCAAGAAACAGATACTTGCAGAGAGTGACTAATTTAAACCTAAAATACATATCTAACAGGAGCCAAGATGGGCCTTCTGGATGCCTTCATTATTCTCCATTGACTACAGAGGAAACCAGGATAAATTCAAATTTAGTCATATAATTTTAGGTATGTAAAGGTAAGTGAGATGGAACATATTTGTACGCTCTAGAATACACATACACCTTATGTTATCACGTTTATAACTTCTACTTGTATCTCATATACCCTTTTCCATGTTTTTTCAATAAATGTAATGTATTGAAAATTGCTACATCATATCTCAGTCTGGCACTGCAAAATATACTTGCAAAATATATACATGTAATTTTCCATGCTATTCCAGCAAAAGTGCCTGCTGAAAGCCTACACTTAGGGTTGGGACTAATAAAGGATCACAGGTAGTACTGAGATGTGTAAAACAAAAATGACGACTATGAAATTCTCTGCTTACTTGCTGTCAGAACCAGAGGGGTCTACATTTAGTTATCTTAATTTAGAAATTTCTGTGTGTCTAGATTATTGCTTTTGTCCATGCATATGTTCATTGCTTGTGTCCCATCAAAATCCAACTTGCATTCCATAATTAGGTGGAGACTACAGGACTCAGTGTAATAGATATGCTCTGAACACAGATACTTAACAGCTATACATGCTATGTATCTTATACTTCCGTTGTTATTTTTATTTAAGATCATGGAAGAAAGATGTTGCATCAATGGTACTTTTTTATATAAAAGCACTCACTCATAAGGTGAGAAATGAGGTTCAGTATTTTCTAAGCCTGAAAGGGCTCCAGTCCAAATCTTTTCACCTCTCAGTTTACCAGTTCAGCAAGGTACTTGTTATTTTCCTTCTGATTGCAGCTATGTTACTGCACACACAATGCAAGACTCATGGGTCCAGAAAAAAGGGAGAATGATTAAAGGACTATTTCCAAGGTGTTTTTCTATATTTTGTTTACTGATTGCTTTAATCTAGAATGAATAAGGATTCCGTGTTTTCCCTCATGTAGGGTACCACATGGTCTTAATTTATACATGTACTTAATTTATACGTTTGGATAGTGAGGTTGGTCAGACGGTCACCATTGATTTGTACAACGGATCTCGCAGCACATGTTTCAGTTGCCTTCAAGTTTTTGAGACATTCTCTACCTGTGCATTTCTACATCACTGACTCAGATGGCAAGTTAGTCTGCTCAAGTTTTTTTCCACTCCGCACATAGCTGACATCAATTTTGTTTTCCTAGAAGATCTCTCCATAGTTTTGGAAGGCTTTAGTCCAGTTGTTTAGTTATGTCTAATCTCTGAGGTGATTTGATAGGAGCTCCATAGACTGAGGCAGCATTTGTGCTCCTACTCCCTTGGAGAATAAACACGGAGAAACTGAATAGAGACGCTAAGTGTTTAGAGCATCAGTAGCACTGTGGAATATGTTTGAGAGGGAGGAGTTAATGTGAAAGGACAGACCATTTATTTGTGAGGCAAATACAAGAACAATCCAGATATATTGTGAGGTAAGAGAAAGAAACTGATAGATGCTAAAAGAGATTATTAAGAAACAACATTCTGTATTTAAGACTCCAAATTTGTGCCACTAGAGTATAATATTACATTTGGATAAAAGTAGAGTCAACAGAGACTAACAAGAGAGAACAGCAAATCATATTTCAAAATACACAGAATAAGAGCAAATGCTTGTCTTTTCCTGATTTTTTAACTGAATTGGATGTGTACACCAGGCTGTATAAAAGCTTATCATAGGCTAAGAATACCTTGGGGTTTTTTATAACACTGATTACATTTTTAAACACTTCTTAAGCAGGAATAAAATCTGAAATTTTTTCTTTCCTACAAGAAAGATTAAAAATAAATAAGTTAGAGTTTTTGTCACTGAAGTTTCATTACATTTTAGATGGCATTGCCTAACATTAATCCATTCTTGATTTAACAATGGGGTAGTGAATACTGTATAATACAAAGAGAGTTATCAGGTCCACCATGCAGAACATACATAAGGTATACACCTTTTAATGTTCAAAGGAAATTGTCAAATTTATGATTATATTTTGTGGCAAAAGTTCTCTGAATTCCAGGTTTTTTTCAGTATTTCAACTAATAATGATATTACAAACATTCTTTAGTATTACAAAAATAATAAACTGTGACAATTTTCATTTAAATGACTGCTTTTCTTTTACATGCTGAAGGGAAGATTACGTTTTCTCAGATAATAAAAAATTGCTAGGGGTCTTGACTCAGAATTTGGACCCTGTTGTACTTCACATGAGACGTCTACGTGGTGAAACACAGTCCTTGCCTCCTAAATATTGGAGATTTAAAAAGTGGAGGAAAAGGCATGAAGTTGAGATTCCTCTAAGGAATGAAGGTGAATTTCACAGGTAGATCAGCAAAGAACATGCAAGGAGCAGTGGCTAAGGCACTGAGCCATTTCCCGCTTTTGTCCTTGGCATAATTTGAGGGGGTGCTGTGATTATAGTCGCATCCATAATAGGTTCTGTAGGATGACAGAACCTTTTAGAATGTCTGCAGAGTTAGAAATTTCTGTCATGTCTCAAGCTGCCCCCTCTCTAAACCCCTGCTCCAGAATGATTCCTCAGCCCCTGACTTTCACATGTTCCACACCTGCCACAGCTGGGATTTTGGAGCCTCCTTTACATCCATCTTCCCTTTTCTCTATACACAAAGCAAAAGCAGAAGTTACAGTCCTACCAAAAACTTAGATAGCCAGCATAATTCCATCTTGTTCCCAGCTGCCTTGGTCTTCCAGACAGGGCTGTGCCCTGCTCCTGTAAAATAATAAACACAGCAGGGGACTTTACTGGTAGAAAGAGAAAAATGGAAATTATTTCTGGTTCTGTTCTAATAGAAATAATAGTGTTTCACAGAGTTTTCACTCCCAACTACTGTACTACAAAGGAAAAAAAAAAGTTTCCATTATCTGGGAGGCATAACCTCACAGGAGTTAGAAATGAAAAATTAAGATGGAAATATGTATTAGATCATCCATTTCTTTCTTATGTCAGAACAATAATTTTCCTCTATATTATGCTGTCTATAATTTTGTCCAGTTCCAAATAATTAGGTTTTCATCATATCCCTAGGCTTACTATTCTACAGATAAATTAAGTTGAATACTGGTGGTTGTACTTCTGGATTTTTGTTGTTGTTCTGGTTGTTCTTCCACCCCTTCCTGGGATTATACTTGATTATTACAGGAGACATCTTCAGACAGGAACATTGGATTTCTATCTGAAGTTTACCTGTAAGAGGATTTCTCTTTTTATCTTCGTTGTTGGCACTAGGCATAGTTTGCATAGGTACCTCCTCTGCTACCATAATTACAGCTTCATTTTAAATTTCTGTGATTGTATGCACTTTATTTGCTTTGCGTAATTTTGCAATATGCCCGTCTGTGTTGCAGATCTACAGACATTGCCACATGTAGGACACACTTATTTTTGAGATGCCAAGTGCCTTAACTCCCACAAATCTTTGTCTTAGTTTACTGTTTACTGGATCTCATAGAATCTTTTATTTTTGTTTTTAAATAAGATGTTCTTACTAGGAGCAGGAATTTTATTTTTTTAAAAGTGGTAACCACATCATCTGCCTTTTAATTTTTTCCCCACATTTTATTTGCAACTTAGAAGTTACTGGTATTTTGCTCTGTAGTTTATGTGGAAGCTGATCACACTGCAATCGCTACTTCAGAACAGTTCTTTATTAATACAATTAATCTTATCTTTTATCAGAGTGTATGGGTACAATTCTCAAAATTGAGAAACAGTATGTTAATCTTTTGTGACATAACTTTTTTTTGTGATTTTTCCCTTCTAATAAGCATCAATTCTTTTTGTGCTTGTTCTTGAATTCAAAGGTTCGCTCTTTCTGCTGTCATTATCTCATATGGATTATAACATTATATAGATGACATTAGATGTTAAAAGACTTATATCAGTACATAGAAATTCTCTTCTGCTAAAATCACATACAGGTTCTGAACCACTTTTGGAAAAAGTGATTCTCTGTTGAATTCACAGTGATCCTGGAGATCACATATTATATTAAGGATCATGGGGACAGGGTAGAATGCCTTTTCTCCTTTGAATGAAATTTTAAATAATTAATCTGATCGCTTAATGAACAAACAAGGAAAGAATGGTTTTATGATATATGCTTCAACAACAAGGTGTTATGTGATAAATTCTTGCAGAGATGATCATTCACCATAAAAGATGGTGAGCATGTTTACATGCTGTAACTAATTATCTGGGGGGGGGGGGGGGGGGGGGGGGGAAATTAATATAAAACAGGAATGACAACCATGCAATTAACTAATTGAGAACCATTCCTCTAGAAGTCAACACAGAAACTTTATATTGCCTAAATTATAATGGAATTGCAGTTGAATCATATACAAATTGTTTAAATTGCAAAGGAATATTAAAAAAAAACAAACAAAACCCCCAACAACAACAACAAAAACCAAGCAAAAAAACCCTACAGGTGAAAATATATCATGATAGAAAAAAGTCAGGAGTGATGAGGTAGTCAGGAAAGATTGGTTTCTTTGTTTTTGAGAAACAGGTAAGCAACAAGAACAATCATGAACTTCTGACTCACCATAAAGAAAAGACAGAACATTTTATTCCTTACATAAAGATAAATATCATGGCTATATCTGGTATGTGATATTGGAATTTTTGAATATCAAGCAGTCAAATATCTCCAAACAAGGGCACTGTGACTATCCCAGAAAATACCGGGAACACTTTCTAGGTGGAGTTAGTCACTGGAAGGAGTTACACAGGAATAGCATGGAAAGTGACCTGCTACAATGGTAACAAACTGCTGAAGAGAAGATTTGAGGTAAATTCTAAAATGTTGCATTGCCTTTACATAATCTGTTACACATTTGTGGAGCCAAAATCCTCTTAGGAAGCATTGCCAAAGCTGTCTCACACATGGCCTGCTTTGACAGGTTTCTGCTCTTGAAGTTCTGACCTTCCTTAAGGATTCCATTTCTTAAAACAGCAGGAACAAACTAAGAACAGAAACTTGCTGGTAGCAAAAGGAACAGCTTAAAATTAACATGTGCATTCAGTTACTGTAGGAGATTGCTCATGTGCAACAGGTTTTCCATGGATGTGAAATTCCTAGATATGACACTGCAAATGAATTTTTGTGAAGGATCTATTCCTATTTGGAGCTTCAGTTTATGTTTCATCCATTTTACATGTCTCAAGCATTCTGCATACAGAAATACTATATACAATGATGGAAGTACTGATTTATGGTTCATAATTTTGGCCACATTCTCCTGTCATCATGAAAAATTTAGTCTGTCGGGGGCTTTTTTGTTATTATTTTTTATACTGTTTTCTAAAAGGCTTTTCTAGTCTAATATGACATGGTAGAACCTGCTTGCTTTATAAATGAATGGTCAACAAATAGAAGTCTTCTATTGGTATTTTGGCATATAAAATATTTATGAATAAGTTTTTCATATCAGCCCATACACCTGTAAAATATGTGCTACTGTATGCTTATATGGAACAGAAAAAATGTAGAGGATATTCTAAAAAAAATCATTTAAACAATCCTTTGCTAGTATATGAGGTAGAAAGACCAATACTGGGGACACTCAATAGATCAAAAGTGGTTGAGCATGCAGATTTTACATTTACTAGAATTAAGGATTAATGACATTCAACACAAGTTTTAGTATGCCTTTTGGTCTCCCACATGACACAAAATGAAGTTCAGAAAATGGTTTAGATTCCCATAGTAAAATTTTTAGATTAACTTCTTTTAGTTTAACTTCAAAGCAGTTCTTTGGCTTTTCAGCAATATCTGCTCTTTGTTTAAAAGACAGAATTATTAAATTATTTTCAGTAATTGAAAAGGAAGAATACATGAGTTATAGTAAGTCTAAGCAAAAGTAAAATCATAAGATCACATGCAGTAAAATAAACTTACTTTTAAAATACCATATTTGTGAGTTCCTTTTACCCTAATTTTTCGCGAGTTAGCATGTAAGCTAGAGGACCACAATTCTCTATCTATTTATAGCTAGACAGATTCACAACTATCTACACTATCTAGGCCTGCAAAAATCTATAGTAATATGCTGAGGTTTAGAAAACAGTATCTTTTGTCCTATCATGCTATAAATATTTCTCAGTCATTTTTTCAAATTAAATTATTGCTTGCATCCTATGATGGTCAATCAGATCATTTCAGTGTTGTTACATTCCAAGTAATTTGCTTGACTTATGATACATAGTTGACAGAGTACTTCAGAATACTGGATGCATAAAAATGATAATGTATACATGCTAATTCCTGCTGAAATATTAAATAAAGGCAAAATAAAATACTTTTATGCTCCAAGATGTGGTTTCTATTTTGGCATGTGCTTGGGAAACCTGATTCAGTGCAAAGATCTGAATACCTTACATTTTTAAATAGCCTTACAAATTAGTTCAGACATGCTGAAAAAAATTAACCCACCCTCAGAACTGAAAGAGACCTTCTGTATTATTGACTATACTATGTCATTGACAGAGGTGCCTGTTATTACAGGCATCTACTGCATTGTACTTAACTGTTTATATCTTAAAAATACTTACACTTAATATACAGAACATTAATTCTCTGATGATTATTTATCACTTTCTAATTGCCTTCCTTAATGTATTTATTATCAGTATATACTAAATTATTTTTGTGCTGATATTTGGCCTTGGTTTAAAGACGTAACTACCTTTGGATTTATGCCTCTGATGTACATAGCAATCAATAACTTTCTTTTTCAGCTTTTGTCTTGCATGACTAAGGAACCCGATTAATTTTATTTGCATAAGATGGACTATCAACTGCTCAGACCTTGTTATACTCTAAAATTACATAGGTAAGGTACGGTCATTGTGTGACCAGTTAATACAGCATAGTTCATATTCTCTCATTTGATTCCAACTCAGAAGTTTCCACACACAGGAAAATGAATTTACCTTCTTCTGGTCAATTCTTAATTTTCTTTTCATTCTTTAGAACTTGTGCTGTCAAGATATTTTGCCCTCAGTGTGCAATATTGTAATCGTTCACCTGTGTGAGGTCTTCAACTTAATGATGCTAGCAAATTGCAGCAATACATTATATTCTTTACACCATGGTTGTTCATAAAAAGCCCCACTATATATCCCAGTAACATTACTAGTTAACGACCCTGCATCTGATATGCCCATTTTCAGTAATTTCCATGACATTTTTCTCTTTACTTAGCTCCTTATATTTTTCTTTCTCATCTGTCTTCCTTAAGTAACAGCCTTTCTCTAGAAGCAGTAGAATAAATGCTTTGCTGCTATTTGAAAAAATGAAGTACATAATTTGTTTAGTCTAAAAAATCAGTTATCAGAGAAGGTATTAAATTGGTTTGACTTTTAGTAGAATAACATTGGTTTCCATCTCATTTATTATTCACATAATGTTTAAAATTATTCTTTCAGCAATTTATTCTAAAACATAATATATTGCTGAATTCACTTTTATTGGCCTGTAGAAGCCTAAATTAACACATGTACATATATAATTTGGAATTCACCAGTAAAGAGGATCCTCCATACTCATTAGATTTACTGAAGTTTTGCTGCTGGAAAGGTAATTTTATTGCCTACCCTTTCAGAGGTCTAGGATGAAAGATTCTTTCTCTGTTCTCCCCCTTCCATCTGCTTTGGACTTTTGAGCTATAGTGGATAGAGTCATTTCCCTACTCATTCTACTGAACTATCTTGCCTTTTCCTTGTTAGTCAACATTCTTGTCTTTATTAATAAATAAACTGGGTATGAATTTAGTTGTATATCTGATATCTGGAAATTGTTGATTGATTCTCTTTGAAGCTTCTTTTCCTCCTCTTGATTTCTGTTTGTGTGGTTGCTTTGACAGAAAAAGTGAAGCAATTTCATAATTGCCAGTCCAAAGCCTTTTTCTCCCAAAGACACCAGCAACTCTTCATGTTCCAGTTAGCAATCAGGTTGATAAAGGACTATTAAATTTCTGGCAAGCAGCTAAAAAAAGTTTTTCCTTTTTAGTTAATTGTATGTTTACTTTGACTAAATTGCAAAACCAAAATGATATCACAGAATTTGTTTGGAAATTATGCCACAGTCTAGAGATAAAAAAGTATATAAATCATGAAACTTCTATACTAATTTCTTTAATTTTTAATGTCTCATTAGATCTGTCATTTATCTTTATATCACCTCTGTGAAGGCTCTTGCTCTTTTAAATAATAACCTTGCTTGACTGATGATTTTCTCATTTAAAAACCACTTTCATTTTCTTGCTCATCTTTCTTTTAATCTTTCAATGCATGCATTCTTTTCTTGAGTTTCTGAGGACATCTATTACATCTGTCTTCTCGTTTAGCAGGTCTCAATATTCCATCAGTTTTCAAATAACACCAATATTCCAGTGCCAGAGGCTTTCCGCCATGGAATAAAAAAATCTCCCAAGATGGATAAAATATAATTAAGCAAAAATCTGAACAAAATATTTCCATGAAAATAAAAAGCATTAATAACAAAATAAGCATATTGTAGCTTCTTTTTTTTTGCCAAATGTCTAAGTGACAAAATGTGCAATTATAATGAAGTGTGTTGCTCTGTCATAATGCTTTCTGTTGAAGAGTTTTCACATTTAATACAATTATTCCTTAAAGTTCATATGGCTTCTGTGAGGTGGTTTTCTGTATTAACATAAGGAAATCTAAGCCCTAATAAAAAGGCCAAATGTAAGACCAAGAAATATATCCACTGTCACATCTTTTCACCCTTCACTTTGGCATCAATTGACAGTAGAAGGATATCTGCATCGCTGTACAAGGTTACATCTTATCTGGCCTGAGTCCTAAGTTATATGCATGTATAGATGCAAAAGGTTTGGCCAAAGTTTGACTGTAGCTTCCCTGTAAGGAGGTCTACAGTCTTTTGAAACACAGAGGAAATCCATCATGGAAATTGCATGGTAGAAGGAAGAAATAGAAAAAACATATCCCGTGGATATTTTAAATGTAATGAAATGAGGAGGTAACTGGGTTTATCATGAGAATTTTTCTTTAGGTTTCCATCTCAAATTTGTGACTGAGACAGAGGGATCAATTTCTTAAAATAAACAATAGGCTACCATGTCAGATAGGTGCATGTGTAAGATTAACACTATTCATGCTAAAAGAGTACTGGGTACTGCATAACGTTTAAGCTTTTTTTTTTTTTTTTTTTTCAGCACATATTTGATTCTTGAGTTTGAGTATTCATGAACTACTTGGTTGACAAATTTGGTAAGAATTTTTTCATGTTAGTTACAATTGATGTTCAGAGTTTAAATCAATTGTGTTTTCATCAGTTCACTGATAATCTAGTAATAAGTGTGATTGATATAGAAGGACTTGGAGAAATCCATCTGAGGTCATTCAAGTCAATATGTATAACTTACTAGGGAGATCATTTACACAGCGTAACTTTAAAGGCTTATAATGACTGTGTTTACCAAAGTTTTGTCTTGCGTTGACAAGTATGGGAGAAAATACACCTCTTCTTTGTATTGTTGTTCAAAATTGCACTGCATTTACTATACTCATTCATGAAGGAGTTTTTGTAGATGAAGTTTCATATTGTTTACAAGGCATATATAGCATATATTGCTTTAATTTTTATCTCTTGTGCCCCAAAAGGCAAGTGGGCACACATATTCCAAACTGCATTAATTTTTGCAGGGAAAAAAAGTACAAAAAATAAGGATGCATTTAATATAGGGATGAAGTGCTTGGCTGGCCCTACAAGCGAGGAAAGTATGTCTTCAAGTAATATTCCTTACACTTGCACTCATCTTTTTTTTTATAAACAAAGAAAACTAACAAGATTACATTTGAAAAGAATTAACTTCTGGAGTAGACTAAGAAGACATTAGATTTCCTTCTTTTTTCATGAGCTAAGTTAAAAAGAAAAATAAGGGAAATCCATCATTTAAAAAAAATATCCCACATAATACTTATAATCAGCAAAAGATGGTCTGAGGAAGCTAAGGTGTCTGACAGTTTATGAATCTGGATTTCCACATCTTGGCTCCCAGTATTTCTCCAGACTTTCCCATACGGTCAAAATTCATACCCTATTTTCCTGCCAACCTTGAAGTATAATGCTAGTTCAGCATGGCTTCTTACTCTTTTTTCACAAG
This sequence comes from Falco naumanni, assembly GCF_017639655.2. Classification (NCBI taxonomy): domain Eukaryota; kingdom Metazoa; phylum Chordata; class Aves; order Falconiformes; family Falconidae; genus Falco; species Falco naumanni. The sequence continues at coordinate 88,262,505 of NC_054056.1, forward strand.
TACCCTAGGGATTTACATATGTAAATCAGAAATTCATAGAAGTGACCATTTGGAAAATCTAGTCTAGCCACCTGTTTACTGGAAGCAATTGCATCAAGCTCTGAATTTGTAAGATTTTGTATAACTTTTAGAAAAATATTTAACCTCAACTTAAAGTCTTTCAATGGAGGCAATCACTGTATCAATTAATCTATTGACCAGGTTGGCATCTTATGTCAAAGTCTCTCTGAGACACACTGTCAAATGATAAACATAAGAAATGAGTATTGGTACCATGTATTGCAAAGTGATTTAGAAGACTAGCCTACAACTTTCAAGTGGTTTTGACCCAATGTGAACCGCAGGGAAAAAATTACTTCAGTAAGGTGACAGTTCTTTGCCACCCAGTAGTCATTATTGATTTCTCTTCCATCTTCCAAAGGTTTTATAGAAATGGTTTTAGAAGGGAGAAAAAAGGTTTTATCTGTATTATACCATTTTTGTAGAGATTAAATAATTTTTTCTCCCCACATTTTGTGTTGTTTTCAGAATAAGAGTTTTCACCTAATTCTTCCTTTCACTATCTGCATTTCGATGATGTTTTTCTGAAGACTGAAGTTGTTTCTGCAGTCCACATCTTAAGACTCAAAGAATCAGAGAATGGGTTGGATATCACATAGTTCCAACCCTCTGCCATGGGCAGGGACACCTTCCACTAGGCCAAGGCTTCTCAAAACTCCATCCAATCTATTCAATAAAAAGAATCAGTAAACTTCAAGCTGTGCACATGGTACATAGTGCTTTCACACCAGATGTTCACCTGCCAATCACATATGAAGGGAGCACACCATATCTTTCCTGCACTGGGTTGTTGACGAATTTTCTTGCAGGAAAATTCTGAAAAGCTTGCTTTACAGCAATAGCAAACCAATTTTAAATAATTATATCTGTGTTTCAATACCATTAACCTGTTAAAAAAATAATCTAATAGAATTGTGTGTGGGTTTTGGGGTTGTATTTTTTTTAAAAGCATTAAACATCTCTTATACCTTCCCCTGCTAGCTGCTACAAAGAACTAGTGAACTGAAGGGCTTTGGTCAGACTTCAGTCACAGATTGATTTAAGACTGTTAGACTTTAACACATTCATATTTGTCCCTTCCCCTCATTTTCCCTTCAAACTATGTTTTAAAACAGAAAACAAATAATCTGTTATTTTGTTCAGCGCACCCCTAAGTAGCAGGGATGTGGGTTTCTCTGTGAGTCAGTCAGAGGGGATGGACCCAGGTGAGTCCCGCAGGGGCACAAGCACAGCCTCCCTCCCACCAGTGTCTGGGCTTGAGCAGTGGCAACATTTCCAAATAGCAGTCCGGCAGGGAAACCGCCCAGTTGTTCACCCCTTGCAAAAGAGATTTTCTGAATGCCTTTGGTGTCTAAATGTTTACTTCAGATGCCTTAAGAGGTTATTCTTTATTATTATTTAATTGCCTTGCATGAATGTAGCCTATGCCCATTTATGACTGGACTTCCAAGACTATTCCAAGATCAAACCAAGACCATTCCAGGTAAGTGGGCAGGGTAACAGCAGCCGTCCGCATCTGCCTGTGCTTACCTGTGCATAGACATACTCACAGTGCGCACTCATGCATCTTCATCATTTCTTGTCTGTCTTTTTCTAGCTGACTTAAAGGACCTAGCTAAACATCATGGTGTGAGAGATTATTATCGAAAGCATTCAATTTAGTTTTGGTAGGATTTATAGTGATTTAATGCGTCTCATTGAGAGATGCCTTAGGAAAGTAATTGTAGGATCTCTGAAAAGGCAGTATATTTGGGAAACATAAAAAGCCCTCTTCATAGGTATATTACATAGGGTATACTTAAAGTGTTTTTCCAGATGATTAGGCTTATCAAAAGCATATAAGAAAAGAGGTTGGTTTTACTCCACATCTAAGTGAAACATTCTAGTCTTTTAAAACCACTTTTCTGTTCTGTTCATTTTCACTATTAACTGCATCCCTAAGTTTACAAATTCAGTTGTCATGGTTGTTTGTTTGTTTGTTTGTTTTTTCTTTCGCCTATGTAAATTATTTCTGGGGTTCAGAAATAAGGGAGACTGTTACAAGACAAACACACTGAGCTGGTGTATGGCTTCAGGCAATTAATCTACATTTTCCTGATACTATAAATCCCTATTTACATCAATTGAAGAAAGGTCAGCAGAGCTGCTAATGAAGTCTGCCTCGCTGCAGTCAGTATTCATTTATGACACAGCTAGGACTGTTATCTGTCTTCTGCATAACTCACTTCATCAACTTGGCTGGCAGCTAATATTTTCAATGATAAAGAGGCTGAAGGGAAAACTTTTTTTCACCAACCATTTTGGGTCTTCTAAATTAATCTTTTTGCTTCCATTTTTGTGTTGCCTTTATTTACTTGTTATTTTTCATTTTTCTATCATGCACCTTGTTTTCTGACTTTCTTCTCAGAACAGCTGTATTTTTTAATGATCCTGACATCTGAAGAAGGCAATTCTTTCCACAGTGATCATCTGCCAAAAATGAAGTATATCTTATAAGAATTAGCCCAGCAGTGTGCCTTCCAAAATTATGTGCATTACATATTCCTAATGGTGCAACAGTACCTGTCTTACTCCTGATAGAATTGTCTACACATTATTTGTATAGGAGATAGAAAGCATGGAATAAGGTTTTCTTGGATAGGTTGCTCTTTGAATGACGTTAACTTGTTTTATTTTCTCATAAATGGATACATCTCAAACATCATAATGGAAAATGATTTCTAAATAAAAAGAAGGTAATTGGGACATTGGATTTTCTCAAAAACATTAACTTGCAGCAATACCCCATTGCTCTCCTGCTTTGTGGACCACAGCTGAAGATGACTGAAAACTCTGTCTACTGCTATAAAGCGATCTCATTATGCAAGTAAGATTGGGCTAAGCTAATTTTTTCTCAATAAAAGCATTGCTGACTGATCTAATGAAAATATTGTTCTCCTTCATGTAAAAAATGCTTGTTTCTCAACCTGGATGAAGCCAAATGATAGAAAAGGTCTGCATTTCTTGATGTTCTGGTACCTATGGATGCAGATAGAAACTGAGATTTTTTTAAAAAATCTTTCATGTAAATTGGTGGTGTTATAGCAAGATGGTTAAAGAATACCAAGTGTTTTGGAAAAAGTGGTCTCATAAATTGGGCGTGTAACTTCTAACTGCATGGGTTTTGTCTCACAATATGTTAATTTCCATAACAATAATATCTATTGAGTTTTAGAACAATAAACCCCTGTATTACAGTAAAATGAAGAAATAGCACATCTCTTAAGTTTCAAAAGGTAATTTAAAAAACATTTAATATTAAGATGAGCTCATTTTTTATTCCCACCACTTCTGAAAATATTTGGAACTACTTTCTTCCTGGACTACTCCCAAAGTGAAATTTTGTGAGTTTGCTAAAAGCTCTTAAACCAATGTATAGTTTACACTCTGTATTATGCAGGTATGTTTTGTTTGAACATTCACTCTGATTTTTTTGCACGTTTTATTGACTGGGAAAGTCTTGTACAATGAATTTTTTTCATTTAATGTAGAGACAGAACAAGGAAACTCATTTTAAATTGCCTTTAATGCAGTTTCATATATTTCTGCTAGTCTATAAACTCAATCCAGCCTAACTCAGATGGCTTCTCAGATTTTGTGAATACCATAGATTTAAACTTAATTTCATGCGACAAGATCCAAAGAGAAGCAGCAACTTTTCAATGACCCCTTCCATTATCAATTACACTTGAAAGTAAAGTTTTAAGGCGGTAAAGAGAAAAAAAAAATAATTATAGGTCACAAATTAGTAGCTAACTGCACAGGACTGAATTTCAAAATGGTAGGTTTTTTGCCTTTTTTTTATTATAAAATTCTTCTAAATCAAGGACAATACCATATTTTAAAGGACTAATTTTTCAATATTAAAAATATAATAAGTATTTATATATGAAAGCTTGTGGTCTATCTAGAACGGGGTTTTCTACATTAATACAGAGTGAAACATGTTTTGAATTACCTTATATTTTTTTAAAAATACTTATGATAGCTCCACTAGTATTTCACTTTGGTTTTACAGTTGCTCTGAATCGTAACACTGACATCTATTATAAGATAACTGAATTCCTAAAAAGTCACTTTATGCATAACAATGTTACTGGCAAGATTTTACAACAGAACTAGAGTCAGTAATGACTTTTCTGTAAAAGATGAAAAACTGGAAAAAATCCAAATACGGCTTTAAGTTTCTAACTCTTTTAACAGTACCTGCTTGTGTTGATAGATTTTTTGACCATCAGACAGCAAAACCAATCAAGTAAGACCTTTCTGACGTGATTTGTCTACTTGAGTGTAAATGGATTTGTGATAGAACCTTCATTTTTTGCATAATTAGAGCTCCCTAGCCTTTTTTTCTTTCTAGCTCCCACTCAGTGTTAAAATATTTTCATATTAAGTTGAAGAATATGCTTAAAAGCCAAATGATAGCTCCTGCTACACAAACTTGAGAAGGCAAAAATAATCACTAAGGAAGGATAAAACAAGAAGGAAGTCCTATTAGGGTTAATTGAAAAGTGAGAGTCAATCAAAACTAAATAAATTCAGTAATTTTTATCCATCAGACAGTACTGAGATTAAGCTGTGTGCTCGTTAATTACTGGATAGACTTCCTGTCCTACTAAAATCAGAGTCCAGCAAACATTTAAATAAGCAATTCAGCCAATAATGAATATCTGCATGACCACATAAAACAGATTTATCAAGAAATTATTATTTTTCAATTCTCTGCTAGCAAAAACCTTATTCATAACTATGACAGGGAAGAATCAAAGTATATTATAATTTTTTTCTTACAAGGAAGTAGAACTCTATTTCAGTAAATATCTTCTACAATTTTTTTTTCAGCATCCGACCTACTTCACCTGAAAATACTTTACTTCACTTTTCTCTGAAACACATATTCTGCTTTCTTAGTTTCAAGGTCTCAAAAAAATCATTTCACACGTTGACTCATTGATAGAAATTATGTAGATATAGCTAGACATTTAATCGTCAGTGAATTTTGAATTTAGGACCATGGTCTTGAGTGTGCTTTGGAAGTGAAAGATAATCAGTGAAGACTGGGGAGCACAACAGCAAAGCAATGTCAGAAGCCTTAAATCATTGAAGAGGCTGATGGTACGATGTTCACACTGGCATGTCCCTTGGGAAGGGGAGTCTCCTTTCCTCCCTGTCAGCAACACATAGTGATTTAGTCTAAAGGTGATGGATGCATAGGCAGCTGTCACCACGTTTGAGATGAAAGGGAAAAGTATCTCAATGAGTTAAATTTATACAAAGACATCAGGTTTTCTAGTGAAGTATCAAGATCAGTCATCCTCGTTACTCATGGGGAGGATACGATCAAAAAGGAGGCCTCTCAACTTCCTCTGTGGAAAAGGCAGTGAGAAAACATCTGGCATATCTATGCAGCCGAAGCTGATTTTTGCTACACTAGTCAAGTTCAAGCCACCATCCAAGCTACAATCAGCACCCAGCAGTGAGTGTGCATAGGTTCATTGACACATTACCAGCTACTCTCAAGCTGTCAGATCCTTTCAGACCATGAATAATAGCTAGGACTCCTCCATGTGGCAGCAGGGAATCAGCATCCTAAAGCAACAAATTATATTAGTTTCGGTTTCCTAGGGATCTGCTAAGAAGCTGATCCTGGAGTCCTGAGAGTTTTTCTCACAGGGTCAAAAGCAGAAAGCTGAAGAATTTGGTTTTAGTTGCCTGATCTTTGAGGGAAAGAGCCAGGCCAGAACAAGTCTGTGTTTACCTTTCCCAGTCAGGGGAGGAGTGACAAGATTGGTTAGTGTGTTAGAAACATCGGTTCAGCAAATGTGAGGAAGTTGTTTGGTTTCCATTATGTTGACCACTATATAGAACTCCAATTTTTGTTTCCTTTTTTGCCCTGGAAAAAATGGTTGCTTGCTGCTGAGCAAAGATGGGGAAATAAATGAAAGTGGAGTAGGATGAAGTATGTGTGTGAGAAGGACTGCCATGGTGAGCATTTTCAGAGTAAAGCCCTCATAAAATGGAGCTTTAATGTTCAGTTGATGCGGAATCATTGCCAGACCCTGATGCAAGACTTTGAAGGTTACATTTTGCATTCAGAAGTTCATGATTTCTGCATTAATCCATGGTGGAAACATAATTTGGTCCTGCTCATGGATGCTGCTGATACATGTTCTAAACCTTTGGGACATTAATATTGAGGAGAGCTTTACTTTAGGCTCTCACTGGAAAGCCCTTGTTATGAGTCAGGTACTTGGCATTGACCTCATCAGCCTGTCTAGAGTCTTTTTTTTCCCTTGTTCCCTAACAATGACAGATTAAGATCGAGAAGGATGTCAAAAAGTGGCAGTACACTGGACCTCTTATAGTGGTGGCCTTTATGCCTGCTCTGAGCATGTGGAAAAGCATATATACAATTAAGGTTTTACCATGGTCCTGAAAGAACTGTGGTATTGGGGTAGCTTAAAAACTTGCCTATATAGTGTAAATTTGTGGCTTATAGAATAAATATGCAGTTTAGATATAGTTTACAGCAGAACTGCTTCTCAGGCCTCCCTGCAACAATGAATGCTAATGTTTTTTTTTCAGGTTTCTCTTGAACAGATGATTTTTGTCTTCACCAAGGTTACGTAGAGCCAGCTGTTGTACTGCCTCATGTTTGCTGCAATGGCACTGATTTTGTCTTTGTTCTTTTAGTTGCTCACATCCCAGTAAGCTGATGCCTAATGCAGTTTCCAAGTCAAAAACATCAGCGTCATTACAAAATAATCACTCATTCTGAAATACTGTATTTGCTTCTGAAATACATTTTTCTTTCCTTTTTTATCTCTCTCTTTCTTTGATGTTGGTGGCCAAAACCTTCCTTACGTCTGTAATTAATGTGACTCATTGAGAGTACTCTTCCTCTTTTTGCATCCTTGGAAGCCACATTTGGACAGACTTTAAGGCAATCTCATTTTCCAAGGATCTCCTTTAGATTTTGATATTTCCTTTGAAATGCTGTAATAGGCAAGTTTAGTTAAATAGCCTGATGGACTGGAACAATATATTATAATGAACTGTTTCTTTATGTTTCCTTGCATAAGATAGGGGAAGTATTAAAGTTCTCACTAAACTAATAGGTCATTTCTCTATGGAAAATCTCCTGGAGACCTCTTTCAAGCTCAGAAGTTTTATACTTCCATGTACACTATATAAGGCATTCAAAACAGGAGAGATCTGCTAACTGAAATTCACACAACTCTCTGAATATATGACAGTCCATGAGCAGCTCAGCTTTTCTGCAGTGAGGATTTATTATTCGTTACTTACACTTGTTAGGAGTAAGCTGATTCAGATCATACAAGGTTCAAGGACACATGGAAAACTCCTGTAAAAATGCAATACTGTGAAAAAATTGCTCTGAGCCTTTAGATAGCATAAATGTATTGAGAATGAAATTTAAACAGTGATATAATACATGAAACCTGGCAAATTAAACTGAACAGTTGCACAGAAATATTTAGTTCATCTGTTTCCACACAATAAAATTCTCTGCAGTGATTTATCTGCCAGCATGTCTGCAAAACTGTAGATCCAGTTGTAAGCCCTACTTTTGGTTTTAGCAAAAGTGTCGTATTAGCTGAAGAACAAAAGGAAATACTTTTTTTTTTTTGATCATGCATGTGACTGCCTTGGCAGCAAGGGGGCTTATGCTTCAAAAAGAAACTATGGTTTATAACAACATCTCCTTGGACTGAAGCATCAGCCTGACCTTTCAAGGGCCAGGTTCTGGCATGTTTATTTTCCCTGACTACTATCTATCCAGAGTCCAACACTGAGCACAGTGCAGATGCTGACGGCCACAACAGGGATAAAGCCATGTTTATTCAGACCAGGTATACTAAGCTGGAGTTACTAAATCCTATGTCTTAGTCGATATTCTCAAGGGCAGTCATCACTTACAGCTTCCCCTGCATTTGCTGGAGTTTATGAATGCTCAACAGCTTCTGGAAATCATCCCATGTAAATTTAATGGCCAAGACAGGCCTTTTAGAAACCTAATGTTAGGTACTCAGAGTTGAAAAATTTGACAGTGAAACCTATTTTGATCCAGGATATTATTTAAGTTTTAAAGTCTGAAGGTTTTCTCACACATAAGTCATCTTTTTTTGTTTGTTTAGTGTACACTGAAAATAATAAAAAAAAATAGCTGCTTCTATTTTCAGACACTAAATAATACTCTTTCTACTTGCACTCTTAATAAAAAAAGATACCTTTTTGATGGCTTTGGAGATAAGCCCTGTGTGCTTTAACTCTAGAAACTGAATAATCAATTGCTTCAATGGGACTGCTGCTTACATACATATTTTTTTTTTCCAGGGGAAAAAAGAGACTAGTTTAATTTTTCACTCAGAAGGATCAAAAGGGTTTCCAGTGTACTGAGCTGTATTGCCTCCTTACCTTCCTTTGTAGTAAAAACTTTAACACAATAGCAGGAAGAAGAAAAGTGAGATTTTTTTTTAATTCCAATAAAAAAACCCAAATTCAGACTTCCTATCCAAGTATATAAATGTTCTGAAAGTGCCAAAGCTAAGGGTAAATATTCTAGCTTAGTGCACATATTTTTATGCTGTTGGCTACTTTATGTATGAGGGGAAACAAGAAGGAAGGGTTTGATTATCAGAGAGGAAAGCACATTTTAATGCTGCTTCCAGAAGTTTTGACTCTGCAAGTGTTCCATACAAAGAGGTTGTATTATCAACTGCCTGATGGCTCACCAATGCTGTGGCAAAATTCCATCTGCAAAAATTGTGCTGCCTTTCCTGTGGCATATTTCTTTCAACAGAAGTGATGAAAAATCTCTCCAAAATTATCACTGCTGATGGCAGTGTCCGCTGTAGCCATTGCTCTTATCTGCATCTGTCCTGCCCAAGCCTTGCAAAGTTGGTGAGCTTAAACCATATAGAAACTGAAACTGAATGCATCACCGACAGGTCTTTTCTACAGGCGCTGCTCCAGCCCCAGCCACACTCAGCTTTAATTGTACTTTGCAGTAGAAGAAAAAAAAGTTTGATTTGTCATCTTCTCCATTGATTTGCTAAATGACCAAAAATATGAAGACAACTCAGTTACAAACTCTTTCCCACTTGCCTGTATTAATGAAAAAGTATTCTGACTAGTGAGCAATACAGTTCTGATGTTGCTGATCTGATTTTTAGCTGTCCTCTAACTTTGTGCTGGGGGTGGGCATCCGCCTGCCCCCATCAAATAAATCAAAATAAAGTTTGAGGTTGATTTCCCTAAGATCTGGCTGTTTGTGAACATGCTGAGATGTCAGGGATTCCTGTCTGTTGTAAAATAAGGCTGAGGTGAAGCATTTATCTAAAGGGCAGGGCAGGTCTGATCGTTGCAATTCACAGCTGTAACAGGCAACTCCAGACGTAAAGCACAGAAAAAACATGAGTCAGTAACACCAAAGGTCTATAAAACAACCAGCAATTTTCAGAAGAAGAGTTAGTAGAGAACTCTAGCCTGGCTGACCTCCAATACCCAGCTGAGTTGGGAATGGGCTAGTTGGGATCTGGGGGAGGTGTGGAAGGAGCCCCCTCCTGACTTTAAGGTAAGAATACTCAAACAGGCACATTAGAGACATAGTATCTATATTGTGGGAATGCAGCTTCTTAAAGCATTACTTTTAAGCTTTTTCAAATCCTCCCTCAAAATGTTTAATTCATCATTATGAAGCTAACTTCATGAAGTTGTCTTCCACTAGAAGTACAAACAAAACTGTTCATTATTGTACTTTCATTAAATAGAGTTATTTTGGAAATCATACTCCTGAGATCTAAAATGTACAGATGCCACTTATGTGACAAAGTAGATAAATGTTTTTTCTAGTGCACACCTCCATACGCTTAAGTTTCCCAATTGTAAGGAGGAATGACAATGCCTTTTGTTTGTTAATTTTGCATTCACTAGATGTTTGGGGAAGACACAATCCTTGCAAAAGCTATGTTGTCCGAAAGATGAGTTTACTAAGAAAAAATTCCCAGACCCTCATCCAGATCAGCAAAGACTTTGTTTCATCAGTAGTCATGGTGATTCTTTTTCTGATGTTCATTTTAAAACCTGCACTTTCTTGTTTATTTTTTTGCAACTACTTCTATCAGTTTTCTTTTTCATCTACTTTCAAATATTTAGTACTATCTAAGATTATTTATTACCAGTGAAAGATAGAAGCAAAAATTACATTTTTTTTTCTTTCTTCTCACTTTCTTTCAGAGAAAAGATGACTTAAAAACTAAGCATCATTTAAACCTCTTTGGTTTTGTCTGAACTGCTGAACTGGTGAGCTCTGCAAGTCCAGCCTACAGGCCTGGTCCCTTGGGTGCCAGGTTATTGGAAGCTTTATTGCTCCTTCCTTCCTGTGTTGGTGGTTGAGTTTTCTCCAGTAAAACCAAAGGCACACTGGAGAATGATTTGTACTCAGATCTCATCCTGATGGGCAGTCAGGACACAGCCAAAATAGGTACCCACACCAACACAGCTGGGAAGCTCAGCTGAATCACACTTGATTTAGGCATACATAGTGAAGACAGGAAGTATGTTTAATACATGTCCTTATGAAACACGTGATTTTCTGGTCCCTGAAAGATCTTGGAGTGGTTATTTATGAATATCTATGATTAATACATCCTCATAAGTACAGAGGTACTCTCCTGAGGCTGATCAGTATGTCAGAGTTACTCTCAATTGGTTGAAGGTTTAGGTACCTCTTCCAGGGAACAAAATTAGAATATTGCAACCCCACAGCTTTAAAGCCAATACTGAGAAACAGGACCCATAATTGGCTTCCCATCAGTCTACCACCATTCCTTCACTACCTCTGCTCTCCCTCTCTGTACATAAAGATTACAATGTTAAAAAAAAAAAAAAATCAAAAGTTTTTCAGACTGCTTATTTCTGTCTTTCTTTTTGCAAGCAATTAAACGCTTTTTCTGAGGGCAAGTGAGATCAAGCCACGGAAGTTTTTAGCTAAATACAGGGTGTGCAGAGAAAAATGCTAGTCTCTAACTTGTATATTTTTATATCTCTTGCAAACGTGACATTTGGAAGTGGTACTGAGAGAAACCACATACTAAATGCATTATCTTGAAACATAATTCCGTTTTACTGTAAACAGCTCCATGTGCTGACACTGAGAGAAAACTAAATGAGGTGAACCCTAAAGATATCTCTCAATCTGCCTCAAAGCATGTACATAAAGAGCCTAAAAATAATGTATGACAAACAATGAACAAATCATGGAATATGATAAGATACCATGATCATAATATCTATGTAATTTGCATGATATAGATTAGACATTACTTTCTAAATAGAGTACCAAAAGGCCTAGACTGCTGAATAATTCATTCTTTCCTGATTCACTGTTGCATGATCCGGTACAGCCTTGTGGTCACCTTCACTTGCTATAGCTGGTACTAAAAAAACCCAAAACTTGCCAGGTTAGTCTATCAGATGTCAAGGGACTTTATTAACTGAAGTATTAATGTCTTTTTACCTTGTCACCATACACTTTGACAACAGAAAACTTTTAGGAGAAAGTAAAGCTTAAATTTCAGCAGCCTGAATGGCATGTTCATTCATTTTCCTTAAAGCACAGTTTATCTGTGAGGCATTTCTCTTTTCAATTTTAGTCATAGATTGCAAAGGGAATTATTTTTTTTTTCTGTCTCACCTCTGCTTAGGCTGGGGGTTTTGTTGTCTTATGCTTATTGGTATTAGGAAAGCCTTGCTATATCTAGTGGGGAGGCTGATGATTCGTAATATTTGTTTGAAAAGCATATTAGAGACAGATGGTAAAAAATACCACAAGATTTCCTGAACGGGAGAAAAGGATGAACATTACTTTGGTGCTTCCCTGTGGACATGCTGATATTTAGAGAGCTTTCTGTGTAATAAATGTAGGAGATAGGAAAATCCCTTAGTAGAACAGGAAAGCCTTTAGAATTGAAAAAGAAACCTCACTTTAATTGATCGTTCTGTGGCTGGTCACATCAGGGAAGATATTTCTGCCTCTCTGTCTTCCACTCACACCCCTTGTTTCTTCCAACAAAAGAATAACTGAATTAAGAGAAAGGATTTTGGGAGAATATGGAAGGGCAGAGGCCCTTCTGGGTATCTTGTCAGAAACCAGATAAGCAGAAATCCTGCAGGAATCCTGGGTTCCTACAATGGATCAAAACTGTTGTCTTGATGTTAAACTCTGGTTTAGCCTTCCATTAAGATGATTGAATATATGGTTGCTACTGAGAAGGCGACATCTTACTTGACGAAAGTAAGGCAGTGATATCTGAGCTGCCATAGTCATTCCCTATAAATAGCATAATTGACTACTGGTTCTCAGATGACTCCAAATGGTATTTTAAAATCAAAGTTGACTTCTAATGATGAGTTGTGGTTACCAGATATATGTGGTATAGCCTATCCTTTTATCTCTTCCTGTCTCTTCAATGCAATTTTTCCTGTGATACATTTTTTTTTCCCGGTGTGTCTTTTTTTTTACCCATTCATTTGCTGGTGAGATCTCTCATTACCGTCCAATGCTTGTTGGTATTTTGGTTAGGTTGTTATAATATAGATATGAAATTCACTGATGACATACAACTGTCCTGTTTAAATACAAGTAAAAAAAAAATAAAAAGGTGCATTGCATAGTTTACATATTTTTAAAAGAGCAAAAGAAAGAACTAGACATTAATATTACTGCTGATAAAATTGTATGTAGACTGCCAGTGAAAAACATTGCTGTGACAGCACTGAGTGTTTAGCTAAAAGCCCCCAAATTGTTTTGTTAATGCTATTGCTATCCACAAGGGATCTCATATGCCAGACAATAATAGTTTCCCCTGTTGCTTTTCTTAATTATGGCTTCTCATATGAATATACACCCTAATCAGAAAAGCTTTTAGATAGATTAGATTGGATACTGATTACAACCAGAGAGACTGCAAGATCTTCCATAAAAGTTCCTCCTATTTATACTTCCAGTACTGTAGGTGGGCACAGGCCTGCTGTGTCTGTGGAGCTCTGGGTCACCAGGGATCCAGCCTCTGCTGCATCAGCAGCTTTCAATTTAAAAAAGTACTGGCAGAGAAAGAAATAAGCTCCACATGGATTAACCACGTGTTTACCCAGCTTCTTAAGTGCATTTTGCCACCTGTATTGATTTCCATGCCATAGCTCACTATGCCAAATTTTTTTAGATTGAAATCCAACTCATATATTCCATAAGTCTTGAGATGGATTTTCTTTACATCTAAAGACAGAATTATTTCATGTTCTTTTACTTTTCTTTCTGTGCAATTATCCTTGCTTCAGGAAGAATCGTGTAACAACTTCAGTATAGAGTAGATAACCCTAAATTACTTGGAATGTTGATGACCATCTGTAGGGAAGATGTATGAACTCCAAGAAGTTTTAAATACTATTAAAAAAACCTGACACGGTGTTCATGCTTGCTATGAGGAAAGATATACCCTTCATGCAATAATGCTTAATCCCTTAGAGTCACTTAAAATTTGGAAGTCCATGTGTTTAATATAATTTATATACAAGTCTCAAACCCCTGTTTTGTAAAGAGATACCAAACAACATGCGCCGGCTGCAGAAATAATTTCTTTTATACAAAAGCTTTTGTCATGTTAAAGAAACACTGATTCTGGAATCAAGTCAAAAAATAAATAAATAAATAGCAATGAAGTTTCGCAAGAAAAACTGCAAAAGCTATCTTTCAATGCCAGGTGGTCAAATGAAAATATCCTCTCAGCCCAGCTCGTTTCTACTACATGTGCTCAGAGATGGTCTAAACTGTCCAAAGAAGAAACAGTTCTGTATTAAGATAAGTGTGTGTGTGTGTGGAATCATTCTTCATGGGTAAGATAGGCAGCAGAAAGGAGTCTTTGAGTTTTTGGGAATGAGATAGTTCTGAAAGATTACTAAGAAGAAGGAATGGACAAGCAATTGCAAGATTCTTCCTGTCTTCTGAATACCAGAAAGCAGGAAGAAGATGGTTCTGGAAATCAACTGCTGAATAAAAAGAAAATGAAGCTTTTTGTATTTTGGAGCAATGGACCGCTTTCGATGAGAAGAAGCAGCTGTGAAATCTGGAAGGTCTCCATCTCAGTCAAAAGAGTATCAGTGTCACTAGCCAAACTTATCAAGAGTGTGCTAAATTATCAGCAAGGAGAGAGTGGAAAGGAGGCAAAAACCTGCAATTCCTTAGCATAAAATCAAGATATTGAGAAGAAAATTAATCAAAGCACTGTAGGAAGTAAAATGAAGTCTTTAAAAAAAAATTTACTGTCTATACTAGCGTAAAGAACCTTGGCAACAACAAATAATATTGTGTTATTAGTCAACTATTAAGTATTTTTTATTAACATTATATCACTGACATTTTCTTGAAAGAGTAGAGACATTAAATCAGTTGTTCCAAAGTATTTAAAGAGGATGGTGGTATATTGTGTTAAAAATGGTACCGTCTGGCTATGCCTATAGTAGTGAGGAACTTTTCTGCCCACTGGGGCTTCATTGTCCATACTGCTAAAAGCTTAGAACAATTCCTGACATGGTTTTGGCCTGCATCAGCCAGCACTTTTCCAAACAATTCCCTGGCACATTATGGATGTTAATGTTGGACAGGGACCACTCCAAATAGTCAGTTTGTATATGATCACTCTGTTTAGAGGGTAAGAGAAATTAATAATAAGAACATGGGCAGCCACCAGGGACAGGATGGGGGGGCAGGGAGCAAAAAGACTTGATTTGGTGTTTTTTTTAATCTGAGTAGTATGTGATAAAGCTCTCATTCTCTTATTATTGAAATGCCAACATTCTAAATTACGTTCATATCTTGTGTTTTATCTGAGAATGTCTTTATTCAAATCATATTGATAAACAAGGAAAAATTATCACAGAACTTGTGTTTATTTAGTTGCAAAAGTTTTTGTAACAATAGAACATTTGTACAACTAGAAGGATACACATTGGCACAGGCATTGCATCTGTACACACACACATGTGGCTTTTTTTGTTTCTTTTTTTTTAAATTAGGGGGAAGGATAGCTTTAAAAACTTGTAAATAGTTATATGATAAGTCAGCTGGGAAACAATGAATTGAAAATACGTGAATGATAATTTGGAGAGTTTAATGGATGTTTCACTACAAGTGCCAAAACCATAATCGCATGGTTAAGAAATAAGATTGCAATGATGAATGAAAAAAAACCCAAGTTGACAGGTTTTTTTTTAATTTCTAAAGGGAAATGACAAAAATAAAGGAAGCTGATGTGAGTGATTATAAACCAAAAAAGAATATAAACTGTAGAAAACTGAGAAGGGAAGCAAAAGAACAGAAGGCTTATGTCCATCGAAGTTAAGGACAACATGAAAGGTTTTTTAACAGTAAAAGAAGAAAAGAAGACACTAACTACTGCTAGTTCATTACTCAGTAGAAAAAGCATAGAATATAAAGTATTGAAGCAGAGGAATCAGCAAGTTGAGTGAATATATAACAAATATATCATTAGGGTAAAAAAGGCCAGATAAAAGTGGTTTTTGGCAAATGGTAATCATGCTCTTTCTACTTCAATAAAACGTTCTAAAAGCACCCGCAAGAATTGAATACCTTTAAAATTACTGGGAACTGATAGTCTGCATCAAAGAGTTTCAGAAGAGCTATCAGACATTGTCTTGGGGTACAGAGGACATTCAAGATGGTTGGGATTCTACAGTACAGGGAACAAAGGTAAAATAAAGTGTGCAAAGCAGCTAGAGACGATCACCTGAGTAATGATCAGTTTGTGAAGATGACTATGCTCTGACTGACTCAGACCACAAATCAGTTCTTGCCCTAGGATATAAAGCCCCTTCTGAAACAAAAATAAAGGCCAGATCTGAGGGCTGTATCCGTTGACTTTGGTCATCAAAAGGGACTGAGGGGCTGCAGCACTAAACATTTTTAATAAATATCTTGTCATAGTGTCTTAAACTGTGGCAAAGTAGAAAAATGAAACTGTTGCTGTTACAACACGTAGGTATTGGGCAGCATAGCACCATGCAGACCACAGATCACTAATAAAAATTGATTGGACCATTTAATAAGTTCAGGAAAAGAAGTATGTAAAAAGACTGTGTACAAACCATTGATTTTGGAACAAGGGAAACCACATTTGGAGAACATAGATGCTGAGGAGACACTGACTCCTTTTCTTTATTTTCAGGTTAGGGGTTAGAAGCAAGGTTCAGAGTGACCTGAGTGGTAGGTTGACAGTCTTATTATTAATAGTAATAAGGAAAACTACATATTTAGGATCTGTGTAGGTAGTAATATGAGGTAGTACTAATGAGCTTATATGAACACTGTTTGGCACTGGTGTGATTGTTCTTTGAATGCTGTGTTCAGTTCTGATGTCCACATTTCAAGAAGGATATTCAGACTTACCATACTGAGAGTCCAATCAAATCCTTAAATTAGTGAAATAAAAGCCTTCTAGTAAGAAAACTGAGGAGCTCCACTTGAGTAATTAGTAGGTAAAAATGGTGATAATTCAGTAATAATCTAAAGGTACCAGCAATTGAGTCCAAAATTTGATAATATGGTGCCACAGACCATAAACCAAAGATTTAATGACTGGAAGTGGAAGCTACACTAATTCATTCGAGAGATATGCCTTTTACAACACCAAGTTTAGATAACAAGTGACACCTCACTAAGTCAGTGGCAGGTTTTCCACATCTGGAAACTTTAAAATGGAGTTAGGGTGGGGATTTTCTTTCTGTAATAATTTCTTCTATTTTACCACTGGTTCAAACAGCTTATCTTTTTCAGGGAGTCAAATTAGGATGTCACAGAGAGGGGAGCTGTAACCTCCTGCACAGGAGCTCTCAGTGGATTGCTGGGATTTAGAAAGGCGTATGAAGAAAAAACATCTGTTGCATCTTTGACCTTTGTCTTACTTTTATTCTCCAAGCATTTGCCATTGACCATTGTCAGAAACAGGACACTGAGCTAAGATCAATGGTTGGTCCAACCCAATATAGTTTTTCTTATGTTCTTGCCATAGGGGTCCTTTCTGCCTTGAATTCCATTGAATGTCAATAGAGATTAAATGCATTCCATTACACATAATTGTTGTCTTTTGTGGGCTTGAGTAGAAAAAAATTGTGCCAGCTACTCAGGAAATTGCATAGCTCTTTTAATAGCTGGGTCTGTAATTATATACTGATGCCAGGTTACCACAGGAACAACTAATGGAAGCAACTATGTAACACCATGCAGACTACACAGCTATATTTCAACTGAAGTGTATTAGTCTGGTTAATTATTTGGGGTTTTGTTGAGCTGAGTAAAATATAGCACCTGTATGTTTCAATTAATGCAGATTTCATCAAGGCTTTAATCATTTACTCCTTTCTAGGATTCTCACACCTGATCTTAAGAATGTGAGGTATTGTAGTCTTATGTGCAATCTATTATATATGAGTGTTATAAAGCTTGATAAATATGAAGCTGCCTCTTATGAAAATGGCATTTTTCCAGTGGCAGAGATTACTTCAGAAGGCATTCTGAGCTTTTCAGTAAATTGGTTGCAAATCATTTTGATGTTTAGAGTGCTGGGTGTATGGATAGTGACAGATTCTGACAAGGCAGAAAGTGGTGTGGCATTATCAGTAGCCAGGAAATGGTCTCGAAAAGGAATGCTATGGTACTTTAATGTAAAAAATGCTGTGGAGTCTTTCATAATCTGTTCGCAGGCAGCTTATAAACAGAAAGAGGTGAAATCAGCTGAAAAAAGCTATTCAGTAATAAGTATACACACATGTCTTTTGCTTCAAAGTACATTCAGGCATTCTGTCTGACAAGCAACACACGTATTTTGAAAAAAAAAAAAAAAAAAAAAAAAGAAAAAAAACCAACAAAAACCAACAGAGAAGCAGTGTTTCTGAAGTAACTCTAGAAAACTGAAGAAAAGTGGTTAAAATGAGCAGGGGTTTGAGTTAGGATGGATTCCCAGGAGGGGATCCATATTATATTGGGCCACCTGGTTGTCTTGTCTCAACACCCATGCACCCATTGAAGAGCCTCACAATTTTGAGCTAATCCCCTGGACTGGTAGATGGAACACCTGCCTGACTTACATCCCATGTGCACGCAGCAGTAATCTTCCATATTTCTGGCCAATCTCTACTTGTGAAGTGAAATTTACCCTGGGCACCATGTCTTTTTAAACACAATACCAACACAGTAATACACCTGTTATCCCCATGTTCTGAAGAGAGATGCCTACTATGTAACACCATTCTGGTAAACATTCCTGACACCAGTCAGGAAAAAAATTCTAACCCTCCCATCTAGCATCTGGAGAAACAAACATTTTCCGAGTGTGAAGAAAAAATCTAGTCTATGAAAGTTCCAAATGTATACATTTTATAGGCTGACATAAATGGCCAATCCATTAATTTTATAAAAACGACTGATGAAAAACACTTCATAGACTCTAAATAGTAGTATTTCACAGTGTTCACTTTCTAGAAGAGTAAAGATGGGAACTACTGGCAAGCTGTAAACACAGTTAAAAATGGGCAAACTATTCATTAAACTCATAAAAGAGCAAGACGCAGCCCACAATACACATGTATGCTGCATAGCACTGTCAAAAAAAACCAACAATAAAACACCCAAAATAATGGATTTATGAAATGCTTGCATTTTCCAAGGAAGAAGTAACTGCTTGACTAATCAACTATATTTTTAGCAATTATATAGAGAACAGCAAAAAACCCATAAGAGATTACAAAAACTCTCAGAAATAGTAAGCTGGTCTTTAGCTCTGACAGAAGTTTAGTGTGTAGATGAAGCCCCTGGGTGAGAAAGTGTGATTACTGTATCGAGTTCCTGTTAGTGCCTGTGCCCTCTGAGCTGCCCTGTGTCTGCAACTGACCCATGTACTGTCAGGATCATGCCTGTGCCAGCAACCATCTCCTTGGCACTTGTCCGTAAAACATACATTTGCACCCATCACAGGAGCTTCTTCCTCATGAATGGATCAGCTGGTACCAGCGTTGTTAGTACCCACCCTTGCTTACTGAGGAAGAAACCAAACATCAACAAGCATTTTAGGTAGCAAAGACTAATAAGGATGCCTGCTCACTGATTCATATAAAACTGCTGTTCCTGGGGGAACAAAGTATATAGTACCTGTCAGGTATTTTCCCTCACCAGATGAAATTAAGGATGATTTTTTTTTTATATGTATGTGTGCATATATATGTTTTCTTATGGTAAATATTAGCAAAAAAAGTTGAAATAAAAATTAGAAAAATAATAAAAAATTAAAATTCATCAATAAGCTATATCTATGAAGTCTGGTACTAGCCATTATATAGGGTTCTTCCACTGGTCACCTGCCTCAGTTATGAAAGTTGAGGGCTTACCTCCAGCATAACTGTGCCCTCTGACTCTTCTTGTAATAAGTAATTTTTTGGTACTGCCCTCTAATTACACCCCAATTTCATTCAATAACTATTGTTGAAATTCCCTCTTCAACCCACTCTTCTACCCTTTACCACCATCTTTCTAGCACTCATATTATACTTTCCATTTCGTATCTCAACAAAATACAAATAAAGCATACTAGGTATTTATGGAAAAAAATCCTTGATGATATGCAGATTTCTTATCCCTGTGTTATCTCTTTCCTTCACAAGCTTATCTGTTTGACATACCTCATAATGCAAATGCACTTGAGGAGTTTCTTCAGCTTTTTGCTGTAGCTTTCATATTTCCTCAGTAAACTTCAATTAGCTTATTTATTTAGCATAGTTCTGTTTGTGCTTACTGGAACTAACACTTAAGTTTATTACATGCTTCATAAATTACATATCATAAGAATTGTACCAATATTTTATTGACTCCTGTATCCTTCAATTGCTTCTGTCTTTTCAAGGCAAAACAAGACATTAACACAACAGGAAAGAAATATAGGAAAGGTGAGTTATTCTGCTTAACAGCAGTCTTCTTAACACTGTAACTTTTAGAAAGCCCCTTCAAAATTTTGATGGCCCCAAACTCATAAGAATCTGTTTTTATAATTGTGGTTGTCTTCAAATATGTGAACAACTTCTTAATTCATGTTTAGGGGGAGAGGGAATGGAATTTGAAAATGAAATAAATCCACAGAGCTAATTACATACTGATAGTCTACTGACTATACTTTTTGATAGGCGTAGTAAGGGTACTATTTCTGTAGGCATGGACTTATGGTGGAATCAAATAGACTATTTCAGTTGGAACAGATCTACAACAATCATCTGGTCCAACTGTAGACACATTCTCGCAGCACATAACAGAATACTTAAGTGATACGGAACGTCCTTTCCACCAAGACTGTAGCTGTGCCCTATGTCTTCCCCAGGAGTGAAGCTGGCTGCAGAGGTTCCTGCCCATACCCTCCTTCCCGTAGAAGAGGCTGTACATTTCCACCTCTGCATTTCATTTTACTGCCTGCAGGATGGGCTGTAAAACAGATCAGTGAAATATTCTGAGTTAAATCAAGGATTTTTGGAGGTGGCTTTCCAAGTCAGATTCCTTGTTTGGCTTACAGTGCAACCCAACAGAATTGCATCAGTGCAGCTGAGAGTGAATTACAGCAATGGGGCTGGAAACAAGCAGCAGGGAAAGAGGAAGGAGCTGTTGTAGCATAACTTTTATTTCTGACAGAAATATATCATGGAATGGCTTCCTTGCCCCAGGCATTTCAGGTCACAAACAGCCCAGCAGCCCAGACAGTGTGTGCTACACCAATGCTCAACACTTGAATTCTTGGTTCTCAGCAATGCAGTACTATTTCCTTCCTATACACACTAATTTAGCCATCATAGGCACATTAAAAGGTAAAGGAAGTGGGGTTTTTTTCAGTGCTTATGCTGTTATTTTTCAAATATGTAGTAGTATTAATTGAAATGCATTGAAATGCTGGTTTAACTTGTTGAGAAAATGAAGCTTTGTTCTATCTTTTGAAAAGCAACACTGAAGCTTTCATTCATCTGCTTTTCATCCAGTGTTCTTTTCTGGCCCCCTTTCTGCTTCCTGCCACACAATGCAATATTATTATGAAAGCATTTAAAGTAATGACAACTATATTAAGAACACATCACTTCGGAAAAAAATTAACCATTTTTCTGTGTGTAGGCAAAAAAAAAGAACAGAAATCAGCTTGAATTATGAAGGCCACACACAGACACCAGGCAAGTGTCACATGATCTCTGAAAATTATCTAATTGAGCCACAGCTGGAGACAGTCACACATAGCTGTAACACTCAGAGTGCCTATGACGCTGTTTCTTGCTCTCCACTCCCACACAGTTTTTCAGCTAAATTGCTAAAACAGGGATCTTACAGTATGTTGAACACTATGGCAAAAGATATGTACTTAGATACCAGCGCTGATATGCTAGCCCATCAAGGTATCCTCTGTACACTCCACAGAGGAACAGAGATATGCTTCTTCAGAAGCAGACTTGGCTAAATTAGGATCTTAATGTGTATGATTTAAATCTCTTTTTGGCAAAGACCTTTTTTCCTTTCCGTCAAAGACTCAAGGGAAACCGAACAACTAATGTAGAAACAGTCATTACCTTACTAAAGATAGACCTTGTTCCAGGAGCACACATAGGCATGCAGCTAATTTTAAGTACACGGGTAGCCACCAAAACATTTTAAATGCATTAAAGCATGTCTGACCATCTTGTTAGGTTGTGGCCAGTGAACCAATCTCAAGCACTAAGAAACTTGCAAGTTATTTGCTCTGGGCACCCAACCGACTTCAGGGAACAGCAGTAACACAGGCTTCTGCTTCTCTGTGTTCAGCTTGAAAACATGGTTGTGATGTCTGATCTCAGGCCAACAGAAGTTGATGGGAAGTTTATACTTTGAAGTAGACTTCTTATGGAGCAGCTCTTATATTTCTTGTCCAGCTATGGGCCAATAAAATGGCCAAGGAATGTAGGACAGCTCTCAAAAGCATTATAAAGAAAATAAAAATATATATATAAACGAGAACTACAGAGTGAAAAAAAATCTGAGTGTTTGGGAAAATGGCTTTCAAGTTAAAATATTGTGCCACATATCTGACTTGGTGAAGTTTATAACTATTTACTACTGTATTAAAAATAGTGAGGATGTAGATTAACCACAACCGGTGTTGAATTGGTGCTAGGAACAATCTGATCAGATATTTAATATCATTGACCAAAAAGGATATGAACTACTATCCCTGTGTAATAGAATTATGTATCTCCACCATGAAATGGATGATTTTGAATTTTTGAGAGGTAAGTCATGAGAAAAAATTTAAAAATGCTTTTTTGACAAGGAAAAAATGTCAGAAATTTCCTGTTATTAATATTTCAAATCCTTATACTATTTGTTACATGTACTAGCACACACAACTATAACTCAAGGCATAAAACACTTTCTTGCATAATGCAATATAATGAGTCTTTAAAGTAAGAATCAATCTGTTTGAATAGGAGGTACCAGATGTGTATTCACTAAGATGAAAGAAAGACTTTTCTCTCATCAGTGCATAGAAGATTTATGTTTGTAATTTCTTCTAGAGGATGGAGAAGAAATATTCATGAACAGAAGGCACACTGCAGTATGATCTAATGGATCAATTTAATGCTGAAAACCAAGAATTCCTGTGCTCATCTAGGCACTGCTGTAAGGTTTTGGACTTTTTTTCCCCAGTTCTGTCCCTCAGTCTCCTCAATTATAAATCCTGTGCACTCCAGAGCTTTTACGAGGAGGACTAATTAAATGTCAATATATAAGATGTATAAGTTTAGGAGCTAAGGAATAATATTTTTTCTTTATAATAATCTGGGATTCAGATTGCCAAAGAAGGACTGTCGAATATACATGGAGTGTGCTAAGTGAATACAGGGATCTTAATGTACCTGTAATAATTAATATTTAGGGCGATTATTCACATACTTCATATTCATTGTAAAGTGTATATGTGAATTTATAACAAAAATAATAAAATATTAATGAATAATATGAAAAATAAAATAAACACTTCAGAAACTGCTCCTTTCCTTGTGCATTCATCCATTGGATGCAAGGTAACGATATAGCAAACAATTTGTCTTTATTTCCTATCTATGTTTTAGTGACTTTCTACGAAATATGAGAGATTAGGTCATATACCTTGTGTGAGAAGCAGGGCTGAATCTCTTCTTTCAGGTAGAGTTAAATCTAACCAAAAAGCTTTGTAACCCCTAGGACTCCAAGGTACAATAGGTTGAGGCTCCTTCCCTTTAGAAGCTTTTCCTCTTCACGTGGAATAAGTAAGTCAGCTTCCACTGGGAGGTTTGCACTTGATTTCAGTGAGGTCAGGAATTCAACCCAGTGTCTAGGCCATTACTGAAAATAATACTTTAGAGGGAAAGTCACTTATGTGGTTTCAATATATATATATGGATGTGTAGTGTTTTGCAAAAAAATCCTTTCACCCATCTTTCAGCAACAAAATGAGATACAAGCAGAATCTGAACTGTATTATCTCTTGCACTTAAACTGAAGGAAAACCTGACTTCTTACAAACACATCTTCAGAATCCAGAAGGTATGTCACAATGCCAGATCAATATCCTTGATTTAAATCTTTTGACAAGTAATTGACCCTCCCCCTCTCAACTCTCTACTTTGACTTCCCCCCACCTCTCCTGCCACATTTTAGAATTTGAAATTGAAAGCATAAATTATATGTTGTAGCTTGGAGCTAAAAAATGATTCTGTCTCTGTATGTTCTTTTAGAACCAGAGCCAGCCAAAACTAATTCAGCACAGTCTCGCTGAAGTGCTTGGAGCAGTCTGTCTAAACAGCACAGGCCTTCTTAATTTACCAAACGCTCACACTGCCTCCAATTAGGATGAAAGTGACTGTGCCATTGAAGAAAAAAGTAACTTGACTCTTTCAAGCAGCAGTTGAGAAAGTATGGAAACTTGAACAGATCAGGCTTTCAGCCTCAGGTCAGCTCCATACCTTTGACCTTCTTGAAGGCCTAACAAAATGCTAGTGGGAACAGGAAATCTTTCCTGTTTGTATAGCTGCTGGATATCACACGCTGCATCTGCCCTTATGGAGACTGAGCTTTTATTCCATATCAAAGTCACAAGCCAGATCATTTCACTGGACTGACTCGTTGCAGTCTATTTGGGGTCCTCTCCCTGAGCAAGCCACAGGACATCTGAACTCTCCCATGCACTGCTTGAGCTATCATTGGCTCTTCAAAAATGGACAGTGGCAGAGATTTCATAGGAATGTGTAGGAAAACTTCTTGCATGCAGGCATAAAAAGCTGTGTATCACAGAGATCTTTAGTAGGAGGAGACACTCTGGATTGGTGTTAACAGTTAGGGTTTTACTCACATGTATGATTCCCTTTTCATACTTCTAACAAAAATCTATGCAAGCAGAATTTCAATTTCAGATCTAGGGTGCTGGAACATGGTACTAATGCACAGACAGGAGGTGCTGGAATAATGATTGCTTGTGCTTGTTGGTTATAGCTACAGCCTTAATAGCGCATTGGATGAGTCAACAAAGTCAGAGTACTCAAATATAGAATTAGAGCCTGTACCATAAGTTGAATGTGAAAACAGGAAAAAGTAAGGTTACATTTTCTAACTTTGGTGTACTTGCCTTTGCAACTTTAATAATATTCTTTTGTTTGGAATACGAAAATAACTATGGCATATTATTTTCTGCAAGCTATGTAAACAACTTTGTCATGAGCAGCCACTTTATATTTGTAATCTGCCTGATTAATGGTTTCTTGGGCCACCAGTATATGAAAATCAAAGTAAAAATATTTTGTTCTTAAATTATCCCTGTTCTGCAGAAAAAAACCCAAAACAAAACATTTGAGGTGGCTCACTTAAGTTATTAAGTGTGCAAATCAAAAAGTATTTAGAAAGAAATATGATATTTTTTTTGCATCATCAGAAGGATTTAACTTAAGTGTGAGATAAAAGCTTCTTTGGTATTTATTTAATACGATTTGATTTCCCTGCTGCTAAATTTAATTTTATATAATTGGAGAAGAGTAAGTAGATCTCAGAGATTCAAACCTGCAAAATAATACTAAAAAACTCATGAAATTTGTATGGATAATCACATTAATCTTGAATAATACAGTTTTTAAGAGTGCTGGTGGACCGAGGTAAGTGTTGAGAATACTACAGCCCCTATTGTGTTACCAGTTTTTTTCACAGGCTTGTTTATTTTTTGCATTCAATTTTCTTTCAAATACTTAAACAGTTGAAGCAAATGTCATCTATCAGGGAAACTGCAAAAATAGATATTTTATGGTGATAATAATGCATAAAAATAATGAGGAGTAATTACTTTGTATTTCATCCACATACTCAAGAGGAATTCCATCAACAGACTTCTCTGTGCTTTATCAGATGTGTCTGCTTCCTCTCTCATATGTTCCCATGGAAGTAGGCTGGAATGAAAATGGAGAAAAGAAAGGAGGCAATCTAAATCTTTACAAGAGAGTCAATTTAAAATATGGAAAGTTCACAAATCAATAGTATTAAAACAGTTATTGAATTTAAATATTAATAAGATGGGAGGAATTGATGGACTGGAACCAGAGCTACTTAAAGTGGAGCACATTACATAGCTAAACCATTAGCCTGAAATAGGAAATCTAATTTTCTTACAACTAATGTACCTACAAATTGGAAATACACTGTTGTGACTGTGATTCGTAAAAGTGGAGACTAACATCTTTCTTCCATTACACTTAACTCAGTGAGTGCCATGTACAATTTATCTCTTCTTTTTGACACTGTGGTAAATTCAACAGTAGGCACAAAAGAACCTCCAAATAATCTACTGTCTGTGAATTGCATATCTTAAATACATACACAAAATTTAAATGAGGAGCCTGCCCCTGTACTGCTGAAATCAGGTTGGCTATAAATTACACAGTGAAATTCCTTTGACTTTCCTGTCACATCACTAGCCAAGTTACTATCCCAGAAAATATTCTGTCTTGTCATTCCCTTCAGTGGAATTGTAAAGGCTTCATGTCATTGCACTATGCCAATAAAGAACATTATTTAATTACAATTTGTGTGGGGCAAGACTTAAATTTTTACAATGACAATGAAGCAGATAAGAAGGTGTACATCAGAGAAATTTCACAAAGGTACTGTGAATGTGTATTTTCTATTGTTTAGTTCCATGACTTTGGATTCCTTAGGAAGTATTTTGGTGGGATTTTTGTTGGTTGGTTGGTTGTTTTCACAAACAACAAACTACAGAATACTCTTTCACCTTCTTTCAGGGCAGTATCATGCACTAAGCTTATCTTTCAGCACACAAACAAAAGTTAGTTTTGTATATCATGAAATTAGCCTATGTCTATTAGAAGATCATTTTAGAAAAGACCTGTTCTAAAGAGTGCATTATGAGTGTGTACTGGTGTATGATATATAGGTCTCAGGTATATGTGAGTAGTTTTAGTGTTTATTTGACCATTAAAACATATTGTTGCACATGCAGTAAGATTTTCCCTGCGAGCTGCTGTACAGGATTTATTCTGCCTGATCTTGCAGTAATTCTTTATGTTTATGAGGATGCATGCAGTGCCACAGTTACGTAAGCGTTTGAATGTCTGGCCTGAGAAAGTCCTTCACAACCTTAATTCACATCTGGACAAGGAAAAGACTTACCTCAGGATGAGTCACTCATCCGCATACAGGATGTGATAAAATTGCTTTTTCTTTGTTCTGTTATTTTTGTCCCTCTCGCTGGGTTAATTAGTGTTGTAGGATCTACAGGCCATGAGCAAAATAACGCATAAAGGGCTGCAGTGGGGTCCTGACCATTGCTTCCCAGGGATCAGAGAAACTCAGTTGCTGAGGCCAGCAACTCTGGTGCCAGCAGGATCAGCGGTGGAGGGCTCCAGCGAGGAGCATAGAGGTTTCCTGAACCAGGGGAACCTGAAGGGAAGTCAAGAGAGTTGCCAGGAGCCCACAGCCTGTCCCACAGTAGCTGAAGAGACTTGGGTGGGGCCAGGAGCAATGGCAACGATACCCCCCCTCCCCCATAAAAGAAGCCCCTGGGAAGCACTCACAACCAGGGTAGGCAAGTAGTGCACGGCACGTCAGCAACAGCAGTTTGCATGTCAGTTTGCATGGCAGCTTGCATGGCCGTTCATGTGGAAGGGCATGTAGGAAGGCTGCTGAAGCTCTGCCAGCTCAGCCAGGGAGCAATGGTATCCACCTGGCAGAAAGCCATGGTCTGTCTGAGCTCAGCACCCACCATGACTGATACAGCTGCTCTGGTGGGAACATGCTGCCACCCTGGTGCTGGGCTGCAGGGCGTGCCTTGCTCTTCTGCCCATACAGGATGGCAGCAGTGGGCACACCTGTGGGAGGTACACCCAGGTAGAGGAACTCTTCCACTTAGTGAAAGAGCTGGAGGAAATGAGTAGGTTGAGGAGTATCAGGGAGTGCAAGAGAGAGAGAGAGAGAGAGATTTGGATATTAGGAAAGATTTCTTCACTGAAAGGGTGGTCAAGCATTGGAACAGGCTGCCCAGGGAAGTAATGGAAGGAAGTCAGCACTCCTGGAGGTGTTTAAAAAATGTGTAGATGTGATGCTTAGGGACATGGTTTAGTAGTGGGCTTGTCAGTGCTAGATTAACGATTGGACTTGATGATCTGAAAGGTCTTTTCCAACCTAAACAATTCCGTGATTCTATGATTCTTTTTTCTCTCCTTTGGGCACATACACAAGATCAGAATCTCACCTGAAATGGTATAGTGCTCTATTTACCCATAGCAGTATTGTCAGGGTTGCCTTCCCCTTACAGCAGAAAGGCAGTACCCTTGCTGGTGTTTGGCTTTTTCATTCTGTGAAGCCTGAGGTCTGATGAAAGTCTTTGATGATGTTTACACTGGAGATGGAGTCTTATCTACACTGACATGCTAGACATTCAGTTTTCTTTTTCCATTAAATTACACATAGTTTCTCATGTTTGCTAGAAGCACATACTAGTACCAAGCAAGGACAGCTATATTTCAAACTGCATTGGCTGATAGGTTCAACACTGTGAACTTTTCTTTTCCTGTGTACTTGAATCTTTCTGTGATCATTTCTCTTTAATTTTTCATCATGACCCATTGACTCCTGTCGTTATTATCTGAAGACAAACTCCCTGGTGTGCCTAAATCTATGCTGTTTAAGTTTTGCTGGTTTTTGCATGGTAAAACCAAGACAGATTTTCCTCATTAATGCTTTTGGTATTTGCATTATCAGATTCTTTGGGGGTTTTTTTGTTTGTTGTTTTGGATGTATGTTTGAATTTTAACATATGGAAGGAGGTAAGGGGGGAAAAATGTGTGAAGTAATGAATGCTTATATCCAAAACATAAAGTCAGAATGAATATTGCTGTCATTTGACTATACAATAATGCAGCAGGTGACAAGACTAATATTAATCAGCCTACAACTAGAATAGTCCACACTCATAAATAAACCACTTTGAAAGACAAATGAAATGAACACACAGACTATGATGGATACATGCTCATCAGAAAACTAGTATAGATGGAATGTTTTGAGAAGTTAACAGTAGGGAAGAAAGTAAAAAAATGTTGAATTAGAAGACTGGAAAATCATCCAGAATATTCATGAATCTGGACAGGGATTCAAAAAAATCTCTGAAGTTTCAATTTTAAAATTACTGTTCATGGTGGATATAGAACGCCACTTGTGGCTCCTGTGAAACTATCGGTCATTGTTGGATAATTAATTTATAAAAGCTGGCTGTAATGATGGTTCCAAAACTGACATTCAGTTAGGCAGTCCCTTCAGTGGAGTAGCAAACAGGCTTCAGTCTTACAAGGTCCATTTACTCCACTGATAATCTGGCCTGTTTCCTTTAAGAGATAGAAAAGATAATAAGAGCTCTGAAAATGCAATTAGATGTGTATCATGGGGACTAAAATGTGACAACTTTACTTCCTGATGAACTTTAGAAATCGGAATGACAACAACAGAGACAAAAGTGGAGGGGCAATAAAACTATAAGGCTGAGTGGATGAAACCCTGGACTTCTCTGATTGTACGCTGTGGTGGGTTGGCCTTGGCTGGACACCAAGTGCCCATCAGGCTGCTCTATCACTCCCCTCCTCAGCAGGATTGGGTGCGAGGCAGTAAATAACATGAACAAAGCTTGTGGGTCAAGATAAAGGCAGTCTAATGAACGAAAAGAAAAGGCCATGCATGGAAACAAAGGAAAGCAAAAGTTTTATTCTCTGTTCTCATCAGCAGCTGATGTTCAGCCATTTCCTGGTAAACAGGGCTTCAGTATGTGTAGCAGTTGCTCCAGAAAACAAACATCATAGATAATGAATGTCCTACTTCCTCCTCCTTTCTCTTAGCTTTTATTGCTGAGCAGATGTCATATGGTATGGAATATCCCTTTGGTTAGTTTGGGTCAGCTGTCCTGCCTATGTCCCCTACCAAGATCTGGCCCAGCCCCATCCTACTGGTGAGCAGGGGAAGGTTGGAGAGATAGACTTGCTCAGCAGTCAAAACACTGGTGTATCATCAACACCTTTCTAGGTACCAGTAAAAAGCACAACTCCATGAAGGCTGCTGTGGGGAAAATTAACTCAATTTCAGCCATACCCAATATACACACCATGGATGTTTTATGCTTTATGTATGGGTGAATTCCCTAAACTTCAGATGCTTGCAGGTTCCTTTCAAGAAGCATCATGAAATAATGCTATTTTTTCTACCCTGTGGAACCCATTTGAGTTGGAAGCCATGCAACTTTAGAGTGGATGCTGTGGAAAGCACTCCTTGTTTAAAATGGAAGAGCATCCATCAAGCCTGGGAAGTGAAGAAACTGCTTGTTGTCCAGCTGTGCCTGTCAAAAAAGAAGCATGAATTACACAGCCTGGTTTAGTCTCAAGTTAAGGCTTTGTATTTAGTGTCTCAGCAATAGACACACTTCACTTCTTAAGACAGCATGCTGTGGGAAGAAAGAATCTAAACATTTATAGTTCATAAGTGCAGCGATGATTTCAGGCTTAAATATCAAAGGACAGATCAAAAACCAGAAAATATAAGCAAACGAGCTCAGTCCAGCCATGGCTGCCTAAGATGAGCCAGATCATGACAGCTCTGAGAGAATGGGGACTGATTCCTCTCAAGAGAAAATAGGCACACAAGCAGTGACTGTAACATGGTTGTGGCTCTTGGGATTCATGCTTGGCAGAATCACACACACACACACACACACAGAGATACAGAGCAACTGCCCTGCTGCTGCAGAAGACAGCTTTCTGCTAATATGGTCCTCTGGGCCCGGCTGTATCAGCTTTGTTATGTGACTGATTAAATGGGGCCACATATTAATTGCATCTCTCATGTGTCTAACATCATCCATGGAAATGTGGCTGCTACAGTGAGTGCAAGTGCATATGTTAATATCTTCAGCAAAGATCTCATCAGCCAGCACAAGAATCACTAAAGTAACTACAGGATAAAGTGTTATTTACTTGATTTGTGGAAGCTCATACTTTTAATGTCTCGAGTCTTTGGTGCCACCCACATGACAACTCAAATGACAGTCATGCCATATGAGTCAGGCAGACAAAAGTACGCCTCTGGTACCAGAATGATTTTAATTACAATAGAGAATCTGTAATAAGCCCTGCTGATCTTTGTTGTTTTGTCTGTAGCAGAGTGATTAGTGACATCGGTAGGGTTAGACAAAAGTGTAGCCAAAAGTAATTAATTTTGTTTTGCCAGTTGTGGGGAATTTTAACCTTAACATCAGAGTGTGCCTGTGTCACTGCTGATGCATGCCATGGTAATGAAGGGTAAAGAAAAGCTGGGGAGAGGGAAGGAATTAATGACAAAATTAGTGTTACAGAAAACCAGATCAGACAGACTGTAGGCATTTCAGTCCTGTTGATCTTACTTCAGAGTATTGATTATTTGCAAGCAGCAAGACAAAAACTGCTGAAGGTTGAAAGTCAGTTGAATAGGGAATAGGTTATTTATCATGTTAGTGAAGAATTCTTCTATTTACTTTTTCAGCTTTCCATTATTATAGCAACTATCCTTTTTATTTATAAGAGGCTGAAGATATCTGCATTGTAGCATAATTGGTTCTGGCTGTTAGCCACCTGACAATGTTAATTATTGATTGTCTGTGCATTGGTCCTGTGAGAGAATCCAATGTCTATACAAATTAGTTGGAAGCAACTGTCTCATAAAATAGTCAGAATATATCCTTTATACCTTCCTAAACAGAAATGTGATAGATTATTGGCTTTTTGAGGGAAAGGGCAAAGTACAGTACTAACTGCTATTCATGAGTGACAAGGCTTCTTCACTGCTGAACTCAATGCAAATCAAAAGGTACAAACAATAAGGAACTGAATTCACAGGTGAGTCTGAAGAATACTAATTATTTTCAAACCCATCCCACTTTAATAAAATGCTGGTACTAAATGTATTTTTTCAGGTTTTGAAGGACTGGGATTATCGTATTCCTTGTGTTTAACTTCAAAATGCATTCTTCTCATGACATTTTGAAATAAAGATTTTTTATATATTTATGTATATTTATTATATATATAAATAATATTTATATATTTATGCCTTCAGATACAAAATTTGACTTTCTGTCTGCAATCTCACAAAACCTAAGAAACTCGTTTGTGAAGTATTCAAACATTGAATACTTACAGAACATTTGGAAGTAGCAAGTTAAGACTTCACTAAACCGACAAAGTTCCCATGAAAGCAGACAAAAACTTCCATAGGATGAACAGTATTATCAGATCCAGATATTGCCATATTAGTACACTGAAGCACAGATGTAAATACTTGTTTGGCTAATCTTTAATTAAAAGCATTTTAAAATACCACTTTTTTCTTCATTAATTTACCCTTGGTGAATCACCAGACATAAATGAAGTAATAGAGACAAGCTCTTAGCCTTGGTGGCGAAGCAAACTTCAAAGAGGTGGAGAAATCCCTGTTTAGCAAGGCCTGTTGACACATCATTTTACTCTGCCTGCAGAAGTTTCTGTTCTCACTCCCCTACCAGCTCTGTCACTGTCCCTTCACACATAGGTTACCACCACTAGAAATCAGCAGCTCATCTGAACCTTCCCTGCTAAGCTTCAGTTCAAATGGAGCTGGGAAGTTTAAAATGCTGGCGACTGGAACAAGACAGTATTTTTTTGCCTGCACAGCTGCAGTCAGAGGGGGATGTGTGAACAAGCCTTAAGGCTCCACAGCTGTTTCCCAGAGTTATAGTAGCATGGTGTTCTCCAGCTAATGCAGATTGCTACCATTGCACAAGAGAAACAGTGGGTGAGAAGGCAATAGTGTGTCTAGCAGGACGCCCTTTGATCCTCCCTCTCACTGATTCCCATTAAATCCTTCAGTTCCCCCTGAGCAAGGGCTTTATGCTAGATCCATTGTGCAGGGACCATCCAATAATTCCGAAGTCAAGGCAGAGCTTATGAACTACCTATGAAAAAGCTATAAACTTAGGAAAGTATTTTCTTGTTGAAGAATACAATTGCTGAGGTACAAATCTTCATGAGTTTCTCACAGATACTCCAATACTGTTGTTCTTCAGTTCTGTTGTAAGAAATGTGTCTCAGGCTTACGGGCAGAACCTTGAAAACATGACCCAAATGCTCTGAAATCAGATACTTAAGAGAAATTACCACAACTAATTACAGTACTGCTTTTAAATGATCTTACAATTTTGTATTGATAGCAGCTATGATACTTCAAAGTATAGAGTTTGCAATATTTTAATAATAACAAAGTGACCCCAACTACTTTAGTTTTCTGCCTTAGTTTAATCTGGAACTAAATTCTTAACAAGGGAAATCCCCAACATTAACATTATGTTGAATAGTAGTAATTTCTTTTGGAGAAAAAAGCATAAAACTCACCTCTAGTCTCAATTTGTGTCTGTCTGGATATTCTTAGTGAAATTATGCTGAGATAAAATGAGAAGAAAATCAGCCTTTCTGAATAAATGTAATAAAATCCAGTGCATGTAAAGATGTTGGTAGCTTTCAGAATAGTGGCTGGGATGCCTGGGGAGAGGTTAAATATGTTGAGTAGTGTTCAGATATTCATTTATGTTATTGATGTGCAAGTTTCTCTTTCCACCACTATTAGTCTTATTTTTTATCTTTGGTCTTTAGTTTTACTAGATCTTGGTTTTGACTATAGCATATGCTGGAGTATATTAAAAACAAAATCATTTC
The DNA here is from genome assembly GCF_017639655.2 of Falco naumanni. Classification (NCBI taxonomy): domain Eukaryota; kingdom Metazoa; phylum Chordata; class Aves; order Falconiformes; family Falconidae; genus Falco; species Falco naumanni. The sequence continues at coordinate 88,295,994 of NC_054056.1, forward strand.
ATTCTACAAAATATACAGCTAGGTAAAAGAAAGAAAATCATAGAAATATCATGGAACTATCTGGGATTTTGGGTGGGTGGTGTTTGCTTCCTGTGTCCTGCCCCACCCCCCACCACCCCACCCCCCACCCCCTTTGAGATTTTCCAGAAAAATGCAGCTTGAAATGGTTGATAGAAGAGTATGGATAAGTTTAAATGCTTAGCTGACTCTAGGCACTAAAATCTTGAAACTTTTGCTGCAATCAGGTCAGTGTTCCAGTACTGTTTTGCGAAAAAACTTGCAACCACACTGAGCAGAGTGATGAAGCAAGTGATACTTGCCTATTTTTAATATTGACTCAGCTCTCTCTTTTTGGGGTGGACAGTACTTTACAGGCTTTCTGGTCAGACTGAGTGATTTGCCATTATATTAAAATACTCTCTCATATGGCAGATGGAAATCAAAGGAAGATTAACAACAGGATAGAAATGCTTTTTAGAAAGAAAGCACAAGCTTTCAATACATACATTTGTTATGCCCATTAAAATTCCATCTTTGTCACTTGGCATTTACCTTCATCAGCTCCAATTCTTCTTTAATATGGATAGCTCAGTCCAATTATCTAAATATAGTCAGTTACCTACACTCCTACTTAAAGGTACCCTGTGGTTTCTGAGACATCTGCACAGACACCATTTGAGATAAAGATCCACAGGAGATTCATGACCCTTTGGACTGGAAGCTGAAGGCTTGGAGAAATACTGAGGGTGTCTGAATGCCTCATTGAGATTTGAAAGTTTTTAAAAAATTTACTGTCAAGCAGAAGATTTTAAAAATTAACTCTCACTTCAAAGTAAATATATCTGTACATGGGCCTGAATGTAATTTCTTAATAATTTCTTTGCTTTATAACTCCAATGAAATAAGACTTGCACTTTTTTTCACAAACTGCAAGTAGGATTATACTCACAATTTCTGACAAGACACATAGCAAGATAATGTAGGAAAAACAATCTCTAGCACAAAAGGAATATGAATAAAGCTAATCATAAACAAGCTGACTCCTGTGTTTCAGAGTCATTTTTAACAATGTCTAACCTTTTCCAAGCTCATCACAAAATTTTCTGAAAATGTTATAGAATAAAAGCAAACAATTTGCTCCTGCTGTCAAGACTTCTGACTCAGTTGTCTGAGAAAAAAGTTAGAGTAAATAGCATTGCTTTAGGTCATTTAAGGATCCTGAGAGGTAGCTGCCAGGCATATTGCTGTATCAATGAACTTTCTACAAAGAAGCAACGTTCACTGCAAATAGGTAAAACAATTGATAACACAATGGCTGTGTTCCTGACTGTGGAGTTCACAGAAGGGTCTCATTAATACAGGAGTAAGCCTGTTTTGAGACCTTATCCTCTGTGCTGGTTTTGGCTTGGTTAGACTTAATTTTCTTCTCAGAAGCTAGTATGGAGCTATGTGGTGGATTTGTTTTGCAAACAGTGTTGATAATTCAGGGATGTTTTAGTTATTGCTGAGCAGTGCTTACGCACGTCAAGGCCTTTTCTGCTCCTCACGCTGCCCTACCAGCAGGTAAGCTGAGGGTCCACAAAAAGTTGGGAGGAGACACAGCCAGGACGGCTGATCCCAACTGGCCAAAGGGATATTCCATACCATATGATGTCATGCTCAGTATATAAACTAGAGGGAAAGTTGGTCAGGGGCTGCTGCCTGGGGACTGGCTGGACATCAGTTGGTTGGCGATGAGCAATTGTTTTTCTTGGGGTCTACTTGCCTCTTTTTTTTTTTGTTATTTTCCTTTTTATGACAGTATTATTATTATTTTCTTTCAATTTCAATTATTAAACTGTTCTTATCCCAACCCACAAATTTTCTTACTTTTACCCTTCCATTTCTCTTCCCTCCCATCCTGCTGGGGGAGGGTGGGCAATGAGTGAGCGGTGGTGTGGTGCTTAGTGGCTGTCTGGAACTAACTCACAACATCCCCCCTAGCTGCATTTCCCCACAGGATGACTGTCCCTTTGAGCTTTGTAATGGAGTATTTTTCTGTGAAGTTGGTAGTGAAGTAGCATCCGTCTTGGAGGATCAATGTGTATCCTTAACAGCTCTGGAAGAGAAGGAAAGACTAAGGTGATTTTTCGTTCCCACAAGCTAAGGCACTGTGCCAACTTATACTGTCATTTTATCTTTGCTTGTTACTTTAACTGTTTGAGGATCAGAACTGTAGCTGTTACAAAACTGTCACCAGGATGTTGGATCACATGGGTGAAAAAAACAGTTTACATTCTCTAAATCTAAATCCCAGCTAAAGTCAGTCAAATGGAGGAAAATTTAGCACTGAAATACTCCATTTTTATAGCAGTGTCTCCAGTTAACGATGGCAATGGTGGATCAGGCTCACAAGACCAAAACATCTGGGAGAATGGAGATGTAAGAGTTGCAGACAGATGAATACAGCTGGCAGCTTACTGCTGTTACGAGTTGCTACTGTCTAGCTGCTGAGCTTTAGTAAGTCATACTCCCAATGTGGACTGAGAGAGAAATCTCATTAACATAAACCACCATGATGGAAGGAAAAAGGGGGAAACTTCAGAAGGATCTATGAATTTTTTGAGATGTATCTTTTTAATTCTAACTTCAGCATTCATTTAGTTTGATTTTATTAGGCTTTTAATGGATCCTGAAATAACACAATTCCCTATATCCTAGTCTGTTAATGTTTTGCTTTAAACATATGCATATCTGCACAAGGAAATTTCTACATTATTTGCAGTACTCAGCCTCTAAAAAACTTTGAATTTGAGCCTTGTAGTAAATTAATGGACATTTATGTAGCAATTGCTGTTTTCCTTAGTAGGGTAAACAATGCAAAAATCAAGCCCTCTCAGTGTACTATTGGCAAAGGATGGGAGGTAGGAAGTAAGAAGAAATACAGGGATTGATAAGATTGGCCAAATCACAGGTAGAAAAGATTCTGAAAGGATGTATTTTGGGAATACTGAAAAAAAGAGATGGGGTGCTTGGTCAATTTTGCTGGTATGAATAATAGAATTTAAGAACATGGAGATGAATGTGTGTAATTTTCTTTTTTATTCTTGGTAACATACACCAACAGAACGCGAATGAGAAATTTAACCAGTGAGCTCTTAATTCAGCGATCTTGTCAGGCTTTGTAGAAAAACTCTTCCAATTGTCCTCAGATTAATTCTTTCTGAGCTTGTTTTACCTCCCTTATGACATTTATGGAGACTTTTCAGCTTGTATAAATTCTTCAGATTTTCATGGCGGGAAAAAACACATTTAGAGCAGCTTTAATACTATCAGCAAAATCATCCCCTGTCTTTTCTTCAGTCATCACTGAATGATGTCTCAATGTCATCACTTGAGTGAACAGACATACCATTTAAGCTTTCTATTTTGAAGAATTAAATACAATCTTTTTAAATAAAGTATTTTTCCTCTTAAGAAAATTGGAAATGACCCCTTTTTTTCTTTTAACTTACACTTATTTACATAAGGATGTTTTCTGATGGTAGTAGTCTTCATAGAGAGTGCAGATGATGTTGTTTGCATGCTATGAACTCACAGTCAGCTCTGACACTTACCATAGCTGTCTCGGCCATGGCATGGCCTAGTAGAGAGTACAGCCAGTATTAGAGTGTATAGTCAGAAATACTGTTCAAACGGTTCCTAATTATTGTCAGTTAATGTGTTTTATAAAGATTTAAACTAGTAAAACTACTTTTCTGAATATTTAAATGCTTTGGTAGTCTTTAAAATCAAAGTAGTTTTATCACTTTCTTCGAAGTTTTATATGTTTTCCATGAATTCATTGATGCGTTCAAGTGTATTTCAGACACAGTGGTTTCTTCTCAAGACAAGTTCAAATTTGAATGAAAAAATCAAACTAGGCCATAAAAATCTTAGTTTAATGAAGTAACTAGCATACAAAACCTAACAGCTGGTATTACTGCTCCCGAAATCCTGTATTTCCTTAGGCGTTCAGTTTTGCATGAGTTTTCTTAACACTTTTGTTTTGCTCAAATGATGTTAAAATAAACTTTCTGTTGACTAACGAGCACTGGAGTTTTATATGGGGCAGCTAGCAAATCCAGTCCAGGGAAGTGTATCTTGACTCTGTAAGATGTAGTGCATACTCTTCAAGTAAATTATGAAGTGGAGGGATTAGCCTGATGATCAATTAGGTCTTTTATTAGACTTCTTTTTTTCTGAATAGCATGATATATAAGATGTGCATAATAAAAGACACCATACCCACAGAAATTACTACATTGCATTAATCTTATAGTGGTTTTCATTAAAAATAATAATTTTAAATAATCCTTAAATATGACAAAGTCGTTCGATAACCCTTTTCTACTCAATATTAGTTCATATGCATAATTGTATTGGTATGTTACCACAATTATTTCAAAACTTGCTTATTTGTAAAAATAAATCAATATAAAGCAGAGCAATTCCAGCTAATGTTTGTATCTGAAATGCTTTATTTATCTGGAATTTTCAAAGACTGAAGATTAATTAGGCTCTTTCACTTATTCAGTTTCAGTGGGAATTTAACATCTAAATCCCCTTGGCTTCTTTGGAAAGCCTACTTAATATGCTTCACATGGTTGCTTTGCATAGCTATGAATGTATAATACTTTGCTTAAATGTCACTGGAAATACTACTGATAGAAAATAAAGAGCTTCTGGTACAATAAAACATGTACTTCCTGCGGACAATATTGCTTGCTCTTTCAGTAGTATCAGTTGTATTGGAAGTTCACTGTCCCATGATAACTATAAAAGATACATGTCACATCAGATGATGAAAAAAATTCATCTTTGGTTAAGAGCCATTTGGTGATCAACATGCCACTTGTTCTCGAAACTGAGTTTAACTAGAATTTAAATGGTGTGTGGCCTCTTGTTAACTCTTCATACAACTGGGAGAAATGGAATGGGTCAGGAAAAAAAGATGGCTTTTATTCAAATATTGGAGAGAGAAAACTGCTGCAAAGCTCAGATGGGCTGAGCTACTCAGTGTTACGCAGCCAAGTGACCTCGTGTTGCTATCATCTGCCCACTGCAGTCAGTTCCACCAGCGACCAAAAGATGTTTGTAAATGAGACAATGGAATTAAGACAAAATTTTCTTAATCTCATTAATTAATTTTTCAGATTTTTTGTCAGTACCACAATTTATCTATTGTCTTCAAAATACAGCAGGTATCAGACAAAAGCAGGTGTAAAAAAGTTCTGCAACACTTGCAAGGGTTCTGTTAATTTTCATTATAGAAGATGCCATAAGGGAGAAACCCTCATGTATCACCAACAGCAGATTGCAAGATTCAGAAATCAAATTCACTATATGCAGATAACTTTCAAAAAATATACAAAGATATACAAAAGATAACTTACAGCATGCTACCTCTCTCATTTCAGTACATCCATTGGTACTGAAAGCCATGAGAAATATTTAATGATTTTGCTCTCTTCCATAAAATAACTAAAACAATAAAGGACAAAGGTAGATTTGTTAGATGGACTTCTCAATGTAAAAAGATTTTGAGAAAATAGTCAGTCCTGCTTACTCGAGCAAAAAAAGAAGTTGGAATAAAGTTTACTGAATTGGGGACAGAATTTGGACTTATTAAAAAAGTATGTCTAGGGAGATCTGTAACATTTTTTTTAAAAGGTGGATTCAAGAAATGAATTTTAACATTAAAACAGGGGGGAAAGAGGTAGCAAACATTCCCGTGGGCTGGTGGATTTCATAATATGCACAACTGGATAAGACTAAAATATCCTTGTTTGATAAGGACCTAAAAAAAATGAAGATGGTTGAAAACCGTATCTTGATCCTGTTCATCAAGTTTGGATTATAGCTGCCATTCCATGGTTTGCTACTGTAGGATAGGTAATTGTCAGGCTATAGATTATATAGACCCCTCAGTGCTGAGGAATACAGGAAACAGAAAACAAAAATAAGTTAATTTAAAATGGCTTTTTAATCAACAGTTACACAAAATTCCTCTCTGCCACTTATGAAAAGAAAAGCAAACCACAATCTGAAAAAAGACGTGGCAGACAGCATACAGCACAAGACATAGCAGAGAACAGCTTTGGTAGGTATTCATGTATGGATACAAGCTCTTTAACCCAAGCATTCTGTGCTGTTGAGGTTATGAGGATACTAACTTATCATTTAGAGGATTGTATTGTCTACTTGCAAGTTATTATGATGTCGTCTTCCTGCTATAAGGCAGTGACTGGTTCAGGTGGATCCCTATGCGTGGAGGGAGCCATCTGGGGAGAGCTAGGCTGACTCTGAGCAGAGAGGTTATCAGATGACTGTAGAATAAAGATTGAGATTTCTGCAAGGAAAGAACCTGAGGAACTGCAGAAACTGAAAGACCACTGGAGGAAATCAGGAAGCAAATAAAGCCAGGCTTTGGGCATATAGGTTCCTTCCTAGTGATCAGGTTTCTGTGTTCAGAGGAGTGCAGATGTGTGCAAATCCATGTGTGATTAGAATGAAAGGACAGAATAGCAAGAATAACATTAAGCAGGAAGATAAGTAGCTGTTAATAAACCACCTTTTTTTTTTGTTACTTTGAGATTAGTTAAAATTTACGTATTCTTATTTAAATTTTATATAGACCTTCCTTTTGTATTTTAAATCTGCTGAGTCTTTTTGTAGCTAGGAGGTTTAATTTCCTCCTTGGATATAACTGACTTGGAATGTCTTTTAAGTATCTGTCTTCTTAGCAATTAAAACACACTTTACTAATAATCAAGTGGCACTTTGTTCTCCTTTTTCAAGTGTTCTTTTCATTTTTTCAGCCTGCGCTGGCTGTTCTTTACAGTCTCCTCAATACTAGTGTAAATCTAAAATCCCACTAAATAATAGACCTTGGATGAATACTGTTTTGATGGTATTTTATCACCAAAGTACTGGATTGAGTTGTGGACCCCATTGCCAGTGTCATAATGTAACACTACAGAAATTAATAGGGGAAAGAGATGTTGGTAAAAATGCTCATAAATCTTAAAAAAAAAATAAATCATTAATTTCACCTAAAGAATCATAAAAGAATTATAGTATCTTTTACATTTATTCCTGTTTTCTTAGTCAATCAAACATTCACTTCAGGAAAATAGTTAAACAGGCTATTAAAGATGTTTGAGTAGCTAAAGGTATGTTTAAGCCTCTTACGGAATTTGAAAATAGTGCCTGGGAACTCAACTCAGTTATTGTTGCAGATCCACGTGGCAGTCAAGATGTACTGTCGAGCACTTCCATCAATCCACTTGCAAAAGGCTGAGCTCCTCTGACTTAATTAATTTTTCTTATTCATTTGATATCATAGTAGAAAATCAGGCAAAAGATGAACCTTGAAGCACTCAGCACCTAAGACATTTCAGTCAGTTTTATTGTGACCTCTCTTTTGATATTTTTAAATATAGCAAGTGAAGTCATTCTTTCAAAGATGACTGCCTGAGAACTGGTACTTCATGTACAGTTAAGAGTTATTAAAATACCTTGGAATGGTTTATGTTTCTTGCTGCGTTTTACTGTAACAATAGTTAATGGTCTTCAATGGTCTTCAAGTGTATTGTTGGGGTGTGTGTGTTGGTTTGCTTTTTTGTTGTGGGTTGTTTTTTGGTTTGTTTTTTTCTCCCCTCTGTGCTCTTTGGATCCGTGTTATTTTCCCTCTTTGTCTATCATTGGTGTGCTGGTAAGCACTTCAAACATTTTGCAGTACCTTGGAGAACGGATATGCTTTTTTAGCTGCTCCAAGTAGTATAGACTTTTCACAACTGAGTTCAAGTAAGATATAAAAAGATCCTGAGGAACCCTTACTAAGGTTCAGAACTAAGGAAAGCAACAGAGTACCTAGAGAAAGAAACCTCTGGAGTTTGTGTGTTCGTTTTGTTTGTTCTTTTTTCACTGAGAGATACAATGTTCAGAAACAAGACTTTCAATGTGCTTGATTAAAAAGATAGTTACTTGTCAGTCTGGAAATAGAGCCAAAGGATGGAAATAAAGTTTTAAATTGCTCAGTACAGAGAAAATCTGTATAGCAATTTCATAATAGCAAACCTAGAGCTGATTAAATCTGCTGGACCAATAGTCCTGGAAGTGAGTGTCTTCCATTAGTCTCACGTCCATTCTGAGCTTGAGAAGAACCACCAGCCACTTTGCATCTGAGGCTTAACACTCTCAGCCCCACTGGTTATGTGAAAGAATGTCAGCCTTAGTGGTATATAATATAGTCAGGTCTGCAGTTATTGTATCTTTAATCCTTATTCTGATGAAATGCTTTCCACATTGGAGCAGACCATTAGTAACATGCAGTGTGCAGGAGCTCAGATCTGTCCATCCCTCTGCCTTCAACTCTTCCTTTTGTCACTTTTGCTTCCTACTGTCTTTTATGTGCTCCTTTCTCCCCATGCATGGAATAGCAACTATCTAACGTTTATTAGGCAACACCTAGTGTTCTTGCAAATTTCTTATGGCAGCAGAGGCATGGCTTTTTTAACCAACCCAGACTCAGGTTTCCTGGCTCTTAGGATATGTCAGCACTGTGCAGTGCAGCATCACATACTGTGATAGAAATGCTGGATGCATTGAAGTGAAAGTGATGCAACTGAGTAAGGACAGCTATCTTGCTTCCAATCTGCTGTGTGAACATGCCTGCTCACTTACATCTAACTTGAGAAATGTTACCCATGGTTCTTGCATTGTAGGCTTATTTTGATAGTCACTCAGCCTTGAGTTGACTATTGAGACAAAATACACCTGCAGAAGCAGTGCTTTGCCTCTCCCCAAAAAGAGAACCAAAACCTGCAGTTTAAAAGATGAAAGCTTGTATCACTCTTAAAGGCCTTACTAGCATGCTTTATCCTTGAACTTTCTCTCCTATCATTTTTGGTTTAAATTAATTACTACTAGAGAACTTAAGGTAATAGTCCTTTCAGATAAAGAAATTTGTGTGGCAAAATGTGAAAGACCATCTGGAGTTTAGACTGAGTGATATTAAAAGACTGATTAATGGTGTAGTGTTTAAAACTGAAGAAGAAAATCTCAAGCCAAGCCACTAGTCAAATATAATCCATTACATGAACAGACATTCCAACGCTTCAGGGAGATCTTTGTCTTTCCCATTTCTCTACATGTAGCTCTTTTAATTTGTGTTTTGTAGCTATCTATCTTCAGCTTAAAACTCTTTTGTTTTCCATTCCAAATCTTATCCTCTCAGCTCCTTTCTCTTGTTACATAAACATCAGTAACTGTCCCTTCTAGCTACTTTTGAACTGGCCACTAGGTTGAGGTACGTGATCTAATTTTAATCACTTACAGAGCAACACAAAGAAAAATAACAGCCACTGGGAGGGAAAAAAAAAATGGAAAGAAAAAACTCATCCCAAATTAAACAGCTCAACAGGCAAAACCAATGAAATTGCCTTCTAAAATCCTGTCTCTATTGCTCCTGTAGGTAACATTAATCTCTGAACATTTTGGATTGTTTTCAGGCAGCAATCAAAAGAATGGAAGAAATTTTCTAGCAGTTATGGGCTCTTAATTAACTGCTACAGAAAATTTTGCAGCACTGAGAGCATCATCAAGAAATTAACAATTGATGTGTGGCTATTCTGCTCTGCTGTACTTGTTAATATTCATTAATGGCCATTTCAAAATTATGAAACAAGACAAGTGGGAAAGAATGAAAACAAAGAAGTGATAAAGCTGTAGAAGAAAATATGTAGTAGAGGAAAAAATGTAGTGGAGGGAAAGGGATAGCTGTAGAATTGAAACTAAAATAATGGAAGAAGAAAAAGAATAGATCAACAAAGTGGAAAAGTTTGTAAAAGCATTAAATAGGCAGAGACAAAAAGAGATTTGTATCTTTAAAGAGAAGGAGAAAAACAAAAACATTGATAAATCAGTTATTTATTTGAAGTAGTAGAACACTGAATGATGGCTTTTTGTAAGAGAAGGCAGTTGTGGGATTCAGACCTAGGACAAATTCTCTCTACATAAATATTTGACCTATATTCTCTGACTGGGAATTATTACATACTAACTATGCAACACAATATTGAACAGTGTATTTATATAAATAGTCCAATTTAAATTAAAGAAATAGCTTTTTGTCAGTAGTGTGATTCAGTACTATATATTAAATAAGACACATTAAGCAGCAAATACTTCACTCTTCTAGCTAGATAACATGCTTATTTCTGTTAGAACATATGGCATCCTCTTCATGTTGCATGTTCAGTAATATCTAGTCAAATCTCACTGTGCTCATTGTTATTTTTTTACCCATGTTCAAATTATTAAAATTTTGCTATCAAATCTTGCCATGCACAAATTAGAAAGAATTAATCTCAGAATCTCTTACCTGCTACAGACCAGCTAGTAAATACAGAGAGGTCTAGTCTGTGATCATATTTACACAGATCAAAATCTGTAGAAAGTAAGTGAAGTGCAGTTAACACGCCTGTAAAGAAATCAGGATCTAGACTCAAATCACTGAAAGAAGAAGATGTTTCATAATAAACAGAAGATGTTTCATAATAAACAGAAGGAATGAAATGTGTTTCTATACAAAGCCAAGCTTAATCTTTGATAGCTTGGCTTTAGTAATACCTATACCTTGTAAAGGATCAGTTCACACTGGTGAATTTCAGCCAAGAAGCATTCCTCTTGAGGAAATGTAGTGAATAATTTTTTTGCAAGGGAACTATACACCGAGTATTAAACCCTGCTTTCCTTAAACAAAACAAGTTTTGTTTGCAACATCAGTGGGAGTAGAATCAGACCAGGGACAGTATCTGTGTATTTGCTGTCCCACGTTTACGATGAGTCCATTTCTGTTTCTATGTATGAGCGTAGGAGTTCAACTGTGTAGCTGCAATTATCTGTAAGGAACAAGCTGGAAATCATATCTCCTTTGGGATGTCTATGAAGTAAATCTAAAAACTCCAACACATGAGAGCAGTATGAATTCAGCAGATGGACATGCACTACCTTTCACAACCTGTTTTGTAACAGATACCATGCTCAAGAAAACAGGTTGATCTGCTTTCTCTCTCCTTCTCTTTTGATATAAAACTGTGACAGCCATATTTATTAAATCTATGTATTTTATGCCAGTGAGTCTTGATTTTTATGCCTTTATTTATTATTTTCTTTCTTTCTATTATTTATCTGTTTTTAACCTTGGCAGTATCTGCAGATACTCTTCCCTATGCATTTGCTTCATTTGGGCTGTTTTTCAAAGGCATCTAAAACACAGAGAAGCATGTGATTCAAGAGAACCACTTGACTGCTGTGATAGCAAATTAGGAATGTGTATTATAAAATGATTGCCATTGAAAAGAATAAAACACAATGCTAGCTTTTAAGTGTGGTAAACCAGTTCTATTTTGCCACATATATACACATAAATCTACCCACATTTCTATTGCAGTTACTGTTTTGTTTATTTATTGGAATTATAGCTGTGCTAAATATTCCACTCATAAAAAAATATTCCACAAAGTAATAATTGTGCTAACAGAGTACAATATGTACAGTAGAATTACAATATGGATTCACTTAAAGCTATTGATTTTTTAAAGTTGTTCATATATTTTCCTAACATTCTGGATGAGAAACACATCAAATACATTCCCTGAAATATAAAACCATGAGTGTTTTAATATATATGGCTTTAGATAAATCTGGATGTTTCCATTTCCAATAAGGATGTGAGATTTCTTGAAGATTTGGTGGAAACTGAACTGTCATGGTATTGAACAAGGAGGTGGTCATTGAATCTTGGGTTTCTCTTCTTTCAGGTGACAATGAGAGAAAGAAAACAGTGTCCTTTGAATGGGGATTTGTCTCCAGTCAACAACACTCTAGAAAAAAAAAAACAACACCACCTATGCTGATTATTCTGTTTACTACTCATCCTGTAGCCATTTTTTCCTATATTGTTTTTATACAATATATAATTAGCAACTGTAGAGCTCATCAGTGTATTTCTTCTAACCTTCTGCATTGTTATCACACAATCTTGGATATGTATAAAGATTTAGTTTTCGTTAACTGTGGAAACTTATCAGCCACCTTTCCATCCCAAAGTTTCTAATGTAGAAGACATGCTACTTTTGCAGTAGATTATTAATATTATTAGGGAAAAACTACAGAAAAAAATGTTCATATTATTTCATCAACAAGGTTACTGAAAAGTATTGCATTCTGATGTTAGTTTCTGTGCTTGAAACAAAATACTGAATGCAATTACATTCCAATAAAGTTCTCCATTTGGCTTAGGAATTTTAAAGGAAAACTTCCTTGCATGATCAAACATAATCAATGTTACCAAAGCAACATAAAAATTTACAATTACAAAATTTATTTGGTAGTCTAATATCTGCAATACTGCAAGATAAAAGCTGTCCAGTTAAGTATTTTCATGGATCTTTCCTTCTTCCGGAAGGTTAGGATTTATCAAATATTCTCTGGTTTCCAGCTCATGTCTCTTAAAGGTCTTTCCTTCTCTGTGTTTCTCTGGCAGAAAGGAAGAAATATGACAGAAGAGTTAATCCATTCATGAGTCATACGTGACGGACAAGAATTAAAGCCAAGAATAAATTATAATAATTGCATAAACTCTGCATCCTTAAAAGCCAAGACAATTAACATGCAAAACGTGCTAACCTCCTGCCAAGACAATTAACATGTGAAATCATGGTCATTAAGGCCAGCAACAAGGGTAGGTGCTACCGGAGAGAGGGCTTCTTTCTTGCAGTGTTAAAATATAAAGGTGAAACAAGAAAATGGGCAATTTTTATTTTTTTTCTTTTAACAGAAACTACCAGGCTAAGAATAAGCAAGGGGAGAGGCATAATGGTTAACACTGGGTAATATTAGGCCCTGTTTGAACACGAGATGTTGTTGATGTTTAAAAATGGGCTTGATAACCCAAAGGTTTTACAATATTTGAGACAGAGGAGAGAAAAACAATATACTTGCTATCTGAAAGCACAAAGAATATTTCTCTGACTGACTGGCTAGACAAAAGGTTCAAAAAGATGAAAAGGAGTCTAAAAATCACACAATGATGTAACATGTCTGGGTTTTTCTGGCTTAAATTTCTAAGAACTTTACATGCTATATTATGCAAATTATCTCTTATTTGAATCTGATTAAATCTATTAATAAATCCTGTCTTTAATTAGACCACTTGAATCACTGGGTTTCTCAAGGAATATTACACAGACTATTCCAAAGAGATGAAATAACTTTTGAGTTTTATGATTATATCATGAAAGCAAAGCATCTGTAACTGGCATTCTCAGCAGAAGGGATTCAGGAGTTATCTCCTGGAAGGCAAGAAATTAAAGTCAAATGACAAATGCTGTAGGCAGGGTTTCCTAAATTTATCAGATTTAAAGGACAAGCCACTGGCTGTCAGGTACCAGGGTGGGTTTGTTTTGTTTTGTTTTTTTTAACTCCTCCTTTTTTTATCTTCTTTCTTTCCCCTTATCTACTTTGATAAGTATGGGTGAAAGGTGGTAAATACACAAATATACAAAACAGGACCAAAAGTGGAAGAGGAAAGGCAAAAGAACAGAAAACCAAAAGAAACAAAAAAATCTTGAAGAAAAAATGGACATGGAGGGAAGGACAGGAAACAAAACTGAAGATGAGGTAACTGAAATATGGTATGATATTATCATGGATGATGATAATGCAATCCATTATTCTATTAAAGTCAGCTTCCTTGTATGCTTTGCTATAAGGTCCTCTGGAGTAAAGTTTCTTGTCAAGGCAATAGAAAGTTCTGTACCCTGAAGAAAGCATCTCTGGAGTACATGACTTGTCAAGTCTGTACCCACTCTACACTGATAAGAGATAGTGTTCCCTCTCAGTGTTTGCCTTAACTGATCCCCTGCCTGCAGAGTCCATTATGTGTATATAATGTACAGTTCCCACTAGGATAGTCCTCATATGGCAGAATAGCACTTTTACCGTTCATGCTAAGGTCAAAACATACAAATTTTGTCAGGTCTCATGCATGACACAAGTCTGTATGAGCAGCAAGTAGAAGCCTTTGTTTCAGTGGGGCTTTATCAAACAGCTGTCTAGTTCTGGCCATTTCCATTATTGTTACTGATTGTCAGGTTGCCCCTTAAGGAAATATATCAAAGTGATTATGAATTGCATGTGTTTCAAAGCACCTGTTTCTTCTTTGAAAGTTAAAAAAGAAACACCCATTCTGTGAAGAGGAAGGTGATGTCTCTCTCATCAGTGGTGCACAAGAAATTCTTATCAGCATGTCCTGCTTGTCGTAAGTGTGGAGGAACCTGTTTACATCTGTGTTTGGCATTCATCACGCTTTTCATTGTCACTCACTTTAACATGGGTGCTTTTTCAAGCTGCTGGAATTATTGATAAGAGTAAAATACAATCTTCTCCAAAATTCTGGAATACTTAATTAAATTCCCAGATCCCTCTATGTACTATTTTTAGATAGTTTTTAGGGGTTAGTATTTGCCTCTCTACAAGTGCTTTACAGTCTAACTTCTATGATCTTCACAGATATTCAAAACTGCCTACTTCTGAAATAGATTACTTTTACTGTTTTCTGGTTGTTCTTCTGTTTCCTTCCTCTGTCCTTACTGTATTTCTAATTCTTCTCCAGGACATGAATATCATCAACATGTTGTTTATTCCCTTTTTCCAGATCATTAACAAAGACACTAAGAAAGACTTAATCTAAGGTGAGGCATTGCTTCATAACTCAACACTTTCATCTTTAACAGTACACTTTGTTTATGATCTTCTACACAGCTTTTAATCAATATAACAATGTTTATGTGTATCAAAAGTGATTTGAATTAATTTTCCAGGTAAGATTTCATTATTCACTTCATCAAGTGCTTTACTAAAGTATTCCAAGTGTAGTGCTTTATTTCATCTAGTGATTTTGTAATTCTATTTTTAAAAGCAATCAAGTTATAGGAGTAAAATATTATCTACTTCCTTAGTAGGTGTAATTTTTTTTTTTTTTTTAATATAGCAAAACTGCATAGGAAGACTAGTTGTGCTTGTCTTCAGCAAGTTGTGAGGCTGGCTTATTGACAGAGAAAAAAAAAAAGGAAAAAGAGGAAGAAAAAAGAGGCAGAAAGAAAGAAAATACCAAAGTGAATAAGAAGTATTTTGAGCTAGGAAAAACTAATATCTTTACTAATACCTACTTCTGACAGTAGCCAAAAAGAGAAAAAAGGCCAATCATATTTACCAGATATATCCCCTTTCCTCTGCCTCCTCTGTCTCTGGCTTCATGCTTCAGTAGTATGTCTTTCAGTGAGTTCCCATATCAGGAATTGACATACATTACTTTTATGAATTTAACAAACTTCTGCAGCATTAAATTTCACAGTGAAGTAGTTTGCTGTTGTGCAAGTACCAGTACTGCATACTGCTTGTGACAGCATTTCTTCCAGAACTTGATCACTTCATTTATTCATTCAGTTTCTGCATTCTATACCATAAGAAGCAGTGAACAGACTTTCACCCATGGCCTTCTCCATGTAATTAATGATTTATACCCATGCACCACCCTACCCTCAGTTATTGTTTTTCCAGGATGTAGATTCACATATTTTTAATCTCTTCTTGTAAGGAAGCTATTCCATACCTCTGATTACCTGCACTTCATCCAGTTCTTCTTCAGCTGGAATTGGCGGCTGCACATACGATTCAAGGCACAAGGGCACCATGGGTTTAAACAGTCCCTGTAGAGATGTTACCTATTTATTTCTCTGTGCACTTTCTAAGGTTAATTTGGCCTCTCTGATGGCCATGAGAATTCAGCTTATGTTTTTGCAGTCTGTGAACTAATAAATCTATCCACAAAAAAAATCCAAGATATTTTACTATACCTCCTGAGTGATAACAGCTAATCCTAAAGCCATTGTTTTATCACTCTATGGAGGGTTATTTTTCCAGGTGTGGATCATTTACATTTATAGACCTTGAACTTCATCTTTCATTTTGGTTTGAAACAGATCCCTTAATTTCTTTACCATAGAACAAAGACAATCCTTCTGTTCCTCTGCATTGATTGCCAGTTCAAAGATTTCATTTAACTTTTCTTCTACATTTGTTTATTTGGTAAGTGTGGTAGGTAAAGTGAAGAAGATGTGTATGACCAACACACAAAGCAAGCACAAAGGGGAAATAGTAAGGGAATGGAAAGGAAAAGAGACAGGAAAAACAAACTGAAGGAGACGTTAAAATGAGAAAGGAATTTAAAAATGAGGGGAAAGAGCCTGTAAGATCTGAAATTGCCCAGACTACCAGAATGAAAAACACAACCATTTCTGTATCAAGATGGGAAATGCATATTCTGCAGTTAGCTTGGGTCCTTTGCCCCAGACAACCACAGTGGAAGTCTTGCATGCCCATTTGGATTTTTGTGTCTTTAATGAATAATGTGTTTTACTAGTGTATATCCGTTGCAAATAATCATCTTTTCCCTGTGTTTTATACCTTGCTGATGATGGGAGTATTCTTGCTTTGTGGATAAAAGTCTACTTTCTGAGGTGTAACCTTTTTTTTTTCCTGTTTGTAATGCAAAAGAATGCCTGGAGGTGGAGAGTTTCTCGTGCAGATGGAGCTGAGTATGCTGAGTCACTGTCCTTTGGTGTGTGACAGACTTTCTGCAAAAGGTTAGAGAAAGCTTTAGCCTCTCTTCACCACCCTAAGTACAGAACTAAAATATCTTTCCACATTGTTAAAGTTCTGATGTCATTTGTAAATTTGAAATAAATCTTTTAAATAGGCTGAATTTAGTCAGTTTAAAATATATTGTACCCGGAATTAGTTATGGTGCTAGGCCTCTTTTTCCTGATTTCATTAATGGCTAAACTGCTTATATAAAGTTCAGTCTAAATATAACATCATTTTGGTCTGAATATGCCTTTTTAGAATGTTTACTTGGCATTTGCTAGATGAGCCCTCTAAATAATCTAATTCAAGGAAAAGCTTCATCAAAAGGTCATTTTCTAATGCTGAAAAAGTCACCATAATTTTCTTCTGAAATTATCTCCTTTTTCCTTCTCAGACTGCTGGTATAATGCCCCAGATCTGCTTTATACCCCTTGGCTTCTCTTCTGCTAGGGCCATTTGAATGCTAGAGGGGATATTTATCAGCAAACACAAATTGGGGAATGGTAGCAGAAAGATGTCTCTTGTGACAACAAGGTTCAAATGGCTGAAACAACTCCAGCACGGCACTACAGACAGTCACTTGCTCCTGGGCATTGCTGATGCACAGGAATGGCTGCAGCCATCCAAGGGACAGAAAAATGTGCAGTCAGTGATCCACAGACGTTCTTTTATTTCCTACATGCACAACTCTGCCTTCCCTGATGGGCATAGTGGCCGCAAGACTGTTTCCCAACAGACATACAGCTACCCCTCTGTGCCACTGGTTGCTTGTATGATAGTCCTGATTTACTACAGCAATGTGCCTTCTACTCTCCTGTCCCCATCCTCTCGCTGCTTCTTACATGGATTTTTCTTGTGGTACTTATGCAAGATCCTGCATATAGAGCTAATATTTTGTAAGTTAACGTTGTCTCAAACCTTATGTCTTCATTTTGGCTTTCACATTTTTGCCTCTCTGTTTCCTCCAGTTTCCTTCTTCGTCTTTTCTCCCTTGCTTCATGTAAGAGTTTTCTCATTTGGGCTTACTTAATCATTAGTGGAGAATTTCAGTGGATCCCTTGTCTTCTTAAGTGACACTAGGGCCAAAAGAAAATGTCAAGGAAGACTGTACAATTGAAGTAGTAATTGCACAGTGAAGGCTTATAGTCATCTTTACTATGGTAGCAGTGGGTTTTTTTTGGTTTTTTTTAATTACAATATGTTTTTTATGTATGACTTTGCAGATCTAACTTAATTGAAATAAGCTCTTGGTGGCAGTGGTGATGGATATTACACAAAACCCTCAGGTGGATGGAGTACACAAGACATTAGAACCATACAACAGGACATATCTCTCTTTCAGTGCCTATAAAATGAACAGTCAACTGGCAGGAAGAGGGAAACACAAAAGAATGGACGTTATATTAGTAGAAGAGAATGTTTTGGAGTTTTGCTATGTATTAATTAAATTATCCTAAACGGAAATTAACCAGTGCTGTTATTCTTGATCTTCCACCATCCTTGTATATTCTGATCCTTTCACTTAAGTGTTTTCCTTTTTCTCCACCAGTTAATGAAAAGGTATTGAAGTTGTCCTTTCAAATATGTAGAGATAGGACTGTTGTCATAAGGTCAGCCCAATTTTATGCTTAAAAACCCAAACAAAAATAAAATCTTCAGACCAACAAAACAAGATTACTTTGCTTGGGCAGTTTCATGCTATGGATGGCTTCTGCTATGATAATTTTAAATAAGCTTTTCTTAGCTTGCATACTGTGTATTTAAGTACATGTTGATTTTCAAAATCTGTAAAGAACAGGTAGCAAAAGATTTGGCTCTCAAACTGTGGATGACCTCACATGACTTGATAATTTAATGTTTTTATAATAAATCTCTTACCTGTTCAAGTGATTTCTATCTTTATTAATAGATTAGTTTTTGCAAAAATCAGCTTTAAAATGTGGGTTTCTCAGTCTCCAAGAAGCATTCTGAAAAAAACCCAAAACCAAACAACTCTTTAATTTGCTTAGGAATTAATGCCAGTTTTCTTGAAGTATAATAAAGTCATTTTAGTTTCTTATTTATCCCTCCAGAGTACAAACACTGTGTCCATCTCATCTGTGTCAGATCATAACCTCTTCATTCAGAATGTGTAATCTGTTTTACTTGGCCCTTGTTTCTAAAGTGAAAAGAAGATCTAGTTTAGCATAATCTCATTTGAATTAACATCGGCAGTTCCCAATGCTTCATTATCTTTCACATGGTTATGTGACTTGTAAAACCAATGATCTCAACTGGATAATCTAAGCTTTTTTGGGGGGTTAAGGTTACAATAACACACACAGCACAAGAACATGGAATCAGCTAAGGTGAAAGTACACAATATCATCACAGTGGCTGTGAATCATATCTACAAAAAACAGCTCAGCTGGACTGACACCTCCAATATTAATGTTGCGTGAAAATGTACATCCTGTAATATTATCCATCCATTTGGCCTGAATTAATGTAAACATATTACATGAGACCAAAGTTCTTAATTCATTACAGAACACTCAATTTCTACATTTCTTTGTTTTGCCAATTTACTAAGGAAAAAGTTTTGTGTTTTCCAAAAAAGACTAGGACAAGAAGGGTGTGTTTGAATTATTTCCATTTGCAGTGGAAGTTAATTCCATTTGCACTGCTTAAGATAGAAGTAAAAGTTCAATAAGACATTTAAGAAAAGAAAAAAAAAAAAAAAAGTAATTTGAACTGTTACTAGTGAAGCTTTTGTCTTGATGAACTCTGTTTCCAGCGTGGATGAGTGTTTAATTAACAACTTATCCTAAGGGTAAAATTTAAGGCTGACCAGGTTAACAAGAGCTACCCACATGCACCCAAGCAATCACCAATATGGATTTGTCAGGAGGAAATTGTTTCAAAAGAACTAAATACCATTCTCTGACAGGTAACAGACATGAACTGAAGTGGTAGATGCCATGCAGCTTGATTTAATGAAAGCTTCAAATTCATTTCAAATGAAATGAAATAGACACAGTGTACATTAAACTACTTTTGCTGGCTGAAAAGCTATTCTCAGAGTAGCTAGTAATGGTTTACTGACAAAATGGAGAAATGTATTGACTGGGTTTCAGCAGGGATCTAGCCAAGGTCTGGTGCTGCTAAAATTTCTGTTAGTAATCTGGTTGATGGAGCAAAGAATATTCTTATTGAATTTTCAGATGACAGGAAGAACTGCAAATATACTGGAGGGGAAGAATGAGTTCAAAATGATTTTGACAAGTAGAAGTATGATCTGGAAAAAAGGGATACCGTTCAATGAAAGTAAGTGCACGTTGGCAGGAATCATCACGACAATTCAGGATCAGGGAAAAAGAAAAGGGTAAGAGGCAACCACAGTCTGAGCTTTTGTATTTTATCACAGTCTGAATTTGAGCCAACAATGGCTTGATGTGGAAAATGCAAATACAATAAAATACATAGTGTTACATAACTTACATTATGTGTCCCTGGGCAACATAAGGAGGAGTTCACGCTGCCAAACACATGAAGTAATACTTTTCTCTCTGCTCAGCATATTTAGGTCCTCAGATAGACTACTTTGGTTTAGGGGACAACATTGCAAATAGGAGTTATATCAATCAGAAAGCAGCAAGAATGTTCTATGTCTGGAAAACATGAGGAAAACTTTTTGAAAAAATTGTTTAGCTCAGAAAAACACTGGGGTAATGCACAATTCCTGTTCTCAGGGATGCACAAAGGCTGCTGCAAAGTAAAAGAAAGATATTCTCTGTGTCCATAGTACATGACAAGGAAATATGATGAGGAGAGATCTATATTAAAGAAAATTCAGTTTAGATACTGCACAAAGCTTCACAACAAGTGTGGTGAAGCACTGAAAGAGGCTGCTTAGGGAAAATTACATATACAAATGATGTAAGTAAGATCAAGCTAGACAAACAGGTTTTATTATGGTGGTATCGAGGGTGCTCTGGAAGACTTCCCAGGATTTCCTCCTCCCCAAGAACTGTGTCATATTTTCGTGAAAGTACCCATCTCTTCAACTTTTGAATAACAGCACTAACCAAATAAAAAGTTCTTTTTCTTGATGACATTTAAAAGAGGGAAGTTGGTTTTGTTTGTTTTTTTTTTTTTTATTTTTTTAATGTGCAATTCATTTCTCTTTTTTTTACTGCATTTTTTCATTTGTCACCTTTTTTTCACTTTTTCTTTCCTCTTCCCATTTATCTCTTCATCTTTATTTTTACAAACCTGATTTCTCATGAGAGAAAAAAAAAAAAAGCGCCTCTTGAAACTGATCACCTTTTCTGTCTCACCCAGGAAGTTTATTAATTTATTAAATGAAAAATGTTTGGATAAACACTGGACCATTGACATTACTGTGGCGTGTAAAGGACACAAGCTTTAACATCAGGTATCTTCTAAAGTCTGCAGGTTTTGCACAGCAAAAGGTATTTTTCTTTTACCAACTGCAATGCTGATTGGACTGATGAAAAAAAGCCCAACCAGCCAACTGAAAAAGAAACAATATTTGAACCTACCTAAAAAGCATGAGTTATCATATCATTAAACTTGGGTGCTCAAAATGTATAAATAAAAATTATGTCAATGGCTTGAAAGTCACATAATTCAAAATAGAAGCAGAAATGGGGTTTATTTGCTTTCTAATTTTTCAGTATGCAAGTTGCACAAAATTCAGAATTTGGAAACTAAGATTCTTAAATAATTTCAGGAACTGGATTTTTAAAAATGCAGCCTATATTGAGATCAATTGTGTCACGGAAACATACTATTCAGGCACAGAATAGTTTTGTTTGCTTTCAGCCACAATGAATGCTTTAAAACATGTGTAGGACAGTTTGCCTCCACAGCTCATTCACTAAAATCAAAATTTTGGCTTATCTTTATAGTCTTGTAATTGACCTTGCAATGTGTGATTCATTCTTAATGTTGAGATTCAATGGGCCAGGTTACACTAAACATACGCCATCTGAAACTTTTTGGAAGAATACAGCTTCTTGTTTTGTCTTAATTGTCAACTTAATAGAAGTTTAGGAAAGATTCAAATGTAATTCATCACAGTTATCTCAGAGAGAGAGATTCTGAGAAAAGCCAAACTGCTGCTTATAGTCACTCGAAACTGCAGGTTGCAACTCACATTAAGAGAAATAAGAATAATTATTTCTGTGTGGTATTTTTGAGGTAATTATTAGGGTAATTATTACTAGCTCTTTCTCTTAAGAGTTTTTATTGTGCTCAAAAGTTATAACAGAATTTGGCTGAAGCAGTTTTTCAAGTCCAAAGTTCGTTGCTGTCCGTATAAAGTGCTGCTGTCCTGTGAGAGACTCAGCATGACAGTCAGGAGTCACAGTTCATCACAGGAACATATCACACTGATGTCATCTGCTGGGCAGCAGGAGCCTATCCCAGCACAAGGACTTCCTTGGGGACAGGAAAGAAGCCAACTACAACACTTTTGCTGACAGCAATCCAAGCATTATTTTACTCTTCCATCTGTTTCTCTCTCTAGTCTACTATTTCTGTTCCATACAGGGAAAGGTCTTCCATTCTCTGCTATTTCATTATTAGCTCTGCATGGAAAGGCTGTCAAAAATGCCATTTGTATGCATATTTCTCTTTAAATATACAAGGAGGTGCTAGAGTAAAAGGAAGCAGGATTTTCTCTTTTTCTTTTCTTCTTTTCTTTTTCTTTGGACTCGACTAAGAAATACACTCTTTATTAAGTACAGAAGAAACTGCTCTGTTCCATATAAAATAAATGCATACAAATAACAAAGGAACATCCACTGATAAAAGCTGTCAGTTTGCAATCTGAATTTTTCTGAAATTCCTGGGGGAGGAAGAAAAAAGAAAATTCATTCTCATTTCTTTTTGGCTTGTATTTTCCAGCTCATTGGCCTGCTGAATGTGAGCCCCTTAGGCTAATTTTGGGGCAAGTTTACATACAATTCTCATCAAATTTGCATAATATATCTCTAAGAATAAATCATAATGTTTTCAGTATCACAGTGCAGGATCTGGGCCTCATGATCCTATGAAGGTCAAACTCTGCTGGTGTAGGAGCAAGCCTTGACCAATCTCTCTATAAGGTTGCTAAAACAGAACTGGCATTTTGAATAGCACTTCATTGCTCCAAAAGGACTTTTAAATATTGAGGTTGTTGGGGGCTGACCTTGGCCAGCAGCCAGACACCCACCCAACAGCTCACTCTCCTTCCAGAACAGGGCAGGGGGAGAGCAGAGGATGAAACATCCCATGGATATAGATATAGACAGGGAGATCAACTTCTTACCAACTTAACTATTGTCATAAGCAAAACAGGCTCATCTTGAGGAATATCAGTCTAATTTAATTTATTGCTGATTAAGATGGATTTGGGTGGTGAAAAGGCAGACCAAAATTAAAACACCATCCCCCCATCCTCCTTTTTCCCAGGCGCAACTTCATTCCTCCTCCACTCCAGACTCCTCTACCTTCTCCCTCCATTGGCACAAGGGGATGAGGGATGGGGGTTGTGGTCACTCCATAATAGTTCCTCTCTGGTGCTCCTTCCACTTCACACTTTTCCACTGCTCCAAGACAGGACCCCTCCCACAGAACTCAGTACTTCATGAACCTCTCCAAAGTAGATCATTCTCACAGGCTGCAGTGCCTTTCATGAAAGACCCACCTGCTCTGCCATGGTCTCTCCACAAGCTTGCAAGGGCTGCTCTGGTGCTTGGAGCACTTCCTTTCCCTCCTTCTTCTCTGACCCTGGTGCTCACAGGGCTGTTTCTCACTTTTTCCCCCGACTCTCCTGCTTACGTGGTGTTTTTGCCCTCTCTTAAATACATTTTCCCAGAGGTACCACCTACTTGACTCAGCTGTCTGCTGCGGTGGCTCTGTTGGAGCAGCAGGAACCAGCTGTGCCCAGCAAAGGGCATCCCCAGCCTTTCCTCACAAAGACCACCCTACAGACCCTGGCAGCCAACACCTGGGCATGGACACACAATTCACCTCCAGTAGTGGGAAAAGGAGAGTACAGCCCTGGTTTGTCTGTTGATACGACCATTGTCAGGAGGATAGTGGATAATAATCTGTTACCTCTATTTTTCAATAATCTCTGCTTCTCATCTTACAGTATTTGTAGCGATGGAGGAGTAGCTTTTTCACTACTCTTTTACAGCTCACAGGGGCTGTAGGTAGGTAGGTATGGTATTTACTGGGGGAGGAGGCAGGGCAGTTCAGATGACACAGAATGCCTCTTAGGCTTATTAGATGTTTCTCTATTTTGTAAAGCCTGCCTTAGATCTCCTCTCTTCATCTCCAGGCACTCACTCAGTTTCAGTAGCATGTCCATTTTGTCCACAACAGCTGCTGAACTAACCAACTGTTCTGTAAAATAAGTCCTTGCCTCCTATTAACTTCATTGGCACAATCAAGATTTCCTAGAAATGTGAAGCATCTTCTGGGCTTTCAGAGTTATTTCAGGGTTATTCTCATCGCAGCATCTGAAGCTTTTTAGGGAAACATCTACATTCAGAGCTCAGCTGTGTAACAATCCTGCTTACTTACATTTTTTTGCCATGCTGATACTTCATTAGTACCAATCCCCTTCCTCTGTTGCTTTCATCATTCTACCATGTGTTGGGGATGGAGAAAGGGTTTCTTTCTGGATTTGGGATATTTTTTTCTTTATCATAGGGACTGTCTGCAGTTTAGTATTCTGATTTCTTTTCCCTCTTATCTTCTGCTTCCAGCAGAAAACATCAGAAAGCATAGCCTCTCTGATGGACCTGTTTCAATAATTGTCATCAAATGGTTGATAAAATGTACCCTTTAAACTCTCATGTAACTGCATCTGACTAGTCCAAACTGACAGTATGCGTTAGTAATAGCAGATCATTCCAGTTATGTATTCAGATGCTAAGGAAAAGAGGAACATTTCTCTTTTTCATATTTGGATCAACCAGATTTCTAGGACAACTATGTTGTCCTAGAAAATTCTGGAATGATTAAAAGTGGTTTTCCATGTATGCTATGATTGTGTGGTTGCTATGATAGGTCTTTATAATGCTCTGGAGGCATATTTCTTGGGCTTATCCCCTGCTTATCCTTGGACAATGTGGTTTAACTGTATTACCTATAAAAGTGTCCCACTGTATGCCAGAACTCTCTAACATAGGAGGTGAACAAGGAACCTACACAGTACAGATAAAGAATCACAACCCTATATTATAATCCAGCTCTGAGGAGCTGAAGGAATTCTCTAGCCACTCTGTCATGTGATAAACTAAAATCTTTACATATTTTTTCTTGGAGCTAAAATGTGAGCCTGGTAGTCATCAACAACTATCAAATGCATTCCACACTTTTTTTTTTTTTTATGTAAACGGGGAGTAATATGGATAAAAACAGGTATAAATTAGAAGAAAACCAGCCAGAAATATTTTTATTATCATTTTGATATAACGGATTTGGGCAGAAAAAAGGAAAAGGGACTGGTTTTGCCTCCAAATACCTATTAAGTAATACACTTTGCCGAAGTGTAGGTAATACTGTGTTGAAAGATCACATGTCTAAATTCATGAACAAAGGAGAAGAAACTCATCCTCTATATTTCTCCCAATGGAGGCTTAATAACTTGCTTCTGCAAGAACATTATACAAAAGAAACAACTCAAATGTATTTGGAAGCAAACACAATGGAGGAAATGTCTCTCTCATTGTTATGAGAAGCTATGAAAACCATACTGAAAAGCTATATAATATTGTATTCAAATCACTGGAGGAAAGAAAACGTCAAAACAAAGTAAATTAGAAAATAAACTAAAACCAGCAACCCAGAGGTACTTTACAGACTCTTCCAGAACAGAGTACCCAGAAAATGCTCTAATTCACAATTAGCTGTTTGACACACAGAGATAGAAAACCTTAAATTTTAATACCTAAACCAAAATGTTATTTTAAAATCAATGGCGAAGAATAAGCTTGGAGAAGTGCTCGACTCATCAGACATCTTCCGCCTAGTTATTGTTGTCTGCCTTAAAATACCAGCAGTGTAACCATAATTATTAAATTTCAGGAAATAATGAAAGAATGCTGCATTTTCTGAAAGAAGCTTAATGTAAGTAAACACAATCCAGAGAAGTTCATGACAGCTGGGCCAAGCATTTAAAGTTGTTGATTCTTCCAAAACCTGATTTGTTTAAAACCCTGCTGTTGTCAGAAGAGTTTGAGCCATCCATTAAAAACACCAAAAGGTGAAAGGCTTGGGATCTGGATGGATTTAAGTATACATATTAAAAAACCTTCATGTAAGCCTTCCCTCAGAGAAAACTCACAGGTGACTATTTAGGTAAATTATGAATTTCCAGTTGCTATATTTTCTATGCTGCAAGAGCTAAATATGTTTTGCTCTCTTTATGACTTTTATTTTAAGTGAACAAAATATAAATTTCTGTTTGATAAAGAGTTGAAAAACAGGGAGAGGAAAAGCACTAGCATTCTAATTGCTTTCTTTAAAGGGTTCTCAAACTGTGCTTTACAACAGACAGTAGTGGGAGCAGAACAGGTTTCTTTATGCAAAAAGTACAATTTATTTTTCCCCAGCAAAGGGACACAGGGAGAGGATACGGAATCATGCAAAAAAAACCCCATAAACCTCCCCTCCCAAAAAAAACCCAAACCAACAGCTGGGAGATGTATTAAAGCACCCATTTCTTGTGCTGTTTCGAATCTGCCCATAAATGATCAAGTACCCATTATACCATATCACATCATCCCAACAGGCCCCTCCCCAGCACAGTTTTCAGGCCTCTCCCTGCTGTTCCTTACCACTTAATCAGTGATCCTAGACCTCCCTAGCTGCATACTGCTCTGCCCTGCAACAATATCACATACTGCAAAAGTGTCACCTAATGCAAAACTAATGCATTGTATTTCCAGTTGTTGAAAATGCTATTAAATTAGCAGAAATGTGCTACAATGCTGGTATTAATGACAGCCTCCATGCCTTCAGTTTGTGCGTAAAGATAGATGCTGCAAAAGCTGACTGACAGTGTAGCTGCTTCCTATTTACGCTAAATAGAAAAGACTACTTTATGAAACAGGTGCAGATACTGTGGAGAAAAAGCTGCGGGAGGCATGGAAGAGTTTGCCCCATGGCAGCCTAAACTGATCTCAGTGCTGCCAGCCAGAGCCTCCCCCTCCTTCCATCAGCCCTTGCTGGGCTAACTCCAGCTGAGCTGATGCAGAATGCCGAATCAGCAGAAAACGCTTGCCTTTATGGTAGGGTGTGTTTTGTGCTGACTTACTGCACTGAAGGCAGGGCCCAGAAGGCACTGGTGCCAGCACAAGAAAGAGACTGGGATGCATAGCCAAGGGCAGCCAGATGAAATGACTCTACAGCAACTAGTAAACAGATTGGCTTGCAAGCCGCTAGAATGGCAGCCTATACTGCATCTAAAGACAGTTAGTAACTAAACTCTATTTCCTGCATGTCCATTATAGCATTTTGCTGACTAGTCTAAGATGTGAATGTGTCAGGAACAAAATAGTGACTTGCAACAACCAAAAGTGCAAGAAGGTGAGAAAGCCAGGGAAATAACTGTACCTGAAACAAAGCGCTCGGGAAACTGGTCTGACTGGAAAAGTATAAATGGGTATTTTAAGATAAAACTCAGGTATACAGAATTTATGTTCTTTATCAACATAAACTAAACAATAACTGTACTTCTGTCTAGCACTGATCTCATCTGTTGGAAATTGTTTGGGAATGTGCCAAATATTGGCTGTGTGACCAGGCTAAGGGTAATAAACCATAGTACTATTTGAACAGTATTGATCAAAATATTTACTCAGTGTGACCATTTAGTTGTGTCTTTTTTTTATTAATATTAATCTTACAAAGCACTTAAAACATCCTTGTGCTGAGGGTGGGCATGTCTTCCTTACAGTGTATACATGAGGCTGGTCAGGAGCGATCCTTCTTTTACATGCTGGAGAGAGTCTGTCCCTTGCTTCTCACATTTTCACTACCAGCTGAACAGTTTCTTGCTTCTGACTTCATGAACTTGAATGGCTCACATACCTCCTATAACCCCTGCAAAGAGAATGCCATGCTGGAATGCTCTGGGTTTGTACTGCATAAATACAGCTCATATTTGGTCTCTGTTTTTTGATTGCTTATGAATTGCTGGTTATAATAAGGTTTATTCAACCATCATTCCCTAGTGGCCTAGACACAGCACATCCTCCCTTTCTCATGTCTTACTGTGACAGATCAGCTTCTCAATGTCAGATCACTTCTTTACAGGGACTCCCAGTAATAAAAAGAAATAGACAAATAAACAGAAGCAGATTAAATGTCACCAGCTTATATATTATTACTCCATAAATACAGGATAATATATTTATCTGTTTAATACACCTGTATTGACTTGAGTAGAGCTTTTGACATTGTTTTCTTTTCCAGGCTACAATATAATTTTCTGTAATATGGAAAACAAAACAAACCAAAACCCTGGGAAGCCAACTGTAGCTTTAAACCCTACTTCTCTAATTACTGAGCAACACTGTCTGCCTCAGCAGCAAAATCAATATACTTCAACTAAATATCAATATTTTCATTAGCAATTATTTTAAATGAAGCAAAATACTGTGTACTGATGAGAATGGCTGAAAAGGGCAAATGAAACAAAAGCGTCAAAACAACAAAAGGCATTTGCTTTTTTTGGGATAAAGGAAAGAAAACCTTTTCTAAACGTTCTTCAGATAATGTGCTTTGCAGAGTCTGTCTTGCCCTTTCAGACTTTATTGTTAATTATTCAACAGGGCAGTAAAGAAAGCTCCAAGCAATATGGTCATTTGTTATTTATGCAAAATTCAGAGTCAAGGTTTGGTTACAATCCCTTTTACAATCAGTACCAGT
This sequence comes from Falco naumanni, assembly GCF_017639655.2. NCBI lineage: Eukaryota > Metazoa > Chordata > Aves > Falconiformes > Falconidae > Falco > Falco naumanni. The sequence continues at coordinate 88,324,662 of NC_054056.1, forward strand.
CTAGTTGCCAGGATTCATTTCTAGACTTACACATCATTTAGCAGAAGCTAAATAGTTGCAAAAGTAGTGAAGCAGAACTGCTCAGGCATGATCCCTGGATCTTTTTGCATGGAAGTTCTCCTGACAAATTTGTCAGTCCTTTCTTTTTTACAAAATCAGCAGTCTTACTCTTCCAGAGCTGTAGATATTTCCTGTGGAAAAAGGCTCAACCACATATTGTTGACTTAGACCACGTACATCTTTAGTAGTCTGTTGCAGTTGGAGTCCCAATCAGTCAGCCTCACGTGGGGTACCAATTGTTGCAGTTCAAACAAACTAGTAGGCTGCAACAAGGCTTTTACCATTGGCCAGATTCTACCATCCATGAAGTTTCTCCTTCCCCCAGAGGCCAAACCATACTACTACTCCTCCTCCATCCTACCCCCTCTTCCACAATCCTTAGGGCTATTTAACTACTTAGGGGAATGAGCTACAGCTGCACATCATCCATGTCAATCAACCTACTGCCCTCGAGGCAAGGCCATAGCTGCATGTTATCAATGCTAATCAAGCCACTGCCTTCATTCCTCTACAATTCCCTCTTTTTGTTTTTAACCAAAAAGGCCACGTCTATCATCCCTTGTAGGGCCCCTGGCAGGATGTGTGGAAAGGCTGTTCAGGCTGAGTTAAGAAGGCACAAAGCTGCGTCTGATTCAGGCTCCGCATCAGGGTCACCCAGAGGTTGTGACTCCCCTCTCAAGGGGTCTGTAGAACAGCTGGTATCTGATGTCCTCTTGTCAATTCTAGGATTTAAAACCGGCTTAACACACCTAGCGGGAAGCCACTGCGGCCCTGCATCTGTGGAGACACAAGTATACCCTCATCCCCAGGTAATTAAATCCCATGGGCCTGTCCATTTTCCCGTTTGTAGGCCTCGCATTAAGACTTTTGCTTGGATAGGAGGATCTCCTGCCTGCAAAGACAAGAAATGCAAGATAATCACAGGACACTCTTTCCTGGCTGGCACAGTCAAATAATTCAATGTATATATGGCTTTCCATAGATGAACAGTAGTCCAGTTTGCATGCTAACCTGGACACAGCTCTGAACGCTGAACTCTCTGTGTGGAAGGTAGACATCTCACAAGCCTCCCTAGAAAGGCAGCTGCTAAGAGCACAGGTGGGGAAAGAATGTGTCACATTTTGAAAAAAAAAAAACAGAACATGTCTAGAAGAGGGAACCACAGTGTGGTAGGGCCTCCAAGCTCTGTCCACGGATGTTGTATGAGAGAATATTATCTGCCAGGACTGAATGTTTTCTGTTTGAAATCATATGATCATAAAATCTGTTCTTCACGCTACAAGCTTGCCTAATTCCATCCACTACTTACTAATTTTTCTAGCTGTTGGTAGTTTGATTACACAAGTTTTTCAGTTGGCCATCTACCCTGAAAGATGACTGAGAGAAGATACTAATGTTCCACAGAATCAAGAGCATACATTAGACTATCTTTTATCAGGATTAATTTAGACAATTGAAAAATTATTTATATCATATAGATTCCTTCAAAAGTTAAAATCTGCTGGATTGAAAGAGTAGATAACAGTTCTATTTTTTTTAAATATTATTTTGCAAAAATATCAATTAGCATTGAAAAAAGAAATTTCTAATTTAAAGGTGTAGAAGTTTATGAGGTTGAAAACTATCATCTATATTTTCAATGATAAAAAGCACATTAAAACTATACAAGAATATTAAGAGTCTTGTTCTCATGACTGAACAAATCTTCTTTATTCTTTATCATTCCATAGTTTCCTTTTACAGCATCACACAAAGCAAGTATGATATTCCCTTTGCATGCAGACAATTATGCAACAATAAATTCAGCTAAGTGGCTATTTTCATAATCATGACAAAAAGGTTTGTTTTTACTACAGACTTCCTTCACATTTAATTGCCTTACAAAGAATCCAAGATAAAATGATTACTGAATGTCTCCTTATAAGGTATCTCAAGAGAAAATAATTCCTGAAATTTTCCCGCAGTAGCAGCAATTGCATCCAGCAGGAACGCCAAGTGATCAGGGAACTGCAAAATCCTACAAATTCTTTTAAGACAGGAAGGATCCAGTTTGATTTTGATTTGCACCCACTGAAGTCTTACTTTAATGTTTTACAACAGCAGGCAAGCTTAATTCAGTGTTTCCATTTCTTAATAAAAACTCTCTATGTTTTAATGAATTAGATCTTCAGAAAGAAAACAGATCATTAAGTAAAATGCTCTTTGCCAACTAAGGTTAATAAAAACTCTCAGAACCAAGTAGGATGACTTTTACCGTGGCAAGTAAAGCTTGGACATGTTAAAACTCCCATTTGATAAACTGGACTGAAAACAGATCCTGTTCTCCTTGAGAAAAGCAAGGGAAGGAGTAAGATGGGAAAGGAAGAGAGTTAGTCAGGTGTAACCTCACAAATATTTATGCTGGGTACATGCTGTATGCCAGGTGATATTTTGCAGCAACTGTCTTTCTATAAAATCTCAGCATCCAGATCACAACCCTGTTAAAGGTGACATGTATAAAATAGGTTTGTGCTTAAAACTGGTGGTATTAAATTCTGAGTAATATTTTTTTGTGTGAGGCACGTACTGGATAGATTTCACCTACTTTATCTGTAAGAAGGGTATAGTTCTTAACACAAAGTAAGTACAAAATATTACTGGGTCAATATTTCTAGGTATTGTATGTGCAATATCTACATATATCAGGAAACTTATGCTTGTGTTTCATTTCTAGAAGTCACAGCTTTTTGATTCTTGGACCACCTAGCCATCAGTCTTTCCTTCCCTCTCTAGCCATAAATAGTAGTTAAATATGGAAAATCAAGCTTTTGCTGCCTGAAAAACATAATTTTGATTGGAGTCTATATAATTTTATGGATTTATTTATTTATTTATTTATTCATTTATTTATTTATTTATTTCATGATGGTTTAATTTTCATGTTCAGAAATTCTCTTTTGACATGGTACACATTAAGCGGCATGATAGCACAATGCTCACCAGTAATCGAGGTGGAGTAAAGAGGAATTGTGAAAAAGAAACAGCTAAGGACTTTAAGATATCCTAACACTTAGTAAATATTGCAGACTGAAGTCCAGTCTGTTTCATCACAAAATAGCTAAAAGAAATCAAAGATAAACTGTAGGGAAACTAAATGAATTCTTTATACCAGTCTTCGCTCTTCAGAGTAGGGAAATTCCTGTTCAGAAGTTAATTTTCATGGGCAAAGTGAAACATGAGCAAAGATAGGAGTATCTATGCAAGAGTTGTTAGCTGAACACAGGAAGCAAAATAACAGTAAATCACTAAGGCTCAATGGCATTCATCCACTCAGAGCACTGAAGCAATTAAAAAGCAAAGCAGCTAAAGAAAACAATAAATAAAGCAACAGGAAGGGCTGGAACATGGCCAATGCTATGTTCGTTGTTTTTTTTTTTTAAAGAAGTTAAATATAGTTGAAGAATTGTAAGACGATATTTTGTTAAACTTTTGAGGCAATAGCTCTGATTTAAGAGTAAAAACCTGTGAAAGGATCCTACCACTTGCCATGGCCAGTGCAAGTTGCTGAGGAACCATAATGATGACACACTTCTCTATTCTGCCTCAGCCTGGGAGTCCTAACATACTGATCTTAGATGTGTGCATTGAATGATGTGAGCCAGAAGCAGGTTTCAGAACTTTTTGGCAAAGGAAAGTGTTTTTTTGGATTTTTTTAACAAGCATCTTTTCAAGAGTGCCTGCTTTTCTTTCCTCCATAGTTCCTTCAGTGCTAAGCTACTGCTCAGAACCTCAGAGATCAAGCCAGATGTCTGTATCTGGGGACTGAACTTCTGCAGTGGGCAGGAAAATGCAGTGCAAAAGGATGGATGTGAAGCAGAAGCTGATGGCCTGAGCCTTTTGCTTAGTGTGCAGGACCTGTCTGCGCAAGGACCAGAGTAATAAGTCCTCCAGGGGAGGTATGGTATGTGGTAATTCTAGGGTCTGTTGGTAGATACTCAGACAGGCCCTGGCTGAAGTGGTCTGCCACGGCAGGAGAAATTTTAGGGTTAGGAAGAGAATCCTTGTGCCTCTCTTGCTACAGGGAATTTTGAACTGAAGCAGTTCAGCAGCTCAAAGAAGTTGGCATCAGAACCTCCAGGTGTTCCTGTGTCCTTGAAGCTGCAGTGAAGGACTGTAGTGGTCTCTGGAGCAGAGCAGAACAGGGATGGTGGAGCACTTTTCCTGATTGTCTCTGCTGTGCCCTGCTGCACAAGCATGAAACCTCAACCCAAATGAATAAACAGTATAATGGGGTTGCAAAACCCCCACAGGTTCTCTGAGGTGCGTAAGGCTTGAGACCAGCTTACTGATATCACTTGCCAGCCATCTGCAGACAACCTGGACACGTCTGTGCCATTGAGGGTGGGAAACCTGAAGCGAGAGGCTATGGCTTGACACAGCTTGAAAACTAACCCTGGTAAAGGTCATCCACTGGCAGCTCAGGCCATCCAAAGACACCAGGGCTCTGAGATATCCCGGTGCTGCTACCTTGCCTGAGCCCAATATTATATGAGCATCATAGAACAGGATCATAGGATTTTTTGGGTTGGAAGGGACCTTAAAGATCATCTAGTTCCAACTCTACTGCCATGGCCAGGGACATCTTCCACGAGACCATGTCGCTCAAAACTACATCCAGCCTGGCCTTGAGCACTTCCAGGAATGAGACATCCACAACTACTATGAGTAACCTGTTCCAGGGCCTCTCCACCCTCTACTGTAAAGAATTTCTTCCTAATACATAATCTAAATTTGCCTTCTGTCAGGTTAAAGCCATTCCCCCTTGTCCTATCACCACATGCCCTTGTACAAAGTCCTTCTCCAGCTTTCTTATAGGTCCCCTTCAGGTACTGCAAGGCTGCTATAAGGTCTCCCTGGAGCCTTCTCTTCTCCAGGCTGAACAACCCCAACTCTCTCAGCTTGTCTTCATAGGAGAGGTGCTCCAGCCCTCTGATCATCTCCATGGCCTTCCTCTGGACTAATTTCAACAGGTCCATGTCCTTCTTATGCTGGGAGCCCAAAAGCTGGACACAGCACTCCAGGTGGGGTCTCATGGGAGCCAGTCAGAGGGGGAGAATCACCTCCATTGACCTGCTGGTCATACTTGATGCAGCCCAGGATACAGTTGGTGTTCTGGGCTGCAAGCACACATTGTAGGGCCATGTTGACCTTTTTGTCCACCAACACCCTCAAGTCTTTCTCCTCAGGGCTGCTCTCAGTCTACTCTCTGCACAGCCTGTATTTGTGCCTGGGATGGCCATAACCTGTGTGTGGGGCCTTGGCCTTGTTGAACTTCATGAGCTTTGCCCCAGCCCACCACTCCAGCTTGTCAAGGTTCCCCTTGGATGACATGCCTTCCCTCCAGTGTGTCAACTGCACCACACAGTTTGGTGTCATCGGCAAACTTGCTAAGGGTGTCCTCAATTCCACTGTCCATGTCACCAACAAGGATGCTGGAACAGCTCCTGTCCCAGTATCCAACTCCTGAGGAAGGCCAATCATCACTGATCTCCACTTGGACGTTGAGCCATCGACCACAGCTCTTTGACTGCAGCTACCGGGGTCAGTGCCAGCTCTTCTAACATTCAGTGCAGATCTGAACATGACTTCCTGCATCAAAGAAAGCCTGACTGAAAAAGAGACATGGATTTTAGGACAACAGGGATAAAAGCCCTTTGTCACCAAGTGGGTTAAAACAGACTGTTTACATAGGACTTGTCAGGATAGTAAAATTGGGAGTGCAGAAATGAAAGAAAGCACAAGTACTGGAGAGCAGGGGCCTGCCTCTTTAGTTTATGGAATGCCAAAGCCAAATAGATCAAATCCTTGCTTTTTGTTACTTTCACCCCTTCCTTTGCCCCTTTAACCTTGAGAAAACTTTCACTGAAATCAATGACAGTATAGGTCTAGGCATCCTAAACCAGCAGAATTGCAAGTTTTGGCTTCTGTTTCTCATTCTTTATTTAAACATGCATTTTTAGGTAAAAGCTTAGCAAATCACAGGGGAAATATTAGTGTTGAAACTGAAATTGGGTCACTTGCTCCTAAATTGCATCTTGCCCCAAGTCCATTAGTACAAAAACATTCTCCTGTGTTTTCTGAAATTCATAGTTTTCCTTTCTTTAGTTCAGTCCTTCTAACTTCAGGGAGTTCCCTTGATCAGAGTTTATTTTTGCTATTATTTTTGCTGCATTATTGTTGTTATTGTCCTCTTGGTGTGTTTTTCATCTATAAAATATTTTCAAAGTATTTTTAAGGTTTCCTTCTTCTCAGTCTAGTCCTGTCTCAGCACAGGTAGGAATCAACTTGTCATTGCCATCACTTCACTCAAACTATTCCACAGTTTCTCTAGTTCTAAGGAGTCTCCTTTAGGTGCTTCTGTGATTGTCATGCTAGTGTTTTAAACTTTATTAGTCTAGATCCAAATTTTTCATCAATAAACAGTTATGGCGAAATATCAACAGGATAGGATCATTCTTTTTGAGCTTTCTCACTTCAGTGTGAGAAATTAGATACTATCTGAAAGATGACTCAAAAATCTTTGAATATACAAGTAGGATTTATGATAAAGAATGAACATTGACATCTATCTCCACTTTCTTTGAAAAAAAATAATAGTGTAGCTAGGTGTCCTTTCTTCTAATTTGTTGTGCAGGTGTGTTTCATTCCTGTATTTTCTCTTTTGCAATCCCCATATAATTATTAGGGACTCTCTATTCACTTTTAACACCCTGAGCCCTGAATATAGGTCTACACTGTGTCTGTTGTAGGTAGATGCAATACTGCTCTACAGAGACTCAAAGGTGACATGAGTTTACCGTGTTGGTAATGAGTTGGTACAAACTCATTCTGTCCATATTTTAAATCATTACGGGAGATTGACTTAGAGCTAATGAGTCCTAATGAAAGCCTGCTTGGTATCTACTTACTGTAGGGATGTGGGTTTTAGAAACAAAATTACATTTACCAGTAACTTACCATCTTCAGGACTAGGAGATTTGTAGGGGCGTATACATGTACAGTGATTCTACTGCAACAGTAGCAACAGAAGCTCCTAATTCTGAGACCCAGAGATTTTACACTTAGTCTCCAGCTGAACAAAGGTGTCCTAATATATTGAAAGTCTTAAAGATATTTTGAAATTACAGTGATAAATGGTTCTGAATTACTTTCACAAAGAAACACGTTGGCTGAACTAAACCCTTTCTGCAGGATTCTTTTCAACCATTCTCTTTGATATGACATTCCACCACAAGTCTTTCTAAATCATATTGTGTAACTGTTTTGTCATCATCTCTTATGGCTTTCTTCTTCCCAAGGGAGTACAAAAAAGATATCAAAGTTCTGTCTTTTGCACTAGTGGTTTAATATCCACACCATATAGACTTTTAAAACTATGTACTTCATGTGTATAAATAAAATATCACAGTGACTTAATAAAATGAATTAATTTGACACCAAATTCCCACTTGCCACCTTCCAAAATAACATGTCCAGGAAAATATTCTACAGGCCCTAGTCTGCCATAGCCTTGCAAAAATAGAGAAGTGTTGCAGAGAGAAAAGGAAGAGTTCAAGAGAGTATGTTATCAACTCTTACTGTGTGAAAAGCTTCACTCACTACTAGAAATAGTTAAAGCTAAAACATGAGAATAGCAAAACCTGCTTTCTTAACCATTTCTAGGTGGCAATTTTCAAGGGTCCTTAGACTTCCCCAGTCCAGATAAATATCTCACATTAGCAGAGGTATATGGAAAGTCCCGTTTATGTTCTATTTATCTAGAGGTTCATCTTGGGAAGAAGGGGAGAAAAAGTACTAAACAGAAAAGAAATAGAAAGCCTCTAACAGAAGACCAAAAAGAACAAGGAGAAAGAAAACAGAACTGTTAAAATGTCTGTGTGAGAAAGATCCACAGAAAAATCCATTGTTAAATGGATTAAACCAAGATTAAAGCAATTAAACCAAGCAGATTAAAGAACACATGAAAGCAATGAAAGGGCTTGAGAAGATAAGAACAGAAGGCATAAACTGAGCGGAAAGCAAATGCAAAAACCAGCAATTTTAAACATGATGCTAGCAAAGGTCTAAGAGGCCAGCGTAGCAGTGTTGTGTGGCTTCTGGGAAAATAAACATATAAAACTTTAACAGTGTGTGTCTTGTAGGAGAATAATCATATAAGTTTCAACAGGATGGTTTGGTAAGTAGCCTGTGTTACCCAGTCGGAAAGTCTGTTTAGTACTGACTAAGGGACGACGTCCTCTGTCTTTAGGGGTCTCAGTGGTATCCAGACCTTCTCCTTTCAAAGACTGAGATCTTGTTTGATATTTGAAATTCTGCAATTCTGAACAGATTCTATAAGCATTTATAGAAGTTTTGCTCAGAAAAATCCCTAGCAACAAAGACATGTGGCATCTGAACAACTTCCTGCAGATAATGGAAGTTGTTGGTTCATATAGTGATATTATCCCTGAGGAGGATGGACTTATATTCTGACTGGTCTTAATACATTAAAAGTTACCACAGGGCACCTGTCCTCTGTTTTTGTGAAACCTGCTGCCAAAGCTAAAGACATTATTCCTCTTCCTTCCCAACACAGCCAGTGAAAGAAGATAAACTAGTGCCTATACGGGACTCTAGTTTTCTCAGGCTGAACAATCTGAGCATTATCTCTAACATCATTAAATGCGGGTGTTAACCTACTTTCAACCACAAAGTTAGGCTGATTCTCTCATATTCTTTCTCAAAGTGCAGTAGGATAGAAGTTAAGCTGATAAATGTCTCAGTGTAAATCCAAACTGTTACAGTTTACAGGATATGGACAAGGCTGAGTCTGCTCCACCTCTGTTTGCCAGCAGATATCTTCCCTTGACTAAACTAAATGAGAAATTATGATGGGGCTATAGCCAAAAAGTAGATGCAATATGTCAATGTGTTGATTTGGGCATATTTTAGTTTATTCTCTCAAGTATGTTCCTTAGCTTATAGGCTACAGTTACACTAGTTAATAAAAAAAGGGTAAAGGCACAGGAACAGGCATTACCATAAAACTTTTAAACTGTTAGCATGGCCCTGACCTAGTTTTGACTCATGTCAATGAGTACTTTCACAGGCAGTACCCAAGCACAGTTTGGAGGTTAATATGGGCTAGAAACCACTCCTGACGGGCCATTTGAATGAAACCTTTCTGGCCTGGGCAGTAGAAGAGTTTAACTGTGGGAATGTGAACTGTGCTGAGCCAGAAATGAGTCCCTGCTTTGTATTATTTACTGTTCTATAGAGGTAACCATGGCAGTCATAGTGGTTACAGGGTTATGCAAACTTCCCATACTGAAGAAAGGCTCTAGCTAAAACATTTTATTTGTAGACAGATAATCTATTTACAATTTTTCAGCCATGGAAAGATTCTTATAAGCAACATTTATTTTTTCAGCTAAACCTGAGATAAACACAAAATCACATAAGATAAAGACAAAAAGGTTTCTTTTCAGCTGCCATTAAGAGTCTGGAAGACCTGGCCCTGCCCTCTGCACTGTGCTGCAGATATTCTGTTCCAGGACTTTGTAAGTAATAACAAGAAATTTAAGGTCCTATCTCCTAGCTCTGTTTACTATGGCTGCTTTTCTTTCTCTGATTGCTGCAAATGACTGCTTTTGCTAAAAAAATAAGCCCCCTCTCACCGACAATCATACTGCAGAGAATCTTTTAAGTGGTAAGAGGAGAATCTCAGTAGTGAGTCAACCAATCAATCAATCAAGAAAATAGTGAAGATTGGCCATGAAGCAATCTCATACATACATATTCCCCCTTGCATTGCCCATCAGTGTCAAATTCAAAATGCAGGTGCAAAAATGTTCTTTCTTTGATGACTGCACAGTCATCATTACATACTTCAGCCAGTTGATAGGTATGCTCAGTAGCATGAATCACTATTCAGATTTCCTTCTCACTGGGGAAAATATTTTGTTTTCAGGTTTTGGTTGGATTATTTTTTCCCTTCAAGAGCAATATTTTTGAAAAAAAAAAAAAAAAAAGAAAGAAAAAAAGAAAAAAAAAGAAAGATAGCTTAACAGTATGGACATTCTGGATTACTGGAATGACAAAATATTTTAAATATCCTCTTTATTATTTCATCTTCCTTCTTAGCCATCTGTCATTCATGTCTTCTCCAGGGACGGAGGCCCTAAGTATAACCCATGTTTAGTCACTAACAGCTGACATTTAGTGTGACCACGCAAATGGTCACTGTTTCCAATTCTAAGCTGCCTGCCTAGGTAGTTACATTAGGAGTCTTGATTTCCTAGATTTCATAAGGAGATGGGTTTTTCCAAAAAACTATTCAAAATAGCTGTGTTGAAGTGCCTGTCTCTCTGTGTTGTTCATGTTGTAGTCTGAGGAGACTGGTTTCGTAATTTAGCCATTTAATTTAGGTGTCTGAAATTAAGTATGGGAGTGCATCTTTTTTAGTTTTCATAAAATGTTATCATGAATCTAAGCTGCTGTTGTGACACCACCTTGCACCCTGAACAAAGTCACTTGTACTCTCCTCATCTTCCCTGACACTGGAATATAGTTGGAACTGGCAAACCATTTCACAGTGCTAACATCATGTAAAATTAGCTTTGTGAAAAAATGTCTATTGTTTTAGCTCAATTGTCTCCCTCACTTCTGCTGTGGAGCAGCTGTCAATGAAGAGGCAAAGAATGAAATGGGAAGGAGTGTGGACTTCGATTAAGGCTTAGTCTTAATCAGAAGTGATTTAGATTGGCTTATAAATTGTTTTGAAACAGCACCATGAAGTCAAAATCCAGAAGACTGTAATATAGTCAAGCTAAAAGATGCGGCATAATGTACCTGGTTTCCTGAACAGACTCCAATAACGACTCAGGCAGCCATGCTTCCTGGCTAAAGGTGCCATGCCCCTACATAGGAGGTGTCCGTGGGGCCTCACCAGGGAGTGGGATGAGTGAAGTTCAGGTCCTTAGCAGCTGCATGATATTGTAGTATAAAATGCCCCTATATTATCTTGGAAAGAAGTATCCACCATCCCTGCTTTTGGATTTGGGCCACTGTGTGTCCTGTGGCAGAAAAGTCTTTGGCCCAGACAGAAGGAAAGAGTCTAGCAAGGAGCTATGTTCCTGAATATATCTCCACACACATGAAGAAACAGACTCAGATTTCTCTGTGTTAGCTCTGAGCCTGGCTACATGAAGCTATTCTGACCCATAAGCCACGTAGAAGGTTTGTTGTGGCACTATGCCTGACCTGGTAAGCCCATGGCTTGTTAGCTTTGGCACAGCACCAGCCCAGTGTGGCTAAGTAGCTTCTAGTTCTGACCAGCTCAGAGTCTGGGCAGAACAATAGTAGGTCTGTCTGAACATGTCTGCATACGTTAGGTGTCATGGCATTTGATTAAGTGGTGAAAGTTCTCCGATGCTGCTCTTTGGACTCTATTTAAGTATGAACATGAGTTACAGACAGTTAAGGAAGGTAGGATCAATACCCAGGGGATCCTCTTTCTGGTTGAAAACTTGACTTTCTCTTCTATTTCTCCTCAACAGACTTAGCCCAACTAGGTAGCCTAACCTGGAAACTGGATGAAAAATGAGAATCAAGAACTGCTTCAGCACTGTAAATGAAGCCCCTATATACCAGGAATGCAAGAGTTGTTGAGATTGAAAAGGAGCCAAAAGAAGCTTCGGAGTACCAAGTGCAGGAGACAAAGAAATGGCTCTGTTCCTTTCCAATTCGGTTTTCTTTGTTATTTTTCTGTCCCCACAATGCTTTTAAACTCCCATCTCAACATTCATTTTCCCAGTGGAGCATATCATATAAGTTTCCTGGGCCATATGACGTGCAAGTTTAAATCTATAGCAGCTAATGCATAGAGTGCTTACCACTAGGTCTTACACGTACTAACTAATCATAGGGACTGCCCTTTTATCACTATTATGCTGTCCATATTAACTGTGGACCTCAGTATGTCTGAATGTTAGGTGTCTTTAAGATTTAGACGTTTGTCAGACTAAATCTGGAGTGCAGAAAAGCTATAAGTAGAGATCAGTACGTATTTTTCCAGAAAAGGCACTTCTGAATCTAGTTATGTACCTAAAATTAGGTCTTCTAGAAGCTACGGGTTAAGCAATAAGATAACCATTGACCTGATGGGTTAGACAAAGCTTGAAATAAGTGAACTGCTGTTGAGGATTTTAAGGGCTTTGAGACACATATCCAAGACAGACAACACAAGCTTTAGTCTTACCATTAAGTAAGGAGAAATTTCCTTCACCATTTTCTCCCCATGCATTTTGCATCCTACAGGGTGCACAGGTCTCTCTCCTTCAGAAATGGGGAAGGGTGACACTTGCTTCTCAATGCTCAGAAAATCTCTCAACCTGGTACTTACAGGCATTCTCCTTGAATGTGAAGGTTATTAATTCATAGCACTTTTTTCTGACTTACCGTAGGGAAGTTTTTCGTTTTCTAGGTAGGTACCTACTGAATCAGGCTGGTATATGTGGCCTCTGTGCTTTGAGTTGAACACAATGCAATTGTAAACAGAGTCCCAAGAAGGTGTTTAGTGAACAGAGGCACAGAATTGCTAAGCTTCGGTATCAAAAGCAACCTCAGGTGAGATACAGAGATAGGATGCCAATCAAACTGCAAGGCTCTGGGTCATGTACAGCTGTAGCTGTTTGAAAGAATTCTTGCCAGGAAACATAAGCTGCTAGGGCTTGTAAGCAGGTTAGAAGTGTGGTGAGGGGGAATTTTTGGATAGCTCTTCTGATCTGAGGTCCTTATACTCCATTTAAGGTATTCATGAAGTATTTTCATAGTCATTTTGAGGCCTTGTGAAAAAATTACTTCAGCTTTTGGATCCTATGCTGAAAGTGTCTTTTCTGTCATCTTGGCATACACCAACATTTTGCTTTTCTATGAGATACATGCTTTGTGCTGGTAATGTTTTGGCTTGTTTTGTATTGTGCCTTCTATAAAATACCATTATTAAATGTGTTTTCTTTATTTTTGAACTTCCATAAGTGTAAACTTGCTATACATTGGTTCCATTTAAATCTCTCCAGCTTTGGTCTTTTTATTCTATGCTGTCTGCTGGTCCAAATGGTTTAGTGTTACTTGGAGACATGGAAATGAAAGCAATGGAGTTTTATCTTCCTCTAAATCATTTAGGTACACACCGAATGCATCAGGCTCAAGTCTTTCCCTCTTGCTAATATATTCTATAAACTGTTAAAAGACACTTCTTAAAAAAAATAATTTAACATTGCCACCATATTGTGGCTGATTTTTTCACTACCTTGCTACTATTGCAGTCTATATTTCAGTTTGCCCTTCTAAATTTTATTTAGTTCAGATTTAACAACTTTCATCCAATTAATTAATATATTGGAGTAGTATTTCTATGTATTTGAAGAAGTTATTTTCTCTGATTTTAACCAGTGCTTTAGATGGGATACAGACTAGGAAATATCAACTACATGGCATGCTGAATACAGATGCTCTTTTACAAGTTACAAAAATCACATGACATTGCCCTTGGGGAGGGGGGGATGGGGAGGAGAAAAGAAAAAGACTCTGATTGTATGATTAAAGACAGTACATGGACATAGGAGAGTTGTATATTCATCTTTATTTCATCATATCTAGAAATTGCAGTGATTCACTCACTGTAAGCCTTTAGATTGTCTATGATCAGTTTGAACTGGGATAGGAGCCAACATTTGAAGGCCTGATTTGAAGGAAAGGATGACAAGGATATTTCAGTTGAGCATTTACTTTGCCAAGCTTTTAGTATTCCACTGTTTGGAAAAAAAATTACCTTTTCTAAGTGTGTTTATCATTTGAACCACAGACAGACTATCCATTTCCCAGACAGAAATGTAATTTGTGTTCACCACAACCATTGGTGTAGATATATTAAATGAATACTTCCTTTGAAATGAGAAGTTGTATGGATACTATGAAGAGTAAGTTTGACTTACATTCTACCAAATGTTATGGCCTCTGGCCTTCCCTGTTCCAGCACACGAGGAGTCCCATTACCTCCTAGCCCTGTTCTTTAGCTATTCCCATTAAAGTCAAGCAGTGTTCAAAATGAATAAAAACATCATAAACCAGCCTACAGAGTTTCTATCCAATTTCTTATAATCCACAGTATTTAATTAAAGAAAATTGTATTTCTCTTTCAACCAAATCTATTACAAATGTTGTAGGATACATCTAATCAGAACACAGTTATTTTGCAGTCTTGAGCTGAACTTTTCAAAGAAAGTTTAAAAGAGATTGCATGCTGTGATAAGTTAAATGTTGCCCAGCAACATCATTTGTCTAGTACCAGAACTTGAACGGGGCGGAGAAAAGAAAAAAAAGATGGCTTTAAAAGAAAGGGGAAAAAAAAATTGCTTTGGGATTTTATGAGATTTGTCTTGAAGGACTAGGGACTTAGCAGAGCTGAAACAATTGAAGAAGAAATTTTCTTTATTTCAGTTATTCTGAACTTAGGTACTTCTTCCATATCTGAGGAACTAGTGAAATAAAGATATTAGAAAGATCAATGGCATGATATTTGAGTAGCTGAGAGATAAATTTTAAGCACAACCTGTGATCCTCTGTCTAATTGTTAGTTTTCATTCAGATCTATATTTTTGCATTGATATTTTGTAAGAATAATTTCCTTCCATTAAATCTAAGTCTGTTCTAACACCATTCTTTGAAGAAATTCACCAACAACAGCAAAAAAGGAAAGCCCAAATATCATAGCCTGCATACTTCTACATCCTGATATGAAATACCCTGCTTGACTTTTTCTACTTTTATGGAAGGGACTAGAGTAGAAGTTTCTGGATACCAACATACATATACCCATACACAACTCCATACAATTCTAAAATCAAGATATATCCACTCAGACACACAAAAGCACAGAACCCCAATGGAAAAAAAAAAACAAAACAACAAAACAAAGAACAAACAAAGAAGCAAAACAGAACCAAAACCACCACCACCACCACCACCCCAAAAAACCCCGCCCAACCCAGGACAAATACAAGTTATAAAATAACTACCTGCATTTTTCTTCTAGCAACCCGCTATATTTCTTTGGTTAGAGCTGCTTTATAATTTATTGAAGCAACAGAAAATCCACTCAGCTTTCACTAGGTTTGTGGACTTTGAATCTTTGTTGTGGACACAGATTCATGTGGTAAAATGTTACTGCTTATTCCAGGTTCTTGTGTTTATACCCTGAAAACAATTACTTTTTAAGAAAGCTGTTCCTTCTGCATACAAGTAGGAAGAACAGTGATAAAATTGTCAGACCTTTCTTTTCTGGAACAGGAATGCATTTGTGGAAAAAGCTGTGAGTCTTTTTTTAAAAAGTTTGGGATTGCTTACTAAAAAGCCCATATAAATCAAATTTATGTAGCGTGTCTTTATGCATGCCAAGGTCCCTGAGCCTATTGAAGCTGAAATCCTTCACAAGTTTTCTGGAACTTGCTCTTTCACTCAGACAGTAAATGTTGTTTTCCTTGGTGCTTAATCTAGTTAAATAATGAAGGATTTCACGCACTTAGCTACCATGTCCAAAAACAACTTTCTCATACAGTTGGAACACAAACATTGGCTCTCTTAGCTGTCTTGAACTTGGTATGTGTTATATGGAATGCAATCACACTTTGTCTGTGAGCGTTGGCTTGAGAAATTTATCTTTTCCCATGTTAATCTTGCCAGTGATCTGATTATATTGTATAAGCAGGATATTAAACTGAAAGACAGACCTTACCACAAACCCTAGATTCTAACTTGTTTGGAGCAGAATTAATGCATGCTATTTCTCTAGAAAGCTCTCTTGTTAACACCTGCTGCATTTATTAAAAAAATAAAATATCAGAGTAATACTCACAAACATGTAGTAGTATTGTTGAAGCTTTTATTGTCAAAGAATAAAATGGAGACTGTTAGCTGAGAGATTTTATATCTTTTACTAAAATATCTGATATAGCTGAAAAAGAGACAAGCTATAAAACCTACAAGCCTTTCTGCAAATTACAGTAATGCAGAAATAAAAATTTTGTCAGTACCCATATCCCAAATTAAGTGTACAATAAGAAAAAAAACAAACAACAACTTTGTTACTCTTGTGAGAATTTCAGGCATCAAGTTTAATTTTATTTTAGAATATATTAATAATGTGATCTTTCAGTTGCATTCCTAAATTTACAAAGGTAGGTAATTGTGTAGGATGGCAGACAGTAGCACCTGTCAGCCTTCTCTCCCACCTCATCTCCCCACCCAACCCTCATACCAGCTCCCAGTTCCCCAGTTCCGTGACCTTGCTAAGCACACATGGTGATGGAAATTCCCTTGCATATGTGACTGAGTTGCAGCAGCCTGTATCTTCTCTCCCCTTGTCTTAAGGCTGCAAAGTTGAGCCAGTTTAGGGGGCAGGTGGTTCAATGGTCCTTGTATTTAGATATTTGAAAACCACAACCCATTTTGGATCTACTGTTGGCAGTGAAAGCTTTGATAGGTAGATAGGTTTTCTGATAACAATAGGTAATTCAGCATAATCTGTGGTAACTTTGCACCTCTATCAACTGTGGACTGAAACAAGAATTTTGGAGAAACGTCGTCTGGCAGTGCATGAATAATGCTGCCGTAATTTGATTTTTTTAGAGTTAAATAATAAAAACGACAATTGTAAAATGTCAAGTATTAGAAACATCTGGGTTTTCGTATGTAAGTAAAATCAAACAGCAGAGTAATTAGGACTAGGCATTTGGAGGCAGTCTGCAGCTGAGGTGGCTGGAATTAATGCTCTCCTTTGAGGAAAGAGCTGATAAAGACAATAAACTCCAAAATAACTTGAAACTTTTAGCTTATGTAACTGAGAGTTTTATGCAAAACCAAAGTATTGCCATCATTGTTTCATACACCATGGTCCTGGAAGGTGCTTAGCATTTTCACTAGGGTCAATGGACATGAAACATTGCATATTTCAGTAAAAAGTTTCAGTTCCTTCAGACAGGGTAAGAGGCAGTGCCAATGACTACATTAGAAATAGCTGTTCCCACTGGTCATTTGCCACCACCTTCCTCATCATCTGTGAAAGAGTCCCCTGTGTCACCCTACATACATATTTTTCTTCTTCTCCCCTCTTAGTGTCAGGACCCTGAGGGCACTGGTATCCTCTAACAGCTTTGATCAACCTCCTCAAGGACCTCTACCCACCCTTTAGGACCCAAGGCTCCAATGCCATCGCCCTCAATCTCTGTCTGAGTTTGGCTGTAGGATTATCTATCTGCAGCCCTCTCCCACAGATGATGGACATCAGACCCATCATCTCGATGAGCCCTTCATGTATCTTGTAGATTGTCTCCAGCTGTCTCTTTGACCCTGTCTCTGGGCCTGGTTCAGCCCCTTGCCCTGTTGATGGACCGAACCTGTTACCAGCCCCCAGCTCTGCCCCCTTGCTCATAACCTGGCTTACCGTGCCATCTTACCAGGCTCCCTGTCCCTCAGGGAGCAGCTGGTCTTCACTTGGACCTGACACTGAATGAGTTCACTTCCCAGTTGTTGTAGCTCTGTAATGATCTGCTTGGAGTTATAATGAATAGAAGGCTGTCCTGTGAGGAATTGAGAGGTGTGACCCAAAGCCTGGTGTCAAGTCATTGAAAACCTGATAGTATTTGAGAGAGTTCAATTACAGCAGACAGAAGATAGAGTGCATCTAAAGCAAAAAGGTCAGGAACTGATTTACAAGGGTAAAATCAGCAAGGGTGCTGTGCCTTCCCAGGCTAGATGCATTGCCATTTTACTTACGATTTGAAAAGGTGGTAAATAACCCAAATTTTAAAGTGAACAAACTTAAACAAAAGAGCTGCATATCTCTGAAAATAAACTCCTTTAACTGTTTCAATTCATAATAGTTTATTTGGAAATGAGGTCTGAAGTGTCTATGAGCTTGTGAATTCAAGGATAGGTGAAACTTGGAAACAAATCTTTTTAGTGTTATTGACAGAACACTTAGGGACGTGTTCTGATATAATATAAATTTCAGATTGAAGATTTAAACATGGAATATAAAATATTCCTAGACACTTTTACTGGTTTCTGAAATTGTTCTAGTCAGTCACTACAAGTAAAAATAAATTAAATAATATGAAACTACAATGTGATAGTAATATCATCCTTGGCAGTTGCAGTAGTAACAGTGGTGATCATACACATAGGACTTGATGGTACAGTGTTGGATAACTTCTGCACATAATGTTGTATGTAGTGTATGTATACCTTTTGAACACAGTACATGAGTTCAGTTAGGGAAAAGCACATAGATATAAAGTAAAGGCAATAAAGCATATTAGGGGAGAAAATATAATTCTGTTGATCATAAAAGCTCATAACTAGCCACAGATGGTAAGATGTTAACAATAATGAAGAAAAGGCATGCATGTTCAAGAAATGTTAATGTTCTATAATTAGGAAGAAGCAGGATGCTGTATACGTATCAGATGAGGACAATGAAATGCTTTTTCCGGTCATTACTAGCCCCAGAGAATAGTAAAAAACTACTACAGATACACATATTTAATCTGATTGTCTGAATAACATGAATCAAAAAGTCTTGGAAGAGCTTACTGAGTCTGGCTTGCTGATGCTTTGAATTTTCACAAACCGGAGGATACCAAGGGAATTTTATAAAACTAGAAGAACTTGTAATGTTGCAGTAATATAAAAGGCAGAGAAGACAACTGTAGCAGCTAGAGTCCAGTTGGATTATCAGCATAAACATGGGGATAGGGGTGGGGGGTGGGGGAAAGGGGCAGAGGAGCAGGAAAACTGATAGAGAAGTGATTTAATTAGATATCAAAATTATCATAACTTTTAACCAGTTGGTTTAGAAAAAAAACAGGAAATTTTTTTTTTTAAAAAAAGGCAGTTTTCATTCTTTTCTGTGAATGCATGGTTGATTTCTAAACATAATTGTCTATCTGAATTTTGTTTTTTTATTATTTACTTTTTTTTGTAGGCTTTTGATTTACTGTTGCTTCTCATTCTGAAAAGTACAAGATTAGTAGATGGAGGACTATCTTAAATAGTTTTCGGAAGAAAGTTATTGAATAATGAGATTCTCAGTAAACTCAAAAATTCTTTGCACGTTGATACTTGGTCCAGCCTTATTTAATATTCATCATATATAATTCAGAAGTCTGCTGGAAAATAGTACAGCACATACACCTATGGAGAAAAGGTAATACTATGGTCACACAAGGCAAATTTCATAATCAGTCCCTGCTGGAGAATGTACCCAACATATAGAGAAAACTGAAAAACATTGTGTTATTCTTGGTTGAGCCATACTATGGAATACAGATTGCATTTCAGAAAAATTTTATATGCTGTTCCATGTTGTTGATAAGTACATTCTGGAAACAATTGATATATAGTTAATTTAGCTTGCTTAATTTTCTTTTAATTTTTCAGAAGACTCTATAAGCTGCTGTACATATATGTACTCAGCATCTGTTTCCAATTAGTATAGCAAACTAAATACAAAATTAAGATGCCAGCATTTTATTTATTTTTTATACCAGAAGGGTGGCTATTGTGTGACCACACTATTGTTCCTTTCTGTTGTCTCACTAATGCCAAAAGAATCCCTCTCACTGTTCTTTTCCTTCCTGGTCATCCTTCCTTCAATCTACAATCCCCTATGCTCACTTCCAGCTAAGTGATACATATCTTGTGCTACATCTAGCCGCTGTCTGCCCTCCCTGGATCAATTAATCTCAGTAAGTCAGAAAAAAACCCCAAGCTGACAAATAAGTCAAATGAATTATCTTGTTATGCAGCCAGATGAAGACCAGGCCAAGAACATGTAATGTAACTAAACTTGTAAGAGAGAAAGAGGGAGAGGGAGGGAGCAGGATTCCCCACCTTGGCAACAATGACCCATTAGGTCAGTTCATGGAAGGCATCTGACTGCACCGTTAGGAAATGTACCTATTTGCTGTTCTATATGTGAGCCCTCTGAATCTTCATCTAAGCCAAGCTCCCATCAACTTTTTTTCTTTTCTTTTGCTATCATTTTCCCAATTTATTCATCCACTGGAAGTAGAATGTGTTTGCAGCAGTGCACTGTCAGATAAGCACCTGTAGGAAAAAGCAAAGAAAGAGGTAAAGAAGTCCAAGCCTACTGATCAGATTATGGCTTTAAATTATTAGATCAAGGTTTTCAAAAGTGACTAGCTGGTTACACATGCATTATTCCTTGGACCTAGTATCGCACTTATTCTAGTATCATAAGGCATAGAGCAACGAAACTCTCAAAATTGTTGATCTGTTCCTGTTTCCCCCAGAACATCTCCAGTCTCCTAGCCACTTTTGAAAATCTCAGTCATGATGCACTCTACTAGACAGACATTTGATGCTGGTTTCTATGCACAAGCCTATTCATTGACTTCAGCCTCTTCTAGAAAGACCACCTATGGGGGAATGACAATTGAGTTCCTGTGACTATTCACAGAGACTCATTGCCTTTGAGATACAGTCACATGCTCCAGGGCTTGCCTGGTTTAGAAACAGTGCTTAGATATTAAAGGAATAGCTTAAACATATAAACAACTTCCCATGTGCAATTTTTCTATGGATGGAACAGTTGTGAAAGCTACAGAATTTAATGTTGTGTACTGTGATATGTTATACTAAATAAAATTACTAAAATTCCAGCATTACTTGAAGAAGGATATATTTTTGCAATTAGCAGGTCTTCAAAAGATGATCACTGAAAATTAAATTTCTGTTTTGACTTTCATCCTGGGTCATCTATAGGAATGGATTTAAAAGAATGTCAAAAATGAAAACGTCATTGGAGCTTCTTTTAACTGTATCAAAATTCTCATTAAGAGATTGCAACATGCTGATATGAATTGTATTTTAAACCTTGGAAAATTTAACAACAGCAGAAGAAAAGGTAAATGAGTAATCCACACTCTAGTAGTGATCAACTCTACTTGGTTCAAACAAGCATTTACATTCACATAATTGACATTTAGTCTACACTAAATTAATTTACTGGGAATGGGCATTTTCTGAAATTTTACTGATCGCAAGCTGGCCAAGGAATTGAAATCTAAACAAAAACATTTAATTGGATGGAATGTTATTATTTTGTATAGGCAAGGCTTAAGAAATAGCAGTATAACTTTAAAGCTATGAAGGTTAAATAATTTCATCTGATTTCAAACATAGGAGACTCCAACATTGTCTTCCTTATTTGACATGTCCCATAAGAGATATGATAAGAACAGGGAACTAGTGACGTGGCATGAGGAGTACCTAGGTGCACCTATCATAAGTAGTTAGAGTAACTTACACCCTTACATCGTTTGAGGCAGTTTTAAGCATGTGACCACAGCTTTCCATTTTTGTAAGGAACTGTTCTCCTCTGTAATATGCTTTAGATGTGTTTTGTTTCTACATTGTAAGATTATTCTTAGACCTAGGAAGATAGTATACTGCTTTCTTGTCTTTTCAGTTATTTAGGATTCATCATAAAATGAATATCTTTTCAAGAGTGAAATCAGGAGAATAGGAGTTTGGGCAAGGTGTTTGTTATGCCATATAAATATGGGATAAGAAGCTGGGATCATGTAACCTGGAATTTACAAGCAGAAGACAGCAGATAAACAAATACAGACAAGGGAGGAAACAGGAAAGAAGTGTCATCAACAAGTTTCCTAACATTGTTGCCAAGGCCAGAATTACTAGTCTTCCATTCTAATAAACTGATTACTTAACACATGTGTTAATGTGACAGAAGACATGCTTGTACTATCTGCCTGCAAGTGAAGGAGTTTGCAAGCACAGAAGAGATATGTAGCATGGGATATCTGTAAGACATGTTCAACATTGCAAGACCAGGAATGAAGAAAAATGATCTTGAAGGTGAGCCAGCACAGTAATGAATGTGTATCTTGTGCTTTATCAAGCCAGCTGTTAAAATAAAAAAATGTAATAAAAGATTATTTAAGGAATTATTGTCAGTAATCAATTTCATCATTCATTAATACTCATTTTGTTATGGAAACATGTAAGAATCTCTGGCACAGATTAGGTCTCCACTGTGTACTCAGTGTAAGATACAATCTCAGACCCACAGGATTCTCTTTCTGAAACCACACAGGCTAGAGAATGAAACAGAGGTATTTGGCTTGCCTGCGACTAACAGCAGCAGAGAGGAGGGCAGGACTAGAATTTAAGAAGATTCTCTTCATTAATCCCCACGCTGTTCCCGTTGGTTTTCAACTGAGGTTATTTCAGTGGTGACTCTTTCATGGGTGTGGAGCATGATAATGTGCCAGTCCAGTTTTGTGGCTTTGCTATACGTGGTTTTCATGAATATTGATTAGGATTGATTATGTGCTAAATATAATTCATTTACTCTTGCACATGACATGGTCATTCTTATTGGTAGAATATTGTTGGGCAATGACACAAACATCAATGTCTGAGAAAAAGAAAATAGCAACCATTGACAGGGAGAGAAACAAATATCTTTCAAGAATGCCATATCGATGGTCTTCAGTCCAGTTCAGGAAACAGAAGTCATTCTGTTACATGTTTTTATCAAAATGCATTCTGAGCTGAGAAAGTCAAAATGAAAAGAATCTTCCAAACTCTTTTGAAATATTTTTAGCCCCAGTGCTGAATCAGACTTGTCTTAAGCAGCACCATCTGTTAGGTATTGAGTAGAAGTATTTCTCCCAGACCTGCTGACTCTGCATGAGATGAGTGGTCCAGCAACTGTCAGAGAGTTAGCTGAAAGTTTCAATTCCATAAAACCTATGCATTCAGTAGAAGGCTCTTCTCTTCAGTCTCAGGCTGTGCAGCCTGGAGGTGGAGCCTTGATTATTTACATTTGATTTATGCTAGCATCCACAAGCCTGACTGGAGATGTAGGGCTTGTTAAGTACTGTATTGTATTTTTCTCATACACAACAACCAAGAAACAAAAGCAATCCCCAGTTTAACTGGATTAATACCTCAAAATAACTCTGATTTTATACGGAAATTATATATATATATACACACATACATATATATTGGCTCACCTGATTAAAAGCTCTGTTGTTCAAGCACTTTGGGGTATAATAGAATAAATTACTACAGACATCTAAAGGGACTAAAGGTCCCTATGCAGGGGCCTGGAGCATGCAGGACTGACTGCCAGCATAGTAGGTTTGATGTGAGTGAAAGCAGTGCTATGTACTGGAAGAGCACAAGGAACATCAGACGACAGTAAAAAGCTCTGAATAATTGTTCCCTAACACTCAGGTCACCAGTTGTGATTGGAAAGATTTTTTTTAACAAAGAGAATATAAAGAACATTATTTCAAGTCATACTCTTGAAAGCAATGACGAGACCTGGCCATACAACGTATGTACTTTATACTCAGTCTAGCTATGCAGTGGATAAGTACAACCTCCTAAGAGACATTCTGCACAGTGTAAAACAGGTTTAACCTTGGAATGCAGGATAACCCCCTCTGCATACCAAAAAAACATTCCTGAGCCAAGAAAGAATGAGCATGTAAGACTTGATCAGTTAAAACTAGAAATCTTACGGACTTTAGTTTTGGTAGAACTTTTTGACTCACTTAATGGTGAAAGTTTGAAAATAAAAAGGGGTTGAAACTTTCAGACTCCATATGTTTATATTAGACAAACTCTAAAGTTCTAAAGCCAAAAATACTTTGGATTTGGTTTGTTTTCTTTCTTACATTGATATAAATTGCAAAAAAATATTCTGTGAAGGCTGTGACTTCATTCTGATGTTAATGGACAGTTTGGCTTTGTGTTTCTGCTCTCTCCGAATATTTAACTAATATTTAATCCTAATATATTTTTGTCTCCATTAAATATGATTATGAGATTCCCACAGCAATATCAAAACAATACATTGATAAATAGTGTTATGGGATACTTAAATGATTTAATTAAATCACTTTGGACAACTCTTACCCTTATAAATCATCCAAGAACCTCTGTTAAAAAGCAAGCTCTCTAAACAGAAATTTCTAGGGGACCAGTAAATAAATATAGGGTTTTTTCTTTAACAGAAGTAGCCCAGAACATAGAAAAAAATTTGAAGAAAAAAGCTATTATTCATATTATTTAAAACAGAATTGTTTAGTTGGAAGGCTCTTGATCTGTAATATGTTATACTGCAGTCAAAAAATGACCAGGATTTAACATTTAAAATATAATTAGCAACCTTAAAGCTATTGTTCTCCTGTCTGATGCCCTAAAGGATCTAGTAACACTAACTTTAGATTTTTTTCTATAATCTAAGTATGGATACCGATGCACTCTCCAGATTATGCGGCTGGAAGAGCTTTTGCTCTGTATGATAGCTAGTATTCTTTTGAAGCTGTTTGAAGTTCTACTTCTTTTTTTTAATTCCTTATTTTCTATTCTTTTTACAAATCTTGGAGGATATACAGACAAAATAAATTGGATAATTCTTTATATCCATTTCCCACTGAAGATGTTATCCAAAAGATCTTCTGTTTCAAAGACTCTAACACTGCTGTAGATTAATATAAGTTATGTCAATTTTTCAGTATACTCTATGTTTGGAAATGAATGAAGGGCCACCTTATTGCTATCCCACTTAGCTTTGATTTCCAAGTCATTTATTTAAGATAGGAGTGGTTTTTCATAGACTAACACCTGTATCTTAAGAGCAACTTTAATATTTCAGTTAACTCAATATAGAGTCTTCATGAGAAGGAAGAAGCGTCAAGAGTTTTGAAATATTGAGGCTACAACCATTTATGCCTGAGAATCACCAGAAATTAATTTTAACATTGAAAAAGGCCAGCAGTATTTGACCATTCATAAATTAACTTACAAATCCTGTGAGATCTGCACCTTCTGATGCAGTTTAAAAAAACAAACAAACAAACAAACAAAAACCCCAAAAAACCAGAGGCTGCACAGTGAATTATGTGACAGGATTAGGATTTACTTTGGCTAATGTGTTGAATTTTTATTATTATTTTTTTTTTTTTTTACTATTGGCTATATCTCCTGTGGCTTCTAGCTCCTCTGTTTCTCAGACCTGTGTGTAATCGTTTGCCAGCTACAGAGACTATTATTGAAACATATGACTAGTTCAAGATAAATAGTACAATTAAGATGCTCACATTGGAAATCTTTGTTGGAAAATTACTTGACACTGGAGGTGTATCTTGCTGCAAAAGGAATAAAGTTGTTTGTTAAGTGATCAGAATGCCTGTTGTTCTGAAAGCATCAAAATGTCAGACAGTAAAATCTTCTTTAAAAGAACTTAAAGGACATTGATTTAAAAACGATATTCTTCCCAGCACTTCAGAGAATAAAGCTTTAGCACTTTGTTTTCTCTTTGATAGATTTTTTGTTTATGGAGTAACTAGTTCTGTGCAAAATTTTCTGATGCATTGTTTTGTGTATTGTAGGAAATGTACTGGAGTAAACAGAACTAGTGGGTTACACAGATCGCTCCAATGAAGGTTAGGGTTCAGCAGGTTATGTAAATCTTACCTTGTGAACCCAAATCCTGCTGTAGTATGGCCTTAATGTCGCGTCATGTATTTGTGGTACAGCAGAATCGAAATCAGATCTTGAAAACTAAACACTACACTCTTTAAACTATCTATCCCCTCTTGAGAAACTTTCTTCTGACAGTGGCAATCACTGGTTACAGTATAAGAAGAGATGTCAAAAGAGTTCAGGCCGTATGCTCGTTTTAGTTTCTTATCTGCAAAATAGCAATGGAAAAAGCTTATAAAGCATTTGAACCAGGTTTCTAGACAGCTGGTGGGGAGAAAGAGAAAAGACATTAAAAATTTGAAAGATTTATGTTAAATCTAGAAAACACCGGGAAGCTTAAAGAGAAAATAACCCTGTCTTTGCATGAAGGGGTGGAACAAGATGATGTAGTCAAATAGGATCCTGCATTCCAGTTATGTGAAATTATAAAAGACTGGTCATTATGGATCTTATGAATCACATGGTTTTAACTGCTTTTCCTTTGTAGATTAAAACCAACAGTCCTGCCCCTTGTCCAATGTGTCCTTACATTTTGTTTTATACCATGTAGTGCCTTTTTTTATCTTTTTGGTTGGTTTTTTTTTTTTTTCCTTTCCTTTTTTAATTTGACTTGTTTGAAGAAATTGTAATTTTGACAGAGACAAGAATAGAAAAAAAGAATGCCGGAATTTTAGAGCATAGTGGAAGATGTTATGTAGGAGCCCGGCTCAGCTTTTCATGAACAAAGCCAAGGGTATGAAGTGGTTTGTAGACTCCAGTCGAAGTGAATACCATCATTTGTAATGAACACAGAAGTCAAAGGTTCTTTTTCTCAAAATGATTACTGCACAGTAAAATACCATAAATGCGATACATTGTGAGAAGCAGAAGTAACCAAGCTCACTTTCCTACTGTTTTATATAGAATGTTAGCTCTTGGGTCAGATTCTCTGTGTGAAATGTAAGGGTTTCACATTATAAACTTTTCCTAAAACAGTTTGTCTGCTTTATCCAAGAAACTGCTTTTATGATCCATAGAAACAAGGTCCTCAACTCTTCCATTTAATATGATTAAGATTGGATGAAGGGTCTAGATGCTAATAAGGGGGTTCATGCATATACACACATGTACAAAGCGCTCTGCATTTTTACTTTTAGATCTGCTCTTCCTTCAATAAGGACAAGTAAGGAGGCTGAAATCCAGCTTTGTAAATACATTTCTGAACTTTGTTGCAGAAGAGAAGGAAAATATTTTCTTCTTACAGGTGATTTAAAGCTCGTCCTTGTTAGATAATCAAACCCAATAGTGTGCATGAGGATTGTTGTTAAATCATAATTGATGAACATAAAAATCTAATCTCACATAAAGAACTGCAATTCCAGCAAACATTTTTAATATCTATGGATGGCGAATGTCAGAAAGCACTATGGTTCAGAGAAGGCTGGACTGCAGCTGATATAAAGTAAAAATCTTGAACAACAAATGCAGGTGTTGGGGTGCATTGTGGTTGACTCATGATCGTCGATATTGAATGGTGAGGCTGACAAGAAAAGAATAAATAGCAGGAAAATAAGTTTTTCAATACTTAGAGGTAATAAGCAGAGCAGGGAACTGTTGATTGTAAGAGAAAAACTAAATATGAGGCAAATGCTCTGTATAATTCCCACGGGTAGCTGCAGAACTCCAATTATACCTCCTAAGAAACAACAGCAAATCAGCTATACAACTTCGTGTTCTGACTTTTAAACCTGTAGGTGATTATTCATTTCTGCCCTGGATCAATGCTATTACAAAATTTCATGTATTGCAGTTATTTTTGCTCAGCACAGTAAGATCTCCAGTTTAATTCATTAATCAATAACATTGACCATGTACAGAGGTTCTAATAAAAGCCCTCTACACTAAGCTATTGCTGGCCAGTAGCAGTGACCCCAGTCTTGCAGAACACTTTGGGAGAAGTTTTTTGTCTGCAGAAGAATTTTGCACACTCATCTTTTTGAGCAGCAGTCAGTCCAGTGAGAAAGAACAAGACCGGAGTAGGAATGAGACCAGGATGGGTTACTCATGTGAAACGGAGCTGTAAACCACTGAGGAAATCACCTCCTCTTAACCTCTTCTTCTCTCCCCCCATTAGTATGCCTTCCTTCTTTTTGATGTAACTTCTTTAGGGAACACTGGCCCTTTTGTTACAGTCCTTGAGTATCTACCGTGATGCTACTTTCAGTGATGGTTCTGTACATTCATGTTGAAGAAGGAAGGCACTGAAGAAGCGCAAAGTGCATTATACTAATTTAGTATAAAAGTAGTAATACAAATGGAGTTTCTTCAGAGTCCAATCTCCTGAACAGTTGGAATCAGTTTAACTCAAATGAAATTCTTACCTCATTCTTGGACCTCTTTCTGTCTCTTCCTGTACATTTCTGCTATATTTTTTGTGGAGAGAAATAGCTCAATTTTCAAACTAAGCATGCTGTATTATGGCAGCTTGAAAGTGGCCTAATTTTTTCTCATTTCAAATATTCTATTATTAATGAGAAATCCAGCCTAATTATATTTCTGTATGCTTTAAAATTAAAAATGACAGACCTCTGCAGAACATGGAAATATCTTCCAGGTCAGGTATTAACACTAACATGCACATTGTTTATTTTTTCTGGCAACTGGCCTTGTCCTTTTAAACTACAAAGTGATGTTAATTTAATAATAGAGGATAAAGTTCAATGCTGCAAAAGCCTTCCTGTCCCATCAGAGCTTATGCACATTTCTGAACCTGCTCATTCCTCTATCTTAAAACCCAGAAATCCCTTTGGTTACAAAAGAAAATGATTTCTGAACCCTCTGATAGCGGAACATAGAGATTAACCCCTTGTATCATTTGTATTTGAAAGTATTATAATTGGCATTCAACTAAATCTGAGTTTAGAGTGCTTTTTTTTTTTTTTTTTTGCAGGGTCACCTATAACAGGTTTCTGGATTTCCAAACTTTTTATTAAAAAAAATAATGTTAACAGATCAAATTTTTTTTTATCTCTAGTGTTCTGCTACTTTATTAACTCAGATGTTATTTTCTAGAAAATTTGAAAAGCAGTAAACCAATTAACCTTAAATCTAAACCAATTAATTAAATCTAAACAAATCAAATCTTCAAACCAAACTTAATTCTTTTAATTCCTTAGGACTACTTAAAATGTTTTACTTTCCTGGTGAATATTTTTAACATTCCGTTAATTCAAATGCTTCAGAAAACATCAGTGAAAAAGTGCCTTTGTTCCAGATCTAACTCCTTCCTGTAGTGAAATACAAAGAAAATACTTTTATCACATACTCTGTGTTTCAGTAAAACAACATAGAAATAGATGTGATATTTCTAATGGTAACTAATAAAATTACTTATCTGAATGTGTCTCCACCTTACCAACCACTTCAGTATAAGAAACAAACAAACAAACAAACAAACAAGGCTATATCAGGCACATACCTAAATATTGTGGCAATTACTTCAAAACATTTGGAGCTTTCAATTCTGAAACACAAAAATACCAAATCGTGTCACCCAGGAAGATGCCCACTGTACTGTTACTTCTCTCTAGCTCAGACATTATAAGCTGCATGTTCTGATTCATGAATACGATGATTTGAGCAATGTTTGCTATTAAAGGACTTAGTGGTCAACACTGTTCTTCCAAAGAAGTGAATCATAGTCATTGCTGGCATATGACACTGGAAAAATGGTCAGAAACAAAGACTTCTAAACAATTGTGCAGACAATACACTCACAAAATGTGTTCCAAGTCTTTCTCTGTTATCATGACACTTTGCATACTTCTCCATGATGCAAACTGCATTCACCCAGCTCCTCAACTTTACATTATTTTTCAGTTGGGAAGTTTCACTTCAAAATTCAGGTGAAACACTTTTTCTTTTTTTGTTGCTTTTTGAACCTAAGAAGGTTTACAGTCCAGGTAACTGATATAACAGCGTAGCATTTTTGCTTTGAGCCATGCGTCATACACCTAGCACAGTTCAGTCATGACATGGAATCTTCTGGTTTGGAGACAAGATTAGTCAAAGCTTTTCCAAAGTAATATCAAACCAGGAAATCTGAATCCTCCATCAACTGAACCAATGAAATAATTCCTCCTGGAATCTTGCTGGAATTCAGCATGTCACAGCTTTGACCAGCTTGAGGTACATCTGCTATTTCAGTATACAATACAACCTTGTTATCACAACATCTGGGTTGCAAACATTCTACCGGGAGTCATGGGCACCTCAGAAAGCTGAAAGCAAATTCTAAGTAATAAAAGAGTATTTCAACAGTTATTATGCCAAAAAGCATGTGTTGTAGGTAATACTCTATTTTCTACTTCTTTAGTGCACAGTTATTCTGTCCTACTTATGTTCTATTGAGTCAAGCTTGTGAAGCAATATAATTTATAAATATTAAACTTTCAGGCTTACTAAGTTTGGATATTTTTAAGTAAAAAGAGGTAAGATATCATCAAAAATTTGAATATGTCATCATTTCCCCAATATTTATAGAAGCAACAATACACAGCTTCATTGAATAACCCATTCTTTTAAAATTACATAATACAGTAAAATAATTTATCTGTATTTATTTAGAGTTCTTCAGCAGGAAGATTGCTTGAAAATTTTTATAAATTCCAAGCAATGATCTCTACAATTATGTGTTCACTGAAAACAAATATGAGCTCATTTTGAAGAGTATTAACAACCTGAAATAGGATTGTTTGGTTTCTGTCTTAAGTACTTCCCTTATGTGATTTAAAGAAGTTAAATGTACAGTTTACATATGTAGCATCTCTAATAGAAATAACCAGATGCTGAGCCCTTTCATGTCCTTTCAAAACATACCATATACACTATTCATGTACTTCTGTGATTGGAAATTCAAAGCCATTTAAAGAAAGCAACTGATCCTGGTAGCCTCCCTGCCAGCTCAGCGAGCATTATCCTCATTTAATAGCTGGAACTGAAGCACCATAAAATGCTCACAACCCAGATAATTTGAGTGCATTTCAGAAGCCCCTATAAGAATCATGTGAAAGATTCTGTATTTCAGTATGGATTCAGAATTGAATTCAAGTAACCAAAAGTTTTGTAACCCTTTAAAGCAAGTTTGGGAAACTGATTTTTAGTTGTGACTAAAGTGATTAAGTGAAATTCAGAAGTTAGACTATATAATGTGCATGGAAGTTTTGGTTTAATTTGAATCCAGGGCAAAACCTGGCTCATGGAATATAAATATTACATAAAAAATGGATTTGCTTGAAAATTAACCTCTTCCCTCAGATCTGAGTGGCCCTGATTCTACCTCTCTCCCCCACTGGATCCCGCTTCACAGTGTTTTCCTCGCTGTTCGCCTTTATGAAAACAAGAACTAAAAGAAAGATTTAGAAACAATCTGTTCTCCACTTCTCTTGTTGTTATTACTTGTTCCTTGGAATAGAAGAATTCATTGCCAAGAGCATTTTGAAAGCAGACTTTTTTTATATTAAATTCAAAGTCAAATTATAAAGCAAATCTAAGAAAGGATAGTTACAGCTTTATAATGACAGCAAAACACCATTGACATGTCTGAGAGGTAAGACTGGAAGGCTACAGAAAGCTTATAGCTTGCATGATAATTGCAAAATATTTTGGGAAAGTCTTTTGTATGAAGTACAACAGAAGATATTTTAATTACAAGAATTGGATGGCAAGAATTGCAAGAAATGCATTTGGCACCTTTTCTCTCCTCTGAAGGAATGATTGGCAGTGATGCAGCGATTACTGTAAGAGACCAGGGCTGTACTCATCAACTCACTGCTGAGTCAACCATCATGTCCTCAAAGATTTGTGTTTCCAGAAGATCTTGTCTTGAAAGACAAAACTTTTTCCTCTGTGCTTCTTTGTGCATGCAAGCTTTGGGTTTCTGCCTCTAAGGTCAGTAACTCAGAGGCCAAACTGTAGTCTGGATTATTTTGAATCACCAAATGCATGGGGATATTCAGTGAAAAACATGACAGGAAGATCCCCATACCAAAGCATTCAGCTAGTTTTTCAAACAAAAACTGTCCATCCATGCCGCATAGGTTTCCTAGGAGACTTCTCATTTCAGTTTTCTAGGAAAACAGGGTATAGATTCACATAGTAGTAAACTTTAATCCACAGAGAAGTTATATCAATGCAGAAGTTACAGGATTGGATTCACTGTCTTTTGTGAACAGATTTCTGTATCCAAATCTTTAGTCCTAAATCTTAGGCAACCATTTAACAAGTCAGATCACCAACTAATTTATAAGTGGCTTCTGTTTATGCAGATTTCTGTTATTTTAGTGGGAAAGTTTATATCTGGCATAATGTAATTAACTCCAATTTATAGAGAAACTCCTAAAATTTAAATCTTTCCCTTAGCAATTCTACTATGGTACCTTGTGCCTGGTTTTAAAAGTTCTTCTTTCTAAGAATTTCTGATTCTGTCTCCTGTTGGGCTTTCAGCTGCTCAGGGGAGTGTTTAGGGTTTTCTTGACTGACTACTTGAATTTCCAGCTAATTAGCTGATAACCATTACACAATAAATAATCATAATGCCAAATGGTCATCTGGGAATGGAAAGAAAAGTGAGGTGAATGCTACATTTGGAAAAGCCAAGTAATCAAGTGAACAGTCCAGAATACCTTAGTAACATAGTTCAGAATCCCATGCATGATCTAAACATTGGTCCAAATCTGAAGCCTAATGCTGAGTATGCTCTAACCACACACTAGCAAATTCAGGCCATGTAGATTATGTGGCTTACGTCATGATGTCCAGTGTAGCTGGGAAAATTAAGATATCCCTGGCAGAAGGAAGTGCCTCTTTACCAGGAAATCAGTATTCTTTAAGGGAATTTAACCTTCCGGGCAGGAAGGCTCTTAGAGGACAGGTGGAGTTTGTGTGCCCTGGAGTTAAGCCAGTTAACCACATAAGAAGCAGCACAGATCAGTCAATCAATTTAACATGCCTACATCTGTGTTCAGAGCAGTTTGAAGAATGTTAAGCATATCACAAGCCTGCTTGTGCAGTAAAA
The DNA here is from genome assembly GCF_017639655.2 of Falco naumanni. Lineage (NCBI taxonomy): Eukaryota > Metazoa > Chordata > Aves > Falconiformes > Falconidae > Falco > Falco naumanni. The sequence goes on from NC_054056.1 coordinate 88,357,405, forward strand.
GGGCTATAACAGTGCTGGCCTTGGGTAGGTTACCTGCTTTAGGCTACGACAAAGGGAAGAAAGAGGATGTGTTGCACTGGGGGGACAGACACCATGGTGTAAGCTTTATAACACACTGCTGCATTTGAGCCTGCATGTGGCTTGATTGTCCTTCATTGAATTCAGGACATTTTGACAAACATGATGAGCTCCATCATATTCTGAAATGCAAACCAAAGGAGCCAGAAATTTAGCTGTTCTTTCAGCTACTGTGAGTCATTGACTTAAAGATAGTAATTCTAACAAAAGCAACTTATTATCCAGTTTCATATACATTACAGAAACAGGTGACAATTGAAATTCAGTCATTAATATGAACAATAGAAGTACCCATAGGTAAATGTTGAAATGCTGTTGTAACTCTTACAAAAAAGAGTGTAGGAAATTATTTACTGTTTCTTCTACCAATCACTGTGCAGAGCAGGAGGCAACCACATACAGACCAGAGCATCTAACTGATGGCAACATGTGGATGTAGATGTAGCAAAAGGAAATTTACCCTGCAGAATCTGCGTGAGAATAAGCAAAATGAAGAGAGAATCTGGCACAGCTTTTCAGCCACGGTCTGAGTTTGCCTTGTGGGCAGTTAGGAAATATTGTGTAACTGTTATTATTACAGTTGTCATGCTTTTAAACTTAGCAAATCTGCAGCAGAAGTTAGCAAGGAGAATTAGCATTCATTATGCCTGCTAGTCAGCTTTCACATGGGAACCACTTAAATTCTCTGATGTATTCTGATTCTAATAGATCTTTCTTTTATTATATAACTATTGTTTAGCAGCAAAAGCCTTTACATCAATTGGTTTTAATTTAATATACCCCTCCATGCTTCTCTAAAATTAAAAAACAATGTGAATTCTCTTTCTATATGTAGCATTTCAATCGGGTTTGCAGAAGTTACTGTCATCTTGCTGGTGAACACAGACACCGAGAGCCAGATTTCTGTCAGTAGCTCAAAACTAGCCAGCTGAACAGTCTGGGTTGTCAGTGGATATTTCCCTTTCCAGAAGCGATAGACTTGCCGAGATATAAGTGACTGTCTAGTGGTGTCTTTTTCAGCACTGTTCCCATTTTAGAGTAGAGGAAGGATTATTTAGGGGTACCCTTCTGTACTGGAAAACGAAAAAATGTCCCCAGGTTTACAGATCAGGCTGCCCTAGATATATTTGGAAGAAGGTCTCCCTGCTCCAGTGGCGGGTGGCAGACGGAGCAGCAGACGGTGCGGGGAGCCACCGGAGGGCTGCACAGACACTGGCAGCAGGGATCTAAAGGGGCTCTCTGTAGAGGTCTGGGGGGAGCAGAGCGGGGAGCAGGGGTAGGCTGTGCTGCCCACTGAACTGCAGAGCATGAGGAAAAGGAAGGAAGGAGGCACTGTCCTTAGCCATGCTCTGGAGCCTCCCTAACAGCCAATGTTGTTTACATAAAGCTCAGTCCCTGGAACTGAGAAGCTGCTTTAAACAGAAACGTGCCTCGAAGCCAAGGAGCACCTGGGGACTTTCGTCCTCAGCATAACAAGAGCTTCACTTCATTCACTGCCACTATGAGAGGGTTCTCTTGTATTCCAAAAAACTGAATCAGAGTCTGGACTGTCATTCCTAGAAACTCTGTTTCTCTGGGTGTTACTTTTGGGAATGGCTAGAAAAATACTGCAGCATCCACTGTAGGTGTTGGCTGTGTCAGCAGAGTCAGTAGCAAAATATTTATTTTTCCTCTGCGGGCCTTCAAACACAGTTTCTAAACTCTTTTAAAGAGTTTCTGTTTGTTTCAAACTTTGCTATATCATAGGTTAGAGATTTAATTAAGCATGGAATAAAACAGTGAATAGAGGAAGCCACATGTTCTCTCTTCCAAAGCTCCTGTTAAGTAAATCACACAGCTCTTTTGGTAGACTCTGAAATCTGTATCTGAGATAATTTCAAAATCTTATCTTTCAAGAAAAAAATGTGTTTTCTTCTTTACATATTGTCCTTATGCAATATTGCTTCCATTCTTATTGGAAAATGAGAGACAGAAATCGGGGCACTTGCCAGAAGAAAAAAATACAAGCTGCAGCTTTCTTCAGCATTATTTTAACTTAGCATTTAAAAATCTCTTAGTTGAAAGAAAATGTTCCTCCCAAATTTGATAACTTCTGAATATAGAGTCATGTTCTGTTATTACAGCAAGCTCTGCTAATTTTCATACAGTGTTGGGTTTTTTCTTATTTTTCTTCAAACGCCTGGAAATGATGAAGTAGTTACTGGTAGTTTAAATGGATTTTCCAACATTGTTTAATTTGAAATTTTATGATATTTTTACACAACTGTGCCCATAGCCAGTATTAAGTAGCAATTTTCCATCTGGGTAGGGTGACATGTCATCCAGATGGTACTGGTATTTACTCTGAGGCTCTCTAAACATCTGTCTTGCAGAGAAATTCAAGTATTTTTTCCACCCTGAACAGAAATTACTTCTGAATTTTCTGTACTCTAAAAACTTTATTTTCAGATTAGCAGAAGGCAAGCCATCCATTACCTCTTTAGGAGAGGTTATGACACAGATCTTGTGGGACAATAAAGCCTAATTGTAAGGATAAAAAGCTTAATCTCTAAGCTTCTCTGTGTTGGATTGGTCTGCAAGGAGATAACATGCATGAAAAGTCTTGTTTTAGATAATGAGTTTGTTCCTGTGTCATTCCTATTAACCCACAGGCAAATAGCTAATTGTCCGATAGTTCATTTTTGGTTCTAATCTTCCGGGACACCCAAGGCATTGTGCCATGGAGTTGAGCATTGCCTGCAGCAGTGGACAGTGAGGACTGGTCCCCCTTTGCACAACGAGTCCATGTTGGCTTTGTGAACATGTTGATGGTGCTCCAGACTTGACCTCTCCTCTGCAGCTGATTGCTTTTGACCAGCACAGAAGTTGGAAGAAAGGTTTGATGGCTGTGTTGGAAGTCAGGTTTCACCATGATGATGAGTCAACATGGGCTCCAAATGGGGCTGGCTTGAGCAGGAGGATCTGTAATGAGCACAACAAGCTTAGTTTGATATGAATTGGAACAATCAGAAGATGGCATTCAAGAAACCTTACATTTCATTATATGTAAGTATACAAGGAGAGAAAAAAGTTCAGTCTCATTGTGGAAGGGGCTGGGGGGCTGCAAATGAAAAGATTATTTTCACATCTAAAATATTTTGCCATGAAAACCTAAAACAACATAAAATTGGACGTCCATTTGCTGTAGTTTGCTATTCACTTGTGGAACTGATTAGCATGGATAATGAACACATTTGTTGTCTAATACTGTATGTATCCTGTTAGCTGGATGGCTAGTTCTACCTTTTGTACAGTAGTGTTACAGGATTCTTGACAGTTACAAATGGACCGATTTCAACACACTGAAAGCCAGACCATATCTCTGAAATAATATCCTTGGTACACCCGCTGGATCCAAAGCAGAGGTATGTTTCAGAGAAATTACCAGTCAAACCACTGAATTCAGCAGTCTTCAGCAGGGCTCTGGACTTCCACTGCTGCCTGACTCTGGTGCAAGGTGTTTCCTCCTCCTCCTCCTTGTCCCCACTGAGAGCTCTTTAGGCACTGCCTCCTGCTGGGTGTTTGTGTAGTAGCTGACATAACAGGACCCACCAGGCACAACTGCAACACAATTAATAAATAATAATACATCTACTCCCACTCTCTGCCATTACAGAATTGTTTGCTAAGCAGCATTTTCTAGTGTTCCCTTAATCATTATTTAGCCAAGCAATGCATACAGAAGTATTTTAATCCTCTCTAATAAATCAGTCTCTCTAGTCCCTTCATCCTTTTTATTGCATGTCTCTGCAGGAAGATGTTAGAGAGGAACTAGCAGTAAAGTAGCCCTACATTTTCCACAGTTTTTATCAGCAGTAAAATTATTATGTTATTCATAACCTTCATAACCTATGCAATACATGATAGTCATTTCTCAAAAATAAGCTAAACTGATCAAATGGGTTTTGTCTGGTACATTTCTAACTGTGCCTCAATTTTCATTATACGTCCCGCGTACATATTCTTATCACCTTTCAAGACCTGAAATAAAAGTTTCCAATCTTAGCTGAATTCTTCAGGTGCCCCACCAGGCCCTCTACTGGCATGCAAATTTCAGCCAGCCCTACATTTGGATGCACTGATTCTTGAGTGCATAGTTTAAGGATTTGCATGCCTGAACACGAAAACAGATTGAGAGAAATAAGCTTTACATAAACCCCATGCTCACATAAACACATATAAACACATGGGGGATGGTTGCCAGCATTTAGGCTATGTAGAAAGGACTGTATATGAATACATAAAAAACCATGGGTTTGACTGAGCAGAGGCAGACCTTGCTTCTTGAAAACATATGCATTGTCTCTTTTCTTTTAAGGAAGAACTAAACAATGCTAGATGCAATTTTATACACTATGTTAGAAGATAAACTGGTTACGTTTGGGATTTGACATACACCAAGGTCATTCATCTCACATAGTACTTCTCTCTCATCTTTAATGGTATAAACTTGACAGTGATCTAAACTTTGAAAGATAATGATGGTGAAGAGGTGAACTGCAAAAGCTTGCACAGCAACCAAAACTGTATGTACATATTTTCAATCATACATACCTTTGTGCACAGAACTTGCCATACCACCACTTGTCTCTTGAGATTCAAGGCTAGTAAATATAATACAGCTGAATTGTACCCGAGAATTTTTTTTGTAAGTAAATTGTTTCTTTTGCAGTGGCAACAGTTGCACTGCTTTAGCTACAGGCAAATTTTGGAGAAGGTATTGCTGTCCTTACACAGGTAGTTTGTTGCTCACGTGAGTAAATTCACCGGAGCTGTTGTTCCTCTCTGAGTTAATGTCTGCTGATGGAAAAGTCTGTTAAAAGTCTGTGAAGAATAAAAAAAAATATTTTCAAGTTAACTACTGGAAAGAGGGAAAAGACACGGTTTTGTTGTGAAAAGGGTCATGCTAAATCTGTCAAGGGAGCAAAGAGAGTGGTATTGAATAATGTACAGCAAGCGTAGGCAGAGGTATCTACATCACCGAGCAGCACAGAACAGACAAAATTATTCCACACAGTTGGTATCTGGTGTTAATTTCCTGAGCCTTTCTGAGACCATAGGAGTACACTCCACTGCATGACCCAGTTCTTATATACAGTAATTAGAGACAGGTTTAGGCCAAACTCCTCAACGTACATATCGCAGATCTTGATGAAGCTTGTCTAAGTACTTTCTGGTTGGATTTTATCATTGTGGTATATCATGTTTTAAAACCATGCATGCAGTCCACAGGGACTTGATTTTTATAAAACTAAAAATATGTTTTGAGATACAAAATAATATTTTGTTCTGGATCTGGGCAGTTTGTCTTAAACCCATCTCCAGTATTGATCATATACATGTATATTTTAATTCCACAAATTTCCTATGCTGGCCACCTAAACATGTCCTTGTCTCTGTATGTTTGAGACAACCCTTTGATTTCAGTGTGATGTCTTAGGCATGTAAGCACTCTGCAGGATGAGAGCCAAAATATTCAGTACTTTGCAGGACATAGCCCTTAAAAAACAGAGATAACATGGATTATAAAATAGGTAGATCACTTTCAGATGCAAACATAATGCCTTTTCCATGAGCCTGTAAATATGAAAGAAGAAACTATAATTTTGCAAAAACAGTCAGTAAATCAAAATGTAATGATAATATTTTTTGTGATATCCTTGAACACAGAAACCATGTCTCCTCACACTCCTCACTCAGTATGAATAACTTCGCTCTTACAGAAAATTATTTTAAAAGACTCTGAGACAAGAATCAATATATGAACTCTACTACAGCATGAGGAACACCTAGAAATAGTGCCTTATGAATGGGCTACAGAATTGAAGTGTCAGGTATAATCTTCCTTATGTAATCACCAAGTAGGATTATCATGAAGTATTAATGTATTAGTCAATAAAATAAGTCTAGATAAGGTCAGACACCTTAGGTGTTATCTCTTCACCTATAATTGCTGTCACAACATCAGTTTATGAACAGCATGAAACATCCTGCATTTTAGCAGAGAAAAGACTGGCAAGGAACAGGCTCTTTGAAGATAATAGCAAAATAAAGCAAAAGAGTAAGCAGGACCTGGCAGATGTGGTCGTAGGGCTGCATCTGGAACTAAACCCTCTTCCTGGGGCAGGTTCTTGCATTCTACTACTTTTGCATGAGTTAAATGTTGCAAAGGGACTGGAAACAGTTTACCTCTTGTCAGCTTAGAATCCTCCATCCTTTATGGGCTCCTTAGTGGTCATTATACTACTTTCCTGAGATGTTGACTTAGCAGTGGTTGTTCAAAGACAAGAGGCTGGACCACCTTGGTCAGCATCAGCAACTAAATGGCCTTGCTGTGCTGTTATTCCTCATGCGCCTCCAGCAAGTCGCGTCATGCCCAACAGTTTGTCATCCTCTGTTTGGTTAGCCTGACCTTAGACCGGGGCCTTAACATGCTTTACAATGCTTTTAAGTGCAATGTGAGTGCAAATGAAAGCACAACAGTACTTGCAACTCTCTTGCAGTTAGTTGCAAGTACTGCAGACGCAAGAAGTTAGACTTGTTATGAAATGCATAATATTGATTAAATTGTCTTCAAAACTGATAGATACTAGTGCTATGAGTATACATTTACTCTCACATCAGCAGTAAGTTTTTCTAATATTGAAGGGGTTTAGAGTTTCATCAATTAGGATATTTCTAAGGGAAAAAAAAAAAAAAGAAGTCATAAAGGGACTAGAAAAAGGCAATGAATAATGAGAGTTAGTGATCCAAAATGTTATAATTTCTTTTTATTCATACAACTAAAAAAAAAAACCAAAAACAACCCACCCTGAATATGCCAAAAGACTTTCAAAGATTTCTCATTCTTCTATCAATTTAAATGCATAGGATTTGATGAACTGTAATTAGTCAGCAAGCCACTGAAAGGTATTTTTCAGGACAAGGTTATTTGCAGCTGTACATTTGAAGTCATACACAATATTATGTACCAGTCATTCAAGGGGATTCACTTCAGAAAATCTATATACTGATCTGAAGCTTCATTGACTTCAAGATTAAGCTTGATACAGACCTGATCTTGCAAGGAGCAGCATTAGGATCCACCCAGGCACAGTAGTCTGAGAACACAGAATTCAGTAAACTTCCTAAGAAACTGGAGGTAGGACTGTCTGTCCTTTCTGTTTATATACCATCTACGAGATATCAAAGTTAGCAGTGCTGTGGTACAAAGAAACACCGTTATCATCTGCAGTGTCTTGGCAACCCTGAATACAACTACTTAGTAATTTTAACTGGCTTTTAGAAAAAAAATAGTTTTATAGCATGGAAGAATTCCTGAAACTAGTTACTAAAAGTTATTTCCTTTATAAAATGCAATTTTGTAATGGACTGCAGTCTGAAGACATAAAAGTAAGGTTTCAGTTTTCTATCTATATGACCTAATTAGTTAGGAAGTTTACACTAAGCTCATCAGCTGGAAGGCCTCATCACCTATTTCAGAACAATGAATGTGTCTTGATTGCATTGTGTTTTCTAAATATTTCATTAATGCTGAGTTGGGAACATTTGTGTTCAGCAGAAATCAGGATCTAAATTCTTGTCTTCTACATGAGAAGAGCAAATGGAGAAGAATAGCTAACCTAAGCAATCAGGATTATTATTGTAGTTAATGATCTCCTTTGGACAAAAGAGAAAGATCAGCCTGGCTCTTTCACAAGGATAGATAATCCTCCTTCAGTACCACTGATAACAAAAACGCTGACATCTCTGCAGACCCTGATGAGAATAGATGGAAACATGTTTGAATGGCTGAACAATTTTCTTCCATGTCATTCTATGTATCCTAATGGGCAATTATTTTTTCCTTAAGGCTCAGTTCTATTCTAGCATCTTTTCAGTATGCACAAGTGACTTCTAATAGAGATACCAAAGCTTTTCCTAAGATAAATTTCCTACTAAAATTTGAGACTCCCTACTCAAGATTACAATTGTTTTAGAATAGCAACTGGCATGCTAAAAGGATCATTTTATTCTAGTCTATCACAACCCTGCAGAACTTAAAACACCAGCAGAAACACACAGGTTTCACCTTTTGTAGTTAATTAGATATTGCCAGGGAAGGCTTTTGGGCACTGAAGCTTCATCAGCTGTTAAACTGTTAGTATAGTTTTTAAATTTCCAGTATGGTCTTTAGCCTGAGTGTGGCTTGAGCCAAAACACTCTCCTAAACAATATTTAGAATTGACTAATGGATTTTCGTAGGCCAGAATCCATTCCTCATCAGTAATTTCATGCAGCCTGTTCTGAATGGTAAGAGAGTTTAATGCTACGTAATAATAAACTGTAGACTGTGTCCTGCCAGCTGGCTTTAGTGCCAGGGATCAGTCACAAGCCTTTTACTAATCTTATTCTTCACAGAGATCCCATTTGATTGTCTAAAGATACTTGCCCTCTTCATCTACTCCTGGGACTCTTTTTTCCCCGAAATGTGTTTCAATAAATCTGTTGTTCTGTTCATCATTAAGACACTTTAGGAATTCCAAGGAAGAAGTCTTAGAATGAAAAAGAAAAGTCACAGGGGAAAAAAAAGTCCATCAAGAGATATTAAACAAGAAGATATGACCTTGGTTCAAGAATTCCCTGTGCTGTGGATTGCTAAGCATTTGGAGGATTTATCAAAGGAATATTGTTATACCATTAGCAACTTCTTGTACTTTCTCTGAATCATGTGCAGTGGCTAGAGGGACAACTCTGTACCCATACAGCTGTTCTTTTGCTCTTAGAAGAAGAACCAGAATACCCATAGGAGAGATATTATTGTTCTTTTTCATTGAGTTGCCTAGGAATTTTTATTACATGCTGGCATCATGAAGGATAGCAAAGTTTATAGTGTAGTGTATGAAAATCCATCTTGCTGATTAGCATGATTATTGTGGGTTTTTTTTTCCTGCAGTAATTATCTGTCACTAATGAAAGACAAAAGCAGGAAATGTACATATCCTGTTGTACAATAGACTAATTTGCAAAATCTGTTAAGGAGTTACAGCAAGACATCACTTCGAAATATGATGAGATTAAATATTGATGTTTTCTGTTTAACAACAGGGTTTTTATAAAACATCAGGTCTGTTAATACACGCACATGCACATTCGTAGGCATACACTGCCCAAATTATAAAATGTAATAAAAATTACAACCTAATATATTTTCCTACTGTCACATATGACCTTCTAGAGACAATATTAAAAAGCAAAGTAGCCTTTCCTATTCCATATTATATGGCTGTGAACTAGTGCATAACAGCCTGTAAGAACAGTCTTGTTTTTACTGAGATCTGTGAGATGTTGTATCTGGCATTTATTGCAACAGGACTAAAATTTTACTCTTTGTTTAAAAAAATATATATATTTTTTTAATAGTGGTCCAGCTATAAAATTCCAGATATTATTCCTATGCCAGTGATTGAAATACAGAAAATACTTTTTCATAACCTTGAATCATAGTCTACATTGTTTAGTTTTTCCATTGTAACTGTTTCCAAATCATTCATTGCTACATGGTAATTTTATGTTTTAAACTGCAAGTTTAACTGCAATAATTGGCTTTTCAAAATAATCTAAATATACTTTACATTTGATTTTTAATACATTCTAATCAACCAGTCCTCATGCTATCAAATCTACTCTTGAAGTACTATTTTGTCACTGGTCCAGTGAGCTTCATTTGCCTTTTATTTTCTTTTTACAGGAGCACAGTGTCAACCAGTATATACTTTGCAGAAAGAAATAAATGTTAGTCTGCTACATGCCATGCAAAAGGCTACACTCTTTCTTTGATCTGTCACAGTGTGGATGTTGTCTATCTATAAAGTATAGCAGGTATTTCACACAACATACTGAACTGTGTACAGAGTTCAAAATTACTACTTAAATCTAAACCAAGCAAATTGTGCACACCTGATATAAAATTTTGATTGACAGTGGTTTTGTTCATCAACCATAATTTTGGATAATATCCATACATACAATATATGTCAGATTTCATTTGGAAGATAATGTATATGGTGAGACTTTGCAGACTTTGTCTTGTTAATATCATTCTCATGAAGTTTTTTCACATTTCTGTCTAGACTGCTTAAGAAAAAACTTTCTTAGCCTATAGGCAGGACACAAAAATGTGTACACAAATAAATTTCCCTATTATCATAGACCAGCTACGCATATTCTTCAAACACTGATAAAGAACTAGATATGCCTCTGAACCAGCTAAGTTTGTGGCCTTTTTCTGACTTACAAAACTTACATTACAAAATATATACCATTTGTTCCACAGTACGTGGATTCTTCCTGACCACAAATCACAGGAAGCTGGAGCAGAGTCATGAATTACTAATGAGAAAGGGTAGTTCATTTTAGGAATCTAACGGTTTGTAGAGATCGAATGTTGTCAATATTTAGCTCCATCCTGGGTTTAGCAAAAAATCTTCTTCCATTTTACTGACTAAATTTGAATGCCTTTCTTATCTCAGATACCTCTCTTTTTGCTGTAGACACACATTTCAATTCACGAGGGAGTTTTCCCGGGAAATGGAGCCCGCTGAACTAGCATTGCTCAGCTTATAGAGCAATTTCTCTGTTCTACCAACTTTCTCTGTTCTACTGGTAGTACTGAAGCATGCTTCCAGAAGAGAAAATATCTGTTTGATAAAAGAACTGTTGATTGACCTTAGTCGAAAAATGTATATTACTGCCACACATTTTTATCCTGTTAAGGCTACCCCACAGCAGCGGTCTCCAAATTGGGGTGCCTGCACCCCAGATCGTGTGCAATCCATTGGGGTTTGGGAAGAGAATGGGTTTTGTAGCATTAACAAATAAAATAGCGAATTTAAAAGAGTTTTTATTTCATTGTTACATCATTCTTCTTTAATTTCTAAGGGGGTTGTATGTTTCATAATGTACATAATATAATGTTAGAGTAATAAATGTAGATTATTTCTAAATAAACAAATATATATTGGGAGTGTGTGTTCAAAAATTTTTAACTGGTGTGGGTGTACAATCAAAAATATTTGGAGACCACTACCCTAGAGGACCCCTGTGTAATCACAGAACTGCACAGAAACTGCAAGCCAGGCAGACAGCAAGCTCTGGCTTCCTTTATAGCTCCCTGTATACCAGCAGCAATAGCAACCAGAATTGGATGCTGACATCCCATTCTGGCTCATCCTACCACCTTCATGAGGGGTTTGTCCCAAAGGCCTCCAACTACACACCCTACTAAATTTTTCAGCATCTTGGCCTTGGATGTGTAATAGATGTTTTGTCACTGCTTATCTAGTCTTACAGATGCTCTGTAGCAGGTCTTCTGTGTTTCCTTACCTTACTTTATTTCTCCTTTCTTTCCACCTTGCTCATCATGACTGTTTCTGTACTCACCCAGTTATTTTATTCTCTTTACCTTCCTCTAGTCTTGTGCTTCTCGTTCTCTATTTCTTCATCATATCCTTTCATTTCCACACACGTATTCTGTGTGACTGCTTCACTACGGAGCAACATTAAGTTCATGCCAATTAAGTAATTATAAACTGCTTCCAAAGACAGGAACAACTGTAAACAAGAAAGGAAGAAAATAGCAAATGCAACTTTCCTATTATTGTAACTCTCATGCTTGTGTTTGCAATCACTTACCTTGTCAGATCTAAATTTAGACTATAAACTCCCCAAGGCAGAAACCATTATTCACTTTCCTAGAAACTATTATGCCATCCCATTGCACTATATAAATATTGGCACACATTTTTAAATACAATTAATCATTTTATATGCCACAGTGTTCATTTGGCCAGCTAAAGAGTGCTTAAAGGGTTATGAATGTTGTAGGTACTATGCACTTCCTAAAAGGGTGTTTCTTTAGAATGCCGTATATGGGGTAACTGAGGTAATTAATCATGCTAGAAAATTTGAGCTAATAGCAACATCAATCTTCTGCATTTTGCACATGAAAAGCTCATTGGTATTGCTGCCAGGAAGAGCAGAGGAGAAAAACAGTGGGAAAGGATCGACTCTCTGTTAGAGCCAATCCAGCAGCCTGCTAGAGGCACGGTGGCTGCAGTCCCACCCAGCTCATTATTCCAGTCAGTAATGAGGCTGAGCATGTAGTCCCAACAGGCACACAGACAAACACACATATACAATGTGCGCATCCATGTGCACAGCCACGCCAGCTGTGCACAAGCAGCACCAGTGGCCTCTTCCAGTTCCCCTCTCTGGTCCATCAGGACAAAAACCTCTTAGTGAAAATGTGCACATACGTAAGATATGGATCCTTCCCTGGATCCTACTCCCATTCTCCCCAGCTGTTAACAACTGGACATAGGAACCCAAATGATTGAAGCTTCACTCCAGCTGCTGGTACAGACCTACACACACACACACACACGCAGTGGATCCACCCGGTAACTCATCTTAGACACTCCAGTCTATCCAGTAATTTGCCTTGAGAACATCTCACTTCGTGTTTTCTCATGCACTGACTGCACTGACACACACATGTGAAAATGGGTCCTTCAGGTGAACCCTAGACCCCATGTCCTCCTGGTCCCTCCAGTAATCAACTGGCAGATTCATTAGTTTCTCCAGTGTCCACCCTTTGTTTCTGGCTATTTAATACCTGCTTCCCAGGCCACTTACCCAACTTATCGACTAGTCTGGCTTGATGTTCACAAATAATCAAACACTGTCACAAACAAGTGGTTTAGGTTATGTCACTTAGAGGATCACCATGCAAGGTATGAGTGAAAAAGTTTTAACAGGAATTTGTGGGGGTACGACTTCACAAAGTTCGATAGCAAGGTTCACTCTATTACTTACTACATGGGCAAATCACACAAAGAATAATCAAATGAAAATTAACCTGGAATGATTTACACAGAGACTAAAAACGTGAAAGAGTGAGGGAGACCACCTTGCTGAGTCATAAGGTTCAGAGTGGACCCCCTTGCTTTCTAAGCTCTTAATAGGGCTCAGATGCTGCTAGATCTAATGCTAGTCTCAGACTTGGTCAATGGTTTACATCTAAAGGATATAAGGAATATTTACAGTTTAAGGTTGTGCATGGGATTTTAGCAGCACTTAAATCATTGATTAATTTATCATCTACAAAGTGAATCAAATAGGATTTGCTTAAATTATAAAGCCCCAAGAAAATATAAATGGGGCTTGAATATGGATTAAAAAAGCTATTACTTATAATAAAGTTACTAAATGAATTCACACACATACACAGAGACACAAAGGAAGTATAGAGACGTATGTACAATGTATACCTGTTAAAAGTTCCCCTCAAGCTTAGTGAAATACACACATCGGACACCTTTGCATTTCTCAGCAGGTGAAGGGTTAAGCATCAAGAAGCAGGAAAATCAGGCCAAGCCCTATCGTTAGCTTTTGGGCAATGGTCCCCTAGTATTGCAAATTTGGGAGTTCGTGAACTCTGAGAGGTGTCCCACTCAGAGGAAGATGTTGTTCACAGCGCACTGTGGTCCAGGAGAACTCAAAGGGCCTCATTTAGGACTTATCCTTATAGGATCAGAGATGATTGATTTTAGTCATCAGTAATTTTCCATCCTGGCCACAATCCAAGTCATTCATTAATAGTTTTTTTCTCAAAACACTATTGTGGTGATATAGTATCCCACGGAGCCATAATAAAGCGTGTTTTCATGCTTTCTAGGGATGTTATGTTCCAGAGAAGGAACCCTCCCAGGCTAACAAGTGTTGCTCTAGAGTTAAAAGATGTTTCTGGTCCAGACAGTGCAGTTTCCTACCTCAGTTGTGCAAGAGTTGCTAGTGCGGTCAAGGGATGATCAACCACCCAACTCATTACACAGAGACTAAAGCCTAACAGGAATTTCTAAGATCATAAATTGGGCCAGGAAAGGGGGTGAGATGCCCCACCACACACACTGGCATACCTGTCTGCACACTATACAGACAGTCCAGTATTTCTGAACAGGAATGTAAGAGGTACAACAAACATCGGTCAGAATAATGGCTGAAAAAATGTCATATGCTGGTTTCCCCCAGATTAATAGGATTTACAGTACATTTACTTGCAACTGCTTAGGACAACCAGACTGAAAGACAAATGATGGTCAGTAAACCCTCATTACTCGGATGTGAAAAAGTGGAAAGACTGTCAGCTCCTAGAGGACAAAAAGTTTCTCCAAAACCAGCACAAGACAATGCTGGGAGACACGAGTCAGGACCCTTTGCTTTCTGTGTCATCACAAGGAATCCTGCTCAGACCACCTGTACGCAAAGGCTCAGGTGCCAGACGTGCTGCTTGGACACATACGTTTCAGTGGTTTTGAATATGTGGGCAAGATGGTGTGAATGTGAATGAATAAAATAATAGGTTTCATTTTAAAATCAAATCACCTTTTCCTGTAATGCCTCAGGCTGATCTTTGCAACATTTCTGTTTCTTGAGTGTTGCAATGTTATTTCCTACAGGCCGGTTGAGATGTCATCTTGCTTAGCCTGTTGGCTGCTGTGAATCCCCGTTACTAGGCATACTAGAAATTATCTCAAGAACCTAAATGCTTAGCTTCAGTTGATGAATTTCATTAGGTGTTTGACATGTAGATGTTTTGTGTGGTAACATGTCATGCTATCACACCTAAACCTGCTTGTGCATCTGGCTGTGTTTCCATCACAATTCATTCATTAGGAAAGATCTGTTCTGGAAACCTTGCCTGATGTTCAAAATAGAATTTGTTGGCACATTTAGGAGGCAATCATCGCTACCATTTTTGACTGTTAAAGGGCTCACAGACCTCCCAAATAATCTCACAACAAATTCTAAATTTACACAATAATACTTATACTACGAGCTGCGAAAATTCCCCATCCAGCCAGCTGCTGTTTTTTTCTGTATTCAGAGAAGTACTGTTATTTCCATTGTACTTTTAAATGATAAATAAACAAGCACAGATTCTGACAGTCTTAGAAAAGCTGAATTAATATCAAAGAAAGAGGAGTTTGGTCTGAGGAAGAGCATCAGAATTTAGTCAAGCAGTTGAAGCTGAATTTAATTAAATACAATTACTTACTGAGCAGCCAGGGTGTGTGGGTGAAGTGAGACTGTGCGGGGGGGAAGGTTTGAGTATGTATATGTATCACTATTTGTAACCACCCTTCATACAGCAGGTGGTACATTCAGCTTCCCAAACAAAAAACATTTATCTCCACTACAAATAAGTGCAATTTTCCTTTACTTTTTCTCATATGCAGGGTTAGGTTATAATGTACAGCCGTAATAACAGCTAAAAACAGGCAAGAGGTGCAGTATACAGCTGACTGCTAAACTTCCAGGGATGAAGCACTGAAAGGGCTCAAGGGCTGTTAGTACCAAACACATATTAAGACATGAATGGCAGAGCATGTTAATGGTTTTCCTCATCATTAGAATAACACTATATCTCTTGGATCCCCTCACTGGCTCCACACATCATTTTCTAGTGAATGTTGTATTTTCTGCAGGGAAGGTGTAAAGCTCTAGTATTCAGGGCACTCTTCTTGGAAGTGAAGAGTCTTGGTTAGGCATAGGCGTGCTAATAAAAGTTCAAGCCTTAGGTCAGCTACTTCCACATCTACTGCCCTAACATTAGGAAAGATGGATACTCACATCTGGGGAAGGCGAGAGAGCTACATCTTTTTTTTTTTTATTTTATTTTTTTCTTTTCACATTCCCTGCTGCATATATTTGCCATCCCCCTGCTCAACATGCTTGGAGCTGCAAATCTCACTGTGTACAGTGCATACAGCTATGAAAATGCAGTTTGCTCTGATCTTTTCCAAAATAAGCTTTCCTCTCCCTTCTTCTGATAAATGCTCATTCCCTCAGTCTCCACTTTCCAGAATACTTCTATGGGAGAAATAAGCAATTCATTACTACCTGCACAAGCTCACAACTACAGACGACATAGCAGAGCCAGTTCCTCCTATACACGCAGACTTAGTTTTCCAGCAGTCACAAAGTTTACATTTTTCCCATGTTTATATTTTAAGAGACTTGAAGAAATGTTTGTGCGTGCCTGCTACCTTTGAACGAAAGCCAAACAACATCCGTACTTCCAACTATGAGTCACAGCAGCTCTTTTCAGTTTCAGGTTAATTGATTTTATTGTACATTTTATTTGCCATGTAAAAGGAAGCTCAGAGTTCTTTTCAGTATATACATTATATACTCATATTGAGCATATACACATAGATATTCTTTCTTTTGATATAACTTATCAAGTTCCTACTCCACTCAAATCAGTGACAAGAGTCTACTGAGTTTAAGACCAGAATTTCATACACAATTACAGAAAATAAAGCTCTTTTCAGCCTGCAGTTCTGGAAAGGTAACAACCTTTTTTAGCAACAGACATGGTTAAAGTACTGTAATTTATTTGCGAGACAAAATTAAAGACATTTTTGCTGTCTGGAGGAAATATTTTGTTGCCACAGGGTTGTTTTGAAAATTCAGAAGGTGGCATCCTGTCTGCATAAGCAGAACAAGATTTATTTTCCAGACACAATAGCTTTACTTGAGCATTTGACAAAGCCAAACGTAACAAGATGCTCTATTCATTGCTAAAATATCTTGGTAGATAGGTTTGTGTATGAAAATTGGGACTAATCCAGATTATTTTCTTTTTCAAAGTCCTAATTTTCCGATCACAAAACTGCTGAAGAAAGGATGTGGTCATTTTCTGTTTAGAATCTTTTTTTTCTAACTCTTTCCTTAATTAGAGAGCTCTTTTCCAAATTTTACCAACTGCTGCTCTAACAGAAGATAAACAAATCTACTTGAGAAGATGTTCAGGGAGATGGATCAGAAAACATGCATGGGATCTGGAAAAAAGAAAATCTCCCTGTTAGGAAATAGTGAGACTGTGTTTTAGAACAGGGTTAGGGTAGACTGATATTCTTATGTATCAGAGCTCTCCTACAATCATTACAATAAAATCAATAACCGTATAAAGGATAACTGGATGAAGCCCTGGGTTAAAACTGAATGAAATAGGAGTGACAGGTTAATATACAGAAATTAATGTTCCAAGCCTAGTAACTCAGCAAGCAACTCTAATTTAAAGCTGAAAAGTGAAAGAACTAGCATCAGGTAGTCAGTACAGAGTAAGCAAACTGCTGCATGCAGAGTTCCCAGTCATCATCTTCTTACACCTGAAGCCTCACCTTGTGTGAAGATGGAGTATATCCTCAGCTTCTGTTTTCCGTCTTGTCTCAGGTGGAAGCTTTGACTTCAAGACCCCATGTGCAGTACAATATTCCACCACAGGTGGTACTGATTTTCATTCCACTATTTTCTGGTTTCTTGTGTGGGTATTAGAGAGGGGTTTTGATGCAGGCTTTTGATGGACTGAAAAAGAAGATGACAACAAACATGGCTGGGAAAATATTAATCATGTTAAATGGGAATTATCATTTTTATTTATTTATAGTTGTAGTAGCCTCATCTTACATTTTTCTTTCCAGAGGTACACTCTCAGGGTAACAGATGAAACTCAGACCAAGTGGAATAATTTTCTGCAGATATTCTCAAGAATTTGCTACATTTTATCTGACCATATGTGACTTCGCATTTCAGCCAGTACTCAGATACTTTAATATCTGTGACAAATGTATTCAATAAAAATATTTTTTAATCCATTATTTATTTGTAACTTTTTTAATCCCCCCACTACATGGCCAAATCTGCTGTGTTATAGTGAGCTTTTGGGGCACTTGTGCTGTAGCTTCCATATACACAAGTGAAATGAGATTCATTTTCCCTGTGAAGTTAATGGAGATACTTTGGATCTACTCTCTGACCTTATCTGTTTTGTTCTACAGGGGAAAGCTATTGTTGCTCCCTTTTTTGAAAACACTGGGAACTGAAAAATTTCCAGAAAAAACAGCTAGTACTGATGATCTGTAAGTAAAGCATGTTAAGTTAATCCAGTGCTCTGAAACAGGTCTTCTGATCATTTAGGGCATAACTATCAATTTTATATCTACTTTTCATGCTAGACCCTAAGCCATAGTCTTCCAGGTCACTCTACCTTTAGGTGAAAGACTACAGGCAACTATGTTGGCAAAATACATCCTCTGACTGTTGGCACTGACATGGACTAAGGATTAGAAGTGACATCTAAATGCTGGGAAAGGGCTTTTCTTACCTTGCCACCAGAAAAGCTTTGCTTGCATAATTAGTAATCTGAGAAAACAACTAGAGGGCTACTGAACTTAAGCTGGGGGGAAAAAAAGGCTGTGAAGAGTCTAGGTGTAAAAGAAAGGAAGATTCAAAGGAAGCTGCTGTAATTCAAAAGAGATTACTTTGAATTATAAAGAAAAAAGATTCAAGGAAGTTTTCTGAGGAAGAAAATTTAAGAATCACCGACCTATGACTGGCCTCATCCTTAAATATCCTATGCTTCAATATTTTTTTAACTTTTGTTTTTAGTTGCTGGGTCTTTTTTCATCTCTGGAACACATCCCATTAACAAATATTCTTTTTATAAAAGGCATGCACCACAGCTGGGCACAAAACCCATCTCAGCAGCAGCAGTCATGCTCACTGGTAGTGGTATCAGGTATTTCCTACTACTTAGTGTTCAGCTGTCTGGATGTAATCACTAAACCAGAGCATTGCTCTGGAAGCTCACATTCAGCTGACTCTCCACTAGATCTCTCTCAGACTCATACTCTCCTCTTTTTCCCATGGAAACCTAGCCTACATTGTTTGCTCCCAGATGTATTACCTTACACTTACCGAGACAACATATAGATTGTGCCCAATTTACAAGATGATCCAGCTTTATATGTTCACGACTTGTATTCTTCATTATATTTACCACTCCCTCAATCTTTGCCAACAGCAAATTTTATCTGTAATGATTTTATGTCTTCCATGTCACTGGCAAACTTTAAAAACTGTACAACCAAGAACAGATCCCCATGAGGCTCCAGTAAAAACAGAAGAGTTGATGGTTCTCCATTCAGACTGACATTCTGAGACAGTTTTAGATCTATTTTAAAAATGCCATGTAATTTTTGTATCATTCTGGCTTCTGATGTAAAAATCCACTGAAGTCAAAGTGCAAGACGAGAGCCTTGACCTATATCAATAAAATTTGTGATTATTTTTCTTTCATCATTAATTTGATAAAATCTTCAATCAGAAGCATCTAGTGATGTTATTGTTCAAATGACCCTCCTTTAATAACAGTGCCTTAATGACTAATTGGTGTTACTACATGATGAGAACCTGATTAACTGGTGGCTAAGTGCTAATCATTAAGGCTGCTTATTCAGCTTTTGTGTAGGGATTTTGATGTTTTAGCCAGCATTTGGATTGAAAATATTTACTAATTTGCATATGCAACTACTAAGTATTTTAACTCAGACAAATCACAAGGAACTAGCACTGCATAAGGGCTTAAATACCTAGATGACACCTCAGACACTTGTATTTAAAATACAAACTCCCATGATGAACTTTATGTGCTGACAGCTAACCTTGGAGAGACCTATATTCCTTAGATGTCTAAGTTTTTACCAGTAAAAATACCCTGGGTACTGAACACGTGCTGCTGATCTCATGCAAAACCACCGATGGTATAATGGAAGTGAATTGTTCTTTGTTTATGTCAGAAATATTCACAAATCCTGTATTTCCATGTTTAGCTCATCTCTCAAACTTGTTTTAGTAGCATTTCCAAAACTCAGTTAAAGGTTCTGACCTTCCATATAGGCAGGTGTCTCTCTTACTCCACAGCCCAACGCTTAGAGCAATAAGACGCATTTATCCACTTAAGAGGCAGTCCAACCCCCCCTTCACACCCCTTGTTCTATTCAGGTCACACAATCACAAATAAAGCCTTACTTTTGTCCCTTAGCTAGATTCAAGGCTTCAGGAGATGCCTCTGACCACAGAGGTCCTGGAGACTCAGACCTCTTTTGCAGGTAGGTGCTTGTGTGCCTGCTTTCCACAAAGGGTATTGGGACCTCTTCCCGGAAATGCTTGTAATAATGGCTGTCTTGGACCTTTGTTTCTGTGTCTTTTCTCTCACCTCTTCTAAGCAGACACCTGCCACCATGCTGAATGTACAGGCATGTTTTACTCAGACATTAGATGTTCAGCTTTTCATTTTCTTAACTACAAAGGCAGAATAGAGATATGAAAATATTTTGAAAAAATGAAATGTTAAAATGAAAAAGATAACACAGATGCAGGTTATTCTATGCCACCTGAAAAATTCTGTTTAGGAAAAAGAAGCTGATGCAGTCGGTACCTTAGTCCCCCACTATAACATACTCCAGCAGCTTTGGGGTGTGCAGGTATGCCACATGTTTTTTAATAGGAGACTAAATGACTTGCAAAGGAGCCTACTTACACAGGAAAGTATAAATAACTTCCTCAATAACCCATAACACCACAAAGCCCTGTACTGTCGCAGCACTCCCCAAACTATCAAGCTACAACAAGTTCCTTTACCATCTCATACCAGCACACTCTTCATACAGTCTCTCTGCTGCCCTCTCCTTGTCTCACCTCATCCAGAGTATATGTTCTCTCTCCCTCGGCTACCCTCTCTTCATTGCCTCTCAACCACTTAACTTACCCAGCCACACCTGCACCTTATCCACATCAGCCAACCCACCGCCCCTGAAGCCAGCCCACAGCTGTATATTATCAGTGCTAATTAACCCAGCTTCATTCCTCTACACTGTACTTTACTTTAGACTTTTAGATTGCTTTGCTATACAGCAAGATGCCAGCTTTCCACCCAGAGATATGATCTAGTAAGGGTACTTTTCCTGCTTTTTAAGATGGGAAATTTATATCTTTATATTATTATTGCCCAATTGTTTGAATTTATTTGATATTTCATGGCCTTGCCCTTGCCATGATTTTCTTTCCTTTCTGAATCTGTCCCTCCCTGTTTAGCTGCCAGAACAATGCAGCTGACATCTCAGAGGTTTCCTTGATCTATCATAAGTGTTCTGATTTAGCACTTGCTGTTTCACCTGATGGGATCAATCTACCCTTTCCCCATGCACAGTGCAACACTTCTCTTAATTAGCCGCTATCCAATGGAAGTTTAACTGTACCAGCAACAAGGCAATGCTTGCTGATGGCTTCTCTTAGGTAATACACAGCTGCAGTATGTTTGAACTGCTTTCTTTTACATCTGTCTTTCTGATCACTAGATTACTTTTTCTGATTTAAAAATAAAACTGTCGTTACAAGGAACAGCAAGCGGTGCATCCTGTCTCTCTTTGGCATTCTGACTCTTGTTTGAAACAGACATTGGCTCCTAGTCTCATAATAGTTCAAAAAACAAGGTCATGTAATATGATTTCTCATTTAAGCAACATTAACTGGTAATTCTTCAATCCAGACTGTCCCATAGTGCTCTGCTCTTATTACATTACAGAGATCAAGACTGAACCTGGGGGAAAAAAAAATGGGATCAGGCCAAAAGAAGATTTTACATAGATTAATTTCAGGGCAGGAGGAGTGGGGGGATCATTTAAAGTTGATTCTCGGCACCTTCCCTTTTTCAGTTCTTTATAGTACACTGCAGAATCCTCAACAAATTGCTTTGGTTTCTTTCTTGTCATCAACAGCCAGCAGTTCCTCTAGACTTAAAAAGGGTAATCATTGACAATCAAACACACAATCACTCACATGCCCCAGCCAATAGACACAACATATGAACAAGATAGATTAAAACATTTTTGTTTAATCTTAAATTCAATATTAGTTTGGGTTTTTTTTGCATAAATTGTTCCCTCTTCTCCCCAAAATATCTAGTTTCTGATGTAATATATGAGTATGGCCGTATAATAGCATGTGAGATTATTGTTTCTTTCAGCATTGGAATAAAAGGAAAAATGTAGGTTATTTTCAAGTCCAAATCACTCTATAATCTGGTTAATAACTTCAAGTATGATACAGATTCAATACACATATTTCCCATCTTATTTCTGGTTAGCAAAATGGCATATGTGGACAATATCATGTTAACTGACATTAATATCCATCTAGAGTAAGTGGGTCAGGAAGGCTCTGCAGAGGATCAGACTTCCTTTAAGGTCAATGGAAAGACATAGGGACATCTATTCTATTACAAAATAAGCAGCTAAAATAAGTAGCATTCATCTTTGCTATAGAAAGTCTATCCATAGAGAGGACACCCTTATCTTACTTCTCCATAAGTCTATTATCAAAATAGTAACTCTGTAAAGAATCTAGATAGCTGCTTCAGACTTGGAACCCAAAAATATTAAATTAATCCAGCTCCAAAGGATAATCCAAAGGGTAATCCAAACAAACACATATAAAAATTGTTGCCAATCACTTTAATAAAATAGAGTTTTAAGACATCAGCATCACCAACTAAGGTAAGGATTTGTAATGGAAATGTACAGTTTTTTGCTTTACCTCCTCTTAACACTGAAAACTTCATGTCTAGTTCCAGCCAGGATCCCTATAAATAGTTATTAAGTCCAAGAAAGGTCTGAAGGTCTAAATTATGAGATGCAGGAAGCTGCTACTTCTCCCTGCGTAGCCATCCAAGTAGCTATGCTCTAATATCACTTGCTAAAGCAGGCTCTGCAGACAAGGCAAAACTTAATTGACAGAAACATTATTATGGGATGATTAGGGATTTATAATTAGCAGCTGGGTGGAGTTTTTAAATACTTCTATGGTACCAAAATGTGGAATCTAATGAGGTGGAAAGATTCACCCCATCCAAGACACCTGTGTTGGAAAAATAGACCTAGATCTCTTTTCTGTTGGGGAGGGAGAGGCACTTCCAGAGGGGGATGTGGCTCCTCTGATTCACCCCTCTGGGGGGTTGTCTCTCTCTTACCTCAGGATTTTCCAGTTAGTTTTCAATTAACAGGAGAAGGCAGGAGGAATTCAGGCTCTATAATGAGTATCAACCTTTCAGTCTTTTGAACATTTTCCCTTTCAGGTGCTATTCGTTGTTTCTTTGTTTGGTTTTGTGCATTTAGTATGTTCTTTCTTTTGTACACATTAGTGGATAGATGTATAGACATTAAATAAATAATCTGTTATGTGGCTTCCATTATCTGAATGATAACTGGTTTAGAGGAAAGGCTGAGAGAGCTGGAGTTGTTCACCATGGAGAAGAGAAGACTCCAGAGAGACCTTATCACAGGCTTTCAATACTTAAAAGGAGCTTGTATGAAAGACAGGGAGAGACATTTTAGCAGTGTTTGTTGCAGCAGGACAAGGGGTACTAGTTTTAAACTAAAGGAGGGTAGATACAGACTAGATATAAGGAAGAAATTTTTTATGATGGGGTTGATGAAACACTGGCACAGGCTGCCCAGAGGGGTGGTAGATGTCCTGTCCCTGGAAACATTCAAGGTCAGGCTGGACAGGGCTCTGAGTGACCTGATTTAGTTGAAGATATCCCTGCTCATTGCCGGGAGGGTGTGTTGGACTAGATGACCTTCAAAGGTCCCTTCCAACCCAAAATAGTCTATGATTCTATGATAGGTGCCAACCAAAGTATTCTTCTCACTACTGCCTTGCTATTGCTTGTTCCCTTTCCCCTGCTTAGGGCAGTGTCTTCTGCAAGCTATCACTATCCCTAGCTGTCCTCCAAATGTCACATTCTTCAATTATAATAATTCTTCAATTATTTCTCTGTAATGTAATTAATTAATTGGATTGGTGCGCATACTCAGCATATTGGTCAAGGAATCGGTTGGACCCTCAGTATTTGCACAGTATTTAAACATAACTTCTATTTCCCTCTAACTTAGGTGTTCACACTCACCTGTCATTTAACTATGCATGGTAATGTATTTGTTCTCACAGGAGCTTCTACCATATGTTCAAATATTGCTAAAGGTTAACTTTACAAAAGCAGGAGTTTTGAAGTGACTGATTTTTCAGAAACAGAGAATAAACAGGAAATGCACAGGTGCCCCAGATGCATTGCTTATAATCCTGGTAAATCAGCCTTTTTATGTTGTGTAGGAGTTTGGTGATGCCCACCACAGTGATTCACCTCTCTTTATTTTATACTGTTTGGTTTGCCTGGTTCTCTCCAGTGAGAAGAAAACAAACTCCATTGATGTATATTACACATCCATTCCATCCAGAATCAAAGGAGCTTTAGTTTTAGCAGGCAGCTAAAAACCTATTAAAATGAGTTGTCCCATTCTCAGGCTCAAAGCAAATTGACATGTTTGTTGGTTTTCCTGAAACTTGTTTAACAAACAATCCAAAGGAAATGTTAATCTGCAGGAAGACAACAGGAGCCAGTTAAAAGCTGATGGCAGCTGTTCTTAGACACACGTCATAACAAAATTTCATTTGAACTAAGAGAAAAAAAATAAACTATGTGCTGTTATGACAGTTTTATATTTAAATAAAAATAAAACATGATGCTTGGAGTTTTATTCTAGTTCTACGCTATTCTAGATAAGGTGGATTTGCACAACATGAATGGAATTTTGCAAATGGTCTATTTATTATAGAGCCTGCCTAATTTGGGGGTCTAATTTTTCCAGTCACTAAACCAGATCAGTGTGAGGAAGGCTGATAAATAGAATGGCATTTAGATTACATTTGTTAGAATGACAAAGAAATATCTACCATTACCAATAGTTAGGATGATTTTTCTTCATTTGATATTAGGAGGTAAAGTTATTTAAGCAACCAAGAATTGTTCCAGTAACTTGTATTAATCTATTGTTCTGGATTATGTAAAATCATTGTAACAAAGTTGTTTACTTAAACCAGTGATGCACATACTAAGCTTAAATTTCAGCCAGCTACTCTTGTATTGCCATCTCTCTGTCAAGGAGCCTTTGTTCATTCTGCAGAACAAGCTTAAAAATTAAAATGCTTTTACTAGGAAAAAGAAAAAAAGGGGAGGTAAAAGATGATTCATTGATTTTCTTAGATCAATGTAAACTGCTAATAACTCCCTATCCCCCAGACCTCAGGCCCTGTTATGTCAGGGCACAATACAAATTGCTACCATTCAAACCAATTGGATTTCTTTATATAATTCAGGAAAATAAAAGCTATTCAGACTTAACCTCACATGCAATGTCAACATCTTAAGTATTTTCACTTACCTGCTGTACGTTAATGAAAAAAACTCCATAGCTTTAGAGTTCCCATATATCCTGACACTTCCTTTGTATGTCCTTTATCATTGCATCTTAAGTGAAAAAATAAACACTGACAGGCTTTTATAGACATATTTAGTTTATGAGTGGAGGCCACTTAAAAGAAGTAGCAGGCTTTATCTTTGAGTGACTTCTCAGCTGGCAGTATCTGAAGTATCTCTTTAGGAAACAAAATCTTCATTGAATTTTTTTCTTCACTGGAAGTAGAGTTAGCAGTTATGTGACTGTTTTACTAAACTAAAAATATCAGCAGCATAGCTGTATTATTTTTCATGCCTATTCATTCAAATAAATCTTCCAGCACTGAGCTTACATAGCGGGAAAAAGATTTTATATTACTATGACTGTTTTAAAAGAACATATACCTTCTCAGAAGTGAAAGAACTGAGACTGTAGAAACTCTACATTAAATAAAACAAACTCGGGTATATGATCCTAAAAGCTTTATTGTAATATCTCCCCAAACAGGTTGCAGGGTGCCTACATCTGCCTGAAATATCTCAGGTTATTTTAACAGACTCAAAATTGCACAAATCCATCGTCAGGATAGTAATAAAGTCACAGACCCTTAAGCTAAAGGTTCCCTCTAGAAATAGGGAACCTAAATGACAGGAGAAGGAGTCCAAAGTAGGCACAAGGATGTGTGAAAATTTAAATTTGAAGCCATTTATATGAGAACTGGACTCCACATTTACCTCACAGATTCATTTCTGTATTGCGTTGCCTTAAAATGACTAATTACATAAAAATTTCATTTTAATGCTTTCAGCTTTACTTCTGTCATGGAAACTTTGGTTTATAAATTAGCCTCTGAAATACACACTGAGAAATATCCCTCTTTTTTTTGACAAAATTATGCTTTTCAGAGCAAGAACAGTAGTGCATTCACATGCACAACTGGCATCTCACGACCTGAAAAAAATTAAAATAACAACTATGTTTACTGATAATGGATTCATTAGGGTCTGTATCCTTCTGCCAACGGCACAGGAAAAAGTTCTTTGGCTACATGTGTTGGCTACTGCTAGTGTTGATGGAAGAACTGAACCATCTTTCAATAGCATCCTAGTGAAAGGACATCTTTGTTCTGTGTTCTAGTGGGACTGAAAACATACATTTTGAAACTCAAAGGTGTATATTCTAGGAAGACTTAGAAGATGTTTGTTAACTGAGGAGGCTCCAACAGGGGAAGTTAGACTAAATATGTCACTGTTAAATTTATGGTGAGCTTCAGAGGCCCAGACACTTTTAGGTTCCAAGAAATCTCAAAGTAATGAAGAATATGAAGTAAAATGATTTTTGCATGTACTTCATGAAAGCAGATTCATTGACTACATAAATCTGTTTGAATAAAATGTTTAAAATTGAAGTTTAAACTTTAGAAACACAAAATATTTCCATGGTATATTTTGCAAGAGAACAGAAAAAAAACCACCAAACCACATATGGAAAGTATTCAGTTATTTTATAAGGCCCAAATATATATATTACTTGCATATTATTATTGTTATTCTAAAGGGCTATATAAAGAAGAGCTTTCTACCAACTTTCTTCTTTTATGTTCCATTTAAAAAATCTTAACGGTGTGAGTGATTGAGAAAAAAAGTGGGTTTGGGTTTGCTTTCATACCAGTTGTAAGATATTTCAGTCTTTCGGGTGCTCACAGGCATGCTCACCTTGCTGAAATGGCAGGTGACAAAACAGGAACATGGTGTAACAGTGTGTGTAAATGGGACTCCCAAAGCAGCCTGAGCAATCGTTTCACCCCAGTTTGAACACTGTAGTGAGGATGATGGCGAATAGATAGGTTAAACAGTAAGCAAGGAATTTTGAAAAGACTTTTGAAGCACAGGAAGAGAGACCTTAGAAAGAAGTATAAGAAATACGAAAATTTTAATGGTGAGAAGAGAGACTTTGGAAAGCAAAGATCAGCAGCAAGGCTGGCTGAGCCCGCCAGCTATAACTCTCTGGCACTGTGGCCTCTACATCGACCTGGCAGCATGGTTCCCCACAGGAACCCCCAGCAGTGAAAAAAGTTCAATGTTTTGGAAACTGGAGTCCATGACTACCTTCATCGTGTCTGTCTCTCACAGATAGCTACATTCTGCAGGTCTTCATAGTTTTCAGTTCCAAGGTTAGGCAGGCCATCCTGTACAGAAAACAAGATTGGATTTTCTACATGAGTCCTTCCAGCCAGGCTAGTAGTAAGAAAAAGTAAATGAAGGCAGCCATCGCTCTGCCTCTAGTAAACAATTTATTTGTTCATCTAACATAGTATGTAGCACACCCCTGAGATGCAGATGAGAGGTTGACAAATAGTTCTTCTGCTGATAGTTGTTCTACTTTGCATATTTCCCAAGCCAGTGAAACTGCTAAACTATTGGGTGTTGTCATTTAGTGATGTTTGCAATACATTTAGCAAGTTAAAATTAGTAGCTTTTAGATATAATGAGGAAAAAGAAAATGTTCTGAAACAATTAGAGCTGGTAACAAAATTAACTTGAAGAAACATCATAATAACTTTTGCTTAGTACACAATAAGCTCAGAAGAGACATTTGCCTTACCTCAGTTTTATGAATCTTATTTTAATTCATAAAAAATGTTCTGCTAAAAAATATTCGGTGACCATGAGATGATCATTGCTTTCAGTACATCACGTCATGTTTTTTTTATAGTTGATCAGCCCCTTTCTACTACAATCACATACTTCAGATAAGCGGGCCCAAATTCAGGACCCTATCTCCCTCTAGGAATGTATTTAAACATACACAGACATGTATGCTTAATATCCCTGCTGAACAGGAATTAATCCTCCAGCTTAAACGTCTTAGTTGGGGCTGTAAGGGCTCGGTGTAAGTGTACATGTTTGAAACGTATCTCTCTGCAGAGGTACATGTGAACTGTTCTAATTACCCATTGAAAATGAGCCGCATATTATTGCATAGCTATTAAAGCACATTGAACCATACTCTTCTTCCAGTTAGACATTTTAACTGATTTAGACATTTACAACATTTGGATAAAATCAGTGTTCCTGAAACCTTTTCTGGAATCATTACAGGGACTTTGGTTCACCAACAAAGCTTTGAAATGCAGGGAATTTTTCAAAGATAGCTGTTGCTACAATTTCTTTGCTAAGTTTTCATGAAAATGTGCATATAGTCTCTATATAGGAAATAGTCACTAATTAAAACGAAGAATCAAAGAAATTACTCTGCAGTGCATGGATGTAGTGGAATATGTGGAAGTAAGGATGCGTAGTTTCTGAGGTTATCTTGTTAGTGGGTACTCAAGACAAAAGACTAGAAAAAGAGACAGGAGAAGTAATAAATTGAAGACTCAGATGCATATACCCTAATAAATCGTAGACAACAGAGACAACATAAAAGATCAGAGCTTCAGGTACCTCATTGAGACAGACCATGGACAGAACCACTCAAAACTTTGAGGAGGTTCATCCAGATGTTTTGTAACTGGTAAGAAGTGGGAAACAAGATTATTCTGAGTCTCATGAGAAAAAGGAAACTTGTGGGATAGCTGAAAGGGCTTGTGTGATTGTGAAATTTATCATGGGATGTTTAGGAGAAGGACCACAGAAAGTAATGTGCAAACAAGTTGCTGGTCTGGCACACTTGACTGGCTAAGCCTTGCACGTAATCAACAGTCTATTGAGTCTTATTATACCAGTCTCCTGTTTTCCTACGGGAGTGTGCTCTGTGTGTGTGTGAGACCTGCCAGTGAGCTTGAAGCTGGACTAGCTGGCGAGTAGGAAGAGTGGTCTAAGTGGCTGCTATGAAATAGGGACTGTGGATCAAGGGGACTTATAGAAAGGGGGTCCAGAAGCTGGAGAGACTGGGGCCTGGGCTGAGGGTCAAAGGCCAGCTCCTCGAGGGATCCATTTATGTGTGCATGATGCTACAAAATTGCAGGCTGGACTAGCTGGCGAGTCATACCATAAGGTCTGGCAGCCAGTTACTGTAGAGGCTATAGGTCTGGGGCTAGGTAATGGGGAGACTGGGAGCAGCTACTCAGGGCCAGCCACTGTAAAGTCCCATTTGTGAATGCATGTATGTGGGCTCTGTTAATAAACCTTGAAAGTGATTAGCCTGCAGGTGAGGCAGGATCACGGAATCATAGAACCATATAATGGTTTGGGTTGGAAGGGACTTTAAAAGGTAACTTAGTGCAACCCCCCTGCAATGAACAGGGACACGTTCAACTAGATCAGGTTGCTTAGAGCCCCGTCCAACCTGACTTGACCTTGAATGTGTCCAGGGATGGAGTATCTACAACCTCCCTGGGCAACTTGTTCCAGTGTCTCATTACCCTCACAGTAAAGAATTTCTTCCTTATATCTAGTCTAAATCTATGCTCTTTTTGTTTAAAACCATTACCCCTTGCCTGAACACAACAGGCCCTACTAAAACATCTGTCCCCATCTTTCTTAAAAGACCTATTTAAGTATTGAAAAGCCACAATAAGGCCTTCCCTTCTCCATGCTGAACAACACCAACTCTCAACCTTTCCTCATAAGAGAGGTATTCCATCCCTCTGATCACTTTTAAAGCTGTCCTCTGGACCCACTCCAACAGGTTGACTTTTTTCCTTTACTGAAGACTAGAGATGGATGTTGTACTGTGGAGTGGAGGGGCAGAATCACCTCTCCTGACCTGCTGGCCAGGCTTCTTTTGCTGCAGCCTAGGATACAGTTGATGTTCTGGGATGCAAGTGCACATTGCTGGCTTTTCATCCACCTGTTCCCTCAAGTAATTTTCCACAGGACTGCTGTAGAGGAATGAAGGCAGTGGCCGATTAGCATTGATAACATGCAGCTGTGGCCTTGCCTCAGAGGCAGTGGGTTGGTTGACATGGATGATGTGCAGCTGTAGCTCATTCCCACTAAGTGGTTAAATAGCACTGAGGATGGTGAGATAGCTGTTGGATGGAGAAGGAGCAGTGTGGTCTGAATTCTGGAGGAAGGAGAAACAGCATGGACAGTAGAATCTGACCAACAGTAAAAGCCTTGTTGTAGCCTACTAGTTTGTGCTGCAACATACTGTTTTCAAGCCTTTTATCTCTGAGTGTATTGATCCTGGGGGTTGCCCCAAACCAGATGCAAGACCTTGTACTTGGCCTCATTTAACCTCATGAGGTTCACATAGGCCCACTTCTTGAGCTTGGATCAGGCCATTGGTGTGATTCACACCTGTGGGACAGTTGTTGTGGGCACATGATGGCTGTAAGGGCAGTGGTCTCCTGTCTGTGTTTGCTGTTGGTTGGCTGTGTGTGCAGGTATGTAAGTGTGTGTGTAGGTATCAGTGGTACCTGTTTGACCTCACTAGGGTCCAGACCTGAGCTGGCTGCTGGGGACTGGGCCAGGATGACTCTCTTTTGTCTCTGGTGGACTGGGAATAATAACTCCCTTCGGTCCTGAAGTTCACTGGATTTGGCATCCTAGGGGACCCTTGGATCAAACCTTGCATGCAGAGGGACGGAGCTACAGGCACCAGGCTTGTAAGCAGCCTTACCCTGACTCCTCCTTCCAGGAAAACTTATCCCCACTGGAGCACCCACGTGCCTCCAGAAACCCAAATTCAAACACAATACTCTTGTGGAGTATACCAACAGCAGTCAGTATGACAGGCAGAGAGAAGACAGCCACCAGACTGCAGAATCAGGGTGCCAATGCCCTATTTTGTGCAGTAATGGAAAGTTAATTACATGAAAACTCTTCCAAAGGAGACTGGTGCCATATCATGTGCTACAGAGCAGAGCCCCAAAAAGCTATTGGTTTCTGTGAATTTGATTTGGAAGTCAAACACAATACTTTCTTGACCTCCAACCTGACAGCTTGTTGGATCTGGGGAACATTAAACAGACACCCAGCAGATTCATTGACACAACTAGAAGCACAAATGCATTTTTTCTCCATGTCCTGTTCCTAGCATGGCCATCCTCTGAATCTTTTAAAGAAGGTGAAGTGCAGTTCTGATACACAATTGTCCAACTACAAGCAAAAAAAAAAAAAAAAAGACTTTCTTCTCTACAAAAGTGCCCAGAGGAAAATCTAAAGCATGGAATCAATTTAGTACTGTACAAATACAATTCAATATGTTTCCTGTTATGTATCAAAAAATTCATGGCCAAGTGTTATTGATAAAGAATGCATTTATTTTGATCTTTTCAGGGTACTGAAACTGCAAGACATGGTGACAGAAGAGAAATAATATTAGTACTATTTCTTTTGTCACCTATTTTTTCTCATTCTGTTTTGGGTTTTATTTAGTTGTCGTTCTATTTTGTAACTCTTTAAGTAATATGTAGGCTGCTGAAAAAAAATAACTTTTCCTTGGCCTCATTCAAAACACTGGCACATATATGAAACATCAGAACTAACTCTTTAGTTGTCACTGAGGGAAGACTTTCGATTTCATTAACAAAGTTAATTTTTTATGATTAAAAATGTCATTCACATCCCACATCCATCTTGACCTTTCCTTGTCCATTTGTTCATGAAAAATTGTGAAAGATCTGAACAGCTGTTAACTATGGAGGCAACCACTGCAGAACCCCCAGTGCAAAATTATAAGGCAAAATTTTCCTGTGTTAACTTGCTTGTTTCCAAGGTCCAGCAAGATCCTGTATGCTAGTCATAGCTTATTACCATTATTAAATCCATTAGGGGCATTAGATCCAATTAAAGCAAGGGAATCTTACTTTTAAACTTACATATAAAGTGACGATCTCTGAGGAAGTAATCTGAGAAAGTCTTCCTTGATCAGTCACTTTCTCTGTCATGTATCTTGAATTATTTCCCTACATCTGAGGGGGAAAATCTTTCCTTCTCTTCAGAAACTACAACAAATCACTCATTCATTGCAAACTGTACATCAGGTACATAGGTTTTACTTAACCTTCCAGCTTGTATAACTATATTTATATATATATATATACATATACACATACTGACTTTTTTAGGTGTATGAGTAGGTGATAGGCTGAGCACATAGAATCATACTGATTAACTTACTGTGTAAGGGAGGCAAAATATGTATTAAAACTATTTCAAGGATTAATGTTTAATATAGAAGTAATCAGCAGGCCTCAGTGAGTCTTCATGAATCACATTGAGTGCAAACACATGGAAGGCATACTCAGTAGAAATGTTGATGATGTAAAGATCCGTATCAGGGAGACTGTTATAATGTGATACACAGGAATCCTTGTCTCAGATTAGGTCTTCATCTGCGTAAAGATTCAATTACTAATGGAGAGCATGACTACTGTGATAGCTCTCAAAGACATATTTTCAGGATCATTATCAAAACTCATCATCCCCCAAGTAGTTGATTATCATAGTGTCTGGTTTCAGTGAAGAGGCAGAAAAGAATTACATGAACTTATCCCATTAAAACATTGATATTAAGTATATCTACTAATGTATGGGTTAATATGAAACACAGGGTTCAGTAAATGAAGATCCTTCATATTTACATTTGAAGTCTCAGTTACTCAAAGCAGTGGGAAGCTTGGTAGTTTACTCCTCACTGAGTCAAGTCAATAATAACAAATACTGCTTGTTTACCAGCTCAATATATAAATATGTAAATGACAGTATGGGATCTAAACTAGTATCTTGAGCCAATTCCCCAGAGACACTACCTTAAATTTGCATTATTCTTATTCTTTTCCACAGTCCTGCATCTCTGTGTGCCAGGTCCTGCGTGGAGGGCTCCCTGTGCCCATGGTGGTCGTTTGTATTATATAGTTCTAAAGAGATTTTTCTTGTTTGCATTTGTAAATTCACTTTTTGAGTACATGTCAACTTTTAGTGTCTGTGGTAATTTGTAACAATTAGATTAGCATCTTACCTGTGTGTTTTGTAAAGTAGCTACTTTGGTTAGCTTTTAGCCTGCCACTTGTTATTTTCATTCGATTCACTTACAGGATAAGACAGTGAAAGATAACTTTCTATACACTATAACTCAGGTTTTTAGACCATTTTTGTGTTTCTCATCAGCTACCTTTTTTGAAGAGTCCTCCTATATGGAGTCATTTCTTACAAAATAGAAACATCTTTGATAACTTTGCTTATTCCTGTAGCCTTTATCCAAACACAGCTACATTATATGATATTATGGCTTTGCTACTATAGGTATTTTGACATGCAAATGGAGAAAGAGAGGCAGAACTTCAAAAAAATTCAGGATGCAGGTATGTAATGGATTTATACAGCAGCATAATGATTTTTCAATTATTATTATTTTGTTTTGTTCTCTATTCCATTCCTATCAACTTCTGACACCTCATTTGCTTTCCTTCACTGCTACAGTGGAGGACTGTTTCTGAACTGACACTTTCATAGATTTCTCTCATATTCCTAAGACCTTTTCTCAAACACTAATACTTGGCTCACAAAGCATCATTATTTATACATTTTTTTTTTGCATATGTGTTTCACTTGTACATAATTTCATTTATATGCCGTCTCATTTCCAAATCCCTTCGTATTGTGCAGCTTTTCTTTTTGTAATTGTTAACACTCATCCGTGGTCTTTGTTGCTGTTAGCGTCATCAGCAAACTTCGTTATACAACTCTTTCCAGATCATTTATGAATATAGTGAATAACACTCTCTGGCAGAGACACTATGAGTTTTATTTATAATGTCACTTTATTGTGAAAACCAGGTAATAATGTTGTCTTTTGGTTCCCATAGTTTAATAACTTGCTCATCCCTCTGAGAACCTTAACTTCCATTGCTATCATAGCCAAATTCCTTTAAGTGTGTTTGAGAGGGGTCTTAATAAATGCCTTTTGGAAATCCAGAAAAGTGTATCAACTTCATTAGAATTATTTATATGTTTCAAGAACTCTAATAGATGATTCTGCTACTAAGGTAATTTGGATTCCACTCTCATATATAATATTTAGCCATATGTTTACAAGTCCCTCTACCAAGGTCAGGTTGCTCACTAGAGCTCACAGTTTACTTGGCTGCAATTCTTCAAATTTTGCACTAAGCTCTCTAAAACATTGTTGTCGTTTAACCAACTTCCAGTTGAGAAGCAGTTTTAAGAAGACATGATACAGCACAGTTCATAATTCAGTTGTTTCTTTTTTCAGTTCCTTCAGAACACTTAACTTCAGCAGAAATTTGAAACTATCATCCTGTCAAGTATCCTTTAACATCTTATACTGACATTTCAGCTCAAGATGATACTGTGACAATTGCACCCAAGAAGATAATTCCACCTCTCCATGTTCTTCCACTCTTAACAGAGATACAGAATTTTGCCTCTCCACGGAAGTTTGTGCTAGGGAAACAATGCCAGGTATACTTTCAAATAACATAAAATAAACTTAAAGAACAGCTGGGGGGAACGGGGGTTGTGTGTGGGGGGGGGGGTGGTGGTGGTGGTGTACCAGCCAGACACCCACTGCTCACTCATTCCCCTTCCTTAACAGGGCAGAGGTAGAAAAAAGGATGGAAAACCTTGTGGGTTGAGATAAAGACAGTAAGATCACCTGCCAATCACTATCATGCACAAAAAGAGGCTCAGCTGGTTCACTGCTATTCAATGTATTCATCAATGCCCTGGATGAAGGGCCAGAGTGCACCCTCAGCACGGTTGCTGGTGGTACAGAACTGGGAGGAGTGGCTGACACACCAGCAGGCTGCGCTGCCAGTCAGCGGGACCTGGGCAGGCTGGAGGGTTGGGTGGAGAGGGACCTGAAAAAGTCCAACAAAGGCAAGTGTAGGTGTAGGGTCCTGCACCTGGGGAGGAACAACCCCATGTACCAGCACAGGCTGGGGCTGACCTGCTGGAAGGCAGCTCTGTGGAGAAGGACCTGGGAGTGCAGGTGGACAGCAAGCTGCCCATGAGCCAGCAGTGTGCCCTGGTGGCCAAGAAGGCCAGTGGGATCCTGGGGGGCATTAGGAGGACCATGGCCAGCAGGTCGAGGGAGGTGAACCCCTCCTTCTGCTCTGCCCTGGTGAGGTCACATCTGGAGTGCTGTGTCCAGTGCTGGGCTCCCCAGTTCAAGAGAGACAGGGAACTGCTGGGGAGGGCCCAGTGCAGGGCTACAAAGATGATGAGGGGACTGGAGCATCTCCCTTATGGGGAAAGGCTGAGAGAGCTGGGCCTGTTTAGCCTGGAGAAGAGAAGGCTGAGAGGGGATCTTATCAATATCTACAAATATCTTAAGGGTAAGTGCCAACAGGATGAGGCCTTTTCGGTGGTGCCCAGTGACAGGACAAGGGGCAATGGGCACAAACTGCAACACAGGAAATTCCATCTGAATATGAGGAAGAGCTTCTTTACTTTGAGGTTGACAAAGCTCTGGAAGAGGCTGCTCAGAGAGGCTGTGGAGTCTCCTTCTCTGGGGACATTCAAAACCCACCTGGGCCTGATTCTGTGCAACCTGCTCTAGGTGAACCTGCTTTAGCAGTGGGTTGGACTAGATGATCTCCAGAGGTCCCTTCCAACCCTGACCATTCTGTGATTCTGTGAAATGAATTTAATTTATTGCTAGTTAAAATGTTTGGATATTAATAAACAAAGACAAAATAAAACACCACCTTTTTCTCACCCCTCCCTTTTCCCCATGCTCAACTTCACTCATTCCTGACTCTTCTACATCTGTCCTCTCCAGTCAGTGGAAGGGGTTGGGGAATAGGCGTTTTGGTCAGTCCATAACAGTTCCTATCTGCAGCTCCTCCCTCTTCACATTTTTCCGCTGCTCCAGTGCGGGGCCTTTCCACAGGCTGCAGTCCTTCAGGATGAATTTGCTCCAGCCTAGGGTCCTCTATGGGCTGCAGTTTGCCAACCTGCTCTACCGTGGTCTCTTGCATGGGCTCCAGGGAAATGTCTGCTCTGGTGCCTGGAGCACCTACTCTCCCTCCTTCTTCAACCCTGGTGATTGCAGGGCTATTTCTCACCTTTTCTACTCACTCCTCACTACCTGTCCAGTGGCAAGGAGATCAGCCAACTTATTCTACTCAGAAGGGACTTTCTGTGACAAATGCAATCCAAAGAAACAGAATCTTCACAGAATTTATCAGTGACCCAGCCTAAGACATCAGCTGCAAAGAGTCTTTGCTTTCGTATCTAAGACAGTGCCTAAATTTCTTCTGCATTGACTGGAGAGACAGTTTAGAATCAGATTCTTACTGGTTGCCATAGTATTTCCTAATGAATGTTGAAGAAGAAGCAATACTGAGAAATACTGAGGAAACAGAGTGTAGAAAATTCTTCTCTCTCTGGTTTAAGTATATGAATAACAAAAGCTCTCTGGAGATTAAACATCTTTTTAGACACAGAGAAATGAAGACTGAGCTGTGAAAACCATCTAATTTCTAAGACGACCCAGATCCCCTGGACCTCAGTGGGCTTTGGATTCCAGAAGTTTCCATACCTTGGGGTTGATGCTTGAATAAGCCACCCATCTCTAGATATGCAATTTATACAATTCATCAACTGATGATGACGCAAAGCTCCAGATGTGCCTAGCTCTTCCCCTAGCTGGTGTCTAGACGAGAGGCAGAGTTGCACTGTCTTCCTCCTTCAGTGCTTCTTAATAGTAAGCTTAAGTGTTACCTTGCTTAACAGGTTGACTATTATGAAATGTATTTTTGGTGCTCAGGATGTGAAGAGCTTAGACGTGTAACCCTGTATTGGCAAGTCTACTCATTTTAATTCAGAGTATCACAACAGCTGGCCAGTGCTGATTATGTGATTCACCAAGGGTCAAAAAAGTAATCTGACTGTGCTTCAAAGTTGAATCTTATTCCAATTAAGTTAGTGTTGCCATCATCTAGGTATCTTTCTCACTCTAGCCACAAGACTAAAAAAGCAGCTGTAAAACCACTGAATATATTTTACGGGGCCTTAGAGGAACTCCTGAGGTTGCCAGACTGCAGACTGGGACTAACTTCTGTAATAATCCATGTAAAAAGTGTGAAAGGAAACAGACACAGGGAAATAAGATTGTCAATGCTAAAATAATTACTTTTATGTATAAAAAGAAAGCTCTGCATGAACTGTACAGCTTCTGAGATAAACAGGCACGCATGATTGTACCAGTGTAATCTGGAGACAGGTACGAGAGATGAAGCAAGAGTTTTGGTCCCTGAAGAAAGTGTTTCTGCAGCCTGCATCAACAGAGGCACACATACTGCGCAATACCATGTAGCCTGACCCATCAAAGGAATAATTTAATCTCCAGAACTTTCAGTTTCTTGTCTCTCTGAACTACTTAAGTTCAATTCTTTTAATTAACATTTAAATGAGAAAACAATTCCCTGTTTGTATTTTCAAAGGTCATTAGGACTTCATGGCATTAGGCAATGTCCCTTTCATATCAAAGGAGTGGAGAAATCTTCTCACATGCAGGCATTTTATACTTTCCCAGTGCTGTTGATCTGGATTTATTTTGTTGCTTCCTTTTTAACTATTGATTGTACCTGGGCTTGATAAGTGACACAGCCAGAAAAATATCCACGGTCCAGATTCTCCCAAAAGTTAATCAAATGGAAATTCTGCTGTCAAAATTAATTTCCATATTGTATAAAGCAAAGCTCAGAACTACTCTTTCTAATCACTCTGTTCCACTGCCTTTCTCATTTCCTACAGAATGTTTATCTTCCCCCCATTTCCATCTTTTTATTACATTAGGAATATGCTCTGTGTTCTCATTTGTCTGTTCCCTCATCCTCTGAGAGACCTGAGTGTACAGAGTACAGTCACATTTCTCAGCCAGATATAAGCTTATGCTATATGGTATAAGCCAGTATATAAGCAAAGAGCTGTACAAACACCTATGCATGCAAAAGCTGTAGGTGGCATTCAGTATTACAGTTAGAGGGCATTCAGCACTGCTGCCCTTCCAAGGCTTCTTTTTGCTCTCATGTCCTGTTCTGCTGACTGACATCCATATGGGGTAGCTCAGTGAATGCGTCTTGTCTGTGCTGTTTGTAATGTGCAAAGGCTTTGCTACACACATGAATCTCAACAGCGAATCAGTGGGGGCACCTTCCTTAGAGGTGATAACAGCAATTTAACTATACCTGAATTTTAGTTAACTCAAAAGAAATCAAGAAGTGGTTTTATTGGGTTTGCATGGCAAGGTTTTGGTAGTGGGGGGCCTGCAGGGGTGGTTTTTGTGAGAAGGTGCCACAAACTTCCACTATGTCCAATAAAGCAAATCCCATCTGGCTCCGAGACAGATCCACTGCTGGCCAAGGATGAGCCCATCACTGATGGTGGTAGCTGGGCAATTGCAGACGGGAAAGAGGAGTGGGAATATGTGAGGGGAGTAATTCTGCAGACACTCGGCTCAGTGCAGAAGGAAGGGGAGAAGGTGCTCCAGGTACTGGAGCAGAGGTTCCCCTGCAGCCAGTGGTGAAGACCACAATGAGGCAGGTGGTTCCCCTGCAGCCCATGGAGGACCCCGTGCCGGAGAAGGTGGGTGCCCAAAGGAGGCCGTGACCCCATGGGCAGCCCGCGCTGGAGCAGCTCCTGGCAGGGCCTGTGGCCCCGTGGGGAGAGGAGCCCAGGCTGGGGCAGGGCTGCTGGCCGGGCTGTGACCCCGCGGGGGACCCACGCTGGAGCTGGCTGTGCCTGAAGGACGGTACCCAGCAGGAGGGACCCCAGGCTGGAGCCGGGCAGTGTGAGGAGCCTCCCCCTGAGGGGGCAGGAGCAGCAGGGACAGCGTGTGAGGGACTGACTCCAGCCCCATTCCCTGTCCCCTGCACTGCTGGAGGCAGGAGGGAGAGAAATCGGGAGTGAAGTTCATCCCAGGAAGAAGGGTGGGTGGGAAGGTGGTTTTATTATTTGGTTTTATTTCTCATTATCCTACTCTGATTCAATTGCTAATAGATTAAATTAATTTTCCCCAAGTCAAGTCGGTTTTGCCCATGATAGTAATCGGTGAGTGATCTCCCTGTCCTTATCTCAACCCACCAGTCTTTAGTTACATTTTATGTCCCCTGTCCAGCTCAAGGGCGGGGAGCAACAGAGCAGCTTTCATGGGCACCTGGTCCACCCAGGGTCAAACCACCACAGCAATACACCAGGAACAGTGTATGTCTGCCTGACACTGGTAAATGGGAGACTCAGGTGTGCGAACACTTGTCAGAGATTCAAACTCCTAAGAAGCATGTGTTGAGCTTCCTTTCCATCTTCCTTTTTTTTCTCTTTGTACTGTGATTCCTGACAGTCCTGACATACCTCATTTCTTTTAATTGTGTGGGATCTCTGAGTGCTGCTGTTCCCAGCATCTTTTTCTATTGTCTGCATCTCTGTTCTCCTGGCTGAGAGGTGAAAGGGATGAATTCATTTAACTTACATGTCTTATGAAGAGAAGGAGTCTTAAATTAACTCCTAAATTTAGATGTCTTTTCAATGTGGAATGGAACTAACTTCTAAAGGCCACCAGCTAGGGTACAGATCTATTATAGCCAGGTAGAACCCTAATGTGGTTACTTGAGGCACAGGTCAGGAGCTACAAGTTGGCCATTATGCCCTATGCTAGACTTTTAAGGGGCATTTAAGTCCCTGTATCTCAAACTAATTTTCTGATAGACTAGGCTGACCTTGGAGAAGGTCTAACTTTACGTCTAATTTTGCTATAGTTCTAAGCCTAAACAGTGCCTGACTGTTTGTCTATTATACCCAAACAAGACTTACAAACTCATCGTTCTTCTAAGTGAACTGAACTTGTGACCTGTGAGGTTCTATATCTTTTTGAATTGAGGCATTTTCAGAAAATGCATTATGCCCGGAAGTATTATACCTGCTGGGATCATATAGGAGGGACGATGCTATCTTATCTAATATGCCAGAGTGATACCTGAAATAACTGCCTCCCAGAAAAAAACCCACGTTTTATCTCTAAAAGACCTAGCTAGTGCACTCCAAAAGAAAATCTGCAATGCACACAGTGCAGACTGACATGGAAAAAAGACCTGGAAGTTATTTGACACTATGACAGTATTCAGATAATCCGTATCTTCCTTGTAAAACTAGTCATTTACAGATAATAGAGTATTTCCTTACAGAAGAATAACATGAATAGAAAAACTCTTCAGGATCTTTTCACCCTGAATCTGTCACTTTAATCAAAGTATAAGCAAACATACATTGGGAAGTTGGCCAGTGTGACAGAGTAACAACTTCCCGCTGTAGAAACAAGGGGAGTGCAGCCACACTTGTCGTTTGTCATGGTAAGAATGCTTGAGAGATGCTGAAAATCAAAGCAAGAATTATCTATGAACCACAACACAAAAGCACTGCACAATTAATCTCTTATCTAGCAATTAGACAGCAAGTGAGCAAGTCATGGATAACAAGGATGCCTCTACATGTCACTTCGGGGAACATTTTAAATAGAAGAACCCTGGAAAAGTAAAGAAAGATAATCAATACCATGATTAATTACAGTAATTTCACACAAACATCTGGGAAATTAAGCATGCTCTTTAGGAGTTGTTTCTTGCAGTGACTTGTAAAGGGATGAATGAGTTGCAAACCAAACTTCATATCAATATATTGAACAGTGTGGTAGCAATGATATTTATTTCAGCTTGGAAACTTTCCAGAAATTAGAAACTAATACAAAAACATCTTAAAAAGTATTGGTTTTTTTCAAATACTTTTGTTGTTATTTTTGTTTTATTGGATGCTGCTTCACTTTTAAAACTTGCCCACTCTGGTTCTCCTGAATTATAATTTGAATATTTCAGATTAAAAAAAAATAATAATCATGGGAGAAAGGCACTAAAGTGAAATTGTCTGTATGTTGCATTTAACATGACACATGCCGAAGTATTAAAATACAGTTTTGTTAAGTCTGGGAAAAGCTCCTTTGATTCTGAATTTTTGTGTCGAGGATCATAATACACCTCCTTTTGGCCTGAAACTGACTCAGGTGAAAATTGTTTAGGAATTATTCAGGGTCTAGATTTTTGTACGTGTGAAGCACAGTTTAAATGTGCACCTAAACTTGCATATCTTACAGCAAAAATCTCTTTACCAATACATACTTATTTTCACCACCAGCAGCAGTACATTGCCAATATACTTGGAGAAAAGGCAGTTTGACTCACGTGTATTCTAGGCTTTAGGACTGAATAATGTTCATTCAAGTGCAATCCTCACAACTGATAGTAAGAACCCAGACTTTTCCTGGTTGGCTCAGTAGGTGATCTACAAAATACAAAGTTTCTTCTATCTTTAGCTTCTTTTGATTGGAAAATGAGCATGTTCCATGCCATTGATTGTATGCTGTTTAGAATGAAGAAAGTCATATATAATATATTCATAAATTTTAATTCCATTGATGGCTATTCAAGTCCAGATGTTTAGTCAATTTTGTTCGCTGTAATAATTCAAATAAGTAGCATGAAAGTAGTTGACAAGCAGTGATAAAGAATGATTGTTATTCATAATCAGTTTTGTCTAATGGGTTAACTTACTATTGGTTGTGGTTTTTGATTGAAAAGATTTTTGCAGAAGAATAATTCCTGGAAGCTAAATCTTGAATTTGAGACCTAACATTAAAACAAAAATCTAATTTTCTGCCACATAATTATGTGAAAATAGGTCTGAAAAAAGATTGCGTTATAGCACCAAATTTCTCATATGTTAACTGTGATTGCTAGACTTTTATTAAGACGTTTTCTGCCTGTAGCAGCATATTTACCTATGAATTGAAGGGTATAAAGGAGACATGGATGAGCTTGGAAGCTGTTTTAATTCATATCATTCAGAAAAAGCACACTTCAATGAACTTAAGTTGCTAAGATATTTAAGACATTCCCCAAATGCTTCCATTCAGAACTAGTGTTTCTCCTAGCAGTGGCCTGCAGAGAAGGCCCAGCCAGGGGCCTTCTCCTCTCTCATGTGTGTGAGAGTGTGAGAATTGTGATCAGTGACTTCTATAGCATCTTTTATTCATCTCTTTTCATTTCTTCCTTTAATCAGCTAAATAATGGAATTTTCTTTTCTTTTTTTTTTTTTTTTTGAATGATGAGTAACTTGTGAGTTAGCAAGTGTAAAACAGATGCACCTCTGACATAGAATAGAGAAGAGGTTTCAGGTATCTTAGATATGTGAAGAGTTCGGCCTTGGGTCTTGGATCAGCTTACAAGCACTGCCTTCTTCCTTGGTGGGTCTCTGAGCTTGTTCCTGGTTTCCTATACCCATACATATGCTTCGACATAGAAAACCTTTAATCCTGTATAGCCTAAGAAGAATTACGTTTGTTGACACAGGAGGAACACAGATCTTTGCAAAGCTGAGTTGGATGGCCAAAGTTTCACAAAACTGTCCTTTGCATCTTAGTCTTGTGGTCTTCCATTGTGATTTAATTTCAAGAAAATTATATAATTTTTTGGTTTTATTCTTCATGTATTTTTTAATCTGAATCATTAGACTTACCTTTTTCTTACATTATGCTTTTCATGGTTTTTTTTACACAGAACAAAGGAGGAAATTCAGCCACCTGTTCATTTCTGTAGTAGTTGGACAGCAATCTCTAATGAGTGGCCCTTCAGACATTACAGAAACAGGTCCACACTATCACACACACTACCTCTTTTCTATAAAAATCAGTTTTTCCCGCTCTACTTTGATTAGGAAAATTAACTAATGTTTCTTTCACCCTGCTCATACCCAGATATAGCCATATCTCTATACATGGTTAGGCGTTCTTCTGAGGCAAAAGTTGTCTGTAATGTTATACAGTACCTAAAGAAACAGCAGCTATAAATCTTATAGTAATATATATCAATTAAACCACAATGCATTTATGAAACTTTGTTCTGTTCTCTTATTTATTGACAGATTTTTTTAATTACAACACAATGAAACAATGGTAAGTACATAAGATGCAATAGTATAAAAAGCCATTTTAACCCTTCCCTTGGTTAAGACACTTACAGCAGACAAGAACTGCCCCACCCCAATTCCCCCCTTCTCAAATGAAAACAAAAAATAAATATAAATTAATAAATATAAACAAATCACTGCACAGCCCTTAACTCTTTGATTGCCATGGCAAGAACCATAATGATGATTCTAGCACGTGACTTTCTGTGGTTAAAGGTTGCCGCAGCAGTCAAAGGGTTATAGCATTGTAAACATAAGTACTTTGTTGAAAATGTTCAGTCATGTTAATGGTCTACAGCAATGAGATTATTATCATGACCCCTTGACCACACAACATTATAAGGAGTTAAAGAGATAATAGCTTGGTGAGCTGTTACATAGATTAATTAACCCATTTTGTT
Source organism: Falco naumanni (assembly GCF_017639655.2). Classification (NCBI taxonomy): domain Eukaryota; kingdom Metazoa; phylum Chordata; class Aves; order Falconiformes; family Falconidae; genus Falco; species Falco naumanni. The sequence goes on from NC_054056.1 coordinate 88,401,034, forward strand.
TAACAATGCACTATGAGGTCTTGGTTTACTAATAAAAGACAAATTGTGTATGACAAAACACTGTTCAATGCATTGATCAATAAAATCAATGAAAAAATCAGTCTAAGCACCACAAAATTTTGCCTGATTATATCTGACAGTCATAATACACTTTAGCACCATTTAGTCAGCCTTGCATTTGCACACAAACAAGCTTTGTGTTTGTCAGTAGAAGCTACCTGAAGGAATAACATATGTCAGTTATAAAAAGGTTACTGTATAGAATGTTGTGTGAGCCAATAAAATAAGAAATAAAGTAAAATAAAATAACAATAATAAAATGAAATTTAGTTGCAGAAAGAAAATAAATGCTCCAGTTATTCTGTTACTAACACACATCCTAATGAGCCAAACATGGGCATGAAATGCACATGGAGCTATGTAGAGAAAAGGGAATAAAGATGAGAAATTTGTGTCACAGACAAATCATCCCATCCATATTCTGACTTATTTGTCAGGCTTTGTAAAGTAAATGAACCATTGTTGGGTGGTTTAAGAAGTAGTGCCTGAAAAGAGTTGATGTTTAACAATGTGTGAATTTTATGATAATGTTATGCATAAAACCACTTCCAGAGCTATCCTAACAACTGTTCCAAAATCCATGTCTCTGCATGAAAGGCTGATTTCCTCTTTCTCAGAGGTGGAGGATAAAGAAGCAAGTGTGAGAAGAGTCAGAACTGTAGTAGCTTCTAGTTAATGTATTGGAACCAGAACAATTTCTGCTGGAATTACAGGGATTTGGGGGGGGGGGGGGGGGGGGGGGGGGGGAAGGAATGGCAACAAGATGGAAAATCTGCTGCTAAAATAACACCCAATGAGCAGAACTAAGGAAGAAAGCAGGTTCTGGTAGATACAAGAGCACTTGGTGCGAGTAAGAAAACCAAGAATGTGTGTGAAGCATGGCAAACAATGTACCCTTCTTGTACATATCCATATCAAACTTTGATTGACTACACACCGACAAAACCAGCTGTACATGCTTTAACTGCTAACAATACTAGCAACAGGACTGGCAAGGAGCAGGCATCACCTCCCTCAAAGAGCTTCTGATATAAGAACACGTATCACATACAATAAACCTACAGAAGTCAAGCACCTGCACCTTTTTCTGCAAGCTGTAACTGAACCGTGTAATCACTCCGATTCCCAGACTACAGTAGCAGATGTCAGACAGAGCTCTTCATAAATATGTTATTTATGATACCTAAAAATTAGGCTCAATCAGAAAACAATGCATAACAGCAAAGCATTCTGCCATGCAACAGTGCTAGCATACTATGCTACAGCATAATGTAATGGTAGTTGATGTGTATGTATGAACTGACTTGTGGTAGAGGAAGGAGTCTAGCCATATAATGTTTGTGTGAATATACATGATACATATTATAGGCATCCAAATGCAAAGGAAAAATGGAAAAAGTTAAAGATGAGAACTGGAACCACTGAAAATACTAAAACCTTTTCTGAAATGCAGCTTTCTAGACTCATCACTTCTCACAGATGGCATAAATGACACATGCAAATGGTATGCAGTGGCTGGAATGAAAAATTATAGGTCTCTTCTGCTACACCATTGTATATGTGACCAGGCAAGTAGCCCCAAGATGCAAACAAGAAGTCCATGATGGTCAGTGCTGGCTGTACCATGTCTTTTTTTATAAAAGACTCAAAAGATGGAAGTGTCAATGCAGAGACTTCAATAATCTGAAGTGAGTAACTTGGAGCTCAGTGCTGGGGGACTGGACAATGAACAAGACTTAGTGAAAGATCTACATCGAGGTCCTCAGATGTTCACATGAGTTTTTGAGAAGGTACTACCTCTTCACCATAGGCACAAAAAAGCTTTATTTCCTAGTGAGAGACTGTAAAAAGTTGTGTGTGATTCAATGAGACAGACAACAAAATCTTCTTGCTTTCTCTGTACTGTGAATAGATCATTTCTCACATGTGTACCAAGAGCGCATAAAATTAAATAGTGCCTGAATTAGTCAGGAAACGTGTCAGGGCACAGTGAAAGAAGGGGGCGGAGGTTTGATTTTACTTTTCAGTTTACATAAACAAATAGCAGTATGTGATCTATCTAAGGGTCATAAAAGTACTTCTGTTACATCACTTCAGGACTGAGATATGATGGAGATCAAGATGTATGAGGTAAAGGTTTCTTTGCCCTTCGGTATTTCATCCAGTGGAGTTCTTAAAATGGTAGACAACTTTTTAAATCTAATTTCTGAAGAGAAACGTAAGAACATTTCACTGTGACAAGTTTTTGCACATAGATTCAGGCTGGTGTTAGTTTGATTAAATCTCAATAGATTTTTGATTGCAGCAGATAACATGCTCACTATATATATTTCTAGTCAGGTTTAGACTAAATATACTGAGAAGCCCTTTGACTGACTGCTCTCTGGTGGATTATGACACCAAATACAAAATTCACTGGACTTTCTACAGCCTAACAGGTATTCTTGTTGTTTGAGACCAATAATACTTTCAAAGTTTTCACTGACTTCCAGATAACATCTCCTTTGTTTTTATATTATTGTTGATTACATAGCAGATAAAGGCAATTTATAGTGGTGTTGGTGGTCCTTGGCTCTTTCCCTTTCTGACAAACTGGTTTTGTACTTGCAATTATAAGCCAAAACAATTTTATTCCTTTTCTTATATTCTTGAATTGAAAAATGGAAATGTACTTATGCTGTTTTTTTCTGTGTCTGTCTGCAGTCTTTGACGAAACAAGGTAGTTTGTTTTCCTGTGGATCCTAGAAGTTGTGGAAAGAAAGTTCATGACTAATTTAAGTTTTCTCTGAGAAAAGAAAAAACAATAGGGTGTTCCTTTAAATCTGTATTCGTCATCACTGTGATCCAAAGACTACCACCTTCAAAGGAATGCATATTGATAGCAGATGATGACCTCTGTACCTTAGAAAACAAGAAGGGAGTATCACAATCCTTGACCTATACTTTAAAATGTTTTTTAGTCAGACACAGTAAGACAATACTGTGCATGGATTGACAAGAGATCGCATGGTTTTGGAAACACAGTAAAGGTGGATGTTAGACATATACTTAGTTGACAGTGTTTTACCAAATACATTACATAGAGTAAGAGCTGGGAATAGATTATTTGCATCATCACACTTTCCTTCAATTCTGGATTCCTACTCGAGATTAAATTTTCTTGAGCATAACAATCTCAGGTATTTCTGTGAGCTGTGTGAGTACTGACAACAGCTATCGTGAAAGATATTTTTAATAGTTTTCCTATACCTCGTGAGGCATGGCCAGAGTTCATAACACTTCATGAAAACACAACCATGTAAATACAAGCTTCAGCTATGCCTTGCAGGTATGAACTGGAGTTCTCATGATCATTTAAAACAGCACTGTAGGTTGCTGATGTCTTCTGAATACATGCAATCACATGTACCATTTCCTAAGTTACATAACTCTACTTATATCCAAGCAGACAAACTGCTCGGAGCTGACTCCAACATGGTGCTCCCGTAAGATGTGAAGATAATCAGTATGTGAGCTCTGACAATTTTGTGGCAATAGCCAAGCATAGCATACACAACATGTGCATCTCTATTCAGATTCATTGTATGCCTAAATATGGGGTATGCATTTCAGCTGGAATATATCAGTTTTTCAATAGTAATGTTTGAGCTATATATAATATCAGATAATTGTGAACACTGACAAAAAATACTATAAACCATCATTTTTTTGTTATGGAGACACCTACTTTCTTTTCTTTGCGCCTTTAAATGTAAAAGGGAACCAAAAGGTATTCATACCTTATAAACACATTAGCACTGGTTGCCTGCTGACCCTAAGCACTCTCACCTTCTACAGGGCAGATGATTTCATGTACAGCCACATAAGCTATGAATGTGTTTGCAGTCTGGGTGTTAAAGTATGCCAACACATCAGGACAGAAATATGGATTAGAAACATTCTTTTCTGACTTAACACACTACTCTTTGCAAGTGGTGAACCCATCTGGGCATGCACTGATTGGCAGAGTTACACTTTTCTGTTGCCAGTGGGTAAGTAATATAATACTTCACTAAAAAACTCTTCAAACTCTATTGTCATATTGTTAAGGACTAACCAGGTACTTTAGGAAGTTATTTTATCCCAGCCTTCTGTTACTAATCCCACTTCCCAGAAAGCCCATTCCCAGAATAACGGATGGGCAAATGGATGATCCAGGACACATGCATGGCACAGAATGAAAATGATTATTCCATGTGTTAGTGCCAGATGGCAAGATGGAGAGAACGTTCGGTATATATTTTACTGCAACAGCGAAAAACTGTAATAGACATGAAAGGCTACAAATGCAGATATGCCAATAGCTTGCCAAGGAGATTAAAGTCATAGTTATAAAAAGGATGTGATGCAATTTCATAGGGTAGAAATTACTATTAACTAAACAGAAAGATTTGGTTTATGTAGTGGCTATTATAATTATCATCTGTGGACAACATAATTCTAAAGGAGCTGAAGAAACGAAGCTGTGTGACTGGAAAGCTCCATGCCATTGTAAATGGCTGGTATGTGTAATGATTATTGTTTATGTAGTTTTACTGTGACAGCAAGTAGCACTATGTTGCATGCATATCCACAAGTAGAAAATTGTCTTTAGCATGCTAGTTTACATCAGCATTCCTTCATTTATGTCTCCCCTGTCTCTAAAATTTGTTTCATCTATACTGTGGGCAGACCAGAGCAGTACATAAGGCTATCTCCACAGGGCAAACATACTTTATGAACACCTCTCACAGAATGTCATATCTAAAACGCATAATGGGCAGTTGCAACCGCAAATGTTAATAAACTGACTATATCTTGTAGATTGTATGCTAAAACTTATGTATATTGGGAAATAAGACCTGTTTATGATGTATGTTTTTAATGCTGTCCAAGAGCTTCTTTGAAATACATTTTGATTTTAGGCACAGAAGCTTGCTGTTGTCATATACTGATGATCCTTCAGAATATGATCTCCTGATTATTACTGAGCTTTCTTAGTTACATAGATAGATCAAATAGTGCCACATCATACAGAATCTTTGCTGCTTAACATTAGGTCAAGCATCAAATGGAGTCAGTCTGCAACAAGTGATGGTATGCTTTTGATGCTTACCAGAAATTTCCAGCATCGATGGCACTGATGGCAATGTCTTTATCAGCCTCTGACTTCTCAGATGGCAAGTCACAAGAATGGGTTAGACAGAGCTGATTCACACATAACATTTGTTCGTGACACCAGTGGCAGACAATTGAGTTACATGCATAAATCAGAGCTTAATTTCATGAGTATATGGTTCATTTACACCTGATTTTGTAACTGACATATGTTTAAATGGTCTGCTGTGAACCACTCTGTCTGCAGTCTCTGTGGTGTGAGCTAAGGAAGTGCATCTAACATTACAGTGCTGTTGTATCAGTCACGGCTATACCATTATATTCAATAATGGGTTATCTGTTCCTCAGCTCCCACACAATGTTATTTGACTTGTTCAGCATAGCTGAACAGCTAAGTGGCCAGTGACATTTGTTCTCTCCACTGATAATAATGATCTTCCTTATGGCTCATAGGGCTGCAGTCATCTATTTACACTTCTGGAAACAGGGCTGTCCAAAGACAGTCTTAACAACAAAAGACAACAGGGAGCTATTGCTCTGCAATGGCTGCTTCACATCTCCTACTGCCACGGTGCATGGCTTCCTCCACCTCAGCAGCTGGTGACAAAAACTCAGGCCATGTTCTGAGAAGATATGGGAGCCAAGACAGAGCAAAACCCTACAGTCATATCCTTGCTCCTCAACCCAGTCATCTTATGCTATCTCAAATTTAGGCTGCTAATGGTGTGATAGCTTGCATTTCTACTTTCTTCAAAATGCAGTGCCTGGAACGTTCATTGTTCAATTTTCTATGTGTATTTTTTATTTGCCCTGACGATGATTCAGATGCAAAAAAAACCCCTAGAATAGGAATGTAATGCTTCCATTGCTTATAGGCAGACCTACTTTCTATTCTACACACTTTTTTCTAACCAACAAGCTAGAATTTGATTCTATATAATTTGGTACCAAAAGCTACATTTAACTGACATTAAGATTGTGAAGTAAGAGCCCCCCAAAAAGTTGAAAATTCAAAAATTAAGCCTTACACTCTGTTCTTAACCCACAGTGCTAATGGCACAGGAGTCTCGACCAAACAGCTGGGGAGGTGAAGTACACTTCTAAGCAAAAGTGTAAGTCTGCCCCTTAGACTTGAATCTATTAGCTTCTGTTATTTTCATTCACAAAATTAGCCTAAAAAAAACCACTTTTCCTTTAATTATCCCCTCCCTTTGCCCCACTTTGAAAGAAGAAAAAGAACAAGTGTATAGGAATATATAAAATATGTATTACATTTATTCAGGAGACTTGAAAGGGCTCCTTTGGAGCCATTTGAGCCTCTCCATCCCAGCCTATCCAGTAAATATACAGTTACATAGTTTTTTAAATGTATTTTTTGATAAAAATTATTTTTTGTCTACAGTCAACAACCTTTTCATAGGTTTATACATTAAAAGGCCAGAGGAAATACTGCCATCATCTGCTTTGGCCTCCTGCATCATACAGACCACAGTATTCTGAAGATACATAACCCTGTATAGTCAGCTTGATAGACTGTAACTGATTAACACAATACATATTCATTTTTGTATTGTTCTACAGTACAGATCATAACAATAGCAATATGGAAATGTTTATTAAAAACTGTATGAAAAAGAGTTACGGCACATGAGCAGGAATCAAGAGTGCAGAACTAAAAATATTTTCAATTTGTTTTTTCCTAATTCTCATAATTATAGGCCCTGGTAGAAAAACAACTGTTCAAAAAATAACATCGTCTTAAAACTTTTACTCATTTGAGTTCACAACTAGATCAGGCAACATCACTAATTTACTCTGAACTTCTGTAATTTGAAACTAGCCAGTATGTATTTGGGAATTACTGTGAACAAAATTGCTTCTACATCTTTTACTTAAAGCAAACCTTTATGACTGTGTTATAACCTACTGAAAAGAGGCATATGTAATAGAAATGCTGACACAATCTTGCTCTGCATGACGCAAACATGCCAATATATATTTTCTCTCTCTCTGTATATAACATATATGCACTTTTAAGTAAAAGAAAATAGATTAAACAATCAACTTATCATGTACTCATGTATCTATGATGTACCATATGAGAAGCACTAGACTTATCACACTTACCTTCCTGCATAATTAAAAATAAATTCTCCAAATACAAACACTTTTGTTACCTTATCAAAGAACAACAGTCAACATGCTCAGCACTTCATTACTGTCAGGGAAACAGTTTCACAAAAGGTTAAAGCTGCCATGAAAGATATTTCAAAATTGAAGTGAGATTTTCAAGTGAATAAAAAACCCGATGAGATGCTGTTCCAACTTGAAGATAATATAAAGTAAGTTCTCCTATTGCAAAGGAAAACCAAACGCAGAATAAGTAGTGCTGTTAGTATTTTCCACCAGCTACCCAAGGGACAAAATTGGAACAGCAACATGAATAATTTTGTTCTGTCTGCAGCAGAACATAAGTTATAGCAGTTTGTTGACAATAAAAATCTCTCCATGGATTAAAATATGCACGTATGTGTATGTGTGTGTTTGTGTGCATTTATAAGTATACAAACACATACAGACTTTTAAATATATATGACAAACAGGCATAGAATTCTGAATTCACCAAATAAGCTGATGTGCATAAAATGTCCTATGTTACTTAACTGTCAATTAATCTATATTTTCAGCAACAACTGAATTGGATTTACTAAATAATGCTATGGGCTGATACTGGTGCACTTCTAACCTACAGTATGCAGTACCTCTACAAAACATCTCCAAAATGCCACCTGCATTGCATATTTGTTGTAAAACTGTATCTTTTTCTAATCTTCATTTTTGTTAGCCATACATATGTATATCTGTTTATGCCCTAAGAAACAAGTTTGCAATGCTTTATAGCATGCCACACATGAACATAAAATAAGTCCTCAAATCAATATAAAGTCATGTAATTAAAAAAAAAGCCACACTATTTTTCATGCTATGCTCAATATAAATATAAATTCAAGGCAATCAAGCTATCCATTACCAAAATAATAATAACCATAATATACATGTATATATACCTACACTCTCTAAAAAGTGATCCTGTTATGTGGATTAAGAAACCAGTAAGAAATTGGTTGGATGTAGTATAAAAGTCTCATTTTATGTAAAAGCCCATACTGGCCATTTCAAGTATTTTAATACTTTCCTATAGCCTTTTTATTAATAACTAACTATTTGTAGAAATTATAGTTTTATACTGAAAATTGTATTCAATTTAAATAAAAATTAACTTCTACTGTAGTTCATTTTTAGAGTGTGCATGTATACATAGCAAAATACCCTTCTACAGATCTATCATAAATATTTTGGTTTATGTCAGTTCTTTTCTACTAAAACACATCAACCTTTTTTTTTTTTTTCCTTGAATTTTGGATAATGTATATTAGGCCTCTTAAGAAATAAAACTCATCTTAGTTCATTTGCAACACCAGATTCCCTTCAGTTTGTGCCAGTTTGCAAGTTAAAGGTCAAAGACCAAAGACATTGGACAGTACACTTTAAGGAAATTCAGACAGTGAAGCTGTTCACAGAAGACAATGTTTAACTTTGTAATGACAGTCAACAGGTCAATAATCAAGTTCAAGGCAAGCTGTTCATTGTTGCAAAAGCTACTCCCCTCAAATCCTGGCTTTCATAAAAAACCAGGCATCTGACTTTTGGGGTGCATCATTCTGACCATCTTTAATAAGTTCACAGCCCAGTGACTGTAAAGCCTACCACTGCAAGAAGCAGCTCCTAAAATCAATAAAGAGGTCTGTCAGTTGCTGACTTTTCTCTAGGAAAAAAATATTGATACAAACCTGCTCTGCAGGTCACATGAAAATGACAATACTGCTGTTAGCAAAAATTACACTGAATGACAAGATGCTTTGGTGGTCCCTTGGCTCTGTCAGTGATACCATGTTCGGCTGAAGGCCAGAAATTTGACTAACCCTTTGAGAACTATGGTGAACATGCAATGGGGTAACACACCAGAGGATTCTCATGCAATATCAGAGTCACCATTTTTGCTTTCCTTTGAAACTGTAGCTCTGCCTCTGCAGAGGCAAATTGAATTATCATACAACATAGTTTAAAAGAAAAATTCAAGATGCTTAAGATAAGAGGCTAAGCTATAAAACTGCTGCCAGTTCAGAAAAAATCTCGGTAAGTGGTAGAAGTTATTAAAACAGGTTTGGTTCCTTTGACCAAAAAGTAGCTGGTAACTATTTATGTTACAAATGCTTTTCTATCAATAATGCAAATAATTAAAAACACTTACTTGCAGTCACAGGAAATCTGTTTTGAAAAATTGTTTTTCTTTTAAAATCTGTATTACCCAAACACAATCCTATAATTTAATGACAACCAAGATTAACATCCACCAGACTCTGAAAACGGATGCAATAGTTCTCAAAGGGTTACACCACCGATGTAATACCAGCATCAATTTTCTCTGTAGCATGACTGTTGCTTTAGTTCATTGAAATCCACTTCAGAGACACACTGCTTTTTATCGTGCTTTGGAATGAGTGCTCCTGACAGACCTATGAAAGGCCTGGGGCAGTTGGCCTGGTACAGCTTGGGAAAGATTATGCAGGAAAACCAACCAAAAATCAAACACACCAATAAAAAGGTTTTGCTTGAATATAGTAATGAATACAAATGAGTTTAAAACATTGAGGACATAGCCCAGAGCAGCTGTAAAAAACACAAAATGAATGTATTATTAAGGCTGTTACTATATTGCAGATATTTTGGCCCCTTGTTTGTTGGAAAATGGCTGTCCGAACAGTCTGAAGTCCTGCATGTCATCTGAGTCTCCCACCTGACAAAACTGGAAGTAGGAGTATAGGACTTTATCCGTAGCAGACAGAAAGCAATCCTCTTTGGAGACAAAGCTGTTTTGGGTCTTCTCACTTTCCTGAAAGTTCCATTATGGGTTGTTGTGTTTTTCTAAAAAAATTTACTTTCACCAAAAATTTTTTCAAAGGGGAACAGGCCTTCAGTGAAAAATGTAGAAACATTGGAGATTTATTTTTTTCCTCTTCATTAGTTAATCCTGACAGTTTATAGGGCATTGAGCGTGCAGAGGAAAGGCCTAGAATCAAATGACAAAGAAAGACAAAGGACTGAAGAAACAGCAGATACTGTGTAGCATGGAAGCTTCCCAGCTGAGCGAATCGCCACTCACGTGCAGGACAGGCAACCCCCTGGGTTTTAAAGATCAGCTTTGTTTCAGACTGACAGATGCCTGCTCCTAGCTAGGAAACTGCATAACAGCTCTTGTGTTGAATCTCAAGTTACCATAAACTCCTGGGAAGGAAAGAGAAAAACCAAAACCCTACATCACACCCACTCTTGCATAGAGCGTTTGCAGTACAGTATGTGGCGGGGTGTTCCTTTCCTTTTGAACTGGAACACAGTGTAAACCAAGACAAGGAGGCACAAGGCCAGAATGCAGGGAATGACGATGGCTATAGCTTTCACAGTGCTGGCTGTGTTGTCCAGTTTGATGACAATGTCAACATCATCTTGAGGGCTGTGTCGGTCTTTGTCTCGATCTGTTGGTCCATCACAACCCATAAAATCCTTGAGGATGGATCTGGGATAGCCAGGTTCCACCCTGAGCATCTGATTATTGAATTTCCAGTATTCTTTTCCTTTGTAGAAATATGTGAAGCCTGAGGAAGAAAATCGCAATTATTCATAGTCATTTCAGATCAAAACATGTCATCAACAGACCAAAACTACTGTTAATAAGGGTTGTGGGTCTTTTTTTTTTTTGTTATTAAAATATTAAAAAGATGTAAGAAATATACTTCCGTTATAGGTCTTTCCAATCTCCTTTACAACTTTTTTATCTTTACAGTTGGGTATTTTTTTTTTAATTCAGTAAACTAGGATTTTATTTTCTTCCATTACTAAAAAAATAAAAATAAAAATAAAGGAATTTCAGAGAATATGATCAATATGATCAGGGTCCAGATGATTTGCTCATTCACTGAAAACCCAACCAGAGTTGGAATCCTCAGGGCCAGGACTTCAAAGCATCACAACCTCGTCAAGGTGGGAAGTCTACTGAAACAAATTGCAACACTATGCTAGTCAGAAATGAGAATTTACCTTCTTTAATTCACATACCCTACTGCTGTACTTCAGAAGAAAGATACTGGATGAAATAACAGCAGCTTTGCCCAGAGAAAACAGGTGTAAACAGATTTAAGTTTTCTGCAAAAAGCTAGTATTTGATCATTGAGGTGCAATCCAATGTTATTACTAAACATGCCTAAACGGAGGAAAAAAAAAATAACCGACTCCTTCACAAAAATCTAGAGTAAAAAATTGTTTTTTCTAGTCTTTCCCAAGCCACTTACTGCAAGAATACCGAAAATTTTTGTGGACAGTAAAGGAAACTCCTTTATGATCAGACTTATTGGAGGTGTTCATTTACATGGTTTACGCAATAGAAAGACAAGGGAAAGAAAAAAGTACTCTTTAAAATGAAATGGATTCACTGAAAGATACGCTATCAAATGTTCCCTTATGAAGCTATATAGTGAAACTTCCTTATCAACTCTGCTTCTGCTCAAAGAAAGGAAAAGTTTCAGGCAAAATGTAATCAATTTGTTTCCAACTAAGCTGTGGTACTTCTTAATTGCATCTGCTTTTGTTTCTTTCTCTCTTCATACAAACAACAGTGGAGTTGTGAACTGTTTCTTAAGACATCTATTTACTTGATTTCAGGGAAAAGGTCTTAATGGTCTTCTTGGGAACTTTATGGTATCATTTTCAGTCCCTCTTTCTGCCCTGGGGCCATTTTAGGCTTTCTGAGAAGCACAAGAATGCCTACTTTCTCTTCTCCTCCTCACAATCTCATGTCATTTTTTACCACCGTCCTCATTCAAAGAACCAGGCAGACTACCACAGCCACTGGGGTAAAGAAGTGGCTTTGATGTAATCAAGTCTGTCCTGCCTCAGAAATGAGTCCTCTGCCTCTGCAGTACTTTCAGACCCACTGGTCTGAGTGTTACAGCAAGATAATTTTCATTTGTAATGAGACACACATGTTCCAGAGCTCAGTACAGAAAACTTATTATGAGGAATGCAATCCCCCTGCAATCAAGGTAAGCAAAAACCCCATACATGCATATATACATACATATATGTGTCTGTCTATGTATTACATTCCTTTTGGATGTAAGTCTTTAAAAATATGCCTTAAAAGTAATGGAGGGAAGAAAGCAGAGATTATACCCATTATGTTTTTCAGTGCATGCATAATGTTTGCACCCATTTCCACATATATGTGTATTTACAGTTAGTTACTGAATGTGATGTATGCAGAATGTCATCTTGACTGACCTACTTTCCAGTTTAAACCAAAACAAAACAAATAAAAGAAAGCACAAAAAAACATCCAGCCCAAAAGGCCAGAATCCAGAGAGGTTTTCTGCTTCTGGATAAAAGAGAGACAAGGCAGGGAAGCAATTAAACTTTTCTGGAAAGGACCCCAAACATTTTCATGGTAAATTACTGGATCAAGTTAGAGGTTGAAATAGGAGACTGAAATTATTCATACAAGGAAAAAAATCTTTTTATCTGCTTATTAAAAGGAAATTAAAATAATAAGGCAATATATACATGTGCTGTCTATGAGGCAGACTAAACTCAGAACCTACTAATAAATAAATCATAAATGCCATACAAGAGTTCTCCAATAATCAGTGATGACAAATGCATATTTTTATTCCCATCAAAAGGATCTAATCTATGTGCAATGGAGGGCTCTGTTGACAGCCTGCCAGCAGCCCCTGGGTAGCATTGAATTTTCGTAAGACGGAGGAGATTTTGGCTGCTCTCACTCCTTTGGAGGTGTGGCCAGCTGAGATCCTAGGTTCCTGCACATGACGATGCATCTTGATACAGGTAATAGCACTTCATGCTAACATCCTTGTGATCAGCATTTCTGCATCATGGGCTTATGACATCTTTGATTTACATAGATTCCTAAGGATATTTCTGCTTAGATAAAGATTTTTCTTCCCTTTTTCAGTTGTTCGGCATGAAATTAATACCCTCTAAGCTGTTTAAACAGCCAACACCTTGACAATTCAAATGGAGATATTGTGTGTTTAGGAAGCTTGTTTTAAAAGGTACTATAATTCAGCAGAGAACAAACATAATTAAGTGAATTAAGACACAGGGGGAAAAAAGAATGGAAATTAAAGTTTATGATACTAAATTTGAAAGATTTTCTCCACTGTGTTAAATGGTCCATGCAAACAAACAGCCATTTTCATGAAAGCAAGTTCTACAGGAGGAAATATTCTGTTCGTAAATCAAGAATTCCTTCTCTACTTAGCCTGAATAGTTAATCACCTCTCTACTACCCTACCTTACATAAAGTTTGTTAGTAAATCATTAAAAGAGGAATGTGTTTGCATACCATTTTCTTTGTGGACAAAGGCTCCCTGAGGAGATTCTGGGATACCTTTCCAAATTGTGATTGGTTTGGGATAACCAGGGTCCATGGATCTCATTTCTTCACTGTACCTCCAGTACCTGATTTTTTTTTTAAAGGGGAGGGAAAAAAAAATCATTTATAAGGTAGCAGATGAGTAACTAGGTATTTTTTCCTTCTAATATTTGATACATTCACTAGCCACAAATGGGAATGCTTGACTTCTTGTCTTTAAACATACTACCTGATTACAAGGAAATCTATTTGATTGACTGGACAACAGTTTCATGTAAGCAGAAAGAAGATAAAAGATTTCTGCACTTTGACAACCAAATCAGGATGCATCTCACTTTTAATTGCAGCAATTCTGATGCCTGGTGTGTCTGCACAGTAATAGAGATACAACATATGCAAAGATACATTCATGTTTTAGATAACATTTTAATCATGAAAACAACCATAGTTTCAGATTAAAATACTCACAGAAATTTTAATTTAACTCCTTATTTGTATGCAGTACAGTAGCTTTTAATGTCATAATTAAGTAGATACAGTGTAATATAAAATTCAACCTGCTTTTGTGCCTTTTTGCCAGCCAGCCCTCGTCCAATTTAAAAACCTTACGCATGCACATTCTAGGCAACCTGAACATGTAAGAAGTATTTGCACTTGTGATTTTATTTACATGTACAGATAATTTCTTTGTTGTTACGCAGCTGGCTAAATTGCTATGCATATCTTATTATAAGCTGGTTCTGAGAATTAACATACTGTATGTCTAGTATCTCTGTGTATCTGGATACGCCAGTTGGGTGGGTTGTTTCATATTTTGATTCGTTCCACTCATTTAGAGCATAGCAGTTTAGAGCATAGTAGTCTTGGAGAATGTTTTGGGTTGTTGGTTTTTTTAATCAGTTTTATCCATGTGAAAAATCACATCAAAAGGCAGTCACTTGCCATTTCAGGACATCAAAAGCCTGAGAATATATCACTTCAATTGATAATCTGGTCACTGCAGCAAACCTGACCCTCTTTCTAATCTGAATTCATGTGACTTCAGCTTTTAGAAACCCTTGTTGTGATCATTCTCGATACATTAAAGAGTCCATTTAGTGGATGGTATTTTGTCCCTGCAAAGGTACTTAGACACTCTAATCAATCCACATCTTTTTAAAAAAGTTAAATGGTCTAAAATCCTCTGTATTTCTCCCTGTGTGGCATTTCTTCGGCTTTAAACTTCCAATGAAATTAAAAGGTGGCAGATTTCAAGTGGGTTAAGAGTTAGCAAGTTACATTAAAGAACATTTGTATTTTTTCTTTCTTATGCATAAATTATCTTTATAGCTTGATTTCTTAATCTAGTCACATATGCATCAGTAACCAGCCAACAATGTCCTTTATTTTGAAATTTAACATCTTTCAGAGTTTACATGTAGAAAGAAACAACATGTAGAAGTAGTAAACAAAGCTCTGACATCAATACGATTGCAACCAGTTCTTCTTCATCTTTTGACTCTGTGTTTCTTCTTCGTTTGCACTTTTTATCAACTACCTTACCTTTTACTCTGTCCCTTTTTCCCAGAACCCTATTTCCTACCTGCATACTTCCACTCATTTTACTTTTTTCTCTTCCAACTTTTAACCTTTTTGAGCTCCTCATTTTACACATTTGTATTTTTCCACTGGACTGCATGATGGAAATAGACAGTTCTATAGGACTTTTTAAAACATACATTGTCATTAAAAATATATCTTTAAGGACACAGCCAGTGCACACCCAAAAGTACCAAACCTACTGTTTTTTAAGAATGGATGACAAATCCTATGAGGGAAGGACTGATCACGGTACTATCTTGGCAATCTGTACTGGAATAATGAGTGTGTCTACAGGGTAAGGAAAAGCCTACTCCTGATTCTCTTTAGCATGCCAAATGCTCACAAGCAGACTCCACAATGATTGGAGTGATTTGAGCTTTAAAAACTATATATATTGTGCTACTGTATCTCAAAGGATAATAAAGTAACAGAGGGAAAATCAATGAAAGTGCACATCGTGGCTTTAGAGAAAGGGAATTTGGAAAATATTTGCTTATACATGTTCTTTCCTGTATCTAATCCTATTAATGATATTCTGAACTATTGGATGACTAAGCTTTATGAAGAAAAAAAATCATTTAAATTCTGAACGACAAAACCCAGTCACACCAGATGGGTCATGTGACAAAACCATGTGTCAAGAAATGCAGCAATATTATCATCTTGTTCTACACTACTCAGCTCTGGTAGGAGAGGAATGAGTAAGGGCAAAATGTTTTCTGTAGTCATCTTTTCTCTCCTCTTTAGCTTTCATACGATTATTAGGAAGAATTATCATTAGTCTTTAAATGGATCATTTCAAATATTAATAATAACAATCAATACATGAGTTGCTTTAGACATATGAGTATTAGAATTTACAAATTGGACTTTTAAATCTTACTGGTGTTTTTCTTGGTTTGGGTTTTTTGTTTGGCTTGGTTTCATCCCTCCCCCCCTTTCCATTTTATAGCCAATATTTGATGCTTTGTATTCTATTGCTCTAACATTTTTATGTATACTCATGTTCTGGGACATTTAACTCTGTCTAGATTCTGCCCTGGAGCTCCTTAACTAAGATTAATGTCAAAATAAAAAAGTATAGAGGTCCTTGACTTACATAAGGAGGAACATTGTTATTTTTGGTAACTTTTTGGTTTCTTTCATTCTTACCTCCTGCCACCAGGAAGGTACATTCTCATGTGATACCTTCTTCAGGAAAAGATCCACCTCTACAGTAGACTTATACATACTACTAAAACCAGCAGGAGAATTCAACTCTAACTTTACATTAAGAAAAAACTGTGATATAAATAATACACATTGAGAAGCTTAGTGGTATATGGGTTTATTCCCACTGGTGGTCAATCTCCTGTAATAGCTCAATTATCTCTGCAAGGCTCATGTTGTTCTATCTTCTTCTAACACTCTGGCATTTATAACCTGCTGAGTTTTATTGTGCTTGTTAGCTCTAAGTAGCAACTTCTCCATCACCAGATGTTTTCTCTGATAGTTCTTTTTGTCTTCTGTTATTACCACTAGTGTTTTAGGAAAGTCTTGACTATAAGTAACTGCTTGTACATGGAAATATAAAAGGACATTGCTGTATAAAGCCTAAAGGAGTACAGGTCACATAAGATTCCTACTGTGCATACTTTCCCAGGAGTGTGGAGGTGGAAAATTATTACCTAAAATAAACGTTAATATTTTAAAAATCTACTCAGCCACAGCAAGCAACTTATTTAGGTGGCCACCTTCTTTACTGTGGAAATTAATTGCTTGAAATGATACCTAGTTTTCAAACACCACAAACATTTTACTTAGTTATCTGCTTTTCTCATCAAGGGTGTTGGATATTTTTTTTTAAAAAAAAAGCTTTTACAATAAAATTTGTTGTGGCAATCTGTAGTACGATATTCTAGTACTGCTTAAAAATGAGCAACTGCAGTGTGCTAAACATATTCTATGATGTGCATTAAATTAATTTAAGTGATCCATGAGTACTATTAGTGTCTCAAAATCCTAAATACTGCACAGTAACAAAAGCAGTCATCATACTTTTAACAATACTAATACAAACATTACAATTATTAATAAACAATAATTTCTCTCTGAGCACTCAGAATTTGCACAGCGAAACACCAATCAACAAATGGTAACATCATGAAAATCTGTCAACCCCATCCTTCATATAACTTGTAGGGATTCAAAAATTAATGAGTTCTCTTAACATCTCTATAAAGCCGACAAATATTATTTCCTTTATTTTTAGAGACAGGGAAATGAAGACACAGAGACACTAAGTGACTAATGCACGTCTCTTTCAGGACTGAAAAATACTCAGATTTTACCATCTTTTCCTGTTCTTTATTAATCATAAAAATAAGTGTCGCTTCTGAAGGGAACTGTAAGATTTATTTTAAAACTATTCCTAAGGAACTGCTCAAATTGTTCTCTAACTTCCTGGTTTAGCTGTCATTTCCCATTCTTACCTCATTTTTAAATAGTAGCAGAGATGTTATTTTCACTGACCTTAAAAAGCTTTAGATCACGCCTTGCCTGTTTATGTGCTAGAGTTTAGAAAAATGGATAAAAAGGAGCAGGTAAGAGTGTACATAACTATATTACTTTGAATATTTAAATTTAAATTTGCCACATCTACGATGTGCCTGTTGATTTCTAATACTTAAACTTTCCACTGGGTATACATATACTCATTTCAGTATAGTCACACAAATATAATTTAGGTTATAAGAAATGTGAAAACAACATGGCCTTCCGAGTTTCATTGACAGAAAATGAACTGTTTAAGTAGCTTGCCTTCTCATTTTGAGAAATAGAGGAAAATATTAACATGCTTAACTAATATCCACCAAATTGATTCCTTGCAGAATCCCTGTACCTACCTATCTCCTTTGAAGAAGTAGGTTTTCCCAACGTCTTCCCACCAAATTGCCGAATCAATTCCATGGGAAGGAATTCCACTTCCAAGTGTTATCAAATCATGAGGATAACCTGGCTGGAGAGTAGTGTCCTTGAACACCCAGAACTTGTTACCTGTACAAAAGCATATAAATATACATATATAGTCTTCAGTACACTCAGTATTAATATTAATACACTGCTAAGAAATAAGAAAGACTCTCAAAGGGCTATATAGTGGTTCTGCCAAACACAATGAAATGAAAAATGTTCTATCACTGCAGATAATGCAAAATTAAATATGCCTTACAGATAACTTACATTTATAAAACACCTTTCATTCAATAAGCCCACAGAATATTTTGGTACCAACTATATAGGGATCAAACTCAATGAAAATGAAGTCATCCCAAGAGGCTCTGTGGTTGATAATGTAATACATTTACAGTGATACCACACAACAGCTTTGCATTTCATGAGGAAAGAAGAGTGGATTTTAAGACAAAATGAGGTAAGAAAACTTATAAATAAATAAAAAATAGAAAATCCTATCCTCATGGAGACCATATACTTTTACTACTCTGTCTCTCCTTCTCCTCAAGAAGTTAAATTACTTACAAAGGATGACCGGTTTATTTCTGAAATGGCCAGAGAATTTAAAATACTTCTCTTAGCATATTTTCTTTAGTGTGGCCTAAAGACAACAAACTGAGGTTCTGATGTCTCATAGGTGAAAACCTTGTGTTTCTGAAATTAAGGGGGGATTGCCTTTAGTACCAGTGGCAGTCAGATTTAACCTCTGGTTGTGGGTGATGAATCATTCAAAACCACCCAACTGACTTAATAGGTGCTGGTAATACAAGGTAGCTGTACGACTCTACCTGGTGTTAGCACAGTGTGTACACAAACCTCAGGTTACCTAAACTGTCTTAAATATGAAGAATAGCCTACTGCCTTCTGTACAGAGCGTTCAGTGGTTGAATCCCTACTGTTGCAGTTACTAGCTAAATATATTGTCTATATAGAGGAATGCATGTCTACAGAAGCAGCCGTTGTGCCAGTGTGTACCCCCCTCATACCTTCTGGAGAGGATGCTTCCTGGCTCTTGCAACTGGATAGCTTACCTCACCAGCCCACAACTCCAGTTTCCCAGCTTCAGTTTGCTCTAGCATCCTAGGCAAGCTCTTCTTCCTCACTGAACACTTCCATAATTATCTCACCTGGTTCATCATCTCATATTAAGCCTTTAGTTTAACACTTCCCCCAATAATTGTGTTGTCCTCCAGAATCTTTACTAGGGTCTTCTCAACATATGGTGCCTCCTGTCTTATTCTTGCAACTATTTTCTCCTTTTTACATTTTTGCTTTCTTCAGATTCTTCTCCAAAATACACTCCTCACCTGTGTCTTTTTAGTAGAGACATTCAAACACAGAAAGCTTTGGTTGAAAAAGGGGAATAAAGATCCTCATATGCCCCCTAGAAATAGGGAAAAGGGAGCATAATTTGCATTTTAGTACTTATCTGAAGAGCTTGCTTTGAGGCCTCTATTGTGTAGGAACCATGTGCTTATTTTTCCTTCAAAGCACTACCTTCATCTGTGTGTCTAAAAAGCATTGCTATTTTTGGTAATAATATCACTGAAGGAAAAGACATTCTTTGACATCATGTAGACCCTTCTGAGTTACATCACAGAAGGGTCTAGAGAAGACCTATGGTCAAGTATTGTAAAGGCTGCCCAGGGAGCTGACGGAACCACCATCCCTGGATGTGTTCAAAAAAATTGTAGATGTGGTGTTTAGGGACATGGTTTAGTGATGGTCTTGGCAGTCCTGGGTTAACGGTTGGACCTGATGATCTCAAAGGTCTTTTCCAACCTAAATGATTTTATGATTCTATGATTCTGTGAATACATATACGAACTGACCTGTTGGATACTTCACTTTGGTCTGTCCATTGTTATTTTTTATGATGACATTTAAAATATATGGGGAAAAGGTTAAAAATATATTTTACTCAAACACATTTGGAAAGAGATGGTAAGAGATAAAGTCGTGGTTGTCCATATTAGTCATTGCACTTACCTGTAAGGCTAAGCAGGCTGTTACACAGACTTAGGAGGTTAAGGTACTGTGCTGTATAAATATTTTATAAGGAAATGTAATATTACCCCAAAGATCTAGGATCATGTGTATGCCAGAGTCACCAAGAGGGAAAATCTGGAGAGTTGTTTTGCAGTTGGTTTTATATTTTAGCTGACCCTCAGTGGTATTAAATGTTTGTTTAAAGTGAGGGGATTTTTAATCTCCCTGTTTTCACTGTAGTGATTTAAAGCATATTTTCATTTTATCACAGTTTTAATTAGGAGAGGGGATATAGTTTCAGTCCCTCCCATGCTGGGTTTCCAGAGTAAATTTTTTATCAGCTTCTTTACAGCTGCTTGTCACCCACTTCCAAGCACAGACACTACAGTTTAGTCAAAAGATTCGTCTTCTCTCCCCTGCCAGTTGAAGGAAGAAAGGGTTCAAACAATGAGTATGTACAGAGCCATTTGAAGTACTGAAAATAAAAGAGACACAGAGGTCTATTAAGAAGTCATGGAAAGCTGAGGTCTGTGTTGACCTGGGATTAGGGTCTGTGCTAACCTGGCAAGTACCCTTACTGAGATTCCTTACAAAATTCACTTATAGAGCTTGATTACACTGGGTGAGGATCTTCAGGCATTCACTGTCCCTCCTCCCATGTGGTTTTGCCAACTCACATGACTGGACACAGAAGGCTTCAGATGGTAATGACAGTTTCAAATGCAACGATAAGAGAAGTCATGCATTTTGGACCTTACTAGTTAGTACTTCTGGTGTGAACAACAGATGGCATCCAGTGAATGATACTGAGCCAGCTCATTTCTGTTTCAGAAGATCATTCAAAATGACAGCTGTTGCACAGCATTGAGAGGCATATGCTGTGATGTATGTAATGCTATTACCTTTCTCTGTGCCTCACAAGGAATAAACGTAACACCAGTTGTTAGGAATAGATCATTATCAGCCATACCCAACAAGTCAAATTTACCTATTAACAAGATCAGGTCATACCAAAATAAATAAGGGTTGAGCACACACCATTATAAGTGACAGCACAACTAAGCCAGGAATTTGTTGCATATTCATATAGACTGAAGTAGAAGGGAAGTGTAGATGTGGGAACAGCAGACTTAGAAACTAAATTCTTCTTCACATAATTTCTTAATAAGAACCAAATTATTTCTGGGTAAATAGAGAAAAGGTAAATTTAACAGTATTTTATGGAGACAGTGGGGCATTGAGAGCTCTAACATACATGGCCAAAACTTCCATTGATGCTACCTAGAGGGAATTGTATTTAACATCTGCTTTGGAGACACGTTTAGTCTGCTAGAACTGTGTCAGTTGTTAGTGGGAAGGACTGTATATAAGAAATCCAAATGTTCCATCTGGCTGACAGTTTTCACTTTGTTTGTTGGGGGGGGTTGTTTGTTTGTTTGTTTGTTTCAGGGGGGTTTAGGTGATTTGTGGTTGGGTCTGTTGTTTTAGGGTTTTTTTCTGTTTAGCTTCTGTCCCTCAGCTGGAGGAAAGTGGGATCAGAGGATTTTCAAAAAACAGAAAAAACTGAGAAGCTTTCAAACTCCAAATATTAGGAGGAGTTAGAGCCGAAAATCAGTGCAAAACTTGCCTGGTTGTGATGAGAATTAACTCCTTTTATTTCTAGCTTATATTTATGTACCTTAAAATGTATTAAAAATGAATCCTTAAGTCAGTATGCTTTCATTTAGCTCATATTGCACTTCCACTAGTGAATAATCAGTACACCTCATTAATGTGATTATAATGGAAATAAAGAATATATGACAAAACTAAAATAGTTATAGTTTGATCCTTCTTATAGATAACTAATGATCGTTCAGAGTCCTAGCTTATGCTAGCTTGGCAGAAACCATTGTATTTATTTTACAAATATTTTTTTTAAGGTTGGTTGGTGGGTTTGTTATGCTCATGGAGAATAAAGCACCACATGTTTCCGGAAGTCTGGGCAACCTGCTGAATGTTTCACCTCTCTGCTTTTATTTTCTAATGTAAGATCTAGTATGATAACAAGTAAAATGGTAAAGTCACAAGCTGAGAATGAAGCAAGTGATAAAAAAGTCAAAATGTCTTACTTGTTGCAACAATGCTTTGTCAAATATCATCACTGTAGGGAAACAATTGAGAAGGATGAACTGTGACTGCAATTATTTGAAGTCTTTCAACGTGTATATTTGACATTCTAAAAAAATTACTGGAAATAAAGGATATCTGTATTGCCATGCTTCACTTAAAATATTGAATATTTAACTCCAGATATTTTTCAGACTATTAACTACCTACTAACTACTGCAAACAATTATGCAGTTTTTAGCAAGTGTAGTTCTTCCTTTGTAGAATCAGAATCCTAAATAGTTGTGCTTCTGGGCTGTCAGCAACCAAGACTTTTGTTCATGTTATTTACAATGTGTGTAGTGCAAGATCTGTGTAGGATATAGCATCTAATCACTGTGTTAAAGTGATGAAAAAAATTCTCAAAACTTTTAGGAATCATATTCAACCAAAGCCAGTTAAATCTAACCCTGAAGTTTGAGGTTTTTTCTTCAGTCATCCTTGCTCTTAATTTTGGTCTTTCAAGCCAGGATCAAATATTTTCATACTAAAATTCCCAAATTATTATTCATGCTTCCTTTATTCACATCCTCTCTTTCCCACATCAAGTTTCTGTCATATCTCTGCTCCATGATCTAACACTATAGTAAATCTATTTTTCAAAATAAAACTGTCAAGCAGTGGGATAAGTGCAGTTGAAAGTTATGATGGTGGCACTGGTAGTATGAGTTTTACAGCAGCATTTCTATTGCTACATTTGGTTTACCATAACATTTGAAAGTGCAGATGGCTTGACAATTTCATTTTTAGCACCATATAAATTCCCACAGGTACACAGAATAAATTTTACTATTCACGTTTCCTCATTGAAAAAAAAAAAAAGAAAAAAAAAAGTATCATTCTGGTGCCATCTTCTTATTATGATTCAGCATGGACACTGGCAGTGAATAATAACAATTTAAATATCTGTTTTTTATAAGCAGCCAACCACCAGATATTGCTATGAACTTTATGAGCTTTAGAAGGCACAAGGAGACAGGCTAAATATCTTAAGCCATGTAAAACAAGCAAGCATCACTTTGTACTACAAGCACACCACTGAATTTTTACAATTGTTTTTCCTTGTGAAAATAAATATTGATGCAAAAAAACCAACAAAACAAAAAACAATAAAAAAGGAAATAAAAGTTAAAATGGTAAAATTAAAAAGAAAAGAAAAATAAAAAACAATGGCATTTCAAAACTAAAGAAGACACTTGATCCAATATTCTTGAACTTGATTCATCTTGATTTTCTACAGATATCTAACACATTATGCATAATCCTCAAGTATTCTCAGGAGAGTAATGTCAGATAGGTAAAAATATAGTGATAGATTTTATTAGCACAAAATAAGAATAACTACATTTATCATAGCAAAATCATAAGCTATAAAAACGTTTCAAAGGTTCATCAATAAATGTTCCATCCTGAGCTGACATATCATTTGCATATGACTTATATTTTATAACATAGCTCCCATTTAAAAAAATAATTTTTTTAAGTACTTTTATAAATTTGCTAATCTATACTTCTACTACTGTAAAAAATTTACTACTAAAATGAATCTAACTGTATACACAAAGACAGGAAAACTCTAATGGTAATCAAAAAAAGTAATAAAAATCTAAATCTGTTTTATAATTTAAATCAACTGTTTAAAATTTGATGTTTGCCATCCTGAAGGACAAGGATTGAAACAAATCAAATAGAGCACAGATTATTGAAAATAAATGAAATTTATATATTTCTAAAAAGATAAACAGTATGTTTTAATACAGGATAGCTCATAAGGTCTATCCTGAGTGCATCTTAAATACAGAACATTGTTCATCCTGAATTTATGACAGCGTAGGCATGTAAAGAGAAGTAAGTTGGAAATTACTCACTAGCAGTGGCAGATGAGTAAATTGGCTTACTGCTTTCTTCACCTTCCTCAAAGAGTAGAGATACTGCTCCACAAGTATGAAAGCATGAGTGAAAATCAGTCAGCCACAGGAGGCCCTGTTTCACACTAGCAAAAAACCCTCCAAAGTGAGTGAAAGAGAGTAATGGAGAGGGAAGGTGTCCTTGGAACATCTGAGCATCTGAAGAAGCAGCTGTGGCTTTTCTGAAGGGAGGATATTTACACACTGACCTGTTTCTCCAAAACACACCAGATATTCAAAACTCTATACCTTACAGGGAATTGGATGTTACAGATACCTTGAGAAGAAGCTTTGCAGACTTCAAAAATCTGAAAGTAAATGCTGTCATCACTCAAACACCACACTTTTCTGCCATGATGAACTGACCAGTCTTGACGTGATTTGGAAAATGTTCTCTGAGGCGCACATAGTGACATTATTCCAGTCCAAGCTCTATGATAGCCTTCACTCCATATTTTCTATTTTTTCTACATGTTGGCTGAGGGATGTGCTTTGTGAACACATCTGTATGCAAGACTTCAAATGTAAAGATCCTTGGTTTGACCAGTTTTAGATCGGTAAAGCACACTACCTGGATAACATAATCTACTTGGTCATCATCTTAGCAATAATCAACTTGTCTATTTATATCACCTTTGGGAGGAAGACATATACCCTTCCCAGGAAAAAATTTTGTGAGGGAATGGAAGAAACAAGACAATTGTTACCTACAGTCTGTTTATATATACTTCTGTAATCATGTTCCACAAGGCAGCTGAAATCCTTGGCTAACAGGAATTTTCAAGGGCACACATACAAAAGACTCAGCTAAACCTATTGATTCTGTGGCAGTGGAAAACCATGAATTACACTGATATGCAAACAGCATCAGGTAGATACTGGAAGTCATGTAGAGGAAGTGGCAGAGAAGCAAAAAATCAGAAAAATCGCAGAAGGAAACATGAGGACTTTTGACCATAGCAAACAAAGGGACAATAGAAATGTCACTTGAAAAATAATTGAAGGAACGTTGAAAAGAAAGCAGGTGGGAAAATACCTGCAACAGAAAATCCAAGTATCATAAGATAACAGCTAGAAAGCACAAAACTAGCTGGTCTGAAATCACAGAATCACAGAATGGTTGAGGTTGGAAGGGACCTCTGGAGATCTAGTCCAATCCCCTGCTAAAGCAGGTAATCCAAGAACAAGTTGCAGAGTCACGTTCAGGCTGGTTTTTAATGTCTCCAGAGCAGACTCCACAACCTCTCTGGGCAGCCTCTTCCAGTGCTCTGTCACCCTCAAAGAAAAGTTCTTCCTCACATTCAGGTGGAGCTTCCTGTGTTGCAGTTTGTGCCCCTTGTCCTGTTGCTGGGCACCACTGGAAAGAGCCCGGCCCCATCCTGTTAACCCTTCCCCTTAAGATACTTGTAGACATTGATAAGATCCCCTCTCAGCCTTTTCTTCTCCAAGCCAAACAGGCCCAGCTCTCTCAGCCTTTCCTCAGAAGGTAGATGTTCAAGTCTCCTAATCAGACAGCATAAGATGGGGGTGATGAGGAAGGAAAGGAACACAATATTCTGACTTCTAAGACCACAATCCTGCTGCTTGTGCTTCCTTTAATTAATCCTGATTATTTAATGTCCCAGGTAGAAAATAGAGAAGTTCTTCTTCTGTTTTTTATTATCTATAACCTATAGACAATGTTTTCATAGTGAATAAAATACTATGTCTAGCTCCCTGTTAATTATTCCACTTGTAAAAGTTAATTTTTGATATAACAATTTAAAAAATATCTGTTTTTTTAATGAGTTAACAAGTAAATCAGTCACATAACTAAACAGCTGAATCATTTTTCACGTATCTATTCAGTTCCTTCTTTCTTCTTCCAAATTATTATCTTATAAAACATACTTTACATGGTTTTCACTCTTTTGTTGCTAGCTGCTAAATGGGTATTTATTTAACATATAGGATAATTTTCTCATTAAATTAAAATTAGATGCATGTTCAAGAACTTTAATTTTGCAGAACAGCTGATGCCTGGAGTGAAACTTTGAAAAGAATGATTAGCAACAATTCAATCCATACAACATATTTTCTGGAGTTTTTGCTTCTTTAAAAATACTAAATACATATCTATGAAAAAGATACTTAATTATTCCCACCTGAAAATCCCTGCATCACAATCACAGTTCTCAGATGAAACATGCTACAGTGCAGTACAGTGACATATATGTATCACAAATGTAATTTAAATATATGCAAATTTAATTTGTAAAAAGAAGAGCCAAAACCACAATATAAAAAAATAGCTGTTCATTGTAGCTTCTGAATCCACATCTTTCAAGAGAGATTTCACAGTATATCATTGCATTGGTATGTCTATTATTTATACTTCCACATTTTTACTGAATATGTAAGAGTAAGTGATCTGATTCTCTGAATGGTAATAAGAAATCAAAGCTTTATGTAGTTGCCAAAATGAGAAAACATAACTCATATATTCTTCATTTAGCTACCAATTTACAACATGATTTACAAATCATTAGTAAAAATAAGAAATCATTACAGCCAAAAGTATTACACAAAATCTTACTTTTCTTCTTTTCTTACCTTTAAAGAAGACAAAATTCCCCTCACTGTTTTCATAAACTGCATCAATGCTGGGAGGCAGTCCCCTCCAGAAGTAGGTAATCTGCATGGGGTATCCATCCATCACCCTGTTGTTTCTGACTCGCCAAAACCACTGATCCTGGAAACCAAATATACATCTCTTACTATGCTTTGAGGCATTTGTATGTCTTCAGCTGCTGTCCTGAAAATACTGAACAGACTATCCTAGCATTTTTAGAACATGACCTCTCCCCATTCGCATAACCATATTTGTGTTTGCAGTTGTGCCACATCCACACATTACAAATGTGTCAGAGCTAGCTGGTCCTGGAGGTGGGAATAAGCTACCTATGTGAACTGTGTGTTTGGTGTAGATAGCCTTCAGAAGAACATACAGCATGCTGTATGAGATGACATAACTTTCTCAGCATCACTCCTATAAGGGGCCCAACTTAAAACAAGTGCTTTTACACTGAACTGTACGCATATGTGTAAGTCTAATATAATGGGACTACAGACAGCTTTGAAGAAAAACTAATTCTGCAAGCCATTTGCAGTGGCTGCTAACAGTGAAAGGTTGACAGATACAGCTGTAACATTACTACATCAGTCTGACTAGAACTATACTTTGGTGATAACTTTACTGTAGTGAAGATTTGCAGTCTTTCCATGTAATAGCAAATCAAATGGTTAATATTACAGCCAGTTACAGGTGCTAAATCCAGTGTCCTGGTAAATCTCTCTTAGTTTGTTGCCATTTAAAATGTTTTCTCCCTGTGGGATATGGTATTACTTTCAGTGACAGTCATAGGGAAGTTGCATTGTTGAGAAACATTCAAGTTGAGAAATTAGAATGTGACAGATTAGGTGAGTGTTGATAAAGATGTTGCTGTACCTCTTCAGCTCTTATAACAACAGCAGTTCCAGTTCATCCAATATTTAGAGATGAAGGATAGGATAAACAAGTATTTAACTTTTTACATACATTTGCACATGTTTACAGTATTACTATTATATAAAACAAAACCCTTTAAATGTTAAAAAAAAGTGCTATTCTGTCAGGTATCTGTCACAGTTTTACATGGCAGTTCAGCCTTCTTTCTGTACAGGTCAACTTGCCAAGCAAAAGAGAACTGTGCTCTTATGGGAATAGGCACAGCTTAGAGAGAAGATTAATACTTTGCAGGAGCAGGCTTGTGATGAACTGTATTTATCATCTTTCCAGATCTGAGATCACAGCTAATTGTTTATCTTTCCAATGACTCAAAAATTTATACATCTCTACAAAAAGTATTAGCCATACAAATACAAAACAGCTCAATATATATACAAAAACGTATCTTAATTGTGAGCATAAGTAAGTCTAAATTTGAAAGAGTTGTTTTGAGTCCCAGATTTCTGGGAACTTTAGCATTAAAAAAAGTTCAGATAGCTTACACAACCTTAAAAATATTATATCGAAAAGCTGCAATTCTCTGGAAATAATACTACTAAAATCC
Organism: Falco naumanni; assembly: GCF_017639655.2. Lineage (NCBI taxonomy): Eukaryota > Metazoa > Chordata > Aves > Falconiformes > Falconidae > Falco > Falco naumanni. The sequence continues at coordinate 88,429,449 of NC_054056.1, forward strand.
CTCACATTTTTTCATGTTTTGCTATTTCATTACCCGTGTAACAAAGTTACATTATTCTCACCTGATTAGATTCCTATTTTGAGCTTCAGTTGTTTGTTTTTGTTTGTTTGATTTTTTTTTATTGTAAGAGGTATTATAACTTTTAAGACAGGTCAATAAAGCAATTTTTTAGGATTAATTGACTAAATTCCAGTAAGAGAACTGGCAGAAGTGGGGGAATACAGCTTAGAGATACAAGTATTTAGGAAGGCCTAACTGAATCATGTGCTCGGAATGCCGGAACAGATGTCAACCTCTGATATTTTTTATTATAGCATGTAGATAAGACAAGAGTCCTTTGAAAAATTATAATAGGGAGAATAGACTCAAACAGATATTTGGAAGTAATTTTTCATTGAAACAGTAATAAATGCTTGAAATGGATTTTCACGTCAGAATTTTGAGGCATCATCAATCTAGGAACGACTTAGGGAGGAATGATGTAATAATAAGTCTCAATAGGCCAAACAGTTCTTTGTCCTCTCCAAACATCTGTAAAATGCTTTCCTATAAAAAGCCAGGCAGTATCTTAGAGATCAGTTATTGAAGTTTAAAGAAAAGGACAAACAAGTAGTAAGCTTCAGTGATTTAAAAGTGCAGTCTTTGTGATATCTGTTACTACCTTCAGTACAATGCAATACTCCAGTCTTGTCTTCTTCACCCAGAGATAGAGATAACCCTTTTTAATTTGTCTGAATTTGGTTGCAAAAATACATCTTAGAAAACAATGTTTAGTTGCATGAAGGAACATATCCAGCTCTCATAAAATGTCCTCCAACTCAGAAGGACATGGATCAAGTTGTGGGTACAAAACAAGCAGGATATGTAAAACTGAACAAAGGCTGACTACTTAGCTGAATACAAAAGGACTTAAGTACACACATAATCACTTCATCAACAAAAGTCGTCAATGAAATGCTCAAGCTTCCAGGAGTTTCCCAATAGAATGCACGTACTCCAGAAAGTCTGGACCTCAGGTCTATAGACAAAGCTTGTAACATTCTAGGTTGGCTAATTAATCTCAACTCTTAGCTAGTACACCAAAGCAGGTCTTGCAAATCACATTATTGTGTGTTATAAGAGAAGAACTTCTGTAGTTCTAATGACAGAAATGATCTTCTTTTGATCAGACTTCAATTACATTGTTAAATATTCAATCAAGTCCATTGACCTGTGTTGTTTTGGTTTGTTTAATTTTGTTTCATTTAAAACCCCCAAAAATACCAAAACAAACCAAACCCCTCCCAAACTTCAAATAGTCATGGCTATATTGAGTAGTTGACAAACCTCCAAGTGTTAAGATAGAGGTGGCCAGAGTAGGAAGCAGTCATTTTAGTTTGGCAGTACTGCAGTGCTGACTGGAGAGTACTATCCCATCATGGTGATTACTGGTATAATATCAATGTCAATGGAATGACCTCAGTAAAGAGACTAAATATGCATTCTTGAAAGAAATTGAGTATGTAACAAACACAGTTTTCGTAGTGCAACAAAATCGTAAAATCAACAAGTCAACAGAGATACTCTTCTCGTGAATGAGTTATGTTTCAGCCTTAGTGATTTGTGGAATACATTTGCATTAACTAATTTTGATAAGAAGACCAATAAAATTATATTCTGCAGATTTGGTATTGAGTTGTATGTTGAATTGTGTATTTCATATTTATTTTAAGCAATCTGCAGCATAATAGTGAGATTATTCTTATTTATTTTTTTGTTCAAATTCCTTAGAAAGCCAATAATTTGCTCTACTATACCACAATTAAAATTTTCACAGTAATACTATTATGGCAAAGCTGGAATGTTTGGTTCATGCAGCATAACCGCAGCAATTTGGTTTTAAATATATATTTATGGTAATGTCAATATTATGTATCCATAAGCTTTCAACAAGAAATCAAATTACATGACAAGAAATTAATTCAGCAGGGTGTTACTGTGTGTACATATCGGTCCTGGACTTTTCACCTGAGACTGATACTAGAAGAGTCTCCTTTATCCTATAATCATTTTAGAGATACTTCCAAAAGAAATGGTATCAAACATGATATAATAAAAAATCATGGATCTTCAAGATCTTTTCTTTTTTTTTAATATGTACCTTGTTACTTCCTGAACTCTACAAAAATATTGAGACTACTACTTCTGTACTAATATTACTAGGTTAGTATTCAGTGAATTACATAAGAAGAATTGATTTGACCAGATTTATATGTCTACAATGCAAAAATCTGTTTAGATATGAACCACAGAACCTGGCACAATAAAGGTCCCTCACAGGAACATTCTAAGGCAAGCTTCACTTGGTTGTTTACTTCTCTGCACTGATTAAAAATGGAACCTAGCAACCTGGATCCTGTTTAGATGTCTGCAAAGTACAAAGTGGGCATCTAAATGCAAGTAAGATAAACCCCGTCCTTTCTCTACTTTTTTTCTCCTGGGTTCAATCTGTCATAATGCAAAGACTCATAAAGATGAGCACACAGGACCAGACCAGGCATCACCTAGGCCTGTATCCTATCTCCAGTGGAGTCATTGGCAAATCGACACATAACACTTTAGCCCTGACATGATCAGGCAGTTGGACTAGGTGATCATTGCAGGTCCCTTCCAACTGCACTATTCTATTCTATTCTATTCTATTCTATTCTATTCTATTCTATTCCATTCTACTCTACTCTACTCTATTCTATTCTATTCTACTCTATTCTATTCTATTCTATTCTATTCTATTCTATTCTATTCTATTCTATTCTACTCTATTCTACTCTATTCTATTCTATTCTATTCTATTCTATTCTGCTCTGCTCTGCTCTATTCTATTCTATTCTATTCTATTCTATTCTGTTCTGTTCTGTTCTGTTCTGCCCTGTCCTGTCCTGTCCTGTTCCATCACAATAAACACAAAGGGAACATGCAATGACATCTCTCTGATACACTCACCCAGTCATCCATAACTTGCGATTCAGGGACCACCTGAATCAAAGGTGATAATTTTGTGATTAATAGCACTTGACAGACTTTTACTCCTTTGGATTCCTTCCTAAACACATGCAAATTTAGAGCATCCACAGCTGTCTGCAGAAATATATATGACAATCTAACAACCCACACTGTCAAAAGCCATAAGCAACAAGCAACACCCACAGCTGCTAACTGGTGTTCAGCCCTCGTTCACCTTATTTCTTTTTCTTTATCACCAAGAATAGTAGCACTTTGACTGCAAGGTCTAATCCATGATCTTTGTTGCTTCATGTTAAAACCACCTTGTAGACTAAATCCTTCTGCTTGTTTTCAGGAAACCTCTCTATACTGTAGCACATCTGGCTAACATTAAGGCTAAAGATCTGTGCCTTGAAATAAGTTCTTCCTGTGCCATTGCCTTTAATGTCTAAATATTCCAATCTGAAGCATAATTGTGAACACAACATAGCATGCTCTCCTGCTGATGAATCCCGTAGACTCCGTATTTTCCAGCTCTGGTTTTCAGTAGATTTACATGTCACTACAATAATCATGAACAATGGGGTGTTTCTCATCTGAAAATACCCTACAGGTTTCCACAAAACTAAAATCTTGAAAATGTATGATTTTAGCATTTCTGTGGTCTTATTTAAACAGACAGAAGCAGGCATGATTGCAAATAGATGTATTTTAATATATAGCCAGACCAACAAGAATAAGCAAATATCTGGAAATGTCAGACAGCAGAACTGGAAGTCTGGATCATTTTTAAGATGGGTAAGGTAGGTGTTGGCAGAAGTTGACAGAATAATTACATTACGTAAATTTAATTGTCTTGGCTGACTTTCTTGTGAACACACTGGACTCAATGGTTTTATACTGCCAGAGTTCAAACTGTGGAACTCAAGTTAAAATCTAGCATGTGGCTGTAAAGCACGCCATGGATCTTTCTGAGGTACTACATGGGACAGTCTCTGCTTGTAGAAAGAATGGATCAATTCAGCACATATGACTAAATGTACTTAAATATTTCTTAAACGAAGTTATATTTACCAGCAATTTTATCACGTGCATTTTCATAAACAGGTAGAATTACTGAAAATGTGTTTTCCACACAGTTCAGCTATTAATGAAATTCAAAAAAAGGCATACTCCAAGAGAAAGTGTATTAACTCTAAGAAAGCTCTTTCACACTTAAATAGCTTGAAACAGTTTCTCTGATAAAACATGCCTCATTGTATTTGGTTATACTGAATAAACACAATTATGTCTCTTTTGAGAAATACTGTGTATTGTAAAACTGTTTGTCTTTCCCACTATATTGGTTAAATATAATTTTAATTATTTTATTTCCCCAAAACACACTAACTCCTGCAAAAAGGTTGAACACACGGTCACATGCACTGCAATTCCAAGCCTGACAAACAGATACATTAAATGTATAGCTTTTAGTGCCTTTCCTTGCTGGCTAGCAAATGCCTTTTTGTAAGCATCTGTAGTTACCCAATAGCTCCAAATCTGTGGATCACTCCTGTGCAGCTGGGATCTTGCCTAATAATGGATCATTAAATATTATGACTATAGACATACTAAGTAAATTAAACTTGGACAATTATTTCCAGTTCAAAAAGCAGAACTAAACCAAACAAAAATCTAAATTGAATTAAAAAATGAGCAATGTATCTAACAATCAGGAAATGAGCATTGAGTAAGGGGAGACTATCAGCTGTTTCAGAAATACTGTTATGGATAAAGAGTAACAGAGGGATGAAGAAGAAGGAGTAGTCACTCAATCTGAGTGTTATTTAATTTGTTTTGTTTGGAAGGCAGGATACTTCTGAGAAAAAAAACCAATAAAGATTTTGGAGAAAACAAACAACAGAGGTTATACATAAATCATTCTATACTGTCAGTAAAGGTCTAAGTATTTTTTTCTGTGCGTATGTAACTCAGTGATTAGATGAAGAGACTAAAATATAATACATTGTGTATGAACATAGCAAATACCTTCCTTATAAAAGCACTTATTTACCGACAACCTGGCGAATCTTGAATGGAAGAGTATATTAGAGTCAGAAAATCTGGATCATAATGCATGAATTTCATACTTTATTGTTAGATAGTCTCCTCCCAATCTTACAATAAATCAATTTTAGCTTTTAGTGATGATTGTATTAACTTGTTCTTCATGTTTATTTTATGATCTCTTTCAGCAAAGTTTCTAAACCAAAAAGTTTGTAACTTTCCTTTTATTTATTTCTAAGTAAACACTGCTGCCATCTCTTTTTTTCTTTTTTTTTTTCTTTTTTTTTTCTTTTTTTTTTTCCCAAATGAACTTTTAATTCTGTAATCCAGTGAATAATTAATTTCAATTTTGGTATTTATTCTCACCTTAAACATCTTTCAGGTTCCTTAAGGGACACAACTGATGGGTAGGAGAATTAAAAACGATCTCCAGATATTTCAGTTCATCCATAATACAGAAACTCGTGGAGATTATAGTGCAAAATTAATGGAGCTTTCTTCTCTCAGCACCTCATTTTCTCCTGCGTCTCTGGACCAACAATCACTGCCAACAATAAAACATTAATTTGCTACAAAATCTCTAGAGCTCTGCCCTTTGTTTTATACTTAATGAACTCTATCTGCAATTATGTAATGACACATGACATTGACTCAGAGGTCCAAATGATAGCCATTAAAAACAGAAAGACTACTGCATGTGATAGACATTCTAAAAAAAAAAAAATCTACAAAGAGCTAGAATGAAGAAAGAAGAAAGCTTTCAAGTGGTAACTTTTGTAACCACTTGGAGACTAAGATTAAGCTGACTTTAGCAGAAATTAGGTTTTGGGCTATAATCTTAAAGGAATCTTTAAGGAATCTTAAAACTCACCGTAAGTACACAAGGCAGGAAAAGATTTAAGGCAGACAGCAGAACAGGTGAAAAACAAGGACAAATCACAACTGTAAATTATAATATTTTTACTATGATTATAAAAATGTATGTGAATCCCCAAGTAATTTGTGAAATATCCTCACATTGTACAGCAAATATCTCTGTGTGAATTTATCTCAGTCAATACTGAGACTCTGACTTGATGTTAAAGTGCATACATATAGTGCTGTTAAGGGTATTCCACCACCAAAGGATGGAATGTGATGCAAAACTGAAAAAATAATATCTATAGCTGATAGATAAAGTTTTACTACAGCTCAATTCCACAGAATCATGGTTTGGCCTATTTAATTACAAATAAATAAATAATAATTAAAAAAAACCAAAACAAAAAAAACCACAAATAAACAAAATACTTCTGCTCTTAATCAATGTTAATCAAATACTGAAATCCAATTAATTTGTAGCTTAATATTTTTGACAAAACACATCAAGGTTTCACACTGGGTAATGTTTCTCCCATAAGCTACCTCTGACCATGTGCAAAAGGAAGCCTTTGTAAATGGAGCTTATGCATACTCAGTAGCTATGCAAAGCAGGAGCAGCAGACTGAAACATTCAGACAAATGAGTATCCTTCTAATTTTTTCCCATCTGCATTTTGCAAAGAAAGTCAGTGGTGAAAAATACATTAAGCTATTTAGTGACTTTAAATTATTCTCTCACAGAGAAAGGAGAGTTCCAGTTATGTACAGAGAAACTTACCAGAGATAGAACCTGCACAGACTGTATTTCAAGGCTGTGATACAGGAGAGAATGAAGTTCCCCTACCACACACTGTTATAGGAGTATTAAGAAAATTACTGAATTTGGGAAATACAAGTTATATTTATTGCATCTAAGTAAAAATAAATTGAGAATATCCTTTTTAAAATCTTGATCTAATCTCAAAAGGCATTTTTCCACATCTACTTCACCAGTTCCTCTGAATTTCACCAGGGATCTCAGTGATAGTAATACTGGGCCTGCAACATGTAGGATTAAAGGCTTTTCTCCTAGTCATTTGGAGAATTCCACTATTTCTTTAATAACTTCCAGTTTCAATATTCCAAATTTGGAATTTATACAAAAGGACAGAACTGCACAGAATAGGAAAAAAATAATAAAATGCTTTTGAGCAACTTTCTGGCCAATAATTTTCATGGAGCAGAAAAAAGAAGTTACAGTCCAAGGGAATTAAATGTATAAAAATATTAGCACAATCCAGCTATGAGAATGATCACTGAAATTCATTATCTTTTCTGGTTTGTTTTTTTGTTGTTTTGTTTTGTTGTTGTTTTGTTTGTTTGTTTTTTTAATACAGAATTTGCAAGGAAACTATACATTAGGTCTACTTCAGCTCCTGCTTAATTCCACAGCAGAAAACAATTGGCTCTAGTGAGACTGGAATCAAGACACCAAATGGATGCTACCAATCTAGCTCATTTTAGGAAACAATTAGCTAAGTGGGCTATTCTATACACACACAGAATACTTTAGCTCAGATTATTATTGAGCTGATTCACATTAAGAACAAGAAAGCCCCTTTAAAACTACAAAAGGGATGTTATCCGTTCATTAACAGATGGATGTATAATGCATTGAAGATGATTTATTTGAACTTCTAGAAACAATTAATCTTTCCTAATGTGGTTGAGACAACAGCATGGTTCTAACAGTGTAAAAATGTGGTCTGAGAACCACTGTGAGAAGTCATAGCACTTAACACCAATCAGGAAAGCCTCAGCACCTCCTATACTGAGATCTTGAACCTCCTGATCATCTCCTCATGATGATCATTGAATGCTCATGAGATAACTCATTGGATTCAAAACAAAGGGATGCAAAACCATCATCAAATGATATTGCTAATTCTGTGGCTTCTTTATGTTCCCAAACAAGGAATGTACTTCCTTGATGCCCTTTATTAACCACTGTTAATTACCATTTGTTATTGAATCTAATCAGACACTGAAGCACTCCTCCAGACAAATTAAAGCCATTGTTTGTTATGATCCTATTTCTTTTCTTAACATCATGTTAGTGCTAACCAACACCATCTGCAAAAAACTTAACTGCTGTGACTCAGAGTAGGATCAAGTAAAAAACGGGTAAACTTACCCATTTGTTATTTATGGGAAATACTGAGCCCACTTTAAAGCATCTGTCTTCAGCTAAGCCATTGACATTAAAAGTTCACTGGTGTAAATACATTTTCAAGCAGAAAAATGACCTAGTGATTTTATCTGGGAAATCTTTGCTAAGGGGTATAATGTATTTTTTTCTATTATCTGTTCTTATCGGTTTTCCTATGTAATTGACAAAGTGATGTCAAGTAGTTTATTCAAGGTCAAAAACGGCTCTCTTTATGTTAAAATCTACCTTCTTGTCTTCATATTCTGAGCCCTAATTAATGACCTGAATAGCCTTTTTGCTCATTTTAAGATATGTGCACAACTGTTTTTCATTTCTCATGCTGAAATCTATAGCTATGTTTTTAAAATAAAATAAAAAAAAAAAAAGTGACAGTAATCCAGAAATTAGGCTTCAAAGATTAGGGAAAATATGAAAAATACAATTTATTTTTTCAAAGGAGTCAAAGGGCTATGGCACTGCATATACATTCTGGCTCTCTTCACAAGAGCAACCTCTTTTTTTCCTCCCTCTTCGGTAAACTGCTGTATAGATCTCCTTCATGGACATTATATACAAAAAACTTGTACTGTGCACTCTTGCTTATGTGCTCTCTGGGTCTAATTTACACACCACCAGGACAACAGGGTATAACAAGAGGAACTACGACTGAAGCTGGAGCAAAAACACCACCTTTATGTTCAACATCAAATTCTAAAGTATGGTCAATAGCCAAACATTGGTAATCCCTCTGAAACCTCACCTGACTTTTTGAGTAGTTTCAATAAAGTACTACCAGCTGCACCCTGCACAGTGGTAGATCCAAGATGCAGAGTCCTTTATCTTATCCTTGAATTCTTCTTTTCTCTATACGCTTCTCTTTTTCTCTAATGCATTCTTTGGCCAATTGCATTGGCTGTCGGTGCCGCGGCGCTGGCAGGGGCCTGCATGGCGGCCGCCGTGAGGAGAGGCCGGGGCTGCCCCATGCTGGGCACGGCCGGTTCCAGCCAGCTCCAGCCAGCACCAGCGGGGACCCGCAGGGCACAGCCCAGCCCCTCAGCCCAGCGAGTGGTGCCTTTGTGCTGAATATTCATGAAAGGGCTGAAGCATTGCTCATCACACAAGAGTTTCTTTATATTCCAAACACTTGCATGTTCAGTAGCAGATCTGAGGAATTTCTGGTTTTATTTCCAATACACAAAAAGTAATACTGAGAGCCTGACAACAAGCTCTACAAGAACTTTGAAGTTTTTCAAGAAGCTTTGAAAAAACCCCATTCATATTTAGAGTAGGTTCTGCAAATCACTCTTTTGGGCTCCATTCTTCCCACTTGAAAGACAACATTCATTGTTCCGATATTTCAAAGAGGTGTTTCTTTGTCTAAAATATATTAACATTTTTAGAATATAACTGTTAAGTTTACTTTGGGAATCATATGTTGAAAATTTGCTAAATATCTTGCATACTACAAGGTAAATATAAAAAAAAGTGCATAATACTGTGAACTCATATTAGCTCCTCCTCAACAAAATATTGAGCCCAGTACTTGATGCAGTTTGGTCATTTCCCATGCAGAAATGGGTTTGGACATCTATTTTGTTGACTGTCGGTATATCCAAATACTGTGTCCTTCCTTGAATATTGACTGTATACACACATACACAAATAAAAACACCTCCAAAAATCGATCTTAGCCTTAAAAAAATGCCCAAAGAGGTCATTAGTATTTTTTTAATCATTATTTTTTTAAGGAAACAGGCTTGGTATAATTCAGAGAGAACTGGCAGAGAAATAACTTCTTTAAATGAATGTAGTGAATGTAGCCCACTTTCATATCCATCCACAATCACAGCTAGAGTTCACTTTTGGAAGACATGTTTTGATTTAAATCCTGGCCCTTTCTTGTCTGCTCAGCTGAGTGCAGTAACTGACTGCACTAACTGACTAACTTTCCTCTGTACTGCAAAGGGCATATGATCACAGAATTACAGAATGGTCAAGGCTGGAAGGGACCTCTGGAAATCATCTAGTCCAACCAGACATTGGTAAGATCCCCTCTCAGTCTTCTCCAGGCTAAACAGGCCCAGCTCCCTCAGCCTTTCCCCATAAGGGAGATGCTCCTGTCCCCTCATCATCTTTGTAGCCCTGCACTGGACCCTCTCCAGCAGTTCCCTGTCTCTCTTGAACTGGGGAGCCCAGCACTGGACACAGCGCTCCAGATGGGGCCTCAGCAGGGCAGAGCAGAGGGGCAGGATCACCTCTCTTGACCTGCTGGCCACGGTCCTCCTAATGCCCCCCAGGATCCCAGCGTGCCCCCAGCACACTGCTGGCCCATGGGCAGCTTGCTGTCCACCAGGGCTCCTAAGTCCTTCTCTGAATAGCTGCCTTCCAGCAGGCAGCCCCAGCCTGTGCTGGTGCATGGGGTTGTTCCTCCCCAGGTGCAGGACCCTACACTTGCCTTTGTTTGACTTTTTCAGGTCCCTCTCCACCCAACCCTCCAGCCTGCCCAGGTCCCGCTGAATGGCAGCGCAGCCTGCTGGTGTGTCAGCCACTCCTCCCAGTTCTGTACCACCAGCAACCGTGCTGAGGGTGCACTCTGGCCCTTCATCCAGGACATTGACGGGTGAGTCGAACAGGACTGGACCCAGCACTGACCCTGGGGACCACCGCTGGCTACAGGCCTCCAGCTGGGCTCTGCACCACTGATCACAACCCTCTGAGCTCTGCCATTCAGCCAGGTCTCAATCCACCTCACTGCCCGCTCCTTTAGTGCACAGTGCCTGAGCTACCTATGAGGATGTTATGGGAGATAAGTGTCAAAAGTCTTGCTGCGGTCAAGGTAGACAACACCCACTGCTCTTCCCTCATCTACCCAGCCAGTCATTCCGTCATAGAAGGCTGTCAATCAGATTGGTCAGACATGACTTCCCCTTGGTGAATTCATGTTGACTAGTCCTGATGACCTCATCGTCTGCCACATGCATTGACTTGATCTCTAGGATGACCTATTCCATCACCTTTCCAGGGATGGAAATGGGGCTGACCAGCCTGTATTTTGCTGTGTTCTCTTCCTTGACCTTTTTGAAGACTGCAGTAGTTGCTGTTGCCTCTTCCAGTGCAGATTAAAACATTTTTTAAATTATATCTTCTATACATACAAATACATAAATTAATGCATATGGACAAATTAATTCTAAATTAAATGTGTCTTAAGACTGCTTTTAGCAATATAGTTACTCTATAGAAGTAATTAATTTAAGAACAGTTTGATGTACATTTGGTTAATATTTATTTTTGAAATATTGTATCCTCATTTTGTTACAGTGCTGCTCTCATTAGTAAATGATTCTTTCATTATATCCTTTATTTTAATTCTTTCAGTCTTATTCAAATATGTATTTTATAATTTCTTCACTACCAAATTTTATGTGAGCTTTTAAAAAAAGTTTTGATGCGTATCCATCTGTCATCTCTATTGTTCCTGTGTGGACAGTAGCAATGGCATTTATCTATTTGTTTTCTTCGTATACATTAACTGCTCAAAACTACTCTGAAGCAATCAAAACCTGTAAGTACATATAAAATACTTTCAGTTCAAGGGAAAAATGCTATGCATGATATTTTTTAAATGTGCTACAATGTCTTCAGTTACCTTTGGTCTCTGGGTGACACTAGATCTTACATCATACATGGAACTCTGCAGTTTTAGAGATCCCTAAAAACACTGTGGGTTGATCTGGGTCCTATGTGAAAGATTGACACATACTAAATCAGTCATATACTTCCAAGAGCACTTGGGTCTTCTCTTCCTGGAAAATCTTCCACATCAGAATCTGTTCACTATATCTGTTTGAATTACAAGTCTGACAGTTACAGACCTTGCACTATGGTGCAGCTGGAGATGATGTTGAGCAGTACTATTGCTTTTCTGATGTGTCACAGAACATAACAATGGTAACACGTCACCAATGCTTTATCTTTGCCAACTGATCATTCACTTAAAAAAAAAAACCCAAAAAAACAAAAACCCCCCAAAAAACACCAAAACAAAACAACCCCCACAAAAAAAAAACCACTATCTACCTTTCTGGTGGGTTTCTGTATTCCTAACTGAATTCAGCATCTTAATTCATCCTGATTTCATCCAAATAACTAAAATGACTGAGCCTCTATGAAATGTTCCCATTGCCACATGACGATGATGATGATTCAATATCAAGAAACAAACAAACAGCCATAAAAAAGGCACAATAAAGACCTCTAAAGACATCAAATCTAGGCTTGCAGCCAGGAATCTCTGGAATGCTCACATTCCCGCTAATGCTCTGTAGGTATGAGCACATTCATGTAAGTACTGCACAAAATCCTTCATCCACAGGATGAACTTTAGGCCTTTACAGAGCAGTTCACTGTTTATTCCCCCAGTAGTGATTGCACTTTGAGCCTACAAAACCATCTGTAAATTTTCCTGAACCCAGTTCTGTACCCACAGATTGCCTGTACCCATAGGGAGTTCACATAAAAATCAATGAATTCCATGAGTTCATGGAGCAATGATGCATTCTGCACCATGGAAAAATAAGAAAACGGAGCGATTTATATTGTATTTTATTATAAAAGAATTACTGTTTTTCTTCATTAAAACTGAAAAACTTTCTCCTGACATTGTGAAAAAAGTATTCTGCTGAGGTATATGTTATAGTTAAACTGCAAATACTCTAACAATGATGACTCAAATGGAAAAAAAGTATGACATGTTTTCATTAATACACACACCTGTCTATGTAACATAAATCAAACAAGGGATTTTTGATAGATCTGTCTTTGAAACCAGGCAGGTATATAATAGGGGCTAAACAATGAAAACAGGTGAAAGGGTTTGATAAGTAGTTGTATAATAATATGAGGTAAAGATAGCTTTGCAGTAGCTATCTTTGTCTCTTTACAAATAATAGTGTAAAATTGAGTTGGAATGAAGACTGGCTTTCTGACAGGCAGCATTTACATAGGCTGTCAACACATGATCATGGTTCTTGAAAATATCACAGGATATATGATGAGCATAATGTTCAAATGAGGTAAATCCTTTTTTTCCACTTATCGATGCCTAACTCTTGGTACTTCTCTTATACTAACACATTCCTCTCTTGATGCAGTCTGTGGGAAACTAAATAACTAATAGTTTTCTATGACAGTTTGCTAGCTTAAATCTGACAAACATGTGAGCTTCTATGCTATTTGAAAGCTCAGTAATATCAATTTTACAACTGCTTTCATTCCCCAGCTCATCACATATATTTCATACTCTCCACTTTTTGTCCATCCTTTTACAGCCTCTTTTACCATTTCATAAAATAAAATAAAATAAAATAAAATAAAATAATCAAGAACTTTGGTCTTACCTTTTTCCCTTTAATAACATTGTCAAGAGGACTTGAAAATGTGCAATTCCTTAGAAACAGGCAAGATATCAACATAAAAGTATTTTCAAGATTCTTTTCCCACCTGCATAATATTCCCTAGCACTATGCTATACTGCTTTACCAACAGCAGCACAGACCTTAGAACAGAAATCTCCTTCCTGGAGAAGACTAACTGTACTACCTAGGAGCTTATGAAAAAAACCAAGGATTTTTTTTTATATGTTTGTAATTTATATTTTCTACCCATCTTGGGCTATGAGAAGAGAAAAAGGAATATTAAGGTTTGTTTGCCTGCATTTTTTCTGTAACTTTCCCTGCCACCTCCCCCCCTGCCTTGATTATATTCTATTTCTCATCAGTCTGAAATTGTTGACTCCACATTTGTAAAGAACAGACATACAAATATGTGAAAATGGTCCAGGATAGACTTACCTTTGTCGAAGCAAAACAGACCAACCATTTTAATGAAATCAGAATAACTGTTTTCTCTACTTGTTTGCCCTTATCACTTTATCATGTGTAATATGGTGCTTCACCATCTGCCTGAAGAGTGAGCAGACTATTTTAACAACTACTACAGATATGCCTGAGTCATCAGGCTCTCTGTAATGACTTGGGCACTTTCTGAAAATCACAAAGGCCAGAGGAGAGCAGACTCAATTCCCTTTCTTTATTTTTATTCCCAAAACATAAGGATTAAGTCAGCATGCATCGGAGGCTATGAGCCTAGATAACCAAAAGTTACTGACAATCCAAGAGAAGGTATGACCTGCTTCATCAAAATTTCTAGTTGAAGGCAAGGAAAATGCTGAAAGCAGTCAAGCAGAGAAATTATGATTAAGCTAAAGCCATAAATGCTTGTTTCTACATTCTTTAACCCAGCTAGATACCACTGTCAAACCAAGAAAACTGCAAAACTCCAAATAGAGCACAGAAGGATTCACTCAGAAAAAACCAAAATTTCACCTACATGAATAAACCTGTGACTTGTGAACTATGGCATGTCTAGGAGATCATTTAGCATAATTTCCAGCTACAGGAAGCTTCTACATCTATTTTCACCGTGGAAATAAAATAAAAGTCATTATCATTCACTCTTGTTGGCCAAAAGCTTGTGAAGATGAGGGAGTAACAAACTATATCTGCCAATATTAACCAGAACTATCAAACATCTATTCTTATTATTGTAGGAAAATAGAAATTAATATTCCAAATATTTTTCCTAGTTGTAATACAGTTTCATTTCCTTTAAGCAGGGATCTTTTTTCTGTAGAATAAATTGTGATATATTTATATGACTTATCACTATATCACCTATCTTTTCATGTTTCTATAATACCCATAAATTCATACACATCTGTGTTTCTCTCCATATGCATATGTATGTCCCTGTCCATGTTATGGGGGCTGGACTAGATGATCTTTTAAGGTCCCTTCCAAACCAAACCATTCTACGATTCTATGCCTAATAATAGCAAAGCATTCACAAGAAAGTATGAGGGGAAAAAAATTAAAGAATGAATGAAAATTGGGCAAAATGTTCCTAATATAACAGTAACATTACAAGTTGTAAAGAAAGGTGGATGTCAGTGGGTGAGGACGTAGCATGAGCAGATGGAAACCACAATGTACATGTCACACACAACTACAGCCTCTCTGAAGAACTCAGATTACCATGTCCCTCCCTTCAAGCTTCATAATCACTGAAGCCAAACTTCATGGGTTTGCAACACATGCAATTGATGTGATACTAATTGTAGATGCAGTATGTGCTCATCCTACCACTTACCCTGTCTCCTGCTCTCTCCACACCACACATTGCATGGATTCTCTGAGGAGACCAGAAGTGTGCAGTGTCCTCACGAGTCATGTCAGAACCACAGGTGGGAGGAAGAAACAGTGAGCAATTTAAGTATTTCCTCCTGGCTGCAGTAGTTCAGGAAAGTCCATGCATAAACAAGAGACTGAAGCTTCTCTAACCAGGCTCTTCCACACCTTTACACACTCTGCGTAGAGGAAATGGAAGAGGATCTACCCTACTTATTTCAGGGCCATACCACCTTGGTTCACACGTGCACACCTATAATGAGTAGATATGAAAAGAGGTATATCAGCCTTCAGAACTGCATGGGCTGGTATACCTAAATGTAAGAGTTTTTAAATCACAGAGTAGAAAATATGTAGCTATTCAGGTCAGACTACAGTTTCTTTGCAAAAAGAGCCAGACACTTCTAAAAAATGTAAGAATGTGTTTAATTTTATATGTGCCAACCTTTTAAAATGCAAATAAGTATAAATTTCTGTTAAGCTTCCTTTTTTGTGTGTGTATTATCCTCAGCGGCCATGGAAGTCAACTAATGCAACACTTCAAAGGTCAAAATGTCCCAATCTTTTGCCCCAAAATCTAGCTATTGTAATCATGCAATAGAGGAAACGGCTATTCTGAGATACACTGAAACTAATGAACTAGCTAACTAAACACAGGTAATGGACTAACAAGAAGCTGTTTGCAAATGACCTGGCTTGCAAAAGTTTACACAAGTCACTTGTGAAACAGCAAGATGTGCAGATGAGGGCATAACCAAATTCAGATTTTAAAAATATACAGCATGAGTTAAATATATGTTGCTGATAACTCAGTCTTTCCTGTTGTTGAGGGTATGAATTAAACAATAAGCTTTGATAAGCTGGTAACATGAAAATAGGGGAAGACATGACATAAGAAACTCTCTTAAGTGTGTGTGTGGGGGGGTATAGAGTTAACTATACAAGTGTATGGGGGTTATTTTGGATTCAAGTCGCTGCAAGCTAAGATGCTAATATATGTTGTTTGATCTCAGTTTAATGCTTGTGATCCATGAAATTGTGCTGGAAACAACAATAAAAATTCTGGGTACCAAATCTAGCTTTGAGTAGCATGAAGTAAAGCTAAGTAAAACCTCTCCCCCATGGAAGTGGCAGGATTAGAAAAAGACTGTAGAAGTTGACCCTGTAAACAGTGGGTGAACAGTGATATTCTTGGAGTGACTCGGTTTTGAGGTTGACAGCGATGGCCAAAGAGAAAACGGGCCATTAAGAGTGGCATATCCAGCAAAGAGCAGCCAACAGTGACATCTGTCATGACACGGCAAATATGAAAATGGTAGATATTCAACTGTCTTTGCTGCCTGTCTCTGTCACCCAGATACAGGGATTAGATTGTGAAGAAAAGGAAGGATTTTCTAACAGTGAATATGCAATATTGTAAATTACATCTGATTACAGATAAACTGGGAATGTACCATTTGAAGCAGTAAATGTGGGTGTTATAAAGGGCTGGCCAGAATCACTCTTAAACATCAACAAAGGCTCCATCATGATAAAATTGAGGAGAAACACTGGTGAACTGCAAGAACGGGAAAGGGTTTAACTGTCATTATTAAATATAACCTCTGACCTAATACAGTCTCTTCAGTGAAGATATTCTCACTGGACAGATATGTTGAATCATTAATTAAAATGATCCCTGTCTCATTTTGATTTATAGACTGAACAAGTAGTATAATCAAATTTGATTTTGCATAGGAAAACATGGTTTTATTTCATATGCTTTGTATTACAAGCTAATCTGCTGTTTCTTGTTTTATTTTACCTAATACATTTTACTCAAAATAGATAGTCTCCCTGTCATGTCACAGGTACCTAATTCTGAGTGAAATCTCGAATCTGTTACAGTCAATGGATTTTTTCCCATTACTTTCAACTGGGCCAAATTTTCACTCAATAAGCAAGGAAGGCAACACTTAAAAATATTCAAGTTATAGCTTATAAAAAAGAAGAAAATACAGGATTTAAATAAACATCTATTATAACTTCTTGATATTTTTCAATAGATTTTCAATAGTATGCATAGAAGTAACTGATTTGTTGCAAAAATAAACATGGGTGCTGTTCTAAGTCCTTAAAACCTCAACTGTTTAGTAGCACACCGTTTTGTATAGGAAATGACTAATGCAGAGAAACAAATGAGATTAGTTTCTTTTCATTTAAACTTCTGTATTGTAGACCCTCAACACCTTGAAAGGGGAACAAAAAAGAAACAAAGAAATTAAAAATACACAAATAGTTCTGGAACATAAGGCTTTAGCTGTAAATCAAGATTAAGCCAGTATTTTCAAGACTGATCAATACCACTGCTTGAAAATGCTTCTGTTACAAGCCATTCCAATTGTTTCTCAAAATGTTTACCTAAATTACTTGAAAGGCCACAGTTTTGTACAACAAGAAATTTTAATTAAGCCTTGTACTTGAAGTGTTTCTGCAATTACTCCCTTTGGTTCCATTAGGATGTAGCCCCAATTAAAATGTATTGTTAATATTGCAAGATAACACTTGCTGGTAGTACAAAATTGAAGATATGCTTCCATGTAATTTTAGATTATTCCTTGCTGAGAGTTTTTGCAATTTTTCTTTGTCAATAATGCTTTTTTTTTATTCTCTTGCCAATGAAGTATTTTTAATCGGTTCACTCAAACTCTGAGTCTCTGAAAACAGGCTACTTCTACAAAATTAAATACCTTTTGTACCCTAGTATTCAGTTAATGCTTTTTGTCAATTTTTGTTACAGTAAAATAACAAATGGAGACTTAATTCACTGACTGTAGCAAACAAATTCTGCAACTATGAGAGGAAAAAAAAAATCAGGATTTGATCTTTCAATTGTCATTCACATAGTTAGTCCTTACTCAAGTGATTATGCCCACTGAGGGCTTCTATGTATATATTTTCCCCATTGAGATTCTCTATCTAGGCTTGAGTTATTCATAAGAAGTAAATCTGCCAGATCAGTCTTTCACATGCATTTGTTTATCTGTATTACCAATGTCTTTCACTTTTTTAATAGGCAGAACTGTAACTGTTCTGTATTGCTTGCATTGGATAGTAAGCAAAACTTGTCCTGACTGAAAGCATGATTATGTTAATGGTCAATGAATTTCAAGACAACCTCTTGACATATGGGGAGAAAAAAGGAACAGTCATAGTCAATGACTAAGAAAAATAGCAATTCTAAATATAGAATAACTCCATACAGGCATGCTATCGGAAAATCTTGTGGATTATCTTGTTGGGATCATGAAAAAGTCATTATTCTGTATTTCATTCAATATTGTTAAAAGTAATTTTGTAAGAATATATAAAAATTTGACCCACTCTGTCCTTTTGCATAAAGAGAGTAACAGCCATCTTCAGATTCCACCAATTCCACTCTATTTAAAAATCAAAACAATAAAACACTTCTAAAGAATGACTAATTCTTGGAATTTTGGCCTATGATTTACAAGCACTTACTCACATTTTTCAGATTTTATTAGTTTATAACTAAATGATAAACAGGAATTTGTAAGATTCATGTTTAACTGTGAAAATCTTTACAAATGTTGTCCCAAATCCTACTACCACATTTGTATATGGCTCCACACAAATACTTGAGTGTTTATGTTAAACTCAGACTGTCCACCCCATTGTAAAAACTCCAGAAGAGTCTGAAATGCCTCTTTTTATTCTGTGAGGATTCACTGGGGAAGCGAGGGCACCTTGTGGTATTAATGGCTCATCATGAGATGGTGGGAGTCTCACAGACAGGATGTGGTCAGTCTTTTTGAATAAAGTATTTTAGCCCACTGCCTGACCCTAGAAAGGAGGGGGATTTCCTCTGAAAGCTGAGATAGAAGAAGGATACAGTAGAAGATTTGTCTTGCACAGCTGGAAGAGGTGGATATTCCCCCCCTGCAGTCCCCTCAGCAGTGCTTTGTGAGCAGCAGCCAAACGCCCCAATCTCCTCTGCCTGATCTCTTCTTCTGAGCCGAAATACAGAAGTCACACAACAGTGTCCTGACCAAATCTCACTAGCTATTGCCTGTGAGGGCCGTGTTCCAAAAGAGATGATGGACCAAATGCTACTGGGAAATGACTGGGTAAAACAGTCAAATTTCAGTGGATTCACAGAATCATGGAATGGCTGAGGTTGGAAAGGATCTCTGGGGGTTTTGGGAGAGTATGAAGACACACTTAAATCCTCCTTTTGAGGAAAGCGGGGAAAAAAAGGTAACACAGAAACATTTTGGGGTGCTATGCCTTTTTAGTGCTCATCTTTCAATTGCTACAGAAAATCACAGAAGGCCTGAGGTTCAAAGGCACCTCTGATGATCCAGCCCCCTCCTTTGCTCAAAGCAGTCAGCTTCAGCAAGTTGACCAGGTCTACGTCCAGTCACTTTTTGAGTATCTCCAAAGATGGAGACTCCACAACCTCTCTGGACAACCTGTTCCAGTGGTTAACCTGTAAAGGTTTACAATGAAAAAGTGTTTTCTTATGTTTAATTAAAAAAAAACAAACAACAAAAAACCAACAAAAAAACCCATTCTGCTTTGTTTTTCTCTCAAGGAAAAGAAAACTAAGGATATTATTCTGTAAGGTCATGGTGATATCTTGGGACAGCTGTTAAATCTTCCTCTTCTCCCTTGACTGCATTGCAATGCATATCGTTCAAACTTATAGTATGAAGGTACGTACCATCATGTCGTGCAAAATTTGGTACGAATAGAAATAATAGTATGTGTTTTGTACATGAGGGTTTATTTGCATTAAGATGGTATGAGTAATTACATGTTAACAAGGTGGTAACACTACTTGCATTAGATGAAACACTTGTGTGGTATGCTTTCGAGGGCTCAAAAGACACCAGTGTCTAATGGATAGCTGCCCTTCAGAAAAATCTGAACCACATGTGTAGTGGAACTGTTTGGCCTCAGAGGAGAGACTCTATCTAATTAAAAGCAAAGCACATATGATGGACATGAGAGGAGCTCAGTACCATCTGCTCTGCTACTGATCAAATCCTTTTACACTATATTGTTTCCCAATGAAAACATAGCCTTTTGGAAAAAAATAGCACTCTCTCTTCTGACAGACCTGAAGTCCTGCTGAAGATACTGAGTCAGGCATCCTGCTACAGTTACACTTTTTAGCGGGCTAGTACATGAATAATAGGAATTTTATTAGCCAGATAGTACAGATTGTTAACCATTCAAGTTGCATAGAAGTTTCAATAACATATATATCCATTACACTGGCCCTCTGTAAATAAAGCCTTAATAATATAGTTATAAGTTTCTACACATAATATTTATATGTGAACAAATATGTAGGTTAGTAAGTGCTAGATAGTAAGTATAGCTATGACAGTGTTGCCATCTTTTGAATGAACATAAAACTATTTAAAGAAGTCCAAGATAATTTTTTTAAAAGGTGAGAGCGTGGAAGGATTTTTAATTGAACTGTTCTGGTACAATTATTACCCAGGTGATTACATTCTTGTCTAAGTTCCTCTGCAGCTGGATGGAATATACTACCCACTTTCCATAAAGTGATGAACAGAGTGTGCTTTCCATTTTAAAACTGTGAAATGTGTGAGCTAAAACCCTTCCCTGGCTTAGAAGCACACCAAAAGGTTTAGGTAACATTTGGAAAATATTTTTACATCTGTTAGTGAAAGTATCCATTTATCAAAAATATACAAGCTATGACTTTTTAGTATTCCAGCATGTCCCTGCTTTTTTTCCTTCTAGACAAACTAGTTTGTTTTTGTGCCACAAAACATCTTCCTGTATATTTCCAATAGGCTTGGTCTACTGTGACATGTTGAAGTCCCTCCCTGAGTTTTTGCTGCTTTTCTCCTTCTTTTTCAACATATAACCTGAATTGCCAGAATTAAAGCAGCTCTCTTCCCTGATGAGTTCAAAAATGTCAAATTCCACCAGATTGTTCTTCCTAGCATAATGATACAAAAAGTAGGGGTAAATGAGTCTTCTCTCTCTCTCTGCAGACTTCGCTACTTCCACCCTCCTGTTCCCAGTCTTTTACAGCTGATATGTTAAGTGGTTTTCCCTCTCAGATCCCAAAGTGTCTACTTCTGCAGCATCCTCTGCTGAACTTTCCCAGGCTGCAACTGACAGCCCAGATACCCACAGCATCACGTGACAAAAAACAGCTACACAAACAGACCAGAAGAACTTTGAAAAAATGTCTTCAACATCTTTGAAAAAAGGCTTTCAAATATGGTGAAGTCAAGTCTCATACTATAGCTGTTTCTTTGTCTCTACTTTTTATTATTAGTATTTCCCCTCCATCTCGTAGATTTTTTAATAGACTTACCAGGTATGATTACATAGGCAATGCAAAAATGCTTTAAAAATTCCTTATGTGTCTACCACATATCAAGAAACCTTTTTTTTTTCCTTTGTGTTTAAAAGTACACTCTATATAAATACACAATCCTGAAAGGGATATTAAATGGCATCTATACTGTTGTGTATGAAAACAACTGTAGTCTAAACTAATGCCAAAGGGTAATGACAGCCTAATTGGCTTGGCTTGTTCAGCACATCATAAATGTTTTTACAATGGTTCTTAGCAGATGAAGAGTCAGAAAACAAATTTCTGCAAGTTGTGGAGAAATTACTATAAAATAGTAAAACACAGCCAGTTAAGGCTTTCCTAAAATTGGTTCCATATTCTACCATCTGTAATGTTAAAATTTCAGAAGACATTTGTCTGAGCTGAACTGCTATTTGTCTGATGGACAAGCTTCTTTCTCTTATACTTACATTTCAAAAAACACCCTAGTATATGACAGTGGTTAAAAATGCTGTTTTCCAGCATTTTTAAATTTTTAAATTTAAAAGTGAGTTAACTTTTCTGAAAGGAATACTAAAACCATTATAGATAACATAGGATCCATTCATTTGTTTCTTATGGATTTAGCATTAAACAAAGAAAGGACCAGTGCAACCTCTATGAGATGTTCTGTGAGGCAAAAACCTGTGTCATGTAAACAGAGTGACTCGTCCCTTTAACTTCCTGATTATGCAGGACAAGTTCCACAGATTTAGTGCTTACTTTTCTAGATGTAACCTGTTCAAAAACCAAAGGATTTTGTTAAAATCTGTGAAACTGAAAAGGACATAAAGAAAAAGGATAGTAACAGCAGCAATACAGATTGTTGATGCAGAGCTAGAGGTAATTTTGTTGCCAAGGAACAATCTGCATGAAGAGTCAAACACAAGCTGTACATGCCTCAAAAATAACAGAATAAGCAACCAGTGTTATTTTATCTGCATCCTTTGAGAGCCAATATGTTCTGTGCAACCACTGGCTCCTTTTTAACTGTGTAAAAGATTCAGAAGTTTTTAACATAAGTATCTTTATTGATAGGACATCCTAGATTATCTTCAAAACTGTTTTTCTACATAAGACTGGAAAAGCAGTGTGAATTGCTCAGAACACAGGAAGAACTGGAAATATACACTGTAAACTTCTTCACTAATGGATCTTTTCTGGTGACCTTAGACAATGGGGTTCCTTTTCATCATGACACAGTAGTCCTGGAGGTACTCTCCGGAGACTTTAAGGAGAGAACAGTATTGTTGGAAACCACACATTTTGCGACAAGCAATGGTTGAGAGGTTTTTCCATTAAAGGCAGACAGTGTCATACCACTCTGCACAACTTTCCCAGAAAGGGAAGACCAATTTGTTTTTCTCCATTTTCAGCCATTTTCTGTGTCCCAGGGGAGTTCTAACTAAACAGAGGGAGAAAATAGCTGCAGAAAAGATTGGAAGTGAGAGTGATAGCTAAACACTAATTGCATTCAGCATAAATACAGAAGCTAACTGGAATGTCAAGATAAAAACTTGGCACTCATGAATTTTGGCATAGAAATTCTGTGATGGTGGTTGCTTATATCAGTTCAACCATGTATTAAATAATGGCAATAATTTAAAAACTTCACTCAATTAAGACAAACTTCATACACTTTAAAACATCAGTTGATGATAACTGAAACAAATAGTTACAATACATTGATTTTAACTAATACTTTTCTTCTATAGCATACTGTGTCTCCAAGCTTACAACTAGCAGGGGCATTTTAAGTGCATCTAATTTAAAGAATTCAGGAAGAAGTCCTTTTGGGACCATACATTTGCAAGTCAGTAATCCATGTATATTTGATGAAAAATAGTTTTGTTTTTCTTACAACCCAATCATTTCTATCAAAACAATTGATCTGCAAAATTCTATTTGGTGATCTTTGGGGAATCTTGAACAAGTTGATTTACTGTTGTGTTTACTGTTCAGGTTAGATCAAGAATAGTCCCTCTTCATTTTATTTCCATAACCCTATTTTATCAAATGTTATTAGGATTGTTACTTTGTTAAAGTAATGACAAAACAATAAAAATTGATGGATAAGTGTAAATTCCATTTTCCTTTTAAGCTTACTGTTATTCAGTTTTACTCTGGATATATGCATTTGAGAATGCTAGATAATCTTAAAATTACAAACAAAGCTCATCAATTTGACTGAACACAGAAAATGTTTCTAGTATTCTGATACTCTTGAGTATACCTAATAGTTCAATAGCCAAGAGAAAACAATTTTCTTGAAATTAATATTGTTTGTCACCTACTATGAAAATCCATAGTGTATCTCAAACTGTTATCTTTCCTGCTTCAGTTTTATGTTGAAATGAGAATTTAATTATTTAAAAGGGCTCACATTCTTCAACTCTGTGGCTAATTTCCCAAGTAATTTCAAGGATTATTTAAAAATTTGAGCTCCTGAGTTTGAGACTTGCCCATGAGATAAAAAAGTGGCTACTTTCAATTTGAAATTGGTACATGGCATACATGCCATTCAAAAGGCAGTAAAGGCTACCACTACACAATCATTAGAAACCTGTGGATAAAGACAAAGAAAGAAAAGGATATCATTTGATTAGCCTCCAACTTTATTAATTTAACTCATCTGGGAACTATCCAGCAGTAATTCTTCCAATGAAGGTCATAATTCTTCTTTAATTTTTTCCATGTGGTACAGTACTGCTGTCAATCCTCTCCTCTTTTCTACCTCTCTGTACTTGGCTCTCAGCCCACCACGCATGCCTTCCCAGTCTATCCTTGTACTAGCATTAAGAGGCAAGGGCAAAGAGCTTTGGGTTTTTTGTTGTGTCAGACCACAGAACTTCCAGGTTTGCTTCCTCCACTGCTGGATGCTTACCCTGTATTTAGTCCCTATTCCTGTTTATACCTTCTGTGAATTAATTCCTGCCCTGCTCCTGCTACAGCCTGACATGCTGAGCTTTTCCTTATAACTTGTCCCCCTGAGATTCTGCAAAGCTGAAAATTACTCAAACCCCCTGACTTTTCTAATTCCTTCTCCCCTCTTCTGCTCCTTTCATATTCCTCCTTATACACTACCCACCCCACTCCCCCCAAAAAACACCAAACCAAACCAAAAAAACCCAAACCACAAATATACAAACCAATCTCAAACAGGTAATGAAATTCCTTTAGCAGACAAAAATCTTCATTAGCAAATTAATGTACAAACCCAAAAGTTAAGGCCTACTAACTCAAGCATTCAGACATGCAGACTACAAGATCAAGATTTATATACTTAAGTAAACTCCAATGCTTAGCATCGTAACCCAAGTCATGCCTTGCCACGCTCCCAGGGACATGAGTGGGACCCTTAAAGAAATCTGGACAAATGTCATCTCTTTCTTCCCTCCCAACACTTTGCCATTATGATTATAGCAACTTCCTTTCGGAGAATCAGACTCTAAACATGAAATCTATAAACGCTGTGTTACTGGTCATTTCTCTCTGATGAAGTTTTACTGTGCTACATCATTAGGTTGTGGTTCATGAATGGAGTTGGAACATAAATGCAGTTTGGACACTACTGAGCACACAAACTGTACAGTAAATATATAGTGTTAAGGTAGTAAGCAGTAAATATTTTTTTGAGAAAACTTATAATATGCATTTTCAAACAGATAGGTGACTGATTAGTAATGGTAGTGAATCTATTTATCCAGGCACACAGACTTGGCTAGACAGGAAATTCTGTATTAGTGGGATACCATTTCACTATTTATTGATTTATGTCTAAAACGAGAGTATGTTCTATTGCTTTTGAGGTGGATGGCATGAGATTGAAGTAAGTATTTTAATATCCCGTTTAATGTCCATTTAGAAAACTATATTCTTCCTTAATCTTTGACTTTTAGTCATAAAAGGACTGTTGGTTCAGGACCTTCCAATGTCTGAAGATATACCATATATTCAGATAGAAAGGGATGACAGCCCCAGGGCTGGCAAAATCCTTAGCTGTTTATGGGGAAAATATTTCCTGCCCATTGGGTTGTGAAAGTAGCTCAATAATTTTGAATGAATTAATGTAAAGCTATTT
Source organism: Falco naumanni (assembly GCF_017639655.2). Taxonomy (NCBI): domain Eukaryota; kingdom Metazoa; phylum Chordata; class Aves; order Falconiformes; family Falconidae; genus Falco; species Falco naumanni. The sequence continues at coordinate 88,455,238 of NC_054056.1, forward strand.
GTTGTATATATTTTTTTCAGGTATGCTAAAGAAAGTGAAAGCCTGGGTAGTAATGCTAATAAGATTTATATGGAGTGATAGAGTACACCAAAACAAAGCATATAAGGGAGAAATGGGTCATCAGAAAGGACAACAAAAGCCATTTAACTGGGAGCTTCATTCATGTTTGGGGAAAAATTCATTGCACTTCCCTTGTACCAACACTACTGCTGAAGGGAAAAAGTGTTATCTGTTCATGTGAAAGGCTCTTCTCTACTGATAATACTGAAGTTAAAAGGAATCATATTTATAAAACAAAGAACCCACACTTCCTATTGCTTAAGCAAATTTGACACATCAGTAGTTCAAAATAATAGATTATCCTTTTGCTTGTTTCTGGAATATTTGCACAGCATTACCTATCAACAAATTGGTTTAAGATTTAAGAGGCTGAATAGTAATGTTTCTGTAATTATTCTTCAGCATTCAGTGCCTTCTGGAAACCATACTGCAGATCATCCTACTACAATAGCTTTGATGTCCGTGAGTCTTAGCAAAGGCCTTCTATCAAAAGATAGCCTTTCAGTTCAGTGTGTTTATTTTGATTTCTTGTCTATACCACATTTTCAGCTCAGAGCAAGAAGATGAATAGAAATAAACAATGACACATTTGCAATAAGATTCTTGTGGCAAAGATCTTTACTTAGATATTGTGGTTTCAATGAAACCACAACACAATGACAAACTTCCTTTATAAATGACAGATCTAATTGTAAAGTTAAAATTATAGTTCAGGGTGGTGGTGGTGGGGAAGGTATTGAAGACAATATCTACTGTATTTCTGGATGTGGCTGTATTCCCAATGAAATCATTCCTATTATTCATGAGTTGATTTATACTTTTTATCTCTCCACAACATGCAGCATTTATTTACCCTTACATTTTGAGGCATTGCTGTTTCTGCTGACATGGGTATTTTCCCAAAATAGAACATTACAGCAGTCCTCTGCTAGACATTCAAACCATGTGTATGTTTATTTTTTAATTTATTACTTGAACTTTGTAACTGTGAGCAGGCTGGGAAACTGGAGTCATAATGAATGAGAGTTTGCTTAAAGAAAAAAAAAAGGAGAAATGTAGACATTTGATGTAACATTGAAAAAGTCACAGCCTCCTACCTTGAAAACAAACATTTCCCGTCGAAGAATAGCCAGAGTGTTGAAGTTCCCATCACAGATGTTAGGCTTGGCTCCGGGATAGGAAGGTTTGTCACCAGTGGGTGGCCGAGGAGGTTTAGGTTGCCTGTCATTCTTCCGCGGGTCTGCTGGAGGGACTGAACGATGTGGGGGCACTGTTGGAAGAGGTCTTGTTGGTGGTGGGATCCTGTCAGGTGGACCTTTAAAAATACAGCAGCAGGATGTAATCTACGTGCCCACCAGTGACACTCAAAGAAATACATAACAAAAATGTGCTGTAAGATATGCAAATCCTACTGTGCAAGGGGAATGGAAAAAGTGACCTAACACACCTTACCTGAGTTGTTAAAGGCTATAATGAATGACTATGAAACCCAAGGAAAATTATTACTTTTCATCATTCAGAATCTTCCTACTTTATTGGAACAAGGTTCCAATAAAACCTGCAAAGGACGCACGGTCTGCCATCATTTTGTGTGAGTAGTTCATAGCACATACTTTACCAACTGAGTAAGAACTATTAAAAAGGAATCGTTGTCTACTGTACAAAATAAAAGAAAACAAAAAAACTGTTCCTAATAAGTTCATCAGCAGTCAATGGATTTTTCAGCTCACATTTTTAACTTCCAGTCATCAATTTAGATATGCATATATGTAGCATACTTGATATTTCCTACTGACTCAATTTGTAGGCCACGTAATGTCATGTGCATTAGTGACAGGACATTCACAGCTTTCCTCAATGGCTCTTGCTATGTATAGGAGCTCTTGAAACTTGACTTCACATCCTAGGCATCCATAGAAACAAAAACCATAATCCACGTTTTCTTCAGTATTATGAAATTGATTACTTCTTTTTCTAATTTTTGTTTTCCAGTGAGTCTTACAAAGCTAGATACCTGGTAATTAAAGGAATTGTTCTGAGGATAAACAGATTAAGAAGAACTAAAGTTAAAAACTAAAACTCTGTACAGTGGTTTAAAAATATTTTTCTTCTTTCAAATACATTTTCCATCATAATATGCAGAGTTTGATCACAGGTGAAATAACTATCCCACTCACGGTTTCTCTACCTGAAGTCAAAAGGCCATCCTAGGTAGATGCTATTCATAACCTTAATGGCATACTGAATGACTTGCAATGGGAGTACTGAAAATGCTTTTCCCTTCCTACACATATTACTATGTTATTTATATTTTCCATGTACAAAAAGCTAAGAAATTTCAGTTGGATCAGTAAAATTTATGGAAACAAGATGAACACTTTCATTTTACTCATTCTATTTAGGCCTCCCTCTTTTAAAAAATAAAATTTGCATGACAGTGTTCAGAAAGACTTTTGAATAATAGAGGACTTTAAAACTGCATAAATGGCATAAATTTGAATTTCTGATACTTTTTCAAAAGAAGTATACTTTTTAAAGAACAAGATGGACTATGTAAGGAAATATTAAACTTGCCAAATGGTTGTCATACACTTTAATAAGGCATTTATTTCATTCACAATTTTAAGACTTGTGACATTTATAATTTACAGCTAATAATGGTGTTTCAAGGAATACTGCAGACCAAAGTAATTATTTTAATAGGTGTGACATTTTTATTGAGGCATATGATTCCAGATCACTTCTTGATTTTAAGGGGAGCAAAGGAATCAGTTTGCAGTAGCTCATGTTGGAAAGTTTTTAACCCTAAAGCAAATTTTTTCATATGCCATTTGGTGATGATGTCAGATATTACTTCCCAGGGGTAACACATTTCTCCTTATGTATAGCCCACAGCTGTTAGAGCTTAGCAGTTAGTTTTCAGCAAAGAATTCTTGTCTAGCCCTTAAGTCTAGACTACCAACTTATGAGGTCATGAGAAACAACCTTCATTCCAGCTAATCACACAGCAAAAAAACCAACCAAACAAAACTTGATCCGCCAATCATTTTGAAATTGCTATTTATGCTTTATGAAAATATATATCAATGCTTGTTAACCTTTCTTTTAACATATTTTTTAAATTAATATAAAACACCATGGAGGTTGTGGAGTTCTAGTTAGCAGTACAGTAATTCTACATGATCATAGCTCTTTCTAGTAGTTAAGGTAAACAAGGAATGGCCTTGCCAATATTCAAGAGAAAACTGACAAACCTTTAAACTGAAAATTATTGTGAGTACAAAATTGAATCCAATACTGAATTAACTTGGGAATATTAAGCAAGGTGATTCCAAATGATATGCACTGGATACATAGTATTAACATACAGATACCAGAGATTTTTCACTGTTGGAGAGAAAAATATATTTTGAAGAAAAAACTCCAGACTATTTAATAGATAACAACAGAATCAAAGTCTTTAAAACAAAAAATAAAGCCACATCTTTGGAAATGTAAAGGAACCATAATACAGGAGTTAGTGTTACATTCAGCTCATACTCAGAATAATGTTATTGTTTTAGCTTTTTTCTTTTTACTTTTCAATTACCTTGCATTGTCAAATTGAATTCAATACATGCAGAATTTATTTAAATCATGTGTCTTTTATATCAGGCCACAAAAACCCTAAAGAAACATTTCTTAAAGAAGTGGGCCTTTTTGCCCCTAGGAAGCTCAAAATCTTGGGCTGCTAATAACATTCTTTTGAGATCAATTTGCTGTTTATCACAAGAAAGGGTATTTCTGGGACCACAAATTTTGTACAGCCAACGAACTGCTTAGTATTATAATTGATAAACTGAGACATAATCAATTCATCCAGTTACACGATCTTGGACAACTGTTGAAATAAGGTTGTTATGCTTAAAGGCCTGCATTTCTTAATATTTTTGTAGTTTGGGACACTCTTGCAGATATTTTCTTTAGCTTTTTTTTCAAACATTGAAAATTACTATTCCAGCTCAGTGGAAATATGAATGCAAGCTTTGAACAGTGAGAAATAAAGTAAAAGAGCTTCATAAAAATCTTTGGCCTGCTCACAAGAAGGCCTCTGGCATAACAACTGGCAGAGCCTACGCTAACAAACAGTTTTGGAGATGTGGTATGGACCGGAGGACCTCATATATTCTAAAGCAAAAACATATGTTGCTTTATTAGAACAAGACATACCGTATATCTTCTGGATGCCCTGTAAATCATCATTAGGTAGTTTGAAGTTGTCAGTTTCCATATACTGATAAAATGGAGCCATGATTGCAGTGGGATCATTAGAGTGCTCCAAGCCCAGAGCATGTCCCAGTTCATGTACTGCAACTAGAAACAGATCATTTCCTATGAAAAGAAGAAACGGAAAAAAGACCTTTGAAACCATAAGCATAGTAAAAGAAATAACACAAGTAGAGGGCTCTACATTTGAAAGACAATTTCACTGAATTTGAATTTAAAAGGGTAATGCTTAATAATTAACCATAAGTATAATGTGGTAGCAAAGGCAACTTCCCCTTCTTTTAAACAAGGAAACCATTATTGTTATAATAATGATATTCTTACAGCACCATAAGCATCATCTTTTTTAATTGGTGTGCATGGTTAGTGTATGGTTCAAGTTTCATACCTCCTATCTAGGCCTGTGTGCAGTTTCTGACTTGAAGCTGATGTTGCAGTTAACCAGACTAAAAGTGCTTGCATCAAGACGTAGTTCCAAAAAGGAAATATCCTTGCTGTGTGTGGTAAACTTCACACACTGAGGACTACCTATTTAGGACAAACCCCATAGGGAACTTAATTATCCAAGTGCTTGTAGTCAGACCCCTGCTAATTGTTTGCAGGTGTTGTCCATTTCTGAATCACCATAACTGAAATTCTCATGAGGAAAATCTGGGTGTTGTGCTATCCTCAAAACAGGACACCTTTATTTATTTCATTGTGTAATTCCATTGTAAGTGTAGGTGTTTATTAAAGTATTAGAACTTTTTTTTATTTTTGCAGGTCTAAAAAATAAAATACCGCACTCATGTAATAGACTGATTTAACTTTTTTGTTATTCCCTTCTAAAAATCATATTTTCATTTTTTATTACAGGGTATTAGACACAAGTAGATGTTTTGGCAGTAGAATTATGGCTCTCTGTGAAGCAAAACCAAATCAAAGCAAATGGGATTATTTCTATAAAAATTTCAGAGCTGGACCCCTATGGTATTAATTTTGCCTATTTTTATTCATCTAAGACTTAGTTCAGCGTATCGTTCCACGACTCTTTTGTACAAATTCTGTCTGTAGTCAGCCACGAGACATTGGAAAAACGTTTTACATCAGGAGAAAGATTCTGGTCACTTGGAGAGGGTCACATCCAGGATATTGCTCATTTTCACCAGCTAAGGATGAGGATAATCATCCTTCAGAAGTGTGTTCCTGTTGCACTGACAAGATAAGTATTCTAGATCAGCAGCTTATGCTGAGCATCTAACTTAGATGGCTGGAGTCAAGTGAAACAGGTGCTACCTATAGTAGGTAGTCCCTTGTTGAAAGAGCAGTATATATAATGAAAGGCCTATACTGTGGCTTAATATACAGAGGTACATTAGAACAGGAAAATGCTTGACATAAACTCTCATCCTATATTCCGTAAATTCTTTGGTGGTAAACATTTATTTTTCACTGCTGGCACCTGATCTGGAATTCTATGTACTGTTATATTAATAGTAATAATATTAAAAAGTTGAACTTAGCAAAAAAATTTAGACACACATATATACATATATATTTACAGAACTTTGAGGACACAGTTGAAAACATAGTAATTTTTCAAGTATTTTCTCTTGTTGACATAAAGAAATAAACTTTCTCCCAAGTATATATGAAAGGGGAAGCACTTAACTGTAGATGTCTTCATGATGTTATGGAGCCATGCTGATGTTTGTAAAATACATGTTTTATTGAAAACATGGAAACAGTCACAACTAAAATGATGTGCTTAGTTGCCACAGTCTTTCCATGTCTTTCTGATTCTTAATCCAGAAACATGAAAACTAAATGCTCTTACTTTTTTATTCAGTATAACTGTGCAGAAAAATTATGCCTTTCAAAAATTAATGTGAAATAATGTGCTTTCAGAAATGAGAAGAGTTTATCCTATCATTTATAATTATGTGTTTTCCAGATGAAATATTTTCATGAAAATATTTTCCCTGGGATACAGTTCTTTTTATAGTAAAGCAGATTCTCAATGTGCTGTTTTAACAGGTTTGATAAGCTTGACTTCCTGGTGATGAATGCTTCTGATATCTGAATCTGCCCTTCCACATGCAAGTTAAAGCTGATCTTCACATTATCTCATATGTATAAACCACAGCTTCTGTAGCTAACCACAGCATTGAAAATGGTGCACAGGACCAACTCTGTAAAGATTTTCATTTTGAACTTGTAAGGGAATAATTAATATAATTTTAAAAAACAATAGGCTTAAGATGGAAAGACATGAAAGAAGATGTTTCTCTAGTATAACTATTGTACTGTGACATGTCTCACATTATTTTTCAATTATTTTCTGCATTTTATGAAAGTTAGAGTTCTAACCTAGGTTCATTAGATTGAAATATTTCTTTGTCTGGCATTAACTTATATATTAAAGATGCAATTTTCTTTTGCTTTTCAGACCTTGTGAAAGGCAAATTTTCCTCCTAGACCTGTGCTTCCTACATAATAATTAAGAATATTAACCAGTCTAGGTCCTACATTAATAACCGTACTAGTAAGCTGGCTACAGTATTTAGTGACACATTTTAAAATAGTTTTACATTAATAGCGTTTATTTCTACCACTCTTATTAGAGTAGTACGTATCAGTAGACCAAAGAGTGTTTTACGTGTGGTATTCAACCTCTGCTGTCTGAGGTAGGAGGTCTGGGAAGTGAACTTGTTACAATTTCTAAAATTTCAGGAAACCACAGTTGATAAATAGTCTTGGAAGAGTCTACTGCTTCTCTCTATTTGTTCCAGTTATGAAATGCATGAAGAATCAATACATCGTTTCATTACCAGTCCTCACTGAGTCCCCATAAAGATCTCCAGGAATTTCCATTTTTTGTTCCATGATGACCTGGAAGGGGTGTGAATTACATAGTAACAGGGAAATAAATATAACACACTGTCATCTTCTGGCACAACTTCTTTCTGGGATCACAGATAATGAGCATATGGTAGATCATTTCCAAAGTAGTACTTCTAAGTGACAGTGGGACTATGTCAAAGAACAGATATTATGCGGGGGGTGGCTGTTTCTTAGTACGTCTTCCTTCCTTTGTCTTTTGGATATGAGTGATTGTTCAAAAAACAAAACTAACTAACTAACTAAATAAATAAAGATATTCAGCATCTAACTGCCCCTCTGGACTTAGTCAAAGCCCAAGTCTGAAAGGGAAAATGTATAACAACTATGAAAATTTCCACCTCCTGCAATGCAACTTGTAGCCATCAGGGGAGCTATTAAATGTGGTAAAGACAGCAGGCTTCGGCGCAAATGAATAAGGGTTGAAGGGAGAAGGTCACAGGAAAGAGCTGGGAGAATAATATTCTTGCCTGGGGTGACAGTAATTTAACAGGGAACATATTTTCTACTTGTAGTCAAATAGCCCCATTATTCATAACAATTTCCATCAAGAGTCATGATTGTCTCCAGGGCATCCTGAATTTAAACTGACCCAAATAACTTAGTACAGTTGAAACTGAAGTTTAAAAGAGTTCAAGATGTGTTGTCTGAGACCAGCACAGGTAGGACTTACTACTGCCTTGGCTTCTACCTTTTTTCCTTTGCATATGATTAGATTTCTCCAATTAGGCAACAATTACTCGGTCCCTCTTTGCTTTCAGGAGCAGACTTGCCTTTAGCATCTCAGTGTTACTGTAACTAGCTACTGAGAGTGCACAAGGATAACCCTGAGTGCTTGCTCTTTCTCTCCAAGCTGCACAGAGGTGTACTTGTGACTGCAAGACTGATAACAGGGCAACTTCAGTTCCTTGGCCAGTGATCAGAGTAAGATGAAGGAGTGTAAAGGCAAGTGAACATTCATAACAGCTCAGGCTAGCTTTTTTATCATACTGATATTGGATATTTTTAAAGTATTTTCAGTCCCCGCCATTGAAGGAGAGTATCCCAAATGATTCTATATTTCAGTACACATTACCAAAGTAGAAACATATATTTCTGTCCAGTTGGCAAAATGAAGCACCATCATAAAACATTAACAACTCATAAATTACAGAGTTAAACTATGCATGACTATAATGACTTTAAAAGTTGCCACTGCAGGATATACAATGGTGAATATTCATTATGATAGTCTCAGTTACGCCTTGTTATATTTATCTATAGAGTAGTGGAGAAATACTGGAAAATACATTTTCAAGTCCAAAACTTGTGCATCTCTGTTCTTGTGTTCTCCATTACTATGGAGATTTGGAATAGCTGGATAGATGGATATAAGCTCAAAAAGATTGTGATTGTTTTTCTTATTTTATTTCAAGTTTGATTTCACAAGGAAAAAAATGAAACTGTGCATAAAGAACTAAGACAAAATGATTATTTTTATACTGACACTTTTCTCTAAGGCTATAAACTATTTTAGGCACTAAATCTGCCTGACTTTACAATCACTGGCCAAACTCCAGAATATAAATAGGTCTTAATATATCAAATATTCAACAGCCAGCACTGTGGAGCATGGTGTATAAGGAAGCCTTTTCCTGTAGCTAATATACACACTATTTTTCACGTCTACAGATAAACAAAGCTAATATGTTTGTCCACAGCAAGCTATTAAGAAACCTGGTTCTGAAGATATTAATTCCTGTTTTAAATGGTATGTGAGCTTAATTTATAAAAGCAATACCCTAATGGTTTAGCAGGCTTTTGATTCATCACTTGGCCATCTTTTTAATGCAGCACTAAATAACACCTCAGGGCACGTCACTTGGTTCTCCTTTACATATGACAGCAACTGCTACAATACATTGTGAGCTCAAGAATTGTCCATCACTTAAATGCCATGTGACCTCAAATTTGAAGACTTTTCCCAGAGAAAAACAAAAAAACCCTAGAAATTGAATTTTAAATGGAAAACTGGAAAGCTAAAAGAAAATGTTTTATACATGGGCATACACTGTTTCTTCCAAAGATTATTCTACTTTGTTGTTCATGCGATGTAGATAGATGATTTCAGATTAAATCCGTATAAAACTGAAATGTAAATCTGTACAAGAAAGACTTCTATTACAGCCCTATTATCAACAAGACAGTACCTCAAAGTCAGGCTTACAGTTCATCAGAAAATATTACACAAATGCTACCCATGAACTTGTGTCTGATGTATTTAGAATTTGCATTTTCATTATTCTGTTCATTTTTACCATTGAATCATCAAACCAATGCTGCTAATCACAACTGGCTGAAATGCTGCAAACTTTAGAGTAAGATTCTTAGTCTACAGGGGGCGCGGGGGAGAAAAAAAAGGAAAGAAGTTTTATTTCTTTGTTATTATTATTCTTCCCAGAGGGGAAAGGATTTTGAACATACTATTTCAACAGTCAGTGATAAAAGAAGATTCTTTCTCTCTCTCACCTTATTGCAATACAGTGGAATTGAGCATATGCATTATGTATGCACTTACATAAGCACCATATATGCAGATAGATATATTTTATACAGAAGTATACATGAACCTAAATATAAATCACAGGCATACTCTTAACCAAATAAAGACTTTTCCAGTTTAAGAAATTACATACAGTTTCTTGACATTATCTCAAACTGTTGCCATTGGCACTGAAATTTGGTAGCTTGGTGGTTATTTTGAAAAGAATGTTTTTCTAAAAGGTGTAGCTGAGATGGTACAGTAGCTTTGAAAAAATTAAGAGCAAAACTAAAGTTTTGTGGTTTTAAATGTATATATATTTATATTTAAATATACATATTTAGATCTATAGTATACCAATATTCCATATGAACCTAGTGTGTCTATTTTGTACACACTATATTTTAATCATTTTTCAGTAATGTATCCATACATTTAGCCATTTTTTCAATGTGACAAAACAGAATGACATAAAAATGTTTCTTTCACTCTATTATTACATACAAAAACATATACACTAAAATCTTTGTAAGCTGAGTTACCAATATATATATTTGCAGACAGAAGGGGAGGTACAAGCAGTTTGTTATATACGAAGTGTGTACTAATTACTCTGTGTATAATTTCGTGCAATTTATACATGTGTATATATTTGAAAAACTATTCTATTTTTAAAAAGATCAAAACATTAGTATGAAATGTAAACTTGCTTGCTTGAAATTTGACAAGGGGATATTCCTATAAGTCAAGACTGTCTTCAGATGATCCAGTGATTGCTGATGAGGTATGATAAAGACATGAGTTCAGAAGTTTGTATGTCCTTCCTGGCAGCATTCTACTGTTCCTGCCTATTGTGGGCATAATTTAGAAGTCAGGAGCCCGATAAACAACGTATTTGAAAGGAGCCCGTATTCTTTTATAATACAGATCAGCCTGTACTTTAGAGGGCAAGAACATGCAAAATATAACAATTTCTGCCTTACTACTAAGAATTATTACCAAGCATTCTATAACCTTCTAGTAAATAGCTGGAAATGGGTGGAATTAATTAGTTAATGTATTCTTAATGTTCTTTCTATAAAAGCATGAATGTAAGGATATTTCCATTTTGTTTCTCACAGTTTCAATCACTAGTACTGAAAAATTTTACAAACTATTCTGACTAGTGAATCAATACCAACTTCTCCAAAGAATGAGAAGTGAAGCAACTAGAGGTAATCCAGGGGGGGGAGGGTAAAGAAGACATGAAGGCTTGCTGCTTCCCAGAAAGGTGTAAATATGATGGTATATGTTTCTTCTGCAAATATAATGCTTATGGCTTCATTTCATGCTTTGAGGAAACCCTGCTGTGACAGTGAACCTAACAAACTAAGAAAAACTGCATTTATGAATCACTGGTTCCTGGGATTAACTTCATCATTCAGGTCGGCTATTGAACTTGTATACTACTCTCAAATGGCATTCTCATTCTATTAGGAATAAAGTAATATCTATTAACAGACTGAAAAGTTTTATTTTGGGTGGTTTTATGGTCATCTTTAGGTAATGACTATTTAAAATGAATTAGATTAAAATTATAATGGAATTTTGCATTTTTCTAGAAGAGATCTTCATAAATTGATATTTCTCAGCAAGCTAACACTGGTAAAATAATTTGAAAATACAATGGTCATTGTCATAACATTACAAATGACCAGGTTGCTAAATAACATTTACGCTGGTTTTCCAGTAGCCTCAACACAATTACAAATGCTGCAAATACTGTAGCAGCCTTATCTATTTATACTCTTTCCCATCTTCTCTGTTTCTGTTTTTAGTTGTTGCTGTGGGAACAATAAGCTGGAGAAGTATTTAAAACTCTTTTGCAAAGGCTGTGAGAATGAGCACATGCTGGGATTGAAGATTTGGATATGTGCATCACAACAGCATGTATCACACAATTTTCAGCTATCCTCCATGGTCCTGTCCCTAAGGGTCATTCATGTGAAGGGAATGGACATCTTTCTACCACACTCGAGTGCAGTGTGGGTGAGAACAAATGTCAAAGTCTCTAATTGTGCATGAGTTCCTATTAAAATCAAATCCTTGCCTTTGACAAAAACAAATGTAGGTTTCATCTCTAAGCCACTCAGCTAAAATGCTGGCATGTTAACACTGTGACTGCTTTTGTCATCTTTTTTTTTCTCTTCATTTTCCCTAAAGTCCTGTGTGTCCTACTATAAACAAATATGTGTAATTACTAGGAGGAAGGTCAAAGTCATGCTGCCAATATTCACAATAGATGTAACCTTGTCATGGGGCAAAAATCTGAAAGGGTCTTACAGATCACTGAAATCCCCACAATAAAATGTACATAAAATTTAATTTACGTGCAAATCTTGTGTTAGCTTTCTGCAGAGATAAATTTTTACCCTGTGTCAGTTAAACTACTAAGAGTAATTATAATATTCTCTAAATTAACGCACATTAAAGCCATCAAAACCAGGTTATTATTCTTAACCTATCATTGTATCTACTTAACATGTACATGTGACTTCAAGCTTTTTCAAAGAGAAAGTGACATTGTGTTGTATATTATTTGGTAATTTTATAAGAACAGTTCTTTGTTCACTGTTATTTCCCTTGCTTAACTCCTACTAGAAAAAAAAAAAAAGAGTCAAGCTAAAATTGTCTATGGGTTTCTTCAGTTTTGGGGGTTTTGTTTTTCTCCCCCCTTGGACTGGTGGTAACAGAAGTGGGAATTTTGAATCTTAATTGGCAAAGTGTTTAGGAAAAATAAAAAACATCATTTAAAGTTCTCTGATGTGAAAAACAGATATGCTTTCTAAGAAGTCTGCAGACTTCAAAGGGAGACCTGATCCAAGTGTGTACTATATTCTAAATTGAGACAACTTCAAACTGAAGGTAATATATGTGGAGAAAGTGACAGAAAGACAAATCTGCTACCTTGATTTTTACTTTGTTAAAATTTACTCATATGAAACACTCTGATTATTGGATAATCTGCTCCTATTAGTGGGTATATCCATGTAGCTGTTTATTTCATTCTAGCTAGATGAACCGCTGTAAACCTCTTTAGCACTAAGAGAATACTATACTGTTAGTTTGGCACTAGTAACTCTTAGTACTTGTTGGCATGGGGATGCCTCAGCACCCACCGTGGAGGGGCAGCTTCCAGGATGAATGATTGCAGAGGGCAGTCCAAAGGATGCTGGTGAGGCCAAGACAGTTAGGCATCCAAGCCATGTTCCTGGGCCTCCTGGCCTATGCAAGAGGATGTTTAGAGAGGAAGATGAAGGCAGAAGTTAGCTGCCCCTGCCAAAGTGCAGGAGAGCTTGGACACAGAAATGTTAGCCAGGGCAAAGGTCAATCCTGGAACACTTTCCCTTCTGTGAGTTAAGAGCTCAGCAGGACCCCAGCCTGGGAGGACAGCTGCTGGCACAGGCAGGGAAAAGGGACAATGTCAGAAGTCCCATCTCTGATGGTTCTCAGACCAGAGCTCCCCACTGGAAAGCAGGGAGCTGAGTGCAGAGCTGCTGGGGGCACCTGCTCCCACAGCTGCTCTACCACATCCCACACTCAGGAAGATCCAGGATCCTTATATCTCCATCCCTTCCAGCTATGACAGTCAACCCTGACAGTAACACAAGTGATCATTAAAACCACCGACTGTCTGTTGGTATATATGCAGTTGCTAACTCTTCCTGAAGCTCAGGCATTCGTATTTGTATTGTTTCTGCTAGTACTGCTAGGAGTACAGCTAGCAACATTAATCCTATGTCACTACCATATCTTCAGTTTCCTGAATACTCAGTGATAATCCAACTTCCTCATAATTAACATTGTATTGACTCCTAAACTGCATCATAAGAAAGGAGGTATGTACAATTCTTAGGCAAACGAAAAGTATGTTTACATATTACCATATTAGCACTGTGCATTCAAAATTTAAGTGGTGCAATCCATTTGTGAATTACCATATTTAGACCAATAGGAGAAAGGTTTTCCTGCAATACCAAGAAGGACAGGGGATAGCCTACACCAGTAATTACCATTTCTGAGTGTAATACTGAACTGTCCTCAAAACAGGCATCTCTACCACTGAGACAGATTTCTTTGGACCCCAGTTGGTGCTGTTATTTGGAAGTACTTATCACTTCAATTCTCCTCTAATCTGAAATTGCACATGATTCAACATCACTGGTGGAAGTCATCTCGCTACAGAAAACTGTAATGCAAACATCTATACCTGCACCTTTCACAGACAGTGATGAGAAACAGGTATTTCAGGACATGACTCATCTAGTTTCTTTTAGACACCTAGTGCAGGATGCAACAAATCTTATGCAGGAAGGCAATATATCTCTCCTCTAACTCTGAAAGGACCCTATGAGATTAACTCAGATATAAACATCAGCATGTGGTCAGATTAATTCCACCCACTCAAGTCTTCTGGCTTCTGACTTAGGTCTTTTCATTTAAGTCCGTGGCAAAACTTTAGTTATAAAAATACAGGATATGGACTTAAGTGATATATGTACAAGACCAGGAAGCATTCATCACTGACTTGAACTACAGACTTAAACAGGTCCACCACAACAAAAAAATTTGCACAAAACAATATTGTTCTTTTAATTTATCTGGTCTTTCTAGTCTTTCGGTTTTCATCTTTTTTCTCAGCCTGATGTTTTTAGCTGTAGATGTTTCCAAGTATTGGTGTTAGCTGCTCAGGAATTTTTGAAACCCAAGCGATTTAGGAAGGAGCCTAAGTATAGATTAAAATATTTTGGACTCAAGAACATATAATTTGACCATTCTGAAGTTAGCAATTGTCAAGCACAAATTACTCTCTAGGCTTGAAAACACAGATATTGTAAAAAATCTTTCATCAGTCACATAATATTCTTAAAAAAGTCATATATAATATTACCCTATATTTTAGGGATTTTTTACATTCTTCTACTTTTGGAACAATAATCCATTCATTTTCTGCCTAATAGATAAATACATATGTAATTACTGCAAATATTTATCTCATTCTCTCAGGAAACTATGACAACATCCATAGTAATTGGCAACATGATTTTTCAGATTCTGTTTTCCCCTTGAAAGGCAGGGGAAAGGAGAGGGCACAATAATAATACTCTATGGGACATCTTTGGAAAAGTCAGATTTCCCACAGCTGCTGTCTTGGAGAAGAAGCCTCCATGAAGCGGTCCTAGCAGGAAACAGACTCAAAGATCTCTGGGTCACACAAGAGTTGGACTGCTAAGCCTGGTGCCTGCTTTAAAGCACAGAAATGTCAATTTCTACTTAAAGGGACAATCTGAGGATCATAGGTAGCTTCTCTTTCCTAAATTATTTTGACAAGCAGATTAGACTAAAAAGAAAAAAAATATAATTCCAAGCCATTCATTCCTTAGATGACTTTTAATTTGAGAATGATTTCAACTTAGTTCCAATAAAAAAAAAAATATTTTCTCTTTTTTTAACCCAACATGTTTGAAAGTATGGCTTCTCACAAGCTCTCCACAGCAAGTTATCTTTCCAGAACCTGAAATTCAGAGTCTGGTGTGAAAGCTCACAGGTCACAAGGAAGTTTCTTTATTATTAACATTAGTTTTATTATTATTATTTTTATATCCTCCCCCCCCCCTCCAACTTTGTCATGTACAAGAATTATAGGAAGCTCTCAGATTCAAGATTCAAAGTTTAAATCTGCTAAGCTTCTTTCTAAGAGAAGGAAAGGTTAAAGCAGGAACTAGATTTATTTGTTGTGTGTGAGGTGCTACTTGGTTTTTTTTCCCCCCTTGTCATTCCCACACAGTAACCATCTGTGAGGGGTTGTGAGGTCATGAAAATAATCATGAAGGGGCTGGCCCACATTTTATGTATGAATTCATTCAAAATGCATCTTTTGCCTGGGGGGAAAAAAAAAAAAAAGAAAAAAAAAAAAAGCCTTCCCAATGATCTTTTCTACCATACTAGAGTGAAAAAAAAACCCAAAAAAACAACAACCCCAACCGAACAAAACCATTGTTCGTTTCTACTTACCAATGATTTTAACAAACGTCTTTCAACTAAATTTCCCCATGTTAACTCAGTACTCTTAATATACTGATACGAGCATCTGATCAAATGAATCTAGTTTGGGAAGATAAACTTATCTTAACTATTGTGTAAAGAGTTGTTTGAGACAAAGACATCTTAAAAAAAATGGCAGGTTTTTTTTCTGTGAATGTAGATGCTATCATTGCCAAAATTGTCTGCAAGGATCCATTCTCCCTTTCAGCTCAATGCTTCCTTGGCAGTGAAGCTGATGTAACAGAAAATGTGAACTTTCCTGATTTATTTCCACGCAAAGTCAGCCAGCTTTGTTTTAATACTTTTCATTAGCAGTTTAAGATAGGCTGGCTGATCACAAACTGAGGCAGATGGCAAATGCAGGCAGCTTGTTCTGCTGGTCCTGGTATGTGGGAAATAACCTCCAGTTGTAGTTTGAATGGATAACAGAGTTTGCAGCTTCTCTAACTACTCCATATAGGCTTGTTTTACCTACAGTGTGATAGAAGCAATATACAATTCAGTGACCCAGGTTATGCTGCCTTTTTTGGTTTATGACCTGCATCATGACCATCTTTGGCAACTGAGCTATAGTTTAAATATCACCTTGCTTCTATAGACACAAAAAGCACAACGTAAGATGTACATATCCGTCTACATTTCCATTGTTTTAATTAAGAATATGAAAAAGTCCATCTTCTTGACATATTCCTCACCCTCTCTTTCTATTTGCATAATAGTGCACTTGGCAATTTTAGGCCAAGAAGGAAAGCTGGGAGCATGTTATTGCACTCTGATAGCCCCTGGGATGTGTTTAAAGTAGCCAGCTAAACACACATCTAGAACAAGGGACTGGATTCATCCACAAGACTGCTTTCACTGACTGCCAATGTTTAAAAGATTTCCTTTTTAACGACATGTAAATTAAGTGCTTTTCTCAAAGCTGAAAGGGTGCCACGTGAAAATAAAAAAAACCTCCCCAAACTCAATAAAAATATGGTCATTACCTTGCCAATAGTTAATATTTTCCATCAGCTGGCTTCCAGCAATAAATGGGGTTTAGCTATCTGTATAGCTATCTGTATAGCCCTATGTCTGATGACAGTCCTTACAAGTCAGACAGGGCTATTTATGGTTAATTTTTAAATCATTTTCCATCTTTTCAATAACTGAAAGGGACCTTTCTATTCTCAAGTGCAGCTTTGCATCCTATGACGATACATCGAAGGACACATTTTATGCAGCAGACACTGAATGTTTCAGAGTTACCATTAGATGTAAGATGTGGGGTAAGAACACGGAACAGGAGGGCACATGGACACCAAGCAAGTATAATGTATGGTAGGTTTGGGAAGTTTGAGGACAGGTTACCCTGTGAAGTTCTATCAACACAACTTTCATTTACTTACAGGGAAAGCCTGGTTTGCTTTTTAAATACTGGAAGCCTTGTGGTTTAGCAATAGAAAGTATTATCTGTGTTAGCTGACTCCTGAATTAAATTTCAGGGGGAATGGTGAAAAGAAAAGAATCAACCATTACTCCATTTGTATGATGCTTGCAAAGTTCTTTTAAATATTATCCTGGCATCTTCATCATTGTGTTATGTTATAAATGTAATAGTGGGGTTTCGCCATCTTTTATAATATTGATAATTCTCTCATTTTGCACTCAAATAAATTCAGTTTGAATAGAAGTTGTGCTTTCTTAACCTCACAACTGCATATGAACAAAGCTGTAACTCAATGGGCTAGGTTTTTTTTATCCTGGAAAAAAATATGACAAAGGTCCATAAAAGTATGAATGGCACAGATAAAATGATTAGGAAATTATTTCCTTACAATATGACTACCAGTCTACCTAAAGTGCATTTATCAATGGCAGGTTCAAAATTCAGAAAAAGGTAGTTTTTCACATCTGCTTAAACTATAGAACACATTGCCACAGGATGTTGTGGATACCAAATGCTTACATGAGTTCAAAAAGAGATTACACCAATTCATTAAAGGAAATCCCTCAAAGGCTATTAAACATAAAAATATGGCCTGTGGCTCTGAAATTCAATGAGCCACAGATTGCTGGAAGCTAAGAGGGAATATGCTGGGTTTTGTTGCCATATGCTTGCCCTGCCTTTATTCTCTTCCCTAGGTATCTGTTAATAACCATAAGTAGAGATAGGATATTTTGTAGGATAACCTTTGATCTAAACCCATGTTGGCAATTCTGTGTTTAAAAGTATATACACAAGTGTAATGCAATACAAATTCAAAGAAGATATTAATCTTTTACAAATTTATCCTTGTACAGAACTGGAAAACAAGTATGTGACAAATGCAAAGTCACACTTTGGTTACAGATCAAATTTGATACTGACAACACCTTATTAAAAATAAATAATCAATTAAAAGCACTATGCTTTATGAAATTAAAGTACTGGTAATATTGTAATACAGAGCTTCCTTTAGTCTGAAATGCTTGGCTTTCTAAACCATAGCATATGACGTGAGTACAGTTGGAGACACAGAGCTCCCTTAGGAGACTTAGTATTCACAACTCCATTGGTTCATATTTCCAGCAGCATATATTTCCTGTACTGTGTCAACCACACTGGCAGCCAAAAGAAATTTACTACAAGTTGATCTATGCTGTTCAGAGATCAGGATTTTCATAAATTTTTCTTGGCTGCCAACACAGTGCCCACAGCAGAATCTATGCACTAACCAGAGTCCAAGAACATTACACTAGATGCTGTATTTTCATCAGGTCCAAGAAGCTTTTACTTGGCAATCTACAAACAAAATGGTACAAAGTGACAGGTTTGGTATTTTTCTTTTTATTGCTTGCAAAACTTGAATCAATTTTTGAATGCTGGAGAGTTAACAAAAAATTGCTGAATTCTTAGTGTTTTGGTTTTGTTTTCCTGAAAACAAGAGCTTCATGTATGTACAACTTAGAAATATTCCATATGAATGTAAGCACTCTGTGGTAATATTCTCCTTACATTAAAATGTAATTGTACAGTAATGTATTAGTTCTATAATGGAGTTTCATTTGCTGTTACTTGTATATTCTTTGATGAAAGAACTGGTTTCTACAGGATATCAGTATGGTACAGTAGATGCCTTGGTGAATTTGCTACAGAGGTAAAAAATCAAGCGTTCTACTTTGATTTTTATTTCTCTTGCAGATATGAACAAGAAGATAAAAGTATCAAACTACCATTACTGATCTACTGTGTTTATCTAAGGAGAGCCTAAACATAGTTTTTGCCGAATATTTTCTCCCACTGGAACACAAAGTTCTATGGTCAGATTTTAGCCAGTAATTGGTACATTAAGCATCAAGTCTAATGTGCTTGAAATCTAAGCTCCCAAGAAATCCTTGTTTTCCCCAGGAGCTACTTCTAAATCTTGCTCTGTTTTAAAAAGCTGCACTTGTGTAAGTAGGTCAATCTTAAATTAATCTAGTTAAAAGTAGTGCACTCTCCGTTCAAACTGGTTTAACACTCCCTTAAATAGGCTTAGATGCATTCAGTAATTTCCCAGAAAAAATAACTGCCTTAAAGAAGGTTTAAACTAACTTAAGTGCATGTAGCCAGGCAAATGAAAATCAATTTTGATAAACTAATGCAATTTTTTAAATACAGGCAAGAGTTTATGCCTTAAGTTAGAGACATTTACCTTCTGACAGATAGTAAAATGTGTTCATACACTCTTAGGTGAAGAAAGGAAATATATAAATCAAGAAGCCATAAAATATAAGATATATATTAGTAACGGCTTTTGCTCTCTATTAGAACATCGTGTGCACATCTTCATCCATGATGGCCCTTTCTCTTAATGTCTTCCTTTCGGTGCTCTCTGCCATAATTTTTAGGATTTTATCTGAGAGCTTTCCTATATTTAATAGGAATTATGTTTCTAATAAATCACACAATAAATCCAGGGAAAAGAGATTGTTGGAAAATATGTAAGGCAATAGTGAGGAAGAAGAACAGATACGTCTTTTTTCCCAGCTGGTAGGATTATTCTGTGTTTCATTCAGTGTGCAGGTAGCAGTGACCATTAACTGCAAAATTCATCACAGTCCTTTCTTTCTTTCCATGCCACTATCTGCCAAAATGAAACTTCTGAGCAGTCACTAGTTAAGGAACCTAGCTTTGATGGGCTGAGGTTGCCAGGGAATATCCAAATGTTACACAAACTTGATCCATGAAATGTCCCTTGGGGTTTGCAAGCAGAACTAGTCAACATACACAAATTTCTAAGGATGAGACCAGCTTTCTCTGAAGTCACTTTTCAGAAGACTGTTTTCAGACTCATCATCTGCCCCTTTCTTGGGTCTTACTTCAGAAGTGGTGAAGGGTCTGAAATTCATTTAGCTTTTGAATCTGTCTACTTTTAAATTACTAAGAAAACCACAAACTAAACTGAGAATAGTTCTTGTCCTTTCCAAGTTTTTACAAGGGATTCCTCAAAAGAACCCAAGCCAAACAAACAAAAAACCAACCAAGCAAATACCACTTCCCCTCCAAAATACAGCAGCTAATGACCCTACAACATATATACTTAATCACTTCAGAAGCATCCCCCGCTGTGTAGAAGGCATTTAGCAGCTCTTAGATCAAATGTTGCCTCCTCTCTTTCTTGAAGTTCAGTTATGGGAACCTTCAGTCATAGGAATGAGGCAATTAAAGAAAACCTAGTGAGTGCTGTATATAATATATGACTTGATTTCTTTCTAATTTGCATTTTCTGAACTGCACACGGGAAAACTGACCTACTGAAAATTTTTATTGTTTTATCACCGTATGCTATTAACAAAGAAGAGCTGCAAGGTAAGCCCTATTCCTAATTGTGTCATTGCAGAAATACAGCTTCCATTTTTTCCAGTAGCAAACATCTACGCTTAGCAGACATTGACAGCTTTCAAAAGAATCTTGCTCAAAGTTAGAACAAAATAGGGAGAATATAAGCAGAAACAAATAATTCCTGGTCTTTTGATAGGGAAAGCATCTTATCTATAAGACCTTGTGAATGTGTTTGGCTCATCATGCTGCAGCACTTGGAGGATAGGGTAGGAGGAGACTTCAGGCTCTGAGGCATAACAACTCCATAATGAAGCAGATCTTCCAGAAATCTAGCACACTACTTGTTCTACTAGAATCTGACACTTCAACCACTAATATTGCAGGGCATCAAAAAATGTCAATGCTGCAGATTTAATAATGGACAGGTTAAGATAACATGTGGGAAAGCCTTGTTAAGGCTAATAAGAACACCATTTTCAGTTTTGGTACAGGAAGACAGGTCATAGGATAAGACTTTTCTGCTAGCTACTAGAAAATTTACTGCAGAGACAGTCCCTACCACTGCTGCTCCCTGGCAGTGATTCTGAATTTCATCACAGTGATTTGAAATATTGCAATTGAAAAATATACTTTGAAAAATATTTTTGCTGAGGATTTTGACAATAAAGTATCTCCAAAATATTGTCACTCTTAGCAAGAAGTCATTGTCCTTTTCTGGATTTAAATACATTATTCATTGACCATAAATTTTTCATTCAAACAATGAAGTGATACATACCACCTAAATGGATTGGAGTCATGGGAACAATGAGTAGCCTCAAGACTGGTATATTAAGATTTCTTTTTCATTTTTTTTCTCCACTTTTCTTCCTTTCCAGCACTTAAGTTCAGAAGGAAATAAGGATTTAAAGTTTTTCTTAAAAAGTGCTGATTTTTCAGATAGCTACTTATGTAACTTGATTTTCATCTGTTTATCTTTTTATCTCTTTACATCTTCAAGTGTACATATTGTTAAAGATTTTCTTGTGATATTCCTATCCTTTCCGATCTGCTATTCTTGAAGAGTGTTTCACCTTCAATATTTGTTTCCTCTACCCTCTACTTCTACCACAGTATAATAACCTGAGTTTTAACTGAGACCACCTAGGACCACAAGGTACTTCATAAGAGGTAATGAAGAAACCATCCTGTCCCAAATAATTTACAAACCTAAGGTCCTCATCTCACACTGAAGCCTGGACAGGCATAAAAGAAATGGGATCTACTACAGGTGAAAAAGCCTACTCCCACAGAACAACTTGGAAAGTAGATATCCTAAAAGAACAAGTGGAACATGAAGGCTGGCTGGAGGAAGGCTATGGTCCAATGCATACAAACACTTTGTCCAAAGTATTGGAAGGCTACCATTTCCTCACCTTGCAAAAAAACTCAAACAACTTTTATCTTCCAGTACAGTCCTCCTTCCCTAGCAAAAGAAATTCTGTCTTTGTTTCCATTGCTCCCCTGTGATGGCAAGTTTCTTGTCCTTTCTGGCCAATACTTCTGGCATCACCTGCAGCACTATGGAAGGAAACGGGGAGAAAAGACCTCTACAGCTCAGCTGCAGTTTAGGCTCCAGCTGTACTCTGCTTACATGTTATTATAAAAGCAAATAAACACATCATTTTAGAGAGCCTGCAAGTGTTAAATTGTAAGAAAGGAAGCTTTTTTCTTGAGTGAGACCCATTAGTCTTTGCTCCTACAAAGGCCTTATTCATTCTTCAGATTGAAGGAGAAGACCAACCACAGATCTCTTCCCCATAACGTGATTGATAAGATAGCTCTGTGATCCACAAAAATATACCACTGAAGTGAGAACAAAATAAAGCAGCACTGCACTGGGGAGTTGTTATATTTCCATTGGAACTGTCCTTTCAGTCTAGAATGTTATTTAAACCAAGTAAAACACAAGAAAATCAAGCTAACGTGATAAGGAAAAAATCCCCCAAATCCACAAAACCAAAACCCAAACCTAAAGTGTGAAGACACTGCAATTAACTAGACAGGATAAATTACTGTGGGAATTAACTATACTCAGAATACTGAATTTGTATATGATTCCTTATTTGGAATGAAAACTATTTCCAAACAGACAACAGTTTATGAAAGTGTTCCAAGAAGTTACTGTCTTTTCTGAGGTAAACACTATGCAAATTCTTTTCATTAGACAACATTACAAGGTGGAGAATGAGGCTAGTACTTTTCAAGAGGATCTTACATTTGCATTTTTGATGCTAAATAACAAAGTTGGTCATGTTTTCAAATAAATCTGAAATAGTATAATAGGAATGTGAGAAAATCAGCCCTTTGAGACAAGAGTTAATTTTAAAATAACAATAAATCAAATCTTTTCCCCCTTCTATTGGATTTTGAGTAACACTATATGAAGATGACTATTGACTATTGGAGCAACAAACCTGGAAAAAACAATGACACTCACCTGGGAAAAATTACTCATAGCTAAGATCATAAATATAACTTTCAGCCTTCTGCTTTTCAGTGCTCTGAGGCTGAGCTCAAGATGATAGGGAGCCTAAGAGAGCTGTAAGTCCTTTCTTCCTGTCAATCCCAAATGGCATGCTTGTCTTCTTTTTCCACCCGATTTTTTTTTTTTCCAGTCACAAAAAAAAAATAAAAATCTGGATGTTCCTTCAGGATTCCTAGACATAAGCTAATGCAGTAAGATCATCAGCAGAACCTGGCCTACCCGATAACTGGAAGTCACGGATCAGACAAATAGACACTATGCATATACAGATCATCTGCACATATGTTGCTGTTTCTGGAGTTATAATGACATACAGTTTTTCTCTGGACAATAGCTATGACCTAAGATCCCTGGTTCATACCATCTCAATGAAACTAGGAGTTGCCAAAATTCTTCAGAAAACTTGTGATGGTAAGATATTGATTTTAATTATCATGCATTTTGCACAATTTTTCCAGTCATTAAAAAATCCTGGGTTTTCCTCCTTGACTATTTCATTCTAACAGTAATATATCTTTCTCAAAAAAGTATATATGAGCACACCAAAAAACATAAGTTATTAAATTTACAGAATAATTTTCCAGTGATACCTACTAAACCTTCATGATACAGATAGCAAAACTTTTTTTATTATAAAAGTTAAATGTTCTAAGATACATAAAAGCATATTTTTAGTGATAGTATAATTTTATTTTCACTTGATTTTTTTCCTTCAAAATATCTTAACATCCATTAATGCAATAAATAGCTTTTGAAAACTGCTCTACAAAACTCAACCACAAAAAGGCATATAAAGACATGAGTGCCCTTTTGCACGCTGAAAATTGTTCAGGTTAAAGGAGAAGGAGATAGCCAGAAGTTTGCACACTTTCATACAGACTATAAGTATCTGTATGCAGAACTGCTCCAAAAGAGTTATCATGTTTTAAATTGACACTTGACTTCAATGTACACCACCTGTAGATTTTCCTGAGTGCTTGAAGTAATAGCCTCAAAACATTATGTGCAGTGTTGGTCTTCCACTGAGGCCCATACAACCATCTTAATTTAGCCTCACAGTGTTATGACTGACTATGTACGTGAACTGCACATACAGAAGATTGCCACTGTTGTTTCTTTGAGCTAAATTTGTGAAGAGGGCAAATACGAGCAGTGGAATACCACAGATTTTGCTCCAGTAAGAATCTAGGGTTTGTTCCACGGGAGATCAGCTTCTTGAACCCATTCTGCTGCTAAGGGCTTTCACAGTGCAGTACACTGCTCTTGCTTCACTGACTCTGGCACAACAGAAGTATTGCACCATTAGAACAGTCACAATACCATATTTATATTAACTTTATTGCAAACTCCAGACTACAAATACTGCTACATAAAAAAAGCTCTGAATTTTGCTTGAAATATCTCAGGTGAGAAAGGGAAAGGGAAGGGATTAGATAAAGCCTCTCATTCACAAATTCAGTGTAACATTGAAATATATGAGTTCTGTGCTCGTCACCTGTAGCATCTTTTGTATGCCAGAAACAACTTGTTTGTGCATCTGCGCATCCTGTTTTGTGCAGTTTGCTGAAGAGACTCTCTCAAACTCTATGTAACTGGCTTAGAGAGATCTACTAGGACAAATGGGGCTGCTTGCAACAAAAACCTGTCAAAGCATCAAACACAGAACATCTCTATACAGAAACTTTTTTTTGATACTGTTGTGCACAGATGCTAGCTTTAAATTACATGTCATAGATAATGGCAGTAATATAGTCACATGAACTTGGAGCTCAGCAAGGGCCAGATTACAGTTCTGTGAAGAGTAACTTTAAAGAGTATTTTTAATCTTGATTTGGTAAAATTTTGTTATTTGACTGTGGAGAATATACAACTTAAGTAAATTGGAATTATTGTTGGAATTAACAATTCCAAAAGATGTTAAAAAGTTATTGGGAAACACTAACTCTGTTCTTGCAATGGCATTTTTAAGAGTTGACTTCAAATGCTGACACTGCATCACCATAAAGAAAAACTGAAGACTAGTTTTATGTACATTGGTATCCAATGTATTGATGGCTAGTCTCAGTTATTCTTAACTTCTTTTATATCACTGCTAAAGAACATTCCACATTTTCCCTAAACCTAAATAAAATAAATATAGCAAACAATATAAAAATGAAAGTAGTTTATGTAAATGTTCAGCTGCACAATGTTTGAATGAACACAAAGTTTCCTGAATAGAATTCAATGTTTTTCAAGAGAAACACATTTTCATACTGTAACTTACATTTAGACAGAAAATTTTCTACCTCAGATTCTAATAGACCAATCAACTGAAGACTTTGCTAAAGTAGTGTGAACTTAGGAA
Source organism: Falco naumanni (assembly GCF_017639655.2). Taxonomy (NCBI): domain Eukaryota; kingdom Metazoa; phylum Chordata; class Aves; order Falconiformes; family Falconidae; genus Falco; species Falco naumanni. The sequence continues at coordinate 88,480,709 of NC_054056.1, forward strand.
AGAAATCTATGTGACTTTAAGGACAGGGAAGCATGGAAATAGTTCTGTTAGCTGAAAATGCATGCCATTTATATATTGTGTTTAAACTGAAATCTTCTCTTACCATCATGGTTGGGATTTCCCAAAGTCCATGGCTCATCTGAGTCAAAATGTGTGTCTCCCCCAATTCCTGGCCCAGGGAAATATGCATGAGCCAAAAATCCTCCCTCCCCATCAAAGGGAGAACTGTCTCCATGAAAACCTGATGCAAAAATGATTGTAATATCCACGTCCCTCTTGCCATTTTCTAGTTCAATATAAGGAACTTCTTCAAATGTTAGAGGAGTTACATTCTGCCACACATCAAAGGCACGGCGAATGGCTTTACGAGTTTCTGCATCACCTACTTTTGGAGTGACGTTCTTTATGCTGAAAGAAACAGAGAAAAGTTAAATAGATTAAATTTGACAGAGTGGTAAGTGACACTGCTTATATCCCTTTTCCCCTAATTTTTAAAGCACTGTGCTTTTAACAAAAAGTGCTAGTCTGGCGTCATATCCTTTAAGAAAGAATATTTTTAAAGAAGGTGGTGCAAAATTATTGTGTCAATCTGTGTAGCCCTTTATGCTAGAACTTAGCGCATGTTAACTAGGTTACTCTCAGCAGCACAAAAATCTTATTTTTAGAAGATTAAAAATATTTTAAAATGAAAAATTCTTAACAGTGGGATAACCAGATTAATCAACCACTGACTGTTTACCTCCTGGACCACAATTAGAATACATCACAGCTAAAGAACAGAATGCTGTTCCTGATCAAAAGAGAAATGTTTCCAGTTAAATGAAATTTTAACTTCTTAGTGAGTCTATTAACAATAGCAAAGCTCCATACTGTGACCACCAACCAGTATTCACAAAGACTTAAAAACAGTTCTGGTTGCATTTGTGACTGGATAGATAATTCCTTATCAGAAACAAAGCCCTTTTATTTCAACACAGTCTAAGACGTCCTTTCATGATCTGATTACTTATATAAATCTTGCATAAAACTGTAGAATGCCTCAGATAAATAATTTTATAGAAGACAATTATGTGCTAATTCAGAAATATAAATTCAAACAGAAATTTCAGTCTCCCACTACTTCTTCAAACTACACACATAAAAGAAAGGCAAAAGCCAATCACATTTAAGTTCAGAGTCACCATTACTAGTAAATTATAGTGGAATCATCTGTAAAAAATCAGCAACTTTTTTTTTATTTATTTAAGAAAAGAATGGCAATAATAAATTTCAGACCTATCCAATATCCTCCAGAGTTTTTACTCAATTCATATGGACAACAAAAACTCTGTTAGATTTTTGTCTGTTCTGAAACTGCTGCAATCAGATGCTCTTTGTTCATTTGACATATGCCTGAGTGAACGTCCAGCACAAATGTAAGAAATTACATAGTCCTAGAGTATATGTAAGATTTATGTAAGTTTACACAGCATGGCATGTTAATAGAGAACAAAAATATTTTCATGAATAAACCTGGAATGATTGATTTGTTCAGTGTATTAAATGTGCTTGATTACATATTTTAAGTTTATAGAAATGGAAATAAATCCTTCAAATCTAATTTTATAGATCTGACTTCACATATATAATACATTGTTCATAGTTCATATAGAAAACATAAAGTTGCTGATTTTAATGTCCACTCAAAAATATTCTTGTATTGAGTCCAATAATGCTAGTCTAACCAAAGCGTTATTTCTTTTCAGGTAGTATGCATGTTCCAAAGGGATAACAAAGCCAGATTAGAAGATTGTATACTGCAGAGAATCCACTGCTTCACTTGATATTTTGTTCCATAGATTATTTAACCAGTCATTACATACTTGTGCCTAATCTCCTATTTGTGTGGCTTGTAGCATTGGTCCTTGTTCTGCCTTTCTCTTTTGCACACATAAACTTTAAGAAATTTTTTTCCCCAAAGAAAAGACATTTAAAAGAGATTTCTGTACTGCAAACTCACTACCTTTTTGTTGTCTCTTTGAAATTGTTTCAAATCTTTAAATGTCTTATTATAAGAGGTTTTCTCCAGTCTATTAAATATTTTCTCTGATTTTTATTGAACTTACTTCAATTTTGCAGTGCATTTTTAAAATTGACTCTGTCACAATTATAGTACTGCAGTACTGACCTCACTGTCAGAGAGAAAAACTCCTCTAATCTGCAGGCATAGCCTTACTCTATATGATATAAATGTCATGTGATTCAAATTGCTTGGTGTGATGCCCTTTCTTCATAGTTACTTACTCATCAGTAATTCTATGATCAATGTTGTGTAGATTTTCAGGTGATTAAAAAAAATATTGGATGCACTAGACCAACTATCAGTCCCTGCAGAACCCCTCTCTGAAAACTCCCTCCTTTGTGAATTACTTTTTGAATATGTTTTAGTTAGCAAGTTCATAAACTACTTATCCTGTGCCCTTTGAGAATGTACAGGATTTTACAACCAGAGTGTCATATGGCACTAAATTGAAACATCTCACAAAGGCCCACTTACACTGCTACTACCAAAAATTCGATAACAGTTAACCTGTTGCTATGCGAAGAATGCCACTTACAAACATGAATTTGCTCTTAGTCAATCCTCCAGTGTGGTCACTAAATCACATGATTTGTCTCAAGCACAGTTCATTGAAGGATTAGAGCCTATGTTATTTACTACATATAATGAATACAGCAGATAAATCAACAGGCTTTCATAGAAAATAGAGTATGTCTAGAAAACTGATATTTCGATGGAGGAAAAGTTCATCTGAAAGATACACTTGTGGTTTTTTTATCATTTTGTATTTAGGAATCTTAGTAATGGGTGAAAGTCACACTTTGGGGGTTCTAAACAGAGCAGAAGGATGGTGTTATACTGTTATATGGAATATGAGGAAATGGATCAAAAAATATTAGAATTTTGTATTGGTGGTAATTTGATTAATTACATGGTCTAAAAGGGTTTGACTCACATTTTAAGCCTTATCACTTTACATGTTTTTGCTTTTTCAGTATATAGAATTAAGTTTTAGTCATTCATTACATATGAAAAATTGAGCCATTTTGCTAGTTTCACACACATTAACTAGGGATGATTACCTATGGGATGATTACCTATGATGGGAGGCCTTTTCCAGGAGAATCAGCCATCAAATTACTTTTGAAATAGCATCCTACACTGTCAAGAAGAAAGATTTTTCAAAGCATACGTTCTGTATTAAAACAAGACAGATTTCTAGCTTCCAAAACAACTTTCTGGAAAGGGCAAGATTATATGGAAGATATAGCTTTTAAAAGAAATGAAATAAATCAGTAGTTATTTGAATATAAGAGTATTTCCAGAAAATGATTGTCCATTTTAATGTACTTCATGCAAGCCATTTTAAATCCTAAAAGGAAAAATTCCAATACTGTGTCTAACACAAATGTTGACGCTGTCTAGCTGGGAACTTTGCTTAGAATAATGCACCAATGTTGACATATGAAATCCAGATTATTTTACAGTTCTTTCGTGATGTTGATCATATAACCTCAAAGGGGAATGACAGTAAGATCAGTCCAAACAGACAATGTATCAACTATCCAAGATTCTAGGACTCATCTCTTAAAAGTCTTCAGTTTAGACATATCACTGCAATAGCCAATAAAGTCTTATATGAACCCTTTTCCCATTACATATGGCTCTTCATCTTAAAGTGAGCAATCACTTGAAACAGCTGTAACTGTCACTGATAACAAAAAAAAGAGGAACTGGGTATTTTACACTCCACATATCCAGATAATGGAGCTCAAATAAAAATAAGTGGAGGACATGCCCACTCAGAACCACTCCTATCGCAAGGTGGCAGAATCGCAAGGCAAAGGCCATCACAATAAGAAAACGTTTCCTAAGTATTACTTTCCTAACCTCCAAGTCCAGTGTTCAGTTCACAGAAAAGATGTTCAATAGAGAGAGGGATCCAGGGCTGACCATGACAAGATCAGCAGTGCAGCCTTATAAAGAGGCTGAAGAATATACTCACAATTCCTTCCAAAGGGAAAACATTTTAATAAGCAAAAGATGATCTGTAGATGAAACGTTTACTTCAATGTCATTGTTTACAAACTAGAAAACTGATGTTTTGTGCAGTTTTTGAAAGCTGTTATATTTAGACAACCTGAGCTATGCATCAACCGAATACAGTGTTTTGTGGTTATTATTGCTGTTTGATACAAATATGGTTTTCAACCTGATAGTTGCTTTAGGTGTTATAGCTTTTATATTCATGTCTTGCACAAGAAGAATAAGATTTCATCAGTGATATGCACATTTAACACTGATTTATTATTTCTACAGATGCCTGAAGAGTACAACTTGTTTTGGAGACTGTTGAATTCTAAAATTCAGAGTCCCATTGATTTCAGAAAAGCTTTGGGTTTTCCTTCCCCTCCTGCTCCTTCTCCCAAAATACCCTCAAAAAAATTATCCAAGTTTCAGTAACACATTTTTGGCTGCAACAGTTTCAGGAACCTTGCAAGGCTGTCAGGATATACCTCACTTGGCTGTGTAAAATCAGTCATCTGAAATTTAAATACAGTACATTAAGTAACACATATTTGCCATTAAATTTCACTTTTTTCTTTTTCTTTCCTGTGCTGTCATTAGAACAGCTCGTTATATTTTTCACGTAAATTGCCATAATTCTGTATATAAAATCAACTCTTCTGACTCAAGCTAGACCCAAGAGGCAGTTCAGCAAAGGCTAGATAAAGCTCAAAACACATAAAGCTTATTCTTACTGCTTACCTTAGCAGTAATGGCCTCCACAAGAGTAGTAATAACTTAGTGACAGACTTCTTTATGGCCTGTAGACTTTTGATACTTCTATTCTCCACTGCATATAATAAATACTGGTTTTAAATTGGTTCTATGCTCATTTGTGCATTATATCCAGGGTACAAGATTAACAGTATTTTACTACCGTGTTGTGCTGATTAGACTGGATACTAATGAGTGCTTTTAGAATTATCAGGTAATGATAATGATGCAAGATGATATTTTATTTCTTTAAGAACATAAAGATAACAACTAAATATAAATGAGGAATGTATTTCTACAGTGCCATTTCTCTCAAACATTCCAAGATTTTCTTGGAGCAAAGTCACAAATTGGAAAACCCATTCTAAAGAAAGAATGGACACAGAAGATAAAAGAGCGGGAAACCCAACTGATTTGGTAGGTAAAAAGATGTGGTCAGTAATCTGTTTGAAGCAAGCCAATTATAGATCGGTAGTTGATATGAAACAGTTAAGATAAAATGAATTGAAACACAGCTTAAATTTGAATAACTTGTTGAAACTACCTTCTTATTGCCATTGCCTTAAATCAAGCCTAAACTGAAATAAGGCATTTCTATTTTTTTTTTTTTTTTAATGCCACTGTTACTTTTATTGAAATTAATAGATTACTTCTGGGCAAAGGTATATTTAATTTTGCTCCACCATTTCTCTAGAGATACTTTCCATCAAGTTGCTTCATTAATCTCTCACTGATGTGGGCTTTCTTAGATTCAACTTCTTTCCAGTCTCACTTTGCTAACTGTGTATCTATAACCTAAGAATGTTTCTATGAAAAGCGTGATCTCAGTTCATATAGCTCTTGCTCCAGCTGGTTAAACCCAAGTCAGAACTATTGCTTTTGATATTCTTTTCCTGTGACCACATTAAATCAACCTACTGCTGCCACTTTGGAAAGAATTTGTAATTGTCTTGCCTCTTCAGTCTCATGGGTAATATTCTCCCCATAATTCATTAAAAGGAGATGAAAAGTGGCAAAGATGAGACTTCCAGGATACAAAATACTTGACAGATAAATACTTCTACAGGGAAGATGTTCTAAGTAATCTCATGTCACATTTTACTACCAAGTAATTTAAAATTAATAAAATGCAACAAAAATATTTACAATTATAGCATATTAATATTAAAATATTTAATTGTTACAGCATTGCTGAAGTAGATAAGTACTAAATGAGTACTGATATTCTAAAATTTTCAAGTTTTATATGAAAAAGACTGACACTAACTGCATATAGCGAAGAGCATTCTTTTGCTAATTACACTGCGGAAAATCATAACTAATTGTCTTAATTGATTGTTACGTAGGAATCCTCTCTCACAGCTACAGTCATCTAGACTTTGTTCATTACAGAAATTTTATAATCACCACAGTGTAATTTATCTCTTTTTATTAGGTATATTTTACATGTCCTCCTCGCTTCCATTCAGAGGTCTGAAATGCTAACTTATATAATACCACTAACATAATACTTTAAGAAAAGGCCAAGCATTACCTTTAAGTTGAACTTTGGAAAAACACCAAGCTTTAACAGAGGGATAAATATGCTTAAATCAACCCTCAGGAACTGAATTATTCCATTTTGTTCAGATTTCTAAACATTGCCTATAATGGCAATAGCAGGTAGATAGCAGACACTTTCATGTGTACTAGAATTGCATTTTTTCTGGTATTTCTGATTGAAAGATGATAGGAGATGCAGTTATAATAACAAAGGAATGTTTAATAGAGCCTTAATTAGCATCTAATTCTGCATCCATGTTTGCTACAAAAAGCTAATGCTTAGTGTGAGGAATCACACCATCCTTGTCCCATTAGTCCTTAAGGGTTACAACCCTATGGTAGTCTTAACGGTTTAGAACTTTACAGTAGAAAATAAGTAGTCTTCCTAGTATAAATTATTATTTTCCTAGATTTGCAGCTATAAATCATCAGAGTTCCAGTAAAATACTTAAGTAGGAATGTTAAGAACTCATGGATGTGTCGTTTTGAAAACATCTGTTTTCAGAGAACCCTGAAAATTTTCTCACCACGCCACTCGGAAAGCTTTCCACATCTGGTGGTATCACTTCTCAATACAAATCTGCACACATCTTCTATGCTACTGTGAGGAGCTAAGAACCTCAAACTTCATAACTGACTTAAACTGGTAAGGTAGGGTTCTAGAACATACAGTTAGGTATTTCCACTGCCTTAAGGTCTTGTAGGCCTCATATGTACATAGGGAAAAACCAGAGTGCAAATGCTTCCGGCATCTTTCAGAATACATTAGTCAGGTACAATTGAATTAAAGCATTAAATATTACTAGCATATTGGAAAAAAAAGGTTTCAGACATTTCAGTTTTTCACAAATTTGTTACAGTTAGGATGTTCTTGGCGTCTCTGAAAAACAGCTAAAGGGAGCCTACAAGAAAGCTGAAGAAGGACTTCTATACAAGGGTGTGTACTGATAGGATAAGGGGTAATGGCTTTAGGCTGAAAAGGGGCAGATTTAGATTAGATAATAGGAAGAAATTCTTGACTGTGAGGGTGGTGAGACACTGGAAGAGCTTGCCTACAGTAGTTGTGGATGCCCCATCCCTGGAAGTGCTCCAGGCCAGGCTGGATGGGGCTTTGAGCAACCTGGTCTAGTGGAAGGTGTCCCCTGCCCATGGCAGGGGGTTGCAACTAGATGAACTTTAAGATCCCTTCCAACCTAAACCACTCTGATTATTTCCCCTTATTTATGCTTTTGATTTTGCATGGAAAAATACACATATGTCTTGATGTTGAGCATAGCTGTATATTTCAATAATAATGCAGTGTGATCATGATCACAACGGAAAGCTTGTGTTATCATTTCAATATGGACACAGAGCTGACCTGTTTTTTATTCATGAGCAAACTGAAATCAAGGAAAATCAGCTTATACTGACTTTGTGACAAGTATGATTAATAAGGTGTGCAATTCCTTGATTTTGGAAATACTTTGTAAATATTCCTCTGTAGCAGTACACTCAAAATATTATTTTATTTAAAAACTTTATTGCTACTTTGAATCAACATTATTTTCTAAGTTGTTTCTAAATTCAGTATTTTCTTATTTTTTACCATGGTTTTTAAATATCCAATAAAAATTATTTTCCCATATTCCATAAAATATGGATCATTCAGACCACAGAAACAAAACTCTATTTTTAATAACCTAGATAGAACTTTTTATTGCATACTGAAGTTCCAAGCTAGCATTACTTCATTTAACTGGACAGTATCAGGTTAGACGTGTCCAAATCTTCTGTTGGTATTTTGGAGAGCTGAAACCCAGGATGTATCCAACTTGTTGAGAAAGGAAAAAGACATTTATCTAGGGCTTTACCCAATGTCCACTGAAGTCAAGAAAAAGATTAAATTATTTCTAGTTGGCTTGGGATAAAGCTATTGACCATCTACATTTAAGTTGCCTCCACCAATTAAATTATTACATATTGCTGAACAATCAAATTTGTTTTTCTTTCCTTCCTCAAGACAGCAAAATGAGGCAGAATAGCTTTTAAATTGTTATTTTATTTTAAATTGTTATGAGTTCTAAGTAATGGTTGTAATTCAAGGCAAAGGTTGGCTTTTTAGAGAGCATTCTACAATTTTATTTGCAAAAGTGTTCTGCAGACTGAATAATCTGAGCAATTAACCAGTGACTGACTGCTGGAGTTAAAATTGTGAATAGTATGCACAGAATTCTGATGAGGAAGACTTTATACTAAATTCTCTGTCTAAAATGGACATATATATATACATTTATGTTCTATTTTTAAAAGCTGATTGCTTTATTGATTCACATTGTTGCCCCTTCTTTAAAGTACTGGATGATTTACTTCCCTAGCAAAAAAGAAGGTGATTGTGTCTTGAGAGAGACTTGTGTCTTTGTAAACACACTGTTAGAAAAAAAAAAAATTTAAAATACTTTAATAGGTTTCATTGATTTCTTCTCTGACTCTACATAATGTTCAGAGATTGTTCTGTAACCTGATATGGTCTAAAACACTAAGGAAGAATCAAGACCATATCATTAAGATTTTTGTAGTTTGTTCTGTAATGGGGCTGTAATTTTCACATACTCTAGATGTTCTCCTTCACTGCTATACTTTTTTGGCTGTTAAGTTGCAGTTAATCACTTTCTGTTTCTCTCTTTGTAAAAGTCATGTTAGTACACAACATAAGTACTAGTAATGTTTACAAGGTATATTGGCATGAACTATATCAGGCAGGAAAGATACAGTAAGTAATATTGCTGTGTAACTTCATTAGGAACAGAAATTCTAACAAACACACTGTTCACCAGTTCATATAACCAGAAAGCTGTGTTCCCTAAGGTAGACAAAGCATAATTAATGCAGCACAATGCACATTCCATGCTGACAATCCCAATACACGAAATCTTCATTTTGATACTGTCTGCACACATTGTCTTCTAAGACTACTTCTCACCTAAGTCTAAAAATATAACATGCACCCAAAAGGGACATTATTCATGTAAATTATAATAGCAAGTCACTTCTTTGAAGCTAAATCTTGAAATTTTGGGAAAAATGTTTCAGTTTGAAAAATTACAAATTGAAAATACAGAAATGTAGAAAAAATACTATGTCACATGTGTCTCTGTTTTGATCCTCTTACCCACGATTACAAGGACAATCTGAGAGGAAATATATTCCAAAGAACATTAACTAATTTAAATTAAACAAGTGTCAGGAGCAATTATTAGGGACAAACAGAAAATACTAGAGTAAAAATATAAGTAGATACAGTTTAAAATGCATTTATATGTGAATTCGATGCTATTTTTTTCATTAATAATGTCTTGATGTTTTGCCTGAAGTGATTTTATTTCATTTAAATAGAGCATCTGAGTATATAGTCTGAGATCAAATAGCCAGACAGATAGTAAGTGGTAAATGTAGCTTTTGGTCTCTTTCAAAGGGCCCCCCTTAGCAGTCGAATTGCACCTATTTGACAGTGATGCATACAAAGAAGTTGTCCACATCTGCAGTTTTCATGGAGTCCAACAAGAGTATTATATTAAATTTTTTCTTGAAATAAGCAACAAAGAAGCAAATTGCAAAAGCAAATCTTACTCTACTCCAATCAAAACCCTTGGCAATAAAAGCCACCAAATATTTTAGGAAAACCCATTAATTGCTATCAAGGTCCATGTTCTGCTCATCTCTTGTTCTCTTTTTAACATAATGGGTATGTCCAAAATTTTTTTTTTTTGCTATTACCATTCCTGTTCAGAAAAAATGGTGAATGCACCCTATGATAACTGTGATGGCATCATTTTTATTCTGTATTCTGTGTTTCTGTTCAGGGCATGGGGGCAGGATTTGGTTTTGGGTTTTTTTTGTGGCATTTTCATTTTGGTTTTGTTTTCCAGAAAAGTGAGAGAGGTAGCAGAACTTGAAATTAGGGAGAAATCTCTCCTTCTTTGGAGGAATTACTAAGCATGCTTCAGACTACAAGGCTTGACTGGCCAGGAAGACACAGAACACATCTGGAAACCTGCAGGTTATAAAGAGACTGAGAAGTGGCACTGAGAAAAATGGAGCAGACAAGCGATGCTAGAGATATGATCAAAAGTTTAGGGAACAAAGCAACTTAAAATGTCATTCATTTAACTGATATTATGCCTGTAAGCAGTGAATTGCTGGGAAGAACAAAGCGGGTGAGGAGAAGCATGTAAAGAATTTTATTTATTTTTTGTTGTTGTTGTCCTTACTTTCTTTGTTATTTTTTCATTCAGAAAAAATTAATATTGTACTTTTTATTCCAATAAAATTTTGGGTTTATACTTTAAATATCTTTAAGTCTGTAATTCACTATAGACTTATTCACTTCAAAGCTCTGGTTGACTGGAGTGAATTTTACAAGATTTTACAAGAGGGAAGGCAAGAGGTAAAGAATTGCTATAAATTCTTCAAAGTGAGAAAGATTACTAGGCAGCTGCCACATAATTTAATACCAGGCCCCCTTGTTTGTTATTGTGATTAATGCCTTGGGTGACAGTACAGAAGACATACGAGTGGTAGGATTTAGACTTGTAAAAAATCCTGTAATGAAATAGAGAATCAGACTATACAAATCACAGCTATAGAAAAAGACACGTATTTGTAGGTGACCACGCATGCTTTGTCATACGTGTGCGCATGTACTACATTTAAATTTTAAAATGCAGATAAATGTAAAGTGCTGTAGGTGGGCATTCTTATTCTCACCGACTGTGCATTACATTAGCTTTAACAACAAAGGACTCCCACCAATGCAACATCACAAGGCAGTCAGTTCTCTATTGCTTGAAGTTAAATCGGTGTGTAATGTCTTGAAATGGAATTTTCTAATTCAGGCATAAGCCATAGTATTGACACAGAGTTACTAATAAAATTATCTCTTCACTGTGGTATGAAGAACAGTCTATATGACCATTACAGCTTAAAAACTTAAAATTTAATACTTATATGGGTTCATGAATGATGGCACCAGTTAATGACCTGGAAAACTATTTTATCCCTTGGAACTTACCCTGGTCAGATATTACAGGAAGCCCAACGAGGCTGTGTAAATTTTCAAACAGGCTGTATTGGATACCTTGCTTTGCTGACAAATAATGGATGTCGTATTACATACATGACACTTTCTTTGGATGACAGAGCTCTATCAAGTACACAGTTTGCATCTAACCTTGGCCACAAAGATCAGTTTGGGCAGTAGGCAACACACTGTGTAAACCACATGCCAGACTCCAGAGTTATACAGATGTACGTCCCCACATGTACCCCTATATCCATCACCATGCAGGCAGGCAATGGTTGGAACAGTGACTCCCCAAATTATGATCAAATTCATTTGTACTTAGAACAGAACCACAGGCACCTACATTTTGCCGAGACTGACTCCTTTCAATAACCTATTTTACATACTTAAATGAGAGATCTGAGTTTCATTACAGTGCTCCTAGTTTCAGAGTAATGTTCACTGAGAAGCTGCCAAGAGGGTTGAAAGTAAGGTTAAGGACATACTGGGTGTTAAATCGATGCTGAAAGCTTCAGAGAAATTACCAGTTACTAAATGCATGCAATATTAATCCAAGAAAATGATTTGGTTCTTATGTAATACATACATACTTTTCAAAGAGGTATCCAAACCAGCATTTTTGTATCGCACATTAATAATAAACTTCTCAAAATATTGAAAAATATTTCAGAAATTCATATTTACTTTAAATTAAAAGTCAGCAGTAGTAGTAAAATTTATGTATCTATACAAGTATCTTTGGTACCTGTAAGTGATATGTTTGTGTTGCCATTTCTGTCCTGTTAACGCGTAGCGTTTCCGACGAATGTTAAATTTGGAGCTACCTCTTGTTTGATCAGGCACACCACATCGAGGCTTCTTCATCCAGCTGCAAGAAACACAATTAAAGTGACATGAAAGAAAAATTATAATCATTGCACCCAACTAATGAAAACATCATACTTTTTTGAAGTTATGGTATTATCAATTTTGTGTCTACATGCAACAGCAACTAACAGAAGGAACAGTTGTCTGGTAACCAGATGTACAGTTTGTGGAACTTCATTGTGGCCCATGACATTCAGAAATCAATTTCACTGCTGTTATGTTTCCTGGGTTTATTTTGCTACAACCTCTAAACAAAGACGTCACAGTTGGACAAGTCTTACACAGTCCATAATTTATTTTGATTCATCCAAGGTTAAGTATGATCTGTATTACTAGCTTGGATGCTGAAGATGAAGTTAAAGTATATATGCAAAGACTCAGATCACTAGTTCCTAAATTATTTGTTGTGTTCTGTGATCCTTGTCTTTTGTCTCATTGTCACGATATTTAAACATGTGAGGTTTTTTAGTCAAAAAGCCTAGTCACTGCCAGAATATTTTTTTTTTTTGATTTGAGGTACTGAAACTGCTAACTTTATGATACTATCAAGTTTTTCTATCTTACTGTCTGTTCACACAATAAAGAGTATCTCATTGCAACTGTAAGCTCCAAGCAGAGATATTTAACTCAAGAGTACTGTTTACAACTATTTAAAACTCTGCACAAATTCAAGCTGAAAAGGTCTAAAGCAAACAGGAGCAAAATTACCATTGCAGGAGCACCAGGCTTTCTACAGAAGTGCTTGGTTTTTACAGTGGCTTTCAGTATTTCAATATATTCCAATATTTTAAAAAAATTGTCAGCATCCCAAATATATAAAAATTAGGATGATATCTAATTCAAAAGCAACAAAAAAATCAACAGCAGTATCAGCAAACTGTTTCTCACTTGTAGTGTAAGGAGTTATTTAGCCTGAGTAAAAGTGAATAATACTCAGCTGAAGTTATTATTTTATATGAGCTGAATAGCTGCAATTTGCCATCAGGAAGACAGTAAGATTAAGACATTCACTGCACAAGTAAAAGAAAAATCTTTTCTGTTACTTTTCCAGTTCATTTGATTTTATTTCTATCATGCCAAATAATTACTGATGGAAAAGCTATAGTTTTCCGATGGTATTTACCACAAGAATAATCATACCCCGTATACAGGCTTGCATGAATGAATTTCTAACCATTAAACTGGCATTTAAGCATTGTTTTATATACAGGCTCACACAAATGAATTTCTGACCATTAAACTGTCATTTAAGCGTTGTTTTATAAATAAGTATACACACACAAGCTTTATGTATGTATATTTGCAGGGCAAAAATCATAAAATCATTGAGTCATAGAATGGTTTGGGTTGGAAGGGACCTTAAAGATCACATAGTTCTAACCCCCTGCCATGGGCAGGGACACCTTCCACCAGACCAGGCTGCTCAAAGCCCCATCCAGCCTGGCCTGGAGCACTTCCAGGGATGTCCAGCTGCTCTGGACAACCCCTGCCAGGGGCTCACCGCCCTCACAGTCAAGAATTTATTCCTAATATCTAATCTAAATCTATGCTCTGTCACCTTAAAGCTATTACCCCTTGTCCTACCACTACATGTCCTTGTAAAATGAAATCACTGATTTTTCCGTTCCATACTCAAGGAATGAGATATACATTTTCAGTTTTACACCTACTTATACAAGACATAACATAATGCATGCTGAATGTTTTTTTAGAGGTGGGCTAATCCAGACAAAATAAGCCACACTCATTTTCATAAACCTGTGTGAAGAGGTTTAAAAGTACAGCCAGACTTATTTCATGTATTCTGTAGCTATGGATATATAGTAAACTATTGTTTAATTACGTAAGTAGGAGTTAAGATCACCAGCATGTAGGAAAATACAAAATTTTAATAATATTACTGAGATGGCACTGCACCCCACTTGCACTGATAAAGACTACAGAAGTGCCTGCAAAAACTTTGATGGGTGACAAATCCATCAAGTAGTAAAAGTGGGGAAGCCCAAACTTTAGAATTTGCCTCAACTGAAAACGCTGAGTTCATAGTTACCTGTTTCAAATAAGAAACACAGAATGATTTGCGCTTATTTCTGGATAGAATAATTACAAAATTATTAATTTTTACAAATATTTACAAAATAAAACCAGCTGATTATTATTTGTATTTGCAAGGAAAACAATCTTTTTTTCCCTTGTGTCTGCAAAGACAATGCTGCAAAATCTATAAAGCGTTATCCACCAGTATTTGCTGAAATACCTTGCAACTTCACTTCAGGTTCTTCTGTCTTTTTAAAAGAAGTCTCAATGCAACAAAGCAGATGTTAGCAATTTCTGGGATGAAATATTATTGAAAAGTTTAATTTGCTCCAATAATAAAATAAAACTAAGGAAAGAAGTAGATCTTAAGCTACAGAACAAAGGGCAGTTCTTTTCTTCTTAGTAAAATGATATCATATTTACAATTCAGCAGCTGAGATTAAAATTGGCTCAGATCTCAGAACAGTTTTAGACACATAGTCAATAATAGTTTTTCACAGTACATGTTAGATCAGCATGCAGTTACCAAGCGTTTTAGTGACAGGGTACATTTAAATTATGCCGTTGAAACTGCACACACACATTGCAGAAAAAGACATATAAATAACAAAAGATCAGTGTTCTCACCTTAAGGTGATATCACTACATCAAAAGAAAGGCAAGGAATAAAGCAAAACCAAATAATTATTGCATTGTGTTAGAAACACTGTACAAAAATGTATCAATTCTAGTTGTATTGTTTCATGGGCAATGACTTTAAATCAATTGAATTAGGCCTCCCCCCCAAAAAAAGTTACTTAGCTTAACTGATAAAGACACTTATTTTAATCACAGGGTTTGCTCACTGGAAGCCAGGGGCAGATAAGGGTAGATATTCCAAGCTGAGCATTTAAAAATTAATCTTCAGAGCTGTTATTGAAACAATCTTTCAAGTTATGTCAAAGGTTCGATAGTCTTACAGAAAATGTTAGCGTAAATGTTTTCTACTTAAGATTTAATATAAAATGTCAAAACCAGTAGGTAGCATGGATCCAAAATCCAACATTGTATTATTTTACTAGGACTACTTTTAAATTTTTAGCAAAACAAAATGTAGCCCAAAATAACACATTACGAAATTCAAGCAGTCACAATTTGTTCTTGCATTGATTTTGAAGTGGTATGTACTTATCAAGAACATGATGCTTGTATCCTTATTGGTTTGGATGGGCTGGGGATGTTGCATGTTGTCACGCTGTCTGGCCCGCTAATGTTCCTGCTATTCTTACATGAGGACTAGGACTGTGGCTCACACACAATATATATACCAACGTAAATCAAATGTAAGCATTTGCACAAGTGGTTCACTAGCTTTCAGGAAATTATCTTCATGTAAAATTTAAGGGAAGATGCAATCAGCAGCTGAAGAGTTGGAGTGTCACCAAATCCATCACCTAGATCTTAGCTGAGCTAAGTTTAGCAGTCAGAATTTTAAACAAATTACATTATTAGTATTGGAGTTTGGTATTTTCTAGCACAGAAATGAGGCAAACTGTTAACAAGTTCTGGCACATAAATTTTCCTTTTTGATTTTAAATGTTATAAAAATTTTTGAAACAGTAATTGTTCTTAACGCTGACTGGGAGGAAGAATTCTGTCTAGTAATCATTAATGTTCATGACATTTGGGGATACTTAGTGTGTAATATGGTCTTCCATCTGGGGGGAATTGACAAATAAAACATTCATTTCTATTTTGTTCCAAATATAGCTGCTTTTAACATATTATGATCAAGGTCTTACATG
The DNA here is from genome assembly GCF_017639655.2 of Falco naumanni. Taxonomy (NCBI): domain Eukaryota; kingdom Metazoa; phylum Chordata; class Aves; order Falconiformes; family Falconidae; genus Falco; species Falco naumanni. The sequence goes on from NC_054056.1 coordinate 88,496,823, forward strand.
TTCTTGATTGCTTGTGGGTTTTTAAATACTTTTTTTAAAATAATTGGTTTTTTGTTTTAAAACGGTAATGACTTTGCCTTTCTTTCATCTGTTTCTGAACTTGTAGAAATCCTTTATGTAGCAGCCCCTCAAAATTAATATTTTATCAGAATTCAATAAAGAGGCTTAATTGTGACTAACAAACTCTATTTTTAGACTATGCCACATCATATTCCTCTCTTAGGTCCATTAGTTTGGATCTTGAGGAGCTATATATGTCAAGAGAATTAAAAGAGTTTAGACTCACAGAAAATGTGAAAAGATTCAAATAAAAATAAGCAGCAAAGCTGTAATGCTTTTCCAGCAGAGACAGAGCTGAAACTGAAGTTCTCATAACTAAAACCAGTTGCCTAACCATGTTTTCTTCTTTGGGGGTTAAGAGGAAGAATCTACTTCTTTCTACTCATTTTTTTAAGCCTTCAGGAAAAAGTTTTGGTCCAACATGGAGTCAAACCATTAAAATCCCCTACCTTTAGTTAAACTCCCCACCTTGTTTATCCCTAATCGAAAAAATCTGCTTAGGCTGAATAAAGTTTTTGTTGGTTCTGTTGTTTTTTTGGGGGTTGGTTTTCCTTTTGACAGAGTTATAGCAAAAAAGGAAAACAGAAGGGAGAGTCCAACTTGACTTAGTGGCTGGAAAAACTACAGATATTTATTTAAGAAAACTACTGACTAATACTCTTAAACTTCTTGTAAGGAGATATAGATATGTTTGCTAAACATCTTTACTCCTCCTTACTGTACTCCACTATTACAGGATTTCATCGAGACCCCTCTAAGCAACAGGAAGCTGTCAAAGAGAGATTTGAGATACTGTATTTCAGCCCTTACTGATGATGACTTGTCTGCAAGGCTTCTCATTGAATGTTTGCTGAGGGTACAAGACCTTAGCTATAGCTCTTGTACAAAAACATTACTAATAAAAGGACGACTGAGTCGATTTCAACAGCTCAAAACTTACTGTTCATTCTTACTCTGTGGCTGATAATTAATACATAAACAGCAGAGATTATTACAGTTTAATTATGAACCTTGAAGTAAACTTGGTTAGAAGCTCATCTGAGCATTAAAAGAAGTACATCTGCCATTTATTTATAAAGAATGACATTAAAATAAAATTAATGTTTTGTTACTATTGCATAGATTTTGTCAGCATCCTATATACAACTATTTTACCTGTATACAAAGAAGTTTGTGATATACCTCTTTAAACTGCAAAACATGTTTTGGAAAAAAAAATGTGTAGCACTTTTGAGAAAAGACAACAAGTAGTCTTTTTCTACTTAATATATTTGGTTTAGAGGTGTGAAAGAACAGGATGCCAGCCGTGGGTCCATTTTCAGAAGTCTCCTTTTCAAGGTATCATTGACTGTGTTTGGAAATATATCAATGAATCACAGAAAATACTGTGGCATCCCATGCAAATGTCAGACACTATTTTCATTGGGTTTGCCTTTGTTATCACACTTGTATTCAGAATGTCCCTCATATTTTCATGCCATTATAATGATGTCTCTTTCTATCACTCACTTTTCCTTACTGCCAGCAATAAGCATGCATGATGCTTTTCAAGTCACTTGGGAACAAATTAAAAAATACAGCAAAATCAAGTGAATGTTGAGTAGTAGGGGGAAGATGAACAGTGTTCATATTTATGCAAATGAAAATATCATTGAGGGATTATATTTTTTCCAGAGCAAGAAAATCCTGTTAGACGTTTGATGATGAAGCTGCAGGACATTACTTCTCTGTTAATATCCCCAAAGTTGGATCCTGTCAAGTTACTACTATAACTTCTTTTGAATGTTTGTCCTTCTGAAGATGAAAAGGCACAGCTTAATCTCTTTTCAAGACATGTTAGAGAAGCAGGTAAATCCTCACACACAGGATGATTAACATATTGTTTTTTATGAGGTTCCTGCTGTATTCTTTATTTTGTAATCCAAGCATTGTGTGTGAGTATAACATATTAATCCCAGAAAAAACCCAAATCATAAACTCTCACATATTCCAGCCCAAAGAGAGTATATATACTTCCTGCGTGGATGAAAGGGAAAATTATTTCAAACATTTACAAAATACTGCCATAACTGAATAACTGAAGGAAAAAAATAATCCCTTGTTATATAGTCATATATTCCAAGAAAGTGGTGCTAATTGATGGTAACCTGAGGACACAGTTTAGTTTAATGAGTTTTGGGTTGTTTTTTTTTTCTCAACATCAATGCAAATGTGACAAGTCTTTATGAAACAGTTCTGTTCCCAACTTGACTCAAGTTAATGCAACTCCAAATATGTAAGTAAATGCAGAATTCATCCAGCATGATTTATACGTACCTAAGAATTGTCATGCTCTAACACATATTTCTGTGTAGAAGAAAATCATGCATCAAAAGGTTTGGAAGACTCACTACGCACCACATGGCAAAATTAATGTTTTGGACTGCTACATACATGGATTCCTTTGTATTTTATATAGCAGAAGTGAAGACAACTGTGTCAACATGCTGGCCAACAAGCCCAGTTTAGCAAACATGAACCACTTTCTATTGCAATTAAAGTTTTGGTTTGGTTTGTGGTTTTTTTTTTAAAAAAAAAACAAACAACTGATGCTAGCTGATACCCTAAATTAAGAGATGGCCTCTGCTTTTCCTTAGGTGACCACTTTCTGTCCTCTCTGTACAGCTGTGAACAGACTGTTTTTCTTTTAGTAAAATATATTTCCTCTTACAAACCTGCCACTAATTCTTTAATGTCTTTAAAAGGCTACTAGTTACTGGTACAGAAGTACTCTCCCTTTAAGGATAAGTCACTGAAACTGTATAAAGAGCCCAGTCTCCCCAGCCTGCAGATTGGATCATAAACTTACCTTTGAACATGTTTCTCTCACAAGGCATTTACTGCTATTGCACTGCACGTTCTAAGGTCCTTTAAATTCCTGAACTGAGGGATGTGTGATCAAATCACCTCCCCTTCAGGCACCCCCAAAATCTGCTTTGCTTTGTTGTTTCTGAATGCAATAATGCATGTGCCAGTAGAATAAAATGATTTTTCCAATCCTGCCAGCGTTTTGAGTAGTCTCTTCCCTAAACTCTAAATGATAGAAAAATCATTCCTATCAGCTACTTTACCAGAAAAGAATAATGAAAGATGACACATTGGGTTGGGAGTCATAAATGGGAAATGAAGGAGGATTCCCTCCTACTCTCCCCCCCCCGAAAAAATTTAGAGAAATAATAGAAACATATTTCAATGAAATAAATGTTGGAGAAATATATATAGTGACAGTACTATTTTGTTATTGTTTGCTTTTCAAGCAAAGTAACTTTCTAAAAATATAAGATAATCTTTATTGCATTTTAGCTGGAATGAGTCCAACAAACACTTCAAATCTTAGAATCATAGAATTGTTTAGGTTGGAAAAGGCCTTTGAGATCATCAAGTCCAACTGTTAACCCAGCACTGCCAAGTCCACCACTAAACCATGGCCATAAGCACCACATCTACATGTCTTTTAAATACCTCCAGGGATGGTGACTCCACCACCTCCCTGGGCAGCCTGTTCCAATGCTTGAACACACTTTCAGTGAAGGAATTTTTCCTATTATCAATATAAACCTCCCCTGGTGCAATCTGAGGCCATTTCTTCTTGTTTCATGATTTGTTACTTGGGAGAAGAGACCGACCCCCACCTGCCTACAAGCTCCTTTCAGGTAGTTGTAGAGAGCAACAAGGTCTCCCCTGAGCCTCCTCTTCTCCAGGCTGAACAGCCCCAGTTCCCTCAGCTGCTCCTCATCAGACTTGTGCTCCAGACCCTTCCCCAGCTCCGTTGCCCTTCTCTGGACATGCTCCAGCACCTCAACGTCCCTCTTGCAGTGAGGGGCCCAAACCTGAAGACAGAATTCAAGGTGCAGAGCACACCAGTGCTGAGTACAGGGGGACAATCGCTGCCCTAGTCCTGTTGTCTTAATCCCAGATACATTTTCTTTATTGTGTACTGATACTCTGGCTACTACTTTTTGCTGGCACATTTTAAAAACCTGGCATAGTACAGAGTTGTTTGAAGTGTCCTGTAATAGCTCTGTTTCACAAAGTTGCTCTGTGTTCAGTCTGTCAGTAAAATCAGACACTGCTGGCCTTGCACGACTTCAGAATTGCAAACAGCATGCAAAACTAACCCAGTTTCACTGCATGTTAAAATGACCACACTTGGTCTTTTGTTACTGGAAACCATTAAATGAATGGGCCAGGGGAATGTTTTCACTGAGGATAAGGAAATTTACACTTTTTATTTTCCAGTAAGAAAAGACTCTTTTGACTGTGAAACATTTCCTGAATTCTTGACAATTTTAAGCAGGTTTCTCCACTTCCACACTGATAATCTTTTGGCCCTTTCTTTAAGTAACCCTGAAACATTTTCTTTATAGTCACATGCCCAAAGGCAGAGAGCGGTTAGGCAAGTGACTACCTGCTACCATGAAATACAGAAGAAAAGGGTGGAGAAAAACAGGGGGGGGTGGGGGGGTGGGAAATGGAAAAAAAAAGAGGAAAAAAAGGCAAGGAAAGAGAGAAACATTTTAACTCCCCATCTGAAGCTGCAACACTATTTGGATATCCCAGTCACCCTGCTTCACGTGTTACACAATTTTTTCCATTTCTATTTTACCCTGATCGAAACAGAAAAGTCAAGAGCAGTTCAGTACCGGTTACTTACTCAATTGTGTTCCTGTCCACTTTTCCTGTCATATTAATGCCATAGAACTGCTGCATGGCAGCTATAGCTGATTGCATGGTTTCTGCAGAGCGCAACACCGACATTCGGGGGTCAGTTGGTGGAAGGTAGCCATACTTTTGTAACCATACCTGCAATGACAAGTGCAGTGGCTATTAAATAGAAATTAGAGGTAAAGAAAATGCTCCCCAGTAAATAATTAATTTTGTACCACATATAACGAAGTTTCTAATTTGCCAAGCATAAATCCTGTAAGTTTGGGGGGTGGTTGGGTTTTTTGGGGGGCAAAGAAGAAATTTTGGGGAGATTTTATGCCATCTCCTTTATTAAAGATTTGCTCTTTTAAGATTTACAGTGTTTTCTACCCAGAAACCAGACCTGTTTACTATCTGAATCTGCCTGCTTCAATTATTTATTTAATGTATGTATTTATTTGAAGTTACAAATGAAGCACCTAACCCTAGATCTAGGTACTTCAAGAAATTTTTAAAGCAGACAAAGTGTAAAATCTATAATATATGCCACATATAATTGACTGTCCACCAGGTCCATAATAATATTCACCAACTACAATAATGAATCTGCGATAGTTCCCACAGTTACACTATACTATTATCACCTCTCAAAAGATCTAAAAGAGATGGTGGGGAGATATTCAGCTTTTCTAGAAGAATATCAAAATCGCCTACTTATAAGCAAAGCAGGTGGCCAGCAGACAGTGAAGTAGGAGTCTGTCCCCACTTACAGGAAACTGCCTGATAAGAGGATCTTCCTTTTTAAATCAAGATGGTTTAGTGCCAACTGTTTACGCTCCTAATTGTGTAGAAGTGAGAGGGAGAAGGCACTGTCCAAATAACTGAAAGCTTTACGTTTTAAAGCCAGTATCTTAAGAACACCTGGAAAAATCCTCTGAAACATGCCGTCCTCTTCAGGAAATGTTTTATAAACAAGTAGCTGCGGTTTCTTAATGTTTCTAAATATTCTGCAAATCTAGCCTATACAAAACATAGTGTGGGACTTTTGAGGCAATGAGCTCACTGATTCATCTTTAAAAACGTCTCAGCTTCTCATCTAAGGACTGGAACTACTCACATGAATGAAAGGTGCATATATTGCCAATCTACAAGATACACTAAATGGTACTGCTGCAGCAACTTTCTCCCCAGTAACAAAATACCCGTGACCCCATAAATCTGATTTTCTGTTCTTTAAAAAAAAATGAATGGGTGAATAAATAATAAAGAAATAAAAAAATGGTTCAGCCACCTCTTTCAAACGCATCACATCCCAGTTCATGGGTTCTGAATCATTACATTAATGAATGCTACCCACCCACTCTCGCCTTACAGTATGCTGTGGGCTGTCTGCTTCATACAACACTTCCAGGGGTTTTTATCTGTTTATCCACACGGTTTATACACAGCCTAACACCAAACTGTGGAGCTTGCAACTTTCAGCCTGAAGTTTAGCCTGCAGAGTCCACCCAATTCAGTTGTGTGGCGGGTTAACCATGTTGGTAGTGCACTCCTCTCTTATAGATCCAGTGAAGAATCTCAAGGTGGATTAACTCATTGCTATGGTTCATTTTACTAACACTGAATATGTATTATAGCATTGGCTCGGTGTAAATAAAAGATCAAACTGGCAATTAAGATAGGGGAAACCTCCAGGTTACAAGTTCAGATAATTCTAAAATAAACAGGTTTACCTTCCCATAGTGAAGTTCAGACAAAATCTCAACAACATTTGTGAGCTCCACACAACAGGGAGATACAGTACAGACAGGATTAAGACTCAGCCTAACCTCTTTCACCTCCACACTATCTCTATATACAGAAGCCATTCATAAAAAGAGCAAAATTTTGTTTAATATTTAGGAAGATGATTTTATTTTCAATATTAATTAATTGCTACAATAAGTATCTACATCCACCTTTACACACTCCTGACTTCTTGCATTTTCAGCTTCAAGAGTGAACTTGTGAACACTAAGTTTGTGCTAGTTTTGGGTTATCACACAAATAATTTAGTTTACATGTTGCTTTGCACAGGAAGTCTGGGTTTCCTTCCATTATTGGAAGATAGCTCTGAAAGTCCAGCTGAAGCTGGAAGGTTGGCAAGAGCAATGCAATATGTGGAAACAAGACCATGGAAGTAAGAAATAAGTTTCACACAGAGTGGGTTGATTTCAATGTGGCACGTAGAGTCACTTTGAATTACTATTTACAACAAGAATATTTGAGAATTAGGTTATTTTGAGATTCGTCTTCTCAAATAAGTGATATTAAAACAAATGGGGTCAGTCAGGAAGAAAAATACTTTTGAGCAGCGTGTCACTATTGCCTAAGATGATTCCACTGTCTTGCCACCTTCTCAGCATGAATTCGGTATATAGACATAAAGCAGGGTTTTTCATGAATCTCTTTCAGGTGCTAAGGGCACACAAAATTGCTTGGCAGGCTTGTCAGACCACCTATCACCACTCAAAACTATCCTCACTGGGACATAACTGCAGGAGACAGAGGTATCGGGTTACAGGTAACCAAATTTCCCAGCAGCTAAACCTTGAGATATCTGAATCAGAAAAGCTATAAGCAGACAGACAGAAAAAAATAGCTCGGGGAGCACAGCTCATGGGAGAAGTGGAGGACAGAGGAAAAACTGGAACCTAGCAGGGTGACACTGCAGGCACAGAAAAGGAAACGAGGTGGCTCAGAAACAGCAGGAGAGATCAGTGTAGCCTTTCACCTTCTAGGAAGACTTAAATACAAGTTAAACACAGGATGCCTGATACAGTCGCTTCCTATCATTGAACAAAGGAATCAGACCATCTGGGTCTTCCCTCAGCCTGCAAAATAGCAACTAGAAGACACAGCCAACTCACTAGAAAGTCAAGTGACACCCTGAAAGCAAGTTTCTTTTTTTTGAAAAGTCATACAAATGAACCTCCAAGACTAATAACTGGTAAATGCTTGAGAGCTAGTAGCATTTTGCATCACTAAACTTAGTGCTACTAAATGCTACTAGTGTTTTGTCCTTGTTGGAAAGGATCATGAAACAAGATAAGAGACAACAAATCTGGGTCCTGTTGCATTCCTCAGATTCCTCAGTTTTCTGTTAATAAATTTTGAAGGACTTCGGCTCAGTCTGCCAGATACCTGAAATATATCCCTCAGATTCTGCTGTGCATAGTCCAAACGCTGGGAACTATGGAAGAGAAGCTTAATTTTAAAATGAAGTCACAAATAGATATGTGGGTAAAAGAACAAAGAGGAAAAGAAACAGAATGAGGCAGACACAGCAGGAGAACAAAGGAGCAGGATTTTCTTACATTTGAGGCAACCTATTAAAGAAATCATGAATTTCCCTCCTCCTTCTGTACTGAAAGTAGATGTGTCTCTGCCTTGATGTACTTCAGCAACGACAATGCAGTGCTGGCGAGCCACCTGTCATCCTGAGGAACTAATTTGTTTTGGAACAAGGAAATAGTGAAGTAGATCCCTCTAACACATAATGTCTGGGACACCAACAGAGACCTTTTGCACAGACTCAAAAATCAGTGGTATGTCCCATTCCTTTAAAGTTTAGGAAGACAAAATACTGCTAATTCAAGTGAAGTTTTCAGACAGGGTTTTCTTGTCCTGAAGCAAAATGAAAGTCATGGTAACCTCTCACGGTAGCCACAGGAAAACACAGCTGGAAGACAATGGGTTCCACTACTTCCCTCTCTATTATAGTTCTTTACTATCCTACTGCTGTGAAGTTTGCCTTAGAGTTGAATCTCCCTTACTATAAGGCTGTAACATGTTTTACCTGCAACGGGTGAGGGGAACCAATTATTCCTTTCCCCACTGCAGTGGCTTATTATGTATTTGAACTCTCTTATGTGAGTCACTCTTTCTATTCTTTTTTAAATAAAGAAAACTCTTGTTTAATCTTACTTCATTGTCCATATTAACCTCCAGGAAACTAGAAGGCAAAATCTATCTTTACTAAGCACCTGCTCGCACGAGATGTGTATGTTAGTTCCCATTCTTAGCCTATTGACAAACACTGCAGTTCAGTTGCAGTGTTAGGAGTAATACAGAAGAACACTCAAACACTTCATTTTGGAATACACACACTCTCAGACACACTCCCGCACCACCCCTCAAAAAAACCAAACCCAAACCCAGAAAAAAAATTACCCTAAAATATTTTTTATCACAAACTGAAATTCAAGGCTTATGTCCCATTTATCAATAAATTTTAAACCATGCTTTAAACATATTTTTCCCAGCAGAAAAATTCCTTCACCGTAATTCCACCTTCTCTTTTCATAATTGTAAGAAAAAAGATAAACAGAATCCATTGGTGATGAAAGCTGTAGTGATGCTAGGAATTTGTTGGGGGCCTGCCACTTCTGCAGGAGACCACAGCACCTGTAAGTGCTCAGCACATGAGCTATATCACCTTCTAGATTTTGAATGTCATTGACTAGATGCCTAAGGTTTGAGGGGGGGCTCGATGATGATGAAGAGATTTTTTTGTTTTAGTTTTTAACTGCTACTAATGCTATGCTATATGGATCATCTGGCTACGGCATAGATAGCACTAGGTCACATGGTTGTATGTTTGTCTCTAAAGGATAAAGCATGGGCTAACTTAAAGTGTATTAAATACACCAATGGACTTCACCAATTCACATCTTTGCTGGTTTGGGAAGACAGAGTGGTCTTGAAAACAGTATATTATGTTGACACCAGTTACTAAGAACAAAGAAAATCCATATATCATCAAAGATTAAGCAAGATTTTTATTAAGATAATCAGAATTTCAGAAAGCGTACTGTTTTCTAAGATAAAATTGTTCATTTTTTGACAGTTCCTCTAAGAGAACTTATCGACAAATTATTAATGGTCCTGAGCAACAGTACATAGTATAAGCTACAGTACAATTATTTTCTATGAACCTGAAAGCTTAGTAAATCACAGTCTAATAAATCACCGGCCAAAACAATTTCATAAACACCTTCAGTAGTGTAGCTGTATATTATTATTCTTCAGATATTCCTGTTCCATTTTTACATTTTGTCATGCAAACAAAATTTTTATTAGTACTGAGTTAAAACACGAGTTTTCAAAATTTCAAAATACTTTTACTTTTGTTTTTAATACACTTCCACCAAAGACACTATAAGTACAATGATTTAAAAGATCTGAGTGATTAATGAGACTTATACTTTCAAAAAAGCGTACATTTAAGGATCTAACTTACACTGATCACCACAAGATTTAACAGTTCAAGTGCTTGATGTCCTTTTGAAAAGAGTTGAAGGTTTTCACTATGGTATGGATAAACAAGCTAACTCTGGAATTAGTATCCACATGACCAGGTAATTCCTCCATTTAGGTCAATTAATCATGGCCAATGGTGTATTTTGATTAGACCTAACTATTGCAGCTAATACTGACTTTTCAGTGACAACTTGATAGCCAGCCAGACAGAGATAGAAGTGTTTACATAGGGCATTACAGGGTATCTCCGCTGGTTTTTCTACTTATTATCTCTAACACCAGCAGTTCCTCATTGGTGATGTTTATTCTTTTTAACAGGAAAAACTGATGTGAATTTACAGAATAGGTATACAGTGTACAGTATCTATCTAGTAAGAAAAATATTTCAAAAAAAAAGCCTGTAACAACAACATGTAGTCCAGAAGAATCTAACCTAGTCTATCAGAAATGTCTATAGAATAAGAACAAGAATTATGATAGATAATATAACAGATTAATGGTTATGATTGGTTTGCTACCTATGGTTGTAATTTAAGATAACTAATCCTTGACATCTAAAAAAGAGCCTGCATGCTCAGAATACATTAGTCTGGAATGGCCAAAACCAAATCCACTTCTTGGAAATTGTATAGCAGGGTGGAAAAGATCTTAAATAGAAGGAATCATCTCCAGTCCAAGCTACTATCTTTTCTGTTATTATGAACATGCCAAAAAGAAAAAGTCAGTATAGCAACTTGCAAAATTTAGTTCTTCAATGACCTAAACTAGAAAGTGACCAACTTCTTTTCTTAGGAATTACTGTGATAACCTGTCCTGGTTTCAGCTGGGATTGAGTTAATTTTCTTCTTAGTACAGTGCTGTGTTTTGGCTGTGATGTGAGAGCAATGCCCGAGAGGGCTGGAGGGGCACAGGACACTGGGAGGGGACACAGCCAGGACAAGTGACCCAAGCTAGCCAAAGAGGTATTCCATACCGTATGGCGTCATGCCGAGTATATAAACTGGGGGAAGCAGGAGCGGGGGGACATCCAGCATTATGGTGTTTGTCTTCCTGAGTAACTGTTAGGTGTGATGGAGCCCGGCTTTCCTGGGGATGGCTGAACACCTCCCTGCCTATGGGAAGTGGTGAATGAATTCCTTGCCTTGCTTTGCTTGCGTGCATGGCTGTTGCTTTACCTATTAAATTGTTCTTATCTCAACCCTTGAGTTTTACATTCCTTTCCAATTCTCTTCCCCATCTCTCTGTGTGAGGGGGAGTGAGCAAGCAGCTGCGTGGTGCTTGGTTGCTGGACAGGGTTAAACTACGACATAGCCCCACCAAAAAATAATTGAGATGTGGTATTGGCGCAGTCTTAGACACATTAATAACGGTTACCTTTATCACAGATTACAGAATTTGTAACAAGGACTTGATAATTCAGAAAAGTCTGTGGGATGTCTAGGTTGCAGGCTGCTCCATAATAAATACTTAGATGCAGTACTGGAAGTAGCAGAGTTGAGCCTACAGTGGGCCAAAGAAGAGGGTAAATTGGTCCCCACAGATTTCAGTTGCTGCAGCTAGATAGTTCAAAATCAGTTGAGGCATCTGCACTGTTATAGTATGTATATGCTTACAGGTTTTTATGCATTTCTGCTACAAAATGGATGTGAAGCAACATTCATATTGCATGTCTCAGACAGTACAAAACCAGGTTTACCAACACACGATCTTGTATGTCTCTTCCTACATGAACTCAGGAGAGAAGGGACAGAGCCTGGAATTTCTATAGCGACCGAGACAATTTTTAAAGCGAGCTCCTCTCCCCTGAGAGAGGTAGCTCCATTGCAAGGATCCAGACTGCAGCGAAAGGCCAGAGTCTCTGCCTGGTTAATGACCTGAACCAAACTCAGAGTCTAAGGAGTTCAAGGACCTACCAGTAAGTGGCAGATGTGGGATCTGCATGTAACACTGTGCTTGACAGGCTCTGAAATACACTTGGAACAGGGATCAGGTACTCCCCAGCTCCAAAGGCAGGTGTTACATTGGTCATTCACTACTGCTGCGTGTCTGTACTGAGAGTGGGTTAGTGCTGTAACAACTATGACACAAATCCTTGCCCTGGAAAGAAACTCCTCGTACCTTCATTGTTCCCTGTAGCAATATGCACAGTTAAAACAGACTGCAGAATGTGAACCTTACGTGTTAGCTGCTCAGGGTAGTTTTCTCCAGTCACTAACAGAAATTGTGGGAGAAGTTTGGCATGAACCCAGACCAGTGGAAACACTTCCACAAATAAAACTAACAGTTCTAGTAGATGTAAACACTCAGTCACGAGCACATGTTAGGGGACACTGTCACTACACCTTACTAGAATGCCTATCGCTTCTAGGAAAATATGAAGTGCTCTGCAGGAATAAGGATGCTGTGTTGAATAATCTGGCCAAAGAAGTCATGACTGCTTCAGAAAAAAAGAAAAAAAAAACTTCTAAGGTCATGAAGACGACTAAGTGATTGGAGCATTTCTTCTATGAGAAAAGACTGAGAGAGCTGGGACTGTTCTGCCTAGAGAAGAGGAGGCTCAGGGGTTATCTTATCTATATATACAAATTTCTGAAGGAAGGGAGTAGAGAACATAGAGCCAGGCTCTTTTTAGTGGTGCTCAGTGGTGGGACCAGAGGCAGTGGGCACAAAGTGAAACACAGGAGGTTCCCTTTCAGCATAAGGAAACACTTTTTCACTTGAGGGTGGTCAAACACTGGCACAGGTTGCCCAGAGACATCGCAGAGTCTCCATTCTTGGAGATACTCAAAAGCCATCTGGACATGGTCCTGGGCAGCCTTCTCTAGGTGGCCCTGCTTGAGCAGGAGGTTTGACCAAATGACCTTCAAAGGTCCCTTCCAACCTCAACCATTCTGTGTTAACTCTGTGATTCCAGACTGAAAGCCCCAAAACTTATCCTGAAGACTTATAGAATCCTGCTTATACTGGCTCAAAGCATAGAAAAGTCCCTGAGGGATTAGAAATCCAGGTAAGTCGCTACTTTATATTTTTACAGGTTTTTTCACCCAAAGTCTGTTGTAACAATTACTTTAAAATTACTCCATACTAATTCTCATATGGTCAAACAAAACAATAGACTCTTTTACTGCATACGCTACTCTCAAACTGAAGTGGATGTATATTTTAGCTCACACAGAGAAAGTGCATAGGTCCATACAGGAATATGTCCTGAGGCTGGCCAGTTTAAATTAGCAGTTCTAACAGAATGTTCTCTTGATGTCACTGCAAAACTTTGGTTTGAAACAGGAGACTGCTAACTTTGGCTAAACATGCATTCATTGAAAATTATGTTTACAGTGACTGATTTTCTTAAGACAGTCACTCTCCTCATGGAGAAGGGAAGACTTCGTTTGGTATTATAGCTCACATGCTTGTACCCAGTGTCATTCCAAGATCTCCAAGACAGGAAGAACGGGAGTTTAGGAGGGAAAACATGCCTACATACTTACATTCCTAAACAGCCAACATGTTTTATGGACCCTCTTACTTTGGCCAACAAGGCACTGACGCTGCTTCTAACATGATCAAAAAAAATAATAACAATAAAAAAAAAACCTGACAGAGAATCAGAATATATGAATATGGGAACACTAGTTACTGTCATTTATGCAGAAGTCAGATAGTTTGCTATAAGAAGGAACAGAGTCCCATTGTGCTGCACTGAACAAACTAAGAATGAGAGTCAACTCCTCCACCAGAAATAGATGTGTGAAATGAAGAAACAGTTTGTAGGAAGGACAGGCTGAAAACCCCTATGTACAAGGGGTGTTGAGTAATTTAATCTTTTAAACAAGATAAAATAGAAAAAATACTGAGTAATTCTTAGTAGTCATCCACAGTCATTGAAAAAAAATACAGTCTTGGCGGTAACAAACTATCTAGAAGAGTGTTGCAAAATTAGGAAAAAAAGTTATGTTCAAAGATGAAAATAAGTGCCAGGAAATTAATTCTCCACAGAGATCTCTTTCTAGAACACCTATTCAATAACACATTTTATTTATGAATGTCAGACTAAGGAAGAACTTGGGTGCAATTTTATAACTTTCTGCCTGATAGCTAAGCAGTCTGGGTTCTGGTATACATTGGTTGGATGGCACTTTGAGAAACTTGGCCTAGTGGAAGGTGTCCCTGTGCATGGCAGTAGGGCTGAGACAAGATGATCTTTAAGGTCTTTTCCAACACAAACTATTCTACAATTCTATGATTTTGCAAGACTTGTAGTCTACTTTTTTGACAACCATCATATTGCAGTGTATGGAGATTGCCCACAAGATTCCATAACCTCCAGTCCCTATAAGAATTATTTTATTTGTTGAATCTTTTACTTTTTTTTTGCCTCTTTCTCTCCCTCTTAGTGTATATGCTGAGAGGTTATTTGTATTCCTGCCTGGAATATCCTTGATCTTTGCTGGGTCTAATTTTTTTTCTCTTTCTTTTACTGTTTTCTATGGCTTGTTGTATGTAACTGTGGTGTTCATTCAGGTGACTGTATCCCAGAACACGACTGGCCAGATCAAGGTGAATGGCATATATCAAAAGAAATGATGAGGCTCGAGTCAGAACAATCTTGGTTGAGCCACAGGCCCATTACGTGTTCCTGGGAAAATCAGCTAGCTTTTGTGGTAGCAAAAATGTGTGATGCTAACAAATGTTTCTCAACACAGCATTGCAAGAATCCCGACAGGGCTTGGAACATACAAAATGCTACAAAAATGCAACTATCATTTGGTGATGTATCGAGGCAAGAGCTCAAAATGACTCTTTCATCACACTCCAGATTACCCGACCTTGTCATTGCCTTGGTATTAGCATCTTTGATCCTTATAGCTTTGCAATACCCCACCTGCAAGCTGATTGTTTTGGTCTAATCCATCTATATATTGCCAGCATTATTTTTACTATGCCTATTATCATCACAGTATTTTAGCACAGAATGTTTCTTTTATTTCACTGTTTCTAAAAGCAAACAGGGAACTGAAGACTAACCAGGGAAATAGAGTTTGCTGCTCAGATCTACAACTTAGCTCTTGCTTGGACTTTTTTTTTCTTCTATTTTAGGTACCACAAGAGAAAGACCTATCTCCCTTCACGCACATATTCTAAACAACTAAAGCAACGTATTTCATCATGAATTCATGAGGACTGCCTCGCTACTTCCATCACCATACTACAAGCAGTGAAGTCTCAAGATAGTTGGCACTAGCTGGAAATGGCCCCATACACTTTCAGGCTCCCAGAATATAATAGCAGTCAAAGATGTACTTCGAAAGAGAGACATTCATATCAGTAAAATTTAGCAGTAATGTAGGATTTTTCCTCACAGACTGTAAAAATCATTAGCAGCAGCTACATTGGACAAATAGAAACTGTATACTACTGTACGACTAATGTAAAAAATCTGTTATTTAGTATATCTTCTATGGCAGAATTATAAATTACATGCTGTCACGTAAAAAATAGAAAACAAACACAAAACCCCACCAACAGTGTATCAACCAAAAATACATTAATCAGCACTGCTCTTTTTTATATGTCCCAACAGGTTTCTTAATGTACTAAAACTTTGTTCTAAGGTATTTCTATATGAAATACATAAATACATAATGTACCAACAGATGGTGTTGTGCTACTTTAGAAAGGCTTGTGGGAAGGTACTCCATTGTAATAAAATCAAATGGTCAAGCTACAAAGTTCCCTTGGGGAAATGATTATTCAAACCATTATCTGACACTTGAATCCATTAGAAAAAATAACTTTACTACTATAGTTTAAGCAGTTTTACGTTTACATCAGTGAAGTAGATGAACTGCCAGTTAAACATCTATAGGAAATGTGACATGGCCAAATTATTTGTTTTCCTCTGAATCACTTAAATCATTTATCTTTAATTATCTTCATTATAAGAAGTTTTTTCTCATTTTACAGACATAAGAAACATAACATCTTGAATCCTAAACACATCCATTGAATATATATGCAAATATTTACTGCATATATATCAATATCATTAATATTTTTATATGATCTATTAAACTGAAATTGCATTAAAGCAAAAGAATAGAAATACAACAATGCATCACATATCTTTGGTGGGTTTGTATTTCATAGCTTTTTTTACAGCACCTTTACAGAGGAGACTGCACGTAAATTCATACTGTCCTGCACATCAGCAGTGTTTGAATGTCTGTTTGTACAAAAACAACTGTCTATGCTCAAGTCAGCAGCAAAATTGCCTTCAGCGGAAACAGGAAGTATTTAACTGAATCAGTTTCTTTATTTTGTTACATGTTATTTTTACTTGTTCCCTTTCTATGCCTTTTCAACAATCAGTAATGTCACTACTACTTGCAATATAAGCTTTTATGGCTCAGTATGCTTTTCTCCTGCGGTGAAAAGAGTTTTTAAATATAAATTGATACTAAACCTAATTTTAACTTAAAAATATATTTTTTTCTGTCTTCTGCTTTTTAAAGTCAGATATTTCAGATGTAAAATTTAAGATTTAAATTTAAAAAATCAGATGCTGTTCTTGCTTTCTGGATATCGTTCCATATTTTAGAAATCCTTCTTTTTTACAATCAAGTTGCTAAAAGATCTGTGATATTTTCAGTACTATAACAGCTCTTTGAAAAGTCTGATTTATGTTTGTCTGCAGAAACCTGTAGATAGAAGATGAGCACAGATTTTACAAGTACATAAAACCTACACAGAGTATCAGTTTGTCATTTCCCAGGGAGAGGATACAATACTGTGGTTTCCCGAATTATTTGGTCCACACAGCAGAATGAAAACAAACAAAAAAAAGTAAATATTACCACACAACATCATTTGAAAGAAAAACCTTGTAACTTCTGCAAGGAGGCCATGAAGCTAATGGAGAGAAGGAAGTAAAATCCCCAAAATGTACGATTTCTTAGAACTAATGCATCCAGTTGTGGGGAGGAAGAAGGGTAAGGTTTTAATTCAGCCACTCTCCCTGTTTTGCAATGTAAGCAATCAGCTACATAATAACTCTATCTGATCAGAAGCTGTGATGATGAAAAGGAAAAAGCAGTACAGAAAGCAGCTCATCCTCTGTACCATCCTCTTTTATTTTCTGACTTACTCCCCAGTTTTGAAAATGCTGATCCAGTAGAGGAGTTTCCACAGGATATTGAACTGTAATTAATGTTTCTTACTTTCATTTCCATCCCTTCTTCAGAAAATGCCCATGGGAGATGACTCTGCCACAGGGAGGGCAGGGATCAATCAGAATTTAGCACTTCCATTTTTACATGCTTGCTTCTAATGATTTTCTCTGATAATTTATGCAAATTACACTTGTCTTATTTTCCTTTCCTATGTGTGGTTCACATGCAGCCAGACAGTGATGGAGCCAGACAGCGCCCTACAACTGAAGAGGTAACAACACTACTGGTTACAAATTTTTACCTTTTTTTTTTTTTTTTTTTAATTACCTTCAACAATGATCACATACCTTTCATAAACTCTGCTTCAGCATGGATTGCAATAGGTGAATACAGTAACTTTTCTGTATGGAGTTCAAATCTTAAGTAGTAAGAAAAGGTGAATTAAGTATGGATAAGAAACTATCTGCGCTTCAAATCACTATGGAATCTATCTCAATTGACTCCTGCTGTAGATGTTAAGGTGAAGAAAAAAGACAAAGTGCAGAGAAAGGTTTCTTGCCTGCTATAATAAAGACAACAATTCTGAAGTAAAGCATCCCCTTTCCTTGAAACCATCTCTGTGTATATTAGTGTCAGAATATGATCAACTCAGGCTAGCTGCGTTAGCCTCCTACTTTCATAAAGATAAAGAAACCCTCATACTTCATTTGATAAGTAAGTCTATTTTGCTCACAGTACACTAACTCGCCAACTGTTTGTAAATGTTCCGCAAATAGCAGAAAGACTGCATATATTTCAGTACATCTGCAATTCTCTTTCTTTTCTTTCTTTTTTTTTTTTTAATCCTCTAAACTATTTTTGTTAAAGGGCAGGATTACAAAAATAGAAGGGGGGAAGGGCAAGTGGTGGATTGATGCAAGTGAGGGATGTGACAAGGTGATTCCTGCAGACAGAAAGGGACACACAGTAACTGCTTCAAAGCAAACCGCAGGTAAATTATTAGGTCCCCTATGGGCTATGGTCATGTGTGCTGCAATTTGAAAATGTAATAGAACAATTTTAGCTTTGCTTAATTAGAACTTTATTATGCTGTGAATTCCTGAATACTCTCAATAGCCATAGGTTCAGATGGACGCTTAGAGCACTCGCTACCTGGCAGAACTCATTCAGGTGTCTCTATCAACCAACAGCCAGATTAGGATTTATCAATACTCATATAAATATATTAAAAAAATAAGTTGCTAAAGGAAAATATTTTCCTTACACTCATCACTGGTGACATTTATAAAGCTCAGTCATTATAGAGGTTTGGGGCTTTTTTGTATAAAGACATTGTTTTTCTAGCTCAAACACGCAAATGAAATCAAAATAGCACACAAAAAAAGCAAGGTAAAACTACATGTGTATGCTTTTCTGTTTGGTTTCTTTTTCCTCCTGAGAGACATGGTCATGCATGCAATTGAGAAGGATGATATGCAAAACAAGTAACCTAGTACATTTTAGAAATTATATTTGCAATTAATTAACATAATATGTCCTGTATTCTCATAGCAATGTCATTAGTATGCTAATCCTGTGAACCTAATATTTAAGTATCCCAAGCAGCACATTATTTGATATTTGTTTTCAGCTTAACATTAGGTTTTTAGACTTGGTCTACCATAAACTAGAGGCAAAATTAGAGATGGTATTATCCTATTCAGCAATTAAGTCCAAATTTCCAAAAGTATATATACATTTTTGTACAGTTTGAAACTGCAAATGAGAACAGCTTTTGCATGTATTGAAGCCAAGGGTGTTTACAACTGTTTATCTATGTATGTGTACATATGCTTAAGAGAAAAATCACACGTTTTTTTCAGTTTTGGTCTTAGAAACAAGAAAAAATGTTTTAGTATAGTGATCAAGTTAACAATTGTTAATAGACAAACTGAGTATTTGATTTCTCAGCTCCTATCAGGAAGGAGGAAGAAACCTTAGGAAAAAGGAACAGTGTACATTTTGCTATACTGGGGGGATGGGGAGAAAAAAAAAAAAAAAAAGAAAACCAGGGTTAGGAATCAAATGAAGTCCTGCATTTTGCAAACATTAAGCTCTCCTCAGATTAAGTTACCTTAGAACTTCAACTAAGGAGCGAACACCCCAAACCCCTCCTGCCTATGACCCATGTATGATGAACAAAAATCCACGTTATTATTGACTTCACATAAACTGGCCAGGATACACTGTTTTAGTCCTGAACAGAACAGACACACAAAACATTTTCAATTGAGATCTTCCAATAGGTGGTGGACATCATGGAAGTAGTACTCTCATTTTGCTGTCTCTTTTTTTCTGCATGACAGCTAAACTAGAGCTTATTTTACACTTGGAATAGTTTTGACTTCCTACAAGTAAAAGCTAACAGTATGCTTCTGCGTTGTTTAAGGATGATATTTGTATGATAAACATGTGCACTATAAATTCCATTTTTATCAAGCACCACCTCCTTACCTTAAAATTGTGCAGTTCACCTTCATCATACCTATTCTAAGGTTCAATTTTTTTTAATACATGCTTGTCACATCATACTTTTTTCCATAAGCAATTTTCCACAAAAAGTAATTTTCCTTCTTTCTCCCAATTTAAAGAATATTCAGTTGAGGAAAGTGATAAAGGTACTCCTCCTTTTTTAACAATGAGAATTTCATGTTACTAAAAAGTAAGAATTCCTAGTGTTACCTTTTAATTTTGGAATGCTGTATGAGATCAGCTTTTAAAGCAATAACAGCTTTCTAACTCAACAATCTAACTTGGGTTAAATTTAAAAGCTTTTTAAATATATCATAAGGACTCAAGTCTTTTTTAGTTTAATAGTGGATTTAATAACACAGCTATTATCTGAACAGAAAATGTTGCAAAGATGACTTCTTGAATCTGCAAAGGAGTACTTGATGTGCTCACGCTGCTCTTTGATGATCTTATAAGAAGGAGCAGGGATATGAGCAGGGATATGAGAAGTTTCTAGAGTGAAATTTGTGAGGAATCCTGTTGCTGAAAAAGCTACCTGTAGCACAGGGATGTAAATGGAGGCTCAAGGAATGGCAGCAACCTTTCTTTTCTTTCCATTTGTAGCAGAAAGTTTGAAGAAGCAGTGATGGAGACAAAGTTTGCAACTTGATACATATTTGAAGAATGTTCTCCTACCTTACAACTATTGAAGGACAGAGCTTCAAAGTTACCAAGCACCTAAGTGTCAGAAGTGGATTTGAAGATGCTAAGACATTACCTTAACAGAAACTATAGCCAACTTTCCATTAGTTGTTAAGGTACCTATGGTCACTGAAGCATGTCATGTATCTTCTCCATGAAGTTCAGCATTATAATGCTTAGGAACCTAAAGTTGCCAGGTGGAAAACAGGTTTTCTCCTCATTCAGTTTTATAGGTAAGAAATAAGATAAGGTCACATAGCCATGCTGCCAAAAAGTGAGGTATGCCTAATGAAATGAGTCTCTAGCAAGTGGTGGTTTTAGATTCACAAAATTTAATTGATCTCTAGTTCTCTTTCCTTTTCTTTTCTCCTTTCTAGAGCAGAAATGCCGTCTTGATTCAGCATTGGGTAAGTTTTGCAGATGATCTGAAAACAAAGTAAAGCTAAAGGTTCTTATAATGTCGAAACCTCTTAACTGATTGTACGTACTCAGGCCAGGGTCATTATCTCTATATAATCATGATAAGTGATTGAAAATTAATTATGGGACTAAACATGGGACATTTCACACTGGATTGTCTCAGTGGTGCTCCATCTCCTGTCTCAGTGAAAACTTCTTATTGGACAATTATGGAATAAGCTGGATATCAGGGTAAATTAATTTTCACCTCACCAGTTGAAGGCTGTTTTTTTAAAAAAAGCAGTTTTCACTTCAAAGTTTACTGTCCGCTTCAACTGATCTGCATTAAATTTTGAAAAGCCAAATAGAACTCAGTTTAGCTATTCTTATTCTTAAGGCCGATTGTACTTAGTCACTTCAAATGAAACAATATTAACACACACCCTTATAAAAAGGCATTCCTGTACTCAAACTTCTCCTCAACCTTTTCTAGAATTCTGTCTCTTCCTGATGAATCACTTCCTGAGATGAAGTTGTCAGAACCTAAAAAACACTACGTAAGAAAATAGTAACAGATTAGCTTAATGATATTAAAATATTACAGATTTTGTATAACTGTTTTTATAAAATGTCCTGGCATTTTGCTTTTGTAGCACACTGCACAGCTGTTTTTGCTGAGCTGTCCAAAACATTGCCCAAGTCTCTTCCCTCTGTGACTACAATTAATTTAGAAACCTGCAACGTGTGTGAGAAATTCAAATTATCCCCTCTAGTATGCATTACCTTATCAGCACTGAATTTCACCTGTCACCCTCAATAAATTGACAACCATTCACTCCAATCCACACATTCTGAGAACTGTACCATAGCACTCAGCAAATAACCTCTCTCTCTCAAAATAAATTAAATTTCCAATCATAAACTCGCTTCTCAACAAAATCTGTGGGGAAAATGTCTTGCAAGGGTAAGTACCTAATGGAATAAGTTTCAAAGTTTTAAGAAGATTCTTTTCACTGGCAAGTTGAAAATCAGTAGGGGGTGTCTTTTCCCTAATGAATGTGCTTTATTTCAAAGCAGAATTAGTTCAGGGAAGTCCTATGACCTTTACTGTGAAAGCAGGATGATCAACAGTCTTCTATGAGAACAGGTCTCACATCATTTTCCTCCTAGAGTTAAGAATCTTCATAGACATAATTCTTCATGAAGAGGAAAATGTGATGGCATACTTGTACAATCATAATGGCAGTAGCTATCAGATTTGCATTTTTGCATATTATGATTTAGAAATCATTAGTCTTTCTTCTGTGCCTGTTCACTCTACCTCAGCCTGCAAAACACATGTGGTTGTGACAGCAAAGAAGTAATGCTTACTCTAAGCAAAGGTTGTATATTTAAGCAATATGCATCATAAGACTTTGGGAGGTCTGGCAGCTGATGTCTCAGGGGAATAGTGCAGAAGCCTTAATGAATAAAAGCAGCAGGGACTGACAAATAGGTCTGCAGAGGGACCAATATGGACCAGTCTGGGGTTGGAAGGAACTGGAAAAGATTCATGTGGCTTTAGTGAGCACTGAACTGCTTTGTAGGAAAAAGGAATCTGAGAGAAATGGATCAAAAGTCCGCTACTGAGGTCTAGGATGATATATTGGTTCAAGAGCTGTTTATATAAACGGCTTCTTTTGTACACATGAGGTCTGGACAGGTGGAAGACATATACATCCCTTCAAACTTAACCAAAGTCAGTTTTCTGACACATGATTAAATATATATATATATATACACACATAAATCTGCTTGCAGGCTCAGAATGAGGCTTTGTTTATTTCTGCAGGGCACATAGGGCAGCCGACATACCAAGTTCTGTACATGTCACTTTTCATAATGGAAAACTTGAACTAAATCTTGTAAAATCCTTACAAGTAATTAGCACAAAAAGAATATACAGAAAGTCTCTGTTCCCAGTCTTGTGAAGGTCTTCAAATATTTCAGATAGTGCCAAGTAATGCACAATTCAGCATTATAATAGAAATGCTTGGCAAGTTGTCTTTTTTCTTCTCCTGACACTAATATTTATGTTCTCCTATCCTTCCTAACTTTAAAACACCGAAAACTTGAAACACCAGTAAAGTATCTGAAATCTCTTGGAAGTGCTGTTTTGTTTCTTATATCATGTATTGGAAATCCTGCTTAAAACTCAAGTGCCTCCCCATGCAGTATGGACATGGTACCCTCAGGCACTATTCTGCCAGTTTGAAAATCTTCCAGAGTAGCTGCTCTTTCCTAGAAAGGCACAGTACCTAACTTTGAAATAGTCAGACTTAAAATTTAATTTCCATACAAAACTGGGAATGTTTTGTTATGGAGAGGTTAACTCAGTACAGCATGGACATGCAGACATAAAAATATATCATAGAGTTTATATTGCCTTTAAAAAACAGT
Source organism: Falco naumanni (assembly GCF_017639655.2). NCBI lineage: Eukaryota > Metazoa > Chordata > Aves > Falconiformes > Falconidae > Falco > Falco naumanni. The sequence continues at coordinate 88,520,069 of NC_054056.1, forward strand.
TTCTCTGAATATTTCACAATTTTGAAGGATTTCTTCTTATAGCAGATCAGACAGGGAAATGGTGATCTCCTTTCATACATGAGGAACTGAAGCAAAGAAGAACTGTCCCATTAAGCCTCTGCCAGGAGACTGAAAGGAAAGGAAGAAACTCTCTTGGCCACAAACTGTGCTTCCCCGATTCATCAGAACAAACTCTTATGCTGATAATTTAAAGTTCCTGAAGTTGATGGAACTGCTTTCACCTCACTGTTTGGCCAAATGTTTTGTAAAATACATAAAAATACCTGCTAAGGAAGGTTTCAGGATAATTTAACTCTTTTGCAAAAATAGCAACCACATGAATGAAAGCACACATACCGTTAGCATTTTTTCCATAGCCAGGTATTAGATCCAACATGGTAAGGTGTATTTAACTGTTAGCTAATGCATAATTTGTCTTCTCTTTAAATATATACTTTTTAAAATAAAAAAACCCATACCTTTTTAAAATATTGGAGCTTTAAAAATCTGTACCTTGTGACTCTTGTATTACTTACTAGCTTTACAGGTGTGTCCCTGCACTATACTTTGGGTCATGTATTAACTTCATAAAATAACTTCTGATTTCTCATACCTCTAAGCAAATAAATAATTTCTATTGTATTAGTATTACAAAATATACAGTATCAATTAGCATGCTGTGGGTTATTTCTATGAATAATTAAATTAAATGGAAACAAATAAATATATATGAAAATAAATCAATGAAAATAAGCATATGAACATGATTTACTATCGTTCATCTTTTAACTCACAAAATTAAATTATCTTCAGTTCTCTCCCAGCTCTCACCTACGAAATACCAGTTAAGACTTTTGGAAGTTATTTTTAAAGAACATCCAAACAGACATGTTCTTAAAAATTGGTATTTCCCTATTTAGTGTTATAGTTCTAGGAGTCTGAGTTAGTTTTCTAGCATTTTTGCATACATTCATTGAAAAAAAGCCTATCAAAGATTTATGCTAGGGTATACAGAAATTTCCCTCCAAAACTTCAGTTTAACCAGCATTTCACCATATTTAATAAATATAATTAAATAATTTACATTTTTAGCAAATTTAGAGAAACAGGAAAAACAGTTTCATGGAATAATTTCCTTTTTTTCTTCTATCAGATATTTTCATGGTTGAAAAGCTGTTATTTGAAATTTACATGTCTCAGGGTTCCCTTAAACCACTTATCATAGAATACCTGGTTCCCTAACTGGTCTTAGTGCAGTACTTATAGTGCAATTCTGGTTTATCTTTGGAGACAAACATATTTTCCTTGGATAGCATAAGCATTACCCCAGATTCCTCAGGTTGCTTTGAATTCAGACTTTTGCTATTCAGAAAGATGTTTAGATCACACAGGTATGCATGAAAATTTCTTTCACAGAGAGAGCAGTAAGAGGTCTTTGGTCTCATTCTCCAGTTTCCTATCCTAATCACTGGAATGGAAATCCACACTGTTACTTGTGCTTGTCTCTGTGGAGACATCCCCCCTACTTCCAAAAGCATTCCTTCTATACAGTAATATTTCTTCAGAGGGTGGAGAGCTTCAATCTTGCCTCTAGTCTAACAGACTGTTGCAAAGGACTGTGGCATAGAAAAGCCAAGAATATGAGCAAATGCTTTATTTAAAAGACTGTAACAGAAAATTTGATGACTCCTTAGCACCAGCTATCTGGCAGTACTTTTCAGAGACCATGGTGAACAAGCTACTTAAAGAGCTTATTTAGCTTGACAAAACCTAAGGAGAGTAGATGTCACAAACACTTCTCTTTTCCATATTTCTGAGTGGAAGCTGAAGGTGCTGTATAACCTGTTCTGTTAAATACCTGGTTTCCCTTCCCTGTAAAAAGAATGCAGATTTGGGACATGCAACTTTGTCATGTTACATCTTCCTCTTTTCCCAGGTCCGACTTTTTCATGCACATGAGAGCATATGGTATGCTGAACAGTTCAAAAGGCATAGGCTCAAAAAAATTAGGAAAAAAAACATGACAAGGAAAACAAGATAGGGTCCTATATAGAAAAGCAGGCAACCATGGGAGGCATTCACCTGTGAGATACAAACCAGCAAATATTTCAGCCGTCTTCTGCACCCTTCTATGTAAAATTTTAAATGCGTGTAGGTTTTTGCAAGGCTCATAGATGTCACAAAGAGAAGAGTAACATGGATAATTACAACAAATCCTCACAAGTCCTCAAGTGGTAACTTAAGCTGTTTAAATCCAGAGCAGCATCATAGAGGTAGGCTGAGAAATTTAATTGTGGACTTGAACACATACCCAGTGTCCACTGCAAGCAACACATTATAATCTGGAAATGCTTCTGTAAGAATCAAAAACCTGGAAAATTAAATCAAGGCCTCTTCAGGAAGATAGCTCAGTAGGTCAGGTGGAACCATACACAAGCTACATATTGTGAGCATTTCTTCATTATATATTTCTAACTGGCCAGGATGGTTAGATCATGAAGGGTTTATTGTTATTTTCTAGATAAACCCATATTTTCATATTGTATACTACTAATTACTGCTCTGAAGAATCACAAAATACATAAAAATATAAAGAATGCATATCTTCACAAATAGTTGCACATGACTTTACAGTGATTATGAATATGAACTGTTTTTTAAAAAAAATCTCAAATTAGGAATAAAAAAAAGGAACGAAAACTCAATAGAAGAGCCCATATACATAAACAGTACAATACAACTAAACTATAAAAAATATCATGACCTATTAAAACGACATCTAGTTTCTCTTTTTTTATGTTAATAAAGTGACAAAACAAAAACCCACGGATTTTTCCAACTGGAATTGCAGATGGACTCTAAATGTACAGGTCTGATTAAACTAAAAACCTCACATACATTCAACGTGTATGCAGCCAGATAGAAATGACCTATGAATTTCACAGTGCATTTACATTTTCCTTCCTTTACTGTTACATGAACTGTCTCATACTTTCAAAATACCTTAATGATTATCACTTGACTCTTCTTACTGTCCTTCACAGGTACTTTTCCCCTGTTATATTGTTTAAAATTCCTTTCATTTGATAAAACATACTGCATTTCAGTTTGCTCTGGCATTATGTTTTACTATGGTATATACTTGGTAGTTTTTTAATACATAAAAAAGCCAACACAAATTGGCAGCTAGGCAGAAGCTTTAAATTTAGGCAGGGAGTCTCCACAAGCACAGTTCTTACCAGGCATTTTTCATGTCCTATTATCAGTGACAAGGCCTACAGATCTATATGACACCTTAAATACTATTTTACTGTAACTGATCCCAGTAACAATGGCTTGGCTTTCATTTCAGTATCTTGTATCATTACAACAAAATCTGTACATACTTAGAAAAAGAAGTCTGTGTTTCAACATACTTAATGTATCAAAGTAATGCCTTTAATGTTGCTTGTAATGCCCAAGCTCTTGTGGATAACTGTGCTTCAATTAATTAAATGAACTGCAAACACATTGGTTTTCATGAAGTCTTAAGTTTATGTGGTTTTTGCAACACTTGGTTGTGGAAACATGGCATTAAATTGAGACCCAGATGTCCTCCCCTGTGCATTACAAATTCATGCAGACCTGCACATGAGGAAAGGCTTAGCTTAAAGCACATGCAAGTCAGAAGTTTATTATCTAAATGGGATATTATTAAAACTGGAATTAAAGTGGCCTCACCAGGTGTTTACTCCTGTGAAATGTTTAAGAGCAGCACTAAGTTAGATTTGGTGTCAACTGCTTACTGTCATTTTGATCAAGAATTTGTAAGTCCCAAATTTTTAATATTCTCAGAATTTAAATAAACTATGACCAGTGTTTTGGAAAGGCAGTTATCATTTCACCTGATTTTGCTTGCATAAATTTTATCAACTTTCTCTTACGTAATACTATGATAGACAATTTTGAGAGTTGTGTTTTCAGATAATGCCCATATAATGCTCAAGTTTTTTATCTGCTTATATTTTAGTGACCCAAAATTCAAATGCAATCCCAGTGACAAGGGATCTGACAAAGAGCCTCTAAGCAATGCCATCTGTGATGAGAATTTGACATGTTCAGCTATAGAAGGGTCAATGCAGAAGAACAACCTTGCTTGCTGCATCCATCACAACAGAATTCAGCAGCTTGGGTGAAGAAAATGATTAGCTTTAGTATGATCAGTCACACCATATCAGGGCAATGTCTCAAAATACTATAAACAAGCACTAACATGTTTGCAAATACTGGTTTTCTTTGATGCTGTCACCTACAGATCTGCATTATATGCCAGTTTAGGACACCACTTCAAACCATTCGACATCATAGAAAGAATGAATTAGAAAAGTTGTCAGAAAAAAATATATCAGGAAATAGTGTTCTCTTTCAGTCACAGCTTTTACAGTGCCTCAAAGTACTTGTAAGAAATGTCTATCTTTAATTGAAAAATAGGTAGAAATTTAAATTCTGGTTAAATAGTTATAATGGTGTTCAGTCCAACAACCTCCAGGTCATGACATTAATTATTTAATTCTGTCATAAGTTACTCAATCCTGTCTATGCAGGATGCAAGAGCCCTTCATCAGCTTTTCAGTGCTTCTGATCTGCAGGAACACTTTGACCTATATGCCTCTTCAAACTGTGACAGCAAGATAGAATTATTTACACTGTACTTTGCTCAGAGTTCAACTTCTTCCATGGACATTTCAGAAAATAAATACAGTAATTGAGCAACATTTGAGTCTCGAAGGAAGCTCAGTGTTACTTCTTGGGGGTGCCAGCTTTGTAGCTACATAGGTAACCATGAAAAATGCAAGTAGAAACAGTACATGGGAGTATGTATGGACGCAATGAACCCTGTTCAGAATTAAGGCAAATAATGTAGAAAAAACAGTAGGAGTAACACTACAGAAAGCTACATAGTGAGAGTCTGGGGTGTGCTGCCATTGAAATCAGTATCAAGCACTGCTTGATCTCTGTGGTACAGTGCTCTATGGTACACTATCTCTAATAGATCAGTCAGAAGTCTACAAAAGAGTATAAATGTGGCCCCAGCACTCTGGTTAATTTCCACTGTTGAGATAATACACAATAATGTTTTATATATGATGATTATTATTTCCCTGGCGGGATGTAACACTCAAGTAACATTGAATTCAAGAATGTATTTATTTCTTTAAATAGTTCATGGTATCTTTTTACTACCAAAGTAACTACTTTAAACAGATTATATCTTCCAGAAGTAGTACTTGCTCTAATTATTTCATCCATGTATACTTGTTTCTCCTTTTCATTGTATTGGCAATAAAAGAGCAATTCAGTAAAATTTAGCATCCTGACTATAGTCCCCTGAAACTATCTAGTGTAGTAGCCTACATGTAGGACCATGAACATGAAATAAAATTGAAGCGTGAAGAAGATGCTCAGACCTATGATAGTCACTGCCATTAAAAACACACCTGCAGTGGTTAGATGAGTCAAATATGATGAAAATGGTTTAAAGGTTAACACATCTCTTAGCTGCTGTACTGCCATCTAATGAGCATAATCTGCAAAAATCACCTCAAATTCCGCTATTTGTTTTAATTTCATTTTAAAGAATGCTTCAAAATGAGCGCCTGAACAAAATGTGGAGCATGACGTGGACACAATGTTGACAGTGTGATGCCACTCCTCATGCATGTTGGTTTAGTATCTCCAAGTCCCAGTGCAATGGCAGGGAGAAGGGAGGCACCTAAGGCTGACCTTCGGTTAAACTGTAGGTATGTTTTAACTTACTGTGCCATCATCAGCTTCTTTAACCAAAACCAAGCACATGAAAACAAGGCAATTACTAGTAGAACACATGGAAATGCCTCATAACTCTGGCTAGCCCCCCTTGGTTGTGATAATTTGTGATAATTTGTGTGTCATTTTTTCCACAGGGGTTCCCCTGCATAACTAGCAGTCACTGCTGCAGAGTCAGTGCTGACTCACATGCACACTTAGGAAGTCTCCTGTCCCACCTCATCCATATGGCGATGGTGGTAGCTGGCTCATCTCTGTGCCAAAACGTGCACAGGTGCAAGAGAGGGCATTTACAAGCCACCCAACAGCTGTCGTTCATGTGCTCCATGAAAAAAGGAATGGCATATTAATGTTTTACTACTACTATTTTGCATGCTTCTTTGAAAAAGATGTTGTGTGAATTGTGAAAAAAGGTATGCCACAGTTTGCTAATCCTTGTTTTGGACTAGAACAACAGCTACCACACTGTCCTGCTATATCCAAGATCAATTCAGGCTTGATGGAAGGCCATTGCTGGAAGTGGTACAGCTCCATACTAGTCATGAAGAAGTCCAGCCAGGCCATTTGCATTAGAGTGCTGCTCACCCCCGCCTCCCACCCCCCCACCCCCACCCCCATCTATTGTGCAATTATTGGAAACAGTGCACACTCATATTTAAGCTCAGTGCTTTCCAGACAGTCAGGATGACAAGTCAGTCTTACACAATTTTAGAGCATGAAATGTATTCAACCTTCCAACCCTGACAGCTTGCACCAAGGTCTGCCCAGCCCCAGCTAAAAAAAAAAAAAAAAAGCATACATCAGGCAAGAAAGCCAGGCAAAAGAAAGCAAAACCACTGCTGTTATAAAAGTCCTTTGGGATCACAGGCAACAGTGCAAGTCAAAGCACACCACTTAAGAGTCTTCACCCATGCCCAGAGACTGGCTTTAGGAGAAATCAGCCTGGCTTGAAGTAATGTTTGCACCATCCACCACTTAAGATGTGCCAAGCCCTACTTGGCCTCAGCTGTGACTCTAGATCAAAATATCTCTTACTTAAAAAAAAAAAAAAAACAACACAAATGCATCTTTCACTTACAAAAGATAAAAGCCTCCAGATGGTACAAGTGTCAAGGTAGATCAGTTTCTGATCCAGTTCCAGCTACCTTGACAGTATTGTCTCGAGTACAGATGCAGACAACAGGACAGACGAGATTTGAATTTCAATTGTAAGGTTCCCACTCTTTTAATCTCCTGATAAAAATAACTTTAAAATAATGTAACATTCTGCTACTGCTTCTGAAACATAGTATAAAGCTATATGTTGCAAATAGAATTAAAAAGGCCAACTCTGAAAACAGCACAGCAATGCCAGACTAGTATTTTAAAACATAGTCCAGCCAATACGTACTTCACTATTGTTTCAAGCAAAAGCAAAACAGAACTGATAGAGCTGAAGTGTATCGGAGAACTGACAACTCTAAGATATAAGAATATGTAAATCGGAGAAACTGCACATCCCACGGAGGGAAATATTGCTGATACTTCTGAAAGCACATTGCAAAAAAACTGACTTAACCTGAGCTGAGTGACATGCAATTATAACCAATTCATAACAAATTTGACTTCAAGTTTTCTTAACTGTTTCACCATTACTTCATCCTTTCAAGAATCTTGGATCTTTCAAGAACATTTGATCACCTGACAGTCACAGTTCACCCAGCTAACGCCATGCAAGCTCACTCTAGGACTCTCTTGAGAACAAATACAAAACTAAGCGACCAATTGCTTATACTAAAGAAGCATGAAAGTCAGAGCTGTATTTTATAGGCAGATCTGTCTCAGGCCATAAACACACTTGTGCTATTGTTGCTGGTTACCATGTAACTTGGTACATTTACCCAAATATGTCCAAAGGTCCTCCACAGCACATCACAACCTCAAGTCCCCACCACTTTCCTATCATGTAACAGGCTTTAGACTTCCGTCACAAAAGACCAAGAGCCTCACAAATGGTAATGCAGCAGTATAACATCTTTTTCAGGAGTCTTATGATGACTGATTTGGAACCACAGGGTTTGTATCTTGGAGAAGAGACACACTGCTGTCAAGGGGAAAACTTGAGGGTGTATTGTGGTGAGAGTTTCTTCTACTTGGTTTCTCATGCCTGCACCTGCTGGTGCCATTTATAGCTGTTTCCCTTCATAAGCATACTGACCTAAAATGAAAATAGGAACCATTACAGAATGGCATGCATAACCTTTCTCAAATAAAAACATGCAGGCAACTATCGGCAGAACTAAATTCATACATTCAACCTGAAGTATGCTCTAAAGCAGCTGCGTGGTGATTATACTGTAAAGAGAAAACACGCAGCTGGAAAAAATCTCAACAACTTTGTATCTTTGCCCTTTGATTATAAAGAAGTAGGAATGTAGAGTTGATATCAACTGCACCTCGTTTCACCACAGCTTCTTTGTGAATTAAATAAATTGCAATACATTTTGAGTTTAGAAGAATCAGACATTCCTTCATGAACCAGCTATTTAAAATCTTCCTTCTTCAAAAGCACATATTTTATATTCTTTTATGTGATTATTTAGTTTGTTTCCATTGATTTGCCCACTTGTCTCTGAAAACCTAATTGATACTCTTCCTAAGGCTTTCTCTGCTGTCATTCACCTGCCTTCTCTGCCTTCTTAGACTTATATTTAAAGCTCTGCCTCTGCCTTGTTCAACTTTTACACAGTTCTGGATTATTCCACTTACACCCTGTTTGACCTCTCTACAAACTCCAAGAAAATTTTACCTTTCCTTCTATTTCACTAACTACATTGGGACTTCAGAGCATGAAGTTTGACTCCAGTACTTGCTCACTCACTTCACTCAGGCTTTACCCCAGCCTCCTTCCCTGCCTTTCCCATGCCAACAGCTTCCATAGCAGATTACAGCCTTCCTGGCAATGGCCCATGTGAGTCTACCCAATGCATTACAGGAGATGCTGAGTTCATTCTGCCTGCCCTATAAGCTAGTCAAGATATACCTGCTTTACAGAGAGCTAAGTCTGAATTTAAAAAGCCCTCTTGAGACGTAATCAGATCAAAATCACCATTATGTCAATATAGGCACAGATCTTTTGGACTCAGCTCAACTCACATTGCACTTTCTTGGAGCCTAATACACCTATAGAATATCTTGGAGACATTTCCTCATTCTTCTAATTCTTCCTCCTCTAAAAAAATCCACATGCATTCATATAAATGTGTGCAAAACGTTCCTGGGTGAAGCAAAAAAGTATATTCCAGAGTATTCCTTCTTGTTTACCCTTGCTATTTCCTCTGTAGCTCTGGAGTTTTGGGGTAAAAAAAAATAAATTTAAAAAAATCCCCTTCCCACAAAACTTCTGCTGAAGGTGCAAAAACACCTGAGCCAGCTCTGCTTAGGATCGTGTGGATATACAGCTAGCCCAGGCTGTTCTTCATGCAGGAACTGTTGCCCTGCTGCTGATGCTCCCTCTTTTTGGGGGGATTCCTATTTCCACACCTTTAATACATTTTCTATCAATGGATAACTGTGTCCAGTTCTAGATCTCCCAGTACAAGAGAGGCATAGACACATGAGAGATGATTAAGGGGCTGGAGCATTTGTAATACAAAAAGAGCCTGAGAGAGCAGGGACTGTTCAGCATGGAGAAAAGAAGGTTAAGGGAGGATCTCATCAATGTGTATAAATAACTGATGAGTAGGAGTAAGAAGACAAAAGCAGATTCTTGTCAGTGGTTCCCAGGGACAGGATAAGAAGCAGTGGGTGCAAATTCACGTAAATTGACATAAAGGAAATTCCCTTTATACATAAGAAAAAATCTTTCTCCCTGTGAGGGTGGTCAAGCACTGGAACCAGTTGCCCACAGAGGTCTTAGAGTCTCCATCCTTGGAGACACTAAGTATCCAAGCTGGATATGATCCTGGGCAACCAGCTTTAGCTGATCCTTCTTTAAGCAAGGGGGCTGGTGTGGTGGTGCACTTCTCCCCCTGTTCTGTGACCCTAGGAACTGCCAACTAGGCCTTGGCACCATCAGTGATGAGCTGGGCAGTTAAGCACCCTTTGACTATACCTGTAACTTCTACTCAGCTAAGGCAGAGAGTGGCACTGTCCATACTGGACCTCCCATTGACTGGTTGAAGCAGGGAACAAGAATGGAGACAATCAGTTAATCCCTGAAAATGGCGGAATGCTCCTTCCCAGATCGTAGCCTGAGTGGTAACCCAAGCAAAAGGAATTTTGAAAAATTACTGACTCAGGTTGTGGCCAGGATGGAAATTTACTGATGACTAAAGCCAACCACCTCACAGCCTTATAAAGAGTGGTCCTAAAGTGAGCCCCTTTTGGGCTCTCCTGGACTGCAGCAGGCTGTGACCAGCATCTCACTCCAAGCAGGATGCCACTTAGAGCTCGCCGACCACGTCTGCGATACTAGAGGGACCACTGTGGAAAGCTGATGATGGGGCCTGGGCTGCAGTCCCTGCTCCTCAAGGCTCAACCCTTCATCCATTGGGGAATGCAAAAGGCATTTGATATATTTCACTGAACTCACTGGGGACCTCTAGCAGGTATACCTTTGTTATAATGTGCATTGCAAGCTTGAAGTAGTTAGGTTATCTTTGTGATTTTAAACAAATTTGATTGATTTGCTTTGCTGCTAAAACCCTATGGATAATCTTGAATTGTGAACAAATTCTCTCCCTCTCTCCACTTTACGTACCAACTGTTGTCAAAGTCTGAGGCGAAGACTGGATCTAGCTGCACCTGAGCTCTGTGAGAGTTTAGAAAGCAAGGGGGTCTCCTCTAAACCCTGTGACTCAGCAGGAGGATCTCCTTTACCCTCTTATGCCTTTGAACTTTATAAAATATTTCCAACTCTATTCTGAATTGATTTAAACTCAGTTTCTCTCTGAGTAATAAGTAACAGAGTGAACCTTGCCATCGAATCTTGTGCAGTCGCATTTCCACAAATTCCTATTACACCTATTTCACTCAAACTCTTTGGTGGTAATTCTTTAAGCGACCTGACCTAAGCCACTCATTTCACAACAGCTGGATTAGAACATCTCCAAAGATGCCTTTCAGCCTTCAACCATTTTGTGCTGCCAACTTCATGCCTTTGATCCATTTTCTTTCTTTTGACACTATTCACAACTCTCTTTTCTTTCTCCTTCCCTCCATTCCCTGCAGAAGAGAGCATTTTGTCTCTCCTTCTTGGAAGGCTCATTAATGACACCCAACTGCAGACTCAAATCAAATCAGAAAGCAGGACAATCACCTCCACATGGCTTTTGGACTTCTGAGCAATGCCACGTGCAAGAAGGCCAGAGCAGAGTTAATTGTGCTGACTGAACCCACAGCAAGAGCTACAGGCAGACCAGATAACTGGTAACAGAAAGTCAATTTCATTTCTGTTCTCTCAATTTCTGCTCCCACTCGACACTTCTATCTAAAATGTCTCTCTGTTTTTTTGAACCAGCTAAGAGGTCATGCTAGCGCTGACCAAACCCAAACCACTTCTGTGACTCTCTTTAATTCATTATAATAGGCACAATCTGGCTTTTAACCAGGAATATGAAAGTAAAGAAGGCCTTCAAATCCTGAGATTTTAAGGGGAGGCTTACAAAATTTCAATTTAATTATTTTTTTCAGTTCGTTTACTCATTGTAAAACCAGCATGTCCAGAATACAGGCCCCTTCTCACCCCATCTCCACAGACCTGTTGGGTAAACAACATACTTGATTATCCTCTCTTTAAGCCTGATGGCTTTGGTGGAATTATCTATTGCTTATGCTGGTGCAATGGTGGGAAGAAGCTGGTCCTCCATATTGCAAGACTTACATCAAAGTACTGGAGAAAGAATCACCAAGCTTTCTACTGCTCTTATTTTTTAATATTGCATTTAATTACTGTTATAAGAATGGACCATAAGAAGCTTCAAACCTGGTTATGTATTAACTGTATTTTTTTTATTTGTTGCAACACATACAAGCTGACATAAAGGAAAAACTTCAAAGAGCCCTGCTTGTCCAACTGAGATGGGCTAGATTCGATTAAAGATAAGAACAAGGCAAAGTAGTAAATTATTTAATCAGCTGCACATCTGCTTTACTAGAGGTTGTGGTATAACAAAGCTTTCTCTAATAAGATTTTACTTTATCACAAGTCCAAACAATTAAGTTGAAACATCATCTTGCTTCATGAAAAATATAAACTACCAGTGCTATACAAAAAATAGGTTTTCTGCATTCTGTTATATAAGCTGGTACTACCAAAAGTTTTGTAGTTCTTAAAATATGCAATTATACTGAATAACATGGACAAAGCCCTGAGGAATATTAAAGTCACAGATAAAAGCCAGAATAGTAGATGCAGCTTTGCAGCAGGGAGACTGGTGTTAGAGCTGTTTGACCTTTACTACTAGAAGTAGACTTACAAGTCAAAATCTGATAGATGCAGACACAAATCAGAATGATTGAAGTTATCCGGCACAGAAAGCAGGGAGAGCCTGCTGCACAAGGTGCTCCTGTTTTAGCTTGGTGCTTATAGGGCCTATGCATGCCATGACAGAGACCTTCCACACTTCCCCATCAAAGGAAACATTCCAGTGCTAGTTATGTTAGGACAAGGAAGAAAGGTCACATGGATTTTCCACTGGATGGGTACTTCTTCTGGGATCCCACTCCTAGAAGGCAGTTTCCCAGGTCTTCCTGCCCATGCTTTTCTGAGAACAGGAAAAGAAATGAAGCAGAATAATTTACTCTTGCTGAGGACTGAAGAAAATGTTGAATACTAGATTGTCACTCACCATGTAAAAGGAGAAAATCTGAAAATAAGACCCATGAAAATACATATAAAGCTAAGAAAGCATTTGTGCAGGTTTTGTTATAAAGTGAAACAAGACTGATTTGGAAATTCCCACCATTTATCTACCAGACATCAGCCACTGGAAAAATAAAATAAGTACAAAAGTTGAAATATCTGATCTCAAAGAGAAGTGAAATGCAAAACTAATCAATGAAGATAAACAAACAAGGAAAAACTCTACTTGTCATTTGTTGGACCAGAAACAACAACATTGTAATAGATGAAGAAATATGGTTTCTATTGTTTAAATGGACAGAAGTTTTGCATGAGGTTGCCTTCACTACTCACAAAACAGCAAATACTTAAATGCTTTCAAGGAACTTCATAGCTTTAGAGTAAACTTCCATTGAAAAACAGTATGACACGGTGATTTACTATTTATTTTTCAGAATAAATAAACTGTTACACCAGACTATAATGTATTAAAGGGAAAATGTGACTGGTTTGCCAGAAATAATAACAAAAAACCCCAAACCCTAACAAACCCAAAACAAACAACTCTTTTACATAATCACCTCAACTCCGAAAAGTAGAAGAATCCTGTTGAAAAACCAGAATACCCCTATCTATCACCTATCAGCTGTGCAGGAGCAAAATAATGCTGCTCCTGAAGGAATGTCTCTTTTTACTTCAGCCGAGGATCCTCCTCCTCTTCTTTATTGAAGAAAAAAGATGGAGGTATCTATGGAAATTAATTTCATTATCAATTAAAAGAAAACCTGTCCATTTATGCTTTCATATAAATCTCTCAGCTTTAAAATGAAAGGAGAAAATATTACTAAAAAAGAAACCCTCCCAATTATGAAACAAGGCTCTGTTTTCTTCCCAGATCACACAGTTTGAAACAATCTGCTTATGGTTCTTTTGCTTACGCAGGCAGAAATCAGAAATAACTCTATCAAAGCTTATAGGACTGACCCGGCTAAAAGTCATGCAAGCAAATGGAATACCCAGTGCACTTTATTCTTAGATGGTGGTGAAGTACCAGTTAGCCTGTCTGAACTACATGTTCCATGAGGCACTGCAGTCTCACCTAAATGAAACCAATGTGACAGAGGAGATCTAATCTAGTAAGGGAGATTGAAAACAAATATCAAAAAAAACCAGAATTGCCTGCAGGACAAAATTTGTGATTCCAGCTACCTCTAATGTGATGTGTTCAGATAACGATGGCTGCCATTTCCATCAAATAGCCCCAAAATAAACAAGATTGAAGCCCGGAGAGGTGATATTCTCAGTCCACAGCAGACAGACTGCTGTGCTCCAGATGTGCATCCACAAGACAGAAAAGTGCTCATGCAAAACCATAGAGAGTATCTGTGGAGCGATAAATAGCAGCAGTCTGGCAAGTTACTCACTCTGAGTTGATTCAGAAGTTCTGTTCCCTGCCTCTGTATGTGTAAAACTATTTGGAATAACTAATTAATTAGGAAGGCATCACATTTGAGGTAACCTGTCCAGCTGTCCAGATAGAAAAGCCACATTAAACTACACAGAAGTTTAAAAAGAACAAAGATAAGGGCAAATTCAGTATTTTGACGCAGCATTTTGCAAAGTATTGTAAAAAAGGTATGCTGGCCAAATGTACAGGAGTAATGAAGTCATTTGCCTATCCCAAAAGCAGAGTTAAGTGCATTTAGACTATTCAGGACAGATTTTTTTCTTGACAATCCCCAGTGAAAGAGAATTCACTCTTAGTCAGCAATCTTGCATTTCATTCACAAAGGTGAAAGTTTTTCCCAATACCAAACCTAAAGCACTGGGCTTTGATTGCTTGGTTACTTCTGGGTTGTCTTGAAAACTAAGCTAATTATTACCTGTTTATCCACATGTATATCTTTTGTCTGTAAAACTCTTTTACATATTGAAAGTCTGTTATCATGAGTTCCACCATTTAGATTAAATCAATTAAATATGTCTTCTCTGCTCGAAAGAGAATTTTCCATACCTCTTGTAATTTTGCTATTCTCCTCTGAGCATGCTACAGTTTTAAGCTCTTTTCTAAAGTGTGGAGGCAAAGAACAGATACACTACTTCATAGTCAAACCTTCCTCAGATCCAGAGTATAATTACTACCTTGCATACACTGCATATGACATTCTGGTTAATACAACCAGAATAACAGTTGATGTTCATTTTTCAAAAACATCAGTTTCTTAGCTGACAAAGTCTGTTGTCCACTATGGCATTCAGATACTCTTCTTCAGAATAAATACCTAGTTCTTTATGCTCATTTTGTATTTGTGCTTTTTACTCTTTCCCCCAAGCATTTTTCACTTATTTACTACTGAATTTCAGCACAGTGATCTGTTTTTCCAGGATAATGATCTATCTTTCCTAATGTTCGAAATGCTTCCAAACTCACATATTTCATCCATAAATTATATAAAGTATACTTGTTAGTCTGTTACTAAGTCATTTATGAAAATGTTGAACAAAACTATGTCCAGCACTGTCCACCCTCCTTGACAGTCATTGATAACTCAGCTTTAAGTATGGTTTCTAACTAGTTATGCACCTTGTCTTAATTTCACCTATTTATCTATTATCACAATATAACTATTATCACAATCATATTGTCCTTATTTATTTATGGACTCCTTTACAGGACAGGGTTGGAAACCGTGCCTGAAGTCAAAATTAATCCTATCTGTTCCCACATCTGATTAACCCAGAAATCCCATCAAAGAAAATAATTAGGGTATGTTGATATGATTGCTTTTGACAAAACCATACAAGCTGGGTTTATTACTTTATTATCATCTCTGTACCTACACACTGAATACCTAATAACTTGTTCCAGTAACTTTCCAGATGTTGAAATTACACTGATTCATCTGTAATTCTACGATAATCTATTTTTCCTTTTCAAAAGTTAGGTACTACATTTGCTAATGGTTCAGGGATTGAGCTAGCTAGGTTCTCTAAGTACTTTAGGGCAAATTTAATTGGATCCTGTCAACATGGATACATCATGTTGCATGAATATTCTTTAAATTGTTCCTTCCCAGTTCTGTTTGTACCTACTTGGTAATGTTGTTTTGGTTGTTTTGTTAAACACATGCCTACAGAACTGAAGGGCATTTTTCTCCCTCTGTTTCCTGTTATTCTTTCTTGCTAAGTAATAGACCAGTACTATCCTTTATCATTCTACCATTCTAATGTATGGTTCTAACACCTTCAGCACTTTTTTCCCCCAGTGCTTCCATGTGTCTCATTTGTGTAGCCTGATGCATCCATATTTCTGAGTATACTTCCCATCTCTGCTCCCCGTTGTTATAGTTTGTGACTTTGCTTTTAACATGTTCTCTTTCAGTAACTGCTAGCTCTCATTCACTCATCTATCCTTTAGATTATCTTCCCAGGAGACCATTTCCACTAGGTCTCCAAGTTCATTAAGGTATGCTTCTTTGAAGTCAGTTGTTCATGTTCTCCTACTATGGGAGCTTCTTCCAAAAACCACAAACATTGCCATTTTACAGCCACTTTCACCCAAATCGGCTTCCAAGTGCAGATTCTCATCCAGTTTCAGATTTTTTTTAATCATAGCCAAATCTAGGAAATGCTATTTGTAATAGCAACTTTCTTTATATTTTAAAACAAAGTTGTTCATCTGTCAGACTTTCTCTATCCTTACATACCAGTTTTGTAACTGAGTAACTGCTGCTCTCCAATTCAACCACACCGCATCCTTCAGGTGTTTCTAGTGACTCTATTCTTCTGACCAAGCTGTCTACAATAGAACCCAGGCAATGTCCCTTTTTCCTTCATAATTTTATCCAGCCCGGTGAAGGTATGCCTTCAAGAAGTCTACTTCTCACTTTCTTGCTTGAACATCAGAGAGCTATAAATACATTTTTCAAATGAAGTGTAACTCTGCTGGTTTTCCTTGGCTTGTCTTTTCTAAACAAGCCACACTTTTCTAACCCAGTAGTCCAGCTTCATGGCATCTCTGTGATCCATACCAGGTAATAGTTCTAGATGTGTGTTAAGCTTCAAGATCACCCAGTTCATCCTTCAGGAAGAATTTTTTTACAATGAGGATGCTAAGACAATGGAACAGGTTGTGGATGCCCCATCATTGGAAGTGTTCAAGGCCAGGCTGGATGATGTTTTGATCAACCTCATATAGAGAAAGACTTCCCTGCCTCCTGGTGGGTTGTACTAGATGACCTTTAAAAGGTCCCTTCCAACCCAAACCATTCTATGATGCTGTGATGCCCTATCCCCACGGCTGAGCAAGCTGACAATGGAGGGTATTCTCTTCCTAAAATTCATCAGAAGAATTTTATTCATCATGTGACTATATATACATGTATGCCAACAGAAGTGAAATCAAAAAGAAGGGAGAACAAAGGTGTTTACAAAGCCTATAAACACCACAATAAATGCTCTTAACCAAATTAATCGAGTCTTTCAATGCTAATACTTAAAACAACACAAAAATCGCTCTGTTACAGATACATTTTTTTATGATTTGAACATTTTTGTTATTGGTTTAGGCAGAAGTAATGCAATCCTAAGTGCCTTTATGCTTTCTTAAGTACTAGTTATGATGTGAACATCTGTCAGTCATGTGCCTTGATCTCATCATGACTGGCATTTTCAATAAATTATCTTCAAAAATGTGAGGAAATTCTGAATTAAAAAGATTATAATGAAAAAAAGTGTGACTTTACTAAAATTACTTAGTTTGCACTAAAATAAGCATTGAAAGTATGCATTCAGAACACTGGACAATACCTGGTGCAACTACTTGTTATGTTCAGTGAAGTCACAGCATGGAGGTAATTGCGCAACAAGGTTATCTACGTAATACAAAGGTCCACCACTGACATTACAAAACTCAGCTGCAATTTCGAGGCAACCTGCATAGCACCTTCATTGCACAAGAGAATTTATGGGAATGTAAGACTTTTAGCAGACTAGTGAAGGAAGATTACTTCCTCAGTGAGAGGCTTTGGAAAGAATATGGATGCATACACAAATTCATCTGTCCTCATAGTAAGAAATATCCTAAGGGCCAGTATAGCAGTTTGATTCTTACCATCACAAGCTTGACTTTGAAAGGAGCTGAGCATTTTGCAATATATACTTCACACCTCTTTTGCAAGTTAAACATATTACAAAACTGAACATATAAAAATTTATATATAAAAAATACAATAAACATATCTATCATTTTATAAGCACATATAGTGATGAAAACACACCCACATATGCAAATATTTACACAGTGATATATACTGGGAAATAAAGACATAATTTGCATTATTGAAATGCATAAAACAAAACCTATAAAGTCTCTAGATATTTTGCATTATATATGTGTGTTAGAAAAATACAATAAAAATTTAGAAGTGTCCAGGTAAATTCTAAAACTGTTGCTCATATAAAGCTGATTTATTATTTCAGATTAATACTAACTTAAAGACTAGGCATCTGAGTCAGAAATGTAACTGTCACTGTCCGAAAACCAAATTAAATCAAAAAAGAATTCCAATAAATGATGAACTCCAATAAGACAGAATATTTTCATATTTTCCTCATGTTTCATATACACTGCTGCAAAACAAACTGAAACACTGACTTTATAACTATCAACTAGTACAATATACTCACATTTTAATTGTTCATTTTACATTTAATTAAGCTAGTATTGCATTCGCATGAGATTGTCTCAGTATGTAATTATTTTATACACAATTTTGATATTTTAAAACTTTTTTAACCTTCTCTACTATAGCTTAATTTTTAAGAGCAGTTTCTTTTACACTGTCACTAGCAAATGCCTAGCAATTTAACAATCTCTCTAGAGTATAAACATTCATGAAAATGTCAATCATTGTGGCTTACTTGTGCTTAAAAATATTTAAAATATCCCCAGAGGGTGGTAAGCTCAGTTTCATGCCCTGTTCTTGATCGAGCAATAGGCTGTTATTATTGAAGGTTCTCCCAGGGTTTTCTGTTTCTTTTAGCTGGACCTAGATATGGTGAGAAGACCTTCTCCAATGACTTTTCAAAGGCTTCTCTAAAATTACCTTAGCTCATTTGAATTTATTCTTGCATTCCTTCCAACAAGATGTAGGAGATGGCTTCTGGGGTCTTCAAGATTACAAAAACCTAATCATTAAAACCACTGTAGAAGTAAAATATAAAAGTCTTTCCCACCTCAAGATAGCTAGCTTTATGAAAAATCTATGCTATCAGAGATAGCAAAAAAAAAGCATTTAATGTATTTCATTATTTGCAAAGGTGCCTTAATCTGGTTCTATTTCAGAGATTGTGTAAACCAGGGGTCCTCAAACTATGGCCCATGGGCCGGATACGGCCCCCCAGGGTCCTCAATCCGGCCCCCGGTATTTACAGACCCCCCTGCCACCCCCGCCGGGGGTTCGGGGGGGAAACCAAGCAGCCGCAGATGACTGCCTGCCACTGCATCCGCACGCCGGCCCCCTGGTTAAACAGTTTGAGGACCCCTGGTGTAAACTCTCATCCTCACACTGTGCTGGATACAGTGTAATGGAGAAACACTTTTTCATATTTAGCTCAATTCAATAATTTAATGATACATTGGATAATGGCAGGTTATAATGAGCGGTATGCTTTGGTGCAGAGAATAAGGAGGAATTAAGTGGAAGAGAAGCTGCAAAGACCTAAATACTGAGAGAAAACATCTCTTCACTAGAAGACAACTTCTATTGTGCTATAGCACAATAACATTGGGAATTGCACAAACATGGCTGGCAAAGCCAAAGGGCCAAACTTTATAGTTCTCTATAAGTAAGGAGAACATCAACATCAACAAAAGACCCACTAGCTTCAACAAGATCCAGGTTTCCTCAGGATACTGTAAATGCATCACTTCACTGTCCCAATTTACTAAAAACTTCAAAGTTGAAATAATATTGTAGTAGTGAAAATAATGAAAAGAAGTTTTGAAAAGGGTAATGTAGTCTATGAAAAAGTGACAGGAAAAGTTTCAAGGGAAATTCAAGAATTCAAGAATTTCACGATTAAAAAAGAAAAAAAAGAGGGGTCAGATATTAGGTTGGATCCATCTTAGACTTTGTTACAAAGAAATTTCTTCATCTTTGATGTAAAAATAATAAGTTAGCTCTGATCTGTTTCTGCTGTAGCCTACATTGCCTAAGCTAACAAAGTAAGATGTTTTTACAGTTTCCACTATAAAAGAACAAAGCTTTTTCTCTTATTAGCAGAAATTGTTATAGAAATTCATTAACATTCGCAAAGTTCACCCTACAAATTGAAGAAAATCTTGTTCACAGAATTACACTAAGATGCTAAAGAAACTTACAAGGTCATTAAAACAACAGTTGAGTATGTTCCAGTTTATATGAACTTTGTCAAAACTTGTGAGACATTTTAGGTAAGGACCTGTGAGACAGAAAATCACTGCATCAAAAAGAGCTCAACAGACTAAAGAGACCTGGAAAGGAACTCTTCCTGTAATGAGTTGCAGGCACTCAGACAAGTTCTGTTTTTTAAAATTTAATCTGATAGACAAGAATTACATCCTTGTTACCAGATTCTCCAGTAAACTAAATGTCATTGTGCTGTGCATAAATTTTTACCAAAATCACATACCCTGCTATGCAGCAGTGGGTTCCAAGAATCACAGATACAATAACAGGTAAAAAGCTTGAACTGTACTGAGAACTTCCGATCAAAGAGAATTCTGAAAAAAGTCCACTGATACTTAGAGTCCTATAAAACAAAGCAGAACGAATTATCCAATAAAGGAATTAAAAAAAAAAAAAAAGACTGTTTTGCAAATGAATACAGGTCATGTCATAATTCTTTAATCTAGAGAAGGGGATCCAAACTTTCTAGACCAAACACTCTCAGTAATATATTTCATTTCTCACAAATACACATCAATTGCTTAAAGGCTTTAAGTTAAAAATTAATAATAATAATAATAAAACCAACAAAAACCACCAACAAACCCTGTGTTTCATTGTTATAATAAAGTCCTGAATGCTTTTGGAGTCATTTCCAGGACACATGCAAGAATCTGTAGGAAAGCACATATATTTATTCCCTGCAACCTTTTTTTTTGTACTGAGAGGCTTGATGATTACACAGCAAGTAGGCAACCACAAATTCTGAAAGACTTCTTCCCCACTAGCTCCTTTCTGAAAAGTGCAGTTGAAATTGGCAGTATTTAATTTTATCATGTACTAACATGACCAAACAACAGCGAGGTCATATTTAAGACATCATGGGATTAACTAAAGATTAGATTTCCATGTTTTATGAGCAGTTACATGTTTGAATTTTTATCTCATTAAGAGCCTGCAATATTTCGCAGGACCAAACCCCAGGAGATACACATGCACATAGTAGGTGCATGGTAGAAGCTAGCTCACTGAACTTTTCCTTGGATTGTCTGGGTTTGAGGCATGACTTTAATGAAGGAGACATATGTGGCTACCAACCCCAGCTTTCAGTTATTTCTTTGCTTCTCCTAGAATCCTTAAGCTTTGTATTTATCTAACTCTCAGACTAATTTGCACCTTTCTATTTCTGACAAGGCAAAGATGTTATATTTAGTAATTCTAAATAGCTTTTCTCATACTGACAAATCAATAAGCAGGAAGATGTCTTCAGACCATTAAGGAGAAAACATCTGCCCCCTACTCTAGAATTCACCGTATTTCAACAGAAAATGTTACAGAAGAATGAAGAGGGGGTTTTTTGTTGATGTTTGTTTGTTTTTATCCCATTTTACTTGGTTTCAGAAAAGTTAGCCTAAACCAAATAAATGCAAATATACAGGAGTCATCATCAAGCAATCTATTAATATCTCCCAGCAAACACCTAGAAGTTAATTATACTAATTTCACACACTAATGGCTTTTGGACTGCACCTAAAAAAGCCTACAGCCACTTTATGAAAGAAAAAAAAATAATAGGTGATGTAAGGGTGAATTTGAACAACAATGTACAGCTCCTGTTTACAGCTCTGGCTACTGTGAAGTTGTATTTAAATTCTTACTCATTAAGTAGCTAGTGAAACTTTTTTGCCTCAGTTGTAGATCCAGTTGTACGTATCTTTATTTGTCCTGGTTTTAATCAAAGAGATGAGCTTTGGATCAGCTGAAGAGACAATCAATTCCCATTCCCTGAATGGAAAACGCCCATTGTGGGCTCTTCCAACAAAGCCAGTTCAATTACAGATCCAGCTGCAACCTATCAGAAATGCATTAAAAAAGACCTATATCTAGATCCTAATCTATATTTTGAAACTAACTTTTTTTCCTGACATTAAGATATCAACTTGTACCATTTGTTGTTACAACTATGCTAATTCACTTTCACACTGAAAAAAATGCTGTCAAACCCTGCCACTCTGCAGGGGTTCCATGCAGCTTTTATTGAAGTTAAGGGGCACTTTGCCTCTTGACTTCAAGACTGCTCTGATATTGTAGCCTTTTAATGCATATGTATCCTTCTAACCTACATTTCACTCACAGTATATAGACCTGCTAACTGTCTTCTTTTTATCTGTGGTGAATTCTATGGGGCACAACCAGCTAATTCTGAATAAAAGTTAAGATTCAATTCTGGATAGACAGTAGTCATTAAGCACATGCTAAATTCCTGCCCCACTCCCCACCCCACCCCTTTTTTTTTTTTTTAATACCATATCCAGGGTGCAAATACCACCACTTCAGTGTTTACTTGCCTGCTATGATAATTGCCACATCAATTGTTAGTCTTCCAGGTCATTGCTAGCTCCCTCTGGGTCATTTCCACAGTAACTCTGAGGTCACAACAGGGAGACTTGACCAACGGACCAACACAAGTGAATGAAGGGCAGTTGCTGACGCAAATGTTCATACACCTCTGCCTTTGGACATTTAATGAAATATAATCTTACAGTTCTTCTGGAACTGCTGAACTGGGAAGTCTGATTTCTTGTTCAACTGTAGATGTCCAGAGTGCTCTTATGAGAGAGGGTGATTTCTAAATCATGATATAGAATTTTGAGTCCCCTTAAATCTATCTTTTTAAAGAAGGCCAAGACCTGAGAAACTACTGTAAACCCATAATTTTTTATTTAACAGTCTAAGATAAATAACACTCTTTCTAGAAAGCTGTCACTTCTGTAAACTATGTAAACATTCATCATTTTGCAATCAGTATTCTGAAAAGCTTAAAGGTAATTATTACAATGGACTCATAAGAGATTGCATAACAGATGTCTCCAACTGCTTTATAATGAAAAACAAATAGAAATTTTATTTACAATTATTTTATATATGCAGTATGTCTTCCATTTTCCAATGATGGATTAGGGGCAAAGCCAAGTAAAGAATCGAGATCTCGCTCCAGTGCTCTGCTGTGCCACTTTGGCATCAGATTTCCTCTCCTTCCTTCAAAACAAATACAGTGCCTACCTAGCTAACTATATCAAAACTGTAACTTAAACAGGAGAGGGGTTTATCTTTTTAACTGAAAAATATTCTAGCAAGTGTCTGTCTTGCAGCTCTCACGAGTTAAGTTTACTACAGCACCATCACGTTTTGATAAATTCTGACTTTGTTTAATTACAACTGTGGGTAAATCTCCTTTGCTTGTGGTTAGCATAAAACATTGATATGTATGACCTAAAAAAACTCTAAGTCTTAAAATAAACCTAATAAAATCGATTCTCACTCTAAAGTACTCCAGTATACTCTGTTCATTGCCTTAAGTACTTGCAAGTTTAGAAATTTTTGTTTCCTATTATGAAAAAAAAACACCACCCCAATTTACCCATATTAACCTGTACAACACTGATCTGTGCTTGGGAGACTGAGTTAGAAATAATGTTAGTTTCCAAATGCAGTGTTAAAAGCAGTTGCATGTACACTACAGACCCACAAATCCCACACCAATTTGTATTTCTACAATCACAGTTTCTTAGTGTTAACACTGGTTTTCTCTCCTCTCTTGTAGTGTAAAACTCCTCCACTAAAAGTGAGAATTGATTTATTAGCACCCTTTTCAAGTAGATCTAATTCACAAAGATGCATCTGCTGCAACTCTCTACTCCTGTGAAAGAGCAAAGTAACTCTGCAGCCTATTCATCTTTTTCCAAAGTTAAATAAACTCATTTGCATGAGCAGTGATGTTAGAGATACTGCACGTATTTGAGACAGATGCTAGACCCAAGAAACAGCTACTGAATACAGACAACATCTTTTCTCCGAAGGAGAGAGAGCACTTCAATTTGCTTCAAATATTACTGATGCATGGCAGAATAAGAAGCACTAGTTCACGCATGTAGCACAGTTAGTCTCCTTACACACAACTGGGTAGGAACACTTGACAGTAGTAGGCATCTAATTACAAGCACTGAAAAAGGATCTTATGTGACAGAGGAAAAGCAAAAGTAGGACACAAAAAGAAATAAGAAAATCACGTCTGCCTGAAATCCACACCCCTGCTTTTCCCATTAGTATGTTTCTTTCCATTAAAGATTTCCTATTGCAAATCAGTGAAGGAGGTAACTCCACCAGAAACAAAACATGACAAACACTTTTTTCTCTTTCGCCTATTCTGAGAGGTTTAAACTTCACTTCCAAACTCTACTTGATTCATACATATGCAGTGGGTTCGCATGGCAAGGTTTTGGTAGCAGTGGTGCTACAGGGGTGGCTTCTATAAGAAGATGCCAGAAGCTTCCCTCATGTCTAATGAAGCCAATGCCAGCCAGCTCCAAGATGGACTTGCCACTGGGCAAGTCCAAGCCAAGCAGTGATGGTGGTAAAGCCTCTGGGATAGCATAGTAATAAGGAAAAAAAAAATCTATCTGTGCCAGCAAAAGAGAGAAGTGAGACTATGTTAGAGTAACAACTCTGCAGACACCCAGGTCAGTGCAGGAGGGGCAGATGGTGCTCCAGGAGCCAGAGCAGAGGTTCCCCTGCAGCCCATGGTGAAGACCACGGTGAGGCAGCTGTGCCCCTGCAGCCTATGGAGGTCCATGGTGGAGCAGATCTCCACCTGCAGCCCACGGAGGATCCCATGCTGGAGCAGGTGGATGCCTGAAGGCAGCTGTGGCCCATGGGAAGCCCATGCTGGAGCAGATTTGCTGGCAGGACTTGGGACCCCATTGGGGATCCACCCTGCAGCAGTCTCTTCCTGAAGGACTGCAGCCCCATGGAAGGGACTCACACTGTCGCAGTGTGTGAAGAACAGCACCTTTTGATAAGGACTCACATTGGAGAAGTTCAAGGAGGACTGTCTCCTGTGGGTGGGACCCCACCCTGTAGCAGGGGAAGAGCTTGATGAGGAAGGAGCACCAGAAACAACACGTGATGAACTGACTGTAACCACCATTCCCTGCACCCCTGTGCCTCTCAGGGGGAGGAGGTAGAGAAATTGGGAAGTAAGTTAAGCCCGGGAAGAAGGCAGAGGTGGGGGGAAGGTGTTTTGGTTTTTTTTTTTGTCATTTGAATAGTAACAAATTAAACTAATTTTCCCCAAGTTGAGTCTGTTTTGCCTGTGACTGTAATTGCTGAGTGATCTCCCTGTCCTTACCTCAACGCACGAGCCTTTAGTCATATTTTCTGTCCCGTCTGGTTGAGGAGGGGAGTGATAGAGCAGCTTTGGTGGGCACCTGGCATTGAGACAGGGTCAAAGCACTACAACTTAATTGAACCCCATGCTATAGGCAAAGTATATGTAAAATAACACTGCAGTAGCCCGCACAGCGTATTCTGCTGAAAAGAAACAGCAAAGATCCCTTTTTTCCATGCAGCCAGTTTTCCATTGTGAAAATTCTAAATTCTTCTTTAATCTCTACTCAGGCATCAAAGAAATGTGATAATCTATTGCCACATAATGCACCCCTACAAATAATATCCATATATCATTATTTTCTTAAGTGCAATCAAAAAGTTTAGAATTCCTGTGAGTTCAGTTGATTGGCTAAGTACTATATAATGTATGATCTCTTTAACTTTAGATTTAGGGCCACTTCTTTCAGTCTGTTTTCTTATTTCCTCAGCCATGCAAACAGTAAAATGAAAAGCCTATAATCTATTCCCTCTTTAACTTACTGAAAATCCATAATATAGTTTTCCTCTTCTGGAGTTTATCCAATAAGCACTATCTTAAATAGGTTCATTCTTGATAAAAATGTCAAAACCAAGCCCTGTATCGCAGCTTGCTCTCAGTGAAAGCTAGCCTGTTGTGGCAGAATCGTGTACTTTACATACCATAAAGCCCCCTAGGTCTAAACAGTGGGTGACAACCATAGTTACTTTGGCTCTTTCAAGTGCAAATTCTAATCTGACACTATTCCAGGTGAGCAGGATCCTTAGATTCAGCTACCTCAACTCTGAAACTAGCCCTTCAAGCCTTTTAGTGCCACAGTGAATTGAATAAATTTCTCCTAGAAAACACAAAGCTATACCAGAGGTGCTGACTTACCCTTAATTTCTTAAGGAACAAGTTGGTAACAGAAGTAACTTGGGTTTAGCAAAGGAATTTCTAAGACACAGTCCTGAAAAAGAAAATGAGTGAAAAATGGGAGGAAAAAAAACCAAACCAAAAAACAAGTGAGGGAGGAGGCGAAGTAAGCTCCTCAGGGAAACAATGTCCTGAATGTAATTTTGCTTATGAAACTTCTAATACCTTTATCTTCATCCAGAAGCTATGTTCATCCTCCCCCTTCATATTTTATTTCTGGCCAAAAGTAGCTGCCTTTGTCCAGAGAGCATGCTCCTTTTAATATGTTCCTACTTCTGCTGTTTCAGTGGAAGTTCGCTTTGCTCTAATGCTCCTGTCATTTGCTACTGGATTTCTGGCCAGAGAGCTGTTCACGGTAAATGGCCCTGCCTGGAGAACATCCACGCTGTTCCCAAAGGGAGTCGATGCCAATAGTGCTGCTTTTCTCTCTCACATCTTCTCATACCAGACAAGGGTTTTCTTGCAGAAAAATTAACTCTTAAAGCCTTGGCAACCATCACATTCAAAATAAGAAAGACATGCATGCAGAAAAAAATACCCAAGGAATTCAGACCCTGGTGGAGCCTTAGCCATCATCTGGTCATAAAATGTAGCACAACAAAATACACTTCTTGAACCAGTGAGCACAGTCAATTTCAAGGGGTAATTCAACTCCAAAGAGTGTTCCTGTGAAAAAAAAGGCACCTCAGTAGGTCTATGTTTAGTGTTTGCAATGGTTTTTATGAGCTTACAAGTAACAAGATTATAAAGAAGCTCACACACACACACGCCCTTTCCAGTTCTCAGCGTGGGATCCAGAAAGCTAGCTGCTCTCTCACATTCTCCCCAGTAATGTTGATTGAAAGTGTACATACAAAGGGACAAATTAGGCAAAGATCACTTCTCTGGACTACTGCCATCATCAGTAAATGTGGACATTGTTAATTACCTTTATTAAAAATGATGATTTTTTTAATAACATTCACAAATTCTATAGCCATATTAAAATATATCTGGAATCTATCCCAAATTCTGGGCAGAAACAAACTCCAGGTGCAGGTGTTTGAAGAAACAAATGTCTTTACATGCTTTTTTGAAGACTAGCAATAGCAGATAGGCTGCACAAGCAGTGGTGCTCCAAGGCTGCCGCAGGTGGTGATTGGAAGTATTTGAGAATTATATTCTCTGTAAACACCTGTGAAGCAGTAAGCTCTGGAGAGACTGGCGATCTTCAATTTCTAGAAACTCACCTTGGATAAAGTGTAGTCGTATTTCAATTGAGGATGATGTGGCTCAAGCAACATTAAAAGCAGATGCATATTTCTGAGCATAAAAATCAGTAACAATTTGTCACTTGCTTTTGCTGCAAATAGAGCATCGTCAGTAAGGGCTGTGATCATGCTGCTATACAAATAATAGTAGAGCACCCAGGACAGTGCTACCAGGATGGATGCTGCCACAGTCTGTGAGATGCTGGCAGATGAGAGGCAGGCGGAAAGCACAGAAAGGCAGTACAATCAAGCAGCTGCATCACACTGAGACTGTGTGCCCCAACTAATGAGGAAACCACTTTCGCCTGCTGAGTAAATCAAGGCTATATGAGGGTACAAATGACTACACCCCAACAGGTTTTTTGAATGTCTGCTTTTATTAGCAGTTTAATTACTTTTCTATTTTTTTTAAAAAGTATACAAGTACAATAGAAAAGCTTACCTCTCCACCATAAATCAACAACTCATTTGAAATATTTACAGGTGAAGTTATCATCTGTGTTAACAAAGAATTTAGTTTTGGCAGCTAATCATTCTGACTGCACAAAAAGAAGCTCTTTCAAAATATTTTAGGTAGTCAGAGGTTAAATTCTTGATTACCTAATCAAACACCCAAATTTTGCCGCACTTGTCTGTGTAATTAAAGGTGCAGTACTGAGCACTATCGTTCAAGGTCAACAACTAAAAAAGCAATCATTTAAGTAATAAGCCCTGGGTGACTTTCCTAAAACCATTATTAAGCTGCAAAGTGTTTTTAAACAGATTGAGAAGATAACTGTGTTATGAAATAGTTGTATTCCTCACTGTCAGGCCTTTTCAGAAGTTTTAATTAGAGTATAAGCTTCAGACACCTCAGCATAGCATGCCTATTAAGACTCACGGAGGCATAATCAGGGGTGGTGCTCAATTTAAGCATGTTATAAAATGATCTTGCCTTGGTATTCCTCCCAAGCTAAACACTTCCCTTCATACTCTAAATATTATCTTCATTAACAGTATGTTAATAATGCCCAGCACTGTGTACTGTAGATAGAGTTTATCATGTTTCATTAGGCTGTAATTCAACCAGATATTTAACTACTAAGAATGTAATTGATGTTATCTGAGTCAATGTGTCTATTTCAAAAGCAGAAAGCTAAGAATTTCTTATGGAAATTTTGAAGGCTAGAACCAGCACATGGACTGCAGAAGCAGTTTTGCTGCAGGACTGGTGCAGGTCTCTAGGAAGATTTAAGATTTCCTTGTGGTATTGGGGGGAAAGAAACAGCTTCAAGCCTGTATCTCACCATGGCGTGGATACAACTAGCCTGACCTTATATATAATATGACCTCATATATAATATAACCTGCCAAGGAAGAATATGGAGCAGATCATGCTGAGCACCACCACACAGCACATACAGGATGACCAAGGGATCAGGCCCAGCCAGCATGGGGTTATGAAAGGCAGGTCTTCCTTGATGGACCTGATCTCCTTCTGTGACAGGATGATCCACCTAGTGGATGAAGGAAAGGCTGTCGGAACTTAGTAAAGGTCCCGGACCTTAGTAAAGCCACTGACAACAGCTCCTACAGCATCTCCTGGAGAAACTGGCTGCTCATGGCTTGGATGGGTGCACTCTTTGTGGGGTTAAAAGCTGGCTGGATGGTTGAGCCCAAAGAGTGGTAATAAATGGAGCTACATCCAGCTGGCAGCCAGTCACAAGTGCTGTTCCCCCAGGGCTCAGTACTGGGGCCAGTCCTGCTTGATACCTTTATCAACAATTTGGTCAAGGGGATTGAGTGCATCCTCAGTAAGTTGGCAGATGATACCAAGACGACAACCGAGGTGGGGGTTGCTCTGCTGGAGGGCAGGAGGCTCTGCAGAGGGATCTGGGCAGGCTGGACCGGTGGGCCGAGCCCAGTTGTAGGAGGTTCAACCAGGCTCAGTGCCGGGCCCTGCCCTCGGGTCACAGCAGCCCCAGGCAGCGCTGCAGGCTGGGGCAGGGGGCTGGGAAGTGCCTGGGGGAGAAGGCCCTGGGGGAGCTGGGTGACGGCTGGCTGGGCATCAGCCAGCAGTGTGCCCGGGTGGCCAAGAAGGCGGCCAGTAGCATCCTGGCCAGCATGACTAGGAAGTGATTGTCCCCCTGTACTCGGCACTGGTGAGGCCACACCTCAAATTCTCTGTTCAGGTTTGGGCCCCTCGCTGCACGAGGGACGTTGAGGTGCTGGAGCGTGTCCAGAGAAGGGCAGCGGAGCTGGGGAAGGGTCTGGAGCACAGGTCTTGTGGGGAGCAGCTGAGGGAGCTGGGGGTGTTTAGTCTGGAGAAGAGGAGGCTCAGGGGGGACCTTGTTGCTCTCTACAACTACCTGAAAGGAGCTTGTAGGTAGGTGGGGGTCGGTCTCTTCTCCCAGATAACAAGCAATAGAACAAGAAGAAATGGACTCAAGTTATGCCAGGGGAGGTTTACATTGATTAGGAAAAACTCCTTCACTGAAAGTGTGTTCAAGCACCGGAACAGGCTGCCCAGGGAGGTGGTGAAATCGCCATCCCTGGAGGTGTTTAAAAAACACAGAGATGCGGTCGGTGCTCAGGGACATGGTTTAGTGATCGACTTAGCAGTCCTAGGTTAATGGTTGGACTTGATGATCTCAGAGGTCTTTTCCAACCTAAATATTTCTATGGTTCTGTGATAACTAGTCTTTGTTAAACAAGGCTCCAGTCCCACTCATGTAGTGGACATTTTACCTGAACAACTGAGCTAGGATGGAGCATTGGACTAGGTAACTTTTAAATGTCCCTTCCAACCCAGACTATTCTATGATTCTGTGATTTGGTATAAACCATCTTTCCGAGTTTTGCAATTCAACACAATACAGAAAAGAAACCCAAAAGTTCCCTGAATGTTTGACTATCCCCTTTCTCCATTCAAACACCCAATATGACCTCAGAGGAGTTAAACATACCACACTTCAGCTGTTTGAAAATGGAGAATAACATCACCCATGTGCACTGTTGATCGAACTACTGAAAATGTAAATATCTTCCCTATTTTAGGTACATAAGAAGTTCGAAAGCATAGCCATATAGTATAGTTCAGTGCAAAAATGTTCATAGTATTTTTGGAAGGCCATGCCACAACGGAATAATTAAACTCATTTATGCCTTCAGAGCATTTTGAGAACTTTGAAGTAATTTTAGTCACTTTTAGGGAAATTAAAATTATTTTCCAGATTCCAGTGTTCCAGGAAGTAAATACCTCTGTCCTTTTTATTCAGTTTCTAAAAGGTTCTCTTTTTATTTCCCTATCCAAAATGTAAAAGATAGACCATAATACAATAAAGAATGACTGAAAAGCAGTTGCAATGGTTCACTGTTTTGCCAGGTGCCGAGTGGAAAGTAAATGGTAGAAAGAAGGAAAAAAAAAAGAGTTGATAAAGTGTTCCAAATGGAGAAATTAATGTTTTGTCATGCATGTGAATCTGTTCTACGGTTATGGTTCCTCTGAAGAAGAAAAAAAAGTCATAGTTCTTTCTTAAGTGTTAAGAAAAAGTCTTATCTGTTCAGCATAAATACTAGCCCCCCTGAGAGAAAAATATATATATATATACGTATTTCCAGTACAGTGGCTTTTTCATATGGTTTCATATGCATAGCTTACATATGCATCATATTTTTAAAGGGAAATCCACTGAATTTGCACTCTCCTCCCACTAAAGCTTCCTGATACAGTGTGAATGTTTCTGTCAAAAAAGTCACATTTTGTAAGATATCTTTACACAAACTGAAAATTAAAGGGTTAAGCTCACAAAAGAATCACAACTTGTGATTATGTGAACTAACTCCCTGTCATATCAGCACTTGATCATCATTCTGCAGTGGCCATATATATCTGCCTATAGATCTGTTTAATGAATCCCACACAAAAAGTACAAAGCCTTTCAGTTTCAAATTAATGGGGAGAAGGTGGTGTCTGCATTAAAACAGAGGCTAAGAACAGTCTTTATTTCTTATATAGCAGTGCTTATGTCACTTATGTTGCAAGTGATATCTACACACCTGAATTTGCAAATCATACGAGATCTGAGGGCTCTATATCACTCTTTTTAATCTGCCGCATTTATTTTAGGGCCTCATTCATCATTTGCAAACAGTGTTTCAAACAACCTAGTATAGTTAAATTTGTCAGAAAATGATACCTACTCTATTATATTTAGTGGGATTCTAGTATTGGGGCACACATCACACAGAGCCCTTTCCAAAGCTAGACTAAAGGTCATTCAGACCAAACACATTACCCATCAAAAATGGTTTCATTCTCTTTATTGTCTTATTTCAGTCAAGTGCTGGCTCTTAACCATGCGACTTATTCTCATTTATAAACTCACATAAAGTTACAGCTGTCCAATTTTACATAAAACGGACATTTCAATGTATAAAGTGTATAAACCATATGTGGTTTTGACTCCGCATTCTCAGAAACTTATGCAGTAAGAAGCCAAGTAAAGCATTTCAAATATCAGCAAGGAATTTGAAAGCAAAAAATGTGTTCTCTTTAGCAGTACTCTTCTGTTCTTTTTAGGTAAGAAAATGATCAATACATGTTCCTATTTTCCAGTGCACTGATTGCAGCTACTGATTAGAGACTGTAACATGCAGAAAGAGAATACAGAAATATACCTTCATACATTTACACCGATTTATATTTCCACCATTGGGAAAATATTGATTTTTCTTCTTGTGCCTTGAACAGAAATGAAAATTGCATGTCTGCATTTCTTTCACAAGAGCAACTACAACTTGCACAGTGTCTTGGCATTCTCATGTATCTTTGCATACTACCATCATTTGACCGAAAGTTGCATAGCTCTAGGAACAGTGAGTGCTTTTCAACTGTATCAGCATAACAAATGAACAACCAAAAAATACTGTGTACTCCACAGAACAGTGACTTTAAAAATCCTTACATAATAATACAGTAAGAGTAGCCCAGACTAGATAAGGGGCATCTGAAGACTGTAACCCAGTAGAAGATAACACTCAACAACTGAGACTCATTTGATGTTTGACATACTATTACACAATAAATATATCATGCTAGACTAATACCTGTCTGACTTGTGGCTACACCGCAATCGGAGTAGTCTGATCACATTACCATTGAGGGCCTGAAAAATAAGCTGGGTTTTGTTTCTTCTACTGCCAATACTCTAATGAACACTGCTTTGCTCATGCCCTGAGGAGTCTGACTTCTAGGAAGACAGAGAGGAAAAAATGCAAGGAATACCTAGTAAATAAGGATTATTTATGTCTCAAAATAAAAATTAACCAGACAAATAATACTGTATGCATAATATGTTATAAACGGATGATACACGAAGCCAATTACAAGTTTCCCTTACAAATACATAATCCTGGTAACTTGCAGATATAGATCTTCAAATGCATTTGGAAGACTGTGAGCTTGAGGACAGTCCCTGAGTTCTGCTATTATTGCACTAACTGAGGAAAAAAAAGTGTCTTTACAGAGGTGTTATTTCCCAACAAAAATTCTTGTGTGCATGCCCCTGTGTGGTAACATTTGTCTTTTAAAAGACTTAGCTAACGAGCCTAACATATTAAAAACTAATAAAATCTTTTGTGTAATTTATTTGTTTCAGTAGAAAACTGGAGCTGGTCCAGGGTATTTTACTTTGTAGCAGGAAAGCAGTTAGTCGCATTTATGGAACTGCAGTCCATCTTTAAATTACATGTATTTGACTCAGCAGTCACTTACAGACAGAAAAGTATAGTTTTTCAAATAGTAAATCTTAAAGTAATAGCTTTAGCTAGCTGGTGCTGTGGGATTAAACTTTTTCAGTAGTTCATCAGCCACAGTTTAGCCCTGTCAAGTTAAATTAAGGTCAGAGGTTCAGGTACAGCTGCCTTTAGCTGATGAGTTCTGGGGTAAGCACTGCAGCTTGTCTATTGCTGTTACAGGTCAAGAAAATGAGCAGAACATGCTTCTCTTCAGTTTATGTGGGTGAGTTTAACACAATGGCTTTCTCTCCATCCCTTCCCCCTAAACTAATCTCTTAGCAGAAGTTTGCCTATTCTAAATTTTTAAGCATATATCAGTATTCTAATTTATTATTGAAATTGCTTTTGCCTGACCTACCTGTGGCGTGCTTAATTTTCTTAACCATTTCTCAGCTATGTCTTGATATCCGCTTCACCTGCTGTGCCAGCAGTCAAGCAGGGCATGTTCTGCAGATACTTCCTCCCATATTCTCGTTTGTGATGTTACCAAAACTTCATCAGCTGGGACATGATTTTGCAAATGGAGAACAGAAGAACGTAGCTAGTGGGACAGTGAACAGGGAGGGACAGGGACAATGGGAAACGGAAATACAGTAGAAGGAGTAATAAATATTGAGAGGTAAAGTAGAGGAAGGCAAAGGAAAGAGAAGGCAGAAGGTTTGGGTACACAGGGCTGTTACGAAAGCATTCTGAGAGTAGCATTTTTGGTAAAGTTCTGTAGACAATGGCAGAAAGTGGAGAACAGAAAAAGGGGAGAAGGAAAACAAACAAAAAAACACCAACAACCAAACAACAAACCAGGAAGCCATCGTGAGATTTTTGTGTATTTTAGAACATGTTCACCTTAGTAATTTCCAGGTATAAAAATGAGGGGGAAAAAAGCTATGCCTATTAAAAACAATAAAGTTTTTTTTAAATCTCCGGATGAGAAAGTAAAATCACCTTTTCTTTGAACTTTTAACTCAGTCTTCATCTCCTTACAGGAAAGTACGTTAGTTGACTTCAATTGATGCAGTCCATTTCACCAATGGAAGGTAGGGCCATGGAGAATCTCCCCCTCAAAATATCTTCTTAAATTCAAAAATTTGCTCCATTCACAACAAATACCATCCAAGACACATTTTGAAATTCATCAGCCACACAGAACTATGTGATACTAACTGGAAATTCAAACAGTAGACAAAACCAAAACTAGTTGATGAAAACCATAACGAAACTTGAGAATTCCTTGCAACACCTTTTTCCTTCTTTGAAATTTCAGCGTGTTTCTATCAAAAATAATATAATCCAGCAAAACATAAAAAAATTATTTGTAATGGCACATTTCATTAGGTAGACATTTATTCCCTTTTCATCCAGAGCCATGGGAAGCAGATACTAAGTTATTTAACACTCTGTAAGGTCTTAGAACCAGACAAATGAATAGCAGACAACTCCTTGCAGTATCTTCCTGGTAAGGTATACAAGCTGGTATAAAAAAAAAAAAAAAAAAAAAAAAAGGAAATATAGCAAACCCATGAGTATGGCAAAGCAACCTATTTTTGACTGCCTAGTTATAAAAAACCTGACTAGTAATCATATTCTGAACAATCTAAAATAAACACAGATAGATAATTCTGGAAGACTCAAACAGTCAGAGAAGTGCTATCTAACAGGATTAAATAAAATTCTGCAGCTGCAGTCACTTATATTGAGCTAGTATAAGCATTTCAAGATACAGACATAGAAATAAAATGTGCAGTAGCACTTTGAACATAAAAGCTCGATACACAAACAAAGTGTGGAATGAAAATATACCATTTGTAAAAAAGCAATGCCATTTTCTCCTAACAGGATTCATACACATTTTAAATTTCAGTGGACATAAAAGAAAATAAAAATAACTGAATGTCTTAGTGAGTTTACCAAAATCAACACTCAATCCAGCCATCCAGAATGTAAATTTTAAATAAATGATTACTCAAGTTTTACAAATCAGCATTTACATTCACTTACAAAAAAATGCAAAATATAGTGGGCATCAGCATCAGCCAAGAGTTTAGCTTACCACAGACCATATGGGAGGATGTCCCCATAGACTGTATCTTGTACTAGTATGGCATCTGCAGTACATAGCAACACTTTATCTGAAGTAATAACACCTTCTGCTCTTAGCCTTTCTCAGTCATAAAACAAGTGATTAAGTAATTTCACCATAAGCAGCCTCATGGAAGACTGATTAGGTGGGATGAATATGGGGAGTTATCATTCCACATGCCAGGCACCTTGTAAGTCAATATATTAATAGCTACAGCCTAAGTTTATCCTTTTTTTAGAATACTATGTTGTTTTATAAAAGAAACTATATCTTGCGAATTTAGTGGAGGTTCCTGGAGCTCTTTGGTTGATTACACTTCTTATGCTGGTGGATCAACACATTCAATGAAAATACAATAAAATCAATGTAAACCTCAGTCATCAACAAATGGCTACCATGCTTTGAAATTATTCTGTTAGCTAGAATGCAGAAATGTAACCAGCATCATCCACAACACCCTGGCTATACATCCAGAATGTGTTCACAGCCATGCATATGCAACAAATATTAAGAGAGCACAGAGAGATTTTAACAATTTATGATACAAGGTGTGTTCACAGCAGTGCACCTTCAACAAATACTAAAAGAGCACAAATGGACTTTAGCAACTTGTGCTATGAGCTGCAGAGCAGAGGGCCCTCCAGTGAGATAGGTGCTCCCTGTAGGCACCATCTCCCATTGTATCATTGGATATGGGTATGGATAATAGAAATGCTGCTGATGCACACTGGAATGAAAGGTGGGAAGACATCAGGAGAAAGATGCTTTCCAACAAAAGCCTTGCCTTAAAGGATGGCATCACTAGAATTTATTGCAATAAACCAAATACCACCATTCCTTTTTCTGTATAAATGTTGCCATCAAACATGGCCTTTATTATTCTCTAGCATTAGAACACATATATAAATGTAGGAAGAGAGAGACAATATGAAAGCTGTAACATTAAGGAAGAATGACATGCATTTCTCTCTTTAATCTTCCTCAGAAAACGGATAAGGAAACTAGTCTTATCGCCAGTCTGGATTTACCCAAAAGAATAGAGACACAAAACAAACTCATCCACTATTTCATGGTAGTCTTCATCCCAGAGGAAAATAACTGGAGAAGAAAACATACTCATGAAATGTTTCTGCTTTAGCAACTTAGCAGTTTCCAACACATGCTCTTCCCTAAAAACAATTCTATCTGGCTCTTACTGTGTCCTGTTCTATGCTAAAAGCACCGAGCAGGAAATGCTCTCAGTGAAGTCATAAAACCAACAACACAATAAAAATGTCTTCAGAGTGCTCTGTCTTCTAAGAGCGAGCTCTCTTATACTGTCTGCATCCAAAACGATAGCTGTACTGACAGCTACTGACAGTGGTAGCCCAAGACAGGACCATGTTAGTGATTTCTGCAGTGACGGCATGTTCTCACACAACAGGGATTAATCAATGACATTAGTCTCTTGTTTTATTACAATGTCAATTTTCATTTACTATGTCTGCTTTTAACATTCTTCACTGATGTGTGAGGATGGCTTGACCAAACTGTGTTACATCCAATACTTGAAAGGAAATTACTTTTCAGAATTATAAGCCATGGATTATCCAGAAAACCAGAAAGTCAAATTTCATACTGCTTTTCCTTAAATATTTTTATACCTAAAGGCCTTGACTCTCTAATCATTTCTCTTAAGACACAAAATGCATCTCCAGGTACAGTAATCTAAACCTGTTTAAGCAGGGGAAATTCAGAGTTTTCTCAACATCTGTAAAATGTGTGTCATCTTTTGGCCTCAGATAAAGACAGCTTCCAAACATACTATGTTTTTTCACCCCCAGGATTGCTCTTGATTAACATTCTGTAAATCAGAATTACTTTCTCTGTTATAAATACCTCCCTAACAGACTGCTTCTTAGCCTTTACTTCCTATCGTCTGGTTTCGAGCAAAACCCAGCACAACTGCACTGGTTATAAAAGAGATCCTCTGATTTATATATTTGATTTTGTTCAAACCTGCCTATTAAATTTGACTGCTGAGAAGATTACAGACTTTAAGGATTCCTTGTTCGTGAAGCTCCAATAACCTCAACTGGGTTATACATCCTAAGCACTCTGCACAAAAGTGATAGAATCTCCAAACATTTGTAGGTAAGTAGTCAGCCCTCAGCAGGGCTTTTGAAGAATGTTCTTTCGATTCAAGTGCTAGCATTCCACCTGAATTTCCATTCAAATGCTAGAATGCTTTTTTGGATATTTTCTTAAAAGGGATTACTTAGAAGGAAGATGGTTTTATGTTTGAAAACACTGTATGTTACGTATGTACATATGTACTGCAGATTGTCTAACACCACTAATACCACTAAAACATGTGGTGGGTCAGTTACATCCCACTTGAAAACTGCCACTCATGTCCCAGTCCTCTTCATGCAGTACAGTCGTTCCATAACTAATCATCAGTAATGAAAAAGTAACACATCCTCCTTCAGTAAAACAACCACTAACTCAGTTGATAACTAAAGGGATGAAAAAAAACAATTAATAACATGTCTTAGTTTAATTTTCTAACAAGCCATGACAAATGAAACACACCCAGCAAGAAATGTGACTATCATGAAATAGGAGGGCCACTCTTTTCCCATTCCAGCCACTGATACAGATACCTCATTCTCATTTTCAGTGTGAACACAGTTCTTTATGGGTATTGGTCTAAACACAGAAGTAATTATATTAAGAGGTCAGTTTCAGACTCTTAATTTTTGGCATTGCCTTTAACTTTGAACAGAATTCTCCAAGTCTCTTTTCCTACTTGGACTTTTGTAATAAACCCTATTCCCTATAATACCTATTTCCATGCATGACTGATTCCTTTCAGTTTTGCTCTCAAAGGAGGATAAAAAGATTCAGAGATGGGGGCTGGGAGGCAGAATACTAACGCGCTAATCTTTTTACCATAACACTGTCACTGTTGTGTGTGAATGAGATCACACAAGAAGAACCAACAGCACCAGTCTCTAGCTGGAGGTAGAACAGAAACGCTTGGCTAAAGAGTAGGAAGAACAGATAAAGAATGAGTAGCAAAGGTGCAGAAGAGCAAGCTGAGGCAACCTGTGCCAGAATAAATTAATTATTCAGATTTTTACAACATCCAGGGATGGATATCAAGCTTTTACTAATCCTTCCCAACAGGTGGCACTTGTTTGCAAGGTCCAGTGAAGGAAGAGGTAGGCAGGAATCTCCTCTCTATTTAAACTGGTAGCCCAAGGAAAGATGGATTTTACAGGTTCTGGGAAAGAAGTTTGGTATCGAGGTAATTAATGCTGATCCCAGGAGAAGCTATGTTTCTCCTCACAAGGGCTTGTTTAGAACAGCTGTGTTCAAACATCCCTGACTTGGAAGGTGTGGATTTTCTATGCACAGGTGCAGGCACTGACTACAGAACCTCCAAATAACTCTCCACAATAATTCTAGACTAAGAGAGAATGAGACACAGCAACACAAAACAATCAGTGGAAGAGTTGCCATGCTTGCTTTGGTACTGTTGGAGGCTGGGATTAACCAACCTATTCCATTTCACTCAGTATTACTCAAGGGCCCAGCTGTCCTGCTATGAAACAGCAGGGAGGTACAGCACGGTGAGAACAGGACAGTGTGTCAGCAGAAAGCAATGAGACACATTAGATAGGAAATGTTTTAATGAAAATTGACTCCTATTCTGCTTGTATTTCTACCTGGTTGCCCGAATTTCCATGCAGACTGGCTCTGAGCTGTAGTGTTCTTGCTCTGCACAGGCAGTAAGCTGAATTCCAAGGTATGTCAACAGGATATAATGCTGACTGTGGAGCTGCTCAAGCTAGCTCAAATACTAGAGGCAGTATAGCTGCATTACGGAAGTGTTCTGCCGCAGCTAATTAGACAAATCACTGCACCATGTTGTGGGAACTTATCCTGAGATCTGACACTAGATTTCTCTTAGATTTTAATTTCCAAGGTGGATTACCTTTTGTTGAACCTAGACTGCTTCACACCCTTTGAAACGCTTTGCATGCTGAGCTTTCCCACCTGAACTGACTCAGACCACCCAAACCACTCCACTCGTTTGGTACTATCACAGACTCTTGGCTTCTTACTGGGTAAGTTTCGGGCTATTTCGTGAAGCACTACACAGCTATCAGGAAATAAAATTGTCAGCTTCTGTTCCAGGCAGATGCCCAAATCGCAACATACTCCAATACTGAACCATGAATGACATGAAACTTTTGGAGCTGGCTCAGTCTCAAAAAACCTTTTCTTTGTAATGCAAGTTTATTTCACCTGCAGTAATTTTCCATGCCTTCCTATTCTATGTTTTACCAAGAAATCTCTTCACTGTTTGAAATCTTCAGCAGTCCAAGTTTTATAAACAGTTACAGAAACAGCATACTTGCTTTTCCTGAACCAGAGCAGGCAGTTGTTACTCATAGCCTTCACCTGAAGGCTTCCTCTACATCATGCTCCAAATATTTCACCTTCAAAAGCTATGCTTCCACACTTTGATTTTAAAGTGGTACTCCTGTACTCTGAGAATCACTTTACACTGCAGGGTGGATGAATTTATCAGTTGGTATTGCGCTAATGTCTACCCTTACATTAGGAACTCCTTTGGCAATTTTTCAGTAGATCTGAAAACAGATTTGAATCGTAAGTCTACTGAATTATGGAGAGATGTCTCTCTTACCATGCCTACTTTCTCCTGTACATTCCATTTTTGTTCTTTATCTAGCTACTGTCCTAAAACATCAAATATCTTAGGGAATCAGAATTACCATGTTTATGCCCTGCCTGCTTTAACTTCATAATCAATCATAATATTTCAGGGTTTTTTTCTGACAGTGTAACTAGCTGCCCCTCAAGAATCCTAAATCATAAAATGTGTTGCAGGGATACACAATCTCTCTTTAATAGAAATAATGAAAACTTTCTAGAAGGTAATCACAACTATAAGATTCTGTATTTAGTTCTCTCAGGAAAATCCAGACTTCTCCTGCCATGACATACCACCTTCTTAGGACACTGGTATACTTATGTATTTTTCTTACACTGGAAGACTTCCATGTATGTTCAACTTCAAAGAATTTTGGCAAGCAAACAGCATAAAACTAGAGAAACGACAAGAGTTGTCAATGCCTGAGAAGCAAAAAATCATATTGCATTAACTATTGGAAGTTTACCTTTCTCACTTAGCCTGTGCAATGTCTGTGTGATATTAGTTTAGCAATATTACCGAGCAAAACAAGAAAAGGCTCCTGCAAAACCTTCCATATTCTAAAAGGAATGGAAAACATCCATTTCCATATAACCTTAGATATTTCAGAAGAATTGCTTATCTCATTGACTTACTGTCTTTTTAAATAACTCTTTGGATCCTGTTTCTGACTGATAGCCCTCAGTTTATCACAGACTTCTTGCCAGACACTTCTTCAAATATTTCAGTATGCATAAGGATATATTAGCAGGGTAACAAACAGACCTGGAAAGCCTATGCCAATCAAGTCACGGTGAAACTTCCACAGCTCTCTTTGGCTTTACGTTCTACTTTTCCGTACACAGCCACCACCATCTCCAATAATACCCAGTCAATGCCCAGCGTGGTGCTCTGCCAAAGCTTTTCTATACACAGCCTTTCAGTTTCTGAGCAGCTTTGCACTGTCTTTGCCTCAGACAGCAGTACTTCTATGTCACATGTAACCACCAGAAATGAAAAACAGGTATTAATTTTACTGCTTGCTTACTTTGAACTGTGAACATGAACAGTAATTTTAATGAATGAATGTTCAGCTTCAACCTACCATACAGCTCCTGATATTTTATTTTTTTTCAAAAAACAGAGAAACAATGCAGATACAGATATTCCCAGAAACTGAAAAACGTTAGGTAGCAATAAAGCAGCAAGTAGCTTGCAACTTCAGCACTCAGATTTACATTGCTGTTAAATCTCTTTTGATAGTATTAAATAGGGCCATGATTCGAAGTTTTTAAACACATGCTGTACTTATTTCTATGGAAACTGAAAGTTGCTTTCATTTGGAGTTGCACACCAAGCAAGCCTTACAAAATCCATATAACCTATTTCAGAAGGACAAGTGCTCAATTCTGAAAGTCACTTATCACATCACACAGAAGTGCTTTCGTATGTCCAGCCTACACACCTCACCAGTTAAAACTCCACAATTAATGAAAGGAAAAGAAATAACTTGCAGCATTTTCTTTGATACTAAATAGCCTGTCCCAAAGGGGATGAATAAAGACTCTGGATTCATAAGACTGACCCCTGAAAACTCTTATCATCCATGTACACAAATCACCAAACCTGTGAGCTGTATGTGCGCGCGCACACACACAACCACAGACAGACCAGCACAACTGAGAAAACACCAATGACTAAATAACATGTTTTCAGGTACCAGGATCAGTGTCTTAAGAATCTCTCTTTCAAGGAAAAAAATCAATTGATAACCATATTAATAGGAGCTATACAACACTGCCATTATGCATTATTCAGAGAAATACTTCTACTTGAGTGTGTTTTGAAGGAAGATTTAAAAGTGACCCCTCAATGAAATGCCTTTCCTTCTTCCTTGAAATGCAGTAGGACCATTTTCAGATGAAATCTCAAAAACAGTCTGCATGCGCAAAGGAATGAAAACTATTTTAAAAGCATGCACAGGCAGAAAATACCTCACACACAGGCCTGAGTATTCTTCTGAAATTATCTGCCACACATTCTTCATTGCAATTGCCAGTTTGTGCATATATACCTAATGCTATTCTATACACAGATTATAGCATAATAAAAATTTTGTTTTCTGGGTTCTTTTAGTGTAGTAATTACATACATACAACTACAGCTGCTGATTTAGATATGGCTATACCTTCTTTACATTGGATTCTTCATACCGTAGTATCTTTTTACCCTCATGCTTACACATCTAGAAATAGATAAACCAGTACAGAGCACCTTTACGCTCATGTCAATTCCATCAAGTCATACTGGAGTAGAGTTTGCTTCTCCACCTGTCTCATTTACTGCTAGGAAATAAATTTATAGTGTGAATAAACTGTGATGGGCAGTTCTTGGTTTTCATTCTTGATGGCAGTTATGAACACTTGTTGGGATGGAATCTGTTGAAAAGTGGATATTGCTCCTTCCTTTGGGAAGACACTGAGCTTCCTCAAAGAGAAAAAGTTCAAGCAAAGGAACCTGCATGACAGTACAGAGCTGAAAGCCTGCAACTCATTTGAAAAGGTGGAGGAATGATTGCAAGGAGCTGATAACCAGGCCTCAGACCTGACTGGGGCTTTTTTCCTCTCTCTTTTCCCTCCCCCCACCCCATGGGCCTCACAAGATGGTGCTGAGCCAGGAGGGCAGTGGGTTTTCTGGAAATAATAATTAACTCTGGGAAGGCATTTGTTTATAAGTCTTTCTCATTTCTATTGCTTTCCCTAAGTTCTTTGAATTTTCTTAGGAAGTTAACTAATCCAGCTTTATGCTAATAAAACCTAAAGGTAATATACTTATTTACTTATTTATTTATAAGCCTTTTGGATTTCTTTGAAGAGTTCCTTGTAATGGGGAAGTCTACACACATCTGCCCCGCAGCTGTGCCTAACTTGGAATCCCATGACACTAAGAAGTAAGTTCTCAAATCAGGAAAGCTTCAGATGTTCCTGGCAGAAAGAAACAAACAAAACCACCACCAAGAAAAGCAACCAATAACAGAATCCAGCTGATCACAGTATGTTGGTCTTGCAACTTCATGGATTTAGCGATCAATTCAAGAAATCAGCCCCCCTAACTTTTACCTTTGACTGCTGTCAGAGGTAAATCACCTCCCAGAAGGAATAAGTGCCCCATGAATAATAAAGTCAGATTAAACCCAGCTATTTGAAACAAGGTAAGACAAAACCATAGCACCAGTCGCCTCTCTGCAGCCCCATTAGACTCTACACTGTCAATCTGTCTCAAACTGTGACATTGCTGTACAGTACTACTCAAGTGGGGTTTTTACTCTTACTAGTCCTTAACTTAAATCAAACATTCATGAATGTATTTTTGAAGCATATGCTTTTCAAGTCAGTCTGAAGTTGTTCCTTTCTAATTTTAACGACCAGACTGAATGATGTAGACTAATTTCAAGGCAAT
This sequence comes from Falco naumanni, assembly GCF_017639655.2. Taxonomy (NCBI): domain Eukaryota; kingdom Metazoa; phylum Chordata; class Aves; order Falconiformes; family Falconidae; genus Falco; species Falco naumanni. The sequence continues at coordinate 88,563,517 of NC_054056.1, forward strand.
GTTCATTCTAATGTTAAAAGTATACCCATGCCCACAGCAATTTCTGGAGAAACACAAACAAGGCGGCAGGCGGTTGCAGAGGGCCAGGGCGCAGGGGAACTGTCCAGCAGCACAGGGAATACCTGAAGTTCTGCTGCCCTTTTTACAACTACTTTTATAGTTGTGCCAATCTCACTTCAGGAGGGACACAGAGATGCTGAAGCATGTCCAGAGAAGGGCAACGGAGCTGGGGAAGGGTCTGGAGCACAGGTCTGGTGAGGAGCAACTGAGGGAACTGGGGTTGTTCAGTCTGGAGAAGAGGAGGCTCAGGGGGGACCTTGTTGCTCTCTACAACTACCTGAAAGGAGCTTGTAGGCAGGTGGGGGTCGGTCTCTTCTTCCAGATAACAAGCAATAGAACAAGAAGAAATGGACTCAAGTTATGCCAGGGGAAGTTTATATTGGATATTAGGAAGATCTCCTCCACTGAAAGTGTGCTCAAGCACTGGAACAGGCTGCCCAGGGAGGTGGTGGAATCACCATCCCTGGAGGTGTTTAAAAAATGTGTAGCTGCAGTGCTCAGGGACATGGTTTAGTGATGGACTTTGGCAGTCCTGGGTTAATGGTTGGACTTGATGATCTCAAAGGTCTTTTCCAACCTAAATGATTTTATGATTCTATGAATTCCCATGCCAGGCAACATCTCTGCCCTGAGAGCTCATCTCCCTCTGCAGTCTCTATAGAGCCTTAGATGTGTCATGAGAATCATCCTATGATTCTTTTTCTCAGTTTCAATCATGCAAATGTTCAGCTGATGGAAAATACCAGAAGAGGATTAAGGTAACGTGTTGCTAATGGAGATTCAGTCCACTGCTTGAACAAATGAGTTAAAGTGTCATTTTCTGAGTCATAATTTACAATAGAAACTTCTCCTTCCATATCCCCATTTTGTCATGTTTTTAAAAGGCAGGCCTAAATAATATGAAAAGTATTTCTTAAATAATGTTGGGTTTAATTGCATAAAGTAAAGAAAGTGCATTTCACACTCTTAAATTATGGATTACAGTCTTCTACTTCAGCAGAACTATGAGATCATACAGTGCATTAAATTTTAATGAGGATATTTTCTTTCAGTTCCTCTTTAAATTTAGGGACATGGGAATAAATTCTGCGGAACAACTTGGGGCAAAACTCTCTTCCTTTTTATCTAGGATGTAAATGACAGGTGTAGTAGCAGTGCACTTGAACAGCATTTTTCCCTGAGTAAAAAAAGACCAACAAAACCCAAAACTGTCAAAAAAAGTTCTCCATTTCAGAAAACGTATCAGGAAAACATCTGAAAAAATATACCAAAGTGGAAAACAGGCTTTTAACGGTTTTGGGAAGTCTGCTTGCCATTATAGTATGTTCAAAAAATAAATATTTTTCTCAAAAACCACTAAACGCATTTCCTATGGCACAGGTAAAGCCACACTATCTTAAAGGAACGCTTCATTAAACACAACTGCAAACTGAAGAAATGCAAGCTTCATAATGTTTCTTTTAAATACCATCCATCCTTGCTCCAGACACTTCTATTTCAAATAACAGAAGAAAACATCTGAAAAAATACGGAGAATACTATAATTTAATACCACATTATACAGGTAGACCATTGATAAATCAGTATTAACTAATCGTATGATAAATTTTTAAGCCTACTGACTACACCTGACTTCTAAACATAGCTGAGCCATTCAGCAATAAACGCAACAGAGTGAGGGAAGTATTTTGACCATGACTTTCAAGTGTTTAAAAGAAAAGGAAAGGTAGGGAGACTGAAATCCCTTTTTCACTAGGTTCAGTGGCAAACTGAGGTATTTCAATAGGGTAAAATGGCACATGGAGACCTATTAAAATAGTCTGTCCTACTAAAGGTAATGCTGAAACATCACAGCCAAACCCACACACTACATTGCTGGTAGAATTTGTTTACCTGTCTACCAGGTAACCTGGTTATTTTTTGAATGCCAGAGCAGGAAAAATTAGGACATACCTCATAAATCACTGTAACTATCAATTAATAATCAAAGCTACTCAAGGGTCCTGAATCACCTTAGGCCATGGCACCAGCAAGACGGCCATCACCTTGGATGATTAATGCAAATGACCAGGATTGACAAACTGATACTATATCAATGATTACTATACTAATTGATATTGATACTAACTGATTACTATACTAATGTAAAAATATACATATCTAATTTAAAATATATTACTTACCTGCTATTACTTTAAATGCAAAAAGAATCCATTCCCATCTTTTAGTACCTTCTTTAGAATTACAAATTGTCTAACTAATGTTAATGAGATCAGTATAATGAGATCTTATAATGGATTTTATCTGCACTGTTGCAATGGTATTTCAAGGAAATTATTTAATACACAGACAATTGTTTTCACTGATATCTACCAAGATACTTAAAATTCTGAAGCCATCTTTTTTGTAGGATTTTTTAAATGAAGCTAAGTATGAGCCTACATGTTTGTTTGGGAGTAAATATATCCATGTAATAACAACGCTCAGATGTTCCACCTGTCAAAAATAATATAATCTAAAAGAAAGGAGCATGTAAACTCCAGATTTCAGCTATAAGCAACCACCTCAAAGCCTTATGTAGAGCACCGCTCCCAGATTCACAACTGGGGATGATTCCCCCAAGAATAACAAATATTGCTATAATTGAAGAAAAATAACGCTGATGAACTAAGCATTAATAAAAAAAGAGAACAGAACTTGTTGATTATTCACAGAAAACGTAGAGTTTATAATTTCTTATAGTCAGAAATCTGTGTTTCCTTTCTGCTGAAGCCATCAGTGCTTCTTCACTGTAGTGTTCTATTACTGTGGTACATTTGCCTGATAAAAAATGACAATTCCATTTTTTTCTTTTCTTTTTGATCATTAGCTGTCCGCCTTTGAATTATATTGTATATCTTTACAGTGACTTTATAAGGTCTTCATATTCTTGTATTCTCTAGACTATAACCAAGCTCTGTATTTACTAATTCATCTTTATTTGCAGCTGGCAGATGCAAAGATGTTACCTACACTCAGGAGACTTTGATATGTGACTTCTTGAAACATAGGGGACTTACAGTTTTCCCTTTAGCGAACTGTTCTGTTTTATTCTCAAGAAATATGAGTCCCAAGGCAAAATGAGATTATTAGACTGACTGACTCTCTTTCAGAATAAGGATTTAATAACCAACATTCATCTTTTTACTGCTAATAACCTTAGCTAGCTAAGGCTTTGGTTTAGTTAATGTTACTTCTGGTTAAAGCAAAAGCAGAGTGCAAGGGGATAGAGTCATCTCAGCCACCTCATTCTGAGTCCTGCCTTGGACTTACAAGCTGACAGAGCTGTGAAGAGGATCCTTCTGGCTGAGGCTGAAGCTGCAAAGACAAATGGAGTGCAGGTAGGCACACCACTCCTCTGCAAGCCACTGATGATGAGAAGTAGCACTGCTAGTGTTTTGGCAGGTTAGTTCAAGACTCACATGGACTAATTACACAATATGCCCAGTAGGGAACGTTCCTTCTGCAGGTTCAGATTTCATGCAGAAGGTCAATGCCATGTTGCCATGTTGCCATGTCAAAACAGAAAGGAGATGGCGAGTCAAGCAACAAAACACACCTGAATTTCAACCCCCTGACAAATACACGCTCCCCACTGAATCCGTCAAACAGCTCATTTTTAATTGTTACTTAGTGCTGTTGTACAAGGAGGGGTCATAAGATGAGTTAGTATATGGCTAAAAAATATGCAAAAATACACCAGGGCCAGGGAAAAAAAAATATTTGAAACATTTCACTTTTTGACATAAACAGAGATTTAGTCAGTGGTAATATGAAATAATCTTCCCTCCTTAGAAAGAAAACTAGGAGTTCTTCTGAAATACAGGGCTTTTGAGTTGTACAGATGCATGTAATGGTGCCTGAAGTACAGGCACATGAATAATCTTTTATAGATGGAACATTTAAAAATCAGGGTGGCTTGTAAAATTTGCCAATAAAGTCTGAGGTGCCAAACCAAACACTGTACACTTGATACACTACCTCTACCCCCAGTATTCCAAAGGTTCTTCATACTTGCAGCAGGTAATACTGCTAGAAATAACAATAACTTCTGCCTATTCTATTTAAACTCCCTACCTTCAGGTACGCCTCAAAACCCAAAACTGCACAGATGTGTTTTGGGTTGGATACACATAATCCAAGCAGCGTAACAATGGATAAACAGAATACAGGTCAGTTAGCTTTGTTGGAAGCAACTGAAAACTACCAAATGCTCCTTAGCAAACTGATACAGCCATCTAAATACACAGAGACACATAGCAATTTTGGAGGTAATTACTTCTGGGCTTAATAATTCAGTATATGACTTTGTCAAACTCTTGTCATGATTTGTCTCTATGAAAATAAATTGTTGAAAATGAAAGACTCTTCTTTGAACATAAATAAAAGATCACCAAAGGAAAAAACACTATCAACCCACAGAATTATTATTCTCTTTTTTTCTGTTCGTAACCACTGCAGGCACCAGCACACAGCACATACAGGACAACCAGAGGATCAGGCCCAGCCAGCATGGGGTTATAAAAGGCAGATACTGCTTGACAAACCTGATCTACCACAAGATGACCCATATGGTGATTGAGGGAAAGGCTGTGGATGTTGTCTACCTGGACCTTAGTAAAGCCACTGACAACAGCTCCTACAGCATCTCCTGGAGAAACTGGCTGCTCATGGCTTGGATGGGTGCACTCTTTGTGGGGTTAAAAGCTGGATGGATGGTTGAGCCCAAAGAGTGGCAATAAATGGAGCTACATCCAGCTGGCAGCCGGTCACAAGTGCTGTTCCCCCAGGGCTCAGTACTGGGGCCAGTCCTGCTTGATACCTTTATCAACAATCTGGATGAGGGGATCGAGTGCACCCTCAGTGAGTTGGCAGACGACACCAAGCTGGGGGGTGTCGCTCTGCTGGAGGGCAGGAGGCTCTGCAGAGGGATCTGGGCAGGCTGGGCCGATGGGCCGAGCCCAGTTGTAGGAGGTTCAACCAGGCTCAGTGCCGGGCCCTGCCCTCGGGTCACAGCAGCCCCAGGCAGCGCTGCAGGCTGGGGCAGGGGGCTGGGAAGCTGCCTGGGGGAGAAGGCCCTAGGCGTGTGGTTAATGGCCGGCTGAACACCAGCCAGCAGTGTTCCCAGGTGGCCAAGGCCAACAGCCACCTAGCTTGTATCCAAAGCAGTGTGGCCAGCAGGACAAGGGAAGTGACCATCCCTCTGTACTCGGCCCTGGTGAGGCCGCACCTCAAATACTGTGTCCGGGTTTGGGTCCCTCACCACAAGAGGGATGTTGAGGTGCTGGAGCGTGTCCAGAGAAGGGCAACGGAGCTGGGGAAGGGTCTGGAGCACAAGTCTGATGAGGAGCAGCTGAGGGAAATACGGTTGTCTAGTCTGGAGAGGAGGAGGCTCAGGGGGGACCTTGTTGCTCTCTACAACTACCTGAAAGGAGCTTGTAGGCAGGTGGGGGTCGGTCTCCTCACCTAGATAACTAGTGAAAGGCCAAGAGAAAACAGCCTCAAGTTATGCCATGGGAGGTTTATATTGGATATTAGGAAAGAATTCTTCACTGAAGGTGTGCTCAAGCATTCGAACAGGCTGCCCAGGGAGGTGGTGGAATCACCATGCCTGGAGGTGTTTAAAAAATGCATAGATGCAGTGCTTAGCAAGATGGTTTAGTGGTGAACTTGGCAGTCCTGGGTTAATGGTTAGACTTGATGATCTCAAAGGTCTCTTCCAACCTAAATGATTCCAAGATTGACAAAATGTGGGTATTCAACATGAAAAGTGATACGTAGCAGAGCGTTAAGAAAAGGAAGTGCAAACTAATCCCTCTGCTAGCTGGTGAAAACCCTTGAGCACATCAGTATAAGCTGACTGATGTCACCTTACTGCTCTTCTTAGTTATTCACTGGGAGCCTGTTGCTGTAAATTTTTTTTTTCTTTAGCAGAGCTAAATAATTCATCAGGGTATGGCGCTTTGTGAGCAGGCCCGACTGCAGGCATCAGGCCAAGACCAAGGTCGCCATGGAGACCTACATGCAGCTTCATCCCTGCTCCCTCCCTTGCTGAGAGAGCCTATGAAAAATGGCATCAGCTGAGCAACCGTGCTCATTTCAGCAGTGAACAATAGGTATAATAAAAGCAAAAAAACAAGAAGCAAAATAAGGATATAAAAGCATCTGCTGTAGCTGCGCTGGAAGATTTAAATGACAAATGAGTCATTAAGCAGTTCTTATTTGCACTGATACAACTATTATTTTATGTGACAGAAGTATTACCCCGCCCTTATTAGTAAGAGCTATTGCTGCTCTTCAAACAGATTATCCTATACATTGCAGATGGCAAATTATTAAAGATACATGCTCTTTAAAACTCATTTTTGTTACTAAAATACAGTTGTAGGGGTAAAATGAAATTCTAATGCAGAAATAAGATTTATTGCTTAGATTTCTTTTACCCTCCTATATATAGCTGCTGTACAACGCTGATATTCAGAATTTTCTCATTGTTCCTTAAGAAGACAGGCATCTTTATCATGTAAACCAAAAAATAAATGTAGTCAGAAATGCAAAAAATTACATCAAAGAGGAAAAATGCTTTTGAACTCTTTTTATTGAAGGGTTGTTTCATTTTTCAATTAATGTTTTTCATCAAGATGAAATCAGCATTTTTGTATGCTTTATCAATGAAAAAATGAAAAGCTATTCTGCAATATTTATAGTAGATCAACCTAACTTTATAATCAGTATTCTTTCATTTTTTTCCTGCTGTGTATTGCTGTTCTTCGTCTGCCTTGCTCTCCAGGCACCTGTTATTAAGCATCACTGTATTTTATTACCTAAAACCACCTGTAAAGCAAGGGCCTGATCACGTGTTTATTAGATATATAAAGTACAAATCTTAAAACAAACTACATTCTACAACCTCCTAGAATAAAGTTCTGGATTTTATTCTCATTTCTAAGCCTCTTTATTCCAGAAACTGTATAAAACCACTCTCTCTAGTAGATTCCCACATCCTCAAGCGTACATGTTTATTGGAAAAAGTGATTCTGTGCAGCGCTGACATCACACTAATACAACATAGTACTATATATATAACCTTTGCAAGCCACAGTTTGCTCTCTGTAGGTGATAATGGGAAAATTTACAGTATAAGGACACATGTGAGAAGACCACATAACTTCTGTGTGGTAACGATGAAACCAGAAGAGGAGCATCTCTGACTGCTCATCCTAGAAGGTCCTACAGAGCCTCCGATTGCCTCCAATACACACTCCTGTTAGAGCTGCAGAACCCTCAGTCCAGTACAGACCAATCCCTTTAAGTTTTTTCCTCTATGATTGCCAATCTCACCCTCTGCTTAGGCTCAGTGCTATTTAACTACCCTTGTCTATCACTTCTCCTTCCAGATCTTTGGTTTACCAAAAACTGCAGTCAAAGTATAGCAGGGCTGAGTGGGCATAATAGACCTCTTCTGATATCCAGTATTCCCACACAGATTCTCCATATTCTAATAAAAGTTCATAAACAAAAGCTCCGCAACATTTTGCAGCAGTGTCCCTTCTGGCAATTGTGTGCATGTAAGCCTTACTGAATTTGAGACCAATTTCTCCCAAGGCAAAGCTGATAGATAGGAACTGGAAATCAGTGCATTTCTTAAAAACAACAACAAAAAAAAAACCCAAAAAAAAACCAAACAAAAAAAAAAAAAACAAACAAACAAACAAAAAAAAACCAAACCTGAGGAGATAAAAAGTCAGGCAACCCCGATCTCAGAACCACCAGGGCTAATCTAAATCCCACTCCACCCACCAAAACCCATGATACTGTTCTATTTCCTTTGTCTTTGCTGTATACTTAGGAAGGAGGTAAAACAGTTTAAAAACATACCTTTTTAGGTTTTAAAGAAGATTTTTATTTTTCCCCCCAGAATAATATTTTGAAACAATCCAGAAATCCATGTACTAACATGTGATTGACTCTTACCGTCACATATTTTCTGAACAGCAGGCGTGTGGGACATCTTTTCACTATTTCATCACACAGAGAACAAAAGTTCCCTTGTCTAGAAAGAGACTACCAAATCACAAAAAAAAATCTCTGCTGATGCTCTGAAGCACTCTAGACAGAAAAGTCGAATAAGTAGTCTCTTTGCTCCATTATGAATTGCTAAAATATTAAAGGTTAAAGTTAAAATTAAAGGTAAAGTTAGCATGCTCAGTTTCTGGAAGCCCAAACTCTGCTACGGGAGAAGGGCAGACCTCCAGGTGGAGTTTTCATTCTCAATGATCTAACTGCAGCCTTCTAAACCAGCTGGCCATTACATTTATTTTCCATTGGATTTGACAGGTCTGGTCTGCCTCCAAGGCTGCACACAGAACAGCCTGAGTATCATGGATCTGAAGGCCTCATTATGAATGTGTAAAAAGATCTAGATATGGTAGCACAAACACCAGCAAGTGTTGGACAGCTAAGGAAATACGCTGAATGGTTCTGGTGCCCACACTGATTTAAATGGACTAGAAGAGAGTTACTTTCAATCCAGCCTTCACGTAATGCCACAGCCAGGCCTTTCACCCTCTCCTGAACGCACATAGCTTGGAAAGAGTTGTTATTCATCTGCCTTAAACTGATCTATTTTTTTCATTAATATTGCACATACATTCCTGTAAATCCTTGCAGCTATTGATGTTAATAAATCTCTTATTTTTACAAACTGTTACTTGTAAAAAGAAAGCTAAGAAAAAATATATAGCTTAATTTATTTCTAAAATGTGCAAAGAAAAGGCATAAATGAAAGTGTGCTGACACATTCTTCCTATAGAACACAGCATAAGTGGACATGAGGAAAGGTATAAAAAGAACAATTACCATGAAAACTTGCTAAAAATATTCTTAAACAGATGGATTCAGTGGCTGCTGAGGGTATATGTTCTAGAAACAAAGGAAATACAGAAAAATCACATGTCCTGACATACAGTTTCTTTTGTTATCATGATCATGTGGGAGATAGAGGACATCAGAAACAGGTTCTTTTAGACTTGGTTTTCAGCTGCTGGCCCACTTTTTCACTCTTCTATGTACAGGAGTTCTACAGTAGACATAAATGTTATTTACAGAGATTTAGATCCTTTTAACACAGAAGAAGGTAGAGAAATAGTTGTTCACATGAGTTGCACTAAATTTCACATTGTCCCAAAGCAATTTCCTATTTCTTCTATATGCTCTTAGGGGAAGGGAAAAGCGGGATATAAATGTACAAGCCCATGTCTTCTGTCACGGGAAGCCAAACCCTTAAACAGAGGAAAGTCATTTTCTCCTTTCTTTACAGTTGCTTGGGTCTCCTTCCATCTCCTAGTCCCTTTAGCATCCCTTATGCACTCTGTGTTAGTTATTTGATCTACACTGCTTCTTATCCTCTGTAACCCTTGTAGATTGTGTGGATTACGTGCTGCTGTACAAAGGATTTAAAAGAATGTGTGACACCATGGTCTGACACTTTTTCCCAGAGACATGAATCATGTTGTCTGATTTTGGCTCTTGCAGTGATGTTTGGCCACACTAACTGATGTCAGTTTTCTCATCTGTATATGTATGATAGGTTAACAAAAGCATCCTAGAAAAATCCCATTTGACAAAGAAAAAATACACACTTTTGTCAATGGTCTGTTAAATTTTCACAAGGCTTAGAATGGTACAAACATACTAGTATCAACAAGCATTAAGTATTGCAGCTTGCCTTTAATCACATAGATCAAACTACCAAACATCCCACTTACACCTGAACTGGTACATCTGAGGAAGCCTTCTGGAGCAAGAACTTTTGGATCCATACCATGATGCCTTGATGACTTTACCACCAAACCACAGATAACTCCCATGGCATGTGATAAATACACAGGAGTCACCAGGGATGGTGGGTTTCTACTGAACGGGATATCTAAACTAAGAGTGAGCATGCCTGGAATGTGAAAGCAGTACAGACTGGAGACTCAAGAAGAACGACAGGACTGTAGCAGAGGATTGAAAAGTCTGCCTGGAGTGATGACTAATATTTTCCAGCATATATATACCAGGTTTCAATAGACGTCCTACAAAATGCTACAGGAAGTGCAGAGATAATACTTTTACACAGCTTTATTATCGTAAGAATTTGCTCATGTTTGTCAAGCATTTTGAACAAGGGCACATTTATATGCAGTAATAATAAAATACAGTAATATTTACCTGCTAGGCTGCAATGAAAGAATGTAAAGCTTTTTCTCCAGACTACTACCACAACTTCACTTCATCTTGACATCCCACATTTCTTCCTATGCACTTGGGAATCATGGACACCTTTGTTTTGGTTCCACTGATTTAAGTGCTGTACTGATTTTGGCTGGAATAATGTTAATTTTCTGCATAGTAGCTCGTATCATACCATGTTTTGGATTTGTGATGAAAACAGTGTTTTAGTTATTGCTGAGCAGTGCTTACACATTGTCAAGGTCTTTTCTGCTTTTCACGCTGCCCTGCCAGCAAGCAGGCTGGAACACAAAAAGCTGGGAAGGAACACAGCCAGGACAGCAGACCCCAACTGGCCAAAGGGGTATTCCACACCATATGTCATCGTGCTCAGCAATAAAAGCTGAAGGAAGAAGGAGTAACATTCAGAGTTATGGCATTTTTTCTTCCCAATTAACTATTACGCATGATGGAGTCCTGCTTTCCTGGAGATGACTGAACACTTGCCTACTGATGGGAAGTAGTGAATGAACTCCTTATTTTGCTTTGATGGTGTGCACAGCTTTTACTTTACCTATTAAACTGTCTTTATCTCAACCCACCAGTTTTCTCACTTTTACCCTTCCAGTTCTCTCCTCCATCCCACTACGGGGGAAGTGGGCCAGCAGCTGTATGAGGCTCAGATGCCTACTTGGGTTAAGCCATGACAACTGCTTAACAAAATGCTAGGCAGACTAAGAAGATGAAATATAGTAAAATGGACTTCAAAGTTAGTAAGGGACCTCCCCTAGGTCTCTAACCAAAAAAAGAATAAAGTGATACAGGTCTGGATCTACTCATACTCATGCTAATTTTCTGGCTTCGGACATAGGGATTTTGGGGTCAGGTATAGCATAGTATGACTGCAATTGGGAGCTCAACCAAGTATCTTTACCTAGCAGGCTTAGCAAATAGAGTCAATAGTAGCTTCAGGATATTGTGTTTCACCCTGTACTGTAGGACAGATACACCTTGCATATCACAAACAGTATCACAGATCTATATGTCACTACAGTGACATATGACCATCTCATTTATTTTAAAACAAACACTTCACTCAGTCCTTGGCCAAAGGAGTAACACCGCTAATGCCAATGGAATAGCAGTGGTACAATATATCTCACGCTCCCCTCCTCCACATGGAAAGGAAGTGGAAGTAATTTGTCCTAGTATGTTATGGAGTTCAAGCTAAGAGGTTAGGTCAAAGTAGCAACATTTACATCTTGTTCCATTGGTGATCATTCAGACTAATTTTGAGAGAAAATAATTTCAAGTTGATGCAGAAATTATGTCCTCATTTTACACCATGATGAAACATAAGAAAAATATTTCTAGTCATGTGTTACATATCTACTTGGTACATACAGGTAAGTTAAACATTGATAATTGTTTACCACTTTTTTCTGTAAGTGGTTTAAACTGAGGCACTACCTTGAAAATTGTCAGACACCTTATTCAAAGGATCCCTAGCTAAGTTGTTGGTTGTTGTCCCCATAGCCCCCCCCCCCCGCCCCCCCGTTTAAATATCTGCATTGTCTCACTTGGCATTTTGTTGCATTTTGACATTTTCAAATAAAATTGAAAGAAGTAAGTCTTAATGACTTGAAGCTATTTTGCCAAGCACACAGGAAACATTTCTGGAAAATTATCAGCCACATTATCATCCTGCAAGCAATACTCCCCTGAACTACAGTTATCCCACAGTCTGCTGCGTTCAACCAATAGCACTGACATTAGGTAATCACACGAGTGAAAAGTACAGAGCGAATGCAACATGAAACATTCTAGATGCTGACAAGCGACTCCATAGCTTCAGACACAGTCCCCTTGCACTTGAACCGAACGCTTTGTAAAAGAAGTGCTCCAGGTGAAACCACAACCACAGACAGGTCAAACTCCCATTAATTTCAGTCAGGACACAATTTCACTATCAGAATTTCATTGTCGGTGGTGTACTTTCAATATCCTTTCTTCTACTTAGAATAAAGAAGTGAAGTTAAAATGGGGAGAGGAAGCACCATATGTTATATGGTCATAACTACATTTACATAAAGAACAAGGGAGGATCTGAAGAATTGCAATCCAATAACTGACTTCACTTTTAGGGCAGAAATTGGAAATGCTTGCTATGGCCTCGTTTACAAACCTTTAAAACTATATGCTGCATAGACCAGCCACAGTAACTCAAACTCATTAAAAAAACACACATGGCAAAATTTACTGTATGTCTTGCTAATATGATAGATGATAAATGTGACACAATGAACATTCTATTTATCTCAATTCTCAATCAGTTAATGCTGCATCACACAGCAGTTTCACCTACAAGGTCAGACATTAGAAAAGTTGCTCATACAGATTAAGAACTGGCTTACAAAATGAGAACGGAGGGTGTCAGATCAAAAGAAAACATCTGACTTGTGTAGGAGTAATAAGCACAATCGGTATTGATAGCTTGATTTTGTTTACACAGTTTATAATGAAGACAGTGTTTCACAAGGTATCAGAGAAGGCTAATAATATCAATGACAAAAAGACACTCTGGGCTTTCTCCTTTTCAAGACACTGAACACTCTAGCTTCCCCAAACACAGTTCTCAATAGCATGCTTTCCCAGATCAAGGCTAAAGTCCTCTTCTACGTAACAGGTTAAGCTTTATGAAGAGAAATGCAGTTCATTTTTTCCCATCTAAGTACCACTATGAATGTGGTCTTGAAGGATAGTAATGCTAGATCATTGCTACTACAGGAGGTTGGAGGGCTGCTAGTACATAACACAAGCTAATCATCCCAGCTCACTTCCCAAAAATACGGTTCAAAAAAATTTTTAGTGGCATTCTTCCTTGACTGTCCCAGGAAGTACCAAACAGTGAAGGAGTCCTGGAAAGCTCTTTTGACTTATCTTACCTTCAGCACAGGAGCCTGCAAGCACTGGTTGCTTCTCATGCCTGAATCACATCCCAGACAAACACCAACATAAAACTGTCCACATCCTACAAAGGGATCTTTGGAGTTCTCACCAAAGGGAACACGTTTTCTAGCAAAATTTCATCCACTGTGGGACATCCCGGGGAAATGGACCTGACTGTGGAACAACACTGTAACATTTGCACCATCTACAATCTGCAACCTTCATAGAAGCTTGTAACATGGAACTGTAAACATACTAACTGCAGGGAAGCACTTCATGACAGCCAGCTGTGTAGGTCGTTACCAGGGGTAACACTTAACACATCTGCTTCAGCTGACTCTGTTCTCTCACCTGGAGACTTGGGTACTGCTTCCTCCAGCTCAGGTTTGACCGGCTTTGGTACAGCGTTGGGTAACTCGCCCTGCCACTAGCCATTCTAGAGACGATGGGTAAAAGTATGTCTGCCTTATCTATGGTCAGTCAATGTAAGTCAAACTTACAATGAAGAAAAACACATTCATAAGAAACCAGAGATTCAAAAGGCATACAATACAGGGCATACAAAGTGTTGACACTCAATCAAATATATGGAACAAATGGCAATAAAATTATATCAGGTTTTTGAAGGCTACATCATACATAAAACCTGCCTGATCCCTGGCACAATACACTGCTACCATCCTACTGCAGACTAATAATAAATAAAGCCCTGATCCTCAAGTCTTTAAATCTGATTAAATTCTCTTTCCACCATAGAACTGTCTAGGGCTAATCTTTGTTTGGGCTGCCTAGATGATGCAAGCCCAAAGAAAATACTGATGTGTAAAACCAAAGAAACAACAGAACAATGAGTCTTCCAACACTGTCTGTCATCACAATTTTTTGACAGAAACTGCAACAAATGGTAGCAAGGACATAGATGTTCTGGACCTTTCCCCTTCACATATCATCTGAACAGCTTGACTCCGCAACCAGGACAAATCAGGACCACTTCGTATAGGAACACTCACAGAAAAGACTGGTCATGTCTAAATTAATAAATGTGCCTGAGACCATCCTCCAGCATGAAAAAATTAGTGACACAACAGCTCACCTCCATACTGTTAAACACACAGAGACAATTTCAAATTCAAATCCTTCAGGAGGCTAAGTAAGAGTCAGTAAGAGTACTAGTTGATCCATACTGAAATCGTGCCTGAAACAACTTAATCGCATAGACAGATGTCTTCCCTGCTTGAAGACTTCTCTGGCATTGCTTAGCTTACCAATACAGACAGAGTTACTCTGATACTGAGTTTTATACTTTTTTGAAACATGATATGTTATCTTCAAACTTAACTCCTGCAAGTTAACTTGCCATTAACTTGGTATCTTGCGTCAAGCAAATCAGCAGCTGAAAGAGACAGAAGTTCCACATGTTATGAAAGTTTATCCAAACCTTTTCAGTTTACCATCTGTGCTGGAAATTTCACAACATAATTAAAGATACTGAAGACTTACACCAGTTAGATCTGTAATGCATACATTTAAACTGTATCAGCACTTTCACATACAGCTCTCAAGAAAATATGCACAACCAGTTTTATTACTTTTTTTATATATAAACACAGTCAGATCTCTTTCAAAAATCTTCATTGTTCATTCAGCATAAACCCATGTAGCATAACTGGAAATTCACACTAAACTCAAGGGATACCTTCTTGTACAGACTTTGCTTCATCTTCTATAAGACAAGGGGTTTACGGTCACCTGGGACTGCATTTCAAATGCTTTTTTGTCTCCAACATTAATGTGATTAGGGTTTTGCATCTGAGCTGCACTTGAGTTAAATCCATTCTACTATCTTTAGACAGACCCTTTGTGGGACTACACCTCAAAAGCTGAATCTAAACTTATTAATACAAGCAAAGAGTAATGCCTGAAATTATTACCTCCACTGTTTTTAAAAAATGGACAGCCACACCATCCTCTGCATTTATCTGACATACAATGGTACCTTTCTGATTAGCTCTTACTCTGAAATTTATGACTTGCTGTCTGCTATCTACCCAAGTCATGTGTTCTGAATTGTATGAAAGAAACATGTTTTCCAAATTAACCCCCCCCCATTATAGATATATATGATTAAAATAACGTTGAAATCCCTATTTGCATTTTTGAACAAGCAGAATCCCTATTGCCAGTTCTTCCAAAGCCCATCCCCTGATTTTCAACTCATGACTCCAGCACAAAGTCAATCACTATGGGAATTCTTAAGTTTAAATTCATATTGTAAGGCAGTCAACTGTCTATCGTGTCATGCTGTCCCCCCTCCAATCAATATCCATTTACTATGTATCAATCACTGGCATTTTTCTCATTAAAATACTATCTAAGCAGTCAGCTACTAAGCAGTCCGTTTTTTTAAATTTCATGTGTCTTAATTAAACTAACAAAATAAAAATATAAGAAAAATATCTGATTATATAGGAGGAGGGAGGAAATTATATTACCTAAATACTCGTCTAAAATTCATAGAATCATAGAATCATTTAGGTTGGAAAAGACCTTTGAGATCATCAAGTTCAACTGTTAACCCAGGACTGTCAAGTTTACCACTAATCCATGTCCCTAAGCACCACACCTATGCACTTTTTAAACACCTCCAGCGATGGTGATTCCACCACCTCCCCGGGCAGCCTCTTCCAATGCTTGAACACACTTTCAGTGAAGAAATTTTTCCTAATATCCAATATAAACTTCCCCTGGCATAACTTGAGTCCATTTCTTCTTGTTCTATTGCTTGTTATCTGGGAGAAGAGACCGACCCCCACCTGCCTACAAGCTCCTTTCAGGTAGTTGTAGAGAGCAACAAGGTCCCCCCTGAGCCTCCTCCTCTTCAGGCTGAACAATCCCAGTTCCCTCAGCCGCTCCTCACAAGATATGTTCTCTAGACCTTTCACCAGCTCCGTTGCCCTTCTCTGGACACGCTCCAGCACCTCAACGTCCCTCTTGCAGCGAGGGGCCCAAACCTGAACACAGCATTTGAGGTGCGGCCTCACCAGTGCCCAGTGCAGGGGGATGGTCACTGCCCTAGTCCTGGTGGCCACACTGCTTTGGATACAAGCTAGGATGATACTGGCCGCCTTCGCCACCTGGGCACACTGCTTCATTTACATAATTTAAATATCATTACCTAAATTATCCTCGTTAGTTAACAAATAGTTGTTAGTTTATGACTAAAAGTACATGATGCTACTGATACTGGTATTTTAATATACTGCTTTTGGAGGTCTAATCTTCAACCTCTAGGACACTGGTTCTATCTCACTACAATTCTGTATGTCTCTCACAGATGCCACAAAACACCAAGTTAAGGCTATGAAATGACAAACTTAGCTTAAAAGCAGTAAAATCTGTGCTTTTTTTTTTTTTCTTCTCCTATTAAAGAAATTTTTACTTTTTGAAGTGGAAGTTTTAACAGCAGCAAAAATTGAGCAAATACAATTTTGAAGACAATCAAAACTGAAAAAAGCTAAGAAGTGAGCACTGTGGCCAGTGTTAGATAGGTTTAATCTTAAATATTCGGTAAGTTTCCTGAAGATTTGGCTTACTGGATATAATGCAAATATTCAGTTTCTTATTTACCTGTGAATTTATCATCCCCATTTCAGGAAAAAAAAATAACGTGTGAACCCAAAAGCTCAAAAAACAGAAGACAACCAAAATATATTCCAAAAGCATTTTCATTATTTTTAAACCAGTCTGGTTGATTCCACAGGTCTTATTCATGATTGTCAGCAGTGAATTAAAAGTTACTGTGCAAAAGAGACCTTCACACATGTTGTCTGAATTAAGTGACAAAAAGCAATGAAGCGGAGAACTCACTTGATGCAATATAGTCCACACTTTCAGTCTAATACAATAGCTATAGCGTTCTTAAGATAAGACAAATGCGGAAGAATAAATGTTCAGTCAACGGCTGTGAGCAGAGCCATCAGCCTCACTCAGTGAGGAAAATTACTATTAGAGCGAGGGTATAGAACAAATAAGGAATCCTACCCATTACTGCTGATGACAAAAGTTACACTATGTAAGCCCTTTCATTAAATAGTTAGATCCCATCTCAGAATGACTTAACTTTTTCTCCCCTGCATCACCCCCCTTGCATTCCCTCTGGAAAGTGGTTCAAGAATATCACTCCTCTAACAATTTTAAACTTTCTTCTAACTACAAGATTCAGTTTATGCATAGATAGCATATCTACACTTCTTTTTGTACTAATTTTATCCCTATTGTACCAGTTAAGCCTATGGATTTCCACACCAATATCTATCTTATGTATTTAAGATAGACTCTTAATTTACACAGTTAAAATGTTTGGCAATTAAGTGCTTTCCAAACAGCTTGAGGAAAAATCTTGGACCCAATAAAATGAATGGCACAATCTGGCCAATTCCATGAAGTTAGAATCTCATCAGTTTTTTCCAAGCAAGACCACTAGGCACAGATCTCTTATTAGAATAATAGGTATGTAAGTAAAAAAAATAACAGTTATGTAAAAGTAAATAGACCAGATTTGGGTGGATTCTCTTCTTCTTCCTACGTCTGAATAGTTTCTTCTTACAACTGAAACATAGGTAGTGTATCAGCTCCAAAAAACAAAAAGCATGGAGCAAAAGCTTATTTATATTCTCCATTTCTATATAAATCTGAAGGGTGTTGACGTCTTTCAACAATTCTGTGAAATTCTTTGTTCCAAAGAAAAAATATATACTTTTTTATTAGATAATTTACCGAACACCATTACACAATTTTCAACTACACATGTAGCCATTTTATTTCTAAAAACAAGTTAACACTTAGAAAGCCCTTACACTGTAGGACATTTAAAATTAAAAGTCCCAATCTGTCCTTTTCTAGCTATCATGTTAAAGTTAACAAGCATGATTAATTTCTCTGTTGTATTAGAGTTGGAACATGAGAAAAGCTACAGTTGCTTTAGGCTCTCCCGTCCTTGGTCACCTGTAACTTTTACAAAACATCACAGAATGTATTGTTCCAACATCTTTAAAGCTTAGATTCACCTTAAAAATATTTCCTCTGCTGCTGAAAATTTCGAGAAGGAAGGGAATATTCATCAAGACATTAAAAAACCCTTTTAATGAAACAGAATCTTTATTTTGAGCAAAGCTAAAGAAAGAACGTATTTCTATAGAATTCAGATCTTTTGGTCCAAATTAAATTGACATCACGTCCTTAGATCTTGCATGTAGAAAAAAATTCTCTACTATCTCAGTGGAAAAGGCATCTAAGCAATTAATCTATGAAGAACAATGACTCTATCTTTATCTGGCTGCTGGGACAAAGAGTGAGTTCTCTTGGCAGCCGGGAAAAATGATGGGATTATTCACAAAGGAACTAAAATACTGTTTTTTCTCTAAATGAGCCTGTCAGTGCAAAACAATAGAGTGGAGCTAAATATTACAAAGGAAGCTCTTCTGGAATAAAAGACTGCAGATATATCACTCTTCCTTCCCAAATGCCAACCTAAAAATCAACAGATCTAGTCTCTCTGTAACTACATGCTAGCAGAAAACTCATTTAAATAGTACATCAGCTAGTATGCTCAGGTATTTCAAAATTTGGACTTTATAAATAAATAACCAAATATATAAACTGGCCAATAACACTCTTATTCTGACCCAGTTAATTTCACAGTTTTGAAGACCTAAAGCAAGCAGTGTAAATAAATGAATCAAACTACATATCTGCCTATGATGAATTACAGATTTTGGTATTAACACAGAAGTGTAAAATTTTTGTGGAATTAATCCACATTTTACTTTATATAACAAAAGTACTTGAAAACATAGCTAATTATTCTTGAGGGCCTAGGGCTCTTACCCAAAGAAATTATTAAAATGTCATTTTCATTTTTATCTTCTTGGGGACTGTCTATCAGACAACAGACATTTAAAGAGCTTATTCTCCTCAAATATATTTCCTAATTACTTACTTTTTATAAAAATGCTTAACATTCTGTTATCTCCCCTCAAGGGCAATAAATAGCTGTTTAGAGGTTTGCCTGTTTAGGAAGGAAAGGCAGCCTTTAAAATAATTTATAGGAAGGCATCAAATAACAGTCAGAAGCACCAAGTTTATCAAATGTGCCGTAAGTACTTGTTTCAAGTTAAGTAGTATGTTTCACACAGATTTAAACAGGCCCAGACCTGGTCTCATTATGGTTGAAAGCAAAACTGCCTTGTTGCCAGTGGAGAAATGCTGTGTTCTTTATATCCCTAACTAAATATTTAAAATACATGAGATGTAAAGAAAGTGTTAGCCTTTTGCACTAAGGGATAAACGTATTTAATAATGTGCAGGGCACCAGAGTGACAGGGTAAAAATTGTACTACCACAAAAATGAGAGTTCTGCTCTTGGTTTTGTCAGAAGAACAGGTGTTTGGTGTGATCTGAGATTATCTATGTCATCCAGGGGTTGGCAGATACATCATTGGACCTTTAGGAGGCCCATGCTTTTCACATTATCTAGAGGCCAAGCAACACAGTCCACAGGGCTTAAACAGCACCAGGTACCCAGACAAGTGTAATGAATCCCACCAGTGCAGAGGGAAGGGATTCAACCCCAAATGATGACATCTGATTGCCAGTGCCTACCAGGGCAGCCTCATAGATATAGGTGTCTCAATACCCTCCACCATCACTTGAAATTGAGAATAGGATTTAGCTACCTAAACAGAAGTCTCTAGTGTCATCTGAGATGACTTGGGGGACACATCCTGCCTTCCTGTTGCTGGCCTAAAAAGATGAAACTTTCCTATGTCCTGTACTATTTCTGCCAGCCTTGTGCGGATCTGAGCCAACGGCACCTTACATGGTACAGAATGCCCACACATAAGCAACTGAACCCCACCACCAGTCAATACTAACAGCAGAGTCCAGGAAAAAGATTGAGTTCACTGACACAGATATTAACTGGTTGGTCGGCTGAATCAGTCTCTCTGTTTCATTGACTTCAGGGAGGAGACTGTTATTAATATATAGGAAACATGTACAGCACATTTGAACACCTAAATTTAAGTGCTATTCTCTCAGACTGAATCGCTTTCTCAATCTAAACCTGCAGCTTGCACGCTTGCAAGAAAACATACCTCATGCAAATCATCCTGCACAAACCTCATCATGATGTATACCAGCAAACAAATTCAATCGGGATCTTTGTTTCCCAAGTGTTAGATAATTTTCAAAGCATGGACATTATGACAGCTCGTATGTGCCAATGTCATAAAATCTGTAAGTCTGTGTTTCTGACCACAGCAATGATGTGTGAAATTCCAAAATAAGACTTCTTAACAGAGCATAATATCTAGATATTCATAACACTCCTACTAATATCCAATTTTATTCACTAGGTAGTAACACATAAACACAAGGCACAGTACTTCAAGGAAATCATCATGAACTAGTCAAGCCCCGCTGAGACAGTGTCAGCAATCCACACGCTTCTACATATCTTTCATAATCAGACAGCATTATCCCATTTCAACTGCACTAAGAATTTTAAATGGAGTGAAGATTTAAACCAACCCTTTGTTTCTCTCTGCTCCTCCTGTATTTTTCAATTTGTGAAGTCAAAGAAATACACCAAATTACCAATCGCTGCATGCCACCTATGCTCATAAACAGCTCCCATGATCCTGGATTACAGAACAGACATCACTTTATACTGCCTAACCTGAGCCAACTTCAAACTGTTGCCTGTAGCCAAAGGAAAAGTCTATTGAAAAGAATTCTTCCACTGTAGTTTTCCCTACTGTACTTCTACCAGTTTTGGAAGTCCCACCACTATGGATTTTAAAACCAGACTTAACAAAGCCCCAGCAAATATCCAGCTGTTAGCAATCCTGCACTGGCAGAGAAGCAGGCCCTTGATACATCTTTCCCATCCCTAAGATCTTTGATTCTACGGTTCAGTAATGACTGATGATTTTCCTTGGCTGCAGATAATAGTCCGCAGGAAGACAAGATGAGGGGAAAGAAAATAATGAAAAAAGAAAGAAAAAAAAAAAGGATGAAAACAAGAGAAGAAAGAAAGAAGCAAGGAAAAGAAAAATTACATAATGAGGGAAGTGGAAAGAAGGAAGGAAGGTCATAAGGTGAACTCACGGCACAGGAACCCTGAAGAATAAGGTTCGGTTTCTACTTCATCATACTTAACATGTCAGCATAGCAAATCTCTTATTTCCCCTGTGCCTCGTCCTGCCACCATTAAGTTTTTAACATCCAGGGCTATGTGAACAGCATGTCTGCCTATTAGTGGTGTCTAATAAAAAACATTAATACCTGGGGCAGTGAAAGGCCAATCTTTTATTGTATTTCATAAAAATCCACAAATATTCAAACAAAAAGGAAAAGTTTAGGTACTGTGATGACAAGGCAACACGAATGTTTGTGGAACAATTTTTTAATAGTGCATCATTCAAAAATAGAACAGTTTTAAATTTTGCACTGTGTAACATTTACAATCTGATCCAAAGCCCGTTTTATTTGTAAAGACTTTGATATTTATTTAAATACATTTTGAAGCAGAATGTTTTTATTCGTATTTGGGTAACAAAAATTATCCTATTCAAACTTTCATTCTAAAAGAGAATTTGATACTCTCTGCCTTCAGTCATCTAATGACATCCTTCACGTAATCCTACTGACAATGTTCTCTACCACGTTTTGCTAGTTACATTTTAAAAAAATAATACTAAACTAAAAAACCATCATGGTTTGAAGTGTTATAGATAAGTTTATCCCCTTTTCTGCTCTAGTACTTGTGTCTTGAACACATTCACTATCTGAATGATCACACAAATTGTCAAATTGAAATGCTGTATCTATATTTTATGATATCCCTCTACTACTTTTCATTAAAAAAGTGAAACAGTCCTGAGACAAGTGAATGGTGAAGGTATACCCCTGGCTCTTTTACATCACTCCTATTGTTCTTGACATGCACTGGAAAAGCCAACAAATACTCTTCAATTAATCCAAATCACATTTGTGCAAAACAGGTTACAAAGATGGATAAGTTGTGTGATAGATACGAAGACTTATGATGGAACTGGACACACAGCCCAGACCTCCAGCCCCCCAGCACAGTGCCTCAGCCACTTACTCACACAGCCTCCTTTCCCCTACGTATTTAAAAATACATGCAACAGAGAAAGAGATAATAAAGACCTTTCCAAAGCTGACATTCCATGTACCAGTAATGAAGGACAGAGATATCAGAATCCAGCACTTCATAATCAATAATAAAATTCTTAAAATGGAAAATAGTCCTGGATTGTGGGTTTGTTTTTTTTTACTTTTTAAAACACATAGAAGTAAGGAGGGGAGGGGGGAAGCCTCACTTCCCAAGACCAAAATCATCCTGTACAGTTAGCAATATAATACTATTACTTCTAGTAATAATATTACATTTTATTGTGTGGAAACAAGATCATTTATTTTACTTGCAATTAAATGTATCATTACTATTCTGTACAGCATGTAAACCATGACATGTAGCCAAATATAATCTGTCAATTTCTCTGCAAAGACAGTGGGTCAAAGCAATTTCCTAGAAGAGCATCATACAACCAATATCTGAGGTAAGAAAGAAAAATATGACAGGACCATCACCTTCAGACCCGGATGCAGTACAAAAAGGAAGCAATTTCCTCTTCAGTACACTTTGTAAATATCCACTGATATATTTAAAGTAAGTATCTTTGTTCCCATTGAAAGGGATGCTTGTTTTTCTGTTTCGCTATCTATGTTTTAAAGAAAATTGGTAATTTTCCAACTGCCTTTCAGCTGGTAATTTTCTGAAAAGTTAAGTCTCCCCCTTGCCAACCTGTATTTCACACTTGGAAATGGAGATGTGATTACATGTCAGCAAAAATTAACAGGACCAAGGAAATGAAACAACCAGGTTTTTTACAAGATCATGAGGAAAAAAAAAATTAAAGACCAGATTTTCTGAGGTTAGCATTTCTTTCCAAATTATTTATGCAACTGTGAAACCAGTTCAGTTGTTTCACAAAAGGGAAACATGCATAACAGTATCTTCATGTGTTACAGGCACATCATGTGAGTGGGAAAAGCAGATGAAAATATAGATTTGTCTTACAGAATTAATTTCAACCTCCATAACCACGGCATGGTATGAAGAGTACTTGTGAGCTAATACAACCAGAAGCTCAAAGCAGAGGGCATCTGTTCTAGAGGGATATTCCTTCTCCAAGGTCTGAGCCATCCAGTATAGAGGCAAAGCCACTACTACCAAGAGGTAGCAGCAGACAGAGAAATCTACTCCCACCCTGGCCCTACAGTGCCAGATGTTCTTTTAAGATGCAGCCATAAGCAAATTGTTCC
Source organism: Falco naumanni (assembly GCF_017639655.2). Lineage (NCBI taxonomy): Eukaryota > Metazoa > Chordata > Aves > Falconiformes > Falconidae > Falco > Falco naumanni. The sequence goes on from NC_054056.1 coordinate 88,587,193, forward strand.
AACATTTCTCGCAATGTTACAAATCCTCAATAGCACAACTGTTCCATTCCACGCTGTTATTCCACACAAGGGTCAATCACAATATGATTCATAAAGAATTAATACAAGAAGGCAAAACATTTTTCATACACAGTCACAAAACAATTGCCAAATAATATGTTTTATGAATGTTTTCTCACAGTGTAATAAAAACTGCTATTGTTCTACAGAGCGAAAGCATCAAGTGACTTCAGTGTTCTACAGAGCTATTGTGGCTCGTTGCTTCAGCTGCACATCCCTTGTTGCAGCAATTTTAATTACCGAATTTAAAAATTCTTTTGCAATCCTGGGTTCAAGCCTCAGCACTTGAGATTGGATTGCCTAACGCTAAGCACTGAAAGTTTTCTCATACCCTGAAGCCTTGATCTTGAAATTAACAGGAGATCTTAAGCATGACAAAAAACACCTAAACAAGCCCCTAACTCAATTATGTGCTGTAATACCTCAAAAGGTATGCTAGGAACATTATGATCAGAGCTAAAATGCAGATAACTCTTCAGCTGGTATAAACCAGCTGTTTGTTAGTAAGTAGAAAAACATTGTACCAACAGTTTCAGTTAATAACTAAAACTACAGAAATATTTTTTTACTATTTCTGTAATTTCTGTCAATTTTAATTCATCACAGAAATAAACTTTTACCACTTAATTGCTCATACTGTACAGCAAAGATTCTTATAATGAATGATGATGAGCAGCAACATGAATGAACAGTTGCCAGGCAACCAATAAATAAAGGTTCCAAATAGCATGACCTCTCTTTAAAGAATAAAGCTCTAATCATAATCATTTTTCAAATCCATTTCAATGCCAACTAAAATCACGTTTGCAGCACTAATCCTAGTCTTCCTTGTACAAAATTAAACCAAATCTGCCATTTGACATATCACGGATAACAAATTAAACAGACTCAACCTGCTCCTTCAGATTATGGTCAACAGTGTAGTTTGAGGATAGTGAACGGGTTAGACAATAAACTGGAACCCAAAGCAGAGAGATGAGATGGATTACGCAATTTAAATAGGGTAAATAGAATAAAATCTTTAAAAAGTTACATTGTTACTTAAAGGACCTTCAAAAAACATCAACACAAAGTCCTCCAGTGTTTTAACTCCACAAAATGATCTTTTGGTAAAGTAGAAGGATGAGACAGACCTTAAAATACTGAAAAGAGATGCAGTTTGAAATGTTTTAAAATCTATATAATACCACATTCTGTCTTTATAAAGTCTTGCAACTCAGTCTTGCCGAGTGCATGAGCAGAGCTGAGATGCCTAGAGCAAGCACTGACCTTTTAGATGGATTCAAATAAAACTGACAAAGAGCAGCATAAATCTTAAACCAGTTAAAGAACACAATATATCCACTCTGAAAAAACAGTGAATGGTTATGGAGGAGTTTTACATTATGCCATCTGAATAATGAGAGAGGGAAAGTTTGGGCTTGTTAAGGGTTTTTTGGTATTTATTTTAGCAAGATCTCATGTCAGAAAACATTAGGAATACATGTTTTGATATGTTTATCTTGCACTACATAAGGTGATTACATAAACCTCTTAACCATTTTATTTCTTTTCTTTCGTAGAATTGGGAATCACTAATAGCTGTGATGTTTAAACACTAAACAGCAAAAAAATTGCAACAGGAAAATAAGATGAACTACAGTTATAAATAAATATGTCTTGCACCTAAGATGTAACATGCTATGTCAATTATGAACTCATAAGAACTGGGACCATCTTTTCTATTTGTCTTTTAACAAAATACAGGCAACAGAATCCATAAAGTTTCTCCAACATCAGTAGCACAAAATAATCTCTTTTACTTTACAGTAGCAAATTATCTACTGGAATTCTTGTAAACGGGAATTATTGTTCAAATTACAGCAGAGAATGCACTCTGCCAACTAGTAGTTACCACATGTATTTCTCCGTACCAAATGAAACCCAGTTCATTATACAGTAGGTATTTGCCTTCTATTACAGAAAAGTGTACTGTTGCCTATCAGACACATAACTTTTCGATTATTTTCCTTGTCTCGATATATCTGCTCATCAAAAGCCTTTACAGGAGATTTTCTAAATATTGGTATTGCCTCAATAAGCAAATACACCACTTTGTATCTACATTTTTTATTGACTAATATTTCACTCACTAACCACCGCCTCCACCTGATTCCATAACTCCTCTCCATCCTTCTAATATATTGTTTGAACTTCTTGTTCTAACAAAAATCCAATTAATTTTGTTCATACTTTATGCAAGACTAAGATTCAGAATTTAAGTAACAGAATCATGCATACTGACTGCAACTCAAAACAATGCAGAAGATCCTGTAAATTCCTTTTAGGACACATAGCACTAGTTATACCAAAAGCATCTTAATTGCTTCCCCATAGTTTTGGGCTTGCATTTTAAAAGTTATAAAAATATTGTATTGTGCTTACAAACCTGGCAAGCAATCCTACTAGCTGAAAAGTGTGTAAACCTGATATTGGAGGAATTTTTCCCCTCCCAAATGTTTATACCTTTTCAATTACCACCTGAAGAATTAAACTGGTCTGGTTTTAAGCTTAGAAGACCCAAAGCTTACGGAAGAAAAGGTCATGCATTACCACTCAGCAGGAGCAGGAGGCTAATTGTAAAGTTTATTAACAATCAGAACAGCAGGGTTCTCAACTAGTTATTACCATGAAGGAAACTGCTGGTATTCTTCAGAAGCTTGGATTCCACTATATTTTGTTCCACAATATGCAATTTAACTGTCCCACCTCTGAAAATGGGAAAAGAGAAACGGCTGTATTGTTTTAAAGAGCTGCTCATACTAAAGTAAGAGTAATTTTAAGATGTCCCCTAGGGATTCAAGCCTATATATTTGTAAAAAGGAAATAGAGCGTAACTGCCAGCTTGAGGAAAGAGATGATGAAGCATGCTTTCTCTCCAGTGTTTCCCACATGACACATACAGTCAATGAAACTAGGTGCAATTCTAAAAACACTTCTTTGCTCAGCAGGATTTATGCAGATACTCAGCTGACTAAGCATACATAGTACTAGGATTCGGAGATTAATCTCATTCTAGATTCATGCAGATCCTGTCTTCTGACCAAGGTATTCTTGTTTCAATAACCATATTTCCCTTAACAAAAAGGTGACATTGTTTTTCAGTTTCTTTAATATTGAATATTGAATAGTAAATTAAATATACACATACTTATTATTTAGAAATACACATGAACTAATGAGTAAGATTAGAAGATAAACTCACAGGATAATACCAGCTCAAACAGAACAATATTATTATTGGTTTTAGGAAAACATTGAGACATATATATAGCCTATATGGATGATACTTGTGAAAAACCATCTATAGACACTCCCAATAACATGCAAAGGAGTTATCTTTGAGCAACACAAGATACTAGTACTTTAGTGAGGAACCCAGTGTGGGGCAGGGCGGGGATTATCTTCTGTGTGTTTCAGTTTTACATTTAAAACACCCTTTCAGTAACTTTTATTCCATTCACTATCTCACTGATCCATACCTTCCTCTGCTAGAGTACAGAAACAGTTGAAAATAGAAAACCTACACTGATGGACATACCCTTCCATTACTCCACTTACTCATTGAAGTTATCATTTTGGAGCAATAGTTCAGCACTGAGAACAGGGAGCTAACAGTGCAGTCCTTAGTTTTTCTCATGATGTCAGAAACAAAGTCACACCAAAATACCACTGGTAATCAGTGAACTTTGAAAATTAATACTAAGATATTCCTACACATAAGACTATGTGAATCTTAAACTTCTTCATGATTAAACTACCAGTTTACAACCACCCCTCATGCAGCTTTACCACAAAGCTCTCACTGACTCAGAGTGCAAGGGTGCCCCTCCAGAGTCCCGTACTCCATGATTTGAATCCTACTCAGCTATGGGTATTACAATAAATACTACATACACGAATACATTTCAGAATTGACAACTCAGCTATCATTGGAAGCCAGAGGATTTCATCCATGTAGATATTTAGTTAAAAGAAATTTTACAGAGGGACAACCAAATTATAAGCAACAATAATGTTCACACAAGCTTCTAAACTTCAGCTTAGTCTTTTTCTTTTAAAAGATAACATTATTTGAGCTCCCGTAATACCTTCTAAGAATTGCCCTGGCTCACAGCCTAACAAACCCACACGGAAACAAATCAACCAAAAAATCCAACACTACAACACAACTTTGCTTATCAATCAGGAATGTGGATTAAATGAGACAAAACAAAAAAGGAAATAAATGATGTCTGCATTTTATGATGTTTAACAGGTATTAAATGTACTTTATTTGGAGACAAGAAAGAAGAGGAGGTGGGGTGTGGAGGGGATGGAAATCTGCTTTCTAGCTATCTTAAGCATTTCTTTGGTGACCTTTTATACAGCGATATGTATACCACTTCTTTCCTGAACACTACTTTGAATATTTATTCTTACTGTCATAAGAAATAGTTGTCATATTTTCAGAATTTACTATTAAGTACAACTGTTTTATGCACTTGTGGTGACACAGAGGATTGTACAGCAGAATACATACATGCTGTTGCCAAGTCCTTTGCCTCAAATTTTCCATGCTTTTAGCCTTTGCTGTTCCAAATAAGAAAGCTGAATTTTCAGGGTTATCCAAACAATGTGAACATGACAATGGCTGTTCTGGGGCAAATCTCAGGTGCATTTAGCCCAAGACCATGTCACCGATAGTAGCCAAAGTCAGTGGCCTCGGGAAAAGCCCCATATTAGGACAAGTTTTAAATCCTAGAGTAATTCCCTGGAAGTCTGTCTGGCTCCCGGAAATATGTGGTGCAGAGACTTAAAATGAAAAGAGAGTGGTAGCACTGGCATTATGACAACACACTTTGTTTCAGAAGAGCTGGGAGGAAGAACAGGAGATAGCACAATTCAAAAGGAAGAAATATGTTCCCTCAACACACACATGTCACACACGTCATTCCACCCAACAGTGTTTCTTGCTCTCAATATTGCCTTTGCCCTCAAAATGTGCTGTTTTCCATATGGAAGAGGTGGCAAAAATGAAAGTGTTTCCCGTCTTTCCTCATAAAACCTCTTTCTGACTGGAGTTGGCCTCCTGTTCATATTCCACTTGACTAAACCAATCTTTTTCTCCTCCCACACTAGCTCCATCTGCCGCCCATCTCTCCAGCAGAGCCAGATGCCAGCGAAGCAGACTACTGTGGGAGGAGAAAGTTCTGTCGCTGGAATTTCTTCCCTATACCCTGCAGGGGGCCAGCCTGTGAAGCCTGGAGAGGATACAGAGAGCAACTTCCTCTCTTCCAGGCTGCCTTCCCCTGCTCATCAGAAAAGAAGGCAGCTGAGGACATGAGCAAAAGAAGGATAAAACTTCAATATGTGCTCTGAAATTAGCGACCTTAATATTTATATAGCAAAAGTCTCACAATTGTACTCCAGACTCGAGCATGTTACACACCACATGAACACGTAAAAAGACGCAAGTCCTGCACCCCGAAGAGCTTACAAACAGAAGCACAGATGTACACTTGTGATAAGGAATGAACAAGAGTGACTACAGTAAAGATGACAGCAAAAAAAGACTAAGATTTATAATCAGGAGAGATCTTAACGATGGAGTAAAAATACAAGTTTCTGGAGAGGCACAAGTCAAAGACAGAAGGTATGGGTGTGTGTTGTTAAACTGAGAGGACAATTGCATGTGGCAAGGGAAACTGCCTGTAGAGAGGGAAGGACTAGAATGAAAAGCAGACATGGGGAAAGAAAAAGTGATTTCTTACACAAGGCGTTCTTGCATGAGGCAGAGGGAGAAGGAGTACTGGTTAAGAACTTCAGACAAAAAGGGAGACAGTCTAGGAACGGAAGAGCATCTGCAGGAGCAATCTTGCCAGAGACAGTAGCAAAAATTAGCGTCGCTGAGTGCGAACATGAGCTCACATAAAACAAGCAAGTGTGCATATGTGCAAGACAGAGGAAAAGACAAGACTCCATTTCTCTGAGTGAAAGAATTGTGGGAACCCAGGACACGAAATAAACTAGAAACAGAAATGAGTGAGAGTGGTGTATGGGTGCAGCGGAAAGTTTAGAGGGGGGCTGGCAGGACAGAAAGTGAGGGAGCACAGGGATCTAACACAAAAACAGAACTATGTATTAGAATTTTAAAGAGCACATATAAATTAGGGAGTCACATAACAAAAAAGATTAAGAGCTTTAATTGACATGGAAAGGAAGAGGGAAATGCACACATCACATTGAAACATTAAGAAAAACTGCTCACAGCAGAACTAATGAAGTGACAGGAAGGAGAAAAAGGAGGAAAGAACATACACAAAGATGATAAAGTCGGTAAAGGAATGTTACTTAATAAAAAGCACTATGTAAAAACCCCAAACAGGAAAACTGAAAGTGTATAGAAGAGTGAATGGAAATGGATGTCCACTGAATTCTCACTGACACTATAAACTCTCAGGGCTTGCCCTATCTAAGTATCCACACATTTTACTCTTCTTTCTCATTTGGAAAAAATCCTGTTTTCCTGGTCCTCCACACCCTCTAACTTTTGTGCTGTAGTCGCACCTTCATGTCGTTTGTTCCACGATTTCTAGTGGCAACACTTTTTGTTACATATAAACGGGGAAACGATCCTATTTTGTAAAATACTCTACCACAACGAAAGTGCCAAAATCCCTTGTCTGTTTCCTTCTGTCCCCATAACCTTCTTTCATTCATTCTTAGGAAAAAAAAAAAAAAAAAAAAAAAAGAAGGAAAACCCCCACACCACAGGCTGGGGAAACTCAGCAGTAGCGCGGTATCTTAAGGCTAAGCCATTCCCAGAGCCTTCCCTGAGCTGCGGGTACACGCAACGCCCCAGGTCTCCCGTGTGCCCGGGCTGAGGGTTTCCCGTCTCCCGGGGCGGCACGGGCTGCGCTCCAGCGCGGCATCGCGCTTTGTGCTGCCGCGGATAACGGGATCTCCGGCTGAAACGCATCCATCAGGCGGGGTAATTCAGGGAGGGGAGCTAGCTACCGGCTGCTGGAAAGAAAGCCCACACAGACGTATGCCCTGGCTGCTGGAAGACATGGCTGGCTGGCTATTTGATTTGATCCAAGGGATATAAAAAAAAAAAAGGAAAGGGGGAAAGGGAGAGGGGGGAAGCACACAGGCTCGCACACGCATACGGCTGATCTTACCTCCACATTGAAATACTGCTCCGCTTTGCACACTGTAGCACATAAAATCCAAAGGAAGGTTTGCAAGAAAAATACCCTGGACTGAGACACGAAATCCAACCGGCTTCCAGTGCTGAATGCGAGTACGATCATAGTGAACTGTGCTTCAGTGGACGGAAGATCTCTCGCTTTCTCTCTCTCTCTCTCTCTCTCTGCCTTAAACAAATACACAAACAAACGAACCCCCCTCCCCCGTGTCGGTGAAGAGCCCGTAGCGCAGGTTCACCCACAGCAGGGGAGGAGGAGGAGGAGGAGGAGGAGGAGGAGGAGAAGGAGGAGCAGACACTTCTCAGCACAGGCGGCGGCGGCAGGATCAGCTCTCGCACATCCTCACCCCCAGTCCCGTAAGGATGGAATGTGGCGTCCGAGTGCAGCCGCAGCTCCTGCACGACTCCTCTGCCCAGCAGCAGCAACCGCCTCCCCGTGTCCTCCCTCCTCTCCCTCCTCCTCCCCCTCCCCTGCCTCCTCCCCCTTCGCCTCCGCCTCCTCCCGGGGAAGGCTGGCCTGGCCGCCCGGCGGCGCGGCGCAACTCGGCTCGGCACAGCTCGGCTCGGCGCGGCTCCGCTCGGGCGGCGCGGCTCGGGGCGGCGCCCCGCCTCGCCTCGCCCCCCGCCGCTCCCCTCCACTCCAGAATGTTCAGCCGAAACCTACACAGCCCCGCCCCGCAGGCGTCTTAAAGACGACGGGCGCACCAGGCCGCCCCGCCGCCGTACGGCCGCGCTCGCCCGGCAGCCGGCTCTGCCGCCGGGAGCGGCTGTCGGTGGGCGGCCGCTGGGGAGGAGCGCGCGGCCTTCCCTCACGCGCGCGTGCGGAGGCAGCCGCGCGAGCGCCCGGCCCGCCGGGAGGACGGGCCTCGCCTGCGGGCGGGGAAGGGCCCGGCCCGGCGCGGCGGGAACGCGCCCACTGTCCCTGCGGGCCGCGAGCGCGGCTGGGGCACCGCGTGTGCCCGGGGGCACCGCCCGCGCCGGGATTCCCGGTCCGCTCCCTGGGGCGCGGAGCGTGCGCGCGCTGCTCCCGTTAAGCGCCCGTGGAATGCCCGCCTGGCGCGGCCTGTACGAGCGGCGGGCGGGCGCCGGCGGGGCGGGGGTCCCTCAGCCTCGGCCGCCCCCTGCCGCCACCGAGAGGCCGGGGACGCGCAGCTCGTCCCGACCCCGGTGCCGCCCGGTTTAGCCGAAGCAGCCCAGCCGCGCTGCCGTGCGGCCTACCCCGGCACGCACCGGGGCGGGCGGCGGCGCGGCGCGTAGCGGCAGGTCAAAGGGGCTGGAGGGTGGCTGGGGCGGGGGGGCGGTGTGCCCGAACGCAGCCCCGGGCGAGGGAGGACCATGGCACGAGGGTCGGGGTGCCCCGTGGCCATCTGGCCCTTCGGTGGCTCGGGAGAACATCTGGCGTCGCTGCTGACGAAGTTCACAGAAGGGGAGTGGGTGACGGTGTAGTTACCAGTGACAGAAACAAGCCGGACAAAGTCTGGGTTGACTGAAAATCTATTTTAATGTGTCCAAATATATGGTCATATGGTGTGTGAAAGACCTATAGCATAGCCTAACTTTATGCTGGATGTTGTGATGTTCAAAATGCCTCCTGGTTATGGCAGATAAACTACTCCTGTGGTGATTTCCTATTGCAATAATGCATCTTGGGGGGGCGGGGAAAGGGCTGGGGGAAGCAACCTTACTGAAAACAAGCAATTTAACAATTCCAAGATTTGAAAATTTACCTTATTTTTACTTGTTTGGTTACCAAAAAAAAGTATGTATAGATACTTGATCGTGATATGGAGCAACCTGGATGTAAAAGACATAACCTGACAGATGAAATCCTACTCAGTTGAGGTCAATGTCCAGAAATAAAACACGTGAAGATTAGATGTGTAAAATTTTGACAACACCTAGTAGCAGGATGTAGGAACGTGGATGTTTCTCCATCATTTGTTATGTTAAGAGTGAGACAGCTGTCTCTGAAAACGTTGTGTTCTGCCTAACCAAAGGCAATGGTGAAGCAGAATTTCTTACGTGATATACTTTTTTCATGTTAACTGCTAGATCTTAAAGGCATTTTCTGTTCTTCAGATTGTCAGTGATGTGAATAATGAAATCATGAAATATAGAGCTGGCAGCAAGCTAGAAGGACCTGTTGGCATGTTGGCGGCCAATATCGGAAGTCAAAATGATCTTAACAAATTAAAGAAATGTCTTGGAACCATCAGGAGGAAACTTAATACTGACAAATGCAAATTACATTTGGGAAGAAAAAGTAAAATCAAAAGGATACTGGTAAAACAGCAGCACTTCAGAAAAGAATCTGGGGGCTGTAATGGACTATTAAGTAAATATGAGTCAGCAACATGCTACCATTAAAGAAAAAGACAAGACAGCCTCACTGTGGAGTGTATTAATAGATGTGCAGTACATCTGACAGGACAAATTATTTTTCTGCTAGGGATTGATGAAGCCAACTGTGTTTGGTTTGAAACTAAGGACAGTCCAGCGAAAAATAACAGAATTTTAAGACGTGTAGAAAGCAAGATATGTAAAAGTTGAAAGAACACTATTTAGTCTGAGAAGACTGAGGGTAAATGGTCTCTTTATATGGAAAATGTTAGACAAAACTTTATTAAATGTGGTGTTAGTCGCGTTTGGAACAAGGTAACTAGTGGGAGTGTGGAATCTCTTCTGTACAGAGGTTTGACAGGCAAGAACATTATAGCTGTCGTCTCTCCATGCCTAGGGCAGTGGATTGTGTGGTAAGATCTAGTAGACTTTTTTGCTTATAGTGTATCAGTAGCTTATTTTCTCTTATTACTCTAAGAATTAGTCACTGTTACTGGTGTAAAAGAAACAGTAACTCACTGACTTCATACTGTCCCTTCTGTTTTTTCCTCTTCTCCTAAAGGACCTCCTTATTTGTGCCTTCAGCAAGCACTGGCCCTATTTGTGATGGTGTATTTTGTAGAGTCTGCCATTAGTGTAATACCCGGAAATGGAAATAGATGTTGCTGTAACTGGAATTTCATTCATCTTGCCTGTCAGGACTGCTGTGGCTATTTATTGTGAAAAGCATGGGGCCATAAATACAGCTACCTCCTTCCTTTACACTGTATTCATTAGAAGAAAGAAGAAAAGCAGTGGCATGAATAGAATGGTGGAGAACAAAAGCACCTCAGTGTTTGAGGAACAGAGTGGGAGAACACAAAAGTAAAGAAAGATTAGTAAGGAAACAGAGTAACAGCGTGTGCATATGAGTGCCAAGGGAAGAGACAAGGCATATGAAGGACAGAGGTCTTTGAAGTGAAAAATATCAGTCAGGAATGCTTGTGTGAGAGAAGAAATGCTGGCAATGATGGGATAGGGCTTTGAATATTTATAAGTAAGCTGTGGGCAGGAGCATGTAGGAGTAGTAGGGTCAGAGTCTCATGGGACATGTAAGAAGGTAAAAAGAAATAGAAATTAATTTAAAACTCCATACAGAGGGCTGTTTGTAGATATGTGCGTATGGAATTATGAGAGAGATTAAAGAAAAGACAGAAAAAAGCAACAAAGATGAAAGGGTAAGTAAACAAGAAAGGAAGGAAGGAAGCAGAAAAATGCAATTGGAAAGAAATGGGAGCTATTTGTTGAAGTGCTTGAATGATTCAACTTGTATACTTTATCAGTGTCTCGCAGATTTTTATCTTTTATCAAATACCAATATGATTTTTCTGTTCTTGCCTGTGGCAGTTACCAGCAGTAGTTAATAAGCATTGAACAGGTTTGTAGGGAAGTAAAACTGGAAAACTGAGATTTCCATTTAGTTTTAAAACTTTTAGCCTTTTTGAAAGGCAGGAAGAGATCTGTGTCCTGTGCTCCCATCAGCCCATTTACTATCTGAGTTTCTTAGACTCTGTAGAAAATCTATTTTATGGATGACTATAGTCACAGGTTTACAATGGATGATGACCAGAAACAGATGAAGACATCGTTACGCATTCCTGTGTCCAGATTTGAACACAGGGCAAAAATCTTTCACTTTATATAAATTCTGAGTATAAATTCATACGGTAACTGAAAAAAACCCAAAGTATTACATGCTTTCCTTTCTGCATTTTGTGTTGCTTAGCTGCTGATAGTACCAGCTGGAACTTTAAAGAGCTTCATTACAAGGTATATTAAACTGCAAAGACTGACGATAGATACCACATCTCACGCATTTGTATTGTCTCACATTGATATTTGGTTCTGGTTTGGAAAAGATGTTCTAATCAGCTGGCCTTTTACTCATGGAATGAGACTTTCATTGATGTGTCCATATGAATTCTGTTTGACTATTTGAAAGGTCCTGCAGGACATGAAGGCAACAAATAGGTTTAACTGTGTAGGAGGGAATATTGCATTGACTATGTATTCCTGCCAGGATCACGCTCATATTTGCCTGTGTTCAGGTATCTATGGTTCTTTATATTGCAAAGTTCACTGTAGGCATAAGGCTATCCAGTCAGAAAGTAGAACTGATACTGCCAGTGCACTTTACTCTGTTGTCTTGCAGCTCCACCAAAGGCTTTATGAAGACCCTAAGTAAAGATAAAGGTAAATGACACTGTAAAACCTCACATAAAATTGTTGTAGGATCACGAGGAAAATTCCTAATACTTAGGAAGTCATAAAGTCAGTAATATTTCAGGATATTTTGGTTTATGTTTGGCTGTAATTTTTCCCAAAGAGTCAGTGAAGTCATAGAGAAAGAAAGTCTGAAAGTGTAAAAAATTTAAAAAATACAGAGTTATAAATTGAATTTCTAATTCATTGAGTCATAATGTCACAGAATAATTTAGGTTCAATGAGACTTCTATAAATCATCGGATCCAACTGTCTGCATAAAGCAGAGGCAATGCAGGTTACGTTACTCTGATGCTTGTTCAGGGAGTTACGAATCAAGTTAATATAACTCAAGCATCATTTTCCAGTCTGCAATATGACTTCTCTGTCTCAGGGAGCTATTTTGAGGGTAAAATCTCTTCTGTGAGGTATTTGTCAGGCCTTCAGTTATTTTGGTCTTTGTGGTGACAGTGCCCATTTCAGCAAGTAGAGCAGGTACCTCCTAATCTCTTGAAGGCAGGAGAAATGGCCAAGAAAAAAAGGTATAGAAAATACAACTCTGTAGGTGAAGACTGAGAGAAATACATTTTAGAGAGAAAGAAGATACAGGGTAAGAGAGAAATGGCTCTTGGGGAAAAAACATCAAGAAGTACACAATAATAATTTAAAGTTTCTGTATTTTAATAGTAACATTTTCACAAGAATATTTCTAAGAATATGACTTGCTACTGGGTTAGTGAAGAACAGATCCAAAAAAATGCACTAAAGCAGCCAAGTCCTTACTTATTTACTGTGTGTAACTGTTCACATCAAACTTTATTTTCTCTACTTTATGACAATTTTCATGCTGCTGTTTTCTCTCCCACTCCTGATGCATGCTTTCCATGCTTTCTGATTTTTGGGTCAGTCTGCAGAGTAAGAAGACCCATTCAAGTGCCAAGTCCGACAGCAATTTCCCAATATATATCTCAGACTAAAGGGTTCTCTGCAGTCAAAGGTTTACAAGTGGTCCAGCTGTCTTTTGCGCTGTGCTGGTGATTATTCACCAATTTTACAGTAGTGTCAGATTGTCAGTCCAGTGATTGTTGTAAGATCTTAACAATTTGTTTTGAATATTATTTCCATCATTTTTACAAGGTGCCGTGTGTATAAGATTTATGTTGTTAAAAGCTAAGAAAAGAACACATTACATGAAAATAAATAATGCAGAGCAGTGACAGGTAAGTCTGACAGATGTGAGGAGGATGGCAAAACCAGCTTGAAAATGCTGGGTGTCTTCTATAATGTAAACACAAAGGCCTCCATAACTCCATATCAAGTTGAATCTTAAATGGAAGGTAATTATCCCAGGTTTTGTTTTGTGTTGCTCTAATGTGGCTGGAAATTCCACATCAACATGGTTAAAATAGACCTTTTTTAAATTACTCTGTTAATTAATCTCCCCAAATTAACTGTACTAGCAACCTGTGTAATTTATTTCATTGCCCACAGAAATTAATTTTATATTGTCTATTTTTAGCTTTCAACACACTATTTAAGTACTTTTTTTTTTCTTTTTCCCTGTGTGTTTACAGCACAAATGAATGTTGGAAGTGTTACCTGGAGAAAGATAAATCTTGGTGACTGTAGTTTCTGAGAAATAGTGTTGCATTTGGCACTTGGAAAGTAAACTTAAGACTGTGGAATTTCATAGAGGGATTGGATGCATCTGGCAAAATGAGTAGCAGTAAAGCAGATAGGAATGTTAACATTTAAATATCATTGGTGAGTTTCCAAGTTAATTACCAGTGTCATTAATGAAATCACTGCATTTCTTAGAGCTGTTGTTCTGCAGACTCAAGAAAAAATGTTATACTTTTTATATACATTCAAGAATATCTTTATCAACACAGTGTAATTTCTTTACTTATTTGCTTTTGCATGTTTTAAAGTTTAGGTTCTAAAAAGCAGTTCTGCTGCTTTGGTAGCCCAGTGACTGGAATTACTCCCCTCGAAAGCATTGGACATGTAGGACTCCTTAAGATCATTTTAGTTTATACCATTCATGTATGAGATTTTGGATCAAGAAGATCTGTGAGAAGAGTTTAGAGAAGAAAAACTGCATGCTGCTTGTAAAAAGAGAGCAGGTTTAACAACAGAAAATGTGTTTTAAAAGGACACACTTGAAAATGTATCTGAAGAGGCCAGACTGCAAGAAACAGGAGGGTTCACTCAAGGTTAAGCTATATATTAGTCCATTCTGCAGTACAGATACACCCAATGTGACAGACACCCATTCGACAGAAACAGTTATTCAAGTGAGAGAGGAAAAATCACACACAGAGGGTTCCGTTTCTCTCTGCCTGTACTTCTCTAACTACAACCTGTTTGTTTTCCCCTTTTATTGACAACTGCTACCTTAGCATCCTTTTGCTATAATTGGTTAATATGTTGTCATTGGGGAAATAGTGGCCAGGTTAAAGAGGACTATAAAATAATGCACATTCTCGTGAGACTAGTATTAAGGTTCCAGGTGCAATTTCAAGTTTTTAACTTGAATGCTGATGGTCTAATAAGCAACATTTTAAAATTGTAGAAATGCAGCTTTTAAAGTGTGGAGGTTTTTTTATAAACCTACTTATCCCAAAGTGAAAAAAAGATGGGAAGGTGAAGGGATGGAAAGATTCAGAAAATTAATTTTATGGAATAGTTGGGCAAACATGTTTACCAGGGCTACGCTATGTGAAAATGCATTGCACACTTAGAGGATCTATTTGCACCTTAGATAATTAGACCTATCTTTGGGGAATGTAAGTTTGGACCTGACTCAGTTTTCCTCTGCCCAGGCCTCTGACTAAACAATGTTCAGTTCCTCTGTTTTTAACACAGTTTACTTCTCAGTTAGAGCAATATGTACTCTCTCTTACTCTTATAGGTGGGGTTTAATTTATTCATTCTGGAAGGAGAAAATAAGGAGTGATTTTAAAGCTTAAACCATATTTTACCCTGTTAACTTTTTTCATCAATCAAATTTCATGGCCGTTTTAGCTGTTCTTTGCTATTCCAGTGACAGACATGACTTTAGCATCAGCAGTTTTAAAAATTTGCAGAAAATATGTGAAAAAGGGTGAAGATGCTGGTGTAGATGTGATTGTGGGAAGAGGAGGAAATGTCTTGGAATCTGATGGTCTGCCAAAATATTACTGTAGCATTTCTGGTGGCAATAACCTCATGTAAAGAGGTACACTTCAAACCTGTCTGTATATAAGATTTTATTGTAGATGTGTGTAGAGCTACACAAATAGATTTAATTTAATTATATTTCTAGTGCACACAGGTAAAGGCAAAATATGGGAAGATAAAGTGGCGAGGCACAACTGAAGGTTATTAGGTTTGAAAAGTCTCTTTATACATGGCTACTGGTAACGGTGACATTGACAAGAAGTGAGATAAGCATCCCAGTTTTATATCTGTATTCTGGGAGGAATACATAGAAAGTACTTAGATTATGTTATGTACTTTTATAAAGTCTTACCAGTTCAGTCTGATGTGACCTGTATAACTCAGGCACAGAAAAGTCACACAAAAACTACTGAAGATTTTTGCAGCACCCCTCCTCTCCAGTTCTGCTCTGTACAATGTGTGAGCACAAACACAATACTGATCCTTGTAATATTTGTATTTTCTGTCTTCAAGAAAGCCACTATATTTTTTTAAAAATATATATATATTTTTCTTCCTTAATCTAAGACATACACATTTTTATCTGTATCTTTCCTCTGTCTTTCTTCTGGGATTTTTCTGGTCTTCTCAATTTATTTATTGCAAGACACTTCATAAAAGCACAAGAACTGGCTATACAGTCTTTCCATATCATTAAGGGGGCTCCCAGTAGAGATTCTAAGCATATGTTCTTACTCATGCATAACTGAAGAAGAGCCAGAATTATGCTTAGACCTTTAGCTTTAGAGAGGTTTCCCAACAGTGCTCATACTTTCAGATTGAAATCTCAGGGCAATCTAACAGATCTGAACACCTACTTCTCATTAATTTTTATGGGACCTGGGCGGACCTATCCCACAGGCATATTTGAAAACACCAGACAAAAAAAAAGAAAAAAAAAAAAAAGAATTAGAAAGAGACTGCTAATATAGATAATTGTTTTTAAAAGTGCATTTACTACTGTTTATTTAGTTGCTTAGTTTTCACCTGAGATTTACACAGGGGTTAACTTAACGGATTGATATTGCAGTTGCTCAACTTACTAACTGCTCTGAAAACCTTTCCTACTGTTCATATTTAGTGTTATTACCATTGTTACTGTATCCAGTCATCCATAGCAAAAAATCACTTTCTTCATGCAGAAAGTTGGCTTTATGAGGTGAGGGGTCATTACCAAACTTTCAGACTTTGTTTTCACTGACCCAAAGGCAGATGAAAACATTTGTACCTTTTAGCAAGTTTCTAACCTTTTCTTAGAACATTCCAATGTTTGTTAGGTTGAGTAAAATTTCTGGAGGACAGAGGATAACAACACCATCATTAGAAATGGGGGGGGGGGGGGGGGGGGGGGGGGCGGTTCTTTGTAACACATGTAGTAAGGGTGCTGTTCTGTGAGACTGTGTATATGTGTACATGTATACAATTGTGTGTGTGAGAGAGAGGGCTGGAGAGCACACAAGGCAGAGTCCCAGGTTACCTTAACAAACACAATATAATGTCTAATTTTTCTTAAAACAATCCAGAAAGCTGTCAGAAAGTGCTTTTCCCAATGCCATACGGGTACTTATCTCCAAACATATGATGTCCATCCATGTTTAGTATTGAACAAAATGAGTGTGAAACATAGGTATGGTATGCTTATGAGAACATATATATACATATCAACTAACAGAGATAATGGAGATTAGATCAAGTAAAAGAAAAGTTCTCATCAGTTATTTCAGCACATTCCATTTTACTAACTCTAACTTTTCTTGGAATATCAAATTTGTAAGTCTACCATATTTAATTAACCACATTAATGACTTTGTCTATTCTTTAATTGTCATTACAACTTTGAGACTGGAGTTCATAAGATAATTTAGTGGAAAATTTATTTATTTATAGATGTTAAGATACGTACAGTTTAATTGTCTGAGCTTTGTGGTTCTTCTTCCTTAGACAATGTAGTTCTAAGCAAAGGTTATTATAGGAACATGCAAAAACTAAAATTTATGTGTTAAAACTCTAAATATCCACAGAGAGAAAATTTATATTCAAACCACATAAATTATCAATAGTCAAAAGAAAATAGCAAATTTTACATCTAGATGTAAAGTATATGATCCTACAGAAAATATTCAGGGATCATAAATAATAATGAGATTACTTATGAAGCTATACAGACTTATACAAAACTTGAGAATTTCCAGTAAGTGTTCTGTAAATAACCTATGAATCAAAAATCATTTGCTTAAAAAATCAGCTCTAAAAAAATTTAAATCAGATAGATTCATTTCCAGGTGAGAATTCACGACAGTATGCTGTAGACTGATGTTTTCATTGTTTTCAATGGAACTAACTTTTACCACCAAAGGACATGTCTCAGGAAATCTATGTTTGACCTAAATAATTTCATGTAGCGCAGTATAACCAAATACTTTGCTAATGCATAAGAGAACAGATTAATGTGTATGTGACAAGAAAAGCACTAATAATTTTGAAAACTAAACACTGTTTCAATTATTATAATATGAATTTCAGGTAAATGCAAAGTCTATGGAACTTAGGTCTTCAGTCTAAAAAGATTACTTAAGTATTCGAAAGAGGTTCTGGTATGTATTAAGGGCACTTTTTCATTATGGCGCTTTACAAATACATAATAAAATTTAAGCCTTTTTCCTAATAATACAGTTCCTTGTATTCTTATTAACTTTTCCCCATTTAAATCATAATGGTATAGGTAACATGATTTGCCAACACATGCCGCATATTCTTAATTTTTTTCTTCAAAATAGTATCACTGGATACTTACTTTTCCAGCCCTCAGGAGTTTCAGGTTTCTTGACAGTACTTCATGCAATGACATTTGGCATCATAATATTGAACTGGCAACTGGGAATCTCCATTTCCCTACCTTCCCATAGGTTCAAAACAGCTCTGTATGTTTTAGCTGAGTTCTCTGTTCCACACTAAAGCACATTGTTGCCATAATAAAACAAATATTTCTATTTTACTTGGTACCTTCACCAATCGCTCTAGTGTATTTTTTTCATGGAGGGCAGCAGGGATTTAAATCCGAAAATGTGGGACAATGCATGACTAGGTGATGAAAAAAGTTTGTCTCTTAATGTACATTTTTGAGAAATCCAGCTCCTTAACACTATACTATCATGTTAATTTTAGAATGTCTCAATTAAATTGTGAGAAGAGGTTGAAAAAATACTGAAGAAGTTCAGTTTTCAATAGTTTTCTGTCAAACTGGAAGGGTGGTGTATGTCTGTCCCAGCTGACCCATTCAGGGAAACAGCTTCTCTGAATGTCTATTTCATATTTTCATTAAAGTTTTAAACAATGAAACAAAGGGTGTAGCTATGCAATTTATAAGGGACACTATTTGTGGAGTTCACAAGTGCTGGAGATCAATGTATGTCACAGAAAATATCCCAAATCTTATTAAATATAATGATGACAAACACAAGTACTGTGCTTGGGAAAGATGTTATATGGGCAAATACAAAAGAAGGAAGAGCAATGCAAGAAAGACTACAGAAAAGTATAGATGTGCCATAATCTGAATTAAGGTTTGTAAGATTTTGCCACAAAAAGCAAATGTTATTCTGGGAATGGTTCATGGAAAACTGGTAGCTCTGAGCGATTTATTTTTTTTTTTTACTTTCTCAGTCTTGGCAAAGCTTCAGCTAGATGTTTAGGTTTCAGCACCATTCTGTAACAGAAAACAAACAGAAAGGAGCAACAAAGTGATCAGAGATTTAAAAGCATATGAGAAAAACTTTTGTCTTTGACTGAAAATTGGATTTGTATAACCTAGAAAGGACGACAGTGCAGAGGACATAGTAATGATATCTGTACAGGTATCATGAAAAGAATATATTTGTCCCCCATCACTATGGTATAAATTTGACTTAATTTAAACCCAAGACATGCAGTTTAGATTTATTTTTTTTTTTTTTTGCTTGCTGTAATAGTATATAAACATTGGAAGAGGCTACTTAGGAAGGCCATGGAAGTTTTAAAAATAAGAATGTTTCAAGTTAATTCTGCCTCAAAACAGAGTAGGTTGACTAAAGGACCAACTGTTGAATTATCTTTTTTTAATGAATTATAGATTCAATTACATTCAAAAAAATAGCAAATTTATATTTTATCTGGATTTAAGTATGTATAAATTTTTTTTTCATACAAATAATTTTTCACTTGTTACATTCCTTGAGAATGAATGTAAGACAGAGAAATATTTGCATTTCTCCAGTTCATACATTAAATTTATTTATTAAAGATAACTTGCTTTTTTTTTCGCTTTTTTTTTTCCAGGAAAGGTCCTCACATGATGGGAAGTTTCATGAGCTTTTGTGGAACACATTAGTTTGCTGACTAACAGGACTACTCTGGAACACTGGAATTCTCTCCTTTCATTTTTGCTGACAGATGATATATTTTTCTTTAGCTCTTGGAACTAACAGCTTTTCATTTAATGATTAAAAATGTACTTGCTTGGAATGGTATGAGCTTGCCATTCTGAGAACATGATGACAATAATATGATTGTGATGTAATTACAGCATGTACAACTTTTGGAAATGATCTCTTTTTCAGAAACCCATAGCTCCTCATAATACTTACCAGTACAGTCTTTAAGCTTGCCTTTACGATGGGAAAAGGTTGGGTTCATCTGGACCCTATGCAGGTGCCAATAATCAGGCTGTAGTCATCTTGTAAGGGATCTTGGTGCCCTTTTCAAAAGATGAACTTGATGGTCGTGACTTGTTTAAAATACTGACCACCACAGATTATTTTCTAAATTGTTTTCCCTAGTTTTGTAGGTGAATAAGATAAGTAAGATAAAATGTTTCTGGTACATGAATGCAGATAGCCTCTTCTAGCATTTTTTTTTCTTCCTTTCTTTTTTCCAGGAATAAGTGCCATTTGCTATTTGAAGAGGGAAAAGTACAAGAGCAGGATAACTTTCAAACCTTGGTCCACATTACTGAGGACCACCCTTTTATTAACGCAGCTGTAAAGGGATCATTTCAAGATGAGCAGTGATACTGCTCACCATATCATTCTTCTGCTTGCTGTTTGCTGTAATAAGCTGTGTGTCTTATTCAGCCTAAATGTCTACAACCAGGAAGACCGTTGACTTAGTTTCAGTAGTGAAGACAGGGAAGAGGAAGAAACAGTGCCTCAGAGCATGTAGTGCCTTATAAACAACTCATGGTTCATATGGCTAGAAACATTTCACGATTAGAGCAATAGACAGTATGGCATAGAAAAACAAAATATGATACCAGTACTATTTAAAACAACAGAGTGAGGCATGCAAGGGTATGACCTTGTGTTGAGTAACCTACTCTTTATGCAAGTGATTTTCATTAAGGTAAGCTAGTAAATACAGGGAATGAGTTCTGTAAATATTGTTTTATTTTTTTTTTAAATGAATTCACTTCAGCATTGTATTTCTGGGTTGTGTTTGTCTATGAATATTCTGGTGACATAGAATTAGACTGCAGGATTGTACTTACTTGGCTAGTTAGCTAATTTTAAGAAGTTATTTATTTAAAGGAAATGCTGGAGAATGTTTAGGGAACATGAATCTTGTAAACAAAACTAGTCATGGCATTTTGAATACATTGCAATTGGAAACTTTCTCAGCTGCAGATAAATGGAAAACAAACAAAAAAATGTCACAAGAACCAGGTCTCCCCTTTTAAAATGTGTGAAGATACTAATGACATTCTTTAGTACCACCTCTCCTTTGCACTATTATCTGTAATTAAGCTGAAGCACCTCCAGAGACTATTTCTGTGCCCCCCCCCCCCCCCCCCCATCAAACTATTTTACTTATAATTTTGTTGGAGTGAAAGGGAAGATAATTTTTTTCCCCCGTGTTTCTGTTCTCTTCTTAACATATTCATTCATTTTACTCAAAAGATTTGAAATTGTTCCCTCTTCATACTGTACAAAGTGGGGAGCAACCCTTTGATGAGTGCATGTGAAGGGCCAGTATGTTTGAGTCTCCTTTCCATTTACACAGTCTCCTCTCAGAAATCCCATCCTAAAATCATATCTATCACTTCACCAAGTTGGTGAAAATTAATTTGCTCAGTGATTTTTATGACATAAAGATGGAAGAAATGAAACTACCTCTGGTCATCCTACATCTCTCCTATTTGGGCCACCAACACTTAAGACGAATCAGAGAATCATAGAACAGTTTGGGTTGGAATGGACCCAAAAGATCATCTAGTTTCAACCCCCCTGCCATGGGCAGGGACATCTTCCACTGGACCAGGTTGCTCAAAGCCACATCCAAGATGAAGATAACTTAACAATTTGCTCTTTAAAAATGTAATCATTACACAAATTTTTTTTCAGCCATGTTGCTGTCTTTTTCACTGCTGCCTCCATATGGACTCCGATGAATTATATAATTAGTTATGCTCTAAACCAGTTTGAAACTTTGGCTTCCTACACTTTCAGGTACATCTGATAATTTTACTTTATATCTAATTGTGTCTGGGACTCCTGCATACTATAATAGAATGCTCCAGGAAGAGTTTCACTAATAGTAGGTTGTAAAATTTGAAGTTTTTCCAGCTACACAAGCTTCCTAGAAGCAAGCCAAGGGTAAAACTAAGTCCACCCTTCATGCTACTCCTTCTTTTGCTTGTAGAAGACATGATCAGCTACCTACAGAGCTGAAATTATCCGTAAGATAGTAAAGAAAAGCTGAAGGAAAGAAAAAGAACAAAGTAAGGGGAAAAAATCTTAAGACAGAGAAGCAACAGAGGAGTAGAACATGAGTTTACAATTTCTGATACCTCCCTGAAAAGTATCAGCCTTCTCAGGCATCTCTGTTTCACCTTTTCCTGTTAATGCCTCTGCCTGTTTCCCCATCCTTTGGGAAACATTTTTACTTTTGTGATGAATGGAAGAAGCAATCTCTTCCATGTTCAGAGTGGTAGGTTGTGTTTGTGACATCCACCTGAAGGTCACTTTCACAATGCTCCACAATAAGGAAATAGCATAGCAGAAAAATACAAAAACAAAATACAAAAATACAAAGGCTACATTTACACACATTTGAAGGTGTCTAACTATGCAGTTTGATGATCAGTGCAATTCACAGTAGCAATGAGGTTCATTAAAAAATGCTTTTAGAAGTCAATGAGTTAACTACTTACTCTAGTGTGTTCTTTTAAATATCTCTCTATGTCTTTACTCACCTTAACTACCTTTATTAGACCAGTCCTTTCAATTCTAATCTTTATAATGTCATTAAAAACCTGTTATATTCTGTGCATGCCCTGCTAATTCTCCAACATATTTCTGACAATATTTTCTTTTGTTGCCTTTCAGTGCTTACCCTTTACTTTTTCTCTGACAGAGCATTATCTAAGGCTTGCTCTTTGTCTGCAATAGAAGCTGTGTGAGTTTGACATGCTGACTAATTTCAGAAATTTAACCAAGCATTGAAGCTACAATAAGACATGAATAATGGCTGAGAGTGATTGAGACGGATTAATATACATACTGCAGCGCTGAAATGACAGTCACCCACTCAGTCTGATTGGTTTAGGCCTCGTGTGGTCATGCTGTACTTGCTTGGTTGGTGCCACTTCCACTTCGTTGCAGCAGACTTTACTCATAGTTTAATGTAATACAGGAAGTTTCCTGTCTTCCAATATGATTTACATTTTATAATCCCTGATATATACCTTGCAAAAAGTAACTCATGGGATATTTTTCAATCAAGGATGTTTTCTGGTTCAGACTTACTGTTCTATGTTATAGATCATATGTTTTTCAAAATGTTTTTAGGATTATTTATGGAATTGCAAATAAGTAAATCCACTAGAGGGCAATAACATTGCTAATCTAGCTGTAGTAACAATGTTCCAGTTGATCAAAATATTTAAGTGAATAAGGAAAGGCACAGGATATCATGTGAGTGACAGAGTATTTGTACCGACTCCAGACTACTACTTGTCCTGCTTCTTCAGTTCTCCTGTTTCGTGCATAGAAACTAATACCCAGGGTAGACATCTTCAGATGTGCTAACCCTCTATTCCATGAATAGAAAAGAGAATGCCAAAAGGACAATTCCATAAGTAAAGGACTTCAGGAACCCTATTTTCCCAGCATGATTTAACCTGACATGTAGCCCTTCAGTCTTTAGCTTGAACAATAACCACATGTTCTACCAGTTAAAATGTCCTTTACTTATATAAAGAAGTTGGGAAAGTAAAATAATTGTCAAACTATCACCAGTTTCAGCCTTATTTAGAAAATCACTTCCTGACCTGCAAAGTACCAATCAGCAAGACTTACTAGTGTCTTTAAGAAGCTGTCCTTTAGGAGTATATACCTACCCTTACAGCATGAGGAGGAAAACATGAGTAGGGACTGGTAGAAGAGATAGAACAGTAGTTAGGAGTCTCTTTCTAAAATGTTTTGACTGGAAGGAACAGCAGAAATAATATTCCTGAAGGGGAGAGCCTGAGATCATATTACCCTAAGTCCACACATCTTCCCCCACCTCATTCCTCAGAGCTTTGCTGGGGCTAACTAATACATATATTTCACCTCTGATGAAATGAGTAGTAATTTCTACAGTAAGTGAAAGCATAATTTTAATTGATTTACAAATGAAATATCTGAAATATGTTTTGCTTTACCTTTGTAATGCAAATGTGGGTAATACAGAAAGTATATGAAAATGATGAATTCAGTGCAATTTCAGATTTGTACTGGATAAATTATAATGAAAATTCAGATATTTACAGGTGTATTTATAGCAGTCTGCTCATTTTTCTTACTAGATAAGTGTAATGCAAAACCGTCTATATTGATATTATGAAATTTTTGGTGGAATCACATACATGCTTTAATCATCTGCAAAATACAGTAAAACACATTGATCTTATCAGCAAACTGTCTCATTTATATAATGGATTCGTATATTGATTATGTAAACAAGATAGGGTAAAAAGGTGGAAAAAACATCACTAAATTAACTTTTGAATATATATAAATTAAATGTAGAAATTATTATTAGTGATGTGTGAATAATTCACAGTAAGTTTATTTATAGGATCAATATATCTTCTTTTTTTTCAGAGTATTCATAATCATAGAATTTGAACACATTTTAAACAGACTTTTGAAGCAGTGTTAGGTTTCTGTATTCTCATTCTCACCGTTGCTTAGTTGAACTCTGTGAAGTTGCAGTTCTGATAAAGCTCACTATAACCGAGATTAAAACCGAAGTGAAAAATAGGTAAATTGGTTTCCAGTGAATATTCATTAGAGAATACATTTTTAACAAAGCAAGTACTGAATGAATGAAGAAGGCCAACCCTAAAGACTGTATGGTGACAGCCAATAGTAGTGGAGTGCAATGGCTAAGAAAAATTTTTAAACAATCTATTGGTGTTCTTCACTTAAAGCTTTCTTTTTTGCTGCTTATTGCCACAAAGCATGCTTCTATGCTTTAACATGTACGTGTAGCCTATGGCCATCTATTGTCATGTCAAAAAATCATTCTTTTCTCTAGGTTTTGTCACCATAAGCGATACATTACCTAGGGAAGAGAAGCAGCAACCGAGGTCTTTGCAAATAATCCAAATGCACTCATCAAGAGTTAGTGAGCTCCAGAGAGTTTTTTTATTCCCTGCATGATTGTTTGTCTCCAAAAAGTAAAGCCTTAAAAAAGAAATCTTGAAAAATAAATTGTCTTCATGTGTTCATGGGTACTTTGAAGACCCTCCAGACTCAGGAACTCTGACAGCTCTGTTGCAGATTTAATTGCAAGCAGAGCCTTCCATAAAAAAAAAAAAAAAAAAAAAAAAAAAAAAAAAAAAAAAAAAAAGAAAAAAATAGTTAACCTGTTTGAAAAGATTTGAAAAAAAACACCCCAGAAGTAAATCTGGGAAGTTTATAAACGTTATACATAATGTTGTCTTAAGTGCTGTTCCATTTGCTATTATGACAAAAATCCTTTCCATGGTGTCCTTTGCTCAAAGGAAAAATTGCCGTTATCTGAATCCTGGGAACAGCAGTTGAGGAAAGCTAAAGAGACATTACTCAGTAGTTGTGGCATTAGGCAGGTCTCAGAGGTCTAGGCCTTTCAGGCAGAAAAAATGTCAGTAGGAATGAAGTATGAAAAATAAGACAACATTAACAAAAAGGCACATGTTAGAATATTCTTCTGAAAAAATAGTAACATACATTTATTAAAAACCAACAAATTCAGCTAATCTGTGTTCAGTTATAAAGCTAGCTTTGCATATTTATTTGAACAATTGAAGTAGAAAGGTCTTTTTTTTTAATTCCATCCCAGTATTAACAAAGTTTTAATGATATCTCTAGCTACCATATAAAGATATATTTAACTGCAAGGTCTGAAATGGATTAAGGAAATAATAAACCTACCTATTAAATCATAGGTAAATCAGTTTAAATGGAAATATGTTCCAGATGCCAAAGAAGATGCTGGTAAAATGCCTGGGATGTGACGTCAAACATGATGAGTAAATGGAGTTTAGTACTAACATTGAATTAATCC
Organism: Falco naumanni; assembly: GCF_017639655.2. Classification (NCBI taxonomy): domain Eukaryota; kingdom Metazoa; phylum Chordata; class Aves; order Falconiformes; family Falconidae; genus Falco; species Falco naumanni. The sequence goes on from NC_054056.1 coordinate 88,612,829, forward strand.
TGAAGATAAAGTAGTATTGATATGTGCTCCAGGAGGAATTCACACAGGAAACTGTAAACTAGAAGGTGGTAACTGTTGCACTAGATGGATGGGAAATTTATTCTGCTTGAGACTTCTCTCTGGCACAGCGTAGGTGCCCTGTCACACCAGGGCTGCTGAATTCCTTGTGCCTTATGATAGGTACCTGGAAACGGGGGAAATGGAATATGAAACCATCTTTTCCTTTTGCCTGGGTGAACATTTAGGTAAGTCCATAACACCTCTCTTTTCCCCCAAAATGTACAGTTTTGAGAATATAGTCTTCCCAAAATGTACAGTCCTGGTCCTGTAAGATTGTGGTATTTACATCAATTCTGATGTAACCTAATCTCCTCTAGGTAGTATGTATGCAAGAAAAAAGCCAACATCTAAATATAAAAGCTCAGACTAGAAAACCTAGAAGGCTTTTATCTCCAGAATGTCCAAATGAAATTTTGATGCAATAATCTTGCAGGAAAGCCAGATGACTCTGCCTAGTGCATTGACCATTGTTGTCAGTGCCCCAGGGGTACCACCAGCCCCAGCTGCCCCTGCCCAGCCCCCCGGGAACTCTCCCCCACTGCCCATGGCCCAGGCCCCCATTTCAGTGCTGCAGGGCTGTCAGCCCCTGCCCCAGCAGCACCACAGCAGGGCCCGTCTCCAGCTCCCCACAGCCCTGCCCTGCCCTGCCACGGGGCCCACCCACTCGGGCCCACCCAGCCCCTGGCCCCATCCCCATCCCCAGGGAGGTGCCCCGTACCCCAGGCTGTGTACCCCTGGTTAACCTTACTAGACATGAATCTGAGCTGTCAGCTTGTCTTGACCTCAGAGCTACCTGGTCAACAAGGCCTGGTCATCTGAACTCTTGGGTGAACGTGCTAGCCACCCTCAGGCCTGCCCTGCGGCCTCACCAGGGTGGTGGGACGAGCTCTTTGGCCCGGCCCTGAGGGACCAGCTGGTCCTTGCTGCTCCCTGACAATTGCCTTCAGAGAGAGCTTTCCGTAACAATGATTGTGAAGCATTAAGAAATAACACAGATTTGAACTGATAATATTGAAATGATAAGTTCTGCATCCATCTGCAGGCATATGATGTTCTCTTAAGCTGGTAGGTTTGTGTTAAAACATCATGTCCAACACATGATGCTGTAGATCCAAGGACAACACAGTTAAAGTTAACCCCTTACTTTATTACAACCAAAGATTTTTCTGTTACCGTGTCTTCACAAATTCAGCAAATGCCTTAATCATAAGGCTATTATTAAATGTTATGTGAAGAGCTACATGGTCCTGACAGTAAAACTACAAATTCACTTCTGACTATTTTTCGTAGGAAAGTGTCGTACCAACAACAAAAGCCGATACTCACTCTTATGCAGGTATAAGCCTTTTCTAGGTATACCTCACTAACTGGGTGAACTGTCAGCGAATTAGTAGCCCTTCTTCTTTTCATATGGAAACTTTTCAAATCAATCTTTCAACGACTCTAGGGGTTATGTTCTTTGCACCACGCTTTGAAAGAGACCTTAAGTACTCTAAGGAAGATCAGAATCTAAGTAGAACAAATAATATAAAATATTAATAATTTTCTGTTAGGAGAGTGACTTATGTTTATATTTCTACGAATTTTCCATTATAAGTCTGTTTCAAGTGGATTAGTAGGCTTTCTTTTTTGGAGTTGCTAACACTTGGCAGGAGGTGGAGTAGAAAAAGGATAATCTCCACAGCTTTTTTCTTAGTCAGTGAGAGAGGTTCCTCCTAAATGAACAGGACTTTAATTTAACATGATGAACTACCTCTGGAGGAAACTTTCTACACAGGTTATACAAGAAGCCAAAGCATAGATGTAATTATAGGTATAGATAGAATAAGATATATTTATAAGAAACTGATTTTTTCTTTTTTACTTTTTTTTTTCTGAGCATGAGTCCAAAAGTGTAGGCTTTCTCTACCTAGTATATGACTTTCTGGAAGTCTGAAATTGTGCTATTATGATGCCAGAGGTGGTTAGATCATTAAATAATGTATTCCTAAAAAATCAGAACTGAAGTACAGTGAATCATTGAGAGGATGGTTGGGATCCCATTTTGTGCTTATATCACAATGTCTGCTAATTTTCTTTGTTTGAAAAGTAATATGTAAGTTTTCCCTAGGAATCTAGCCTAGCCAACAGAAATAACTTCTGGTGAAAAGGTATGAAGAAATATACTGATTTATAAGCTAAAGCGTTCCCTTCAAGAATTTTTGGGTTTGTGTCATTGTCTTCTTTTTCTCCATATGATTTACCAATTCATTTATCTCAGCAAATTAAGGCAGGAAATGCCATTGGGATAATTAGAAAATTATTCCTTTAAAATTAACCTTCAGGAAGCTGTCTCTATGATGACATGACTCAGAAAGAAGAAGAAAAAGATTGTTTCAAGAATTCTTGATGCCTGGTAGTTAATGCTCCTGCTCAAAAGTGCTGTAGTTTCTTGCTGCAAAAATCATTAAAGGTTCCTCATGACTTTGCTTTTGTGTCCAAGGCACAAGAAGCAGGACAAATACGGAAGAAAACACAAGGTTAAATCCTTAACCCAGGGAGAAATAGAGGAACTCCAAAATGTGATTTTCTCTGTCCAGCTCTCACATAGCACTGCTTTTACTTGTGCAGCCCTCTAAAATTTTGTAAAGCCAGTTACAAAGACAGACTGGATTCACTAGCGTGCCCTGCTCTAAAAATGTAGAGTAACTATCAGTGCAGCTTTACTGGGGTCTGAAATGCTTGGCATGGTAACAAATCTGATCTCAACAGTTAACATATTTTTTTATTTTTGAAAAGGTCGTATTTCACATCTTCATGTCATTAGAAGTTACAAAAGGAATATTGTCTGACTGCATCTTATTTCAGTTTTCCAATATGAATTGTTTGGTAATTCTTAAAATGTGAGAAAATATATAGAAAAATCCTCTGCAACGGTAAAAAGCAAGTTTGCCAACAGCAAAATGCTGGTTACTCTTCATTTACTGACACACACTACCAACTCCACTTCTGTGTTAAAATATTTTTTTGTCTCTGGATTATGTATTACATATAAAATTGTACATACAGTGGTGACATTCAGTTGTTAACTGACAGACACCTACACACAAATAGAGTTTATAATTTCAGCAGTCTAATCAGAGATTCAGGCTGATCCATGGTGATTTAAATTAGATGATTTCACTACAGTCTGTATCATGGAAGACTTTCTATACTGTGCAACTTTATGGAGGGATGGAGGAACATGAAATATTATGCTAAAGACACACAAGACCACTTTTCTCAGCTTAATATCAAGACATTTGAAGTCTGAAAAAAATTTAAGTTTGCCTGCCTGCAAATGAGGCTCACTCCATAATTACACTTTTAGGTATATAATTTCTGAAACCACATAAAGCAAATAGATGAGTAAAAGAATAGAAACAATCACTACTTTTCTTTCTTGATGTGCATCTACTACTACTTCCTGAAGGAAAGGCACAAACGATAGCAATTTTTATAAACTTGGAAGTCTTTTTCATTCAGATGTTGAATTATGCAATGAATATGCTTGGGCCATTATACAGAGAACTGCCTTGGGTCCACCATAAAATAATATTATTAGCCTAAACTGCTTGCAAAGCAATGTCAGAATGATACCAAAAATAATATTTCTGAGAAAACTACTCTGAATTAGAGCCATTGACTGTCCCTTTGGATGACAACTGACTTTGGTGATTCTCCTTGAAAAGAATTCTGTGTGTTCATGTTAAAAGGAGTGCTCATTTCACTTTAAATACAAATTTCTTTTAAAGGTGGAAAGTAGCTGTGCCACACTAGTGAAAATTAACTCATTTAAATATCTCTTTTGTATTTTCACTAAGGTATACACATTATTATGAACAAAGTAACATGTAAGGGAGCTTTAGGATTTGTTTTTCTCCCTTTTCTGTTCAGAGGACAAAGTTAAAATAATAATAAAAAGAAAAAATCCTCACAGCAACCATATCTAAATTCACCTCTTAATGAGTCAATTGTTTCTCCACAAATTGAAACTTATCAGCTCAGATTAACAAGTCGACGACAGTGAAGTCTAAAATGCTTTTGTATGTCATCCTATATTGATGATTTTACTTCTTTTCTTGGCTTTCTTTTTCTATTCTTTTTTCAAAGGTTAAATTTAATAAAATATAGGTTTTTTCACTGCCTTCTGTATTCAAGGTATCTGAAGTGTTTTGCAAGATAATAAGACACAAACTGGTCTTTTCAATGGATGTGTAAGGAGTAGAATGTGTCTGATAAAAGGAGGTTGATGACCTACACATTTTCTTCTGGGTGACATTTATATTGACCTCATGTGGAACTTTCTTAAATAATAATTGCAGGCAGAGCGTTTGCAAGAGGAAGACAGCCTGAGCAGGCAGCTCAAATATTATCCTTCCCAAAGGAAGGGATATAGCTGAAGTACCAGCGGAATTTACTCTGCTCCAACCTCCCACAGCAGCCTGTTCCAGGCTATCTTCTGAAGTACTAATTAAAGAAAAGAACAGGGAAAATGCAGCCAGAGCACCAGAACATACACGTTCTTTCTTCTCTCCAGTCACTTATTTGCCCCATACAACATCAGGGCAAATAAATGTCCAGTTGGATCCAAAGTGATGTATTTTGATTTTAGATATTAATGCCTGCATCACAAGAGAACCAAATATTGGTTGGAAAAGAACCCCCTGATACTTTAAACTGTCACAGATTCACATATACCAGTGTCAGTTAGCTGCTCTTGCCTGTATTTCCTGAAATTTCTGCAAAGTATTTTGACTTATCAGATACAAGAAGCCTTTAAACAGTCTAATGTAACCTGATAACTTTGGTCAGCACCACCAAAATTTTCAGATGCTTTGGATGTATGACTCATACTCCCCATCCCACCATCCTCTATCCTAGCAGTGTTTTCTAAATTAGGCTTCCAAATTACTTCTTCAAAGTAATGATGCTGTCATCCTTCCTGTTACTGCTATATCATGGTCATAAGATGTTACTCAACTCTCTATGAGCATCATTTAAATGAGAACACATATCTGAGAATTGATATTTAAAGAAAAGCATCTTAAATCCAGTAAAAATTTGCCACAGCACACAAGCACAAGGGAATAGAAGGCGAGTACCTGTTTTTCTTACTGAAAGACAGCTCGGCTGTCTGCATCATAGTTAAGCATACTGATTACCGGGTTAGTTTGCGAACAGAGTAGGATTAGGCTTAGAAGAGTAGCAGTTATGGCAGGATATATTTTGAAAGAAGAAAGCAAGACAACAGCTAATTCAGAGCTATGATTCTTGATGTACATTATATAATCAAATTAATAAAGAATTTTCTTTATAAAGCATCAATTTTTCTTTAGAAACCTGATGTGGTCTCATCTGTGTACTAAGTTACTGTAACTAAAGTAAGTAGTGTTACATTAGTCAATGGTGGCAGGGGACTGTCTCCTCAGATCTAGAATTAAGAGGAGGATTTGATTAGTGCACAAAGAAGTACTTTGCAAGGCAGCAAAGTGGTACCACAGAAGGAATCACCTTCTAGAGAACCTTACCTCTTCAGAAACTAGAACAGTCTTACTCTGTTTTCAAATGATGTTTCAGGCACCGATGACAGAAAGCAGCATCTACTAGTAAGCTTTAGAGGGTGTAAAATAGGGTATAGTTAAAGACATAATTCTCAAAGGTGCTGTTTGTTGTGGATCACTTTCAAGAAGTAGTTTTAAGACAAATATAACATATTTAGTCACATTATCAGTGATTAAGAAGTTCCATAAAGAAGATGTAATGAAGATAAAATGCAGTGAAAGATATTAAATCTCTTCAGCCTGGAGGTCACAACATTGTATTGTTCAAAAATGGCTCTACTATTGTATTTGGCATAGCTGACAGGGTTTTGGTTCAGGGGCAGCAGTTATGACTGGTATGGGAGGAGACCATGAACTGCCAAGATCTCCAGATATTTTTTCCATTATATTGATGGTACATTAATTGGAAGAACACATCCAGAAGTACTAAGGAAAGGATGTCGTAGGTTAAACTTGGACAGCAGTCAGATGCCCACCCAGCCTCTCACTCACTCCTTCTCCTCACCAGGGCAGTGGGAAAAAATAGGATGAAAAAAAACCATGTCAAGATGAAGACAGGGAGATCACCTACCAATTACTGTCATGGGCAAAACACACTTGACTTGGAGAGAATTCAATTTTTGCCAGTTAAAACAGATACGGGTATTGAGCAGCATAGACAAAAACTAAAACAGCATGTATTCCTCACCCACCCCCATCTTCCCAGGGCCAAATTAATTTCCCAGTCTTCCTCATTCCCAGCTCCGCTACCTCTCCCTTACTCCCTGAGTAGCCCAGAGAGGATAAGTAATAGAAGGCTATCATCAGTTCATAATAGTTCTTTGCTGTTCGTTCTTTCTCACACTTCTCCTCTGCTTCAGCATGGGTTCTCTCCATGGGCTGCAGTCCTCCCGTAAATATCCACTTGCTTCAGTGTAGTTTCCTCCACAGGCTGGAGGGCAATCTCTGCTCTGGTACCTGGAGCACCTTCTCCCCCTTCTTCTCTGATCTGGGTGTTCACAGGGTTGTTTCTTGCTCTATTTTTCTCTCCTCTTCAGGCACTGTGGCAGGTTTTTCCCTTTCTCAAATATATTTTAACAAAGGCACCACCAACACTCTTCAGCTTTGTCCTGCAGTGTGTCCCTTGCAGAGCCAGCTGGAAGCAGCTGCGTCTGGCATGGGGCAGCCCCTGGTCTCTTCTCACAAAGCTACCACTGCAGCATTTCCCCAACCTTGTCAACCTTTTTCAATGCCAGATTTTCTGTTAAGTGTTCCAAACTAAAAGGGCCTACTCAAGAAATAAATGTTTTATGTTTGTCATGGCCATATGGACAGAGACATATTCCAGCTGAAAATATTGCTCAAGGGCCTTGAACGCCTATCTGCAGTTACCAAGAATGCCTTCTTGATCATTAACAGATTTTGGTGTATGCACATCCCCGGTTACAGCCAATTGACCAAACTTAATACCAAATGACCTCAAAACAAGAATCATTTTGAGAGGGAAGAGAAACACCAGCAAGCTTTTCACCAGGTCAAGCAGGAGGTAACCCATGCAATGACATTGGTACTGACACAGAAAGAGAGTCATATAAACATTTTGTTACATACTAGTGCAGGAAAGAACAGCAGTTTGTGGCAGCAAGAGCAGGAGCTTGTAGCAATGAGCCCCTCAAGAGATAAGAGGCAAGCTGATGGGATTCTGAAGTTGAAGCCACAGAGGAGCCAAAAATAAGTACATATCTGTGGAGCAAGTGGTTCAAGCTGCAGATGGGGACATTCTGCATGACATTGAACTGTTAGGCACAGAGCAACCACTGTGGTTATACCCTAGACTACGTGGCCTGAATTTTTTGTTCAAGGATTCAAAACTGACTGGTGGAAAAGCAACCAGTGCTACATGACAAAAATGTGTACTGGCCTTTACTCAGTAGACATGTACTGGTTGAAGGTCCAGGCTGGGATTATCTGAGTTTATTAGTCTGTGGCCAGTAAATCAACAATGTGAGAAAAATGAATTCTTCAGGCTGTTGAAGCCCCAGTGTGTGATGAATTAAGGGCTGAAAACAAACAATGGAGTTTGTTTACAGATGGATTTCATAAAATTACAGTGGGATCAGGAGGTGGTGAGCTGCCACTTGGAACCCCTCCACAGGAGAAGCTGCCACCTGCAAAGGGACTGGAAGCTCTAGTCAGTTTGCAGAAGTAATGGTCTTGAAAATAGCCTTGGAACATGTTCAGGAGTACCACTGGCCCCAGTATATCTACACACAGACTCCTGGATGGTGGCTAATGCAGTGTGGAAACATCTCAAAGACTGGAATTGTGTTAACTGGCAGCAATGAGCCATTGAGCCTGAGGAGAGGGAAGAAAAGTGTTAGTGTTTAAATTGTGTATGTTTTCCTTTTTTTCTCACCTGAATCAGTAATCAAAATTTTGTGTAATTGCCAATAAAAGTTAAGTAAAATTCCTTTAAAATAAAATAATTACCCTATGACAACTTTTGGCAAGGTGACACAGACAAGAAGATGTCTAGAGGACAGCTCTGAAAAGCAGAATATTAATCCTATCAGTTTGCTCTCATATCCTTACTTCATGAAAGTACTAAGAAGGATACAGAATGGATGGATAGATCTTAAGGAACAAAGGAACTTAAGGAACGCCCAGTTACTGAGGGGACAGTGCAGGTAGCCCTTGCAAATTTAGAAGACGACCTAAGAAAAATGTATACTTCACACTGGACAAAAATAGACTAACATCTGGGTGTGCAAGCTTATTTGGTATATGTTTGAACAGTGAGAAGAGTGAACACAATACAGAAGATGTATAGCCTCACCAAATTCTCGATTAAACCTAGAAAACATCAGATCACAATTTAGGAAATAAATGGATGACATAAGGTTAATTTCCAAATTTCTGAGAGAAAGTCTATCTGGAGGGCAAAAAACATGATGAGGGAACTAAAGATAGATTTTACTATTTCTGACCTATCTAACATTTACTCAGGAAATGAGCAACACATTGCAGAACTCAAATGGCTCAGTGGCATCTGAGAATCTGAAAACATAATGGATAGCAGTAGGCATGCATAATCCCCTGGAAGGACATCCAAGAAACTGATGGCAAGGGCAAACAAACAGAAAAGGATCCTTACCTGCTAGTGTTGGATCCAGCAAAGCATCTTTCCAGGTAAAAAAACAAAATATGATGAACTAGAAAAATATTTTTATCCACTGAAGTCATGTGGGCCTGTGGTTGTTTGACTGACTGAATACCAGGTGCCCACCAAAGCCACTCTATCACTCCCCTCCTCAAACAGACAGAGAGGAAAAAATATAATAAGAATATTGTGGGTTGAGATAAGGACAGGGAGGTCACTCAGCAATTACTGTCATGGGCAAAATAGACTTGACTGGGAGAAATTAATTTGTTACTATTCAAATCAGAAAAGAAACCACCTTCCCCCCCATTCCTTCCTTCTTCCCAGGATTAATTCCTGATTTCTTTAACTCCTACCCCTGAGCAGCGCAGGGGGGCGGAGAATGGAGGATACAGTCAGTTCATCACATGTTGTTTCTGGTGCTCCTTCCTCCTCACACTCTTCCCCTGCTCCAGCATGGTGTCCCTCCCATGGGAGACAGTTCTCCATGAACTTCTGCAATGGTCCTTCAGTTTTCCTTCCCACGAGCTGCAGTTCCTCACACACTGCTCCAGCACGGGTCTGTTTCACAGGATGCAGCCCTTCAGGAACAGGCTTCTCCAGCGTAAGTCCCCCACAGGATCACAAGTCCTGCCAGAAAACCTATTTCAGTGTGGGCTTCCCACAGGTCACAACCTCCTTTGGACATCCACCTGCTCCAGTGTGGGGTCCTCCACAGGCTGCAAGTGGATATCTGCTCTAACATTAACCTCCATAGGCTGCAGGGGGACATCCTGTCTCACCATGGGCTGCAGGGGAACCACTGCTCCGACACCTGGGGCACCTTCTCGCCCTCCTTCTGCACTGACCTGGGTGTCTGCAGAGTTGCTACTCTCACTCCTCTCTTCTGCTGGCACAGATTTTTTTGGTTTTTTTCCCCTTATTTATATGCTATCACGGAGGTGCTACCACTGTTGTGGATTAGCTCAGCCTTGGCCAGCAGCAGGTCTGTTTTGGAGCTGGCTGGAATTGGCTCCATTGGACATGGGGGAAGCTTGTGGCATCTTCTTACAGAAACCAATCCTGCAGCCCCCTGCTACCAAAACATTGCCATGCAAACACAGTACAGGACCTCACTAGAGAAATGACAGACCCTGCCACAGTTAGGAGAATGCCAAGCAAAGTGGACAGCCCTCTGCAGTAAAGTTGTCAATGACCTGAGGTGAGGATGTACAGGTGAGCATGCTTGGGTCCAACTGACAAGTCACCACAGAAACAATGGCAATAGCCCATGTTCCCATGGAAAACATTGCACGCAGGGCAGACAGACTGAGACAACAGTGGAGAGAGAACTATGGACAACTGCATAGAACTGGCAGACAGACAGCATATAAAGGACAGGAAGAATGTGACCTAGAATGTGACATCTTATGAGAAATTAATTTACCTAATGCGTCTGTGATAAGGCTTACATGAGCTGACAAGTCCTCTCAGGCACCACAAATGCTTCCAAAATCAGACTTTTGAAGACAATATTTTTAACATTTTTGTTTGATAGGAATTCTGAAAAGATTTGTTCCCATTCTGATTCAGAAATCATAGCTGTAGAATGGTTTGGGTTAGAAGGGACCTTAAAGTTCCAACCCCCTGCCATGGGCAGGGACACCTTCCACTAGACCAGGGGTCCGGCGCGTGGATGCAGTGGCAGGCAGTCATCTGCGGCTGCTTGGTTTCCCCCCGAGCCCCCAGTGGGGTGTGTGTGTCTGTAAATACCGGGGGCTGGATTGAGGACCCTGGGGGGCCATATCTGGCCCTTGGGCCGTAGTTTGAGGACCCCTGTGACTAGACCAAGTTGCTCAAAACCACATCCAACCTGGCCTGGAACACTTCCAGGGACAGGGCATCCACAATTACTCTGAGCAATTTGTTCCAGTGCCTCTCCACCCTTACTGTAAAGAATTTCTTCCTAATACTTAATTAAATCTGCCTTCTGTCAGTTTAAAGACATTACCCCTTGTCCTATCACTACACACCCTTACAAAAAGTCCCTCTCCAGCTTTCTTGTTGGCCCCCTTTAGGTACTGGAAGGCTGCTATAAGGTCTCCCTGGAGCCCTCTCTTCAAACTGAAACAACTCTGACTCTCTCAGCCTGTCTTTACAGGAGATGTGTTCTAGTCCTCTGATCATCAGCTTTAACCTTGGAACAGAAAATCTGGATTTAGCACTGTATATTAAACTTGTTCCAAACTGATGGCAAGATCTTTCATTTTTCTACCATATCCCATCTATGACTTGGGTTTTTTAGTGTCTTAGCTATTTTAATATATACATTTTCTGAAAATAAAATTAAAAAATAAAATAATATCAGATGTGCCCAAATGTGAGTTAACGATACATTAACATGGTGCAGATACTTAAGCAGTTAGCACAAACACTAAGGGATGAAAAACAGTTTTATTAAATATAGCCTAAGTTACCATTACCACAATCTCAAATTTTCCTCATTTGATTTTTAGATGAGAAATATTGCATTTGTCCTGTATAATCAATTCTTAAAGAAGTATATAGAATATTCTTTATTATATTGATAGAACACTTCACCCTAAATAGATTATCTATACCATGGATTCTAACTTTAATCTAGGTTAGATCTGGTTAGCCATGTAAATTACTTACAGAATTACATCAACGTGAAATTTTGCAAAGTTTGTCTTTGCAGTATCAGGGAAGAACTTACCAATTAACACTGCTTAGAGGCTTCAGTTTATATTAATTCTTACAGGGAGAACTGAAAACAGGTTCTTAATCTCCACCATGCTAGCACCAACAGAACTTCAGTACTCCCGATGGGGTCTCACAAGAGCCAAGTAGAGGGGGAGGATCACCTCCTTCAACCTGCTTGCCACACTTCTTTTGATGCAGTCCATTTTGGCTGCAAAAGCACATTGTCAGGTCATGTTGAGATTTTCATCCACCAGCACCCTCAAGTCCTTCTCCTCAGGGCTGGTCTCAATCCATTCACTGCCCAACCTGTATTGATACTGGGGGTGCAGTACCTTGCAGACTTAGGTGCAGGACCTTGCACTTAGCCTTGCTGAACATCATAAGGTACACGTGAGCCCATCTCTCAAGCCTGTCAAAGTCCTTCTGGACAGCATCCCTTCCCTCCAGCACGTCAAATGCACCACTCAACTTGGTGTTGTTGGCAAACTTGCTGAGGGTGCACTCGATCCCACTGTCCATGTTGCCAACAAAGATGTTGAACAGCACCGGCCCCCATATTGACCCCAAGGATCACTGCTTGTCATCAGTCTCCATGTGGATATTGAACCGTTGACCACAAGTCTTTTAGTGCAACCATCCAGCCAGTTCCTTATCCACTGGGTGGTCCACCCATCAAATCTACATCTCTCCAGTTTGGAGAGAAGGATGTCATGCAGGACAGTTGTCAAAAGCTCTGCACAAGTCCAAGTAGATGTTGTCAGTTGCTCTTCCCTCATCCACCAGTGCCATAAACACATAATAGAAGGCCACCAAATTTGTTAGGCATGATTTGCCCTTAGCGAAGCCATGTTGGCTGCCATCAATAACCTCATTTTCTACATACCTTACCATAATTTCTAGGAGGATTTGCTCCATGATCTTGCTGGGCACAGAGTTGAAACTGACCGGCTTGTAGTTTCCTAGGTCTTCCTTGTTTCCCCCTTTTAAAAATGGGGGTTAAGTTTCCCCTTTTACAGTCTGTGGGAACTTCACCGGACTACCACAACTGCTCAAATATGATGGATAGTGGCTTAGTCACTTCATCTGTTCCCTCAGGACCCACCTATGCATCTCATCAGGTCCCATGGGCTTGTGCACGTTCAGGGTCCTTAGATGCTCTTGAACCTGATCTTCTCCTCTAGCAAGTGATTCTTCATTTTCCCAGTCCCTGCCCTTGCCTTCTGCGACTTGGGCGGTGTGGCTGGAACACTTGTTGGTGAAAACTGAGGTGAAAAAGTCATTGAGCACTTCAGCCTTCTCCATGTCCTGGGTAACCAGATCTGTTTCCTTCTAGAGAGGGCCCATGTTCTCCCTAGTCTACCTTTTATCACCAACACACCTATAGAATCTTTTCTTGCTGCCCCTAATGTCCTTGGCCAGATTTAATTCTATCAGAGCTTTAGCTTTCCAGACCTGATCCCTGGCTCGTACAGTTTCTCTGTATACATCACAGGCTACCTCTCCTTGCTTCCATGCCCTGTGGGCTTCCTTTTGTGTTTTGTCTAGAAGCTCTTGGTTCAATCATGTAGGCCTCCTGGCATTTTTACTTGATTTTATTTTTCTTAGGATACATAACTCCTGAGCTTGGAGGAAGTGATCCTTGAACATCAACCAACTTTTCTGGGTGGCTCTTCACTCCAGGGCTCCATGCCATGGTACTCTACCAAGCAGATCCCTGAAGAGACCAAACTCAGACCTTCTGAGGTCCAGGCTTGTGATCTTGCTGAACACCCTGCTTGCTGTCCTAAGGATCTTAAACTTCACCATTTCATGGTCACTGCATCCTAGGCTGCCCTTGAGCTTCACATTCCCCATGAGCCCCTCCTCATTGGTGAGAACAAGGCCCAGCATGGCACCTCTCATTATTAGCTCCTCTATCACTTGGAGAAGGAAGTTAATCTGCTACACATTTCGAGAACCTCCTGGATTGCCTATGCCCCGCTGTGTTGTCCCTCCAGTAGATATCAGAAGGGCTGAAGTCCCCCAGGAGGATCAGAGCTTGTGAAAGCAAGGCAACTCCTATCTGCCTATAGAGGGTCTCATCTGCTCAGTCTTCCTGGTCACATAGCCTGTAGCAGACCCCCACTATAACGTTACCTGTCTCTGTGCCTGCACTCCCTTTAACGCTGATCCATAAGCTCTCAGTTGGCTCCTCATCCACACCTCTTACAGCACAAACAAACTAGTAGGCTGCAACAAGGCTTTTAACATCAGTCACATTCTGCTGTCCATACTGTTTCACCCTCCTCCAGAGATCAGATCAGATCAGACCACACTGCTCCTGCTCCTCCTTCCAACACCTATCCCACCCTCATCAGTGCTATTTAACTACTTAGGGGAATGAGCTACAGCTGCACATCGTCCATGTCAATCAACCTACTGCCTTCGAGGCAAGGCCACAGCTGCATGTTATCAATGCTAATCAAGCCGCTGCCTTCATTCCTCCACACACCCCCAGGCAGAGCTCCATGCACTCCAGCTGGTCATTGACAGAGAGGGTGACACCCCCTCCTCTTCTCCCCTGCCTGTCCTTCCTAAAGAGCCTGAATCCTTCCATCCAATACCCCAGTCATAAGAGCTATCCCACCATGTCTGTAATGGCAGTAACACAGTAGCCCTGCAGTTGTATGCACATCTCTAATGCCTCTCGTTTATTTCCCCATGCTACATGCATTTGCATAGAGACATTTCAGCTGGGCCCCTAGTGAAGCTGACTTACTGGCTGGAGTGGCTGGAATTCCTATGTGCTGCTCTTCAGGTGCGTGTCTGCTGCCCTGCAATGCCTCTCCAGGCTTTGGGCATCTCTTGCTGTCACTGGCATTAGACTAGTAGGAGTGGGATGAATTGAGGTTCCCCTCCCCTAGCAACTTCAATTTTATTCAGTTTTATGCTATTTATGGAAAGATATCAGAGATTAAATTTTAATCCTTGTTGCCATTATAGATGATAATTTAATAGTTCACAAACAGATGATCAACGTTTTCATATAATTTCCAGTTTTCCTATAGAACACCTAACCTTAAGGTAGGAATATAATCTAAAGAGTTTACCAAACCCAGAAATTGATGCTTATAATTCGAAATAAGACAGTTACTGAAGGCAATTAACCACTGACACAGTTTAACAAGAACTGTGGTATGTTTTTATCACAGTGAATTGAAAACTGAATGTCTTCCTAAAAGGCATGCTCAAATTAATAAATGAACTAAAGGGCACGTGATGAATTTCTATTCCTTTGATATATGCAAGATGTAATTATAATGATGATTCTCACCTTAAGGACTCTAAAAAGGTCTCTTACCTAACAACATACCTGCAACACCTCATCATAATAGGGATGAACATATTTCCATCCTACAGGAAAAATTAAACATCTGTTGGTGCTGATTATATGCTGTGATGTGAGAGCATTTATGTGACACCCATCACTTTAATTCTTCTTGCCCCTAGTACAACTTTTGGCTAGTAATGAAAATTTGAAATACATAAGAACAGAGACGTATCCCCTGACTTGGCATATGAAAACTGTCTCTCAAAAACAATTTTATATTTTATGTTAGCTCAAAGTTTTATTTTAAATATATGTAGATTGAACTTTGATTTTGCTGGTTTTAAAATTGCACATTCATAGATGTACTTGTATGTTCATAGATGTAAAGTGAAGTGAGGCAGAAGGAGTTAACACCTTTACAGCATGATTCTACCACCATATTTTTATTGGAATGGGCTAGCCATTTCACTGTATCATTACAGTAGTGATTTAGAGCCTTAAAAGCTAATACATAATCATTTCCCGGGGGAAAAAAAAAAAAGTGAGGGTTGGAATATAGCTTATCTGCAAGGGAAATAAAGGGTTGGAAAGAAGGTAGGAAAATGTGGTTAGTTTTTTTAAATGCAAATTTTAGAATGTTAAAAATAGTTTTAATTGCCCTGGCGTTGCATGAACGTTATTGGATTAGTCATTAATTCAAGCTGGCAGCAGGTTTTTTAATACCTTTCCTGCTATTCTATGTGAGGAAACAGATCATTTTAATGGCTATTTAAAGCCTCAAGATGTATCTAATGCTGAAAAATCTTCAATATAAAACTGGCAGAACTGTAGTGACTTCCTAATTTTATTCAAAACTGTCTCAATGTGGCCAATGCGTCATGTAGAGACCTCTCACAAAAGACAGCTCTTGTTTACAGAATGTCAACAATGAGGAGTTTGGCCCCATTTGTGCTTTGTCTTCTTTGCTTTCCTTACCTCCTTTTTTAAGGTTATAGTTTGGGAGTGAGTTATATAGAAATTTGCTGTTTTCTTTCAATCTGTAAGGCTTTCACTGAAGGAAGTTAATGGGATTTATGAGTAGTTTGGAAATTAAATAATTATTAAGCAATTCTAAGTTAATTGATTCCCACTGGGCTGTGTTATTCTATTCAAGATTGGACTAAGCCAGCGCAGTCTGAGCCGCAAAAATAAGTAATGAACTTCTCTAAGGCACAGACAGAGTACTAGACCTAGTGAGGGATTTAGGCACAGAGAAGTGTTTGACAGCACCTAAGTGCACGTTTCTATGTAGATTCCCCAGCTAGCCCAAAAAGAGATAATATGTTTATTATACCATTTGAAATTACTTGTCCATGTTTTGAAAAGGTGCAGTTTTGTTTTCCAAGAGCTCCACATACCTGGGAAAAAGCATGCTATGCAGTGCAGTACCATAGACAAAAGCACTAGTGTTTCCTGGCATATCAGAGCATAAAAAATCCTAGTAGCTGTAAGCATCTTGAAAAATTTTGTAGTGTGGTATTTTTTACAGAATATTGACTCATAAAATCATGAACATTTCTTCATTTAAATAAACAAGCAATTAAAAAACCAATTGTACTACTCTTAGTTATGCTGGACAGTCTTTCCTGGAGTTCTTGTAATAGGTTTCTCCAGCCCAACAACAATTAAGGCACTAGAAAAGCCCTTGTTTGTGTTCCAACTCTAACAACCATTGATAAATCTTTTAAAACCACAGGAAGCATATAAAAAACAATCAAAGCACATGAAAATTAAATAATCAAGGAAGGTGAGTAAAAAAATACTACTAACTGAAGTACTACATTACTCAATTTTTTGCCCTTTAATTGTGCAGAATCTTACACAGGAAAAGACTCACTTGACAGCATTTGAAAAACATTAGAGATAGCATTAAATATGCTGTTTGTGGCAGAAGAGAGACAAGCTAGGCTAGGTTATATTGAGTAGTTATTGCTGCTGCAGAAATCCAGTCATTTTTCTTTTAATACACGCAAGGGCAGGAAAAAGATAAAAAGTTGGTGATATTGAGTCTCAATTGCAACTTAAAAATAAGGAAATTACAAGTACACCGTGCAGTCTTATCTGTCACTTCCAGGCTTGATAAACTCCTACCCATGCCTGTGAATAGAGGAATAAGAGTCTGATGTAAGAAAGTTTGTTTCCTGACTTATACAAATTTGTATAGGCAGTCTGTGTTATAAAACAACCTACCCCAGGACTGTCAGTCCCTTTAAAAGTAGTCAAGACTTACATTATACCTGAGTCTACCCTGACCCATCTCTAATTGGCTGGAGAAAGTGTTTTACTCCTAAACCTTTTTAATGTTAAGTGATAACTACTCTTCCTTCAGTCTGTAAATTTGAAAAGGAAATCCAATGAAGATTCTTACTTAAGCTATATAAAGGAACGTGATTTTGACATGCTTCCCTTCCTAGCTTCTGCATTTGCTATGGAGTAGGTTAAGAAGACTTCTTACTCAACAGTGTAATTTCTGGATTGCCTAATACATCATGCACACTGTGAGAGATCAAGGCTCTTAATTCTGTATTTTAGATTCTAGTCTGGTAGGTCTCACATGTCAAACCTGTATGCTCCCAGGGATTAATCCAGTTCATTTAAGTTAGGTAACTAGCTAATACCTCCATTTTAAGTATCTAATGAAGTAGTAAGATTTATTTCCAGTGCAAGGATGCTTTTGTCCAAGGTTAAACACCTAAATTAGGCAGATGTGATCTCACCCTTGAGGACTTCAAAGGTACCTACCTCTATCCTTTGACCAGACGGAATTAAGAAGTTTTATCTTTAGAAGTTTGTGTGCTTTTATACAACTAAAATGGAAGGTAAACAGAGCAGGTTATACCTAAGAATAATTTGGGATCTAGCCTGCAACGCCTGGTCTTGTATTTTGCGTTTTTTCTTTTGTCCCATTTATGTTTTATTCCTGTTCTTAGAACCATTCAGTGATCCTCATGTGATATTTTGTATTTAAAGTGCTTTCTGATTCTGTACCATCAATAAATTTTATTATCACATTGACAAGTTCCTAATGAAATATTTAAATGACATCACACCCAAGACAAACTTTTTAGGAACTTCACAAGTAACTTTTTTCTATGAAGACAGATATTATTTGAGTTCTTTTTCATATTTCATTGGTCAGTTTCTTACCTATCATACAGTTTCTCTACCATTTCTCATTTTCTCTGGTTTAATGAACACCCCATGTGACACTGCATCAATTTCTTTTAGCGAAGAGCAGATTAAATCTGCTGCACTTCTCTAAATGGCTTAGGAACAAAGGAAACATGATCCATTATATTAAATCAGCTCAGAAATTACATCTCAGCAAAGTTCAGTGTAAAGAGATAATAATCAAATATCAAGAGATATTAATCAAAAATGAGAAATAATATTCTCAGAATTCACCCTGAGCCCAAACTGAAAGACTACTTATTAAAATAGGTGGAGAGAAATCAAAATAACACTATCTAGAAAAATCAGATTAAAAAAATTATATATTTTTTAAATGACAGTTATTAACTGAACTATTTTTAATGATCTGATATTTAGACACCAGTCAGCTGGGTACCCTGCTCCCTTGGCAACTGCAAATACTGGCTCTGCAATATAATGTTATGGTGTATTTCCTTCCTCCTTGGTTCGTTCTTTCTGACAGTGTGATGAATTATATTGGTGTTGCAAGTTATTGGGTCACTAAAGTTAGAGCACAAACTCATTTTTATGACAGCACTAAGATATTACTCTGCCTATTCCTTGAAAATGAAGAGTCTTTCTGAAGTTGCAACTTTTTCAACACACACCAAAAAATGATTTCTGTGCTCTCTTAAAAGAGAAATTACTTTGTAATACACATCACATCCATGTGTCACATCTGACATCAATAAGCACTGATATGTTTCTTGCTAGGTGTTAATGTCAATATCTGAAATACAGCACTGCTCCAGAGCAAAGGAATAACCTGGGAAATACAGATGCACTGAGAGTATTTATGATTCATAGAATCATAGATTTGACACAAGTTCAATGGAAAACAAATATGGCTTACTGTCTCTAGTGGTGTCTCTGTTTCTAAAGAAAACCGGTACTCTGAAACTCCCTGAAGGATATATACAAAGATGCTCAGGGCACACAGCCTATATGAATAGATTAAGGGAGATTCTTTGGACTGTTAGAGAGAAGACTAAGGGGCAATGAAATACCTAAAGAGTAGTTACAGACATGGTGGAGCCAAACTCTTCTGAGCAAATGGTTAAACAAGTGGCAATAGGATAATTCAGAATGGAAGGGAACTCAGGAGGTCTGTGTCCAGACTCCTACTGAAAACAGAGTCACCTGTGAATACAGACCAGTTTGCTCATGGCTTCATGCAGTCTGGTCTAAAAACCTTCGAGGATGGAAAATGCATAACCTCCCTGACCAACCTGTTCCATTGTTTGAGTGCCCTAACTTTATAAGAGTTTATATTTACATCCAATCTGAGCCTCTCGTTTAAACTTATGTGTATGTACCATAGTGAAGAGCATGACACCATCTTCTTGATGACCTCCCCATTGGTACTGGTAAGCTGCTATTAGACTTTTTCAAATCCTTCCTTTCACAAGGGTGAACAAGTCCAGCTACCTCAGCTTTCCCTGATCGGGCAAGTGCTCCAGCCCCAACCATCATGGTGACTTTCTTCTGAATTCAAGTCACTTGTTCAGAATACACTGGAGGCCCAAATCTGGATGCAGTACTCCAGATGCGGTATCATGAGTGCTGAATGGGGTGGAACTTCCCCTGATCTATTTGCTATGCTTCTTTCACCCACGATGCAGTTGGCTCTCTTTGCTGCCAGGACTCACTGCGGGCTCATGCTGATCCCACTGTCTGTGAAAACCCGCAGGTCCTTTTCAGCAGAGCTGCTCCTCAGCCAGGTTCTCCCCAGTGTACATTGTTTCCAGGCATTCTTCTTTCCAAGATGCAGGACTTGGCATTTGTCCTTGCAGAATTTCATAGGGTTGCTGTTGGCGCGTTCCTTCAGCCTGTCCAGGACACCTTGGATGGCAGTCCTTCTCTCAACTGTGTCAGCTGTTCCCTCCATTTTAGTGTGATCTGCAAACCTGAGGAGACTGCACTGTCATCCTTCAAGATAATGGTGTTAAGCAGAACAGGAGGACAGGTCCCAGAGCAGGCCCCTGCAGTTCTATACTTTTTGCCAGTTTCCAGGTAAAACACAACCCATTAACAACCACCGTCCAAGCTCACTACCCTCCAACTGTCTTTTTACCCATCCGGAGTATAAATGTACTAATTAGGATTGAAGAATATAGAATCATAGAATCATTTAGGTTGGAAAAGACCTTTAAGATCACCAAGTCCAGCTGTTAGCCCAGGACTTCCAAGTCCACCAGTAAACCATGTCTCTAAGCACCACATCTGCGCATTCTTTAAACACCCCACCTCACCAGTGCTGGTGGCAAGAATATTGTGGAAGACAGTATCAAAAGCCTTGCTGAAGTCACGGTAAATGATATTCACTGGTCTCATCTCATTCACAGACCTTGTTACTTTATCACATAAGGGAATCAAATTGGTCACACACAATTTATCTTTGGTAAATATATGCTGACTGTTTCCACTTACCTTTTTCTCCCTTGTGTCCCCAGGAATATGTACCAAAAGGATCCCTTCTGTTATTTTTCCAGGGACCAAGCAGGCTGACTGGCCTGCCACTGACGGAGGCTTGGAATACTGAGGTTAGAGATTAGGTAAAAAATTCAGTAAGGATTAATGCAGTGCTGGAACAGGTGATGGAATTTTCACCTCTGGACCTTGTTAACCTAATTAAACACTGATTATCTCCTTTGTTAAAGTCACAGGTTGGATTAGATGACCTGCAAAAGTCTGTCTATCTAGCATTTCTGTGATTTTATAACTCTTTGATACAATTACAAAATTCTCAAGGTTTTGAATAATCTATAGGTGATGGGACCCCTTTGACGTTGAGATTAATTTATTGCTTTTAATGATAACCCTATTGTCTTGTGGAAATTTACCTTATGTTGTACCACAATCACATTTTCTATGGTTGTCAGATTAAGCCATCTTTTGGCTGTCATGCAGCATACATAGGACTGTGTTTTGCCCATAGTGAACTATTTTTGCATTACTTTGGGTAAAGAATAAGTAGTTAAGGATGCTCTAAGTCAACACTTTAAGTACAGTCAAGAAAGCTTTAGAAAACATTATAGAGAAAATTCACAGCCATTTAAAGGCTTCTCTCATATGAAGTTCACAACTACTTATAATATTGGGAATGGAAGAATTAGGTGGCATCGTCCCTTCTCAACCCCTCTACACCTTACACAAGTACTGAAAGAACCTCCTAGGATCTGCTGTGCAATATGAATGACTGCATTTCAAATTGCTTTGCATCTAAGGATGTAAGAATCTTAAAGAAGTCATTGAATCCTATCAGCCATATCAGACAGATGAGGAAATTAAGACAGACATTATTAAAACCATTATTTCAAGAGTGTCATTTTAGTAGTGTGATGAACATTCAGCATCTTGCAGGATTATGCCAAAGAAGTTCCATTCAGGAAAAGTGTTGAACTGACTTCATCAGAGTTGTGATGAAGAGGATGTTGTTACAACAGAGCTGTATTTTCCATCTGTTTGTGTCATCGTGGTCAGTAGGACCTTTGTGCAAATTACATTTTTGTATCACTAACATATTTTTATACTTAGACACCTTTTCTTCAGGCCTTAAAAATTGTATTATTCCAACATGATTGGATCTTCAAAATCAGAATCTTATTGAAACTAATGGGGATTTGACCTGAACAAAAACCTAGTAAAATACATATAAAATTCTCAGCTTCTATAGTAATTTTAAGAATTTAATATATCTCCCCATGCAATCTGGTAATGTATATGGAGAGATATTTTTAGAAACTAAGCATGGCACTGGTTTTATTATTTTTTTTAAAAAAAATATTTTACATTCTTATATGTTTGAATGCTTTTTTATAAGCTCTGTGAAATTTTATTTTCTCTTTTATCAAATGTGTCAAATTACATACATAGACATTTCTATCTGTCCAAGGACAAGGCTAAAGAAAGGGATATCATCTATGTAGTAAGTTGTGTAGGCACAGGATAGCTTCCAGAAAAATGCGATGCATTCATTTAAGGCTTGCGTATGATTGTTTTCGTCTCACTACTCTGTTTTCTCCATGATTTACTTTAATTTCCAGACCTTGGGGAAAGATCAAACAACTGCTTAAAAAAAATAAATCAATGCACTGAAAAAGTACTTTCCAACTCACATATTTCATACCTCGGTACCATATCCTCATTTCATCTTGGAAAAAAACATCTCACTGTAACTACTTTTAAGGCCCAAGTTCAAATGTAGCTCAGTATTAAAATGGAATGAACAGAAGAAGTTTTCCATCTCTTGCCCAGAAAAAAAATTTGTTTCTCACATTTTAAACCCACTGTTGTTGCCATTGTCAATAGACAGAAAATAGTCAGAGGGATCACAACTGAATGGTGAGCAGCATCCCTGTGTTGCAAAACACTGGTGGAACTTCAGTTGTGTCTTTCAATTACCGACCATGCCTCTGTAAGCAGGTCAGAAGGGATCTCTAAGGGAGCTGCTTTCCTGGCTCATACCCACAGTACTCTCTGACTAACAGTCAGGCCTGTTGCTCACCTGCTGCTGGGTGCCAGACAATGGCAGGTGCTGCCCCTGCATGTCTCTCACTAGATGCCAAAGGGAGCCAGCTTACATCTCTCCAGACTAGTCTTACCCAGTTTGTTATCAGGCCAATCCCTTCTGCTTTAATATGTATCTCTGAGCAAAGGATTTCCACAAAATGAACTTAAAACAGGTTTTTAAAGGTATAAGCTTTCTATGTCACCTGCTTACTTGCTAGGAAATGAGGAGCATAAACAACTTTGAATCACTCAGGCTGGACAGATTAGTGGCCTTTGAAATAGCAAATTATCAGTGAACAGCAAACAAATATTTCCCCACGTGAAAGCTGCATTGTGAAAACAGTCTATAGCTCGTTGGACAAAAATAAACAGATGAGTGCCCCATGCAACTGATGTTTTGTACAGTCTGGCCATTCACATAGCAAGCTTATGAAGTTGGGGCCAGGCCAGTTCTGATTCCAGGAACACAGCAAGAGATTGATTAAAGTGAGCTTTATACCATCTGTGGTCAGGTTATGCTTGGTATAGTTCATATATCTGCAAAAGCAGTATTAAATATGCCGGTAGAAACAACAGGTTTTCACAAACTGAGAAAAGAAATAGAAGCTGACCAGGAGGGTGGCTTCTGCCTGTCAGTAAGGAATCAAGAACGAGTGGCTCCCTGTCACCTGTGAGAAAAGATCACCTGCTAAGGAGAGCTGGTACTGAAAGATGCTCCCTCAGAAACGAATTTATGATTCAAACTCAGATTCGTTCCAGTATTTATTCAATTAAATTTGGTATAAGCATTTTGGCAGAAATTCAAAGTCTACATTAGCAAGACAGTAGCAAAATATATATCTGGTTAGGAGCAACTGGCTCTCAACTGTGTTACTCTATTAATGAGATTGAAAGTAAAGGCCAAGTTATAGCCAGGACATAAGCATGGACAGTTTAATTGGCTTCAGTGGTATGGTACACATTTCTGCCAGGTGCAAGTTTTGCCACAAGAGGATTAGGCAAAGTAGTCCTTTCTTCTCCACACCGTTGGCTAACATTAAGCAGCTTTCGTTCCCACCACAAAAATTACTTGATTCTATATACATGCCATTTCTGATCCATCCACAGCATGGGCTTTGTGCCAGCTCCTGCTGTGGGTGGCTTGGCAGGGAGCTCCATTAAGATCTGAATTACCAACACACATAATCACCAATGTCAGTTGTTAAACATGAGGCAGTTATGTCAAAGGATAAAGCAGAGAATATATTTTATGATTAATCTCATTTAATGTTTTGTTATCTCAAGCATCTAATTGGAGGCAGAAAAGATTTGCTAGTCCCTATAAGCATTTTAGCACTGAACTCAGAAAAGTTGGAATGCTACAGGAAAAACTTCCCATGTTTAAGGGGAGACAAGAAGTAGATAGCTGAAAGCTTATGATTTAGGCAGGTAAAGTAATACTGTGTTCTCAGATCCATTTACGCTAAAGTAATTCAGATATACTTTTGTTGCCGCTTTCACTTGGCTTTTGATATAAAGCTTTCCAAAATGGTTTGTGTAGAGGATTTACAGTAATAAAACCAATAAAACCATAAGGCTTATTTCTAATAGCAGTGTATATTCATGAGTTTCCCAGGCATGTGCAGCAACTGTGGAGTCTATTCTGGAGTGGTATATTCTTTTTAAAGAGTACAAAACAAATTCTATAGAATTAATTAATGCTATCATCATTGCATGTATTCTCTGATGGAGTTTGCTGGAGTAGACCCTCCTGCTTGTCACTAAATTACAAAGTTCTCATTAAATCCTGTAATGGTATGGGATTAGACAGTGATGCTAACAGACCAAGCAGTTGTCATGGAGTGCCAATAGCATCTTCTGACACTGTTTTTTAGAAACTATTTGACTACAAAGGAAGTCTAATAATCTCACTTTTCCTAGGAACATCTTTTCTTACCTAGCTTTCTGACCTAAGGATATTTTTCAAACTCTGTAATACCAAAGATAATCTTTGGGTGTATCTTTGGATATTCTTTGGAATATTCTTAGCTAAGAATATTCACCTTCTTGTTACTTGACAGTTTTAAGCTTTACTTCTTTTTTGACCCATTTTATGTAATTTTTGATGGCCAGAATAGCTCTGCAAGTGTTAAGTATACAGTTGCTATTTAGTCATTAACATTCACATTCACAAACCCCCGTTAGCTTTGCCACTGTATGACTTTTCAGATAAATTTTTCATTTGACCAGGCTAATTCTAGTCCCTTTTTTCTGGATTTCATGCTGAGCTTCTTTTGCCTATAAAATAAGCCGTGTGCCAGTCTGAGGGTGATGTCTTTTTGATGGTTTAATACCACAAAATGTTCCTGGGAGCTGTAAGCCATAAAAAGGCAGGAAATAATTTTTACAAATTATTTACCTTTCATCTTCTTGGTCTCATATAGATAGGTGTTTGACTACTATTTTGGTCATTTAGAAGATGCATTTTTAAGCATTACATTTTCCTTTTCCACATCTTAATAGACCTCTTCTTTGAACACCAAAATTACTAGGTTCTAAAAAACCCTGTATTTTGGACTCTTCTTGGAACAATGGCTTTCAAATGCAAGCCAAGAACCCATAAGGCTGCTTTATTTGACCTTCAGTAACTTGGTCCTTTCTGATTTATTTAGCTATGTAGATGAAAGAAACAATTAAGATAAGAAGCCAAGTTCACAGGAAAGAACCATCCATGGCTTAGAGAGCATGAAAGGCTGGTTCTATGCTTACCATGGTGAATGACAGAGATTCCGAAACACAGGTCCGAGCTTTGCCGCTGACTTGCCACATGTCCTAAATTCAGCATTGCTGAGGGGTATTCTGAGTGTCTGGGTCATAAGCCCATGGTGGAAAACTGTCAGTTTATAGGTTAGTCTTAGGTTCAGTGCTCTTTTCAGCCTAAGGGACTACAAAATGCATGTCTGTGGCGATGGCTTTCAGAACAACCCCATTTTTTAGAGGCTTAGGTTAAAGTGCTTACCCATTCCCAGACAGAAGTGTGGGTAACACTTGCATAGCCTTGAATTCAATCTCAAAATAATTGTCTGTTAATGTGTGACTCATGAGGTTTAGAAGGGCTTCTAGTCCTGTGGGTTTATTCTTGCTGGGGAGGCAAATATATGTGTTTCACACCTCCAGTAAAACATTGTTTTGTGTTCCAATGTTTGGTGTGCTTCTGATATTCTGAGAAAGAGTCACCCAATAATTTCTAAACATAGGGAAAACAGTTTTTTCCCACACTTCAGTTTTGGGTAGAGCTGAACTATTTTGTGTGAATTTTATCAAATTTAGACTAACACACACATCTGGCAAGAAAAATTGTAGCTCAGTTGCTGAAATTTCAGGAAATTAATTGCAAGTGGAAGTAGAAATATGTGGAGGAATATCATCATCTTATTACGAACAGAATCTTCTGAGACTTGCATTTTACTTGCAAGAGATCTTGAAAAAGGAGTCACATAAACACAATTGCTTAGTAGTATCTAATTACATTATCAGGATACACTTGTCACTGAGATTATAGGCTGCAGTAAGTGGAATAATAAATAATGTCAGAAAAGGTTTTGCTGAAGAAATTCCAAAGGCTGAATCGTCATTTTTGTTAAAATAATTACGTTGGGAAGAGTTTCAAAATTAGGAGAGGATCCATTCACTTAACCATGTAGAAAGAATTAAACTGTGGTGGTGGTACATTGAGGTAGTCTTTGGCCCATCCTCAACATAGCTGAGAACATGTGAGTACTCACAAAATTCTTAGCTCAGCTAGAATTTTCTACTTTAACTTTTGACGTTGCTCTTTTTAATTTCTCCCTTAAGTAACATCTATTGGGGGACATATTTCAAGTCAAACAGTTATTTTTACATGATCAGCTGCTTTTCTTTATTTTTAGATGATCAGCTGCTGTTAAAATTGAGAAATGAAAGGCTAAATCTTAACCAAATGGGAAAAGGGGATGGAGAATGTGGACTGACTGTATGAAAGAATATGTAAGAGGCCAAAAACCTCTATGGCACCAGACCTCTCTCGAAAATTCCCTGTCCCTGGAGTAGCTCATGACAATCATGGGATTGTGCATGGTATTTGTCCATCTTACTGAAAACAAATCCAGACCCAGAGGATCTGATTTTCCTCTTATATAGAAGACATAATTTTTTTATTGATGGAGATCAAAGTAATTGTTTATATGCCTGAAAGAGTAGAGAGTTAGGGCCAAAAAATTTTGCTTTTCTAATTTCCTTCTTTCTGGGGTTTTCATGTGGTGAGGTATCATTAAGCATATATGGTCCAAGAGCCTAATAATAAGTCCATTATCTGTAGACTATTATACTCTACCATGAAAAGAATGCTTGTTCTTTAAGGCAAACATTCAAGAACCCAAATTAAAAGGGGAAGTCCTCTAGTATCCTTTTAATGTATGCCACAGAAGTAGACAGACTTGTGCACTGTACTATTGCCTATGGAAGAAGCTGTAAAAGATGAGTTAGGAAGCCCGAATTCCCTGCAGGAACCCATATGAGTTAGGAGGGAAACTGGATTAAGGTGCTAAGAAAACTATACTTCTGCTTCCTCCTAACTGCTCCTCTGGGGAATAACTAAGATGCTGAATTTATCAGGCTGGAATCTGGAAAGAAATTCACACAGATAAAGGGATTGTTTGGGGGTAAGAGTTCTGACCATGCCTATGACATTCCTGTGGCAAACATACAGAAATCAAAGACAGAAAATGCATTTCTGCTGGATCATGCCCCATCTGCAGTTAACTTCTCATTGTAATTTTGAATTCCTGCTTCTGTACTATCTCCACTTAATGAAGCACATTTTATTTCTAATTTCTAAAGATCCAACCTCAGAATATTAGCCTTGGCTCAAGGAAGAGTGAAATGCAACTAAGCAATTGGAAAGGAGGCTTAGTGGAGATCTCTGGTTGGATTAATTTAGTTGAAGAACTAAATCTAAACTATGAAGATTTTATTGTGTATTTCATTCTGTAAGTACTTTTATTGCTACCCTGGTTTTTTCACTGGTGTCTAATATCAGCTTAAGGCTTCATTATTATTGTAAAAGCTGGCTGGCAAATTAAGATTTTTCTAAAAGTATTTGAAATATATTTCAAATACAGAAATACTTTTCAATTAGATAAGCAAGTCATGGACACCACTGAAGCCTAATGAAATGGAATCCTAAGGTAAGTATCACAGTAAGTGATACAATACTTCTCTACCGGCTTTAAACACTGTTAATTTTTGCCCTCCTGACATCTGAATACTTACAAGATGATCAATTTAATAAGTTTCATTAATGTAAATGGAAGTACAAAAGGTTTTACTTATCCATGTGAAGTAATGCTGTCTTTTGAAAACACAAACTAGATGTTGATTAAACTGAATAATAGAAGACAGTAAACAAAATTTAAAAATTAATATCCCTTTATGCTTCCTTTGATGCAGGGAATGTATAAAATATACATCACAGGAGAAAACTGTAAATCCCATTCATACATTTTGTCCAGTATTTTTCTGTAGGAGATATTTTACGTGATAAAACCAGGTTTTCTTCTTGAGGGATTCACCTATTAGAAGGAAAACTGTAGGTAGTTTGGCAAATGTCTGGTATTTTCCATAGATACATTACCAACATACTGCTTTCAACGGTTGCAAAACCAAAAGCATTTATGAGTTAAGAGATGACTAAGCCCAGTCTATCATCGACTATCAGACAGTGGCATGTAGACCGTGGAAACAGACAGGGAGTCAGAAATCCAGACAGTTTGGGTAAACACAGACACCACATTGCATCTCTCTTCTTATGTCAACAGGAAGAATGTTACAGTGACAAAGATGTAGCAGACAAATGGCTACTGTAACCTTTCAGGCTTCTGCTTTTCCTTTAAAACTGTAACATCACGTTGAAATGTTCTTTATCAGCACCTCACCCATTTGAAAGTACAGAATACTTCATGTGCTAGGGGGTGGCAGATGATCTGGCTAGTTCTGGTAAAAAGGTCTAGGGATCTTTGAATTGTATCACCCAAATTTGAGTTTAGTGGAAGCTGAAAGAGCAATGAAAAATTTCTTCAGTCAAATGATGCTTCTTTAAGGGTCACCAAGACTATTGTGCAATGTAAGCGTATTGTGTTTGATAAGCATTTGGAGACCCTTTGATGGAAAACGTTATTTAAATTTAAAGGATTATATCTATGTATTTATTCATGAGAGAGGCTGAAGCAGGATTGGCTTTCTGTCAAAAACTGTCAAACAAAAATAGGATTCCTTCTGGATAGTTGTCTTGAGGATTCCTCCTGCTGCCTCAGAGATTTATGTGGAAAGATTTACAAGTATATTATGGGCCAGTGGGTAGTACACAGGACTAGAAATGGGAAGAATTACATTCTACTAATATTTCTGACCTTAATTGTTTTGTGATCTTTCATATGGCATTCTGCCTTCCTTTTCTTTCCTATCGATTGTCAAACTTTTCTCCTTTTGCAAATTTGCCAGGGCAAAGGAAGGTGAGGGAGATTAAGAGCTCTAATACTCCAACAGCACAATTGCCAGTGATACTACAAGAATGCCTTCATAGCTTTATAGTCCCCTTCAACCTCCCTCTAACCTCTTGTCAGAGGCAGTGACTGTTCCCTTGTATATATTTTTGTCATGAATTAAAAAATGAAATCTGATGATTGCCTAGATGTTTTTGTAATATTAATATTATTAGTACTGTTATTACCACCAAAAATGTTACTAATATTTCTAATAATGTTGTTACATATGTATTAATATAAAAATTTCCTAGCTGTATGTTGGTGTCTCAGACTACAAGTACACGTAACTGGGAGATCTCCTGGCCATATAAATATGTCAAAACCAGATTACAGTCTCATTTTAGTTACAGAAAATCAGGCTGCACAAGGGCTGTAATGCCTTCTTAGAGGTCCCTAATCTGAACAACAGGGTGACCAGGAACCCCAGAAATTTTATGTAGGTAGTAGGTTAATTCTTTTCAGAATGTGAACACGGCACAGCACAGATACATATTTTTCTTCTTGAGAAACACACTAAGAAATGGATGCATAAGGAAGATTGTAAAGTTTCCCTTTCAGTTAGCTGCATGTGCCTCTAAAATAGTCATATTCAGA
This sequence comes from Falco naumanni, assembly GCF_017639655.2. Classification (NCBI taxonomy): domain Eukaryota; kingdom Metazoa; phylum Chordata; class Aves; order Falconiformes; family Falconidae; genus Falco; species Falco naumanni. The sequence continues at coordinate 88,642,520 of NC_054056.1, forward strand.
ACAATCAGATTATAGATTAATCTGTCTATGAAAAATTCATGCTTTGACTTTTCCTTTAAACATTATGCTTTATTGATTTTTAAATGTCATGAAAAGGACATGTAATTATTTAGCACAGAAAAAAACAGGTTTAGATCTTTCAATAAACAGAGGAGACAGAAGACTCACAATAAGAAATGACAGCAGACCTTATTTCATAAATAATGGAAGAGGAAAAAGAAAGGAAATAACAACTTAATGGTTACAAATCAGATCAAGGATGATAATACAAAATACTTTCTCTGATTATGTATCAGTCACGTTTTCACTGTGTATCTTTTTATTCAAGCTAGTACAAATTAATTTTTCTGGCCAAAATGTTTGCAAAAAGATAGTGCAAGGTCACATCTATGAAAACAACCCAAAATCTAAATTTATGTTTGCATGTGTGAGGATTTGCAGTAGAGATGCTTAGATGTTTATCCAATCAGGAAGTAAGAACAATACCATGTGCCTTTGCTGATCAAGACATCTGACACATGAATACTCTGTAAAAACAATTCATATTCAGGTCATAAAACTAACAACTTTTTAAAGAAGCTATTTTAATTCTGAATATTGAATAAATATGAAAGAACTGCAATCTGCTCACAGATATGCCATAAGAAAAGGATTTAGATACATTATTCACAGCAAGCCATTTGCTCATCTATGTTTTAAAAAATATCCATCAAAATCCAGTGTTCCTGGAAGTATTTATATAACAGCAAAATGTGTATATATAGATAGGAGAGTGGACTGCCCTATAGTATGTTTGAGAAAGGTAAAGCAAGGAGATAGTTACTTTAACCTATAACCCACAATTTAAAAACAATTTAGTGAAGTAACATTTACAATAAAATTTTCAGATTTTATTTCCATGATATTCCACGGATCAGTTGTGTAGGGAGCAGTTCAGCAGCTGTGCCCCTGATTTGACAGAGATTATGTGTCATGACCCTTGGTGTTGTCAAAATATATGAACCCAAAATTCAAAATAATATTTTCCCAAAAGTACTGAAGCTGCTCTAACCTAATGAAGTGCTGTAATATTGGGCAGGAGAGTAATAAATAAATTCTCTGAATATACTTTTGCATAAGAACAGACAAATAATATTTTCTTAAATTGTCCAGAAATTCATTACATACTAAAGATTATCTCCATCTCATCCTGGAGGTCATCTCAAAGCGTGTGGAGGAAAAGGTCATCAGAAACAGTCCACATGGATTCACCAAGGGGAAATCATGTCTGACCAACCTGACAGCCTTCTATGATGGAATGACTGGCTGGGTAGATGAGGGAAGAGCAGTGGGTGTTGTCTACCCTGACCTCAGCAAGGCATTTGACACTGTCTCCCGTAACATCCTCATAGGTAGCTCAGGAACTGTGCACTAAATGAGCGGGCAGTGAGGTGGATTGAGACCTGGCTGAATGGCAGAGCTCAGAGGGTTGTGATCAGTGGTGCAGAGCCCAGCTGGAGGCCTGTAGCCAGCGGTGGTCCCCAGGGTCAGTGCTGGGCCCAGTCCTGTTCAACTCACCCATCAATGCCCTGGGTCAACTCACCCATCAATGCCCTGGATGAAGGGCCAGAGTGCACCCTCAGCACGGTTGCTGGTGGTACAGAACTGGGAGGAGTGGCTGACACACCAGCAGGCTGCGCTGCCATTCAGCGGGACCTGGGCAGGCTGGAGGGTTGGTCAGAGAGGAACCTCATGAAGTTCAACAGAGGAACAACCCCACACACCAGCACAGGCTGGGGCTGACCTGCTGGAAGGCAGCTCTGTGGAGAAGGACCTGGGAGTGCAGGTGGACAGCAAGGTGCCCATGAGCCAGCAGTGTGCCCTGGTGGCCAAGAAGGCCAGTGGGATCCTGGGGGCCATTGGGAGGACTGTGGCCAGCAGGTCAAGAGAGGTGATCCTGCCCCTCTGCTCTGCCCTGGTGAGGCCCCATCTGGAGTGCTGTGTCCAGTGCTGGGCTCCCCAGTTCAAGAGAGACAGGGAACTGCTGGGGAGAGTCCAGCAGAGGGCTACAAAGATGATGAGGGGACTGGAGCATCTCCCTTATGGGGAAAGGCTGAGGGAGCTGGGCCTGTTTAGCTTGGAGAAGGCTGAGAGGGAACCTTATCAATGTCTACAAATATTTTAGTGGTAAGTGCCAAGAGGATGGGGCTGGGCTCTTTTCAGTGGTGCCCAGCGACAGAACAAGGGGCAACAGGCACAAACTGCAATATAGAAAGTTCTGCCTGAATGTGGGGGGAAAGTACATTAATTTCAAGGGTAATAGACCACTGGAAGAGGTTGCCCAGAGCGGTTGTGGAGTCTCCTTCTCTGGAGATATTCAAAACGGAGCTGGACATGATTATGTGCAACCTGCTCTAGGAGAACCTCCTTTAGCAGTGGGTTGGACTAGATGATGTCCAGAGGTTCCTTCCACCCCTGACCATTCTGTGATTCTGAAACACTGTATGGGCATAATGTGATATAGTTTTAATTCTGTAAAACTGTAGAAATCTAATTTAGATAAATCTAAGCAGATGGGACATACATTCACAGATAGAATGAGACCTTAACTGTATATTTGGATGTATATAGCTGTGTCTTGGATTCATAATTGACAGTAGGACCACAACAGAAAATGGACACCATCAGTGAAAAAAATTCAGGGATCAAAGGTTGTAACAACAATTTGGTTTTGTTTAAAGTAATATAGCACAAATCTGGGTCTTGATCCAGCATATGAATAATGTTCAAGGACTTTATGTCTCCTTTTCTCCCCAACACACTAATCTATGGCCATGATTGTATAGAAACAACAGCAGAGAAACAAATTCTGAGGCATCTGATCTCTTTTGTGCAGTTACTGCTGGATTTTAGCCCTTATTTTCCTGACAAACACAAAGTGATGGCCCAACATTCCCCCTGGAAAAGCCATACTGCAGCTCTGGAATAAATGTAATATAAATAAACCCCACAGTGAACAGTTAATGGATTTATGAATTTTCGGGCTGTTATGTCTGTGAAGTGACATCTGTATTAGCACACTCCCAGACTGTTCCCACAATTTTTTTCGTAAAAAGCAGTTGCCCTATGCCAATACTATACCAGGGACTGTGCTAACAGTTTGCACAGCATAGATAGTCACATTCTAGTGCCTGAAAAATCTGTCTGTACAGACAGAAACAAATGTGTTCCTCTTGTGTCTGAAACTGCCAGTATTCTAGTGGGTGCTGAACAGGTAGGTCTTTAGCAGAACTTCTAGCTTTAAAATGTGCAAAGCCTCAAAGAATTTTTTGAGAAGTATGAAGATCAGGGGTTTTCATACTATGAGTCTACATTCTCAAGTTTGCAGGGCAGCAGGCTTTCTCTCTGGGAAATTTCCTGGCAAAAGTAAAGGGATTCAGTTTCTTTTTGTTTTATAATTCTAAGACCCTCATGTACTTCAAAGACTTGCATATTTTCAGGCTATAAGTAATTACCACATTTCAATACAAAGCTTTATTGTCAAGCCTATCTGCTTGTTTTTCATGATTTAAACACATCATCCTACCAAACACAAGGAGGTCTCATTTCCAGTATAACATTTTTAATTGCTTAGGATTTTTTTGTGGGAGGAAAGTCATCATTGAATTGTTAAATGAAAACAGTTATTAAAAAAATATTAGTTGCATCATAAATGAGGTCTATGCAGTACTGAGAGGCTTGGTTTTAGGGCAGCTAGATATGTGAAGAATTTGTTAAAGAACAGGTTTCTCTAGCTTCATGCTCTTGCTTATAGCTGATGTTAACCTTAGGAGACTAACACATAATACATACGCATTTGTGTTAATGTTGTGTAAAAATATAAAAAATAATAAATAAATATAAATATAAAGAAATTTTTCTTTGAATGACTTATTGAAAAGATGCATCCCTTGCATAAAGAACATGTAGCACTTGCTGTTTATACTTCTGAGAGCAGTAAACTTTCTATTTACATAAAAGAAAACTTAAGCTGAGAGAGAACATCCTTAAGAAATGTGGGAGTAGTACTAGCCCAAGTTACAAGGGCATACAACAACTGCATCTCATAGAGCAGCTGACAACTAAAGGCATCTTCCTTGTCCTTTCCCTTGCAGTGCCAGATTTACAGATAACAATTAGCAAATTATCTGATTTAATTTACTGGTAGGAGGGAACACAGGTTGGTACGATATTTTTGTTGCCTTGCAATTACTGGAAAGAATCTGGATTCCTGTGACTTGTCAGACAAGCAATATTTGTCTGAGTTAAGTCAAAGATGTTAGGTAATGTCTGAAAGAGCAGAAGATACTTGAAAAGAATTTTCTATCAACTAGTATACATAGTACATGGAGTCACACATGATATGAGCTTTGAATTGTAGCCACCACTGAGGCTGTCAGCACAGCTGTTTAGACATGATTGGATGGGAGGGTGTAAATCTGATTGCTAAAAAAAAAGTAAAATAGAATTGAAGAGGAGATATATAATGGAAAACTAATCTAATTTCTAGGGTTTAGGAGCACTGAAGATTTAAAAAAGAGGTTATATTATCTAAAATACTTATCTTTTTTTTTTTTTTTTTTTTTTTTTTTTTTTTTTACAGTAGTCAGCAGAAGGATTTTTGCCTTCTAGAAAAGGTGAGCAGGCCATGTTCAGCCATAACTACCTGTTCTTAAATTCATTGGAAAGAGACTGAAAGCTTGTAGAAACTGCAAGGCAAATACCAGTTCCTTTCTGCATTGGATTCCTTTGTCAGGGGGGATACAGCTCACTGTTTAAGTGTGCACTGAACAAATATGTGATGTCTGTATTTCTCAGGGTCTCCCATTCTTCAGTCCTTTCAGATCTTATCATCATTCTGTCTTGGGTAATCCTCCTGTTTCAGGTTTTGCATTTTTCCTTTTCAGAGAAAGAAAAATACCACAAAAACAGTCTGCTGGTTTGAAAGTCAGTTTGTAATCAAGGTTTTTTTGTGATTTTGCTATTATTTCCAGTGGTATTAAAGTCTCTTCTATCATTTGTATTTTAAAAAGCTTCCTTTTCCTATTGTCATGCTGGAGTTCTCACTTTCTGGGAAATGAGATGAATCTGTTTGCTGTCTTCGGTGCATTTACTCTTTTCTGTGATCCACAGGGGTGCAATTGAGGTTGAATTCCCAAAGTGGTTTTGTGCGCAAGAGGATAGATTAATCTTTTACTGAAAAGCAAGGAGGGCAAGTTAGTAGAAAATTTCACTCAGAATTAGTTTTCCAGGTTCTTAAATTTTCCTTGTAGATTTTATTAATTTTTCATTTAAAACATTTTCCATTAAAGTCTTTTAGCTTGGGCTCTTGAAACTGAATTCTGCCGAAGTCATTCTTACTTTCCATTGTTAGCTGATAGCTCTTTACAAGAAGTGAATCTTGAATACATCTGTGACAACCTTTCATTTTTAAGAGTTTTTGGTGGTTTTTTTTTTTTTTTTTTGGGGGGGGGGGGGTTGGTGTGGGGTTTTTTTTAGCTAAAATTCAGACCAGAGTTAAACATCTATGTCCAGGGCTCCAAATCTGAAAGGCTGAGGCTAGATGCATACCTGTTTGATGGATTAACATAATCCAAATACTTGTGGCCAGATGAGAAAGCATGCCATCCTGATGTGATCTTATTGATAGAAAATCAAGTATATTAGTCTTCACAAAAGATACACTAATTCAGTAGAAATACATCTAGACAAAATTGTCCTTTAGAATTATTTTTTAAAATAAAGAATAAATGTAGAAAAGCAAAATGAAAGCATGATTAATCTTGCATTTCATGCTTTGTAATGCCTGATAGTTTTGTGGTGCTGTGAGGACAGGTGATTGGGAGCATGTGAACTTGTGTGTTAACTTCCCATTTTCCTGTTTTTCTATAAGGCATTCTATCAGTAAAAAAATTGAAAGAAGTTGCCTTTCCAAGAAAGCAAAGGCATTCTTTTTTAATATCAGACAGAAAAGATGATGATGACTTCATCACAGCAGAAATTTGCATTGCCCAGGTAAAGTCCGCTCTCGCTATTACAGTTTTCTGCTTCATATTCTAATTCATTAATGTAAAGTAATGTTGTATCAGTTTACAATTACAATTTCTGGGTGTAAAATATTGCATTTCACAGAATGTATTGCACAGGAAAGAACAGAAAAGTTGATATTTTTTTTGTGCATATCACATATAAGAACATTTGGTTTAAGCTATCAGTACGTGAACTGAAAGATCGTACTGTCAGGATTTTACGCAGAGCAGTTTGTCCTTAGAAATCTGAAGTTTTTCACATTGATTCGCATAAATTATTAGACTTTCTTATAGCATAAATGGGCTTTTGAATTCACATGATGATTCACATAAATTATTAGAATTTCTCATAGCATAAATGGTTTTTTGAAACAATCCCATGATCCCTTATGTTTCCTGCTAGCTGTCCCTTATTCTATGTGTTGGTTTTCTAATCTTGTCTCTGTATGCCTGTGCTAATCTTTTATTTGCGGTCTCACCATGTGCCACATAACGTAAACACAATCATAGAGTCATAGAATATCTCAAGTTGGAAGGCACCCATAAATATCATCAAATCGAACTCCCTGCTTCACACAGAGCTACCTAAATCTAAACTATTTGACTAAGAGTGTCATCCAAACACATCTAGAACTCTGACAGGCTTGGTGCCATGACCACTTCCATGAGAAGTCTGTTCCAGTAACAAGCCACCCTCCCAGTGAAGAACCTTTTCCTAATGTCCAGTCTGAATTTCCCCTGACGCAGCTTCATTCCATTTCCTCATGTCCCGTCACTGGTGATCACAGAGAGGAGATCAGCATCTCCTCCTCCAGTGCCTACTTTGAGGAAGTTGTAGACCATGATAAGGTCACCCCTCAGCCTTCTCCTCTCCAAGCCGAATGAACCAAGTGACCTCAGCCTCTCTTCCCGAGTCATGTCCCCAAGGCTCTTCACCATCTTGGTCACCCTCCTTCGGACACTAACAGTTTAATGTCCTTTGCACGCTGAGGCACCCAAAACTGCACACAGTACTTGAGGTGGGGCCACACCAGTGCAGCGTAGAGTGGGACAATCGCCTCCCTCAACCAGCTAGCTCTGCTGTGTTTGGTGCACCCCAGGACACAGTTGGTCCTTTTGGCTGCCAGGGCACACTGTTGACTCATATTCAACTTGCCATCAACCCAGACTCCCAGATCTCTCTCTGCAGGGCTGGGCTGCAGCCCTTCATCCCCCAGTATATATGGAGAAAAGGCTGGTGAGCAGCCTCTCATACAATCACAGACCATGCCCTTCCACAAACAATATTGGAAGTGTAGTGGGGTATTGGCCAAATTGATCTTGTACCCACATTATGGGTACTTTAAGGAGCAATTAGATGTGCTTACCTTTTTCTTAACAGGTTGCAGTGAGATAATTCTTATTACTTCATTGAGGATTTTTTCTTTTTCCTTTTTTTTCCTTTTTTTTTTTTTTTTTTTTTTTTTTTAATCTTTTTTCCACTGGGGACTGCTTAAAATATGATATTTCCTTTCTGAAGTGGAGGTACTGGATCTTTGTTATAAAGTAGAGGAAAATAGCAAAAGAAAGTGAGTTCAGGTGTAACATTGGAGAAATTGCAGTAAGAAAAGGTTGTGAATTTGTTGCATATGCTGAAATGAGAGGTCAACCTTCACCTGTGTTCTTCTGAAGCTTTCTCCCTTACCATTGAAAGCCACGGTTCTTCTTCAATGTTTACACATATTGGAAGAACTCTAGCAGAGGATGCTGTTAAAAACCCCATCATCCATGCCACAATACCCTTAAACTCAATACTGAAAAAGTTTCAATTAAATCTCTACTGTTAATCAAGCAAGAAAAAAACTATCTGGAAACTGAGTCATATACATGTATGTTGACTTAACTTCCAGGAAATCCTTGCACTGTTTACTTGTTCAATGGTCACATTGTAATTAAAGTTGTATGGTCCATTGGGAAAGGCTGGGTGGAATCACTGTTAAGAATGGCCTGTTCTGCAAAAAGACACAGCAGATAAAAGCCTTGATTTTCAGGGACTGTAAGGTTTAAGCAGCTGGAATGTATGGAAATGAATTTTCATGGGCTACAGGGGCTTCAGTTACTAAGAGCTACAGGGCCTGGATCATCATGTAATGCTAGTTTCCTGAGGGCTATAGGGTTTGATCTCCCAGAGAATGTTGCAACTGTGAACAAAATATGCTAAACTGTGATTTATTGCTGTCACCCAGCATATACATGATTTCGCTTTATAGCAGGCAGCTCTCAAGGGTTTGCACAACTAGCCAACTAGGATATCCCTCATGGTTTGGGTCTCCTAATTCAGTGCATGAGCAGGCATTCATTAGCTGTGGTTTCATATGGGCTCCACATCTGCTCTTCTGACATTCATTCTGCTTGCTGTCATAAGGGTCATGCAATATATTCCTGGTAAAAAGGATCCATGTGAGGAAGCAGAGACCACATTCAAGCTAAAGACAGAAACTGCTCCATTTTCCATACTTTTCACTTATCCAGCTGCTCTTATGCCATACTGGAAGAAGCTCTGGAGACAACTAATATTGCCTATGAACAGTTCTATAATGCCAGATATCATAAAATTGATAGGGTATGTAACATACATCTGAAATAATATTAATTATCTGTAGCTATTAAATAGATAAACTGGTAACATGAACATGCCCAGGACCCTTCTCTGACTTGAGGCTAACTGGCACAGGGTGTGCTAGCTCAGTCCTATTGAACTCTTGAACTTCAGAAAAGCCTAGCGGAAATATTCTGCAGCTTGCACCAATTCCTAGACTGCCTGGCAATTGTTTTGTGTGGTGTGGGCCAAAGCTCAGCCAGGCACAACTGTAACAAGTTAGCAGTAAGATAATAAAATTCAAGAGCCCAGAAATGTTCTTGCAACTGTTGCATGTACCCTGTGTATTACGGCTTGCTTGTCTGGCATCAGCCAGGGATGAATTAACAAAGATACGGACATCATGAACTAGTTGTCAGACCACCATAAATGATTACAGCAAAGTGCTGGCAGTGACCTACAGCTGTTGTAACAACTGAATCATATCCCTTCCTGTTTATAATTTATTGAACCTAATATGAAAACAGAGGGGGAAAGGAAAAAAAAAAAAAAAAAAAAACAAACCCAAACCAAACCAGAAAAAAAGAGTAACAGATATGCATATACAACCTAGCAGTAGCATGAACAGAGCTGATCATGAAGGAGAAGTCTGCTGTGGTTTCTTGTGCCTCCACCATTTGAAAGTGTCGTGGAAACAGATTTCTCAAAATGGAGAATATCACTTCTGGAATTGCATTATAGGAAATCCTGTTTCTCAACATAGATTGAGAGCAGAGAGGTAAGAGTTGGTATTTCCAGCTTCTAAATTTCTCTTCTGCCCATTGACACTCTGTAATCAGTTATCTTCTGCACTAAATGAGGAGTGACCTCAGTACAAGTCTCCACAAATGTGAATTTTCCTTCAATTGGCTCTCCTCCTACATTTGTAGCATGATCATCTGCCATTAGTTACTTGTTCTTCTCAGAAACTCAGAGGCTGAGTGCAATAAGAAGCCATTATCACCGTGCTGAAGGTCAGTACAGCCTCCTGTAATTTAATTTCTTCATGTACTTCCTCTCTTTGTATCTGGTCCGTGGTAAACAAGACAGCTTGCTCCCATACATCAGTTTGACCACAGCTGGCCAGAAATCAAGTCTTTTGCTGCAGCTACTTCATGTTCATCTTGTCAGAATGGGCCACAGACAAAAATAAAATTTAGATTGGCTATTCCACAGTGTAGATGATCACCTGGAACAGCAATACTATGTTATAGCTCTTTTAAAGGAGCATACTTCTCAGGCACTGGTGGGCTTTGAAACCTAAAGAAAAGCACATGACAGGCTGGTATTCCAGACTGCACACAGTGCACAGAAGGAGGGTTAAATTCACAGCCATTTAAGATGCACTGATTGTTTAAGACTGATGTAAGATTAAGTCTTAGAGTAACAAGGTCAGGAAATCTCAGATGCATGCTTTTGCTAATTTAGCAGTATAATTTGACATGTGATAATGAGACTGAACTTGCTCAACTCTACCATTAGATGACCGAGTAGTGCAAGCATTAACTTGTTAGTGCTAGTTGTCTTCTTTTTCTGCTAATAACTTATCTGTTTTGTGAACGTTATCTACTGTTTTATTATTATGCATCGTAATACTGTATAATATTGTTATTTACTCAGTTACAATAATTAAACCAAGGACAGTATACCTACCTACCATTAGTTTTTTGCTACTGCTTCTTGGGTTTAACATAGGTTGTGTGGGCCCAAAGTAAGTGCTTTCCCACTTTCCTACGTGGGCTAATAAAAGATAATCCCTCTCCCCACAAACCTTGCTTGTATCAGTAGTTGAGACTATCACAGAATCGTTTTAAGTTTGAAGGTTTCTCTTGAGATCACCTGGTCCAACCACCTGCTCAAGCAGGGTCAGTTAGAACAGGTTGCCTAGGACCCTGTCCAGTCATGTTTTGAATATCTCCACAGAGGGAAACTTCACAACCTCTCTGTGACAGTGTTTAACCACCCTCACAGTAAAAATAATTGTTTTCTTATATTCAGATAAAATTTAATGTTTTTTCATTTGTCTCCATTGTCTCCTGTTCTGTCAATGGGCACTACTGAGAAGAGCCTGGCTCCCTCTTCTTCATTCCCTTCCATCAAGTATTTATACACATGGATGCATTCCCCCCAAAGCCTTTTCTTTCCTAGACTGAATCCTTATCTGTATAGATAAAGAAGAAATTAAGAAGGTCTAGAAGTGAATTAATATACCCTGCTCCCAACTGAAACTGAAACTTTAGCTGGAGGGGTTTAGACAGTATTAAGAATGATTTTTGTAAAAAATTGGTTTTATAGCAACTTGCTATATTATTTTTTCCCCTATTTCTGTTTGTTTGTTTGTTTGCATGCTTGCTTGCTTGCTTGCTTGTTTGCTTGCTGGGACTTCCTTACTCAGATTTTTCATTTGAATTACTGCTATTAATTGCACCTGTTATGTCAATGTCACATTGTGTCTTTAACCTAAGGAATGATTTCCCCCCCTTTTTTTTAACGTCTTCACCAATGCCTTTTTTTTCCCTGTAAAAATATCCATGTTGTGTGAGTTTTATGAACATCACCTTTTAGAAGGAAGACCTGATATTTTTTCTTGTAGATCTTCAATAATGTGGCTACTGTTAGCAATAAACCTGGTAAAGTATAAATAAAAAGTTATTTGTGGTAGTTTTATTTCTAAATGCTAATAGCATGGTGGCAGCTCATAAATCATTAATGATGATCTTCTAATTATGTGCCAGTATCACAGTGGGATCCAACCTAATACCAAAAATTTACATATTCATGAACACACAAATACTTGTGCATGGAAGAATGCAGGATAGAGAAGAAATCAAGTAACAGCCTTCGTTTTCTCCAAGCTGTTATTTGAGTGGATTGCCTCCTTTCCTAACACCTTTCTTCCAGTATGTACCTATGATATATACTCTAATTTCAAATAGTTTTCTTTGCAGCTAGATTTTAGACTGTAGATAGCTTCATCTTGTCTAAAAGAATGTGTGCAGTTTGCAATGTTATGGGTAATGAATACTTCATTTAATTAGTGTCCACTCCATTTCTACTTGCTAACATGAATTTTGAGTTGAAAATATAGCTGGCATATGTTTAGTCTAGAACTTATGGGCATTTATCTAAATTTTCTGTGATGTAACTTGGCATCAAAGCTTTTAAAACATTTGCTCTTTTTTCAGTGGATATTGTCTGGAACTGGGAAAGTTTGATTTGGACAGTGTAGGTACTTCAATAGATCAGGTATATAGATCAGGTATATAATAGATCAAAACTGCACAGTATATAATGATAAGAAAATTGGTACATCTGGCACTGAGCAATCTCTGTTGTAGAATGTAATGCCTTTTAAAAACCTACTTGCCAAGAAATTCAGAATGCTTCTTCTCTTCGCACCCATCCCCATAAACTGTAAACCTGTATGTCTCTCATATATGTAGTATAGTGGCATAGATTCCTTGCTGCTCCACTAGCCAGATGCTGTCAGAGAACAGAGAAGCTTCTCCTGATGGAACACTTTCCCATGTCAGCTAAATGCCTTCCTTATCGTGCAACAGACCCACTAACACAAGACTCAGCATTGCTCCAGGTGATGGGTCTGCTGAGGTATGAAATGAAAGTTCCATATCTGAGGGAAATTGCACAAGACATGTATGGAGTCACATTAACCCAAAGTACAGCAGAGTGAGAACTGACAAGCTGATCCGCAGCAGTGGTTTGCTTAGTCCAACTTTCTGGGTTTGACAGGCAGAATTGCTGAGTGCTTTCAAGCAATGTGCTATAAACTCAGCAATAGGGAATAAAAAATGAAATGAAACTTTTCAGCCCCTAAATTTTGAACTGTGCTGCTTTGTGCTAACCTATTGCAGCAACCTCCACCCTGATAGAGCCTTCTCCTTTCCTTTTGGCCAGTTCCGGTTTATGCTTGAAATTGCAGGCAGAGACTTGCTTGTCCTCTCAGCTATGTATTTTTCCTGCTGGATGTAGAATGCAGCATCCAGTGGCGTGTTACTGAAGTTGTACCTGTCCTTTGGTCCTAGATGGCTCTGGTTCTGTCTGGAGGAGGCTGGAACATAATTTGAAACCAGCAAGATACCAGCCCTCAGCATTGGTTTGTGTTCTTCATTGAAGAAAGCAAGGAAAAATATCTAGTAAGAAAATTTTAAATGTTTGTCATTACCCGTGGTTCATAAAAGTTCCCATTTTATCTAATTCTCTTATTTTTTTAGCGACAAGAATCCTGGCATATTCATACATAATAAGATTTAATTTAATATTGTTAAATCCAAACAATCGACAGAGAACAGCTAATGTGATAATATACTCTCCAAGTTACCTAAGCAAGAAACCTCCTAGTCAAATCACAAGCAACCTGTTTTCCTGTGTACATGATGCTGCCAGTGGAGTACAGCAGGTGTTAGGACTAGAGCATGTGATGAGATACCGTTGTAATGCACCAGGCTCACCTGTGGTTTTGCCCTGCTGATGCTAGGGTTTGCTTATATAAATTAGAACACTTTTTATAAACTACTTTTACTCTCTTCTCAGTCTCTTCTCAGCTGAGCTAATGTATACCTTTAATACTTAGAAAACCTGTTCCACAAATAACACTAATACAGAAGTCTTTGAAGAGTTCAGCGAGAAAAAAAAAAATCCGGTCTTTATCCTTGCAACCTATCCAAATATAGCTTTCTTATGCCCACTTCTGTCCCACTGATATCCCTGTGGATTTTAATCCTTCATCCTGCTGTGTACATCACTGGTCTCCTTACACACCAGGGAAACCTTTTAATGCACAGAAATCTGCAGCAAAGTCATGAGGTAGCTCAGTACTGCAAGGTCATTTGAAGTGTTTTCTCACCTGATTTTCCATTTCCCCAGGGGGAAGTTACTTTGCAGGTTAACCCTTTTCCTTGGTTCAGAAAGATTAAGAAACTTGTCATATATTGGATTGGGATTTTTTTGACATAACCAGAAGTTCTGGAGGTTGAATAGTGCTTACAAAGTACAGGATACCCCAAACTAGGTTAAGAAATGGGATAACATTTGCAAGGCATATCATTAAGGAAGGGAGTTTCTAGACTTCTATAAAAGCATTTAGAAACCTCTTGTTTAAGATGTCAGCCCTTAGTGCTGTGTTTATTCTCTCACTGGTTTCACCTGGTTCTGGGCTGGGCCCTTAATTATTTTAAACATGAGGAACTAACTACGCCCTAGGCAAAATGCACCTCTCCCAGTGGAGATCTGCCAATTGTCAAAGGAAAAATTCTAATGTGAAAATTCCTTTAATTTCTTTATTTTTTCAGCTTTTGTTGATATTTAGATTTATATTTTCTAGAAATGTTAGCCAGCAACATTCTCCCACTTTCTTAGATCATATATACATTCTCTTCTTGTAAGAATATTTTTTACCTGCAGGAACAACATGATTCTGCTCTGGCCACATACCAGCAAATTGTTCAGCATCTGTGGAGATAGTTAGTGTCACATGAGATCTCAAAATGAATATAACTTATCTAGATGAAATTAGGGATGCATTTGAATGCCTCCACACAGCTATCTTGGTTTGATTTTGGCACTCCTAGTCAAAAAGTCATGTTGCTGGGATTAATTTTAAAACACTAGGCAACTTTAAAAACAAAAGCAACTAAGCTCTTCAAATGACAGAAGATAATTCAATGTTTGTGTTTTATTAAATATGGACATTGCCTACACTGGAATCAACATAATAATAACGATAAATTAAAAAAAAAAAAACAACAACAACAACAACAAAAAAACCCAAACCAAAAGAATTGGAATGAACCTCTGGAGGTCCAGCTCAAAGCAAGGATAAATTTAAAGTTAGACTAGGCTGCTGAAGATTTTTATCTGGTTCTGTTTTGAAATACTCCAAGGACAGTGTTTCCATGTTCTCTCTGGGTTGTTACATTCCCATACAAAAGTAAAATTTACCTGCAAGAGTCTTCTAGAGGGTGCTTGTATAGATTCATAATGGTCTGCATCGTATATTGTGCATGTGGTTTTAGAAATACATACAGCACTTAGTCTAATGATTTCTTCTGACATACAGCTCTACAGTTGTATGAATCTTCTATTCTTTGCACTTTTAGATGTACCTAAAAATTGATTATGTATACCTTGTTTTACACTACTAAGATAAACAAGGAATATTTCATAAAAATTTTGCACACACACCCCCCAAGAAATTAAAAGCAAAGACCCCATATGTTATAGTGGGATCAAGGTTCCACTGAGGATATTCATAAAATATGGCCTCTCTGATTGCTATAAATATGCAAATACCTTCAGCAATACAAAAATTGGATATTTTCCATACCACATTATTTACCTTTATTGCAATATTTGTACTATTTCTGACACTTCATGTAGGAAATTCCTCAAACACTCCATAAATTTAAGGAATGGTTCTGGTAAATATCGAGTTGTTACTGGCTTCCAATGTAAGAAGAAACATAGGGCATATAATACCCTACAGTGCTGTCCTAAAAAAATGAATCTTTCTATTTATGCCTTGGACATCTTTTGCTTCTGAAAACTTTAAGTCAAAGTATCACAGCTAAAGCATAATTCCAGACAATGTTTTCTAGGTCAGCGGCAAAGGCAGCCTTTCTTGAGTTTTAAGGAGGCTTTTAGTAAAATTTCAAGCTGCTTGCACTTGGTTGAGGTTTCAATGAAGCATAAAGGAGTTAAGGAACACAGAACCGAATAACTGAAAATTGTTATAGGTGAAGAAGAAACCAAGAACGATTCCATGAGGAAGGGAGGGGAGTTAGGAAAATTAGGAGAAACCTGATCTAGAAAAAATCATTAAAGCTATATGGAAAAGAATGTGATACAATTTATACCCATTTTTTTTCCACTCCAGCTCCACTGTAAAACTGTCAGTATGGTCACTGACATAATTTGCTGCTCAGGCCAGACAGCATCCTTACAAACTGCTGCCCACCTTTCAGAAGCTAGAGTAGGTCAGGACTTACAGAAAATTCAAGCGTTACTGGCCTATTTGAGGGGATATTACATATAGAAGTTGTAATGATTGGTACGGAGGTTGGAGTGATTGGCTTCAGTGCCGACCCAGACTCGGACTAACAGTCCCAGGCACATTTAAGATATTAGAATAAATGTATCCTTAAGTTACTTTTTCTAATGCATCATATCTCAGCTCTCAACTTAAGAGCAATATAAAGTTTTTGATTACTCTTCAGATTACTTGCTATTTGAACCTCCTCTGCATCTACATCGTGACTTCCAGAGTGGTGGCACTGTTGGACCTGTTCTTTCTCTCCGTGGACATAAAGCCTCTGCATCAGTGGGATCCCTAGCTCTTTGCTTTTTAGCACTCTCAGAGAAGAAGTGAAGTGAAATGAGGCACTGTGTTTCTAACACGCCCAAAAGACACTTGCTTACTCAAATGACATCAGTGTCTACAGGCTTGAACAAGCTGAGTTCTGGATGCTCCTGTGATATAGGAGCATATATAGAGTAGGAGGGGGAATACTGTAGTGATACCTTTTTGTTTGTTTGTTTTATTGTATTTTTGTTTGGTTTTGTGTGGTGTGGGTTTTTTGGGGTGCTTAAAACCTATCACAACCAGAAAGTCGTAATGGCTGTGGGAAATTCACACAGGAGGCAGGCTGTTGTTTTGTTTCCTGGGTGGAGCCATGGATATTACATTTATTTATCAGTTTCCCAGTTTATAAATCTAAAAACATTTTAATGACATAATTTTGTTTTATAAATATAGTTTTCCTGGCTAGACATGAAAGATTATGTGTCTCACCTTTATTGGATTTGGTAGCAGTGTGGGGTGCTGAGTTTAATATTGATTAGCTCATGACAGCTGGCATTGCTAATACCCCTTCAGTCCCCCTATAGTGGTTTACTGAAGTTCCAGTTGTTTGTATCTGAGATGCTCATTCGTGATATCTTTGCAACTGCTTAGGTGAAGATTACACTCTGTCACATGCATTTATCTCCTCTGATTACATGCAGTTCAGCTTCTTTTTTTCATTCATTCCAAAGTGCTCAATTTTTTTGCTTGATTTTCAGGGAGAGTAAATAGTGTTTGCCTGTTTCTGTTATAGTGCATGCCTCAGTGGAGAAACATTCTCCTACTGTATTATGTGTGTGAAAAAAATGTAATTTTTATAAAATTACAAAATTATAGCATTATTATAAAATAATAAAAATATATTATTTTAACAAGTGTCAAACTTCTGGCAAAAATACAAAACCAAAGTATCATGACTGCAGATAATTAATTTACCAGCTATAGCAATAGTGTCCAGATCACAGCTTGATGTATTTTGGGAGGGTCATGTAGACAACCACTCTCGTTGTCCCTACCTAGACATGTATTCTTTGCAAGTGATTTTAAGCGTCTTCAATCTGACCATTTTATGTACACTAATTTCACTTTCAGAAGAAAGAGAAATAAATATTCTTCCATAAACTTTCTTAGTCATGATGATCTCAGGTCCCCTTTCAACTGTCCATATTTAGAGACATTTCTTTACTAATCAGTGAAGGTGTCTGACATTATAGGAAGCCAAAAAGCTTTTGAATACATAAAAGTTGGTGACCAGAGCTCTAGCATAGGAGCAATGGAAAAAATAGATTGTCTTACATTAAGTAATGTTAAGTCCTAGACATTAAAAGAGTTACTTTTAATTTGCTTTGATACAAATGAACTTAGATTCTGCCTTTGTAAGGAAAACTAATGTTGGGAATGTTACTGTGGTTTTGCTGGTGGCTTTTCAGTCTCCAGGAAAGTGAAATCATGAAATATGGACTTGGAATTTGATTACCATTTCCTCAGTGTGCCTTGGATGGCAATCACTTAAAATAAAATGTGATATTAACAAAAATTCAAAAACACAAGGCATCAACTTAGTCCCTTATGATACAGTTTCTTTGAAATGACTTTCAAAAATGTGCACCCCTGCAGCCTGGCTTTTAATTTGTATATTTTCTTAAGCACATAATAGGATAGACATCCCACTGTAAGACTGGCACCATTCATAAGTTGAGGGAATGAAAATTCAGTTTGTTTTTATTAATTCATGCAGGAGCAGCCCAGTCTGGTATGCACAACCTACATTCGCCGGTTTGTATTTAAATGCTGAAAAAGAAATACATTCCCTCTTTATTGCTACAGTTGCTTTAAATTAAAATTGCGAAGAAATACAATGCTAGGTAACACAAAGCTTCTTTTATTTCTCTTAAACAAAAGGCTTTATGAACATGCTGATGTATTTGGTAAACATAATAAATTTTATCTAGCGAATCAGTGGGAAAACATAGCCCCAAGGCTCAGCTCTGTGGTGTCTCTTAGAATGATACTACTAAAGTTATGCTAAAACTATCATAAAAGTAAGAAGAAAAAAGCTTTTAGCAAGTGCTTGCAACATTTTGATACTAATGGAACTGTATTTGCTCAAATGAGAGCATTTTGGTAAATGCTTACAAAGCAAAAGGCACTGCATTTTCTTTATACAAATTAAAGATAGAACATTAAAGGTCAGATGTAAAACTTTGCCAAATAGCTCTCTCTCCATTAATTTTACAGTGTGTTTAAGGGGAGAGGATCTAGCCTGCTTGTGACATGGAAAAAGACTACTGGTTTGACTGTCTTTGTGAGAACCTGAAGAACCAATGGAGCAAGCCACTGAATGGTAGGAGATGAGTCCTAGAAAGGCAGAGATCTGGGCAAACCTTCAAGGTGACAAAGGAGCAACATCCCTGAAAGCTCATCAATGGAGATTGCAGGTTCCAGTCTTCATTGATTTTCCTGCCTGGGATCTGCCAGCTGTAATGGCTGTGCCATTCAAATTCTGAGGCTCTGGAAGAACAGCAGCCTCTGTGCAGGATGTTCTCAAGGCTGGCGGTCTCGCCAGGAGGTATATTGGAAGACCTGAAGAAGAAGGCAAACGCAGCGGAAATATATTGTTCTAATTTCTCTTGTTAGTGGACAGTAGTGCTCTCAGTCACTAGTGATAAGGAAAGTGTTTTTATTACTTGTACAATGCATTCCTATGGTTCATGAAGGCAAAAGGTGGACCTGAGCTGCATAATACTTTGGCAATCGTCATGCAGTCATCTTCAGGGAAAATATTAGGTTAGAACTCCTTAAACATTTTCAAGCTGGTTCATGTCAATATATCTTCTGTATTTCTTGGATTGAGGTTGGAAAGCTGTTTAGTACAAATACCTTAAAAACCTTATAAAGACTAGTCTAGGAGTATAATTATGTTCATTTTGTCTCCATTTTTCATCTGTATGAAAGAAAAGCCTTTTTTCATAAGAGTACTTATTGAGAAATAAAGCATTTCAGGCATAGTATATAGAAATGTAAAAGAAAAACAGAAAAAAAACCCCTTTGTTTCAGACTGTTTAGGTAAATCTCTTTTTTGTGATGAAAGCAATAAAAAATATTTCATGATTGTAGTGTTGGGGAGAGTTGCTTTTTCTCTTTGAAACTCAGGCTGCTGCTAAGAGCTGCCTCTGCCATCAACAGGCAAACCTTGAAGGAAGGTTTTGAATGGTGGCAGCTGAGGGCATTCTGAAAAAGTAAGTCAAGGCTGAATAGTAGCACTAGTGTTTGTGTTGCTAGGGTGAAGTTATATTTATCTTCCTTTAAAAACTCCTGACTATAGAGTGCCATTCTGTACTCAGTCTTGCCAAATAAAGTTCAAGCACAAGAAGGTTGCTCAGTTTGACTGTAATTTGAAATAAATCTGTTGTCTTGCTTTGCCTCAAAGTAATTATTAAATGTATTATAAGATATAATTTTTCCTGTTTCAAAATAATCAGAAAATATCAACATATTTTACTTCTACGAATAGCCTAGTTCAATAGATTAGATTTTTTCATATAATCTCTTGGCACAACAATGTTTTCTCCAGCTGGGACAATGTTCTTGTATATTGTAACTTCCCTAAAGTCCTTTGAACAGTTTTCATTTTATCTCCAACCCATTTTCAATGAATCTTTGATAATTGAATTGACAAACTACAGGATTTCAGGTATTGTTGCAGAGCAGTAGAATAATGAAAATAACCATGATACATATTTGCATACATTGATGTAAAATAGCAGATGGGGTGGGAGAAGGAATGTCTTTAATTAGTCTAAAGAAAAATAACCAAGGGTCGGAAAACTACCTATACTGATGAAAATAAGTTTAAAGAGAGGGGGGGAAAGGAAAGAGGAATTTTTAAGTGGCTGTTGAAGGGAAAATATTCTGGCAAGCAGCTCTATTAAGTTATGCAATATTTTTCAAAGAAAAACAGTTGAAGTCTTCTCATTTGCGATATATAAAGTCTCAGGGGACAGAAACCTAGAAATTATACATAACTCTACCAGTAACATACTGGTAAAGAGATGGACAAAATGATCTAAGAAATGTTTTCCTTTCCCCGTTTCTACGATCCTATGAAAATATTTCTTTAATATTACAGCGGCTTTCTGTGTGAAAACATAATAGCAAAACATGCTGTCCCCTTTCTCCTGTGAAAAGTATAGGAGATAGGAGTGGAGAACTGGATAATCGGAAAGAAAGAATAGCTAGACTAGTTATAGATATAAAAATAGCAGTCAGATTTGAGTCTGCATACATTATAGTAACAGGCACTATGCACAAAAGAGGCATATTGGAATGTTACATCAGGAAGCAATCCTCCTACCACTGAAAAATAATAATCTCAAAGCTGCACTGATGTTTCTTAGCCAAGCTCCCTCCTGCTATGAGCACAAGCAGGGAGAAAATGTAACAAAATTATGAACAAAATCCATGATACATAAACAGGAGAAAACAGGCTTAGTAGGATAAGAAGAGCATCTCTTGCATTTTTTCAATTCTAATTCTTCTCAAAACATAATCCAGAAAATTACTGGCTTCATGTGTCTTCAGAGGGGAGAAATCTGTGAGAAATTAAGAGAGTTCAGACCTGGGAGGTTTTGTGCTAGTACGGATGAAACTACCCTCACCTAGATACATGTAGGAGCCATTAGCATGCCATTATCCTGTCTGTCAAATCTTTTTGAACATCTTTTTATAAACCCCAAAAGGAATAGACTGTGTCTCAACATCATTGTTCTCCTCTTTTTCTGCAAAACAGAAGTCACCGAGCAGACCAGCACAAGCTGACCAGCTGGCTCGTCATCACGTTTATGACTGTTTGAGGTGAATGTTTTGGGTAGTTGGAATATGAAGGCTTGAGTCCCAGATGGAAGTAGTAGGTAAGAAAACCACTCCAAAATTTACATGTCAGTTATTCCCTTCACACAGTATTCTGTTGGAAAGCTTGAACCATAGTATGTTTGTAATGAGTATCTATCCAGTGTCATAAAATTCTTGGAATTACCTGCAGGTTCTTTTCTTTCACATTCCATTTGAATGGAGAAAGAATAATAAATAAAATAAAAAAAGATGTGCTGGCAAAGTGTCATTGAATTATTATTTCAAAATACCTTAATCTGTATGAGTGAGTACTCTGAAGTTTATATTACTGATAAAGAGATCATGGAAGAGAGGGGCAGCTAAAAAAAAAAAAAAAAAAAAAAAAAAAAGCATGCATCTAAAAATACTGATGTATGTAGGGTTTCAAAATCGTGTATGTGTCTCATTTCACTAAGTATGTAATTAAAATTCTGACTAAAAAAAAATGAGTTAATTAGTGCATCCTATCATATATTTTCAGTCATTGGCAAAAATAAGAAAAGCACATACCAGACTCCTATTCTAATCTTGCAGGTGAGACCCTGACTTCTCTAAAATCCAGTATAAAATACCCGTTGAATTCTGTTTCATGCATAAACTTAAAGGAGTTTTCACATTTTATTCAGCTGAGCTGCGTCAGGTCATCCAGTTATTAAGTATCAAGCAAGCATCTTCCAAAGAAACTAGATGCACTGCTTACTAGACAACTTGCATAAAGGAGCAGAAGAGCTCTGTGGTTCTAAATAAAGTGAGACCAACTTAGAAAAGCTTAGAAATAGCTGGTCTCACCTGATCAATTTTATAAAGAGATTTTGGAAGATCGTTTGAAACTAGGAAAGAAGCCAATGGAACAAAATAGAAGAGGTCAAGTATAGGAGTTTTGAATGTTCAGTAAGTGTCTGAAAAGAGGAAGGACGGAGGATCAGATTGGAACCACTGCCTTTAAAATAGTATTTAATAATAAGTTTATGGTTTGGCTGTTTAAACTCACATTTAAAAACTTGAAAAAGAAACTATTAGCCTGATTACTATTTTTTTGTGTTAAAGATGTCTGATCCTAGGTTAATTTTAAAACCCAGAATAATAATTTCTGTATTTAAAAACAAACAAACAACAAAAAAAAAAAAATCAGCTGGAAAGCAAAAGAAAGATATCACATTAAAATGAAAAGCAGATTGTAGATATTTCTGTGAACACATGTTCTTTATTTGCTGCTGTCTTTGACAGTATTTGGGTTTTAGTGAAGAAATTTGCCTTTTCAAAAACATCTACTGCATCAGGATATTGGTTGCAATATCAAAAGCTCTCCACCTGATGACTGCTGATATTGACCCACTCTAGCCACTGACACAATGTCAGATTGCCTCCTTTTTTGGGACATTTCCACACACTTGTATGGCTGCAAAAACAGTAATAAGGGAATTGTTCTAGTGCTAAGCCCAGAGATTTTTAAAAGTCTCTTTAAAACTGAGTATTTGCAAGAGAAGAAATAAAGGGAAGAATATTTCAAAATATGTGAAATGAAGGGTCAAGGCAATAAAGCTTCCTCTGATTATCATAGGAGGCAGAGTGGGATGAGTGTAAGTTCCCAAATACTTCCATCCTATAAAGTAAGAATGATGAAAATGGACTAGGTTGTATTGTTATTATAGGAAATGCTCTTCTATAGTTTTAAGTCAGGGGGACTGGAACAGCCTCTTAAAGAGAACGTGCACAGTTTTATACAGTATAAGGAAGTCCTACTATAATATTGTACCTCACATACAGCCATTAGGCAGGACTCATTTTATTCCATAGGTGGTTCTTATGCTTTCCAGTTGAGCTGTAGTGCTGTAACAGACACAAGGGGTGTGTCGCTCCAAAAAGCCTATTTTCTCAGTTTTGTCAGTACACCTGCATACTGTTGATGGGATATTGTTAAGCTAGCTTTACTTCCCATCGTACTGTAGAGTAAAGCTAACTTTAGGGAGAACATATTAAGGCCAAAATTCAGAGTCTGAGAAAGTCACAAACTACGTGTTGACATGATAGATACCATCAGGCAAGAAATCCTGATGATATGTATAATAAAAACCTAATGCCTATACTGGCTCATGCTTAAGACTGAGAAGTCTGGTCTTTAATCTCAGTGACCATGAGCTTAGGAAGATGAAGAAAGGAGCAAACATACATGATACTTCTTAGCAGTTTTCTAACCTTCAGCTATTTCATATCTGGGGATTCTTTCACTTCCATATGATTTTTTTAATTAAAGAATTCCCAAATGATTTCTTTCCATGAAAATAAACAAACCTCCCTTTGACCCTTAAAAACTTTAGTACAGTGCTATATTCAGTGCAACCTAATGAGAAAGAAAAGAATAAGAGAAATGTAGCATATTTCAACCACATTTTTCCTTTCCATCAGATGTATTTCCCTCCTTTTCCTGGATCACCTGTGGGTGGTGAAACAAATAGATTGCAGAACACCTCTGGAAGTTTTTTAGTCCAACTTCTGGGTCAATGCTAGATCAGTCCTAATGCAGGGTGACAGTAATACAGCCCGCAAGCTAGCTCCCAATGGGCACAGAAGACCCCTAGCACTGAATAAGTACTTATATGCTGTTTTCTCTCACCCTCTGTACTGCAGTACTCATCTAGACACTTTATCTCGCCTTAAATAATGAAAGGAAATGAAGCTGATAAACAGTGAAGGTTCTAGTACAATTTTACTTTAGCTAGGCTGATACCAAATGAGATACCCACAGTAGGTATCTGGTCTTGGATTTGCTGGTGTCTTTTGAGCACCTATTTTGTGTTAGTAAAATATACACTCTAAAAGAGCTGTGATAGTTATGAACTGAAGCTTCTGTCTGCTTACATGGTTAATTCTTTTGTGTATGTTCCTGCATTTTCTGCAGTTCTACTTGCTCAAGCTTCATACAAGTAACTTGGGTGCCTGCTTTGGAAAACTTGGTCAACAGTGCATTGCAGTTTCTCAGGCAGTAAGGTTTTGAACAATAAAGTTTTCATTGAATGTAGATGCTCTGGATCAGAGTTTAGTTTCAGTATATCAATATACTGTCATATATCATATAGGATTATATATACCATATGTATCATCGGAAGAACCAAAAAGAAGTTGGAACCCATAATGGCACAAATCCAGGTTGGGCATTGCTCTTTTTTCATACAGTGCCTGGGAAATAGTATTAAAGATATTTTCAGGAAAGAAATAATTATCTCTGTAGTAATTAAAAAAGAAAAAAAAACCACCAGAACTGGACATAAAAATTACCTTCTAGATTTATACCATTTAAACATAAAACATTAATGTTCTCATGACAAAAAAACATGCAGAATTGCACACAGACAAAGGTTAACAAACCTCATTATCAGATTGTTGAACTTATTTTATTTAAGGCAAATAAACTTTAATGAGTAATGAGGGAAGACAATGAAAATGCAGCTTCCTAGCCAAGATAATTGTGCAGGCAGATTTATCCTTACTTTCTCGATAGTGCTAATGTAATTACTAAGAAATGACAGTAAGACTCTTGCATTGATTTTTATATGTCATTGATTCGTCAAGGTCTTAACTTACAAAAATGTATAAATCTGTATGTTAATGGGCTTAGTCACTTATTCAAACTAAACAAAAGGTAGTTACTTCGCAGGAAATTACAATAATGATAAAGTCATTTTACTCATCAAAAAAAGAAAGAGAAAAAGAGGGGGGGGGGGGGGGGGGGAAAGAAACCCCTCTTGTGCAGGATAAGAACCCAGAGGAATTCTATGAATAATTTAAAGATCAATTAGTACTCCTCTGTTAGGAACTTTTGCTAATTCTTTACAGACAGCATGTTTCTTTTTCTGTGCAGACAGCAATAATTTCTGTATTATTTATTAAAGGCAACAAATAATTCTAGCTTTTAAGACGTGGAGTGATATCATTCATCAGTTGTGCATGTACAACAGAGCTAACGACTTGGCTGTTCAGCCCATTTTACACACATTAATTTATCCAGAATAGTACGATTTATGAAAAAAACCTGCAAGTAAATGTATCTATGCATATACATGAAATACATGCATGATATCTTACTAACTGATACATTTCTGCCTAAAAGGTAAAAAAGTACAAGATAATATTCTTCCCCCAAGTAATCAACAAGTAAATTTATCTCCAAAAATGCTATTAAACACGGGTACATGTAATGTGACAGGCTGGAACTGCTCTGTTATTAAATTGTTGAATTGCTCTCTTGACAGATGCATGAACACAATTTCTGTTTACCTGTTCAGGTTGTATAAGCCTCAGAAAGGGGAGGGAGGAAATTTTCTTGCTCAGACTGGCATGAACTGACTTGCTTTACTGCAAGAGTTTGGAACAATTAAGCATACTCAGAATAACCCAATGGCATTGTCAAGTACTTCATTCCCATTTTCTTGAAGCAAGATATTCTGATGGTTAAAGAGTCCACATACGTGTGCAATTTAGTATAAGTATGTTCAATTAG
This sequence comes from Falco naumanni, assembly GCF_017639655.2. Taxonomy (NCBI): domain Eukaryota; kingdom Metazoa; phylum Chordata; class Aves; order Falconiformes; family Falconidae; genus Falco; species Falco naumanni. The sequence goes on from NC_054056.1 coordinate 88,667,929, forward strand.
CTACAGAAGGGCAGCCCTTGGAAGTCCTACCACTGACTCAGACAAGAAATATTCCAATCCAAACCCATTTGCCATCTGGACTATATGGGTTAAATTGAAAGACTTTATTAGTACACAGATGCTATGTCTATACCTGTTTTTAAGAGTAGCCTCTGGATTTATTCCCCAAAGTAACTGAGAGCCTGTGGACTGCTCGCTGGCTGCCTGTGAACGCTCTGTATGATGCTTGGTGAAAGTTCCCATATGCTCTCTGGCCAGGCCAAGTCTGCCAGCTTGCTAGGTGCATGTAGCGGAGTGGTCTTGACGGTAGCCTCAGATCTTTCCTCAGCAGGGAATACACACTTATACAGGCAGCCTGGACAGTTAGATTTTGAATGTTTGTCTAAATTGTGAAGCCTACAACTCATTGTGCCAATTCATACCTATAGAACTTGTTTTGTGGGTGGGATTATTATTCCTCTTTCCAGTTATAAAGTTGGCATGTTAGAAGATGCATAATGATGGGAGGCTGGTAATAGAATTACAAGCTGCATACACTAAACAGTTTGAAAGGTCAAGGAGCTGTTATTCAGCAATAAGTTCGAGACTTAAACTTACAACAATTTTACAGCCCTGATATAATTTATACTGAAGCAGAACTAAGAACAGAAAAGGCAGCATGGCAACTGTGTAGTAGTGTGGAATTGTAGTTGCAAATAGATCCTCTATTAAGGTGCCAAAAAATGTAATTAAAGGCTTGTTATGTCATATTTCTGCTTTGGACTACATGTTGAAGAGTGTCAGCATGATGAGATGGTTTCTATCTTTCTCAGTCTAAGATATCCAGGTTCATCTGTGACCTGACTGTTCCAGATTCTCCTCTGACACATCAGCACCTAAGTACATCAATCTGCAGTGTTCATATTTACATCCCTCAATTCTTTTTCTGAAGTTGTCACCTAATTCCTTTTTCAGTCACAGTTCTTCTGAAAGTAACACAGTTTAAATAAGAAATATATTTAGGTTAAATCCTCATTTAGATATAAAACACCATTTTATTTTCTAATGCAAACATAAAAAATTACCCCCTGTTGTCTCACTTTTGAGAGATTTTTCATGTAATGCATCCGTATTTAAAATGTGTGTTAGCATTTTGAAAAAGTTTTACCCCATGACCAGATGAAGAGTATTTTATTTGAAAGTCATGCTGTTCATTAGCTCTCATCCTCATTAACATTTGCCACATTCTTTTACTGCAGGAGGTCAATAGTTTGTCATTTCTCTTCCTGGGAAGTCATAGGCATAAAAATGTGATATCTCAAATGTCACATTAATTTGTTTCTCAAGAGTGAGACTAAAGAGAAATTAAATAATTTCTTTTATGAATAAAAACTTATAGAAGTAGTCTGTAGATAGGAAGAGCACCTGCTAATTTATTTAGTAGGTAGGAAGTCTGTGAGCACTGATCAATATAGAATACACACTATTTAATTACATTACAGTTGTTACAAAAAAATTTAAGCAATACATTCAAGAGGAAATTGCAGGTGTTGGCAAAGGTATTCAGAATTTGTGTTAGTCTCATGTTCCTGTAGGTTTTTCTTCTTTTGAAATGTGTAAGAAAAAAATATGAATTGCAAGTGAATCTTCAGTTATAAAAATAGTTTGTCCCCATAGTTCACCCCAAAGTGAAATTTACATTGTATTACAAGGAAAGGTTGACATTCCTTTGCTTGAGAAGATAAGTTATTCAAAGCATAAAAGGAAGTCTTGCTAAATGTAGGTCTTATTTTTTGCCTATTTTCAAGTTAGAAATGCTCATATTTTACTGAGGATAATAATTTAACTTACTTTTTTACTGTTCACAGACAATGCATCCTCTTTCTCAGCTATATGTTTAGTAGTCTTATCTACTTCTGCAATGATTTCTTTACTTTTAAGAGTGAGTGTATCTGACTCATAAGTGTATTCATATGCAGGTGTGCATGTGCATTTCATGGAAAAAAAAAATAAAACTGTATCTTATATTTCTGTAGCAATACTTAGTTCCTTGTATTTCAGGTGCTGAATACGAATGGTTAAAATATTCAGAGGATATTCAGAGGCTGATGTTTGCACCATAAGGATATTATATTCTATACCTCAGTTGTTGTCTATGAGCTCTGTTTTTTGATTAAGGAACTTAAGTTGCTGCTGAACATTTTTTCTTTTCTTTAGAACAAAAAGAAGCATGGGATGGTAGCAGCAGCCAAACTGAAATGGTCCAAACCTACTCATTGCATACAGACCAGAGTATCAAGAACTTTAACATCTTCCTTAAGAAAGTAAGTACGTTACAAATTATAAAAATCAAAGTGGATACAAGCTATTTATCTCCAACCAATAATCCAATAATGCAATTATGTCAAGTATCACATGTACTTGTACTAGCAAGGCAAACTAAACCAATATAAGATAACATTTTTATGCACATAGGATTCTACCTGTCACTGGACAGCTGAGGCTGTAATTTGTTTTTCACATCTACAAGACAGCTGTATAGTCTCAGAACACAATGAATAGTGAAGAAAGAAAAAAATATTCAAATTTAGTAATGCTTAACATGATAGGCTAGAAAAAAACTACTGAAATACCTATTTTCTTACACATATTGGCAAAAGTGCTTCCCCTACAGAAAAAATATAATTCTGTAGGGAAATAAGTGTTCATTGGCTACAGCCAACAAGCTCAAGACCTATAAAAACATTTGACAACCAGGAAGTAACTATGACAGAAGACATTTTTCTGTAATTTATATAGTAATCCCATGCTACATACAAATATCCTTCACTGCTCCTCTTTATAAAGGATTCCCACTTACACATGTGGTGAAATGTCATTCTCTTCATAACTAGAAGCTAGTTGTAATGGAAGAAAAGAATTTCTGGGTTCCAGTTATGTATTAAAACCCACTTTGAATAAATATAGGCCTATATAATAAAGTCAAAATTATGATTATCAAACAGCATTTGCAGTGGTTTTGTAAAAAAAGGGAAACCACAATCTGTAAGTTCTTATTAAAATACAATGTTTGGGAAGAGACCCTTTGCTTTCTGTATTTTTAATGATAAAAAAACAAACAACAACAAAAAACACCAAACCCCTGTCTTATGCTATCTTTATTCTAATAATTTTAGTTTGAACCTTAAAAGTGTAATATTTTTTAGACAAGGAATATGTCTTTGTATGAAATGTTCTTGCTCATTATAACATAAGATATTTTTAAAATGTGTGTATCTCTAAGTATTATTACTGATAGGGTTTAAATCTTACAGCGTACTCAATACGTAGTGTTTTAACTTCATCTGAACTTGTTAAAGCCTGAATCTATTTAAGTAAATTATCAGTAGAAAGTCTTGAAACTTTTTTTTTGTGAAACATATTACGGGAGTAGTTCAGAAGCTAATGTAAAAGTTGTGTAATACTGGATTCTCTTACTCTAAGCAAAGATCTGACTTGTATTATGAGGATGGACAATAGAAGCAAGAGCAATGTGTGTTTAAAATAAATGTTAACACTGAAGATTCAAATCAATGACATGAACAATTGCATATCTTATTGATAATTCAGGTTGTGCCTTTTACTTTTGGGAAAGCAACATTATATTATACATTAAAGTGTATATGAGCAGTCCTACATCTTTTACAGATCATCTTTGAATGAATTCATTTGTCAGTTTTATTGTTCACAATTGCATTATATTTCATGTATTTTTCCTTTCTGAAGCAGTTTATTACATCCTTCGTCAGCATTTCTGGGCTGTAAGAATGCTTTATAAATAAATCCAGAGCTGTGACATCTAATGGAAATTGTAGTCCTATAATAGATAACCCTTGGTTTAGACACCAGCTTAACTGTCTCAGAAGAACTAGTTCTATTTTATTCTTCTTAATAAATTTATTTAGATCCGTAGCATTGTGTCATGAAAGTGAAAAATAAAACATGTGATGCTAATAATTTGTTTTCTGTTACTTTGTGTTACTTGTGTCACGCTTTTTGGCTACGGTGGGAAAAGTTTTAGTAGTTTTTGTCAAAATAGCTCTTGAGAAATTTTGTGGCATTTTTGCAATATATAGCTAATCAGAACTTGGAAAATTTTAAAACTCTAACTTGTACAATTGTGGCTACCAATGTGACAAAACAGCAAAATGAGAGAGATAATTATTACCACCACCTTCTTCCTCAAAAACAAACAAACAAACAAAACCAAAAAAAACCCACCCCAAACCCAAACCACCAAGAGGATAACACATTATTTTAAACGTTTCTGGATAACTTTTAATACATTATTTAAAATTTTAAGTCATAAAAGTAAAGAGGTAGTGAGTTGTGATCTAAAAGGAATAGTTTCCCTGCTGTACCCTACACTTGGCTGCAGCATCTTGTCCGTTCACAGACTTGACTAGCTTCACACCCTTCCTGCACGAGCTGAAGGCAGCATGGCTTTTCACATAGACTGTGACAGAAACACCATTAAGTCCTTAGGCTGTGATAGGCAGGCATGCCTTGAATTTAATTAGTTCTGGAAAACATAACAGCCACCTCATGGCTGATTAAGGAACAGCATCATCCATTTCTATGCTGAAAGATACTAGGGCTGACAAAAATCCTTGAGATGGGTTTAAATTAGGCATATCAGGCTTCAATTAAGTATATGTTCAATTTATTCATCAATGACCTGGCCAGAGTGCACCCTCAGCAAGGTTGCTGGTGGTACAGAACTGGGAGGAGTGGCTGACACACCAGCAGGCTGCGCTGCCATTCAGCGGGACCTGGGCAGGCTGGAGGGTTGGGTGAAGAGGGACCTGATGAAGTCCAACAGAGGCAAGTGGAGGGTCCTGCACCTGGGGAGGAGCAACCCCATGCACCAGCACAGGCTGGGGCTGACCTGCTGGAAGGCAGCTCTGCGGAGAAGGACCTGGGAGTGCTGGTGGACAACAAGGTGCCCATGAGCCAGCAGTGTGTCCTGGTGGCCAAGAAGGCCAGTGGGATCCTGGGGGCCATTGGGAGGACTGTGGCCAGCAGGTCAATAGAGGTGATCCTGCCCCTCTGCTCTGCCCTGCTGAGGCCACATCTGGAGTGCTGTGTCCAGTGCTGGGCTCCCCAGTTCCAGAGAGACAGGGAACTGCTGGGGAGAGTCCAGCAGAGGGTTACAAACACGGTAAGGAGACTGGAGCATCTCCCTTATGAGGAAAGGCTGAGGGAGCTGGGCCTGTTTAGCCTGGAGAAGAGAAGGCTGAGAGGGGATCTTATCAATGTCTACAAATATTTTAGTGGTAAGTGCCAAGAGGATGGGGCCGGGCTCTTTTCAGTGGTGCCCAGTGACAGAACAAGGGGCAACGGTCACAAACTGCAGCACAGGAGGTTCCACCTGAATATGAGGAAGAACTGCTTTACCTTGGGGGTGGCAGACCACTGAAAGAGGCTGCCCAGAGAGGCTGTGGAGTCTCCTTCGCTGGAGATATTCAAAGTCTGTCTGGATGTGTCTCTGTACAACCTGCTCTAGGAAAACCTACTTTAGCAGTGGGTTGGACTAGATGATGTCCAGAGGTTCCCTCCATCCCTGACCATTCTGTGATTCTGTGATATATATTATTTCCTGAAAATACAATAAGATCACTGAACTAGTAAACACGAAATATTGAAGGCCTTCCTCTGACAGGAGAGCTCAAGGCTCAAGGAAATCTCTTGTCTGAAACACCCTCTTACTCAACAAAATAACAGAATTATCAAAACTTTCTCCCTGGCTAAATATCACACTTTTCTGGGAAGAAAAGCCTCAGGAACAGAAACATGGGCAACAAATAAAAAACCCAACATGGTCCTGATCAGTATGAAAGAGCTAGATAGACTCCAAGTTAGACAGGATCATAAGATGAACCTTCAGTCTGGCCCAGAACGGTGGCTTCTGCATTCTTGTGAAAGAAAAAAAATGGAATTTCGTAGGAAAAAAAACCTGCAGTAAAATGTTACTAGCCAGAGAATGTCCTTGGAAATCTGCTTCCACAAGTATGTGCTCTTTTGCTCACTGCCTTCCACACAGCACTGAGCTGCTGCTTTTTGCAACAAGGGTTTCCTTATCAATTTTATAGGCTTGCTATAGAGACAGCTTGCCACTTTCCTTGCCAGAGAGCAGAAACTGTCCTCTCAGTGGTAAAATACTAGGAGACCTGAGCATTGGTAAGCATACAATTCTTTAGTGCTTTCTCCCTATCCAGGAATGTAATATTTTACCCCAAACAGTCTTACTGACAGTTACCCTGTAAATAATAGCACTCTCCGTGGTTGCCTATTTTTCCTGGATTTACCTGGGTTGTAGTCATGTATTTATGAAGTGGTGGTTGTCTTTCATGAGAGATAAAAGATGAGAAATAAACAAGATTTCTGTGTACTCCCTTCAACCTCAGTGTAAGCAATGGCAGACTACTCTCCAAGGATGCTGAGATAGTGAGTAATTTAAATGCCAAGTAGCAATAGTTGTCAAGAACATTTTATACACTTTGGCTGGCTTTGAATTATAACGTTTCATTTAATCTGTTTCATTACATAACCACTTCAGGAATATCTCTTAGTTTGAACCTCTCTTGCATATTATCACTCACTCTCTAAATTTTCTTGATAGAAACTTTAGTCACAGTGAGATATTTGTGCTAGCTAAATCAATAAGGTCAGAAAAAATATCAGTCTTTAAAAGCTATATTCATAGTATAATTCCTGAAATGTAACCATTTCCTTTTCTTATTAAACTTTGTTAATTTTAACATACATTTTTCTTCACGAAAAGTAAGTTTTCCCACTCAGAATGCCTGATTTTCAGAGTGCAGACCTTAGGTTAATGGAAAATCTCACAAACAACAACATATTTCTGTAAAGTCAATAAATTGTCCATTAAATGTTCTGGGTTTGATGGAAAAGTAACTGTTTGATGTTTGCCTGTGCAATTTAGGAGGGCATACACTTCTGCTGCATTTTCACCTTCACAATGGAGGAAAATGTCTTCTACTAACATGTCAGGGATGCAGCCCTCTGTTGTTAATTCATTTTATGTTCAGACAACATCTTAGACTCACTTTATCATAAAATTGTCCTTAGTGTATATGAGGCCTAAACATCCCTTCCTGAAAGAGATAAAAATGTAATTAAAGTCTGAAATGATCCACAGTCAGAGGTGGAGCATTAAACTAAACAGCTATTAGATTTAAATCTAGTGTTGCCAAGTCTAGTGTAAATCTCATGATTTAACAACCTCAAAACTATATTTCTTTTCATTTTATTTTATGCAAAGAGCTAAACATTAATTTCTTCTTATTTATATTCAATGTTCATATTTTTATTGGACTCTGGGTTCACATTTCTAACATTTGGCTATGGCTGGGAAGGTTTTCCTGAATGACAACTGAGTTTCTCTTACAATAGTATGACTCCAGAAGCTGGGAATTTAGAAATATTATAAATACCATTATCTCAAATTCTATGAGCTGATAGTATCTGCTGCAACAATTGCCATGTACTAGTCCAGGTCTCGCAAAACCCACTCATGATAAAAGCTATTAAGCTACAATTGTAGTAAGATATTTTATTTTTATGGTGTACCTCTTAGAATTCTTCTGTGAATTTCTGGAACACTTATTTATAATTCCAGCCAAGATAATGGTCACATGTGTGATAGTGATCCTAGATGACTTCCCATATGGATAAAAATAATTTAAAAAAATAATTCAAGGAAAAGGAATTAATGGAGAATTAATGGAATTAATTCTGGAATTAATGGAGAAAAAATAAGGTGTTTTGAATTTTTTTCTCACTTTAGGGAAAAATACTTGAGAGGATAAAACATTTCTCATCTGTTTTAAAAACTGTGAACACATCACAGTAACACAGAGACTAGCAGATTTGATATTAAGATAGTTAAATGTAGTTGGCTAAGTACAAATCTTTACATGGGAGCTTGGTGTTCAATACTTTATTGCTGCTATTGGAGAGCTAGGTCTTGGTCCCATTGGCCATGGAGTGTGATTTGAGATCCCTGTTGGGAGTCCTGCCTGGCCTGCAACTTTTGCTGTAGGGCATAGCTGCTCTGTCACCTCTTGACAGCCCCTTGAGGATAGTTCAGATACCATAAGACGTTTAGAATGACACCAGATGCTTATGTTTTGCCACTTGCACACTATTTATCTGTAGCATCACAACTGAGAGGATGAGGGGAAAAAAACTTTAGTACCAGATGCCTGATGAACTTTTCTCTTTGTTTTCTTCTGCTGCTTCGTTTTTAGTAACATCCCTTTTATTTCTCTGGCTCCTCGTGCAGTTCAAGAGATGTAGCTGTACACAATGGCACAGAATATACACCTGGCAAGCATAGCTAATTGTGAAATGTTAGTAATTTCCAACACTGTTTTCATTTTCCAACACTACTTAGTCAACTGAATGAATAAATCTTTGCTTTTCAGGTACAAAAGTGAGTCTTGATATGTAGAGATAGGTTATGCAATATATTTGACTTCAAATAAGAGAATTTATTATTTTTTTGCCTGTATTATCTATCAGCACTTCTGGAGCAGGGAATTAACTTCAAAATAGAGGAAAATAAACAATAATAAATGTTCCATTTATGGCACTGATCAATGAACAATGGAAATTTGTATCAGACTGCTTAGTGCTCATCTTCACTGTGTATGAGAAATGTAACACATACACTCCAGCATTTGCTTTACTTTCTTTGGCATTATTCACCTCTTATAAAACGTTGAAAAGTTTTCTGTAGGGCTGTGTATGGAAATATATATACATTACACATTGGGTAAGACAGAATGACAAAGCAGCAGTGAAAAGACTCTATCGAAGACAGTTGTCACCAAACTTTATGCCTGTAGAACATTGCTGTGAATTTCAAAGCTGTCATATTGCTTATCACTGTATGAAAGCGTAGCTGGCCTGTCATCTTGGAACAGCTGAATCAGAGTAAGGAGACCAAGGAGGAGAGGACGTGAATAGATGAGGAAACCACTTATTAACAGTATTTAGTTTTCCGTGATTTTCTTTTGTTATAAATGCATTTTTTTGCAGTTACATTAGAAAAAAGACCTTGTCAATAAAGGATTTTCCAGACTAAAAGCCCCTTATCTTCCTGGAAGCATGTAATCAGCAATACTTTCAGTCTCCTCTGGATAGTAATTGTCAATGCCCTGCCCACATCACATGCAAGGGCATTTCTCTTTTTATTTTCATTAATTTGTCTTCTTTGTTTTTACATAATTTGTGACATTTAGAATTAATGGCTACTTTCATCCCCCTTTTTCTCCTTGTAGACAAGAAAACCAGGTGTGTCTCCATTATCAACATTTCAGCTGATATTTCTGTGTCCTGTTAATATGGTCTGTTTCCTTCCCATGCTACCAAGCAACCACCTCTTCAGAGTCGGGTTTCTGTAAGAAGGTCTGTAATGGTTGAAGCCTACAATTTCTGTTAAGTGCTGTCCCAGAAACAGTATGTTCACTTGAGCAATATTAATGTTGGGGGGTACTCAGCACTTGATCTGTTTCCCTTTAACACAGATTACGTCTTGGTTTAGAGAATAAAATTTGGAGTTTTCCTGAATAAAGAATTGTGTTGCCATTATATAATCATCCTAAATCTCCATTCTCAAAGGATGTTTGTATTTTTTTGCAAAGATCAAGCCAATAAACAGATTAAATTATAACTCCTTCCAATGAGCTCTTGGTTGATTTGCATTTAGCATGTGTCACATTTCAGTAATGTCAGTCTGAACTTTTTACTCTAATTAGAAGATAATAAGATATGACTTTTTTTATATGATGTGTCTTACATCTCTTGCAATGAGACATATTTGACACTGACCATGATTATGAAAAAGCAACTGGTATTAAAATAATACAAAAGTGAAATAAAATGTATGATGAAATCAGTCTTACATGATCAAGATAAAATAATGCTGTAAATTAAATAATAAAAATATAATATTTTAGCTAATGTATCATGCTCTAATATAATATGACATGCCGGTAGTGTAAATACCTAATATGGAATGACGTGATGTCTAATACGGAAGAAAAACAAGTTTTGAGATGTTGGAATTTCCTGTGCACCAGAAAACTTGACTGCTGTCTGGCTCTAAAGACAGAAGAATCATGAGGGTATGAAGAAAACCTGAAAAATAGAAGCAGGTGAAAGTCTGAAAGAAAAGACAAGGTAGGGTGGCTCTTACTTTGGGATTAGCGAGATTCATCCCCACCAGAAATTTATAACCTTTGGTAAAATCTTTCAGTGTTTATTTCTCAGCTGCAGTGAGCACACGCCAGACACGGCAGCACCACCCTGGTGCCGTAGCACACAGGAGCAAGGCTCAGGGGCATGTTGTGCCCTCACGCTGCAAATGCCCTGGGCAGCCCCAGTGGCTAAAAAACCTTAGAGCCCACACTGAGACAAATACTTCTGTGATCATCGTCATAAACTACTGAGAGCTCAGATTAGGGGCTGTCTTTGCTACAGACCGGAGTAAATGTGGCTGAACAAAGAAAAGGGAGATTTGTCTGACTTCTGTCAGACAACTGTATTTCCCAGTATGGCAGAAAAACAGAGAAAAAAGTGCTTATTTTAAGACTTAGGGGTAGCAAGATACATTTGGATTATCAGTTTTAAATTCATAGCTCTAGAGATGTGCATATTAATTATATTCTCTATATCTGAGGGATAATTTAGGGAAATTCTAGGTTAAAGTAAAAGGGAGACGCTACTTAAGGAAATACTCTGACAAATAAAAAGAGAGATCGGGGAGAGCTGTGCTTTTCATGTGCTTATTCATTAGAATATTTCCCCCATTCTGAATGATGTTTCTCTGGAAATAAAATGTCCAAGGTCTAGACTGCTAATAATCTCAATTTAGAACTGATTAATTCACAGTTACTATCTAAATTGTCAGTTACGTTTGGTACATAATCCGTTTCAATTCCCTTACATTAAATTGAGGTTGCCTGCCAATTCTACAATATGTAACTCAAGATACATATAGGAAAGGAAAATTAAAAATGATTCTTCATTTTTTTGATTCAATGAGTATTGCTTCTAGCTTCGTTGATTTTAGGCTGCCTGATATTGCTCCATAATTCGAGGAGATAGATCTATCAGACTTTGCTGTGACAGATCAGGAACATTTTGAATGATATTACATTTTCCAAAAGAGATTGGCTACCTGCCATTTTGGACTTCTGAAAATGCTAGGGAGAATCTGGGAATTATAAAGTTATTTTATATTAGGCTGAATTTTAGAGATATCCAAGGCCCATCAGGATGAAGCTGACATTCTGTGTCTCCAGTTAATAAGAAAATTATCCCTTACAGCTGGTATGTGTGTATTCATAAGTCTCTTTGGGTTATGGATAAATTAACCCTTAAAAACTAATTTAAAAAAATTTTAAATTAACAATCCAGCTATTTAACAAAGTAACTCACTTTTTTTCAACAGGTAAGCTAAAGGAAGAGATAGAAGACCATGACTTCTGGGTGTAGAGGATTATTTTTTTTTTGTTCTCTCTTAACAACAATACCTGTTTGCATCCCTTAACAAGAAGATTTATAAAGACAAATTCTAATTTGATGTAAGTAGCTGATGTCCACTTGAAGGCAACGGGCTTATAGAAAGGTTGAATTCCACCCAATAGTACCTATTTTAATGGGTTTTTTTTTAACTTAATTAGAAGCCATCTGTTTAGGGTCTTAATTATGGTTGTCATACTTCAAACTATGAAGAGCATTCTTACATATATTGCTTTTTAAACTGCAGCCCTTAGAATCTAAAAAAAGTACTAACATTAAAATAATTGGGTTTATTCACAAAATTTATAGATTGTGAATAGCAACCCAGTAGAAATATTTTAACAATACTTTTATATTAGTATTATAACCCATTAAGCCCGTAATTCGTAAAGCAGTGCTTCTTCACAGATTATTAGGCTTCACAGATTTTTGTTACAGCATCAGGATCAAAGTGATTAATAATAATAATAATAAAAATAGCATAACAACAACTAATGTAAGAAATAATATAAAGACTACTTTGTAATTTTAGGAGGTATACATTTGTCATGCAGTGAAGCTTACTTACATAGTGACCCATTAAATAATTCTAATTTACTAGTGTTCATTGTAACAAGTTTGGCTCAAAGAGGCAGGAAATCTCCAACTCAGAGAACAGAAATATATATATATATATATTTGAAATTATTTAATACCCTATTTTCTGCACAGGGATTCAATTACTGGAAGATATGGGCAGTATTACAAATTATGATGCCCATAGAGTGTAATTCAGAGAAAGATAATTCCCTGCTTTTGTGTTTCAACCAATTGATCCTCCATAATTTTTTTCCAAGCAGGTGAAGATTTATAACACATTCAGGCTTTTTTACCTGTCTCTGTATAACATTTGATTAAGCAAGTCTTTGCATACTTAGCATTAAAATGAATTCCTGCTTTAATTAATTCTAATTTTTCTGATGTGGTTGCAGTCACAGATTCAAGTTGCATGTTAATTTTCTTCTGCTTTCTTAAGAATCCAATATAATCTATTTTTGATTTTGAAAAAGTATTTGAATTTTGTAACTGGCACTTAACAGTCAAAAAATGCTTTGAAAAGAAGGAACTGATGACTGTTTATTCTACTTCCTAAATTTTTATTTATAGAATTGTCTGAAAGAGTTTCTTTCTCAAAAAAAAAAAGAAAAACAAACAAACAAACAGTACATTGAATAAGAAATTCTTTAGAGTAGAGGAAGTATGGGTTATGTGGTCAATAGTAGCACATATATTCCAAGAACTGTGTGACTGTTTATTTTGGCTCATATTTCCTCAGATTATTTCAGCTATTAATTGCATAAATGCAGGAAATGATTCTGCTTCTTGAGGTTCTGTTACTCCTACTCTGTTTAGTTTTCTTAAGGAACATCTAATTCTGCATTCAAAGTGATAACTTTTTATTGCTTGCATGCAAAGATTTTCAAAATCTATATTGACTGAATTTTAGTAATCTAGAACATTTATTTCTCTTTCAGTATGAAAACTGGACATATTGATATATATCACTGAAATTTTCTTACCTGCTTTTCCTGTCACTTCCAAATAGCTTTCATTTTGGTATAATTTCAGAAATTTTGGAGATGATTCCTTATGGTACAACAGAACTTTGTAAAAACAGTTCCATTTAATTTTCTATAGTTTTTACTCCCAGTAATAGCAAGTGAAATTATGTTGTGGTGCAGTGCCATAACTATTAATGGCAACTTTTTGGTTGACAGCTTCTAAAGATGAGTCACTCGCATGGTAGATGCCTTTATATTGTTTCAACTTCCTACAGAGATCTGCTACTTGATTTTGCTCTAATATAGCCCTGTAGTGTCAATATTACCCACAAATTCTGAAGAAATAAGACACATGCAACACACATAGTTCCAGTTTTCATACAGATCTGTCTTCATATTTTTATGTATAATACTCTACTAGATATAAATCCAGTTAAAAAAAATATTCTGAATGATTTTGCAAATTATAAATCACAAAAATAATTCCCTAGGGAAAACATTAAGAGCATTTTTTATTCAGATTTAAAAGATTTAACAAATAATTGAATAGAAGATCTCCTAAATTGATGTGTTTTCAATTAGTGTATCATAAGGGGGAAAAAAAAGTCTTTATAAAGAAGTTTATAAAAATAAAAGTACTGTACAATTAACATGTAAATTTTCCACCTTCATAAAAATTTTTGGGAAGGAATCTTCTTCAACCTGCTATGATGTTTCTTCCTCAAATAAGGAACTATTAAACTCAGGGGGGAATTGTACACTGAAATGTTTTTTCTGATATGGTCCATGGACACTTCAAGTGAAGGAGAGGCAGAAGCATTCAGTAGGTGCAGGTATGTGCAGAATGACTAAAGTCTCCTTGACTTTTCTGTCTGCTCTATGAAGAAAGTCAGGTTAGTCTAGATATCAAAAAGCATTTCAAAATACCTAAGAAGAATACAAAACACTGCATAAAGACTTGTCCAATAGGAAATTATAGATAGAAGGATCTGGGGGTAGTTTAGGTTGTCAGAATATGTTAAAAAAAGATAGTGATTGACCTGCTGAAAAAAGAAGATAAAATATGTTTCATTTCTTTCCAAGGCTAGTCAGTCAAGGAAGCATGTAGTTCTGACTTATTTCCCCTTACCAAGATTTATTGGCATTAACCGGTTTCAGTTTTTAAAATAATTCTGTTTGAGGAGGTGTTACTTTGAGAGAACAGAAGACAACTATGTTAAAAGTCTGGTTTGAGATTTAAATATGGACTATGTTATACACAGAGCATAGCAGTATTATTTATCTTGACCATATTAAAACTAGTCTGAAAAAACAACACTGTAAGCCCTTTCATTCAGGTATCATTTATTCTGGTTTCCTCCGGAGATTACACTATCTGCTCGTGCTGTGTTTGAAGACGCATGCATGTTGCATGATTTTTTTCTGCCTACTGTGATTTTTCAGATTTTGAGGGATATATGGGGATACATGAAACTGATTAATGTAAGCGACAAAGCTGTCCTCTATTGTCTGTGAAAATCAGAGGTTTCTAAGCTAAACTGTACAAATCTTCGTAAATTAATTGTAGTAGGATGCTCCTAAAAGAGAGGAGTTTGTTCAGTACTCTGGTCATTTGAATTTAGGACTCTCTTTTCATCTCTTTGTGTATTTAAACACTTTTTTTGTGCTTTTTTTTCCCCCCAAAGAGTCAAAATATTTCTTTTGATCGCAATAATGACTTTCAGATCCCTGGGATGAGTGTAAATAATTTTCAAATTTGGCTGGTTTATATAACACCTGGATGATATCACTTTGTATCGTTTGGAAATACATTCAGGTATATTCGTCTCTTTCTTTACCTGTTTTATTGTGGTATAAGAAAAAAAAAAAAAAAAAACCACCAGAAAATGAGAAAGAAAAAAATCAGCTGCAAAATCAAAATCTTTTTCTACAGCATGGTTTGTACCTCGTATTTTACAGAATTAAAATGGAAGGGGCATAATATCCTTCATCATTGCTTCAGGTGATAGCAAATCTGTATTCTGATACCTTGCAATTGGTAATTAGTAGTAATTATTTTCATTACAGCAAGACATCTGTAGATGGCTTGTGGAGTTGAAATGCAGCAGCAAAGCTGACAGGAAAAGGGAGTATAAATGCAATGCCTTTAGACTATGCCGAAAATTAGTTTGGGGGGTAAATATGATGGAAAGTGAAAGAGGGGATACTTTAGCAGAAGAAAAATGCACAAAATAAGATACTCAAATGCAAGGATATGATAGTGTCCACCAGAAGGGGGAAAAGGGAAAGGAAGGAGACTGTACAAGCTAATAACTGGACGAGAAACATTGAAATTATACTGGGAAAATAATTTGGATATGAACAAAGGAAAAGATGACAGAAAGAAACAGAGTTTACCTTAATTTTTCCATATATATTTTCCTCAGTGGGGGCTCCCTACACCCAGCACCCTAAGTCACAGCACCCTATGCCCATCCTTTAGTGGATACCACAGACCCAGTACTCTGTTCTCTATGCTCAGCACTTGCAGCACAAAAGTTCTCTCATCTGCATTTGTTTGCCACCGCAGCCTGGTTCCTCATCTACCCTGCATTATTCCCATGGACAGAAACACCACCAGCCCTTTATGATCTCAACAGTCTGCATGATCTGTGGGAGATCTGCTCTGTCTCAAAGCAGTCATTGTCTCCATTGAAAGCATAGGACTTCTTTTTATGTTTTAGTTTCAAAGTGCCTAAACCATGACAAAGATCATAATTCATTGTCAGTAAGAAGGTGGATGTGGTTGGACTGAAGACCTGTGGAAAATGTCTTTGGGTGATAGGACTCACATTCACCTTCAGAAATGGTATTCTTTCTTTTGTATTGTGTTCCTGATTCCTTTTCTTACTCCTTAAAAGGTACTATCTTTTTATCAACTGTTACAGAGAACAGGAATCCCAAAAGAAGATTGTTTCCCTTTTTCATTGTAATATGTTTTCCTGTATAGAAACCCCACCAGCTGTGCTGAGAACAGGATGTTTGTCTTTCCTTATCAGCTTCCCACAGTGAGTTACTTATAGACTTGTATATCCTTCTCTGAACTTTGGTGTCCATAGACTTATATATCCTTCTCTGAACTTCGGTGCCCATCTCATACATAAAGATGTGCTTTTAGGGTATACTTCTCAAATGTCACCCGCAAATTTTCTCCCGTGAATTGTAGATAATAATCCTGAAGCAGAACGTGAGGAAATACTGTCCAGAATGTCTCCAGTACTGACAAATGCACTTAGGTTATTTAATTTATAAAAGCCAGAATTAAATTTTAAAAAATTATATGAAGGTTATCAAGAAGAATAAATACCAAGTTAATATATATTCATATAAAATTCCAAAAGACACTGATTAAATAGTCTCCACATACCAAAATTCATCTGACCTTAGTTGTTCTAACAAATAAAATCTACGGTTTTCAGTAACTCATGGAAGTCACCTATAGTGCCTTAGACAACATATATCTTTTACACCTATAATGGAAGTTAGTGTGATAAGCAAATGACCTTCTATCACTGTCACGATGAATATAGAGCAGGGAGATAGTGTTGACATGCTCTTAATCGGCTGCTTGATGCTTTTGACACATTTCAATTTGTGCTCAGAGTTTGACAGTTGACATCTAGCAAAGTGTTTCCCAAAGTAATATATATTGCTGCTTTTTCATACAATATATTTTTGTATTTTGTGCTTGTATGACTGTGGGAGAGATTCCACCATGGATTTTAAGAGTCCTTTGGTGGTAAGTGTAGCAAGTATGAAGGAGAAAAATGTTGAATGATTTACTGACAGATGTAACTGAGAAGGGTCCATTTTATTGATACTAAGAAGACTATGGCATTTATGGATTTTATTCACAAGCAAAAGCCTATGCATTTTTTCTGCAAGCCCCATTTTTCTAGCACTCAGGTCTTTTGTATGTGAAATAAATACATTAGTGATGCTTAGTAAAGTCTATTAATGACCTATATTATTTGCCACTTTTTCAGAAAAAAACATCTGAATAAATATATTTTGAACATTTTCAAGGCTTTTTAGAGGCTGGTACATGATTATAAATTCTCTTTTGTTATAATATGTCTCAAAGAGACATGGGTTGACTGTCATTGGGTTGGTAGCATTGCTGGTAGGATGGAAACCCTTTTGAAGGCAGCAAACCCTTGGATGCATTCAAATTACTCCAACATACAATTTGGTAGCCAGGGCCTCCTGACAGAATTATTTGTCCCCAGCATCTTCTCTGGGTTCCTGTTGTTCCAAAATAGATAAGGTAGAATTTGTTAGGCTGCAAGACCATTAAAAAGAGCAAAACCAGACCCTGAGAGATTACCTAGCCTCTATTCAGAATCCTATATGATCAGCTGTACCTATTCCTGACACACATTTGTTTAACCTGTTTCTAAAAAATGGATGTTGAAATTTCCTTATGTAAGCAATTCCTTAACTCTCCTTAACTCTCCTTCCCATTCCATGAGAATCAGAGGCTGCAAATAAAACTATTTCTCTTACTAGCCACTATGATTTCTCTTACTAGCCACTATGAACTTTGAGAATGAATGGTCTCCTATTTCCTCAAAACATCAATATGAAGACTCATCATTTCTCTTTGTGCATTCTCTAGACCTAACAAACTCAGTTGTTAATTCTTTGTCATATTTGCCAGAACTTTATTCATTTTCAGAGCTGTCCATTAGACTCTTTAGTCATACTGGTCAGTATTTTTATTTAATACAATATTCAAGGGTTGTTTCTTTAGGGAGGAAAGGATATTACATGTGTTATAAAGACAGTATTCCTCTTTTGCCAGACCTGCTTATGTATCTATGTTCAGACCTTTTTGCAGAATTGCTGTCTATTGTTTCTCATCCTTTTTATTTTCCCTGGGATTGACCATTTCTGGCTGAATAGAGAATTGTTGCACTTGACAATATTGAACTGCAATTATTTTTTTTTATAAGACCTTTTACCCACTTTGTGAAGACTGTTTCTTTTTTTAAATTCTGAACTGGACCTCTGTTGATATTTTCAGCTTTGCAAAAATGGAAGCAGAGGAAATTAAGATCTGAGAAATTTGCTTGACATAAAAAACTGTGTTAAAGAGTTTTATGTTGAAACCACCCATCTCCTGGGAATGGTTTATTAGTGACTCACTCTTCTTAATTACAAGGGAAAATAAAGTTATATTATGTTAGCTTTGAGCTGGTTGTATTGGTTGCTAGAATTGTTTTCAGGTAATAATAAGAAAAGTTAAGTTGCGATGATAATGTAAATGTGCTGATAGAAATTTAATTCAGATCAGTTCATAAATCTGCATAGTCTATGTTATGTCTGTTGTTCTGAGCCCCACAATTTAAGAATAAAAAATAAGAATAAATAAATTAAGAATAAAAAGAGAAGGGCAACAAAGCTGGTGAAAGGGCTGGAAGGCATGCTGTATGAGGAGCAGCTAAGGACTTTGGGTTTGTCTAGGTTGGAGAAAAGGAGGCTGAGGGGAAACCTTATTGCCCTCTATGGCTTCCTGGGGAAAGGAAGCGGAGAGGGGGGTGCTGATCTCCCTGGTATCAAGGACTTGTGGGAATAGAACAAAGCTGTGTCAGGGGAGATTCAAACTTGTTAGAATGTATTTCTTTACTAAGAGTGTGATCAAAAACTGAAACCGACTTCCTAGGGGGGTGGTTGATGTCTCGTGCCTATCAGTGTTTAAGAGGCAATTGGACATGCCCCTTAATAATATGCTTTAACTTATGGTCAGGCAGTTGGACTAGATGGTCCTTGGAGGTCCCTTCCAGCTGGAACTCAACCCTTTTCTCTTCTCTTCTCTTCTCTTCTCTTCTCTTCTCTTCTCTTCTCTTCTCTTCTCTTCTCTTCTCTTCTCTTCTCTTCTCTTCTCTTCTCTTCTCTTCTCTTCTCTTCTCTTCTCTTCTCTTCTCTTCTCTTCTCTTCTCTTCTCTTCTCTTCTCTTCTCTTCTCTTCTCTTCTCTTCTCTTCTCTTCTCTTCTCTTTTCCTTATACTTACATATATTAATATATATTAAATAATGATGGCTTTGGAGTGGTTTACAAATACATATGATACACAACTAACTATTGTATGGCTCTTCAGAGCCTATTCTGTGTCAATGTTTACTATATCTCTTTTCTGACCCTATCTGCAAGGTCATATAAAAAGAGTAAAGAAGAAAGCTGTTAGCAAAAATAGAAGCTATTAGCTGAACTGGCTTCATTCCATTTATTTCCATCTGGACTGAAAGACTTAACTCTCCTTTTTGAAACGTAGTTCAGAATCCCAAGAAAAAAAAGGGGATTCTACCTTCCCATAGTGACTACTGATTTATGAGGAGTTCCTGATTTGAATGATAAAAGATATTCAATTGGGCATCATGTAATTAAATTTAATCATACTATGGACTCTTCCAAAAAGGATGGAGAACCTCCTGGCTTGGTCAACTTGAAATTAATAAACCTATTCTGCATAAGTTTTTAATAAAAATATCTAAGTGTACTGGAGGTAGCAGGCTTCATCTTGATACAATCTTTCAGTCTGAGGTAAGACACAGACAATTAATATCTGAATATACTTTACAGATGGTATTGCATTTACCTTAGTAATTTCTTTCATGTTTATAGCTCATAATATGAGTTATTATCAAAAGTTCTGCTGAAGTCAAGATGCATGACATCTACTCCCTCTCTTCTATCTACAAGACCCCTCACCTTATCACTGAAAGAAATCACATTGACTTGAAATGACATGGCTTTGACAAAAAAAAAGTGGCTATTCCTTACTTATTCTTCAGTCTTGGTGTTTATAAATAGTTTGAATTTTTGTTCTGAGTTTTTTTTAAGAAATCAAGCTAAAGTGACAGATCTGCTGTTGTTTTTCTTTCTCTTGAAAGGCAGGTGGTATGAAAGATACTCGAACTGCACCTCACATAATTTTAAACATCTCATTTAGATGCCAGAATTAGTTTCAAATGCAACCAATGGAGAAGAGGAAAAAAAACACAAACCACAAAACAAAGCAGAGCAGAGTAGTGCTTAAGGAAGCCTAAGGTTAGTCTCCATATCTGCCTGGGAAACTATGTCTCTCCCCTGTGCCTAGGCATGGCAGCTGAGAAACTAATTACCCAATCTAAACACCCAGATTGTTTAATATTTATTCATATGCTTCTATATTCACTGCTTGCCAGTCTGCAAGATCCTCACCTGTTCTCCTTGAGTTCTCAAAGGTAACTGTGATGTCTTGGAGATCTTTTTACCAGTTCTTTAAGGATACTAGGCAAAATAAAATTCCACTGTTCATCTCTCTTAAAGCCTGTTTTAAAATCATCTGTTCAGCTATATTATTCCCCTGTGGTAGCCAGTTGCTTGTGTTGATTATGTTAGCTATCTAATTGCATTTCACCTTTTCAGTGTGATAGCACAAAACACTTCAGCTTTTTTCTTCTTTACCGAATAATGAGTCCATACCTCCCCTGGTCTTCCTCTTACTATTACTAGGTTGTATTTTTTTTCCTTTGTCTCTTAAATGTGACATGATGTTTATACATACCATACAGGTAATTTCTTTGGTCTTTCTGATTTTGTTCCCCAGCTCTGTTTTGGTTTTGTTGGGTTTTTTGGTTGGTTGGGGTTTTTTTTGTTTGGTTGGTTGGTCGGTTTGTTTGGTTTTCTATATTATTATAAGTATTTTGAGTCAGTTTCCACTTTCGGTAGGCTTATTCTCACATATTAAGTCAAAGCGAGACCTATTTGGTCATGATGGTCTTTTATTATTTTTTGTATTCTTTACCCTCCACAGCTGAGAAACCCTGCTTTCTGTTGCTCTTAGAGAACCAGGTGTCCCAACACTGGCCCTCAGATAAAAGGAATCAAACATCAGTGGAGACGTTTGTCTAATTTACACCTACTGTGGTGTGACATGGGCTTTTAATTCCTTTAATAAGCACGAACTTTAAGTAATGTGAAGGGTTATATTAGAATTACATTGTTTCTTGTGTCTTGTCTTTTCTACATCCATGTTAAAATTTTTCATTGTTCGGTATCCTCTGTAGCTTTATGGTAGATGAAGGAACAGTTGAAGTGACTCAGACCCCCTTAAAACATATTTTGCTGCTTAGAAAATGGCATCCTCTATGAATTCCCTGTAGCCATGATTTTTTACATACCTCTAATCTTATAGCTGCTGCTTAAAGAATTAAATAAAGACTATGAATTGATTTTATAAAATCTATATAAAAACAGCCTATAACATATCAGGTCATATGGAGAAATTACTTTTGATAACTAAATGTAAGACCAATTTATAACTCGCATTCCAATATATAACTGATAGGCAATAAGCAATTGGCACTCAGCCAGATGAAAAATGATGGTTCATTGTCATGCAGCTCTCACTTGGCAGCCTGTGTCAGAGGTTTGACCTGAAAGGAAAAGCAGTGGCTGTTCTACCAGCAGGTCCCATACAAGAATCTCATATACAGACCAAGCCCTCATATGTTTTCTAATGTCTAGTGTGGGTCTTGCAGAACTTGCAAAGCCATGTCAACTACTTTCTATTTCAATGATAAACAGACAGCAGACTCATTTTGTCAGGACAAAATTTAGTATAATAACAGCAATAAAATAAAAATACAACTCAATCATAAAAACAATGATGAAATTGCAGAAAAATATTATGACAAGCTTTTAATGTTATTCCTCCTGGAATCATCTCTGAAAACTCTCTGTGTTGGTTAGAGTGATTGGTAAAATTACAGTTTTCTGCTGTAATATAAAAAAAATAATGGGAGATTATTACTTCTATGTTAGTTACTAGCATGCATGGTGAAAGAATCAATATGTAAGCACTTAACTAAGAACATTACGTGTGGTAAGCAAAACACTTCCATGCAGAACAGATTGTGTTAAAACGACAAAGTTCTGATGAGATGACTAGCTTAGTGAAAAAATCTGATAAAGTTAATACAGTTTATCTAGACCTTGCTGAAGGCTTTGTAATAGAGTCCAGTCCAGAAACATAACATTAGGATGATTCTGCCTTACTGAAAACATCAGCAGTGGAAGTTAATTTAATTCATAAAGAAACAAAAAGAAATAAAATCCTACTGGAGATAGGCTAGAAAGAGGTTAACATGGAATCATCTTAGCAATGATGAGGAAAAAGATATATAACTACACGTTTATTTGATTATCCTATTAAACAAGTAGAAATGAGTATGTGTTCAAGTAAAATCAGTGAAGTAACAACAGCATGAAAGCAGAAAACAGAAGTCAGGTTTAAGTTCCTAGTCTTTTACGATTCAAGATGATTAGAGTGACTAACAAAAGAGCTCGTTAAGAAGCAATAAACAAGTCAATAGAAATGAAAATGGCTAAAATGCTGAGAAAAGAGACTCACAGGGCTTGATTCACTACAGTGGTTTTCTTTGGTGATTTCAGCATAATTGCAGTGTAAAACTAGATTCATGTAATGGAACATCAGCTAAATTGCCTCAAAACAAAAAGCAGTTAACTGTTTCCCATCAAAGATAAAGAGGTATGTATAAGGGAAGGGATTCTGGAATTATTCTGTAATGTTGAAATGAGCATTCAAACGTTTGAAAACCCTTTTTTTAATTTTGCATTATTTAACTTGCCCTGTTTTTCTACCGTTAGATTATTTGCATATGTTTCATTGTGCTCATTATCTTTATTTTATGGATTAACAAAAGACTAATACAACTTAAAACTCAAAAGTTTTGTGATGTGAAAACTAATTTGAATCATTATTACTAGTAACAAAGAATTCTTTCCACAAACATATATGCTAGCATCCTCAGGGACAGTTTATATTCACTCTAGTTAACTTGGCAAATTGTTCAAGGCACTCTGTAAAGATGAAACAGACATACAATTGTGTTATTTTAACAAATTTGTCTTTAGAATGCTTATGAAAAATCTATATCTAAATAACCCGGATCACAGTTTGATTCCAACCTGCAATTTCCTATGCTTTGCTTCAACTGACTGTTACAGAGTCCATCATAGGATTAACTCAATCTTTGTTTACATGTACAATAGCAAAAAGATTAATAACAGAGGACCCTTGTTGCTTATCAGTCGTTCCAGAGTGCAGACAGAGAAACAAATCTTAAAACCCTAAATTAATACCTCAATAATCCTAAACATAGATACTAACTATAATACTGCACATTTAACTGATGAAAATAACTCAGAAAAAGATTACAATAAAGGATTTGTATGACATTGAGGTAGTCCTATATCTTACATTTTATTACAGAGTAAACCTAACTTTGAGAGTTTTAGTAATGGTCTTTTCGTTTTAATATAATTTCTCCAAATCTATTCATTTAAAGTCAATGCATTTCTCATGGCCTATTTAAAAATAAAAGGTAACCATGAGGCCTAACTGAAAATGTAGTGGCTCAGAGGTTTTTTTTCTGAATCCAGACACCAAGATGAATTTCAATCACACAGCAGACCTCATTTTTTGAAGTAAAGATTTTAAGTCAGGCAGATCAGACCCAGGCTTTTCAGATTTATTTTTAGTTCAGACTTTATAGGCCTTAATTGTTGGAAATTTCTGAAGAAAGTGTCTTTGTATACTCATGTAATTAGGGCTGGTAGCAGTAGCACTGCATATAGGAAGATGTACCTTGCATTTTCCATTATTTAAAAAAATCACCAGGAACATATGACCAAAGTTTGAGTCACAGTAGTTATTGTGGAATATCTGCCACACGTTAAATTTACTCATAAGAATAAATAAAATACAATTTTAAAAGAGTAGTGGGGAAATAAATCATCTTTCCATGCTCAGTCATTATTTTAAATAACTATTTCAGTTACTAAAATTCAGAGTTAAATTTTATGAATGGTTGTATGCAAAAAGTTATTTAAATATAGCTAAGTTATAAGCCTCTGAAAATCTACTGCTTAGAATTGAAGATGCTAGGTACAGAATTCGTCCTTCTGCATCATCACACTGCCCAGACACCCATGCACTTTTCCAAAGAGTAATTATTGTAACCTCTTTAGAGGCTGTGGTGGGCTGACCCTGGCTGGATGCAACATGACCACCAAACCTGTGCTGTCACTCCCCTCCTCGGCTGTACAGGGGAGAGAAAATGTAATGAAAGGCTGGTGGGCTGACACATGGACAGGGAGATCACTCAGCAATTACTGTCATGGGCAAAACAGACTCGACTTGGGGAAAGATTAATTTAATTTATTGCCAATTAAATCAAAACAGGATGCTGAGAAATAGAATATTAAATCTAAAAACACCTTTCCCCCACCCCTCCCTTCTTCTCAGGCTCAACTTCACTCCTGATTTGTCTCCCTCCTCCCTCCAGCAGCGCAGGGGACAGGGAATGGGGCTGGGGTCAGTCCCTCACACGCTGTCCCTGCCGCTCCTGCCCCCTCAGGGGGAGGCTCCTCACACTGTCCTGCTCCAGCCTGGGGTCCCTCCCATGGGAGACAGTCCTCCATGAACTTCTCCTCCAATGTCAGTCCTTCCCACGGGCTGCAGTTCTTCATGAACTGCTCCAGCGTGGGTCCCCCCCACCAGGTACCATCCTTCAGGCACAGCTGGTTCCAGTGTGGGTCCCCCACAGGGTCACAGCCCGGCCAGCAGCCCTGCCCCAGCCTGGGCTCCTCTCCACGGGGCCACAGGGCCTGCCAGGAGCTGCTCCAGTGTGGGCTTCCCACTGGTCACAGCATCCTTTGGATACATCCACCTGTTCCAGCATGGGGTCCTCCCATGTGCTGCAGGGGCACAGCCTGCCTCACCAGGGGCTTCACGATGGGCTGCAGGGGAACCTCTGCTCCAGCCCCTGGAGCACCCCCTGCCCTCCTTCTGCACTGACCTGGGTGTCTGCAGCTGTTCCTCTCACATATTCTCTCTTCTTTCTCATCTGGCTGCTACTGTTGTGCAGGTTTTCCCCCACCACCACCTTCTTAAATACATTATCCCAGTGGTGCTACCACCATTACTGATGGACTTAGCCTTGTCCAACAGTGGTCCATCTTGGAGCCAGCTGGCATTGGCTCAATTGGACACAGGAGAAGCTTCTCACAGGAGCCACCCCTGTAGCCCTCCACTACCAAAACTTTGCCATGCAAACCCAACACAGAGTTCTTAGTCTACAGAGAAACACAAACCAAACTCCTGGTCAAAGCAAGGATGCTTGAATTTTCAGAAAACTTTTCACAGTTTGTACAAGACTTTTTCTTCCCAGAGCTAAACTGATTTTCTGTTTCAATATTTACCTCTCTCTTCCACCTAAATCTCCTTCTGGCACCTCTTTCCAGTCCCATTAGACCTAATTCCATTCAACAGTAGCTCTCCACTTCCTACTTCTTTCTCTGTAGTTTAATTAGTCCTTGGACAGTCTCACCCACAGAAATTGCTTTCAGTAACTAACACGGTCCACTGATATCGTTGTGTCTGCTCTGTAAGAAAAAACTAAACTGATGCTTGAACAGACTCTATTGTCTAGTTAAACTGGAATGTTTTTGGCAAGGGCACTGTCACATTACAAAAGATTACCAGAGGAACAAAAAATTGCAACATGAAAGGAAAATAGAGATTGCAGAGGAATACTGGAAATTCTAGGAATGCCAAAATGAGCATTTCCTATACTATCTTACGTGCATGTTTGTGTATCTTTTCATAGATTTTACATGATTAATATGTCTAACAGCTCTACAGAACTTAATTTTTTCCAGTTTCAGGACTCAGTACTGAAACAAGACTGTGTAAAGAGAAGTTGTTTTGGTATCTTTGTCTCGGGAGGATAAGTTAAAAATCAGGCATCCCTGTCCTATTTCTTCCATACCTTTCCCATTAAATACTCAAATGTTTAGATGCTTTGCAGCATTGTTACACTTTTAGCACTACAGACCATGGCCTTGCAAAGCTATATACAACTGTGGCAACTGATAATCTGCACCAGGCCTTGAAGCGCTACGTTAGCATACATTTTCAAAATATATCATGAAACTAAAATTTAATATGCACAAACTTGTACGCGTACTACAATTGACCTACTTTTAGAAAGCTGTCCATGCTATTACTAGTGCTATTACTTTTTATGTTTTTTTTAAAGTTCCTAATACAATTTAAATAAGATTGATGTGCACTAATTCACATATGACAAATCATTACAGAACTATTATTACAATTTTTCTTTTATTCTTATATTTAAAAGCAAAAATGCATAGATATCACAGTACAAGCAATAGCATAAACCACAGCTCCAGTTCTAGTGTATCTTGTGTGAAAACCCACCATCCATGTGAATATCTCTGTAAAATAATAAATTTATTATCAACTGTTTAAACAGATTTTATTTATTTTGGTTTACTTCTTGTTTCTTGTAGGATATGCCTTTCTTTTATTGCAATGACTAAACTAAAAGTGATGTTACTTGCCAGGAGTTTTCTTTTCCTTAGAGTAGACATTCATAAAACATATTAAGAAATACATTCTAGTCTTTTTAATAAATTTCAAGGAGGTTTAATTGTTTTCTACCTTTCCTATGCTTTTTTTTAAAGAAAATCAACAAAAAAATATTTCTGTATTCTGATCTACCTGAGGAAAAATGAAAATCTTTATCTAAGAAAACATATTCTATGAAAGCTTCAATTTAAGACAGAAAGCAATTTTCCGTTGGAATTTTTTTAACAATAAATATTTTAACAAAGGCTGGTGCTCACGCACATTACAAAGCAGAAAAGATAAACTTATTCTGCTGCTATCTGAGCTTAATTTGCTACAGAAAATCAGCGCAAGGAGTCTTGTTCTCCAGAACTGTGACCTTAACACATTTTGTGTGTTCTAATAACATAAAAAGTAAATAGGACTAAAGGCACTAACTTTCTACATTCTTGATGAGGTTCTGCTATTGCACACTTGCTTCATAAATTATCTGTTGGCTCCAAGCCACATTCAGCCTTCACTTGATGCTCTGATCTCTAAATTGCTAAAGGAGCTGAAATACAGGAGGATTCAGCAAGCTGTCTTCTGTTATCACCCCAACAGCTACAGTCTGGCATGGCAGCAGGCATTTGATTGGTAGATTGATACCTAATAAATTAATTAATTAAATAATAGAATTTAATTGCTTGAGTGTCTCCTTTCTGTAGCATCAGCTAACCTGATGAGTACCTTACCATTTTGCTGATACAGTCAGCAGTTGTGATGGCCTTTACCTCAGTAACACCACTTTTTGCCCAAAAGTCTTTGATGGTTCACATCACTTCTCTGTTTCTTGCCCTGCTGCCTGTATAGACCTTGTTCAGGGTCCATTTCCTACTCATACATTTCTCACTTGGGGAAACTGCTTCTAATTAGTTGTGAACAGGAGAAGCAGGGAAAGAAACCATTTTTTGATGGTTGTGATCTGGGAGCCCATTAGCAGTCCTGCTGTTCCAAAACACTGGAAAAATGTGATGAGCTCAAAGGGTGCCTCTTTATGAAACCTGTAACACCACATTTTGGTACTCTAAAGAATATATAAACACATCTTATTTCACATTTTAAAAGGAATTACTTATGTCTTTTAAGATCGGACTTGTAACTCAGGAAACAGTATTTTCTCCTCCTTCCCCAGATAATTGTCTTGTCTCACACAAACATTGACACCTTTATGTTTTGGTCACTGCACAAATAACATTAGAAAGAAGTGTATGTAATCTTTCCTTGTTGCTGTTGGGAGGCAATAGAAATGCAGGTAGGACATAAACGACATTGTAACAGCATCAGACAATCAATCAGTGATCACAAAAACTTACCAGAAAAATTTGGAAGTGAAATATATTAAAAAGGGGAAAAGATGAATATGAGGAAGATCCCTGACAAACAGAAAGGGAGTCAGTATGTGGTGATAAGGCCTTCACCAGATACCTCCATCAGGGAGAAGAAATATTTTAGTCCATTCCAATAAGGGAAGGATTTTTGGTATCAATCTTATGATTATCATATCAGCTATATTTACTAAAGGTTTCTGTCTTGAAGGATTTACTTTTCTCAGATCTCACTTTTTTGAAAATGTGGGTTTGTAGCACAATCAAGAAGGAAAATACTGGAAATGTGTCATATATAATCTGATATGACATATAAAGTAGATAAAATGTATTTCCAAAATAAGTGGAAAAACCTGGGCACTAAGTTTGGGGTGACTGAGATGGAAAGATTACTCCAACTTTTGATGGCTGGAAAGGTCACCAGTGTCCAGGTCCTGGTGAAGAAATATCCCTTCTATACACTGTTTGCTTACGTAGCCAGTAAAAGTCAGGAACCTAGATAAGGAAAAGGCTTTACCCATGTTTTTGAAAAGGGGTTTCTGTTTTCAGTTATGGTTGCAAACAACTGCGAAGAAATCTCCCATTTTTGCTGCTGACTTGAGTATGTTAGTGTCTGACATAGTGCTCTTAACCATAGAAGTTCTACTGTTGAAACAGAACAAGGTCTTAAAGAAAATGATTAGTCAGGATGAGTTTGATACAATGCTCTGGGTGATGCTCTGTGTTGAGAAAGGAATGTACTCTGAATAATTAGAAAAGGTTCCACTGAATGTACTCTGAATAATTAGAAAAGATAAGGTGGGCATCTGAAGGAGATAAGGAGACCATCAAGTCAGGAAATCGTTGAACAAAGAAAACTGAAAGGTCTACTCCACCTAGATCCCACCTATTGTGAATGGAATGATTAGGTGTCAAAATCAAATGAGTATGCATGTAAATATGTTGTGTAACCTCTCACAAAAAACTGTATAAAATACCTAACTTTTCACTGAAAACTTTGGAGCTAGTTTGTCCGGTGTAAATCGGCTAGCTCCCCAACGCTGCGCGAAATGAATACCTTTGCTGCTTAAAGACAAAATTAATCTCTGAGCAGTTACTCTGTGCCGTTTTGGCATCACTGTCAGGTGCCAGGAGTTTTCTCATCCTAGTGGGGAAAACAGAATTCTCTTAGAAAACAACATTTTTGTCCCTTCTTACCTTACTTCAGTCCACAACTCAGCACTGCTGTCTAGCTACGCTCCATTTCTGCCCTGCTCTTTATACACTGAACACACTACTCTGAATTTGCGGTATGTTTGCTAGCTATTCAGCTGGCAGATGCACCATACATTCTCTTTCCCTGGGAACTGGGATTGTGTTCAGATTAGTGTGGAGATGAAGCTTTTTCAGAGCAAAATCTGAAATAAAACCAATTTCTAGTTAGGTCTTAAGCTAATTCCTTTAAGACCTGGATGTGAGTTAATTAAGTTTTATTAATCTGGAAAGTCTTTAATTTTAGCCCAGTGTTACAGGTAGCTTTAGTTCAGCAACATCATATGAGATGGATACAACTACCTACTTTACTCCAGGTATGAGACAAAAAAAATCAGTAAGCATTTCTGCCTTTCTGTTTAGAGTTCTTATACTTAGATTTTTTCTTGTTTGCTTTTGTAAAATTTCTTTCAACAAAATCTTACTTCTTTACTGCTACTGTCCAAAACAGTACAAGGACTTGTAGAAAAATCTCACTTATTAAAATGATTTCTCATCACTTACATGAAAAGTTAAGCTCATTTTTTAATACAAGCACTATTTTATTAGCGCAGACCTTAACAGTGAGATCAAATATTGGGGCCTTTATGGTTAATGTCAAAAAAGCCCCAAATCCTAGACAGCTATTTTTTCATATTTATCATAATTATATCAGTTTTCTGATTACCATTTCCATATCTGGGTGAGGGAATTATACCAGTACAGTGGCTGCTATTGAAATGCAGCCTTTAAGGCAGGGTTTGTGAATACCGCCTAAGATATTAAAAAAAATCACCTCTCTGTGCTTCAGTTATCTCATCTGAAAACAGTGGGTATAATAATGTCTTCTGCAGTTCACTACTATGCTGTGCAAGATTTATTCAATAGACAGTAATTTTGGAAGCACAGGAAATATATCACGGAAAAGCATAAACAATAAACTTCAAATGTTAGTATCCATTTATATATACACATTTAACTTGCATCATACTCTTATTAGCTAGTTTAAAAGAGGACATTCTTTGCAATTTGATGACCAGTCATTTATGTGCTCCTCAATGAGCCCTGCACATATTGAATACGTGAATTTCTGGACAGACAGATAAGTACTTGTAAAATTTCAGAATGATGCAGAGCTGTGGAAACCCCCCCCCACACACATAGATATAGATATAGATATGGATATAGATAGATACGGATAGATATATATGAAAATTGAATTAATTGTTAAGTTCTATATATCACAGCTGGAATTGCTTTGTGATGAAGCAATATACTAATAACCCAGCATTATAGGGAGTGCTAGAAATGGTAGGAGAGAAACACTCCAGCAGTGTACGGACAATACTGGTGTGTGGCAATTGCCAGAATCATTTATGGATTCTATTTTTACAATATTCTGCAATAAAATGAAGGAAGTGTGATTTTATATCTCAGAAGAAAATGTAAAATATTACAAGCATATATATGAATAGAAGCATTATGGTCACATCAAGTCTTAAGAGGGAAACATAATATTATGCATAACAACAAGTAATAAAAAGAAGTCTCTAAGATTTTCTTACATTATTTATTTTTACTAACAGCTACCAGAAGCTATTTATTAACTTTTAAATTACTTTTTTTAATCTTTTTACTAGTAGTATTCACATCTTGAATATCTGATATCTTTCTAACTTTTAGTCTGGTAATAAAAGAATGAAAAAGCTTCTGTATTTATGGATTACTTTGATCCATTGTAGCAGAAGTACAGTTTGAAGCAATTCTAATATCTACACAAGAGAAGCCTTACAATGAACTGATGATTACTGCATGAAAGTACAGCAACAAAGTTTCAGTCTTGCTCTGATTTTCATCCTGCTCTAATTTATCCATCTCAAATCACTCAAAGCAAACCCAGCTTCATCTTGAAGAGAAAAAATGTATGTTCTCCCAAGACTTAAAATTTGGCAGTAGTGTAGGATAGGCAGAGAGGTTAGATCAAGAGATACTATCCATTCCCTTGATTGCTGTGGACTAGAAAGTTTAGCATATTTACCATAGTAGATACTCGAGGTTAATATGGAGCTTTTTACTGGATTGGGAAACACTTTCTGGAGTTCAGAAAGAGTTGCCTGAAGCGCTCTCTGAAATGTTGCTTAAATCCTGATTCAAAGGTAGGATGCAGCTGGCTGCAGATCACATTTATTTCCTTTGTTATACAAGGTCTGTCTTGAAGGACATTGTGCTTACAATGCTCCTGTGGAATCAGAAAGCAGCAACATCATGACCAATGTTAGAAGATGTGACAGAATTTTTTTTCCTTCTCCACAGAACAGGTATGTTCTTTCCTACAAGAAACATGGGCAATTCTGCACACTAGCAAGGCCCTTGGATATCTGCAGTTTTTCTAGTGGTCTACATATGAAACACACCGTGTGCAAAAGTAGATGAAGTTTTGATCCAAGAGGAATTTTCAAAATGGCTGAAAGGAGGCAAATATAATTTCTGGCCTTAATTTTTGTTTTAAAAAGAATATTGAAATCTCAGTGAAAGTATTGGTTTGAATATGCCATTTATGCCATGAATTCTTATGCCATTTAAAATAAAATGTTATGTCCAAATGAGGACTCATAATACTTTCTTAATTGGAATTCTACTCTTTTGCTGTCTGCAGTCTATCCTACAACCATCTAATTTTTACAGATGTCGCTCAGATATTTTGCATATGAACCTCTGTTTCCCATGTGGCTTACCAGAATGTCTGTTGTACTTAATTAAACATATACATATATATATATATATATATATACATTATTAGAAGAAAACCAAATTAAACAAAACCCTGGTAAATATGACAATGTTGTTCCAGGGAGATGATGTTTATTACAACCCTTTTGCAATTTCTTAACAGTCAGTGATTGATCCATCATCAAGTGACAGCTTCAGAGTTCTGAGTCCCATGAAAAATCATGTTCAGCATTTTTTTCCCCAACCAAACATCAGATACAGGAATTTCAAGTAAAGACAGATATTTTTATTTTTTTCCTGAAAGGAAGCTAGACTATTTTGTTCAAAATATTTTTATAAAAATGTGATTATTTCACTGTACATAAAAGTCATGGAAAGTAAAGCGGCTAGCTGCTTTTTGTTATATTTACAATTGCCCACATTATATAGGTCAAAACTATTTCCAAATATCATGGAGTTCTTTCACTTCTCAGCTGTCTGCCTGAGCCTTCTCTGACTAGGCTGTTTTTTAGCTCTCAAATGTAAGAAAGCCTTAAAGATAAGAAAAAAACCCCAAACACAAAAATGTAAAGACCATTCTAATTATATTGGAAAATATATTTGATGTCATTATGAACAAAATGTGATGTTCTGCCTTAACTGTAATTTTTCTAAGTTATAAAGGAGTAGCAGTAAGAACAAAGACATACAAAAGAACACATGGACTTAAAAGATCCAGCTGTTGTACAACTTCAGACATTGATATAGGTGGATTATGTTATATAACTGAGACAAATAGCAACTATATGTTAAAAAAAATCCTAGTCATAATTGAACCTTCTCTCGCCTCAGCGATAGAGAAAAAAATTAATTCCTTTAACTGTAAATGATGCTTAAGAGTATGTTTGTTGAAAAGATGAGGATTATGTTTAGGCTTAACCACAAAAATTTGTATCTGGAAAACAATTGTAGCTGCAGAATAGGGATTTACTAACTTGAATGTTTAGTACCTTGATTTCATGGGTAGTAGATTTAAAATAGGAACATGCACAGACAAGAAAAACCATAAAAAGAAGACACATCCTTTATTGATTTTCTTTGTCCTAATAAAGTAGGATGGTTTGGAGGTCTAACCTCCTGCTTCAAAGCTAGTTCAGCTTTCAGGTCAGGCCAGGTTTCTCAGGACTTTACTTGGTAGGGGCTTGAAAACGTCCAAGGAGGCAACCTCTCTGGGCAACCTCTTCCACTGCCTGGTTCTCCTCACGGGAGGAAAAGTGTCCCCTTATATTCAGACTGAATCCCTCATGCTTTGAGCTATGTCTGTTGTCTCTTGGACTCCTGTGATGCACTGCTTTCAAAGGCTTGGATTCACCTCTTCAGTGACCTCCCTTCAAGTGCTGGAGTGCAGCAGTCAGGGTCCCCAAAGCCATCCCTTCTCCAGGCTGAACAAGTCCCAGTCCCTTAGCCTCTCCTTGAAGGGTAAGTGCTCCAGCCCCAGCCATGCATAGGTTGACCTTGGCTGGCTGCCAGATGCCTACCCCAGTTACGCCTTCACTCCCCTGGACAACAGGAGAAAATAAGGTGGAAAAACTTGTGGGTTGAGACAAAGACAGGAATGTCACTTATCAATTACCATCACAAGAAATACAGACTTGACTTGAGGAAAAAAATATTATTGTTAATTTAATAGATTTGGATGGAGAGAAACAAAGACAGAAATTGAAACACCACCTTACCCTTTTCCCCCCTTTTCTCCCAGGCTCAACTTCACAACTTCTGTCCCCAGTCCTCTACCTTGTGAGCCCTGAACAACACAGGATGGTGGGGAATGGGGGATTATGATCAGCCCATAACAGTACCTCTTCACACTTCCCCCCTGCTCCAGTACGTGTCCTCTCCATGGACTTCAGTCCTTCAGGGAGAACCTTCTCCAGTGCGGAGCTTCTGTATGGGCTGCCGGGAAGGACCTGCTCCATCATGGTCTCTCCATGGGCTGCAGGGGCTGCTCCAGCACCTGAAGCGCTTCCTTCACCTCCTCCTTTTCTGAACGTGATTCTCCCAGGACTATTTCCCAATTTTTTTCCTACACTCTTCACTGCCTGTGCAGTGCTTTTGCTTTTTCTTAAATATATGTTGCAGAGGTGCCACCGGTTTGGCTGATGGGCATAGCTGTGTCCTGTCGTGGGTCCAATGGACCTGGCTGGAGCCAGCTGGAACCAGCTGTGTCTGGCACAGGTCATCTCCTGGCATCTCCTTGCAGAAGCCACCCTGCAGCCCTCACTGCCAGCACCTGGACATGGGTGGACACAGGAACCATGTGCAGGGACCTTCCACTAAATTCCTGCCACTTTGTTGGTGCCTTTGCTGCACTGAGCGCAAGACCAAACCTACAGGTATCTCATTCCTCCCTCCTTTCCAATAATGTTTTATTTTGCTTTTCTCTGATTTTCTTCCAGTTTTTTATTTTTCTGTGGTAATGATCAGGCTGAATGAATATGCTGAAGACCAGGCACAGGCACTTTTTGGGTAGGAAGTAAGACTTTAGCCATCCTTTTTACCACCAGCAAGCTCATATCCCTGTACCACAGGACATGCTGCTCTGGAGCCCTCACTTTGGTTGATAGCTGAGCAAGTACTGAGTAATACTTGAAATACATGGAATTTTTTTGTCCCCACTGCTGAATACAAATTATCTAGCCTCTCAGCTACCACATCTCTGATGTAGTGGATACATAAAAGCCATTCAAAAACTTTTGTGCCAGAGCTAGAAGTATAACCTAATTCATTCTACATCTCCATATTGTGGTCCCCATCTTGCTCAAAGAGGAATATTATTAAAAAACTCTGGACTATGCCTGAAAATCATTTACCTGAACACATCAGCCATGGGAAATATGCAGGAAGAAATTATCTGAAGCGTGAGATAAACACCCTGTTTCTGTTTACAAGAGTAAACCAGGACTACATGCAAACAATTCTGCTAATATCAAGAGCAATACTATAGCACTTTACCAGTATCTACCCAGTAAAACAACCTTCCTTTGCCTTCAGCAGAAGTCTTTCCAGAGTGGAGATTAAGGAATGTGAAACTTTGTGCCTGTATGTATATGTATACAGTGCCTTTACTGAGTCTAATGACATAGCAGGGAAGCACTCAAAATCCTGAATGTGTTAATAAACTACTTCTTAAAAGGCCATATTCTCCCAGTGACCAAAAAGATCATTCTGAGCTGTTTTGCTGAGGTTATGCTATTTCAAGACCACAAGACAAAACCTATCATCTTCTTTCGTTTTCTAGAACTGGCAAAAATGTAACACTTCAGCTGTGAGGTTGTTGTTCCTTCCTCCCCCCCCCCCCCATCATTCCACTTTACAGTGCTGACAACCAGGATGTTTATAATGCTGTTAATATCAAACCTGCATATGCAGAGTGACTGTTGGTTGTTTTGTTTCAAATTGCGTGGAAACAAATGTGTTGAGAGCAGGAAAAATGAAATTGGAATTAAGATACAACTTTTTGATGTTAAGGATAATTATGTGTCCTGCAACACTAGGAACTCCTGGTTTAAAAATACATTTCTTTTAAAAAGGAGTTTAAAGCTTATCCATGATTTGTCTTGATAATGTTCATTTACAAACAAGGAAAGAACAGTTCTTTTCACCTCAGGAATTGCTAGGTGAAAATACATGGCTTATGTTACAGTGGCTGGTAGAAATAAGGATGTTTGCTTCTCACCTTAAGGAGACAAAGCAAATTTCCCCCCTTCTGAATAAAAAGTCACAGATAGCTGCAATTGAAACAGCTGCAGGCGATTAACTGTAAATAACTACCAACTTTTTGGCAATCTTAACAAGGACAGCAGGAAAGAGAAGCATCTCATTATCATATCATTAATTATCGTTCCTATTGTTATTGCTACATATAGTTTGAATCTCTGTGCTGAGCTTCACACTGCACTAGACATAGAAAAACAAGTAAAGACATACTCCTTGTCCTTGGGAGTTAACAATCCAAAAATAACCCACTCATGGAAATGTTTCTGCCAGGTGAGAGCACTGCTATGTGGTGGCGGAGAACTGTTCTCTGCCTGTTCTAAACTGCATCAATAGATAATAAAGAGACTTTACTGCCAGACTGATAGTTTGGTGCATTTCATGAACATCACACGTGGATACTGCTAATATTTAAAAGGTATGAGATCAGCTTTTTTTAAATTTTTTTTCTGAAATGTTCTGGAAGAATTGCAATGGGAATAAAGTGAGGAATTTGAAGAGTACTGTTATGAATTTTGTTTTGTGTCAGGAATATAGAAGACAGTAATTTTCCCAGTGTTCAACTTCTGCTTTGGTCTTTGCATGCTACACTATTAAAGGATGCAAAATTTTCCTTTGAGATTTTACTCCCTTTTGGCATCCTCTTTGTCCTTCTGCTTATTTTTTCATTCAGCTTTTCTGTGACTAATCTGTGAAGCTCATTTGTGGAATTTTCTTCTGAATAGACAGAGGTATAGGTATAGGGAGAATCAAGCAACACAAAGAAAAGGTTACCATAAGAAAAACTGAAATGTCACAAAAGACTAATGTTTCCATTTAAGTTGGCTGTGAGTCTGCTTTTCTATCATCTCCTTTGTCTTTCCAGTTCTACCTACTACTGAACTTCTGCTAGAAGTAAAAAAGATTAATATGAATAGCCATTATTATAGGTCAGGGAGGACTCCACAAGTGTGCATATTAAATTGAAAATACATGATATAGCTCAAATTATTTGCTCTTATTCAACAAGTACTTGCCAGTCACAAAGATATTTTGGTGCCCCCTTTCTCTTCATAGTAATGAAAAAGACTGGGGAAAAAACTCCAATCATAATATATCCTAATACTTTTCTTAATAAATGAACATATACTATGAGAATTATTCTGCTTTTGCTTTTACCCCTTATCAAATGCAATTACATAATTACATTGTTCAAAAGAGGCATAAAAATGCTATTGGTTCCAAGTAGTAGGATTTTATATCCATCTCTTACCAGTGTGAGGCAAAAAAAAATAAGGTCTTTGTATTTGTTATAGTTATCCAAATAACCCAAATGGAGCCATTAATGACTGTGCTGAGGGAATTGATGGATTATTAGAATGCATTTTTCCTTCTTTGTCCTTGATACCACTGCCAGAATAAGTCAACAAGATTTCAATATTCAATAAGCAGGGTAAGAATTGAAAACTGAACACTTTTGTCAGTTCAATTATTCATCTACTCACTATAAAGAATAGAATAATCTTTAAACAAGTATTTTTTCCCCTTAGATTAAATTTTATACACAATGAAATTTGGCTTCTTAAAAAAACCATTATAGCATAATAATGCATTAGAAAGAAGGCTGTTTTGGTTTGTAATGTATCAAGTATAACATATTTAGTTGTACAGCCAAAGACTGCATTCCTCATGGTCCTGTTTGGTATGATTGTGCCTTTAGTATGAATATATCAAGGTCTTTGAGGTTAAGTTCAGGGAGATCACACAGTGAATTATGCAGCTATGTAAAGAGGTTTTGTGTTGATTTTGTGAGAAGCTGAGAAACAAAGCACAGCATCCATTGGCAGGAGAGAGACAGTAGGAATCTGAATGATGCAAGACCCAAAAATACACGGTAGGGAGATTTTCAGGAGAACCTGAAATTTTATATAAAGTTGCATGAGCAGCTGTGGAGGGAGTCAAGGAAGCACGAGAATGACCCACAAATATAAGTAAGGAAGAACTCATCATTATTACCTGCCTCTCTGCCTTCATTAGTGAAATTAGTTCAGACAGTGCTGCAGTTTGCTCATAAAAGCCTCTATCCTGAGCTTACAGCACCCTTTGCAAAAAGTGAGAAGTACAATCAAATCAGACTGAAATGCAATAATGTCTCCACATAACCAAGTCAAAGAAAATTATCAGCTGTAAAGAACTCTCTCTCTCCTCCACAGATACAAGCCCTAAGCATATTTATATCTTTCATGAAGTGTGAGCATTTCAGCATGTCCCGCAGATCAGGAAATATTAGGAAGCAATTTGCTCATAATGGAAGTGAATGCAAATCAATCTGCTCGAGCAAAATGACTTTATAGAGGTGGGATGGGAGAAAATTTGCCTTCATCTAGAAAAAAACCCAAGATGTGGAGCCTTAATTGTGTTCTTTTTCTCAGACTGCTCGAGTTTGCAGTTCAAAAGGGGTAGCGCTGCATCCCACACTGCAATCTGTTCATGCAAGGACTGTCCATCTGCTAGGTTTTAACAGACCTCCAGTTGCTTATGTGTTTGTTCACAGATGTAGGTAGGAGGTTTGACTGTAGGTTTCTAAAACTCGGATCCAAGATTATGAGACACATTTGCAAACATACTTGCATATAGCAGAGTCTTATCTATTTGCTAGGAAATGCTCTATTGTTTGACTTGCAAATCAGTTCCATTCAAATTGAAACATGGTAGTGATACTTACGCATATAAAATGAAATTTGCACAATATCATTTCAATTTAGTCAAGAACTGTAAAATATACAATGACAGAAAACATTAAAGACGGCATTTAAATAATCATATATGACATAGAATTTATTTGGGAGGGAAAGATCTGCAAGGGGAATTTGTTTCAGAGAAAACTGTTTCTTAAACTGTGGATAGTGCAGCACTTGAAAATAACATTATAATTTCAGTTGATTCCCAAGGGTCCTCTACAAGTAAATCAATTGCTATATTTTTAACAATAGAGTAGATTTGCCTCCTTGTAAGAAAATTACAGATTACTGCAATAGTTTGATTGCAGCTGGAACTCCTTTCTAATTCTTTCAGTCTTTCCTCAGGAAGCTCCCTTTCTCCTGAAAGCAAGTTCTTGATATTGAAATGTAAATGGAATACAACAGAGATGGTACAGAACAAAATGCACCAACACGATTCTCCTGTTTTGGCAGGAAGATACTTTGTAGGAAGATGTTACTACGATATTTAACAAAATATAAAGTGGGACTTTCTTCCTACTCTACCAGCTGCAATAGATCATTAGATTACAGTCCACAAACAAGAAGATTTGGGTTCATTTGCAAGTGAAACTTTGTGGGACAAAGCTAATGCAATTATTATCGCTACGTTTTATGGTTCATTGTTTTACACAACCTATGAAGACAATTTAATTTGGAAAAAAATACTTTATTAGTGAATTACAAGTGATGTATTTTACTTTTATCCTAAACATATGATTTTATATCTCTAAGGGAAAAATTCTTCATTATATAATGAAAGGGCAGGTTCTCAGTTCTCCATGTGATTTTTTGTCACATCCAGAGTGATTCAGCTGCTGAGCTGCAGAACAAGTCCAACTTGCCTGACATCCCCAAAGCACTGTTACATTCCCAGACACTGTCATGCAAGATAATGGAAACACAACTGAGAAAGAATTCTATCAACTCCCTAGGCAAGCTGGACCATTTTCATCAGTCCATTTTAAGTAAACCAGTGAAAGGATAAACGTTAGATTTGTTATCAATTTTATAGGATTCCAGGTAACACTGATTCTACTCTACATCTGCATTTCTTTACTGATGTAACTTTCTGAGATGTGAAGTTAGGATTTAGATCCCCACCTTGCTAGATACTGAGAGTACCTGAGAAGTAATTTCAGATCTTACCCATCTAGTAGGATCTGGCTCATATGAAGGTGGAAGGAAGAGCAGAATAGGTACAAGATTTCATTCTAGCTAAATTGTGTTGTCCATAGATAGATATCTCCTGGAAAATCCTGGAAGTTTGGCTACTGACATTTTATAGAATCATGGAATGGTTTGGGTTGAAAGGGAACTTTAAAGGTCATCGAGTCCAATCCCCCACAATGAGCAGGGATATCTTCAACTAGATCAGGTCACTCAGAGCCCTGTCCAACCTGACCTTGAATGTTTCCCAGGATGGGACATCTACCGCCCCTCTGGGCAACCTGTGCCAGTGTTTCACTACCCCCATTGTAAAAAAAAATAAAAAAAAATTCCTTATATCTAGTCTGAATCTACCTCTTTTAATTTAAAACCATTACCTCTTGTCCCATCACAACAGGCCCTGCTAAACAGCCTGTCCCCATCTTTCTTATAAGCCCCTTTATGTATAGGAATACATATAATACATATGTTGCAGTAAGGTCTCCCTGGAGCCTTCTCTTCTCCAGGCTAAACAACCCCAGCTCTCTCAGCCTTTCATAATGGGAGGGGTGTTCCCTCCTTCTGATCATTTTTGTGACCCACTACAACAGGTATCTTTCTTGTGCTGGGGACTCCAGAGCTGGACACAGTACTCCAGGTGAGGTCTCAGCAGAGTGGAGTAGAGGAATAGAATCATAGGATTATTTAGGTTGGAAAAGACCTTTGAGATCATACAGTTCAACCGTTAACATAGCAATGACAAGTCCATCACTAAACCATGCCTCTAAGCACCACATCTACATGCTTTTTGAACACTTCCAGGGATGGTGATTCCGCCATCTCCCTGGGCAGCCTGTTCCAATGCTTGACACCCCTTCAGTGAAGAAATTTTTCCTAATATCGAATCTAAATCTCCCGTGGCTCAACTTGAGGCCATTTTTTCTCATCCTGTTGCTTTTTACCTAGGAGAAGAGACCTACCCCCACCTGCCTACAGACTCTTCTCGCTGCAGAGAACAATAAGGTCCCTCCTGAGCCTTCTCTCCAGACTAAACAACCCCAGTTGCCTCAGCTGCTCCTTGTAAGACTTTTGCTCCAGACCATTCACCAGCTTCATTTCCCTTCTCTGGACATGGTCCAGCACCTCAATGTCTTTCTTGTCATGACGGGCCCAAAACTGAACACAATATTCAAGGTGCTGCCTCAAAAATGCCGAGTACAGAGGGACAATCACTGCCCTTGTCCTGCTGGCCATACAATTTCTGATAAAAGCCAGGATGCTATTGGCCCCTTTGGCCACGTGGGCACACTGCTGGCTCAAATTCAAAAGGCTGTAGACCAACACTCCCAGGTCCTTTTCCACCAGGCAGCTTTCCAGCCACCCTTCCCCAAGACTGTAGTATTGTGTGGGGCTGTTGTGACCCAAGTGCACAACCCAACACTTGTTGATCTTCATACAACTGTCCTTGGCAATCCCCTCCCTTCACCTGCTGGCCACACTTCTTTCGCTGCAGCCTAGGACACAGCTGGATTTCTAGGCTGTGAGCACACATTGTCAACTTGCATCCAGCTTTTCATCCACCAGTCCCCCTAAGTCCTTCTCTGCAGATCTGCCCTCAATCAAGCAAAGTATGGATTTAAGCAAAAGAGAAGCTTGTGCTTTATGTGCCACCAGTAAAACACTAGGCTAATAAGTAGTCTGATGCAATTTGAGACAGTGTTAAAAGTCTTGCTGGGGTCAAGGTAGACAACATGCACTGCCCTCCCCTCATCTACCCAGCCAGTCATTCCATCATAGAAGACTCTCAGTTGGTCAGACATGATTTCCCCTTGGTGAATCCATGTTGACTACTCCTGATGACATTCTTTTCCTCCATATGCTTTGAGATGACCTCCAAGATGAGCTGTTCCGTCACCTTTCCAGGGATAGAGGTAAGGTTGACTGGTCTGTAGTTTCCTGCATCCTCCTTCTTGCCCTTTTTGAATACTGCAATGACTTTGGCACCTCACACACCTCTCCTTTGCTCCATGATCTTTCAAAGATGATGGAGACTGGCTTAGCAATAACATCTGCCAGCTCCGTCAGCACTCAGGAGTGCACCCCGTCAGGGCCCATGGACTTGAGGGTGTCAGGTTTGCTTCAGTGATCTCTAAACACATCCTCCTCAACCAAGGGAAAGTTTTCCTTTCTCCAGATTTCCTCTCTTGCCTCCAGGGTCTGGGAAACCCGAAGGACAGCTTTAGCAATAAAGACTGAAGCAAAGACTGGCTATATTTTTGAACATAG
Source organism: Falco naumanni (assembly GCF_017639655.2). Lineage (NCBI taxonomy): Eukaryota > Metazoa > Chordata > Aves > Falconiformes > Falconidae > Falco > Falco naumanni. Next base: position 88,709,774 of record NC_054056.1, read on the forward strand.
ACTTAGAAGTGGAAAGTATACCCTTCATGTCATATGTAGCTTCCCCGGCTAATTAATCTTCTCATTTCGCTATTGTGAACAGCATAAAATTAGCAAAAAGGCCTGGATTCACCCAGGTAGACCTCTGTAGATGCTGTTGGAATTAGTTTAGGAATGAATGTACATTAAAGACTTTGCTCATAAGGAGCAGGATGAGCTTCCTGGATATGTATCATACCCCTGGCTGCTCTTATTAGGGATGATGATCCGAATTTTAGTAGTAGGCTGTAGACTTCCAATTAACTGTGTATGCCATTGGATTACTGGCCTGAAATTTTGGTTTTGTTTAGATGACAACAAATGCTGCATATTGCAGATCCTACTGAAAAGATATCCAAATGAAATGAATAATTGCTTTTTTTTTTCATTCCAGACACTAGCTGAACAAAGTCTGAATGACAGGTATGGCAAACTTGAGCAATGACAGCTTCCTAAATAAAGACTCATCATTCCATATGCTATATTTTAGGCAGATTTGAGTGTAGTGAGCAAACACTCTGATGTTACCTTATCCTAAGGAATGGTACAAAATAGTAATGCTGTTTTAAGGATGGAGGAAAAGAAGTAGCAAAGGACTGTGTATCAGCATCTGTGGGTCAAAATTTAAGGAAGAGTAGAAGTGGGAGACTTTTTGACAAAAAGATAGATGGTTAAAACAGGTGAGTCCCAGTTCCTAGGAGGACTTCAGAGTAAATTTAAGAGCAATTTATCTCTTAATCCTGTGTTTGTCTGGCAATAAAAGTATCTACAGAATACACAAACACATTTTCAACTCCTTGATTTTTCTGTAGAGTCATACAAATATAATTATAAAGAAACTGTACTACATTAAAATCATGTCACCACCACTTACTAATTAGTAATCAAACATCACCTCTTATTTCTGGGACATTCAGAACAACCTTTAAGTAGGATTCCTCCCTTCTCTCCTCTTCTATTCTCCTCCTGGTCCACATCCCCATTCCTGTTTACAATATGGTGTGATGTATTTTGGGATATATTTGGTTTTACTAGATTTTAGACATTTAGGTCAAGAAGATAATATATCTATGGAATGAGTCCCTACATTTTCACAAATGCTGATGAAAGAAGTTGTGTTACTTCAGTGTTTCAGTGTTTTCTGTATCAAAATGCAGAGATATTTTTTTCAGAGAGTTCATCTCCTATCATTCTAATTGACTTAATTTCATGGGTAAAAAACACAAGTGTATTATACTTAACAAATTGGTAGAACACGATTCCAAATACGTTCATAACTTAAATTCTTGTGTGCTATCGGTTTAATTTTACCTCTGCATGGTTTCAAAGTTCTAAATTTTCTTTTACAAGAAAAACTGACAAAATTAGAACAGAATAGTTGCAGAAATAAAAATTACATTCTTCAAACAATAATATTCTTCATTAAAACCAACATGCCTGAGTTAGAGTTAGCAGAATTATGTTTGCATTCAGTAGACAGACTCCCTTCACAAACCCGTTCACAAGTGTAGAACTGATCTGTACTGATGAAGTCAAAACATGAGTACGTTTGAAGCATTTTTGACCCTGCAGCTGATTAGCTTCAAGAACATCCCTCGAGGCACTGACTGTGCATTAGCACTGGGCAATTTCTGCCCTCTCCGAACAGATCCTTTGCAAAAATGCTGATGAATATTTTCTTAACTTCCATCTAGCTACCACATACTGTAGAATATTCTGAATTGCTGTAAGCCAAAAAATTGACACTAGTGGGAAGGGGGAATAATTTTCAATATTTTAATGATTTAATAAATAGTCTTGCTGTTAATCAACTTGAAGAACAGTTAACATTTTTCAGGGAGCACTGACGTGAGTTGGATAGCTCTGCATCTACAGGGGAAGAAAACACCGCACAAAAAATCCTACTTAAAATGCAGCTGGAATGTTCACTATAGTGAACAGCTGTGTAAAGCAGCTACTGTGCAGTAAATTCCCAGCCTGGCACTCTAACTTTCCTGTGTAGATAACCCTCAAAACCATTCAGGCAGGTCAATGAAGTGCCTGCTTTTATTGCCATTAACGTGAGTTACAGCTGTTTACAATTGCTGCAAGACAGTCTAAATGGAGAAAGCAAACATTAACAACATTAAAGGATGATCCCACTATGAAATGTGTCTCTGCAAAAATGATATTTGAAGTTCAATGTCTGTCATGTTTTCTAAGTTCTCAGTTCAAACACGTTTAGCTTAAAAATTAAAAAGTTTTTTTCCATATGCCAGCCCTGCATATTCAATTTTAAATCTGTAAGTGAGGCTGCTGCTTTTTGGCTCCAACATCACTTATGGTGAAGATTCCATAAAATAAATTCTCCTTACATTTCTGTTCATGCTGTGTGAATCAGAATACTGCCTCTGTGTGTGTGTGTGTGTTTTCTATGAGAAAAGGAGTGAAAAAGAAAAACAAGAATGTATCATTGTTGCTTAAGTAAACAGACTTGGCTTTTGTCTCTTGCAGAAGCTAAGTACTTTTCAGCAATAGCCACTTTCTCAGATTGAAGATTGTTAGATGCTTAGTTTGTTGTAAATTACTGTGACAAATCCTATTTCAACTAATCTGTGTCAACATCAAACTCTGGATCCCACCCAAATGCAATTTGTAGAAACAAAAAAAGAATCAGCTTCCATTTTATTTTTATTCATTGAGAGAAGTTTCTTCAAAATGCAACAATCCAACTTTTCAGTTTAAAACTCAGACAATCAAATCAGGGCTAAGACTTGCAGCTTGTCTTGCAGAAGAGATCATAGACTCATAGAACAATGGAACTGTAGAGTGGTAGAATCTTCTGGGTTGGAAGGGGCCTTATGCTCATTTAGTTCCAACATCCCTGCCATGGACAAGGACACTGCACTACACCAGGTTGTTCAAAGCTCCATCCAGCCTGGCCTTGAGCACTTCCAGGGATGGGGCATCCACAGCTTCTCTGGGCAACCTGTTCCTGTGTCTCAACACACTCACAGTCAAGAATTTTTTCCTAATATCTAATCTAAATGTACCTTCTCCCTCTTTCAGTTTAAAGCCATTAGATAGGACCATTTATAATTGTTTAAGAAAATCAGAAAAATTAGGCTTTTTGATATTTTGAATATTTGTTGTTGTTGTTCCTTAAGAAAAAAAAAAAAAACAACAAACCTGTTCCTCACAGTTGGGAAGGAGATAAAATGTTGACAAAGAATCTTGATTTTTTAACATAAGTTGTTTTAGTGGCATGAACAGCAAAAGTAATCCTGCCAGAGGAATATTGGAGGAGATGACTGTTCAGTCAGTAAGATAATGGAAAAAGAAGCAGAATGTATACATCCAGTTTTTTAGTGTCACCCTGTTATCTTATTTATTATTCTTTAGGTTTCAGAGCAATGAAAAAAGCCAACACTCCACAGAGTTTCATTTCCCCCTTCTCCAGCTGACAACAACAGAAGAGTCTGACGAAGTTACTGGGAAAGAGTATGAGATTCTGATGAAAAGAAATAAGACAAAACGGACAAAGGGAAAGTACCTTTCACCAGGTAAGGCTTCCAGACACATTTTCAATTTTATGGCCAAAAAGTGAAAATCAGGCTGTAGTAGTGTTTAGCTACAATAAGTAAAAGCAGCATTTACATTTGTGACACCAGTTTTACTTTTTAGCTGAACAATATATGCTGACATAACCATTGCCTTTCTCCTGTAGCATACTCAGGAAAAAGTGCTGATAACATGAGAAAGAGACAGACTGTGTGAGCAGATTATGAAAGGGAAGTAATGGCAAAATGTACTGCTGACTCATATTAGGTATAAAAGGTAATACCTTTTGCCCTCTCCTGACTGACAGGCAAAGAAGTTATCAGGCCAGCTAAATTACCAGAGCTGTCTGTGGATTTTTTTGTATAAATTTGCATGTCTGGTTGCCAAGAATATGTTACACTTGACATGGAAGTAGAAGGGTTAGAAAATTGTTTGTTTGCATATAGGAGGTATAAAATAAGAGGTCATTACCTCCATATTTATTTTAATTTTTATTCTTCACAAGAATCCCTTTGGAGGGAGATGGGCAGAAGTTAAAGAAAACAGGACAAGAAATCCCACTTCTTTTAGCATGCCTGGAAAAATATATCAGGAGGTTCAATGTGAATATTTGTTGAAATGAAAAAGAGCAATTCAAACCTGATCTTGATGTCTTTGCTGTACAGACTTTTTGCAAGTATTAGAAATGATGAGTTTATTAGCTAGAAAGCTTAAAAAAGGTGAATTTTGATTGTTTTTTATAGCATTGGCTGAAAGTGAAACTTCTGAGACTATGTAATGGAACCAAAAATCTGAGGCTGTTTTAGTTTTGCATCCTAAAAACTGAATAATGCATGGGCTGTATGAATGCATCTTAGTTAAAGCTGACAATCTCTGTTTGCATTTGAGTATCAAATATTTTAAGTGCTACAATCTGCAGCCGAGAGACTCTTTGTTGGCATCATTTTCTGGGTAATTTAAAATAAGCAATATTTGAGAAAGACATATATTGCTCACAGGTATTTTAGGAAAATCCTAATTATTGTAATAATTAAGGATGTAATGATTCAATATGAATTATTAAATAAGAATTGCTAGTCATTGATAAGATAAATGCTCCATTCTCTGCAGCTAAGAAAAGTTTGAAACTAAGGCTTTGGTCACTATAGAGGTTTTTCCCTTCTTGACCTCCAGTTTGTCAGCTGTTGTCTGAAACAGACTTATCATCTAAAAGGCATTCCAGAATTTGGGAATGATAGGGAACATGGCATAGTCTTTGATAGTTCTTAATTGCTTTATTGGAAGTTTGTTAGGGAACATTGCTGGTGATGTATTTATGAGGCTGCATTTAGAAAGGGATAGTAAGAAAGATACTCATATTTCTGTACCAACTTTCTAATCTATTCTTCCTTTGATGTGTCTGTAGGAACTGAATTACCTCAGAGGGTGAGAGGGGACACTTGATAGGTTCCTCATTTTCATATTAGTTTTGTTACTGTTCATCAGACCTGTAATGACTTCAGGCAAGAGTTCTGTTGCTGAAATTATTACTAATTTTATTTACAGATTAATATTTATTTATTACTTTTTAGTGATTAGTTATCTGGGGATATATATGATTTATACATAAGCATTATCTTTTTTATGTATTTCTCTGGCGTGATGAAGCATATCAAACAAATAAAAATGCTGAGATAATAAACAGATTCATAGAACTGATGATTAAATGCTGAAACTGACATACTGCATGGCAACCACATGTGCTTTGCAGCATTTGAATTGTGGTAGTGGAATATGTAGTTAATGTTTAGTCGACAGCTGTTCTTGTTTGGAAACTCTCAAGGAAAAGTATAATATTTTTCTGTAAAATATATATTTATAAAATTAATTTTAAAATGTTAAGGGAGAAATAAAAAGCCAGAGCTGGCTATAAAGATAATTTCTGTGTTTTTTTGGTAGCTGAGTGAAAAATATTTAATTGTTACTTAAAGGAAACAGTGGCTTTCATGGTTATTAATTTTATTTTAAAATTTTTAGTAAAGATTGTTGTCAAATATCTTTACCTACTAAAATTCCTCCTGTATTCAATGGAATTGAATAGAATTGACGGGATTTCATAGATAGCAATAAGAAATCTGAATTTGCCCTTTTAACTGTGATGAGTTCTTAAATTATAGAAGTTAATTACAGACTAGGAGTTTTTGATGATGATGAGGAGTTACATCTAGTATACTCAGCCTGCTGACACCTCGCTTTTACACTTCACTTTCTTCATTCTAACAACAAGAAGCCTGCAAATACTGGAGCACAAGGCTCATAGTAGAACAGCTGTTGTTAAACAATGTTAAAAAACCCCCATTAAATAAAAAATGTTCTTTATTTTTTTCTCTAATATTCTCATAGATACTCAATGTAAGTGGAAAGTAGCAATAATAAAGATGTGCAACATTAGTGCTTGGTTGACCAGGGTTTGATACCTGGGTTACTTTGAAAAATAGAGTCTCTTTTTTCTTAGGTAAAGGCTGATGTACTCCAAGAGGTGCACCGTCTAGAGGCAGGCATACACTTAATATCCAAATTGCTTAGGGTCTGGATGATACAGAAAAGGTCATCTGCACAGGTTTCATTTCCATTTTCCAATGTTCACAGGTATCCTGGCAATTTAGAAATCAAAAAATGCAACATCATAGTTTATTCCACAGGCCTTCATGACTGACAAGCTCTAAAATTCAGAGGATGTCTCACCACTGTAGAGTGGCAAAAACTGAAAGCAAATATGTTACCGTTTGTTCCCATGTTAATGTTCCTGCCATGATTACTCTAACATTATTAGCAAAGGCATTGTGAAGGTGGTGGAAATCTGGAAAAGGGCCAAACACAAGCAGTCATAGAAATTTTAAGAAGTGAACGAGTTTCAAAGGTGTCTTTTAAAATCCTCCTTGAAAGACATCTCAGGATCACAATCACCTTCATTGCAAAACTGGAACAAAGACAGTTGGTTTTACAGCTTGCAATCCAATCAAGCCTTTCCTCAGAGGTATGAACAGCTGTTACAGAAGTACTTGCTTCACATTCTGTTTCCCAACAGAAACCTCACTGCATGCCAGTCTCCCAGGCAGCTGAGGTGGTGGAGGTGGGAGAGCTGACCTGTAGCCCCAGCAAGGACATCTGCCCTGTGCTCACTACATCAGCACATGATGGGAAGAAGGAATTTACAGAGGCAGATCAGCAGCACACTGTGTATGGTGAAAGGAAGGAAAATCAGGCCTGGGAACGCTTTAGATAGGTGTTGACCTTCACAGTCGAGTATGTGGAACTGAGGCCATGGAGCACTGACCAGGAACACAGGAGTTCTTTTGTTTTGCTTCTGGTCAGAATCTTAGTCTGAAAACTTGGCAAAGCTTTTCCTGCCAATAGTGACAAGTGAAAAAGAAATCCATTATGCTGAGTTGTTTCTAACCCTTGAGCTAGACAGCTCTGACTCATTCTGTTCTCATACATACTGTGCATACACCCACCATATATTGGCTGAACACAGCCATAACCTTGCAGTGATGACAGTCATGCCTTTAACCCATTTTTACTATGCTTTCTGCCTTGATATTGAAATGCCAAAAGAACTTAATATGGACTATTAAACAACTTTAGTATAAATCAGATACATTTTACTCTATAATCACATATACCGGAACAGACTATGGCTATTTTTTTGGAGTGTGTAGAGTGACTCTTTGCAGCTCTCAGTGTTTTTTCACTCCATCTTCAGGGACTGGTTATGATTACAGTTTCAAGTAATGTCTTCTAGGAGAAAATTAAAATTTAGAGCTGTTTAAATGTGACTGATCATGTTCAACATTGTTGATTAAAGATAAACCTAATTTCCACAGCCTCTTTTAGTGCCATGTAGACTTAGGGTCAGATCATAATCTTAATGAAGTAAACAGTGAAAATCTGTTGAAATCTAGATCTAGAAGTAAACTTCAGATTCAGATTTAAACTGTGTAGTAAAAAATGTGTGATTTTAGAGTGCTCTATTACTATGATCGCAGAACTATATATATGCATTTATACATAGGTTATATCTACATAACAAAGTTTTTGAATTTATATTGGTGTTGTATAAGTTTCATATATGTATATGTGTCTCATAAATGCATATGCATGTGTGGCAGTGTGTGTATAATTATATAAGTGTATATATATATAAAAAATTTTAATTTTATGCATATATAAATATGCATGGTTATTTTGTTCCCCATTCTAAAATGGAGACTTTATGGGTCCTCAGTTAGTTAATAGACAGGAAGTCAAATGATAGTCATCAGAAAAATTAAAGTACATGTGAGAAGAATGATTTGTTTGATTTTAAGAGTTGTTGCTTGTCAGTTTTGAGAGTTTAAATGGTCTGTTTATAATTTGCTTTTAAGTAGGGAAAGTCTGTTAAAATATCTGGTAAGGATATAATTGAACTTCCATCTCTAACATCATCCATCCGTGAAGTACTTGGAAGGACTATATTGGCTGACCTCAGACTATACAACAATTACAGTTACTAAGTTCAGTGTTTCACCCCTCATTGTAAGATTTCATTAACAGTGTTATTGTGATGCAATTGCTGGGGAGTAAAAAATATGTGAAATTTAAAAGGGATTGATTTTTTTTTCAGATGGCATTTTGGATTTCTATGCTATAAATTAAATTGTATTTTGTTTATAAGTAAATATTTACGGTCTAAATATTGTCCTGTCACAAGTCAGATTCTACTAACTTTGCTCAAGCCAAATAGTACTTTACAAGTAACAAGTGGACTCTTTCATTGGTACAGAGATCATAGGTTCTTGCATAACTTGTAAAGGATGACTGGTGATGAAAGGTCCCTGTATCTTCCTAATCTTCCTCTGCAATCCATCTTTTCCATCGAATTATTTCCCCATTGCTGTGGAAAATATCATAATCCTGGCTTTATGTAGGCCTGTCACCTAGACACCAGGTAGAGTCTTTCATGTCCAGCTTGTGTCCAGGTCTTGCAGACCTTTTCCTCCTAAAACTTCCCCAAATAGTCTACTTATCTTGTATTTAAATGACTGAAAGATGGTTTTTATTCATTGTCCCTCACAGCAGCACACTTTACTGATTTTTCCAGAATGCTGTTGCATAGATATTTTTGCTGACCCATTGGTGTGAGCATGACCCCTCTCCTCAGCTTCCTAAAATTCCCACACTTTTATTACATCAGAAGTTATTTGCCTTTGTTTTCAAGGTTTTTACAAACTTTCTTCACCTTGAGCCTTACCTCTTCTTCCAGCTTGAGATCCTGAGAGGCTGACTCCTGTGTCTGTGTAAACCACGGTAATATCCTCTGTCACTCACTTCTCTGATTTTCAGACCATGTCTTTCTGCTTTATCCCACAGTGCTCTTCATGTTTTAAAAGAGCTTGTGCAGGTGTCACATAACCTTCCTCTCATGCCTGCATAGAATTTACTGCGGCTGAGAGGTTTGCAGAAACTGTTGATGACAGAGATGCTTCAGAGTGCTCAGCCCTACTGCTTACCCTGTTGAACGCTATTGTTTAATAGCTGTTTTGTCTTCCCTTGTCAGTATCCTTGAGTTTCTTCTCTTAAACAAGAAGTGTGCACTGTCTTTCTCTTTTGTCTACAGCACCCAGCACAGAGATCCTTAATGTTTAACTGGAGTTCCTGGGGTCTGTGGTAGTAGAAATAATAAATGAATTTTTTAAAAATAGTTTCTTGAAAGTGACAGAAAATTAAGTCCTGACATATGTAGAGCAAACCACAGTTTGATGAAGCGCATTGTGAATTGCACAGCTACTGAATTTACTTGTGCACCCTGAGCTGCTTCATTCTTTTCAAAGTTGTTCCCAAAGATAATTGGGCAGATGCTGGTTTTTGAACTACAAATAAAAGGTGTCTTTTATGTGCCTGGTTTTCCCAGTTCATTATAAGAGCCTTACAATGGTCTACTCATCAAATTCACATGTCACAAACTAATTTGGTTGTTAGTTAAAATAAGAATCTTATGAATTTACCTCCTGTAATAGTATGTCAGTTTATTCTTTTAAACATTCTGGACCACCTCATGCATCCCTGCCACTCTAGAAGCTAATGGTTAGAAGTGACAGTCTCAAATTATATAGTATTATCATGTTTATATAATTGGGTTTATTATACCAATATGCATCATCCTAAAAGCTATAAAATTTTCCTATGAAATTGTACTATTGAGTAAACAAACTGAAGTGTTTCTTATCCCATTGCATTTTTTCCTTACCTTGTCTATTTTTGTGATTATTATAGGGGCCTTTGAATGGTGTATGGTCACGTATATTGCAGGAATAGTTATATAAAAAAGTCAAGCCTGTCACCTCAGACCTTGCTTTCCTTCCTAGCCCTTCCTTCAGCTTTAACGCTTCTGAAATTATGATTCTTTTTCATTGCCAGTGTTTAGGTCTGGACCTCAACATGTGCTCATTGCCTCCTCATTCTGCATACCTGAAAGTGACCTTCATGGCATCTCTATTACCTCTGCACCATTACAGTAAATGTGTCTTACCCAGAGTTGAACTGTACCTGCACTCCCAAGAAGTGAGACTGGATGAACTGCAGATAAATGAGGGCTACTACACCACCAGATGGGTGAATTTGTCCTTCAGTGCACTGGGTTGTAGCTAATATTTTCAAAATCTGTTTTTCTTTTGAGGTCCAACAGGTTACAGTGGTTGTATAACTTTTAACTAACTGTGCTGTGGCAGTCTGAAATAGCAAAAGAAAAAAAGGAGTGAGATAATGACACAGGCTCTCTACAAGGTTTGTAGAGAGAAGCAAAATAACTTTTACTGTAGCTGTAGCTGGGAATATAAACAAGCTTTCAGACATTATCTGAAAGAGAAGCAGCAAACTGCAAGCTAGTAATGAAAGGATGAGTTCCAAAGCACTTTGGCTTTATCAGTGGGTTCAGAACACATTATATATTTGGAATGAATCTTTATCCTTTGTATCTGTCATTAGACTGTCTCAGAACGCTGCTTGAAACCCTGTGTGGAAACAGCACTGTTAGGCAGGAAGCAATGTTTTCTGCTGCAATTTCTTCACTCATCTACAATGGCGTTTAGTAGCTGCTGTGCTGAACAGGATTCATCTTCTTCTCATTACCCCTCATCAGATCTGGTTTTTATTCTTAGTGCCTCTCACTCCATCACAGCTAGGGGTAGATAAGGAAAGTTAAGACAACATGAAAGAAATGGTGAAGGCAGTTGCCTAATCCAACAATTTCTCAGCCCACAATGGTATAAGTAGTACAGATAACAGAGGCCTTTTCAGGCAAGAAGAGAAATGAGAAGAGTAAGGATAAGACTTGAATCAGGAAGGGACACTCTTTAAGGAAAGATGGGAAGAAAAAAGAATAGGCAAAAAGGGACTGGAAGAAAAAATAATTTCATTGGAGAGAAGAAGAGGTTAGAAGAGAAAATCACACCAGTAAAGGATCCTGAGACGACTCAAACTGAAGTGGGAGAGAATTTAACTGAAGGAAAAAAATCTGGATCAAAGAGCAAAAGGAAAATATCTTCCTTTTTGTATTTTTTCTCTAATATTTAAAAAGAAAAATATCTTGTTTCTATTGGATATTTATGTCCTATATTTCTTTCTGATAGCAGCAAAAATAACATCACTGGTCTGGACAGGCTTTCAGCTGTTATTGATGTTTCAAACTAAATATCTACACTGTAAACTTGATAATACCTGTTAATTTTAGTGGTACACATTTAGAAGTTCAGGATTTTGTCTGTTTTAAAGTACATGGTAAATTACGTTTGTGTGTCCCATGTTGCTGAACACACAGTATGCATGCTTTAGAACTAATCTGAGTGTAAACTGTGTTCATTGTTGGGGGAATATGGACATCATTGAGATGTAGCCCAGGCTGCTATATATTTGGAAGTTCAGGCAGAGTGTCAGTGCCTTTTTTTGTTTTCTTCCTGGACTGAATTTCCAAAGTGAATTTATCTGAGGAAACCTGTAGATATATGTCCACGTAGAAACCTGTCAGGGGTGTATACTTAGTCATACATGTAGGGATCTGGAATTACAAAGCAAATTGTAATTGAAGGATAAAACTCAGTCTATAGCATTCATCCACATTATAGCATTTACATATATTTGAGAGAGAATTTTTGATACTGCATTTAACATGGAAACTATTGATACAAGAAAAGAAAACTGTGACATAAAAATATTGTGACCTAACACATCTCTCTTTTGCTTTGCTCCTCCCCTGCCTCCTATAAAATCTTCCCTGTATCCAGCTTAAATCTAGAATATGGGAAATGTTTCAAGATAACTGGATTGTTGTGCTGAAGTGGAGCTGTAATTTTGCAGTGCACATCTGAGGATGATCTGAGGGTTTCTTTAATGTTTGTTTCACATATCTTTTGTGATTTTTTTTCAAGGCATTTAAATAGAAAGATAGCTTTCCATGACACTGTGCTGTTCTTGCCATGTGCAGCAATATACTCTCAGCTCAGGAGCAGCCAAATAAGATTTTGTGGCTGAAAAAAAAGAGCAGTATTTAACATTCTACTTCAACCTAGTACCAATTATGTGGTTCTTTATTAAATTCCCCACATACATTTTTCACTGTGTAAAACCTATAGTTTCAGAAGATGTGGCCTGATTTTTTGCTTTGTTTGACTAAGCATACTAGATTATGGCAAGAAATCATGTCAAAGAGTTGAACATAATGATACAGAAACAGTTTGGTGCAAAATGGTCTTCTTGATAGAACACTCGTAAAGTACAGGATTTGCATATCAGGAGCTCTCCTTGTTTTGTGCACTTGAATATTTTGCATGTCTTTATCCATTCACTGCTGCAAATGTGGATGCAAATTTTTTGACTTGCATGCATGTAACAGGGCAATTTCCTTCTTATTCCCATTTGGTATGAACTAAGATGACATTTATTTCCATATAACCTTGTGTACCCTTCTCTTTGTGTTGTAGCAAGTGAAAACTGTAGTGAGGAAAAACATCCATCAGAAGATACCACTTATTTTCTTTGTGTCTCTAATCCACTATGTACCTACAAAGTCTGTGAATTCTTTTGCTGTAAAGGAAAACAGTATGATGTCGACAGCTCAATCCCCCAACAATGACAATCAATAAGGCTCCAGGCTGAAAAAAATCTATCTGGGGTTTTGATTTCATTTCTACTCCCACCCATCAGTTTCCAAATAACCCATTTTTTTACCTGTTTAATATTTCTTTCTCTGATGCCTAGAAAATTTCTCTTATACTTTAAGGTTCTACCGTGCTCTATGACAAGGCCTTTCTAACAAGACCCTCAGGAAAAATGCCACAAAGATGAAATTGCAGAGTCTCAATTGCTGCTCTTCACAAGTTTTCTGGCATAAATGACTGTCATGGGGAAAACAGTGATTTAACAGAATTAAAATTGTAAATATTAAATGAATTGAAATCTACTTCCTTAAGAGACAACTTACTTCTCTGAACTCCCATTTCCCCATAACCTGACCACCAGGTGCATACATGATAGTCATTTCCAAGTCCCATTGACAGAAATTTTTCTTCTTTCAGATCCCATTAGGGAACTAGAAATCTCAGAGCTTCTGAGCATTATGTTTACCACCTGACTAATTATATCAGTTGAATGAACCAGGCTTCACTGGCTAAACAGAGGACTTGACCAACTCTTATTGCTAGCTCAAGAGGTTACTGAATCAGCCTGAATGCCCATGAACTCATTTTTGTTTCAAAATTTCCTGGTTTTTTATGAAATTCTTTCCAATGGAAAGTACTGCTTCTCATCAAAGATTACAATTTCAACCTCGCATCTCAAGAATTTGAACCCACATTTTTCCCTAGAAAAGAATTTCCACCTTTTCACTTACCAACAATTTTCCTTTCTGTATAATAGTAGCAAACTAGCAGCCTAATTCTTAATTCATGTGTGACTCTCCTTTAAATTTTTTACTCTCTCCTGTCCAGATTTATCTCACGTACTATTTCTTTGGTTAACAATTTAATCCTTTGCTCTGTCTTTGCACTTTTACTACCTCAGGTATGTTCTATTGTGAATCACTCTTCTTTTAGTAGGAGGGAAGTTCCTTCAACAACTTTTACCATTTTGAAACATATTTATGGTTTTAAATTTCAGAACACCGCTATCTTTCATTCAGATTTTGATAGGACCCAAGTGTAGGCGCAGGATTCTCAGTTTTTTACCTAGAAGGGCTTTCCTTTTATGGGGTTATATGATGGTCTGAGCTAGATATCTCTCATTGCACTCTCATTTTGACTTGCTGACATCCTCTGCCATGACCCAAGCGAAATTCCAGTGTAAACTAGGACAGAGAACTGGATTTATCTTGGTGACATTGAGCCTTAGCTGCTAAACAAGCAGCATTTGTTGAGTCCGGCACGATCCCCCACTGCTCCGCTGCCTGCCTGACTTCTGAGAAAGCTCTGACATTGTCACACGCATTGGCTGCAGTTTTGTGCAGCAGCACTAATTTCTCAGAAGAGTTTGTCTACATTTATCAGCAGAACATTGAGAAGACAGTGACCTAGGAATAGTGATGCTCAAAATCTTTGTAAACCTTGACTTGCTTAAGCTTCTGCGTTGTCTCCATTAAATATGAATTTGTTTTATAAAATGACCACCGGCTTTGCCAGTGAGTACTTGACTATTAAATATTCAGCAGTCTGACATGACTTCCCTATGTTTGCTATAGCTTAAATTGTTATGTAACTTTATCAGAACTCTTAAAGAACTCTTATCCCATATCTATACATGCAAACTGAATGGGAAGAAGAATATAGTAACTTTTATATATTCAGCTGATATGAGACTCAAGCAATGTGGTGACTCTACAGCATGTCCTTGAGAATCAACTCCACATAATTTCTTTATTGTTTGCTGAAATGCTTGTCCTCTTAGTCTTATCCCAGTTCTAGCTGTACCTCTGTGCTGAATTCCTCACTGCTTAGTGTTTAATTCTTAAGTACTGAGCATGCCCTGTCCTTGGTAAGTACTTCATCTAGCTACATGCTCACGATATGATCATATTCTTTCTTCCACCTTTTCCCACACAGATGTCAGGGCACTGCACAGGCCAGGGACTCCATGGGGGCCATGAGTGGGGAACCTCAGGGCAGCAGGGCAGGAGGCCACAGTCAGGGCACATCCCGATGCCCCAGCCAGGGGCAAGGCAGCCAGGGGGCAACTGGAGCAGCCCCAGTCCAGGGCACCAGGCACCTCCCTGGGGACGGGGCTGGGGCAGGACTTGGCAGGACTGTGGGCCCATGGGTGGGGGTCAGGATCAGGCCTGGTGAGGGGAACCAGGGTCATATGCAACCCTGGGATGGTCAGGCCAGGCCATGGCAATGTTAGTGCCCACAGGGCCATGACAACTAATTTGTTGTTGAGTCCTGCCCTTTCATTTGCCCATATCTTTGTGGTAACACAGCTGATCCTGAAGGAATAGCACAGGCCAAATTTGGTCACTTCATGTCATAATGGCTTAATGTCTTTTCATATTCTTCACAAAAAAGTGGCAGGTCTGTTTCACACAGGTGGAAAATAGTGACATTTAATGCTGAATTTGAAACTAATTGGGATCTTTTGATCTTTTTGGGTATTATATTTTCAGTTTTCTTTTAAATACATTTTGGGCTATTCTTCTCCAGACATTAGGTTTTGACAACACCCATTTTTCCCTCCCTTCATCCTTTCTCTCAAATTTAATTTCTTAATGAAATTTATTCAGGAGAGCTTGAGAATACGCAGAAAGTACAATACAGAAATTATAGTTAGTTTGAGATACGCTGTCCTTGCTAGTTGATAACACTGAAATACTAGTCTGGGAAAAGTTGGTGGAGAAAGATATTTAAAGTAACACCAATTTAACTGAAAGTTGACTAGTATAGACAAGTTATGTATCACATCCAGCTCAGCTGAAAACAAATGCAGAAATACACAGACTATATAGTGTGGCAGTATATTTCTTAGGCTTGAATTCTGTGAGCATAATAGAAGAACCTTGAAAGCTGGAGCAGAGAACTAGGCTAAAAGATTGTGTTTCTGCTCCCTGTCTTCAAACTTTGACCACAGAGAAGTCACCTAGCCAGTTCAGGTTTCCACTACTCTGTCTGTTAAAGTTTTCTCATCTTTGTAAGACATGGTAAAATGTTTGTAAAGGATGTAAATCATTCCTACATCCCCAGTTGAAAGATGAAAAAAAAATGCAAGGTGTTAGTGACATCTTATCCAAGTACAAGCCAAAATATGCACAAATGTGCAGCAAGAAAGCTTTGAACAGGGGCCATCTTAAAACATGTGCAGGAAGGAAGCTGCTTAACAAGGCATTGAGAGACTAAGGTGGTGAACGAAGCATAAAGCTGCAGATGACTGAAAATTGTATCCTTACAAAATCTGTGTTGCATAAGCAAGATGATTTACATGTGAGAAGAAGAAAAGTTGCATTGTTTTACAATTACAGGTTTTAGAATATAATTTATAAAATGCAATTTTTGTGTAGGCTCAAGCCAGATTGCATCTATGCAAGGTAATCTACCATCTGGTACTGCACCCCTTCCTTATTATGTAGTCATGATTACCAATGGGTTAATACCCCATAGAAATAATAAAATACCTCTTTACCTATATGATTAAAATTATTTCTCTGTCTGCCTGGCTTTCAGTGAGATTCCATACTGTCTGCTTATCAGCTGTTTGATGAATTTTCAGAAGGCATATATTAAAGCTGTCATAATCATTTAAGAAAACTTGTATGTTTCAAACCTATGGTCTGATGTCCTAAAATTTTAAGGAGTATGCTTTTGATGCTTGTTGGCTAAAAGTGAGAAAAGTCTTGTTCGGAGATCTAGGTGGAGACAAACTCAAAGGGGCAGGAGGTTCTGCCAATGTTTCCTGGCAACTGAAAGCAAAAGAAAGGAAAGGCCTGTCTTTACACGCTCTTCAATTAATGTGGTAATGTGGATCTTTTCTTAAAATTCAGTCTAAGTTAGGGTTAAATGCTGCGGTATCTAACAGTGAATTCTTTTGGACAGCTGGGTGAGGATGCCTGGACAAGCAAAAGGAAAGGCCCTAACAGAAGGGCTCTTTTCATTGTTGATTTAGGAATGAAGACTGCTTTGGGGTGCTGCATGCCAATAATTTTTCCATTAACACCACATATATGGTTTGGACAGTGATAAGTAGCAAGGAACTGTCATAGATAAAGTTATAAGGCTGTGAGCGGAAACTAGTAAAGCTGAAACAGTGGAGAGTGGCAGCCTCCCCCAGGAAATGCTCTCATCTAGGTTCACATTGATCAGACATACTCTGAAGTCAAAGTTTAATTCCATAATTTGCATGCAATTCAGATGATCAGACCTTCTTGTCCTTATTTTGGTCTCCCCTCAGGCTGAGAGAGATATCCAACATCTCCAAGTCTAGAAGACACTGTAAAAAACACTCAGAGATACCAGCTGAGATGCAATGCTAGTAACAGGCACCTCTCAGCTGAATCCATTTGTTGGCTATGTTAGTATGCATCCTTTAGTCTGGGGGAAAAGAAAGCGTGTTACAGAAAACATTTATGGTTTAAATACTTACACCATTGCTGGCTTGTAAACACTGCTTCACACCTACTTCAATTGCAACTGAAACTAAATCACTTCCCTCACCCTTCTCTCCCCTCAACAGAGATGTAGCAAATCACAGAAAATTTCTGAGTTATTCTAGGGTCCATGGTTTGAAAAGTATCTCACGCTTCCACTTGCTGTTTGTTGGGGGACCTGTCTAGCCAAATGTAACCTGAGAGACTCCAGAGGAAATCGAAATCCTAGAAACACAGAAGTTTAGGTAAATAACAGTGTTGAGCAGACATCCGTCTGTTTTAGGGACGGAAACTCTGAAAACAGGCCTGGTTAAAGGAAATGATAGATCATAACCTGGCAGCTGAACTTTGCCATTTTTTAAGCTAAAATTGTTTGAGGAAAATCACAACTTCAGGGAATTGTGTTTGTTGTTTGAAGGCTCAATTTTGAAAGCTAGTTAGTGTTTGTCAACAAAATGAGACCACAATGCCATAGAAATAGTCCTGTGACTTTAAAGACCATTTTCTCAACCATATCTTTGACTTTCTGTAAGCTGTTTAGGCCCATATTTCCACTTGCAAGGGCCAGTTAGAATCTCTAATCCATTTTTTTCCCTGATAGAATAAACATTTATTGATATAACCCTTTATTTCTAACTTCAAAATATTTCTAATGAGATTTTTAATATCTGACTCTCATGACACAAATGTTAATGTGTGTATCAAATTACCCAAGTATGAAAACAATGTGCTAAACAAAAGCAAGCAATTTTTTCCTTTTCTGTTCCTAAAAGAAGATTGTAAAGCAGTGCTGCAGGGCTATACAGATGCCCAAAACAACTTCCAGGACCTTTATACTAAAGTACCTTTACTGTGCAGGAAGAATTCAGATCCTTTGTATTTTAGATAAATTAAGGAATGTAAGCTTTTCTATATTAAATTAATCCAAGTCTTTACAAGTATTAATAGCAAGATGTTAATGCTTCACTTTCAAGGGTATTTTGGAATATATTATTGTGGCTGGATGGAAAAAAACAGCCAGAGAGTATCAGGTACTTTTTTATTATTATTATTTTTTCCCCCTTCCAAATATTAGCTAGATCTGAACTGCAATCTGGAAATCACTAGTGATGTCTAAACAAGGAAGGAAAGAGGTGGGAGAGCTGATGGGGGTGCAGTAATCTCTCCTTCTTCTGTGTTCTCCTGTAGGAGTTTAACCCAGGTCAAAAAGCACAGCATCGGTTAAATCCACATTTATTGCTATGATTGTCCCCAGACAAATTCCTAGGGCCAGTACGCTTGCAGTAGCAGGCTAATTTATTCTACCTGAACAAGTGCTTTTTCTCACCAGAAGGATGCCCTCTTTGCACGCAGGCATGTCAAAATAGCTTCCTTTTTCTACATGATAAACTCTGTTCTACATCTGTCCTGCTGTTTTCAGACATCCGTAGGGCATTTAAACTGTGTAGTGATGAAACAAATCTAGGCATTTGGGGAATCACTCACAGACAATTTCAGTGAAGGTAAGGAACATGTGGATGGATGTTTTTTCTTAACTGTACCAGTACACGCAAACTAAGACATTTCTGGGTGGACAGAGACAATGTTTCTGTAAATTACTCATTGATACAAACTCTTACTGGGTTGTGAATACCCACAAAAAAGCACTAATACCCATCAGTGGCTTCCATTTCATAAGGTTTTATCTGTCAACCTTTTTATAAAGGCATTCCTATGTTTTCTCACCTCATCAATAGAAAATATCAGACTTTTCTGACTGAACTCTGAACTGTGATTGAAAATTAAAACTAAGATTTACCTAATTGATGTATTGTATCACAGTGAAAAATATCTTATTGATGCATTGTGGCATAGCATCCAAACCTGAATATTGCATGTATTAATTTGTTCCACCAGGAAAAAAAAAGCAAAAAAATAAACATCCTTACACTTTGTATAAATAGCATATACCTCACGCAAAAAAACCCTGTTTAGTCAAAAAACAATTACACACAGATAAACAGCTTTGCCAGAAAATATCAATCAGTCCATTTGTCCATCATTTATGCTGAATGTTAATTGGACATATCTGCAAAAAATACTGTATCCCAATTTGGCATCTTTACTAATAACATTACGTAGCTCTGAAGCTCAGTGATCCTTAGTACTCAGGCCTCAGTTTTCCCCATGGCAATGAGTTTTGACCTCCAATGATTAATATGGACTCTGAGTGTTAAGTAATGACAAACTACTAGTAATGTATCTTGTATTTGATGTGCTGCCCATTCCTTTCTTAAAATTCAAATGCTTTCTCATACTTGAATGTAGCCTCCTATACTCAACTAATAAAATCATTCTAAATATAATGTTAATATCAAGCAATTCTGGAAGGAAAAATAATCCTACCACTTCAGGGAAAGCAAAAATGCTTACTTGAACACCAGTTAAGATTCAGAAAACTTATACATATATGTTACAACTTTTACATTTCTATGTGAAACACAAGTTAGGAAATGGTGGAACAAGGTTTCTTGTTCAATTTTTTTTCCACAACCTTCTTCTGCATACACATTGTAGTTCTTTATCACATAATCACATAGTAATCTTTCACAGGAGTCATGCCTCATTCAGGAAGAATGGACCTTTGGTGTGGAATGAATCATAACTTAATAATTGCTAAGGTTATTAGACAAAGGACTGTTGCTTTGTTTGTCAGAAAACCGGGACATGTGTAATCCACAAAGCAGGAAGTTTTGTGGTTATAATAGTATTCTGGGATCTGGATGCTAAACTCCAGCATTTTCTCAAGTAACTGAAGGGTGTTTCTTATTTTCCTGCAACTCAGCCTCTGAAATACAAGAAATCCATTGATAGAGCCTTATAAAAGACAAACCGATTGATTCTATGGAATATTCCTTTGAATGAATATACAATGGATAAGCCCAGGTGGAAGTTAATAGTTCTATATTTAGTGCAGAAGCTTGAATGGTAAGCTGCAAATAAAACATGGAAATACACCCTGGCTGAGGATAGAAACCATTTTTTAATACTCTAATTGCTCATTCAGTGTCACTATTCATTGTGTGCCCTGAATGAAACAGGAGTCCTGTGGAAAGAGCAATATGCAGTCAGAAACTTGAAATCTGTGTTAGTAAACAGAGGAGGAATTAAAGTTGACCAGATCATCTGACTGAAGTTGACTCACATCCACCCACCATGCTTTACAGGGAAAGCAAACATATGCTTGTTTGAACTCAAAATATATATATAAATATCTTCGACTTTCTCTTATATAATTGACTCCACAATCTGCCAACCCGCATAGTAAAGTTTTTTGCCCCTTTAGCAGGTGTAATCAATGGAGCAAAGAAGATTCTCTTCATGGAAGATCAAAGTTTATCTTCAGAATTCTGAATGATCTCAATATCCTCTCAAATGGTATGAAACATTACACCGTGTTTTACAGACCCCTTACACATGAGCTTCATTCATTTCAGAATCACACTTGGGTGTTTTTTTGCAGACATATGATATTGACAAATATGACAGGATGTCCTCTTTTTCTTCTTTCAACAGATGGATACCGCTTTTAACAGAAATTCTTAATTCCTAAATGCATGCATTTGCAAATTTACTGTCAGATTTCTTTCAATCTCTATTCCTTTAGTCTGGAAGAATCTTCTTTCCTCCTTACGAGATCTCTATTTTCTTTCATATTATGTTAGTCCTGTAGTACTTCCTACTCCTTTGTGTACAGGTCATTCCTAAAGACCAGTAAATAGATTATTTCATAATATGCATTTCTAAAGCAAAACCTCATCTTGTCTAGAGGAACTAATTTTCTATATGGACCTATGCAAAACATCTTCATGAAATCAAAATATATCACATCTATTTCAATTTCTGATCTAGGAAAAAATCCAATAATTTTATACAGAAAAATATTGGATAAGTCTTGCACAATCTATCTTCTGTAAATTCAGATTTTATCTTATCCTTTAGCTTTCTTATGCTGGAGAAAAAAAATAATAATTTAAAAAAAAAAAAAAAAAAACAACACAAAAAAGAGCAAACCCAACTTCTTCACTATTTTAAACTATTTTTTCTACTAACATTCCTAATGCAATTTTGTCACTTTCTCCTTCTACTGTATTACATGAAGTCAATAATTGCTTTCAGAAGCATATCTTTTGTATTTATCCTTCCATTTACACCTGATTTTCTTTTCTAAATTTAAAATCTATCATTTGCCTATATATACTGTGTGCAGCACATATAATTTTATTTCCTTGGAAGCAACCTTGACAAAAAGGAAACAACAGAAAAAGACCCCATAGGCATGGTTCAAGTGGATTCTATGATTGGCTTTTTTCTGACTCTAACGTTGGCTTGATTTCATCAACTGTAATGTTTTGGTTGCAGTTGTCTAAGGGTCAGTTTGCTGTAGGGCTGTCCTGTCCTTTTAGATGTCATTTAATTTTCAGTTGTATAAAAATGTTCTGCTTCCTACATGCTGTTCTACAAATGCCTTATGACATCCATCCTTAATGTCTTTTTATGGTAAAGCAATGCCTGGCTCCCCTATGTCTTTATTTATTAC
The DNA here is from genome assembly GCF_017639655.2 of Falco naumanni. Classification (NCBI taxonomy): domain Eukaryota; kingdom Metazoa; phylum Chordata; class Aves; order Falconiformes; family Falconidae; genus Falco; species Falco naumanni. The sequence goes on from NC_054056.1 coordinate 88,731,547, forward strand.
ACTGTAAAACACATGCAGTACATTCTATCCTCTACATGTGTTTTGCATATTAATAAATACAGATTAGTTCATTTCATATTTCTGTGCAAGTCAGAATTTAGGTCTCATTGTGTCCTTGATATTCCGATAAATATACTTGTATATGCAGTCATGGCACCTTCCTTCACCCTCTTTTCACTTATTCCAACAATTCACAGTACTTGTTTTCTTGTTTAAACATATATTTGTAAGATACAGTTATTATACTACATTGCCATACTTAATCACTCTCTATTGCTTTTATACATCATACATAAGCTGTGGTGGCAATGCTTTACTGCAAAAATGCTGTATGGATAGGCCCACAGGCTGGGGATGCTACAATATAAAAATCCATTTTGAAAAAAAATCTGTGAAGTAGAATGTCAATTTCTTTTCTTCATGTAAAAAATCACTATGTAGAAGACCAAACTTGTATCTTTGCTGTCATTTTGAGAAATAAAACTGCACCAGCCTTTTAAAATAGCTTTAAAGTAGCTGTGTAAATTATGAAATAATTTCATGGAGAGGATTTATTTTCCTCTCCACTGGTAAAAAATGGTAGAGAAGAAAGCTCAGTTATACTATTTGAAAGTTTTTTTCATTTACTGAAAGACACTAGAAAAAATACACTTTGTCTCTTTGTAAAATCCTGAATTGTACTGAATCAACTTGAAGAGGTTTTTGCAATGAAATATTAAACACAGACTGGTTAACTGATTCTGTCTTATAATTTTATTGGAAAAGCTGGATCACTCGGTGTCACTGTGAGTCAAGGCTCATATTGCTGCAGTGGCTCAAGACACTACAAACCTGCAGAATTTTGTTGCCATCTCTTCAGAGCTCACTTGCAGTAAAATGGGCATGAAGCATGCAGTTGTTCAGCAGTTTCAGTGCAATTTTCAGCAGTTTAGGTTAGATTTTTCCCAGCAGCGAGTTGAGCCAAGCGGTTGGATACTGCTGTTGTTGAAAAATGTTTGCATACTTAATTCTGCCAATATACATGCATGGGATCACATAATGGCAGCTGAATCTCTGCAATTGCATGCAGGTACTGTACTTTTAGCTTATGCCATATCTAAAGTAACAGTACCTTGATTTAGATCTCTTTTAATGAGATTTCAGTAATTTTAAGAGGGGCTCTGTGGGGCTCACATTATTACCAGAGATCAGCCGATGGGCAACAATTTGCTGAGCCACTGCAACTTGATTGGGGGTGTGGGTGTGTGTAAGCTCTCTTTCCCTATCTGAAAAACAGAGATAACGTTTCCTCTCAGTTCTCATGAGGACACCGTGAGGATTAAAGTTTGCACAGTGCTTCAAAATGTAAACTACTACATAAAATGAATCAAGCACTAAAATGATGCCACCCTTTGGAAAAGATAAGTGAACATGTTCAGCCTGCCAGAGAAAGCAAAGCAGTCATGCATAACATGAATATTTCCTCTCCAAGATGTGAAAGTGTGGTGTAGATCTCTAAATACTAGAAAACTGAAAAAGGGTCAATCTCTAAAGCATGAGAAAATAAAGAAGAAACATATTACAGTGATATCTTTTGTCTAATTATGTTTATGTGCCTTTAATGTGCTGGTTGGTGTGTGCACATGTATGCAGTTGTATAAAATTTCTTATGACTATGTTGTGGATAAATTATCTGACAGACAGTCTGATATTGCTGTGGAAGTGAACTTAACTCCACAGTCATTCTGTGGACAGCAAGGTTTATTTGTCATTTATCAAAGCTCAATATATGCAGCCTGTCTCACCAAGAGCAGCAGCGAGGAAAGAGGAGTGAGGAAAAAGGGAAGAGTGTATCATCAGACCACAGTTTATGCTTTTGAAAGTGTCCCAGCTTTACTCTTCTTGCTCTGTTGAGAAAAAAAATATTGATCAAAGGACTGGAAGTGCGACACCCTTTGAGAGGTGCCTGGCAAGTGCTACATGATGACTTAGCTTTTGTGCCGCTCAAGCAGAAGCCTGTTCTGTGCACTATCTGGACTCTCATTATCGTTCATCTGTCAAACCTGCTGCTGTGAAAAGAGCCCGGGTGGAGGTCAACTTGTAAAGCAGCAGCAGCAGAAGCAGAGAGATGTGCTCTGCTCTTTGGTGAGTTAGTTGTCAGTTGTCTTTCTCTAATGCTGTTAATCCACCCTCCAGGACTAAATCAGTGCTGAATGTTGTTTCCTTCTTTTGTGATCTGACCTGTCCACAAGAGGTGCTAAAAGGAACTTTTTATTCCCAGCAACTCCACTAATTTGTTGGGATCTTGCAACTGAAGTTGTTGTATCTGATTCTGCAATGGAAGTTATTAGTCCTTTTGGAAAATCAGAAGAGTCAGGTTGCACAGGAACTTTCTTTTCTCAAGATCCAAGCAAAAACAAAGATCTGACAAAGACGTATCTGGTACTTGTCACAATCTGCCGAGGTAGTTTCATATGCTGACATTCAACTCATATTGTCAAATTACAGTAAGAAATGGCTCAGTATATCAACTAATCGGTTCCCATGTGTAAAGTTAAAATATTTTCTTTTCCACAGAGCTTATGCCACTATCTCCTGATCAAAATGGTGCTCTGTCCCAGTGCAGGACACATAGGAGTAAATCTGCTTTAAGATAACAAGTGTCACCTACATTTGGCATTAAAACTGTTCTTGCCCTCTCAGTGAGATCCACAAGGGTCAATAAATATCTATTTGAAGCCTCCTAAAAATTCTAATCCAAAGACTGAAATATCACCAGTAGTCTTGATTTTTTCATAATCAGTCTTTATAGGTTTGGAGGGTTTTGTGTTTGGTTTAGTTTTCCCTGTAAAAATTTTAAATTTCAATATCCATGGGAGACTCCCTTTACATAATATAGTCAGACTGAGAATTTCTTTTAAAACTTGTATTATGGTTTGTGGGAAAAATGTACAATACCTATTGACAACTGGGTACTTTTGCTGAAAAAAAAAAAAAAAAAACCCAACCAACTTATCACTTGAAAACTGAAAAACACTTTAAATTTTTAGAGAAACCCAGAATAAGTTTGATTCTCAAATGCTCCCTCAGGACATCGTGAAATAAATGGAGAGCTCCCTGTCAATACTATCTGTTACAGCACGCCTGTTGCCAGGCTTCTCTAATCCTTTTTGTCTGAAAGTTTAGTCATAGATGTAATGCTGATCCAGTGAAACAAAATTACTTATCAAGTTTCTTTTGGTTTCACTAAATTGTTGAAGACAATGTTGTGTAAATAAAATAAGTCTCTGATTTTATCAGGGGCCTTGATTTGTCCCAGGCTGAGGGTTCAGCTTAGATTGAAGATTTGGCCTACATGAGTTACACTTGCCTTCCACAGATTAAATAGAAAGACTAAATGGTCATAATGGTGTTTGTTGGCAGGCTTGTTAGTAAGACACCTATACTGTGAACCAAGCAAAGCTACATGCAGATGCTTCCTTCGCCCATGACTCAATATTATGAGATGGCATGTGAGAACAACTCCACCTTTATTTTTCACTGGGGCTGACTATACTTTATGATCAAGTGTGTCCTATTTCTAACTTCTGAAAAGGTCCAGGAATCATTATCTCTCTCATTTTCTCACACTACTTAGTAGCCCCCGATTGTTAGCTGAAATTTCAGTATCGTGTTTCTCTAAAATTAACAGATAAAGTGAAACAAAGTTTTAAAGAAATGTTGCTGCTTCTAACAGTGCCAATTGCTGAAACCAGGCTTAAGGTTTACTTGAAAAATTTATCCTACTATAAAATGTCTGCTTCTAATTTTCTTTTTCTCCTTTTTTAACCAAAATAGGGGAAATCTTCATGTCTCATTTGGGCTAACAGTTAAGGAAACATACAATAAGGAAAAGAAAAAAAAAAAAAAAAAAAGAAAAACAGAACTAGCACTGAGTGCTAAGAAAGGCAATTCCTGCTGCACTTGCTAGTTTGATGAATGTGAGGAAAAACCCAGAGATTTTGGTGTGAAAAAATAAACGAGCCTTGATATTCTGCAGCTTGACCTCAGTTCCAGACCTCCATACAAGCACTTTTTATGTCTCTACACAGAGAGGAACCATAGTAGGCTTTGCATGAACAGCCTTAATGCCTTTTGGAGGTAACATTTAGCCTGTTCCACTTCTTTTAGTCATTAATAATGATCACAACCTGGCAGAAGGCATAGGTGCTATTCCAGTTTGGGTTGGGAAGTGGGGCTCCCCATCCACTGGGGAATACTGCTTCAGGTCCCCGGCACCATCACGTACCCCTGAAGGCATCTGTGAGGGGCTGGCACTAGGCAGGGGCTAGGGCTGTACCACTGTTAGGGCTCATAATTGGTGGCTGAAGTAAAATCTTTTTTATTTAAAAATTGTTGTCAAAACCCAGATTCCTTCACACTAACACATTTCACAAAGTTATCCTGATATCAACTAAAGTTTAATATGAAAAGATTTCTTGGACCCAGGATAGATTTTGTGAGCAAAGGTCCTCAGGAAAATAGCCCCAAAGGAAGTTGTTGCTAAGTATTTTCACTTAGGACATAGAAAATAAGGCATTAAGTCCCTTCATCCCCAGGCATGGATTAGAATTGAAAATTTCCATGCATGCTATGAGTATCAGCTTGTCTGAAATTTGCCATCTCTCCTTTTTCTTCCCCAAAACTCTTGAAAGCCTGTTTTGTTCACATCAGGAACTGAAAACAAATGCCAGAACTCTGACATTTATCATAAGATGGAAAACTTGTTTTTCATCCAGCCATATTCAATACTTCAGGGAAAAGAGACAACAAGCATTCATCTTTATTTTTTGTCTATAAATTGAGAATGAGATACATTAAACAACGTTTTTTCTAGATACTTCTATGGGCTTTGGAGTGGTCAAGAGATATAGTTAAAGTTGTCTGGAAGAATCATTCTCCAGAGAAAAACCGAGACAGGTAATAAACTGACTTTATGATTTATTTTATATAACCAGAGACTTCTGTTATCACAGCTAGCTCTTTGTGAAGAACTGAAGTATATAACACATTCTGGCAAATTATTGAGAACGAATAAGAGAATGTGGCTCCTTCAGAATCAATGGAGTTGTGCTGGTTTGTACGAAGTCAGCAGCTATCTCTTGTGCCTGATGGGTCTTGCTTTTTTAGTTTGGGCATTTGATATATCACTAAGTTCAGGTGTGATGGGCTACTATAAAGCTTGTCTTCTTTGCAGAGGATGATGGTAACAAAGTTAGTCTGAGCTAATAGCCTAGTATTAAAGCTTCAGTGGAGACCTCCACAAATTCCCCAGGGCAGCCTGAAAAGCAGAGTCCTTATACAGATGTGCAGACTTGGGTGTTTATGAAACAAAAATATAACACAAGTTAATTCAGTCAAAGACATTTGGTCTTTTTATACTTCCTTTAAATTAGTTGGGTCCTTTTTTATTTCAATCTTTTCTTTTTAAGATTTCTCTTGTTCAAAAAGATAATGAAGAATCATGCGTGTGGTGTTTTGAAATCTAGAACTACCCCTATCTGTGCATCAGTTATATTTACTGTCAGAGACACCTGCCTCAGCAAATGTATTAAGGACTCATTGTTAAACAATTCTGAGATATATGAAAAGTAGACTTTTGCAGTTGTATATGGTGTATTCTCAACTGAGTAGCGACAGCTACTTTGTACTACTACAGTACAAAGTACACCTTGCCTATGCAAAGACAAATTAATGAATACTATGAAGAATTAGATATTTCACTCTGAAGAAGTAATTGACAGCTGGAATCATTATTTTCAGAGTGAGAGCTCTTTTAATGTTCTTTTGCATTTTCCTCTATAATAAAGTCATAGTAGGAGGAATATTAATTAAAGAGCGTAAATCATACTGTAGTAAGAGCGAAAATTCTGCTTAAATTCCTATAGCCCTGATTTTAGAACTATTGAATAAATCTGCATTGCCTCTAAGTGTTAGCTTTCTTTTAAGTATTTGCATTTTTTCGTCTTCAATAGAGGGGTTTTTTTTGCAGGTTTTATGGAAAAATAGAGTGTCATTAAAGGGTAAATCTGATAAAAATTTAAGAAAACATGATATCAAAAGTAATTTTATTTTTGTGTTTATTGAAAATAAACACACATCAAAGGTGATGTGGTAGCAGTCAAAGCCTAGAATATATAAAAAAAGGTAGCTGAACTTCATCAATCTACCATATCTCCATATTTCTTTTTTATTTACAAAAATATCTCATATAACTAGAAAAATAAAGCTACAGCTGTGAATCTGTCCTATAGCATCATAGCAATACCACCATGAGTATGCAAAGCCTTGGGCATCCAATGGGAGTTGCTTCCTGACATCAGCTGTTGCAATTTTGTTCCAAAGTTCATTATGAGGGTGCTAAAGGATTTAGATAGGTGTTTGTCATTGTAGCCAGCTCTCCCCAGTGCTAAAATATCATGTGACAGTCAAGTATTCTTACATATGAAGTATACTTCTTTTGTCTTCCAATTAAAGTAGCTGCAGAGGAAAGGGTGGCACAGTAAGTTTTTGACAAAATATTATGCAACGTGGTTTCAAATGGCTGGACTTCTTTTGCAACAGACTTTTTTCCTGTACCTATGTCTGGTGCCTTAAACATCTGGGTGCTGAACCTTTATTTGGGCCTCTGAACAATAACACATGCTTCATATACATTTCAGCAAGTGTTTCTGCCTTTAAAAGTGGAAGTAATGGGAGTAATGTTTCAGTTCTCTAAGCATTTTTCCCCTTCACTATATGTGAAAGTGTCAAAGACAAAACATTCACAATAAACACACAGTTGTAATTTAGTGGTGTTTCCAGTTAAAGGCAGTTTTCAACAAGTTTGTGTGCAGCAGTCACTGAGATGCCAATAAATGAGCGATGTGGTTCAGCACATAACCTTCTATTGACAATATAAAATATTAAAATTGAAGATTATATTGAAATGATAGACTCTAGTGTAGTAACTGTAGGTAAGCAATTACTTTTAATGGTGGAGCCTGAATTTATGGATTTGCCTCATCTCACTGATATAAATCAGGTGAACTATCATATTGCTTTCTCCCATCTGAATGTTCTCAGAGTAAAAGAAAAGTTCTATATTTATGGAAAAATTATATTTCTTACTGTAATGGTATTACAAAGCTGTCCAGTAACGTTCTTTTGCATATTCACATTTACCTATAAGAAAAGCATAACGGAGTCTACAGGTTCTTCACATTTTGATTTTTGTTGATATTATTAACAAAACTACTTGTTTATGGACAAATTTCACTGTGTTTCTTGTGTCTGCTGAATTGTTACCATGGTAAGGTAAAAGATATTCAGGTATCATTTATCCACTTTCAGGTTGGTTTGGTTGTGGGTTTTTTTTTTTTTTTTTTTTGTTTGGTTTTTTTTATATATATAGATATATCAGCTTGCAAGAAATACATATATGGTATTTAAAAAAAAAGACTAGTAAAATATGTTCTTGATATAACGATTTTGTAACCGTTATACCTTTCAGACATGAAGTTTGCCTGATTGATCCTGCAGTTCTAAATCACTGCTTTAGTTCTGTGAGAAGGGTCAGTTGTCTAAGAAGACGTGAAAGTAGTTTTAAAAAGCCTTGGTCTTAAAAAACTGAGACTGGAGTTTTCCATCTCCACCTGGTCACAGATTATCATGAAATTCACAGGAATCAGAAAAAAAGTTCTTCTTTTTTGTTTGTTGCCACCAGTGCTAGTGATACATCTCTGAGGATCTCCTAATGATCTCAAAGGTTTTCTTTGGGTGCAGTGAGTGCCTTGCTTTTATGGAACCATGTGGGCACAAAAGCATGAATCACACTCGCTTCAGGTCATCATTCGCCAAATGGAGCTAGACTTTGCCAGAAACTGTTGATTGGTATTTGGAGTTATTGCTTCATGAATAAACCTGGGGTATTCATAAGCTGACTGACTAATGGGGATGTGCACTGTCAAATAAAGGATATTTGATGACAGCTGCACACAGAGTTGCGTGAATAATGTTTTTTTTTTTTTTTTTTAGTTCCGAAGCCAAGCAAAAACATTTGGTTTAGAGATGCTGAAATGAAACAGTAAAGGGAAAAAAATATGTCTTTTTCCTGACTAGAAGTGTTTCCCATATGAAACACAGGCCTGCAATTTGTCTGTAACCCATTCTTTCACCCTCTCAAAGTTATATTTTTCAGAAATTGATGTGCTGATAGATAAAAACACAGTTCTGGCTAGTAATGTTCAGTACCCGTACAGCTAGAATAGTCTTTATTTATTCAGAACATTAGCTAGCCACACACAGTAATAACAAATACTGCTAGATACAGTTCTTTTAAAGTTAGTGAAGACTTCAGATTTTACAGCCAAGTTACTGACGATCTTTTTGCTAACTCAATGTTTATACTATAATTTATTCTTTAACAGCACTCCCCGGATTCCTTTCTAATGAAATGTACATTCAACTAGATGTTCAATACAATAAAACTGCTTTGGCTTGCTCAGTAGGTCTGTTTAGCCACCATATGAAAATACATTCAGTAAAGCCTCTCTTACATTTGCAATAAATTGGCTGAAAATAATGTACACATCGCTCTCTTATAGTCTCCTTCAAGACAATTTTGAGGCCTGCAGAGGACGCCTGTGATGAACAACTGCTTGGACAGTGAAGTTGACCCATCCTCAAGGAGGCTCTGGTAAGGTTTTAGTTTATGTAGACTGTTCTATTATATATCTTGATGACCTTTTCTTAACATGTTAATTATATGAATCTTCTCTTATTCATACACTCATTCTTTTCAGCACAATTTCAACTTTTCATCCCCAGTTTTAACATCTTGCTCCCTAAACCAAAAGAAAACAGCCAACATTTTTCATAGCAGTATTCCTGAATGATATTATAAAAACTTCTGAGAGATTAGGATTTCACAGCTGGTCAACTTACAAATTACCAGTATTACGTTGCATAACCATTTTGTGAATATGTACATGTTTAAATAAAAGATACAGATTAGAAAAGAAGCAAAAATATCTGGCAATGCTTTGTCCCTTTTCCCAAACATACTTCCCTCTCCAAAGCCATCTCCAGGTTGCCCTTCCACTTCTGTTTCCATCTCTACCTCTCATCTTTAGTCAGGGAATTGAATTTCTCTCTCTTCCTCTAAAATACTGAGTTACTTCCTCCTTTCAGATTTTTCCCTTAAGATACCTGCTTTTTCTAGCTTATTACTTATCCTGGATAGAATATTATTATATTTCTTTTCAATTATGCCACATGAAAATAAATGGCACTGCAGAAATATAATTTGCAAGGGGATGCAAATCTTGATGCCCTTTTCAGCTTTCTGTAAGAATTTATCATAACTCAATTAAATTCTATTTTTCCAGTCCTCTGAATATTTTAAAAATATTGATATCAGAATATTAATGGCAGTGTGTTCATATTCTTAACTTTAATCAACCCTTGATTATTTAGTTTTCTTTCAGAATATGAAGTTGCAAATGTAAACAAACATAAGGTAGTTCTCTTGAAATTGTTTTCAGGTGATGTTTTTGTATTTGGTGAAACATTAACAGTGTATGATCATCATTCAGCAGTGTAAAAGCATGTGGAAGGTCAAGTATGATCATTTTTATGTTATAAAAGGGCCTACTTAACATTTAACATTTTTTATTTAAAAATATGTTTTTTCATCTACCACATTGTTAATGTAATCTAAAATAAAGCTCTCTCTTTACGTGCCACTTACCACATTTTATGAAATGGATATTTTATCCATAAGATTTTCTAAAGACAGAAGCAAATTTCTCCAACATGCTTTAAGAGGGGTTTCCCTGGCTGCAAGTTGACACAGAAGCTGCTGTGGAAGCGCTGGCACATGAGGAGTCAATGTGTCTGAATATCCGAACAGCTCCATTATGTGAGATAGCTCTCCCTTCCTTCACAGCTGATCTGGTGTCAATGCAGCACTTAAGGTGAACTCCAGCTGTTTTCCAAACTGATGGTTACTCTTATTTGCAACTAGCCAGGTGAATATCTCAAAATATTTACAACATAATGTGATTGGGAACCCATGCAGCCTGGCCTCTTTCAATGAGTTGCTGTGCCAGGTTCAAGACCTAGAATTAGCTCCTGCAAGAAACTTCTTGCTATGCATAGCCCTGGACAGGGAGTGAAGTAGCAATTAATGCTGGTACCAGTGGTATGAAAGCAAACCCTTCTGGCTGATCTGCAGCTGACCAGGGGCTGAGTTCTGTAGTGATGGAAACAATCACTCCTTTGCTTGCAGATGGTGAGCTACGGGAAGCAGTGCTCATTTCCAGTGCTCTACAGGACCCACCAATGAGCAACAACAAAACAAAGCTTTAGGATTTTAGACTGAATGTGATGTTAATGCACGCATACTGTGTATGCATATGTAACTGAGATCTAATGCACAAGTGTCCCTGATAGTCCTCTGTAGGACCTAGATGAGCACATATAGGGGCAAAAATTATTCCGAGTTTAGCAAGCCAGTTGTCTTTAACTGCTGATAAAAAAGTACTCAAAGGAAAATATCAATTGATGTTAACACGTGAAATAGACTGGCTCTGAATTTCCTCAGTTCAGGAAGTAGGAAATAACAATCATTTGTAAGAATATACTGCAATCTCAGAAACAAACAGGTTTACAGAAAGAAAGCATATGTTTCCCTATATTTTCTTTTTCTTCTGCACCCCCTCCCCTTTCCTCACTTTGGTCGATTTGAAGTCGGTTTTTGTTTCATACCCTATGCAGTTACAACTTTTACCCAAATTATTTTTGCAGGTTGCGAGAGTGCTATTTCCACAGACCCAGCCTTGTTGTGTTCTATTAAGCCAAATGACCTTCCATTTAAATTAAGGAAACAAGAAAATAAGAGGGAAATAAGTAAGCTCCACATGATGTGTTTGTCACTCATTCTGACAGCAGCTGTCTTGAGCCTAATAGTCTGCCCTACATAGGAGGAAGGATAATACCCTCCCATTTAAAGATACAGAAAATGAGCAGAGAACAGCATGAACATCTGACTTCCAAATTCCATCATTATAATATATATATCAAAAAAACCCACAGTAACTGCGGAAAATTAAGTCTGTAAAGGTGTCCTGTCTCACAGAAATATCCAACGGAATACAACAAAATATTATATGTGCAAGCTATAAGTCCTAAACATCTTCAAATGAGAAACCAGAGGGTGCTGTGGGGTGGGAGAAAAGAGAAATGAGTAGAGGTTATTTTAAGGAATGCAAAAGTGTCATTGACATGTGGCAAATGGGGGGGCAGGGGGGGAATATATATATTTTTTTATATATATAGACACACACACATATATATCACTTCCTCATCAGAGCTTTCTTGGGGTAAGAAAGGAGTTTGATCCATATTCCTTAATCTCTAATCCTGAGATGAGAAAGCACCCTGGTTTTTGCCACAACAAACTTTCTAAATTATGGGAAACGTGCAGGCACTGGCTGTAAAAACAGGAGGATTTGGCTGACAAAGTGTTACTATGGAATGTGAGACTAGAATTTAGGAGGCTGAGGTCCAGTTCTTAACCTGATAAGTTTAAAAAGCTACTCTATAAAGCTGGAAAGACTAAAGATCAAAAATGTGTATAAGGTTCAACAACTAGATTTAATCAGGTTTAAATCATAGAGAATTTGCATGCTAGCCTTCTAGAAATGGTTTCCATAGCAAACTGAACAGCTTGGAAGGAACTGAAGTCTACATTGATCAGCAAAGAAAGATTCTGGAGTTAAAAAATAGTGCTGGAGTGCTAAAGTGGAGTGGCCAAAACTCAAGATGAAAGGGCAATGAAAAGAAATAAAAACAGAGCAAGGAAAGATGCTATGAAGAATGTATATGTTATCGGTGGGACAGGAAATAAAGACAATTAAGAAACACCTAAACCTGTGCCCAAAGCTAAATTAATACTTTCCCTTTGTTCTTTGTGAGTGCACACTAAGAAAAAGTGTTCACAACAGACATTGCTCTGAGGCATTTAGCTGTTTTCTGGAATAGTGAGAGAATTAACAGTCCCCTTCACACAGATTTCTAATTTGTCAAACCAGCATCAACACCGTATGACTGGAAAAAGTGGAACGTGGTGCTTACGTGTAAAAAAGAGGAAAATGTGGTCAAGTAAACTGCAGGCTCCTTTCTCTAATCACAGTAATAAATAGGGCTTTAAAACATGTTTTTGAGATGATAATAAACATATAGAATTAAAAGAACAAAGGGATGTGGTGAAAGACAAATTTTTTTAAAGTTGTTTGATGATCTTTGCTAGATTGCTGTTGTGAAATACGGGGTTGTCCTGCTTTTAGAGAATAATGATGCAGCAGAACTAATCTGCTTCAGGGAAGTCTTTGATGTGATACTGCATTTGAATTTACTTATTACTCTAAATCAGACAGACGGACAAGGAATCGGTTAATGTGAAAAAGGAATTACCAGTCTGGATAGAGATTACTAAGGGAGTTCCTCAAAGATCAAATGCGAAACGGGTCTGATTTAATATTTTCATTTGTTATCTTGGCACACACAAACATTCTAACACAATTTTCTGGTGACACAAAGTTATTAGACTTTGTCAATGTAAAGGTGAGTTGGAAGAATTTTGAAGACACAAAGGACTCAGATAACCTTGAAAGCTGGAGCACTGGTAATGGGATGAAGTATAGTAGTCCAAAGTGCAAAGTCATGTGCTTGCAGACTAATGAAAAAAAGACTCTAAGAGTTGGAGGATTATCAGTTGAGAATAACAGAGGAATAAAAACCATAACTGGGTTAATCCAGAACAGAAAAAATATAGGCCACTATACAATATATGCATCTGTGAAATATCTTAGGAAATAGAATGTGAGGGGTTTCTGAGAGAGATAAGGAAAGTCCTACCTAGACCACCATTTGTAACTAAGTCACTCCTGTTCGAGAAAGCTCAATTTAAACTAGTCTAAAGGAGGGAAGATCTGTAGGTAGATAGCAAACCTATCTTATAGCAGAAGACCAAAAGAATGTAAGAAGTTCACTTTAGTAAGCGAAGGCTAAGCAATGGGACTCCAGGAACAGAAAAAGCTGTAAAACTGTATAAGCTATTCAACACTTGATGGAAGCCAAAACTAGAACCTCCAAAGGCATGACTTTCTAAAATATTCTTACAACATAAGAAACTTTGCTAGTTTAAAGATTCAGCTAAATAAGTGGTTGAAAAACTATAACATATAGATACTTATAACAGCAGAGGACTGGATGCAGGGAGCAGGCCTTTGATGTTTGTTGTATATTAAGGAAAAAGTGGGAAATCAGCCCACTAAGGTGAAACCTTAGTTTCAGAAACTGGAGCTGCTGAAAACTAGCACTGACTGTTGTTTTGTAAAACGATCTTAATGGAATACCTCTTAATATGTGTAATATCCTTTCAGTGTAAAATGAATTGGTCTTTATTACTCACTCCAATTTCCTGTGTAAGAGTGTCTTAAGTTTCTGAGCATGATATCACAGAATCATAGAATCACAGAGTGGACTGGGTTTGAAGGGACCTTTAAAAACCATCTAGCCTGCCCCGCCTGCCACAGACAGCAACATTTTTCACTAGATCAGGTCCCTACATTTCAATAAAGAAATGGCCAGTTAGAGAAGGATCAGAAGAGATCAGTGATGTTTTCTGGGGTCCAAAAAACATGACCCACATCAGAAACTGAAGAATTGGATTTAGTTGTTTCAGAATAAGGAATAATGACTAGAGTCTTGAAAGTTTTCTCAAGATACAGAATGAAGAGGGGAATTATCTGTTCTCTATTTTCCATTATGGATATGTTATGATGTAATGGACTTAAATCTTTCTTAATGGAGTTCAGGACATAATTTCTAATGGTAAAAATAGTTGAATGATGGAATAAGTTGGTCTGGAGATTTGCAGAATCTCTATTACTGGTATATCTTTAAGAACAGGGGCAAAAACGTCTGTCAGAAACAGCACAACTATAAACAATCCTGGTTTTAGATAAGGAAATGCACAAAATGACAAACCTGAGCTTTTATGACTCTTCAGAATCACCATTACTTTATCTCCACTCCCAGACATTGATATGTGCATTTTAAAACATATTTTCATGTTAGTATACGCCAGAGCAGATATTTCCAAATAAGATTAAAAATGGCTTGCTGAAAACAGATAATTTTAAATTGCAAGATACTTTGTCCTGTATTATGTTAAAGAACCAAACAACAAATTAAGTAAGTGTAAGTTTGCTATACCTTCCTAGTTTATATGAGATCATTTTAGATAGCTGGGTGTTAAAATTTACACAAGATAACACTAAAGTTTTAGAAGTATCACAAAAAGCCAGCAATGACATTCTGTCCTTGTTCACTGAAATTGGTGATCTCGCGTAATCCCACCATCTCTTATCCTTCCTTCTATTCCTAACATTATTGTTGAATTTTTTCACAAGTATCATAAGCTATAAAAATGTATATGAGAGGCACAAATATTTAAGAGGTAATCACATGAGTTTCAAGTTATTTAGAGTGATATTAATACAGCAATTATTACTGGAATAATAGTAGTTCTATATATTCCCTTTCAAGAGTTTCAGGATAAATACTGAATACATTAATTTCTTTGTCTCAAGAGATGAATTTTTGTCTTGCTTATGAAGAGGTAAAGAATACTTTTTTAATGTTCAGCTGAATCCTATTTGCCACTGAATTACAATTATACAAGCTTTTTTAAAAGGAAATATATTTTGATGTATTAAAAGCAGCAATTATCAATGTACAGGACATTTGTTTAGACGGCAGGCATGGTTTATTTTGTCTCTGAAAGTATACCCAGAAAAATGAAACATTCCGTAAATCAATCAATGCACTTACCCAATTGTCCCTGAACCTCACCAAAAAAATGAAATGACATCGTGGAAGTTACAGTATGTGTCTGATGTTATCAGCCTAGGATAAATCATTGTTTCTTGTTATTTCCTATGATGCTTCATATCTGAAATATATAACTTGGCATCTCTGATTTGTTCTTCTTTATTATTCTAGTCCTCTGACTTCAGACAGCACCATCCATTCACATATCTATAAAAGGCTAATTTGTCCATGTGTTCTTTTGGCAAAATATTCCTAAACAGATGAACAGATCTTTGCGAGTGAGTTGTTAATCGACACTTTATGACTGGAGACATTACCTATTGGGTAAAAAGTCTGAAACAGCTTGTGTATTTGATGTGCTAAGACCAAACTGTACCAGAAGTGCTTACAGCTAATTAAAGTAGTGCTTTTCCATTACAGACATTTCTGTACTTCTGTCTCTCTCTTTTTTTTTTTTTTTTTCTTTTTTTTTTTTTTTAAGTCCAATGCACTGAAATGAATAGAAGGACTCCAATTGTTGGGGGGCAGATTGTTGAGGGCCTTGTCAATTGATATAATCTTTAAAACATTGCTTTTTCTCTCTGTTTTATCTTTTGAAGTGTCAGTCCATGCAGACTACTTAGCTTGAGTGCTTCACTTTTCAACATTTAATCCTTCTGCCCAGATACTTCTTTTTTTTTATCCTGCTTTGAATTTTTCTTTCACATCTTGAATTCATAGCCTCATTCACTTTAAGAGAAGCCCAAATCAGCCTTGGACTGGACCATAGCTATTGTTTGACTTCCAGTCCAGTTTTCTAAATGTATTTGTTTTATTTGGCTCTCAGTCCCAAATCTCCTACCTATCTCCATGCCAATTTTCTGCCTTTTTTCTGTTTAATGTTTCTGTAAGAATTCTGAATTAGACTGCAGTTTCCTCAGAGTTAAAATTCTGTTAAATCTTTTGTTTAAACATATTGTGCTTACCTGAGGTTTGGTGCTGTGGGAGGATTTAAGGACTTAGCTTTTTGTGTTACAGTGTAACAATCACTAAACTGAATGCTGGTATTGTGTGAATTGAATTCATGACAGGAGTGAGCATCTCCAGAGCAACCCATGAGCAACACAAGACTCTCTGAAGTCCTCAACAAAGCAGCTGAGGGGATGGGTAAGCACTTACACAGCTGCTTTTCTTCGGCGTAAATCTCATTTTTACTTGCACGAAATTCTACAAATTACATTTTTACTTTATTCTCTGCATAGCTATATTGATGTAATTAATGACAATTAATTATTATTTTTTAAAATCTATTTAAGTGTTTGTAAAAGACAGATAGGCATCACAAAATTCCCTAACATGAAGCAAGGAGAACTAATCTGGCCTTAGTTTACCTGTAAGATTGTTCCAATGCAGATGCTGGCTAAAGCATATAGTAAATCTGTGTCACTGTAGCAGCCCCAGTTTTACTAAACAATCTCCAGTGTAAATGGTCCTAAAGTCAACAGTTAAAATTTGTCAGTCACTAAATTACAAGGTCACAGTACTGTTATCATATTTTATCTGTGCTTCTTTGGCTTTCAGCCTCATTTCAATAAATTATTACATTTACAACCTACCTTCAAGATCTCTCTTTGAGTTAAACTATCCCATGTGGCAGATGATGCATGTTGGAAACCTCTCTGGAGATTTAGTCCAATTAATCATGGAGCTAATGCAGAATGTAGTTCTTTGCTGAATAAGTTGTGTGTCACACAGTGCTCATATGCACCAGTGCTCTGTATATTTGTACTATCAGCAGGTTGCTGTGTGCAATTTGGGACATTTTTAACTTCAGTAACTCTAAACCATCCCCATGTGGAAGACAGTGCT
Organism: Falco naumanni; assembly: GCF_017639655.2. Lineage (NCBI taxonomy): Eukaryota > Metazoa > Chordata > Aves > Falconiformes > Falconidae > Falco > Falco naumanni. Next base: position 88,748,293 of record NC_054056.1, read on the forward strand.
AATAGTGTAAACTCTTGTTTGGTTTGGGTTTTTTTTTTTTTTTTCCTATGAATTGTTCCATGGATGCAGAATCAAACAAGTGGGGTTAAATGAATTTGACATTTGTGCTGATGTTGGTTACAGGAGTTCTGGTCAGCTCAGAGCAAGTTTGTGTCTGCCCACAGACCAACATAATATCACCTGCAGGGTGAAAAATTTATCGGCAGTCAGCAATTTTAGTCACCAGAAAGAAAATGGTTTGGTTTAGAAGAGGCAAGGCTGAGATGTGGAAGCACTGGAACCTGAACCTTGCTGAAGGGGAGGAAGTGCTACTCACCCTTTCTGTGGAAGGCAGCTGGCGGCTTCTCTCTCTATGAGCCCTAATGCCTGCTGCAAAGTTAATTTCTTAGATATTCAAAGGTTGGCAAGTGCTGTGTTTGATGTGTAAGGGCTTTCACAGTATCTTTAGGCTTGTTAAAAACAAGGCTGCGTTGTTAGACCAGAACTGAAAGTATGTCTTGAACTGACTGTGGCTCTGACTGTGGCTTACCTACATGAAAAATTACTGCCCAGGAAGCAAATTACTATGTAACAGGGTGGAGTGTCCAGGATGTAATTTAGAAAATCTAAATTAGGTTCCTGCTTTGCATGATTTCCCTGAAAAGCCTACCAGTCTCCACTAACTATAAAGTCTTTAGGAGACTGGACTGGGAAACCTGAGCATTGTTTTATGAATAATCTTTTAGCTCTGTCTGTGGGCATCTTCAGCAGGGCTTCAGACCTACCAGAGTTGGGGATGCCGACCTGTACTGAAGCTGAAGAGCTGAATTAGCACAAGAGTAAGTCCAGATTCCCAGGGGCGCAATGGGAGTACAACCCCACCCTGACAAAGCTGCACAACCAGGGAGCCAGAGCTGGCTGGTGCCTTGCTGGCCATATGTAAGGCTGGTTGAATTCTGTTCCTGCCTGCCCTGACCCAGTAGCTGTGCCCTTATTGCACGTCAGGAGCGCCTTTGCGCGCTGCCTTCCACGGCAGGAACTTCACTGTACAGTCACAATTAACAAGAGATGGGAAAAGTGGATCCCAAGCATATCCTGAAAATTGCTTTATCTTCAGAAACTGTGTAAGGCAATGGAGAAAAAAGATTATTTGTTTGAATGGTGTTCACTTGCTTGTATCTCTGTCTAAAGGTGTGCCACTAAATGTGTGTATTCTTTAATCTTGTATTAAAAAAATAATACTGCAATACCTCCACAAGTTCAGAAGTCATAAATTTAGAACAAAACAATAATACTAAAAACTTTGAAAAAATGATTTATTAATCTACTGTGTCATTTCAGATCTCATTAAATTGTATTTTATATAACTCATACACCATATACAAGACTTAGATGCGCTGTGTCAACATTAAGTATTCAATATGTTGCAATATCAAGAAAATGTTGCTGTACTGTTCTATTTCTTAGGTGTATGGCAAAGGCATAAAGAAGCAACTTGAAACTGATAAATAGAAATGTTTCCTTTTGCTTACTAAGTATCTGAGACTTTGAACACCAGTGGTTGTCTGATCCAGTATGATTTTTTAATGGCTTTTTTGTTTGCCACTATATATCTGTCTTTCATGAACCACATCAGCTTGGTTGTAACTAATCACTATTCATTCCTTCTTTTAAAGCTTATTAAAAATTTTAATAAAAAGATACATATACCATTTTACAAAGTCTGTTTGTGACATGCAAAATTAATGCCAAAGGCCAACATTTAATTTTGATGTGCTGCTAGCAACTCCTCTAATGTACTATGGGAAACTAGCTTGATGCTCATGTTTTAAGAATTTTTAATGTTCTAGTTTCTTGTGGATATCTCAGAATAAACTTTATTTGTTAAAAAAAAATAGTTTAAGTGTTATTCCCAATATTTTTGAACTTCTGCTTATAAAATATAGTTACATAGTTAGTGCTTTGGAAAGAATTGTATGCTGCATTCTGAAAATGCAGAACATCTGACACTTTGAGAATTCATTATTTTACGTTGTATTTCCTGCTTTTCTAAAATCTCACCTACACAACTCAGCATTCTGCAATAGAACCTCAGCTGTCCTCACAACTTTCATTCCTAGACACAGGTCTAACCAAACAGTGAAACATGGGCTAAAAACTTGCTGGTTGTCAAAGTTTCAGAGAAAAGCTTGAAAACATAAGATTTAAGAACCTAGAACAGCAATAAAGGCAGCACCAATGTAGTCTTTTTTTAAAAAAGGAGAAAATAATCTAATGACTTTTTAATTTTAAATGTGTTTATGTTCCTTAATCTAAGACTTTTGGCCATGTAGTCCATGTTCATCTTCCAGAAGATGTTATGAAAAATGCTTTATCACCACAAATGGCTCCTAGGTTAATCTGTCTGAATGAATATCACAAGAGAGTAGAGTTTTGGTATCTGGACTAACATATCAGAAAGAGTTCCAAAAATGAGTCTAATATAAATCCTGCAACATTGTTTGCTACCTATTCTGAAAGTAATTTACAATTACAAAATTTTATGACAATCACTATTCACTGGGCTCTACTGCAGTGTAGTGTCTTTTGAAAGGGGTAGCAATTTCCGGTTAAATAATATTTCTGCTCAAATGGATGTGTGCCAGCTTTAAAATCTTATCTCCTCCAGAGCTGCAGGGAAGAAGTCAGAACATTTTATATCATTAGAATCTGCACTCTCATCTTCTCATAGACATTCAGAACATTCTGCTTCTCGAAGACACCAAGATTTCAAAATGTTGAAGTCATGAGTTGTTATTGTTTAATACAAAATTATTTAGGTCATTTTAGTTGTTCAGAAGTCCCTTGAAGCTATGAAAAGTTAGGCTTATGGCAAGTAAATCAAATAATACAGATGAAAACACACACACACACACACACAAAAAAAAGGAGAATTCAAACAAAAAGTGACTGTATAAAGCATTTGAAAGGTATGTGTTCTGCATGCACAGAAAACAAGTACAGATGTATAAAGCTTTTATTGACACCTTTCTTTGGAAGATGTGCATAGCTTGTAGCTTATCCACCCCAAAACTTCTGTTTGTAAGATTACTATATGCAGTGCTATCTTGTATTCTCAAGCCATGAATCATAAAAGGCATTGAGATAGAAGTGACAAATTGCTAAGTCACATGGAAACTATATTCCTCATTTCTCTTTGCTCACCTCATTTTCACTCTGCTAGTTTGTCTATCTCAGGTTAAACTTCGAACACTTCACAGCTCTGAAAAGCTTCAAACAGCTCCCACTTTTGCCTCTTAGAGCAGGATGTTGTAAAACCCAACATTTCTCTTGAAGAAATGTGGAATTTCTGTACTTCTACTTAGCTCCAAACCTGAGCTTTCCCAAAGTCCAGGATAGACAGTACTTGTTGCAGGAACATTTCCTTTTTACCACTGGTTTAAAAGCAGTTGAATTGAGGATACTTATACAGCTTCAGATTTTTCATAGATAATATGTGTGAGTTACCCATTTTTATACTCATTCTTTTTCATGTTAATATCTATGTAAATGCAATTTACATATCCATGGAGGCAGAAATATTAATTTCACTACGGCTTTCACTCATTTCTATCTATCTGTCTTTGCTTTGGTGCACAGGTATTAGACTCGATGTGAAAGAGTTACATTATGATGTTGCATGGCAAGAAACTCTCCAGTTAATAATTCCGTCCTCCATTTTTCAAGTCATGAATTTTATGAAGGCACTGGATCCAGAATGACTGATTTTACAACCTAAAGGTAGAAGATCAGATTCTTTTTATGGTAGTAAAACATCTGAAATGAGATGTCTTACAGACCTCTTGTTCTGTTTGTATTGGAAGCTGAGGTATTTGCTGTTTGTTCACACTGTGTTGCTTTTTAACTAGCACAGTGTACTCATTCAAACAGCAGGGTTTAGATATATCCCAGCTCATAAATAGGTCCTTAAATTTATTTCAGAGCAAGCTATCAAATTTTCAGAAAAATTACTTGTGTTCATCTTGAGAACCTTATACAGATAAGGTGATAAAATTTCAGTTATTATTGCCACACTACACTTCATAAATGGTACTTAAGTAGGTAATCTTTTTCTAAGCCTTGTAGGTGATAAAAGTGAAATTCATGTTGAAAAAAAAACCAGAAGTAAATTTTCTCCTGTGTAATCTTGTTTTCTTTATGGAAAAAGATGTTACCGTACTTGGAAACTCCACATAAAACTGGTGGATTTATGTGGGCTTTAGCTGATATACAGACCTGTAACTTTCTATGCAGAGGTAAATTTCCCTCTGTGATAAAGCAATAATGTCTCCTGTGTCAGCTTGGAATGTGACTAGCACAGCAAAGACTTGATTCTGATTAATGACTGTAATATTATTTGTTTCATTTTGTTCTTACTCCTAAGCAAATTATATAAATACATTTTATTGTTTTCTGAATCACAGAAGATGATCCGCATCAAATGAAATATATTTTCTTCTCATAACTGTTAGGTCAAATAGAGTGGTAAAATCATAAGTATTGTTGGTTAACAGGTGCTTTCAGACTATTAATGTAAACAATATTTGACTTAATTTCCAAAATGTGTTGATGGATCTGTATACTCTATCATCTAGTGAATGAAACAGAGTATTTCAGTAAAGTTTTTGGGTTTTTTTTCTAGGATATGTAGGCATACTCTCATGTTTGTTTTTCTAGCATTCTTCCATCTTCATGATATGCAGGGTGTGAGCACTTCATTTGTTCTGTATCAAAGAAAAAAAATGCATATGTAAACTGGTAAGACAGATGAGTTAGAGTGACTTTCAAATTTTCTTCTCTAACAACAGTGCCATTTGCCCTTTTCTCAGTGACGATATAATCCTGGCAGAGAGCGTTTGTAGGTTGATGAACTTAATGGCAAGTCTGTAGGGGACAGGCTGTGCTGGAATAGGATGCCCACACCATTTGTGTAATTCCATGCAGTGAATGTTCATGTTTCATCTCTCCTGGTGTCAGCCTTTATATAAAGACAAAGAGGAAGAGAAGACTGATCTTCTAATGAAAGGTTTCTAGGCTGCAGGATACAGAGGAGAAAAGAAAATAAGGACATGATCACATCACAGGCCTGGGAATCTCCAGCTCAAATAAAGAAGGGAAGAGAAATGACAGAAAGGACAAGGTCAGGTAGCCAGACCACAGAGGTGGCAGAAGACCACAGAGAAATAACCAAAGTTTTCTGCAGCTCAAATGTCTCTGAGCTAGTTCAAACCAAGACCATATGCAAGGACATTCTTTCAAGGAAGAACCATTTATAAACATGTTATTGCTATGCAGACATAGTTTTTCTAAATTTTCTTTCCTGTAAAGTTTATACTCCAATGAAACTTGCCTTTTGCAGTTTAATAGCCAATATTACAGGTCATCTAGAGGAGCTCACATTAACGGCAACTTCTAGGCATATCCAGTCCAAAGATTTGGCCAGTCAATGTTCTGTCATATTCAACTAGCTTTGAATGTGCATACATATTATGGTATTAGAAACTGTCCAGTGCCATTAGTGTATTACACCACTGGAGTTAATGACAGGAACAGAGTATAAGGTCATGGACAGAGTTCAGCAAAGCCAAGACTGTTGTCCTCTGGAATTCAGGCTAATTCTGATGCAGTTGGCTTGGATGTCTCTGTGTAGTTCCTCACTTTCCTATGCAGTTATAGGTTTATTAAATGGGCAGTTTGTACAGGCTATGCAGTCAGAAAGGCCATACAGAATATCAAAGCAGGCTGTGAAGTACAACATGAGAAGTTATGTCTTTACTGATAGTATTAAAATATCTATAAGTAGTTTCCCTTTGTTGCCTTATGGTAATTTAGAAGTTCCCTATCCAGACTTTTTCAGGGTTAAATACCTGACAATTTGAGAATAAAAGGACATCAGTCATTAAATAAAATCATTGTACTCAATATAAAGGTGAACCCTGTGCAGCTGTGTAAGAACTTTATCCAATTCCTTATATCTGTTTCCTCCGTGTGAATGAAAATTTCTATCATCTTCTTCAGTCTAGAGCACAGCAACTCATTCACCATCCTGTTTTTAGCTCGAGAGAATTGAAACTCAAGGGCAAACAGAGCCCTATTGGAAACATCTGAATAAGTTCCTAATGAATGGCTGTTATCAAGCACTCCCATTTTGCCATCCTCAGACAATTTTATGTTTTGTAGATGGATGGTAGCCTTTATTTTATTTTATTTTATTTTTTTATTGTCATTTCCCAGCTTCTATAATTAGCATTTAATCTTATTGGTCTTTCCAAGTACTCTCTCCAGGGTCATAGTACCAGTAATATTTGCCATATAGAAAAAATAAAATTACTTATCAGAAAAGTATTCAGGTAGAGATAAGAATTCCATGCAGCTGAAGGAAAGAAGGAGATAACTGAGTACTGGAGTGTCTTGGATTTGGAACAGATGCAGACACACGCATCCATAAAGATTTGGATGAGATTAATATTAGCAGTCTGTTCCACCTTGTCTCAAAACAAGATGCGTACAGAGTATCATTCCCTCATAGACATGAGTTGGGGAAAAGCTTTGGGAGTCTCCCAGGCAGAACTCATCTGCCTTGGATCTGTTTAGGGATATTGGGGTGCCTGCCACCCAGAGACCTCCTAAGGAAGTTTGAGTCTGACACTCTCCCAAGAGGCTGCCAAGGTTGCTTTCCAAATTTGTGGCACCACTGATTGCCAGAGGGACCTCCAGTCTTCTTTTTCCCCTTAAAACATCATTTCTGCTTCCAAGATTTAAATTTTCTGCAGTTTAGATGGAAGTTGAGTACTGTTTCTTCTTGCTTTATCCTTTATATATCTTTCAAAATGTTAATAACCTGTAACATACTCATAGCATTCTGTTTGCAGATAGTTAATCTAACCAATACTTTATGAACAATAATTGAATGGGTCTTTCTTTTTCTGTAATTTATTCTTTCTCCTAAAGAGTATGTAAAACTGTGAAAAGCGATGTAAGTACTTAATTATTAAAATAATGTTGACATTCAATGAAATGTAAAAAACCCAAATTCCTGCATAATTTTTGAATTGGAATTTCAGGTTCAAAACCATGTAGCTATTTTTGAAAATGTTACCTTGTCTCTTTCTAATAACTTTCTCTGTAATTATGTTCTTTTGTTTCTGTAAGGATGTACATTTAACTCTGACTAGATTAGTAGAATCAAGACATTGAAGCTTCTGGTTTTGTTTTTTCAAATTAGACATGACAAAACCAAAAAAATGTGCTATAGTAAAGTAAAAAGAATTGAAAAATATAAATGTGAATGTAAGGATATGTTTCAAGCTTCTACTTGAAAATTCAAATGCAGTCTATACAAAATATTATTATTTGGGTTAAGAAAAATAAAAGTCCGTTATGCTGGGAGAATAATTGAAAATATATTACTAGCAAAGTTTTTATGTGGGGTTCAGCAAGACTCAAAATGAACTAACTAACTTATATGCCTGGTAAAGCACCAAGCTCAATACAAGTTCTTTCATGCTTAATGTCTCCCTGATAGCAGCACTGGCAAATTCTGCCTTGCATGTATTCACACCATTTTTGCAGATCAAGATGAAAGGCATGAATAGAAATTTCAGCTACCACGTTGTTTTTGAGAAATGTATCCTATACTCAAGCTTCACCATGTATTTCTTTAAATCTTAATAAACAGTGCTGCTTGCTACTCCATACTTTTCTGGAAAAAAAAAAATCTTCTAAACAATTCCACAAAGAAATCTAATTCTCAGCTCAGGAGGAGCAATTCTTGTCCTTCAGAAATTTTTCATATTTTATTATTTTTATCTTAGAACATAGGGCTAATCGTTTTTCACAGAAGGTTAGTGCTCATCCAATTTCATGGGGTTACTGGTTCATATCACAGATGTAAAAAATGCAAGTGTTGGTTATTTCATCTTTTCTAAAAATACAGGCTACTGCAGGACAGAAAAATGGCATTTGGCTTATCTCTGAAGCACAAATATAACTTGGAGACCACTGGTGCATTTTAGGAAAGTAGTACCAATTTCTCACATAAAACACCAATCTCATTACATTCTCTCAGCTGCAGTCCTCCTAAATAGAGTATTAGTACCAGCTGCTAATATTCTTTCCTTTCAATAAATAAAATGTATATGCAACATTACTGAAGATTTTCTAGCTATTGGTAGGTCACCTGAGGCCAGCTTTTAGTCTCTAAGCCCAGAGGAGATAAGGGTTTAGAGCACAAGGGATTCTTAGATTTCTGTAGATAGGAACAGGTTGAGACCAAGTTTATCATGTCATACAGTTCTTTTTTTCATCAGATGCTCAGATAGGGACTGAGGAAGAGATTAACCTTGTGTTGACTTAACTGTCTAAAAATAAGACGGTCTGAACCAGTCAGTTGCCTTGGTTTCTTTTAACCATTGGAAAGGGAGGTTTGGGAATTTCAGTCTAGTTCTTCAGTGAAGTTAATTGTAACATGAATCCCACTTATTTTAAAGCTGAATGAAAAACTAATTTGTAGGTCCAGCTGCAAAAATAATTAATCTTTTTATGTTTAAGTTTCACTGATACTTCACTGACCGTAGCATATAGCTATAGAACCATATAGTTAAAGATACCTGGAAATCAGTGCAAAAAAAAAAAAAAAAAGGGTTCTGCTGCTATAAAATACCCTCAGAAAACAATCAGAGTTCTGTGATCCTAGGACCAAAAAATAATTCAGTAAATCTATATAAAATAATAGTGTGATACATATGACATGCACATATTGGCTTATAAGTGACAGGAATAGAGTGCATGTTTCTCTGAGTACACTGACCTCAACAAAACAATCTTATTTATATTAATTACATAGTAGTTCTTCTAATTCAGACTATAGTGAGGCTACTGCATATCAGCAGCTATTACACAGAGCACTGCTCTCTGCCAGTCCTTGGCAGGCTGGCAGGCAAACCAAAGTCTTCACAGACATGAGCAACAAATATGTATATATATATATATATATATGGATGCTGGTCCTGCCTAAGCATACTGTATATACTCATATAAACCTCATATACTATATAAAATTTGACTCAGTGATCAGTATTTGTAAATACTTTAACTGTCATAAAAGGGCAGACTCAAGTTATTTTCATCTGATGCTCATATGAAGTACTTCAATCATAGTCTATACAATCAGGACATCAGCACAAAATTTAAGTATTCATTCTTAACACATATATAATCACTGCTAGAATGAAGATCTCAAGATTTCCATCAAAACCAGTACTTGGAATGATAATAAGTTGTTGGTAAAGAATGCAAAATAGGGGGCAAATAGGTAGAAATATCACCAGCATAGTAGCATAGCATCAGTATACAGGCAAATGTAATGGGCTGTGCTGATCCATTCATACTGAAGAAAAATAAAAATAAAAAAATATCTGAAATCAGGAGGTGTTTCAGTGAATATTACAGCAGCAGGTGCACAAGCTTTACTGCCATCTGCAAAACAGATTCAGCAATGCTCATTAAGGTGTAGTCTTGATTTGATTTGATTTGATTTGATTTGATTTGATTTGATTTGATTTGATTTGATTGATCTAGTGCTCATCCTTTTAGGCATGTATTCATTTCCATAGTACCCAGCAAACAAGCACAGTACAACCCAGAGAGATTCAACAGCCTAATATTAATAATGTTTTAATGCTTGTACAGAGCATGTTCTATATTCAAAGAACTGTACAAATATTAACCAACTAATACAAACTAATGTTATTCCTTTACTATCTCATGATATTAATGAAGTGTATTAGTCATTCTCCATCTACCCTTTCATGTTTTTAGCTCTGCATTTGAGCATTTTATGGTAAACTCTAGAGATCAATTTGTACAGCTAAGAAAGATGCATACGTGCATAATACATTTTACAAACTCCTCCTTAAACAGCACCTGCTGCAGAATGCAGACAAGAGGTCTTAAAATTATTCTGATTTTGTGATATTGTGAGTTAAGTATTGAGGGAACCAAAAGGATTTCAGGTAAAATTAGAGCTGGTCAGAATTTCCCGAAACTAATCTACTGCCAGAGAATGGCAATCTTTCAAAAATCTCCAAATTACCGGTCCATCTTTTCTGTGGAGGGAAAGCCCTCAGACAGGGCTCAGTGGCATGCAGCTCTGAGTAGCCCGGTAGTTTTGTGGGTCCAGAATAGCCTTCCTCTCTGGGCCCAGGGCTGGACCTGGGAAGACGTCTTTCCAACTTTCTCAGCATGGACCTGGAAACTTCTGAATCCTTGAAACTCTGAGCATTTTATACTTTTATTTTAGGCTCCAAGTGTACCCGTGAGCTACTGTTCCTGATTGCTCACACTTCCTGCATGTTGACTCACAACCTGGCTTCTGAGTCCAGGGTAAGCCAGCTACATCTGCTGACGGGGAAATCTGGAGATAAAAGAAGTGGAACAGAAGTCACTCGTGCCCAAGAACTACCCCATAGTCAGAGCCAGCTGGTGCAGGGAGTTGAAGCTCAGCTGAGTTTCAGCACAGTTACTAACAGCACCAGTGAAATTTTTTTTGACATCTGGAGTTTGGTCTCAACTGGGACAATCAATATTTGTCCATTCCTACATATCAGAAATCCTGGAGAAAAAAGACTGAACTAAGAACTTTGGAACTTGGGCTCTTAGATAGAATTTCAGGTCTAAAAGAAACTCTCTATGTTATAATTTTGAAAGGCATAGGTTTTAGGTCTTTTTATTTGTTCAGAGATTTGAGATCTCTGTTTTTTCATGCTGAAGCATTTTATTTGTGTCCAAAATTCAAAGTTACTACAAGAGAGCTCTGGTTTCAAAAAAGATTTAAGTAAAATCTAGAAATCTTTGTGGCAAAGATTTTCCTTCCTTTGATTCAGCCTTTAGTCAATCTTTGAGGACAGTGATGGGGGAACAAAGAGGTTTTTTGAGGTGATATTGTAGACTAGGTTGTTAAATTGTTGTGTTGAACAGTTGCAGAAAAGTAATAATGGCTAGTTCATTGGCTTTGTGTTTTGAAGATGGAAATATGATAGGAATATTAAGCAAAATTACTCCTCTGCTTTATCTTTTATGTAAGGTTTCCAGTAGTTTGCCTATTACTGTAGTGTCCTGGACACTCTCCAGTTTGCCTAAATAATTGCATTCTGCCTACTTCCATTTTTCTCTACAATTTCAACTACATATGTTATTTATCATTTCCTGTTGTGCAGTGCCACTGTGGCCTACTGATTCATTTTGATTCAAGTTTAAGTCATCCCTAGATATGTTTGAGTGTCTGAGAGCAGGTGAAAGGGGAATGTGATTCTGTTTTGCGATTGCTTGCAAACCAAATTCAGAAGACAAGTAATATAAGCAGGAAGGTGTGGGAGGGTGGGCATTGATTATAGTATGCTTAAATGGTTACTCAGCTAAAAGCAGGGTAAGTTATGTTGAACAGTTTCACCGTTTATTTTGCAAATAATGCAAACAAATAAATGAAGATGTTTACATGTTCACCTCTTACACAGTCTAGCAGCTGTAGGAAGAGTGTGGAAGTATGTAGGCAATAATGGTTTTACCTGACAAGCTAGCTCAATATAATAGACAAGAAGAAAATTCAGAGACGATCTTGACCAAAATAGAATGAAACACTATTGAAATGGGCAGATATGAATAAATATGAGAAGGTAATAGGGTGAAAGCATACCTGTTTATGTAAAAAAGATGAAAGTGTATTTATTGTGCCCTCAAGACTGATGAGTAGTCTATGCCAGTATTTCCCATACAATGCAATGACTGTGTATTGAAATGCTGTAAATTTTACAAGCTACTTACCCAAGAATACAATTTGGATTTAGGAATAATTAATCTTATGGTGTCATAAGAATGAATAAATGCTCATGGAACAGGGAACAACTACATAACTGGTGGAGGTAACATGTCCATATTAAGAACAGCAAGCATTTTTTGTGAAGTCAGCAATACAATCCTGGAAAGGTGGCTGGTCTGCAAATGATTTTAACTGATTAGAGGGAAAAAAAAAGCTGTGTTTCTGCTTGCTTTTCTAGGATGTTAAGGATTGGGGCACTTATTTTAACACCACGAATCTTTCACAGTTACTGCTTTGCCACTTCCTGCTTTAATTATTCTAGCAAGAAAGCTTCCCTATTGAAAGTCACTCAGAACTTTCTTCTAGAAGAGACTATGGTTTCCTGCTTAGTAGCAGAGTATAAGGCACATGGCTCCCATGGCCAAAAGTTTACATAGGCTACCTACCAGTTCACTTCCCAATGCAACTGGAGGAATCGGCTCTGCTTTGTAAAGCTTTTCAGGCTTTGGACCTGCTCTAGGCTCATTTGACACCATCTGGAACAAGAGCGAGAACCTCCTCATGAACTTTGTACCTCATAGTGAGGCAGGCATCGTTATCTTGAGTCTTTCTGTCCTGAAATTAGCTCAACAGAAATTCAGATTAAATCATGGTGAGAACACATTACAAAACTTTCCTCTTCATACCTGTGTTTCCCTAAACAATGAGCTCAAGAAGCTCCTATGGAAGACCATTCTTTTTACGGCCTGTCTTGGAGAAAGGGCATACCACAGAAGTGACACACAGACAAATATTTCAACATACTCCTGAGATTTGTTTACCTTTAACGTGGTTCTTAACTAAACTAATAGAAACTCCCTATCATAAACACAAACCCAGTAAACTAATAGTTGCACAAATTACTTATGGGAAGCAGAAGCCAAGAAGTCATGCAAACCCTGACTTTATCCCTGTAGGTTTGAGTGAGTCTGCTGCTTTGAGGGTTTTGCTTTACTTTCTTCTTAAAGTGTTGAAATAACATCTTTACTTGGGGGTTTGAAGCTTAATTAGGCAGCTATTATAAAGGGCTTTTTAAAGGTTGATATAACTGCCAGGCTTTATTACCTATCAATTTCATTACCAGCTTCAGTTTGCTAGTAAGCTGTCACACAAACCTCACAACATATTGCTGTTATTGCCACATCTTCACCGCCACCTTGAGAGACCCACATGTTTATCCAGTAGTTTACACCACAAACTATGCCATGGAGTCATTATTTCTTGTGTGTGTAAAATGCCAAGCAAAACATTACCCAGTTGGCTTCTCTGCTGAATGCTCTATAAATATTAAGTACCAATGTTATCACCGCTGTGGTTATTATTGTTTATTATTATTATTGTTATTACTATTATGTAATGACATGCTTGACATCTGTAAGCCATTACATATGTCTTGAATTTATATTATAATGTGATATAGTATCCTGAACCTACATTATACACATCCTGAATATTCTACTTACATTGTGTTTAAAGCTGCATTTAAAGTATACCTCCACTATATCAAAACAAATCAGCATGCATTGTCCAAAACAAACAAACAAAAAAAGGCCATATACCACATTGGTGCATCTACATGTCTGCATGAATTCTCTGGCTATTGTTGACTTTCTGGGGACACATTTACGTGCTTTCATCAAGCTGGTTGATCCCACTGGGAAGCAGCAAGGGTGGGCTGCTCTGCTGAGTGAAGGGAGCTGGGACATGAGGGTGACACCAGGCTGTCAGGGCAGTGCCCTCACCATCATGGGCGCAGTCCCACTGTGCTCAAACCAGAAGAGAAGAGCAGATCCAGTGAGGGTAATCAGGGTCAGCCAGGAGCCCAGGCACCCCCAGACCAATTTGCCATGGCCAGCCATGTCTGAGGAGAAGGCAGCAAGAGAAGCCAACAGGGGCAGGTGAGGGCCAAGAGGGCCACAACTGGGCACAGGTGCACCTGCATGATGGCTCTGGTGAGGAGCTGGTGCAGGGGCTGAGCTGGGACAGGGTCTTGAGCCAAAGGGCTGAGAGTGCCTGGGTGAGCCCCAGAAGAGGTTCCTCACAGCCCCTTTTTGCAGGGCTCTTTGCACAGCTCCCTGCCCCTTGGCTGCGCTGTCCCAGCACCCACCTCCAGCGGCAACCGCTGAGCCCCCAGGAAGGGGCAAAGCCTGCAGAGCTTCTTGGTCTGTTCAGAGTTGTGACAGACACATGATCTTCTCTTATGGGACTACTTGGATTTATCCTATATGTTCTCTGCCTTGCTGGTTAATTACTATTGAAGAAGAAGATTAATTCAAAGAAATTAAGAAAAAAAAAGTTAATTGAAGTATCTGGGGGAAGGGTAACAAAATAAGTAATAGTTCCAAACACTGAGGTAGTCGTGGGTCACTGTAACAACTTGATGCCATAATAGAGCACATGAACATAAATGCAAGGCTCATAATATTGTTTTACTTGCTCCTTGTCCTGTTTCTTAACCCTTACCATACAACAAGCCTCTAGAAGAGACTATTTCCAAGTACAGTGTATCCACTGAGTTTTCTGACTTCTCCACTTCGTGACTATCCCAGTATCCATCATTATCTTCTCCAGCTTCACAGCTTTCATCCCACTGTATTTGGCTATGTCAGGTGTTTCTAACTGCGCTTCTTATCCTTTAATCATCCCCCAAAGCCATAGCAACAATTTAAACCACTCTATATTGAATTTGATTTCTATCATTTTGCTCTTTCCTTGTTTTTGCCCTCTTCCTGCCTCACTAAATGATTAGAAGGATCACAAAAGAATTCCTGTTTTTTACAGTGCTTGGCATATCACAACATGTATTTGGGAGACTCAGTGCTGAGCTAGATGATAAAGTTCATCTTGGTCTGGTCCCAATTATGTTATCAGCTGCCTTAGGAAACCTTACTTCACAAGGTAAAATGGAAAGGAGAAAATCACACAGAGGAAGGAACAGCTGGTGCACTCCTACACATGTGCAAGAGCCCAGATGCACAAACTTTTGGACCTGTAGTTATAGAAGCTTGGCAGCTTTAGGTGCTTGCAAGATTTAGTGTGAATGACTGAGTGAACCACGTTGTCCTCAGAAACTTGTGTTCATTGTTCATACCACCTTTATAAATACTAGATGGGTGAACATGGGTGCAAATATTTTCACTGAAAATAAGAACATGCATATATAGGTCAGTAAGCAGATGGTAGGTCTGAAGTCTTGGCTTTGGTGCTAAATTCTCAGTCTGCCTTTTGATTAAAATAAGAAATTATAGGAAGCAAGAGGGATGAGGAAATCACAGCTGTTACTTCTGATGTTACATTTAATCACCTCTTATAAGTATTGCAGCATCTTGGAATTATGAACAATTTACAGCGTGGTCACTGGTATAATTTCTAAGTTTTTGGGGACTTGGACCTTCATAACCTGACTTTAATGTCATCACATGAGATGCTGAGAAGTATATATTTGTATATTTTAAGTGTAAGGCTGAATAGGGATTTGTAGTGTAATATTGTGTCTTGGACCTGTGCTTTCTGTATTTGAATTACCTTATGATGATGGGAAGTGGATGAATAATTAGAGGATGAATGAATGAATTCTGCTTATTATCCCTCATGTGTGGGACTCAGTGACTTTACAAATGTGCAGTTAAGTTAAATTACATACTACTCTCAACTTAAACTGTTTCTTGTGCAGTTGGCATGTAAAGGTTAAAAATTTCTACTTTAACAAACCTACACAACACCTTCATGGTATGAACATCTCTCAGATCATAAAGATTCTTTTTGCATGGGTCTTTGATAATGCTTTACTTGAAGAATGTAGCATTTTTTAGTTCAACCAATTTTTTATATATATTTTTTTAAATCTCGTATTTCTACTTGGTATTAGTTATTTTTCACTATTTATTGTACAGGAAGTAGCCTTGATGAGAATTCCAGAAACTTCAAGTTCTTAAATAAATTTATTGATTTCCACATTTAACTCTTAGAAACGACACCTCTTTGATAGCATATACAGGATTAATACATTAGATGCCAAAAAGTGTAATTTAAAAGGTAACAATAGAAACAGCTGTAATTTTCCAGATACACTATGAAAATATCAGTTAACTTGGATGCTATGCTAGAAGTTTCTTCTACTAATTAAATATAAATGTGCAACCATTAAGGAAATGGAAAAGCCTTCTGTAATGAACTTAAATTTCAGAAGACTTTAACATGTTTAAAAATAAAATTAAAACAAAACCCATGCTATTACTTAGAAATAGTCACCACAACTGCCTGAACATTTTTATTTACATGTGGATGTTAGATATTCTTCCAAGGAATCAAAAGTTTTTTGTATGGTAATGTTACACGTAAAATCCTTTTCAAAGTAGAGAATATTTAAAATTTAGACACTGAACATATATCCAGGTTTTACTCCCTGTTTAAGTGCCCTTTTAAAGCTGAATCATAACATGCTGAAGTCTCTTAGATTTCTTGCAGCCTTGGCATTTCTTGCTGCATCTGTTGATATCATCAGCCTGTAACACTTAGAAGGAAGCTCCATGTCCAAGTCCAAGGAAGAGTGATTATGAATTCAATATGCCAGCAGAGAAATTCAAACAGAGGTCAAATATCCTGTATCCTATTAGTCATCCACGGTTAGGGGTTTTTTCTAAGTCATGTCGGTTCAAGTTTAGGAGAACTTTTGGACACATCTGGTTTTAGGTTTAAATTTAAAAAAATAAAATTTCCAAAGAACAATGTTTTTATAAATCATACACAGTAACATCCAACTTTGAGGGAAGCCAGGCTCGCAAAATTCTGTCCATACTGAAACAAGCTGCAAATCTCCAGTTATCTTCAGAGAGGTGGAAGTTTAACCAGATTAATCTAGTATCACAAGCTTGATTGGAACTGGAAAAAAGAACATTCCAATATGGCAGTCACTGAGAAAGGATTCTTTCAATCCCATTGAAATCAGTGGCAAAATGAATTAATCATCATGGAATCGAGGCATCATCTTTGCTCTCTGTAATAGTCTTTGTTTTAAAGAAAGAAGTTATATTGAGGCATGGGAGGAAAAGAGTAATGGAAATCATTTATATAGACACCATGTCAAGTTCTCAAAGAGTTGAATGCTATCACCTTCATTTCTGACGTAGGCTAGCCTATTTCTTTGTATAGCTACTCCTCTAACATACTGGTATAGCCAACCAAATAACTAGCATTAATATGTAGATTCAGAATGCAAAAGTGTATAAATAATACAGAAATTTAGGCTAATTAATGTACTTTTTTTTTTTTTTTTTTTTTCTGTCTGAATAAGATGTGTACTCTACAGACTAGCTAAACAGTTGGACTATGTTGTTTAAATATGTGTTGTGTGTAGATTTCCTAGGATGGAACACAACAATGTTCTGTTTCTATTTGAAGTAACAATAATGTTCTTGGCATAACCTAAACCCACCACATTAGGTATAGGTCTTTCTCGTGAATCACTAACAAAAAAGGCATTTTCTACAGAGATTTTAATGCTGAAGGAGATGAGGTGGTTCACAATTTATTTCAAAGGCAATATTTTTTATTTTTTATTGCAATGGTTTTAAGTTACTCCTGTCATTAAGAATTTTTAAGATGAAAATAAAGAGTAAGTAAAACTGATTGCAGTTCTTGTTCCTACTGCTGTATATTTTTTAACTGCCAATAACACTGAGATTCTAATAAACTAATTCTCCTTGGGCCCTAAATGTGATCTGATTGAAATAAAAATACAGGGCAGGAGAAGAAGGGGGACAATAAAGATAAGAAACAGGTGACATCTTCTGTCATGTCGATTGGTGATTGATCTTCTAAATTTGCTTTAGCAGGCATATAAAGATGAGAAATGACATTGTCCCAACACAAATGCATACACGAGAAGGAAGAACTCTGGAAACTGAACACGAAAAGGGTAAAGCACTTAGATTTCCAGAGTCCATTCAAATCAGTAAGAGTGTCCTAACTGAATTTAACAGGATTTGGTTTAGGCTTTGATTGAAACTCCCACCCCAAATGAATGTTGTATTTTTAAGAAGCTGGAAAAAAACATTATTTATAGGCCTTGCTTTATATCTATGCTCCATATGACTATTCTTCCAGTGTTTGATAAATAATAGAGAGCATTTCAACCTTGAAAGGGGCTGGGAAAACTTCAGGGAGATAAAGCTCCGTCAGTGAACAGTGTCTGTTAGCTAGTCTGTATTATGCCAATAACTGATTCTCACGTAAATCACCTTGAAATGTATTTGAAATACTTTTGAAATCTATTTACCTGATAGAAATCTCGGTGACCTCAGAAAGGCAATGTTTTTTCTCATATATATTTACATATTATCATTTACGTCCTCTTTACTTACAGCTCAACATACCACTTCTCTTGGAGCATTATTTTAACATTTTTACCTGTAACTGTATGTAGGGCTTATGAAATATTAATAGCATGAGCTGACATTTATATTAAAGAAAGTTTTGTGTGTAGGGTTATCGGTGTGATTTGACATGATAGCCCTAAGGAAAAAAAAATAATTGCTTTAACTTTCATAAGAACTTCAGGTTTTCACGTAACTACCAACTTAGCCTTATGTAGACAAAAGTGCAGAAGCTTTACTTCATCAAATGCTGACATAGACAAAATAGTGTTTTGTATTAAAAATTCTGTTCAAACCCTCCCTCTGCACACTGATATTTCACAATAGAACTGTTTTATCTATGTAGTAAAATAGAACTATTGTAAAATACATTATGCCTTCAAAGCAAGTTACCAGTAATAATTCCTGCACTAACTGCATGTTTTCTGGGTTTCCATCAACATAGAAAACAAACCATGGAAAGAACTACACAAGCAACCCAGCAAGAATAAAATAAAACCAGTCTTTAATAATGGCAGCTTGAATGCATAAGCAGGACTTTCCAGAGAATTCATATTTAATGTGAAACCAGTGAATATGATATATTTGTCATGTATAAAAGAAACCCTTAAATCAACTTTTGTTCAGTTAGATTGCTTTTCATGTAGAGAGAATGAGATTTGAGAATCACAGCCAAATTGTCCCACAGGCGCATTTGAATATATTATTCCTACACAAAGTTTTTTATTTAAGTCTGTTTTCCCATAAGAAAGAAATTGTTAGTATATAGTCAAAAGGACCATCTCAAATATTGTACACAAGTAGGATATAATCATCTATCTGCCACATGAATAACATGCCCAAATTTCAGATCGTCTTTCAGTTACATCCAAGTCCTTGAGGAGACACCTATGTTTTTGACATTACCCTCCTTCAGACAGCTACAGTTCAGCTTCAAGAAAGACAATCTTTACTGCTTTTACTGCACCGAGCAGGCCAGCATTTCTTTGTGATCCAGTGTCTGCTCCACACACCTTGCCTGCAAGTTGGATTTGCTAAACCAATATTTATGAACTTGTGGAGTCTGCAGACCACTCCATCATGACTTGTGGGAGGGTACTGTGCTGAATGGCTGTAATGCCTTCCCCACAAAAAGAACACTTAGGCATAGTTCTACCTGTGTAAACAAAGCAGATAAAGGTATTTGAGTGTGAAAATAAAGGTAATGTGATACTTCAGTGTTTAGCTCTATGTAGTTTGCTTTTCATGAAAGCCATTGTGAAAAGTGTCTGAAATAGTTTGCAGACATCTTGGGGAGAAGGCTCAGAAAAAGTTATTACTTGGTATTTTAATATTTAAATGTTTATATTGTTCACTTTAAGGAATGTTAAAAAGTATTTTTAAAGATTCAAAAATGTAGTGGGTTAAAGCTTCCTTGTTCTTCCAGAGCACATTTTTAACAGTAATAACTTTTTCTTGCCTGAGTATATAGTGCCCTGCTGAGATCTGGTACCAGGTCTGCTACGTTCCTGTGGAGAGAAGTTTTGTACCCATGCTGGATGGCCGGGAGTCCTACATAACAGTGCACTGAACACGGCCACGCTCTCAGAACAGGCTTCAAGAGGCAGAAATCTGTGTCATTCCCATTAAGCCCTTGGATCAGAAAGAGAACTGCAGCTGCCTTCAGTTAGTCACAAGGAGGGTTGGGAACCCTGCCTGCCAGCGTTGGAGCTTTGCTAAAAACCCTTCTGTGACAGGACACCCTTGTTTGCTCTTGTGAGAGCTGTGCTGTCACAAGTGCAAATAAAAAATAAATAACAAACATTCATCAGGTCAGTGATTAAAGGAGTGGTCTGTAGCCTGTAAGTTATTAGTAATGATGATTTCTTTGGTAGCAGACAGCAGAAAGCAAATCCAAGTGCGCTAATGAACTGCATTTTGGGGAGTAAGGCATACCTTTCCCTAATGGGACAAAGAAATGTTTAGAAAAGTACCTTCATGATCACAATGTTAATTGGCACCATTCATTTAATGTAAATATAGGCCATAATTTTTAAAGATGAGTAAGCCATTTTCCTTTCCTGTAAGCCCAACCAGCAGCTTTACTGGAGTCAATGGCATTGGTGTTCTAATTTCACTGAGAGCACAGACTCAGCCCTACATCACCAGAAATTATGATTACATGGAAAAATATTTATGGCTACAAAAGTAACTTCAGTATTAATATTGCCATCCACTATAGTCCAGTTGAATTGTTTCAGTCTTTGTGTTATTTTGCCTTAAGACAGGGTTTTTCTCTTAGTAAATTACAGTGAATTTCAGAGATTGGTTTGGTCTGATTTTTATATAAGCATGGAATTAAAATTCTCAAATTTTTGGTAGGCAGAGCATTTAAGAATTTAAAAATTCATATTTACTTTTAAACATCTGTTTTTGACATCCAGCAAAACTTTGTATTTGCAGGAGGAAGTTTTCAGCATACTCAATAAAAGTATGCACTGTTATGAAATGTTAATCAAAAAGCATGTCAGATCTGTGTGGAAGGCAATCAGTGGATCAAAGAACTAAGAAGAAAACTAGGGTTTTTTATCAATTATACTTCCCTCTTATTCTTGCTATAAATAACTTTGCTTTTTTTTAATATTTAAAACAAGCTTTCACTGTTTTGACTTGTCAGTTTAATTGACTTCAGTGTATAAAAGTACACACTGATTTAGCAAGATAGGGATCAGCCCCAGAATATTTAATTCTTCATTAGCTTTCACTGGACGTAGCTTGAACATATATCACTCTGTCCTAAACTGTTTTCAAGTCTGGCTTTCTGCTTCGAGACACTAGGGAGAAAAATCCTACACCAACCTCATTTTAAATTATTTGACAAATACACATCAGGATGAAACCTCCCACAATTAGGGATGCACAGGTTGTAAAGTGAGTTGCACTGAACCATCTGAAGGTAATAAAAATTACTTATTCTCTAGGACAATCAATCCTTCAATTACCCACCAAAACCTAGGCTTGGATGTCAGCTATCCCATAATATATCTGTTATTCATCAGGAAACCCTGCCAGAAGCATTTCTTTTTCTTTTTCTTTGCAGATATAAATATGAAACACAGACATCAGACACATAGGGGTGTCATTTCTTTTCAGGTCTGCAAAATGAATTTCTGTGTCTGGAAGGTCCGTTCTGCAAATGGTTTGTGCTCTGGGAAGGGGATTTCAAAAGGTCTTTAACAACTCTGAAGTTGGATAATGAGGGGGAGACACTCCTTCTCCAGAGTTATATTTTCATGGATTATGGCCATATGCCAGATGGCTTGGCGATCATTATTCTGAGCCCCAAAATGATTTCTAGGGTTTAAGTGCAAAATAATTGCTTTGAACAGATCATTTCACCCTGCAGTTAATTTTCCCATGAGTCTTGTGAAACAGGACACTTGACAACTTTGCCTTCTGATTCTGGGGAAATGTGATTGGAATAGCTCAATATATTGTTTGCCATAGATCTCTGAAACTACGGTGAATTCCTGAAATCCTCATGATAATTCTTATATTATTGTTTAGAATCCAACTAATCCTTTCCTCTATTTCGTGGTTTTGCAGTGCGAAGAGATTGTTGAAACTTTGTTTGGGGTCAGGGTTTTGGGTGTGCTGGACACAGTCCAGTAACTACTTTGGGGATGGACTCATCAGTCTGTGTATCGGCACCAGTGGGACTGAACTTCACAGACAATAGAACTGTGTGATAGATGTGAACGTGACAGTCACTACTGCTCATAGGTAAATGTGGGTGTAAAGACCTTAGAAGACCTTCTTGATTCCCGAGATCTGTCACAGATTTTGTAGTTATGTCCATCCTTGCAAACTATACAGGATGAGGACATGGGCTTGACCATCACCTTAACTATTCCAGTGTTGTCATCCACCTTGCTAGTGTTTTGGCCCAGACCAGCTAGTAGGGTCCCACACAACAAGGAGGCATGGGCCAGGGGACAGAATGGCCTCCAGGCTGGTCTGAGCATGCTACCCTAAGTGTTTAGCTGTATGCTAAGTTGTCTCAGATATGCCAGTTGTCTCCGGGAATGTGTTTGTCACCGCGCATAGGGGCTTTTTTCACCTGCAAACAGGAAGGCAGCCAGCATCCCTCATCTCCTCCAGGAACACTGACCCAGTTATGGGACACAGGCTCTTCCCTCCCTTCAAAAAGTATCTTTATGAAACTGTCAAAATGTTGGGAAAGCCCCTTAATTTCAGTGCAAAAACATGGTAATAACACTCCTCTTCCAGAAAAATGTTTTTCTGTTGTATCAGGTTAGAACTGAATCTGCTAGAGCAGCAGTGTCCCTATGAACTTTGCTTAATGGGGCCCTAATGTTGCTTGTGTCCTAATGTGCTATGTTGATGGATATTAGTAACACACTGGTGTTTACACAGGTGCTATTCGCACATGTAACTCAGTCTCTTACCAAGTTGTCGGCAGTTTTATGGGGCACAGATATATTTTCCTCTCAACTTCTGAAGCTTGTGTTTCCATGCCTTTGTCTGAAAAGACCTGATAGGAGCTGTACCGTGTTTACATGGCAAGATTTGGGTAGCGGGGGGAAAGGGGAGGCTGCAGGGGTGGCTTCTGTGAGAAGACACCAGAAACTGCCCTCATGTCCAACAGAGCCGATGCCAGCTGGCTCTAAGACAAACCCACCACTGACCAAGGCTTAGCCCATCAGCAACGGTGGTAGCACTTCTGAGATAACATATTTAAGGAGGTGGGAAAACTGCTGCCCAAGAGCAGGTGGGAGAGTGGAGTGAGAATATGTGAAACAACTCTGCAGATATCAAGGTCAGTGAAAAAGAAGAGGTACAGGGTTCTCCAGGTGTCAGAGCAGAGGTTCCCCTGCAGCCCATGGTGAAGAATGTGGTGAGGCAGGCTGTCCCCTGCAGCCTATGAAGGTTCACGGTAGAGCAGATCTCCACTTGGAGCCCATACATGACCCCACGCCAGAGCAGGCAGATGTGCCCTGAAGGAAGCTGTGACCTCGTGGAAAGCCTGTACTGGAGCAGGCTCCTGGCAGGACCTATGACCCTGTGAAGAAGAGCCCTGGCTGGAGCAGGCTTTCTGGCAGGACTTGTGACCCTTTGGGGGACACGTGCTGTAGAAGTCTGTCCCTGAAAGACTACTCCGTTGAAAAAAAACATTCTGGAGCAGTTCTTGAAGAACTGCAGGATGTTGGAAGCACTTTTGTCAGAAAAGATCATGAAGGACTGTATCTTGTGTGAGGGGCCACATGCTGGTGCAGAGGAAGAGTGTGAGGAGGACACAGCAGCAGAATAGAAGAGTTATGAACTGACCGTAACTCCCATTCCCATCCCCCTGCACTGCTCAGTGGGAGGAGGTAGAAGAGTTGGGAGTAATGTTTAGCCTGGGAAAAAGGAAGAAGTGGAGGTAAGACGGCTATAGATTTTTCATTATCCTACTCTCTTATTAATTGGCAATAAATTAAATTAATTTTCCCAAGTCAAGCCTGTTTTGCTCATGACAGTAATTGGTGAGAGATCTCCATGTCCTTATCTCAAACCACAAGAATTTTTCCCAGTTTTCTCCCCTTGCCCTGTTGAGAAAGGGGACAGATAGTGTGGCTGGGGGGGGGCATCTGGTGGCTAGCCAAGGTCAACCCACCAAAAGTCATGAGTAAGATATTTGAAATATTGCTAGAAGACAACAAATATTAAATGGTATATAGAAAGTAACTATAGAAAGATAATAATCACAACTTTCTCCGATAGTCATCAGTCTGGTTATGCACTGTTATTCTAGAACAATGCTATGGATTGCTGTCTTCCTTTCATAATTTTCCTAGTCTTGGCTTTGTGTTTTTTGAAAGCTTTGTTACAGATTTGCTAATAAGTTAAGATTGATTGACTTTATTTGATTTTATAAAATCATTTTTAATAGAAATATAGAGGGATAAGAAACATATTTTAATGAAACTTAATAGTTGCACAGTAAAAGCTGTTATGAAATCCTCTGTACAGTCTCGTACCAAGGCCAGAAGAATGGGCTAGAACCATTGTTAAAACTTAGGTAATAAATTTAGGGTTTGAAAGGTTTCTTTGTATTTGACTAGTCTCCTGTATGTAGAAAGTGTATTGAAATGTCAGAATATAGAATTAATGGGAACTGGGGAGAGTCGACTGGAACAGCTTGTAGTTGCCTGCCAAGAAACCGTGAACTTTAGTAAAAGGTAATTCCGGCAGGGGGAGATTGCGACCACCGACTCATATACCACCTACCCAAATCGTACCCCAGACCCATTTCTGGACCTTTCTAACCTTTACTGCGCAGAATCGGATATGGGAGGAGAATATGTTAATGATTTTTGGAAAATATTATGTTTATGCATAAATACTTAATGAATATGTATGGATAAGTTATATATGGTGTCTGATTTTGAAACTTGGTGTGCGTTGATCATGAGAGGACTCACTCTCGCACCCGGCCGTCAATAAAGAAGTGTTTGCTTATCTACATCACATTGGTGTCGATAAGTTCTTCAATCCGAGATTTCGGTGACAGCTTGATGGTACCAGCAGCTGTTATATGAGTGAATACCTCCTCATGCATAGTTGGACAACCAGGTACAGTGCTGTATACAGGTAATAGAGTTGATTTAGGCAAGCAGTTTTGAATTTCAGAAGCTATCTGGAACTCTGCTCAGAAGTAAATTTTATAAAATCATTTATAGACAATCTACAGTAACACAAAACAAACAAAAACCAACCAACCAAACAAACAAAAGCACAACCAAAACCCTCAAAACCCATTGCCTTCTCTCTTTCTCCATTATAATATGTAACTTGTAAAATGTGCTTTTCTTTTATTCTTCTGGAAAACCAACCAAAAAATTGTTTTCTGTAGAAAATGTTGACTTTTTTCCTGCAAAATATTTTAAGGTGTTGCCTGAAATTAAAAAAAAAAAAAAAAAAAACACAAACAAAAAACTTAAACAAAATTAATTCCTTTTTAAACTCAGAATTAGCCATATTCTTTAGACCCTTTGGTGAACTATATGTTACTAAAAGGTGACCTAAAAAGCAATTGCCAACGATTATTTTTTTTTTAAATACAAACAAACCATAAGCTAGCAAACCATACAGGCTGACAAACAGGGAAGGCAAATGATAAAAATGAAATTAATAAATGAATAGGGTTTAACTCGTTCTAAATTAATGTATCCGGCTGTGGTAAAACTAAAAAGCAATGCTCAGATTTTTTGCAGAAAGGTTAAGTGGCCCTTGAATTTAAAAAGGTTGAGAAACACTTCTCTAAGAGATGGACTATTGAGATTTTAAAGACCCTTTAGTAGTGATTAATGGCTGCCTTTCAAAGTGTAACTAGCTGATTCAGAAACTGCATTTCACACAGATCTCAAGCTCTGTTTCATTTCAGCTTGATTCCTTTCAAGCAATTTTTACTTTTTCTGAGAGTCATTAGCTAATGGCAGGTCTCTACGTCCTCTGTCACTCAAATGCACAAGGAAGAGTGAAGAGAGGAAGATTATTTAAAGAAAACAATCATATGGAATACATTTTCTGAAAGACTAACTAGACTATCTATTTCTAGACCTTGGTCAGAGTTGAGAGACGTGGCTTTTTGAGCTTATGGAGTGAAGTGGTGGCACAGGCCAAAAAAAAAAAAAAAAGCTTTGGCAGTTTGTGGTGAGTAACTCTTAAGTGTAGCTCAAGCATGCAGTCAGTTGCACAGATTCAACAGGGACCTTTCAGAAAGGATTGCCTCCAAAGTGCCGTGTTTAGCAGCTTATTTGGCTCCACATTATAAGATGGAAAAGATTAGACTTGTGCATTTTGCTACCCTCAATTTGTTATATGGTTTAAATTGTTGATTCTAATAGGTATTCACATTTTTAGGAAGAAAGGAGAATTACAGTGATTGCTATCAAGAAGCCAGACATTGGAAACATTTACTAAATCATGATATTTGGGATACTATATATGTTATATATAATATATACATATAAAAATTATATATATATATATATATATAACGTAATATATATGTTTCTCAACCTTTAGAATAGGAAATATCTGCGGTATCACAGATACTGTGGTAAAGTAATTGTTGGTAAATGCTGATTTTCTTTTAAATAGTAACCACAATGGCCACTAATTAAAGACAGGGAAATAGTGGAATTGCCATACCAAGTGTTTTATTTGCTTCAGGATAAAACTGTTAATTATATATTGTCATTTACTGTATATAAAGATTTACTAACTGCCCTGCCATCTACAGCTGATTAGTCTCAAGAATGAGCTGTATTGCCAGTCCTTTTCTTCTGAAGAACTGAAAGCAAATACAGTTATTTAACAATTTTGTCTCTTGATGTGGTGAACTTAGAAAAGTTTTCCATTTTAATTATTCATTTCCTGAGAGGCAGCCTGTAGCATTTTGCAATGTGTGTGGGCAGGACCTTCTCAGCCCTGCAGCTTGCAGTGGGATCTGCCTTTAAAAGTATCTTGTTTGGCTTCTCACTGATTTTTGTGCATCAGGATGAACTCAAACGTTTTAATCATAAATGCCTGACCCTGAACACTTCTGGAACTTTGGCAGCACCTTCTCAGAGCTAAACCAATGCAGCATGTCTGCCATTAGTTTTACTAATGCTTTAGTAAAGTCTTTACCCTAAAACCAGCTCTCTCCAGGCATCTTGCTTGTCCTTCAGTTAACTTATTCTGACATAAAATTGCAGTAAACGAAAGATGAAGGCCTATGGTATTTGCTACTGGTATTGGATAATTATGTAACTATGCTACTCTTTCTTCATTATCAGTAATCCAAATAATTAAAAACATTTGTTTCAAATTTCTATTTATATTGAAAGAAGGTGATAAGGGGACAGTGTCACCCCATTATATGGATAACATTAAATTGTAGTGATAACACTTTGCACTCCAATTGTAAGGATATCAAAGAAATCCAAAATAATAGTTTATAACTTAACTTGCTTCACTCGAGGCAGCTGCCTTATATGAAACTATCATATATGTCAACATTTTGCAGTCTTCAAAAACTAATTTCATGTTATAAAGGAAGATTTCCATGATGGACATTTGTTTGGTTTTGTTTTGTTGGGTTTTGTGTGTGTGAAAATTTTCAGTTATTTACCTAAAGTACTGGACCTATTTGGAAGGGCTGCCATGAACAAAATCTGTCTGTGAGGCAAATGGAGTAAAGGCACAGTGAGCAGTGGTGTGTCTGAATCATCTTGTTTAAGAGCAGTTGTAAGAGCAAGACCTGTGCATTGAATACCAGGCTACAGTGTAACACCTTTACTACTATATGTATTTTATAGGTTTGGCTCAAACAAGACAGGCTATATTATAATCAGCTGTGCAAACAAGTAAGTGGAATATATATACTGAACCAATACACCTTGATTTAAATCATTATTGCTTTCATAGTATTGTATTGACTTCATAGGTTGGGCCCTACAGACACAGTGTGGATTTGTGGCCATTTAGTGGAGCATTTTTAATACAGTGTAGAGTACAAACTCAGATCTTAGTAGACACTGATGGGTTTTATGCATAGTTCTCTCACAGGGAACTTTAAGAAGCTGTTCCTCTAATGGCCTGGCGATACAGTTTGATAGAAGCCACAAGCCAAGCAGCCATAACTCCCCATGGCATTCAAATATCTTAACCTGACCTGAGAATCAGGAGACTTCTGTTGCATAAGAATTTTTTATGTTCTGCGTGCTGTTTTATCCTTCTGCCAGGAAATATTAAAATATATTATTAAAAAAGATTTACTCTAGCTGTTTATTTCCCACAGCAGTGATAACATAACCTCCTTTTCACCTACCTCATCTTGTATGAATTTCATTCTAGCCATCAAGGGACACATATACGGATGCTTATTCTTGAAGGCTTTATTTAGTTGGAGCATTTCTGCAAGATTTCTTTTTGCCTTTGGCCATTGTCATTGCCCATGTACAGTACATGGCAGACCAGCTATCCCTCTCTGCCCCCCAAAAAAAACTCTAGGGATATTTGTTCTACTTTTTACGGCATTTGGGAGCCCATTTCTCATCACTGTGATATAATGCCACCATAAAATCATGCTTAGCAAGGCCTGTCAAATAAAAATGGCCGATGCTGAATTTATTGAAATAAGCTTATGTATTGCTTCTGAATCAAAAGAATGGCCTAGTAATAACTGTGCATAGAAGACACTTTTCTAACACCAAATTATTAATATTAACACAAAAAGGTGTTTTTTTCTCAAGATTTTAACATAGTAAAATTTTGCACCAATTTGAGAGTAACACAGCCAAAAACATCTCTTTTTCATCAGCTACCCATTTGTCATGGCATGGCAAGACCAGCAATAATAAAAAGTCACCCTCCATTTCACTGTACTTTCCTGCAATTCCCTCCCCACACCACTGACTCAGGATGCGGTGGGGGAAAAAAAAGTGTCTCTGTTGGTGGCTCTCCAGACAGAAGGAGGTTTTCAAAGGGCTTAGCCCTGCTGCAGCTCCACATGAAGCACCACCAATTGAGGTTAAAGATCTTCTTCTATGATAACACTTGGGTTTATTTTAAGGTGGAAGAGATCAGAACCAGGAGGTGCCATACTCGTAAATTTATTCTCCAGAGTTTTTGCACACTGGTATTGACAAGGCACTGAAATTATAGCCGCTAATCCCCAAGCATGTCTTTCTGCAGTTCAGTCTTAATTTACTGGCAGAAACAGAGGCAACCACCCACTTCCTTGCCCCCTCTGCTCAGTACCATTTCTCCTTTGTTCCTTTCATTTAATTTCTTTTTTAGTGCATGTTGCTTCTTTAGTTTAAGGCTCCTTTCCCACACTTCCCCCCAGATTTTACCACACTATTACACTCTTTATTACATCTGCTTGCAGCTTCGTGAGCTGATGAGTGATTTTAGGGGAGACTGGAATGATGTCAGGTTAGAAAAGAAAAGAGAACTATGGGGTAGCAAGGTGAGTAGAGCAAGCTGCAATAAAAGGAACAGAAAGGAGATTTCTCTGAGGACTTGTTTCACATTTGTTAAGAGGAACACTTTTGAAAATGGGCAGTTTATATTAATTTTTCTCTTTTAACATACAGATCCTTCAAGTAATTTGGTTACCATAGATACACTGTTGACCAACTTCAAAATTTTGAAGGAGGTTAATTAAAGCAAGATGAAAAAATACACATTAATACTATTTTCTATAGAAAAGACAATTATTTTCCTTGAAAAAAATATCTTTTTTTTTAATCATTTAAGCAAATCAAATGAGAACTTGCTTTTCACAATAAAAGAAGAAAAAAACAGCACAAATCAAAACAAAAGAATCTGTACTGAAGTTTCTCTCTTTAACTGCCTCAAAATTAGAGTTCTAAGAAACAATAATAGTTCTCTTGTGACCTGCTGCTGAGACGATAATGGTATTTGAAGTATTGTTTTCATGAACGGAGCCTGCCTAGACAATGTGTCATTTGTCCATTGTAATTTCATCATGTGTTAGAAACTTCACTCCTGGGGAAGCCTCACACCCAGCGTGGTCACATAATGCATATCAACTTTTTGTATGCAAGTATGCTACACAAAGATGTTGAGTCAGCCATGCATAAACCTGCTTCACTATAGCAATTAGCTATCATTATAATAATTTTAACTTGCCATCCCAAATTTTTACTCTGTATGCCTATGCTTTAAAATGGCCTTGATGTGTCACTTAATGTTGCTGAAAAGACAGTAATATAAAGCAAAAATATTAGAAAAACCAAAAATCTCCTGCAGTTATTCCCTGTCCCTAGATACCACTGTGACTCCTGTAAGATCAGGGTTCTGTGTCCCTGGTGACATCAGTCATGGGAAAGGTGAGAAATTGTGGTTTTACCCCATCTTGTCTCATGCTTCATTTGGCTTTTAATACAAACAACACTATTTCGGAATAACAAAGCTACAGAGAGGTGCACAGTGACTGTTATCTCTGATATGTGTGTTTTTCTACATATTCAGAGAACTAAAAAAAATCTCAGTCCCTCACCATCGAGACAGCTTTAAATTGTAAAGCAGCTGTCCTTTCTGAGGAACAGACACATGCCTTTGCTTTCTGTGTAAAGGAAGATAGTTTTCAGTGGGAATTCATGCAGGTATTTAGTTCCTGTGCAGAGAAGATCTGCTTAAATGAAATGTAATAAAAAGTATGTTAGCTCTGCAAGAGCAGACATTCTGTCTGCAAAAGACTTTAAAACAAGTGTGTTGCAGCAAGCTAACAGTTCCTTCTGGGTATGGACAAGCCAGACACAAAAATCTTTCTACATCTGACTGAGATAGAATGTATAAAGATAGCCATTTACAAAGTCTGCTACTGAAGTCAAAGTGCTGTGAGTACATTAGACAGAGGGTACTTTGGAGAAGAACAGCAAATATGTTAACAGACACCTGGAAAATTTGAAGTCTGGACTTTGTTTACAGGTGTCTCTTTCTGGAAGGGGTGCCAGAATGCATCTCATGGTAGGTTACATTATGGAGTGTCTGCAAAAATAGGGATATCTCCAAGAAAGCCTACAGTCTGTATTGCTTAGGGAACAGTATTCTATGGATTAAAAAGAGAAAAGGCTGGGGGAGCAGGATTTAACCTGAGCAGAATCACTGACCAAAGAAACGTCTATTATACTCCGCATCTGCAGTACTCAAAAAGTGTATTCAACTCCATGCTTCATCTGATTTCATGACCTGCTACTGACTATTGTTCAATTTTTAGCATGGAGAAACCTAGGATAACACATGGAGGTGTGTCAGAGCTGGGTATTTCTTTGACTGCATGGAAGTTTAATATGAATCCCTACAGACTAACATGTTCTTAATTTTCAAATTGTACTTTCAAAATAAATTGCAGCAAAAATAGCCACATAGTAATCTATACTGACATGCATAAAATACAGCAGGCTAAATTAATGAAATGGAATAATGCATATGACATGTTTTAGATTAACTGGAAACTGTTCTGCATCATACCTTCTATTTTATAAAAAATGCTATATTACTGTTTGAAATCATAAAATGAAACAAAAGGTGTACAAACCTCTTTTCCTAGATTATGTGTCTTGACAAATGACAAGCCACCACCCCTTTTTCAGATCATTTGTGGGTTTTGCTGTTCTTATTTTGTAATACACAATTTAAGACAACGAAGAAGTAGCATATACTAAGCTGCTGATGAAACAGTTTGCTCTTTAAGGCAGAACAGATTCAGATATTATAAAGTCAGAAAGAATTGTTGTTTAAGCTTCCTGTATAATGCACACCACACACCACCGACATGAATTAATTGTCACTTGATACAAGATGCACTTTGAAAAGCACTGAGTTTTGTTTAAAAGTTTTCAGTGCTCTGTCACTCACTGTGTCTCTTCAGAAAGCTCTTCTGGTGGCTAATTATGCTGTTAAACAAAACAAACAAACAAAACGAGAGCAGGTGCCCTGCTTTAGCATTTATCTTTCTTCACCTTCCAGCCATCAGAACTTGTATTTTTTCTGAATGATGGTAGAACTTTCAGCTGTTAAAAAATCTTCCCTGAACAGGTGTTTGCAGACTCTAAGCCACCCCTTAGCTTTCTCTTTGTTAAACTAGAATATTTAACCAAGGATTGTGTATAAAAACAGAAAACAAAACTGTGCTTCTGGGAAGACCTGCTGTTATAAGCACATATATGTAATATTCAGGGATACTTGCCCCAGTTACATCTAAGCTGGAACCTTCTTTACTGCCCTGAGCTATATATTGAGGTGTATAACACCCACGTGAGATCATTCACATCCACAAATGAACTACAGAGCATGCAAACTCACTATTTCTGGATAGCTTCAGGTGTCAGATACACATATGAAAATGTTGTAATTACACTGAGACCTCTAATGTTTCTATCATTTGCATTTTATACCGAACAAGCAACATTTTAAACATATACTTTAAAAAAAGTCTCGTATTACCATTTGTTGTCTAGTTTAGTTATTACAAATACTTGAACTTCCTGTCAAAATGATGATATTTTCTCCCCAATGCAGAACTTTTTTTTTACATTTCAGGACTAAGGTTGAAATATGTAGCAAATTGCTGTTAAACAGATATTTGCTGCAGTCTTTTTATGTTCCTGTTCTTTCTCGTAATTGTTCTCAGTCTTGTGAAACCAACGCTTTCAAACAGCGAGTGGGTGCAGGTGTGTGAGCAAGTCCATGTGAAGAATAAATAAGTGCATTTTCTCTCTCCCTAGATAGGCAATATGATCAAGTCATGATCATTCAAACTTAATAACTTTTCAGCTCTCTGATCCCTTCCTCTTTCTCTGCCAGGACGAGGCCTAATATTGGTTTTGCCTTATTGAAGGATGCATCCTTTGCAATGTTTAGGAACTGCACTGTCATAAGTCATCACCAAACATAAGTGTCAAGTAGCAGTGGACCAAATGTTTTCAGTTCATTCAGTTCACTATTCTCTCCATGTCATCCTATACAAGCAATATTGTAATGACGCATATAATACTTTGCCAATTAGTGGTCAAGATGATGACAGAATGGGACAATAGGGTAGAAAGGAGCATAGTGGGAACTACAGACCAGTCAGCCTCACTTCTGTGCCCAGTAAGAGCATGAAACAGATCCTGCTGAAAGACATGTCTAAACATATGGAAGGCAGGTGATCAGAGACAGCCAGCATGGCTTCACCAAAGGCAAATAGTGCCTGACTAATCTACTGGCCTTCTACAATAGACTAAATATTGCATCAGTGGACAAGGGAAGAGCTATGGATGTCATCTACCTGGACTTCTGATACAGTCAGTCCCTCACAGCCTTCTGGTCACTAAATTGGACAGACATGGGTTTGACAGATGGATTCTTAGATGGATAATGAACTGGCTGGATGGCTGCATTCAAAGAGTATATCAATGGCTCAATGTCCAAGTGGAAACCAGTAACAAGTGCTGTCCCTTAGAGGTCCAGACTGGGACCAATACTATTTAATATCTTCATCAACAACCTAGATGGTGTCATTGAGTGCACCCTCAGCAACTTTGCAGGTGACATCAAGCTGAATGGTGCAGTTGATTCACTAGAGGGAAAGGATGCTATCCAGAAGGACCTTGACAGGCTTGTGGAGCGGGTCTGTGTGAACTTCGTGAAGTTTAACAAGGCCAAGTGCAAAGTCCTGCACCTGGGTCAGGGCAATCACCAGAATCAATACAGACTGGAGGATGAAGGGATTGAGAGCAGCCCTGCGGAGAAGGACTTCAAGACATTGGTGGATGAAAAATTGGACATGAACTGGCAACGTGTGCTTGCATCCCAGAAAGCAAATAGTATCCTGGGCTGCATAAAAAGAAATGTGACCAGCATGTCTTGGGAGGTGATTCTCTCCCTTTACTCTGCTCTCGTGAGAGCCCACCTGAAGTACTGCATCCACCTCTCAGACCCACCGTACAGGAAAGATATGGACCTGTTGGAGTGCATCCAGAGGAAAGCCACAAAAATGATCAGAGACTTGGAACAACTCTCCTATGAAGAAAGGCTGAAAGTGTGGGGGTTGGGGTTGTTCAGCCTGGAGAAGAGAAGGGTCTGGGGAAGACCTTGCTGTCTCCTTTAAATAAAGGAGGCTTATAGAAAGACCTTTTACCAAGACCTGTAATGACAGGGCAAGGGGTGCTTGTTTTAAACCAAAAGTAAATTTAGATCAGATATACGGAAAAAAAAAAAAAATTATGATGAGGGTGTTGAGGCACTGGAACAGACTGCCTAAAGAAGTTGTGAATGCCCCATGACTGGAAGTGCTCAAGGCCAGGATAGATGGGGTTTTGAGCAACCTGATGTAGTGAAATATGTTCCTGCCCATGGCAGGGGGGTTGGACTAGATGACTCTCAAAGGTCCCTTCCAGCCCAAGCCATTCTGTGATTCTGTGAAGATACCTTCACACCATTGAACACTTACCTCTCTATCTTGCTATGTATTGGTAATCAGCCTTTGCCAGTTCCTCTCTTTCTATGAAAAAACATTCATTTTTCTTAGATAAATAGTCATGCAAGCCATATAAACTGCCTTTTGAACTTCATTCAGAATAAACCTATCTTCAAACACATATGTTCTTGTGCATTAAAACATCAGTGCACAGCAAAACAAATATTCTTTTATTTCTTAAGGCAGTGAAATATTAGGTTTTTCCTTCAGTCATATCTCACAGCTTTTGCAAGAATATTGTTTGTATGAACATGTCTCATGGCTACTGTAAAAATGGAGCCAGTTTTAATACAAAACAGCAACATCTTAACAAGCAACAACACTAATCACTACCATATTGTGAAACTACTGCTAGCTTCAAGCAGATTTCTAATGTCCAGCACTTCTGATCACTAGCAAGCTGCTGGCTGTATTTCCATTTCTTTTTGTCTCCACTTAAAAACTAAGAAATTACATTATTTATTTTTTTATTTTATTTTTATTTTTATTTTATTGGTTTTATTTTCCAATTAATTTCAGGCCATGCTGCATTGACAGATTTATCAGGGCAGGATCATAGGCTTGCACTGGACAAGAGCACCAGGGGGAAGTCTGCACTAGTGTAGCGTACTCCCCACAGAACTATATCAACTCACACCAGCTGAGGTTTGGTCCTTGTATATTGTCATCAGGAGGTCCCAGGATCCACCAGCTGTTCCAATAATCTAAGAAATAAAAGATCCATCCTGATACAGAATTGACAGATTAAAATCTTTCATGGAGCTGCATTTGATCCATCTAGATAGGAGGGATCTGTGTGGCTCATATACGGGTGAGATTATATTGCCTAACTCACATTTTATTGCTTTCTTGGGATTCATAGTCAGGACAGAAGCAAGGAGGCTGTGGTTACTCCCCAGATTCCAAAATGTCAAGGAAACAGAGTTATGACAGAAAACTACAGTAATACCGTTCACAGAAGAGATCTCTCTGAAAAGATTGTCCAGCTAGGCACTTCTTTTCCCGTGTCATCTGCAGAGACATGTGTGAAGGAAGAGATTATTTTTGCCTCGTTCAAACAAAATTCAGCCTTACTCCCATGGTTTCATTGGGAAACTCCCAGGATGGGTAAGCAAAATGTTGTTCAGCTGTGAGATGGATGAAATTTATTTCTTCTTTGGACACCTTCACAGCAAGGAATTTTATAGACTATAGATGTAAAATTTACTGTCCAAATATTACAAACATCTGTAATTAAGTGTGTGAGTCCCATAGCTCATACACTTAAGCTGGCGAGGATTCATTATGTTGCTATTCCATGTGAATCCATAAACACAGATAATACTGTCAACAGCCTAAAGCATTTATCTGAGTGCTAAAACAAAGATGACTTTTTCCAAATCATGGTACCCAGAATTGGAGTAAAATGTCTTGCAACTTCTACAGTATTTCCTAATGGAAAAAATGACTGGTTTGTGAGAGAATAAAAATGACTGAAAGCAGTACCCAAAACATAAACTTGAAGCAAATTTCAAAGCTTTTGCAAATTCACAACATTATGGTTAACTGAAAAACAAACAAATAAATAAAAATGAACACACTAATACTCCCACACCCCTGAATGTTAGAAAAACATGAAACTGAAATTATGGTTTCTTTTTCTTTTGGTTTTTTTTTTTTTTGTTTGGTTGTTGTTTGTTTGGGTTTGGGGTTTTTTGGCATTTTTTTGTCTGTATATCACAGATGAAAAGATTATTGTATTTCTAACAGACACAAGATTAAGAATCCTTCAATATGTCTCAGGGGAAAAAAAACCTTAACAGACCACCAAAATATTGCTTGCAAGACCTTCTTCTTGACTTTTTATAAGAATTTAAGGCAAGTACAAAGTAATTTAGATGGTTGGTCAAATGGAACTAAATCTTAGATGATATAAGGTTTGACCACCACTACAACAACATTTTCTTCCAGAAGACTTTAAGCAAAGATTTAACGTGTTAGATTACTCAAGAGAAATCAGTACTGAACATTTTTCCCCTTGTTTTAACATCAATAATGTTAACAGTAAAATTGCAATACATTAATATAATACTGTGAATATGATGATGAATATAATGAGAAATATAATACTGTTGATATATTTTTTAAAAAAGGAACCTGTCTACCTCAAGTTTATTATATAGGTTTGGTTTCCTCTCTCACCTACACCCCCAGCCCCATGGTTCTGATTAGTTCAAATGCTATCCACAGAAATATTCCACACCTGGCCATTACATGTATGTTATACCTATACATGTTCATTTTCTACATTTAATTTTATGTTACATTTGCATTTACATATATGCATTTGTATATGCATGTGTCCTTATATTTCTTAAAAAAAAACCAAACAACAAACTGCAACAAAGTATTTTATTGGGAAGTAAAATGTATTTTTATATTAAAGGTAACAAAAAACTTCGGTTTTAAAATACACCTTTTGTTACATTTTCCTTTTTGAACATTTTTTTAAAATATCTGGAAGAATTAACATAAAGGAATACAGAAAATGAGAATTGTTACTGCATGGAAATTCTGAACATTTGTTTTCATTCTAAATAATGAGGGAAAATATGGAAGTTTCCCAAAAATTATTCTCTGAAACATTTCATTTCATTGCTTCTAACAAAAGCTAAGTCTTTCACTACAGCAGTTTCTGAACTGAAATGATCACTTTGTTTGTTCAGTTGGCTGCTTAAACGTAAGCAAAAATAGTTTTAGCTTCACTTATTAAACTCTTCCTCTCCGGTAAATGGTTGCTTCCCCAACATTTGTTCTCCCACGAGGTCTACGGCACACAATGCTGCCCCTGGGCCAGGCTTCTCAGCCAGACTCACCACCCACGGTGGATCACATCAGCCAAGCACAAGGGAAGAGGGACCCACCTGGCAAAGGACGGGCAGACCTGCAGCACGAAGATGAGACCCAAAACTGCAAGTGGCCTGCCGTTCAGCTGAGAAGAAACTCTGGGGGGTAGTTGTGATTTGGTTTAAGAAAAGGAAACAGTTTTCTTTCAGTCTAAACATCTTCTATTGCAGTATTTTTGTTTTTCAACAGAGAATAATTTGGGGGAAATCATGAATTGTCTGAGTTAATTCTGAACTCTGTGGAAAGTATACAGTCTCTTTAGGCAATATTGGATAAAAAAATTCCCATATCAGTTTTAGCTAATATAACAAAACAAAACAAAAAAAACCCAACACCAACAATGAAAGAAAGGATGGATATGGATTAATCAAGATTCTTCTTTTGCCATTTGCCATTTCTCAGTTGGCCCCCAGAGTACTCGCAGCATCTTCCCTCACCTGTTCACAGACAGATATGAGAGGCACTATGCTTTATGTTTTTGTGGGTACATTTCCAAACCTGGTATTTTAGTTTCATTTACTTCTATACTAAAAGGACTAATACATAAAAAAACCTATTCTGCACTGCAGGTGCTATATAAGAATTTTGAACAAAATACCCAATGGTTTTATAGCTGTAAGGAAAACACTGATCACAGGGTGTTACATGAAAGACATCTGTCACTAAAATGCTGAAACAAGATGTTTTAGGAAGGTTAGCATGTGTCTCTGCGTACATGTGGGAGGAGAGGACACTGTATGCAACATCAATTGTGTAGATAATTAATGGATGATGATAAAAGAAGAGAAAAAATGCACAAATTGTTACTTAATACCCTCAGCCTTACATAGCAAACGGATAGAAGCAGATTGCATGAGGTAAACAGAAGAAAGGTTAGTGTGCGTGAAGGAATAATTGAAAGCTGCATTCATGGAAGTGCATTGTTTTTAATTATTAATTGACAGAAAACCTGTAGTTAAAACACCTGCTAATCTTTAATCCAAAAAACCCTTAGGCCTGTAAGACCTATTGGGGATGTAAAGAGGAATAGTAAAGAGGTAGACAGAATCAAGAAAGATGTGTAAGTTGTCCTTAGTGTTCCTTAACAGTGTGACTTGTGCAGAGACTTCATACATTAGACTAAATAATTCAGTTTTATTTAGCTGGTACTGTTGCATATTTTAAAGTGATACAGAATAGTAAAAACAGACATTCTAAACTACAAAAAGGTTTCAATAATAATTCCTCTACCATTATCTTCATCAGTTATATTTCTGTTGAAGAAATGGGGCAGATACTTAGTCTGAAATCATTCTTAAGAAGGATCCCACATCACAAATCTTCTAGTTTGTAATAAAAGTTACAGTTTCAGTGATTGACATCATGATAAAACTGACCTTGTCAAAAGAACATCCAAATCTCGTAAAGAATAATAATGAGGTAAGTAAGCAAGCAAATATGAAAGGAAAAAAGAAAGAAAGAAAAATGAATTGGTTTTTGTGAAAAGTTTTGCATATTTGGTTGAAAAATACCATCTTTGTTTTCTCCCTAGCTCAGATATTTTTCACAGTTCAGATCACAAAGCACATCTAAGCTATCCTTATTTAATACTTCATTCAGTCTGAAGCTGAAGCATGGAGATTATCTATACCTCTGAGTGTTACAAGTAGGATGCTTACTAGACATGAAACAAATCCATTGAGAAAATTGAAATGAAAGGTGGCCTATTTGGATCAAGTGCTGGAGAAGGTCCATCCTGACCTGAATACCCTGTTGCTGCATGATTCCTTGTTAGTCCATGTTAGTCTGATCAGTGTCAAAATGTAAACAAAATCCTGTGGTTTTGCAAAGTGTTAGAGAGAAGCTTTAGCTCCAAGGGCAAATAATCTCCCAGCAAATCATGAGCAGCCCAGCTCCGCAGCCTTTCTGGTTGTTAGTGCTGGCAAAGGAGTACAAAACAACTGGAATGAGGATCTGGCTGGGTGTCTAATTCTGTGGGGACATGGATAAATTTTTTCAACTCCTTTAAAGTCTTCTGAAGTTAGCAATCATTAGCATACAAATAATTAAGGAACCGATATAATCTTAGGCTTTAAAAACTTGTTTGACTTTTGTCTGCCATGCAGCACTACAGGTATTTCATGTATATTGACTGGAGCTAGCAAAAGGTATGACTGACATGACTTGTATTTGTTACTTTGCACAGTACAGATTAGCAGAACAGATGTGCAGAGCATGGGACAAATCTGGTTGTGCTGAATTTTACCACAAGCAGAAAGAAATCTGCATCTTGCTATGATTAAACTCAGCAGGAAGAGTCACAATAAATTGTGTTAAATCAAGCGTGACCTTGCAAAGTCTTAATACAGATCAAACAAATTTAGAAATGATTTTTCATGGTTATGCATACAAAATACAAAATGGACAGAAATGCAGGAAGAAAGACAGAAAGAGCATTACAATGACCCATATACGGTGTCAACATTTGTATTACTCACCAGATTTATTAAAGAAGAAGTATATTAAAGTGGTTCTGTTTGGTTATATAAACAATTCTAGGGACCTTACCCAGCTGAGTAAATGGAAATATTTAAATCTGCATTATTTACAGCTTGGAGATGTGCCTAACTTCTCAGTTAAGCGATAAAGCTGGAAAGGAAAAGGTAGAGAAGCTGTGAAAGCGCACAAATACTACATTTCTCTCTGACACTGTTCGTTAGAGTTGCAATATTCCTGTTGTCTGCTGTGCATTCCTGACAAATTGCTGCTGTAGGTGTGGAAGATAAAGAATGTGCATCCTGGCATGTTTTACCTGTGATGCAGGTACCCAGATATCCAGTGCAGGAGACGAAAATAGCTGGACAAACCCAAAAGTCATTTTTCAAACCCCTGAAACTTTATCAGAAGAAAAAAATGTTTGTTCCTAAATCAGAATGGGTACAAAAGCCAATGTGAGGCAAGAACACAAACCTAGAAATTGTATCTTAACATTTATTAGAATAGTAAAGATTTGGCAAGTCTTGGGCAGGTATAACACTTAATGGCTGTTGATTCAGACACCATTCTAATGGGGAATTTAGCTTGATATGTAGCAGACCAGAAAGATTAAAGGTCTGACCACATACACAGTACAGTATTAGTTGTCTTTTGTCTTGCTGCTCCTACGCAATAACAGAGGAAGACGATTAAATCTCACAGAAAGGAAAAACTGGGCATTTGTCTGCAAAGTCTCTCATGTGTTTTATTGATCTGGGGTACTAAGTGCTTACAAATCTGTGGAACAGAATCCAGAGGATTACATTTGGTCTGGACTTTGCAAACACTTATCGACATTTCTCACGTTGCTACTTCTGTTTGCGTTGCTGGGCTGTATAATTGTCATAAATTACATCTGTGTTGGTTAATGTTAACTGAACTGATGAAAGAGACATAGCTCTTCAAATGCAAAATTGGATTTATTTGTACCTCTGGCATGTACACGTTTTAGTGTTTGAATGAGCAATATTTTTTTTCTTTTCTTGCTTATTTGCTTGGTACTTGTGATATGTACATGAAATTTTGTCTTGGTTTGGAAAAAGTATTCCCTGACTACTGTATTACAGTTTTCCTTGAAAGTCTTAAGCCATACTAAAATCCCTAGGACTTCTGTCATACCCCCTACTGAGAAAGCTTGCCTTTCTGAGTACTGGCATGAAGCAGAGAAACTGAGGGACATCACACTCTACTTCAGATCACATCTGAAAATACTTCAGAATCTTGTATCTCTATATTTCTGAAAAATACCATGGCATTACAGCCCTGTTGGAAATCATGAATGTAAATTACTTTATATAAAAAAAGAAATATATTATTTAGTATATTTTCAAATAGCTTACTTCAAAGCAGAGAACATTAATAAACATCAAGGAATTCAAAGGAGGGGAGGGGGGAATGCAGAGAAAACTTATGCCTTCAGCTGAAATATAATTTTATTTCTCCCCAGCTAACTAGACTGCTAACGAAATGCCAGGGCATTGCTACCTCCCAATCAGCAGTAAATGTGCAAGGCTTGATTGAATTATGACACAGAAGTAAAGGGAACATAGTCCTAAAATAAAAAATGCAAACAATGGCAACACACTTCTCCTGCCCCCAGGTTTGGGTTTCTGCAGTTGTTCAATGGAGGTAAACTGTTGCCTCAAATGTTCCTCATAATGCACCAAAATAAGATCTAGTAATTAAGGATCTTGCCTTTAGGTCCTAATCTAGCAATGCAAACCATACTGTAGCTTGAGCAAATTTGGTGGGAAATTTATTGCTGGTCTTTAATATGTGTCTTTGTAAGTGCAATGTATCAGGCATCAATGGACAAGTGTCAGTTAGGCAGGCAGTCTCTG
The DNA here is from genome assembly GCF_017639655.2 of Falco naumanni. Taxonomy (NCBI): domain Eukaryota; kingdom Metazoa; phylum Chordata; class Aves; order Falconiformes; family Falconidae; genus Falco; species Falco naumanni. The sequence continues at coordinate 88,789,804 of NC_054056.1, forward strand.
CAATCTGTTTATATGTGACTTTTCCCCTCTTTTTTTCCTCCAGCGTAGCTCTTCATCTTTTCTCCACTTCGATTTCCAAGGTTTCACTTTCTTCAGCAGCCTCACAACAAAACCCCAGACCCTTCACATCTGTGTCTTCTCCTTTCTGGTCCTAGGGCTTTGCAAGCTGTCTCCCATCACAGAAAGTAACTTTTACATTGACCTTTTTCAATCAGCTTTTCGAACAGGTCCATAATGACACTTGCAACCTCTGTCCAGCAGACCTCCTTCCCCATTTGACTCCAGCTTCATCTCCTCAGGGTTTTAAGTGCTCTCATAGTGTGGTTTGTTATTTTCGGAAGAAATATGAAATTGCGGTGGGACCCAGCAGAGTCAGATTAAGATAATCAACCCAAAAACTGCTCTAGAGGGGGACTGGGAGAGTTTCTGAATCACATCTAAGCAATGGGAACCCTAAGAACAACCTTTTTTTCTTACAAATCTGAGATACTAAGAGTCAGACCTTCTACATGTGTTCTTCTTTATTCTTCTTTCCCAGCCACCTCCTTGTCAGTTTTTATAAATTTCTGTCTTATAGTTCTTCACTTGTTGCATTAGTCTTTTTGCACTCTGTTGCCATCTCACTGCTCTCTAATTACTATGAGCATAAGTGCAGCCAGCCCAGCCAAAGCCACAGTGAGAGCTCACACTCCTCTACAAGCAAGGTGGGGAGCAGTGCCTGTGCTGGTCTGCTCCAGCGGTTCTCATTTTCCTGAGGAAGACCTTTGGTGGCTGCTGGCTCTGCACAGGCTGTGACCACTGTGGTAAGTAAAAGAATAATGTTCACCATCGTGACAGGTCCATTCCCTCTGCCAGTAGCATCACCTGGCTTGGGAAAGGAAACCATGGGCTGTCAGGAGCTGAGGCATTGCAAGTATCCAGACCTAGCAGAACTGGTAAATGTATTACACTGGCTACAAAATTTGTAAAAGCTCCTTCATAAGGAGAGTTCAATAGAGTGATGTCACCCAGCCACCCATAGCTTGTAGCTGTCCTCAGATCCCATCTTAAAACCCAACTAAGCTGCAAAAAAAGGAGGTGGTTATGCTATTATTTCATGAAAAGTAAAGGGGAAAATGTTCTGAGGGAAATACTTCCTACCCAAGCCTGTGCTGCCCAACTTGATTATCTCATGAGTGGGGATGCTCCATTAAGACTGGTCACTGCCCTGCAAATGCCTCAGCTGGGAGGTGGGGTCACAGCTTCCAAAACCACACACGAATGGACGTGCTGGGTGTTAATAGCCTTTGGGGCAACAGCTGACCCCTACAAAGAGCTGCACATGCATCAGACAGCAAGATGCAGTCCTTACATGTTGTGCTTTCACAGATGCACAAAGTCCTGCAACATCAATAAAAAAGCTGCAGGAACAAGAGATTTGTAGGAGAATTTTCCTTGATGCTTCCTACTGACATTTGTGCCACAAGTCTTGAATACAACATAGACTTTTTGGCCGTTTTTGCTTTAAAGAAGTTGCCATTCTTGAAACGCTCCTGGAAACAAAGAGTCTGTCTGGGATACCTCTTCCTTGGATAAATAAATAACCCAGTGTCTGAATACCGACTTGTCAGGAAAGACTTGGAGAAATGTTGCTGAATTTATTTAATATATACTCTAATAATACATAAATATTCTGGAAATGCACAGGGTTTCTTTATTAATTCAGAGCTTATCAAATTTCAGAAATACAAATTCTCCTTCAAACAGGAAACTCAGCTGTTCAGTACTCTCTAGGTTAACACAGATTTTATTAACAGATTAACAGAGATAACTCAAAGATAGTTGAGATGTGCAACTATTTGCAGAATTTTTTCCCCTTCTTCGTATTTTCACAGTATAAAACACTAACAGAAGAAGGCTTTGATAAGAGGATAAATATAGTTTAATCCAAAATACAGTAGCCTTATACGAAAGATAATTTTGTGTTGAGCAGCTTTATAATGAGCGCTCTAAATCACTGTTGGCCCTAAAGTGAGATGCCCCACTTTCTCTTTGGTCTCTTGTGAACTCATTAAGACAGAGAAATTGTTTTTAAAAACATTCCAATGACTTGTAGAATATGCTGGCCTTCATGCACTCACTGGTCAGGAGAAAAAACCAAAATAAGCTCTAAAATGGTGTTACAAGCAAGGTACAATTCAGTGCTTCCTTCTGTTTAGTCTTCCAAATGTGTAAAGTGATATTTGCATTTCCAAAGTGATTGGACCCTCATTGATAGTGGCTTTTAATATCCTGGACCTTGGTATTACAGAAAGTACTTGGTCACAGCTAATACTTTGATGGGAAATGTGTTAATAGGTAATTAAAAAAAAAAACAGGGAAAAAAAATAAAATTAATTGCCTTGGAGGTCAGAGCCAGAGAATCAATGTAAAATTATGTTCTGTCGATGTTTTAGGTACAGGTTAATGTTAATACAAATAATAAAGTATTTTGACATTGTACATTTAAGCCTAATGGCATCAAAATTATGTATATAAAAGCATGTGAAATAAAACATACTTTAGTACAAGGCTGAAGTCTATAGAAGGCAGCTTTAGGCAATATAATATTATTTAAAATATTTTTATATAAAAATCCTGCCAGCCTTTGCCATCCAAGTAAAATCAACTGCAAATCCAGCTGCCTAAATAAACTAATACAGATGGTAGATATTTCACAGAGAGCAAAAATGGTCAAGCAATCCATAACTTCCTCTTCATTTGGGGATCTTGTGCTTTTGATTCATAGAACAATGATGTCATAATCCAGCATGATTTTCCTGAATTGAGAAATGTAATGATAAACCCAATGCAGAGTCCTGCCAGATGATCTGGGGGAAATCTCAAGAAGAGAAGTAACTGTGACTGCCCTCAGACTACTCCCCTTGCAGAAATATGCAGAGCAGCTCCTGGGAGATCTGTTAGTTCTCAGAGCCACATCCCCTTGATCTCCCCTCCTAAATCTGAGGTGCACTCTGGCAGAGCAGCAGTCCTATTTCTCTTTAAAGAATTCTTTTTCCAGTCTTCGTGGGAATAGAATTGCTTATTAAATTTCATTGAATGAGAAAGTGCAGGAACTTTCTGAAAGACAGTAGGGCTTACTCTCCTTGTAACCTTGTAAGTCATTCCTACACCCAGAGTGGCAGACAAACAAAAAAGACAGACTAGTTTCTTTTTCACTTTCCTTTTTCTTCTGCTGTGTAGACTTCATGTAGTTTTTTCTTTCTTTCCTTTTTTTTTTTTTTTTCCACTTATGCCTGAATTCTTGTCAGAATGATCCATGCAACAACTTTGTTTAGAATTGAGAGAAATCTACAGCATAACCCCAAAAGCTCAGGACCATTCTGAAGGCCTTTGTGAAGCTTTCATGATCTCTGCTCATCTTTCTCAGCCTCAGTAGTCTGGCAGGTTTGCTCTATATGCCCCTATTTCAAATTCTCCTGACTCTTTAAATGTTCAGTAATGGTAGGATTTCAGAGCTGAGAAGAGAAAAAATTCCATGATCCAGCACATACTTCTTCCTAAACCTTCCATGAATTCAGACTCCTTCATGGGTACAGCTAGTGAATTATAACAAACAGAAGACATCTCTGGATGCTCTGGTTATATGTGAATAAGTTTTATCTTATTGCCAAAGTACGGAAGCATAAGCCAAGCCATAGCTAAACACTGTGAAGAAAGGTCTCTTCACTTTCACTACAGAGTCACAAAGGTGACATAGAGGCAATCTTCTTCTGTTGACACAGATTTATCAAATTTCAAACAGCTTGGGATTGCTTGAAATGAGTAATAAGTAAAAAGCTATGTAAAAACTGCTAAAACTATAATCCAGTATTTGCCTCTCTAAATCCTGTGGTATCAAAATGGAAATAGCTCTTATCAAGCCCATAATGAAGAAGAATTGACAGTTTCCTCTTGCAAGCTGGTGAAATCATAGAAAAAGATACTGATTTAATTGCTATATGCAGTTTTCACATTAAGAATAATTCCAGATGGTCACACTATGCCTGAAAGAATTCAGTTGGTTAGACAAAGTTTAGGTAATTACTTATTCCTTGAGTTGCAAGTGTGAATAACTTTATGCACAACTGCTCTGAAAAGCTGGATACAGACAATTGTCTCTGTTGTGAAGAAATCCAAACGTTCAATTTGTTTCTGTTTGGGCTTCAGGAATGGGTTTACTGAGTCATGTTGGAAATGAAGATTACCTCCCAACGCTGACCTGTAAGGTTTAGAAGGTAAGACTGTGACCCGTAAGGTTTAGAAACTTGTAATGATTCGAGGTTTCCTAGAGTTCTTTACATACCTATTGGGAGAGAGATGGATGAATGGAAAAGCGAGTTAAATCTAGAGATTTAACAAAGAAAAAGTATCATTTTAGCTTGTTTTTCACTCATCTCTGTTAAAGGAATAAAACGTATTGTAGTTGTATGACCTAGTAATTATAAATATCTCTATAGGAATTCCATCAAAAGAGTTGCATCAAGAATTGCACAAAAAGTAGGTTTCTAATTTCTATTTCATGCTTTAATGATTGATCTTAGACTTTAAATTTCATGCAGCAATTCTTCAGTGGAAATGTGTTGTCCATAATAGACTTGCTGAAGAGGAAACAGCAAAGGATTACATGGTTTTGAATGCCTTCTCTAAGATATCATTGAGTTACTCAACACAAGTACACAAAAGATTTTGGGCTACCTACTTTTGTAAATGCATGAATACACACGCATGCCTCAAAAAATCTCACATGCACTCCAAAATTTAAAAGTTTTTTCCTGAACACCAATGAGTTGCTTCAGTTTGTCGTTATTTCAGTTCAACAAAACCATAGCAGTGGAATAAGTAAGCTGCCTCTGTGGTTTTGGGACTGACACTTTTTTTTTATTTGTGCTTTCTTTATTTATTTATTCTGTGCTTTCACTCTGTCCCACCATCTTGTTGCCAAAAGAGCTGGCCAGCATCCTACCCACTCCAATCAACAAGTAAATGTCATAGTTTTCATATACTGTAAAATAATTGATAATACAGTCCTACATCCATAGAATGGATATTTATGCTCTCATCAGCCAGGCTAGATAATAACTTTATAGTGGAGTTACCTTTATAACCTTTGCTTCTAGGGCAACATGAGACAGAAACTGTAAAACAATTCCTTCCTCTTGTCAAAAGGAAAAAAGAAATAGGTTGGTTTTGTTGGGGGAAGAGGAGGGGAATGCTGCAGGCAAAATCAGGCTGCACATTACATTGATATTTCATTACAGAGTTAGCTGCTGCTTCTAATTTAGTTTGTGGTTTACTAAGGGGTAATCTGAGTCAAGGGATCTTCAGAAAATTTGCAGTCTGAACTCTGCCTGATGGAGGCATAGTGTATGAAGGAGGATGTCTGGATAAGATAAGAGTTGGCAATAAAGTCTGTCCCCTGTTAATTACCATAAGGCTACAGGAAACTCCAACTCAGTCTTCTGTCCAAGCAGTTTCCCAGGACTTTTCTGCTGCCTCTGCTGCCTGCCAGCTTCCCTTGTACTCAAACCCCCAGTTCTTTAAGGTTTGTTACCTATGTGAATTCCCCTACATCAGAAAATATCACAAGGTTTTATTATATTCCCTCATCTTAAAATACACTGAAGTTTAACATTTCTGTGTATAACTGGAGCTTAAGGAAAGGGATGTCAAGGGCCCATGACACCAGCCAGCACTTTATCCTTGTGAAGGAGAAGGCTGTAGATGTGGGGTCAGCAAATAACAGGGCAGAGAGGCGAGATGCTCCATGATGCTGCCACATGCCAGGTCTGGCCACTGATGTGGCAGGGATGGATGATGGAAGAGACTGAGTCCATCCCGCCACTGGAGACCTCTGTGTTTTTCTTTTCAGAAATTACATAGGTAGGAAATCAACTGAGCAGTTTGGAGTTAAAGCAGCACAGGAAGTGGGACTTGTCCCACACGTCTGGGTATTTTTCTGACAAAAAGTGAAATGTCACAAGCAGTATTATGACTCATCTTATTTTGCATAACCCACGGTCACCCAGGCACTGGTCTAGAGAGGTCAGTCCCCAATGTTCCTTTGGAAATGACCTTTAGGAGGCTCAACAATGCATTGGCTGTGTAGAGGAACAGCTACTGCATCCTCCCATACTGTCAGAGGCACAGGCGGCTGCTCCCTTAGAGGGTAAAACTCACTTATGTGATTGCACAAAGAGGCAAAGGCAGCCAGCTTTGTCTCAAGCCAAAGGTTAGAGCAAAGTAGGATTTTGAAAGTGTTAGGCTGTTCATGAAAATAGGGCCTTCAGACCTCAAATAGATGTTGTCGGAAATCTACATGATCTACATATATAATTCTAAAAAAACACTAATTTGAGTAATATCATTTTTTATTTAATTTAATATTATTATATGTCTTCAGATCTGCAAACAGTAAATCTCTATCAAAAGAAGTTTACTTGACATTCATTGTTAGTATTAAAGCAAGACTTTTATTTTTTCAGAGCAAAACAAATTAAGTCATCTGCAGACACTGGCTGAGTTTTAGGTTTTAATAAAACCAGTCTGGTCTCTAAGAATAATGAGCAGTAAATGCATTTCAGACCTAAGAGATAAAATATTGGTTGTGGTTTTGCCTTTCAGATTATTGCAAGATTTAGTCCATAGAATGCAATATCTACCCGGGACCTTGTGTGGGGTTTTTTGTTGTTGTTTTTTTGTTGTGGTTTTTTTTTTTTGTCAGAAACTGTTTTCACAGGTTTATCATTAAAAAAAATAATATAACAAGTAAACAAAATCATTTAATACAAATGCTATTGTCTGGGTTTGGTCAATTGTACAGCTCTTCCATCCTAGCTGCCCTGTAAAGCCTATTTTTACTACTTGTCTGATGCTTTAGTGGCACTGGAATCTGAAAGAATGCAGCTGAGAATATCAACGTGTACAGCCTCCCTCAACAACATTTAGCACAGTATGTACTGTTGAACATGGATCAGTGAGTATGCTTTGTTTCTTGAAGGGATTTAGGTCCCTGTGCAGGAGACCACTGAGAGTCATTCTGTCTCTTGTGGTACTCTGTAATAGCTTATAATACTGTCAAACCAGGGGCTGTATAGAGCTTCTGAATGCCACCTGCAAGTGTGGGATAACACTTCTCAGTCCTCAGAAAACCAATGCAATCAACTGCACAGCTAATAAAACTCCTCAGAGAATCAGTATATGCTGCGACAGTTCCCACATGGCACCCCAGAAGATGACTTTTAAGTTATAAGGAGTCTAGATAATGGCAGTCACAAAACTAAATAAATTTGTATGGCTACTTTAGTATGGGCCAGTTTGGTGTATTTATTTCGCTTTAAATGAGATAGATAGGAAGTACTCATACTCAGAAAACTCAAGTCAGTGAGTACAAACTTCACAGATCATTTGGTTTTGATATCATGGTATTTAGAGAGTCCTCTGAAGCAGAATTTCCCTTTGTGTATTTTTTGCATATGAACTAGCCATCTCCAGGTACTCAGATCAAGCAGAAACAAGGTGACCATCATTATTTCCATTATTTTCACAAGTGTTATAGGAAGTGCTTCCCTCTGTTCCTCAAACCTGAGGAAACAGAACTCAGATATTGAAAGCATAGACTTTTCATGGCAAATCATCATACACTGTAGTGTGTTACAAAAAGATTTCTAAAAGATACAGAAAAATGGATATTTTTAGCTGTTAAAAAAGTATATTTTAAGATCACTTTACTTGATAAAATGTTAATTTAGTTTTGATAAATATAGTGCTACATGTTGCCTTACCTATGTTAATGAGTTAAAGCAAGAACTTCTTGCCTTGGGAAATAACACTTCATCACCAACTGTAAGAGTTCCCAGGGAATTCGAAGTTGTATATTTTACTCATAAAAAGAGAAAATTATTGCTTTTGCACTGCTTCATTCTTAATCTTGCCTTTGTTTTAAGATTATTGTTTGTTCAAGTGTATTGAATATGGTTCAGGTCTGAGTTGATTCTCACATCATACTTGATCAATATTTATGTCCCAATCTAGATTTTCTTTAAACTTGATCATAATTATATTTGGATTATTTCGGTCTAAAATCTTTTTGTCTCTTGTTTTTTGTTACTGAAAACACAGATACAGATTTTTACTACATGTTCATGTTCCAGTTCCATAAAATTATCAATAACAAAAGTGAAATAATCCTTATAAACTCATAGCCTGCATGACAGGAAAGGTGGCTGAAATGTTTTTTCTGTAAAAAGAATTGATGAAGTTCAAGAAAAAAATGCAAATTACAAACCCTGGAAATCTCCCTGTTTAGGATACTTCCCTTTATTATGGGTATTAACTCTTTCAGATAGAAGGGAAGAAGGCTGGAGCTTCTTTCAGTAAAAAGCAGCCATCATACAATTATGATGATAAGAGGAAGGGGGCAAATGACATATGCCCTCTTGTACTCAATCAATGTCTTTTCCCCTTCAGAATAAGTTGTCAGAACTTGATACTGTCAGCTGCCAGAAAAAGAGAACAGTTGCTTCATCAGGGACAGTAGAATCATTCATGTTTGAAAACATTTCAGACCTTCCAACTTAGCTTGCTGTTGCTACAGAGAAGCAGAGCTTTGGAAAGCCTTGGAAGTGAAGTCTGGGGATGACAAAGCAAGGGAATAGAAATGTGAATTCATTTAATCTCACAGTATTACTTAATAAAGTTTTTTTTATTTTAATATTAATGTTAATACTTTAGAGCATAGCATAAAATGTAGTAAAGAATAGGAAAGAATTTATATTTTTAATAATTTTTATATTCCTCTGTCTTATACAGCAGCTAATCCTTCTGAATTCTTTTATCATATTGTTGATTCCTCCACACATTATGTTTTACAAATACTTTACAAATATTTCCACTTAATGAAAAACGTCAGCAATTTTGGTGAATGGAGGAGGAGAAAATTCTTTTTTACTGTTGCTTTGTAGAGCTCCTGTATATTTTTCCTATGTGTTTTTTCCCTTTCCTTTCCTTTATAAAAAGAAGTCTTTTTTGCCTTATATCTGTTCTGCTACCAAATTCTTATTTATCAACAGGCCTCCTAGACTATGCCAACTCTATAAGGTGGTAGTCTTAGAGTTTCTCTTTTGTTTGCTGTGATTTTTTTTCTTTTTATTTGCCCAGCAAAAGCTAAGTCAACAATTTCATTTTGACTGTTCATATCCAATATTTTGTGTAAATTCATGCAAAAACAGGTGGGATGGTCCCCTGCTATGGGCAATCTTAAAAAGACCTTATTGTACAGAAATTCAGTTTCAAGAAGTTTGAAGATCAAGCAGTGACTCGGGAGAATAACAAGTAAGGAGAGATGTTAAGAAAATGTGGTAACCTCAGAAAAGTCTGGAAGAGTTAGAATTGTTTGGCTAGTGAAAAAAAGGGCACTAGAAGAAGACTGTTGCACAGGTAACAGTCTTTTCTCTTTATCCATCAGCAACAGGAAAATAAAGCTAATGCAGGAAACACTTAAAGTATACATTAAGAAAAACAGTCCAACTGTAAGGACAAAGAAGACCTGGACTGGGTGTCCAAGTCAGGTGATAAGGGAGATCTTGGAGAGCATGAGCAGAAAAATAGGGCTGTTATGGAAGTAATTCATCTAGAGCTGCGGTCTGTGTGTACTCCCTCTCAGGCTTATTGTGTATTTGTAGGGATCGATGATCTGACTGTGCTGCTTTCCTAGTTTGTTCATGGAATTGGCTCCTTGAACTTCTTATTTGAAAGGAAGGATCAAAACCAAAGCAAGTTCAATAATGTTTAGACAAACCTGGACTGGGACTAATTAAGTCAGTGTTTCATATGTGCTGCTCCTGTGCATAAGCCTTAATTAATAATGTCACTCTTAAAGAAACAAAATTTTCATTTCCCCAAAGTAAAATTCCTAAGTACCATCAAGCTTGTATAGATACTTTCAACCGTATTCACTTATGTCATGCAGATGATCAGCTTTCCACAACAGACTTTACAGTAATTAAATAAAAACTGTAAAACCATATTTTCATAGTGATTTAAGGTAAATTTATTTTGAACCCCCTTTAATATTTGCAGATCATTAGGTTTACAGTTGTATAATACTCAGTTTGCACAGTTACAATGATGTACACAAATAGGCACACAATTTGGAATAATTATTCAAAAGTTTAGCAGTACAGTGTAGATGACAGTGAGTCCTTGGGGTAAAAAACCCAGAAATACTCAATATTCAACTTCTATTTCTGCCTTTTCCTTTCGAATACACTTTGTCCAGAGGCAATTTTCCTTATCCTCTAGGTACCTCATACTTCTTCTCTTTCAGATAAAAATAATATGCTTATCTCAGAAGGCAGTTGAGAAGGTGACTAGTCTACAATGTAATTTGAGAACTCCTGAACAGAGATACCTTTATATTTCTCTGTATTACAGTTTGGGTTTTTTTCTTAATTGCTAACCTTTATCATTGATATCATGTTTCTTTAAGGTGTTTCAGCAACCTCAGAATCTGTATTTCATGGATGGAAATACCATTTTCAGCAATACCACAACTAAGATTATGGCTTTTCTGGAAGCTGTGATCAGTATAATGAATGACTGTTACCGTTCCCGCAAGTGGGTATTGTAGCATGGCAAATAACAAAGTAATAGCAGTCTCCCAAATGACAGATGAGCACCCCGAAGTTCACAGTTCTCTGAATATTTGCAGATACATGCAGCAGAACACTACCTACCTTTCCATTATGCACAAAGTGACTATATAGGTCACTGTTTAAGGAGAAAAGTGAAAGCCATAGCTGAGTGCTTGAAAAACAAGCAGCTTTCAAAGACCAGTATTTGCATTTGTAGAGCACATCTCTACTCTCAGGCCAAACCTTCATATCAATGTCATTTTTCTGAGTATTGAGCCAATGTTGTCTTTCCTTGTCACCAGTTACGGATGAAGGAGTACAAGACAAAATATGAAAATTATGGAAACCTTTCAGCTTTTAACAAGCATGAAAACTGTACTCCTAGGTCTATATGGATATTTTTCCTGTGTTTGATATGATGATTTTACCATGTCACTGGTGCTGACGGCTTAAATAACCTTGCCCTGAGACTCCCTGACAGACACAATTGACAAGTCATTTCTGTGAAAGTGAAGGACAGAATCTTATGGATGAATACATATAATTTTACAATGTAATTGTATCAGAAGTATCATTCATAAAAAACAAAACCCTCCATCACAAAACTTATGCATTTGGCTAGCCAAGGAGAAGATCATTAGTACACATGCTTCTTCCTAGTCAGATCAAACTTAACCCATGAATACTAATTCCCTGCCTTTTCTATTTAGATATCTGAAAATGGTGTGTGATATTTCCAGGGTTTCCACTTAACTATATGCTACATAACAAAATATACTACAGAAAGCCCAGATATCCATGATCTGGAGATATCTATAACTAATATTAAGTTCCATCCTGCTAAAAAGGATAATTCAGAAAAGTTAAGTAGTTTATACGGCCATTTTTTCTACACCTGTAAGGCCATATATACCTTTCAAATTACTGTGTTTTGGTCCAGATGTCTACTGATGTCTACAGATTCAGAGATTCTGGTTTTCTGATCTATGTATGGATTTGGCACAATTCACAACATCCCTGAGAAAAAGATTGCAATTCTTAGCTATACCTAGGTACTACCTATCATTTATTTGTTACTGAAATAATGTTTTTCATCCACAAATGTCAAAACACATTGCACTTTGGCCAGTACTGTGATTTTATAGATATGAAAACTGAGGTGCTGAGATTATAAACTAATTCTCCAAGGCACCTTATGAATTTTTAGCACATTCACAAATTAATTTATGCATTCTTAATTCCTGCAAAGTACCCTACATTCCTAGCTTCATGTATACTTGTCAAACACAGAGCATTCAAACTCACAGCATTGATTTTACCTTCTGAGCTGCCCGCAGACATTCATACCTGATAGTTAATTGCACATTAGGAAACATTCAAAATCCTTAGTTTAAAAATCTTGTAGACATTGTCTCTACTCTTAATTTTCCTTGAAATTAACTTTTGTTCATTTTCAGTCTTGCTTAAATCAAATCTGGCCAGCTACTTGCTCTTTTTATGCTACATAACTGCTAAAAGTCAAAAGGACATCCTATATTACAAACAAAACAGCATACCAAATTTAATTTATGATTCTTGTTTATTCTGTATGTTTTATCATCACTGAGAGTTTGCCTAAGGCTGATTTGAGACCCCAAATCCATAGAAAATCCACACCAATTGTGTGAGGGTGGATCTATGTTATGAAGTTGAGTAATTTCTTGTTTACCTGCAAAGTACTCAGCTCCTTGTCATCTATACACTGTGTAAGTAGGTTGATCAGCAGACCACCATCTCAACTAAATCAGATCATTCCTGCAGCAAGAAAACTTGGGTAGAATTTACCCTGTTCCAAAATCTGTTTCCAGAAGGCAGTAGAGAGAAGAATAGTTTTGTACCCGTCACCCTCGACACATCCTCTAAGGATTTCATGTTCGCAGGGCATGGATTTAGTCCAGACTCTGTAAAAAAGTAAGCAGCCTTGACAGTGTTGCCCCAGAGTACATGTCAGTGAGAAGTTATCTTCCTGAGCAGAAAAAAATTAGAAAATACAAACAGTATCAAGTTTTTCAAACTGGAAAATCAGGTGGAAATATCATTATTATCAGATGGAAAACCCATATATTTTGATTATGTTAAAATACTTTATCTTGTTAATTTCAAAACATGTTCCACTTTAAGTTTTCACTTTATACTGCTTGGGGTTTTACATTAATTCAATTTCAAATCAGTAATTACATTTAAAAACAAAAATAATTTGTTGGAAAAAATATTATACTTAATTTAGAAAATACAGATAAAAACCTTTTCTCATGATGGAAAGATTTTTTTTTTTAGTTCAAAATATGACATTTCCTAAAAGTGATACTTTTCTGTGTGCAAGCACAAAATGCTTAATTAAATTTCAAGTAACAAGTTGGGGTTTTTTTCCAATTATATATCTGAAAGGCGTTGTTTTAGTTTATATGTCTCATAAACACTCAAACACTATTTTCATGCTGTCTCCTGCAATCACATCTTCTCTGTCCTTTACAAGTGAAAGTCTTTGCTCCATGTAGAAGTAACTCAAGGACTTCTCTGTATTTTCTTTCAACAAGTGGTGTAATGGCAGCTTTTGGCAGATCCTCTGCAGCAAACTAAGACAATCTCAATTTTTCAAATGTTAAAGTTTTCAAGGGTATTTTTTAATGCTATTATCAAGCAGTCACACCAAAATACTGAATCATGCAATCTTATTTTTTTTTTAAGATTATTAACACACTGAAAATATTTCAGTCTCAATATCTCTATTTTCAAAATTTCCAAGGTATTCATGAAGTACTTGAGAGATCTCTCTTGGGCGAAATCAAGTTCATATTTGTTTAAATTTATTACTTGCCTTCTCTGCAAACCTTTGAAGAGTTTGCAAATTACCAACCTGGAAGTTGTCGCTTTGTCTAACTCTTGCTCTAGCCTCTCCTTAAGACCTCTATAAAGCTTCCACAAGGTGGCATTATGTAATACTGGTTTTCGTCATTCTTTGATAGATCTTCATGCTGCGACTCTTTGGTTTAAATTAATGATTAATCCCCTTGGATTGCAGTGTTAAATGGATTTGACCTAGTGGATAGTCTCCTAGTTATTAAATAGTTTTTCATTTAAGTAGACCAGAAAACATTAAAAGACAGTATCCAATTCTAGAAATTTTGTCCATGCTAACAGCACTACATCTGATTAAGAAAAAAAAAAAAAAAAAGGCAGTGTATAATTTTCCTCTTGAAGCTGGATTAATTCCCGTTGTCATCTGTTGAAATATATCCATGGGTTTGAAATAGCATTGCATACAGCCATAAAGAAATATTAGATATGAGTATACAGACTGCCACCAAGGCAAAACTTGTTGTTTTAAGAAGTCAGATAATGTTATTAACTTTTATTTAAAAAGTTGTACAGACATATTTGAAATACGAATGTGCTCAAAAGACATCAGCTTACTTCTTTTACTTGCTTTCCCTCAATTTGCACAATATTTTGTTACTGAGTTTATGTATCACCTGAATCCCCATTCCTTGATAGAGGACATAAAAATTTTTTTTCAAGTCACTGTTAGATCAAAATAGGACAGCCACCCTTGCGCCTGCCTCTTAGACACTGTTGACTCTTAAAGCATTTCTGGCTTTGATTTAAGCCAAATATTGAAGAATGGTCTGATCCTGACTTGGTCTCTAATATGGGATGAACAAACTTCTATAACTTCAATTACTATTGTGGAAGCATACATACCTACTCTAATAATTAAATTTAACTGGAAAATTCATGGCAAAAAAATGCATTTTCAGATGATACCAGAAAGTTCAAAGATTTGCCAAAATAAAAGTAATATTTTAACATAAGCAGTTACTAAGAGGTTCAAGAAAAGTTTTGGACTAAAAAATTCATGTTTGGTAGGTTTCAATTTACCCAAGAGGTTTCCGTGCTAAGTATCTTTTTCTTGTAATTTTCCTCAGTGAAAGATAGAAAAACAAACAAACAAGCAAACAAACAAACAAAAATCTATTTAGTATTTCAATACCAAACCAGAGTAAGAATGTACCATTCCTCTGTTGTCTGTGGCAGTTCTTAGCATGTCAATGCCAAGCATTTAGGTCATGAATTCAGACTCAAAAAGCACCAATGGTATGAAAAAATCACAAGATTTATCAAAACAATACAAATTTATTTTCAAATTTCTCAGCATGATTTTGACAGTGAGATATATCCCGCAATCAAAAGTACATGAAACATCTCTTATTTTTGTATAATCTAGTATTTTCAAGAACAACACACTGAAGAAAAGCTCCTAAAGCTGCAAAACAGCAGTGCAACAGCTATCACTGGCGGCAGGTAAATGCTGCAGTGTCCAGATTCTAAGTCTACTGGTCTGTGAGCACCAACTAATCTCCACTCCTATCATTATGGTTTATTTTTTATGCTAGGACTTTTAACAGGTTTGAAAAATCAAGCTAACGCACTTTCAAAAGGCCTACCTAAAATTGTATTAATTTCTGTAACAAACAGGTGTGTATCTGGACCTTGGGCAGAAAAGGGACACAATCATAAAATAATTTAATGTAGAGATTCTATAAATAATTCAGGATCATATGATCCTGGACATAGCCCTGATCTATGTCCCTACCTTCCTACCCTACCCTAACTTCATTATTCCTGTTGTGAGCAGAGGACTGGCTTGCTGAGGCCCCTTCCAACCTCAGCTATATGGTTCAATTATTTATACTACTGAAGTAATATCAGCAATTACTTTTTTTTATTATTTATTTTTTACCTACAGATAATTTCAAATCCTTTATAAACAAGTAAGTGTGATATTTTCACTTCAAGTGTTTAAGTCTTAGATTTTTAGCACAATCCACACATTAATCTCACCCAACACTAACGTCAAAAGCATTAATCTTTAACAACACTTTGTCTCTGGTGAAACTATAAAGTAAATATTACTTTAACAAACAGAATTAAATATAGTAAATGTACTATGTGCCTAAGAAATGACTGGGAAAACAGTTTCTCCTCTTTCTGAACACGCTTTTTGATGTTTAAATTAATAATTTTTACGAGCATTAGTAAATTAAAGTAATTTGGTTAGGTAGCCTACAATATATTTAGTGTATGCCATGCTGTTTGTTGACACTAGATTTACAATGTAACCCTAGTTCTCTTAGTTTTTTTCCTCGTTTCTATGTAACCAGAGTGAAATCTGTGAAACTAAAACCCAATAAAGGTTTAGATTCGTTAAGTAACATTCTTGAGAGTGTTAATAATAAAAACTTAGAGGTGTTTATGAAAAAACCCTCAGGCAGGAAGCAATTCACAGCTTCTGAATATGTAGCCACCGAACATGTGAAGTATGGCAGTACCCAGTAAAAAAGGGTTCGATTTTTAAAAATAATTTATCCTGAAAGAGATACATTGCATCCTAGAAGAAACCAATAGAATGCCCAGCTAGATGATCAGAGAAACTGGTCATGGTTTTCTCAACTGAAATAATCAGATCAGATCAGCCATGAAATAATACATGAAATAATGCTAGACAGCAACTATAGGAGTAGGAAAAGTAAGACAAGAAGACAAAAAAGAAAGTAAAAGGCAGTGTGTGGTTAAAAGAGAGTCAGTGACAAATTTTGTAACTGACTTAGAGTTTGAGAATGAGATCTGCCGAGTCTCCAGAGAATAAGACCAAATCATGTTGGCTAAGAATGAGTTTGTATTAGACAAGTTAATATTAGACAAGCATGGTATCTTAATACAAAAAGAAAATTGATTATTAACAGGATTGACTCAAGACATATAGGTGAAAGAGGTTTTAGAACATGTTAGAAAAATTTTTAAAAAGGAGTAACTTTCAACTCTGTTCAGTAAGTTTGTATCATGCCAGAAGAATGAAATCTTGTGATACCTAGTTCTAAACTTAATCAATAAAACAAAATAAAACTTCACAGCGTTTGCTAGTTATGTTCCGTCACGGAGTTACATTATGCCCCCAGGTTCAGAGACAGGACCACTGGAAAGTATCTCTGCAAAACTTGAAATTTTGAAGGCTCAGTGTAGCTCCATATTACAAAGAATACCTAGTACTATATGCTACCATTCTACTTGTCCTAGGAAAAAAAAAAAAAAAAAAAAAAAACCAAACAAAGGGAAAAGGAATTGGAAGTTAAGATCTGGAAATAGGCACAGAAATGCATAATACATTAGTTTGCTAAAGTTTGCAGTGAAAAGATTGCTAAAACATATTTTTAATTCAGGTTATGTACAACAAATATTTCTCCACAACTGAAGTAAAATGTGACCTTAGGTGACTCAAAGTTGCTTGCAAAGAATTCTTTCCTATAGGCAGTTATCATGAAGGTAATAAACCATATTGCTGAAACTGGATTATTGCTGTTCGCTAGTGATTTCATGATGAGGGAGACTGTGATGACCTGAAAGTCACCTGTGAACCCTGAGCATGTACTTTAGGTGTGCATCTGGACTATGGGACAAAAGAAGAGATTTTGGGCACAAGTCATATGGCACAGACTGTCTCACGTCCATGCTGCCAGGGGCTAACCCACACTGTAACATAATAGTTATGCCCACTGAATTGATCGAGAGCACTTGGCTCTGGGTGTCCTCTCCAGGGAATATCTTGTAGCCCTAAATCATAATTATTATTTCAAAGGATTTTTAGTTCAAAACACCTGACAGATGTGTTGCAACCCACCAAAGTATTGGCCTGATAATACAAAACTGAAGGCTCAAAATACATACCCTAGAGCATGGCTTGGAGGTCTGTCAAGGTGCATGAAGGTACAAAGCATGCTGAGATTGTGCTGGAGGACTGTATACAGCAAGGATACCCAGACTTGGTGCAGTTTTACCCTTGAGCCATGTTTTCAGGAATCAATTGCCTTTTCCTAGGACTTCTTTTAGAAAGAGCTAGCAAGAGTGGTCCAAAATATATCCAATGAGCATGCTGAGAAGCTAAACAATGTGGGACGTGCAGGTTTCAGTGCTGAGACATATGTATTTACTTTCTTTTACCCTTGTAAGGCTATGGTCATGCTAGTTAAGAGAGTCAGTCCATCACAGAAGTGACCCTTTGAAAGGAGTTTAGAAGACTGAAGAAACCTAAATATCACGGGTCAATAAATTTATATGATAGTACTCCCTCTCAAAGCCTCATGGCCTTGAACAACAGTTTAAGAAACAAACATCAATCTTCTGGAATAAAAATATGTCAATATCTTAACGCACCGAACAGAAATTTGGGAATTCACAAACAAGTCAGTATGCAGTCTATCACAGCAGTATACTCATTTATGGTTGTATTTTAGGTGTTCTGTGGTAAGAGGAAAGAAAAGAGAAAGTGAGGTCTCTAACACAGTTGCCTTAATTGACAACATGTTTCAGTAGGATGGGCAACACCACTGTGAGCACATTCTTCAGAAAATTGAGTACCGTAACCATATATTGATTTTACAGTTGTAAAAGACTCAACTAAGTAGCAGTGCATGAAACAGGATATTGTGGACCCCTTAGAGGTCAATTGGACAATGAACTGTAAAATAACTGAGTGTTAAAATAAAAGGCTGTAAAAGTTCCTGGTACTGGATAGTGAGTGCCATAAAGGAAGATTTATTAGAAATTATAGATAACAAAAATTTACCCTGTGGAAAAAAAACCACTAAACAAACCTACGGATGAGGCTCACTAGGGACAAAGAGAGTCTTGAGCTGACAGGGAAGTTCAACTTTAGAAGAGTATTACAGGCAATTTAAAGGAAAGGAAAGTTCTTTCATTTATCATTTGCAATGTAATGCTTGCAATTTAGAATCTAAGAGCTTTTGTGTGGCTGTATGTTAATCTTTTATGTAGCCTAAAATAACAATAAAACATGAAGTATATTTGGGAAAATTACTTGGCAATGTCCTTCCAAAGCACATAAAAACATTCTTCACAGAGTAATAATGACTTTCTGTGATATCTGTTTTATAAGTTCTATATATATTTCACTTCGCTATCTCCTTCCTGTTTTTTCAGAAATGCATCTTCCAAACACAAATGGAATGAAGTGGTAGTGACATTTTATGTGAGTTCTTTCAGAGGCAGAATTGAACCGGTTTGTGAGTTTTCTATATCAGTATCTAGAAGTCCTGGGAAGTATATTATGAGACACTGAGGTAAAGGTGACTTTGGCATCCTGTGGAACTGACTGACTGGAAAACAGCTCAGCAGAAAAGGACCTGAGGGTCCTGGTGGACCTGGCCTCAGTTAGCTACTGAGCATGAGTCAGAAATGCATGTTTGTACTAATTGTGTTAACTGTACACTCGGCTACGTTAGCAAAATCATAGCCATCAGGTCAAGCAAAAGGATTATTACTCTCAGCTCAGTTGTTGGGGGCCACATCTGGAATGAACTGTCCAATTTTGTCCTCTAGTGCAAGAGCTGTATCAATGAACAGGAGAGGATACAGTTGAGAACTGTCATGATCAACAGGGAGCTGGAACCTTGGTGACACCAAAGGAACTGCATTCATTTGGCCTTCAGAAAAGAAAGCTAAGGAGAAACATAATTACATCCTTCTTATACTTAGAGAGTGTTTGTAGACAATGGAGCCAGGCATTTGTGGGAGTTACGCAGCAACAGGACAAGTTGCCACAAATAAAACTCTAGTTGGACATAACGAAAAAACTCTCGCCATGAAGGTGATCAAATACAGGAAGGGTTCACCCAAGGAGGCTTTGAAGTCTCCACCCCTGCAGATTTCCAGAATTGATCTGAATATGACCTTGAACACCTAGATCTGACAAAAGCTATGCCTGCATTGAGAGGGGGGTTGAGCTAAATGATGTCCAGAGTTCTCTTCAAACTGCATTGTCCTATGATTTCAAGATTCTATGATTCTACTTGTTTGTAATGTTTGATCTGCAAATTAAGCAAATTTCAGGGACAATAGTTATCTCTGACCTTTTTACCAACCAGCTTCATTTTAATGATTATCACTCTGTCTTTAAAATTGTGACAAGATCTTATGTTTTGATAGGTATATTTGATTTACATGGCCTTGTAGGTACTGCAGACACAACCAGTTCAGTGTTACAAGAAGCAGTCTCAGGTTCACTGCAAGCATGTTGGGGTGGTACCATGACCACTAAAAGGTGACCACCACACAGTTTCTCTGCATTGATCTCATTTCCACCTCGTTCAGAGAGAAATCTGGAAGCTGATGTTTTATAGTGATGAGTAAAGAAAATGCTTAGAAAATGTGGCCTTCATCACTGTTAAGTTGAAAAATACTGTATTTGACATTTCACTCACTAACTCCCACTGTGCTTCTCATAAATTTGCCACCAAAATAACATATCAAGTTCTTTATTGTTTTGCAGTTTGCAGATCATTCAACTTCTGGTGAAGTTTTTAAAAATAGCAGAAATCTGATATGCAGGGGTAATGTTTTATATTCAAGAATAGTAAGATGCTCTAAAATGTTTTTAGATTGACTAAATGAGCTAAAGAAGAGTAAACGTTTGCAGGAAAATCTTTCTTTGACAAGTAAGAGAGAGAAATCATGAAGGAACTGTTCTTCATTACATCATTGGCTATTGCTGTAAGGATATAACATTCCCATAAAAAGGTATTACGCCGCACCATATTCTTACGAATCCTGAATCAGAGCAAGTACTTTCATATTCCTGAATCTCATCCTCCAAAATTATTCTTCAGTTTTCATTTGCATAATTCTTTACAAATTAATCCACCAGGGCACTGAAATGCAATTACCACAAAATGAGGATTTAAAATCCACTCGCTTTTCTTCACATTAGTGTTATATGAATTCTTGGATTACTACAAGGAAACTTTTGTCATACTGTAGTCTGCTAACATGTGGTTTGTACTTTCTGTGGTACAAAAGTCCTTTTAGTATTCTAAACGTTCTTAACATTCACCAACATTTTAACACAATGGAAATTAAGATAACCACATTGTAATTTGAATACTTAAATATATGCAGTCTTATCTCTTGGAAACATCAGATTAGTTCTCACCGGTTCTATGCTGAAACTGTTACTTTTAATATATATGCATAGAAGGAAAAGCAAATAATTATATTCAATTTTAAGTCATGATAATTACTTGCATAATGGTATCTGTAACACTGGTGAATCCACCCTAGAAATGTTAAGAGCAATTTAAAAGTAAAGAATAGCATCAGCATGAAAACCTGGTGAGAAATCAGAATTCACTGGACTATTTATGTGAAAATGCTGCATGATAGTGATTTTTAAACCCTCTTCCAGAGATATAACAAGACAATATTGATCTTTCCCCTTAACTTTTTATGAGAGAAAAAAAATATATATAAAAAAAAAAAAAACAAACCAAGAAAAATTTGATCATTCTCCTTAAGGGCCTTAGACAGTTTGCCACTATATTTTATAAAGTTAGATTGGATTCCACTTTAAAATTTGTAAGGGTATGACTGCACTGGCAATTTAAAATGGAACGAGCATTAGGTTTTGATATCATTAAAATATTTACTTCTCCAGCACTACCACCATCCTAATAGAGACAGCAGGAGCTCAGCAGCTATTGCTTTGGCCGCAATTCTATTTTAATTATGGTTGAAGATTGCTGGTATAAAAACAGTCAAACAAGGCTGTATAAGAATAATATTTTGACTAGTTTGTGGGTTAGGCTTTGGTCTCGGAGTTCAATGCTTGATTCTACTACTAGGTTTATGGTATGTCGGATATCCTCCCTGTGTCTAAGTTTTTCTGTAACAAAATTACAGGTAATAATGGTAATTTATTTCTAAAATGCAAAGGAGTCATAGAGAAAATTAATTATATAAAGTTTGGTTTGCTTTTGCAGTTATTTTTATTAATTTTTAACATAATTTATTTTAGAAGTGTGAACTCAGTCTCACCACCCACCTGGGAGGTATTTTTTATTATGTTGATCTTCCAAATGGACACACTCTGATGTATAGAGATGTTAATGTTGGCATTTCCACAAGCTCGTGGAGACACAGCAGCCTGCTCCGAAAGGGCACAGAGCATTAATGGTCCCTAAGGGTTTTTTCAGAACAACATTCCCCAAAATATCCAAGTTCCTGGAGTACATAAGAGAAACACTGCACATTTATGGTTTTTAGAAAACACAGTTACAGGGAAAAATTATGTCAGAGATGAATGAATACATTAGTCCATCAGATACTGAGGGTTTTTTTCTGGTGAAATGAAGTTACTATGGAAGTTAGCCTAATACTGAGGCTAAAAGTGAGGCAAATCTGCTGCCAGTAAAAATGTAGAGAAAGGCTTCCCCAGCTCCCCTCCATAGATAATACTAATGCACCTTCTCTCCCCTGCCCCTATAACCTTGCATCCAGGTCCTCTGGATGCCCAGCTCCCACACAGTAAAAATAAGAGCCATGGTTCTGGTAGATAGGCAGGCGCTCCTGGAGGCTGAAGCAAGACTGAGGCTTTTGAGACGTAGCTGAGACTCCCTTGAAAAAAGGACGGTAGGAGCAGGAGCCATGGTGTATATTGAAACTGGACAAAGAGACAACACAGATTTGAGTGAAGAAACTCCAATTGCAAGAATACAAGTGGGACATAATAGGACAGAGATAGAGGAGAAAGACCTATTAGATGAGAAATTGGAACAATGTCTCAGATTTGACTGAACAAGGATCTGAGGATAAAGGGAGAAGTGACTGGGCAAGGGAAAAAAAGACCAGGGTTATTTCAGGGGTTCTGGATCCCTGTAAGATCCTTCTCCACAGGCTCAACTTTACCTTCTCCTTGATTTTACCTGCCGTCACTTCTAACCAGCTCTTTCTTTGGTAAATGTAAACAGCAAAGTTAACACGACTGATGTGAGCAAGTAGTTCTTTAAGGTGCATCTGTTACTATTTAGTGTCTTAAATATCATTAACACTTTAGATTATGAGCTCAGTGTATTGGTTTCTTCTCTGAGGGTCTTTTGCTAGCAAAAATAACTCATCTCCTTACACATGGAAGGTGTTTTCAATATGTAAAAAATGTGTTGCTACAAAATATCAAGGGGAAAATTATCCTTTCTTTTTCCCCTTGAAAATATTATGGAGGTCACAGTACAGATGTTGCATAAAAATGTTTGTTTACATTCATACACACTGTTTTTTACCATACAGATGGCAGGAATGCATTGTGGTTTACATTTGCTGGAACATCATGAGTTTGGCATTTCCTCATAAGACTTAACATTTTTATGTCCTGCTTCTTACTCTTGGTGGAGTGGGTAGATTTTTGAGTCCTAATTCCCTCCACACTTCCCTTGAAAGCCAGCCATATTGTAACAGGTGTGCTGAGCAGCTGTGCATTAGGAAAAGGGTGGCTATGATGCCTGCTAGTGAATGTTTGGGAGCTTTGAGACTGGGAGGATTATTACTTCTCAATGGTAGATGAATCATCTATAAATGTTTTAGGTGAGTGGCATTACCAACCTGACACTTTCCAGCTCTTTAAGAGCTTAACGGGAGCATGCCCCAAGCAGTATGGTGGAATGGCGCTTTCAAAAATGCTGAAGACCTGACAAATAGGTACCACAGTGAAAACAAAGGGTAGGAAGTTCCTGGACACCTTCCAGGTCAAAGAGGAATCAAACCAATCCACACAGGACAACAATCCATAAAGTCAAGGTTTGTCATAAGAAGAGGACATGCTTGTAGAGGAGTTGCCTGGATGGCAAGATGTCTGTGAATGGATGGTGCATTATCTGCAACACACGAATTGTCTGTGGGCACATTTTTGACCTACAACTGGAGAATTAGCTAGATTCACCCTGGAAACACCAGCGTAAACTCTGTGATAGAGTAAACCACCTTGCTCTTGCCAAGACCATCCATATGGGAATATAGGACAGTATAGTTTGTGTGATGTAGATTCATATTTCAGCTTGTTTCTGTCATTTTCCCTATGTAAGAAAGCAAATCATATTGTGTTTGGGGCTGTCCACAGAAAGAGACTAGATTTATGTTTTCCAGAGCCCTCGTGGCTTTTGAAAATTAGACTTTTGGAGCTGAGTAAATGGTTTTAAATTAATAATTTACTCAATATACTTAATCACTATTTCTGCTCTCAATACAGTTCTAAGCAGGTCACTATTTCTTGAAAGTATTCATTATTTGAATTGCTTCAGTGAATTGCTTTCCATTCTGGTTTTTCTCTGTGGTTGAACACAAACTTCTCCGACAAATATGCAAGCTAAATAATTCAAATTGGAACTATGAGGTGGTTTTGGTTATTCACAAATACCATGCAGACGCATACGTGCACAGACATTTGTAGGGTCTTAATTTTCTCTCTTTTCTAGATGATGGTCAAGCTAATGTTTTTCAAATATTGTTGGAAGAGCTAACAGTTTGTCACCAAGAGGGAAATAAGGAAACAGAGCTGCAAGTTTGTCAGCAAGCTGCAAGAAATAATATTGTCTTGATAAAGACACTCATTTAATTTCTTAACTCCAGATTCATACAAATTCCACGTACCTATGTAATTCCACAATATAGCATGTCCAACAATCCATCTAGGGCTCCACAAGTGTCATTTAATCAAAGCTTTATGTGGATGTAAGAGAATTTGCACAAGGAAGGGAAATCATGCCCAGGGTTGCATTAGCAAGAGGAACTAAACTGCAGATCAAAGGATGTGATTATTTCTATTTAATTAAGAATTGTTAGGCTCCAGATGGAATTCTGTGTCCAGTTTTGATTACTCAGTTGTAGAGAAAAACTGAAAAGTTGAATAGGGTCCAGTAGAGGGTCATCAAGATGATGAGAGGGGTGGAGGACCTGATATGAAGAAATGTGGAAGAAATCTGGTTTGTTCAACATAGAGAAAACATGTTTAAGGAAAATCTGATTAGAGTCTTCCAACACTTTATAATTAGTTACAAAATTAGTTACAAAATTACAAAAAGACTGATGTAGTCTTTTCTAAGTACATCTAACTTACTTCTAAGTTACTAAGCAACAGGCACAAGTCATATCAGAGGAAGTTCTCTTATTATTTTTTTTTTAAAATCTCTTCACCATGAGAATAAGTAAACACTGAAACAGGTTTCCCAATAAGTGATAAAAATCTTCCGCACTGGACAATTTCAATTGACATGGCCCTGGGCAAACTTCATTTGGGGCCAGGCCTTCAACAGAAGGTTCAACCAGATGAACTCCAGAGGTCCTGTTCCAAACTAGACTTTTCCGTGATTCCATGATTTCTATAATGTTATGACTTAAATATGTAATATTGTGGCCAAAGAAAATCCTGGGTCTAATTGGATATTAAAGTGTTACTGAAGGTGCATAGAAGTCTCAGGATGTAGCCTTAAAAATCCATGGTGCTCCCCTTTACGAAATATTTAACAAGGAAAACTACTTAAAAAAAGATATGTTCAAGAATGTTATTCAAAAGTTTTAGACAATTCGGTTGTTCTCTCTACGCTCATCACCTGGCAAAGGAGTAGATCTGACCCACAGAGTCAAATCCCTGATTGAAATACAGATATTCTTGACACCTAATGATTGTACAGCACATCTGTACAACCACTGTAATTCTAGTTTACCATTTCAAACATTTACATTGCCTTGAAACCAGTGCCATTTCTTGGACAAGGAGCATTTTTCTCCCCTAGGTATTATCATCTAGTATTGGAGATTTTGTTAGTGAAGAATATGTGTCCACAGCAGTATAAACCCATGTTATGTTACTGCATCTTAATGCCTGAAAAACATGCATTGCATGCTTCTAAGCACCACGTGCCCAGTACCATAAAAGAAAGATGCAGAGAAAGTTCATTGGTGACACTTCTAAATAGTTTTTTCAAAGTTAACGCAAAAGCTGCGAAGAGTTTAGGATGTGGTTATAAAACAATATACTACCAGGTTTAACAGATTTGGTTGCTGTAATATCTAATGTTAATGTTGTGAACATTTAGAAAGGCTCTAATCAGTCTGTGGCCATCCATTCATAGATTCATAAACTTTGACAGGTGGAATCAGAACAGCCTGTTAATCTCATCTCTTTGCAATTGGATATTGCCCCCTTGAGCACAAGTTCAGCAGTGATATAATTGTCCTGAACTGTAACATGGGTGAATATAACATGATGTGCCTCTACAAGTAATTATGTTTCACATTCAATTTCTACCAACATCTGTCTGAAGGAAATCCATTTAGTTTAGGAGTGATAGTGCTATAAAATTACATAAGTAAGGTCCACATCTGGCCTGTAAGCAGCTGAGAACTAATTGCCAAATCAAATTATCACTAAAATTTCCAGTTAAATGTCAATTTGATTTTTTAAGTTTGAACTGTTAGTACAGGAAGACATTGAAACCAGAAACTTGTGACACTGGTAGAAAGTGGTATTGACCTTCCATAAAATTGAAAACAGGGATAGGGGAGAAGATTTGCCTGTCCTGGGAGTGTTGCTCTGCATTGAAAGAAGTTTGCTGTATGATAAAATGACATTTTGGAAATCCTAGCTGTAGCAGCAGTATCATCCTAATCCCCTTCATATAGTGTCAGAGCAGAATGTAAATCCTGTTATATGCAGGACACACCTGTGTATGATTTCATTAGATTAGCTTCTTGCAAACTATAATCTGGGAGAGGTTTCTTCAGAAAACCTTGTGTGAAAATAGATAAGAATCTTGACATGAATTTGTTGCTAAACATATTTCATCTAATTCAGCACTGTCTGATCATAACAGAAATGCTAAGACACTTAAATGACCTCCTGTAATGTCTTCGGAATTGTACAAACTTTACGCATGCAGAATGTTCCTCTTTCTTCCCATGACACACAGCTTATTTTTTAAAAATGTTTCAAAATACACATGGGTCTATGAGAAATGGGTTGTCATCTATGGAGAGAAAATTCACTGCCCTAACTGAAGGTACTGTTGAAAATTTGGTCAAGTTATCCTCAGACACCTTGGCATACAGTTTTGCTCCAAATCACAAAGGTCTGCAATAAAACTGGAATCTAGACCTTGACCAAACTCAGACAGTAAATTGCAAAAATTCCATTCCATTTATTATAGGAAGGTTACAAGTCCAGCCATCAAAACCAAAGACTTTGGAGGTCTGCCTAACAAAAATGTGCATGCTTTGGATGCACCTGCCTGTTGTAGTTTGGTCACTGAAATGATACATTTCAACGAACAGAATGCTTTGGACAAAACAACTTCAGAAAAAACTTCAGATAAAACTGTGCAGTATTTCGATTACTTTTTAGGGAAGACCACAGGTCAAATAATGCATTTCACTCATGAATTAACATGTAAAATGTTTCCTGCTTCCCACTTAGACCCTTTTTCAAGTTGCTACAACTGTCAGAGAAACAGAAAACAGAAGCTAAATGTTAGTTGCTTCAGAGGAGATAACTAATTAAAAATTCTTTTGTCAACAACTTACAAAGTTGTTGCAGTGGTACCTAACAAGAAGTCTGTGTAAGAATCTGCCCTCTGATGCTCCTTCAAGTCCTTCATTCCTGGCAGTATGTAAGTCTCCCTCCAACTTCTCCACAGGTTACTTAATAGACCTGTACTTATTAGGGCACACAACTATTCTCATCTGCCTCCCAATCCTGCATTTCCCAGCCATGGCATTGCCAGAAGCCTATGTGAGAACTGCAGACAGGTGGCAACGGCCCCGTGTCTCTATACCTACATCAGCCACAAGATGGTATTGCCACAAATGGCTTTGAAACAGGGCTTCTGCATTGTCGGGTGGCCTTGGAAGTCCCGCTGTACCAAAGGCACAAGGCTGCTATTCCCAGTACATCTTGTCTTCTGAGAAAACTTTGTCTTTTACCACTATAGGATCAGGATCAGACTGGAAGAAGGAGTAGTGGGGGTGACTTGTAAAATTGCGTGAGCTAAGGTTAAAAAACTAGTCCCATTTCAAAGACAGTGAGCTGCTTGGAAAGTGTCACCTCATGACTGATCAACATCATTTCCAACAGCATCTGGTGTAGTATATTAAGGTCTTATTTAACTGTTGCCAAAAAACAGGTGTGAGGCTTAAAAAGAATTCAGAGTAGATTAAAAAATCCCCATTAAAAATATACAGTCTGACATTCATCTCAATTGGCCAAACTTTTCTATCAAAGCATGCAGGCCAGCAGCTTCCTTTTCTGTTTGAGGTGAAGGTTAAAATTGTTAGGCAATCAAATGAAACCAAAAGCTTTTGTGGCTTTAGAAAGGCACCAGATACAAAGATGATAACGACAAAGTGATAATGCAACAAAGATTGGCAAGAGTACAGTTAGAGAATTTACTTTGTCCTAGTGCTTAAATTATAGCCATTTATAAGTAGCTGCTTGAACTTGAGCTTACAGGTGTAACTAGTACAACCGCTCACGTTTCATAAGAAAACATAAAATTTAAAGTACATTATCCCAGCTCACCTCCATATCTTAGAGAACCAAATGTATTTTTAATTAAAATAAAACCCATCTTTTATTATATTGTGACTATACCATTTCTGGAGGTATTTATAATTGAATTACAAATCATCCAATTTCGTGTGCTTAGCTTTTCTTTGCTCTCATTTACCTGTCAGCTGTAATGCTCATGAGGCATCTTATAATTCAATAATTTGCATTTCACAGACACATAAAAATTATTGTTTAAAGAAAGTCTAAATTGCACAGTAAGGAAAAATATAGATGAACAGTATTTTATTAATAATGTTAGACATATGGTATGGTAAAGTTCATTACAAGATTCCTTTTTCATTTCATCACAGCATTATGAAAAAATTAGCCTCCCATTCATGTTTTGATATCTATATAGCATGTATCTCCTAAACACATCTGACAAAATTTATCCCTTATGTAAAGGTATTGAGGTCAATGGAGTTTTATGCAGGATTCATTTTTTCCATTCAGACTTGTTATTTAGAGTGTAATTCAAGGATGCTATGGCTATAGGAGACAGTAGTGTTTTGAATAGAATTATTTATTTTACATGAAAGGTTTTTCCATATGCTCAAACTATATGGAAATAATCAGTCTGTCCACTTCATTAATAGATCATGTTTCAGGACCTCTTTCACTTTGAGAAGACATTTTATTATTACATAAACTTCTTATACTTAGTATATTTTTGCATGCAGATAAAACTTGAGCAAGATTGTTTGAATAGTTTTCCATGATGCTGCCTTAGACAAAATTCTTATCCACATTTATGGATAAGAATCCAGAAAGAACTACCTCGATCTTTCTGTTTCTTTTAGACAGTAATCTTATTTTAATTTTGCAGCTTCCTGCAGAGCTGAACTCACTTTTATTTGTTTTTCACATAAATAAATGAAACAATAATGAATAGTAAATGGTAACACTTTGCTGTCTCAGATATTTTTCCCCAAAGCCATACAGTACTTTTGCACAGAAAGCCACGTAGCTGGGCCTGGTCAGCTATGGAGTAAGACATGAACTAATTTGTTACTAAATTTGATCTCAGCAGCCAGTTCAGAGAACTATAGTGACACAATTATTGAATCATGGGTAAACATCAAATTCCTTCACAGCGCATTGAAAACAGTATTATTTAATGTTTTCTCAGAGCAGGCACTATTCTGAGTAGATATATTCCAGATATTCAAGAAAGGATGTAGAAGCTGAATTCTACAGGATAAAAAAGCAGGAGTGATGCCTGTGTTGACTACCTTCATTTGAGGAAGCATTACAGCTGTCAGTCTTGAAGAAGAATCCAGATGTGAGTTACTGGTCTTGCAAGAAAAGAGGGACAGATGGGCTGTAAGAAGATGGCATCCTTGTGAAACTTCATAAAAATGTATCCTCTGGGGTACTTGAATGGAAGCTGTAAAATCCTGGGGCTATATTCAGCAAGGCTCCAAAAATTGTCAAAACTGGTACCATTCATGCACCATCATAATAGAAGGAAAATGGCTAACATTTTAGCTCCTCAAGCCCACTAGAAAGAGAATTAATTATAAGAGTGTAGAGGAATGAAGGCAGTGGTCGATTAGCATTGATAACATGCAGCTGTGGCCTTGCCTCAGAGGCAGCAGGTTGATTGACATGGACGATGTGCAGGTATAGCTCGTTCCTGCTAAGTGGTTAAAGAGTCCTGAGGATTTTTTCTTTTGGGGGGTGGGGGTAGGGGTCATCAGATGGAGGAGGAGCAGTGTGGTCTGACCTCTGGAGGAAGGAGATACAGCACAGACAGTACAAACTGACCAATGGTAAAGCCTTGTTGCAATCTACTAGTTTGATTGTGCTGCAACAATTGGTGCATCCTGTGAGGCTGACTGAGTTGGACTACTGACTACAACAACTGGTGCCCAATATAGCTGAGATGAGCAGGGGAACCTGCAACTCATAACAGACACCATGAGAGGTCAGCCATTGCAACTAATCAATATGGGTATATTGCAATATTTGTTGTCCATCTTGACTCAAATTGCGACTTTTGGTACCCAGTATAGATAGGGACTAATTGATATGGGTACAGAAGAAGAAAATTCCACTTTAACAATGCTTATAGATATATTTGAAAAAAGAAGTGTAAAGTATAGCAAGAAGGCAATAAGAACTTTGCTAGGATGATGCAAAGTAAATGATGTGCTAGTTACGCCGAAAAATGTCTCCAGTGTTCAGACATGGCAAAATGTTGGAAAATTTCTTTCTGAGGCTGCCTTGAGGGGCAATAAAATTGCAACAAAGAAAACGTGTATTTAAATATGCCTCCCAAAGAGTGTTTTTTTCATAGTCACTCCTCTATTTTTCTTCTCCCTCTGTGCCATTGAAGTGCTTTCCACAAAACCCTGTTCTTTCTCTTTTCCCTCAATATTGCTATCTTCAAAGGAGCAACATCAAGACTGTGTGAATATCTGACCCTTATCCATCTCTGAATTTTCTTTAGAGTTGTAACAGCAGGTCAGTCCTGTAGAGACCTGGTAGTGGCCCATTGTGGGAGCTTGCAAAGGTGTGCAGGAGGTACAATGACGTACAGTTTGTTCCTTTCCTTCTCCTTCCTGACTGGCAATAGTCTGGTAGCTACTCAGGATGAAAAAGAGTTGTTGAGGGCAGAGTAAGTACCTGTATCCCACATATCTTGAGTGGAGGTGGAGGAAGACTAAGAAATGACCCAAGAATTGGTTTCACTTCTTAGCTAGCACAGGCAGTGTGGCCTCATCAGCACCTGTGAATAAAGGCTGAGTAATGCATGGCTCTGCCAGGGAGTTCACTCTTGCATCAGAGGAAAAACAGGAAAAAATCGTGGTTCTTGGAACTGAAACTATCTTTCCACTTTATGCCAAGGCAATTCAGCTATGTGCCACCCAAAGGCTTGTGAGAAAGCCACTTTTACCTGTGCAGTTAGCTGTGCTGGCAGTGAGCTCAGCTAAAAGCCTTGGCTCCTGTTTGGTAGGGCTAGCCTAAGTACAGACACAGCAAACATAAAAAAGCTGCCTCGATCATGTACACCAATATCCTGGCACTTCTGCGGGAAGCAAAGACTTTCCATTACAGGCAGCCTAAGACAGTCTCTTCTGTCATGCTACATTGTAATCTGGTGGCTACGTGATTCCTTTACATGGAATCTCTTCCAGCTGTCATTAGAGCCCTTGTCATGCTTTCTTTTGCTCCTTTAAAAGAATAGTTTGCTCACAAATTTAATACAAATTGTGTTCTGTAAAATAGAGTTGAGTGAATATTAAATGCTTATTCCTGGAAAATATGTTTGCTCATTAAATTTGACAGTCATTGCTTATGTGGTAAATGCTGTCAGTGCCAAGAACCCTTTGGCAGTTTCTGCCAGATACAGGTCCATTATTTTAATTGCCTTTAACCTATAATCAATATTTGCTGCTTTCAATACAACTAGACGCATAGCTAAGCGATACAAAGAAGAGATTTATAGTCTATTGCACCTTATATTCTTCTTTAATGTGTAGAGATGCAGCAAAATGCATCATTGCAATAATCTTTCCATCATCAAAACTATATCCAGCTTCCTAGGCAACCTTTTAAAGGAGGAAGCTGTCTGGTTTAATGCAACAAACCTGATGCACAATTTTAGGTCAAATTCAGTTGCATCAATGTAAACTTAGAATGATTAACTAGTATCTATTGGAATTTTTGTTTGCAAATAAGAATGGGATTGTACTGTCAGGACTGGATTGCTTTGATTAACAGTTATAAAGCTGTTGACCATAACAGCAGTTCCAGGGAGGTCACTGGAACCTGCAACATGTACAGAGGTCGGATTTTCTGTGTTCCAGCGACCGGCTGTTAGATGCTGTGTCTAACAACCAGGCAAAACAAAGGACTGAAGAATACCATGCATTCAGAGAACGGTGCACCTTGTAGGAGTCATTCTGGGTGCGTCAAGGTAGTTATACCTTCAGTTACGTAATTTTGTATTTCTGAAGGGTTTTTTGTTTCTCTTTTAAAGCAAAGGGCCTCCACATTTGTGTGGGAAATAAGTAGGTAGCTTTGGTCTAAAATGCACAGTAATCGTTGTACCAGTGGTATTTGAAAGGTACAACTTTAAATTATAAATGACCATCTCATCCTTAGCTGAGTATAACTTCCATTGCTTCTATAGAGATTATGTCTAAATATGACATTTAAATCAGGCTCATTCATCTCCTGAATCATGATCTGTGAACTCCTTCTCAACAAGAGTTACTACTGAAAGGAAATAATTCTTGGTGAAGTCTCAACTTCATCACCATTAGAACAAGTAATCCAGTTGACTTCATTTGGGGCAGAATTTCATCCTCAGAGTTTGAAGTGTTCCTTAGGAGAAATTGCATGTGAGGTGCACAATTTAGACTAGTTTCATGCATAGAAAAATGTAGAAGCATAATACATTTCTCAGTGTGCCTAATTACAACAAAATGAGGGTAGTTGGGTAAGTAGGTAACGCAAAACTGTTACCTGTTTAGAAGGAAGGAGAGGAAAAGAGAACAAAGATGTAGGTACAGACACAGAAAAGACTGTTTTATGTCCATTCTATTTCCATTAAGAAGGAGTTATTATCACTGGCTTTACCTTCCAATTTCTCAAAAACAAGCATAATCTCTTTTTCATTTTTTACTCCCCATGTACATAGTGCATTTGCAAGCCCATACAGTCTGCTGTCTCCTGTTCACCCTCCTGCAGCCTGGCATAGGTAACTCTGCTCTCGCAGCTGACACAATATTATTGCTGCTTGGCCAGCTGGCAGAGCACACTTCTACATGGGACTGCAGTCCCTTGATGGACCTTGAGTCCATCTCTAAACTGTAGCTGCACTACTGAGCCAACTCAATAATTTATGCTTATTAATAATGCATCTCCGTGAATCATTACTCCTTTAAATTTTAAAACAATTGTTTTAGCATTTTTAATCTTTATGTGCCATTGATGAATGACTTATTTATTTCAGCTACAGACATACAGGATTATAATAACAAAGGCACTGGCTCTCAGTGGACAAGAACAAGGTTCTGAGGGGAAGTCAGACTGGGAGAAAAAAGGGTGAAACAGAGCTGCATATAATCATTGTAAAAGCCGGAATTTGCAGAAAGAAAGGAGGTACTTCCTCCTGTTGATACCAACCGCCCACTCCACTATCAATGCAGTTGTCCAAACTATGAACTATGATATTTGTAAGACAAAGGAATTACATCTGTTATAACATTATGCCAAAGGTAATGACAATAATACATCTGGTCAGCAGCTCACTGAACCACACCACTTTTGAACTCTTCTTACAAGCATCACGTACATTACAGAGCCATTATAACTACTGGCACACACCAGAAGACACTATGACTCATGTATTTTATACAGTGGAACTCATAAATTAGCCAGATGACAGCCCAAAGCTCTTAGCTGCTATACCATGGCTAATACAAACAGCTGCTTCCTCTGATACAATATTGATGTTTTTAAATACTGCCCCTTGGTGACAGTTTTGAGGTCTAGTAAAACAATCTTTCACACAAGCACAGTATGCAACAACAAAGGTGCAAGTCATCTGTAGAGCAGCCACACAAACTGAAAATTTCATGTGTAGGAAATTCATAGTAGGTTAATTGTCCAGCCAGTTACCCTGAAATTAAAGCTTCTGGAGAGCAGTACATATGTCCCATAAGTATCTGTCAGCAATTTCAGACAGAGACAGAAAAAACTAAAAGTGCATCCTGTTTACAGTATGTCTTTTTCACCTGTCAGGAAAAAAAAGTCTAATTTTGCAGAAGCAGAAGAGATGAGTAAATATATAAAGAACCAGAAGGTACATTGCCTTTTCATGGATGTATATGGACGATGTGCCCAGGATGACATGTGCAAATACTTCAGGGATAGTTCAGACCTAATATAAGGGCTTTTAGTATCAAAAGAAAGGACCACAGTCTGCAAGTTTCTACAGCAGCCCAAAAGCCTGTCTGTAATGATTTTCACTACTTTTTGCAAGTCCAGCATTTTACAGTCTCCCTATCCCAATTCCTCAATCAAAGCTTGGCCCACAGTCCCTATATGCAGGATTAGCATCTAACCCAGCATCCAGCCAAATGTTAAATCATAAAAACCATACTTCCAAAAATGCTGTAAGACCTAGTCTTGGAAGAACATGGCAAAACACTAACCTAAATTCTTATAAACCCCACTTGCCCTGGGATCTGCAGAAGTGACAGAGCAGCTCTCACATGGAGTTATGTTTCTCCTGCTCTTCCCTGTTGAGGCATGGGTCTAACAGAAAAGTCATGACTCCTACATTTTTGAATTTGTTCTCCTTCCTTGGATCGAGTTTTTAGTTCAAAAATTATCCATTTCCCCAGATTCTGGAAAGAAGAAAGAACTATTACATTTTGAATAGCTAGGCAGAGCTGAGTGTTTTTTAGTTCCCATGCTGTTGTATTTTTTCCTTCAGGTAAAACTTAATATTTTTATTTTTTTTAAAAAAAAGTATCAAAAAATTGCTTAGAATTTTCCAGTTAGCTGACAAAACCTCAGAATTTTACAGTAAGCTTATATTGTTTGTCTGCCAAAAAGTCTGCTCAATTTAACTTTTACCTATCAAAACTGTTTCGAAAGACAAACCGTTTTAAACCTGCCCAAGCAACTACCTAAGCAGATCATTCTGATTGTGTGGGTCTAGTTCTCTGGCCTGTTGCTTTTATAGTGCTTTAATAACACAATAGTGGATGGTGGAGTAAGTCTGTGGGGAGAACAGGGTTCAGGAAAGGCACTTGGTCAGACGACATGACTTCCAGCTGAGCTCCGTGGGATCTCTCCATGGGCCATACAACAGCAGCTTACAGAGCCGTACAGAATGCATTTCATTGTAGCCTTATTTGGATGTAAATGCTAAATTTATTCGAAACAAAAATTTAATATGTTTGGATATATAACCAGGGATATCTTTTTTTTTTATTCCCCAGGAATAATGACAACTGTTTTACTCATTACAGAGGTCTCAGTGCAGCAAGGGTTGTAAGTCATATTGGAAATTGAATAGATATCATAAACCACAGAACTCCAATTCAGCTAATTACTAAATCTCAATCAATCTTGGATTTTTTGAATTAAACTAAGGTTGTACTATCTAATATTTCTACCT
Organism: Falco naumanni; assembly: GCF_017639655.2. NCBI lineage: Eukaryota > Metazoa > Chordata > Aves > Falconiformes > Falconidae > Falco > Falco naumanni. The sequence continues at coordinate 88,825,076 of NC_054056.1, forward strand.
GTGCTAATAGTTTGAAAATGGCTGACCATAAATATGGGGTTTTTTTCATAGGAATTACTATAAATCTATCAAAAAGGACAAAAAAAGTAGCCCATTTTATAATCTGCAAATACATCACCAGTTATATCTTACTAAGTACCAGGTGAACAAAGCAGGAGTACTTGGTAAGTACCAATAGGAGCTGAAAAGCTAATAAAGTCTTATTTGCTCAATAAAGAAGAGAGTAGGTGGACAAACAGGTTTTAGTCTGAATCATAATGGAGACAATATCTAAGATGCTTTAGGAACTAAATAGAAATAAAATCTCCATTAGACTGGAAAACTTGTGTCCTTTGTGCTATATAATAATCCAGCACAGTTTTAGAAAGCTAACTGCTGAGCCCCAAGCTGGCCAGAGGCCTCTTACATATCGAGAATCAGTTTCTGATGTCAGGTTCAAGTCTCTGTTAGACATACGCCTATGCTTCTGACAATCATTTGCAGATAGGCATTTTTCACATGCAGCATGGGAAGGCACAGACTCTGTCCCCATGTATATTATAATTATATGCATGTGGAAACATCAAACTTATAAAAACAACAGCACATATTTAATGAAGATAAAAAGGGAAAAGACACACAGTACAGCATGAGGCTTTAATTAATGTTACACGAACCCTGGTATGGGGGAAAAGTAAATTCCTACTGGGTACATGAAGACTGTGCTTCAGGTTTAGCCTGCAGATGTGTGCAGCCATTGGGTGTGCAGCATGTTGGACCACTCCACCTAAGGAGTACCCTAAAGCATCTCATCTCATCTCATCCAATTACCCTGTAGCTTAATCTTATTTATACCTTACCTCTTTCTCCTAAAAACAGCCTTCACAGTTCCCGGCAGCTCTCCAAAGCCAGGTGGACACTTGCATAAAACTGAATTAAAAAAAAAAAAAAAAAAAAAAAAAAAAAAAGCAGTCTGGTGCAATGATTAGATTAGCCTTGTTAGGAATCTGGAAGCTCTGCATGCCTCAGACACATACCGTCCTGCACAACGCACTGGAGTGGAACATGGCAGTGTGCAATATCTCAGGCATTTTTCTTTCCTTAAAGGCCAAACACACTTCATTTTAGTTCAAAAATGAACTCTATAAGCTACGTTTTAATGCTGAAGAACCTTGAATAGTCATCCTAGGATCTTTTCCATTTCCTCTTATTGGTTGTCCTGATTCACATACATCAGTCCTGAATTCACCAGGTTTTGTGTTCTTCAGGTAAAACTAATCTGAGTCAACCAAGCAGTGTATTCATATTCTTCAGCCGTATTCTGCATGTTATGGTAGTTGTATCATCTGTTATTCATAATCATACACTCAGGGTTTTTTATGGCTCCAAAATAATTTATTTACATTACAACAGCTCCTGTAATAAGTATCCAGCTCAAAAGACCAAATGTCTTGTGGTTGTTTCTTGCATATGGAGTATCAGTGCAGTATGGAATTTCTATAACAACATGTCCATTAATTAACACTAAATTACAATGCAGCGCCTATATAAAAGATGATGAATACTACACAAATTCATTTTAATTACTGTTATTACACTGAATACTAAGTGAAGTTGGGAAGATAGGACCTTTTAAGTGTCAGCAGATGTTTTTTGATCAGTGTTTATCCTTTTTGGTATAATTTAATGAGAGATCATATGTTAATATGCAGCTGGAGAAAACTACCTTTCAGACTTAACAAGCTTGAGAAGAATTTCCAGCTGCCATTGCATATACTAGAGCCGTAATTACCAATCATGACAGAATAAATTTTAAAAAGTAAAATAGCTGAAGCAGAATACGTGCAAAGTGACTCTAAACTTGAACTTAACACAGTGAAATGGGGTCTGTTCTTATTTAATCAAAACTGATGTGCTTTTTAATTTTTTTCTAGTCTGCTACTAATCAAAGATACTGCCCTCACTTTGGGCTCACTGTTTTCAGCAATAAATTTCTAAACAGTCCCAAATGTATAATTCTTAAAACTTTCCCTCCTCTTCCTCCTTGAAGACAATAAAATTTCACTCTCTCCAAGAAAGTTTGCAACAAATTACCAAAATCTGTCAGTCCTACATTATCTCAATTATGTAAAAACTACTCAGTTTCCTTGGAGGCATGTTTTTGCAGCTCTGACTTCTGTGCATGGGGTGTTGATGGATTCTGAGCAGTTGCAGAAGATTGCTTACGATGTCAATTTGAGTCACTGGAGTATAGTGCCATATTACATTTGGGGCAAGACCTATGGCATTGTCTTTGTACCAATCAAACTGTATAAATAACATACTGGGTTTTATAATCTGGTGTAACTTATTATCAGGTGATAATAGTATGCACATATGCAACTAGACTGCAAAAATAAATTCCTGTCTACAATTAAAAAAAAAAATATATTAAAAAGACTTTCTCTCAAGAACAGCTCGGTCAATTCAGAGAACAAAACGGTTTACATTCTTAGTCTCTCCTGAAATAAAAATAATTCTGTCTCTGCAATACATGAAGCCCATGTGTGTGCCACTATATAATATCACCCAAACCCTTCTTGTTTCCCATTCCTAATGTGTACTTCTAAACACCTTCAAAGTGAAGGTGTGTGCTTCTGTTAGTCATAAAAGCCTATGTTACATCTGCGTTTTTGCTTGGGCAGTTTCCTGGGAACTGGCATAATCTCTTCCTTGATGGCTTGAGTCACTTGATAAATAGCATATTTAGGAAATGTTACCACCCAAGAAGACTCACTGTTTTGTTAACTTTCTTGCTGCATTTCAGAATTTTACTTGATTGTTTCCAAGGATCAGCATATAATGCATACTTATTTCTTTTATACATTTTGGGCAATATTAAAGCTATTCAAACAGTCATGAGTCACTCTTTGTAGCGTTTCCTGAGGCAAGTATCTTCATCAAAGGGCTCTTTGGCTGCTTTATCTGTGACAGAAGGGCTCCTCAAAGACTACCCTTAGTAAAATGGATTCCTTTCACTCCCGGGAGTAAACTCAAATGATGTGTCACCTTCATTTTCCATCTTTGATGTCGCTTGTTACCAAGTCTGCTGGTTTTACGTAGAAGACAGATAGTCCATAATCTTCTCCAGACACACTCAGATCCTCATTAGAACTAAAATCAGAATGTAAGAGCTGAGTCTGTGAAAAGAATATTATTCTGCTAGCTTGGAAATCTAGACAGGTGGTCGAATCCCATTCAAGACATTTATTACTTTCTTCAAAGATCTCTTCTGAGTAGAGAGGACCTTACCAATGAAGGAAAACTTGCATCTGCATATTGATCTTTTGAACTTCCTCTGAAGTAAAACTATCAAAATGTCTTTTGTGGAATATCTCTGAAAAATGCTTTAATCTTCTCTTTAAGAAAAAACAAAGGAAGGAGGCTGAATGTTCTTATACTGACTTATAGCAAGTCATAGCATTTTGAAAGGTAAAGTACAAGAATTCATTATAACACTATCCAAAGACAGAGATGAAAATGCTAAAAAACTTTGCCAGCGGAGAAAAATGTGCAGTCCGAGGACCCTAGCAGGCTTAATCCACTGCTAGACTATCTTGAACTGCACTGTAATATACTCAGGGAGTGAACACCAAACAGGACAACACAGAGACGTATCTGTATATATTCATGTATCACTGGAAAAGAGAGTCAAAAGAACTGGGAGTATATGTATATAATAAATTTGAGACTACGATTTTCAACTGAGGTAGATGGACTGCTTCTAGAGAGAATGAAAGGTAACGCTCTTTTTTTTTTTTTTCTTGTCAGTAATCTACATTTTGCTACACCAGGGTTCTGTATCTTCACTGAAAAATAATTAAAGTTATACAAATAATATTTTAAAAAGTCTAAATTTTAAAATTAAAAAAAATATTTTAAAATAATACTTTAAAAATATTTAAAAGTATACAAATAATATTTTTAAAAGTCTAGAAATCGGTGATTTAGGTGTTTGCTTAGAAATAATCTATAGGAAATAAAATTGCAGTCTTTGGGGGAACCTGAAAATAAAATCTAAGTAAAGATTTAATTAAAGCAGAAGAAAGTGGGAATGCAAAACCAGCAAGCTAAGTTTTAGAAATAAGTCAGAAGAGTATGAAGAAGGGACTTGGAGCACCATTACAAGGCAGAAAAAGGAAAGCAAATGTCACTGAGAAGTCTGAAGATGAGTGTCTTCGCTTCAGTCTTCCTAGAAAGGTTAACTGTGACTAGAATTTTAAAAATTAATTTTAATGAAGGGCTAGACATTCAAGCTGGAAGACGAGAAGGACAAGCTAAATAACATTCAAATAAGATCAATGTGTTCATCAATGTGTTAGCAAGGCCTGACGGAATCCATCTTAGAAATAGCTAAAGCAATTTCTGAGCCATAATCAATTATATTTGAAACTTCATGGAAAGCCAATAAGGTCCCAGAGGAGCAGAATAAATGTAGAATCTATCTTTTAAAAAGGAAAACGGGAACTCAGGGAATTATAGATCAGTCAACCTAACTTTGGTTCATTGAAATGTTTTATACAAAATAGTTAAAAACAGATATCTAGAAGATAATAAGGCAATATAAAAAGCTAACATAGATTTGTCATATTAAACTAATCGAAGTTCCTTCCTTGGTGGGATAAATGACCTAGTGTGTAAGAAGAAGCAGTAAATGCTTAAGCTAGACTTTTGGTACACAATATTGTGAGATAGTATTTTTTCTAATCAAGATGAGAATTTTGGGGTTTTGTGTGTTCTTACCGTTAATGAGAATACAATTGGTTGGAAGATTACTCTCTAAAGTACTATTGATATTTGACTATCAAATTAAGGGTATGTCAAAGAAGATTTCTTCAGGAATATCTCCAGAACTTCACTTCTTCCGGGGCCCGAGACCACTATTTTCAGTAATGGTTTGGAGGAAGAACCGGGGAATATGAAAAGAGCATAAAAATGTGAAAGAATGCAAAGATGTTCTAATAAAACCAGAGGATTTTGGCAAATAAGAGTATGAAAGTGATAGAATTATTTTCATTGAGGTAAGTGTAGTTATGGAAGGGAAGCTGAAGGGACAGTGCATTCACCTATTTAAACAACAGTACTGCAGGAAATGATCAGAGGTGTATATTGGATGAGAAGCAGATTACCAACTCATGGTGCTGCCAGGAAAAAAAAGAAAAAGAACTCTTTTAAGGATGCATTAGAATACAAGGATCAGTTTTACTGTACTAGTAAGATCTTATAAAAATAAATAATTGTGTTTAGTTTTCATTACCTCAGTCAATAAGAAAGATATGAAAATAAAGGAGGGTCTGGAAAAAGAGCAAGAAGGCTAAAATACTTTAAATATGGCATATTAGAAAGCTGTTGAGAGAACTGAGTGTATTTCATCTAGAAATAAATTCATCAGTCCTCTATTTATTATGCAGATTTGTTACTAACAGGATAGCAAGCACTCACTGTCCATGCAGGAGGAATGATAAGACACCTGCTCAACAAAGTAACAGCAACCAAACAGAAAGTTGTACTTTACAAAAGTCTTTCTAAAAGTAATTCTGGAAGTGGCTGTCTAGGTATATTGGGCAATACCTACATAAACTCTTACTCTTTCTGACTTAAAGTCCAATGCCTAAGAATCAGCAGTCATGCAGAAGTGAATTCCCAGTTCTCCATGGTTAGTACCAGTAGGGTTGGGTGTCATGTCATCATTTTGCTCTGCCTGAGAAAAAGGAGTCTTTAAGGTCTAGCTGGTCCTTTGTGGATTACCTTTTAATAGGCATTTGAAAAGCACAATTTTTGGATCTTCTTTGATGTAAATATTCTCCACTAGAGTTCTTAGAAAGTGAGATAAATATGTTGACTCAATTAAGCAGTCTCCTGTTTCAAGTGACCTAAGTGTTTTCCAAATTATTGAGTATGCTCTTGCTTTGTTGTTATTAATAGACAAAAAATCCATTACAGCTGTTTTCCCCTCAGTTTATTTTCACTCGTTAGACAAGTTCCATTCTAAGCAGTTCATAATTCATCAAAGGTAAATTTGTGTCTGACTGCGAGTATATTTCTATCAGCGTGAAAGACAAAGCAAATTACAGTTCGTGTAGCTACCCCCAATTAAGGTAATCAGGATAGCCTTCAGAAGAAGGAAAACTGTGTCAATTCTAGACTGAGAAGCAGTTTTCCTCAAACTGATTTCAATGCCAAATGCCAGTTTCTGATGAGTAGTTATTGCTGCCAAGATTTCATTTCTTCTGAGAATAATTTTTCTTTTGCATCAGATGCTGTAAGTCAGCATCACAATTTTGAATAAAGCAATGCAAATGCTTAATAGTCTCTTTAACCTCTGTTGCACCGTGAACTGGCTATGACAGGTGCTGAACCTTTCCAGCGGGGCTGTAACAAAGGAGTTGTGGAGAAATTCTAAGCATTTTGGAGTGGAAGGGAAACAGTGACTGGTTGAGAGTGACATTGATGTAAAAGCCATGATGGGTTTTAAGTATGTGCACAAGTGCATATTTATGTCTCTTTTAAGTATCACAAAAAGATGTAGCTTGGAGCAACTGCAGTTATGGAGATTTTCTTAGTCCAAATAGTAGCCAACCAGTGCATGCAGCTGAAAAATTGCACAACGAACAGAAGAAACACTTCTGTTTTGGGAGGAAATGTTGTATCTTTAGAGGAATTAAAGAGTAAGAGGTAAAGAAACAGAAACTCTCTAGGTAGTAGAGTTAAGGGTTGTTTCACTCAGTCCCTGCTGGCACAAGTTTATTAATTCTGGGTTAGATCTGATATCATACAAAGTGCTACAGGAAGCACAGTTCCTAAAAATCTGTGTAGCATGTGCCAGTTTTTCTTCCCTCCCGTCTCCTAAAAAGGTCATTGAAATCTAACTGCTTAAAGTCTTTCCCAAGACCTCAGGATATCACTGAGACTGTTACCAGATACTTACGTACATCTCCAGTTACAATTACTTACTCCAGCAAAGGCAGTGTATTTCAAATGGACTTTGCAGTAGTTGCCCTTCACCCAGCAGAATATGCATTAGGAAGCCGACTTAGCTGGAGGATAGATATTTCCTGGTAATGATTATTGCACATGTTCCTGTTTTGACAGAGCAAAATCACCCCTTTCTGAACAAGTAAACTTAAACTCCAATGTGCAATTTCCTACACTAAGCTCTTGCCTGCGCACCATTCTGAATACCCAAAACCTGATGAAGAAACAAGGAGGATCTGTAGAAACAGCCAGCAGATGCATGCAGCTGGTCTTGTCTAATTGTACTGCCTTGGCACCAGCCCATTATTAAAGATTTCTGGCTGATGGCGACCGGCAGCCCACTGTGCAGGACAAGCTGTTCTCAAGTGGCCAGTCTGAGCAAAGCACGACCAACTTACAGCTCACAGGGTTCTCGGAGTCTGTGGGAGTCAGGCTGCACCAAGCATTTATTCTGGATGCCACTGTATTTCAAGACACGCAATAAAAGCTTTTCCAGCAGAAATACAGTACGACTTTAATGAATCTCACTGTGTGTGGGATTGTGCTGATCTCACAATAACTGGGCACAGTGCTCAGTTATCTGATCAGCATAACCCAAGTACAGTAGTTAATTTGGAAGAAAAGATTTTTAAAAAAAAAAAAAAAAGGAGGTGCATTCCATCTTCTTAACTCCATTGCAAGATAACACACTTGAATAATAGTTTTAATTAAATTAAGTGAGTTTAATTAAGATTGGGCTGCTTCTGGGAAGACAAAGCACTGTTCAAGACTTTTTAAATGCTTTCTTTCCTCATTTTCCTGAAGACTATGTTTAGCTGTGGAACACCCTAAAGACATCCAGTTCATACAATTGCCAATCCAATAGACTAGTTTTTTGTCATGGATAAGAGCATGTGGCATTTGATAGAAGGAAGTTGGAATCAAATGGTTAATGAAACTGATTTTACTTTTTAGCTTGAAAAATGAAAATCTGGCAGCATCTGGTTATGTACTATATATCTCTGGACACTGTTTTACCTATACTGCCGTTAATATTCTTTCATACAGTTGTCTATGCTTCAAGGGTTTTATTACAAACTTTAAAAAAAAAAAAAACAAAACATTAAATAAGAAATCAGCTATGGAAGGGGAAAGGAAAAAAAAAAAAAAAAAAAAAGCAGCATGTTTAAGTTTTGATCCCCAAAAATACACAAATTGGAAGTTATTTCTCAGGCAAGGGTTGTAACTGTGGACAAGAAAATTAGCAACTTGGGAAAAAGCCATGAAGTTTATTAAGGGACTAGAGCACTTTTCATAAGAGGAGAGGCTGAGAGAGCTGGGAGTGTTGAGCATGATGAAAAGGGTTGGAGGGATCTTACCTGTGTGTACAAGTACCCGATGGGAGGGAATGAAGAGGGAGTCAGTGGTGCCCAGTGACAGGACAAGAGGCAATAGCAACAGATTTGACAACATGAAAATCCATCTGAACACATGCACACAAAAAGAAAAATTATTGTGAGGTTGTAAGATGTTCACAGCAAAAAATGTTGGAACTGGTTGCCCAACGAGGTCATGGAGATACTCAAATCCAGCTGGATATGGTCCTGGGTAGCCTGCTCTAGGTGACGCTGCTTGAACAGGGGACTGAGTTTGACTTGAGTTGGACTAGAAGGTCTCAAAGCATCTCTTCCAACTGAAACAGTTCTGTGGTTCTGTGATTCAAGTACAAGTCAGAATAACTGCAGGAAGAGGGATTCATGCCCATGCGCTGTGAAGACTTGACAGCTGCTGCAGAAGTCGTCCTATTGAGGTATTACAGAGAGGCAAGGAAATGATTAAACAGAAATGTCAAAGAGTCAAGAAAGAGAAGTAATTATTTCAAAGTTCTTGAGCAATCTAACTGTTCTGCCATTACAGGATTTTCCAAAGACACAAGCCAAGTCTTTGGCTGATACAAACACTTTCACTCAAGTCAAAGAATGGGCTTTAGATTACATCACTTCTTGATTTGACCTGTAAGAGTTTGTCTAATAGCAAGAAATGAAAAGATCTTAGAAAAAATCATTAATATTTCATTAATTAAAATTTTAAAGTGTTTTCATCTGCAGAATTTTTCCTACTTTAGAATCAATGAGCAGTGGAATATTTGAGCTGTACTTGCAAGCAGAAACAGTAGAACTAATACATGCAATATTCACTAAGACATAATATCACACAGATTGTCTTCTGCATAAAATTCATATCTTTGCAATTTACATGTTAGTTTCATAGACCATCCAATTAAGTGAGAAAAGATACTACATTGAGCAACCATGCGCCAGCTGAGCTAAAGGGAGATTGCTAACAATCTAAACAGCAAGAATTATATTAATGAGAAATACTGCAATAATTTAGAACAAAAATGAATTTAAATTAAAAAAAAATAATAGGTATTTTATATGCTGTCCAAAAGGACTCATTTTGACCTTATTCATGACATAAAGAAAAAAAATAATCATGGGCATAAAGGTAATAATGTACAGAAAATATTGATGCTGAAGCACAAATAAACATAGTTAAAGAAGCAAGAGCATGATAAATTCTCTTCATAAATTCAAAGTCCTATGGATTGCAAATTAAAATTAAAATATTCAACTCCACTGAAAATCTATTGAAAATGTTTACATCTTTTCTAATGGAGCTAGTGAAGTTCGTCCACCAAAGTTATGAAAAAAGTAAGGAAGGGGGATGAAGAAATTTGACAAGGAAAATGGTTCTGTTGGCAGGGACACAAGAAAGAAAATTACATTTCCAAGAGCAAACCAACCAGGAAGTTAATCTGAAAATTCACAGAACTCTTTAAATGTAAAAAAGGACATAGAGAGGGGATAAATTGGGACATGTGCTGGCCCTACAGCTAAGATTTTTTTCTCCCTGATACTTTGCACTGCCTGTTTGCCTTTCCTCTCACTTTAATAGAATTATATATCTGGAAATAGCTTTAGAATCAAGGGCAATAGTGGGGTTCCAGAGGCATAGAGAAACTGTCTGATAAAGAACTTAGTATGTAGTACAATGATTCTCACCATTAGATTTTTATTTAAGCATGAGAACTGATGTGAGCTTTCTTAGAAGAAACTCCTGTTGAAATTAAGAACAGATTATCAAAATTTGCATTGTGAAAATTAAGTAGATTATTTTAACTTTTTTTTAGCCTTACACGATTTCTATGAAGGCAGACTGCTGAGACAAATTAGATGCTCACATACCCTCTTTGCTGCCACAGCACTGCACCATGTGCTGCGCTGCAGGTACATTCTTCCAGTCCAGAGCTGCCTGGCCCTTGATGTGGGCTTTCCAAGAGTGGGTTTAAGAATGTCAGGTGAAAGGTGGACACATGCTGAAACAATGACAAGGGTTTATGGTAATATCATGTCAGGGTGCTGTGTGAGATAGGATCTCCCTGGGGACTAGGAGCTGCAGGTCCTGTCCATGGTGGCAGGGAAGGGGCGTGCATCCCATCCCATCCCATCCCATCCCATCCCATCCCATCCCATCCCATCCCATCCCATCCCATCCCATCCCATCCCATCCCATCCCATCCCATCCCATCCCATCCCACTGTCCCAGACAAGAAGCAGGGCAGCTGGGTGACAGCCACAGCCCCAGGGATCAGGCACCTCCCTGGGGACAGGGGTGGCACAAGGCTGGCCTGGGATGTCAGCCTTTGTGGTGAGCTGGACACCTGAGATTACCTGAAGCTACAACTGTCTGAATCACAGTTGCCTGGAATTACAGAAATAGTGTTATCAATTACATTATAAAGAATTATAATTACACTTCTTATTGAGTTTTTCTTGTAATTATCATAAGCGGTAGACTGAAACTGGGTGGGACAAACAGAAGAGGAAATTACTTCTTGCAAAGTTTCCTTTCTGCCAGCGAGTGAGCCATCTGCTGTTATGGTAGAAATTAATTTGTGGTTTTTTGTTTAATAAAGTGTATACCAGACAAGTAGCAAAAATAATTTCTCAGCATTCAAACCGAGGTAAAGATCTCAGTTCTAGTGAATATGACATTTTCACATCTATATTTATGTAGCATGTACAGTGGGTGATCAATGATCCTGGATGTAATTTCACCAATGAAAAAATAGAGAAAAGTAACTCATGAATAGGTTTGCTAAATGAGAGCTGTTCTTTCCACTGTAGAAGAGGGAAAAGCAGAACAGCAAACTTGTGTTGCTTATATACTTCCAATATACATCAATGACCCTGAAAAATAAAAATAACAGCAAGCAGATCCTTTCCTAAGCTAAAACCTGAGGTTCTCAAAGAATCTATTACATTTGTTTAACATTCATGTTGGTTTTGTTTGCTCTCCTTGTTCAAATTATGTTATGATACCTTTCAGTAACCCTAGTCAAGTGTCAGTCCTTTATTATCCTAGGATATATAGACTATTAGTAAACAGCACATACTTGGTTCTAGAGACCTAGATGCATAGACCCTTCAATCTAGGGCCTTACGTAAGGAAGATAGTTTCAGTGTAAGTCAATATGTATTAGCTTTATGTGAATAATCTGTTTTATATTCACATTTAGATAATATTTTCCAATTTTATCTTGAGTTTTAATTTCCACTGTAAAAAAATCCATAACCATATTTCAAAATCAGTAATCCACTATAAGATTTGTGTTGACGCGTCTCTATTTTGAATCAGTATTTCAAAACTGCTTTCACCATACTCCCAATCCTGATTGCTGCTTACTTACTACATGTTCTCTATCTACTGTTCCATTTTTATCCTGATTAGAGTAACTCTGTCCTACTTAAATGCTGGTGCATAACCATGATCCACTTGTGACTTCATCTTGACAGCAAGTTCATAGACTCTGAGTTTGTTCTTGCCTTGATATGGTATGTTTATGTGCAGACTCATCAAGAAAACCTGAAGTATCTTGCCTCACTAGACAGAGCAAGTTCAGTCTCATCTTACCACTTGCCAGTGAGATGTCTGTATCTATAAATTGCTAGCAGACAAATGAAGAATGAAAGATATTTCCTGGGACCTGTGACAGTGAAACCATGACAAAAACTCTAAAGGCAAACACTAGCCTCGCAGTCATGTTTCCAAAGTATACACATCTTCTGAGAAACTTAAATAAAAATTTCCCCAATAAATCACCACAGTGTATGTCTGCACAGGCAATAGCATCCAGTGAACAAAATGAAATTACCTTGTAAGGTCAGACTCTCCCCAATACACCTCCAGAGGAGTTGTTCTGGATCCAGCATGAAGCCACAGGGACAGGAATGTCACAATCATTAAATAAGACATGTTATATTACTGTTATCCTCAGAACATGAAATAAGGAAATCTTTGTCCGCAGTAACAGCTATGGGGAGGTGTGTTCAGTAAATACTACAATATTACAGCGGAAGGCAGAATTGCCCATCCCTATGTAGTAAACCTTTCAGACTTTTGCTAGCTCCATCCAACATACCACACACTGAAGATTCAGACCCATAACAGGTTGCTAATTTTTCACCATCTAAGTGATCAGCTCTTGAGTATTAGCTTCCAAATCATGATGCTCACACACTTCTAAATACAGAGGGAAACCTGTCTCTAGTTGATGCTAACTGCTGTAGTTCAAAAAGCAAGTTCAATAACTGTTTCCTGAAATAAACCACTTCAAGACCTCTAGCTGTCTCTGGTCACCCCAGACATGCAGCACTCCTCTGATCCATGAAGCTGAGAAAGGAAGTTCAAGAGTAAAGGAAGGAAGTTCAAGAGTCAGCAAAAGATGTCCAGCCCACCTTTTTCTTCTGTCTCCAAGAGCAGCTGTAACTGTAACAAAGTTTAATTTAATTCAAAAGTATGTAACTTGAACAATTGCCAAAACACCTGAAATATTCTTTTCATAGCAGTTATCACTGGGATAATAGTGCTCGGCTGTGCTACCTGCATCCAGTCTGACAGCATTTTGAAAAAGTTTCTGAAACACAAAAATATTAAAAATACTGTTGCATCCAGGCAACTACGCAACGGAGTGGAAGGAATGGTGGGACCGACTACAGGGTCCCCAGTTGCTGCTGATTCCATGAGGTTTCCTATGATTCAGCATGATAAAAAGCCACTAATCCCCACTGCCTAGCAACAGAGCATTGACCCCAGATACCTGCTGAGAAAATGGTGTCTTTATTGTGGAGAAAAATCAACCAGAAAAAAATCCCACAGTGCTGAACAATATATTTCATAAAATAAGCTGTTTAAATCCCATAAGAGTAAACACTGTTGAAATATAATGTATTAAAGCAAAATACTGTTTTTTAACATTTCCTTGAGTTTGCAAGGATTACATATAAGACAGGCCACTGGGGCAGATGAAGCAGTTGCCTCAAGAGTTGCAGGGTGAGCTAACCTAAAATATAAAGCTCAGCAGAAAATCATTTGGTTTAGCTTACCTTTTCTTTAATTTCTGCCAGATGGTAGTGTTTTCATGGCTAAGGTGGAGTTTAAATGAGAAGATGGCATAGTTACAAATTTCCATGGAAAGTGTGGTACCCATTTGGGTAGGTTCTGAAGAGCAAGGTACTAATTTAAATGTATAAAATTATAAATGTTTTCAGGTATGGTGATATGGAGAAAAGTTACCTTGCTATACCATTCAGTGTCAACAATAAAGACCAGTGCAAGTATCTAAATCCCTTTGGAAAAGAGAGAACTACCAGAAGGGTGGTTTTTTTCCATTTTGCATCCATAAGCTGCCAAACTCATTCTCTTTGCTATAATGATAAATAATTATTATAAAATTTATTGGAGTCAGAATGCACCCGTGATATTCTAAGTATTTGTAAATTGGGGGGGGAAAAAATCATGTCTACTTGAGAAAGCTTACAGTGTGTGGACTGTGTGACAGGGAAGGTTCATAATGGCAAGGCAGTACAGTTGGCTTTTTGGCATGTTTTAAGGCAGACAAAATAAGTCAGCTAGCTTCTTTATAAGCCTACTACAGGCATTTACACATAAAGAATCTCAGACCTGGAAGCAAAGCTCAAGAAAATTAGTCCATGGAAAAAAGTTGGAGATGGTAAGAATATGCATACACTAGAATACAAAAAGTCTTCCTGATTGATACGCAAAGGTTATGCACAGTGGAAATATGCTAAGCAAGTTCCTCTCATTCACCTAGTCCACTTTATCAAGTGCATTGGTAGGGGGTAACCAGCATCACATCTCTTCCCTCCCTGTTCCTTTTAGGTATCAGGAATGTCACCGAAAACCTTCCAGACGGAGCATCTGCTGAGACTACCATTTCTCTGGTCCTTGTATGGAGCTCACATATGTGAATATTTGTACCCTTTCCCTCCCCCATGTCCTTCCACTGCACAAATTCAATTGCCAGGGACAATCTGAACCTTAATTGTAAAGTATGTCAACAGTTTGTCATTTAAAGTCTTATATAACTTGGCAGTTTTTCCTGAATCTTGTCAGTTCTCTTTTTGAGTGTTTACATATGGGCATAATAAATGCTACAGATAGCTGTGACTGGATCTAAAACTATATGCCCTGTAGTCTGAAACTCACAGCATGCCACAGAAAGATGCACGTGATTCAAGAAAAAAGACCTCATTTATCACATAATCATAGAATCATAGAATGGTTTGGTTTGGAAGCAACCTTAAAGATAATGTAGTTCCAACCCCCCTGCCATGGGCAGGGACACCTTCCACCAGACCAGGCTGCCCAAAGCCCCATCCAGCCTGGCCTGGAGCACTGCCAGGGATGGGGCATCCACAGCTGCTCTGGGCAACCCCTGCCAGGGGCTCACCGCCCTCACAGTCAAGAATTTCTTCCTAACATGTAATCCAAATCTACCTTCATTCAGTTTAAAGACACTCCCCCTTGTCCTATCCTTACATTACATTGTAAAATGTCCCTCTCCTGTTTTCCTGTAGGCCCCCTCTGATACTTGAAGGCTGCTGTAAAGTTTTGATTTGTTTTCATATATTTTCTTCTCTAAAATATACTCTCCATGGATGTAAAAACAATATATTTTTCTTTAATTCTACTGTTAAAGCATACACAGGAAATGTCAAAATTAATAGCAACTTACTTACTTGATACATCAAACATATCAACAAAATTCATATCAGCTTATTTTCCCAAACTTATTTAGGGAGAAATAGCTCTTATATTGGAGGTATAATTTCAGGCATAGCAGTGCTCCACGCAGATAAGGAGTGACTTTACAGAATCACAGAATGGTCAGAGTTGGTAAGGACCTCCGGAGATTATCTAGTCCAAGCCCCCTGCTAAAGCAGGTTCTCCTAGAGCAGGTTGCACAGGATCACATCCAGGTGGGTTGTGAATATCTCCAGAGAAGGAGACTTCACAGCCTGTCTGGGAAGCCTCTTCCAGAGCTTTGTCATCCCCAAAATAGAGAAGTTCTTCCTTATATTCAGGTGGAACTTCCTGTGTTGTAGTTCGTGCCCGTTGCCCCTTGTCTTGTCACTGGGCACCACTGAAAAGAGCCTGGCCCCGTCCTCTTGACACTTGCCCTTAAGATATTTCTAGATATTGATAAAGTCCCCGCTCAGCCTTCTCTTCTCCAGGCTAAACAGGCCCAGCTCCCTCAGCCTTTCCTCAGAAGGGAGATGCTCCAGTCAATTGTCTTTGTAGCCCTCTGCTGGACCCTCCCCAGCAGTTCCCTGTCTCTCTTGAACTGGGGAGCCCAGCACTGGGCACAGCGCTCCAGACGCAGCCTCACCAGGGCAGAGCAGAGAGGTAGGATCACCTCCCTCAACCTGATGGCCACACTCCTCCCAATGTCTCCCAGGATCCCATTGGCCTTCTGGGTCACAGGGACACACTGCTGGCTCATGGGCACCTTGTTGTCCACCAGCACTCCCAGGTCCTTCTCCGCAGAGCTGCCTTCCAGCAGGTCAGCCCCAGCCTGTGCTGGTGCGTGGGGTTGTTCCTCCCCAGGTGCAGGACCCTCCACTTGCCTCTGTTGACCTCCATCAGGTCCCTCTTCACCCAACCCTCCAGCCTGCCCAGGTCCCGCTGAATGGCAGCACAGCCTGCTGGTGTGTCAGCCACTCCTCCCAGTTCTGTACCACCAGCAACCGTGCTGAGGGTGCACTCTGGCCCTTCATCCAGGGCATTGATGGGTGAGTTGAACAGGACTGGATTTGCATGTGTACAGTCAGTCATACCTTAAAAGTCTGGAGGGTATTTATATTAACTTCGGAAATTTTACCTGCTATCTTTAAGATACCTCCAATAAGGCAAAGTAAAACAATACTTAAGAAAAACAAGTATCTTTAATTTACAGATACAGAATCAAGATTAAACTGTAGATTCTTATCAAAATGCACACATCTTTGTTCTATTGTTGCTTGCAAAATCTATAGACTTCAGTTTTTCATTCTCTCTTTTTACTAGGCTGTCATCTAACATGGAGCAAATTATTTTCTTCTGAAACTACCCACTCTGGATCATGAGGAAGCCATGGAGATTTGCACGCCCATATTTCAGTATGAGGTTTTGCCTTCAAATGTCCTTATTGAATATAATGCATGTCCAGAACAGTAATTCTGATACACATGTATATGAAGTGGAAATGTTTAAGTTTAAGGAAAGCAACTGTGTATTTTTCATGGGATAATGAAATACAGATTGATTATCAAGTACGGGAGCAGATCATGAAAGTGATGTGATATAAATCTGTCTATAACTGGAAGAGTTCCTACAGTAGCATTTTGCTCACAAGTGCTTTGTACTTCAGATGTAAAGTAGCCTGGATCTGAAAATCTTCACACTTCCCATACCAAGGAAAAAGCTGTTGTATGAATAGTTCATAGATGTATACTTTTTATTAGCAAATTGCTGTGTACTTCTTAAGTTTTCTTTTTATTCTAGTTTTAAACAGCTTACCTCCTCTAGATTTTACTCTGAAGTCATACTTCCAAATGTGCCAAATAAAATTTTTTTGGACTGATGCAAATAAAGTGTTTGTGAGAAGTAAACACAAATTTGGTACTCACACACCATGAAAGATATTTTTCTCACTGCTTATAGCTGAATTATTTTTTAATATTAAATTTGATTCTAAGTTACCCACTGATAGTCACAATATGAGATCAGAAGTGGAATGAAGGCTTGTAATATGTTAGTTATGAGTTATACTATTCATTTACATTACTGGTCATGAAATGGCTGATATTGAATCTTCACTATTAAATTAAGTTAAAATTTCTTAAGGGACCATGAGGAAGAAAGCTTAAATACTGGTATTCTGCTGTGTGTTTTACTACTTAGCAAGTTGCATGAAATATGGTAAAACCTTAAAGCTTGAAAGAGTGACAATAAATCAAGTAATGTTGCAAAATGCTACCTAACAACTGCAGCAGAAATAAAGAATCAGGAAAACTTTTTCAAGAATAAGTTCCCAAATCTTGTGTCTACATTTTTTCCATGTCTCAGTTTTTCTGAAGTCATAAAGTTATATCAATCACATGTCTAATTTTCGGTCCACGTGTCTTTTAGCTTCTGGCAGACTTGAATGGCAGGGGGGAAAGGAGGTGGCTCTAGAAAAGTCCTAACAAATCAATTTTTGTTTCATTCCCTTTAGAGGCTCTGAGGCTCTATGACATTCTGCGCTATATGCAGATTTATGCTAAAATACTAATATTCATTCTTTGTTTCAAATATTTCATTACAGGTCAATTGAAATTACATTTCCTGCATGATTAAGAAAATCGCTTTGCTTATCCCAGCAGTCTCAAAGTCGTAAAGTTGAAAAAGAACACAAACCCATCGCAGTGTGATTAAGCAGAGAAGTGGATTCCACAGAGGAAGATATATTTAACTGCCATTCTCCAGCCTCTGGGCTGGAGCTATCTTGCTCAAAGGTTATGTCATGTATGATGTTGACGGTATAGCCTGGTCAGAGATCCTGAAGGCTAGGTTGGCACAGAAAAGCAGGACTGCACACAAAACGATGCACAAGCAAAGACACCCTGGCCTCAGGATTTCAAATACTCAGTGCCTGTCAATGAAGTAAGAAGGCTTCCTTCACACCAACAAAGGGCAAGCTTATGGTGTGTAATAATTACTTTAAGGAGAAAAACTATTATCTTGCACTAGTGAGCCTTCGTCTACACCTATGCTAGAAAGATAAGGAATGCCAGGAACTTTTCTGGGCACCATGATTGTCCGTGTGCTTGGACTGTGAGAAGTCTCCAGGACACTTTTGGGTCTGATACAAATGACAGTAACCCAAATAATCCCTGCGCATGCTTAAGGAGTCAGCACAGACTAGGGGCTGCTGCCAGTGAGTAATTTATATGAGGCCATGTTGTTTTGGAAGTGGGCTCTTGATGTTAGAGACACAGTCCCACAACAGTTGGCCTCAGTGCCAGAGGTGACATCCCTGTCCCTTTTACTTTACTAATATAGTCATAGCCCTCATGTTCATTAGTTATACCAACTAGCTATGACCATAGCTGTTCTGTGATGTGTTCTAAATCAGAAATAGCAACAGCCCTAAATAAAGATGTGGAATGTGAAATGATTTTCTGTTATGGGTTAACTAGAAAACATGATTATTTTTTTCTTTTATTCTCATTTTCAAAATGGAAGTGGCATGGCTTGGCTTTGTCTTTATTTATTAAACTAGCTTCTTTAGGACAATTTCTGTGATGTAAGTCTATTCACTTCCCTAACTGGTAAGGAAATGTCATGATTTTCTCAGATTTAGCTAAGCATACCTAGCAATATCATACACTGTACAGAATTTAGAAACTTATGAAAGCAAAAGGATACAGTTGCCATGTTTTTAAAAAAAGACAAGTAATTTCTGTTAATATTACATGAAGCACTTGCCCTAACTGCCAGAATTATTCTGTTTTCTGAAATTCACATGCATCAAGCTAGATAACAACAACAACAACAATTATTATTATTATTATTATTATTATTATTATTATTATTATTATTATTATTATTATTATTATTATTATTATTATTATTATTATTATTATTATTATTATTATTTTAAAAGGATAGTGCACTCAAAAAAAAAACCCTAAACCAACCCAATGTGGAAATTGAAAAATGCTGGTAAAAATCCTATTTTTGGACTGAAGTTGCTGAAACTCAAACTGCAGACAGCTTTTCTTCCCTAATGTGAAGACATCATAGAGCTGGAGGTATCTGCCACTTCTTGTTCTAGCACTGAGATAGCTTCATCTCAGAGCAAACAGCTCCCTCTGTGTCAGAATAAGCTGTGACAAAGTTAAAAAAATAAGGAGTTTAAACTGTTCAATATGAAAAGTGATTCTTTCTGGACATGGTGAACTGCCAGCTATTACGCTGAACAGATAGATATTGTTTTCCCATGAAGGTTGATTTATTGAATAGAAATGAATGAATGTTCTTTTTGCTCCTTGAAAGGCTATATTTGCCCCCAGACAGTTATTCTTTTATATGGTCATGTTGAACTCAGGAGGAAAGGGCAAAAATACTAGTCTGAGTCCTGCCATAAAACCGCCACTTGAGGCAAAATTTAATGACGTTCATCACACTGATTACAAATCTGGTATTTTTTCTCTTGTATGGATGAAAAAAACCCAAAGGAATTAATTTGAAAAATGCATACTTGCTACTTTGCAATGTGCAAAATTGTTTCAGTACGAGTCAGATGTTTTAAACAAGTGGCAGACGTGTTTCACTCTAAGAACTGGAATCTTTATAGCTACACAAGGGAGAATAAAAAACCCATAGAAAGGGCTCCTTTGATGCCTTCCTGCCTTCCTCTGGTGTGTCCAAACATGAAGAGCTGATGTAGAGGGACATTCCCAGGGCTGAAAGAGATCGAGTAGCAGGAGACACTCCTGTGGTCATTTTGGTGATGCTGCCACCCATGGGTGTTTTATATTATGCTGCCATAACTTAACTTTCACCCTACTGACAAAGCCAACTTCATTCTGTTTCGGGCAAGCAGGTATCTATTCTCGGGTTGCCGGTGTTGCCCTGCCACACATACGTTAAGCAGAAATGCAAGACAAAATGCACATACATTTATTTTTTAAATACCTTTGGAAATAGGAAGAGAAAAGCTACAGAAACTCACAAAGAGACCTTCTTTAAAGAAAAAAAATGTAATTTTTATTTATCTGATGACTGAGGGAAAATGGGAATAAGAAATTGCTTTTGAAGCTTTTCTTAATCACTAAAGTAATTTTAAAATACAATTAGAGATGTTATTTGCAGTAGCTTTGTTGTTAAAAAATCATTAATACAACTGCAGAGGTCAATACTGTAAGCCACTATTCTCCCTTCTTATTAACCTCAACATCTCACGGCTGTTTGACTTTTGCTTAAGACCTTGCCTTCTGCTCCTACTAGGAAATAAAGTGTTATTGAAACCCCTACAGTCCATTTTGTATGCTCTCTCTGTGGAGTAGGATATTAATTTAATCAAGATATCGGAAGGCCATATCTCTTGTGGTTCCTCCCACTGCTTACAGCCATAATGACAACACATTGCTGACAGAAGGCTGGTGTAGTTCATTACTCAGGGATCCCTGTAATACAAGGAAATTACCAAGGGGAGAGGTGGAGAGACTAGATAGATGTGAATCAGCTCCTCCTCTTCCATTCTGTTTCCCCAGTTGAAGCACCTTCAAAGCAAGGCAAAATCCTGGCAGTTTTGCACCACTTTGATCCACAGCTTCTGAAACATATCTCTCTGGCCAGATACAACTAGGAGAGTCTTTGAGTCTGATCAAACCTGTGTTGTGATTCTTACTTTTTACCACATCTCTCTCCTCTCCAAGTCTCTGAAGTTTAAATGCCACTCAGAGGAGCCAGTCAGCTGCTCATTACATTTCTCCAAATCAAAAAGTCTGTCTAGTACTAACTTTTTATCCTTTGCAAATAGGGCTATTGAGACAACTTCTTGTCTGCATGGAACAGCACTCCCAAACTAATCAAAGGTTTGGTTCAGACATGGACAATATCCCATGCACCTCCTGTGATATTCTCCTTATCAAAGGAATAGAAGACACTGAAGGGCACAGTCATGAATTTGCCCTAGATTCCATCTGCAGTGTGTGAAAGAAAAGGTACCATCCCTCATGGTGAAGCCAAAATAAGAATACAGAGTAAGCACAGAAGTGCAGAGTAAGATAATAGAGGTCATTTGCAAACTGTGTCTTATCTCCAAAGCATCCACCTCCTATGCTATTCATGCCAGCAGCCTTTCTGGCTGTGTCTGCTCTCCCTTTGTAATCCTTCTTCCCCAAGATTTCTTCTTTTCATTTATTCCAGGACTATTCTGTCTTCCATTAAGCACTGCTTTGCTCCACCTTCCCCTTAGTCCCCCAGGTATCGATGATGATGCTGTCTGTCGAATATGATTAGAAGAAATCTTTACATACTACTTTTTTGCAAATCTGTCTTTTTTTTTTTTCTTCTTTTTTATTTTTTTTTTCCTCTCCTGTAAGCTGGCTCTGTTCTTGGCCAAGGAATCTTCTTCCACATCCTCACTTATGCCTCCAGTCTGTGATGGATCTTTGCCATCCTTGAATCACTGGGGAAATGCTACATTTTCTTCTCTGTTCCTTCTTTGTTTTTTCCCTGTCAGGATTTCGCAACATATCACACAGTTACCCATTATTCTTATTTGAAAGCTCCCAGATTGTCTCAATGTCAGCTGCAATGGCTAACATCTGACTGGATGTGTTTGTGACACAGGGGTTTACATCTGAGCCACTCACTCTCAGGCTTCCCAGAATTTCCACCCAACAGGATACAATTTATCTCAGCCTAAAGTAGACACCTACATTTTGTCACATGAATCATACCCTAAACGCCACTGACTATGCTAACAAAAATTCCGATGACTGTGGTGGAAGCCACAACTAGCTTCAATGTAAAAACCTGTGTTGTAGCCCTTAAAGGCAGCTGTGACAAATGCCAGTCTCAGACTTGCTCCTTTTTTACCTTCACAACAAACAGCTTTTTAATCAAGGGGAAACTCATGGCAGGATGGATGCTGGACTCTCCCAGGCTCAAGTCCTGTGCTGAAAGCAATGTTAACTGAAGGCAACCTTAATATAGCTGTGATATTATCTCCTCTGCTTGTCTGTCCTTGAAACAGTGTAAAATGCAGCACTTTCATTTAGCATAACTACTTTTTCAAAAATAGTATGTGGGTCATGAACTCCAGTAGCTCAATTTGAACAGAGTAATTGTTCTTTTTTGTACTTGATGTTTCCTTCTGGCAGACAACTCTCATGTGTCGGATACCATAAATGACCTACAGTAGGTACCAAGCCACAAAGGTGGTAACCTCATGATTCTCCACACTCTTCTTCCCCTGTCCTGTTTCATTACCTTAGTAGTGTATTAAATGGATGTGGTTGTCTTTCAAAGGCAACTGTGGAAGCGTTTCTGCAAGGCTGGAGTCACTGGACATTTTTTCATCAGTATTGTAGAGGTCAGCTTTTCATTGGCAGGCTTAATATGTCTTACTAAACTTTATCTAGCTTCATGGCTTCATGATGTAAATTTATTTACTAAGGTGGTTCACTGGCCTAAGAAAATATTCTTTTCAAGGCACACACCGATAGTATTTTTTCTAAGTACACACAGAAATAAATCTGAGAACCTCAAACAATAATTCCCAGGATTTCTGGAAGTTTCATTTCCATGCTTTGCTCTTTTGCCTGATTTTGGTATCTTGTAACAGAAAGTCTGTGTGTCTTGTGAAAAAATGGAAATGAGATGGAAATATTCAAAAACACGATGATCAAACGAACATATGAAGCAGTAGGGCATTTATAGAATGGCAGCAATCCAGAGATTCCTAGGGCAGTCATGTAAGTTTGCAAAAGTCTTCATGCAGTTTGGTCATAAACTAAAATAGCTCACCATGGATAGCTGGTTAGCATGGAAGTAGCACTCACCCCTTACATGGGGTCTAACCCTTAAATACTTAAACTTTTTATTCTTTGCTAAGAAGAAGAAACGTACCAGCAAGGAACAGAAAAGACAGCAGAACAACAACTGACAGCAGCAAAAGCAGTGCTGAAAGCCCTCAGTAGCTACCTTCAAAAAGAGAGGGAAGTGGCCAGAACACTATGGAGCGGAGCTGCTGCAGGAGCATGCAGCAGTGCGAGCAGCGGCAGGGAAGGCAGTTACAATACAACACAAACAGTATGAGGAGCCAGCTCACAATGCTGATCGCTAGCTCAGTGAATGCTGATGTCAGGCACACAGCAGCAAGGCCAGCAGAGAAATTGAAGGTTTTGATATGATGAAATACACGTACCCTAGAGAAAATTCAGAGTTAATTGAAAGCTACTAATCTCCAGCAAGAGGAAACAGGAAGGGATTGGAAATGAAAGGTAGAGAGATAAAGGCAAAATGTTGGCCAACAAGAGAGAAAACAGAATGTAGGGTAATCTAGTGCACCAGAGTACTTAAACACATGCTTAAATGTTAATGTACAAGTAATCCCATTGACTTTAACATATGCTTAAATGCTTTGCTGGATCAGGGCTTTAATGTACATTTGAATTAAGCTGTAAAATGATAATTTAAAAGTGACATCATTTCAGGTTTGACTGGCTAACCAGAATTTTGCTTAACTGACATTTGGAGTGGGGTTATTTTAATGAACATCTAGGTGCTTCAGAAAGCAATTAGGCTGTCATTCAGTAATGGCATGTTTCTCTCTGAAAAATGATTCCCAATTCCAGATTAACATTTTTCAGATTAAGCTTGGAAGGCACCATGTTGCTGGTGTGTAACTATAGCTAACACACATATAACATAGAACTTTATATATATGTGTGTGTGTGTGTATATATATATATATATATATATGGTTTTTATAGATAAATTTATTTTATGTATATATATAGTCTATTTCCAGCCACCTTCTCAACCTTCTAGATGCTTATCAGGAAGGGCTGAAAGTTCATGCAATGGTGCATACCTCTGCCTAGTAGTCCCTAATAAAATATATGCAAAAGAGTTAAAGGATACTGGAAAGAATCATCAAGAAATAAAACAGAACTAAAGATAAGACAACTGTAACAAACTCCTTTAAAAAAAAGTTAAGATAGTGGCCGTCCCATTTCTTAGGAGATTCTGAATGTCAATATTTGGAGCAGTGCGGTTTACCAGCTGGCATTGGTGTCATCAGCTAGAGAGAACTTTGGCTGCAGTATTTTTACTGATCACTCTCCCCGCTCTCCTTTTTTTGCCAGCAATTTCTTGCCTAAAGCAACTGGCTATTTCAGCTACATCTGGGAGCAAACCTAGACCTGATACTAAAACCATAAGAAGAACAATGAAAATAACCAGCTGGAAATCATGCATGGAAGGCTGGAATTATTGTATGTGGTTTTATGATGAATTGTTTAATATTAAGCATGCTAGCCTCAGGAAGGAAAAAAGGAGTGTCCAAGTGTGTTGCCAGCAGTCTGATACACAACCAGCACACATACTGGGATAGCAGCACATAGGCCTAATTCTCCAGCTTGGAGTAGAAATAAACTGAAGCAGATAAAATAAAATGTGGAGCTAACATAGGGAAACACATGGCTAGATATGTGGTTAGGGGTATTTGTTGCACTGAACCATTTTCCCGTGAGGCAACCTGCCTGATGGCCATTAACATGACTGGTCCTTTTCAAACAGGTCTAATCAGGCCAGTGCTCAGTTCCTGGAGGAAAATGGATAACAGGTGCTAAGTCCAGCTGGGTTGGTTGAATTAGCCTGGTTGGCAGAAAAAGGCCATAGCCTAATTTTTGCCATAAGAGCAGTTGGGCTACGTGGCTCAGCTTAGACCAAAGTGCTGGGAACCAAACCTGATGCTGAAGGAAGTAAATAAGAAAGACTGCACTGAAGTTTTCTGTGGATCTGTGCCTATGAGATGCAATCAGAAGCAAAAGGAGTGAGAGCAGCAAGTAGTAAGAGAGTTCAGTCATTTATAAGATAATTTCAGAAAAAAAAGGCCATACAATTTTTGGGGAAATTGGGCATTAGTGAAAGAAAAACACCTTCAAAAATTACACCCATTCAGAGCACTCTTTCACTTAATTTATATATCTGTTATTTATTTCTCAGCCCTTTGATAAAAATATTAGCACATCATTATATCCACCTCATTTCAGGAAAACCTTTTAATCCTGTGCTTAAGTCTCACTGGCTACAAAGAGGCATCCACAAATTTCCAGCTAAGCACTGCTCCTGGCAAGGGGACTTGATTGATGCTGCTGTGCTGCTGAATCCTTATTCTAAGTCCCTGTGTGAGCAGCAGATCACTGGGTGTTGCCATGTCCAAGGAGCTGTAGAGGTGGAAGCATTGTACAGGGTGCTCTTCCCAGGGTAGGTACATGCTCATCATGTGGGATAATGAGGCTGCCCACCACCACTGCTCCACCACCTCTGTAGGGCACCTGGGGCTCGAGCTAGCATCCCTGCAGAGCAATGCATTATATATGCAGGCATAAGATTAGTGATGGACAGAGAGCTTCTGGGAGGAGTTCAGTCACATGTGGTGCTGTGTGTAGCTGGTTAGTGACAGCCACACTGAATACATGGATGCGGTAGCACTACTACAACCAAGCAGGACTGAAAGAAGACTTTTTGTCTGTCCTATGTTTATATTATATCCCATGCTGCAAGGTTGGTGCTGGTCTTTTTCAGTGGCTGGGCTGGATTTGCTTCTTTCTGCCTTTAGCTTGTAGTTCAGTTTCTGTAAAGTAGTTTTCTCTCTCAGAAGCCCTGGAGGTTGGCCACAGCTACAGTGTAGACAGGGTGTGCAGATACTGCTAATGCATTACACTCATTCAGCAAGTTAAATGTACACATCCTGTTGCAATTTCCAGAATTAAGCCAGATTGTGGACTTAAGGTCAGGGGAGGGCTTTTTTCTCAGTCATATTACTAGGGGTCATAAAGATATTTCTTCTCATCAGTCTGACCATGACTTTCTAAGATCATCTGGCAATGTGGTAGCTTCCTTTGACTTCCCTTTCTCTCTTTCTTCAGCACGTTATAGTCGTTACCTTTAAGTCCTTCGATGCAGATGCCAAATTTGTTGCAGTTTGCTGATCAGTGTTATTTAGTGGTAGTATTTGGAGTAGAAATTATGTGAACCCTGCAAAGATAGATACCTATTTCAACACTGTGTATGATTTTACAGGTCTTGACACAATAACTAAGTGGTGCATCTAAGTCACACATTCATACGTCTTTATATTTAGCAGAATTATCTGCCAACCTATCTTACAGTGCGATGTCTCTTCTGAAACAAGTTGCTTTACTTAAGTCTTCTTGCAAGATTAGTAGAAGTAGAGGAATCAAGTTGTGTTTTGCTGAGCAAATCTTGAGACTTTTCAGTGGAATGCAAATAATTTGTTCTCAATCCTTGGAGATTACCACAAATTGAGACTATAGAACAGTTTTCTTTCTTGGAAAGAAAGCCTCAGTTCATTCTATTACTGGTGATGTAAAAGGGAAAGCTACATTCTCAGTCCTGCTTATTTCTTTTAGCTTGGAGAGTGTTACACACAGAACTGGTGAGTCAGACGGTACCATCCCAGGGACCCCACAGTGCAAGAGTACAGATAGCACAGAGCATTCCTGATGGCATCAAAGTGATGTGAAGACAATGGACACCTCTCAGAAGACTTAGTTGCTTGAAAATCTACTTCCACCCCCTAACTACAAACAGCACGGTATAGCTTAGCATTAAGCAAGGAACTAAAGTGGAAAATGATCTTTCCAGATCTTAAAGGAGTTTTCAGCATGTCATGTACATAGGAGCAAGTAATTTGTTGCTTTTTGTTTTACCCCTGATCCCTCAAAGTCTGGCCAAAGCTTTGATCATCACTCTTTTTCCAGAATCTGTGCTGTATTGGTTGCAGTGATGATGCATTGCCTCTTCTGTGTTGGACAATTTGTTTCAGCTTGAATATCTTGAGTTTAGGAATAATTCAGGTAGAAATAGGGAGTAAATAAGATACTTGGTTTTCAATAGCTTTCTATACTTACTAGTAATCTTAAAAAAAGGCCACAAATGCTTAAATCTTGGATTGATGATTAAAGTTTTTTGCAAATATCTATTTCTCATGGCAGGATACCCAGGAAGATTGGATATGGGTTGGAACTTGCAAGACAGTTTTTTATGAAAGGTGTAAAAATGCTTCTTTCCCTGAAGTGCTCACAAATATCACTGTAAAACACATTGACAAGTTGGACAGGACAATATTTATACTAGTGTGATAAAAATAAAGCTTATCAAGTGCTATAAAGCCAGGTGCACACTTCTTTGGGGAAGAGAATGTAAAGACAATGTGAGTGGAATCGATCAATAAGGGCTTCTGTTCAGAATCAGCTCAAAAGGAAAGGGTACTGCAATGGCTTTTATTCTCCAAGCTGGGGAACAGCCAAAATTGCATCCTTTTTTTTCCCTAACGCTGTCAGCAACAACAAAACAGCCATTTTAAATTACTTCAAACCATTGTAAAAGCTCTATCAAGACGTCCAAAATTATTTTCACGGAACAGCTTTCAGCTGCTCTTTTGGAGTCATAACAGCACTACACAGGTGAAAAGTTCTAAATCCTGCTTGTGCTCCTGTGAGTCATGCCATGCTTCAAGGGGTTTATTTTTCTGAGAAAGTATTTCAGTTTGCCGCTTGCAGTTAAGACACATTTACCACCAAATTGTTGAAGCCAGAATTGTGTTTCTCCAACAGCTAATGTTCCTAGCAATCTAGTAATGAGATTAAAACTGCCAATAACACAATGCAGATTTTCACTGTGCTAAAGATTTCTTCATAGCATTTGCTGTTAAAACATTGCAGAGTCATACATGATGTGTTGAATTTTTTTGAAAAATCACACTTAAGCAAAGACAAAGACTTTAGTCTCCATATTTAAAACTAGTAATTTCAGCCACTGAATTAAAAAAAACATTTTAACGAATACCAGGCTTTTTTAAGAGCAACCCACAACATGCAGGTCATAAAAAACACTATATATTTTCTAGAAAATGTCCATGCTGTCAAAAAGGAAAAAATTATGTTGAATGTTAATGGCCATGAAAGCTAACACTGGGATATCTTTAAATGCAGCTGTCCAGCAATTCAGGGACTAGGGTAATGGGCCCTTTTCTCTGTACTTCTGGGGGGCAAGTCACTCCTTTTACTGCACAATGCAGTTAGCTATAAATCATGCCAAATTATTAGCAGTGTCCAGCCCTTAGACCACTGATGGAATTAAACCTGGTGAGGGAAGTCAAGGACAACAAGAAGGGCTTCTTCAAATACATCAGCAGGAAAAGGATGCCTAGGGAAAATGTGGACCCTCTGCTGGATGAAGTGGGTGCCCTGGTGACAAAGGACACAGGGTAGGCCGAGTTGGTGAATGTCTTCTTTGCTTCAATCTTCACTGCCAAGGCCAGCCCTCTGGTTTCCTGGACTCTGGAGGCAAGAGGAAGTCTGGAAAAATGAAGACTTTCCCTTGGTCTAGGAAGATCGCTTTAGAGATCACTTAAATTTGATGCCAACAAATCCATGGGCCCCAATGGGATGCACCCCCAAGTGCTGAGGGAGCTGGCAGATGTTATTACTAAGCTGCTCTCCATCATCTTTGAAAGGACATGGAGCACAAGAGAGGTAAAGGAGGACTGGAGGAAAGCCAATGTCACGGCAGTCTCAAAAAAGGCAAGAAGGAAACTACAGGCTGGTCAATCTCACCTCTACCCCTGGAAAGGTGATGGAACACCTCATCCTGGAGGTCATCTCAAAGCATGTGGAGGAAAAGAAGGTCATCAGGAGTAGTCAACATGGATTCACCAAGGGAAAATCATGTCTGACCAACTTGATAGTCTTCTATGATGGAACGACTGGCTGGGTGGATGTGGGGAGAGCAGTGCATGTTGCTTACCTTGACTGCAGCAAGGCTTTTGACACTGTCTCCTGTAACATCCTCATAGGTAGCTCAGGAACTTTGCACTAAATGAGCGGGCAGTGAGGTGGATTGAGACCTGGCTGAATGGCAGAGCTCAGAGGGTTGTGATCAGTGGTGCAGAGCCCAGCTGGAGGCCTGTAGCCAGCGGTGGTCCCCAGGGTCAGTGCTGGGTCCAGTCCTGTTCAACTCACCCATCAATGCCCTGGATGAAGGGCCAGAGTGCACCCTCAGCACGGTTGCTGGTGGTACGGAACTGGGAGGAGTGGCTGACACACCAGCAGGCTGCGCTGCCATTCAGCGGGACCTGGGCAGGCTGAAGGGTTGGGCAGAGAGGAACCTCATGAAGTCCAACAGAGGAACAACCCCACACACCAGCACAGGTTGGGGCTGACCTGTTGGAAGGCAGCTCTGTGGAGAAGGACCTGGGAGTGCAGGTGGACAGCAAGGTGCCCATGAGCCAGCAGTGTGCCCTGGTGGCCAAGAAGGCCAGTGGGATCCTGGGGGACATTGGGAGGAGTGTGGCCATCAGGTTGAGGGAGGTGATCCTACCTCTCTGCTCTGCCCTGGTGAGGCCCCATCTGGAGCGCTGTGTCCAGTGCTGGGCTCCCCAGTTCAAGAGAGACAGGGAACTGCTTGGGAGAGTCCGGCAGAGGGCTACAAAGACAATTGACTGGAGCATCTCCCTTCTGAGGAAAGGCTGAGGGAGCTGGACCTGTTTAGCCTGGAGAAGAGAAGGCTGAGAGGGGACTTTATCAATATCTAGAAATATCTTAAGGGCAAGTGTCAAGAGGACGGGGCCAGGCTCTTTTCAGTGGTGCCCTGTGACAAGACAAGGGGCAACGGGCACGAACTACAACATAGGAAGTTCCACCTGAATATAAGGAAGAACTTCTCTATTTTGGGGATGACAAAGCTCTGGAAGAGGCTTCCCAGACAGGCTGTGAAGTCTTCTCTGGAGATATTCACAACCCACCTGGATGTGATCCTGTGCAACCTGCTCTAGGAGAACCTGCTTTAGCGGTGGGTTGGACTAGCTGATGTCCAGAGGTGCCTTCCAACCCTGACCACTCTGTGATTCTGTGTGATGTTAGGTTGGTGACTCACTTTGCCTGTAGGATACTCACCTGTCCATGTGTTAATGATGGAAAGTTGCACTGTTCTAGAGTAAAACACACAATTTAAGTCTCTGTCATAATAGACCCAGTTGCTCCTGCCTGGGTCAATGTAAAGTCTTTAGTGTACTCATGAGCCAGGCATACGCTAAGCACCACACAAAACTCAGAGTATGGAAATTAGTTTTGCATATCAGATGACATAAAATGCACATAGTGGCAAAGACATTCACACTAATAATGAGATTTTCATTGCTTACATCTCCTTAGGGTGCAGCTATTTAATCTCTGAGCAGTAAGACATTAACAGGGAAGATGCTGAAGGGTTCTGAAATCAATGTTCTTTCCTAACCCGCATTTTCCTGCTCCAGACAATCTTTACCAGCTCTATTAGCCACAAAGCAATCCTTGCAACTACTGCTATTTGTTTTGGTTTTTTTCTAAGTCAACAGCAGAAGAAATAAATAGCACAAGCAAATGTATTTCTCTACTTACTTGATTTGGAAGTTTTCTAGGTCACATCTGCTCCCATCAGCTTCTACCATGTCCTGATACTAGACCATCTGGGAGGTATTGAGGAAGACATGCACAAAGGAATTCTTACAGAGGGATATAATAAAGTGGGTCACTCATTAAATGTCTTCAGTTGGAAACTAAGCAGAAATTGGCCTATATGATAGGAGAAGCATGGAATATGCTGGAAGGAGTGGCACTGCATCAGACAGTGGACTTGAAGGTGGAAGTGTGCAGGAACTATAGCTTGAAGCCTCCCGCAAATAATTACATTGACTCACAAGTGTGGGGGGGACAGAGTTTCTAATTATTTCTTATATCTCATGAGCTTTCTGTTCAAACTGTTGACTCAGTCTCTGCTTTCCCTCTTTTGTAGACATAATTTTAAAAGTTTTATTCTTGCTACCTACAAGGTAGATGGATATTCACAGCAAACTAACATTTAAATCCATCTTCCTTGTCATAGCCAACTGTTGCATTTGGAGTCATGCACTTCACTCACAGAGAGAAGCAACAATCTACTTTGTTGATACAACAAAGTTCAATGGTAAATGTGACAGTTGTTTAACAAGATTTGATGGCAAGGCACACAATTATTTACTGCATAGAGGACAGGGTCAGACGAAAGTGTCAGGGAGACCCTCTCATTGAGTCATGAGGTTCAGAAAGGACCCTCTTGCATTCCAAACTCCTTCTTGGAAGAGAATTTAGGTGCAGCGGGATCCAGACTTAGTCCCAGACTTGGTCAACAGTTTCTGTCTAAATGATTACATATATGCAATCAATCTTTTATATTACTTAGCTAAGATTTCAGAGTTTCAGTGTGCTTATTCCCAACTCCCTTGCTGAGTTTCTGATGTGATAAGGATTCCCTCAGCCTTGAGGAGTAAACCTTGAGAAGCATCCCTGCTCAAGGGGAGAACTTGTCATGCAGCCTACTATTGCACTGGGGAGCTCAACGGGCCCTGGGGCTTCCACTATTAATGGAGTAAGATGACTGACTCATAGTCATATTTACATAAACCCTACAGATGTTAGTTTCTTGCAAACTTGGCTTCAGTTAGACCTTGACCAGCACTGTGGTTGGGTGGGTGCCGCTGCTCAAATTAGCCCTTGGCTATTGTGTTGTTATCTGTCTCCCCTGAAACCACTTTAAGCCAGATGCAGCCGTCGAGACTAGACACATCCATTATGACTGCCACTGTTCGTTATCACTTGAGCAGTGTTATGGGAAATAAAGGCCAGATGCGGTGGGGGGAGCACATCGCCACACCAACACTGGAAATTACACAACAGCAAATGCATTTTTTACATTCAGTAACAATTGTACTGTTTAATTCTCAGGATTTGCTCAGTATTAAAATTCAAGGCAACTAAGAGTATTGGCAAATATGACAGATACATATAAAAAGCCTGAAATTAAAGAACAAAAGATATAAATATTGCCTTGTCAACTTGTTCAATGTTTTCAACAGCCATCAATCTGAAATGCCAATCTGAAACGCCAATCTGAAACGTATTTTTGAGAATCAAGCAACAAAGCCAAGCCACATAAAATTTTGACTGTATTAGGACTTCAACTAAAATACTGCTTGCAGTTCAAATACTCTCACTAATCCTTATTTATCATGCATCTTCAATAATAGAAAATGAAAGAACAATGCCATTATATTAGGTACCAAATATATCAAGAGATGGTATGGTACTGTGATTTCTGTAACAATTTAGAAAAAGTGATGTCTGTAATCTTATTTTTTAAGAAATCACTGTGACATGGAGCTGAAGAAGGATGAAAAAGAAGTTGACTTTACTACCAGCAGAAGTTAGGTGCAGATTATGAGGTGGGAGCACTGCCACCAAGTGGCAGTCAGAGCTGTGTCAATGGACAGCAGAGGTCCATCTTCCTCTGATGTTTCAGCCTGGCATTCACTAGTCTGTATGTTTCAAAAACTACTCAAGTTCCAGACAACTGGAAACAGACTACCTCTTGGGGTATAGATGTGGGATAATGCAAACAGACTATCCTTTGCGGTATAAATATGGAGTATAGGATTTCCCAATACTCTGTCAATAGGAAGTTTATTTGCCTATGCATTACAGTGCACATATATATTACGTTGAGTTAGAATAACTGCCTTTTATTATCTGCATAGTTATTTTTAAAACCCTACCCATTTCTTGGTCTTTATTTCTTGCAACAGTGAGTTGTTCTGATTGGATATTAAGCACATTAAGTAATACTTTTGACCAATTTTGATCTGCTTCTCCTTTGAACTTTATTCACTCACCCTTCTTGCATCAGGAAAATGCTTACAACATATAACAAATTATTCATTCCAAATTACATTAATTGCTGCATAGCTCAGAACTCAATTGCATTTGTTAGCATACTGTCCATTCACAACATTAGAAATATTTTTGCTCATGTTCATCTGTAGACTTTTTCAGTTCTAACTAAAATAATTCGGTATCATGTATATTACCGTACTGTGTTCTTATACAAACTCTCTTTGTCATCTTGGACAAGTGACCTACTCTACAAAATTGATTGCTTCTGTCAGCATATATCCTTCATAAATTGGGAGTAAAAATTCCCTGTATCAGAATGGGTGATGCCAGGATGAAATTTCTAAGTGGCAGTGAAAAGTTGAGGGCCCTTTTAGCAGGCAAGGATTTGGAAAATAACTTGATAAAATGAATCAACTAATTAAAATAGGCATTCAGTACATGGATATATAGAGTACTCTCATAGAGTTAAAAAATATTTTTTCTTATCAAACTCATTAACTCCTTTCCTCATGAAGCCAGCACTGTAAAAATAGAAACTATCATCTAAATTAGTTTTTAAAAAATCATCAAATTAAAATTGATATGTTCAGAAGCACAGTGGTATTTTCTTGCCTAATACCAACATAACAGTGGTTTTATTGGTACATACATACCACATCTCACTGAAACATTTTGTATATGTCTAAACTGTGATGGTATGTCGATTCAGGCCTGTTTGAAGTTAATTCATCCATGTGTACAGGGCTTGTTCACTGCAGGTTGATCTCACTTAATGTTAGAAGGAGGGTCACTGTACATATGCACAGCATTAATTTTTTTTAAGCTTTTTTTTTTTTTTTCCCCAGGATCTGTTGATTCAAAGAACTGCATATACCAGAGACCTGAAATACTGGAGTAGATTACAGGAATTTTTCACCTTTCCAAATCTTGTAAATTGTAGTTGCAGGGAAAGCACCCCTTTCTTTGCAGAGACTGCAGAGATTCTTCTGCTGGGTAGAGCTGTTCTGTGAGACTTTTTCTCCATTAACCCTGCATATGGAGGGGAAATAACCCTCCCATCACCTTAACCGTCTGTGACAGAGAAAGTAAGGTGGTGAAAATTTCTCCAATACGGAACTAAAGGTATCAAAACATTGTCTTTGTTTGCCTAAGGAATATGACTAGTTACTTTTGTGTGTGTTTAGAAACGACTTTAAGGGATAGACACCAGATTTAATTTTTCCCATACTCTTTTCAGACATTCCTTCTAACTAAAGCTTTTCTTGGAAAATTAGTTTATTGCTTAATGTGAATCAATTAGATGAATGTGAAAGGAATCCTGCTTCTTAAACTACACTGTGTGCACCACTTTTCCACCTAGTGCAGGTTGATCGGTACTTCAGAATTTGTCACAAGTCATACAGTATTTTTCCCTGGTAGCTCTCCATTTTCAGGGGATCTGTAATCTCTTGAGAATTTCAGGTTAAGCAGGGAAATATAAAAATACAAGTCTTAAACATCACAGGATTCAGAGAATCAAAGACGTATTATTTTTAGCTTGAGGTCTAAACCTCAATGTATGATAGTCATATTATTCCTAACAATTTCAGATATTTATAAAAGTGGAACTGGAAGTGACCCCAAGAGATTCAATCCTTCTACTTCAGGACAGGACCATCTATACCTAAAAACAGACAATGAGAAGTATTTCCCATACTACCCATCTCAACCAGGCAGGTGTTCAATGATCTTGCCATTAGAAAATTTTTCGTATTGTTTAAGCTAGATTAGTAGCCATTATATCTTGTCCTATTTGACATTAGGCATTGTGAACAAATTAATTCTTTTCAGCTGACATTTTAAACACTTGAAAACCAATATCATTTTTCTGCTTAATCTTATTTTGTCTAAAGAGCCCCAGTCCCTTCAATTCCTTCTCAGAGGTGGTGTTTGTTAGGTCTCAGCATATCACTGATGCTCTGTGCTGCACTCTCAGTTGACATGCATCTGGACACAGAGCTCTGCCAGAGGTCTAACAGTACAGGGCAGAGGAGGCTTACATCATGTATTGAGTCTATTTAACGTGCTTTGAGTCCTGTGCTATTTCTTTGTTGTCTTGATAGGAACATGGTTCTGTTAACCCATGGTCAGTCTATTCTGGCAGAGACCAGATTTGCAAGGATCCTCAGATCCTTTTCCTGAACACTATTTACTTTCCTTACTGGTCTCATTCCTGATGCTGTCATTGATTTTTCTGAAAAGTAGAATTTGGACCTCGTTTTCTCTGAATCGAATTAAATTTCTCTTTTCCTATGCCATTTTTCTGGTCATTGGGTTATTCAGATTTCTAGTTCTGCAGCATTCTCCCCTCTCAGATCAGGGTCAAGGGCAGATTTCATAAGAATCCCTTCCATTCTGTCTTCCAAGAGACTAATGAAAACATCAAGGGCAGGAGTCTCTGGATCCCTTCTTACTAAGCTTTTCTTCTTCTATAGAGAGCTACACTCTATGGCCCCACAAACCCCAGTATCTTGAAAGGAAAGACAAACAAGGGGTATTTGTTTCAGCTCAAAACTGTTACATTTCTTACCATCAATCTGTCAGGCACTTTTCCAGTCTAAAAATTCTGTCATTTAAAGACAAAATGTGCATTTCGTATAATTATCAAGTTCAGTATTCTTTTCCAATTTTCACATGCTTCTTAGTTAGGAATATTAGTGGGAAAAAACAAGCTGCTTTTTTTTTTTTTTTTTAGATTCCCACCAGGGAATTCTACTGTGTAGACAGATCTTAGATATCACCAAAGCTTTCTATTTTTAGATGCACTGGAAATGGGTCTCTATTTTTCATATAGTAATAATTTCAATGAATGATTAGCAGATTTTTGAAAATGTGTATGTAAATACATGAATGTAACCAAATTTCCACTTAATTAGTTTTTTCTGAATGTATATACATATATTGTGGTTTAGGATCTTAAACTTTCGTTTTCGTGTCAAATCTAACTCTCCCTTTATTGTAAGAATTTCACTTTATGCTGTCTTAATTAGGTTGTTTCTCATGAAAAGTTAACAATTGTGAACTGCATAGTTTTCGCATTGCTCTTGCATTCACCACCCTACATGCATATTTTAACTTTGTAGGAGGCAGTAACTATCCTATTAATATTACGTTAAACGTGTCTTTTACAAGATTTTAGAAACACATTACTGTTCATTGTACTTGGCCCATGTACTCCAGGGGCACATGCAGAAAATGAGCATGTCTTCAATATGTTTTTTTCTCAACCACAAGTTTGCTCTCGAGGAAACGGTACTAGAACTCATTCAAGATTGCTAGAATACCTGACTTTTGCTCTTCTAAGGAAACAAATCAAGTTTGTGGTTCACAAAAGAGATGGGTATTCATGTTCTCCGGAGTGGGTATATAATGTTTTCAGAAAACAAACTCATAGACCTATGGAAAGACAGAGAACAGCCCAAAGGGTTGGACAGCCACCACAGCTATCAGCAATGCTTCTGAAAAAAAGCAAGGGGGAAGAAAATTGTTTTTGCTCCAGTAAGGCTGACCCCATCTTAGATATTCAGCTAGGTCTCATGGTGACTGTGTTGGACCACCACAGCCAGCTGAATGTGATCAACAAGGGTAACAGGCAGCACAGCATTTATGCAATGTCATACTCATGGCTTTATCAAAATGGTCAGATGTGATGATCACCTTAGCACTGAACTGTGGGAGTTTGTCTAGGTTATACAAAACTCAAACACACACTGGAGTCCTACCTAGTCTTAGTTATCACTTGCAGTGCTGCCAGCCACTATTTAGTTTTCTAAGAACACCTATGAGTACAAAAACATGACTAAACAACAGAATATTTAGCAAGTGAATTTTCCCTTTTAAGTTTTTTTATTATTATTTTCTGTTTCTGACCTCCTGATGCTATGTGCCTTTTCTCAACACACTGAAATAAATATTGGGGCACATCTAGGGTTAGCTATGAAAGCACTCAAAGTTTAAGCATCCCCTAGTCTGCTCCAGCTAGACAAAGTGTCACTGAGCAAAAGAACCTGTAGATTTGTTGGCTGCAAGTTGTTTATCTTGAAAGCTCGAACTCTTTAAACAATACCTTGTGAGATTTTTACAGCCATTGTATCTCAACAACAGATTTGATGCAGATATAAGTCTTCTGGTAGTTTAGCTCATTTCTGGATACTGAAATCATTTGCTTGGACACCTTGCAATCAGTCACTGTGATAACTAGCCCAGATGATATAGCATCATCATCACAGAAAAATACATCTGAACCAAACCACAAGACTCAGCCATTCCTTGCAGAGCTAGCTGTGTAGCAACTGTGTAGGCAGTTCATCTCCAATAATGATATAAATCTCTAACGTAAACATACAAGTTCAGGACACCATCAGCTGCTGCTCAGAAATTTCTAAAATCTAAATCATAGAATCATGTAATCACAGAATACCAGGTTGGAAGGGACCTCAAAGGTCATCTCATCCAACTTTCCTTGGCAAAAGCACAGTCTAGACAAGATGTCCCAGCACCCTGCCCAGCTGAATCTTAAAAGTGTTCGATGTTGGGGAATCAACCTCTTCTCTGGGGAGACTATTCCAATGGCTGATTGTTCTCATTGTGAAAAATTGTCCTCTTGTGTCCAGTCAGAATGTACCCAGGAGTAATTTGTACCTATTACTCATTGTCTTTTCCACGTGATTCCTTGTAAAAAGAGAGTCTCCATCTTTCTATCCACCCTTTGAATACTGGAACACGGTGATAAGGTCTCCCCTAAGCCTTCTTTTCTCAAGGCTGAGCAAACCCAGTTCTCTCAGCCTTTCGTCACATGGCAGGCTTCCCAGTCCTGTGGTCATCTTCATGGCCCTTCTCTGGACCCTCTCCAGCCTGTCCACATGTTTTTTGCACAGCAGAGACTGAAACTGAGCACAGTATTCCCGGTGTGACCTGACAAGTGCTGGGTAGGGTGGTAAAGTGGCTTCTCTCTGTGTGTTGGTGATGCCCTTGTTGATGCAACGCAGCACCCCGCTGCTTGCTCTGCCGCAGCAGCACACTGCTCATCACGCTGAGCTCTTGTCCACCAGGGCCCGGGTCCCTGCCCACAGAGCTGCTCCCCAGCCGGGTAGATCCCAGCCTGTGCCGCTGTCCTGGATTATGTCTTCCCAGCTGCAAGACCTTACACTTGTCCTTGCTGCAATTCATAAGCTTCTTCTTAGCCCACTCTTCCAATCTATCCAGGTGTTACTGTTCACTTCCTCACTAAGTTTGGTATCATCAGCAGTCTTCACTAGGATGCACTTAATCCCATCATCCAGATCACTTATGAAGATATTAATCAACATTGGGGTCAATATTGATCCCTGGAGGCCCCACTTGTGACAGGTTGCAGTGTCAAGAGGAGCTATTGTCCACCAGCCTCTGGGCATGGGCAGTCAGCCAGTTCCCCACCCACCCTGTGGACCACTTGTCTAGACCATAATGCATCAGTTTCTCTAGGAGGAAGCTGTGGAAAACTGTATCAAAAGCCTTGAAGGAATACAGGTAGACAATGTCCACCACTTGCCCCACATCAACTGTGCAGCTTGCTTTGTTGTAGAAGGCCATCAGATTTGTCAAGCGCAATTTGCCCTTGATGAATCCATTGGAAAATCCCAATCATGTGCTTCATTTGGCCTCTCATAGCCTCCAGGAGGATTCATCCTGTAACTTTCCCAAGGACTGAAGGAAGACTGATGGGTCTATAATTTCCTGGATCCTCCTTTGTGGATCCTCATTGTGACCACCTAAAGGCTATGTGAACACAAGTTTTCACTAGTAAACTTCTCTAGAACATCTAAGCATACTTCTGGATACACCTGGAACTTCCTAATACCTTACACTACTGAGCAAGTAGCCCAAACGTCCTGACACCTGCCAGGATACTAAAAAAATTGCAAGGATTCATATTCATCTCATTTGCAGAATGCAATTTAATAGGCGTTGCCAGACCACAAATACTGAAGAGTAGCCTCTTCGAAAGGCTAGAGGAAGGTGGCATTTCTCCTTCCCTTAATTTTATCAAGCATTCAGCAGTTATATCATTGCTACAAGGTGCAGAAGACGAGTTTCACTGCTGCTTCCTGTATTTCCTGTTACTCAGGTGGATGCTTTTAGTACTGCCAGTGTTTTATGCTACACTGACAGCAATCCAGGTGTCCCATCTTGGCTGTGACTACTCACACCACCCAGCTGGAGAGCTGTGCTCTTTTGCTTGTTCTGTCAGTTTTACCAGGAGACGCTGAAGAGACTGAAACTGTATCTCAGAAATCACCTAGGATATCAGTGATGAAATTCAAATGGGAGGGGAAGGAACTGAAGCCCAATCTCACACAGCCACAATCAATCTTCTGTCAGTGAACTCCTAGAAGGCCCTTTTACAAGCTCTTATTTTGGCTGGTGTAGCCAGCTCCAGGAAAGTATTTAGGGATGTGGTCGCTAAGTAAAGTAAAATCTCTTTCTGTGGCCTCATTTAGTTCCTAATTCTCTGGCAGAAACTGGACCTGGGAGACACATACTTCTTCCCAGTTTTTGACTGATAAACCTGAGTGGCTCAGTGTTCTGGCATTTTTAAAGCAGATCTAAGCTGCAAGTTCTCCCTGTTGTTTACAGACGTATGCATTCACAGCAGGACCAGCAAGTCCTAGGTATCTGGACTTTCAGGCCCAGATTTTGGCTCAAAATTTTGAGCTGTTTAGTTAAGAATTATATATTCACACAACTGCAGGATTTCAAAACTGTTACCCTAAGTGTTGAGAATTGCAGTGCTTGGTGACGCCACACACATTTCTTATTGAGTGGCCCTTGGTGCTTTTCCATTCCATCAGCGGTCTTTGTTGATATATCTAACAACTACAGCTGGTTAGCTGTTTTCTGATTAAATTAATTTCATGGGAAAATGTTACTGAGTCCAGCACACTTTGTCAGAAATATCTTGGGTTTGACAAAAGCTGATACATGGCAATGCAGTTTTCCCACAGATTCCTGGACTGCCTCGGTATCCCAGCTTTTGAGACAGGTATGCCAGGAAACCATTGCACTGAGATAAAGACATGGTACTTCCAGTCTGCCCATTTCCAAGCCATCTTCTGGTAGCCACAGCTCCCAAGCAGGGCTGGTGTCTGTCTATATTCAGGTTAGAGACCTGGAGATCTTGATGTCCCTTTTCCCCGCCCATGTTAATATGGTGTTTTTCAGACAGACCTCCATACAGACTGCTTCAAGGGCAGGATCCAGAGTTTTCCAACTCCATAGCTCAGGGAAAACCAGCCTGTCCAGGTTCTCCCAGGGCTGGGGTGCCAGAGTCCTGGCATCGATGGTATGGGTGTGCTTGGCCATGCCAGAAATCTCAGATGATCTGCCACGGCATGAGCCAGGCTTTAGCCAGAGCCACAAACGCATGATCCCAGGCTACTGCTTAGTGAGATCACTGTTCTTATCACATTTAACTCTACAAAGAGCAGAAATGGGCAACTGATGGGAATTTCGATTTCAGTGAGCAGACACACAATAGTAATTTCTGAAACAGCGTATCGGCTTTTTCTGGCATAACATTTCCTTCAAATTTCTGACTCTCAGGGAATTTAGGCAAGTCTTTTGTCTAGATTTTCATTTGTCCTGTCTATTCAGCTTAGACCAGAATAAACTACAAATAAACACAATAGAAAATTTTGCCTCCTTTTAGCATCAGCTCCTTGAGCTTCATCTGAAGCCTAGACTCATACAGTTTCTCAAAACTATAAACAGGATTAACTGATTTGGATGCATTTTTAAGTGTATACAACATATTCTTTAGAGGCATTCTAAATGCCATGTTACTTGGGAAATGACAGTTACTGTTTTGCAGCATTTTAAACAGATATATATATCTCCATGTATAACTCCAAATGACAAGTGGCAGTGCAATTAAAACTACAGTTTCAAAATAACTTTTCCTCATATTTAATGAAATAAAAACCCTGATCACTCCTACCTGAGAAAAAAATATTTTCTGCACCTGTACACTTATCAGTTTAAAATAGTGAAAGCTAGCAATTGCACCTTCTTAAACAGTGGAAGCATTTTTCCACAATTAGGTTGACTGTATTCACTTGAAAGGATATGAAGTGGTGATACGTTCTGAAAACAACAAATCAGATCTAGCACATGGAATTATATGTCTGGACTGAAAGGAAAAATACATTTAAATGTGTTATTATTTTATTTTCTATTAAAAATATAATTAATCTTAAAATCCGGTTGTATTTACTAAAAAGAAACCAAAATAGTAGCTTTGTAGAAAGATAACTTTTCCTTTTCTCCTACAACCCTGTTGTAAAATAATCTGTTTTGCTATTTTTATTTTTCAAATTGCAAGACAGATTTTTTAAAGTCAAAACAAAACAGAAGATCATATCAGTTCATAACTGTATTTTTGTAATGGCAGAGATTAAAAACTCATTAGAAAGAAAAACTTCCAATGTGTTCTACAGTGTTAGAAGACATGTTCATTTGGTGGCCAAGATGTGCAGATCCCATATGAAAAAAAGGTGCAGTCAAACTCTCCTCCACACATGCTTTTTGGGGGGGAATACTTGATCTTTAAAAAAATGTATTTTATAATAGTAGAGTCAATGAATTCCAAGGGATTTTCTTAAAATGTTAATGACCTGGCTCTTTACAGCACAAGTATTTATTCAGGATGTTCTATTGGACATTCTTCCTTTCTGCATTGCAAGCAGAAATCAGCTTGCAATGCAACCATTCTAAGGCTTCAAAAGACCACACAGAAGGCGGCTACCCATCCCTACGGCACATCTAACCTAAGGGAAAGTCTGTCTGACTTGAGAATCTGCTGCAAGGAACAACAACTGTTGTAGTTAAACCCAATCCTATTCATTCCTTTGACTTCATAACTAATCTCATACTTCTACTATGTGGAGGTTTTCTCCTGAAATTTAGATAATTTGTCAGTATTTCTGGTGTTAGAACACCGGTGGACTGGAGCAGTGTCTATGATATGGATGAGTATAGACCTACTGTTCCTGCTGCTTCAACTTCTATCCAGCGTATCTACTTCTATGTTTTGGCTTTAATGCAATACCTTACTTAAAAATACTTAGAAGCATTTTACATCTTCTCCTCTGGCATTAGTACTGGTCCCTAATACACTTGGGGCTACACTCAGACTGTCTTTTTATTACTCAAATTGTTCCTATCCCTGTCCAAAGTCTGTAAAGCTTAAACACCAGGCAGTCTGATTTGTACGGCACTGTCTTGAACCTAAATGCCAGCACAATCACAGGTGAGCTTAATAGAACCACTTGCAAAGGACTTTAATGAAGAATAAGCTAGAAGAATGTCACAAGTTTATAATTGCATCTGGAGACAATCATAACAATAAAAAAATGCAAACCCCTCCTTTATGCAATGTAAACTTTAGATCTGTATTTATCTCTAAAGGAATTCATACATTTTACTGTTGCTGATTAGTACTGAATGAGACAGTTGTTATACTAATTTATAAATAAGTAAAGTGATTTATGTATTTCTTAAGGACTGAAAAGCAAAAAAAGAGAGGAAATATTCTCTTTTGATGATTTAGAGTATGAATACATCTTTTCTTCTCTCTCTCTCTTTTTTTTTTTTTCTTATCAGCTTATGGGGAAGCATTAATGCCATAAAATAACAAGCTGAAGGGGATAGATATAAGATTCAGTATAGCTCCAAAATTGGTGGGCTTTCATATGTCATGAAAGGAAATACAAAAACACACAAGGGAATTAGGCGTGATATTTTCTGATACTTTGAGCTGTGTGGGGGTTTTGCTAGGTAGGCGCAATTCAGATGAGTTATGCTGACAGTCACTGATCAAAAGAAGCAGTAACGAAACTTTTATGATGCTGAATGCCTAATGCAGTATCACTCATGGCAGAAGTACTGGACTAGATCTACACTTGAATAAATCACATGAGCATCTGGTGCAATGTGAGGAAGATGGCACTCCTGAGTGAATTCTACCTTGGGCATAAACCAACCAAGCTGTAGACAGTTAAGAAAAAAACTGTTGCCAACCATTCTGAAAAGCAAGCATGAGTGCTCAGTCCCCTTTTACGTATCCTAAGAGGAATTCTGAAACAGAATATGAAACCAGCCTGATTTGAAAAAATCAGCTCAGACTGACCCAGTGTAATGCCAACAAAGGCACCCTTAGCTGAAACAGTCAGTATATTTTCCTATTACTATCTCACACTGCTGATTATTTCCAAGAATTTTACAGTTCTGATGTTGCTTTGGGAATTTTTGTTTGCTTTATGTTTGAACTGTGGCAAGAACTGACACACGGTACCCAAAAGTCACGTTAGTTGAAAGAGAAAGGATCTCCATGTGCGTCCATTAAAAGATATTTCAAGATTCATGGCTAGTGTGTATATAACAAAACACAAGTACTAATACTAGCTCCATCCAGAAGACTCAAAAAAAAAGAAAAATAGAAACAAACCAGTGTCATTGTTTGGAGAGAGTTTTATAATGAACAGTTTCTTAGAAAGAGTAAAAAACATGGACAAACAACAAATGAGTAATCAGTATTTAGCCCAAACAGAAAAGCAGTACTATGGTGAAAGAGAAGGTACTAAATATCAAAACAGAGGCCAGACAAAAAATGCTGAAACAAATTTATGGGGGGAAATGTAGGTAAAAAAGAACGACCTATGTCTGTCTAGGAGG
Organism: Falco naumanni; assembly: GCF_017639655.2. Classification (NCBI taxonomy): domain Eukaryota; kingdom Metazoa; phylum Chordata; class Aves; order Falconiformes; family Falconidae; genus Falco; species Falco naumanni. The sequence continues at coordinate 88,868,695 of NC_054056.1, forward strand.
TACATAGCAGTCAAAGCTGAAATTCACATACATTGTCAAAGGATAATCAACTGCCAACCTAAACTGGTCAGTCCTTGTCTGTCACTGGTTTTAGCAGGCTCATTCTGAACAACAGTGTTTCAAGCAGTGTTGGCATTTGTAGAGTCAAGGATGGTGCCTGAAATGCAGCACAGGTATAATCGATGAAGTATCCTGCAGTCTTGACCCCCAGTTATATTAATTTTCTCCCTGCTAATGCTACCAGGCTTTCTTTCAAGAGGAAACAGGCTGCAGGAGAGAGACTCTGATACCTGGGTCTTGTTACAGCATGCGTTCAGGAAATGTCCTCAGCCCCACAGATTCAACACGTCCAGTGGGCGGTGGAGAAAGAACCCTTACGAAGCTGCTCTGTATGATGGGTACAGATCTTTTTAACAGTTGGAACTGTAAGCACGATTAAGAGCTCCTCAAACCTTTTTTTTCCCCTTCTTAGTCAATGTAATCTTTGTCATGTTTCAGGACTCTCAAATTTGTATTATCTCAAGGCAGTTCAATGAAGTATAGCCATGTTATTTCAGTATCACTGTTCCTAGTCAGATAGCGATATCTCTGCTAACTGTGATGAAACTCTGCCCTCGCGCTGGAAGTGTTTTATTTAGCTCTACAGCATGCTTCATCTCAGATCGTGGGCTATAACAGCATTTCACCCTGTTAGTTTGTAGGGAAAACAATAAAGATACTACCTAGGTGTTGTATAGCTAGGCAGCACAGCAGGGACTGTACAGAGGCCTGGTACACTTGGCAGCAGCTCCAGTTTCTCTGTAACCATCCCAGGGAGGAGATACCTGAGATGCTTTATCAGATGGAGTGAGTATTCCTCTCTTTTCCCACTTGTCTGGCAAGTGGGAAGGACCCAGACTCATTCCTGTCCACTGCCTATGAGCTCATATATGCATGGTCTGTAGCTCCGTTGTTAGACATAGTAAGTATAACTTAGACACACTAAAAATACAAAGTATGGAACCATGCTGGGAATGCAAAAGGAAGGAATGTCGCTGACCTGAGCCAGACCCAGAGATCAGAAAGCCACTTTTAGCAGGCCTTTTCTTGGAGATTCATTGTACACTTCTTTACATAGCCTAAAGTTAAAAGTAATGTAGCTTACGTGTTCGGTAGCGGCAAGGTTTTCTCCTACCAACTTGTGCTGTGACATTAGGAATTCCAGAGCCAGGCTAAATTCCACTGAGCTGTCACTGGCAGGTTATCTGGAGGGGGTGGCCGATCACTGCTGAAGCCCACAGCAGAGTCAATAGTGGCTGACAACAAACCGGCATCTGCACTCAGGATTGTGTATTCCTTTTCCCCAAGACTTATGTTCCGGGACAAAGCAAAACCTACCACTCCTAGATATGAAGATGGAGAGCACATATTCATATACAGACAACACAGAACCTGACTACAGTCTTTTATCACTTGCTGTTCTCTTACAGCATCTTTCAGTGCTTTGTTTCATCATTTCTGGCCCAGAAAACTTGCCTAGTTAGGCACAAATGAAAATCTCACAAATACTGCATGCATGCCATGCAGTTTTATACAGACAGATTGCACTATATTTAATTCCAAAGCTTTTAAAACTGACTGCTATTCATTAGCAACTAGACACGGGTACACGTCCCAGCTTGAACTGCTTAAAACCACCTGCTGGGTACTGGATTTTCTGCCGACCATCAGCATACAACTACCATTCGTCTTCCTTTGCAGTGCATTCTCCTATAATCAATTTATGGGTGAAGTACTGTATATACATATCCAAATTAATTCTTCCTCAAGATCCGTCTTCACATTCTACCATACAATTGCCAAAAGCTGTTCTGCTCACTATCTTTTTCTACTTGCTAATTAATTAGAGAAAGTCACAAGAAATACCGGCTAAGTATTTTGGGGGGGCTTAATGAATGAGTCTATTAATTTAAGAAGAGTTAGCAATTATGCATTCTCTAATATTGATTTCCACTAAATCCTATCTGGAAATTAAGGAGATTGATAATAAAACCTTTTATTCAGTTCCACTACAATATATCTAATGAATAAATTGGCTGCATGCACATCCTTAGAACTAGATTCATTTAGTAATAAATGGTGTAACACAAAGGCGCACATTATAATTGCAATTAAGGAGGGGGGAAAAACAGGTGTAGGCTGAACTCAGTAATATGCTAATCAAGCACAATGCAGAAAGGAAGTTTTACGTGACATAGATTTGTTCCTCTGGTATTCATACAATTTCCTTTTCAAATTTATTTTCTTACTTCTGTGTAGCCAGGTCCTGTTTGTGGGGTTCCTCAGCCTGTTTCTGGATGAAAGGAAATTCATACACAGCAGCACACTGTGAGCTGAATCCTGCTTGGTTAAAAAGATCACAGAATTAATTCTGAGAAAAGTCCTTAGTTGCTGACAACACATTTTTCTACTCCAGATTGTTTATTCTTATTCCAGAACCATAAAAGAGAGGGATGAGTCCCAAGTAATGGAGAATATGCATCATGGTCCTAAGAGAAAGGACTTGAAAGCTGGAAAGCTCAAATGTCCACCCTCCTTCATCTTCCAGAATGAAAACCATAATCGGTTCATGGAAGGCTCATACCCATGGTAATTTAACCTCAAACGTAGCAATCCAGTCCATTCAGACTTTGAGGAGTGGTCAGCACCAAGCATCTCTCACAGCCCAATTGTAAATTATTCTTTTCATTGCTCTGTAAACCATATTTTACCTCACCTATCTGAGTAATCTTTGAGGATGTCGGTGAAACACTAAATCATCTTAGCATTTTCTCTCCTTAGGTACAGAAAACAATTTTGCTAATTCTTGAGCTGCCTCTGAGTCCTCAGTCAACAGGTCTTTTTCCTTTGAATTTCTCCTTCCTTTTGACCCCCAGTTCTTAAGTGCCTGCTACCTCCTGACTGCACGCAGGAAGAGCAATTCAAATATCTACTAGAAAAAATACTAAGGACCTGATTGAAAAACCCATATAAATTAATCCATTTAAGACTCCCACTGATTTTAATAAACTTTTGATCAATCAATGTGATTATTCAAATTAGCTTCTTAAATGTACTGTCTAATGCATCTTAATTTGCTTTATTGTGTTACAACTCATCTCTTCTCGCCCAAGGGAAAAAATTATATATAAGTGAGATTCTAGCCTTTATAGACTTAGATCTGCAGAATAAAAACATTGCCAACGTCAGAATCAGACATCAAACACCAGAAGTGCAGAACAATGAAGTACTGATTCCCAAATCATTCATTTCCATGATTGTTTTTACTTATTATTACATTATTAACAGAACATGTCATAAGAAACTCTCTTGACAGTAATTAACTTAATGATAATAATAAAGATTCCAATAATGCTAAATGCATAAGGATCATGTCACAACAGATCACTATGGCTTGACATTGCACATACAAGGGCCACGGAATGTTAATGATTTGATCCTCAACAGTTGCTTTGTAAAGTAAGGAAATATTACTGCCATTATAAAGATAGCAGAGAGGAAGTAGGTTATTTTCTGGAGCACAGAGAATATCTGCGATAGAGCCAAGATGAGAATGCAGAGAATTTTATAAGCTGTTCCTAGGCATTCACTATATAACCACCTGACTGTATCTCTCATCATTAGATAGGCTTTAACTTTTTCAGCCCCATATCACAATCACATGTGCAGAGCTGCATCTCACATAACTTACTTAATAAAAATATTGTAATCTACGAACAAATAGACAGATAACTTGCTTTGTTATAATAAAACCTGAATTAACTACATTAGCATGAGAGCTTAGAGCAGCTAATGATGTAGGAGATGTGGAGACTATGGATACAGGCCCTTCCCTAGAAGTCATTCTTCTTGCCCCTTTCTTTACATCTTCTTCAACACACACATGCACACACACGTGTGCACACACACGTTATTCCACAGCTGCAGCTCTCTCAGGATGTGAGGAGGAGGGATAATTCTTTCTTACAGTGGTTGCAGTTATTTTAAAAGGTGTCTCCAGTACATTCACCCTTGCATTTACATACACATATACCAGGTACTGCTGCTCAGTCTTACATTTTCTACAGATAAGATATGAATATACAGTAATTCTGGGGATAGTTCTTTCAGTGTGATGAAGTCAGCATAATAAAGCTGAAAGTGAAAGAAAACCACCAAATTTGCATCTCTGGTACACCTGAAAGTAGTAATCTCAGAATAGAAATGTTAGTGTTCTGCTAAGTAGCTCAACAGATAACAGGTTGGGTAATCTCTGCTCCCTCTGCTCTTTATGTACCTGATCCAAGACAAAATGCATATGCAGTTCTCAGAGCTTAGGAACAAATCTGGCTTGCCTTCAGTGACAGAACAAGCTGCAGAATTAGGGTCCCTCTCTCTGTTCCTCAGGTTCCATAAATTCTGTGTCATTTTCTTTGCAGAACTTAGCTTCAAGAGGGAAAAGGAAAGGTGGAGACTGGATTCAACAGGTTACAGTACAACCTTGCAGGTAAGGTGCCTTGCTCCTCAAACTGAGAATACATAGTCCTCAATTTCTTGCTTAGACTTTTGCTTATCAGGGCATGCATAATCCAATTCACGGTCCATTAGCTGTATCTGGCCCATGGCACTCTTGCACCCAGCTCTTTCATTGACAGATAGGAAGAGCAGCTGCTCAGATAAATGAATTCTTCCTATATGGCTGGATAATTTACCTCTGTTGGTGAAGAAGCTCTGCACTCACTCAGAGACAGACCTACTACCATGTCATATCCAAGTAAGAGGAAGCAGGCACCAGCAGACATATGTCTTCTCATGAGTACCCACATAAAACCTGAACTGCTGCTCCCTGGGGTTCCAAGCTAGCAGTGCAAAAATCTGTTCTTGCACAAACCTCACTCAGATGACGGCTGTGTGCTGTGACTCCTGAGTAGGAGGACGTGTTCAGGCTAGTTGCATGTGCAGAGTGGGAGACAGAGTCTCTGCTGAAGCACTTTGGCTCTGTGTACAGACAGCGGCAAGAGCTGGCAACTCTGAAATGAATTTCCTGGGAGGATTCAATGCAGCACTTCATTGCCAATGCAGCAGTGAGTCCTGCCTTGGTATGTCAGAGATAACTAAAACAGATTACAGGTGTGGAAAAGACAATTCATCTAGGAATTGAAGAACTCTGGTTTATCATGAATAACTTAACAACTAATGAATAAGTAATCTTAAATAAGGTCTGATCAGAGAAAGGAATTTTTAACTTGGTTTCTTAGAAAGAACCTATCCAGAAGTCAGGCATTCTACACAGCCAAATGTGCACCTGTTCAATTACAGAGGCAGTACTGTAACAGGTTTAATAACATTCATCACCTTACACCCAGACCCATTATTTTTCTCTCTTCTCCCAGCATGTCTCCTCTCCAGAAGTACTTGTTTAAAAACAGGTTAGCAGAACAAGTTGTTCTAATCTCTAATGACAATAGGATTTCAATATTCCATGGAAAATCATTGCAAAAGCAATTTAAATTTAATCCTTTGACAACACTTTTGCAAACATCAAATTAGCAGTGATGAGGATGTCTGGCTGATATCGTCCTGTTTCAGCAGCAAAGCTGGACTGGAAGGCAGCAGTGGGGGATGCTGTGCAAGGGGTCGTCTGTCTCAGAGCTGTGCGACTGCATAGAAACATTAGATCAGCAGACAGAGCAGTGAGGAAAACATTCCGTTTTAGAAAGATTTATACCTTTTCTTTGCACCAACATGGTAAAGGACAAATATGCCTTGTAGAAGCAATAGCATTGATCTATACATCAACCATGGTCATCTCTAAGTTAATTTTTCATAGGATCTTACACTGCTGAGGAAAGACTGCTGTCTTTTATTGGCTTCTACACCAAGACTGTATTTCTTCTTTAATTTTACTAAGGAACCAGAAAGACATGTGTCTTTCTGTATATTCTTCCCCCAGGACTTCCAGTTACCTTTAGCTGAGGCAGTCTCCCAGAAAATGTAGGTTCCCATCATGTTAGGTGAAGGACGACATCCTATCTGAGACTCTCACTTGACACCTGGCTTTGCACAGCCTTATTATGTATATGAGTCATTGGAGTGTTGTATGGAAAGGGAAGCAACAGCAGGAAAAAGCCACTGCCAACTCGTTTTTTGTGGAGTCTACTGCAGTGGGTCTGTGATTAATGTTTCAAAGTATGCAACTAGGATTGAATCTCTCTGGAGAACATGCTGAAGAACTCATTGGTTTTTTTAATCCTGAGTAGGCTTAGCTATGAACCAAGCTGTGTCAGAACTGCCTGTGCCTAACTGTGTCACTTTTCAGCACATTTTCTGTGCTTTTGGTGCTTCATCACAGCTCTGCAAGTTGCATTCAGTATATGAATATCCCAGAGAGTGTATTCAACCTACATGTGATTGACTGTGAGAATGGTTTCTAATACTGCTAATGCACAGTCTGGGGCAAGTTGCCTCAGGAGTTAGCCTTCAATTTAAGTATTAGCAAAATAAGATAATAATATGCAATTAACTATCCCCAAGCATATTGTATGGCTTACTTGGTTACTGTTTATAAGGCACACTTTGGAAATGAAAATGCTACATGCACTAAGTATTGTGCAGCATGGAAAAATGTTTGACTATTTAATTCAGATGGAATGTGTGTAACACAATGAAACCATGAGTCCTGGCCAGCATGCAAGAGCCCCTTTGCCATCTTTCATTTGATACGCAAACACTGGATTAAGTTTCCTTTACTTTGGCTAAACCAGCACTCTCAGGAAGCATACCATGTCCCTCCCACAGCTGTAAAATGTTCTTCTTACAGAATAATATTGGGTGCGTTTTGGTAGTAAGATGCCAATATCTAGAAATATTTTAGGTGTACTCTGGGAGTAAGGGTCTGTTCAGTTTGTTAACTGCAGAAAACTGAGAATGAAAAAATATGTATGGTACAAACTTGCAGGTAAAACCCTTAGGATGGTCATGGGGAGCTTTATTTTACCATCCATAATAGTAAAAGAAACCTAAACCATAAGGTTCTCCACAGCAGAAGCAGCACACTTCTCCCAGCCAATAAGCAGAGCTGAACTCCTGATGCATGCCATTAATCACACAATAGTATTGGTGACATAAATGCAAAAAGATTTTGCAAGCGCAGCGTATACAGACAGCTTGCTTATATCCCTGGCTTGCCTTAGGTTTGCTGGGGGGAGGGGGGGAGGGGGTGGTGGTGGTAGTGTTGGTGGTGGTTGTTTCTTTTATCTTCCCCCTCGCCCCCCTGATTTATGCTCTGATCCAACAACATCAAATTTTAGCTGTACATGAATCCTTAACACTGCCGAGCTTTGCAAACGTGCATTCTTTCATGCTCATTGGCCCTTAAGCTCTATTCTGATAATGAAAGATGCAGAGCAACACAGGATGAATGCAGATAGCAACCTGTCAGCAGCCCTCTATTATGCACAGACATAACCTATCAGAGTTTACATACAGGTTAAAGCATGAGATAGGATAAAAGGGAGAGAAAGAACAGAGAGAAGCCTGAAGGTGAAAATTAAAAATGAATATATGACCCACTGTCTCCCTTGGTTTTTAGCTTGTAAAAAGAACGCATTGACTTAATTAAGATAAAAACTTATTCTTTAGTATTTGGAGTCTTAACCTGACATTGTTTTATTAAAATGTACTGTGAATATTAAATAGTAGATTACTTCACCTCCCTACAGTAAAAGCAAAGCCATTTGTTTTGAACTCTTGATCCTGTTTGTTTGCTCTTTATTTCATGTGTGTGTTTTGTCTGTTGACGTTATTCATGACACTGAGATCTAATAGAGAGCTGGGATTCACCCCGAGTGGTGGTGTCTGATGTCCATTTGGAACAAATTCAAACAACCCAAGCAGTCCAGGGAAAACTCCAGCTTCCCTGGTGATCACCACCTGCCAGTAAGACAAGCCCAGCTGCAACAGAGCATCACAGTCTGGCAGATCTCCATTACAGGAAAAGTACGATTTTTCTCAGATTTAGTTAACTCCTTGAAGAGTCTGGCAATGCAAGAAAGCTGATCTGCTGCTTGGAACATGGAAGATCCAGTACGATCAGTGTTTGAGACCAAAGACATCGGTAACACTATTTAAAACTGCCTTTTGGAAAATCAGGTGGTTCAGTTAATTGAACAGAGTTACTTGGTTTGAAATACAGGAATTAAAAAGTTGAATTTTCACTGGACTTTACAAAAGGCAGAATGCAAATACTATGCATAACACCACTTTCAGCCTTCATTCAGCAGACTTTTAGGTACTTACTTAACTTATTGTCTGTACTTCAGTGCAAGTGCTTTGCTGAACCAAAGCCCTAGTGAGCATATACTGACTCTTAGAAGTTAAATGAAGGAATTGATCTTTTCTGACAGTGAGGCAGATTTTAAATCATGGCTTTCTCGCCCCCCAACCCCACCCCCATTGTACATTTCCACAGTCATTTATTTCTGGCTAGAGTAACTACAGATCAGAGGGTTAAAATGTTCAATGGCTTAATGTGCTAGCTCCATTTCTACTGGCTTCTTGTAGCAACAGTGGACAATGAAAGCAATAGTCTCAGTCTGATCCCTGATAAATGCTTGCCCAGATAATTATATTGGCTGCAAGCTAGGCACAGCTGGGAGACAAGAGACAACGAGAGTTAGAAAAGTGCAGTTACTGTAGGTCAGGGCTGATGTCTCCACATGGCACTTGCATACCTTTTCTTCCCCAGGATCACTAGAGGGTTTTTTACCTACCTAATCCATGTCTTCTCTCTTGCTCACAGGCACATTCAGACACAAACAAAAGCTTTCAGCCATAGCTTTAATATGAACCTTTAAATGCCAGCTATTGTAGCTGAGCTAAGCTTGTCAGCTACTACTGTTGTCTTCATATTGACATTCACTTTAACAATTACTTATGTTTTGAAGTCTGAAAAAATTAAACCAATCACCTCAGTTATTTTGTCTGAAAATACATTGTTCATGTCTTTTACACCTACCAACCCAGTGAGAAAAAGGTAGGCATCTTGAATTCCTTATCAAATAAAACTTAATGTAAATGCAACTCCCTGTTTCAATATTACATAGGTATGGCTGACTCCCAGCTATCTTGTAAGCTTCTGCAATTGGAAAAGCAAATGTTTAACTACTTTCTGTGTAACTGGCTTTTTCTTACACCTCTCATACTGTGAAGTGGAAAGGGTTAGTTAGTCTTTTACCCAGATGTGACATAATCAGTGCCTTGCAGAGACAACCTTCCATGTGGACATTGCCACCTCTTGCGATGCAGCTAATTAGCATCTTAGAAGAAGCTATCATAGTCTACTGGATACATACAAAGTAGCTTCAGAAACTACATAATAAATTCCCAGTAGACTCCTATTTATTGCAGTAAATGATACATATTTCTCCTCTGCTTAAAAGTGCGTGCAGTTTTTATACCAAAATCCTGAACATTTAATTTCTCTTGAGGCTATGATAACTGTGTTTATGCTCTTGAATTAAAATAAAAAGTTTTACTAGGGAGATATGGACATGCAGGTTTAGATCTCTGTAGCTGCAATTTCACAAATGCTTTGCTACAACGTAAGTGAGAGTTTCCCTTTACATAGACAGGCTTCCTCTCTACCCTAATCTGAACCACACATTCCTGCCACCCTTTTGCATCCCCACTGCATGCTAGTCTGGACCAAGAAACAGATCAGGCTGAAAACCAGGCTGGGGGATGGAGGGAGTCTGTGAGACACAAACAGGGTATTTCTTTTCATATGGATTTTTTCCCTGAACTCACCCACTTACTTAAGTCCAACAGGAGTGCACAGCTGGAGATGGGACAGAGAGTAGGATGAATTGTCTTGTTCCATTTACATTGGCTTAAAGTGATTATGAAATTGCCATCTCAACTAGATATTAAAAAGGAAATTTTTCTGGTAGCTTATGATTTTTTTTAGATCCCAATTCAGCAAGGTATTTAAGCACCTAACTTAAAGTCTCATGCTGAAGTTCATTGCTAAAGTGAGTTCCTAGTGTTTTCATTGCTTGGCTGACTTTCTGAAGTGTCAGAGTCAAGGGAGCTGTTGTTCTTTGTAACAGCTTCACTGAAAATTATTTAGCCATTTTAAAGAAAATATTCATTGTTGCTAGGAAATATTGTTTGTGACCTTTTTATTAAGCAGCTACAGCACCTCAGGGAAGAAAAGAGAAGAATAAGCTTGGCAAGGAGTAAAACTCCAGGTAAGATTTGTGGGTTTATTAGCCCCGGAAGAATTGGATGTGATTTAACTGAGTTATACAATATATAAAGCACTTTGTACATGGGCCGTGGAGTACATTAGACGATAAAATTGGCTTCTTCTGCTGTTCCATTAGTGATGGTACCAGTGGACATACAAACTGAGACTGATATATCTTGACGCACAAGGAAAAGAGGGCACATTAAGGAGGATGGAGGTCTCAGAAGTGCTTCCCTAGCATAATGTAAACTAGGATGAAGTTATAATTTCCTTCTTCATCCTCAGAGAGAATACATGTGAGAGCTTAACATGTTGTTGTAAGGAAGATATGCAGCTTCCCAAAGAGCACTTGAGAGATCTTTAGAATCAGCATTCTATAAGATGCCTTTCTTTCTGTATGGAATAGATGAAGACTGCAAAGGTGAACACTGTGGGAGATGAATAAACAAGACATGGTCTTGCCTGATTGATTGCACATATTGAACAATATGTAGTGCAGGGCTTTTACCCAGCCAGCAGATAAAACAAGACACGTTGCTTCATCTATTTTTCTTTCATAAAGATTTTCTAAAACAGCCCTGTGAAACCAAGTAAGCAAGCAGCAGCATGGGCAGAAATGGAAATTCAACATGTCAGGTATGGCACTGCTAAAGTTGCCTGTCTAACTTTAGAGTAACCACTTGTACATACTTACTGCAAGGAAAGCTTTCTCACATACAATCACATTGATTTTCTCTCAAAAGAACAGACATGCCATGCATAAATCCCCAGAAGCTGTGCTCTATATCTCTCTTCTCCTCCTTCAAATCTCCCAGATGTTATGCCATAGTCAGTGCTCTGCTCTCTTCTTATAATCTCCTCTGCTTCTACATCTTCATCTTCACAAAGATTCTCTTTTCTTTTCTTTTTTACTGAGAAATTGTCCAAATTTATATTTATCTCCTCTATCAATCAGATATCATCCTCTTGTTATCCTATTAACAGATATTATCCTCTTTAGTGCACAGACACTAAATACTGTCATCTTCCTTCCACAAGATAACTGCTCTCTCAGATGATCTACAAGCACAACTGCTCCTTAACCTAGTTCTGTCAGAATGATTTGATTGTAAAACCCTTGCACAGAAGTGTTTTAGTAGGTTTTAAGAACCAAATTCTTTTGACGAAATCAGGCTGGGGACAGCTATATGTATAGTTATACTAGCAAATCTGAGGGGGATTGTAACCTTCTGGGAAGCAGAAGGGAGAAGAGAGTGGCTGGTGATAAGCCACCTACATTATTTCCATGCTTACATTATCCACATACCTATCAACATCTGACCGCACCCTGGCTATTCTGATTTTCATACTTGTTGCTTATTTGTCCAAAATGTCTGTCATTGCTGACAGACCTGCAACATACAACCACAATGCTCTCATTCCATTACAATGTCTATAACTACATTCTTATCTCCTCAGCTGATTTTCCTTATTCCCTTCTCCTCATTTCATTGCTGATTTAATTATTTTTTCACAGTGTCCATTTCTTCTCTTCAAAAAATCCTGTCTTTGTTTGCATCTCTCCTTTCATCCATTCCTCGAAGCAGTTTCTCCTCAAGTCTTATTAAAAATTTTCTTCCTTCTGCCTTGTTTTAATTAAGCTCTGACCTCTTCAGGTGAATGAATGTGACAAAAGTTGTAAAATGTTTGTACGTTGAACTGCCAAATTATAACAACAGCAACAGTCAACAGAGTTCTGAAGTTCAAGCCCAGGACAATATGTAATACTGCAGAAAGTAAATCCAAACAAAAGAATAAAAAAGAAAATTAGAGGAAGAGAGCCTGCAACAATTTAGAAAATGCAGAGCAGTCAGCAGTCACTGACACATAGAAAGGGCAAGGAGAAAAGGCAGGTCAGTCTTGAGACTGAAGAGAAGTTTCACACCAGGAGTGCCTGATGATTCAGGCAGAAAAGTATCTGCAGTTCAGGAAACTCCTAAAATGTTGTAATCACCCTGGAGCATACACAGGAGAAAATTCCACCCTGTCTTAATGACTGAGAACTGCTATATCTATGGAAATGAGTGAGCTCTGTGACTGAGAACTGGTTCTAGGAAATGAATATATGCCTAGTCAGGAACTGGTGAAGACTTTTCTTATAACTGGAAGGTCTAATCCATCTCTGAGCAAAGGCATTTCTGGTGCTGCTTGACCTGAGGAGCGAAGTAATACAAAATGTAGTGCATGTTGGTTTTCCCAATTCACAATCCATGATAGGTCTAACTATTAACCTAGAAAATGCCTTGAAGAAAAACACTGAGCAAATGAAAAAAGTAGATGTGTATGAATGAAAGGAAAAGGGAGAAGCACACTGAAATGTAGAAGATGGTAAATTAAGCACATTTTTTTTCTGCATCTGCACACATGCTGTATAGGAAATAGCTGGAGTATTAAATACTTACTGAAAATATGCTTCAGAAGAAGAGAAAAAATCACTAGGAACATTGAGGAAAGAAAATAAGCACATTAAACAGATTTTAAAAAAAACTAATATTAGGGGATACTCCAAATTCACACACATTTTCAATGATACTTAAATTTGTGTCAATCTCTCATTTCAGTTCCCTCTCATATTCCAGTCTGAGCCCTGTTTCTTCAGTCCTTCACCCTGCTTATGTACAGATACACAGCCAGGTGGCTTTGTAGGTGAAAACCCACATGTTTGCAGGTGGTCCTAATTCAAGCCCCATCACTGCAGCATGGAGTGATACCACTTCTGTTTCATGGGGCAGTAGTGAGTAGCTGACTCTTTTAGGATTTATCATCTCTCACTCCTTGCTCCTTTTCTCTGCCCCACCAAGATGCTTTTAAAAGCTTAAACCTTAAGGGTTCCCTCTTTTTTTCTCTCCTCCAACCCCACCCTCCCAACAAGTGAAAGAATAAATTTGAGGAATGTGATGGTTTGGGAATAAACAAGAAAAAATTTGTCAGTGAAGCTCAGAAGTTGAATGATTGGCTTTGGAAAAGGATTTAGACTATAGTGGCAGAAGAATGAGTGCTGACATGGAAAATCAAGATACATTAGACGTTTCAGTACAGGAGAGGGAAGGCTATGCAACCTGGTCAGGTGGGAAGAGCTCTAGTGGTCAAGAGCTTAGTGACAAAAACAAAACCTGAGGGATTTTAGTAAGCAAAAAGGAGTTTTGGACAGAGTAGTGTACAGCAAGATTATAAAAGAAAGAATGAGGCAGTGAAACCAATGAAAGCACTATTTCTTCAAGGCTACCAGGGAAAATGGACTGGAAATAATTGATCAGCAATATGGAATTTAACTGCTATATTCAGGGCTCAGGCTAATTAAAAATGTGATAGTAATCTTATAAAATAGTGTTATCACTAGAAATAGTAAATACTTTTCTTGTCGGTTTTCTTTTGTTTTGTTTTTTTTTTTTTTTTTAATATAGCTAATACATACTGCTTGAAAATAACACATTTAATGAAATTACATCATACAATATGAACTTCTTCTTTTCCCTGCTGCCAGCCTACGTGGAGATCACACACAAACTGTTTGGCAGGCCTGCTAATGGTGAAGGTTCTGATTACACAGAATACACATTCTGAAACAGCAGGGGAGGGGAGCTCTCCAGTGAGGAGAGGCAAGGAGATTTAGATGGTAGCTCCTCGCAATCACCAAATGAGCAACACACTGTAGCAGTGTCAAAAAGACAAATAATGCTCTTTCCAGAGGGATTTATTTGATCAGGACATTGCTGACCGTGAAGGCTATGATGAAAATAACTGAAAAGACATGAACGTTAGAAGCAGAACATAATACTGGTTCAGGTTGAAAAGAAAAATAGTGTCATAGATCCAAGTACAAATAATCATGAAAATGGTGTGCACATTAACCACTCACATACCTGAGAGATCAGAGGTTATAGCTTCAAAAAGACGGAAAGGATGTAGATGTCCAGCTATCATTAAGGCACATAAGTCCAGCCTTAGCACCTGCTATCTAAGTAGTGTTATTTCGATGAGAGACACTTCCTTTGCAGCACTAACATTGCTGAAGTACCTGCACGTCTTCTGCCTCAGTCCAGAAGCATTAGAATTTAAATAGGGCTCAGCAATTTAACCCAAGACAAAGTCCATGAACCTGCCAGCATCATTCAGTCTCATTCAGTCAAACATGCTACTAGATGTGCAAACAGGCCCCAAAACAGCTGTAAAAAACCTGATTCCACTGAGCTCCCTTCTACTGTTGAGCCTTTCCCAGGATTACGCCACCTGTCTTGGACTTGATGAATAATTCTACCACTGTATACCCACCCAGGCTTGGGACACAAAGTTTCTAGCCACATAAAACCAAGCATTCTCAGGAAACTCCACACTCATCTTCACCAGCCTTGGCAACAGAACCAGCCAGCATTCATTTCACAGCAAACATATAGCTGTCTCCTTCTTTCTACTTCTGGCCTCTTCCTACTCTCAATTTGTAGAAAACAGAGGTTCAAATCCATGTGCACTGTGGTATGATTTGAACCTGTATCTCTTGTCTTCTTTACGTTTGAAATACAACCTATACAGGAGTCTGAGATACTATATATTAGTTCTTTCTGTTGAAGTATATAACAGAAATTAATCACAGCTATTAAAAGCATTTTATAGATTCCCCCCCTGAGCCTTCTCAGGGCTAAACATTTCCAGATATCTCAACCTTTCCTTGTTATGTCAAATGCTCCAAGCTCTTAATCATCTTGATGGCCCTTTGCTGGACTTGCTACACTGTGTTGTAGTGGTTTGACCCTGGCTAAATACCAAGTTCCCACTGAAACTGCTCTATCACTCCCCTCCTGGACAAGACAGGGGAAAGAAAACAAAAGGCTTGGGGGTTGAGATAAGGACAAGGAGATCACTTACCAATTACTGTCACAGGCAAAACAGACTCCACCTGGGAAAATTAGTTTAGTTTATTACCATTCAAACCAGAAAAAAAACATTTTCCCCCCACTCATCCCTTCTTCTCAGGCTTAATTCCCAATTTCTCTACATCCTTCCCCAAAGTGGTGCAGGGTAACAAGGAACGGGAGTTACGGTCAGTTCATCACATGTTGTTTCTGGTGCTCCTTCCTCCTCACACTTTTCCCCTGCTCCAGTGTGGGGTCCCTCCACAAGAGACAGTCCTCCATGAACTTCTCCAAAGTGAGCTCTTCTCAAAGGGTGTAGTTCTTCACACACTGATCCAGCGTGGATCCCTTCCATGCGGCACAGTCCTTCAGGAAACGACTGCTCTAGTGTGGGTCACCTGCAGAGTCACAAGCCCTGCCAGCAAACCTGGTACAGTGTGGGCTTCCCACAGGTTGCAGCCTTCTTTAGGCATCCATCTGCTCCAGTGTGGGATCCTCCATGGACTGTGGGTGGATATCTGCTCCACCATGGACCTCCATGGGCTGCAGGGAGAGAGCCTGCCTTGCCATGGTCTTCACCATGAGCTATAGAGGAACCTCTGCTCTGGTGCCTGGAGCACCTCCTCCCGCTCCTTCTGCACTGACCTTGTTGTGTGCAGGGTTGTTGCTTTCACATAGTCCCACTCCTCTCTCCCACAGATGCAAATTTTTTAAATTTTCTTTTCCTCTTCTTAATATGCTATCACAGCGGTGCTATCACACTGTTGCTGATGGGCTCAGCCTTGGCCAGCAGTGGGTCCATCTTGGAGCTGGCTGGCATTGGCTCCATTGGACATGGGGGAAGCTTCTGGCACCTTCTCATAGAAGCCACCCCTGTAGTCCCCCCACTACCAAAACCTTGCCATGCAAACCCACTACATATGTTCTTCTCTGTCTTGTACTGGGGAGCCCAGAGCTGGGCACAGCACTCCAGGTGTGTCTCACCAGTGCAACTAGAGAAGAAGAACCACCTCTCTTCAGTCTGCAGGCAACACTTTCTAATGCAGACCAGGGTGCTGCTCAACTGTTTTTTTTGCTGTGAGGGCATATCACTGCCTTATGCTCAACTTGTCTACCATGACCCTCAGGTCATTTTCTGCAAGGCTGCTTTCTAGCCAGCTGACCCCCAGCCTGCACTGGTATATAGGGGGTTTCCACCTCAGGTGCAGGACTTAGAATTTCTCTTCTTTAAACTTCATGAGATTCCTGTTGGCCCATTTCTCCAGCCTGTTGAGCTAATCATGTGAATGGCAGCACAGTCCTCTGACACATCGGCCACTCCTCCCAGTTTTGTATTACTAGAAAACTTGATGAGAGTGGACTTTCTCCTGTCATCTAGCTCATTAACAAAGATGCTAATGAATATAAGACCCAGTACTGACATCTTGGGTACAGCACCACTAACTGTCTTCGAGTTACTAGTGGTAACTAGTAACTTCCAGCAGCTGGACTTGATGCTACTGGTCAAAACCAGTTCATTCCAGTTTTCAGTCAATCTCTCTGTCTGTCCACTTATCTAGCAGTTTTTCTATGAGGATTTTATGGGACACTGCAACCTTCTAAAGATGAGATAGATAACATCAGCTACTCTTCCATCATTCACTAAGCCAGTCATCTCATCATAGAGAACAGTCTGGTTCATTAAACATAATTTCCTCTTCATAAATCCATGCTGACTCCTCCCAATCACCTTGTCCTTCATATGCTTGGGAATGGTTTCCAAATTATTTGTTCCACCACTTTCAAAGGGATAGAGGTGAGGGTGACAAGCCTATAGTTCTCCAGAACCTCATTTTTAACCTTCTTGAAAATAGAAGTGACATTTCCTTTCTTCTGATCCTCGGGAACCTCCCCAGACCACCACGACCTTTCAAAGTTAACTGAGAGTGGCCTTGCAGTTACATCAGCCAGCTCCATCAGCCTCATGCATCCTAAGATCAGTTCTTCCTTGTTTTGTAAATGTGAGGTCAAGCAGAGTATCTGCCTTTGTCAGCTCCTTGCTCACCTGTGTCATGTTGTCATCCACGTACTCCAGAAATCTCTTGGATTGCTTGTGCCTTGCTGTGTTGTCCCTCCAGAGGTAGCAGGGTGGTAAAAAACACCCCTGCTAACCAGGGCCAGCAAGTACAAGGCTTCTTCAAGTTAACTGAAGGCCTCATCAACTTAATTTTCTTGATCAGACAGTCTGTAAGAGACATCACATCACCCCTACTGGTCTACCTGGTAATCCTGACCCATAAATTCTCAGCTGGTTCATCATCCGTCCCAAGGCAGAGCTTCAAGCATTCCAGCTGCACTTGCATATAAAGTTAAGATGCTCATTAGTTGTTTAATTTCAAATCCCTCTGACAAATCAATTCTGCCTTTTTTTTTTTCCCTTTAGTGATACCTTTGGTAGGAATCATATCAAAGTCAGTATATGTTCATGTATAGCAGAAAACTGTATATGTTTTCTTTTTTTATCTATCTATCGCACTGCATTGAGAGTATGGAAGAGAAATGGTATGAGAGAGTTAAATGGTTTCTCTTATGGCAAAAAAAAGTTATGCAAGAATAAATTCACACTGGGAGTTTACCTCCTAGAGTGTCTGACTGTTTATAGCATTGTAGAACAGAAGGATAACTCACACAAATTTACTCCATTTTAACTGCATGTACACCTACAGTTATGATAATTTCCTATTGTGCTTTTAAAAACCTACTAAACTTTTTCTCCTTCACAAAGTTTAGAGGGAAAAATGTGAAGTCTGGGTGAAATTTAACAGATTAAAGCTCCAGATAGATCTGCATTACTCTAAGCGTGAAAGACATCTTTGATTAATGGTTTGCTGTATCTCAGCTAGCATTACAAATCTTGAGTAAATATGCCACTAGGACATTAATGTGTGGGATGAGTGTGTATGGAATAGGCTGCATATTCAGGAAACACTGCAGAATTTCCATGGGCCATGGAGCAGAAATCTAATGATCTTCTTCCTTTCATCAGGCACACTTTGTAAATGAAGTAGGCACAGAAATACATGCAGTACTTCAAAATTATTTACCTCTACTGCAGGACCCTTAATGCATTGACAGCAGTGCTGTTTCTTGTAATGGCTTAAAAAGTACCCTTTTTCTTTTCAAAGTCTTTTTATGCCTTTTCTTTGGCATGTGATATTTTAGTTATTGGGTAAATCCACCATGGTCTCACAGCACAGTCCTTAGAGTATCACAAAGGATATGCACAATAGCACAACTCAAGCCACAGCAAAGTTCTTATATAAAGATTGTTTAACCTAAATTACTTCAGTGTTCATATTTCTTTATCTGCTTTACACTTGGGGTATTATAGCTTTCATTTTCAACCACATCTTGAGTTAGAATTAGATTTGAGAATCAGAGTCAGAGATATTTTATATTTAAATTAAACCATTGAACTGTAATTGTTGAAAAAATCAACGACAAAAAGGAAAACATAAAAGAGAAAACAGAATTGACTATGCAGGCAATGCAAGGCAAAAGATGATTGGAAAGGACTTCAGAAAATGAAGTAACAGATGATACAAGCCTCAAGGAATATATACAAGGAATTTAGCATCACATTGTGCATATGATATAGGAATTGTCAGTTGTAGGTGCCACTTCACACAGAGAGTGTGAAAATCCAGTTCTAAGATATAGTGAGTAAATAAGCATTCAACTACAGGGTTTGGATGAAAGTCAGAAAACAACATGAAACCTAGTCCAGAAGTTCAAAAAAAAAAGTCTCTGATCTGGGCTGTCTCCATCTATGGATATACAACACTAAATATATGTTAACTTCATTTGGATATGTAGAATCAGAAATCAATTTTTGACTAACTAGTCCTAGTACACATAATTTAACACATAACCCACATCTACATTTTCTTAGCAGTCAATAATTTGGCCTTCACATAGCATTATAAAATTTTAGGTAATAAATTTAGGAAATAAAATCAGGCCTTCAGTGATACTTCCCATGTTATGTTTTATCACTAGGGAGCGCAGGGTGAGATGCAGAATTCCAGCCCACTGAGCTTCATGTTTCTGCAGGAATTCTTCAGCTTCACTTATATGATAGTGACGAAGGTCATCTCTCACATTATTCTGTGCTTTTTTCTCAGAATTGTTGACCAGAAAGTCTAGAGATGTCCCATCAGAGACACAGGCAAATCTGACCTACTAGGGCTTCACTCATGCTACCATACGTATTTATTTTTCAGAGTTATGGCTGTAAAATGCCAAATAGCCCTTTCATGAACTGTTTTCAGTTGCTTCTTTGGGTGACTTAAACTTTCCCCTCAGAAGAAAACTTGATCCCTTGCAAAGTGAACCACCAGGTAATTTATATGCAAACCAAAACTGGGGTTGGAGATAGCTGGGTAACAAACTTTGCTGAGAGGACACAGATCTCCAGCTGTCTCTATTCTTTGATTAATAAAACCCGCTTAGTTTTGCTGCCTCATGTGTTCTGGCTGTAATTACTCTGCCGAATTCTTTTTCAGTCTGTCTTGTAACATAATCATACTGTGCCAGCACATTCTTTAGGCTTGCTACAAAGCAAGAGTCACCTGCCTAAAAGGATCTCAAGTCACACACCTAAAAGAAACCCAGATGAAAGTGAACATGGGAATCTGACAGTTTTTTCTCTATCCTAGAAGAAATAATGCTGCGACATAGATTTTTTCTTTTCCTCTATACTCTCTAGCTTTGTGCAGTATTGAAGTCAACTGTATTTTTTCTCATGTGCAGTCTTTACTGTGGGTAGGACAGGTCTCTCTGTTCTCTGAGGCTCATACACTTCAGACCAGCCTCTGATAATACAGTACGTCAAGGTTTGCACGTGCAGTCCAAGGTGCTGTACCTATGACACATCATAACTAGATTATGCATTAGAAAATATGTTTCTTGACACTGGCAAAATATTCTGTTCGATATTCCATTTAGGTACAGCTGATTTTAGCTTTCATACCATAAATAAAATGCACTTGAAATAGTCAGCTTACCCCAAAACAAGCAATCAGCTAAAGCTTAGGACATATCTCATGCATTTAAAGAAACATACTGGATCTGTTGCCAATGTGCCTTACCTTTTCATACCTGTTTGAGCATTGGGAGTATGTACTCACTGCAATACTGACCGATTCCACTGAAAGCATAATACTACTATAGCCACAAAGAGCTGACAGCAGATGTGTTTAATCTGAGCTCAAAGCACTTTAGGAAAAGAGATAACACCAGTCACCAAATCTGGGGGAAAAGGGAAACAGGAATCTTTCTGTAGTCTTGAAGTCTAGACTTGATGAAAGTGAAATGAGCCACAGAGTTTCCAGTGACCCTCCCCAGAACAAGTAAAGCTGTTCTGCTGAAGTCTAACATTTGATTCACTGGCAGTTTTCCAAAGTCAAAGTAAGGCAAAATAATTCTCCCACTTAAATTCAATAGACACTTCAAAATCAATGACCATAAAGCTCTGAAATGAAAATAATGCTATTGCGTTCTCAGTGATACACTTTGTTCTGAGAAACTGATTGGATCACTCACTGTGACAGATTTGTTTTCTCACAGGACACAATGGAGCAAAAGCTTTAATTTCCTTGATCCCTAAACCAAATATTTTCCTGCATAGGCATTAGAAAAAATTCAGCTTTTGTAAAAATACAACCAAGACCTTAATGAAGAAAATTTCACTGAGTTTATATTCTTATAAAAACAATTTCAGAAGTCTAATTTGTGTGTGTCTCCTATCATATGTCAGACTTGCTAAGGAATACCATTTCTGGCATACCAGGAACCAGGAATGTAATTCATTACTTTTAATATTCAGATAAATCTTAGCAAGGTTTTATTGTTTTGATCACACTCAAAGTAGTTAAAATTTGTGTAGAAAATTACCGGACTATATTTTAAAGGTAGGTTACATTTTTTTGAATGTTTAAAATTATACCCAGAGTATGTTTTCTGTCATTCTCCCCTCCACTTAACACTATACTAATGTAAGCCCTCTTTTAGCATAAGAAAATAATCCAAGTCGTCACTGAACATATCCTATAGATATGAGCCTGTAACACTGAGATCTTTCAACTCCTATTGATTCAGGGTCGCATCAAAAAACTGATTCAAATAAATAAGTGTCTTTTAATTGTCTTGGGATCAAACCCTTACATGAGAGCTGAGTGTACTCAGCACCTCACAGAACTAAGATTCTCAAAATAAAGAATTGAGGTTATTAATGGAAAATCAAAATGCTTTCATTGTGAATGCTTTATGTAATATCTTTCCCAAAACAAAGTCACATTATGTGTGTCTGAAATTATTATTTGCAGCTAGTCAAAAGTGAGTATATATGCTATAGGCATATAGGAAAATATTATACTCATTGGAATAATCAATTTATATGACTAATTTTATTAAGTGACATCTAAGGTACTTTCATCATAGAACATTATGAAATCTTGTAGGAGTAAGCTTTTTAGACTTTGTTAAAGCTTGCCAGAGAAGAACTAGATGAAATGGAACAGGGATAGCAGACATATCCTTTGGACTACTCAGAATTGGTATATTTTCCTTTCAATCTATTTTTGTACATATATTACCCTTTATCTAAACATTTTTAGATTAATATTTTAAATTACTTGGCAATATACAGCATGCATAGCTTTGAAACATATTTTCTATTTTTTCAGTTGTCAGTTTTTATCATCTATTAAACAAGATGGTGGAACTCCAAACAGTCCACATTTATAAAGAAAACAATGTCAAATATGAATACATAACCATCAGAAAATCAGAAGATTCTGTACTGAATTATAGCTCTTCAAAATCAGTTAACACAGCAATGTTTATATTTCTATTCATTCTACGTAAACACAATGAAACATATTTCTTGCTGATTTTGAGTGATTTCCTGGATACTGCGAATTCTTTTCAGTATCATACAAGGGTTTTTTTGTAATGTGTCATTCCAACACAGCTCCTTTAAATTTAGCAGTTTCAACGCTTAAATGTCTGTTTTGAAGGTGACTTTCTATATAATCTATCCTTCTGTTTAACAGTTATCTCTCTTTTCAGCTTCCCATGCTTTGTCAAAATAATTCATAGAATTAAAGAATCATGAAATTGTTTAGGTTGGAAAAGACCTTTAAGATCATAAAGTCCAACCATTAACCTAACAATGCTAAGTCCACCACTAAGCCATGTCCCTAAGCACCACATCTACACATCTTTTAAATACCTCCAGAGATGGTGTGTCAAACACTTCCCAGGGCAGCCTGTTCCAATGCTTGACAACCCTTTCAGTGAAGAATTTTTTCCTAATATCTAATATAAACCTCCCATGGCGTAACCTAAGGCCATTTCCTCTTGTCCTGTCACTATTTATCTGGGAGAAAAGACCTTCCCCCACCTGCCTACAACCTCCTTTCAGGTAGTTGTAGAGAGCAACAATGTCTCCCCTAAGCCTCCTCCTCTCCAGGCTGAACAATCCCAGTTCCCTCAGCCCCTGCTCATAAGACTTCTCTAGACCCTTCACCAGCCTCGTTGCCCTTCTCAGGACATGCTCCAGCACCAGAATGTCTTTCTTGTAGTATTCGAGGTGCAGTCTCACCAGTGCTGAGTACAGGGGGACAACCACTTCCTTTGTCCTGCTGGCCACACTGTTTCTGATACAAGTCAGGATGCTGTGGGCCCCCTTGCCCCCCCGGGCACACTGCTGGCTCATGCCCAGCGTCACCCAGCTCCCCCAGGGCCTTTTCCTCCAGGCAGTTTTCCAGCTGCTCTGCCCCAAGCCTGTAGCTATGTGGGGTGTTGTGACCACATGTGGAGTGTTATGTGGGGTTGTTGGGACCACACATTATTTTCTGCAGGACCTGGCATGTAGCCTTGTTGAACCTCATACAATTGGTCTCAGCCCATTGGTCCAGCCTGTCCATATCCCTCTGTTGAGCCTTCCTACCCTTCAGCAGAGCAACACTCCCACTTAACTTGGTGTCATCTGCAATTCATTCCTGTTCTGATGATTATCTTACTAAAATACTAAAAATTTGCTTTGTTTTTCAGCTATGTTAAGTGTTATCTTGAGTTTTAATATCTCACATATGGTTGTTTGGGGTTTTTTTGGGGTTTTTTTTGTAAAATAGAAATATATTTTTTTCACCTAGCTATTAGACTGAAGAATTTGTTTTCTGTAGTATGACTTACTTCACAACCATCCTTCACTCACCACCCCCTGACCTTCCAGCTCAAG
Organism: Falco naumanni; assembly: GCF_017639655.2. Taxonomy (NCBI): domain Eukaryota; kingdom Metazoa; phylum Chordata; class Aves; order Falconiformes; family Falconidae; genus Falco; species Falco naumanni. The sequence continues at coordinate 88,892,135 of NC_054056.1, forward strand.
ACTATCTATAGTTGACAAAGATAAGCATCACTCTCACAAATATTATTCCTGATTCCCACAATATGGAAGGCCAGAAGGAACAAATGGAAGGAAGAAAAGAAAGGAAGGAAGCAGGAAACCCAAATAAACCAGAAAAACCCAGGGTCAGCTGAGACCAGCGAGGTCAAACCTCAGCTTTCCTAACTCCTATATCAGATGGCTCATATGGTCTTATATTATTTAGTCTAAAATAAATATTTTATAATAAAATTATAGTACTTTAAAATCTCAAACATACAGGGTATCCATGAAAACATCTTTTTTGAAATAACTCATTGCCCTTTGGTTGAGATCAAGATGCCCAGCTTTTTTGACAATCTGGTCCCAGTTACAAAAGCAGACCTTTGCAAAATTTGATCATGAAAGACTGAGTTCTGAAGTCTTATTAGCCTCATAGGAAATTATGTTAACACTAACATCTTAAGGCTGTGAATAACATTTGAATAAAAGATGAGGGGATTATTTTGAGTAACTAACAACCAGGTTTATTTCTGATGTGGTGGCTTAGAAAGAACGTGGCTTTCTTTGCAAATGTGCTAAATATGTTAATACATTGTGATTTTTTTAAATTTGATTTCAATTTTACCAAGGCTTTTATGGTTTTAGAAATCCTGTCAAATTGCCATCAATACCCAGAAACACCCAGATGATTTAGAGAAGCACAGACACATGGCTGAAAGACTCCAAAGGGAACGTGGCCTTAGCTGTTGTTTCCCGCTGAGGTAATTGTGTTTCCTGCAATATCCTATGTCTCAACTTCTCCACCATGTCACCGGCCTCTGTACATACAGCTGCATTCATTTTGAAGCTTAAGGCCCTAAGTCCCATTTTCTGGGTAGCACAGGGTAGAAAGCTTAAGCTAGCTGGTGCATTACCCTAGTCCAGTGAATCCCTGTGCACAGGTAGGAGCTCAGGGTTTCTAAACGACATACCCAGGACGTTATAGATCCATGCCTCTGCTATTTAGCTCTATTGACATGGCTATGTTGCTTTCAGTTCTGGAGCTTACATGTTCAGTCCAAGCTTGGTGTTCCACAAACTGAATTCTAACATTAATGGTACATACCAGTTTGAACTGTTTGGGAGATGGTGCTGAAATAATAAATTACACTAAATAATATTTTTTTCAAAAATATTGAAATAATGGCCTAACTATGCTACCCATTTAAATACATGAAGCATCTATACTTTAGGTGCCTGCATAGTAGATATCAACCTACATTCAGTGTAAAGTCTAGTCACATCTAGGTTCTTTTGTAAATGTGCACACCCATTAACATTTCCATTTGAACTGCTATTGGCAAGGTGACCTTGGTCAGTTATATAGCACAGCAATGTGCCACTGCATCAGCTTACTGAATTTTGTCTAGTCTGAAATATGGTAGCTTTCCTCCATCCCAAGCCATTAAGCTTTCTTCTTCTCTTCTTTATTTCTATGTCTCATCACAATAAATATCCAGGGAAATGAAATGAATGCACAATTGTAGGTAACGAGCTGGGACTGTTGTTTCTTTAATCTAAGCTTTGATGTTAAAAATCACTGTAGCAAATTCTATCAGTTTTCACTATTAACCTTCACAAACTATTGTGTTGCTTGGCCATTCAGAGACAATTTCAGTATTAAATAAAGGTGCAATAAACACTAAAGGAACTAAATGACCTTGCTGTGGTTATAAACCAAAACACACAGAGACAGAGTGACTATTGCAGCTCTTTAAGAAACAAAGGAGTGTTGAAATGTATTGCCTCGTGTACTTTTATATAGTCCTGAATGTTTATAATGAATAGGTAGTCATACACCTGATGGAGATTAGTTGGAAAAAGAATTCAATGTGAATGTAATACAGGAGTTTAATGGAGGACTTACCAGACACTTTAATCAGGAAAGGAAGCATCTCTTTGGCTTCCAAGCACAGAAGTGCTCACCTAATTATTCTGATTCTCCTAAATATGCTGACTCAGAGTACCTCTGTTGAGACATTCAAACAATTCAAATATAAAACTTAATGTAATTAATTAAATTTGCCTACACACAAGTATTTTTATAGAAGTAGATAGATTTACTTCAACATCACTGGCAAATAGTAAGACAGCTTTTTTGTATTATCATTTTAAGGGAGAAATACTCTATTAAAATATGTCCAATACAGCAGATAATAACTTTTCACTGAAAAATTAAACATGAACTTTGGAGACACATAGTTCTAAGTAACCTGTAGCAATAGGAGAGCCATTAAAAGTTTTAATAAATTGTTTCAATAACCACCTAATCAGCTGAAAACAAAAGAACAAACTGTACTGCTTTTTTCTAGTGTATGTGGATGTCCTATCTTTTTACATACATAATTTTAAAAATAAAATATTAATAGTTTATATAAACTATTGTTGAATTGGTGAATAAGATACTAATACCTTTCTTAATTTCTAACTAATATCCTATCTGTATTTTAATGCATGACAGCTATTAATTTCATGGCCACGTGTATTGTCTAAATTCCCTAAGCTGACATGTCTACTCTAGAAATCATGAATGCCAAATCCATATTACATCTTTCAAAAGGTGCAGCAACCCATCACTGCAGCAGGCAGCTTGCCATAAATATTAGCAAAAGCTAGAGTGAAATTCCAGTAAATGAAGATTAAAGGAAACCACTTTGAAATTGGCTGAGCTGAGCAAAGTAAGGAATTCATGTACCTCCTAATGTTGTAAATCAACTTACGCTGTACAGTCTCTGGCTATTTAATTAACAGCTTCATATTCTGCTAGCAAAAGAAGGGTCACAAGGACAAGATACAGAACGTGCAGTAATTTCACCAAGGTCTGCATTACCTTTAAGGCCCAAATACTGTTTTTTCAATGAATATAACTCCTGAGTTATAATCAGATTTTTTATCCTCATCCTTCTTTACTATTTATTTCATTTCCTTTACCTCTTCATCTATATGTTCATGTCCACTTCTCATATTCCTTCATAGTCTCAGTCCTATGGTAGCTGATTATGTCCGCAGTTCTTCATTTGATGTACAAAACTAAGTACAAAGTGTAATGAGGCCCGATGGCATTCAAAAGCATCATTTCTAAGCTGTAAAGGCCATCAGTTCTGTAGTTAAATGAGTATTTGCAAATGCAACACATAAATGTAGATGTTTATTCCCAAGAGCTTTATGTACAAACAAGGATATTTTTGCATACTAGCAATTGTGCATCAAATCTACATGGGAATTTCAGAGACTATTATATAGCGGCCTTTCAATACTTAAAAGAGGCCTATAAGAAAGATGGAGGCAGACATTTTAGTAAGGCCTGTAGCGATAGGACAAAGGTTAATGCTTTTAAACTAAAAAAAATTACAGATTTAGATTAGATATTAGGAAGAAATTCTGAACTGTGAGGGCGGTGAGCCCCTGGCAGGGGTTGCCCAGAGCAGCTGTGGGTGCCCCATCCCTGGCAGTGCTCCAGGCCAGGCTGGATGGGGCTTTGGGCAGCCTGGTCTGGTGGAAGGTGTCCCTGCCCATGGCAGGGGGGTTGGGACTAGATGATCTTAAGGTCCCTTCCAACCCAAACCGTTCTGTGATTCTCAACCCCAGCAACAAGTTGTAGTTCTTAATTGTCTCTAGAAAACTGTATTCCTAATAAAAAGTTCAAGATGTTCAACATTTCAGTGCCTTGTTGTTTCACTAAGTCTGGTACGTAAAGCAAACCTTTGCAGGTATATGACTTAGGAGAATTAGAACAGTGAATGTTGATCTTAAGTGAAAAAAAGGCTGACAAGCAAAGCGATAATCTAGGTATTATTTGTAGGAAATAGTACAATGTGGTAATTCATAGATGGTAGTTTTGGGAAGTGAGGGTTTATAGATCTGAACCCCTCTAACCAGCTGAAAGAATTGGCTCTGCACAAGCCTTCTAATAACTAAGATATAAAAGGAAGTACATTTTCTTCCAGACATTTTCTGGGAAAAAGGTACAGAAAAACCCCCAACCCTATCCCCTATCTGGAAATTAAATGGATTTTCTTCCTAGTTTAAAATGAAAGACTTCTTTTTTGCTATTACCATTTTAGTAGGATCTTACTCTGAATTGAGAAACTAGGTATTAATTTAAAACAAATAAATAGTACTGGAAATGGCTGCATACTTGATAACAGTTTGGTTTCCAGGAAATCCATTCTTGTTAGTGCTTTAGCATGCTGTGATTGCTGACTGCCCCATAGAGATGTACAGACTGATGTGGAAAACTGAACTCTCTTTAATTCTTTATCCTGAATTTTTACCTAAAATTAAAAGACTCTGGACTTCTTTAACTGTTTCAGAAGGGCTTTTTACATATTTAAAATAGATGCAAAGCTTATGCAAATAGATACAAAATTATGGCTTACTACTAACAAGCAGTCAGAAGCACACCATCAAGTACCCATAATTTAAGGATACTGGCCAAATTAATGCATGTGCCTAAACCCAACTGAATTAATCAGTTGCTCCTACAAATTAAGATTTTTGTTTCAGGCGTATTCATGTTTCTTTTTATTATTATTTTTTACTAATTTTAAGTATTCTAGAAAAAAGCTTCCTGGCAGGACCGTTAGCAAAATGTTAATTTCAAATAAATTTTACGGAATTTTCACAGAAATCTAATCTTATATCAGAAGTCTGAACATTCAGTTTACTGAATCACATGGCTATCCAGTTAGCTGACAGAAAGGAGAAACAAATGATCCATGTAGACTGCTGTGCGTAATCAATTCCACTCACTTTTAAATAGTTGCTTATAACAAATTTCTCAGGATCATTCTACAGCTTTAGAACTATTTATAGAACTCCTTCCTTACCAAATCTTTTCTTGCAGTATTTCCAGAATATGTATGTAAAATAATCTATGAAAAATTCTGGCAATGGGAGAATTAATAAAAGAGAGGAAAAAATAATTTTCTGTTTTGAAAGGAGTAATTTCTATACCAGTTACTTAGTCTTTAAGTTAAAGTTAGAGATTAATTGGTTATCTGATTTTTATTGTTACTACTATTGGCAATTAAGACAGCTTGCTTAAGAGTGTACTGAATACTGATAAGGTGTCAGTGAAGCAATCCAGCAATCCAGGCATTTCTGGATGCTCCCAAAAGCTTGCGGAAAATGAGATCCAAGTGTACTAAAGTCTTCACACTGTCTGCTCCTGGATTCAGTATATATTCCCACTATGACTGTTGTAGTCAGGGTCCACAGTGAAATCCAGTGTAGCTGGAAGTAACTTCCTGAAAAGAAAGCCATCAGAGGAAGAGTATCTAGGTAGGAATATCTGCTGATTCCCTTTCTAAATCAGTGATAAATTACTTAATATGACTTAACTTCAGCCCATAGTGAAAATAAGTCTATACTCCTTGACCACCCATGGTAGACATGAGGGAATATCATTGTCCCATTAGCTTTAGTTATGTATTGAAAGAAATATCCATTTCAGCAGGGGAAAGGAATAGATCAAGGCTTTGATTCATGACACATGTTGAAGGAATATAGGCCCCTTCCTCCCTGTAGAGTATGTATGGTCATCTTTTCCCACCCTTCAGAAAGTCATTCTCTCCAACAGTGTGTTAGTACATGACTAATACTTAATAAAAACAGATATAATGCCAGAAAGCCAAAAGGCTTTGGTTCACTGACTTGTTTTTTTAATACAAAATCTACTATGCTGCAAGAGTTGGAAGACAACGAATAATTAATTATCTGTAGAAACTGCCAGAAATATGACTTGAGTGTTTACCATTATATTTTATCATATAGTGGTGTCTAGATTATCTAAAATGTCCCTCAGGTTTACACACATTCTACAATACAAAAATCTGCAATAAATGTAAACAAGTTATACCCCCACCCTCATTTTTCTCTAGTACAGCTATCATAACAAATCAATTTGATAATTGCTAGGCATTTTTCTAAGTGCTATTGAAAATTGGTTTACATCTGAAGACACTAATTCATGAAAAACAGAATTTTGAAAGAATATCAGAAAGTTCAGTGGAGATTTTCTGTTTTAGATAAGATCTTAGCTAGTAGTTTCATGATTCAGTGCATTTATATAGACACTATAAGACCCCAACTCATGTCAGTACTTGCTTCAGGACAAGTGACCCTTGTGAAATGTTAGAGAAATAAGTTTTCAGAAAAGTCCCTGTTATACTTTTGTATAAGAGCACCAAGAGTTGAGTGACTGGCCTGATGAACCTTCTGAATGAGTTCCCAACACTCTGCCCATGCTATTTATAGACCTTATTTCCATCTCTCTCATTTGTTCATTATCTTTTCACTCACAACCCAAATGTGTGTGTTGTCTGAGACAAGCTGAGTGTACTAATAATGGAGAAAATACATGGTGTCAGGACAAACTGCAGCAGCACTGGTGATGGAAATGCTGCAGACAAGGCATCGTCTTTAGGTCTTGTTGAGGAATGAACCTATTACAGTCCTCCTCAGAACAAAGTTTCAATATGCAGGCAACCTACAGGCACAGACAGCTGGTGAAAGGTTGTATTACCTCCAGTGAAGGCTTATTCAGACTCTTCAGAAGAATCTGTACAGATCTGAAGAACAAATGGTTGTACCTGTGTCAGCTGACTACACCTCCCTGACCCTCAATGCAAATGTCATGGTACCTGTTTAAATATGACTAAATTCTCTTCTCCCCCAAAACTGGATGGCTGCATTCAAACTGCCTCGTGGTGAGTTCACCTGTGGTGTGCTCTCCTCAGGTTGTGCATTCGTGTGGCTGGCAGAAGTGGAGATTGGAATGTGATAACAGCTTAGCAGATCATGTGTTGCCAAAATCTTGGAATGAAGAACTTATCGACACCAATGTGATGTAGATAAGCAGACACTTCTTTATTGACGGCCGGGTGCGAGAGTGAGTCTTCTCACGATCAACACACACCAAGTCTCAAAATTAAACAGCATATATAGAACTTATTCGTTAAGTATTCATGCATAATCATAATATTTCCCATAAATCATTAGCATATTCTCCTCCTATATCCAATTCTGCGCAGTAGAGCTTAGAAAGGTCTAGAAATGGGTCTGGGGTATGATTTGGGTAGGTGGTTTATGAGTCAGTGGTTTTGATCTCCCCCGGACGGAATTACCTGTTACTAAAGTTCACGATTTCTTGGCAGGTAACTACAAGCTGTTCCAGTCGACTCTCCCCGGTTTCCATTAATCTCATATTCTGACATTTCAATACACCTTCTACATACAGAAGACTGGTCAAATACAAAGAAACCTTTCAAACCCTAAAGTTATTACCTAAGTTTTAACAATGGTTCTAGCCCATTCTTCTAGCTGTGGTATGGGATGTACAGAGGATCTCATAGCAGCTTTTACTGTGCAACTATAAGTTTCATTAAAATACATTTCTTATCCTTCTATATTTCTATTCTATAAAATAATTTTATAAAATCAAATAATCAATCAAATAAAGTCAATCAATCTTAACTTATTAGCAAATCTATAACATTTCCCCCCTTTGAAAGTGTTGAAAATCATTATTTCAATACTTTCACATTATTTATATATCATTTGTTTCAACATATTTTGGTGATGGACCATGTCTTGATAAAATAGTTGGTACTTCTCTCGTAATCATACGATTGACTGCAATTCTATTGGTAAAATGTTTCTTCAAACATGCATATACTAGCACGATCATCAAAAAGACAATTAGTAACAGAAACAAAGTTTTAATTATAGATTGTATCCAAGAGCTCGGATTCCATCCTAGTTTGTTAAAAAATTTCCCAAGCCAATCTTCTGACATATCCTTTTGAATTGTTTCAGTTTCTTTTTCAATTTTTCCTAATAGGTCTAGATCATGTTCCACATCTTGAGTGACATTTGGAATGTGGATACAACAGTGGTCCAGTTTATCCTTGAGATATCCACATACTCCATGTTCTTAAAGTAGGAGCATATCTAATGCCATTCTATTTTGTAAAGTCATTCTGGAGGTCGCCTGTAATTGTATATTCAACACATGGGCTGTGACCCTGTCCTGCTCTCTTTGACAGTACAGATGCAGCCTTTTTGTCAGCTTTTTTTTTTTTTTTTTTTTCCAAACAGCTCCCTGAAAAACACATTTCTCTTCTTCGTTTAGTATTTCATGAGTGATCCTCTGATTCACATCCTTAGCTAAATAAGTCTCGTAATTTAGTCAATATTTGAAAACAGCAGTCTCCCAGCAGGCAGGTCATGCCATTATCACTTAATGAACTTTTACCTGTTTACTTAGAGGCACCGCTGTGTTACCTTCCTTTCATTTCCTTAACACCTCTCTTACTGAATCAAACAAATACATCAAAGACCCGTCTCAGTGGTCCAATGTGTTCATGTCATACCTGTGCTCGTAACTGATTATCTGAGCTACCCATCCTTCACAACTGTTGTCATTGTTTCTAACATTAGAAGTAAGGCACTTTTGTTATAATTGACACACCCTTTATATTAAATGTCTTCCTTTTGTAGCATTTGAGAGTACCCAAAGGATTACAAATATTAGTTATTTGGTATTTAAGTGACAGATATGATATATTTTTATTCCCATGATATCTGATAATAAAAAAGCAGCCATGACAGGTAGATCAAACTGAAGCCAATATCTCTGATGCATTTTGTCCCACAGAAAAAAGCTATGCGTGGCTGACCTGATTTTTTTCCTTGTCTTTCATAGCTTCCCTTTTTGGGAGAAGGAGAGGAAGCTTTTGTTTAGCATTCTTTATTTAATGAGGTTTATATTTTCAATAAAGACATTTGTCAAAAAATAGTTGCCTAAGCAGAAGTTTCCAGATCATAAAGTATTTAGAAAAGATATGTTATATCATAGCTGTGCATATGCTTCAAATTAAGACATGATTCTTACCAATGTACATCTGTTACCAGATTAGTGTAGATCATTTTTTCTTATTGGAATGGACCCCAGAATAGCAGTGGTCAGGATATAAATATGTTCTGACATCGCTATTTATCTAGAACCTTCTCATCTTATGTGAAAAAAATCAAAGTGAACTTCAAATCAGATGTTAATACTGCTGCAGTAAAATTGGCCAAACTGCAGTAATAGTAACTGCAGTTACTATATAATTTTTACTCCCATAAAAAATGAGAAAAGAGTCTGAAAGAGAATAGGTCTGCTAGTCTTTTAACAGAGTTCAATCATAAACATGTTAAAAATGCTGAACCTGCAGCTTCAGCAAACAGCAGAATTCAGTTTGACTACAATTTCCAAAAATTATTGATTAAAAAAAAAATGCAACAATTGGCATAAATTTTGGGAATGGAATGACTTGCAAAGTGTGACAGCAGCAGCAAAGCTAGTACATCTTAGAAAAAAACACCCATGACACTCAGATGTTAGTTCAGTAGCTACTATCTAAAATGTAATCTTTTTCATCTGATGCAATTTCATTTTACTTCAGGGTTTCTGAGAACGGAACTAATCAATTCTAGATGTTAGTGCAAGGTTGCAGTTCTCTAAATGAAAAATGAAATTATGTCAAATTATATTACAAAGTCTAAGATGAATCTTGGATTAATCTTAGATTCTTAATACCTAGTATTAACAAATTCACAGTCACTGTTGATTTGTAAAAGATGAGAGAGATTAACATTAGATTTGCACACAAATTTGGTGGTACAAATATTTTCACAGAATCACAGGATGGCTGAGATTGGAAGGGACCTCTGGAGGTCATCTGATCCCAATCACCCTGCTCAAGCAGGACCACATAAAGCCAGTTGCCCAGGACTGTGTCCAGACGGCTTTTGAATGTCTCCAAGGATGGAGACTACACAACTTCTCTGCTCAACCTGTGCCAGTGCTCAGTAATCCTCACAGTGAAAAAGTGTTTACTGATGTTCAGAGGGAACCTCCCATACTTCAGTTTGTGCCCATTGCCTCTTATTGTCCATAAGAGAAATTACTTTTGAAGGTATATGATATATATTTCAGGCAGATCATGCCAAAAAAGGCAGAAGGACCTCAACTATATTAGATGACCTATGTTTTGCAGAAAGATTACGCTGGAAAAATGCCACTGACCCCTACTATCAACATGCTAACCTCCACCTTGTTTTAAATGCTATTTCCTTTAGTCATAGAAGTTAATATTATTCTGCCTCTGGGTTATTAAAAAAAATACGAACTTTGTACAAAATATATGTTAAATAATCCAACAATAACCTTTTCTCTGACCCTTAAATATAATCATCAACAAACACAGAAACTCTTTTTTGTACAAAGACAGTCAGCAGGAGCACTTGCTTCAAAACATACATCACTATGATAACCCCTCTGACAACCACCAAGCTTTGAAAACAATGGGCTTCAAGGCCCATTGCACATCATACCTCCTAATTGCAGAACAGCTAACATTTCAGGCCTTAATTTCCAAAAGAGGTCAGTATAGCCGGCTATTCTGCTTTACGCTTCTTCCTCAGGTGTCCATTTTCTAGCAGAGGTCAGCTTTATTTAAAATGTAGGAAATAAATGGTTTTATTTCACAAATACACTAATCTACCTTTTCCATCCTTAGTTTTCCCTGATAGAAATAGAAGGATGGCAAAGTATTAGCCTTTCTTTTTTAAAAAAAGTATTACAATTTCTAAAATATTTGACTCTAGTGAAAACATGTTAAATACTGAATCGATAGGCGCATAAACTAGTGCAGCAGTGATGGTATAAATCAATGCAGAGACCTTTTTTCCATATTCCCACCACTGACTATGGCAAATGCCAAAGCTTTCAAAAATATATTACAGCTGTAAATAACTTGGTTAATGTTACTGGTCATTAATTGTTTATCTGAAATAATATTCATATAAGTGCATTATCTTATTCTAAGGCTCAATCACCAAGTAGAATTGAATTCAAAGGACTACTCATTTGCAAAGTGTGTATGTGCCTGAGGATCTGGGGTTTAAATTTGATTACTGTATATAACCAATATGGAGCTGGAAACTGGACTTCTCCACTATGAGGTCTGGTATATATTACCAAACTATTTAATTAGGACTAATTCAGTCTGAACACAGAAACTCCACTTGTGGAAAGGGGCATCATGAATTTTGCTCTACACCACAGCTGTAAGATATATTAATCACTCAGACCAATGCAATACAGACAAAATCAGGCACAGGCACCTAATCAGCTACTATTGTGCTGCTGCCTCCAAGTATCAGTGGCTTGCACTCCATGCTGAGTTGTAAAGTCGGGTACTGGTGATACAATTTCAGAGTGCTGTCTGTTTGCCTGACAGAACAGGATCATCTTTCTGTAAATGTTTTCTGTACATACTCAGAAAAATTAGCAATTTTTTTTAATTTATCAGTGCAACTTTGAGTCTTCAGAGAGTTCCCAATCATACATTTTATTTTTTTAAATATTTTTTATTTTTTTCATTTGCCTTGTAATGTGCTACAAGTTTAAGATGACAGAAATTGCATATCGTTGACTAATTAACAAGTTTAGAGGTAGGCATATTGTCTATCTCATTTCTGCAAATTGTGTACAGCAGAGAATTCAATGAATTTCCAAAATCCCAAACCACTTCCTCAAGTCCAGTTGTACATATATCATCTTACAATTATTGCTTCCTTCCTGTATGAGACTGCTTCTCATTTATTTCTTCACAATGCCATGGATCCTGCCTGATATCACATGCCTTAGTTGTGAAGGTGATAATATTTGTTATATATATGTGTGTTGTTGTATGTAATACTGGTGTAGATACAACATTTATACATTATATGCATAAAATTACAATGATTGCTATATTATATAGATTATATTCACAATATATAGTTTATAGGACATTTAAAATAAGAGATACCTAAATTATTACCTATAATATGTTGTTGTTCTACAGCATGTCATATGACTGTATAGAATGTATTATATATTTTATATTATGTATCACATATAATACATTTTATATTCTATATTCTATGTGTTATGTGTTATTATAGTATATAAATTATTAAATTGTGCATATATTCATATGTGTATTTTTTAAAAAATCCTTCATAAGGCTAGAGGATGATATATAATGCTAGGAATTGCTCGCTAAGAGGTTTAAAGCTTCCTGAGAAATTTTAGCCAGCTCCACTGGCTACCTCAGCCTCAACTTAAAGCTGATGGGAAGCATTAGAGAGGGTCTTATAATACTTTATGTGACTGAGGGTCATCACGCTGTACAGGATGACTAAGTCTTATTTCTTGCACTTCCGAACTGAGGAGTCTGAAAATGCTGAGGTTTTGTTGATTATCACACATCCTTTGGGAGTATCTCACTTATTGTTATTTCGAGGAGCAGTTAAATAACAGGCAGCAGAGAGACAAAAGCATCAGGACTGGGTACCGAGGAATACCCCAAACTGCTCTGCATTGAAAGTTCTTTGCACTTTATGTTTGTAGCCCCTAAATGTAAATTGCTGTAGCTAACACATAGAAACTATAAAAAGGTATAGACTGATGAAGGGTAGAGGTGGCCCGTCAGAAGCTGAGTACAAAAAGCTGTTTTCAAACTGCTTACATGTCCTTCCTTAGCCATTGCAGCTGTAATAGGGCTACATTGGAGGTCACTAGGAAAAGCTCAGACTTCTTACTACCTTTCTGTGGTTTCCTCCTACTGATACCACAGTCACGTGGAGAGAGGAGCTGTACTGCCTAACCTTGAGGCACTACTTGCCAGAGACTCCTCTGACACTGTAGGTTTTAGTGCTGCCTTACACAGCCCTCTACCAGAAAGACGTCCAGTGGAGCAGCCTCCCTGTTTACCCAACACATGAGGTTACAGGTCCCAGGAGATTCTTGACACTGTCTTTGAAAATGCATTTGACCTTTCAGATCTTTACTGCTGTGTTGGGTTAGAGAAGTCCTTGGGGCTGGTCTTTAGCCTACATGTACTTGAGTTCATTAGAAAAGGGGATTTCAGACAGCCCATCACTGTTGTTTGGAAGTGCATTAAACATTTGATGAGCCTAGAATAAATGCAACAACCTATGTTCTACTAAAACAGAGAGTTAGACCTTTGCTACAAATATTTGGAGAAACAATTACAGAAGTAAAGCATGTAAGGAATCAAACACAAACTGCACAGAAGGGAATTGCCTTAAGGCAAGTAATGGCCTCTCTCTGCCATTACAGGACAGCACAGATTTTATGCCATGTTGACCAACCATATGCAATGGCTTGAATGCCTTAGGGACTCTAAAATAGTGCTAGGTGCCCACATTTAAGTTATGAAGTCTTACCCAATGTGTTGTGGAACTCTTATTCTAGTTGTTAGCTCTGCATTTGTCATCAAGGACTTCAGAAGAGCTAAGGTCTTTGCTCCACAGGGCTCAATTTCTCCTAAGGCAGTATTACTGATGTATTTGTTTACTCCTACATGTACTCAGGGCCTTTATGATTTCTGCTGAAGCTTTAAAGCATGTCTGCAGAACTCTCTTATTTCTATACTCAGTCAAGAACCTCTTAGTGTTTTCATGTAGTTTTTAGCTGTTCTCCAGAAAAACTGTCTGCAGCAGTAACTGTCTGAGCAAAAAAGACTGACACCCTTCCTTCTGTTTACTTCTAGCCTCAGGAAATCAGCTGATTTGTGAAAACTAAGTAGTCTGAATACAAAGAACACTGAAAGAGGAATGTCACTGTGAGAAGAAATTTCATCTCTACACCTTGTCCTCTCGCTTCTGCTTTTGGAAATAAAAAGAAAAAAGTAAATAGCTATGGTGTATGGGTGGTGTGGACAATAGTGATCAGAATTAGGAATGAAATTAATGGAATAGCCTGTGTATAAAGCAAATATATGCAAAGCAAAGGATGAACCCAGAAAAACATTTTTATATATGAGCTCCTCGTATCAAGGAAATCTGTACGTATAGTACTTCTTTCCTAAGTACTACATCACTTACATACATAGAAGGATGCTGGGCACTTCTCTGTGCAGAAGATGCACTGTATCAGTTATACACTGACAGATTGAATGTGACATTGCTTAGAATGAGAAGTGCATTTGACTACATTATAAAGGATTTTAGACTGTTTACCAGTTTCAGTCTGAGTAATTCTATGAAATGTGTGACTTCAGACAGGATACAGAAATGGGACAGATAATTTTATAAAGCTAGATCTTATCATTTCAAAGTCATCAATAATCTCACTCATCACTAACTGACAGTGAGAAAGTGGACCTCTGAAGTTGCACTGTCTGATCCACTTTGCAACTTGGAATATCAGAGTGGCTGGGCTCTAGCTGAGTGCTAAGAATCAGAGAACCAGGGGTTAAAGACTATGACACTACCAGAGAGATGAAAGGCACTGTAGTGTATCAGGCTGCTGGGGCAACACAATTTAGCCAATAAATTGTCTTTCTTATCTAAACAAGTATAATTATCTGTCAGTGTTAATTGTTGTGCTGGGGTTGAGAATAATGGTCACCTATAGTTCTGTCCTGTTCAAATTTTATGTAAATCCTCACCCACATCCACAGAGGGATGCTGTCAGGTTGTGGTTTTAGTTTTGTTAGAATTCATACATTTAGCAAGGATAAGGTCACTAATAAGTGTTTCAAAAATTATGTTTACTTCCAATTAAAACACTTCTGATCTAGTATTTAAACATATCCCTGCTTTGTTTGGAACCTAACTATTACAAGGTTATAACACTGTGAGTGGAAAGCCTTGTGCCACCCTCCTGCAGATAACCCAGGAGCGACACTGACCCGTCTATTGTATTTGTCCTTGATGACAGAAACAGAAGATAAACAAATCACCACTGATAGTGAGAGATAATTTGGCTTCAAAAATCCCTTCATTTATAACATGTAAGCTGTTGCATCACAGGAAAAAAGATACATATTCTAAAAGAAGTTATTTTTACCTTGCCATTGGCTTTTTAAATAATATTATGGTGGTAGCATAGCAATGCTTGAACTCACTACTTTGTCAGTGAGAAAATATAGAACCACTGCTTAAAGTACTATGAGCTTCTTTTCTTACAACAAATAGTCCTGCAAGTGACCGATGCAGAGCATGTGGGGCAGGTATGAGACTATATGTGGTATGAGATTCGTGATTGTCTTGGGTTCTTGCTCTGATCTGCTCTGCCCTTGCTGCCTTTGTTGGTTCCTGCTGTGGTGAGCAGGGGAGAAGCTTCTGACTGTAAGCTGACAGGTTGCAAACAGTGAACTCCTTCCATTTCTGTGAGGAAAGGTTGCAACAATGAAGGGGAGCTCATAAAAAATAAAAATACAATGTCACTCAGCAGACCAGAGGTAAAGCAGGACCAAAACCTCACTGTTCAGGCATGTAGGTACTAAGTTTATCAGTACTAACTGATAAGCATTGTCCATTGTTTGGACATCCACACTTACTTTGTTTAAAATGTTTAATCAGTCTTGCCCTTCAAAGTTGCTTTAAAGCCTTCACCAGAACAAGCCAATGGGGCACATTCTATTTCTGCCAGGCAAGGATATACCATATGAAGGTAAGAGCAGTTTCTGTGGTGTTGTGTAGTTTGACAGGCTTTCTGGAAGTCTTCTGTGTAGTAATTGTCACAAATACATGAATAATTTATTTCATTACATTTCAAACAGTTTGAAAAAGAAAAGAAGAATGTGTCCTCTGGTTTAAAAGTTCTAGGAGAAGAGGTGTTTCTTCATTTCATCCATCCCACAGATCCGGTATCTACCCACGGTCTTCTTTTCTTCAAATAAATAGCTTGCCCTGTCTAAACATTGATTAAGAAAAGTAATTTCCCACAAGGACCTGAAAATTTTGACACAGCACAGAACAAGATCTCAGTAGGACTGACTGCTGTATCACCAACACAAAACTGAGTCATTTTGAGGCTTAGGGTAACTTTTAATTACAGTAGTTTCTTATTCGTGTGACTGACTTGCATGACTAGCTGCCCAAAGGACTAATTAACTAAACTGTTTGAAAATCAAACAATGCATGATTATTTTTTAAAATTCCAGTCATTCACTACAGTGCCACACAGGAATGGGAAGCTTTTGAATTCTGTCTTCTTAGGTCACAACAGTCAAAGAGGGTCATTATGAGCTCTGTTCCTGTTAAACTACCTGATTTGGGACTTCTAGAAATTGGAATGTCATCTTAATTGAAACAACATAAACATCACAGCTATTTTATCTACCATCTGATTTTCAAACAATAGAAAAAGGAATCTTTATAGTATATCCAAAAAAGACCACAGATTTTTTTTCTGTCTGTCAAATCTGATGGGAATTGCCTACCAAGCATCTATTTTAGAAGACAGCAATGTTTGTGGGATGAAATAACTTGGGTTCAACTATCAAGTCTGCCTTGCATTTCCTATCCTATTCATTCAAGCAAACCTCTGATTTATAAAACTGTAGAATAATTTAGGTAGGAAGGGACCTCTGCAAGTCCCTACTCCCACATCCCTGTTCAAAGAAAGATAACTTCAGCTAGGTGAGGTCACTAAGGGCCATGCCCAGCTGAGGGCTGAAAATCTCCAGGATAGAGATTTCATCACCTCCTGCTTTAATGATATATTATTTTTTTCCTTGTATCTAACTGTAATTTCCCTTGTAGTAGCCTGTGTCCACCACCTTTTGTTGTTTCACAGTACACCTCAGAGAGACATCTGGGTCCATCTTCCCTAAAACTTCTTTTAGTGGACAACTGTGATTCAACATCAACATCCTCCAAGCCCTCTCTTCTGGCTAGCCCACCCCAGCTCCCTCACAGGTCACAGGCTTCAGGCCCTTCACCACCTTAGTGACCCTCCACTGGCATCTCAGCAGTTTGTTGATGTCACTTCTGTTACAGATAGGGGGTATTAGTGGGCACTATATCCTGGATACTGGGCTGCATTCCAGCCCTGACAGGGGCTGAGCGGAAGGCTCCTTCACAGTCTCCATCCCTGGAGGTTTACAAGCCCAGACTGGGTAAGACCCTGAGCGCCCTGGTCTGACCTCACAGCTGACCTCCTTCTCCCATCCTGATTTATCCTATGTCTCTATGAGTAGTGATGTCCCTTGACCTGTTGACTGCACTCCTGCTGGTGCAGACCAGTAAGCAATTAGCCTTGGCCACCCCAAGGGCACATGCCTGACTCATGCCTCTGCTGCTCTTGGGAAGCTGAGGTAACAAAAGGTATAATATGCCCCTGTCTTGCTTGGGGTACATTCATTATGCTTAGTTAGCAACAGAGACCCACTTAAATCTATGAACAGACACAGGGTTAGCTAAGGGTTGAAAATGCAGAAATGACTAGGCAGTGCAGGTTAAATATGACATATGTAACAATGAGGTTATTTATTTCTCATTAAAAAAGCAGTTTCAATTTTATTTTCCTGT
This sequence comes from Falco naumanni, assembly GCF_017639655.2. NCBI lineage: Eukaryota > Metazoa > Chordata > Aves > Falconiformes > Falconidae > Falco > Falco naumanni. The sequence goes on from NC_054056.1 coordinate 88,909,556, forward strand.
CAACATCTATTAAACTGAAGGCGATTCCACAGTGTATGAGTGACAGTTTATTTGTTTACAACAGCACTGCTTTCACTCCACTTCCATCTTTTTTTTTCCTAAATGAAAAATAAATGACGATCTTTTTGGCAAGTTTCTGACCTTTATATGACCCTGTATTTACTTGCCAAACACATGCTAAGGCAGAGTGGAATTGCTTTTATTTCTGACACAGAAATACACGCTTTGTGGCCAAGTACTTTGTTAAGAAATAATACCTGGTCCATTTTTCATTTTTGTAAGAACAAAGAATCTGTTCACTTTCCAGAAATGAAGAATGGACCAGGCATTATTTATAACATATGTGAAAACTCTGGCCAGGAGAGCACCTCTAGCAGCTTTGGAGCAAGGATAGCACTGGCTGTATTTTCTCAACTCCTCTGTGTACACATGTAGGAATTCCTAAATATGTTGACACCTTTTTGCATATCAGTAATAAAGTGCAGGAGAATAATGCAGAGCAATTAACAATGTTATGCAGTCATGCACTATTACAAGGCCACTAAAAGATTCAGTAAGTGATTAATCATCTGAATGGTTTATTTTCCTTGGGGGTCCAATGAACAATTAATGTTGATTAATGAACCAATTAATTTTTTGGTAAAAATGTAAGTTCAAATGAACAAATCTGTTGTCTGTCTGTCACCAGATTATCCTTATGAAATTAATAAAAAATACAAGCTAAGAACGGGAAAAAAGAGATAAAGATCAGTGTAAGAGTCATTGGGTCACAGAGGGAAACTTTAGCACCTCTTTTGATCTAAAATCTCTGACTATGACAAAATGGTATCTTTATAGTTCAAATTTCCAAGCAGAGTTCAGACAGACAGGAATTGCTGACAGCAATGGGCCCACGATGGCCATTAAAATCCAAACGCGCTCCCTTGCTCTCGGGTTTGAAGGATTTCTGCTCTTACAGCTCTTACATCCTAGAAAAGTGTGAAATGTCTCCAAAAACTGAAAGACTGTCACAGAAACTGCTCTGAAATCTACAGAAGAGATGGATACTGAGATATCTTCTATCTGATCACCTCAAAGATTCCTGTAGGATACTGGAGTGATAACATTAAACTCCGTACTCTGCTTCAACACAATTGACTTCTTTATTATTTTTTGTTTACAGAACCACAATGCTTACAAGGCCAAATCACTGATATTTTGTATAGTGGAGGGGGTAGATCCTGAAGAGAGTTGTCATTTCTATCAAATCTGTTTAGGATTTAATTAAATCCATTCTCAATTAACTCTCCCACAATAAGGGACTCAATTCCAGTGAGCAATGTGAAATAACTTTCAGCCTAGAGATGGCACTAGGAACCAGAGAACATCCTTGGGTAGATGCCAAGTGTCTACCTCTGGACTCTTAGGACATGATTGCTTCTTAGGGGAATGGCAGGTTTTGACTGGAACTCTTGGAGAAAAAAGCAGAGAGATCAAATAATTTTTCCATAGCCCTCTTCTACAATATCACTTAGATCAAGGCAAATAATAAATATGCCTTTCATTTAGGGAATACAGTTCATATTCTTTTAGGAATTTTGGGACAACTGTTACTTAAGTCTTAGAAAATACTTCCTATGATTACTGCAAAGTATGTATCAGAACTGTGCAAAGGTGGTAATCATACTAACACTTCTTGCCCTCTGGACAAGAACATAAGGCAAGAGCTCTTTTAATCACAGACATTTTATAACCACCTTATAGAATGGTAATTTTGTCTTTCTAGTACATGGGCAAAATACAGGTTTAGGAGAAAAAGTCTTGGGGACAGAAATAATTTAGTAAAAGCAGGTCGTTGGCTGGTGAAGATTTTAGTGTTCTTCAAGCTCAGTGTCGCTGCTTTTTACACATTTGAAGCTTGATCTCAACTATCCAAGGCTCAATTCTGAAATCCTTAGCAAGATTAACAAAACTTCTTTTGCTTGGCTTTAAAGACACTTAGGCCTGACAAAGCACAACAGTAGTATGTAAATAAAAAGAACTGGGAAAGGCAAATAGGAAGCAAAGAGATGAAAAGGTGCTTTATGCTGCTGCATGCAATTAAAAGTTGAAATGCAAGAGCTTCAGCAGCAGTAGCAAAGCATAGCACATCAGGGTTTTCTTTTTTCTTTTAACTCTGCAGTCTAACCCTTTTCTATGTCTCCCTCCCAGCTCAACAGCTGCCTTCATCATTGTTCAGACATAGCTGTGTTTCTTTCAGGTTCCAGTTCTTGAGAAAAGGTCAACAAGAAGCAGGAGAAAACATTAAACAACTCATTTAGTTTTTCTGATCAAATGGAAAGTGAAGAGTGTCCAGGTACCCACAAATTTCTGGAGACTGCAAATGCTGGGCAAAGGGGCAGGAGGTCTTAGAAACCAAGTTAGTCAGAGGACTGATAAAGGAAAAAAGTAGCTACACCAAAGAGATCAAATGAAAACATATTAAGTGCACAGGTTTTATGATAAATATTTTTTTAGATTGCTAGTGTAGTATATTATTTCCCAATTACTTCTCTAGTATTTTTTCTATTCCTTTTCCAACAAAATAGTTCTACAAATGAAGGCTAAGGCAATGAAAAATTATAGCTTTTTTTTGTTAAAGAAGAACAAAACCTTCTGTTTATAATAGTAACAGAATTGACGTCGCTTCTCTGCTACTAATACACCAGGCATAACACAGTGGGAGAACTAATATATCTGTAGTATCATGTCAATCTGACTTCATACACAGGCTTAAATCCCCTCATCATCCACCTGGATACACGTGCCCTGGCTCAAGTCTGATGGCAAGCCTGCTGGCCTCCTGGCTTTTTGTGATGGAAAACTTCAGCAAAAATAGAGAAACACAACATACGATGCAAAGGATGTGCAGCACAGTACCAACAGCTCACACCATTGCAGCCCAGAGACTTGGGCCCTACCTGAAGCAGGCTCTGCTCACCAAAGGTTTTCCAGATACAGCCAAGGAGTCTCCAGTGAGATCTGGCTGGAAGCAACCTGCCTCTGTTTGTCAGACCTTTCTGTGTTGACCACCATTTGCTCTCTTCCAGACCTTCTCCCCATCACTTCCACCCAGTGCCTAAATGGAGACCTCAGCTGCCAGGCATCCTCTCTGCCTTGCTGCTCCCTCTCACTCATGCCACAAAGCACGGCATGGGTGTTACCTTCAGACTCTCACACCAACAGCACAGCAGGGAGGGTGGCAGTGATACCCTGTGTAGTTGTCCCTTTTCAGCTGGGGCAGGGAGGCAGAGGAAGAGAATAGTACCTCCTTCTCCCAAGGTCATAGAATTTACAGGCTTGCCTTCACACCTCTTCTCAAGGTAGGTGAACAGGGCGATATGGTCCAAAAATTGATTAGAACTATTTTAAATTGTGTCCTATTTCTTGAGTATTCAGGTGCTTTTTGGGAAGAGTTTTGCTCATTGTTGGATATTTCTATCTGTCCTCCCAAGTCTTGGTGCGATAGTTACATTTTCCTTACTGCTTCTTTATCTGGGAGTTAATAATGGCTTTTGGCATCTGTTCTTTTTCCCCATTTGGAAATACTAGGGCAAATAATTACATAATTTACATGCATCCTTGATAAGTAACTTATTTTTGTCACTCTTTCAAGTCCCACAGTCTTCTTCAGGCTACTTTCTTCACTTAACATATTTGAATCCATTCCCATTTTTACAGAAAGTGCATGTACATCCTTCTTTTCAACCTTGTGGTTTGCTTTTTTTTTTCCTTTGTTTTATGGTCTCAAATTTGCTGTGTAATTCTTTGAGTTTTCCTCCATACTTGAACAATTTCCTGCATGAATCATACAGATTATGAAGTAGGCTGAATGCTATAAAACGTAGGAATGTAAAATTCCTCCAGTAAATAAGGTATGCTACAGTTCTGTAGTTTTAAACTAGCATGCCTGAATTATAAAAATATTGGCTTTCGGGAGCCTATATAAAAGCTATACTACAGAAAATTTGCATAGGCCTCTTCAAATTTCAAAGAAAGTCTTGCAATGCCTGAATGACTCAAAACAAGCTAAGTTTCAGTTTTTCTGACTATTAAGCTCCGGGGATGCATAACCTGTGAATTAGTTTGTTAACAGTATATTGAAGTGGTTACCATTCTTCTTGCTGCAACTGCACTGCTCTTCAAGGAGTTAGGCACTGATATGTACTGCAGTATAAGGAAAAATAGCCATTCTTACCCTCACACTTACTCTTTCCATTCTCAGATTTCTCATTTTCCCATCCCACCAGAAATTATGGGAGATGTATTTCCTTGTATTTGAAACTGGCAGGGAATATACAGCTCTAAGCTTGCATTTTTAAGATGTTTCATTTTTAAAAAGATGTTTGCTGTCACAAATTTATCATTTTTTATCAAATCCAAATCAATAATGTAGGTACAAAACTAAAATATAATTAATTAATTCTGGAAGAGCATTCATAATATTTGTGGCCACCAGCTTCTTTCTTCTTCCCTCTCTCCATTTCTGCACAATAGTTTCTCTCATTTTTCTTCTTCATGGCCTGAGCTTGTTTCATCCATGATGGAGAAAATCTACTGAACTTTTGATGAGTTACTCCTGATTTATTTGAGGGAAAGTCTAACTTCCAACTACTCTTCTACTTTCAGTTCATGACGTCTCATGTTTGTTTTCCATCTCAGCTAGGTACCATGATTCCCATTTTAAACTATGCTCACCCTTTACCCTTACCAAATGTTTGCACCATTTCTTCTGTGCTTCATGACATCTGAAATTTGGTTGCTGTCCTTAATAGGACTGGAAACTTTGCTACATTACATCCTGTCTTCAGACTTTGTCAGCCTGAAGTCTTTCACACGAATGCAGAAAATGCCCTCTATATTCCAAACACAAAGAAAATTAATAACTCAGAGGACACTTTAACCTACTCCATGCTGCATGGAGTAGTGGCAGTCGAGAAAAATTCTATTAACTGCAAACAGACCTTGAATATAGGAGAAACCCATTACTGATAATGGCATAAACCTTTTAAAACAATCTTAATTGCTCTAGAAGAACAGCAGATAACTAGTTTGACCCTTTACATTACATTAGTTTATGACCCTCATCCTTGGGTGCTCTAGTATTTCCTAACACTCTCCCAACAGTAACTATGCTGAGCATCACCACAGCAACAAGTCAAGGGTCAAAGACAGCAGGAGAACTGATGTTCAGAAGTGTGTTTAGTGACACAGTGAACTGCTGTCACAAAGAAAACCAAGGGAGTGATCAGAAGAGTGCAGGGACTTCCGAGATGTCTGTTTGAAAGCAAAAAAAAATATCTGTGAAACTTCACTGAGCAATCTGTTAAAATGAGTAAGTAGGTAACATTATTGTCCTGGTTTTGGCTAGGATAAGATTAATTTTCTTCTTAGCAGCTGATGCAGTGTTATGTTTTAGATTTGGTGTGAGAATAATGTTGGTAACACGCTGGTTTTGGTTGTTGCAAGGTGATGTTTAAACTATGTCAAGGACTTTTCAGTTTTCTTGGGCCCTGCCAATGAGAAAGCTGGAGGGACACAAGAAATTAGAAGGGAACACAGCCAGGAGAGCTGACCCAAATTAGGCAAAGGGATATTCCATACCACAGAATGTGACGTTGATTAAATCAACAGGGAGGGAGATGGCCAGGGCCTGCTGATCGCTGCTTGGGGACTGGCTGGGCATCTGTCAGCAGGTGGTAAGCAGTTGCATTGTGCATCACTTGGGGATATTTTCCTTTCTCTTTGGGTTTTATTCCTCTCCCCTTCTCTTTCCCTTTCATTACAATTTTTACTGTTGTTGTTTTTGTTGTTATAATATTTCAATTATTAGATTGTTCTTCTGTCAGCCCTCGAGTTTTACCTTTTTCTCAATTCTCCTCCTCATTCCTCTGGCAGGAGGGAGAGGGAGAATGAGTGGCTGTATGGTACTTAGTTTTCAGCTGGTGTTAAACCAAGACAATTATATTAGAGTACGTAATCTCAAATATCTTTCTAACTTTTAAAAAATAGTGCAAGATTATGGTGGTAGGATTTCACACCTTCTGAAAGGAGATAGGAGGTTTCTCTTTACCCTTGCTGGTACCTTTGGCAGCATTTGCAACAGATAAAGTTTAAAAAGGTATACAAAAGCAACTTAACACAGCAGATGTCATGAGTACATACTGGACTAAACAGAGAAGATGATAGTGTCGATACAAGCAAGTAGATATCAGTGTTTTAAAGATAAGAAGAAATCTGCAAGAATTCAATAGAGAAGCACCTATGGGCATAAGGACTATCTGTGATACCTTTGAACAAAACCAGCAGCAGCACAAAGTGAGCCAATGAATCCAAAACATGCCCAGTGTGGGTGCATATCTACTCCCAGATGGGGAGGTAGGAAAGCTCCAGGTTATGGTACCAGCTGAAAAACATACAGATGCAGACTCTAGGGATTAGAGAACTCAGCGGAGGAATATACCATCTTTTCCTTACAGAAGGATTTACTGACTTTTCTTTTTGTCTTAATGGTGTTGGCAGGAAAGCCCAGGGATGACATAGCTGGCTGTGTCCCTTCCCATGGAGCTCCCAACACTGGGAGGAGGAAGGGCAGGGAGCACAGGGAATGCATGTCAAGAACAGTCTAATTCAGAGTTCCCCTTGAAAGAAGAGACAGAAACAGCCACAGAGATTGAGCGAAACTGCTGTGCCATGATCAGTGTTGTCAGCACTGGAAATACACTTTAGGATCCTTTATTTTTGAGTGTTTGCACTGTGAAAGTCTATCTTTCAGAAAATAGCTGCTCAATGGTTTTTGAAAGTCAGGCCCTTTGATGTGCATTAAAATGAACACCAGCGTTTTGAGGCATTTAAAGCACCAAATCACTTCTGAAAAAGGTTGTTAAGCCTCTGTCCTCATATATACACACTTAGCAGCCTTGGACATTGGCCACAAAAATGATTAGAAAAGCCTTAAGCACTTTTAAAGCCCTAACTATCTGTGACTGGAAAGTTTATAACCTCTCTGGAGCCTTGTTGGTGGAAATATAATGAAATACTGCCCTGGTGCAGAGCTGACATTTTCAGATATGTGGATCTTGAGTTTCCCTACATCCTTAATTTCTACAAACAGGAAAACTTGCTGCAAATCCTTAGAAAATTTTCCTTTAACCCTTTTATAGTCTGCAACATTAGTTACTGCTGTTGGATTTTCTTCACCTTCTTTGAGGTAGGGGTATCCCCTTAAGAGCTTTATCACAGGCTTTTTGCCTGCAGTCTGATTTGCAACAGAAAGTTGTCCTTACTGCTTTATGCCATGCATCACTCAGTGTATATTTTGTGAGTTAAAGTCACAGTACTAGCAAATTAGCAGAGAAAAAAGGCATAATAGTAATACTATGCTATGATAAACACGAAGAACCAGGCTCAGGAATATGAGCATCTCCTTAAAAAACAGAAGTGAGGAGGGAAAAAAGTAGTAAAGGGAAAATACAGCAAAGGAAAAAGATAGCAAAGGAATGTACTGAAGCAGATTGAACAGCTCAGTACTTTGTAGAGTAATGTGGGTTGACTTAGTCCTGTGTCACTAGAGAGTAAATAACAGCCATGCAGGTTCTGAGCAAAATACTCTGGTAAGTAATTACTATTTCCTAGAAATGGATTTAGCCTAGCATCCCTGGAGCAGTCGCATGAGCAATATCTAAAATAACAGTAACAGCAGGGCACGGTAAAATCCAATTGTTGGCTCAATCCTGTTCTGCTTTGTTCTGCTGTGAGCCCTGTCAAAAGCTGCCTGTAACGGAACACAAGAGACCTACATAAACTCAGATTTAGTTCATGTGAAGGAGTTGAGGAGAATGCTCACTTCAGTTTAGCAAAGGAGAGACATTGACTCATTCATCCTCATCTCACCAGATTAACAGCTGTAATATTTCCAAATAACAGACATGCCGCATCCTCATGCAATTAAAACAATGATATAAAGATGGCTGGAGAGTTTAGTGACTAAGCAGTGTTATTTTAATTATGTATTCCATTACTGTTCACTGATAAACAGGAAGTATCATGCAGTCATTGAACAGGAACAGAACATTTCAGGTACAAGACAACACTTTTTAGGAATGGCACTGCAAGGGCACAGAAATATTGTGAATTGTTTTTTGGAGATACAGGCATGATCAAGGGACTAATATTCCCTGAAATTATGTGAAGTGCAAGCAGATACCTATAAAGTTGCAGAGAGAGGACAGTGTCATTCACAGATGTGAGATTTTGGAAAATGTCTGTTTAGGAAAGTCACTTTTACATGCCCAGAGCGTGTATAGGGAAGGAGTAGGTAAATTAGAGATTGAAGAGGTGGAGGAATTACACCTGGCTGTGTGCTATACAGACCCTAGCACAGGAACACCACTATCAGCAGCAAATCTTTTTTTTTTTAAGTGGCTTGGCTTTTTTACTTAGTCGTTATCATTACCCTTCAAAGGAAGGCAGAGAAGAAGTTTGGGTGTCATTCTGCATCTTCCCTTCCTCTCTGCAGCCAAGCCATTTGAAGTCCTGGTGGGTGGGGTATTTGCAGTTTGGAATAGGTCATTTTTCAGTCATATTTCACAGAGTGGAGTTAGGAAATTCATCAGACTTTTAAAGGGCAGCAAAGGCTAGCATGGCCAAGATTCAGTTAAGAAGTTTGTAGACCTAAATATCAACAAGTGGAGGCAGTAAAATAAGCTGAAAAACTGAACAGCTACTATGGAAAAAGGAAAAAAAAAAAAAAAAAGAAATATGGGTAAGATGTGGGCAAGAGGTTTATACATACAAAATGGTCATCAAATAGAGTACCAAGTAAGAAAATGCAAGGACATAAAGGTGTAAAGGAAACCATAAGAAAATATTCAAGTTAGATATTATCCTGTTTGGAAGTAGTGCAGCATATAGATCAAAGAAAATTACGCATTTTAGGAATAGCTGTGTAAACCTGTGTTTGGAAATAGTAATTTCCAGAGGCACGTCATTCACCTCTCTATGAGAATAAGCCACAAAAAGGAACAGACTCCCAAGTTTTCAGCCTCTTCTGAAATCTTTCCTTCAAAGGGCAGAGTTTGCTTCTCCAATGAGTGATGTATTCTGCCGCTGTAAAGTCATTACATTAGAATTGTTTATGGGAGGGAAATGCAGAAGTACTGAAGAGATGGAAACAAATGAAAATATTTGCTCCAAAAAATTCTAAGTGTCATGGAAAACTCCATCCTTTCCATTTTAGGAAAAAGACTATACTGGATTTATGACAAATCCACTCCATCTGTCCATTCATATTTGACAGGTGCTCTTGCTTTCACATTGGCTTTCCAGCTGAGAATATTCTGGGGAAAGAAAGTTCTGAAAAAATAAATAGAAAAAATAGTGTCAAGAAAATGTGAATATCTGTACAGAGTTCAGAGAAGTCTGATCTGTTTGATGCAACCCAGAACTGAGAGCTCCTACATCCCTGTGAAAGGTTAGATGACAGAAGAAACATCCCAGAAGCACAAAGGGGACTTGTTGGTGCAGTTCCCATTGCTAGTCAGTGAGGCAGGCTCCTCACCTTCCTACATGCCTTTGAATTAGTCCCAACAGGCAACATAGCAGAAATATTAGCATACTGGTGGCCTTTTCTGTATTCAGTCATTCATATTTATTTTATTATGTGTTAAGGCAGAAATAATAAGTTAAGGGGGAAAGAGAATTGCTCAGCAGTGAAGTCTAAGGTCTCTAACTGTGGCTCTTCTTTTAAATAACTGTTTTCATTTCTGAGGAAGCGACACTCAGTCTGGAATAAAAGGTCCTTTCATGTCTATTGCTCTGATCCAGTAATTTGCACTCAGTAGGTGTTCCTATGTCAGGCAAGCTTCAGCAATAGTGCTGAGCTGATTTGTCTTCTCAATCAGATTTGTCTGGTTTCTCCCAGACTGCCCAGAACATCTGTTATCCTGCATCTGGAGTTTGCCAACACAGAAGTGCCTGCATTTTTATGGAGGCAAAGATAATGTACAAATAGTGTTATTTTGCAGTTCCGAGCCACAGATTTCTAATAAAAGCACTTACTGCAAAGCTCACTCACACCAAAGAGTGTATTTCCAGGCTTCAGAGGCCTATGAGGCAGTCCAAAATTTGGATCCAAGGTTCTCCACAGTGCTGTTATTTAGTTTCTCACTGCATATAAGAAGGCCACTTGTAAAATCCAGTTCCAGCTTGGATCTTACTTTCTATGTAGTTTTGAGATCTTTGTTTTCATGGTCTCAGATGGACTTACATGCGTATCTTAAACATTGCTAAAAAGGAGGCTAGTGACTCTCAAAATGACACAGACGCTGTGGAAACCTGAAACTGTCTGAAAAAGCATTAACAGTTGTTATCTTTCCAAGAGGAAAAAGTCTCTTGTAGATTTCATGATAGAATTGCATAACGTTTACTTATGCTAATGCCTTCTTATTTCAAGGAGGTTTGTTTGTTGTTTTTAAAAATGTTTACATATTTTTTTAGCTCCTCTTGAAAAATGAGCATCATGTCTGGCAGGTAACTCCCACACTAATGCCTACAATAGAAGACAACATTTGTAAAAGAAACATTTAAGGCCTTGGGTACTTTCAAAGATTAAAGTAAACTAAATATTTTCTTTTTTTTTTTTTTCTTGGAGTTTGAGGTAACCTCAGCTTTTGACTGCAGTCTAGCAAAGCTGTGTAACTTTCAGAACTCAGTACTGCTAGCAAATCATATGCAATAAGAACTTCAATCTAAGTTTTTGAAAACTTTCTTTCTTCTGTGTGTCTACTCCTGTTGTAGACAGAAATTCTCCAGAGTTTTTTCTGCAAACCTGTCCATAATTTTTCCTGAAGAAATCACCACAGACTTCAGGTCTGCAAAATTCACAAATTTTGGAGGAACTGTTAGATGTTCAGGCTTTCCCTAAGGAAACACCCTGACTTCTTCCTATGACAGACCCTTCTATTTTTTCTGTCATAAGGGTGTGCTGGCAAAGACTTTCCTTCCTGCTTAGAACAGTGTATGCTTCAGAGAGAATTTCAATGGCTGGAGGAGGCAAAAACCCATAGTGACTCCAGAGTTCTTCCTATATGAGTATCCAAATGTAGATTAAGAGTAGTCCTGGTTCCACAGATCACCACTAGAGATTCACCATGTATGCAAAATCATCCAGAAAGAGAAGGAACACCCCAGCCACAGCACTCTTAAACGAATTACACACTGTGTTGCACTAAATAGGTACAAGCAAGCCAAAAGCATCACAAAATAAAATAAAATCTGCCACAGCAGTTGCATAAAGCTAGTACAGTAAAACACTTGTACACTGAACTTGGGACTCAAAAAATGTATTTGGACCTCAAATGTCTGTGAAAATCCTGCCTGAATGGAATGTGCAAGATCCAGTTTATGCCCATTCATAATAAAATGCTGGCAGGCTCTTAATTTTATGGTAGCATCACTAAGTAGCAATGCTAGCAGGTGCTTCTGAGCTCAGGATAAGTGATAAAAAGGCCCTTGTTTTTTTTCTTTCGTTTCATTCTTGTTCTTTCATTTCTGAAGCATATGACCTGCCCTGACCAACATCCTGTTAGTTCAAGGAAGCCAAAGGCTCTTTTGGACTTACAGCTTTCCTTTACCGAACCTCACATTTTCAGATGTACACACACCTCAGATTTTGGGCATGTAACTACTAAAACAGAGGACTGGGGAGCCAGAAATGCTGAAGAATTCCAACCACTAGGGCAGTTCCTGAAATGTGCAGTATGTCTGCAACATGGTAGTCAAACCCAAAGTTCCCCAAGCCAGCTATTGTCAGATCACACAGTAGGCACAGTTTTGGAAAATGACCTCTCATCATAAAGTGACAAGCCCATTGCTCACTTTCCCACAGGTCTGACATGATTGAAATAGAAAAGCTGTAAAACAAATGTCTATAACAGGGTTGATGTACTACCTTATTAATCCTACCACAGGAAATCATTACATCTGCATTTTGTTTAGGTTGCTGTTGACTAGCATCACTTGTAACAGCCATGTGCTCATGCAGCTGGGAAAGGTGTTAGTGTTCCTAGAAAAAACACAGAGGATTGGATTAGTCACAAAATGTAGAGGAATTAAGGTAGTGGGTTGATTGAGAGAGAGAGAGCGTGCTCTCTGGGTGAAGAGAGACTAGGAGAAGGCAGCAGAGGGACTGGCATAAAGAGTATGCTGGTATGAGATGTATGACAACAAAAGGCTTAGAAGATGTAATATTAAACATGACTCACATTTTTAATAACCAACCATTGCTTCTTCCCATTTACAATTTTTAAAAAGGAGTTGAAGTCACAGGTTCTGATTTTGCATACTTCCCTGAATCTCACAAATGACAGTAACTCTATCCCCTTCCTCAGAGGAGCTCCAGATCATCATATAAATATAAAAAAAGAATCTGATACACATCTTTCTTTAATTTTCCTGGGGAATTTGTCAAAGTTGTAGTCATGTTTGCTATATGATATTCCTGCTAAGCACTAACATCTGATGCAGTGTGATGTTGATAAACAATCTGAAAATATGAATTACAACAAAGTACACACTGTTACTACAATCAATCAAACTGATAGTGAAAGCCTTGCTGTCAAATCTCCCTTTTTACAATTGAATTTCACACTAATAGTGCAGTAGGTATTACTGCTGCTAATTCAGAAACTTTGTTGTGATTCCTCCTAGGTATGTCTATGCAGCTAAAGAATTATCAAAGTGGAAAATATCCCTTTCTCATTCTTATAGTGTTGCAAAATGTGTTTCTGAAGTTCTTTAACCTTCCTTGAAACTGATGTTGAAACATTTTGGAGGTTAGTGTAGTGAAACGTGACAAACTTGACACTTTGGTTTACTGATCTTCATTCAGAAAAGTAAAAAATAGGATATGTGTTGCTTCAGTATCATCTTCTGCAAGTACATACTTTTCACATAAAAACTTAATTGTTTTTCACAGGAAAAAAAACCCCATAATTTGACAAAAGAGGTAGCAGAAGAAACAATGATTTTCAGGTAAGACTCAAGCACAAGAAATGCGGTCACAGCCATGATGCTGTAAGAAGGAAAAGATTAAGGGGCTGAGCAATGGGTTTGGATTAGAAACACCCAGAATACTGAAGTTCCAAAGACACAGCTAAGTGGGCCTTTTCCCCTCTGAAGTCTTAGGAATCAAAACATTCAGAAAGTTTGCTGCAACTCTCTGACCTGAGAGTCCTTTGTAGGTGACAAACCTCCCCTCCAAATGACACTCTGCCTTTAGGACTACAGGATGACTGATGGTGTTGACTTTTATCTCATCTTTGCTGTAATCCTGTGTTAAGCCCCAGATTTCAGTTCTGAATGACTTTTCACTCACAGTGCTGTGCCCACGAGAAGTCTTGATCATGACACTGAAATCATTGCTCTGTATTTTTCCCATGCTTTGTCTTTGCTTCACTTACAAAGGATGACTTGGAGAAAAATTGCAGAAAACCACATTTCTGCTTCCTGCCAGGCAGCAGAAGTTAGCAGCATACACCTCGAGTGAAGGACATGGGGAAGAGGGCTGGGGGTCAGTGATTTTGTGATATAGATTCAGAAGGGACAAGGACTGAGCGTTGAAAGACTTAGTTTGACACTAGCAGATCAACCATTTACCACAGTATTATTGCTCCTTGGAGGAGATAACAGTATTTGAAAGGACAACTGATCAGTTACTAGTAAAGGTGGAAAGATCTATAACACAGGGAGATCAAAACTTTTGTGGTTTATATTAATAGTATCCTGAGCAGATTTTTTTTAAGATTTGAGGGGAAAGCAGGCCTCCCCCTTCTATCTTCACTGATTAGATTGAGGGAGAGATTATAGCACTGTAATTACAATATGTAATATAGGATTTCCTCTTCTCAAAGGGAAAAATAAAATATGAATGCTGATGTCTACAATGCTCTGGATGACCATATAGCAGCATAAAAATTATTTGAACAAACAAACAAACAAAAATTTTGTCATAGTTTAGGTAAACTCAGCCATCAAAGGTCCTGAAAAGAATAGAGTCCAGCTGACTGCACAATGGAGACAATTTGTGTTCTACTTTCTGGACAGGTATGACAAGCCCGATACATTCCAAATTCACCAGAACTGATCTCCATATGCTGACTATTTGTCCAACGCACATACATCTGTTACTCCCAGAGCCGCTGGACTCACTACACATGTCTACTCAATCATTTAGGTTTTCCAGACAAAAATATGTGATCTTGCACACAAGTGAATTAGTTAATTAGTATACCACAGGAAAGTAATTGTGCATTCACTAAAGATGTGGTGGATCTATACACGAAAGCTGTAGTGGAAAATTTGTGGAATGGAGTCCCTGGATCTCACAGTCCTTAATTCCATAAGATTGGCAAGGTACATCCCGCAAAATCTTTTTATTTCATTGTCTTCATATTTTTAATAAGACTTGGCTAAGAAGAAAAGGAAATTTGTGTACTCCAAATAAGAAGATTCATTTCATTAGTGATTCTCTGAATCACTAATAAGAGTAAATCTCTGATGCCAATAGAAAATATTGCAGTACATACAGAAACACATATTTTAAATACATGCATGTGGTGTTACAAAGACTCTTCTCTGATGAACTTGCATTTTCCCAATTAAGAACAAAATTTAATTTCATGCGAAAAGTCTGTATGTGCCTCTTTTTCCTCTTCTGGCTTTGACATCATCCTGCAGCTCTAGTTATTACTGTGTAATTGTCCTGAAATGTAGTTATTGTTAGGAATCGTTGCAGATGTTCCCCATGTAATTCAAACTAAATGAATATAGAATTAAATTACCAGTGCAAAGCTTTACCAGTGCAAGTTGCAGTAAAAATGGTAAATTGCTCTCTCTCTTTAGAGGAAACTATCCAAAAATGTAATGGGAAGTTAAGTAAGCAGTATTTCTTGCTTGGGAATCTAGAAAGATTCAAAACAGGATGTCAGAGTTAGTGCTGAATAGCTTAATATATTGTTCCCATTCAAGAGATGTAACAGTGAAGTACCGTGGCTCTGTGACTCTGGTTAGAGAGAAGTCAATAAAAATGCACCAGCAGCTAGCTGCCTTAAAATTTATTGAGATCTAGGATACTAGTGCAGACTGGAGGAGTTTGTGGCTACTTTATGTATATTCCATGGCTTCTAGGACTTTCAGTTCTCTTTGGGCAAGCTTAAAATGGGCTAAAGACCCTGATGACTGTGAGTACTTCCCCAGCCAGTAAACCACAAGGAGGCAACAAGTATCAAAGATATCCACTTTGGGGAGAGGATCTGGATACCCAGACCTGTAAATCAGACCAAAACCAGACCACTCCAGCTACAACTGAAGAGATGTGTATTTATATGCAATTTATGTACAATGACATGGCACATGTCAACGTTTCAAGGTACATTTCAGAGCTGGTGTTCCCTTAGCACCAATCATGAGTGATACTTGCATGCGATAACTATTTAAAGGACAATGCAGAAATGGAAAGAGTAATTTATGATCTTAAAGGAGGTATGCACCCAAAACTGGGGGGTTCAGTAGAGAAGGTGCATCTGCCAACAGCTTTCAGACAAATGTCTTTAATGACAAAACGGAGTATTGGGCAGCTGCATGGAGTGAGTAGCCCATGAATGTTTCTGCTTTACCTTATTAGCATCAGTTTCTTTCTCTTTACAAAGCAGACAGACATGAGTAGGGGCTATTGCGTTCTTAATTTTCTGAAAATTAAGTGTTATTAATATTTTGGACAATTTTTGACCAAGAGTGGGGCCAAATAACCTGTGGCAGGGGGGCAGGGGGGAAGTTCAATGAATGCAGCAGATGAAAAATATGAAGTTACATGTATCTGAATGAACTTTGAGTTGTTTCAAACAAGCTGGGTGGTTTTGTTTGTTTGTTTGCTTGTTTGTTTCCCATAAATATTCTGTATTTGGAACATTTTAAACCAGAGGTCCTCAAACTACGGCCCATGAGCCGGATACAGCCCCCAAGGGTCCTCAATCCGTCCCCCGGTATTTACAGAACCCACCCCCCCCGCCGGGGGTCAGGGGGGGAAACCAAGCAGCCGCAGATGACTGCCTGCCACTTCATCTGCGCGCCAGCCCCCTGGTTAAAAAGTTTGAGGACCCCTGTTTTAAACTATGCTAGGATGGGTATTTTTAAATAGGTCTTGATTTCACAGCTAATGGAAATTCAGTAAAACCTGGATCTTTTCCAATGTACTCCTTTTATCCCTGTAGAAGTCAGTGATAGCTGTAATAGCTATCCAGGCTTAAGCTGATGACCAAAATCCCATCAGCTTTGAAGGGTAGAGATTTTGCTTCTTAATGGAACTAAATGTTACCAGGGTTTTTGTTGTTCTTGTCGTTTGGTTGAGTTTTTAATATGCATCATTCATGACAGATTTGAATCAAAACCTGGGTCCTACATCAGTGTTTAAGTCTTTTTAGGAAAAGCATTGGGTGTTTGATATCTGAACTTGGATTTACACCCAAAGCAGAAACTAACTTCCTCCTGTTTCCAAATCCATTTCAACTGACGTTATAGGAGACAGACACAAGTACATTTCTTGAACTATCAACTTGCACAGGCTGATCACTTGCATAAAAGAGAAGCAAGGTAGTCACAGAGTTTGGCTCGAGTTAGATCATTAACGCCACCAGTAATTCATTAGCTGAGTCAGTCTATAGGGACAGAAAGCATACATTCAGAGCATGAGGTTGGATGATCCACTTTGTTTCTCAAGTTCTTTCCCCCAAGTCACATGAGATAGGCAGAGCAGTAACTTCCAGAGCTGCCCTGTAGCACCTAACCTGTTCTTTAAGATCTCAGCCTTTTACTTCCTTGCCTTTTAAGCAACCCAGAAAAATGTCTACTAGAAGCATCAACATGACATTGCTCAAAAGCTTAAGGTATATATTAAAGCTAACTCCTGATATTCTCTGAAATCGATTTCTTTAACTGAATTAATAGGTTTATAAATAAAAATGTGATAAGTAATAAATAGGTTAAGTAAACAGGTCACAATAGGGAAATGTAACTTTCTTTTTGCTAAATTGTACTAATGTCATTCTAATTAATTTGGCTTTTTATTGGAAAATATGTAGAAGACTAAATGTTATTCTGTGTCATGATACCATGAAAAACTCTGCAGAGATGCACTAACCTTCCCGCCTGGCAAAGACTGAGTGGGTCAGTACAGCGTGGACTTCCAATAGCACGCGTGCCTGCTTTCTTGTGGAGTATCAACCTACAATATGCTGTTGAAGCAAATCACCTCATACCTACTCAGTGTAGGTCTCAATAATTCAGTTTATTGAATTGATTGAAAATTGGTTTGGTATTTGTATTTTCCATCTCATACTTTTTCTGGTTTCCAAGTTGCAACAATAGGCACAGCTTCCTTGTTTTTATAGGTGGTTTTGACAGACTTGCAAAAGTGTGTTTTCCTGAACAAAACTTTTGGTGACACCTGTGTTGCTGTATCATTGATCTGCAAGTTTGTTTATTGTCTGTTGTCCTTTAATTTTTTTATTTCTTTTCATAACCATCATCTTCTTTGCCATTAAGATCTGCAGGATCAGAGGTCACCTTTGACTTTTTTCCTTCTTTACCACTTCCAAGATGCATCCAAATCTTACCACTTCTTTCTGTGAAACATGCAATCTTTTGTGTGGATAATGGTCTAAATAATCAGTGCAAGCCTAGAGTCTCTGCCTTGATTACTCTAGCCTCCAAATATCTCTTCTCTGATTTTTTTTTTTCCAAAATGCTGCCAAACTGATCTTTCCTATGCATAAATCTGATCTTATCTTTTAAACACACACCCTGAAGTTTCAAAGATTGGTCTCTTTCTAATCGCTCTTCCCTGTTCTATAACACTTTTCCTGATGACCCCACCAATTAAAAACATTACTTTTAAAAAGTCCTCAGGAAATTATTTGGGTTGAGGGAATCTAACGACTAATAAGGCTTCAGTTCAAGGGTATTAAAGGCATAACAATGCATGGAACACTTTCAGTGTCTAGTGTTTACATTAAGGCATGTGATTGGGCATCTAGATGAATCAGAGCCCAAATAAATGTAATTTTAACTTATCTTTGTCTAATACATCAGATTAGCATTTTCAGACTGCCAAGAGCATTGTTTGTGCTAAACAAATAACACTAAGCCAGACTGCTACAAATTTTTACTGTGATGTTTTGCACTTAGAATATCATCTGTCAAAAGATTGCTCTCAAAGCACTTTACAGACATTAACTAATTAGGCCTAATGACACTTCTCTGGAAGTAGTGAAGTGTAATTAATTCCCTTTTGTGAAAAGGGAATTTAAGACACAGAGAGATCAAATGATTTTTCCAAGGTCATGAAGTATGTTACGGAAGATGTGGGAACAGAACCCAAACAGCCCAGTCCTCCAAGACTGTGCTTTAGGACAGGAACAGAGCTATCAGCTGTGGGAGGAGAATGGCTCTTCCTTTCCTTTCTTTGTTATTACAGAAGTACAGGAAATTAATTGCTGCACAGACAAGCTTTCATTAATTCCACACTAATGGCCTGCAAAAGTCCATTAGGAAGGAAGTTATCCGCCTCCTCCAAGTTGTATGTGTAAACAGCAGTGAAGAAACTGTGCATTTCCAAGTTATCATTCTGCTGAGGACAAGGCATTGCTCATGTTATCCATTTTTATTGATAATGTCATATACTATTTATTGTAGAGTTGTGGGTTTTAATCCTGTGCATTTGTATTCCTCAGAGTTAAATCTTACAGTGACAAGAAAAAAGCCACAGAATTTCAATTTATGTGCAAGAGGTTATCTCAATGACTTTTGTAGATATGTAAATTCACGTCTTAGCTTTTGCTATAAACTTCAAGGATTTCTTTTAACTTTTTTTTTTTTTTTTTTTTTTTTTTAACTTAAGCTTTAAAGTAAGAGTTTTCCTGGCCTGCACTGAGCGACCATTGGTTAACAGGAAGAAAAGACAGGTAGCTCCCACCTGCAGATAACAGGTAATGCACTATTAGGGGAAAAAGGGAAGAATATGAACCAGAGTGTTCTGGTTTAGAAGACATATAAGTACATATGATCAGACTGTCAAAGGTGATTAAGTATCTAACTGTGTGGGAAGGTCCCTGTGAGGTCTTGATACAAGTGAGGGCACCAAAGTCCCACTGGATGGAGAGCAAAGACAGAATGGTGAGCTCCACAGGGACATGTCCTTTGGTTTCACACAAATTGTCTTCGCATATCACCTTTTTAACTGTCTTTGTGCCTTAAGATTTTGGCTGGCTGTGTAAAACTGACATAGTTAAGCTGGGGGTGGGTGGGAAGAGAGCTGCTGAGCACAACCCCCTCTGTCTATCTGTCTCTGCAGCTGCTCTACTCAAAGGTTAAGAAAATGGGAACTTAATCTTAGAAGCTTTGCTAATGGAAATTGATTGACTTGCATACTTTTTAGTGTATTTCCAATGTTAACTGGCTTGCTGGATGAAATTTTCTTGTAGTTAATGCTAAAAGGCAGCCAGTATTATCACTGAAAGCTCTAAGTGGACTTGCTGAGGGACATTCTACAGGGCTCTTTGTGTTAAAACACATAAAAAAGACAGACTTTTCCACTCTCCTGTACAACCTAATAGGAATTTGCACCTCACTCTGCACTGATAAATCACTGATCAAAATGTATAGCAGTGAACAAAGAGAGCAACACCTGGGATGTGCCCAAAGTAAGATAAATAATTAAATCAATACATTGCAGAAATATGAATTTATTTTTTCTTAAATAACCACACGTTTTTTGTTGTACTCAGTATGATGGATGTAGCAGCTGAACCAGTCAACAAACAGTATATGAACTGAAAGGCAGTTTATAAAATGTTCTCCATCTGGATAGAAAATTCTTTAAAAAAAAAAATATAGGAATTTATTTTATGAGTTTATAAATTGCAGCTCTTAAACTCTTCATTGAGAAATAGACTATAACCTAACTGCAGTTCTTTTAAAGACTACAAAGAAATGTTTCACTTTAAAAGGATACAATTGACTTTCCCCCACAATGACTTCTCATCTGACAATTATTTTCCACTGATGCTGTAACTATTAGCAGTGTGGCAGCACTTGGAACTTGAGATCAAGGTATGTTACATTTGCTGCTGCTGCTGTAAAGCTTTGTTGTCCTCAGTTTGAACCTAGGTGAGTGAAAATGGCTGTTTCAGAAAAATAGAGATACAATCTGCAGGATTCCAGATATCCAGGCAAAGCTATTACAGCTTAATATTTTAGTATCTAATTCCAAGGGCATCCAACAACAGGCAGGGCTCAGAATGACTCCCAGCTGGCAGTGGTTCTAAAAGAAACCAGATGTTTTCTTAACTTGGTTCCATGTTTACAGATGTAATTGTGTACTGATGGCTATGTGGCTTCTTAAAACAGAGCATTTAAATAATGAGCATGTAGCATGTACCTTAAAGTTGTGATGCTAACTCCTTTCCTTGCACCAGAGATGTCAAATCCTGATGCAAATAATGATGTGTTTGCATACCTTTTCATGTGGCCCAGGTGTCACAAGATATCAATGATTTCTTTTTCTAGTCGTGTTACATTCAGTTTCTCCAAAACCCAGTATGTCCCATGCTCACTTTAATTTCTCAGCTTGGACCCTGATCCTGCAACTGGATCCTCCTCAGCAATAAGCATTAATATCTGAGAGAGGACCACTGGAGGTCCTCTCCCCTCTGCTCCTTTCCTCCCAGACTCCCTGCACATCAGAGCTCTCCTACGTGAGGCTGGCAGCCCTACTCCCCTGGTCATTACTGAGGCTGTAACCTTCAACAGGGCAGACCGTGGTGCTCCACTGGCACATATGCAGCAGCTCCTTCGCTAGTCCCACCTGGCACAAAGCAGGAGCCTGGCTATTTGGAACCAGGGAAGAGGGGAAAAAGTATTTTGCCGGTCATTCAGATCTAGGAGGGACTATAAGGACCTGAGGGAAGAATTCCCTTCCACTGTTCCCTGAGGGTAGTCGTCCCTCTGCTATACACAGACCCTTGTGTACGAGAAAAAAAAACCCTTGCACAGCCTCTGGTCCAGCAGTCATGTCCGTCTGCCAGATTTCTGACCCCAGACATTTCAGAGCAGGACTGAAATCCTTCATCCTTGGAAGATGACTTTTTCTCTTTCTTTTCATTAGACTTGTATTAGCCGGCCATATATTCCAGACTGCCTGAACAGTTTGTTTAAAATCCATAGAGACCAATGAGTCAAATACCAGCTCAAAAATGCACAACCTGAAAGCAGAGGCTTAAAATGGAGACAGTTTGTCAGCAGTCTCTTCACTTCCTTTGGCTAATAATATGATTGCATTGTAGTACTCATAGCATAAAGTCTTGTAATGACATTACCGGAATTGCTGTAGAAGCTTAATATATCCTAAGGTATATTTATTTTAATGCTAACATTTCTGCTACCCATACAATTGTCTGTCAAAGTTTTCATGATGAACCTATTTTTTCTGCTAGCATATGAGAGAAAAGTAGTAATTTGCTAGTTTATTTTTGTGTTTCCATATCTCAGAATCAGACTAAAATTCACTCTTGTACTATAGGATTTGAATTAATGCATGAGCCCTTAATTTACCTTTCCCATGTGCAAAATAGGAATATTTAGCTATGATACATTTAATATCCATCTTTCAAAAATGCTGCTATAAAAATATACAACAATTTGGAAAAAGAAAACATAAGGGGCTCCAAACTGTATTTCAATTAGAGGATTATGCCAAAACACATAATATCATATCACTAACAGAGCTACACTAAAAAAAATAAATCAGATTAACTGCAAAACCAGATAAAAAGTACTTCACTGGCCCGTATTGTGGTGCTTGAGTTGGATGGCATTCGGAAATCATGTTTGCTAAATGATTGAATAATACAAAAAAAATCTTTGTTAGTAAAGAACTAAATTTACATTAATCTTCTAGAAAACCAGAGGCCATACCAAAATGGTGATGAATGAATATTAAAGAAAAAGTTCAAATTAAATACTTTAAGTAACTGATACTTCTGTGTGTTAGTGGGATACAGCTCATCTGTCTTCAGCTCACTCAAAGTGACTCTCAATCTGTAGCAACTCAGGTACCACCAGATTGCCATTTACCTCCCTTGTACCTTAGGACGGGCTGAACTGCCTCTGAGACCCATAAAGAGGGAACCCAGCAAACTAGTTCAGAGTAGTTTAGACCCGTGCTTAAAGTGGGTAGAAAAAAAGATTCATTGTATCTAAAGGCCTCTACATGTAACACTGATGGGAGCTTTGTCAGCGGCTTCCAGGGGGACCTGACCATCACAGTGTGGTATGACCAAATCACTGAACTTATGGGAAAGGAGACTGGTCTAGACTTCAGATATGTTTTTCGTTACATGGCAAAATTCCTCTGGTTCTCAAAGTGACAACTGCTGCCAGGAGTGATTTTTAGTTTTCAAATTATATCTGGCAACATCTTTGCCCAGATTTCAACTAATTATACAGTGGATGTTTAAAGGTAGTTTTTAATTCTGTAATGGACCTACCACAAGACTTTTTTTGCTATGAAAAGAGCTGAATATAGACCACATGCCACTTTCCCAGACAGATGAGTGTACAAAAGACTATAGGTATCACAAAGCATCTTAACTTTACCCAAAGTAATAACTGGCTACATTGAGTCTGGCTGAACCCCACAGAAGCCCTCATAGCGCTGCGCTTGTATTGGTGTCTAGATGATGATAGCACGCCAGTGTTTTGGCTGCTGCTAAGCAGTGCTCGCACAGCATCAAGGTTGCCTCTCCATCTTCCTAGCCCCCCCCCCCCACACACCTCAGTAGGCTGGTGGTGGGCAAAATCATGGGAGGGGACATAGTCAGGACAGCTGACCCAAACTGTCCAAAGGGATATTCCATATCATATGGTGTCTGCTCAGATATAAAAGCTAGGAGAAAGGAGGAGGAAGAGGAAAGGGGGGGGGCGGGGCATTCATAATTTATGACACTTGTCTTCTGGAGCAACCACTACACATCCTGAAGGCCTGCTTCCTGGGAAGTAGCCAAACATTGCTTGCTGATAGGAAGTAGAGAATAACATATTTTTCTTTCCTTTGCTTCCACATACGTGACTTTTGCTGTTGCTTCATTAAACTGCCATTATCTTGACCCACAAGTCTTTTTTCATCTTATTTTCTCGCCTCCCCATTCTGCTGAGAAGGGGAGTGGTAGAGTGGCTTGGTGAGCACCTGGTGTTCAGCCAAGGTCAACTCACCACAGTAGTCAAATTCGATTTACCTGCAATAAGAATTTTTCCAGAAGTGCTAGTAAATTTTGAGGGAAGAACTTTGTAAGGAAAGCACACACCCAGGTACACCCGTATGCATAACACACAGCTATAGGTGCTTCTTGGAAACTATGCACTAAGCTATACAAACACACTCAAAACACAATATACTCTTCTGGATGAGCTGCTGGCCAAGCTGGACAAAATATCCTCAAGTAGTTGAGTTTCATGAAGCAGATTATATGCTTCCACCGTTAATTCAGCATGTGTAGCAAAACCATCCAAAGACAGCACAATCTTACCTTTTGTTCAACAGTGGTATCTGGAGGCCAGTTCTTAGCCTTCACCCTCTGCCCCCACCAGGTACCTTATCCATAGTGCAAACTTGCTTCTTCCGTGTTCTCATTGTTATGCCTATAGCAGCTTTACCCAGCTCTCCAAGCTGCATTTCTTCAAGGACTGTGAACCTGTTTGCAGGCTGTGTTTATATTTCCATTTTCCTGTGCTGTTTTTTGGAGGTTCTGCTTCACAGGAGAGCAGAGAATGTCCGCCTCCAGGTTCCAGTTCTCACAAATAGCTCTTGCAAGCTCAGCCTGATAGCATGTCTGACCAGTCATGGTCCCAACATCCTACTAAGGTGGGGGCTGTGAGCAGCAATGACCACTATTACTGTACCATGGGGTAGCAAGAGCATTTCTCTTATTCCTACAATGCCCTTCTCTCTGCAACTAAACCTGAATCAAGAGAAGGGAATGAGAAAGCACACAGCTAAGGACAACAATTTGGCCACGACTCTACTGCTGGGTTTTAGTCCTTTTTTCCTCCCAGAAAGCTATATCATGTTTGTGCACAAAGGAGAGGAGGTCTGTCTTTACATTACTGCCACATCAGATTGATGGATATCTATTTGCCCCTTTTCATGGCATCTGAACATGGGGGTCCGTGAGCATCATGGCCTTTGCAGAGCCTGTACTGGGTCCTGATGCTCTTTATGAACCATCCATTCTGCTATCCCAGTAAGACATTCCCTCAAACAGGCCTGTAGAGAACCAGTGCTGTTTTGGAAACCTGGAAGTTTCTGTAAAAGAACTCGGTACTTTAATTACTTGTATCTGAGGCAGTTCCTGAGCCAGGGCTTCATTTTCTTACACAATAAGGGGTGGAGAAAGTTTTCAGAGTGGAAGTCATGAGCCTCTCCCTTTCCCTGTCAGGGTCTGAAAGATGCCCAATAGCCTCTGTGACTCACTGTAATATTATAAATCAGTGGGCTGTCATGATATTTTCAGATGCCTGCTGTCAGTAACAGAAGAAATCTGTATCCTGCCTGCAAGCCAGGAAAATAATTCAGGAAATGCATGGTGCATTTATGGAGAGTAGAAAATGTTGTAGAGTCAAAATTTTCATTTCAAGCACATCTTTAATTAACATTCATACATCAGGTATTAACACGCACATCCAAGCTATTCACGTATTTTTTAATCTTTCCAGTGCAGGTGCACTAAAATCAGTCTGGTTCCTCTTCCCAGCTCTGATACTATTACAGAGAATATGCAATTCCCTTGGGCAGCTAACAGGAGCCAATGACACTTGCCTCATGTTAAGGTGCTCTTTTAAAAAGAATACCCTAGGAATAAATGGATGCCATCAGAGCTGGGAGCTTCCTTTAGGGAAAAGTTATTATAATGACACTGTATGTACCTAAACATACCAAGAAATACATGTGTAGACAGGCATAGACCAGAGAATTCTTTGAGCAGATCTTCAGGTAGTCTGTGGACTACCTTCCAAATTACACATTTAGGATTCCTGGGCAATCCAGAATGCAGAAAATGTACTGTTTTTTCTTTCTTACTTGATAGAAATACATATCAGAACACAAACATATTTCAGTTCCTTCATTTACATAATGCGGTCATTTGGAAATGGTTTCTTTCATTCATCTGTAATCTTTATAGAGGTTATGAAGTACAATTTGGAATGCTAAATCAATCTAGAATTTATAACTATCAAAATTAAAATCTCCCACTGTGTACTGAGAAGCAGGACCTTAAACTCAGAGATATTTTAAACCATAAAGCCCTTACAAGTGTGCACAGGATCTCGTCCAAGTCAAGTCCTCCTACAATTCCTCAGAAAAGTTCATAGAAAAGAAGACCTGAGACTTTCCATATATTCTTTCTGACAAGAAGCCTGCTGCAGTTCTAAATTCAGTAGCAAGACATATAATATGGATTTTCTACTCCCGTCAGAATTAGTGGGATAAAATGTCCCTTGACACACAAGTTCTTGCAGTGGTCTCCCTTGTCTGGAGCTTGGGGAAAGCAACCCTATGGCATCTAGTGAAGTTGATGGGAGTTTTGACCCCAACATCACTGTTAAATATCTTGAGTTTACTGCCACTGATACATTCCATGGCCTAAGTGAAGCTCACGAAGTCTGAAAACTTTTTAAGCCAAGTGTGTGCAAACATGTTTATATCCTCAGCATATATATGTTTGCAAAACATATATATATGTTTGCTTACAACATATGTCCCAGCAAAACAAGTGTTTATGTAGAGAGATGACTCATCAAATACCTGAAGGGTTAATATGTAGGTTTGAATTTTGTATTTAATCTTAAGAAGTCTTCTGTGCAACTATTACTGTTAATAGTTATTATTAACATCAGTAGATGTTATTAACATCCAGCTACAGGGGACTAAATTTGCTGCTTCTGACAGCAGAGAGAAGCATCTAGTATTGTCAGTGTTTCTGGGAACTGTATTCCTGCTTCTGAGCAGGGTTTTGTTTTGTTTTGTTATGCTTTGCTTCACATCTTTACCCCCTGCTGCATCCTGTAGTTTGTTTTACTTTATTCTTTCCTTCATTTTTAGTTTAATTAAGTGAATTGAAGTGAACAAACAAAGCCTCAGATACTTGTAAATTCCCAGCTACCACAATACTGAGCATTCCAAGTCCATGGAAATTGCTTTTTACATCTTTAATTTGCTGGCTGCATGTAATAGAAGTGTAAGCAGGGTCTGTCCCACAGGATTATTTGACAGATGAAAAATGTGATGCAATAATAGTGGAATAAGTAAAATAACAAAGCAATGAAAGAACAGCTAGAGAGAGCAGATTATTTGGGAATGGTTTTATGTCATGTAGCAAGGAACACTATTCTGATCCCTTCTAGTTGGCAGACGTTCTGGTAGGAGAGAAAGGTATTTATATACATTTGACACCTGAATTTTCAATGCACCAGGAAAATGATTAAGATAAATACATGGAGCCAAGCATGTCCAATTAGTGATTAGTCACATCCACTGTTTTTTTCAACAGTCATCATTGTGCTAACAAAATCCAAACCAAAATTTACTATTGAGTAACAGAATGGACAACCCTGGATATTATATGACCATTGTAATGATGACCAAATGAAGGAAATTATTTTCATCTTCCATATATGGATTAGAAAATACAAAAAGCACCTAATTCAGTCATTAAGTATGCAAGGGACTTTTAGTATGACAACGGTTAGAGGGAACAAGAAGCTGGAGGGCTGTTCAACAGACAAGGGTCAATAAAGTCATATATTTGTGCTGACAAGGAACATCTGAAGCAGTATCTGCACAAGCAGACAAACCACTAAGATGCAATCTTAAAAAACATGAGTGTTGCATAGGTCTGTCCTTAGGAATTGGCAGTACTGACCCGGGATTTCACACGCTACTCTGTCTGCTGCTCAAGCTGTAGCACTCACAGAGAGGGGCTTCACAGCCATGCACATTTTGAAATGTTAAGTAAACAACATCAGAGACTTGAGAGTCTCCAAAATAGGTCAAAATGTGACTGTGTTGAAAACAAAGGGGCTACATTAATCAAGGAATATTTATTAGCCCCAGACAGCTCCTGTCTGGTAAATTGGTTAGGAAAGATAAACTGAAAAAGAGACCTGATAAAAAAAAATAAAAAAATCTTATACATGTCTCTATAACACTACTGATTTTAACTAAGGACAGGATTTTGTCTTGAAGAACTGAAACTCTGAACTTTGAGTTCAGAGTTTGGCAATCTGAAAGAAGAGAACAGAAGGTGAGAAGTGATGATTATTGGTAAAATGAAATAGATACAACATTTGAGATGGAACAGAGAGGCTCTTTGAAGAAAAACTAAGGACGACTGAAAGCTGACAAGTTGGTAAAAACAACCTGTGAAGTAAATAATCTCCAGCATAGTAGATAAGAGGTGGCCATAAGAGCATCAGCAATGTCCGTACTTTCTCAGACTGCAACATCTCAAGGTGACCTATGCAACAGCATGAACTGTTGTGATGGGGAGCTGATTTGACTTTGGACTTAATTATAGCATTTATATTAATTATTTTTCAATGATAAATAAGAGTCATTGAAAGAAAATATAGAAGGTAAGAGTTTAGTCTGGGGTTTTTTTAACAGCTTTTTATTTGGTCAAAATAGAGCTTAGTGTGTATCTTAAGAAATGCCTTTAAAGCATTATATACATTCAAAAGAAAAGTAGCTAAAATTTACTGTCTACACTATTATTATGTTTGATAGATTTGAAAGAAAATGCTAGAACAGAGAAGGTAAATCAAAAATTCTGCCTTTAGAAAGCACTCTGAGAAACACATAATAGGATGAGGACATGAACATCAATGAATCATCTTGAGCCGCCTTGGAAGTGTAAAGTCACGTGAGGGCTCATTTCATCTCAAATGGCTTGAAAGGTGATTGCTGGTTCCTCAGCAGAAAGAGAATAATTTTGGAACAATAAAGCTTGCAAAAGCCTGAAGACCAAAAACTTATTTTCATGCCTGACATAATGAAACCTTTATCTAGTATCTGTTGTCTGACCTGCCCTACTCCTGCAGACAGCAACATAATAACGTTGTGGAAGACCCAACAGGAATTAAAAGCCATATGTATATGAAAGAAGATCAGAACATCTAGAGTCTTATAATTTTGATGCCATTTATTCATATTTCAGTAAACTGTTATTAGGCACTATGAACCTATTTAATATCTGAGGTCTGGCTCCAAGATCATTATTGTCCTTTCAAAATGTTATGCTGGTTTCAGTACCCACTGAAACTCATAAGCACCCTTGTTCTTCACTTGGATCTTTTGACATCGTTTTCTCATGCTGGGTTATAACAACTTTGAGCTGTTACATTTTGGAAAATAAGATATTTTAATCATATCTCCTCAGAATTTCTACTGACAATCTATCTTCACTTCTATTAACACATTATTTCAAGATCAGACAGCTCTGCATCTGCTTGTTTTCTAAGACAATATACAGTGCATCCTCTCATTAAATCCCGGGAGTCCTATCCTTATTTAGAAGCTGATACTACCAATGTAGAGATCCTATTGTAAGACCTTTATTTCTTCTAAGATTGATTATGGTAACTTTTATTACATAAATTCCTAAAGCTGTCTGGCTCCATTTATAGTCCCGAATGACTCTTCTTGTCCTTAAAGCTGCAACACATTCCTACCTTGCTAGGGATTTCTGTTGTATAAAGAGACTGCTCTGGTGATATATAAGCACTTGAAAACCATACTATCTTTCCCAGGTCTTCATGTTAGTTTTCAGCCATTCGCTGATTTCCAGCTCCTGGTCTGGCTTCTTGTCCCCAGATACCATTCTGCCTCAGGGTGCTACCTTCCTTTGTTTCACTCAAGCATGGAAAATACTTTCTGATAAGTCACCAGGTGCGTAACACCACACTATTAACACTTCAGCCCCAAAGACTCACCCGAATATATCAGCCTTGGTGCTAATACTTTGAAGGTCTAACAAATACTGCTCGGAGATTCTGGAGCCGGTCTGAAGTGTGACCTGGTACCTTTGACTAGGGCTGCATTATGAAGGGGTCTGGCCCAACAGGAGCAGATTGGTTTGGCAAAGCAGCTGCACTGAGAACCCTTTTCTGGGGAACTGAGAAACCTGCTTTCAAGGCAGTGGGAAGATACATTTGGAAATGGCTGGATTCCTTTCAACTGGCAACTGTTTAGGTCGCTGATAATCATTCACGGCAAACTTTTCACTGGCAACTCTTCAAAACAGTTCTCTAAGGAAATCTTCCTGGTTGTCCCTGTTGCCAGGTGCGGTCTCTGAGAAACTTCCACCTCTGCAGATCTTCTATGTTTTTTTTTGGCTTTTACTAGGTGGAAAAGTGTCAACAGAATATTTTTTTTTTCTTTGAAAGGTGCAAAATAGGTCATTAAGCTGGTGTTGAAAGAGCCCCTTGCCACCAGGTTTTGTAGCACACAGTCTCAGCTGTGTCTCTCTTTGTGGAAGAAAAGACACAAGTGTTCCAGATTCTCCCTGTGGAGAGGAGACAGGGCTTCAGACTGCTTCCTGTGAACCTGTTGCTGGTGGTTGTGTCAGAGTGGTTGCTTTGTGTGTTTCGGTTTTAGCAACAAATAACACAAAAACTGTACTTCTGAGGCTCTGAGTTGGCTTTATCCATTGCAAAGACCGGGAGGACACTCCACCGGCATCCGGAAGCGGGAAGCCCAGCTCTCCCCATGGAGTCACTTATGTCAAAAGGAACTTGCGAGCAGGAAAAGCGCTGTGAATCTGACGTGCCTGGGCTGGAAGATGTGCTGATTTACTCTCTCATTCACACTTAGTGTTCTAGCCCTGCCATGTTTTTCACCTGCTTTTCACCATGTCTAAACTGGTCTAAGGCTTCAGAGCAGAAACATCTACTTCACTGTTCTCTAATATGCAAATCAGATTGTGTTTACTTCAGCGTTTTCTAACACTGGATAATTTCTGCTTTAGCTCAGCTGAGACTAGTACTTATCAGATTAATTTCTGAATTATAGATGTAACCAATGTAATACCCATGTAATTATACCAGAAATTAATTTGGACTATTATATTTAAATATTTATGTGAACATAGTCTCCATCCCCCTCATTTAAATATTTCCTTCTTTCACTTAGATATAAAAGATCCTAGGCTGAAAACAGCCTGATTGTCATTGTACTGGAGTACAGTATCAATTACACTTGGGCTCCCACAGAGAGGAAATCAGCCAGTGTAGGGGGTTCCTTTTCCAAATTAGATTTCTTGGAATACAGAAAATGGAAAAACACATGAAAATCCATTTATTTCAAACATCTGCCTGCATTAGAAAGCTTCCACCGAAATCACAGGATGTGTCATAATTAAATGGCTTGAAAATAATTTCTTGAGAGCAGAAATTTTATATTCAGTCATGCATAGCAGCCCATAGGAGTTTTTTCCCTCAAAAAGCTTCTTTGCCTTATGTTGTTATACCCCCAAGAAAACAGGACCCGCCATGAATCCACAACAGAGTTAAAACTAAAGAGCATCCCAAGGTTTTGTATATGCTGATGGAGGTAACTAATCCCTACATTTCCAGGTTCTAACCCCTGAGGGTTTTTTTGGTTGCTTGGGGTTTTTTGTTGGGTTTTTTCTGTACTATTGGTTAAGTCACGTGTCTATAAAATGCTTGCTGGTCACCTGAGTACTGGAACAGAGAAGCGCTCAAGTCATGGGGTTTGCCATGGCTCAGACCCTCCTGAGCACAGGTTTCTTCTATGTGAAGAGCAAGACCATGTCTTTCCTTGTGTACCCTTACCCACCATGCTGGAGGTGGTTGCAGTTGCAGAGAAAGTAGATGACCAAGCATTCCTGATATGAATCCCGATTGAGGGATGTAAATCAGGAGCCAGGCACACGTTTTGCAGGTAGTGCATGAGACTGAATGTCTGACACTTAACTAAGTGACAGTCCCACAGTCATGATTCCACAGTGCTCCCCTAAGAGAAAAAACACTGCCTTTCCATGTGAATCCCTGTGAAAATCAATATTTTCTTTTAACAAGATCCAGGCCTAAAACCAGAGGTAAAGGAATCAGGAGGAGCCAGGTAAAATGCTGTTTAAAACAACTTCTTGAAGTTGCAGTTTACAGTGTTTAAGGACGGAGATTAGCTAAAAGTTTGGGCAGAACAACATTTAGTCTATTTAAATGAAGACACAACACTTTTATGGGTAAGAGGGGATATCACACCACAACTGTGCAACAACGTACTTAGACACTGAAGTTTCCCTCTGTTCCACAGAGATATTAATCAGAGCAGGAAAAAGGAATCTATTTGTCTGTCATCCTTAGAAAGAAGTGTTAAAATGTATAAAAGTTCAATAAACAACTTTGCATGACATCAACACTGTTCAGCTGAAAACCTTCAGATCTTTCAGTCCTGCATAAAAAGACATCAGCTTTTGAAATGTACATACTAAAAGAAATGCAGAGACATGATGGTTGTGAATACAGAAAACTATTTGTACACAATCAAGTTAGGTAATGGTGCAAAAAATTGCTCTATAAATCAATCAACCCTCTATACTTGTTTCATTAAGGGATAATATAACTCTGGTATCATTTCACTAAAGTTGGCTAAGCTTCTCATATTTGATTTCTATCCAATTTTTTTAGCAGAACTCAGCATTTTAGAAACAAAGGAAAGAAAAAAATCCAGTGCAGATGTACATTTTCATGATGTTTAATGCAGAACAGCAAGGTTGCAGTACATTAGTCATCATGGCAAGCAGCCTATATGGAATATTAACTAAACCTTGAAGAAAAGCTCTATTTGTTCTGAATGCCTATACCAGTGCTTGCAGAACATTTGAATATTCCAAAGTGAGTGTCGGAGTTATCATTAAGTCAGGGCATTACTAGCTAACTTCTCCCCATGGGGAAACTGGTGCAGCTCTGACAGCAATATGTAGCCATACAATCAGACTTTAAGTCAATTTTTGCCCCATATTGCCATCTAGATGTGTACAAGTTTATTCTGAAAAGCTGTGTACAGAACAAGACAGCCAGCCATTGATGTTTCCTTGTTCACGGCAACACCTCATTCCTGATTCATGTCCTGCTCATTCTTCTCTTGATCCTGCTAACAACACAAGACTCTTACAGAAGGTGCTAAGCTCCCTCTGTTACCGTATAGTTCAATGGGGTGACAGGAGATTTTAACCAAACACGTGATCCTGTCACATTCAAGATCACTTAGATTTTGAGATATGAGATCATATGGCTCCTTATAATCAGCTTGTATCAAGTTTAAAAGGGTGCATATAACATTTCACGCATACAATCATTAGTCATCTGATATATTAAAAATAAACACACCCTCAAAAATATCAGCTTACCCCCAATCCTCTGCTTTGATAAGGTAAAGTAAAATACATCATACTATTACCCTGGACGTTCTTTTCTGAAGGATAAGCCACAGTGTCTGTTCTCACGTGTTAAAAAATTGCACAGATACACAATGGATAATTTTCATTTCAACTCTTGGATATATGAAAAATCATGCAAATAAGCAATTGACATGATTATGCTTTTAGTGCTACACAATCTAACAGTTGTAAAGTAATTTTTGGCAGTGATGCCATGTTAATTTTCAAGTTAAAGTAGGTAAATGCATGTTTTTAAACACTGTTTTCTTTGTGTAATTGTATTTTCACTCTATTATGGATCTTTTATGTCTGTATCCTTAATCCATTTCTACAACACAGTTGTGTATATCTTTATTTTGTTCATCCTCCTATGTTTAGTCACTTGCATTCTGACTTACCTTCTCCCTCATGCTGTGATACATTTCTCTCTCTCTACATCATGATGTACTTTTATTCATTGATCTGCTGATCTGGACATAGCCTCTTCTCTATCTTGACTTGCTCTTATTTCAGCCCACAAATAAATAGGTCCCACTTAGTTTGAAGGCAGGTAAATCTCACCACAGAAGGGAGTTCTCCAAGTAGCAAGTAGATTACACAAAAGTTAGTGGGGTCCACCCTATCTGGTATCAGAGACTCCTGAACTGCTGATGAGCAATGCACTCCATCCCATGCTCTCCACCACATGATACAGCAAAATCTGGATAACTCTACTTGTCAGAGGCCCATCTCCTACAGGCAAGGACCAATGTTATTTGTGTTTCATGCATTGGTTCATGTACCAGACACTCACATCCAGATTCCTGGCTCTGTGTCCACACTGGCTGGTTTGCATGGCACTCCCAGACTTACAATCTGTCCCATAAATCCTTACAGCTCTTTGAAGAATATGGCCCCAATCCTTAGACTTCAAAGCATATTCCAATCTGAATAAACACATCCTGCCTAAATCAATCTCCCTGCACTCTGCAGTTTTACTGTAGTATGTTTGATTATTTTTTTTCTTCCCCCTCCCTCCTCCCTTACTGGAAGCCTTAGAAGCAGGTGTTTTGCTAACAGGAAGAGTGAAAAGACATTCCAGTTTTTCATCCCCTCTACGCCGGGTCAATCATCATCAGAGTTCAGCTAGCAGAATCATGGCTGCTAATGCAGCTACCAGAACAGCAGTGAAATATGTCTCAGGTTAGCTAGACAGGAGAAGGTTGGTATGCAGATGTAGACATGGCTTATAGGTAAATATGTCAAAAGAAGTGTGAAGCAGTAGCTGTTGTAAAATAAGGCAACTGGAGGGAACAGCTGACAACAGAACATAGACAATGAAAGTGAAAAAGGAGAGGAAGAGGGAAGCTATAAATCTGATGAGTTACAGCAGAATCAGTTTTTCTTCAGGTCTTATTCAAGTAGCAAACTTGTATCTTGTTGAATGGGAGGTGCACTGTGCCTTTTTCATACTAGGAAAAGTGGTAAATCTATAATCTTATCATCCATTTGGATAGTTAAGGTGCTGCCCTGTGTTTACACAAAAGCAGCTGGAGAAACAGCAGAAGATTAGATTGGTTCAAACCAGAACAGGGACAGCCTGTAATTATTCCAGTCCTCTGAGCCCAGGCTTTTACTTTCCACGGGCAGCTGCAGAATAGCTACACAGCTGCTTTCAGCCATTAACAGGCAAAAAAGTGATTTATTTTTGGTTTTGGAGGGTTTTTTTTCCCCATTTTCAAAACCAGATTGATCTTTGATTGACAAGCATCCAAACCCTTCTGTATCATCCTAGCTCTGTCAGAAAGGGAAAGCAATGAAGTTGACTGATGGGAAGGGAAAAAAAAAGGTACCTGTGATATATGCAACCCAGACAAATAATTAAATATTCTAATTTGCAGCCAGGCAATTTTAGAGCAGGCTGAAGATATTAGCACCCAGAGAGGATTGACAGCATGGGTGACTGCTTCATAAGGAAAGAACAAATCATATGGGTCTACCATTTAAATATCTTTCCAGGGCAACCTTTGAATCAAGAAGGCAATGGATTATCTTGTAGGCTAAAAACTGATATATGGGTTTGAAATATTCCATGAAGAGAAGAAATAGTTCAAGGTCTCTTACCTAAAGACAAGGGTTAACAACCTTTAGTATCACAAGAGACTGACTGTGCAGAAATAGTTTTAGATTGGGATGAAAAGAGTAATTGAGAGAGTCTTATTTATTTTTTTTTTATGGGTTAACAGCCAGAGTTCATACAGACAAAACAGGTAAGGACAGTTAGAGAAAGAGGTTCTGGGTTTGTAAATGAAGTCAGTGTATAAACCTTTTCTTACTATCCATTTTTTTTTAAGTGAACAGAAAGGACAAAGAACAGGATAAATGTGTTTTACAAATGCTAGAAACATATGTAACAAGACTGTTGTATTAGAAACATATGTTGAGGGAAAATTATGATTACATTGGAACGACAAAGACTTGGTTAAATCAAGCTATCAACTGGGTGATAAAATTACCAACATATAAAGTCTGCAGATGGGTGAGGTAAAACAAAAGTAATGAGGGAGGGAGCAATTTGCGTATAGGGAGAATACTGAATAAACAGAAATAAATGACACTAGGATTTTGGCTGAAGCAACAGGGAGTATTTGAAGTAAACTGAAGAATGAGATCTGGAAAAAGTCCTTGGATCTTGCCAGACACTTTCAGAAGAGAATGAGAAAGCATATCAGGAAATGTTTTTACAGATGAAGGAAGTCTGTATCAGGCTTGGTGCAATGATCATGTTAGGAGTTCAGTTGCCTAGACATTTCCTAGGAAAATATTAGTGGGGGAAAGTAGGAAGGAAGCATGATTATGAAAGTAATACAAGATTGCTTCCTGCACAGGAAAAGGGTAATGTGGATATGGTGACTAGAAATAAAGCAGATATGATGAATACAGTCAAATCTGGGGAGAATAGTACAATAATTAGTGCAATACCCAATCTGAAATGCCAATAAGGCTGTAAAAAGGTAAGTAGCAAATTTATTTTAGTAAAATCAGACTCTGAATGAGCATTTATAAATTAAAAGTAGCCTGAAAGAATTCAGCTCTGCCAAAGAAAACTCAGAAATACATCTGAGATATATTTAAGAAGGATATATTAAAAATAAAAGCTGTATATCAGGAATTAAGACAGAACAAACACGGCAGTTGTAGGGAAGTATAATGCAATATCTACTCCCATTTACAGAATAAGTACAGAAAGATTTTGTGGCCAGGAATGCAAGTTTCTAACAACTTAAATGACCTGTGCGCTTGTGCCCATCTATTGTGTTACCCCTGCTGAAAGAAAAACAGAAGGGTCTGGAGTCAAAGAGAAGATAGTGGGCATGAGGAGGGAAATGATAAATGTATAAATGTATTCTCCCACATTTCCCTGCTTCTAGGGAATGAGGTTTACAAATGAGCTTGGGTGCCAGGCACAAAGCCTAGCAGTGATCCTCTACTGCACATCACAGTTAAGCACTCATATCAGGTGTGGGGAACCTGGGTTCAAGACCATGTTTTGTCTAATAGAGGTGGACTCGGTTCTCTGAACAACCGGGTAGCCTGGGGTAGCATGTTCTTATCTTTTCATTCTGAAGATGATAAAATTGTATCAATGGTAGAGCATCTGCTGTTTGTTGAGTGTTGACTGGGATGTTGAGTATTGAGGATGGTAGGTGATTTGTCTGAGCAGTGACAGGACAATGTTTCAGTGCATGGAATGATTTCAACCAGAGATGTTGAGGAAGTCCTAAATTTCCTATTTCCCTGCAGCTAGTACCCTGTGTTCTTCTCTGGAGACAAGAAGATGAGTTCAAGTTGTTGTTCCAACTCAAAGAAGAAATGTGAAGCTGTACCTGCTACACCTCGGTCATGCTCCTTAGCCTCCCAGCAAAGCTGTACTTCTTCACCTTTGTCACTGGCTCCACAGGGCTATTGCTGAACCTCCCCCTTTGTTCATAGCTCTAGTTCTATTTAAACCCACAAATGCATTGCAAATTCCACTGGAACTAAGGGGGGGGGGGGGGGATTTACATCATCTGTGGTATATTAATTTAATATGTACAAAACTCTTTTGTTTCACATTATCCCAGATTACTTCTTTCCCCTCAGAATTGCCACAAAATAGAATGGACAGAAATTATTTCCACCCTCCTGACTGTCATCACCTTTATGCAAGGAAACTACTTTTTTCCCGTTTTTATAAAATGTTTGGAGCCAACACACTTGTGCTGATCAGCTCAGCCAAAATCACTTTGCATTCCTGTCTAGACACAGGACTAGATTCTGTCTGAGGCAACCATTCCTAGAGCCACAAGGGATCCAGAAGAGAGCTCCTGGAGTTGTCTAACAGAGGAATGCATGGGTATTCTAATGATTTCTCCTGTGCAAGTACACTACTCCTTCAGAAATACAAACAGGAATCCTCAGCATAAAATTCTCCTAAATAAGCTGTCAACTTTGTGAAAAGTAATAACTTGGTTATCCAGAAGTTTAAGTACATGAGAATATTCACACATGCAAAGAGTAAAAGTCAGGTTGAATCTTTATTAAGTAACAGTCTTAGTCATAACTGTAGGAACCAAGATCATCTATCTCAAAATTCTTCATCATGCATTAATTTACTGCTATTAACACTCTTGTATGGCTCAGTTGTTAGCTGTTCTCCAGTTTTGAACAATTGGCCTCTTGGCAACTGACAATTTGCACTACTTGTACAATTGGCTGTTATACAGACCTCTAACCAAAAAAGCATATGTGACTTGTATTGACCTATTAAGTCAATTTCCATTCAGTTTCATCCCCACCTCTACTTTAGATCAGTGTATTTTGCATGTCCATTTAAATTCCACCTCACCACTTTTCAGTCAACATCTGTAATAATTTTTGTCTTCCTAAGCAGCTTCTGAAGGTCTCAAGCTGATATCAGGTTGAGGACTAAATACTATACAAATTCTAAACAGATACTACCGAATACTACAGAAAAAGGAGTATGAAATAGCTTCCCTCTAAGGAAAAAATATCTTGGGGAAGAACAGAAAAGAGAAGACATACACAGATAGGCAACATGGGTCACACAGTCTGGATTCCTGTATTTGTGTGGTGTGAAGTGTGGGTGCATGTACTCTGTCTTGCATCTCCCTTTACGCAGCAAAAGGCTCAGACATCCTCTCCCTGGAACAAGTTAAGAAAGAGTATCAGCAGTTTTCTTATACCGAGATGATTAGAACTAATGTTGATGTTTGAAAGCTCACTGCTCTAAGGATTAAAGGTTACTTTTAACATTTTGTATATTTCTCAACATTCATGGATCAGTGTTAGAAGGCTGGTCTCACAGCTGCTATCTCCAGGTGTCTATTTCTCCTTTCATTTGTAGCAGCCTCACACTCATATGCAACAGACTGGTATTAGCAAGCATTGGTACCTGCTGTATAATTATCAAGACAGGAAAGATCTGAGAAACATTTTGAATGGGTGCTGAATTTTGTAATGATTGCAAAAAAAAAATCTGGAAACACTTAAGATTGTGCCTATGCAGGGAAAGGGATTAGTCCCTGTTTTAAGCACCTCGTAGCATAGAGCCAAAGCATCAAGAAAGAAAAAAACCCACAACTTTCAGGTTATTTTTGATGATCTGGATAACTCATTATGTCTACTCATTTTATCACTTACAAGGCAGTGTTGTCATTCACTCACATTCCTCCAGCAATGAGAAAGAAAAATGGCAAAACCGTTGGAAAATAATCTCTATAAAATGCAAGTCTTGTCAGGGGTAGTTGGCTTGTCACGTGCCTGAAAACCATCAAATCTTGAAATACTGTCTTCTTTAAAACTATTCCTTACCCCTGAAGAAGTATACAATAGTGACAAAGGCACTCCCCAGGCTCTGAACACCAGCGGGTTTAGCAGTGTCTGAAGTCAGCACTACCCTGCAGTTTGCCTGAGTAGACCTGTTCTCCCATGTGGACCCTACTAAAGTTAACAGGGCTCGAAACACCTGCAAGAAAGTACATGAGGACATCAGAATCAGTCACTGCAGTATATTTATATTCTGAATTCAAACTAAGAACTTCATTTTCTGCTTACATTTAAGTGTGAAAATTAATCATTTGGGATTGTAATTATACATATGATGCTCGGGGAAATTATAGTAACATCCAAAGTACCACATCTTTAGCCATGTTTTTAGACATGTTAGATAATGCTTAATGAAGTATTTTACATCCTAATAAAGCTTTATAGCACATACCACCTCCTACTAAAAAATGCTTAGAGTCAGTACCTAAGTGCAGCTTAAAATCAGATACACTCATAAAATATAAACATATTGTATAATTTTCCTACATGTTAGAGCTAATGAAACTTATCAGAAAGGACAGAGCTCTGTGTATTCAGTGCAGTATTCATAGTAATAACTGCTAGTCGTAAAATATGCAAGCTGGAGATCAGGTAATATTTGTGTACTGTGACATTACAGTTACCATAATTTTGATATATGACTAAAATAAATATACTTTTTAAAGATATCTATTTAATATAATGCACCTGCATGCAATTTCTATTTCTAAATGATCATGGTGGGTTGACCCTGGCTGGGCACCAGGTGCCCACCATAGCTGCCCTATCACTCCCCTCCTCAGCTGCACAGGGGAGAAAAAAATATAACGAAAGGGTCATGGGCTGAGATAAGGACAGGGAGAGACCACTCACCAATTACCATCACAGGCAAAACAGACTTGACCCAGGGAAAAAAAATAATTTAATTTATTCACAATCGCATCAGAGTAGGATAATGAGAAATAAAACCAAATCCAAAAATAATAATTAAAAAAAACTCTTTCCCCCCACCCCTCCCTTCTTCCCAGGCTTAGCTTCACTCCTGATTTTCTCTCCCTCCTGCCTCCAGCAGCGCAGGGGACAGGGAATGGGGCTGGGGTCAGTCCCTCACACGCTGTCCCTGCCGCTCCTGCCCCCTCAGGGGGAGGCTCCTCACACTGCCCGGCTCCAGCCTGGTGTCCCTCCCACAGGAGACAGTTCTGCATGATCTTCTCCGACGTGAGTCCTTCCCACGGGATGCAGTTCTTCACAAACTGCTCTGTCTTGGAGCTGGCTGGCATTGAGTCTATCAGACACCCGGGAAGCTGCCCCTGTAAGCACTCCCCATTACCAAAACCTTGCCATGCAAACCAGCTACAGTCTTTCTCTGAGGATTTAATGAGAGGCAGCCAGCTGAATCACTTCCATCAGCCTGAAGCTTTGATTCCTGAACTTTGCATGTAAGTGCTTCATTGCCGTTTTGCTTCAATTTCATAGCAGTGACACTGCAGATGAAGACACCGAAGAGGAGCAGGAATGCAAAAGTACAAGGAGTAGATACAATTAAATGACTTCTGTAGTCTGGTCAAAGACTCAAACAAATGTTCTGAAGTGGAAAACATTTCTAACAGAGAAATTAAACACAAAACCTCCCTCCCCTTGTCTTCATTAAGAGCACTGTTACAGGTTTTTTTGGGTTTGAGAGTGTTCTGTTTTGCTGGCAGCTATTATAGATGAAACCTCACTAGGATCGTCATTAAACACTCCGCAAGTTTTTCCTTCCCCTGCTGCAGTAGGTACTGGCCTTGCTGGAGAGAAGGTACGAGACTGGATGAATCACAGTTTGACTGTGGTTTTAGGGGGGTGCCTACACTGCAGTCACCTTCTTGTTAATCCATAGAGGGGCACAGGAGATGCTCACTCCCATATTTGTAAAACATACTGGGATTAAGAAGCCAATGTAGTCTATTTATTTCATTGTTTTGGTGACATTTCACTTGTAAAATAATCTTCATTCTGACCTCTACTTTTGCATGTTTAATTCCATAATAAATTAATTCTTATGTACAGAGTTCAGCTTTGACGACTTCTATGTACTACTCTTGGTCAAGTCCCTAATGAAGCTGGAATTCACTTCTATGACGAAAACCAGGAAGAAAATATCACAGTTTATCATTTCAATATAAGCCTTAGATGGTGCACAGCCTTGTGCAAGCTCTTGGTCAGCACTTTAGCCCTCAAGTCAAAAATCCAAATTGAAAGCTACCTTGAGAGACATGTTTAGGCAATGTCCTACTTGACTGGGGATAAATTAAAAGTTAAATAATATCTTTGGATTTGGTTAAAAATGATCTTGTTAAGCAGCACTGGCTGCTTTATCACAAGAAATAACAGACTATTTGCTTTAAGTGATGCCTAAAATAGGTGTGAAACTACTTGATTAATTGGAACCATTCGATAGGAAGTATATTCATTATTAACACAAGCAGAAGTTTCCAGCAGTTCTCCAGTGGAGAATTTTGTAAAGAGAGCTTTTGAAGCTTGGGTGGGGATTTCTGCCATTTATTACTACAATAGTGGCAAAGATAGCAGTAAAACTTTATATGATATTTATTCCAGCAGAATAGACA
This sequence comes from Falco naumanni, assembly GCF_017639655.2. Lineage (NCBI taxonomy): Eukaryota > Metazoa > Chordata > Aves > Falconiformes > Falconidae > Falco > Falco naumanni. The sequence goes on from NC_054056.1 coordinate 88,950,597, forward strand.
CATAATGTCACAACATGTATGATTATCACCATACTATAAGAACTTTGTAGTTGCTTATAGTTTTAGTAATTTAAGCTGAATCTTACTAGGTTAGTGATCTGCCTCTGGCTGTAATGTTTGGAAAGTTTCAGCTCATCAGTTTGCAAGAATGGAGGTAGAAAAAGTGAAAAAGTGTTCCCTGGTTGGAACTCTTCCCAGTTGTGTTACAATAAAATTAGTGCTTGAAGCAAGGACTTGGAATTCAGCTGTGGTTTTCCCTAGTATTGAGGATGGGGCTCTTACCTCTTCCATCAGTGTTAGTTCAAATTTGATCAAATCACAGCTGCTGAAGATACCTTTGAAATCATTCATTTGGGTCACATGACTATAAAAAATAAAACAAAACTTTATCTCTTGATAAGTTTTAAAACAGAAAGGGAAAATTACCACACAGAAAAAATACTGCTTTTTTAACATCATGGAATCTGGTGTAATCTTCTCATCTTCTCTACAACTCACCATTCTGTCTTTTTATTTTTATATTTGCCTTTACCTGGGGTGAGTTATGTTGCCCTACTAACATCAGTGAGATTTAACTATTTGCTTAAAAAGCTTGGGTCCAGATTTAATAACTGTCCCATTCTTCAGTGATCATCACACACATTTGAAATGATGTTGTTATTATTCATAACTTGACAAGTGGTACTAGTGTGTTTAAGTCTAAACTCTTCCAGAATGCTTCTACGTGTAGGTATACATTCTCTTGAACAATATTTTTATTTTAATAAATTAGAAAACTTTATAGCACATGATCATTGTATCAGGTTTGCATGGCAAGGTTTTGGTAGTGGGGGGCTACAGGGGTGACTTCAGTGAGAAGCTGCTAGAAGCTTCCCCTGTGTCCAACAGAGCCAATGCCAGCCAGCTCCAAGACAGACCCACTGCCGGCCAAGGCTGAGCCCATCAGTGATGGTGGCAGCGCCTTATGGGATAACATATTCAAGAATGGGGGGAAAACCCTGCGCAACACCAGCAGCAGCCAGAGGAGAGAGACTGTGTGAGAGCAACAGCCCTGCAGACACCCAGGTCAGTGCAGGAGGGGCAGGGGGTGCTCCAGGAGCCAGAGCAGAGGTTCCCCTGCAGCCCATGGTGAAGCCCACGGTGAGGCAGGCTGTGCCCCTGCAGCCCATGGAGGTCCCCGGTGAAGCAGATATCCACCTGCAGCCTGTGGAGGACCCACACCAGAGCAGGTGGGTGCCCAAAGGCGGCTGTGACCCCACGGGCAGCCCGCACTGGAGCAGCTCCTGGCAGGGCCTGTGGCCCCATGGAGAGGAGCCCAGGCTGGGGCAGGGCTGCTGGCCGGGCTGTGACCCCGTGGGGGACCCACACTGGAGCCGGCTGTGCCTGAAGGACGGCACCCCATGGGGGGACCCATGCTGGAGCAGTTCATGAAGAACTGCAGCCCGTGGGAAGGACTCACGTCAGAGAAGATCATGCAGAACTGTCTCCTGTGGGAGGGACCCCAGGCTGGTGCAGGGGCAGAGAGTGAGGAGCCTCCCCCTGAGGGTGGGAGCAGCAGGGACAGCGTGTGAGGGACTGACCCCAGCCCCATTCCCTGTCCCCTGCACTGCTGGAGGGAGGAGGGAGAGAAATCGGGAGTGAAGCTAAGCCTGGGAAGAAGGGAGGGGAGGGGGGAAAGTGTGTTGGATGGTTTTTCTTTTTTTAATTTGGTTTTATTTCTCATTATCCTACTCTGATGCGATTGTGAATAAATTAAATTATATTTTTTCCCCAAGCTGAGTCTGGTTTGCCCATGACAGTATTTGGTGAGTGATCTCTCCCTGTCCTTATCTCAGCCCACAAGCTTTTCTTTATACTTTCACTCCCCTGTGCAGCTAAGGAGCAGAATGATAGGGCAGCTATGGTGGGCACCAGCCCAAGGTCAGTCCACCACAGAGGGTTGTTATTCTTCTTGAAATTATGTTCTTTCAACAGTAGAACAAAAAAGGAAAAAATGCTTTAGCCTATAGCATTTTCTTTCTGAAAAAGAAAACAGAACAACTTATGTCAATGCACAGTCAATCACCATAATAATAGTACCTGTCAGCTTAAGCAGATCAGAACTGAAGGGTAAAAATATATTTTTCCTTGATAAATGATTTGTTAAAGGATGGGGGGGGTGGGGGGGTGGGGGTGGCGGTGGTGGGTATAAATATATAAAGGGAAAAAGAGGAAAAAGGAATGGAAAAAAAAGACCTTGTGTAAGCAGTACTGGACTCATGGTTAGAAAAGAGGAAGAGGAGGGAGGATGTATTTTGGTTCCCAGTTCTGATGAGGCACTAGTGTACACAAGAAATTTTAAAATAGATGAAAGCTTATGATCTTGATTGAAGCTGGGTATAGACAGCTACAACCCTCATAAGCTGCATACAGTATAGTCTGTAGGCTACTTTTAGATCTGTCTACAGTACCTAAAGTACCTTCCTATTTAGCCTAAAAGTTTCCCAGACTCTTATACCCAAAGTACACTGGGAAAATACATATCTTTCTTTTACCTACAACCATCTAAGCAAAAGCAAAGGGCCACCAGTGTTCAAGCCCATTTCCCATGGCAAGGCCTACAGCTAAATCCATATGCAGGAGAATTAAAGATACTGCCCACTTTCCTGTGAGCATCCTACCAGGAGACAGGAGCCCTGGGCTGTACTCTGCATCTCAAGCATCCCATACAAACACTGTAATCTGCACGAGGGAAGAAAGCATGCTTCGGTCCTTCAGCTGAAGCTGCTCCACCATGCCAGCAATGTCAGGGACATGAAAGCTCCACGGAGAGCTGCAAGGGGCAGCTTCAGTCCAGCTTAATCATTAACTGGGATTGTCCTGGAAAATAGACATGCTGAGTGGCTTCCTAGGAGTTAGGGGAGTTTAGGTGTTTATGACTAAGCTTGGGTAGATTTAGGCAGGTTGAATCCCACCCATAAATTAGGCAGACTGAATCCCACCCTAGAGAATGTATGTTGCTCAAACCTTGAAGAGCTTTCCAGCTTAAGAAACACAGCAACTCCTTGGTGACAAAGACAATTCCAGGGAATTTTGCCTAACCCTGCTGCAGAGTCTGAAAATGCTTGTCACCTACACTGCGAAAGATGGTACCCATACATTTTGAACCATAAATGGATTAATCCTCTATCCTTTTGTTTCCAAACACTCATAACTCCTGCTAATCTCTTGCTCTCTTCCCGCCCTGCCTGTTTTCTGCATGACTGTGTTTTTCCCTGGTGCCCCTCCTCTCTCCTTGCTCTTGGTGTAGCAATAGGATGGGGTATGGTTAAGGACTGCAGCTGCCACCTGGCCCCAGAGATTGTGCAGCAGTCACCTTCTCACTCACCTGTTGAAATACAAGCCACTTGCATCTAACACATCATCCCAGCCCTCGTGCTGTTTAAGCCTCAGTTTCCTTCCCTGTAAAAAAAAAAAAAAAAAAAAAAAAAAAAAAAAAAAAAAAAAAAGTTAAAATATGGCTGTCATACTGAAAAGCTTTTAAAATGTCAAATGGAAGATGCTATAATTGCAATGTATTACATTACAGTTGTATTAATTTCTAATCTTAAACATACTGATTTAGGGGAAAGAGAAAAGAGACCAAGATTTTAAAGATCTCTGGCATTACAAGGTTCTACAGTAAGTTCACAAAAATGCACTCCATGGCTCCAATCTCTCATTTAGGAATGTGCTTCACCAGACCCACTCATCAGGTTAATAATTTTGATCTCATGTAAATGGTTCAAACATTTGACAAATTATTACCAAACGTTTTCCACTGGCTTTGAGTGAGAATGCTAGAAGTTTATCTGAATTTCTAATATGATATGATGCACTTCTAAAACAAAATTTGAGGTTGTTTCCTTCACTCTTTTGTGCTAAGTACCCTGTGGCTCATTATTTTACCTGGAGTAGCCCCCATCTCCATAAATGACCCCATTTTGATAAAATAAAATGGAAACAAAAATTGTTGTTTTGCTGGGGTTTTTTTACCTATTTGCTAGGTTAAAAAACATCCTCACATGTCACAATGGTTCTAGCGGTGGCTGAAATAAATGAGGCCCACCTTCCAGCTAACCCCTAATATAACCACGCTTGACAAAGCTGCAGAATAACACATAATTCCTGGTAACTTTTTGCCTACTTACAGTATCTCTTAGGCAATCACCAGAGTAAATCAAACTAATGAACTGCTTAAAAATACGTGAAGTATCACTGATAATTTTGGTTCAGTGCAGTAAAATTAGGAATAAGCATGAGTTTTATGATTTGGACTGTAAAGTTCCTTTTGCAAGTCAGGGGGCATTTGGTGTCAAGGTTTTGATTCAGATCCTAGTCTTAATTAAACGATTTCATTATTAAACTCGACTACTAAATGAGTCTGCCTTATCAATATGCTCATCCATATTGTAATAACTGATAGTATGAACAAATCACTGCACACTCTGAGAGACATCTGGCAGTTTTGAGCAGAAACACATTACTGCAAGGGAAAAGGTGCCTTTTCAAAATTGGCAGTAGATGAGCTTTTGCTTGCCTGAGGCACATACTTAAACCATTTATATTTCATTTATGAATTGCAAGAGATGAGCTGCACCATCCTTTTCATGGTGGTCTATAGAGCTGGTTGGGTAAAGTCTAGTGGAATCTTTTCCATCAAAATCAAAATTTCAGGAACAGACAGGGAGTTTTTCAAATTGAACATTGGGAAGTAAGTAATGTGAGAAGTGTGCTGAAACATTCTATTTTAAGATTTTCAGAAAAGCACTTTTTTAAAAAAAAAAAATGACACTGACATATTGTCTGTGTCACTTTATATTGAAAGAAAACAAAACCAAAATACCTTAGAGGTTTATGCTCACTAAATCATCCAATCCTAAAAGAAACTCCCTCACAGAAAAATGAAAAGAGCTTCAGTATTTTGTAACTTTGTTCCAATATATCTTAAAGAAGATTTTGAAATTCTGAGTACTGGGAACCTCAGATGCTCCAAGAAAGAAAATTATTTTTTCTCCTTTCCCAACCACAATTCTTAGCACAAATGTGGTACACCGAAACTGTGAAAGTACTTTTCAGGAAAGTGATGATTCCCTATGGAAATCATGCTCAAAGATAAAACAAATTCCTTTCAGAACAAAGGGTTTTGAGTCTATTCTGGAAATAAAAAACATCCTGAGGAGCAAACCATGAATTGAATCAATAAACTCATTTTTCCCAATGGTTGTGAACAAAAGAACAAAAAACAAGAATAAAAGACCAAAACCCAAAACAAAACAAAACAAAAAACCCAAACCAAAACAACAACAACAAAACAAAACGGGAGGGCACAATCATATGTTGGTGCTGTTACTTTTCAAGATTTCTTTGAAGTCAGGACCCTGCAAAGCTTCTCTTCTCTAGAAGTACAAGAACTTCATCTTGCCTCTCTCCTCTCCTCTCCTCTCCTCTCCTCTCCTCTCCTCTCCTCTCCTCTCCTCTCCTCTCCTCTCCTCTCCTCTCCTCTCCTCTCCTCTCCTCTCCTCTCCTCTCCTCTCCTCTCCTCTCCTCTCCTCTCCTCTCCTCTCCTCTCCTCTCCTCTCCTCTCCTCTCCTCTCTTCCTCATCCTTGCCCTCACTCTAGCCTTTGCATATCTGATGGGCCCACCCAGAGAGGCAAAAGTATGTAATTTCAGTCTCTACTTATACACTATCACACAGGAGCTTCCAGTCAAGACAACCTTCTTTGTGACCATAAATAGTTCCATTTAATTTTTCCTTCTCATTATTCATTTTCACACCTTCCACTAGCATTTCTCATTCCTTACCTTTTCAGCACCACATATACAGTTGCCCTTTAAAAGTAAACACTGAGTTTGGCCAAAAAAAAAGAACATGAGGTGTAAAGGATGGACTGTGAGATAATAGTGATTACAAAGTCTCTATCAACAAAAACTGCCTTCATGATTGCATATTTTCAGAATGTTGATTGCCATTGAAGTATTTTCTTTACACTGAAAAAATTAAACCTGTTAAACTTGAAGCTTACAGGGTTTTGCTGAAAAATGCAGTTTACAGTGATATCAAACTTGCTGTGCAATGAGCCTGATCTAAGAAAGACTTTCCTCTACCTTACCTGGAAGTTTTAAGGAGATGGATGTGGGTGTGACCCAAGCAGTTTCAGGCTAGATTTACTGAGGAACTAATGCATCTTCATTACTGGCCAAATTTTGTGTGTCTCTGTTAAGAGCACCATCTTACTCAGCTCCTTGCAGCAACATGTTTGTTATTTATAGTAGACATTGCTCCTATTCTCTATATCATCTGGTTCATCCAGTGAGGAGAGACACTGTACTCAAAATATTCAATCAAATTTCAGTATGCGGTGGCATCCCAGTATTTTGTGTCCCTATATTATATTGGGCTTGCTGAGCTCTAGAAGCAGGTTTTGTTCTGAGCCTAACTCAAAATCAGTTAGTACTGATTATCCTTTTAGATCATAGTTCTGTGATACTATTTTTTCAAAGCTTCTATGTCAAGTTACTTTTTCTTTTCATTGTCTTCACCAGCACTCTTCCCTTTCGTTCAATAACCCTCTCATCCTTTACCCTGTGTTTTGTATAGGGATGAATCATCAATGAATCATTTTTCACTACCGTTACTATTGCTCCTTTCACATTAACAAGTTGGGTTTGTTGAATTCCTATACTTGATAAGGTCAAAATTTGCATGCACCTTTCTCCTTATCCTGGTTCACTTGTTACAAATGCTAAAATGAGTATTATGCCCAGAATCATACTTCAGAAATGGGATTTTTTTCTTTCTTTTTTCCCTCTAATCACAAAATAAGAAAGAGAATGAGAACCTCTTTAAAACTTACACACTTTTTTCTGGAAAACAGAGAAACTGGGGGCAAAACCTTATCCCACCCAACATTGGTGGGAATGAGATGGGCATGAACTTTAAGGATGAATTCTGACAGATGATATCTGCCAGTATCTTGGAGTATTTACAATCCAAGATTTTTGGGACATTCTTGAATTACCTGTTTACACATAATGATAAAATCACAGGAGAATTATCAAAATGTGGCTCAGTGTTTCAGGAAGAACTTACTGTGGCTTCTAAAGAAAGTCATTCATATTTTTGTCAGGAAAGACAATTTCCCATTTTCTCTCTCATTTTATTGCCTGAAGATTAGAAGCGTTATTAGAAAACACATAATCCTTAGAGAAACAAGATTCACTTGCTGCAAATGATCTGTCTGCTCATTTGATTCAGGCCATTTATGCACAACAACTGCTGTGTACAAAAATATAAAATCCCACATGGATAGAGGAAAGCATAGGTAAGGGAGAGACTTCTGGTCTCTCTCGCCCTGTGAAGAGAAGTAATAAGGTAGAATATATACAGGAGGCTCAAACTGTCCTGAGACATGTACTGATTAACAACATAATTCATTTGTATTAGTTTTGTTGGTCAGATTCCTCTCATGCTTTTCACAACGTAAAAAATGTCTGTAGATGCTCAGAGACAAAAACAAAATGTCCCCAAAATAATGGGAATGAGAATCTGGTAAGCTCAGAATTTTCCTATGAACACAGCGAGAAGCTGCTCTTTCCCCCTGTCCTTTTTGTAGGTGTATACATATGGTGACTGACACAGGTATGAATTAGCTATACTGACGAAGTGGCATCTGGAGAGTGGGATTTTTCAGACGTAACAATCTCAACTGGACTGGGTTCCCCAGCTATAAATTTGTAAGTCAGAAAGTAACACTCATCGTCTTCCCAGAACGTCTAATATTGGATGTGCTGTGCTTTTAACCAGCAGCTGTACTTACATCGGCATGGCTCAATAACCATGTGCCCTCACAAGGCAACCAAGCAATCTGAACCCAGTCTTTGTCTAAGTTATATAGGTCATCTCATTTGCATCTTTCTCTTTCCATGGTTTGGGTACTGATCTGAACATAAATAATGCTTTTGATTTACATAAAGAAAGGCTGAATTGAAACCTCCACTTCTGTTAGCCCAGATATTGTGGACCACTGTTAAGTATTCAAACAGGTCCAGGAGAAAGGTAGTCATCTGGATGAGTATTCCAGAGGGACCTGAATTAAATACAACTTCTTTCTTCAATCACAGACCCACAAAAAAGGATTAGTGAAAAGCTGATATATCAGGAAGACTGGTAAGTAATGTATTGGTGACATGGTTTCAACGTTATATGATGCTATTTTATGAGACAAGATACAGTAGTAGCTTAATTGGAATAAATTGTTCAACATAGCTGGAAATAAAAGGTCAAGGAGAAATGTATTTTCCTGAGTGAACTGGAGTGATTAGAAGGAGAAATAGGAAGGAACAGAGCTGCCTGTAAAGAGATATATCATATATATTATGATAAATATATATATATTATCAAATATATAATTTATAATCATTCTTTTGCTTTCTGTCTCTGAAACATTCTCAATTTTTTAAATTCTAGACACTTTGACCCTTTATGTCTGTGTAAGTGCTGTGTTAAACACATACTGATGTAAAATTATTTTAATCATAATTAAGCAAGTTTGACTTTTATTCTGCAGACTATCTTAAATTTAGATTTAGGTTTTTGGACAAGACAAGTATTTAAATTAATACAGTAGACATCTTTGAGAAGTCAGTGAAAATAATCAATTCATGCTGATGCTGCCTTCAATTATATTTCACGCAGCTATGAGTCAGTTTCTGCTTTATAATTGCTTAAGTATTACATGACCCCAGAATTTCTTTATCATATTAGTAAAATCACATATATTAGTTTCAATCATAGAATAATTTGGGTTGGAAAGAACTTCCAGACTTCATCTAGATTAACCTATTATTCATGTTTTAACTCACTAGCTGTTCCAATAGTCTGCATTATTTCTTTCAAGGAGACTGTGTGTAGACCTTGACATTTTTCAGGTGTGAACAGGCACAAGCTGAAACACAGGATGTTCCCCCTGAACATCAGGACACAGTTTTTCACTGTGAGGATGACTGAGCACTGGCACAGGTTTTCCAGGAAGATTGTAGAGTCTTCAGTCTTGGAGATCAAAAGTCACCTGGATATGGTTCTGGGTAACTGGCTCTAAGTGGCCCTGCTTGAGCACAGATTTAGGACCAGGTGACCTCCAGAAGTCCCTTCCAACCTCAGCCGTCTGGTGACTCTGTGATGCTGTGATCCTGGATGCCAAAGACTAGAAAACAGCTTTGCAGAAAAGGAACTGGAGGTACTGGTAACTTTGATGCTATCTCTGCTTTTAGCAGAAGATCGGCCCAGATGAGCTCCATAGAGTTGTTCCAAGGTAAATTTCTCTGTGTTTCTATCATATTTTCATAGAATCTTCAAGGAATAGGCTGAAATCTTTCTATTAGTTTTCTACTGGTTCATGGAGGAGTGATAGCAGTTACCACTGGAGAATAATTATTGTACCCAAGATGAAACTTCAGGCAGAGAATTATAGATTTGTAACATGTAAACCAGACCAGAGCTACATCTGTAAAGTAAATTATACAGTGCCAGACACCAGATTGCTTTCAGAACAGACCTTGGCATGTTTTTGACCTCTTCCAACTTGCACACTCCCAAATTATTCCTGGCCGTAATGGAGAAAATAGCATTAGCAGGGGACCATTCCCAATAGGTGGCCCACATGCAGCCAACCTGCTGTGGAAGGTAAAGGAGTGGAAGAATACAGATAAGGTTTATGGTTCATTTGCCTGGCAATGAGGTTTGCTTATGGAGAAACCATCCAAAAGGACAACCAGAAAACCACAGACTCACCATTCAAGGACAATGTAGATGGTGTTACTTTAGCTTTGCTCTGTCTATTCATCAGGCATCAGAGTGTGTTCAGAATATAATCAAAGGGAAAAGTCATCTAGAATACAGGCACACATCCATTAATATTACCAAGTAGCTGCCCGTACAGCTCAGTCTGAGCAAAATGGGAATGATCTTTTCTCTGCTTCTGGTTCTTCCTGGCAAGCATAACCAGCAGCTTTCTGCCCCAGTCAATCTTTTTGCTGAGGTTGTGCAGGCTGCTTTGGATACTAGATTTTATTTTCCAAAAAGGTAACATGGTGCAGTGACACCTCAGACCTGTACTGAGGTGGAAGATTTTCTAGGTCTTCTGCTTCACAGCTCCATTCTCCCTTGCCTATTCCTTCTTCCCCAATAAAAATAGATCCTATCCCCTTATCTCTTCTCCCTGGCGTTGCAGCCCTGTCCCCTCTCTTTGACCAGCTTTGGCTTCTGTCAGGTCCTTTCTAAGTTATTCAAATTCATTTGCAGGGAACAAAAACAACTAGCTTCCTAGTTTTGCTTTCTGCAGCTTCAACATGTTGGAGCTGATACAAAATGAGTAGCAGGACTACATGTCTAGGAGTGAGGCAGCAAAGAATAGAGGAGAAACAGAAGATGCCCCTTTCAGCAGGGGTTTTGTTGCTGGCATCTGACTTTTTGTAACAGGGTCTGAGAAAATTAATTGTACTTTGCTGGTGGCTGTGCAAGTTGCTGTTAGCGTGCATTCTGTTCCTGTTTTTCAAGTGAAGACAACCATTGTATAATGCAAATAAAAGAAGTATATTCACACCAGGCTCCACAGAGAAACTCAGCAGTTGAAGTTTACCCTCAAAAGAGAATAAAAAATAAAGACTGGCTCTTCTTGCCTGTGTTGTTTTTCTTTGCCCTTTGTTTGCTTTTATTCTACCTGATATAGTTTGTTCATCCAGAGCATGCAGTCTAAAAAAGTTCCATGAAGTGGCCAAATTGACTCAATCTGTTGATTGAGAAGTCTCAGTAGTTATTCATATACATTTCCCTTCCTCATTCACCCTCTTTGCCTTCAGACATTCTCAGACACATGGTTTAATTCAGGTGCTTTCTATTTTATGCTTTGTAATGCATTATTCATAGTAGTGCCTAGGTGACAATGTTATGTGGGAATTAGTCATCTCCTATTCATTGGTTTGCCAGCAATTTGAGTTGTCTGACTCTCAGACTGATTTAGGAAAATACATAATTATCCCAGGAAAATTTCTTTGAAAACATACAAATGGATTTTTCAGTTCATTAAAACTCTACTGTGATCTCTTTATGCATAATTCTTTCAATAAGTAATTTCAATCTATATTTAAATAATGTAAATCTTTGTAGTTTGCTAGAACTTTATCCTACTGCTGGAGATGGCTGAATAGATCCCAGGGATTCTCACAGAAACTAACTTTAGTTTACTAAGGCTCATCTTTTGAGGCTGTCTTCAAAGTCAATGGAGCTGCAGGTTTCCAAGGACAAGTCAGAGTTGGAGGTTTCCTTGGGTAGTGTAATCAGCCACTACATTAGAAGTCTGATATGTCTGTGCTTCCTTTGGTAGCAAGCTCAGACGCTCAAGGGGTTTGACTCAGACTTTTATCCTGCAGAGATGTTTAACTAGAGTCTCTTGCAATTTATGGGCTCTGGGCGAGTAGTTATCTTGCATCTGCAGTATCCTATACCATGTGTGGATGCATGATCTTGTATCTTGTACATGAAAAATCAACAGAGCAAGTTACTAACATATAGGGAAATGTTTGAGCCAGTATTTGTTGTCTTCATCATGCCTCAATCCATTTCATTGTTTGTTGTGGTTGACAGAACTGAGGCACTGAGAGTACATATAACATCGATTAAATCATGCAAAAATTGGTGAGGGGATTCAGAAAGCTTGGAGTCTTACTGTGGAAGATGATCTAAGTCCATAGAGCCCTATCATGTTAGGAATGGATACCAGTACAAAAGCAGCAGGTATGACCATCTGAAAAGGTGATCTCTATGGAAATACACTAGAAAAGTAGTTAAGAAATTTGAGGTCATGAATCCAAAAGGTGGGAGTCCTGAAAGCATGATATTTTCAGTCCCGAAAATGGGAATTGCTGGACTATAATAGTCCAAACAAGCCACTAAGGGAACAGACTCCCCCCATAAAGGAGAAAGAGACTAAAGGGGTGGGGGGGAGTGGGGGAGTTCCCTGGTATTGATATGCAACACTGGACACTGGACTTCAGACTGGAGAAAGCAATGGGAAAGCAAGATCTTGGTCTCAGTCCTCTGTATCTTTGCATGTACACTCAGAGAAGAACAGGGGAGTCAGTAAGCGGGACAAGAAAACATGCAGAATTATGGTATGGCAATCAATGAACACAGAGAAACATTTTTTGAAAACTTTGAAATGGGAAAGCTGAATAGGTACAATATTCATGGGAGATACAAAGCCTCACTAATGGGTTGAGGATTAGGACAGGTCTTAAAGCATTTGATAAAGGGATAAATCGCGATCTCTTTCCAGGTGGATAAAGGTGACTGCTCTGTCAGATTTACTCCTGAGGATGAAATGTGGCAAACAGAAGAATAAGCAAGAGGAAAATATTTGCTATCCAAAAGGCTTGGAAGGGCTACTTGCTGCAAACTAGGACTCTGCCACGCCTAGGACTGATTGGATGAGGGTGGGTTTATGTATTTATACCTGCTTCGTCTAGATGTATGGGGGAACAAACACGTAGTAATAAACCTTGTCGGGGATCTTGCCTTTCTACTTTCTCTTCTTGTCAGTAGTTGAAGATCACCCCTCTCCCTTTCAAGTGAATGAAGCGTCCCAGCTCTGATCTGCTTCTAGTTATATCAAAATAGGTCACCTGGGACCCAGTAGAAGAAGAATGTTGATACACTTTATATATATATATATATCAGTTAGAGGGCCTTACAAGCCATGTGCCACCAGTGGTGCTTAGGATACACATGCCTTGCCATACTCTTGTCATCTGGGTATCTGCACAAAGATGAGAGATGGCAAAATAGTAAGTGATACAACAGTAATTCCCTCTAAGGAGCTCGTGGTAGCTGACCACTCAGTGTCACTCATTCTGAGGCTGCCCAGCAGCTGAATACATGGAGGGATGTCAGATCCTAGATCTTCCAGAAAATTTTTAAAAGAGCAGGTCAGATCAATGTTTTTGTATTACATTGTACTTAAGAATAAGCAAAGTATATCACAAACCTGTCAGAATGAGAGATTTTATATATTTATTTTTGGGGCTGATTAAGATTTCTTTTAAGTTCCTGTAAAGGTCTACTTTTTTGTTGTGATTGTTAGGAACTATTATTTTTCATTCAGATCTATCACGCTTTTTTTTTTTTTTTTTTTTTTTTTTTTACTGTTCAGCTGCATGGAAATAAATTGTTTTATTACTGAAATGTGAAAACAAGGATTATCTCACTGGGGTATAATAAATCTTGGTTAAAATATAGATTATTTTTGTTAATGTAATGATTCTATGTTTTAAAAATGTAAAGGTTGTGACAAAAATCAACAAAAGCCAGGAAATTCAAAGTTAATGTTGAATTGTGTCCATAAAGCACCTCATTAAGCCTAGACATCGTATCCCATATGGAATCATACAGTTTCCAGAGACAAATGTAATTTTTCATAATACAAGAGCGTGTTAAGGACAGAATCAGTGGATGTTGCTGATCTAGCAAAAAAATAATTCTAGTGTTCACATACTATGTAATCCATGAAAGGTGGTTCCATCTGGATTTAAGCAATCAAGCACTCTTCTTAGCATAAACTGGCACAAAAAGCCTGAAAAAAAACCAGCCTTGAGTTCAGTTTCAATGCAAGGCACGTAGCAGGGGAGCTTAATGGTGTCCATCCACTGTGCCTTGATAATAGTCACAATTTTAGAAAATGATTTCTTGGTTTAGCATCAGAACTGTTTGTATACTTTCTGTTGACTTTCTTAATGAAAAAATAAAGTATGTAAAAAATTGTCTCTTACAGCAAGATCTCAGTCATCAAGCATTTCACTGATGCACAAGCAAGTAAGAGCTGGAGCCCTCCAAGTTTGCCTGCAAAATCACCATAGGGCTGACAAGAATCCAAATGCTTCCAGAGTTTGTAACTTGAAAGTAAACCCACACCATTCACTCTCAAGCCATTGCACTAGACTTTTGATCGCTTTTTGAAGAAAGAATTTCCAAAATCCCCAGGGCAAGTCTTACACATTTTTGGATTTTTCTGGAAAATTGGGGTTTGTTTTTTGGGTGTTTTAGTTGTTTTGGATTTGGGTTCTTTTTCTTCATTTTTCTGCTTTGTTTTGTTTTGTTTGGGTTTTATTGTGGGAAAGAAAATAGGAAAATTTAAAACGTGGAAGTTCCTACCATACAACATGTCCCAAATACATATAATTTGGGGGTTTACTTTCTTTTTATTTTTTATCTTGCAGAAGTTAAATTGTGAAAAAAAAAATAATCAGTTTGTGTCCATTTGTGAAACACACGCAAATACTGCGTAGCTCCTCTGCTATCCCAGGAGTGTTGTGCAGCACGCCAGCTTAGCAGGGCAGAGGGGAGCTTTTTTAATTAGGCAGAAGTGCCGGATAAAGTGGTTTTGTTTTCAAAACCTTACTTACCTTACCATGTGGATTACCTCGGGAGTCTAAAGCTTGGAAAGTGTGCAGTGGTCTGCAGTGATCTCAGTAGCAAGCAAACATGTGATGCTCCCTGAGTGCTGCCGATGCACAGAGTATAGAGTGTTGGCTGGCGTCAGGCTGGGAGGAGGGGCTGTGAAGTCATGGGTCAGGGTCATGGGCACAACATGGAAGCCAAGAGGAGCTGGTCTTCTTTATGGAAACACAGGGACTTCCTGGTCTGAGCCTGAACAGGTAAGGTGGAAATGAGCCTCCATATGTTGAGCTGGAGCCAGACCCCCTTCTGGCAGCTCATCCCTTGAGGGCAAGGCTGCTGGGACACTATCTTAGCTTCTGGAGGGAAGAGAAAGCCTTGGAGGCATGCACTGGCCTGACAGAAAACCCAGGAGATGAGGCAGCAGCAGGAGAAAACAGGGTATGCTATTGGCACAAAAGAACTAACTGAATGGCTTCAGGAGGGCATGGACAGGAGCTCCATGGGAGGAAGAACCCTCTGTCCCATCCAAATGGCAGTGGATCAAAGAGGTGAGGTGTAACTTATACGTATATACTGGAAAGCTTGAGAGCATTTCTATATAAAACAAAAAGCAACCAGGAAGAAACAGCTCAGTGTTGTCACTGGAGGAGATAACGCTCATACCATGCTTGTAGAGCGGGGGTAGCCAAACCGCACTGCTCCCAGAGACCAAGGAACTTCAAGCAGAGAGGATTAGAGGGCTTTGAACTGGATGCCTGTTGAAGAAAAGAATAAAAAGAGAAGGGAAAATATTCTTGTTGCAAGACATCTGGAAACCCCAGCTGTTACTGACCTCTTTCTAAAAACCTGGGAGCATTGCAATATTTCACCTTCCACTGAAATTCTCTGGCTTTAGTCTGGATTTAAAAGTGTTTATAAGACTTTCCTTGGGGATTCAAACATAATGTGCTGAGCAACTGCACTCTGATTATAAAGATTCATTAAGCTGTCTAAAATCAGGAGCCCCAAAACTGAAGTATCCAAAATCATCAGTCACTTTGAAAATTTAGGTAATCTTTTCCCTGTCTTTTCTCTTTGCCAGCTTAGACCTCTCCTTGATCTATGGCCCTTTTACATTTTTCCCAAGCTAAGAGAGATTAAGCTGTAAGAGAAGAGCCAGATCTGATTTAACTGTCACTCAGAATCAGCAGCTTCAGGGCTACAAAGTCTGCAAAGCTCCTTTGAATTGACTGTCACAAAGGCATTTTTAGGTGTCAAGACCTATGTTTTTTACCTTAATGTTTTCTCAAAGAATACCATCAAAGCATAAGCTTTATCTTGGTTCTAAGGTATCTATAAACTAGCCTAACCAACAGGTATTTTAATGTTGTTATTGGCTTAATTTTTATTTGAAAAAAATCATTTGACATTGTTTGAGATTCATTCCATGAAAAACAAGATCAGAACACAGCCTCTCGGTACCTGTAAATAATATATCATGGACAGATTCAAAACGATTCTGCTCGCATTTGGAGTCTGCTGGCACAGTCTTATAAATTGATTAGTAGTAGCAAGCAGATAAACACAGGGTTAGTGCTGAGGTACTGCTTCAATCCAGAGCTCATTTGCCATCACTTTTAACATATGTTTAGACATGCTATGTCCCCATATTAAAACTCTTTTGACCTACAGGCCTAAAGCAAGATTTAGGCTGAATTTAAGCACCTCATACAGCAATTTTTTCTACCAACTAAGGCTCTGAAGAGCTCTGAGAGTCTCTAGGGCTTCCCTCCTTAGACTAAATGTTTCCTACTTTTTCCTCAGAACTGCCCTGGATGCAGTGACTTGGTCCTTTGCCCTTGCTTACACTTCACCAAAGTCTGGACAGTCAGCACCGGAGACGCCCAGGGCCATGTCCATACCCGGGCTACAGAGCAAGCCAGGGTCAACGTTCAGTCTTTGGACAAGGTACACCCAAAAGCCCAAATCCTCCCTTTCACTTCCCAGAATGGGAAGTCGATGTCTAAATTGTCTCTTGGACACTGTTCCTAATGAATGCTATTCCTCTGGCAAGGGAAAAAACTCTTCCAAAGAGCATGTTAATAATTAAACCGCCCACTTGACTGCAAGCATGTGCCCCTTCTTAAGTGGTATAGATACAGCCTTAGACAGCACTGCAAGGGGGCAGAGAGGTAAGTGCTTAGTTTTTCAATGCACACTTTTAAATTCAATTTTGTATTTCAATATTGTAATCATGTCCTGATTTTCTGACATGTTAACTCCACGGGTCCCTCTCAAGGATTTCTTCATAAAGGTACCCATGTAAATTCCAGTCCATAATCAGATAGCTCAAGCTCCTTCACTTATTCCCTTTATGGTCAGCAGGTTTGAAAATCACCTGATTTTTATTTCAGTGACTAAACAGTGAACCCGAACCTAACTTCAAGCACATGGATTTGGATATTTTGACAACCACTGTCTGTCTTGACAAGTTCTTGACAATAATGTTATTACTTCATCCTGCTGAACTAGCAAACTGACAAATAGTCCTCTTTTTTCAAGTCAGTGCCAGAAGGCTGATTCTTTACTAGAAAGTACTGAGCTAATTATAGCCATGTTTAACATTTATTAGCTTAATCTGAGATTTAAATTTTATTGTACTTTTAAAAATGTTCCATTGTGCTTAAGCAGCAGTTAGATAACTAAGACCATAATCTCATTGAATAGAAAGGTACTAGACAAGGTTTTGCAAGCAGGAATGATTGGAAGAATTCAAAGTAATAAGAAAATCTTTGTCCTTTTAATTTGATCTCAAATCTTGTCATTGCTCTGACTACAAAATTTCTAGATAAATGGAAAATGTCACTCACTTAAAATACCAGGAAAACCAAAATGTTCTGAATTTTGCAGGTATGAGAATATAATAATTCCTCTTGTAGTTTCAGTTCAGCATGATCATTCTTTCCTTATCTAAACTGTTGCATAGATCTCTGCATTCTGAGACTATATTCTACCTCAAAAGTAGCTGGATTTTAACAATGGATGAAATAAGCCATTACACAGTTCGTGTGTTAAAGTGCTCCAAGACCCTTTGGGAGAAGGTATTATATATATGTACCAGAGGTATTATTTCAAGGCAGCAACTCTGCCAAATGTTAAACTGAGACTGAAGTGTTACAGCTGAGTTGTTAACCTCTGGAAAGAGGGGTTTAAACTGCAAATGCTGACCTAACCTTACCTCTGGGGGAGCAAATAGTAATAATGAAAAATTATGCAGCTTTCACCTCCTCTCCAAAGAAAAAATCAAACCTAAACATTTTAAGCTTCATTTTATACTCTTTTCCTCCAGTTAATTTAGACAAGCTTGTTAGCAAAATAATAGTTCCTGTGCTTAGTAAGCAGTATTTCAACTTTCTGACTCCCATTCAGCTGGAAAATCACAAGGTCAGGTTGCTTTCATCTTTGATTTGTAAGTAGAAGAGAATTCTGCTCTTGGCCTTCTCAGTGCCTTCCTCAGAAAATACAACAAACACAAAAGATAGACATGCCAGACACCAGTAGGTCCCAATATATAAAACCACAGAAGCAAGCAAGTAGAAGGGATGGAGGTGAAAGATGACAGAAAAAGTATTGTTTCAGATTTACAATCTTTGGTTGTTACCTTTAAAAGAGAAGGAAAAGACAGAATACTCTGCAGTTATGTAGAAGGCCATAATAGACAGAAAAAGAAAACACATCCTGCTTTCAGCAGGCAGGGAGGAAGGGCGAGGCTGTCCAGCTCCACTCAGAACAAACTTTATTTATAAACTCTTGGAGATAGGTGTCACAAAGCAGCCTCAAGTGGTGGGACTGTATTTATTCATTAAAAGGGGTTTCCACTGCATCTAATAAATGCTTTATTTCTACTTCTCTAAATATAGCAGGATCTTACTTAAAAATTAAATGTGAGACTCTTCTTGAAACTCCTGATAAGAGGGCTTTAACTACTGATTACTGAAATACAGGAAGATATGCAAGAAAAAAGATTATTTAGATGACAGTGTTTATCATGCTCTTTATATTTTCCTCTGAGCTGTCCCTGTTACCAGAAATTGGATAGTTTGATAAGACAAAATGTGATAACTTTTATGCTTTCAGACCAGTAGAAAGCAAAAAGGAAGCAAAGTAATGCAAAATAATTACTGCACCATCTACATGGTCTGTGGCCCTATCAGGTTCACAAAGGTGCTACACAATTTTTCTCTCCCATCTTGTCTTCCTCACTAGATTCAGACCGTGAATCTCTTCATTTGGCCCTTTGCAAGTAAATTAGGACACCTTCCCACTTGGTCTTCAGCAAACTACTAATGCAGTCCAGCTGTTTGGGGGTTTTTTTTCCCCCAAAAGCCACAGAAAGAGCTGGACAAGGGTAAAAAGTAACAGCTACCGCCACAGACAGACACAAGAGAAGAAAAAAAAGAGCAATCCCATGTACTATATTCCTGCCACGGTTGCTTCTCCGCTCACACCACCTACGATGTCCCTTTCTGCAGTCAGCCCCTCAGCCTGCCCCACTGCAGGTGGGGAAAGGTGGGGCAGGACTTCACCTTCCAGCTGTGGGGAGCGATTGTGGTGGGTTGACCCTGGATGGATGTCAGGTGCCCACCAAAGCTGCTCTATCACTCCCCCCCCCACTCAGCTGGACAGAAAAGAGAAAATAAAACAAAAAGGCTTGTGGGTCAAGATAAGGACAAGGAGATCACTCACCAATTACCATCACAGGTAAAACGGGCTTGTCTTGGGGGAAATAGTTTAATTCATTACCATCCAGATCAGAGCAGGATGATAAGAAATAAAACCAAAACTTAAATACAACTTTACCCCACCCCTCCCTTCTTCCTGAGCTCAGCTTCATTCCTGGTTTTCTCTACCTCCTCCCTATCCAGTGGTGCAGGGGACAGGGAATGGAGGTTACAGTCAGTCAATCACACGCTGTCTCTGTTGGTCCTTCTTCCTCCTCAGGGTGAGGACTCCTCACACTCTTCCCCTGCTCCAGCATGGTGTCCCACCCATAGCAGACAGTCCTCCATTAACTTCTCCAATGTGGGTCCTTCCCACAGGCTGCAGTTCTTTACACACTACTCCACCACAGGTCCCCCCCACCAGGTGCTGTCCTTCAGGCACAGCCAGCTCCAGCGTGGGTCCCCCGCGGGGTCACAGCCCGGCCAGCAGCCCTGCCCCAGCCTGGGCTCCTCTCCCCATGGGGCCACAGGGCCTGCCAGGAGCTGCTCCAGTGTGGGTTGCCCGTGGGGTCACGGCCTCCTTTGGGCACCCACCTGCTCTGGTGTGGGTCCTCCACGGGCTGCAGGTGGGGATCTGCTCCAGCATGGACCTCCATAAGCTGCAGGGGGACAGCCTGCCTTACCACAGCCTTCACCATGGGCTGCAAGGAAGTCTCTGCTCCAGCACCTGGGGCACCTCCTGCCTCTGCTTCGGCACTGATCTTGGTGTATGCTCACATATCCTCACTTTTCTCTTCTGGCTGCAATTTGTTACACAATTACTTTTTTTCCCCCTTAAATTAATTATCCTAGAGACACTACCACCATTGCTGATAGGCTTGGCCTTGGCCAGAAGTGGGTCCATCTCGGAGACAGCTGGCATTCATTACATAGGGGAAGTTTCTAGCAGCCTCTCAAAGAAGCCACCCCTGTAGTCCTTCCGCTACCAAAACCTTGCCATGCAAACCCATCACAGTGATGAAGTATAGCTCTTGGAGGGCTTCAGGGAGAAGAAAAACACAAACCAGAGATTTAAAACACACCCTCCCTAGCAGAATACTTGCTGATATATTTTTATTTGGGGAGTGCAGAGGTTTGAGCTTGCCCCTTTACCCATTTACCATGGTTTATTTATCAAACAGTGTTCCCTGGTTTAAGAAAGCGTGACCCTTTTCTTCCAGTGTGTGACAATATCTGAGCAAGAGAAGTCCAGCCTCAGAGGCTGGTTGGCATTTTCTGTCACTACTCCTTAGGTACGGATGTCTCTAACATGCTCATACCCATAGGTGGAAATCGTGGAAACAAATCATGGTCTGCAAACTTCTAGTGCCTCAAGAGACTCAAGCGCATAAGACCAGACATAGCTGGTCCCTGGAACAACGTCCCTACTGCAGTGCTTTCACCTCTGATTCAAAGGTGAAGATGCATACTGAGTGGATGGTGAGAAGTCTTGATGGCTTACAGTAATCCACTGACCACAAAAATTTGGGGTCCATGAAAATGATCTGTCAGCTTCAGACTGTTCTCTCCTGGAACTTATCAACCCAAAATTGGAATTCTGTGCTGCTGCCAACAAGTCCAAATAGGCTTCCTTTGTTTTCCTGGCCTCTATGTAACCATGCTATCAAAAAGCAAATTAAGGTCAGAAAATCAGAAGGCAGAAATGATGAGTAACAAAGGCTGAAGATGTATAGTTCCAGTGGGAAAATGAACTGTAAAGACCTTGCAGTTAAAGACTGCAATCAGCATTCAGAAGCACCCTGGAGGTGTGCTCATGAGAGCTGGAAATATTTCAAAAGCTTTACAGCATTAAAATAAAGCTATCCTAAAAATACAGCTATTTTAAACAAAACATACTGAGGAAGAGGTATGAAGAGTTTCAATAATCTTTTAAATATTTATATATGGAGAACATATTTTTTCTTTCTTTGAAATTATACTTCTTTAAGAAATTGTCTATTTTACCATTCTAAATAAAATTTTCAAAATTACCATGCAACTTCTACTTGAGCTGCAAAATTTTGAGAGACATTTCATAGAAAATCCAGAAGTATTTTCTTTTTCTTCCAAGCCAGAGCAAACCAGAAATTTCAAAACCTCCAGACTGAGTGTGAAATGGATATTGCAGATCTACACAGCTGCATTCACATTTCAAAATAATTATTCTCTGTGTATGCTTATCTGTGATGGCCTAATTTTGCTATTAATTCATTTACTATTAGTTTCCTATCTGCAGAACAAATTCAATTAATGTTCTGGCATTTATTCATATTTTATGATCATCTCACAACAATTAGAAGTTTTCTCATTAAATAATGCTTACTTCATAAATATTTTCAACAGGGTAGCATATCAGAACTGAAAACAAAGCAATCAGAAGATCATCCATATTAAGGTGATGACGTCTTGAGATTTTCTCCTGATTATTGTGCTTCATAATGATATTTCTAAATTAATGTGTATGTGTGTGTGTTAGATGAAATATAATTGAACACTGCTTCAGAAATGGATGCATTATTTCACATTGGTATTACCAACTTTTTATACATATGTATTTTATTTTTATATGTAGAAGACTAAATTTCCCCCAAATCCTGCAGGTATAAGTATGAAGCATGTGCATATAAAAGGGGATGAAGGTGTGAAAAAATGTAAATATTTTTAAGGGAGATATTAGTACATGTTCCTGTAGGTGTGCAATGATCTTAATTGACCACACAAACTGACCACCGTCAGTAGGTGTCGTAATAAATACCATTTCCTGATTTTAAGTAAAAGTATCAGGCACACTTTTCACTCAGTTTTTGGTGATTCTGGGATAAGAAACAGTAGAAGAATTATGTTGTTTAGGTAGTTATTAATAATGTAGAAAATAACCCTAAACAGTCAGACGGAACAGGCTCCTAAACATGTTGACAGCCTGGAAATTTTCCAAAACCACTGTTGTATGCATGTTCTTACCTGCACCCACACAGGACTTTGCATATCTTCTCAAGACACTGGATTTTTACTCAGTCTCCAGGACTCTGCAGGTTGCAGGAATACAGGTTATGCTTTGCCCCAGAAAAACAAGTGTGACACCAGCCTACCAAAAACCAGTCTTTGAAAATGTGAGTTACAATGCAATATCACTATGACTTCATACAGCTATTGCCATTTTCTTGTTCCCATAACTGAGGGTACACTCAACAGCAAATAGTAAATTAAGGTTATTTTTCCACTGATTTGGAGGAGCATTCTATCAGATTGTTATTATTAAAATGTTTCACAAACCAGGCTGATCTGCAGGATGAATAGACATTTTTATCCTGCCAGGACAAGAGGACAAAAGAACAAAAAAATTCTAATGACTTTTCAAAATCGCAGATAAAAAGTTTGAATAAAGTTTTGCTTTTTGTATATATTTTATTACTTTACTATATTTCATCAATAAAAACAGTTTCTCGAATTGTCCATAATTATATTTAAATGGAGGCACTAATGTAACATTCTGTTGGCTTAAACAAATTGTTCATTTTTAACCCCTAACCTCAGACACAAGCTGCCAGGGTAAAACTGCATTGTCATGTGGCAATTTTTTAAAACATTGATAGTCTCAGATTATTATTCTTGATTTTGATATAATTATTTAAATAATTCCTGTCCGTCTAGAATATAATATTTCTGGGTCATCTCCAGATTACACAAGACAGTTGATTTAGTCTCATACTTGATTGTGAAAAATCTCTACTCCCCTTTCTGTTCTTTCCATCTTCTCCCCTGCCAGGTAAATCCCATTTTTTAAAAAGGCACAGTGTTATTGGTTGGGGTTTTTTTAGCAGATCAGAACTAAGAAGATTCATGAATTCTGAATATCTAATTTCTATACTTTTTTAAGATAAAGCATTGTTTATAGCAAAAGACTGCATAAAGTGAAATCTTGGTCACACAAAAATGACAGCAAAATCAGTTTTGGCTTTTGTGAGAAGGAATTCTATGTAACTCTTGAGGAAAAACTATGAGTTTCAGTATTCTTACCCTAATTAGATCCAATCTTTCTTCTGTATAACCTTCCACTATATACACTAGCTGTAGATTTCCTTTTCCTTGATTTCCTTGATTGAGTCAGGGAGAAGCACAGATAACAACCACTGTCTATTAAAACACCTTTCATTAATTAAGCTGTAACCGTTAACATAATTAAACTGTTATTATTAATAGCAAACATCTCTCTACCCAGTGCATTCACTTACTTCTTATGCAGTTCACTCCCCAAGTGCTCCAAGTACTTGGATTTCCTCAATTATCTGGTTGGAGTTAAGGCATGAACCCCAGCTGCAGAAGCAACAGCTCACCCAGATGTGCCAGTGGCTTCTGGGCTGGTCTTCAGAAAGATCCCAAGAGTCCCTCATCCCACCAGACATGAACGTCACCCTGTAGTCTTTCTTTGCAAGCAACAGTCTCCACCTTCCCACACAAGGTCCAAATCATGCAGCTCCTTGCTGGTGCCCATATGTGCTGGTGGCTTTCCACACTTTTGGTCCGGCCCTTGGTGTCCCGAGCTTCTCTGTTCTTGCAGATCCAGCAGGACTGTTGGCCTCTGGAGCTCACCAGTTCCTGGGACAGTCACACATTCCTCAGCTGGTTACCCTTCCACTCTTTGTCCTGCTTTTGTTCAGTACTTATATCTCTACCAACGTACATGGGTAACCACAGAAGCGACTCTATGCTTACAGGCCACTTGTGGAGCTTCCTCTCCACAAAACAGTAATAGTTATTTATTATATGTGTGATACACATGTAGGAAACAAAGAACCTGCTAATATGCTATAAAATATGTTACAACTTTGAGCCTGGCATCTAATAATACCTACAGGTGGTAACTGTACAAGTTTTAGGTTATCTCACAAGATTTCCTTCCAATAATTGCTGTATATTATACCTCCACAGTGTTAACTATTAAAAAAAAAAAAACAAAAACAAAAAAAAACCCAACAAAAAAAAACCCCAACCCATTTATTTCCTGTGGCCAAGCTGAATAAAACATAAAAAATAGAAAAGAGTTTAAAGCAAATTTAATTTTTACACTTATTTCAATTTCATTGATCTAGGTTACTGTTATCTGTGAATGTAACTTAAATAATAACAACAACATGATAGTAGCAATCAAATGAAATTATGTTAGGTGATGTATTTTCATATTTGTCAACCCAGTCATTGCCCTCAACTATTTCTCCACTGTGGAAAGTCTGCTATCCTGCCAATATCTCTATATTATCATCTCTGTTAAGACAGGAAACCAGAAATAGATTTGCCATACATAATCCAGTTATGAACCTGCTTTATTGGAATGAAATACTTTAAATCCCAGTGGTTAGCAAGATGCAGACCTTCAAAGTATTCACTGTTCTGAGGCAGACTATTACCTATACTGACTTCAGGTCAGTAAGATTTTGGTTAAAAAATCTGTACTTAAGGAAAGTGAAAAGAACATTTTCTAAAAGAAGAGAAGGTGGCTTATTTTTGAGAAATTATTTTTATTGTTGTTGCTTTTATTGTGGGTAGTTGTTTGGTTTTTTTTAATTGGTAATGGGGGAAAGCATTTCATTGTAGAGGAATGAGGCTGGGCTAATTAGCATTGATAATATACAGCTGTGGGTTGGCTTCATGGTGGTCAAGTTGGCCAAGTTGGCCAATGTAGGTAGGGTGCAGGTGTGGCTGGTTCTGTTAAGTGGTTGAGAGCCAGTGAAGGGAGAGCAGCTGAGGAAGAAGGGGAGAGAGGAAGAAGGGGAGAGAAGAGAGAGAACACATTCCCTGGAAGAGGTGAGATGAGGAGAAGGCAGCAGAGGGACTGACATGAAGAGTGTGCTGGTATGAGGTGATAAAAGACCTTGTTGTAGCTGGCTAGTTTGGAGAGTGCTGTGACATTTCATTGGTTTTAATATGAGATCATTGCAACTACTCAGAAACTGGAATATCAGGGGTAAATGCAGCAGTAAAATAGTGAACATCATTAAGCAGATCCGATTTGGACAAAATCAATATGTCTTCCCTATTCTTCATGCAGTTACAGAAGCAAATCACCATGATGGTATGATGTCAAGCATGTCAGAGTCACAGTATTTGAAATGTGCTAGAAATTGTAAAATCCTTCTCAGGTGTTGTTCCATCTTGTTAAGGATCTGTGATCAGGAAGATTTCTCCCCTTTGCTGCTTCTTCTGGCTGTTTCCCACAGCAGAATTCATTAAGAAAACTAAGAAATGCCATGAACTACATTTAAAAGGGAAGCAACATCTTTACTAACTGTTCCCATCACAAAGCATTTCTTTGCCTTGGAAGAGGACTGTTTTCCTGTTGGCTGCATGCAGAGAATGGAAATGGGAAAAAAAATGAAATTGTAGAAACATTCTTAAAAAAGACATACGTTGTACAGATTCCTAAAAACCCTTCCAATTATCCAAAGATTTAATCAAGCATTGTCTGCTATGGACATATGTATGTGCCTGGGGTCTCCTCATACGCTAAGCATGACTAGCAGCTCTACTTGCACTGTTAGTAGCTGCTAAGCTCAAGAAGATGCTCAAACCAGAAAGGTAAAAGTGTTCCAAGTACTGTAATGGAGTTGCAGGGAATGAAGATATATGAAGTGTGAGAGGAAAAGCAATATGCGTTAAGATTTTGATCCTATGAACTGATGTGGTCTGCAATCACACTGTTAGAGCTGTCTGACTCTTTAGGTAGTCTAGTCCCGTTGCTGGAGCCCTGTAGTATGGCATCAAAGTGATCAGTGGTAAAATGGGCAGTAAATTGTAAATATCAACCTTTCCTGCTGGTTTTACACTTTGATAAGAGCTGAGATAGTGCTTTTCAAATAAAATATTTTTCCTTTCTGCACTTCAGCATTTTCAGTTTGGAAAAGCCTAATACATTTCAGGTCATATAGCTTGCTCCCTAAAGTGAGATATTTACTAATTTAGAAGCTGCTATCAAAAATAGCAAGAAATAGGAAATGAAAGAGAGAGCAAAATAGTGAGACCTTTCCTGGCACAATAATCTCTAAGGCTTTGACCCAGCAAAAAATCGTCTCTGCTTAATCTTGAACATGCTGGCAAAAGTTCCAAATAAGATATCAGGAAAGGCAAACATATTTCTGCAGTGGAAGAGTTTGTATTAACTTATCACTTTGTAATTTACTGAAAAGGTTACTTTATTTGAAATGATTATTCTTTAAAAGCCATAGTAATTTTTGTCTAACTAGGGAGGGAGACAAAGTCAAACACAAGTGTCTTGACAACACTTTCATCTGACAGACTGGAATTGGACTGTAGGTAAGACATGGTTCAGGATTCCACTTTCATTTCCCTTCAGGGTAAGTTTCACTTATTAGTTATCTTGGATTCAAATGCATTTAATAATATTTTTTCAAATTATTGTTGTACTAAGTAAGCACTAAGCTAGTTTCTGTGAAGTATGTTGAGATCCCCAGGAAAAAAAGCACTGTCACAAAAAAAACCCAAAAGTCAATAAAATATATTTAAAAAAATATTAATAAACTCCAGTAATGATGACATTTTGTCACAGAAATGCTCAGTCCTCTGTGCTGCTCCCATACACAATACAGTATTCAAATAAGATATGCAGCTTTTTACAACAAAATTTTGCATTTTCCAACATTCTTCTTGATTTTAAACATTTCTCATATTATACTTGACATGAACATTCTTTTTCTGCTTTTTCTGCTCAGTTGTTGGC
This sequence comes from Falco naumanni, assembly GCF_017639655.2. Lineage (NCBI taxonomy): Eukaryota > Metazoa > Chordata > Aves > Falconiformes > Falconidae > Falco > Falco naumanni. Next base: position 88,977,539 of record NC_054056.1, read on the forward strand.
AGCTGTTACAGTGCTTTAATCTGAAAAAAAATAAAAGCTTGCAGAATGGCTAAGTATCATATATTACATGTATTCCTTATTTGGTGAAAATTATGTTAGGTGAATGTACTAATCCAGAAGACAAACCTGATGCAGATTACAAATAAAGAGAGTGATTTTAGCTAATAGAAAATAAAATCCTCAGAGCTATACTGAGTATACCATGGAAACACAGGTGTACTTTTTCCTTTAAAATAAAAGTGAACAACTATTCTATATAATTAGTGAGATTGTCTAAATGCCCAGTTTTACCCTCCAAACTAAGGTCTGTTTACTATCTTAGTTTTTTTATTTTTTTCCTCAAGGAATTAGAATATGCTGAAATTTTTGAATCTAAAGCACTTCCTTTTTGTCTTAATGTAGAAACTGTAGGATTAGCTGCCTGAAAATGAACCCATTAGATAGTAATATCTTGATTACAAGCACTTAAACTCCCATACGTATCCAGGTTCATCAGAGGTTCTACAAAATTAATTTTCTACAAAATGTAGAAAAAAACATTTACTGGTCCATCATGACAATATCTTTGTTCTAAAACAAAAATGGAGATCTGCAAGCACCATCATGTGAATTTAAAAGCTTTGTTCACCTTTATTAGTAACGTGATATGCATATATATACTTATACCTTGACAAACTTTCAGCTCCGCTGTCCTGAAGATAGTTGATCGCTGCACTTTCTGCTCATTATCCTCCATATCTTGTGTCCATCTTCTTCTTGACTCGGTCCGCATATCACTGATGGAGTTAGCTACACCGTGTCTTCCAGGAGACGTATGGTCTCTGAAGCTCTCTGACCTATCACTCATTCTCTCCATTCCCAACACTTTAAGCTTGTGGTGGAGCATCAAAGAGCTGCTGCTACATACTTGGTATCTTCCTTGACATTGTTCTCCATTAAAAAAGACAACTCTAATCAGACCATGGAAAAAATCCAGCCCTAAGACTCAGACAGTATACCAGAGATGAGGAAAATCTCAAGCAAGCAGTGAAGCTCAGGATCCTACCTTGGCTTATTTGACCATTATTAAGTTGCAGGAGCCAAGTGTTTGAGCTCCTTTAGAGTAAGGATGTTTCTAGCCTTCAGCTCTGGCCCTGTGGATTTTGGTCCTAAATGTCCTCTGCCACTGCTGCCTGCTGTTTTCTAACAAAACGGGCAACTGTTCCCAAATTGTCTTGCATCAGCAATGTTTGGGTAATGTGTCTCTATTTCATGGAAGGTATACCTAGAGAGAGAATACATAATGAACTGTTGTGATGAGGCATTTATCTCTGCAACATTGGGAGGTATAACTTAAGAGCGATGTATAGTAGCCATGAAGATAAATAGCACGGCAGGGCAGAGTATCATGTATAAAACATTCCTGGCACTCTAGGTTCCATTTCATTATTAGATTTTTAAAAAGAACCATTTTCTTGGTTAGTTTCCAGACCTAGCAGTCACAGAGGCTAATTTCAAATTGCTTGAGGCCTTGGAAACAAAGATGTATTTTTGCCAACACTGACTTAAGTGCCAATAAAAAACGTGAGCAGGACCCACCCAGCCCTGTAAGGGAATTATACACAAGAGAGTTTTTTCCCCTCACAAACCCCCATCTCCCCCCAGTTTTTTCTGTCATGCACCAGCGTTTACAGGTTAGCTTTCAAAACAGCAAAAATATTAGGCAGGAAAAAAAGGTAGCTAGCTAGACAGATTGCCTCCTGTAGTGAGCAGTTTCTTTTGATCCGCATGTGAGGTCCTTCCTCTTTACCTGTCTCCACTGAGATGTCCCCTGGAGTATATTCAGGAAGGATGTGGGACAAAAGCAGGAAGTCCTCAGCAGATCAACAGGATTGGTTAGGTGTGTAGGTGTTAAAGATTTAATGAATTTGGGTTGCTTAGCCTAAAGAAAAGGAGTCTGGAGGGAGAGCATGGCAGTTACTAGTATGCATATCACTACAATAATCTATAGTAAGAGACAGAATCAAATACTCTTCATGTTCACAGTAAACAGGAGAATCTTAAAAGACAGCATGAAGGTTCAGGTTAGATACCTGGAAAACCTTTGTAATGTAATGGTAGTAAAGCACCAGAATAAGTTACTGGAAATGTGAAATTTGCACTACTGAAAGTCTGATGTGAATGTTTATCTAGAGATAACACAAATGCAATTAACTCTTCTTTGGCTCATGGAGATAGACTGTGAAATCTGCTAAAACCCTTTCAGACCAAGGATTTTGTGATGTGTTAAAAATGCCACATAATAAATATACACCCAAATCACCCAAATGATAGTGATAAAGCAGTACAAATATAAAATTAATAATAAACATTCAGCAGAGCATCTTATCCTAGAATTGTTAGCTTGCTTCTTTTTTTTTTTTTTTTTTTTAGGTTGTGGTACCAGCTGGCAATAGCATGATAATATATTTATCCTCATTAGAGACAAATGTGTTATTTTATGGTTAATTCAGTATGTAGACTTTAGACCCTGTGGAGTATAGTTCAAGCCTCTGTTTTGCAACAGAATCTGTTACTTCAGTTAATTATTTGCTCTCCCTGAACCCTAGTTTTTCACCTGTAGAAGGAGGACAACATCTCTTCTACACTTTAATTAGTTACTGTAAGAATATGTGGAACGAAGAATGGAAACCAGCTGCTTCCAGGGGTGGCCAGACACTTTGTTTAGATAAATAAACTCCTTGGGAACAAGGAATGTGAAGTTCTCATTTTATGGGTAGCATTATAATGAATATCAGTTATTTAATATTTCAAGACAGTAAGCACACCAGATGTAAAAAGTTATTGAACCTTAAAAGTGTTTCTTGGACCAAATGGCTCTAATGGCAATTAATTTGCTGTGAATAATTATTTTCAGCCAAATATATTTGGGTTTATGTCTGTATAATTTGCATGTACTTTTGCAGTAAGGTAGATGAGGACTTCGGAATGGCATGGAATAAAAACAAATCTTTCATGCCTCTAAGGAAAGCTCTTCCTGAAATGGTCAGAGCCACATGGCTAAAAGTTTCAGACTGGCTCTTTACCCACGATCGATCGCTCGGCACACCAGCTTGCCAAGCCAAAGTACAAGCCTTCCACTGGTGTTAGACTCCCACTACCTAGAGACTGTAACAAAGTCTTGTTCCTCAAGTTCCTCCCCTGAAAGTGCAAGTGTAAGAACTGGATCTCCCTCCCCCAGGGGAGGAGGCTTACCAGGAACTCAGCTCAGACTGTGTTTGATCTTACGTGCAAGGTGATTGAAGTGCAACACTCTGCACAGGTGAGCGTTGTCTCTGTAAGTCCTCCCCTTGCCTCTCCTCTGTGCAGCAGTCTGGCAGTTTCTCAGTTTCCTTTGCAGTCCTGTGAGCTGAAATTGGCCCTCTTCTTTGTTCTTTTTTCTCTTTTTTTTTTCTTTTTTTTTTTTTTTTTTTGGGGTAGTGTTAAATGTCACTTATTTAAGGATCTGTAGCCATAAAGCACTTTTTAGACTGTTCCTTTTTCTCACTTATGTTTACAGGGAGTGGCATATGTATTTTTAACTAGCAGCTATAAAACCTATAAAAAGACACAAGGCTTAACATTTTAGCTGAAGTACAGTGAAAAAAGAACCTGTCTTAAGACCCTTGTTACAAGCTACAAGATTAATAATAAAGTAAAATATGTCTGTTTGTAAAGATTTGATTCAAAAGGAAAGCATAAGATTTTTAACAACTACATTCATTTCACTGAAGACGTCCACCAAACCAGTATACTCTTGCCCCAGACTTCACAGAAACAAAAAAATGGAACACCTCTATTTCACTGAAAAATTTATAACTCATTCTGGGTTTGATGGGCTTACCATTGACAGCTTTCACATTGTTTAACACATTTCAGGATGTCACTATGAGCCTTACATATCGACCAGACAAAATAACTTTTCTTCACTGATGTTCAGTCTTGGAGCACATTCAGCAGCTGCTGTCATAGTCAGACCCACAGTGTGAGGTAGATTGTTCTGCATGTGTCACAAACGCGCACTCATGCCTACGCATGTGCAGAAGCCAAGCCTGTAGAGAAAGCTGGATGACTCATCTCTAGTGCTTCTCATTTTTTTGCTAGCCAAGTTGGATACAGGGGCCTCTTTTTGTGCAAAGACTTCCAGGACTGTTGTCATTATCCTCCACCTCCTCTCTCTTTATCACAATACCTTTACTCTTTTTTTCCCCTATACATAATTCACATAAGCTAGTTTGTAAGTATTCCTTATTTTGTTCCAGTCATGTGGTGGTGTTCATGCCATACTCAAGTTATATGAAGACAAATGTTCGTACAGAGATTGATCAAAACATCTTTTGGTAAAGTGAGACAAGTCTGGCTCACTGATTGTCTGAATGTTACAAAACCAGAAGCTCTAGATATTCTTCAAAGCTGGGATAATCTGCCAAGCAGAAGAAAACCAAAACCTCACTTAAAAGTCATATATGAATCTTTACATAACATACAGTCTATTTTTACAAGTACTATCTAAACAATTTGCACCTTTTGGTATGGTATTGCATAAAACCAGTATTTCTGAAAGAATTTATCACTTTTAAAAGTTGTGTTCTATCTTAACAAAAATAAGGAAGAAAGTTATTACTATTTTAAAGTCTAACAGTCTGAAGCTAAGAGAAATTCCAACCCAACATCTGATATAGTTCCTCAGGTTCAGTGAAAACTTTTTTTTCTGCGAGTCATTCCATTGAAATGCAGGGAATTATGGGGGGGGGGGGGGGGGAGGAAATGGTTGAATAACATGCATAGTTGTTCCAGAATCAGGAGTATAACCCATACGTGTATTCTTCACTATCAAGTCATTATTATGTCCAAACAGATCACGTGCATCCATGTAACTTTGGTGTGTCTCTTAAGATTAATTTCATATTATCTGTAGTGAAATATACTAATAAAGTGTGTTTCCACAGTTGAACATTCAGAAGACCTAATTTTATAACCATTTGAATGAGCATGCAAGTTTAATTGTCTGTCTTTGTGCTTGTTCATTGCCAAGCAAACTTTTGGTAAGTGTCCCATGACATATTTGAAATACTTTGCTACAACATTAAATATTTTTGTGGTACCTGAATATTAGTGGTGTAATATATTCTCATTTATGTATTTACATGATTTTCTTTCTCACAGCGGTTCAATACAACTTTATTCAATTAGCTTTTTCTGCAGGATGTTGCCAACATCTGCATTCAAGAAATCTTTTGACAAGTAACATTACAATGTGTGCTTTCATTTGCACTGGGGAAATAAGTATTGCCAAAGAAAATTAGGAAACAAATAAAAATAGTCATCTGTGGAAATAAAAATGGTCATCTACTTGTCCAGAGAAGAATCAACCAAAAGGTGTATAAATATAGACAAGGTGAATTATGTGTCAATTCAGTGAGTGCTTATTTCCACATATTTAACCAAGACATTAGCTGTAGAAGTACAATCCTTTCCAAGGCTTGATGTATGGCTTATCAGAAAGCTGCTCCAGCCCCTGGAGCACCCCCTGCCCCTCCTGCACTGACTTGGGTGTCACTCCTCTCTCCTCTGGCTGCTGCTGGTGTTGCGCAGGGTTTTCCCCCCATTCTTAAATATGTTATTCCATAAGGCGCTACCACCATCACTGATGGGCTCAGCCTTGGCCAGTGGCAGATCTGTCCTGTAGCCGGCTGGCATTGGCTCTATCAAACACGGGGAAGCTTCTGGCAGCTTCTCACAGCAGCCACTCCTGTAGCCCCCCCACTACCAAAACATTGCCATGCAAACCCAGTACAAATCACAAGTTGAATGGGTTCTTCTTTGAAGGCTGTGGGGCCAAAGTAAAAAACTAAGCACTTGAATTCAAATTTCTAGTACAGAGCTAAAGATGAAGTTTTGAAGTTTCTCAAAGTACTTTTCTTGAACCAAACTGAAGCATCACCTCAGGTGAAAAATTACATTAAGCCAGATGGCATAGCTGTAGAAGCTGTATGAGTAAAAAGAGTCCCAGAAAAGGAAGTAAATTTAAATGTTGAAGAATAAAAATAGGGGAAAAAACAACTACAAAAAGAACTAAACTACACTACAGAAAGGTTTGAGTAGTGCCTTGAGTAAAATTCAAGCTAGTGGCTGAGAGAAGCTAAACGGTGCAAGAAAGTACAGGGGGTGGACACCAGGGGATGAGAGATGCCACTGTACCATGGCTGGGGTAGAACGTGGACCTCCCCACCACTGACCAGTTATGACCTCACCCTGGGAATGTACCTACAGTCTGTCATCTAGAGGTGAAATTTTAGCTATACAAAGTGTTATACTCTGGCAGATCGATCACTTGTTTGAAGCAATGCTTGTCTCTACAGTGACAGCAAATCATGAAGGCGAGGTAAGTGTGTGAGTTGGAGGTACTTCCAATTCCTCTTCTTGAAACATAGCTATAGGTATTTGATTTCTTAACACAAAAGGCAATCACGTCACAAAATGAAGATGAATGTGTCTCTATATTTCTAACATGCAGGTGTTAAAGTATTTATTTCTCAGTGTAAACACGCACGGTGCCTGAAGTACAGCTAGTTGCAGCAAGTTGATGGGCACCAAGCAACACAAAAAGGTAATCTGTCAGCATTGCCAGGCTGCAGATTCAAGGCAGAGCACCAGCTGCTAACAGGTGTTTTATACTATAAACCATTATTTGTGTTTAACCTCTCCCCATTCATTGCTGAGGAATAGAAAATATGATGTTACCATTCCTTGCAAACTTTTCAGTTTAAATCCCTGTTATGGTTCTGTTACACTCAGCGTATATTGAACTAGAAAGTACAACACAGAAGCACAGGTGCAGAGTTTGCTGAAGTATGACAAAAATGGACAGAAAGTTATACAAGCTGTGAGGTAGATATAGTTCATCTGCCCAAGGTGGACAGGTCAACATTCAACAGAAAGAATGAAGGTTATGGTTTCACGTGGCCAGGGGTTTCACTGTCTGAAAACACAGACTCTAATGAGGATTTCTGTGAAAGAGAGCAGAGACGAACCTACCTTTGTCCCTTGCTCTGCACTAAAAATGCAAGATGAAATGCAGAAATTAACATCCACTGCTGCAGGTTTCAGCCGTCCCATTCCTCCACAAATGAGGAAAAAAACAGACCTTTTAAACAGCCCTAGCCTTATTTTTGACTTACAAATATTTGTCTCAGCACTAGTCTTGACTTTTAAATAAAAACAACACAAAAGAGTTAACAGATCAAAGAATCAAGGGGGATTATAAGTAGAAGAGCATTTTATTGGGGGGTGAGGTGTTGTTCAGATAGGCTATTAAACCTTTATTTTTTTCAAAGTGAAATACATTCCTGTGAAAGTTCTCTCTGTTAACACTGCCCTAAGATAGGAATTAATTTTATTTCATTAAACATTTCTTCCAGTGATATACACAGTTATAAAAAATCAATAAAAATGGTCACTAAATAATGGTTGCTAAATGGTGATTACAGAAAAGATTTTACAAACAGCAGTAGACTCAAGAGGTCAGGAGTGAAAAAAGAAAGAGACCATTAAGCTAAGTAGGAACAATCTGCATGAAGCAGCAGTACAAAGTGACCCTCGTAAATGTAAAAAAAATTAAGTGCTAGGTCCATATAATCAGGACAACATTTTAGTACTAGAAAAAAAGTTTATAAATTTTGTACACCACTGGAAGGAAATTTATCTCCAAAAGCACTGACAGGACTAATCAAGTCAATGTTGGTCTGACTGTCTTAAATCAACAAGTTTTTTATTCAAGTTAACAACAACCGTTTTTCTAAAAATTATTCATAGCTGTAAGCAATATTTGATCACATTTTAGGACAAACAGCGTACACCATAATGGCCATTACATAACAATCTTAATTTTACCAAAGCTTTTAATTTTGTTTTTTATTGTCAGAAACTTTCAATATTCAGAGAAAAAGTGTCTGACTACCCAAAAAACCCACCTAAATAAATTCAAATTAATATTAACCACCTTAAAAACACACACAAAAAAGGACATCTTTGGAATGATCTTACTTTCTAGTATTACTGTATGTTCTGTTTTTCTTAAGACATCAATATGTCTTAGGACTCAATATTTTATATATAATGCAATTAAAATTTTAAATCATGATAAATATTTTGTTTATGCTAGATGTGTAAATTTTACTGCAAACACTCAGCTAGACATCTTATCACATAAGTCTTTCCCTATCCAAGACTAGAATTTTCCATTATTGGAAAGAAAGGGATATTTCTTATGGATAAAGTATTGCAGTTGAGTCTCAAAATATCTGAGTTCAATCTTCAGATTCTCAGGTGCATAAATCTGTATTGAAGACTTACCAGAGCTATTTAGTTTACCTGTTTCAAGTTAGACTTCCTCAAATGAGAGCTACCCAGGCTGTGAAATCGTATTCAAGCTGCTGTGGCTTCATTTATACCATCTTTATTTTCATTGCACTCAGGCAACTGAGGGAGTACCTTTGCACAGTATTAAGCTGAAGTACTCTAAGGATTGTTTTCCAAAGAATTGTGAGAGTTTTTCTTTGTCCTTCCTATAATCCACTGTTGGAACAGCTGGATACTAACAGAAGACTGCAGGCTTTAAAGTGACATTTTGGTGCTTATGTTGGTGCTTTATTTGTGATTAACCTATACTACCAGAGAGTCAACTATTCTGAATTAAAAACACCACTTTGAGTGAAGGGATGTGCTTGTGGGCCTAGGATCCTGGACTGGACACAAACTCTTCCCGGTGGAACAAATCGACTAGTGCAGCCTCAGGCAATTATTTAAACACTTTATATTCCAATAAATCCATCTGAGAACTGGAAATTATATTTTTTCTTCCCCACACTTTATATGCCTGATTCATTCCAAGCTCTTGTAAGACAAAAAAAAAAATCAGCCAGTATATATGGAAGAAATTTCCTAATTAACAGTGTTTAGATCAGGTTTTGAGACACAGGCTCTTTTGTGTGAGGAAGCAGTCCAGTACATTGGGACCTGTGCATTGATTCAATGTGTAGGAGCTTATGTATTGAAGGTAGTAAATCATCTTCATAAAGAGGTATTACAAAAATTTTCAAAGTATTGTTTACCTTCTCTTCCCTATAACAATACGGCAGTTTCCCTAAGCCCAGGAAAGAGGAACCACCACGTCAGTTTTTGCAATGCTCAGTTCAAACTACCTACAGGAAAGGGACGTGATTCAGCATTGAAAACTGCTGCTACAAAAAGTGTGCTACAAGAGATCAAACTTGACTGTGTCAGTTCAGTATATGCAATTGAAAAACTGCAGGAGGGAATTAGCAAGCACAGTCTAAGCGAAATATCTAATATTTCAGACCTATTTGTCTCTGGATATTGGAAAACTCATTACTGTCACCCCCTGTAAAATAGTACAAATTTGGTAAATAAGAACCCTTTGTCTATCCTCGCATCTCTATATGCCATGCAACAGCTTTGTCAGATAACGGCAACCAGAGGTGAAAGTAGAGATCCAAGCCCAGGATGTACATGTTACGTACATTGCTACTGGTAATTTGTTCATCCACTGCCTAAATAGCTGTAGTTCACATGATTTATCAAAGCTGCAATACACATGGAATCAACACCCCTCAATCCCACTGCTTCTATTCTTTTCACACAATTGCAATTGAGCCATTTATCTGTAGACCTGATGATGGCTTTTCATATCAATATCACTCAGCTTTATATGTGTGCTGCTGAAAAATTAGTTATGAATGATTGACACTCACCTCTGTGGGAAAATTACTTGGGGGGGCAACTAGGGAAAACTGGGACCTAATAGAGGCATAGTATTACAGAAGGCTTTTTTTAGGGTAAAACACAGCTATCACTTTCAGGATGGCTGGCACACACAGAATCTACTTTACCGCGGCTCCCTAAGCAGCACACCCTGCCAGCTCAGCACATGCTGATAGGGGTAACGGAGGGTGGAGTGGAGCAGACTGTGGCCAGGGTCTGTTGTACTCCCTGCTGGAATGGAAACTTGATGGCACCACAGCTGATGAGCTGCATAGTGAAGCTGCATAGTGAAGCTGCACATTGTCATGTGAAGAATCTATGAGATGTTTGCTGCTCAGCCAACCACTGTGGCAAAATTACTTTCCTCAGGTGAAATAATCTCATTGTAATACCAATGCTCACCTCCATCTCAAAGTTACCTGCCTCCAAGGTTCTGCCACACATCACTGGGCAGGTGATACCAGTCAGTAACAACAATATGTATGACTAGAGTCGCTCAAGTTCCACCTACATGTAAAGAAAATGAACTGGCCCTGGACTGAAATAAATCCAGAGGGGTGGGGGGGAATTGTCTAAACTCCCAAATTACCAAATGCTGATTTCATGTTTAAATATATACAAATCTGTGAATAAAGTTAGGTCAAGCTGGCGCACTCTCTAAAGCTGTTACGAATGAAGGGACCTAACCAAGGGAGTCAGCCTTAGAAGGATGAGAGACAAAGAACACAGTGAAAAGAACACTGTTATCTAAGTTACACAGAAAGAAGCCTTCAAGTCTAGCTATAAGAGGAGACCAGCTGAAAAGGTGTTGCAATCCACTGACATCAACAGAAAATTAGTGGAAAATAGGACAAAGGTAATTGTGGCAGTGACAAATTGTGACCTACAAGTCAAATAGCTCCCTGCAAAAGACAGCAAAACCCTGCTCGGAGAGCATGCATAGTTAGTGAAGAACTTTAGTAGTGCTATTTGAGGATGCGTACTAATTTGTGTTAGAAGCAAGAAACTATCCTGTGTCTGATGAATATGCAATGTACTGTGAAGTATAAAAAGTAAACAAAGGAGGGGAGAAGTTAGGGAAAGCTCCACCGTAACTTCTGGGATCAGTTGATGGGCTGAACCTGTCTTCTCCCCCATAGGGACACCTGCCGGGTAAGAACTTTATTCTATGACTGACTCATGCCAGCTGTTATTAGTGTGTTGTTTTAAGCTTGCTGCTTGCTTTGCAGTCAGGGTATTATCACCGGCAAACTTGGAACCTTATTCTGTCACAAACTTGCATTTTGTATAATTAAAGATCTTTAGCTGAAGTTCATTTTGTATAAATGTCCAGAAATTTGGGTAGCTGTTATAAGGGTTTTGACTCAGTGATGCTGTCAGCAGGGGTCCCTGCACAGGTTACTCAAATCACTCTCCAATACAGTGGGCTGTCAAGACACAGGTAGTGGACAGGCTGGTCGGACACAAGGGTCTCATCTTCCTTGGGAAACTGACAGGCTGATCAAATATAAAGGGTTCGAGGAATCCCCCCTTCTTAACGTGACAACCTCATTGGAGTTCATGCAAGACTTCTATTAACTATTGTGGACAATAGCATAAGGTAGTTTTACTCTTCTACCAATGACAACTAATGAACTCCAGCTACAGAAGAAACTCCTCTTATTAAGCTCCAAGGACATCAGTTTGTATTTGTGTTCATTTACTTTTGGGGACATGGCTAGATTAGCTTTAGTCTCTGCCCTGTCATTATTGTGTAGTGGACTCACTTATGCTTTCCTGTGTTCTTTTTATTTATGCAGCTGAATATCCTTTTGCTATTTGTTTAATTTCCTTTACAAAGTCTGGCTAGACTGACTTTTGGCATGTCTCATTATCCCCATACGTCTTGATCTTCTAAACATGATTGCATTGCTGAGCAGGACTTTTTCCTTTTCCTGGTGGGGTGTATACTTATTCATGTGATTTGTTTTGTGCTTTTTATTAAACCAGTGAGATCCAGAGCCCTATCCTAAAATTTTCCCCAGGGTTCAGAATATAAATTCCACACAGTTTTTTGTCCTTTTACACAACAAGATTTCAAGTCTCCAGTTGCTACTCCTTGATCTTTTCAATGCAACTGACTTTACAAATCTTAAGATGTTCATTCACACCCCAGCTGCCAGCTGCCATGATACTTCCTCAGCAGTCAGAACAACTCCTGGCCACACAACCAATAGAGATATGTAGTAACATCTGACAAAACGCAAGCACCAGCTCACCAACAGATGGCTTATCCTCCACTGCCACCTTCTTTGCATTGCCCACTGGCCCTAGTCTTAGATTCCCTAATAATTCCCTAACAATACTCACCCCATCTAGCTGGTCTTTCTGCTAGTTTTGAACAGATCTCATGCATGTCAGCCTGACACTGTTCAAAGAAAGATCCACAGACCCAAGTCTGTTGCATACTCACTTATGAATCTTCTCTAAGAAATCCACATATATAATATCTCTCCTTGCCTATATTTTTGGTCTTTAAAATATCAAATTCATGGTACTTATGGTTTCAATGTCCTGTCAAAACCCATAAATTTTGATGATTAATTCATGTCATCAAATAGAGCTCTTTCTATGCATATCTATCTGCAGCCAAAGAGGACAATTCATCATCCCCACAAATCGCTGACCTACTTTCCTGACAATCCCTAGGAAATAAGTAATAGGTCATATTAACTTAGGTCATGTTAGGGAAAAAGGTCATATTACCCATCCTTGGATGCCCTTCACTCTATGACTGCTTTGCAAGCACACCCTCCATGCATCCGGGTTGTGCTGGAGGTGGCTTGTTCCTTTTCAGCTACCAGCTGCTTCCTGACCTTTCTGACAAAAACTTAAGTCTAGTGAGCACTGCTCCCTTTTGCTGATGCTATTTTTCCTGAGCACTGTCGCCTGTTCTTGGTTTGATGAATGTCTCCTTCACCTCTTCCTGCTCTCTTTTCAGGCTTGCACATGGAAGTCCTTATACACTGTACGTGGGGGGTCCCGTCCTTGCCAGCTGACCCCCTGGCTCATGTCCATGCTCCCTGGCACCGCTTCAACACCCGTTAACGTTCTTTTGGCAGCTCACCCTGACATGCATATTGGTGAATCCCTTTCACTCCCAGGAAACAGTGAGGCCAGAAGTGATCCTGGCCACAGCCAAAACAATATACAGAGCAGCCAGGAGTGTAATTGACCCTTGGCTCTTTCTAACACTGTGCAACACGCATGAGTTGATGTTTTGAAAATGCCCTGTACATTGGGCCGCACAGTGATGTGCATTAGAACAACTGGAACTACTCACTTAGCAGGGAACAGCCCAGGGGCTTCAGGGTCCGAAAGGCCACAGCAAAGGTATGTATTTAGACGGACTGAGGGGGCTCCAGTGCTCTATAATCAGTCTTGAGGGATGTAACTGCTATGATGAAGAATTAGGCTGGTAGGAGGAGTAGCAGTGTCCAGGCATGCAAACTTCACTTCTGCAATCATTCTATAGCTGCAAGGATGTCTTGACAAACAAACAAGGCTAGGCTACAAACCAATAGAGTTGCTTCAGGCTGCAAGAGAACAGTGGAAAGAATATCTGGAGAGGTGCCCATGGCACCAAAAGAAAAATTTTACAAGGTATTTTCAAGAATTCTTCTAGCTGTGCATACTGCTGCTTGGCAAAAGTACTGAACAAATCTTGCAGCCAATCACTGTTAAAATGTCACCATCTTTAATGCAAATAGGTTTACTTAGTACACGACCCCACAGGAAGTGCAAAAGTGGATTATTGACTCAGAAAATAAACCTATTAAGCTTTAAAATACAGTGAGAACATTAAAAAAAAAAAAATCCCGCTGTAAAAATTTCATTAGAAGCAGTACCTTCTCAAAATGTAAAAATTTTTGGACAGTAAGTACTGCAAAGCTTTCATTATCAATGCCATTCTTATTGTTTATGCTGTATAATTATGTTTAAGACTAGAAAAGTAAATGAGAAGTACTCAGTGAACCCATTAAAACAGCAACATTATCTGAAAAACAAATTCTAATAATGTATAAATTTAAATCTCATAATAATCTCATAATAGAAGAACTATTATTTCAGCATATACAGTGCTGGCATGGGGTGTAATTTAGCTTGAATCCAAGAGGTCTGTCAGACCAACCAATGCCCTGAGTGCCTTGATAAACTAGAACAGATGCATAATAAGATAACTCAGACAGCTTCCTAAAGTTTCATCTGCCAGTGGGACCCACTTGGTACAGCCAGAGCCCTTTGCCAAGTCTACTTTCTCACACTGTATAGATGGCCTTGCTCCAGCAGCAGCTCTCATCTTCTATCCAGCTGCTACACACAATCTCAGAAAGAGAGTTTTTATTATGCATTAATTCCAAAGGACTACAAAGAACAATAGGACCTGCTAACTACTCCCTAGCAGGTCGTTCAGCACTTTTAGAAGCCCATTTTTAAAGGCTTAGAGGTGGCAAAACTCAGCTCTGCCCCCCCTCTCTTCACACAAATGGTTCAGTGAACCTTGAGCTCAAAAGAATGTGAGGGCTCACATCAGAAATCAGGTTTAGGATTTATTAAACTCTAGATTTTTAATAGAAAATTCTAACACTGTAGAAATACTGGTTTTCTTATGGGTAGTTCTTGAAATCATTGAACTTTGCAATTTTCTTTAGGAGTTTTTCTACATGTACATTTCCGTTGCAGAGGCTTAACTTCTCGCTTGAATTGCTCCTCTAAAGCTAGCCTAACCTCGAATGAGTCATGCTGTGAGGGTGAGGAGGCATCTGAGATTCAAGTGACTTGGATCTGCTGTCCTTGGCCATGTATGTCTCTTATTTCTAGGAAGCTCATCCCACAGTTCTGTGCAGTGCAGCAAGCCAAGGTTTTCTATCATTTCTATGCTGAAATATAGTAGGAGGACTTTTTTGAACTTTCTAGAGGGTATTTAAGCCTCTAAGTTTAGCCTGAAGAAAAGAAGGCTCTGGAGAGACCTTAACACAGCCTTTCAATATTTAGAGGGGGCTTATAAGATGAAGAAAGACTCCTTGCCAGATCCTGTAGTGACAGTACAAGGGGCAATGGTTTTAAACTGAAAGAGGGTAAATTTGGATTGGATATAAGGAATAAATTCTTTACAATGACAGTGGTGAAGCACTGGAACTAGATGCCCAGAGAAGCTGTGGGTGCCCAGTCCCTGGAAGTGTTCAAGGTCAGGTTGACTAGGGCTTTGAGAAACCTGGTCTAGTTGAAGATGTCCCTGCTCATGGATCATCCCTTCCAACCCAACCCAATCTATGATTCTATGATTCTTTGTTTCTATGATTCCATTTATTTGTGAAAAGGCACAAAGGACTAGCAATACCAAAATACCAGCTTCACCTAAAGAGCAACACAACTTTGTTAGAAGTACTTACACAAGGATTTAAAATACTCTCTTTTTCTAGATGTCAGCTGTTGCTCAAACACGCAATGTTGCCCAGAAAAAAAATTCATGGGGACTTTTCATGGAGTAGGACTCACATGGGGAATCAAACCTCTGAAAAAGGACAGTCAGTCCTAGAATAAACAGTTCCATGAGCCTTCATCGCAAGGGTCCTTGCAATTGCCTGTTCTAAAGGATTCAGTGAGACTCCCCAAACCACTGTGCTGATGAATTCTTATGATCCAGAAATTTGCTTTGTGCAGTACAGTAGGCAGCCTTTCAGGGTCTGTACTGTGATGACATGATTCTGCATGTTTCTGACTGGATCCCATACATATTTATTATAAGTCTTCTATTTTGGTATATCCCAAAGTTGTCCTTCAGATTTGAGAGTCCTGTGTCTCAAAAATTTGCAGATTCTTTTGATATATTTTATGCAAGTGATGCATATCTTGCATTTTTTAATATTTCCACATTCATGTTCAGATTATTTCTGTCATCTACAGAGAAAAAATTCAGCGTTCCATTAGCTTGGAGGTTTCTTTTTATTGAAAACACAATAAATAATGTCTTAAAGTGAAGAAATAATGGTGTAAACATGTATAAATCCTGATTATTCAGAAACATTCTGAATTTATTACTTTAAAACTCCCAGGAAGTAAAAGAAATTAATTTGGTATTTTATATTAATAAACAATTATCTCTTTCTTACTTTGGCTACTCAATACATGTAAAGAGTATGATTTTGAAATAAACTCCTTAAATGTAATACATTAACCTACTTTAAGACAGCCTTTTGTTTAATTGATGAAATTGTTTCCAAATACTCCACATTTCTTACTGCAACAAATCAGCATTGTCCAGACACTCTAACTGGAGATTACACATGCACATATACTCCTGGTTAAGCACCCTAAAAAAAACCCAACACACCACAACTTGAATTTCTGTTTCAGTACCCTACTGCATTAAACTGGCTGATTCCATATTTTGGGGTTTGTGAATCTGAGAAGTGATAAATTGGATATAAACCCTGTCCCTTTTATAGGTCATGAATAGAGCACTTATTTTTGTTATATGATCTCAATCCTATGGTGAAAGACAATGTTCCCTAGTTTGATTAATTTAGTGAAAATTTTGCTTCTATAGTGAGCATGGTGAGCATGGAGACAAGATTTCTGGACTATAGTCTTGGAGGCAACTAAATTATCCATGACATTTTATGAGTTCTTTCAGCATTACAAGGCTGGATTATGGTGAAAATTAATGATTTTCATACCAGGTCCTTCAAATCAAATACTGTTCACCTAGTCAAAAGTGAGTTAATTTTCAAACTATGTACTTTCTCCAATCAGCTATCAACAGACTCCAGAAAAACAAGTTTTAAACTTGAATATCAATGAAGAAAAAGTTCAAACACTTTGGAGGAAAAAAAAAAACGTTTTAGTACGGGATTTTTTCAGCACAAATCCAGACATGTGAAAGATATTTTTATGTCTTTTTTATAGTAAGTTTCAGAGTGAAGCCAACCAATCTGCAAAAATTGCACATGTAAGTGAGCAAATATTCCTGCTATTGCCTGTGCTGTTTGATCTCACAGTCTAGAAGAGAAGCAGAACTATATTTAATGACTCCTGCAGCCAGAATTTCGATTTAAAAAACCATCCCTGAGCTCTGTTGTTCTTTGAAATATGAAACCCCCATCTCATTTTCCTGCTCAGAGAGCTTGAAACTGATGACGTCAAGATCCTTCCATTAAATCGCTGACAGGTAGCCGGCTGCCAGGATTCCAGACGGGACCCAAATTCACAAGGCGTCAGGGATGGAGGTTAATGTCCACACACAAGTCTTATAACAGCCAAATACAGAAGAGAAGGTTTTCGAGAAGCAACTTCCACAAGGATGTCAGAAGCAGAAATTAGGGAATGAAGGAGATATGCTTCAGCCCCTTGTACTTCCATGGTAGGTGACGAAGTCTATAATTAAAAGCAGTCTAAGGATACTGTTAAGTGACAGAAATACTGGAGACAATTTGTCAGCACCTGGATTACCAGGCCCACAAAAATAAATTATTCCTGGGTTGCTTATGTGTTATGTCACCATCATGAAACAGTTTTGTTAGTACTAGCTTTACTGTTTCATTTCTTGGGCTGAATAGCAGATTTGTCACTCCCACAAAAACTTTCACATTTTCTGTTTAAGAGAATCTGAGGTTCATCACTGTAATGCAAAAAGTATAAATATTACTTTTTTGGGAGTTTTGTCTTTACCTGTGTAAAAAGAAGGAGTCTTCATGTACATTCCTATGTTGTAGTGGTGAGTGGTAAGACAACACAGAAGCCAAAGCCCCTTCAGGTGCTCTTATCCCAGTAAAGTCTCACACAGGTTAATGTGGGACAGATGATAATAGAAGACTGCAGAGCTGGTCAAGAAAAGAAGATAACTGAGTCCAGAACAAGAGCAGTGCCAATAAAGAAAAGTAAAATTTATAGAGTTTATGGGCACTGAATGGAGTAATAGGGAATTGTGTATCTATAGAAGCAAAGCAGGAGAAAAGAGTAAAAGCTTTCACCAATATTCTGTGCACAACAGTGATACTCTTGTGCTGGGGTGGAGCACAGCATGATAATAAGGAGTTTACCTACATTTCCGCTTAGCGCTCCTCCATGTTTTCCCCTGCTTCATGTTCGTGTGCTTCAAAAGATAGGTGACACCAGTTTATACTAGCTTGAACTTACTCCTGCTATATCCGCTCTGCAAGTATCTTGTTTAACTTGAAATGCAAAACCATCTCACATTCCAGGACCTAAATGTCTACACAGATAGTGTAAGAAGTGAGCCAATTGCTGTTCAGATGATGAGTTGTGATTTCATAAACATTTAGTGATAGGAAAGTTTGTTTGTATTCCTGTCCTAGCCCATCATCTTAACTAAATATCCTTTAACTATGGACATCTCTGTTTTATAAAGATGAACTCTATTTCCTGAAAGTGCATGGTGAAGCATTGTGTTTTCATGTGCAATATCTTGATTATATTTTGCAAAGAGGGATTTCTGTCTCTGCGACATTGTAACAAAAATCACATACCATGTATGAATGCATCATTTAAAGTTGCATAGGTTTATGGCATACTGTGACAGCTTTTTCTCTCCAGAGTCCGCTGGTAGTTTGATAATGGTTTTAGACCTTGACATGAGTGCCTTCGGGCATTTGACCTACACGGGACACCTACCAGCAAATTATGTTGACTGTAAATAAGGAAAAAACATACATGAAACATAAATCTTCCTTTCTTGCTAACAGAAGAAAGTGGTAAAAAGTGTCCTTGATTACTGATATACAGAGAACCTGAGAAACCAAAAGGCTGTTTGCAGCGATATGGCAAAATGCTGATGGAAAATCACTTTGGCAGCATGTGAGGAAACGGGGAAGTGAACAAAAGACAAAAGAAACAGTCCATGTAAAACTTCCTGCTTGGCATAAAAATCCCGCATCAACCTTCCTATCTCTATGGAAATTGCAAGATAAATAGTTTAACCTTCAGATTTATCATTTTCAAGTGACTAAAACTTATAAAATGCTTCCAGAATTGAGGGGTCATATATGTTAACAGGCCCACAGCATGACACTAACACAAGATGGGGAATGCAGAAGTGCCATAGCAACGAGGTGTTGGTAAAGGTCTTGTTTGAAATATCATGTACTAGGCTGGTCATCTATGCTCAAGAAAGAAAAAATTGAACTGGAAGAGAAGCAGAACCTATGGAATTGATTAAGTAAAGAGAAAACCATACAATGAGGCCTTGCAGAGTTTCCATTGTTTAGCCAAGAAAAACAAGAGATGGAAGAGGATACAAGGACTCTAGAAATATGTCTTTGGATGAATATCAAGGAGAAAAAGTATATCTCAAGCTAAATAGAAGCACTAACATAAAATCAAATTACTGTAAACTGGTTATGAATAAATCTATTCTGGAAATTCCTGATATTTGAACAGCAAACTTTTAAGAGTAGCCACATAAGCTATGGGAGAAAGTGAAGCTAAATTTGTTTTAAGATGAACTTCAGAAAAGAAAGATCTGTATAACAGAGAAAATGTCTGGGCCTCGGAAGCTGGTGGCTCACTTCAGTCCTCTAGACAGAGGCAACTAGTGCCGTGTCCTCGGACACTGCTCCCAGCCTCCAGCTGCCAGCTCAGGGAAGTTCTTCTACAAGATCTAAGTAGTATTTGCCAGACGTGCAGATTTTTTTATCTAAGATACAGCATCTCAAATGGCATTAGGCAACCATGCGTAAGCTTCTGAATCAGGCTGTGAGCATGGGCAATCAGACTTCAGATATGTCATGTGTTACGTAGGCAGAGACTTATCCTAAGTACCTGGATCTTTATGAGCTTGTATTGCATCTGTAATGTGTTCTCAAGGCTTTTTACTTGTCACATTTGGAGGCCAGGGAGGATTTCCACATGTGAATGTTCTAGTTTCTAGGTGAGGCAGATTTTGCTTTCAGCTTTGAAGCTGAAAATGTTCACCATAGCTGAGGGAGGAAGTTTACAAGATACGTTTGAGGGTCACATTGCTTCAGGCTGCTGCTAAGGGTTAAAGAAAATACTGATCAAGAGAGAGGTTTTTCTGCCCAGTTTGGTTTAAAGGGTCTTTTTTCTCTTGCCTTTCTGTATAGAAAGTAGTTGGTCTTTGAGGACATTTTGTTTAACAGATACTATGCTAGTCCAAAGACTGGAGATGTTCTTCGTTTCTCGCTTACGCTTCCCTTGGCACAGCTGTGACACAGCCTGCATAAGACTATAAATTCAGTACAGGGTGATGGACATGCTTTGCAGTCTAGAGTGTTAGGTACATGTGGAATCTCTGCAGCCTTTTGAACCTGAGATTTTTCCTCGGTTGCCCACAGTTCTGGGTGTTCTGACCTGGATGAACCGGACTGTACAGATCATGACCTAAACTGTCTTTCCCAGCCATATGCTCCTATTTTTATGTCCATATATGTATAATCAATCACAATCAATACTGCATGCTGGGAGAACTTGCATTAGGCTGCCCTGAATTTTCTGTGAATTCTAGCAGTACGTATTTTTACACTTATTAGCTCACTCCTGGACATCTTTTTCCGTGTAACAGAATAAATAATTGTTATTTTATTTTAGATGTTCAGTGTCTTTGTTGTGGACTGCTTCTTTGCAGGAAACACCTCAATGATTATTTTTTTATATTATTTCTTTCTTTTTTAATAGAAGTCACGTACATACTGGGTATACTTGAAAAATTCTCAGGAAGGTGCATTGCCACAGTTGCATATTTGAAAGTATCCACACAAGTGTAAGTATAAAATAGCTGTATGCACAGAGAATGTAACCTATACCATATTAAGCTGTGAGCATTGCATGTGCCACCTGGTTGTTTTACCAGAGGCTCATATGTGATTATGGAGCAGATAAGTCTAAATGGCGAGGTAGAATTAAAAACCAAGAAATAAAACATTTAGAGATACAATGTTTCTGCAAAAAAACTTTCAACATACTTAATATCTGGGAGATGAATGGGAAAATGTATACCTGACTACATTTTCCCAGGAAAATGAAAACTGGGATCTCAAGATCTTGGCCCTTTGAGTTCAAAACTCCCTTCAAGAGAGGAGACTCTGGAAGCAGGAAGACAAAGCTACTTCCTGAGACCGCAGCTGTGTCAGGAGGAGACTGAATGTGAATCTGAGTTGTCACAGGAATGAGATGCTGAGTCAGAGCACCCTTATGGGAAATGCCCCAGTTTAGGATGGGCTTGGGTTTGCCAGGAAAAGTGAGCCAGCACGTAAGCCATGATGCTGATCCACCATCATCCTCATCTGGGTGTGATGAAGCAGATAGCGATCCTGGTGCAGAGAGCTGTAGCTATCTTTTCCTGTATCTCTGTCATTAGTCACAGCTCCCACCTGGGACCTGGTAGCTGACTGCGTGTGAACCAGGCCAAAATCAACAGACTAGCTACAATCGCAGAATGTAGGAATATATTAAAGGAAGCTGGAATTACACTAGCTGTCACTTCTCATATTTTAGATTATTGCCCTGTAACTGGGCATAGAGGCTGCTGGAGCTGAAACAAGTGTACACAGGTACAAATGTTTCCCCCTGCTCCTCTGTGTTTTAAGCCATGTTCAGGGGTAGCTGAAAGCTCTCTTTGACCTTGCCCTGAAATGGGCTAGAAGTGCTCACTGAGGTCCAAGAGACCTCAGCTGCTTACCTTCTGGTGCCAAGTTGAGATCGAGACCCTGACTGAATCCACGTGTCTGGACTTTTTGGTCATTGACATGCTAAATCTGGATACAAATTTAGTATGTCAGTGGGTGTGTTGATGACAGAGCTCGGAATTAACGTTCAGCCATAAAACTATCATAACTTCCTATGACGCAGAGAGGCAGGGCAGAGGGAGTCTGAAGACAGCTGTGGATGGCTAACAACTGGACAGTGCTGAACTGTATGTAGGAAGATTACAACATATCCAGTGTGGATTATTTTATTGCTGTTTTCTTATGTCATGCAGTGTTACTGTGAACAGTATCTTGAAAAGGCTGTTAAGTGACCGTCTGTTCCTGCTCGCAGTTCCCAAGAGAAGAACAGCAGGTACAGCATGTAACCCAGGCTTACTGAAGCAATGTCAGCTTAGCAATCAGGCACCTAACATCCAAGCTCTCTTCCAAAAGTGTAAGAGCCACTGCATTCACTCCCAGGCAAGTGACATCCCCTAAAGTCACATTCAATCAGACAGTGGTATGGGTGGAAGGACAATATACTTTCCTTTATTTCAGAAGTTCTTTTAGCTTTATCTTAGCAAAAGACTGGTAACATTTCTGTTAACAAAGCTTACATCTCATCTTTTCTGGATTCATTGCATATTTATATGCTTTGGTGCCTCTTCAAGGAAACTGGTGACACCTCCTATTTTCTTCATGATAGTTACATCAGTTTTACAAGACATGATCAAAGAGCTTGTCTTTAGCGTTGTTTCTAAGTAGAGCTTTTGTTATTACATATCCTCTCCAGAAAAAACAACTTCGTATCTCCTGAGAGTGTAACAGGTCCACAAACCGTATCTAATTGCAGATTCAATGTAATTGGCTTTCTTGTGCATTCAGTGCACCAAAGCACTGCTATCAGGTCTGCTTTGCGCCATGTTCTGGTGAAAAGAGGTCCAACAGAAGAGTTCCCTTCCCTTCAGGAATACAGAAACAAACAAGGGAGTTCGATAAACACAGGCTGGAGATAGAAATAAACTTTTTGGAGGTATTCTTCCTTTCTCGTATCTGGGAAAATAGGGGTCAGATCATAGGTAGTATATTTGTTCCTGTTAGTTCATTTTCATTTTTCCACAACCTGAATTGTCTTTCTCCTCTTTCCTTCCCCAGGGAGAGGTTCAGCCTGTGAATCCCAAAGTAGTGCTTACCTGATTATTACTCTCCTACTACCATCCAGAAGGTTAACTACTAGAAACATAGGTAAAAGAAGGGCAGTGGTATGGCTCATATTGTTCTAACACCAATTAAAGTCAGTAGAAAGACTTACACTGACCCCCATGTTTTGGTGAAGTTGGACTTTTATAGCTTGAGTTTGAAAACTGGGTCAAAGAAAACAAACTGTAACTTAAGATCTGACATTGTGTAAACCAAAATCAAATACTAAGCAAAAAAATCTTTGAAACGTTAAAAAAAAAAATACCCTTGAATTAACTGCTTGGAATTAAATATTGTTATAACCGTATTAGATACCATATGTGGCAAATTTCTTTTGTCCATTAGTAAAAAATCAAAATCAATAAAGATTTTTTTAAAAAAGAATGGACATTTCTTATTCCATTTGGCAGAGCACTGAGTAGCAGGCTACTTGCACAGGCATGATCATCTCACAAGTCTTATTTTCTCTAGTGCTACAGTTGTCCTCGAATTTTGATTTCAGGGTACCACTTTCCTCAGACCTACATCCCAGGCCTTATTGCTTTGCCAGCAACTGGTTGCACGCATCAGTCTAGGGAACTAAAGGCCAGTTTCTGGAAGGCAGACTTATGGAAAACAACTGACAATGAATCCCTGAAGTTAGTAGGTGTTAGTCATTAAAATTGTTCTTAATGAATGAATCTCACAACACCGAAAGTAGTACTCACCAGACAATGAGGGAAGTGGCAGGATGTACTCACACAAAGCATAGAAATGACACGACAAAAAACACCATCTAGGTTGTAGCAGCATCTGCTTCTGCTCATTCTAAAGAATTATAAAGGGTTAACATTTATTGCAACGTAATTAAGCACAGAGAAAAACAGAAGGTGATAAGCAATGTTTGCTTCCACATGCCACAAACAGAGACAAGATACATAAATACAAAAGGGAAGGGTAAGTTGCAATGAAGGTTAACTTCTCACAGACCTTAATGCATGCGTAGATGTTCAGGTCAGATCTCTTCAATCAGAGACAAATTATTGAATTTAATTCATTTAAGCTATATCTAACCTCAGCAGGTAGTGTTTCACAAGGAGAGAATCTGGGAGGTAGAAGAGTTGACCACAAGGATGTGATGTCCACATTCAGTTTAAAGTTCTTGCTGAAAACTAGATCTAGTCTGATCCCACTTGTTCAACACCCATTAGCAGTGGGAGTGCAGATATCTTCCTGCAGCATTTCTACCAGATTAGTTTTATTGAAAAAAAAATAAAAATCCAGTCTGCATGCTCCAAGACCAATTCATAGGGTGAACTCTGAGACAGCAAGGAATTGACAAACTCTCTTTTGATCCAAACTAGAAAAATAAGTCCATTGATGTGTCTACCTCATGTCTATAGTGTTTATCCAGATGTATCTTTTGGGCATTCACATCTCTGAGACTACATTCCCAGTCTCCTTCAATTGCAAAGTAAGATACCATTATTAAGGTATTATAACACAGTAGCTCTTACATTTCGTTGGCTGTGGTTTTCTTGAAGCCCATAAAACAGTCATGTCCTCCTTTCTGCTAAGAACTTGCCTGATTCAGCACCTGCTGAACTCTGTGAAAGTCCTTCTGGTGACTTCAAGCAATTGTGGAACAGCCCCCAGGTAAACTGCCCATTCAGGTGCTTTGAGTTGAATTTTCAAGTGAATTTGATTGTTATTCAGTAGCGCTGCTTTGTCTCAGAACCACTGCTGGACCTATTTTATATTGGCAGGAGCAAAGATTCCTTCTGCTCAGAAGCCAGGAGATGGTATAGAGCCAGCTGCAGTTTCTGTAGTTCCAGCACTTTTCCAACACCTTCCAACACCAACATCTTGGCACCTGCTGCAGCAAAGTCTGACTATAGGAACAGGATCAGTTATTATATCTACTTTTCTCCACAGTAACATCTTTTTTCATATTTCCATGACTAGGTGTGTTTGGTATTGCCCTTTATTAGCCCAAGTCTGGCAAAAGTCTAATTTCATAGCCAGTACAAATACCATTGAAATTTAATGAAGAGTCAAATATTCACCTGTGTGAAACTCACCGTTACTCCATGCCTCATGTTGGTCTGTCTAATGCTTTTCTTCCCTCTGTGTCCACATTTTTACACCATTACATCGTGAGGCATGTAACACAGTAAAGTACCGCCAGCAAAAGCCACATCTCTGTCCATGGAACATATTCCTTTTCACTCAGCAGTTTCTCTGCTGCAGCAGGTATGGTTCATATCCTCTGACTGAAAAGCAGGTCCCTGGAGGAAAGGGGCTGCTGCTCATAAAAATACACTGTCAGGCAAAAATGATGCATTCTTTGGTTTTAATATTTAGTATGATCCCATGATGACCCCCAGCCCACATACCAGGAACTTCTAACCTAGATGATGTTGGGCAACAGAGAGAATTAGTTAAACAAATGGGGCTTTTTTTGTTCAGCAAGTCACTCCCTGTGTGTTCTACCACTGAGCTTTTTTATTGCAGAGTAGGTTTGTTTGAAGTAAAACTGACAGAAAATTTTGTGATAAGATAGTTGTTTGTCAGAAACTGTTGATCTGTCCAAATAGAAAAGTATGACTGAGAAGCACTCACACTACTTGTAAAGGACAAGGCTTATCTGGTCAAATTCAGACGGAAGACAGATGTTCACTGACCTTAAAAGAGTTTCAGGCAGGCACGTGGGAGTAAGAATCCAACCATGACGTTCTTGCTTTGCTTATTTCAGTCCATGGATCTGAACCTCACACTCCCACACACCCAGCAGGTTTTCTGCTTTCTGGACTATTAAGTCATCTTCCCTTATGCTCTCTCCAAACAGATAATGCAGTTAACCATGTGAAGTGGAGTATGTCCAATACGAATGACTGAGAGAAGCACAGAGATTTACTCAATAACCTGTTTCAGATGTTTGGTTAAGATCTACCCCTCCAGGGTTCAAACACCTTTCAGTAATATCCTACAAAAAGGTAAACATGTCAAGTGAAATGTAGACAGAAAAAAAGACTGAAGTTAAAATTCTTTGGCATGTTCAGAGATCTAGATTTCCAATATGCCAGCTCTCAAGATACTTCATAATATGGGATAGATAGGTCTGCCACCTTCTACTAGCAACCTGGAAATGACCTAATGTAATTTCTAAGTATAATATCTATACACACACCCCAAAATATAAAATCTGCACAAGAAATCAGAAAGGGAAAAGGAAAATAGTTTTTCATTGTGTTCTTGCATAACACAGTTTTCTGTAACACAGGAGTGGGACAATCAGTAATGTTGTGCACTCACATAATCCTTTGAGATCTCATATTCCTTTAAAAAAGTTAATAAACTCATATCTGTGGATTCCTTGAGGTAGGTATTTTCCTCTTTGTGAAGATGAGAAAAATGTAGTATAGAGGTAGTAGGTTCTCCATATCAGATAAAAGGTCATTGGCAGAACCACAGAAAGAACCTGTATATATAGCCCTCAGCCTTACCTATGACATTATCTTTCTCCATAAAGTATTCTTCCTTCCAAAGGTATCACAGTCAGAGTTGAATGGAAAGATGCTCTTTCACCTCATCTATGTTGAGGTTTCTCCTTTTCTCCTGTTACATGAGATGGGTTCGAGTACTGCCTGTGAAGCAAGGGAGAATTACCCAGATCATCTAGTCCTCTGTTTTTAAAGTGTATCCCTAATCAAAGCAATATGAAGTATTTTAACCTTGGATCTCCTTTCCTAATGCTGAGCAGGCTCTACTGTACACAGGATATATTTGGGTGGGGTTTTTTATTAACAGTTTTTTCATTAGAGCATCACATTTCAGCAAACTATTTCAATTAATTCCTTTTTTCCAATGAAAAAACATTTTGCTGAGAAATTTCTAAGCACTTGACTTTCAGAATAAGTTAATAACCTGGACTTAAAACCTGAATTCCTTCCTGAAGGCATATTTCATCCTCTCAAGGATTTGATCTGCCACATAAAAAAAAAATGGGGAGTAGCACTAGAAATAACAATGGTTTATCATTTGTATTTTGTTAGGAAAGCAATTTTATTCATAGCAAAAATCACCTAGGAACTTTCTTTTGACTGCAGTGACATCTGCTGGTACTCAGAAAATTTTCTGAATATGAAGTGAGAATAAACATGTCAAAAAGACACTGGGTATGGGGCCTAGCAGCTTGACTTTTTATTTCTAAGTAGGAGAGCCAAAAACTCCCAGACATTCCAGGGTTCAGGCATGTATCCTCCCAAGGACTTCAGGCTTGCTCATGTTTCTTGATGTAAGGAGAAATGGTCCAAGTGGAGGAGCCCAGGTTCAGCAGTGTTTTAAAAGGCAAAGAAACCTGATTACCTGATACATGGGAAGCAGGGGAGCAGCTTGTTGCTCACTTTCTATTCCAGAGTGAATGAAAAGAAGGGAAAAGACTGCAACTTTTCCTGGGGGAAAAAAAGAGGGAAGAATTTAAGAATGCAGAGGGGTCTACAGAAGCAGCATCACTGGTAGAGGTAGAGGTAGAGGTAGAGGTAGAGGCAGAGGTAGAGGCAGAGGTAGAGATAGGCTAATGCCTAGAGCTGTCAGACATCTCCCATCCTGAGGCATTGAAATGAAACACAAATAGAGTGAAACTAGTACAGTGGTAAGCTAAAAAACTGAAACCCTGCACAGATCACCCTTGAGCATCTAAACCACATCTCCTGTTTTCTTTGTGTGTGCCCATCCCCTCAATTGGATTCTTGATGGTATTGGGGATGTTTACATCTTCCTGCTCTTCACTAACACAGTCCTTGTTCTGCCTCTACCTTTCAAAGAGATAGTGGGCAGCTAAAAAATACTATATAGGAGCTAAGGATTTTTATAAGACACTCAGATAGGTATTTTTCATTGTAAATTCTCTTTAAATGTTTTGTTCTTTTTGGATTTAACTGTAAATTCATAACAAGAAGCCTATAAGAAAAATTAAACTTCTGCAGCATCACAAAACATGATTTTGAAGCAACATGATGTATAGTAACACACTCAAAAGTTATTTATACATAAGGATCCCCCTCATTTTATTTGTCAAGCAAACAGAAAATCTTACATACTTTAATTACACTCTATTTGGCAATATGCACAATGGAGAAAGTATTTTAAAATATGTCCTTTTCTTAATAATGCAGAATAATGGTATATAAGTATTTTAAAAAACAGTACTGAATATATTCAGATATCAAATACTTACTTTCTTTCTTTCCAAAATGACTGAGAAATACATAAAGAAATAGTGTCCAAAGACAATAATTTAATGCTAGTCAAAGTCAGAAAGCTGCATTATCTAATGCATTAAATTATTCTGTTACCCTCTGCCTTTCAGTTAAAATCAAGAAGATGTATGTTGATAGGGATAGTGGGTCATCTCTCTGGACTCTGCGATCTTCCACATTACCCAGGAATCTATCCTGTAGCCATTTGGAGAAACACTGGGAGCAAATGAGTTATGAGTCATGTGAAGAAGAAAAGGCATGACACAAATTTTGAAATTAAATGCAAAGGGAAATGACAAGTACTGAAATACAAACTGCCTAATAAGCAACTGATAGTGAAACAAGGCAAATGCTGGAAATGGCAAATAATGAAAGAAGACAGATACTGCAAAGAAAACACAATAAAAGAAGAGAATTAAAACAAACACAGAACTAATGGTATCATTGATCCTAAGGAATTTTGAAAGGGTAGAACAAAAATACTGAAACAAGCGAAGCTCTAGGGAAAATGCTAAATTAAGGCGAAGTACAAAATAAGAGATCAAAAGATTCACTTAGAGGCTTGAACAGAAGCATCAGAGTTGTCATTTATGGACTCTGACTCTGTCCACTGTTTTTTGTGTAACTTCACTATACTCTATTCTACTCTATTTGTTTCCTGGCATATAAGTACATGCAGATACTGTTTCCAGGACTGTGGAACATTTTTAAGATTTTTGGCCATTGTTTTAAATGTGGTCATTCAGTCTTTAATTTACACCTTGAGTAATCTTAACAAGCCGCAGAAACTACACTTGCTAAGCAAGGCAGAAATTTCTGCAAGTTCATTTATTGATTCTTCAGAAAAAAAATAGAAGACAGCATAAAAATAAAGATGAAAGGCCACAGACTCAGATGAGATATATTATCAGTGCAGGTAGATGGGCTTCTGATTTGTATTAGTTAGGAAACTCACATTGAGGTTCTGTCACTGTAAGATAACTTCTGAGTGTGACATCTGCTAAGGGGGCAAGGTCTAGGGAAGAAACAGATTTGTAATTAAAATCATTATTTACTCAGCCTAACCTAAGGCATCTTTGTCAGGCATCTCCTCGGAGTCACGTGTGACTGGAGACTGCATTTACTTTACACAGAACCAAGGGAAGATACACCAAAACTGAAAAGGCTTAGAACTAGCTACGCCAACACTGCTATGAAAAAGATTACTAGTGTGAAACTAATATACTAACATGAGAATACTGGACATCTCAAGGAAAAGGTAGAAATTAGCTTTCCCAGCTCTCATAGTCTTGCCTGACTTCAGTACAACTAATCATGGGATATTAATGGCATAAATTCCATCCTTTAAATAAAAGTTGGCAGCATTGTAGAGCCCAGTTGATTTTAGAGGACAATCATGAAGCATTCTGAGAACAGGTTCCCTCTATCTTAATGCTGCAGTTATGCGTCTGTGTAGCTTTATATATAGGCATAAACCTAAAAATTTATAGACGTGTCTGATGGAACAGACTAGGAACTGGAAATACAGATTTTTATTCACTTGCATTAAAAATATTTTACATTGTTGCTTCATATTTTCAAAGAGCCTTCAAGTGAAGACCATCATCTAAGTGAAGTAATCATCCAAAAACTGAGTATATGTAAGAATCAACTGCTAAGTGTAGCCTGCAAAGAAATGTATCTTTTTGCCCTTTTACTCTATTTTACAAGGAGTTTTGGTTTCTTGTCAATATAATTTGTCAGTTGAAATGTGATATTTACCAGGATATTTACCTTACTAGCTTTTCTGGGACTTTTAAAAAATTTTCAGGTTAGAGGGCAGAGGGCTCAATATAAAATATAAAATGTTTCATAGTAACAGGAATTTTCAAATTAAACAAACAAAATGAAAAACAAACCATACATTTTGAATATGGAGTCACACTTTAAGCAGAGAAACATCATGACTGATTCCATATTACTGGCAAACAGGTCTTACCCAGAGAAGCAGGTACGATAGGATTCCAAATTTTTGCTTCAGTGTGATTTATGATCATATTTAAAACAGAACGGAGAACAAACTTGGAATATACTTTAAATTTATTTAATAAGACACTACAGCTTGAAGAGTAAAGACAGAACAACCTGAAGGTGTTGAGTTACACCAAGTCTAGCTGTAATTTAATAGAAAAAAAAATGTTTTTACAGTTTAAACAACAGGGAGAAAAATATTACATAAGATAGTGGCTATTTCTGAAATGAAAGAGATGTTCTGTTTAAAGGTTTCATCAGTAGAAAATGTGGTTCTCTGTACATTAGAGATGACCGAAGGTCTAAAATCAAATTTCTTCAAAGTAACAAAGAAATGGAAAGATTAGCTTAAAGCCAAGTTAGTTGCTTATTTATATTACTTTCCTATTGGACTACACACTGGGCTGATTCTAGCTATTATTCCTAGTCATTCCCAAGAAATATGGGAACCACGCATGATTAACCAGACCTTCAAAGGCAAAATTACCAATGACAAGAACGATTCTGAAGTTCTGTAGAATCATCTGTCCTGTATACCCCCATGGTGACAACTTCCAACAGTAAGCCTTGGGATCCAACACCCTCTGTTCAGCAGCCCAGACATGCTTTTGGGTCACACTCACAACAGGGCAAGCAGAATTTATAAACCCATAGAACAGACACTATGTGGGAGGCACCACTTTCTCATTGAGGTTTTTTGCAAACTATGTACCCTAAAATGACTAAGTTTATCATGTATATTTAAAATTATATTTAAAATGCAACTAAGAGTAAATATTAATTTAGAATATATAGAAAATTACACAACTAAAACAAATAATATATAAACAAGAACCAGTGATAGGTTCTAGATTTGTGATTCATGAAGGCTGACTTACTACTACATAGCTATAAACATGAATAAAACAGTAAAACTGTCATCAAGACAAAAGAAACATTAAAATTATGATATTTAAATAAGAAAGGCAACTACAAGTAAGAAGACTACAATGATAGTTGATTTTCCTAAAATTTACAGAATTTTTTTAGTACAAAGATTTTCAGTAACATAGTTGCTTCCTGAATCAACAAGCCACCAAGAGAAATTTGTTTGTAGGTTGTATCATCACAGTCAGGGATTATAATACCGTGAAGTCATCAACTAAAAAGTCAAGAGATTACTGAAAATTCAACCTTATTTTACTGATTTTTATAAATTTTTCTCCACCAAAGTTATGCATTCAGAGATTTTGTCTTTACCATTGATTTAGCCTCTATATAGAAAAGGTTTATCTATAATTAGAGATGCATGTAACACCAAATTGCAGTGATTTCAACCCTGTACAGGTTGCCTTAAGCAGCCAGATACTGTGCAATACAATCTGTCAATACTTAAAAACTAAAATCACAATAGATTTTGTCCCTAGAAACAATAATGAAACATGGGATTAACCTAACAGAGTGATTTCCAAGGCTAAGCATTTACAAGTTTGCATAGGGGTGAGTCATATAAAATTAGTGCTCAGCTCCATGATTCTTGACCACATCAAACTTTTTGCTATGTGCTGAGTTTGCACAGCCAGGCAAATGTACATGGGACTCCCTGCTTACACTCTCTGTTGTATAATTTGTTTATAAAAACATAGACAAACATGGCTTCAGTCACGGTCTTGTGTAATTCTTGCAAATTCCCTGCTGCACAAGCCTTTGAAAATATATCCAGAAAAGAAAATGAGAATATTTAAAATGAGCTGAAAAATTACATCTGAGAACTTGCTGCAGCCTAATATGAACTTTTGCTGAATAATGATAGTGACTACTTCAATCACACACTTTGAAGGGGATAAGAAAACAGAATGAAATAAATTATGGAGTATATTCTTATCTTAAACTCAAAGAAAAGTTTACTGTGGCATATCAGATGACCAATACCTTCCATATCACTACAAATATTCTCTCACATGAATGGTAATAAAACAAAAAAATCACAAGCCCCTTTGTATTTCCTTGTGGATAAATTCACATACAGAATTAATGCAAGCCAAACCAAAGATGGCATGTCAAGACAAAAGCATTTGTATTTTAGTCATAGCACTATGCCTTTTCTCCAAAGATCTTGATGTGCTTCATAAACTTTAATTAATCTTCACAGCACGACTACCAGTCAGGCAGAAATTGTATAATTTTCAGAAAAAGCATGGCATAGCCTTTATTCCTTATGCCTCTGCTCTGAATACATACTGCATTTTTTCCACTGTGATATATTGTGGAAAAATACATAATAGCAAAGCAAAAGGCCCCAGTGGACCCAACTTTTGTTAGTTTAACTTTCTCTGCTTGTATTTCTTACTTTTTTTGATAATAGCTTACATTAACTGTTCCCTTTTTTAACTTTATTACTGAATTCATATATGTGTGCCTAAACTGAGGTTATGGTAAGACATGTTTCTTTTTTTCTTGTTGTTTGGCGGCGGGGGTGGGGGGGGTGGGGGGGAGGTTTATTGGAAAAAGTGATAGTTTAGATTGCATTTTCCCCTAGAATCAACTATGGAAAATACACATGAGAAAAGTGCACAGAGGCCATATAGATTTGTAAACGAATTGCTACAGGAACTGTACTTTTCAGAGCACAAATCCTCTTTTCCTACATTTGCATGCACATAGGACAATATGACCACATTTTCTTTCGGAACAACTGAACACCTTGATAAAAATATGATACCACATTAATAAGTGATCCTCTCCCTCCTTCAGAGTGTGCCTTAGGGTTTATGCTTCATTTAAATACAGTGCTATAAAGCAAGCCACTGCTTCTCCAGGACAGACAGAGGAAGTGAGGGGGGTATAAACATTAGCTTTTTGCTAATTGCAGTTGCAATTTTAGTGATCCCATGATACATCTGACAAAAAAACTCCATCTGGAAAAAGGGCTTTGGATACAAGCCATTTGAACTGAAGTTTGATATTGTATCTATAAATAAGAAAACCACTTTTACAAAATAAGAACAAACTGCTGGATTTAAACAAAAGAACAAACATTTTAAAAGGAACACTAAATGATGAAAGCATATGTGATCAACTCTCCTAGGTGTGTATGGTTCAGAGAGACAACTAAAAACTGTGGCTGAAATGTGATACAAATATAAATCAGAAGAATTTACTGTGCAGTACTAAAACTTTATAATAAATTCTAATACTTGAAGAGGTAAGAAGAAGATCCACAGGACTGTTATTAAAACATGGAGATGGGAGTTATTGTGCAAAAAAACTATAAAGCCCAAGAAGAAGGCATTTGTGATAAATAAAAAAGATTGAGAGACTATGTATTGTCCCAACATTTAAAGTACAGAAGATGTTAGTATTTGAAATCAATGTGGAAGGCAATGTTTTCTGAGATGCAACAAAAATAAAACAAAATCTGAAATGGTAGCAGGAAGTAGTTTCTGTTTTAATAGACCAGGTTTTCTCAAAAGGATGATATAATTAGTTTTATAATCCCTGTTAGCATGGGATCCTGCCACGGACCCTCCTGGTGGGGCATGGTCAGTACTGTCAGGTTCACTTGCAGACCAGGAGATGCCTCTGTCTGAGGCTCTCCTTGGTGTTATTCAGTGATCAAGGGAACCCAGAAAAAGCTCTCTTTCTAGTCTTTTTATGGAAGTCTATATATTTCAATGTTGATTAAAAAGTTATCTATAAGAATTTTTAGTTTACATCTAGTTATTGCAGCATTTTCTGAGAAAGCAGCATGCAGGTTTGTGTCTGTATGTTTGCTTGTTTGCATTATTTTTTTCCTTTATAAATAAACTTTATGACTAACAATTTCAAGGTATAATTACTAAGTTTTATTTTAATAAAAGAGATTACCTGTAAAGCTAGATATACCTATCAATCACGCGTAATTTTTCTAGCAGGATATATTTAACTTCAATGTCATTAAATAGCAATAACTGTGAAGTATAAATTGTTAGCAAAGGAATTAATCTATCTGTGAATCTGTATTTATAAATCCTGTTACCTATGAAGTTTACTTTATAATGGAGTTTATGGCTGTCACAAAACATCCCTTACCGCCCTTCTCCCTTTCGGGTGTACCTGCACTCCGAGTCTGTGTGGTGTTCCATCAAAAGTGTCACTTTGGGTTATGCAGCTTTGCTGACTGGCAGGAACTCACTCCAGCGTGAGATAGCCGCAGTGAAATACCACCTAATTGGGAGCGTCACTGCAGTGGGGACAGCTGACAGGCTGAGTCTTGTCCAGTGCAAGGTAAGCAGCTCCCAGCCCTGCCACTTGCCGCAGCAGCCAAATCCTGCCAAGCTAGAAACATGTCCTGTTCTTCTTCTTCTGACATGTTCGTCACAGGGTTACTGACTGCTTGCTCAGCTGCTTTGCTAATGCATACGCATGAGCTCGCAGGCTTGCAGTGTGGCTGTGCCAGAAAGGGGACCATGCTGCAGTGGACTCGTGGATGCATTTATATTTGCTCAGCTCTGTAACTGCATCAGCACAGAGCTGTGCCCCAACACATCAGCCTTTTCCTCCACTGCTGCAGGTAGCAGTGAGACTGAAACTGGAAATACAGAAGTGCCATTATGTCCCTTTCAGTAACACCTTCCTTCATATTACTGAAGAAAAAAAAAGAAAAAGTCTTTCCCAGTCTTCAAGTTCTTTAATTTTATGACATGAACACTTTCTGCCTACAGGTATTTTGTATTGCATTATATGGTTTGCCAAAATATTATTTTATATATGTATATCCATTTCATTTTAAAATCCTTTTTGCATGTAAACAGAAAAATTAAGCTGATTGCTTGCAGGCCCCAGTCTGAACTGAAGAATTTATGTGTCCGGATTCTAGGTATAAGTTATTTACCAGCTTAGCCTCTGTACAAATTCGATTGACCCTCCTGAGACAGTTTGGCTGCTGAAGAGATAATAAGAAATCATTAATATTTTTATAATCTACACAATTTTAAAATATTTAAGAACATGCTGTCATGGCAATAACTGCTCATGTGATAGCAACTCCTAAAAATACTCCTGAATTCATTATATGATTAGCATATATGTGATTCCCAAAAGAACTATTTCTTAGAGTATTACTTTTGAGGGCCTACTTCCAGTGCATTAACGTTTTTGATGCTATAACATCACTGGAAGAAAGTCTGCTATGAACAGAGACATTTCCTTTGCAGAGAAGGGGAATCTAACTGATTTACATGATCAAACCCTTTTTAGTCCCTTGGAAAATCTGGTACCTCATAAAACTATCAACAAATTTGTTGTTTTTTATCAACAAAAGCAAACTTTCATCTATTTCTATTAAAAATGTCTTTAAAATCAGGCCAGAGTCATGGTTTCCAAAATGGTAGATTCAGCATTTAACTCACAGTAGCACTTACTCAAAATATTCAGGGAATTCTGCTGCTTTATTGGCATGCAGGATAAATAAAAAAATTGAGATCTCATTTAAAAATTGGCTTCCACAAGTATATTCTGATGTTCACCTGGAACAGCATGACATAATTTAAATGTGATTTTTATACACAAAGACAGAGTTTCAAAGCAAGGAATATAACTCCATACTAAATCATCATCAGTGCTTCACTTGTAAAAAGTTGCTTGCCTGAGCATTGTGTCAGTAGCTTAGTTATGTTCTTCTGCCTGACAGATGTGGAATAGTGTGTAACACTAAGACACTGTTGCAGTATAAGCTTGCCCAGCACTTTTCTGTTGGCAAAGTGCATTAATGGTAGAGCTGTCGCAAAGTATCCTGAGACAAATGTATATTAATAAGAATTGTCAGGTCTTGCTGGTTCATGGTGACTTTCTTTTTCATTTCGTAGAAGGGCAGTGATTAATGAAACCTCTGTATGTGGTATATGACTAGGGAAGAGAAGCCCAGCTTTCCAAATACAAGCAAGATCTCCCCATACGAGACATCAGGGATGAGCTGTGACTCACCAGCCAGAGAGCGAGGAGTGAGCGATGAAAAAGAAGTGGCTCATTTGTTGGAAACAAATTGCAAGAAATCACTGCTCCAGAACTGGATCTGCCACCTACATGATGTATGAGCCTTCAGACGCAGATGTCTCCTGAAGATATCTACAAACCGTACTCTAAATTAGTTTTATACCAGAAAAGCCACAATAATTCAGCTTTTCAGGACTGCCTTATCACAGTCCACCCATGTGACAGCCCTTGGACAAGATCCTCAGCCTGCTTTGTTCATTCTGAGTAAATGGGTTGGAGCAGAAAGGGGACTACCAGCTGCATGCTTGCTTATGTGAAGATTGCTGCAAGACAAGTATGGTGGCTATGCAAGGTGTACAGGAGAAGGTAGTACAAGAATAATGGAGGCAGTGTTGCAGCACTATCCAAACTAGCTGGCTGCAACAAGGCTTTTACCAGCACATACCAGAAGCCCTGTTGCAGCTGGCTAGTTTGGATTGTGCTGCGACAGCAGAGCTACAGAATACAGCCACTAACATTCGTACTTTGCCGTAAGACTCAGCTCTGCCTGAATTTCAAAGGGTCCTCATTTGACTTCTGAACTTAAAGCATTCATCTTTTCCAGGCACCTGGAGAGCCAGAGAACAGATTTTTACCATGTAGCTCTTCAGGAAGTCTTGTCCTTGAAGAGATGTGTTTCATCAAACCACCACAGTACTTAACACCTTTCCCTCGATCACTGTTCCTGTTTTGCAAGCCTCTGTGGCTTCCAAGCTGTTCTGCCAGTGATCAAGTGAAATGGAAAATCCAGAAAAAAAATCCCACTCTTCAGGATATGTCTTCTTTGGCAAAGGCAGCACAAACTTTCTCATATAAGCCTTGGCACTAAGGGGAAGAGAAATACAGACCCATTTTTTCCAAAGCTAAACAAGGTTCCTAGGAGCTCAAGTTATGCTGGCAGCGAACAAACTGTGCTGACAAGCAACTAGTCCTCAAGATTTCATGCATTTTCTGAAGAGGCCATAAAATAAATACCTGACTCAGAAAAATGTATATATGTCTGAAATCTCTTCACCCTTCGTAACCCATGCATTTTCAGGGGTTTAGGCAATCATACCTAAATGACCCTGCCTTTCAGACACTTGCTCCCCAGGTTTGCAGGGTTTCACCTACATAAGTACATTGAAGAAGACTTCTCTTTAATCTCTTTCTGGCCCCCTTAAGCTGTCTCTGTTGGCCTGACATTAAGAAATATGGCATATGACCCAAGTAATGCAAAAGCTGCATCCATCAGCATTTACTTTGATTTTCCTTTCATAAACAAATGCAAATCGGATAATACACCACAAAAGAAATAATATCTGAGCAATTATTTTAAATACTTTCCACATCTTCTAAGCACAAGTACAATTTTTAATAACAATTTTTGGCTAAATTACCTAAGCTAACAGTAACTTTGTCCAGCTGCTCTACCAAACTGATAGGTGCTCTCCTCTGTCACTGTAAGACGTACATGAAAACCTCAAACTGCATCAAATAAACAGCTCTGTGAAAAGTAAAATACTGAAAGATGCCTTGAAATGTGCTTGTGTATGAGAGATAATCCCTAAAAATATACTGATATATAAAAACTTCTGCCCATATATCTGTAATGCAGATGGCACCTTAAATTAGCTAGCTCATATTTTAAAGGGATTCTATGAAAAATAAGAAATGCAGATCACAACATTTTATTATCTTTATATTCTGTGAGTACTTGGAGAACATGCAGAAGAAAAATCTATCCCCGAGAGTGTTTTAATAAAGCCGATTATTTATACAGTTGTTTGAAAAGATGTGTCATACTGCTTATCTGAAATGTCACATTCACGTTCTCACCAGTATCAAAACACAGCTAACAAGGATTTTTCAAGCATGAATTTGAATGACTATAGTGACATCGAGCGGCCATCACCACTAACTGCTGCTGTGTTCTGCCGTGAAACCCCTGTTATAATGGTAATGCCAATGTGTTGACTTCAAATAGTGTGCAGTGCTAAATCAACTAGTACTGTTCGTACAGCAACTACAAAGGTGAATTCGTTATACATTGTCGATGTGCAGTTTAAATTCATAGTCAAGCGTTCTAAACATAATCCTGTGTACAATGTAGCAGAGCCCATAATATACTGACAAAAGCGCAAGCAGAATACGAAGGCAGAGCATCTGCCACAGGATGGGCTGCACCCTTAAAAGGTTGGCATCAAAAGCCTGAAGAATATGGCCCAAACCATACAAGCACTCACACACGTGCATAACGTCAGGCGTGTGACCAGCACCAAATTCTGTGGCTAATTTCTGTCTCCAGAAGTGCTCCCTCACCACTTGGTCCTGGTGCTTGCTTTGGCCCTGTTCAGCCCCTGAGCTGACGGGAGACCCACTCACGCCCACATGCCCTTGCTCTTCGAATACTTTATACCTGTGCAAAACCATTTGTGTCTGGAGGCTAGATGGGTGCCAGAGCACACCCCCCGACCAGTCCCCTTGCTCGGGTAATCTGAGAACCAGCATAGTGGTGAGTGCTCCCATGCCTCAGAAGCCAACCTTGGTGCAGCTGATGAAGTCACTGAGACTAGCTGCATAATTAATCATGCACATAAGCATTCAACTGGCTGGAGCCATATGCTTGGCATTTTGCGTGGCTAAGAGGGCTTCACCAGACATCAGCAGGACAAAGATCAGGGATAAAATGAATGCTCATGTTGTCTTTTTTGGTGCTTATTGAATCCACATTATGTTCCTGATCTGTTGCTTCTTTCTTCAACCCCTTTCCAATGCCCATGGCCACAGTATGACAGAAATTCTACTAAAGTTCTTCATATTTTTCAATTCTCTGTTACTTCTTTTTAATAGTTTGTTTTATTTCTACATTTAAAAGCACTCCTCCTTACTGCCTTTGCTGCTTACATGTTAAGGGTGTAGCCTTATCTGTGAAGGCAGACATCTCCTGGCAGTGACAACCTGGCAGAAACCACTGGAGCTTTTCACAGGTTTGGGTGCACATGTGTAGCTTTCATCCAGAGCACATCTCAGGTAATTATATACTCTCTGTTCAAACATACAACCATATCATGCCCTGCATCTGCAGGCCATGACTTTAACAGAAGGCTCTCCTCAGTATCTAGAGCTATGTTGAATGAACATGCTGAGTCCAATGCAAAGACTTTGATCTTCAGATTTCAAGGAAGGAGTGGTATTTTGTCTGTAAAATGTGCAGCAACTTCTGCATGTGGTGTGAGACTTTAGAGGAATTTGAAGAACAATGCAGGAAAGGAATTTCTTTTTATATAGTTGTAATAACAGCCCATGTGGATAAAGCAATTCCTTTCTCAAAGGCACACGGTGTGCACAAAATGTCCTGGTTCATTTGTTGTTTTCTTATTATGATGTCCCCAAGTCATTATTCACGGATGTGCTATATTGGAAAGAAACAATTTCCGTAGCATTCCTGCGAGAATACTAATTAAGACCACTACACTAATGGATATTTGCAAGGGAGCTTAAGCAGGTAAAAAACACTGGTGGGCTTTGGTACGTACACAACAAGCCAAGCTATCAGATGTCCTGCAACTGGGATGATTCTTGCATGGACCTGCAACAGTGTCCTGGAGCATCCCAGGGGACTGACAGAAGTAAATAGCACAGGAAAGAGGGAAGATGGCTCTGAAGCTCCCAAAGGATGTACAAGCTTGCCTTTTGTGGTGGATTGACCTTGGCCGAATGCCAAATGCCAATCTGTGACTCCCTCTCCTCAACTGGAAAGGTGAGAAAAAACATGATGAAAGATGTTTTTCTTGACCTTGGGTCAAGATAAAGAAAAGGGAGATAACTTAGCACATACTGTCAGGAGCGAAACAGACTCTACTTGGGGAAAATTAATTTCATTTATTACCAATCAAATAAGACTACGATAATGAGAAATAAAAGGAAATCTTAAACCACCTTTTCTGTGCCACTTCCTTCTTCCCAGGCTTAACTTCACCCCTGGCTTCTTTATCTCCTCCCCCCGACCTACGCAGGTGGATGGGGAAGGGGGGTTGCAGTTCATTACATATTCTTTGTGCCACTCCTTCCACCTCATATTGTCCCCTCCACAGGAGACAGTCCTCCACAACTTCTCCAACGTGAGTCCTTCCCACAGGCTGCAGTTCTTCATAAACTGCTCCAGTGTGGGTCCCTTCCATAGAGTGCAGTCTTTCAGGAACAGACTGCTCCAGTGTGGCTCCGCACAGGGCCATAAGTCCTGCCAGAAAAAGCTGCTCCAGCCTGGGTCCCTCTCCACAGGGCCCACAGGTCCTGTCAGGAGTCTCCTCTAGCATAGGCTCCCATGGAGCCACAGCCTCCCTTGGATGCATCTACATGCTGCAGTGTGCGGCCCTCCATGGGCTGCAGACTGGGTATGTGCTCCACCATGGAGAAATGGACAAATGGGAGAAATTTCCAAAATAACCTTGTAAACTTCTGGGCCAAGAAACACAGCATTGAGTGGGTGTATCACATCCTCTATCACCCACAAGCATCTGGAAACAATGAGAGATACAATGGACTGCTAAAACTATGTTGAGAAAGTTGGACATTGGGTCATGGAAACACCGGGATATAGATTTAGCAAAAGTGACATGGCTGGTTAACACCAGAGGATCTGCTAACCATCCTGATCCTGCAAACAAACTCCCAACAGGCTGGGGGAGGAGATAAGGTCCCCATAGTGCACACAGAGAAGTGGCTGAGGAAGGCAGTGTGGTTTACTCCTCCCCTGGGAAAGGCAAACCCATTTGTGGGATTATCTTTGCTCAAGGACCTGGATGTGCTTAGTTGGTAATGCAGAACGATGGGGACACCATCATCTTTGTGCTTCCTTGGAGAAAAAATAATCCATGGTGCGAATTGTATGTTGTAGGGAGTCATGTAGCAGGAACGATCTCAACCAACAAAGGGTGAGATTCAAAAGGACCTGGGTGAGTGCAACAATGACCCAAACCAAGCCACTGTTGGGGTCCAACAATTGAACATGCTGCTGCTACTGTCCTGAGAATTCACCTTGACAGATGAGGGCCAAATCATAGCCTGTTCTTACAAACATTTGAAGGAGTGGAGGAAGCCCATGGAATAGGAGAATAATATCTATATGTTACGGGACAGTTAATGAGAATGTATAAATCTGTATCTTCGGTACATAGTGATATAATTAAGATATAAAGAATCAATAACAGAGGCTGCAACTAAAGCAATGATTAACTCAACCTATTAAATAAGTTCACTGAGATGTAGCAAGCTTTCTGAGACACCTGGGATATAATAATAGGCAAGAGAAGTGGGATAACAGAGCATTATGGTCAAACCATATAGCACAGGGAACAAATGAAGCTATATAAGAACAAGTAGTGCACATGTTCCCCAAGAAAGTTCAGTTGAAGTTCACCAACTTGTCAGCCACCAGGAGTCTCAACAGACTCCAGGATAAAACCCCAGGAGCTAAGTGTGCATGTGCAAGTGTCTTATGCATATGTAAATCATTTTTGGGAAGTAGCTATAATATGTATTAGATTTTGGTGAAATATGATGAATGTGTGTTTTGTTGTAAAGTGAGGACGCTGGTCAGATAGGTGTGTATGATCTGAGATACTAATCTCCATGCACCCAGCACTGCAATAAAGAATGCCTGCCTTCTAAACTTGGAAAAGTCTAGAGGGTTTCCTTTGTGCTGGTTTTTCAGTATCACTAGTATAAGCTGTATTGCTAAGAAGGGATTTCAGTAATGAGAATTAGATACAAAACAATGGTTAGAAGATATAAAAATGTATTTAATTATGTGGACCTGAGGATGACACCAATGGTATGGAATAAAAATGGAGATTGTAGTAAGTATGGCTGGAATGCAGTCAACTTTCTCATAGAAGTCCTCATAGTACTTGCTTTGTATTTTTTAGCTAGAAAGATATTGATAACAAATCACCATTTTAGCTACTGCTGAGCATCAAGGCCACCTCTCCAAACCCACCACACCCAAAGGCCAGTAGGCTGGGGCTGGGCAAGATGTTGGGAGGGGACATAGCCAGAACAGCTGACCCAAGCTGACCAAAAAGATATGTCATACCAAATGGTGTTGTGCTCAGCAATAAAAGCTAAGCGAAAGCAGGAGCTCCCCTCAGAGAAATGTGCCCCAGGCCCTGGCAGCAGCCAGCCACCAGGTCAAGGCTCAGTCTTCCTGGTTGGCACTACAAGAGAGACCCCCCCACCAAAAGCCACAGCGCTGGGCAGCAAGATGACATGCCACACTGTGGTGGGTGCTCTGCTCCAGGTGCCAGAGCCTGCGGGGGAAGACTTGGTGCTTCCTGGTAGCGCCTGCAGCTGGCTGCTGGAGCAGAGTGGCCACCTGCAGCATGCCCCGGAAGACCCGGAGAACCAGCTCAGTACCCTTGAGACGGAGAGCTGCCTCCTGAGAAAGACAAGGTCTCCAGAAGTGTGCAAGGAGGCAGAGAGGCTCCAGCAGAAAAATGCCAAGCTAGCTGCCCTCACTGAGCAGCTGAGAGAAAGACGCAGGTTTGCAGGACACCATCAAGCACCTGATGAATACTCCAGTGCTACTGCCTATCCAAAGCTCTGCTGAGGAACTAGGCATGAAATAGTTTCCTCAACAGAGGACTGAGGAGAGGAGAGAGCCTGCTGGAGCTTTGCTGGCACAGAACTAGCGCAGTGAGGTCTCCTCACAGAAGGCAGCTGAGGACCTTCACACCCAACTGGCAGCAGACAGAGGACTCTGTTCTGTGAGCACCCTCAGCCAAAGGTGTGAGGACTTACCAAGCAGCTCACAGAGATAACAGATGAAAACACCAGGCTGGCTGAAGAAAATTCTCCCCTCCACAAGCAGATGTGCAGGGCAGAAAGGTTGCAAGATGAAAATGCTGACCTGAAGGGGCAACTACTGCAAGTGGCAGAGAAGAGAAATTCTGTCATCCAATCCTTCAGCTCTCTTCAAACCCAATGAGAAGATGCACAGCACAAACTGAAAGCCACGAGTGAAACGGCAGAAAGTACTCAAGCAGAAGTAAAAAGGGAGCACAAGGATACCATGCCACTGTTTCGAGCCCAGGTGACAGAAAACTGCAGAATCAGTTTCAGAGCCCTTCGGAGCCAGCTTGGGCAGAGGACAGTCCTGGGTCCTGCCTTTTTGCAGAGGACCCCACAAGTGAGATGGAAGAAACAGTAACAGGCAAACAGTCCATCATCCTGCAGGTTCTGGGAACAAAAAGGATTCACATCCTGCATATTTCTTCCGATATTTTATCTTTATTTTGAATATATACAGCACAATTACTACAATATAAATACTCTCAGTTTGAAGGTCATGTTCTAAACTAATTTGTATTTGATGCTCTTTAAACCTATTCTTTACAAAAGTTTTGAAAATTTGGTTTTGATAAATCTTCTGAGATATGAATCTATACTAGAGATTTACTTATTGGAAATATTTACACAGAAACATATTTGCTGTTTACCAAATCAAACAAAATTTCTCTTTTTAATTGAAGACCACAAGGTGGCATGTGAAACATACAGTAAACATTATTTAAAGAATACAGTAGAAAACTAGTATGCAGTTCTACTGGATGACTATTACCTGAAAAGTCAAACAGTTTTAAGAAGCAATCTAAATTTTTTGTGGGATTTTGTCTTTTTCAGTCCAAGCTCTTTGCATTGGAAAAGGAATAAGGTGCACAAGCCTTTTATTAACAAGGAGGGACTCTTCTTTCTAGTTTAAAAGTACATTAGGGCATTCCAATACAGACACTTCATTCTGCAGGTCACTTCAAATGCATTCCCAAACCCAAAAAATGTCTTTCTGCCCCATCCCAACTACCATCTCAGCCTGTCTGTGCTATTTTCCCCTGTTTATTGGTTAGCCGTGGTAACTCCAGGCCTGTAAATCTTGAGAGGCATTTCATATATTGACCAAGTGTCAATGATGGAAGACCCCACAGAAGAGGCCCATGTGTTCCTGCCTGGAGACTTGGGAAATGGTCCTATAGGCATTCAGACAATCTGAACCTGTACGACTGGTGTTTGGTACCTTGTGCATGCAGGCTGGTATACAGGGTCCTCATTTAATACCTGCTTTATATATATATTTTTCATTAAAATATTCCACCTTCATTGTTGGGTTATTTTTTAAAGATTTTTTCCAGAATTTACCCTCTCCTAAACTGTTACATTTGTGCTAAAAATATGCCTTACGTTATTCCCAGATGACACATGCTAACTACGTATATAAACAGGAAGAGAAGGCAATGTGTTTATGCTCTAAAACTGAGGAAATGGTTAAGAGGGTTGTTTGATTTTGGCTTACTATAAATTCCTCAAGACATAAGTACTGTTGCTAAAAGCCATAGACCTTCAACAGAACACTCATCAGGAATTACCTGCTCCCAAATGAGTTGCACTTACTAACAAAATGACTAAGGTTCGGAACATCAGTGAATGGGGTTGAATGTTGTAGTCCACAAGCACTAGGGAGGATTTATTTCTCTCTTTGGAATAAAAAAAAAGTATTACCATAACCATTAGTTTTATACAAGAAAAATTACCTTTCATTAAATGAAAGTGTATCTGTTGGAGATGGTTCAGAGTCACAGAATTTGGGCAAGACTTGACTTTGTTCAAGCCTGAAGGATTTCAAACCCAGAGCTGGAAACTAGGGCTATTGCTTCTATGGAGAATTCAGTCTTGTAGCGTACTAAGTATGCTCAGTTCCTACAAGTTGTAGCTTCTCATTTAGGCTGCATCTTAATTTGATTCCAAGACACTTAGGTGTTATCAAATAAACACGCCAACTTTTTACCCTTATTGAAGTGCCAGCAAAAAAAACCAAA
Source organism: Falco naumanni (assembly GCF_017639655.2). Taxonomy (NCBI): domain Eukaryota; kingdom Metazoa; phylum Chordata; class Aves; order Falconiformes; family Falconidae; genus Falco; species Falco naumanni. The sequence goes on from NC_054056.1 coordinate 89,022,332, forward strand.
CCAAAACAAAACACAAATGTTTGACATCTTCAGCCCCCACCTGACTACCTGGTTCTATGCATCCATTTGATTACCTAGACCTCTCCTTGTAGTCTTGTAGTAAAGCAATGAACATTATCTTGCATGACTGTCATGACTGAAAGCTTGACAGCTATTTGGAGAGAATTGTAGTGATTCAAGCAACAGGGCAGATTTCCAGCAGATTATGTACTTCTGGGAACTGTGATTACAGACCTGAGAGATTTTTGACACTCTAGGTGGTGCTTTGCATCAAATCTGCCACAGTTGTATAACAGTTTAAATTTAAAAAGATAAAGGGAGAAAAATAAATTTTGCTCAAATGCACTGCTGAAAGTAAATTTTTCAGCTTGCTCTCAGCTGAAATAATTCTGGAGGAAACACCAAGAACATCAGCATTTTAGACTGAAAATCAAAATAAAAGTTAAAACTTAGAAGTAGGGGGAAGGGAGAAGCTGAAGCATTTGAGGAAATACCCCAGCCTAAAAAACTTAACATAGCCTGATCCTGAACATAGCAGACAACTGAATACCTTATACTACCTGTGTTAATAAATTAAGAGGTGTCAGGGAATCCTCCCAGGCCCTGGCACTCAAATCTGCTGCCAGAAGATAGTTCTGTTAGAAGTCTAGTCCCTTGGGAGAATAATCCCTTTTGGTTTATGAGAAATACCACTTTTCTAAACAATCCGTAAACTTCAGGAATTGGACCCAGTAACTATTCTGAACAGGCATTTCTGATGCAGATTCTCTGTTTTGGATGATTAACAGTCATCCCCTGCTAACTGGCCTCATTGCTAAGAAATGGTCCAGTACATGTTTAATTAATTAGCACGGATTCAGCACCTAGGATGCACCCGGGCTGCATGTGGCCCCAGAAAATCCAAGACAGCATGTGTTGAGAAAGGTACAGAAAAGCACCACAATGTTACTGTGTGCAAGCAGAATCCATCAAAATCTCCCACTCTTTCCCTTCCTCCTTCTTTATTGAGCATTTGTCTCTGCATTACTTCCACACAGATAGCTTCACTGGCTTCATGCAAAGCAAGTCGCTAGGAAGAGGACTGGCATCATAAAATTGCCTATGTCCCACAAGCAAGAGGAGAAAAGACGAAGCTCAGTGAAAACAGCCAATAAACGACAAAATGACTCTTGCATGAGGTGGCTTTGTTAAACTGCTAGTGCTGAAATGAAGTATCATTTATCTTCACAAAAGCACCAGTTTATCCTGACATTATACTTATGACATGCCATCACCAGCAGTAGCACAACACGGAACTAAAATCCCTGGTGACTCACAAGTATCGTACTCCCAAGCACTCCCTCCCTCCCTCCAAATGTCTAGAAAAGCTCCTAGCATTTTCTGCCCCTTGATTCAGTCAAGCTGGGTAGTGACCCCATATTGCAATAGCTGGATACAAGTACCCTCATGCAGATCTCTTAATGCAAAATTGTGTCAGCAGTCATCTAAAACAAGAGGTAATAATTTTCAAAAGAATTCAGATGTCCAGGAACAGCCCAGCTAGTGTGTGGCACATGTTAACAAGGAGGGGTTGGCCAAGGCTGGTAGGAGACTACACAGATGATTGCAAAGGGTGTTGGTTCCCACAGTGCTCAACTGTTGTAGCCCTCATTATTAATAGATCTGAGCAAGTGTACCATTGTATTACCAGGGTGGCAGCAGGCAAAACAGGATCTCAGCCAGAATCTAAACACCTAATATTTTGTTTCAGAAAATATCAGGACCAGAAATGATTTCTCACTGGTAAGAACAATTGAAGAAGTTACTACCACACTCCTTCAGTCCTGTAATGTAGGTAGTACAAAAAATTCAGACAAAATGTTCTGTTTAAAAAAGCTATTGCAAACCAAATACCCATTCTCTTTTCATATAAAGCTTGGAAAATCCACCAAAAAAACAAGGACAAAGGCACTGTGATTACTGAATCTGATCACTTATTTTCCAAACCAAGGTCCTTTATACAATCCTAAATATACAAATAAAATTCAGGGACTATCAAGAGTTAAAAGAAAAATAATGTCTTTTCCCCAAATGTTTCAGAATATTTAGTAGGTAACAGGGTGTGTCGTGTTTAAGTCCAAGAGTAAAAATATACTAAAGTTGTGTGAGAGATATAACGGCTAAATGTGTGAGTCCATGTTCTGACTATTGCAATGTTTTTATATTACTTCATATGATCATGTAAATAATTTTATCTAAGTGATACAGATTAGTGTATTTAAGATTAGCATTTTCCTGTCCTCAGGTGGGTCATATCCAGTAAATCTTGATGATGGGTATTAAATGTTACATGTTCACAAGAAATTATATTCGTGACCTGGACAAATGTTCAGTTATCTTTACAATACATAACCACTTTCAATATTTGATTTTAATCACTCACCATTTACTTTTTTACTACCTTGCTAAAAATACAGCAGCTTGCTATACAACCCTCCCCAAATTTTGTGGGCAAGGTAATAATTCCATTTTGCTGAGCCTGTCATTTAAAAACCTGCCATAAAAACAATCCTACTTGCAGAATACCTGTAAATATCACCCAAAAGAAGGGGAGAAAAAAAAATCTAAAAAAAACCAAGGAAGGGCTCTGACATGCCAAAACACGCCAAAGTATAGTTGTAGTTATGAGGCAGGACAGATGGTGACCATCACAGTCCTGGTACCACTGTTTGGTGGGAGCTATTAGTAGCTGTCCTCTCTGAATAGTGCATCACTTCATATGGGAAGCACAGCACAGCTGAGGTGGAAGAATATGATGCACAGTTAGATCTCTTCCCAGCTCTTTTTCAGATAGGTCACAACTAGCTGACATATCCAGACTGAGATCCATCCTTAAGCCCAACACACAGTCATACCCTAAGTGTTTGATACAGCCCACTGGTTTTGATAATCTTCCACAAGTCAAAAATTCAAAGAAGAAACCAAGAGGCAGCTGTCTACAATCATAAGGAAGAACTTTGAATATGAAAAGTACTTTTTTATTCTTATGTCCATTAGATAACAAGTAATGTGAAAGTCACAGCTTGCTGTACCAGGTCATTTATCACCTGACATAACGAGACAGAGGACGAATTAAAGATTACATCACCTGCTCCTTCAAATGTAGCAGCAGCATTGCTAGAAACAGTGTAGCCTTAATTAGGCCCAAATACAGTTTATTGCATAAATAACATATTAAAAGGTGATTATCAGATAATCTACCAGTTCCTTTTATTAGTATACTATGCATCTTCTCTACTGTCAACTGCACATTTCAAATTACAGTCCGTTAGGAGCTGTGCTTTGCTAAAGCCCTCTGCAACAACAAGCAAAGCTTTCTGACGTGGTCTGACAAGCCAGCCCCAGGAACAGGACAAAAACACAAACCTACTTCTTCCCCAGTCCCATGCTCAGGCTCTGGGACCTAGACTCTGACTTTCTGATCCGCATTCTTTCTTTATCCCAGGATTATTCAGACAGAAATAATCAAGTTAATTTATCCAGAAAATCTACTTGCACACTGCTTTAGAATTTATCACAGATTTAACTCTGCAATGCAATTCCAGAAAACTGGGGTGGAAAATGCCAGTGCTTTGAGATACAGATAAGCTCATGTTTCTTCTAAGCATTGGATCGCACCAACACCACCAGACGGGAACACACAAATTAGCACTAGCACAAGCAGCTTTACTACACATTGTCTCCATCACCCTTCTCTTCTTGTAATGACTGCACCTTTGAGGAGTCCATCGCATACTCTTCACTGACGAGGGAGCTGCACTTCCTCTGTGACTGAAGTTTGAGCTGCCACTATGGTTGCATAAGCAGACAGATGTAGTTTTACAAGAAAATGCTTATTTTCTCAATCTTCAGCATACTGAAAGCATAAAAAACTAAGCAGAGTGTACCATTTAGCCACTGACTATCCTTAAATCTGCCATTGATTCTTCCTGCAGGTCACTTTGCACACATTACAAGAATGGATCCTGCTTACAGTTAGAGATACCAAAGGGATTTAAAATAAAAATCAGTAACAATGAAAACAATAATGTTTATCCTATGATGTATAACTTTTTATATGTGATGATCTGCTGAAACAAGTCTTACACTGATTGAGAAATATAAAGTGATTAAAATCAATTGTATGTAATGAGTAGTGAGTGTAATGCAGGTCTCCCAGATATGAGGCTACGACCCAATTTCTAGTTGGAAATAGAAAGTCAACAGGTATTGTTACATCGCTTTCCCAAACACCATTACAATATTGTTTTAAAGTCAATTACATAGTTAATCTAAAAATCAGAACACCACATATAATACTTCAATTGACATCACATCGTATTTTAGTTTTACAAGTTAACAGTGTCAACACAATCTCAACAATATTTTAAAGCTTTAATTTGCACTGAAATTACTTTGTATTTCTGCTGCAGTTTATGCCACATAACTTCAACAATGAAACCTTTAAGCCTGCTGTGATGTCACTTATGGAATTTGAGAGAATGCCTTTTAATATACTAATGAAAATAAAGAGGGGTTTCCAGAAACAGTAATTATTTACTCTAGTTTTACCCTCAGAAGCCCCTCTTTGTCTTGGGAGCTCCAAGTCACAACTTTGTATTTTTGGAACTTCTGGTTTGGTGTGTCAAAACACCACAGTACTACAGCCACAGAACTCATCTCAAATGGAGCATTCTTCTGCCCTTACTGCCCTTACAAAATTCCTAAAGATCTGCAGAAAGAAGTAACTAACCACTTATTCCTGTTATTCACCCTGTATTCCTTTACTGTGGTGAAAATGTCAATACCGCTTCCACTCAACTCACAGAAACTGACCCCGTGCTGTCTTAGCATGGTGCAAAACCCACTGACATAAGCCGAAACTGACCGGCCCTTTAGCCAATACAAAACAGTATACTTTAGAATATATACATTGTAACAACACGTGGCAATACTCTTGGCACTGTTACCCTTTATAATCACAATATTTTCCTAAGCGAATACACTTAGAACTACAAATAAAAGTGAAATCAACCAGTACAAGGCAAGAAGATGAGCATTTATTTTTTTTTTTATCTTGAACTTTTTAGTATAGTGACATTCAGAATCTCATGGGAGGGAAATACCGTAAGTATGCATTTGCACAGTGGCTTTGTAGTACACGCCTACAGTGTGTGTCCATTACATATTATTTTCTTTAGGAAACAAAATCTTTCTTATGTATCAAAGTTGAAATAGTATGATAAATAGTACTACTGACATGGTAAATAGAGAGAAGGATGTGCATAAACAGATACCCAAAACCTGTGTATTGCAAACACTGCATCACAATTACACGTCTGGGAAACCACCTAGTGTGTCCAAAGGACGCAGGCGAAATGAAAACTGAAAACACAGTAAGTCAGTACTTGCTTCATGCAGAGTATGTTAGTAGTGCTGCATCATTTGGAAGATATAAACTGTTCAAGATGTAAAAAATCGGAAAAACATAGCAAAGCTGTCTAAAATACTAGGACCTAGACAGAACTGAAAAATAATTGCCATGCCTTGAAGTGCATGCTGCGAAATACTGCACGGTACCCTAGCCTGAGAACTTAGGCCCTTTCCCTCATTCTCTGGTCTATATCCACTACAGGGAGAAAAGAGGAGAGGTGAGAAGTCCCTGACTTTTAGCCCAAGATCCATAGACATGGGAAGGTGAGGGATTTGTTCCATTTACCTCTATTTCATCCTGCTTAACTGTCACTCCTTGTCAAAAGCTACAGGCTATTAACATTAAATTAAGGCATTTTTTCAGTCTACGAGAACTTGACTTGGTGAACAGGCCTTGCAAAACCTTCCTTCGTAACCCTCGCGTAAAGCTATTGCAAACTCATCAGCTGATCAGGCAGCTGGCTCTGAGCCGGGGTAAGGGTGAACTTGCGCTTTCTGGAAATTTCGAAATTACCTTTTTGAAATGCCGCTATAATGAGAAATCTTCCTAGGACAGCCACAGAGAAGACAAGCGAGTGCAAGTGCGAAGTCTCCTCTCCCTTCACCTGAGCGATGAACACCCACCCGGAGCGGCACAAGCCACAGCTCCGGAGGGCGGCGCTCCCTGCCGGGCCCGGCCCTGCCGTCCCGCATCGTTTTTCGGGAAGAGAAATGGCACATCCCCGCCCGCCGCCCGGACGGAGGGGGAGGTTCCCCCCTCTCCCCCTCCTCTCGCCCGGGGGATACCTGCCGGCACGACGCCCCCGCTCCCCCGAAGGAGCAGGCTGCTGCCCCGGCCCTGCGCTCCCGAGGGACCTGCGGCCCCCCCCCGGCTCCCCCCCTCCCCCCCCGGCTCCCCCCCTCCCCCCCCGCGCGACTCATCGCGGCGCTCCGCCCTCCCCGAGGCGGGCACCCGCGGGACGCCGCTCTCCGTGGGGAAGGGCCGCGGCTCCCCGGCGGGGCCGAGGGAGGAGGGGGCTGCCGTCGGGCTGGGGAGGAGGCGCGCCGGGGCGGGGAAGCGGGGCGGCAGGAGAGGCGCTGCGGGCTCCGCTGCGCCCGGCGGAGAGACGGCGCGACCGCCCCGGCGGCGGAGTGCGAGGATGAGCGGCGGGGATGGCGGAGGCCGGGCGGGCGCCATCAGCTACGCCCTGCCCTCCATCCCCTCCAACAAACTCCCGGATCTGCGTTTTATCAGCCGCGGCGCTTACGGCACCGTGTCCGCCGCCCGCCATGCCGACTGGAGGGTCCCGGTGGCCCTCAAATGCCTGCAGGGGCCGCTGCTAGACAGGTAAGGGGGGGGGGGGGGGGCGGACACCGCCGGGGTGGTGGCCAGGGACCGAGCCGAGCACACCTCTCCCCTAAACCAAGCAGGGGGTCCCCCGCTCCTGCACTGCCCAGGTCACTCGGTGAGGGCGTCCCGTCGGTGGGTAACGCAGCCGCGGGTGGTGGAGCCCGGGCTGTGCGGGCATGGGCCGAGCTGCCGCGGCAGAGGTGCCGCCGTGGGTTTCTCCCGTTGGTGGCTCACGGACGGGGTGTCTTGGCAGGCAGCGTTGCTTTAAATCCAGGGGTAAAGGACGTCCCGCGGTGGGTGATTCAGCTTGAGCCACGAGAAAGCACGTACCAGCCCCGGAGCTTCCTCACTTTCGGTTATTGAAAATGGGTGGCTTCAGGCCCAGCGTGGCAGACACTAAGCAAGTTGCCTCTTTTGAAGGTTTTTTTCTTCTGCAACGTGCGCCTAGGTTCCCCCTCAGGGTGGGATTTGCACAGTTCGGCTTCGTTCTGGGTCTGTTGGTCGCTAAACGTTTTGCTGAATTATCAGCAGGATATTAAAATACAGTGGTTACTGTAGATTCGTTCTTTACAGAGAGAAGACAAGGAATGTATTACTGTACCCACTAGAGATTGCATCTAGCTCCTAGAACAAGCTTCTCCGAGACAATACATGATAGTTTCCTTTTTTTGTTTCTTTGGTTGGTCTTTTTTGTCCCAGATCTCACAGTACTGAGAGAAGTTAATTTAAAATAATAGGCTTGTAGGCTCCCACATACAACTGATACTTTCCATTAGTTCTTCAACTATTAATCATTGTGTTCCCAATTTTCCTGGGGCTCAAGTGACAAGTTTATTACAGGTGCTGTCACTCCATGTAAGGGGGAAGCAGGTAATAATTTTTCATCCATCTCTGTCTCATTCACTTCCTATAGTGCCTATTTTTTTATCTTACCAATGCAAACTTGCCTCTTCTTAAGGCTATCTGAAGCCTGCCTGACTGTAAGCCTGCCTCTTACATCTTATCTAGGTGTCTTTAATCTTTACTGCCTCAGGTTTCTTTGATCTAGTATTAGCTATTTAGGCAGAATAGCTTCACTCAAAGTAACAAGGCTTCTAGTCTTGTGACCTAGCGTGCTAGAATATAAGATAACTTGTTTTAAGCTATTTCACCTCTTATTCCCCAGGTGTGTATACACAAGCTTTATCTCTGAAATCTTGCCAAAATGAAATGGAATCTCAGTTATGTTTTTAAGCAGGAATACAATGTTCTCTGATAAGTTTATTGATGGGTTTTTTCTTTAATTTAAATGCCAGCTTAAATCCCTGCTAATCAGAACAGTGTTTATCCTCCCAACTCAGATGGGAGAAAACAACAAATATTTTTTTAGCCTTGCAAGAATTTAGGTTAGCAACATCTAACCCATGAAATTATGATGAAAAGGGCAACTGAGGTAATCAAAATAATTTAGACACCTACCGTAAACCATGCAAAGCTTGGAAGCGCTCTAAGAAGACCAAAACCTGTAAGAAATCCGTTATACTGGTGTGTCTGCAGCAAGTGATTTGTCGGTTACATAGTAGGCAACATAAAATGCCACCTTGTAAATGCTGTCAAGAACAGGGAAGAGTTTGTGGTGCAGTTAATTCCTTAAACAGGAAGCCTGCATTGTGTTATCCCAGAACTTGGTGTGTGACCAGCCAAAAAAGCAAAGCTGGTTGGGAAGCTGTTGTAGGCTTGTACTGATTTGGGCATTACTCAATGCCCTCCTGGTATAGAGCACACAAAGGTGAAGTGACTTACAGACATGGGAATAGACCTCACCATGTTGCAACTCTTTTCCTGGCTACAGCTGAATCCCATGCAGATATGCCTCACAGTCTGGGAAAACCCCTAGCTTTCTCAAACCTAGTCTTTTCTGGACAGGAAGAAGGGAAGGAGTTATGTCTTTGCCCCATGCTTTTCTTGAAGGCTGCCTTTTCACTTTGACCATTTCCTAGAGTTTCCTGTAACAGAAGCCTTTTTCCATCACATAGATAAGGACTAACAATTGCCCTTGATTTCACATCCTTCTAAGTTCAACGTTTTCCTGTCCTAAAAGCAGCAGGCTTTAGTTCTCCAGGCTTCCTTGTTTCCCCATGTGCCCTGATGGCCTTTTCTTTGTGAGGGCTAGATCTATGTTGATGGGTCCAGACTGACGTGAACTCTTCGGTGTCTGCCCTGGCTTGATGGATGCATGCCAGCTCTCACCCAGGAGGTGTATAAGCACATTAACATGGCACTGTACTTAGCAAATCACGATTGGCACAGCTCTGGTTTGTATGCAACCATGCCCCAAGCACAGCTGTATTGCTTTTAAATCAGACGGGCTCATATTCAAAGGATCAATCTTAGATGTGCTGTAAAAGTCCTGTACTTGCACCTATACCGGTCTCCATTGGTATAAAATCTAAATCTTTTTTTCTTAGAATTAACATATTCATGGTCCAAGTATCCTCACTGTCAGCAATCCCATTTTTTTCAAGAACATTTGAGATATAAGGCATTCCAAATAGTTTATCATTTTTAGGGATAGAACCATAATCAATCTTCACTAAAACTTGGGCTTCTCAAATCCACATGCTACAAGGTCTGAATTTGTAAAGATGCATCTAACTCACTTTTATGAGGAGGTCTGATGTAACAGAAAGCGTTCACACAGCCACATTCAGACATCCAGACAAGAGGCTGGTCCCTTCCTGCTTCCTGTGCAACCAGGGGATGTTTTTTTCCAGATGATGATTCAAAGTAGGGGCCCAATTTGAAGGAAGAATTTATGTGAAAACAAAACATAATTGGTAGTTCCTTTTCCTTCAGAAACTGAAGGTACATTCCTTTAGCCCATATGATTTTAGTGCACAATTTAAATGGTTGTAGAGTTGGGAGTATTAAAATCTCCGCTCAGTAGAAGATTAATATTGAGCCTCAGCGAAAACTTGGGGTTTGAAGATGGCCAGTAAAATAGGACAAGTATGGCTGGTTATTACTGTTACAGTTACACAGGGTGGTGGAAGTTGGAGTTCTGACTTTTTCCTTATTTAGTGGAAACATGGATTAAATGTGTGATGGAAGTAGAGATATTTGTGTGGTAAAAAAAACCTGGGGAAGCTATCTTGTATTTGTAGATTCTAATTTGCCTTACAGTATCCTGTAATCAAAACAGCATAGTAGGAATAAAATGGTGAAAGGTGGTGGTACTGCGTATAGGTACATAATTTTTTAAAGATAATATAGTGAAACCAACATTTGTTCTGAGTTTCCTAGTACAGGTATGGTAATGTTTTTTGTTTGCTTGTTTTTAAGTGATAGAAGCCACCTTCTAAAAGAAGCAGAGATATTACACAAAGCCAGGTTTAGTTACATTCTGCCAATTTTGGGAATTTGCAACGAGCCTGAATTTCTGGGGATAGTAACAGAATATATGACAAATGGGTCATTAAACCAGCTTTTACATGGGGTAAGTGTACTTACAGTCTTAAATACAATGCCTGGTTGTTTTGAATAGATTGTGATTTCCATACTTGAAGTAATATAGTAAAGTGTATTATTAATAATATTTCAAATCAAAGGACAGTCAGTATCGCTAGTAGTTTTTGGTGCTCAGATGGATTTTCTGTACCCCAAAAAGACAACAAAACTCAGCAGACTTTAGTTCTATTACACTTTTCCTTTTAATGTCGTAACCTATAACTGGCTTCATGTTGAATTATTATATACAAACACTTTTCAAACCTCTGTTGTTCTCAAATTAGAAGCTTAAATACTTATGCTTACTTCAACCTGGGTTTCAGAATTATTGCCAATGTAAACATCACACAAAGATAAGTATTTTTTCCCTGAATATGAATCTTTATTAAAATAAAATGAAGACAGATATGGCTATTTCTACTAGATGATACTCTCAGGAGTAAGTTCTCCTGTGCTGAACTCTCAGCTGCTCCAATTAACTTGGTATGAGCATCCAGTGTTGCTACTGTAAAGCTACTGCATTTGTGTCTCAACAGCACTGCAGTCTCTTTTGTAACTTTAATCAGTACGTGTTTTATGCCTTAGAGAGCTCAGCTGTGTTTTTTCATAAAGGCATTGGTGTCAATGTAACTTTTAAGATGCCAGTTGAGTTTTACTGCCTTTTTCTTGGTGTATTAATATTTACAAAGGTAGTTGTGGGTTTTTTTCCTTGCTGTATTAATATTTATAAAGGTAGTAATTTGCACTTAGTTTCACCACAGCCTCTTTTTTTCCCCCAGTGTCAGTTGAAGATATGATTCTTACCTTCCTTTGTGTAGTATTCATAATCTGTGGGTTGCAAGTTTCATACAGGAGTTCATCTGCAAATCATACTTTCATATGAATGAGTAATGTAGTAAGTGTAATACATCATCTATAGCAGTTATGAACTATTACATGAATGCTAGGGAATGGAAACATAAACACTGCATGATTAACATTTATGTATTTGTTTTAACAGCTAACCAGTTTAATGCTTAGTTACAATTTTTTAAGGAGTTCATATAATGTATGTTTTGAAAGTTTACTGCTTGTCCAAGTTACTTTCTTCGTATTATAAAAGTCTTTGTGTTGTGTTGTTAGATAAGGATGGAGGATTATATTCTGTTTTTGTGGTTTTATCTTGGCAGAAAGATCTATATCCTAACATTCCCTGGTGCCTGAGATTCCGCATTCTTTATGAAATTGCATTGGGAGTAAACTATTTACACAACATGAATCCTCCACTGCTGCACCATGACTTGAAAACCCAGAATATTTTGCTGGATGATGAGTTTCATGTCAAGGTAGAGTTATTTAATTCTTATATTCTTCAGCATCCAGAATGAGCAAAAGTGTTTGAATTATTGTAGAGGAAGAAGAGTGAGGATGCAGCCATACAGAGGGGTTGTAATTGTATGCCAGATGTTTTCTTCTATCCTTGCAGACAGAACTTTTGAGTTTTTCTTTTGAAAATTCTCCTTTGCTCAAATGTGGATTCTATCCATCTGAAACGATGGGAAAGCCAGAATTCAGGCTGTTTCTGCTGTAGCAGTAGGTGATACTCGGTAGCAGTGACACTCTCGTATGACAGCCTTCCAAGGGTAGCTCCATCTGGCCCTTTCATGAGAAGAAAATAGAAAGTGTTCCTGTCTGAGGTACTCAGACAAGTTAGTTCTGGGGGACAGTAGGTCAAATTCAAATGTTAATACCCCATTTGATATTTATCATGCAATATGTACATATATGTTCTGTTAGCATAGTATGAGAACATGTAAAACTTAACTGAAATCTGTAACATGTTGGCAAATGGCTTCTGTGAAGCACCAAAGAGCAAACATACATGGAGAAGTAACATTAGTTTAAAACTTTAATTCTGCCTTTTAAAATAGCACTTCCATGATATGAAAAAGACACTAAAAGTGCATCTAACGGAATGGTTAGGTGCTTCCGTAATTGCAAGAGTCACAGGGACTTTTTGTAAAAGATCCTCTATTTTTAAAATTGATAGGCTAGAATATACTATTCAAGTAAATGAGAAATAAGAGATATTTTACACTTAGTTTATATTTGAATGGCAAATGCTTCGGTTCTTACTGAGATATGAATCTTTTTGTGAGTCCTTTGAGCAAAGATCAGAGATCCAGAGCTGATTTCCTTTTCCTCCATTGCAAGCACATTTTTCTTGGCAGCACGGTGCCTTACGTAGCTTTGTCTCCACTCACACCCTTAGCAGGTCATACCTCCTCCCACTCGCTTGTGCTGGTATTGCCATCTCTCAAACTTCCTGATAAACCTGACTGGCGAACTGGTCCAAGTAATTTTTTTATCCATTCTCTTTTTAATCCCAAAGAGCATTTGTGTGGTCCCGTGCTCTGCCTGACCACATCTAAACAGCTGCTTTGATGGAGCAACTGAAGGGAAGAGGTTAACTCTTGCGTATCTGCCCTGCCTCCTGTAAAGAGTCTCTGGAAGACTGTCCTTAGAGGGTTCAAGTGGGTTTTTTTGGGGTGAAGCAAGATTGTCTAAATTAGGACAGCTGTCAGGAAACACAAGGAAGGTCATCATGCATGCCAAATAGAACAATTATTGCATTGGTATAAAAGTGATACCATTCATAGGGTGCTTCTGGCTGTCCCAGCTACTGAACGAGCAAGATAATGTGACTTCCTACAGTGAGGAAGGCTTGATGAGAATGAGTTGTAGAGTAAAAAAGGTTATTTTTCACTGTGGATGTTGACTGTTATGTTTTCCTGAAAGCTTATTTCTGTTATCTTAGTTGCCACAATGCTTGCAGAGACATCTTTGTTGAAAATGTTTTCACTGTCACACAAATGTTGAACAAGTGCAGAGCTCGTAGTTAGCTGCTTATCTGTCTCCCTTGTATGCCAGACACTGCAACTCAGCCAGAAGGTGAGTTATGGCTGTGTGTCTCCCTACTAGTAACCTAGTTTGACATCTTGCACCCTGGCTTGTAGATGTCTGAGAATGTAAACTGCAGTCAATTAATTCTTTATGTGGAGGAACTGTAAACTCTATAGGAAAGGACAAGGCCCCAGAGTGCACGATAAAGAAAATATTCAGCACAGAATTTCAGAATATCAAATGAATTAATGGAAGATTAATATTTCATTGATTTGGGGGTGACGTGGAGTACCCCAAAGTTTTCTTGTGAAAGCAACTGTCTTGGAATACCTGCAACCTAAGTTACATAGAGCTATTATGATTTATACTGAATTTGTGCTTTCTTCACAACCAGGGAGCTAGAAGTACTCAATGATTTTTTTTTGTTTGCTTTTTTTAACAAAGGAAAGTTATTTTCTTTATACAGAACAGACTTTCATAGCAGATTCCCCAGCCATATGATATATGAGTCCTTCCTCAAAAGAACAACAGGATAGGGCAGGGCTATAGGGATAGCATGAGTCATGACCTGGAATGCTTTCTGGACTGAAGCCAGTGTTTACTGTTGCTAGGACGACCCACATACTTTTTGTGTGTTAGGTTAAGGACTTTAAGTGACCCGTTCTTTTGGGCATATTTCTGGAATTTCTAACAGTGGTCAGCCAATAATTCCAGTTTTTCTTCTCAGAACAACTGACTTGTCCTTTCCAGATTGCAGATTTTGGCATGTCAAAATGGCGTGTCATTTCCATGTCGCAATCACGAAGTGAAACTTCTTTGCCAGAAGGAGGGACAATTATCTACATGCCACCTGAAAATTACAATCCCAGTCAGAAAACCCGGGCAAGTGTGAAACACGATATCTACAGGTAACTCGTGGTGTTCTCGAGTGATCTTTGCAATTTGAATTCATATTTGATTTACTGAACTTAGATTTTAACATATTCTCAGCAATTTTATTATTTTTGGTAGTAGCACTATCATAGGTGTATAAACAAAATGAATTGGGGAAAAAAAAGAATTAATTGGTCGCTGGATTTAATGACTCATTTCTTTAGGAAACACCATGACAAGTGTAATGCTCCAGAAATTAAGTTAGAACTACAGAAACAGACAGAGGAGGCTGGTTTCTATAAATGAGTGTACACGTACAGACAGTGTAGGGAAGGAAAAAAGCTCTTCACACAGCTTGATGCACATACCCTTGTAATTTGTGCAGATCAGTTAATATAAATTGCAGAATATACTTGGGGGAAAGAAAAAAACATAGTTTTGGGAAGAAGTTAGGAAAAAAACAGGGTAATGGGGTTGGAGGAAGTATTTACAGAGATCTTAAGGAATAATTTACTCTATGAAAGCTGAGGTAGATCTGTGTCAGTTCTGAGTAGTAGAAGTAACAGAACAGGAAGGAGTAGAGTGGTGGAGACCCATCTAACAAAACGTCAACTGCTCTTAGGATATTAGTTACAATTAGTTAATCTGAAAAGGCTTCAAGAGCTCAAGGATTATTTGAACAATCATGGAGGTAACTGTCCTGTTGTTGTGGTTTAACCCTGTCCGGCAACCAAGCACCACACAGCCGCTTGCTCACTTCCCCCCCACTCAGAGGGATGGGAAGAAGGATCGGAAAGGAATGTAAAACTTCAGGGTTGAGATAAGAACAATTTAATAGGTAAACAAAAAGCTGCGCACACAAGCAAAGCAAGGCAAGGAATTCATTCACCGCTTCCCATGGGCAGGCAGGTGTTCAGCCATCCCCAGGAAAGCCGGGCTCCATCACATGTAACGGTTACTCAGGAAGACAAACACCATCACGCCAAATGTCCCCCCCCTTCCTTTTTCTTCCCCCAGTTTATATACTCAGCATGACGCCATATGGTATGGAATACCTTTTTGGCTAGCTTGGGTCACCTGTCCTGGCTGTGTACCCCCCAAATTTCCTGTGCCCCTCCAGCCCTCATGCTGGCAGGGCCCAAGGAACTGAAAAAGTCCTGGATTCAGTTTGAACATCACCCAGCAACAACTAAAAACATCAGTGAACCATCAACATTGTTCTCACACCACAGCAAAAACACAGCACTGCACCAGCTACTAAGAAAATTAACTATCCCAGCTGAAACCAGGACACCTGTGTAAAAGGAGATTAAGGAGGCATGAAGAGGCATATCTCTGTGACAAAGTCCATCTCTCTATTGCACTCTACCACCTTTACCTTCAGCTTTGACAGGGTTGTATTTTGGTGAGAGATGTATCAGAGTGTCTTCCTGACTTCCAGGGAGACCACTATTTCTCTTTAATTATCCCTTACTCTTAAGGGGCACACGAAGTTCCTGGACTTTCCTGTCTAAAGAATAGAGATGGTAGCATACCTGCTTTCCTCGCCCTTTGATGTGAAAATCTGGACTAGGAAGACATTGGAAAGGAGTAGTGTATATTGTGTAACATACAGAAAGTATGGCTGGTGGCTTAATGACTGAGTGGAGATGAGGAAGACAAATGTTTAAAGAAAAAAAAAATGTGTGTAGAAGAATAGCAACCAAATGAAAGAAAATAAGAGAGAAAAGATCAGTAGAAGGTCTTAGAAAACTGATGAATTAGGAAGAAAAGGGATTATCTGAGAAGAAAGAAACTGACACATCATAAAGAGGGAAGGCAGTTCAAGGCAGGAAGACGTGAAGGAAACGACCACCAGAAAGGTCACGCAGGAAGATCTGTGCTCCGGATCATAAGGAGATGCTATGAAGCAGAAATAAGAAGGGAAAACATAAATAGAAAATCAGCAGGAGTTGGTATGCTGCAGTGTTGTAGAATTAAGAAGATAGTCTTTAGTTGTAGAGAGATTCTAAACTGAATTAAAGGTTGGATGTCTGATTAATTGTCCACAGCAGATGCAGCTGAATGTTGTTGAGATATCAAAGTTAATCTGTGAGGAAGGATCTTTCTTAAAGAAAAAAATTGTTCACACAACAGTCAAGCAGCATCAACTTTTACTGCCAAAAAAATCAGTCTGCATGAATTCTCAGGAATGTATCAAAAGCAGGCTTTCTAACAAGGAGGACTGCTTTTATTAGCAGTTACCTGAATAAATTTTATCAGGGGTGGATGTTAAAATATGAATGGAATAAGTAGTTATGAAAGCTCAATTTATATGATTAATTTTAAGCATCACTTATTTTATTCTTCCTTAATTGTTTTGATTCTTCCTAATTGGTAGCTGTTGGATGATATCATGCTTAGAGGCAGTTACATGTAGCCTATATGCAAAATTTTGTACTTCTTAGTGGTGCAGGAAAACACTATCTTTGTGCAGTTATTTGAGTAGTTCAGCAAACATTTATTCTGATAAGTGTTAATTATTTAGCAAAAAAATAATTCTTTGCATAATTTCATTTGTATTGCTTCTGTGCAAATTGGATTTCAATTTTTTTCAAGTAAAATGTTTAAAACTTTTAAATCCATTTTAAAATTGATTTACTGGAAACAATAAGGGAGTAGAGGTAAGTTTACAAGGGTATGTTTGACATTGGAAATTAGGTTCTTATACAGTGAAATATTTTTGCTCTCTCATTTTAGTTTTAGAACTACTGGTGTTATTCCTGACACCAAATTCCTATTCTTAAATAGGAAAGCCAGATTTGGAGGTTTTACATCACTGTATTTCTTTTTATTTATCTTAACTACATTGATTATTTTTTTATAAACAAATTCAGTGCTCGGCAGTCCTGGGTTAATGGTTGGACTTGATGATCTTAAAGGTCTTTTCCAACCTAAATGATTCTATGATTCTATTTAAATGAAATAATCTGATCTTATTTAAATTACAAAGTTGCTTAAACTTATGGGTTTTTTTTACATATCCTGATGACTGAAGAGAGTGACTAGTCTACTAAAGGTGGAGCAGGTTTGTTTTCACTGAACCAGTTCCCATTCATGTTGAGGTGAATGGAAAAAAATGTCACTGGTTTGAGTAAGGAGATGTGCGTTCAGTCTCCTAGCTGTAGTTCAGGGTGGTGTTCTTGAAAGTCTTTTTTGTGAAGTGAATGCTGTGTGTAAGTGACATCTCTCCTTATAGAGAAGATTGCATATGTTGAAAGCATGTATATCTGTGGGGGAAGCTGGAGAGTGCTTCCCGAGTGCAAGTCTTTATCTTACCTGACTGACTTTGTGTTGGGGTAGAAGTGTGGGTGAAAGCCATCCTCCCTGCTGGTACCCTGCTTCCCGTGGGAGCGTCAGAGTGTCCATCTGGACTGGGGAGATGCCACAGTATTGCAGTTAGGACAGAGCAGCTGGGACTCTGGAGCACACTTTAATTTGCATACTGACATTTAAACTGCATATACGTAATTCACAATGTATTAATAGAGCAGAGCTAATACAGATTTGGAATAGGAATTTATATGCCATGTACGTTTTCTGTACTTAATATTATTAATTACTTATAGTTGAAGCCACTGGTTAAAATTCCTGCTGGTTTCCATATATTCAGGTCATCATTGTAGTTAGCTATAGTCAGTTCCATGCATGTATGCAGGATCATTTTAGTGAAATGTTTTTAGTAAAATGTAAAGCTGGGCAAACTGTGTTAAGTGTGAGTAATCAAAATCATAGAGTAGTTTGGGTTGGAAGGGACTTTTAAAGATCATCTAGTTCCAACCCCTTGCCATGGGCAGGGACACCTTCCACCAGACCAGGCTGCTCAAAGCCCCATCCAGCCTGGCCTGGAGCACTTCCAGGGATGGGGCATCCACAGCTGCTCTGGGAAACCCGTGCCAGGGGCTCACCGCCCTCACAGTTCAGAATTTCTTCCTAATATCGAATCTAAATCTACCCTCTTTCAGTTTAATCTGAAATAACAACTTCTACACTTTTTATACTTTAAACAGTTATGCAATTATTATGTGGGAAGTGATGTCAAGGAAACAGCCATTTGAAGGTAAGGCCATGTCTTCCTTTAATTTATTTTTCCAGCTTTACTTACAGGCTAAACCTGAGACCTGGTACCTGGGAACTTCATTTTAGGGGTTAATTCTAATGATTCATCTTGTAAGCTTGTTGAAGAACACTTTGAGTTACTTTTCAAATGAGAGTTTTTCTGTTTTTTTTTTTTTTAATTAGTGTTGTTCAATAAATTTAAATAATTTTTTTAAATAAAAAAGTATAGTCTTATTTTGGTGATGTATAAATACTATGTCTGCAAACTAAATTATTCCTCCTATAGTAAGCTATTTATATTGCATATATTTCTAATGACTGTATGATGTCTATTTTGACAGAAGTTATAAACCCCTTGCAGATAATGTATAGTGTGTCACAAGGACAGCGACTAGACTTAAGTGAAGAAAGTTTATCAATGGACATTCCTCATCGAGTGCTCATCATCAGACTGATAGAAAGTGGATGGGCACAAAACCCAGATGAAAGACCATCGTTCTTAAGTGAGTTTACATTTCATAATAAGAAAATATTTGTAAATTGCCAGATTTCTGTTGAACATGGTACTTACAGAGCAAGATTACAGTCACAAAAGGGAATGTTAAAAGTGTCAAGAGATAGTATGTGCTCAGTTTTGCATATGATAAGGTGCTTGTCTGCTTCCACCACGTCTAGAAACAAACTTATATGAATGGAACTATGTGTGTGCCGTAAAACCAAGTTGTTAGCTGGAGTCTTTTGCATTTGTTATCTCTAATTTACCTGTACAAAAGCAGCATGCTTTTTTTAATTACTTGGACTTGGGGTATTTTGTTTATTTTTGAAGGAAACTTTTTTTTTTTTTTTTTTTTTTTTTTTTTTTTTAAGAAGGGAAGTGTAGAATGAGTACTGTGAGATTTGTAAGCAAGCTGGCAAACACACCAACAAAACATTGCATATCAGATAAACTATACTGACTTCATCCTGTGTTTGCATCTTGGTATAGATCTTTTTCACTGAGAGTTTATATTTGATTGCTCCACTGTCCAGATTGAACAGGTACTGGTTGAACCCACTTAACTTTCTCTTTCCATCTTTCCTTTGTTCAGCTTTTTGTCCATGAGACCAAATATAGATACTTCCAGCCATTTTTACAGTGGATTGCAGGATTTAGAGAATAAGACTGAAGTGTGAGCTTGTAGACATTAGTGTAGTGTGAACTAGAAAAGTTCTGTTTTGCTTTTTGCAAACCTGTGTTTCTTGCACTTAACTGACATATTTGGTGTGTGTTGAGTCCAAATTTATCCTGTGTAACAATTTCTCCTCAAAATGCTTAATTCTGTGGTTACTTTTGGTTCTTCTTTGGCCATTGCATAAAGGTAATTCCATCAATATTGGCAGAAAATGATTAAACTGTGAAATTTGCTCTTGCAAGTGTTGCTATCATCACATATATCAGTGTAGTGAAGCCAACAGTGGTTCCTCCACCTGCCTTGCTGTGCTTGTTTAATTTGCATGTGCTTTAAAATCTTCCTTCCTTCTCCTTTAGAAAACGTGAACCTAATTCTGTAGGGAAAACTGGATCGCCCTGGAGAGGCAAAAATGTAGACTGAAAGTATTCAAATTTAGAACAGTACAAAGAGCTCTGGCTTAAACAATTCTGTCTTCTAAATTTCTCACTGGTTAGGTTGAAGATGCAATGACCCAAACCTGAAATATCAGGGTTTCTTTGTTGGTTCTTGTAAGTTTATGGTTTATTTTGATTTTGGATTTTTTGATGTTATGAGTAGAGAGGTCCACAATCTTAAAGTTACATCTGTAGCTTTGGTGAACAGAAATTTGTTTACTATTTTGAAAGCCTTTATAGGCATACTCCTTTGAGTGGGAAAGTGTTAGAAAATTGCTGTTCAGATAGCTTAGAAATGTTTTTGACTCCATTTTTTGGGATCAGTTTGGCAAAAGACAAAATGGAGGCACATCTAAACACATACAGCATCTTCATGTTGAGTTTACAGTCCAAAATGATTTACATGACCTTTTTTGAGGCATTCTTATTTCTGCATTAAGAACATTTTGAAATGTCAGGTTACGTTTGTGTGAGTCTGGTTTGTGTGATTTTAAGTTGTGGATTATTTTTTTTTCCCAAACAAGGAAATATAACCATTTATAATATTTTTCTAAAATGACAAAGGATAGACGCATCATAATATTTATTTATGTATTCTTATTTTCTTTTGACAGTTAAGCAAAGCAAAATAGCAATCAAAGTCTGTGGTCATGTTGAAGGGCTAATTACCTGGGATGTGAGCTAACTTGGGTTCTGTTATTAGTGCTGCGTCTGTAGTAAGATGTCTTTGAAGAAAACATGCATTGCTTTCTCCTCTACTTTACTATCACAAAAAGAAAGAGGAAGTTGCAGAACTGTTGCAAATTGAGGGAAGTAAAGCTCACTGGGAAATTTTGCAATTACCGTAGTACAGGGCAGAGAAAACCAAAACACCAAACCCCCCTTTTTGTTAAATAAACTTTAAATGGAAAACCTCGGTTAACCTGTCTGTTCTCCTTATAAAGAAGAGATAACGACTACTTATCACCATGTTTCTGCATGTACTTGGAATATGTACCTACAGTTTAATTATAATAAACAAGAATTAGCAGTGCTAGTATTTCAGTGTGGAAAGTGGATTGCCAAACCTGTAAAACTCTGTTTTAGTCAAGAAAATAAGAATTCCAGTATTGAATGTATATCTTGAAGATGCTAGTGGAAAAAAGTTAATACAGGAGAAGAGAGGTAAAATTGTAGTAAAAAATAAAAATATGTTAATAAGGATGCAGTGTGACAGAATGCTAGCAAGGTTAACAGGTTTTGATGAATCAGCAGAATCCATAGAAATGCAATAGAATTGAGCTATGCCATTACCCTTTCTTGAGGTTTTGTTGTATCTGAGCACAGTTTCAAAGAAAACATTTTTATAACACAGTAATCTCAACATTTGAAATATTTATCTTTATAAACCTTTAAACATTGGAAAGCAAGGGAGCATAGCACAGGTTGTAACTTACTTCTTGGACTGTCATGTGCTTCCCTATGTGAGCAGATGATTTTAGCTTCTCTGAATTGCTGCCTTTGGTGAAAACAAGGACAGTATCATTTGGATTCATTGGATGTGATAGGTCAGTGCCTTGACTGTCCCATCTTCTCTGGCCCTGCCTCACAGCATCTGTTCTGGATATTGCTGTGGTAAGGGTTTGTTTGTTTATTTTTCTCATGTAGATCTTTAATACCTCTGGTGGAGTGGGAAGACTGTGACCCACGCTGAGGTATTGTGCTGCTTGGTCCCATTTAGCTAATCAAGCTTGTTGGGTCTACCTTGAAACATGGGAAACCCACCAATCTATCCATTACAGCAATGTAAGACTTGCTGTCTGGCACAGTCCCAGACCTCTTGTGATACAGAGTGCCGAGGTGGGCAGATCAGCACAGGGCTTATTTTGGTGATGTGAAACTGTTCTAACAGGTGAAAGCAAGAAACTTCTGTTTAGCAGCATAAGTGGTTTGATGTGTATCAACAGATAAATTACTTTTTGTAAACGTAAGAAAGTACCTTTAGCAAAATGAAAACTTAATTTCCACTTTAAATCATTCAGCAAAATACTACTTTTTTTTTTTTTTTAATAGAATGTTTAATAGACCTTGAGCCAGTCCTGCGAACATTTGATGAAATAGCTATGTTGGAAGCAGTAATTCTGTTAAAAAGATCAAAGGTAAGTGGCTTTTGTTACAGTCATGAGTTGGTCAAATAAATTGGTAATATTTGTTTGCTAAAAGAAATGTACTCTCCTTTGTCATTTATTCAATCTTGTATCTGGCTGAAGCATGCGTTTGTATAAAGCTATCATCTTGTCTTATAGCAGAAATTTAATACAAGTAAATATATCTCTTCCAGTCACTGTATGAATCACGATGTATTTACAAGAGTGGAAAGCAAGCAGATGTGGAGCAGGTATCTCTAAATATACCTCTGAATCCCCAAGAGGTAAATATTTTATGTATTGCATTCAGTACGTCAGCATCATTAAAGATCCTGAGAGCTTAAAGGAGGGTTAACTTAGTAAGGAGGAATCGTTCTGCAGTTTACTTTCCTGTGCAGTC
This sequence comes from Falco naumanni, assembly GCF_017639655.2. Lineage (NCBI taxonomy): Eukaryota > Metazoa > Chordata > Aves > Falconiformes > Falconidae > Falco > Falco naumanni. The sequence goes on from NC_054056.1 coordinate 89,044,585, forward strand.
AGGAAAGGCATAAAGTGCATTAGTTGAGCTGGGATGTAACAAATGCATAGCTATATAGGTTAAAATAGTAAGGGGTGGGTAAGCCGAAATAAGAAGGGCGTGTTTGGTATATTCTCTAGATGTGGGAAAGCCATCGCTTTGAGAAGGAATGCAGCACACAATGTCTGCAACTTGTAAGAGATTGTCTTCTGCTCCCTTACACCTCTGCGGAGCTTGATTACATAGGGTCATATAGATTTGCTTTTATATTTCAATTCTTAATGCTTCTGCTTTTGGTTCTTACTAATGGTTAAACTCGTATACCAAATTGCTGTCAGCTATGGAATAACACAAGTATTAGGATTACACGATTTCTTCTGCTTTACTGTATTTTAATTGTGCTGTCTATTGAGCAGGGAAAACAGTGATGGGAAAGTACTCTGTAAAAAAACTGCAACTTTGTATTTATTTAATGTGCCTTTTCAATATACAACTGGAATCATTCCAGGAAACACATTCTGGCTCCATACAGTGTGATGCACTTCCCCTTCGAAGCATCTCTCCAGATATATCAAGACTGAAGTCGGTTCCCAAGTGCAATATCCTGTCATCAGGTAGAGATACTCATGAGTTTAAGTTTAAGTTGCAATTGCAACTTTACCCTCCCTCTGTGTCATGGCATTTGCATAGTAGAAAGTTGGATCTCCATATGTCAGAAGAGAGATGTGTTTTGTAAACATAGTGCTCTGGGTATTTGAGCTCTGATTTTCTGTTTCTGTCACTTGAGAAATCCCCACAGCTCACAGCTTCAGTTTTCCCATTCATGGTCATGAGTGCAGAGATAGCATTTACTTGTCCCTTCAGACTTCAGGCAGTTTAGTTAACCATTTGTGAATTAATTATAAAGATAAAAAGGCTAAAACATTTTGAGGCACTCTTAAAGATACATAAACTGAAAGTTTTTAATGCAGCCCAGCCTCTCAATCATTTTTAATTCAATTTTTAAAAATGCTTTAATAATTAGATTCCTTGCAAAAATACCTGCACAGACCTTTCATAGCTGTCACCTTTTCTGAATAAAAGTTGGGAAAATTCTGAGACAAAACACCATTTTGAGGTTTTGCTGACATCAGAAGACAGAAAAATGCAATGAGACCCAGGTGGAATAGCAATACATTGTGAAACTAAAACTGCACTTAAGTTTCTTCTCTTGAAAGAATGCAAACATATATTTCAAAAGAATGGATATCCTTTGACTTTGCAGGGAGCAGTGGTGTGAAAGCAGACAAGATACTTGACTTCTGCTGTAAGTAGGGCATCAAAAAGTGTGCTGAGGTGCTGCAGGCAGGCTTTTTTCTAGCCCCTGTTTGAATATGTCCACAATTCTGGACTTGTACTTAATGTACTAGAGAGATATGTAATTTTTCTTCCTTGGAATTCCTGCTGTATTTACGAAGCTTAAGGAATTTGAGTTACTGGGGAAAATGGCAGAAAGCAAGTGCAGTGTAGTTCGGCTGTACCTCAACCCAAGCATTTATAGCATAAAAATCTTAAAGATGAAGAATAACTTTTGGCTACCAAGCTTAATAGGAATGTTGTGATGAATTTTAGAAAATGTAATATTGGCTTGAAAATGAGCATGGTCTCTAAGTGTAATCGGATAAGATAATGATAAATATTAGCCCTTCTTGCTGCTGGTTCCTATTAAAAATTGTCGTGTTTACCTGTGGAAGTCATTGATGACATTGTGGTGGTACAACTATCTGACTGATCAGTTGGTGATCTTTGTGTGGAGTCACTGCTTAGACTTTGTTGTATGTGTGTATAGATAATGTAAAGCTTGTGAAAAAAGTGTCTACACTATTTTATGTCTATCTATCTATATATATATACTATATATGTAGTATATACTACTACAGAAGAAGTGTTTGTTATTTCTTTGCCAATATCTACATCAGGTAGTTATATAACAGAAAGCAAAACCGACATTCCTCTTACTTTTCAAAATCAGATGCAATTGTTTCAGGTGAAAATCTGTTCCCAGGTAGCTGTTGGTAAGAGATGCATTTGGCATGGCACCAAGGCAGGAGTTAATGACTATAGATTTTAGTTTAGTTGTTTTTTCCACCAATCCAATTAGAAATTTTTTTCAGAAACTTGCTCCTCCAGAGTTAAGACTTTTCTTCTAACTTCCAGCCTCCCTTTTCCTCTTTTTTTTTTTTTTGACTTTCCTCTTCCCTTGCAAGCTTATACATGCACTTTTCTTGGGCATTTTTTAAGGTTTAAATAGATCTTTCCCCTCTTCTCCCATTATTTTTTTTTCTGATATAGAGAGTAATTCTTTAATACGCTTTGTCTTGCTAGACAAACAGGATACACTCTTTTGAAGTCCATTTCTTAAATAAGCTTCTTCATTCTCCTGGTATCCTACTACTCCTTGTGCATGTTCTAACTGAAGTCATTGAACTGTTACCAGACCTCTGTACTTAGTATCCTGAAAGAATGGTGACAAAAGTTTTCTGTCTCAAAAACCCCTGTACTTTATATACCTTAGAATTTTATTTCTCCTTTCTCACAAGATCCTTCATTACATAATAATCTACCTAGGGTTTTTTTCATTATCTCAATTCCAAACGATTAGCCCCAGCTTGAAGCAGAATGTCTGGATCTCATATTTTTGCTACTGAATTTCCACTTCAGCTAGGTTCTTTCTGAGTAACTTGGATCAACCTGTTCTTTCTGAATAACATCTGCAAATCTAATTAGCATGTTTCTGTTTGAGGGAGCTGGAGTTGTTTAATCTGGAGAAAAGAAGGCTCAGGGGAGACCTTATTGTTCTCTATAACTACCTGAAAGGGGGCTGTAGCAAAGTGTGTGTTGGAGTCTTCTCCCATGTAACAAGTGGTAGGATGAGAGGAAACAGCTCAAGTTGTGCCAGGGAAGTTTTAGATTGGATATTAGGAAAAATTTCTTCAACAAAAGGGTTGTCAAGCATTGGAACAGGCTGCCAGGGAAGTGTTTGAGTCACCATCCCTGGAGGTATTTAAAAGATGTGTAGATGTGGCGCTTAGGGATGTTGTTTAGTGGTGGAATTGGCAGTCTTAGGTTTACGGTTGGACTTGATGATCTTAAAGGTCTTTTCAAACGTAAAAGACTCTGTGATTCTATGATAGTACTTTTTATGCTATGGTCTCTGATCAAGGTCATTCTACCATACTAGTATAATCCCAGTAGTTTTGTCTGTAATGTTACTAAAAATCTGTGTGTGCCTAGAGATCTACAACAATCTATCCCAGCAGAGCTGTTTAAAATCCTTTTCTGAAATGATCTTTCACTCAGTGGTTGTCTCCTAATCCTTTCTCATTCATGCAGTAGATAACATATGCTGCTTCACACTACAGAGAAAGTTCTGCCCAGCTTTCTCTTCCTTTCATGAAATAAAATACTAGTTACTATGAGTTCTAGTGCACTGTTTTTTAAATAATGAGAGTGTCATTTCATTCACATTATCCTATTCCTGATCCATGTACTTATAGCCATATTCTTCTACAGGTCAACACTGATCTAGGAATACACCTTCAGGTTCCCCCATTGGACAGGTACCTGTAAATCCCAAGTTGTCCATAGAGTTACCTCTTCTTATTGTGTCTTTAGATGTTCATCTGATTCATACATTTGCATCTCTGGTTTTTAGTTAACTCTGAAGTTCTTTATCAAATGACACTGTGAAAGTCTGTAATGAAAACTGTATGCAGAATTAGGCATATGCCCTGCAGTTTGTTGCTTATCAGCTATTTGTCATCTCCTCCTTAAGTAATTCCTACTGCTGTTTTCATATCCATCATCTTTTTCTGCTATATAAAAAAAATCCTAAAAATAGAAACTACTAAGTTTTTCGCCCTTCCTTTGCACAAGTTTACATGAAGCTTTCTTGAAGTCATATGCAGTTTTGACAGACTACCAAAAGCTTCCACTGGCCTCCCACTGAATGTTACAGTTGCTTTTCATGTTCTTTCCCTCCACCTGAAAATAAAAGAAATATTTCCACCTTGATTACACTGCCAAGCTTCATCAGTCTGCTTTCATGCTGACTCCTAGCTGCCTCTCCAAAAACTTGAAGGAGTTTTGTTCTTCCAGTCCCTGCAAAAATTTTCTGTCAAAGCTATTTTTTTAAAGGCCACATCTACCAGATTTATCCTCTCAATGTTCTTTTAAAACAAAAAAAAATGCCCAAACCCATGGTCAGGGCCTGGTTAAAAGATAAGGGACATGAATGTACTCAGAACCTGAGTGTAAGGAATAATGTGTTGTATCTGATGTGAATTTAGGTTGTTTATTACTTGTTTTATAGAGTTCCTCTAAATAGTCTCTGATGACTGTATTTTATTTGAACATAGAATTAATACAGCTCACTCTCCCCCTCCCCCCCCCCCCTTTTTTTTTGTTTTAAGATGGAAATTCTGAAGGTCTACAGTCTCTCAGCAGTCAGAGCACAGATGAAAATATCTCTGTAACTCAGAGTGCCAAACTTCTTGTGCATCCATACGATTATTTTCCCTTGCCAGAAAAGAGTATTTCAGATGCCTCAAATTCTGCATCACATATGCTGCGGACATCACCAGTTTCTTCAGGTACAGCAAACACTGATTTAATTCCAAGACCCACAATAAGTGTCCTAATGTCAAATAAATGTTTGTATGAAATGCAAACTGGTACTGTTGTTCATCTGTAAAATGGAAACAAAGCATTTTACAAATTAAGAATGCAGGTAATTCTGTCCTTGTAGCCTTATATTACAAAGTAAAACCAACATAAAGTGCGGCACCTTTTCACTGTGTGAATCCTCAGCTTGAGGAAAATACACAGGAAACTAGTGTTATTTTCAGTAAAATTGAATAAAAGTGCACTTGGAAAGTGAAGTTACCACCTCTGTCTTTTTAGTACCAGGTTGGGCTGAACCCTGGAACAGGTTGCCCACAGAGGCTGTAGAAGTCCCATCATTTGGAGACACTCAAGGTTCAGCTGAGCAACCAGAGTTATCATTGAAGTTGCACCACCTTTGTCATTTATCTGAGGCCATTATACCAGATGACCTCCTTGAGGCTTCCTTCCAACCTAAATTATTCTGTGATTCTATGATAAAACAAACACTAACCACCAAATCTGAGAAATTGGAACATTTAAAATGTGGAATATAATAGTGAAATCTTAAAAGCATGTTTAGTAGTCTAGTGTATTTCTGACCAACTTTTTTTCTGAACAAGCTTTAAACAGCTCTTTCTCAGCTTGTTCTTTGTTCTATGGCACTATCTGTTGACAGAAAGTTACAATACTTTTTTTTTTTCAATCCTCTTCAATCTCAGATTTTGTTTTGGAAACCATACAACAGAATGTAGCTCATCAATGGATCCAAAGTAAAAGAGAAGAAATTATCGATCAGATGACTGAAGCATGTTTGAATCAGTCACTGGATGCTCTTCTTTCAAGATTTTTACTCATGAAAGAAGACTATGAACTTATAAGCACCAAACCTACAAGGACATCAAAAGTACGACAACTGCTTGATACCTCAGATAGCCAAGGAGAGGAATTTGCCAGAATTATAATACAAAAGTTGAAAGATAACAAACAGCTAGGACTTCAACCTTATCCAGATGTATCTAATTCTCTAAGACTGCATCTTTAAATTTATTCTTTCTATATGAAACCATGTGAATATTTTTCTTACAACACAATTCTTGTTTCTATATAGTAGTTTTATATCTGTACTGCTTTGTCTTTACTGTGCCTTTACTGAGTCTCAGAAATGACACTGAGTTCGTCTAGACTGCATTTGGTGAGTTACCAATTAGTCAGTTGGAGTGCGGTCATAAAGCCGAACACCTGACACTTGTTGCCTCAATTCATAGAAGTATTTTGTTTATACATGACAAATAAATGTTTCCTGTTTTACACATTTTCTCTTTATACCTATTGTCATGTTAAGAAGGGGGTTTTCCTCCAATCCCTTCTATTTGATCAGCCTGTCAGTTTCCCAAGGAAGATGAGACCCTTATCTCTGGCCAGCCTGTCCACTACCTGTGTCTTGACAGCCCACTGTATTGGAGAGTGATGCGAGTAACCTGTTCAGGGACCCCTGCTGACAGCATCACTGAGTCAAATCCCTTATAACAGCTACCCAAATTCCTGGACATTTATACAAAATGAACTTCAGCTGAAGATTTTTATTATACAAAATGCAAGTTTGTGACAGAATAAGATTCCAAGTTTGCCGGTGATAATACCCTGACTGCAAAGCAAGCAGCAAGCTTAAAACAACACACTAATAACAGCTGGCATGAGTCAGTCATAGAATAAAGTTCTTACCTGGCAGGTGTCCCTATGGGGGAGAAGACAGGTTCAGCCCATCAACTGATCCCAGAAGTCACGATGGAGCTTTCCCTAACTTCTCCCCTCCTTTGCTTACTTTTTATACTTCACAGTACATTGCATATTCATCATCATATGCAGGATTAGTTAAAAGTTTCTCGCTTCTAACACAAATTAGTACACATCCACAGACAGCACCACTAAAGTTCTTACTAACTATGCATGCTGCTCAAGCAGGATTTTGCCCTCTTTTTGAGGGGGCTATTTGAGTTGGATGTCGTGATTTCCCAGTGCCACAATAATCTTTGTCCTATTTTCAACTAATTTTCTGTGGATTGCAACACCTTATCAGCTTGGCCAGAACTTTCTCACTTGGAGGCTTCTTTCTCCATAATTTAGATAACAGTGTTCTTTTCCCCAATCTGTTACTTGTTTCCTAAGGTTGACTCCCTTGATTAGAAGTCCTTTCATTCATTATTTTTGATGACTTTAGAGGGTGAGTCAGCTTGACCTTAACTTTGTACACAGAAACGTTTAACATATAAACACTAAATCAGAGTTTGGTAATTTGGGAGTTTAGACAGCAATTCCCCCCTTTTGGATTTATTTCAGTCCAGGACCAGTTCATTTTGTTTAGGTTTAGGTGGAGCTTGAGTGACACTGGTCATACATATTTTTGGTATTGATTGGTACACGTGCCCAGTGACGTGTGGTGGTACCTTGGAGGCAGGTAATTTTGGGATGGAGGTGTGCATTGGTATTACAGTGAGATTATTTCATCTGAGGAGCACAATTTCTCCACAAACGTTGACTTAGCAGTGGACATCTCATCGGCTGCATAGTTCCATCAAGTTCCCATTCCAGCAGGGAGTACAACAGACCCTGGCCACAGTCTGCTCCACTCCACCCTCCGTTACCCCTATCAGCACGTGCTGAGCTGGCAGGTGTGCTGCTTAGGGAGCCGCGGTAAAGTAGATTCTGTGTGTGCCAACCATCCTGAAAGTGATAGCTGTATTTTACCCTAAAAAAAGCCTTCTGTAATACTATGCCTCTATTAGGTCCCAGGTTTCTCTAATTGCCCTGTCAAAGTAATTTTCCCACAGCCCTGATTAAGCAACGTGGTGGTCAGTCTCTGTTCTTCCAGCAGAGAACACATTCCTGCAAAGCAATTCTGTTGCCAAAATGTTTCTTTATGTATTATAATATATGTAACCACAGACTAGCAGGCAGCTGGAATTGTGCAATCTTTTCAGGAGGACTTTGAGAGCTCTCAGGGATAAATAATCATCCTTCATAGATAAAAGTAAAGCAACTCGGAGGCCATTTATTCCAAATACTTGTCATATACTTGCTTTGAATAGTGTTTTTAAAAAGCACAGCCATTTCTGTGTAAACATTAATTGTAGACCTGCCTTTATCACAAAAAGCATGTTTTTACAAGATGTTACTTTAAAAGGAAGAAATAGGAGGAGCACTGACAACAGAAAGGTTTGAATTGTTTTTATTATTGCTTTGGGTCACTGTGGGTTACAGCATGGAACGTACAACACGATGCAACCCTCCTGCTTGTTTTCCAGTTGGATTGCTGAGGCTGATTGGAAGGGTATCTGTGTTTGAATTCAATGATTTCTCTTTCCTGTCAATCCACTTTCCTGGATTAGTAGCCCATTCTGACAAAGTCCTGTTACCTGACGCCTTCAACTCAGTCCAGTGTCTTAGGACTCTTGATCTGCTGTTTTCAGCTCCTTCCACATGCCCTTTGGCATACCAATACAAATTTTTGCCTTACTATTGGCCTTGTTCATGAAAAACAGAAATCCCACGTTAATGCTCTTGCATTTCTTAACGTTTTGCTCTGCCCAGAGGACTTTATTTTCTGGATATTTACCTGTTTTGGTAGCTATTTTGCTGTATACCACACTGGCTTTCTAAAAGTACTTTATAGACGGGGCAACATATTGTTTCAGAAGACAAAGCAGAATACATTGGGTAAGTAATTTCTTTCTTTGCTTCTTTTTTGTCTTAGAAGTATTTTTTAAAGCTTATTTAGTTAAAATAAGATCTTATTTTTACACATATATTTATATACAATTGATATAAATATACCAAATTTATATTTATACACAGATAAGATCAGCCTGTTTTGTGTATGTGTCATGTCACAAATTATTAGAAAAGCCACAGATATATAATTCTCTGGTTAATAAAAATAACTGAGTTGATAAATATTTAACAGTGAGTAGATTGTATTTAAAAGAAAATATATTTAAAAAAAAGGAAACTGAAAAAATATTAGATTGTTTGAAATGAAATAATACCTAGGATTTTCAGTTAACTACCACTCTTTTCAAATTTATCCACTCTAAAAATCTTTCTGGTTTGGCAGGTTATGCCAGAAGTATAAAGGTCTTCCTTGTGTACAGTGTTAGTAAAGTCTCATTGTGGCTTTCTAAATTAACAAGAAGGAGTTAGACTGCATTTTTTTCACATTAACATCTGGGAAAGTGGTGTTGTTGATTTCAGTGACACATGGATGAAGGATTTGTTTTTGATTTCCCAACCTTCCTTTTGTCTTATGCTATCACAACTTTCCAAGGAACAGAGAGCAGCTGCTATGTAAGCTGCCTGCTTCTGCCTGCTAATGACCTCAGCTGAGGTTGATTGAACAAACCACATTCCAGGAGACTCTGAGATCTTCTTTCCTGAAAGCTTTCATTGATTTTAATATTCATGCTACTGCAATAAAAGTAGCAGCTAAAGGCAAGGCTAAACCAAGAATAAGAGTAGAGGATATTCATTTTAGTGTTAACCTACCCACCCTGGTGAAACAGGTGTATGCTTATTCAGAGCAGCAGCTAGAGAGTCACTATTCAATTACAGCAGCCTTTCTGCTAAATGAAGCAAAGATCCGCCTACCCTCTGGTAAGCTGCTACCTTCTCTTTTTAATACCTTTCTTAGATTTGGACTACAGTGGCTTCTCTTTCAAATATCCTTTATGATTTCCCTTAGGGTGGGAATGGAGTGCTGGGTGTGGAGCAAGTCCCTCCTATGGGAAAACGAGCCTCTGACCACAGTACTGCAATTGGAGCATGCAAAGCATTAATTGAATGAACACTTTTATAAACATAAAGTTTAAACACCAAAAGGAAATATGCTTGTTTCCTACTGAGTGGGATATGTTTTCTTCAGAGGAGATCAAAGTGGAGTTGTTGTTGTTGTTTCGTTATTTTATTATTATTGCCAAGAGTGTTTTGTTTTATGCTGTTCCTTCATAATGCATAATCTTGCTTTGTTTGCTTGATCTCTCTAAAAGAAAAAATGCTCATTTCCTACTAAGGAGGATATGTTTTCTTCAGAGGAGATCAAAGTGGATTTGTTGTTGTTGTTTGGTTATTTTATTATTATTGATAAGTGTGTTTTATGCTGATCCTTCATAATGCATGATTTTGTTTTGTTTGCTTGATCTCTCTCACTGGAAAATGTTCAACGGTATAACCTGCCACGAATACTCCCTTTAAGACCTGACAACGCTCATGCTCAGCAATGGTGTTTTGAGGTTTGATATACACATTTTTGGTCATGTTGAAAACTGCTGGCTCATATGATTTCATGTTCCAGTAGCTATTATATGGTTGTATATGGTTGGGTTTTGGGGGGTATTTCGGTCAATTTGCTACCTGCAGGAGAAAATTCCCCATGGAGTGTATAAATGGAGAAAATAAGAGATTGCTTGTGACTTTTAAAATTAGTTTCTACACTTATATTGATTTCTAATACATAATTCAAATATGCTAGATTTTGGTTTTAAATATAATCTTTAATGTCATTAATTTTCTAACTGAAACTAGAAAACATTAGGGGTTTATCATTTTTATTGTCTGGTTTTACTTTGCTATATGTGGCAGTAGAAACTCACTGCCACAATCACATAAAGAAAAGTCCATGAAATTATCTGAAATAATATTAAGGAGTAAATTCAATGTCCAGCATGTTCCAACATCTTTGATAGGAGATGACTTTCTAAATGCCCTCAGTTTCCAAGGGAATCTGCTGAAAGGAACAATATTTGGTCTCTGAGAGAGATTCTCTGATTTATTTACTAGTTCTTCTTGAATGAAAAACTGAGAATTTCAAAATGTCCTAACAAATAGAGGCAGCTTGGTCCCTCAATAAGTCTATGGAGCAGTTCATAAGATGTCACACTTCCATAAACCCCGACCGAGCCTTGCTTAATCATTTGGCAAAAGTTAATTACCTCCTCAAGGAGGAGGCAATCACTCATGAGGCTGTAGGTCCCTGAAGGATGGGCAGCGTCTGAGAAAATCCTGCCCTGCCAAACCAGTCCTGCACTAATTTATGCAAGAATTGTTTTTGATTTCAACTCTGGTTTTCAACTACTATCAAGCTGTTCCTTCTTCCTTCACTTTTCTGTATGACTTCTGGCAGTGGCTTGACTAAAAAATGAGCTACTGGGAATTAAGTGTATATGGTATTTATTGTTTTAATTTCTCAGGTGTCAGTCTGCAAGTTCCTTTCTGTTCTTTGGGCATGCAGCTGGGAGGTAAACAAAACTGCAAAGGATTTAGAGCTGTTATGCCTGTCTGTGCTCTCAAGGCATTATGCTTTTTCTCTGAGAGGAAAATTTTCCTCATTTATTGAAGGAGTCCCTAAGGGAGAGCAGGGCCTGCATGAAAACAGGGTTCTGAGGTTCTGTAGTAGAGATCACTTGCTGACACAAGGCACAGACAAGTGTTTGCAGCTGTTTCGTTTAGCCTGCTGCAGCCTCTGGAGCACAATGGCATGTTGATGCCTGCCTGGATCTCTGATTTCCAGAGAGCCGTAGCTCTTTCTGCTTGTCACAGTCCACGGAGACCAAGACAGCAGGGACCTTCCTTCATGTCAGGAAGCTTTTATGTCTTGCTTTTCAGACTTTATAGACATGAGCTACTAAAATACCCATTCTTATATTTTTGATGCCATGAAGTTTTATTATTGCAGTAGGATTAGCCTTTAAATACTTAACCATGCTAAAGCAGAATGCCAGAATGCGAAGAACCTCCCTTTTTTAATTATTGCATAAATTAAATCTTTCCATTCTTAGGAAGTCATTCTGAATTCCTCTCGGCTAGAGGATTCACCATAAGGATTTGTTACGTATTATAATACAGGATTTTCCAACTGAAAATGGCCACCCCTCGGTAAGAAGTCAGTTTGTTACAGCTCTGATGCCCTCAGCCAGCATGGAAGCCCTCCCAGACCTTAGCTCATACTGGCTTTTGCTCGGATTATGTGCACCCTCAAAATGTGACCTATAGAAATGCCTAAGTGACAGAGCAGTCATGCTTAAACAGCCAGGCTTCTCAGCTTAAGCTTTTTGGGCCACCAGTTCAGGGCCAAAGCAGCAGTGGTGGTCCCAGAAAGGGGAGATGGTAGTATAAGGATGAAGTGACACTGGTGACAGTGGGGCAACAAAATAGCAGAAGCTATAAATGAGGGAAATGGTTAGGCCATGGCAACAGACACTGGGCGTATCCTCAAATTGTTTTCATCACTGCCTGGATTTAACAGCAGTAAATTCTTTACACGATCAATAAAAAATTCTTCTCCTTTTGCTGTTATACAGGAAGATCTGTACAGGAGACTATTTCCTATATTCTGCTACTTTGCTAAATAGCATGAAGACTTTGCTGGGAACTAGCATGAGTCCTGCTTCAGTCAGACCTTGTTTATTTAAGGAAGACATAGTCCAGGATAAAGAAATCGGTAACAGCTATCAACATTGTGACCCCGCCAAATGAAATCAGTGTGGTGTCTTAGCTTAGTGGGAATATTGCTGTTGGCTTGGAGGGGGCAAGACACACACACACAGAGGCATAAGCTGTTCAAAAGATTTTATTCTCAAATTGCTACTTTCTTGCGGATTTTCAGCTGATACAAACTGGGGTCACAACTAGAGTGAAGTTAAATATCTTGGTTATGGAAACTGAATCTCTTATCCTTTGATTCTCAGGCTGTGCCTGTTTGTGGACTTAATTTAAGGTCTGCTTAAAAGTTTTGCTAATGTGGCATCTCTCAAAGTATAGAAGTTTGAACTGTTTCTTCTTCCATTTGTTTTTCTTTCAGAATGGTTTCATCCACTGTCAGTTATTTAGGAACAAAATATTTACCTATACAGCTGTGGTTACACATTTTTAGAGATCCAAAATTATCATTTGTGAGCACCAGAGAGAAGAAAAAATAGGCAAAACTTTGTGTTACTTAAGAAAATAATTTAACCTTTAACTTTGTGCTCTCATGAAAGCTATAGATTGCAAAAGCTCTACTAGATTCAAGTAGTATTGGCAGTTTAAATGCTCAAATTCCCTTTAGCTACCAGGTCATCCATACTAGACATCAAAGATCAGGTTTGATATCATGTACACAGGTTACCTGTACTAGTGAAAACCTGCAAATTGCATTATGTATCCTACTTTACAGGAAAGTAACTTTACTTCATTCATCAGTGACACTTCTTTTCAGGAAAAATGATAGCCATTGGTTTCGACCACTACTTGCACAGCTGCACATTCACATCACCTCAGGAACAGCTGCGTTTTAAATTCTCGCTCCCTCTGAGCTGTACCCACTTAAACATTTGTGCATTTTGGCTTAGAGCCAGAGCTCTGAATGACCCACATTTAAAAATAACAATAATAAAAAAAATAACACCCACATCAGGCATAAAAAGCACAAATTGGTTTTAAAATGGCTCTTCTGCCAAAGTAGTACTAACACAAGAATTCTGCCCAAATTTCTAGCATGCTGCTGTCCTGATGCACTCTCCGGACAGCTGTGATCACAGGAGGGGGGTTCTGCAAACATTTCACATAGCCATAGGAAGTAGAAATGGAGCCAGGAGGTTCTGGAAGTATTAGCTTGTATTTTTGGGGGTGTGGGGTGTGTGTGTGTGTGTGGAACATGACTTCTTTTCCCTCCTTTCTTTCACACAAGCAGAAAAATTGTGTTAACAGTAGGAAACCGGGAATGCTTACCAAGAATTTTAAAGGACAATATGTGACAGATGTATTGGATGCCTGAAATTCTTCCCACCAGGCCAAGGTGGCATTTTTTATTCTTAGAGGGATAAAGTGAGAAGTCAGAGGAGTTACCTGTGTGTGAAGAGGAAATCAACAAAAGATGGGAGACTCAGCAGTCATGCTTCAACACCTATGGCAGGAATTAATATTTAACTTTACTCCAGTGTTCCCATAATGCTCCTGCAGTTAGAGAAAGTGCCACTGGGATGAGAAAAGCATTTAATCTTTAAAGAAAGTTTGACAATTTTTAATCTTTAATCCTCACCAGGACTCATTAGTTATTTGATCAACTAGAAAACTGAGTTGCACCAGAAAAAAAGCTGGAAAAGAACACAGGTAATTATACGTTATTCAGTGTTTCTAAACCAGGCAGGCTTTACAAAGGAAAGCAAGCCTCTTAGGAAGTTTGAGGAGGGCAGGCTGTTTTAAACTGGCCATTGACCCACATTTTAACACCATAAATTTGTGATCAAAATGTTTTGGCCAGTGTCCCATGGAGGAGTTTTGTTCTACTCAGAGAAGTTGGCTTTAGCTTATAGTATTTTGAGGAAGTTCTCTTTGGAAGTGTTTTAGAGTGTGTGTGAAGAGGGGAAGGGAAGGAGAAATAAACTTCTGAGACAGGCACTGAAAAATCCATTGTTCTAGGTAAGCATCGTTATGAGTCAGCAGGACCCAAGAATTGAGACAGTCATTGCAGTCCCAGCTGTTACATTTCCCTTCTCCATCCCTGAGGACCTCAGTCCCGGAGGGGTGCGATGTGTGCACAAGGCTGATTTATTGATGGAGCTATATTTGATGCAGTTATGTTGTTTTTCCCAGCTTCCAGCATACCTGGAACCTGCCCTGCGAACACTGGCATGGGAAGCTTCTACAGTCATGTTTTGTTGGACTTTCTCATAAAAAAGTGTTCCAGGAACAATGTTCAAAACTCAATCCCTATGCATGCTTGTGGCTTCTACCCAGAAGTCAAGTAAGGGTAATAACTACACAAGCTGCATTATTCACTGCAGCACCAATTTCATCTCTAGGAACAGCTAAAGCTCTTTTCTTTATCCTCATATTAACATTAACCTCCTGAGTCTGGAGGGTTTGGGTATCTTTTTCTCTCTTTTTCTCTTGGGTTCCTCAGCAGATAGTTTTCAAATGGATGTGATTTCATGAAACAAATGATAATGAAATAAAGAAAGTTCTTCCTGGGATGAGAGCAAAATTTAGGGAGAAGCACACCTGTAGGGGAAATTCCAGCTATATTAAAGAATGTTTCCAGGGGTACAGTGTCTCCTTCTTCCCTAAAATTACTTCAATAACATAATGTAGAATTACAGTTTAAGACAATAATAAAAGTGAACTGAGAGTTCATGAAAGCTTCAGGATCTATAATTAAGGACAGTGGCCTCACATTTCTCCATTAAAAAGGTACGGAACAGTGAAAGTTAAGTAAATTCGCTGGTATGTGGTTTCTGGACTGTTTCTGGACTACCAGATAAAAACAGGCAAAATCACTGTTCTTCGTACCTGTAGGAGCCCTTCTTATTATGATTTGCATCCCATGCCAAGTTCAGCTGCAGCTGAGCCTTGGCCTTCCCGACCCCATCCTTACATAGCTGGGCAGCATCCCTGTACTCTTCCCAGGAGCGTCCCTGCTTCCATTGCCTGTGCGTTTCTTTCTTGCCCTTTAGTTTGACCACCACATCTCAACTCTGCCACGCAGGTCTTTTGCCTTCCTTTCCTGATTTCTTACACCTGGAGAATGAGGGCTCTCATGCTCCATGGAAAGCATCCTTAAAGATCTGCCAGCTCTATTCCATTCCCTTGTCCCTGAGGAGAGTTTCCCAGAGGGTCCTATTGACTAACTCCTTGAACAGCTGGAAGTTTGCTTTCCTACTTAAATTTTAATAAAGTATATAAAGAATAAAGAAATCTCACCTTTCACATGTGAGCAACTATGTTGACTTTAATAAAATTTAAGGATTATTTAAAAGGAGAAGGTATTAGTGCTAAAAATCAAAAGCTGGTGTGTTTTCTCTTACTGTCATGAAAACAGTAACCTTCAGAAAACCATTGTGTAAATTCTAAACCAGGTATTTTAATCATTTTAATAAATCTAGGTGGTCCTGAAATGATGAAATTTGATTCTGTTTTGTTCCTTGAAAGAGGGTTGGTATCTGGAAAGACAGTTTTGAAATATGCTTTAAGTGATGTAAAGCATACAGTGCTCCTCTCATGCATGTTCTTTTTTTTCTACAGGTTCCTTAACATTTATTAATTGTGTTAAAATGTAGCGGGGAACCCTTGTACAACATGTTTTCACATATGCAAAAGTTATGGCTCTTATCTTGGTGATATCTGTTGGCCTTTACAAAATTGGTAAAGGTAAGAATAATTTTCATTCACTACTTTTGAAAATGTACCAGATATGAGTTTCATAATCTGTGCAGGAAGATCAGACTACGTAAGGCTGACATATGAAGCATTGTTTATTCTGGAAAAAACTGTCATAGGAAGATCAGAGGAATTTTATGGTTTGTTAAGTAATGGGGTTTAGTTATTCTTCTACCCTTAGTGTGACAAACCAACACATGCCAAGTTCTGTGTTGCTCAGGCTGAATAGCAAACAGCCACTGGAGTAACTAGTGCTAACTAGTTTAGAGCCAGCCTTAGTGTCTCCCACTCGTGCTTGTTAAAGACTAGTGTTGCTACTTGTCCTGTGACAGGACAGCACAGCAGGAATTGCCGGACGTGTCCTTCACATCGTTCCTCACCCTGCCCACGGCAGCAATGCCACAGCAGGGTCCGCGGGGAGAGGGCCGGGGAGGGAGCGCTCGTCCTTTCCTCCACTGGCGACAGGGCATGCTTGTTCCTAGAAACAAGGGAGAAGTCCTGTGAATCACTGTAGTATTGTAAGACATCACAGGACAGATGAGCCACTCAGCAGTAACTGGATGAACTGAATATGCTGAAAAGCTGGAGGGTAGTTAATTCCAGTGCTACAGCTGATATTTGCATATGGCCATAAATTTGATTTTATTACTTTGGGCCTCTGGTACAATGAAGTCTCTTCCAACTCTAGCTCTGCTGCTTAGTTACTAAGGTTTCTTCATTTTCCTTTCCCATTAAAATCCTAAATAGCCGTGGTATCTTTGGTCAGTTGAGATAAAGATGGTTTCCCCTCTTCAGTTTAGAGATCGTCTTTTTCTGCTGCTGAAATCAGTTTAGAAAATCTAATGAGTGTGCTTGCTTTTCCATGTCTGCTGGCCACCTCCTTTCCTTGGCTGCAGTTGTATCAACGCTTACACTGTAAACTACCCCAGCCTTTAAGAGAACTGTCATCACTGGTTTGTTCAAGTGTCAAGAGACCTGAACAAACGAACTCGGTCCTAGGGGTAGGAATGTGAAGATGCAGAGCAAAAGCATTGCTTAAGGGCCTCGGTTACAGGAAGGAATAGTTCCTTTCATATAGCTGCTGCAGTTTTAGAAAAGTGTGAGTCCGTGATGTCACCCCTATAGCAGCTTTGCCCGGTCCCCATGGTCACAGATTTACCCGTGCTTTCAAATCGCCTCCTTCACAGCTCCCTGCCATGCAGCTGCCATTGTGCAGTTTGGCCCAGGGGCCATTCCCTCTGCCCTTGCATCCATATAGCCCACGTGGGTTCCTCGGCGTTGCTTCATGGGGTCAGGCAAGGTAAAGGCAGAAAGGAAACATCATTGTGAGGAACACAAAGGGCTGAGGGCTTTTAGGGGTAGTAAAGATCTTTCTCTGCTTTGTTTAAGCAGAACAGAGCACTTAAATACAAAAAGGGCTGGGAGGAGGAATGATGTAGACTTCTGGAGGAAGCTGTGATTGAGTCAATGCACTCTTTTAAACCCAGCAGCTGTTTTAATGAAAAGTTACAATGTTTTAGCCCTGCTGTATTCTTTCTGATGTGCTCAGATATGCCTCTTGTTTTAAAACACTGTGAATGTATCTGATTATGAATATGAGATACCTTTAATTAAAAAAAACCAACAACTTTTCCTGTTCCTTTTCGATTTTTCTTTTTCTTCCTTCCAACCATTTTTATCTCCACGGTGTGTGTACATCTCATAGCTTCACCATCCTCGGTTCGAACAGTCTCCTGGTAGTTACTGCTCTTCAAAGACTGATTTGCTTTTGTGGTATCTATAAACTCCTTGGTTTAAACCACAGAGTAAAGTTGTTTCATTTTACAACAAAGATGTTACTTTCTCCCCTAATGGAGGTTTCGGCATATTTCTGTCTTCCTTAATACTCAGTCCACTTCCATTTATATTAAACAGTCATTTTCTTCTGCAAACTCACTAAGGCTTTTCTTCCCCTTTCCAGAATCACAGGAAAGGCTCACACAGTTTCACTAACATTTCGTCTATTCTGCAGCATTCTGCAGGCTGTCGTTTCAACTGATTGAGCTAAACTACAAAATAATTTTGAAAGGAGAGATTTTTCATGTCTCCTTTCTTAATTTTGTGTAATGCCTTGGTGGGGCAGAGCATCCCACTGAGAACCATGCCTCCAGGAGTTGCCCCTCCAGTGGCCACTAATTCATCTGGTGAAAATGAAAGCACAGATACAAAGAAGAAATATGAGACAGATTCAGGAACTGAAATTGGGTTTTCTGAGTGCCTCTGCCTGGCTGCCAGGGCATAGCATGACCTCAGTATGGCTCCCTCCTTCCGTAGGCTAGACAGCGATGCCAGGAGACAAGAATGCTGTGAATTCTGGTAGAACTGCAGATCACATCCAAGTAACAAAACACAGGTAAACATCTTCTGCTGTCTCCCTATACAAGTGTAGCTGTCTGAACGTCTGACTGAAACTTTCCTATTTGTCAAGTGAAAATATAAGCTATGCACTTTTAGAAATAGTAACAAAGCCTGAATTAAGTGGATTTTTACTTCCTTTTGGTTATCTGAGACTTCTATGTAATGTCCATTTATGTCATAATTCTTAAAACATAACAGGCAATTGATATCTGCTGTTTCTACAGGAGAAACAGAAAACCTGAGAGCTCCATTCAAGGGGTCTGCAACTAACCCAAAGATGATCACGCTGGCTCTCTACTCTGCCGCCTTCTCCCATGCGGGACGGGACATGCTCAACTATGTCACTGAGCAGATGCAGGATCCCGAGAGGTAAAAGTGTGCTTTTCCTTTAAATTGCTGAAGTGTCCTGGTAGACAGGTGATGTCAGACAAGCCACTCTTATTTGTTTCTGATTGGAAATTAGTCCAACTGTTTTCTCTGCAAAAACCTTTTTTTCAAAAGAAGGAACAAGTATGACAGCTCTTTCTGATTATTGTCCTCACTCACCTGTTGTATCATACTGATAATTCACTTGCCTGCATGTATGTAACACCTTAGACTTTAAACCAGAATTTTTAAAACAGGAGAACAGATCCCTGCTGAAAGGAGGGAAAAGCGTGGGTCCATCTAAAATTCCTCTAAAATTCCCCACTTCTTTTCAGTTAGACAGAACAATTATTTTATTTTTCCAGGACTGGTTTTGCCACCTGTGAAGTAAGACTGTGTCAGGTTTATGGCTGTTTTATCCTGTGATCTTCAGCATTACTGTTTCTGGGCAGAATGTTTAATTTTGCTGAAGATGAAAGGTTGAGTGAAACATTAAAAAATCCATAGTAGCACTGAAATATCATCTCTTCCCCTCTGTAGGAATGTCCTGTGGGAGCTCTGTGCCTCACCTACTCAGCCTGATATAGTCCACCCCGTATTGGGACATACATAGGTTATGGTTAGGAAAAAATGCTATGATCAAGAAATCACCTGTGTGCATTTAAGTCTCATTGTTTAAGCGCTGTCTTAAATTTCTTCATATGAAAGACAGAATATAAAATTACAGATATAAATGTACGAAATTTTCTCTAAAACTTGTGACAGACCCGCAAGCAGCCAACTAAGCTGCTTATGGAACTTTTCCACATGTGGCTGCAAATTATTTCGTAACCCCACAATTATAAAATGATGGATTACAAAAAGTGATGGAGGTATCCATTCACAACGTTTGACTCTGGGAACAATCTTCTGTTTAAATATTCCTTGTTTAAAAAACATAATTTTGCCATTTTCCTTTGCAGGAATATTGCAATTTCAATGTCTGTTGTGACTATTGTTTACTTGTTGACTAATATAGCATACCGTGTAGTGTGGACTTGTCAAGTCTCCTCACAACTGATGCACTGGCTCTGGTAAGTTGAATAAAATAATTAAAACAAAAGTCACTTATGGATGGTACTGCAGAAAAATCGCTGGTAGCATACTTTTTGGTGAAACAGTTGAAATATCTTGATGCTGAAAGTTGTCGCTTTCTTTTAAAATTTGTTTTCATGTAAGAGTACCAGTATATTAGAAGGCATATAAAGAACTGTTGTGGTTTAACCCCAGCTGGTAATTAAGTACCACACAGCTGCTCGCTTACTCCCCCCTCACCCAAACGGATGGGGAGGAGAGTGGGAAAGGAATGTAAAACTGGAGGGTTGAGATAAGAATAATTTAATAATTGAAATAGAAGAAAAATGAAAGAACAGTAATAATGACAACGATGATAATAACAGTTATAATGAAAAGGAGGAGGGGAAGAAAGAAATCCAGAGGGAAAGGAAGAAAGGAACACGAGGTGCACAACGCAACTGCTCACCGCCCGCTGACCCATGCCCAGCAGGTCCCCAGGCAACCCTCTGCCCGCCCCGGCCAGCCCCTCAGGTATATATACCAGGCATGATGTCCCATGGTATGGAATTCCTCTTTGGCTAGTTCGCGTCAGCTGACCTGGCGCTGTCCCCTCCCAGTTCCTTGTGCCACTCCAGCCTTTTCACTAACAAAGCCTAAGGAACTGAAAAGTGTCACACCAAAGCCAAAACACAGCACCCCGCTAGCTCCTAAGAAGATAATTAACTCCATCCCAGCTGAAACCAGGACAAGAATATATCAATAAATCTGCTCTTGTAAAATCCTCTTATATGCTCTGTAAATCCTGCTCCTAACAGTACTTCATTGTAGAAGACACTTTTGCCAGGGCCAGGCAGAGATTGAGCTATGGAAAGTCCTGGTGGTTTAACAGCCAGGGGTTTGTTTGCTATCATTCTAATATAGAGTGTGTGATGTTTAATGCTGCAGGATCACAGCAATATTTTCAACACAAAAATGTGCAGTGAAAAGCTTTTTAAAACCTGATCAATATATTATACGAAAGTACAGTTATAACTCATGGACTACTATAGTCAGTATTTGTCAGAGTACGTTGAAGTCAACACATCTTCTCTCATTGACTTGACCTAGGCTTAGAAATTTTTTAAATCTTTTTTTAGTGTATCTACCATTTTTGTTTTGATACTGATCAGTTTTTCCAAATTCTGATTTCCCAGATCATTATCAGGTGTCATAAGGAAGCATGGGCTGTGACACTATATTTGGGCTGTTGTGTTTTCATGAGAGTTTCTCAGGATTGTCCATATGCTTAATGTAACGGGCCTTGCTATTATTTTCATTTTTGTTACAGGTGTTTGGCAGTGAAACCCTTAGTTGTGCTAACTGGATAATTCCTATAGCAGTGGCCATGTATTGCTGTAGTGGCTTAAACTCATCAATGATTACAGCAGCAAGGTATGAAATATAAGATGTATTTTAAATAATTGAAGAGATCATTTATGATTAATCTGCATTGTGAAAGTGACACAGTAAATTTTTGCCATGTCCAGTTGTTCATTTACAGCGGAAGGACTGTTATGATCTGACGTTTCTTCTCATGAGCACCACCAATTGATAAACTAAAGCCACTTGAGAAGGGAGGAGCGTGTACAACAGAGTAATAAAATCATTAATGCTGCCTTTGTCAGAAACCTACAAAATATTCCTTGGCTCACTCTCTGGTTGAGGTTTTTTATTCTTTTTTTTTTTTTTTTTTAGGCCTTTTTATGTTGGAGCTAGGGAAGGACACCTTCCTGACAGTCTGAGCTTGGTTCATATAAAGTGCCACACACCAGCCCCTGCTCTCGCCTTCGGTGTAAGTGACAGCCCGGCCCCGTGCCTGGCCGGGGCAGCCGAGGATCTGTACCTGGGCAGTCTAACACCCCACCTCTGCCTGGTGTTTCTCCTGGGCTTCTCCTGCACTGCAAAAATCTTCCTCAAATGCCCACAATTTAAAAAACTCATTCAGGGTGGTGGTGGTGTTTGTCTCACGAGGGTTTTTATTCAGTGGAAAGAGAACGGCTTAGTTCACACTCGTGCTCTCTCAATAAGATTAGTGAGGAATAAATGCAATAGTACTACTTAGAAAACAGAGAATGGCTACACGTGTAACAATAGAGACAGGAGTTGTTTAAGTCTTTATGTGACTTTTCAGAGTGTCACTGGAGAAGCACATGGCAGGAACATGTCTCAAACCCTGCTGTAGGCTGATGTTGCAGGATTCTTCTTAGGAGTGAAAAAGCAACTAAAACTAAATTTTCACCATTGGATGCCTATAGCCATATTGATTTCTTCCTGCTGTCACTATACAAATGAATCTTGTGACACAAATTTGAAGAACCATGAGGTATACAATTGGTGCAAATGATTTTACTAATAATCCTTAAATCTAACAGATTATAAAATAAGGGGGAGGATATGCACAAAAAAAGAAGGTGAAATCATTCAGAAGCATTTGACTGCTGTTTATTTTATTTGGTCTCTTCTATTGCCCTGTGTTACACATGGTTTATGAATAGATTATTATACCGGTCCTGTTTGACATCAGGTAATTTACTAAAAGATCTTATCTCAGTATGAACACCTTTCTCAGAGGGATTCTGTTTGCACCAGTAAGATGAGCTATACTGCCTTAATACACCACCATTCACGTTTTTCACAGTGGAATTTTTTTCTGCTCCTCTGTTAAAAGAGACATTAAATTCCTGGTGTTTTAGGTCTTTCCATGCAGGCAGTATAGCATACTTGTATAATACCCAATTTACTCTAATAGTCTCAAAGACAAGTGGGCTGTGAGAGCCTTCAACGGTGAAACTAAATTAAAAGTTTGCTTTGAAACTGAAGCCAACCAGAACAGCAGAGTAAGCAGCTGCCTGAGAAAGCTTCTTGGCAACTTCTCCATAGTGCAGCAGAGTCTGGGGCTCCTCATCTGGCCGCTTTAGGCGGGTTTTCTGCTGGTGCTGAAACATAACAAGTCTGACACCTCTTCAGCCAAATGTGGTGGTCTCATTGCTGTTTAAGGAAGAGATACCAGCATGTTTCATGTAGCATATTTGCAGATTTCTCAGAGTTTTAAGTACATCCCTCTTGCAAGGACTTAATCTCCTAAATCCAGACAAATATATTGGAAACAGGCCATATTATAACTTTACTACCTCTTTATTTTTGCATTAAGAAGCCTTTGTTTTTATTATCTCTAGGGCTTAATAACTTTTCTTTATCTCCTTGTGGAAAATGTTTTCTTCCTCATTCATTACTACTGCTTCAACTACTGGAGCTGTGTGGGTCTGTCTGTTGCAGGACTAATATGTTTGAGATATATGCAGCCACATAGACCACAGCCTCTTAAAGTAAGTAAACAAGAGGAAACAAGCCCTAAAAGCCATCGTATGTATGTGTTTATGTGATACTTAATACCACAACCATAACATTGCCAGTTATGTTATAGACTATTTATCAGCCACAGATATCCTTTCAACATACAAGATAAGAAAAGAAGGAGCAAACCCATCTGAGTTTCCACAAGAACATCTATTCTGGTACTGTTGCTGTGACGTTGAAATTCTATTTACCATTTCTTTTTCCTTTCTTTCAACCTTATAACTATTTTTATTTCAAAATAGATGAGGAATAAATAAATGTCTGGGTTTCTTATTTCATCCTGGAGCAACCCCCTTTTGTATTGTTCACAGCAGACCTCAGCAGAGCTAGTGACGGGGGCTCCAGAGAGCTTCGCACTGCTCAAACTTACATGACTTAACAAATTCAGCAAAATTCCTCCAAAACCCATAAATGCCCAAAATTTTGCTCATGCAAAAGTTGAAAAGCTTGATTAATCAAATATATTTTGATTGCTCCCTCCCACTGCATAGTGGTCATAGACAATAAAATGCAAGTTTATTGACTGACTGTAGAAGAACATCTGGCTATCAGTTAGGACACTGCACACAAAAAAAGCATGGCTAAAACTTTTTTCTAGTTTTAATCCAGTGATTGTCCAAGAAGCAGGGGTGGAAACACACAGCTTCGCCCAGGCACACAGAACCACATGCTGGCTCCCGTTTCACTGCACTCTGTTGGTTCTGTGACCTGCATTTTCATTCTGCAGTGCTGCAGTAAAAATTATGAGAAATCCAAATAAACACTCAATCTAAATATTTAAATATTTCTTCCTTGTGACTCTCTCTTCCTAACCTTCTGCACAATTTTTAGCCACACATTTTTTTTCCATTTAAGTGTAACATCCTGATTACAAAAACCACATGGTTCAAACAAAGGCATAAAATATGCTAAGCACCTATTGCTAGCAAACTTTGCAGTCTCCTAGAGCAGACCAAATCTTCCTGAAGCACGTTCACACTTCATTTCCAAACATTCCCCCCAAATATTTGGAAGATAAAGATTAAATCTTGCCTTATTGGCAGTTTTGCTACTGACTCTACTAAAGCCAGGATTACAATCAGATTATAGATAATGACTGTTTAATCCCTATCAGCATTTGCCAGTTTAGTCAACGTCACAGCTCTGCATGTGCTTTTTCCTTCTCTGAAATGTAGCAGTTGGTTTTCATCAATTTACAGTTTTAATCCTTATAAGAAAAAAGAAATGTTTATACCAGTACCTCTCAGTATTCAAATGTCAGCTCCTGGACTTCTGAAAAAGCTCATTACCATAGCTGGTGACAAATATTTTAGTGAAAAATAAACCCATGAAGGAGTTGTTACAAATTTCCTTATTTGTGGTATATTTGTTAAGTATCCAGGCAAAATGGTTGTAAACCAGTCCGTTAGTTCTGTAGCATCAACATGGTAATTGAAAATCTAGTTGAGTTAGTTCCCAATCAAAATAGCAATTAAAAATCTGCAATTGAAGTTAGAGGAAAACTACCCATTACTGCTTAGTTTTAAAGCACTGCTTTTGAAGATTGATCTCTTATTAATTGGAAAGGAGTTGAGCTTGTGCAGGCCTGAAAACAACAAAATGATGAGATACTCAGGTGTGTGCCAAATCAGAGACTCCCAGCAGCATACACAGAAGCTAGCAAATTGTACTGACTGTAGGAAGTCAAAAGGTTCAGTACATAGCAGTCATGCAGTCAATAGCTGTATTTTTATTATCGACATGTCTAACTTTAATCTGCAAAACATCTGTACATTATTTACTGCATCTTTTAATAAATGTAGGAATATTTTTTGTCTCCACAGGTTAACCTCTTCTTCCCTATATACTGTTTATGCTCCCTTTTCCTAGTGATAGTTTCTCTCTACAGCAACACAATCAATTCCCTTTTATCGTTGGTATTACCCTTTCAGGCATCCCTGCACATTATTTGGGAGTCTGTCTTCCAGTTGAAAAATTACCTAAACATCTACAGCGGCCCTCTGGTAAGCAATGTCATCTTGTCCTAGTCAGTCTCCTAAATCCTTGAATGCTTGGTCAGAAGAAAGGAAGAAAAATTTTTCCTAGAATTCTTTTTCTTTATGGAGTCTTGATATGCTTTTGTAAATGGCATATCTGAGATCATCTGCTTCGCTACATGGTCCTGAAAACAAAACCACACATACCTGTACAAAACAGTCCGGTATGTGGATATGATGCTAGTTTGGTGTTATCCCACATTCATTACCCTTCTGCAGAAAAGTTATTTTCAACAAATTATGCCACTGTAACTGAAGTGTTTTCACTTTCCAGCAGAACAACCTGTTGTGGAGCACTGTAAGGGACTGAGTTGCGTTCCAGCTAGCATATATTCAGGGAAAACATGTTTTCATAGTGTCCATTGCCTGCCTAGTAGTATCAAAGGTGTGACCCCATGAATCACACTGATTTTTTTCTACAGTGGAAATTATTTAAGGAACTCACAAGGAGAAATTAAACCCTGCTGTCTACAAAATCCCTTGAGCCCCTGCCCAACCCTTTGGCCTCGACAGTTCCTGCTGGCAAGGTAACCTTCAGGTCTCCTGAGCACGCAGAGAGCCTCCAGCACTGGCTGCCTGGTCCTCATGTCACACAGGTGGCTGTTGCACGATACCCAGCACAGGCATGTGTGGACAAGTGCACAGACTGGACAAGTGCCCCTGTCAGTGGGTGCCATGAAAGAAAAGGGAAGAATGGGGATAGTTCTCTTGAAGTTTTTCAGTGTGGCACGTGGGAATGTGCAATTAGCCCTAATTCTTAGTCTCCCAAAATGAAAGACACAATAACTGCCATTAAAAAAAAGCCATCAGCCTTGCAACCTGGACCATAAAAACAGTCACTCCAGCTCTAATATGGTTTGTTGATATGTAGCACCATTTGTTATCCTTGTCGGCAAGTTGTAATTCCTTTCTGTAGTTGTATTTCAATATAACATACATTGTTTCTAATTTGCGTTTCATCATTCCTATTCAATTAGCCCCAATAAAGGTAATTTAATCTTATACAAATCCCTGTAGTTTCTAGCATTATTGTCTTTTTATTGATGTCTTCCCAGAAAAAAGAGAAATGGAATAGGCAATCATTGCTACTTAAACCTTTCTTTATTCCCTCCCCACATTTTAAAGAAGTCATTTACAGGATTGTAATTTTGTGCATCACCAATACAGTGTTTGCTGATAGGGCTCCTGTGAAACCTACTATTTGCATTTCAATGCCATCTGCTGTGGCAGTTTCCTTTCAGTGGGATTTTCTTTTGATGCAAAGTATAAACAATAAAAACACACTACATTAAGTTAAAGACGAAGATATTAGAGATGCATGTTTTGCTTTTGGGAAGCCACTGCTTTTGAGCACTAAAATCCTTTAAGTACCACAATCACAAAACACAAAGAGGAAAGAAGACCTATGGCATACTTTAGTTTGCCCAGCTCAGAACATCCCCATGTCCTCTTCACACACACAACACATGCCTCTGTTACAGTATAGCACCACTCTGATCCTGCTCTACAGTTGTGTGGAAATACTGCATTTTGGCCTCATCTCTTGCCAAGCAGTGGTTAACAACAGCGGCACAGTCCCAGACTGTATCAGGGCACAAAATAAGTACAAACCCTACAAGTCAGTATCAAACCAAACGTGACAGTCTTTGCCTCCACAGAGCTCAAAGTCATGCTTGGTGCTGAGCTACATGTCCCACCAAGACAGCACTATACCATCATCCAAAGTTTTCCTTGCAGAACCAAAGTTCCTAAGTGATTTGAAATACCTGAGGTGACACCTCAGGTGATACCAGCTGGCAGGTGCTATGGGGAGTGTAATAAGGGCTGCAGACTAAGGCCATTTGCATCAAGAATTTGGAGCTGAGAAACTTCTTTCTTTGTTTGTTTGTTGTTTTTTTTTCCCCAAAATCTCTTTTTGCATGAATCTGTTCACTTTCTGGGTATGATGCACAAGCCTTCATTTTCTTTCTTTCTGGACAGTAGGAAAGTAGTAGTCAGGTGCAAGGTTATGGATGTGATTAATGTTATTGAAATTCTCTATGGACATAGAAATCCCAGAAATTTTAATGTCTGATGTTTTTTCATTTCTTACAAATGATACATGTAAGTCTATTGTCAAATATCTAAAGCAACTCATAGACGCTGAAGTGTTTTAAATAAACATCTGATCCATAGCAAATACTGTAGTTGTGTGGTTTTAAAGCATTAAAGTGGTACTATGAATGAAATTTGCCTGCCTTACATCTTGCAAGCTGGTTTGTCATGAGAGCAATAAATGTCTAACTCTTACTTGTGTTCTCTGTAGCACAACAGAAGAAGCATTTGTGGAAGGAAAAATTTCTAGTTACTCCAGATGGGACACTTTCTCACTACAGTTATGAGAAATTCTTTACCCAAACTCTTTCTTCTCGTAAGAATAAATACTTTTTTCTTTACATTATTCACAGATGCTCAATTATGCAGTCAAACAATAAACAGCTTTACTTTTTCAGAGACAGTCTTGGCATGCAGGCAAAGTATCTCATCATTACATAAAATATCAGGAGGCGGCTGTTCGACGTCCAGTTTGTCAGCTGGCATCTCTGTGGTAGAAGGGACTGCGGTACGGATAACACTGGAACCCACTGGAAGCTGTAGGCCGTGGAAAAGTGCAGGCTGTGCTGCGATGCATAATGGGAGCCTGGCAGGCTCAAGGGCAAGAGACCCTGGAGAACAGCCCACATGCAGAACTGGGAAGGGTCTTTCAGGGGCAAAAGCTGGGGCAATACAGTACTTGGGAATAGTACTAGCTCTTCTTTAGGAATCAGGAAAATACAGGATTCTTGCTTTATATGAGGAATCATAGTTCTTTGAATAAAAACAGAAGAGAATTGGTATGGTATTCCATTTCTGTGTCAGCAAAGGAAAAGAGAAGTTGGT
The DNA here is from genome assembly GCF_017639655.2 of Falco naumanni. Taxonomy (NCBI): domain Eukaryota; kingdom Metazoa; phylum Chordata; class Aves; order Falconiformes; family Falconidae; genus Falco; species Falco naumanni. The sequence continues at coordinate 89,072,562 of NC_054056.1, forward strand.
GTTGACAGAGGAAAGACTATCAGCTATAGAAAGTCTGCAGATGCCAGGGCTTTGCACCAGCCTGAAGAACCCTAAGGGCTGTTTTGTGCTCCCTGGCTACAGAGGTGAGAAAATGCCTTCACACATTAGGTAGGACGAGGATAATGAAGTGTGAAACAACCTGAGAGATGCAGGACCTGACACTAGGCCAGGTCACAGCTCTGTTACAGGACAAAGTGCCTTTGGCACGAGTATGACTTGAAACTGAAGACAATTCCTAAATATCTTTTCCTGAAATTTAGTTTCATTGCGTAACAGGGACTTCAGAAGTAGTATTGCACAATCTTTCAAGCTGCAGTACTGGATCTTTCAAGTCCCTGTTCTCTAGCTGATAAGCAATCAGGTTTTGCAAATCTTCCCATTTTTTTTTTCTGCAGGATTGTTTTTTGACTTATGTGGAGCAGCAGCCAAGCAACTCTGTGAAGTGCAAGTGGCTCAAAAGCTCTAAAAATTAAAAAAAAAAAAAAAAGGCAGGCAAATGAGGAAAATAAGCTGCAGATCTAAACAAGATGCCACAGAGTAAGGGGAGAATAACTTCTCTGTCTTGTACATCAAAGGCCTGGATTATAACCACAAGAAATTAGAAGCACTTGTTTAGGAATACACATTGAATGCAATTGATGTCACTGAAAAACATGAAAGACAAACTGGCTACTAAAATGTCTGGTTATTAGCTACCTAGAAAGGTCAGTATTAGTGTCAAAGGAAGGGAGTGGAATTTGGTTTACATGACCAACGTTTTGAAACAGGAGAGGTCAACATTAAAGCACATGACTGTGAGTCAATCCTCTTCTAACAGGAAGAATAAATGAGAATGAACTGGTTTATGCTACAATTTGATAAAAGGTGCGGTAGAAATTAGTAGGTATTTAAAAAGCTGGTCACCCAAAATCTGGTGTCTGTCAAGTGATGGAACTGAATACACTTCAGCATACAAACAGAAGAAAGATTAATTCAGCAATATATTTACATAGTACAGAAATGTTCATTTCACAGAGCCAAAACCAACTGAGCCACACCTGCTGGAGGGAGGGCAAAGACAGTTTAAACTAGGAAAAAAAACAACTGCTTGGGGCTGTTTAAGAGCATTCTACCTACATGCAGAAACCAGGAAAAAAGGAACATGCGGTGGTTTAAAACTGTAATAAATCCTTCCTCTTTAGAGAGGAAGTCAAACGAGTCATTTAGAAATAGAAGAAAGGCAAATTTGATGGTAATGACCGTAAGTTCAAGGACAAGATGCTGAACAAGACATCTGACGCACTTAGATGTGCTTCTACAACAGCACAAAAGAAGAATTTCAGAACGTGGTTACAATGACACAGTATGTGCTCAGGTCAAAATACGCTCGTTACAATGATACTACCTTATTTCTGCCTAGCCGTTGTTCTTGCCCGTTCCACGCCATCACATAAGGAAACCTGCAAATTTAATTCACCTTTCTCTCGCTAATATAGGTCCTGCCTGTCCCAGCGTGTGTGTGGTCATGGAAGCAGAATTTAAAATTTCCAGTGAGGTTACATTTGACTCCACAAGAGGGAGAACTCCTCTGCTTGATGCTCTCGGGAAAGAAAGCGAGCCCGTGGTTCTGAGACCTTCTGGGAGCAGCAGGCTCAGAGCCATGGGACTGTTCCCACCCTCCTGAGGACAGGCTGCGCTCCGGGGAAGTGTCAGCTACATATTCTGAATAATGCTGTACAACAGCCTGCTGCAGATTCAAATGAAGATGAGGTTAAAGTTCAGACATTCCTCTTTCCTTGTAGGAGTGCCTTAGTGTCTGCAGCAGAAGACAATTTTTTCTCATCCTGGCAGTTTCCTATATATAACAGCATATATAAATACCTAATTCAAAAGAATGACAAACAACCTTTTCAAAACTCCTAAATTAACCGTAAATAATAAACAAGCTAATAGATAATAAATCAGCTATTGTATAGAAATGAAAATGAATTGTTCTGAATGAATGTCTGAGCAGATCTCCATCCTCATACTTTTTTTTTTCTCAGATGAAACTTGTGAAATCTCCAAGTCCCTCTGCTGTTTGGTAGCAAAGAGCTATTTACAAAGACACCCTTTGGAAAATACAGTGCTTAGGTCAAATCAGTTGCCTGTTGACATCTAGCCAATGCGATTTCAGTACATGGGCAGTTATGGCCTTTGTTCTATATATATATTTCTAATTCTTCCATATTACTCTGTTGAAGTCACTTCTGACTTAACTGCCTTCTAGAGTAATCCCCTAGCTCTGCCTGCTTAGTGGAATACCAAGCCATCCTTGCCTTTCATCTCAGCTTATGAAATCTATCTGCTGCCTCTAATTGTCTCGATACATTAAGGTACTCTGACTGCAAGTGAATCATATGCACAGACCAGGCAAGATCTCTATAAGCAGTTGTCAGCAAAAGGTAGCAAGTGGAGGAGGGTATGGACGTTTCAAATTCCTTTCTTTGTGTTGCTTATTTTTCTCTCAGGCAGAGCACCTGTATTGGTTGTAGTGTTTGCTACAAATCCGGACAGTAAAGGGATGTGTATTGGCCTACTGGGCTCCCTCCATGTATCTCAGCTATTCATTCTCCAAAATGTGTTAAGCACCAGCAGACTTGACAGCCTTCCCACTTTCCTTTCACGCCCTTTGTCAGCTGTGCAGTCTCTGAGCCCTGTTAGGTTGCCCCCGAGGCTTGGCTAACAGTATGGTGGCCCTCGGGTCATTCACAACAGCATCTATCACCTCACAGGGCAGGAGCCGTGCCTCTGCCTCCCTCTGCGGGAGGCACATCCCGCAGCACTGCTTGGACTTGCTGCACCTGAGCCAGAAGTTACAGATGCTGAAGCAATTCCAGTTGACCCAAAATGTACCTCATCACCTTCTGCATGACCTTAGCTGCCATGAGCATATTGGCCCTGGCTTCAGATATTATATTGGCTCCTATTTAGCAACAGATACCAGTGAGCAGGATTTTTCCCTAATATTCACTGTAACTAATAGATCAAATCCTAGATAGACTAAATATTGAAATGAGATGTACAAGTCACTAAGGTGCTTCTGCTTTTCCGGGACAGTGTGTATTGCCAGACCAGTGTGTTTTGATACAAGACAAGTGATTTAAGAACTCTGAGGCCTTTTGGAGAATAGATTTATTCTATATAGATATCTACATAATCTGATTCTTGTTTCAGGTAAGAATTTGGCTGTACAACAAACTTCCAGAGACCATTGGACCACTGTCTGGGTCTGACCAGCCTTAGATGTTCCTGTAATCCTCCTTTTTTGGGGGTCTCAGAAGCAGAAAAGAATGAGAAGAGAGGAAATAAAAACTCTCTAGAATAAAAAGAATGGTTATGTTTATTCTGTTCAGCAAACAGCAATTCTTTTCTTCCACAATAAAATGCTGAACCAAGAAATTCAACCAAGTACCTTGCACACTCAAAACATAGGTTTGTTTCTCCAAAAGACAGGATGCTAAAAACCAGGTAAGACCAAACTGCCCAGGAGAAGTTCCGGCAATCACAAGGAGAAACATGACCATGATTTTATCCCCTCTCCTCTGACCGACTTGTCTTCCTACAGTCTATCAAGTCTATCAAGGTAAACATTTGGACTTTGAATGCAGAAAGCATTTAATTTTACAAACATCTTCACAAGCCATCTAGCTGCTGCCTGGAGACTAGTCATGTAGTAAATGACTGCCAAAACAGGTTTAAACTGTGGGAGTGTGGGGCAGAGAAAATGATCCAGAAAACAATTTCTTTTTGTTTTAAGGCATTTCATGAGCCGACTACATGAAGTATCTGGTTTAGTGGGTAATTATGAGAAGCATACTACCATAGCATTGGATGCAACCTGCAAATAAACAGCATAACAATTGCTAAAAATCATGCTGGCTTTACTGGAAGTATTCCAGCTTACTTCAGCCACACATACTTTCAAAGTAACACTATTTTAGGTTAGGGGTGAACAGTGTTCACTGATCCTCTCATATCACTATGGCAAGAGTTGGTCTGACCATTTCACAGTGGATGAAAAGTATTACAATAATGGAGATTTGTAATTAACATTACCTGAGGATTTACCCAGCTTTTTTTATTTTACAAACAAAATGAACATTTTTCCTAAGCCTTTCCAATAGACAGAAATAAGAGGAGAGTAAAGAGCTCAGCATCTCTCTCAGAGAGATGGTGTTTTCTGATATGTTTGACATCTCAGGGGAGTAGACTGAGTCTGTTCAGTTGTGCTGTGATTTTTTTATATGGTGGCCTTTTGATTCCCCCTGCTTCTTACCTAGTTCCCAAATCTCCCCTCATTTCCTAGTCATATGGACTGAGCAAGCTTCCCAGCAAGTCCATTAACACCAGTCAAGTTGCTGATCAGATCAAAATTCCTGAAAATTGCCACCCCTTTACATCCCAAGTGATGTTACACAGAAATTAAAAGACCGTAGCTGGATCCAAAAGATAGGGGTTCATAAAACGTATATGAGCACAGCTACATACTGGAGTACTGAATGACTTTTGGTGGCCCCTCAACCAGCCCATGCTGAGCTCTCCAAGAAGTCACTAATAAACTTTCCTGTATGTCTCGGAAGCCCTGACAGGTCCATAGGAGGTGCTAGGTGCCTGTGCAAGGCAGTGAAAGGTTGCAGTAACTGAGCCAGCAGTAAACGTCCACCACATAAAACCATGCAAAGCCACGTTTTAAAGGCTAAATACAGGAGCAAACCTGCCTAATTTCTACTTTTATGGATGGATATCCACTTCCAAATGCTGATCTGATTTTATATATGGTCTAGCTATGCCACTGAAAGCTGTGTCATACTCGGAAAAAAATCGAAACACAATCACTGTTTTCAGGGCAGAATGAGGCATGAAGCAGAAAGAGAAAAACAAGGAGGGTAATCAGAGTGCAGCTGTGGTCACCCTGCAGTTTCCAAACCTGGCTGATGAGCCACTTCTGGCCATACCTTCTCAGCACTGCCCATCACCTTGTCATTAGAGTCCTTCCGAATGTTGTCACGGGAGTGCAGAGAACTGATGTGGAACCAGGGAAGAAATCAGCGATGGGTGTGTAAGGACAACATCAACATTTCTGCAACAGCCACACTAGCAGAAAACCCACAAAGATTTAAGAAAGCTATAAACCTGTTTTTTCCCTTTCTCCCTTCACATACCAACAATTAACTTCTTTTCAATTTCTTTCCCTGGCTTTTTTCCTCTACTTTTCCTTTCTTCACCATTTCAACCCCATAATTAGATTCACTTGAGAGTGGTTTTACTTTATAAAACAGTATTAAGGACAGCAATTTCTTTTCATTGCCTCCTTTTTCCCCTCCTTCCCCTCAAAATTCATTTTAATGACTTGTCCTAATTAAGATTGAACAAATTATTTATTATGTTCCCAGATTTTCTGTGGTGTGATCACTTAACCTGCAAAATATAATTGCAGGTTTGGTACCCATGCAGACTGATTATTATAATTGGTACCTGTTACCTTCCTTTTAGTTTTCATTATATCTTTATACTCAAGGAAACTAAAATAGTTCCATTTTAGGAATAAACAGGATACATTGTCCTAAAGGAACCATGTTTGTCTTCCAAATGCATATTGTTTTCATATAATGTCTTTAACTTTTAAAGAGTGACATCTGAATAAGCGTGGAAAAAAATTAGACCACCGTTGGAAACAAAACCATTGCTTCTGAGCATATTGGAAATGGACCAAAAATCAAACCATTATTTGTGGGGTCAAAACGACTTACTCTAACTGAAAATTTGACCAAAGACATTTTCAAGAGGCAGCTTTGCCTCACCGTTGCATTACTAAATCTAGTACTCTTCCCTGAAAAGATGAGTGATGGATGGTACGGGCCTCCTTGCAGTGACTTAACTTCCTTGCAGTGTTCCATATAAAGAAGAAAGCCATTTGAGACCTGAGCTGATGATTTTGTAGGAATGCCCCGCAATGCAGATAAAACTCAAAAACAATCGATCTGAGTTTGTTCTAGGAAGGAAAGGATGAGCAAAAAATGAAAGAAGCGTCTGGAACACTTAAAACAGGCTCCAAAAACCTGTAGGGTTGGTTTAGGAAAGTGTGCAAATCCTGGATATGTATGCAAGCTCTTCTTGCTCCTGCATGGCTGGCTGACAAACACCATTAAAAACTGTCACTTCTTTTTCAGAAAATTCATGCTTCTGTAAAAAGTTTCAGACATGAAATACAAATCTAGTAATCTTCACAGAACTTGGTTAAAGTTTTAATTGGCAAGCATTTAAGACTGTTTTTTCTTTCATTCACTCACTCTGAACTCAGATTAGAAGGGTAGAAGAAAAGTTACTGAATTAGAAAATTATTTTAAGCTGTGGTATTTTTTAATTACCAGCACAACACTGATGCTGGCTAAAAGTAGAACCACATTTTCATCTGCTATAAATGGCAGAAGTTAATACAAATTGAAACTGCTCTATTGCTGCTTAATAGTCTGTATAACCAAGACATTAGGAAGTAATTTACAACATTTTTTATTTTTGTCTTTGATTGCTTGTAGTATTTCTTGTGCATTTAACATTTCATTCCCAATAGCACCTAGAAAATGGGTGAAAGCTTTTAAAAGGTTATTGACTTGGTGTCTGTACCTGTCGTCCTTCACCTAAGTCAACTGTCAGTAGATGATTTGGTCTGATTTAATTCTAGACTTTTTCTTTATCAGACCTAGCCTGACAATTTGCTCTGCGTTCTTATTCCTGAGAGTATGTCTATATTTTATGTTTCAGTCTGTATTCACTCTTATGAAATGCAGACTTGCCCGTGGAACAGGGGGAATTGCAAAAACCTCCTGCAGCCCTCACCAACACACCGTTTCCAGCGGCAGGACTCTCTCGCTTAGTTCTGTGCAGGCTTGGATCACACAGGGCTTTTCCTGCATACTGCTGTTGTGCAAGGCAATCAATCCTACTGGTGAAGCAGCTCTTGGTAGCAGCATTAGCTCTGCCCTATGGTCATTTCATGCAGCCTATTCCCAGGCTAGTATAGGTTTCTCAGTGCAGTCACAAGAGGGACATCCTGCACCTCACAAGCAGAGTACAGCAAAGCAGTACTATTTTATCCCTTCCACATTTCCTTTTCTCTCCAGCTATTCTCCTCTGTTCCTAGGGAGCTTGCAAAGAAACTTCTTTACCTGTTTTTCCTTCCATTCCCTTTCTGGTTTGCTAATTCGTCCTTGCTGTTGCCTTGATGATTGCCAGCTATCATGCTGTTCTCTCTCCTTCCTTTATTTCAGCCTTCCTCCTCCCTTTCACCCAGTCTTACTTATAAGCACAGTAGAATGTGGAAGTCTCCTGTTCAGCGTTTGCACAACGTATTGCACTTGTGATTGCTGGTGATTGTTGCAAGGCTGTTGTTTAGAATGCACACAGCCATCCTAAGCTATCTGGAAGCTCAAAAGTTCCCTATTTTATTGCATATTCACACACTTTCAGCTAGCAAGTATCCCTGACTTCTTGTAACCATGACTTCACACCACAGAAATAACAAATCACCTCAATGGAGCAACTGCTTCCACTGAAGGTTATGCTACTTTGAAAGAATAAAGACCCTGTTGCATCACAGAATGTATCTAGACTGTCCAGATTAATTTAAATCTGTAATAATATAGCCATTGCCAAGCCTTTCACTATCAGTAACATGCTAAAAATCATAGTAAGGTGTGATGTCTGATGAAAAGTTGTTTTCAGTTATTGTTACCTCAGGAGCAGACAGGTGCCAAGAACAGAAAACCCTCAGCAATGCTGGGAAGGGGCCTTACCACAACCACTGGCACGGAGCAGAAAATTCCCTTTGTGACACGGCGAGGGTGACTGCTGGGACCAGATGAAAAGCAAGTGATGGCAGCCTGGAGGGGGCTGGGTGGAGAAAGCCCAGCTGCCAGGGAAGAAGGAGACTGGGCTAGCAGGTCCCTGCAAGCGAGCCACACAGCGGTACCAGCCCTTGTTGGAAGTGGGTGGCTGCCCCAGTCCAGAGGAGGGAGTTCAGAATGGATCTACACCGTAAGAAAAGCCATGTTATTTAAAATTAATTAAAATACAAATTAATGAAGCTAGTCTTGTGCCAATAAACGGTAAAAAATGGCTGAGAAGTGCCCGATATCCACATGTCTACAATACAGTTTCCTTAAGAAAGAAGTAGGCTGCTAGGTCGTGGAGATTGGTTTACTGATTGTATTGACACTGGCTTACTCAACTAATTAAAATCCTCATTAGTGATCTTAACTGAAAATATGCTATTTTCAGGTCAGGCTTCTGCCTGCGTTCATTTGTCTGGCCTTGGGGTTAAAGCACAGGGACTCAGCAGCAGAAAATAGCTCTTCCCAGCTACCTCACCCTCTTCTGGTGCGTCCTTGACAAGAGACTTCATCTGTTTGACTTTCTTTGCCAGGCTGTAAAAGTGAAGGCAAGAACATCCCACTCATCAGACACTCAGAAACTAATTTCCTAGTATTTGAAAATAAGGTGACAGAGAAAATGGGATTAGTTCTACTAATTCAATCATTGACGCTAGTCTGAGCGGTTTGTGAGCATAAACAGGATGACTGGGTAAGTACCCAAAAGACATTGTGTTGCAATGGGTTTTAAGTTGTATACACACAAGTGATAAAAGCGCTCTAAAAACTGGTGACTGAGGTACCTAGCAGTACTACTGTTGCACGCAGGCAACAGAGACTTGCCTGACTGAAAAAGGAGAGTGGAAGACTTGGACATGGAGGTGGTACAGGACTGTATATGAATATTGTTAGAAGTCAAGTATTGAGTCATCAGCTTCCCCTAAAACACACTGACCAAATAAGTTTTCCTTGGCTTACTATGTCTTCAAAGGTCTGAACACCCTTCTGTTCTTCAGGTAATCAGTTCACAGTATTGGCTTTCTGCAATGCACTTCAGGATTTCTGTATTTTTTAAAGAGATTTTTCTGAGCCATGTGTACCAAATATGACTGCCAAGATCCATGCTGATTGAAATAGATGAACCTCTGTTAAATAAGCTGAACGTGCTTACTTGAAACAGAAATGGTACATTCGAATTTATGCCGTCTATCACCTCCCCATTCTTTTATGACCAAAGTTTAGACTGAGTCTAAGAATATTTGATAAATTTGTTTCTGTAGTGAAAACCTTACCCTGTTATCTTGTCACCAAGGATGTTTTGCAGTTTGCTTGACCCATATTTGAATATGTGTGGTCCACAGCTGCAAAGACAAAAACAAAATAGTGAAGAAATCTTCCTTTCTTTTTTTTAATTACTATATGGCTATAATGTATGACATCTCTTTAAACAATGCTGACTAATACCCCATTTTCCAATTAAAGATTATTATCGATTCCCCCTTTCATAAAGGGAAGCCCAGGGCTGTCAAAGAGGCTGAGACCCTGGCCAGTGTAACCATAATGGCTATTTCATTATATCAGTGTGAGATCAAGCCTCACCACTGCAGCAGTGCTCTGGGGCCAGCAAGTCCTGCATGCCACAGCCTGCAAAGGAAACCAGTCCTCCACTCTAAGCCAAACCCTCAGCAGAAATAGCCCCACATTGCCCTGGGAAGGGCCATCTCAAAGCTTTTGGTGGTGACTGAGGGCTGGGGCAGTCTGAGATGGACAAACCATATGGGGCAGCTGCACACCCCACACAATGAAATTGCTGTGCTCTCATCCTCCTGGGTGTGATGGGCAACTGTGTTCAGGAGTGTGTCCTGTATGGGATGTAACTATGTAATAAGGCAAATTCCACATGATCTGTCAAGGCTGGGATCTGGCTTAGTGTCCTGCCCAAGGGGAAGGAGAGGACCTTCGAGAGTGTCACCCTGGGAGAGCCTCTGCAGCTATAATCTTGGGGACTGCTTGTTTCCAGAGACTTTGTCTTCCAAAGAGCACTAAAAATTAATCTCATGTTATATGCCGTATTAAAGATACATCATTAGCTTTACAAATGGCTTTCTACAACATAAGTCTCCCCTTGGAAAAAATGGAAAGATTCTGGTAGAGCCAGATGGAGAATACAGAAAATACTGTGGGAAATTTTATCGTGACAGAAGACATTATTTAAAACAAAATATTTCTGGTCAGTATTTTGAAATCAGACTATAATTTACAGGTCACAAGAGCTTTTATTCTTAAACTAGTAGTCCATAAATGCTGAGAACACCAGCACACTATAATACCATTATTAAATACCTCATACTTTTCCATGTTTCTCATGTTGTTGTAGGGTGGAAAAAGAGGAAAGACATTTTGGAAACACATTGTCCCAACTGGAGATAAGAAAATCCCATGGTATTAATTGATTTGGTTGTGGCTGACTTCTGGTGAGTAGAGTGACACAACTTCAAGGTCAGGAAGAACTACAGATTCAGGACTGCTCTGATTCCCCATGCTACATCATTATTATTATTATTATTATTGTTGTTGTTGTTATTGTTATTATTATTGTTATTATTATTATTATTATTATTATTATTATTATATTTTCCCATGGAAAAGTTTTATCTTTATGTTCCCAAAATCCATGGTCTGCCTAGACCTTACTACTCTAAGTTTTTAACCAACTAACCCTCAAAAAAAGTACTGCCCAGATTTAGCCCCAGGATCTAAGTTCCTGGGATCAGTAACCACACACTGCCAAGATCCTTCCCTCAGATGTGACATAGTGAGACCAGTTTCACTGCAATTTGCAAAGTAACAACTAGCTCTTTTCTCCTGTGTTCCACTAAGAAATGCAACAGCTATGTTGAAGTCGTCCTACGAAGCACTGTCATCCCCAAGCCCCAAAGAATTACAGATGCTCATAGGACCACTTCAGTAAATCTTCCAAGGTTTAATACTAAATAATATTGTTAATATTAATCGGTGCAATACTGATGCATCACAAAGGCAAACTATCCAGCTGTACTATGTACTTGACGAAACTGAAGACTTCCCTCTTGTGGAGAACTTGGTCATATAAGGGCAGAATATACATCTAAAAATTCAGGGAACAAGGATTTGAGGAAAACTTTTGGCTGAAAGAGAAGACATCATGGGACAGCTTATAAGAAACCAAAGAGAACTGGATTATAAACCATTGCCCAAATAGAGGAGGCACTTCTTGGAAAAGGCCAAAGTACTATATACAAGTGTCTGGTTGTTTAGACACTGATTGGATGCCTGACAGTGAACAGGACGGTGTGAGCTGTTCACTTAAACAATATAGATATTGTGTTTCAGCATTGCCAGTAGTCACCAAGAATGACCATCAGTAGCAGAAATGAAAAAGGCCAACATGTGGATGAGGTTAGCAGACATTAATGATGATTGTATAGTGTAGATCAGTATAGATTATAGTATTGTATAGATGATCAGTAGATCATCATGTTGGGCTCCTAACTAAAGAAAAAGATTTAGAGAGTAGGTTAAATGCAACACTATTAACAAATCCTCCCCCACAGAGTGATTCAATCGGTTGCATAAATGTCGTTTTAACTATAGTGCAATCAACATACTTGACACATCGTGATGCAGACTGTACAAAAACTAATGTTAGCATCATTTACCCTGTTCTTGCCATTACGACCTGTTTTTTAAAAGGCAAGGGCATACTCTTTTCGTTTGTATGTATTAATAATATATTTTATCAGACTGCCACAAGTAGAAAAGCAAGACAAACTGTCAGATATGCACAATGTTGACACCTTGTAGTGGTAGCAGATACTGATCAAGCTCTTGCACATCCTTCCCACTTGCAATTTCGTGTACTGGAACCTACACACATGCAATCATTGAAAGATTTATTAGAAGACAATCCTGTTTTGAAACAGGGCTCTCCAGAACCACCCTTCTAATTATGCAGGCCCCAACCTCTCTAAACCCGTTACGAGAAGTAAGCTTCCTGTGGTCAAAACAAACTAAATATACTAAGGCCCTTCCCAAGTACAAAACGTAACCAACGTGTCTCCACTACTAGCACAATAAATACCCCTTAACACAGAACCATCAACTCCTATGCTTGTACTTCTGGGGTCATAATACGTTTCATTTGAGTGCATCAAGTGCTTTCAGGGTAACTACACAGGTGAAACTAAGCAACTACTCTGCGCCAGAAAAAAGAAGCAAAATTCAAGCTGCAAAGGACAGAAGCACCCAGTTATCAGGGAGGGAACATTTCTTAGAAAATAATCACTGCACTTTGAATGTCTTAGGCCTGCACCTCAAGGAATCCTACAACATTTTCCAAATAAAAAACTGGGTGCTTTCATAAACTTGCTAGATACCAAAACCCATGAACTCACAGACCGTATATCTCCCACCACTCTCCCGATGTCTCGCTTCCTCAGACTCCTCTTCCTTTCACTGCTCCTTCCTCCAACATCCTTTTCCCTTCAGAAGCATCAGCTACTTTCTCTTTGAGATGGTCTGAGATATAACTAACGTAATAGCTATAAGAATACTTTCAACTTCTACTTGGCTTTGAAGTATGCTGCTTCTATTTCAGACCTGAAGAAGGACTCACATGCCCCAAAACTTGTCTAATTTTGCCAGAGATACAAGCTGGTCTAATAAAAGATATTGCTTCCACCAACAAAATCTGTCTTGATTATGTCTTTAGGCTGTCATAACAACAGCAGCACCACCATTATTCTTTACATGACACAGTCAATCAGTAGATGCTTTATTTTTTGTCTTTCCATAAGTGATGCACAAAGCTAAAATAAACCAGGCACTGGGTTTTTTTTAAGCTGATGGCTCAGAGAGAGGAGAGTGTACTACAAATAGTATTTCAACAAGCAGAGCCATAATTCAGACAAAAAGTGTGTGTGGGCAGTGAAGGGGCAGGGGTAGGGGAAATTGTGGTTTCAAAAGGCATGTACAAACACCTGAATTAAAAAATTAAATTCAGAACCAGAGTAAGGTAAGAACAGAGAGATACGCTCAACCAATGACATCTATATATCAAATAAACTTATGAATGAAATAGGTATTATTTGTGGGAAACTTATAATGTTGAATTAAACTGAATGCTATTCTTAATCGAACACAGACAGTGTAAGGTTGGATACTTTTGCTTCCAGATTCCTGTTTACTTCTTTTAAAGGCTGACAGCTGTCAAGAGCACCTTTTTGAGGAGAAACAGAAGAGAAAATTCAGCTGTAACAAGAGGAGGAGATCATTTGCCAAACAAACACAGGGGAGAACACAAGCCCAGAATGAAAAAGGACATAAGCAAAATGAGGCTGCCAAGAGAGGCAGCCTGTCAGGAGTGTTTGAATAAGTACACACTGGGGGAAGGGAACAGGGAGGAAATAAAAGATATGCAAATATTTTAACTAGATATCCATAGAACAAAAAACTGGTGACTCTTAGAAGCATGATGTAGATCAAAAGGATCTGTTGGAGGAGGTGGAGGAGAATGACACATGGCTTGATCAGTGAGAGAGGAAGCTGATTCCTGTAGTGGCTTTGTAACCTCCATCCAAGACCATACAGCAAAAAGAAATAAATAGTAGCTTTACTAATTACACATCAAACCCCCAAATTTAAGAAAGCTGATTTTTATCCAATATTTTCACACAATTCCTATCATAAAATAGTAAAATTTAATCTCAAGATTCTGCTGGTATTATAAACCTCAGTTGCTTCTGGACCTGATAACTGTTTTGCATATTCAGATTAGTTTATTAAATGCCTGATCTGCTAAAGGTAAAGCAAACACTATCACATCAAACTTCTTTCACTGACTACCAAATTGATTTTAATGAGTAACAGAGGCCTGTTTCCCAAGTATTTAGTTCCTTGAATAAGATGCCTATTTACAGAGATGCGTGGGGTGATCTTCACAAAGATTTTCAGACTTCCAACCTGGATCCATCAGAGCTTTAGTCACTCATTCTTCAGCCTTCTTTAAAGGACAGTCATAACAACCAGACAACTGAATTCCACAATAAGCATGTATATATAGAGAGCATCATCCTCCACCCAGGTGCAGTTGTACTCAACAAGAAAGTGAAAAGCAAATTGACAGCACTGTCAGTTGTAAAAAAAGGATTAGTCAAAAGGATCAAGAATGCCTGTTTCAGTGCTGCACTCCATAAAGACATGGAACTCATAACAAAAGCTTTGAGATATGCATTAGCTATCGTGTGTGAAAGACTGTTTTGCGCTCTTCCTCAGGGTATTTGAGACAACAATCCTGAGCTCCCCAACATCATCGGAGAAGCAAGGAGGGGATATGTCTTGAAAAAGGCACTGAACTGATCAGTGAGAACACAGTAAAATCACAACATTTTCTGCATTAGTTTTCTTCTGCAAAATAATTTCCCTCATCTGCCCCGCAGGAGTTTCTTCTCTCTGTTTCAGGTACAGTAAGCCTTGTCTTTGATCTTTTTCCTTCTCAGATATTGCTTTGAACTGCCAGAAGCTTGTTTTAATTTCTCATTTATATTTCAAAGTTTTTATACACTCCACCACATCCAGTTTTCTAACTCTCTAGCATCCCATTTACTTTTTAAAAGTTTAAGTTCTCCTGTAAAAAAAAAACCCTAAAAACGCAGAATACCTCAGCCTTGATGTCATGACTAATTCCTTTTGTTTCACCTCTCCAATTTTCACAGCACCTACAAGCAACGGCAATGCCTATCTCACTCTAAAAGCATATACTGAGAGTCCCCCAAAACCTAAACTTTGTGGGTTTCGATTTTTTTTAAGTATTGTTGTTAATATAGAACTCTGAACTTCAACCACATTCTCTCCTTATGAGGCTTCAGCAGCCTCTATGACTACTGAGCCTGAGTTTTATTCCACTGGAGCATGGATAATCATCAAGACAGGGCCTGTTGAAACTCTACCGCATGTACAGTCATACTTTCCATACTTGTTAGTAAGTCTCACACATCCCCACAGACTAATGAGCTAACTACACTGGTGGGTTAATAGATATCATTCACCTTTTTCTCAAGAGTCTCAACAATTGTAAAGATACTAGCATGTTACAGAAAAACATGTAATTTCCTAAAATAAAGCTGCTATTTCTTTCTTTGTGGCCTATATGTACTGATACATCTTTTGTGAATTTCAGATTCAGGTAATCTTAAAATTGCTTCGGTAAGACTGGTTTTGAATGGGGTATTACTTGAATATGCATATCCTTAGCTCATTTACACATCCCACTCAAAACTACACAGTGCCACAACAAAGCACATACAAAACCGTAGTCTACATGCAGTGTCCTCAGGTATGCCTAAGAAAATAAAGGGCTCAGAGCAAAGGAAAAGTCCTTCAGGTGCATCCGAAAACTCCATCCTAAATCTCTTCGCTTTTTAATATTGAACAATTTTCATGCTGTTCATTTCTGAAACTACCAAAGAAACTCAAGAAATCTCATTTCTGGAAACATCTCATGCTTCCCCAGGCTCTATAAAGTTAAAGCATGGGGTGGGTGGAATGTATATTGCCATGGAAATGTATCAAAAAAGCTTTCCTAAAGCCATACTCCTGCTTTAAACCTCTATGGACCCGGCTTCGGTTTAGGAGGTGTCCCCAGGTAGCCTGTAGTGGACAAGATTACAACAGGCTTCAGGAGGTCCTCTGCTGGCCTAAGGAATCCAGCATCAAATCAGACAGATAGAAGTCATGTTTTTATTTCACCACCTTTAAGAATGCAGAATGGCCAAAGTAATTTCTGGAAGTTTTATAAAAAAAATAAAAAATTACATTTAGACAACTCATTGGCCAGTCTGCAGGCAGAAGATATGGTCTCCAGAAAACTCAATTGAGTTTTTTTTCATAAGAATTCCTGTTAGATTTTCTGGTCATGCCTTTCATTTTTGTTCATGTAATCATATTAATGAAATAATGGGTAGCAGCTTTCCTTCTCGAGAGTGAAGTATCAGCAGTGTTCATTTGTAATGTGAAATATGTCCACTTATCAACCAAGCTTAATAACTGCTGTATTAAAATTCCAAAATATCGTATTCAAAATAACTTTTGGAATTCAGCAATTGTATCAACATATTACAATAATGGGAAGTCTGATTGCAAATGTATGATGTCAATTTAAAACAAAACTATGTTGGTAAGTTTTGTATTCAATTCAGATAATTTTTAACAAAGATTTCTTTATAGGTGCTCTCAAAAAGCAAAAAGAAGCCAACAAAATATCAGTATTTTTGCTTTTTAGTATTTCAAAGTTATGTTTTAATGCTGAGCACCCACAAGTTGAACAGTCTTGTATGATAATATTTATAGAAACAAAATTAAAATCCCAATTTTCTGCCAATATAATACTTTTTACTGTGCAACATTTATTTTTATGATTGTTTATATTTTTAAACTGTGACATACAACCTAATTAGTTCAGGTCAGGCAACATGACAAAATTTAGCTCTCCTTTATTAGCTAAAATGTGTTTATGTATGAGCTCTTCAAGCAATTAACGTACAAGAGAATTTCTCCTCGCTCATTGAAATGAACACCTGTAATATGACTACTGTGCTGCTCTTAGGTAACCAAGCCACAAGAATGAATTCCTTCTGTTTTTACCAAAAATACAAATGGAGGTTTTTGCTTTTTTGCAAGTAGTGTCAGTTCAAACAATCATGTCATAACATGGTACCTGATGAAAGGAACATTAAATCAGTCCTGAGATTTGCAGTGGAAACCTACTGCAAATACAATGAAAAAGTGGCCTATAGTGAAATATGGCCCTGACCTCAAAATTCATAATTTTCTGTTCTAAAATGAATTATTAGTAATACTTGCAGAAAAGACTCCCAAATTACACCTTTTGCTACCTCCATTTTGATGAATCCATTGGTATGAACAGAAGTCTTACATAAATACAACTTGTGGACTAAAATCTGAAAACACTTTTACCAACAGCAGGTTTAAGTACTGACATCTGCGCAGTTGCCATCTCATTCTTGTTTCTGACCACAAGCAGACCACGCAACAATGCATCCACCAATTAGATTACATTTCTTACTTAAAATATAAAATGATTAGGCTCTGTTGATGGGTACAGGCAGTTCATCATGACCTTGTTCCTGCCTGTCTGTGTGTAACTTTTTCACTAAAGGAATGTTGTGTTTCTGCTAATAATGTCTTCTGGAGAGCAGGGCTTAGACACAGCTTTTCATTTGTACAGCTGTTCTGCTTTCAGACCAGAGCAAAATTAAAATCCAGCCACCATGGACTATAAGCAGAACCAACACACACCAGTTTCTACCTGCCTATCTGGATATACCATTTTATGTCTACAGTGACGTGAGATGCCTTATGTCACATGCATGTTTTTATTTCTTTTTCCCCCCACGTATTTAGCATTGCATTAAAACTGAGAATCAGTAAAGTAATATTGCAGTAACTTTGATAAGGACATCTTTTTCAAGCATAATAAAAAGTAAGACTCAAAGGCTGATAAGGCTGATAAGACTGAGAATCCTAACAAAAAAGTAGTTGCTTAGACCAGCAAATCCGATATGCACACAGTTTTTGTAACATCCCTCCTTTTTTCACAAATAAATAAAGTTTTGGCAATATTGTTCACTTGATCTGTCTAGCCATGGTGACTTTTATCACCGCAAGCACATACTTTATATCACATACACTTGAGATCTGACTGAATTAAACAGATTAAGTTATATCCTAGTGGTAGTTTTGTTATGAAGCTGTAACTTACCACTAAGCTGTACTTGCATGTCATATTTTTTTGCCATTGCCCCATCGCCCTCTGCTCCAATTTGATAGCTCTTCTCAGCAGATAGAATTTCCAGAAAACAACCAGATTCTAACTGTTTCTAGCAAAAGGTCTGGATTCAAGGAAAAAAGTGCTAACACCAGCTACTACCAACTGTAGATCTGGTAATTTAAGCTGAACTCAGCTATTTGTATGAAACAACAAATTGACTTACGGGCAAAAAAGACTTCTCACAGCTCCCAGCTCTCCAGCTGGCCAGTTAGCAGCTGATATAGGGTCAATGGTTTGGTTTGTTTCCCCAGAGAAGGGAGAGTGAAGGAAGAGGAAAAGGACTGATAGTAGTTCTTTTAGCATAAGACTCCAAAAAGAAAACATGTATTTCACATACAGAGGAGCAGTGGCTGGAGCAAAGTGTGCTGCTATTTATTTGTGGATTACTACAGACAATACCTAACAAGAGCCTTGGTTTAATAACAATGCCTACGCACTGAAAACAAAAGGTATGCTGACCTACGCTAGGGAACTGAAGGATTTACTAGCATAATAAAGAGTACACAAAACACAATGATGTATGCTTTGCAGTAGGTCCTTCATTGCAAGTAAGATGCTTCCGTACTTCCAAGAAACTTGGAAATGAAAGTCTCCTTTGCTTAAAAATTATCTATTAATTTTGCAATAAGATTGGTTTTTTTGTTTGGTTTGGTGTTTTTTGCTAATGAAACTAATTGAGCATTCAATCCAGTATGGGAAGTGTTACAATGCTCTATAGAGAACACTCCTTTTACTGCCAATTTGAACAGTATGTATTACTTCACTTTTGTCTTTCAGGGCTAAATACCACTTTACTTACAAGGTAAATGAATAGTACTGGTAGACCCGTCAGTTGAAAAGCCCTGTGATCATAAGACTATGAGATTTCCCAGTTATTTCAGTCACATTAATAACAGCTCAGCTAATTAACAATTTTAAAAGGATCAACCCGCTAACAAATTAAAAGAAGTATCTGTATACAAAGAGATTTTTTTCTGTTTGGCTCCAGTCTTGATGGTAATAAATAAAAGCTTCTATTGTGGAAGTGGAGAAATGTGTCATCTGTAGTGATAGGGATTCACTTTGGAATGACACAGTCGCAGTTTCTATTTTCTCAGTGTTTTGTGGGGTATGTTTTGGTTTCTGCTTATTAAAAGTGAAATTTAAGGTCAGAGGCTAAATGACATCAAAATGCCTTCCACTCATTTGATGTGACAAGGCAGCTGAGCTGTTCAGAATGTGTTCCAAACACACGGATAGGTGGCGTTTAAGGGAATACTACTGGTAAACTTACTGTTTCTGTCTGCATCTCATTTGTCAGAAATAAAGTGACCAGCAAGGACACCTCTGAAAATGCTGCCATATCCCTCTAGAAGTGGAAATGCTTTTATTCTAACACAAAGAGATTGCTGCAGAAAAAATTATTCTAGAGGTATTGGCTGGATGCCCCATCGCCCCAAGCACTGTGATGTCTTTTATGGATGCTATGAAACATTTCAGTTTGCCTTAGATTAGGACACTGGCAGTACAGAGCATGTGATCCCAGCCTCAGCAAAGCATTCTTTCTCTTTGGGATACAGCTATGGAGTGATTTTTCCTAGGAGATTAGATGAATCAAGC
The DNA here is from genome assembly GCF_017639655.2 of Falco naumanni. Classification (NCBI taxonomy): domain Eukaryota; kingdom Metazoa; phylum Chordata; class Aves; order Falconiformes; family Falconidae; genus Falco; species Falco naumanni. The sequence goes on from NC_054056.1 coordinate 89,091,957, forward strand.
CTGGGCATCTGCAATACTTTTTTTCTCTCACATAATGGAAAGCTTTTAATCAGAAATGCCACACAAGCTAGTAACTGGAGCCCTCTTGGTCTTCTCAAATAAAAACAAAGAAATCAAACCAAATAAAAAACTCCAAAGACTGTAAACTAGTTCCCTAAATACACAGCAGAGAATTCGTATAACTCAGAGAAGAGCCACATGTTCCAAAAAGAGATTGTTACTGCATGTTCAAAAATTATTCTAAAGGCAACCATGCATGCTATACTTGCTGGCATAACGTTATCCTTGTATCACAACTGAAAGCTTGTTAAAATAACTTCAGAATTTCTAGTCTGAAAATATCAGGAGTACTATAAGCACAGCATTCTGACTTCCAGAGGGCTGGTAGCAGGCACTGTGGAAATAATAGATGGCCAAAGCCACAGGGCCTTAGTCTGTAAGCGATGCCAAGAAACTATGAAGTCAGTGGCTTTTGTAAGTGAATGCCAGAACAAGATACATAGACTATAGCTCAGCAGTTTCCCAGAGGAAGATTATGGACATACATTGCTTCTTCTGTATTAAAAGCTAGGTGTTCTTTCATTCAAAAAGCTCCATCGTTATCTGTCAATGCCCTTGATGAGACCTTTCTGTCATCGCTTCATATTGAGTGTGACAACCCATTGCTGCCATCAGTAATGCCACAGTAGAAAAGGCAAAATTTTGGCTGCTGGATCTCCAAGGACCGATTTTAAACTTCCCAAGAAGTACTTCCCAAGCACAAATAAAAAAAGAGTCCTGTAGGTTTTGATTGAATTTCCTAATGTGACGAAGTTTTGTTGTTCTCAGTTAAAGGACTTCTAAACCATACATTAGACAAATTACAATGAATAAAAGCAAATAAAGGAAAGGTATTAGCATGAACAAAAGGAAATAAGTTCTGTAGAAAAAGTAAGAGTTTAATAGAAGTGACCTGAACACAGATGTTCAAGTCATCTGAGGAAAGAGGAGTCAGTGAAAGGGATTGGAGAAATAAAAAAAGTTTTAAAGCAGAGGAGGAGGATATATCAGACATCTAAAATTAAAACAGTGCTATAAGTATCAAGTCATGAACAGCTGAGGCTGAGTAGAAACTATTTTTTTATAAAGAACATAGCTCAAGAGTGAAAATAAATTAGTCTGTATCAGATAAAGCAACTTCTAGAAAATAAAAGTACCATATAATCATATAATAACCATATAATCAAGCAATTAAATGCAACAAACAAAAAAAATCTGCTTTTCATACAAAGAATTATCAAGATGTATAATTTTAATTGTAATTAGTGAATCAAACTCAGGAAAAAAATCACAAAGATTAAACTCAAAACAGAAAAAGCATTGCTTTTTTCCTTCTCCTGTCTCCGATTTATTTTACAGCAGCATTTAAATATAGATTTTACAAGCATGAGCAGGTCAGGGACCCAAAATGAGTAAAGTGCAAATAAACAGACTCTACCTTATTTAACATCACAATTTGCTAAAAATCCTTTGCTCATTTACCAATGTGTTTGCTTCCCCAGAAGAGCTGCATCAGGCAACACTCGATAGGAAGATGCTGCTTTTCATTAAACCAGCTGATACAGCTAGGGCAAGCAAACCTGACTGGTTCCAGCTCGGTTGATGCAGGCTGCACCTAACTGGGCTCTGCAGGCAGAAGCCAGAAATCATTCTTGAGTCCAGTCCAGGTGGGTTATATGAGCTGCAGAGTCTCGTACCTTCTTTACTCTGCCAGGTCAGTGCAAACTAAGTAAGCCTAAATTCTGTCTAAGAGTCCCTGGAGTTTCAGAAAATTTGAAACAGCCTCTTCAGTTTCATCTGAATGTGTGACAGCAAAATTAAAATGTATGTAACATGTAGTTTTCCAAAGATGAGGTTACCAATATTGATTACAACAATGTGTATTTCTGCTATTCTGCAGTGTGGGTGCATCAGGGGTATGTGTTCAGATCCTGCATTCCCAAGTATTTCTGTTTTATGTGTATTGAAATGCTAAATGCTTGCAATTGTTTCCTGTAATATGCAAAGGCCAGTTGGCCCGCATGTAGAACAGTTAAGCCTTTATTGTTACTAGACTTAACATCTTCAGCAAGGTCGAATAAAGCTATTATCGGTGAGACTTTCATCTGTTGTTTCAGTAATATAGCATGGGGCTTTTTAAGCAAATGCAGAGACCTATGCATATGACCGAGGCTGAGCCCAAAATAAAGCTGTACCAGAAACACTAAGCCACTTAAGAACATGCAAAATTAAGAGCTTTGTCTGCTTCTGTGCCGGTTGTTCACAGTAACTTGTCCCAAAAGATTTTCATGCAAACCCACTGAGGAGCTAGATGACTTTATTTCCCTCATGCATTCATCCAAAAACATTCTTTGAAGATGCAAACCAGTACATCTGGTCACCAGAAAACTATATTTGACTATTGAGATAAATACATAAAAACATGACTTCTCCTCAAAGGCTGTAGAATTCAGTGCTTGAGTGACAAAATGAAGGACAGTGAAGATCATCCTGTAAGCACTGGAAAAATATATAAAGTCATAAGCATTTTTAAAGCATTATTGCATTATTATTAAATATCCATTAGATTTTTCTTTCCCTACTTTTCCTAAACTAATTGCTGTTGTCTTCCTTCAGACACAGCCGCTCCGGCAAAGCAGATCTTAATGTTGGGTGCAGGTAATGCTTCATGGTTCATTTTGGTGATTTTGATTGTCTTATCTAATTCCACCATCACTGTGTTACTCATGCAGATTTAATACAAAAATCAGACAGCTCGTTTGAGGTGGGTTTTTTTACCTCTCTTCCACTTCTTCCAATGTTGTTTGCACTTCCATAGCTGGTGACTCCCTAAAGCCATAAAAATTACACTATTGAAATTGCAGGTTTCAGTCCCAAAACATAAGTAGGAGGTGGCAAAATGTTTAACTTTACAGCCTGATGAAAAAAATAAAGCTTTTCAGTGGTGAAACTGCTAATTTTGACAGGCAGGAATGCTCTTCAAGGAATGAATGCTGACCTTAAAGTTTCTAACAAGCAGCTTTTTCCAGGCTTTCTCTTTGGAATTTATCACAGCTATTGTAGGTGGCCTGTGTTGTAGTCAGTCTTCTGTTTCAAAAACATGTAAGCTTAGGAAATATTTCCCACTATTTTATTTTTTCTTTCTCTTACGGATGTTCCAGTTCAGCTGCATTTGCTACTCCTCACCTTTGATATTAAATGCCCTTTGGTAAAAGAACACATTGGGTCAGGTAATTTACTTGATATTAACAGGCTATATAATGCTGCTTTGAAATGTTTAAGCTTTAATGCAAATTTAAAAGAAAAATCAAAAACGTATCTATACCAAAACACGTCAAATGTGCTAATGAGTTAAAAATAATATGTAGGACTCCTCTTTTAGAAATCATGATGGAAGATTTTACTATGTAAATCTAAGGAGGGAACCTGACAATATTTAGATCCAAATTTTGCTTTAAATTATAGCTCCTAAGATGCAAAACTACATGAAAGAAATTATGGCCCTTAGTATTTCACACTGAGAGGTCTGTCTCTGCTCTCAAAATGTATCCTTGAAGTTCTAATATATTCTGCATTTTCTCTAACATGAGGTAAAGAGGAACAACCTCATTGCAATCCACTAAATACAGCACAACTTGCGCAAACTGACATTGTATTTACAGCAATGAGAGAGGAATAATCTTGCATTTGGACAAATAATCCTGTAGCCCATGTACCAGGACACCAAACAGAGACAGAGACTTTACAGAAAAAAAAAAAAAAAAAAAAAAAGATAAAGATAAAGTGTACTTCCATGGGTTGTGGAATAATCCATTTATTCTTAGATAGGATAACATATAGTTAGTACTTATTTATTAGTTAGTACTTGCTTATTTATGTGTCTTTAGCTACACATTTTCTCAAACTTGTCCTTAAAAATGCCCAACTAGTGCACTACATACTTGCTTTAGAAAAACAAACAAGCTGTGAGTACAATTATTACTGGCAAATGCTTCCAAAAATTTTGCCAAGTCACCACCCAAGTCAAATCCCATTCATCCTCAAAGACATGTAAAACCAAGTGCAAGCTGCAGACCATTCCTATGGTCTGAAAAACAAGACAGGACACAAAACAAAAGTGTGAGTTACAAAAGAGTGAGGAAAGTTATGATTAGACAGGCTTATAAGAGGCTTGATAATATATTTGGTACAGAACAGAAAATCCTGTTGTTTCTAGAGCTTTCTGCAATACTTGTTAATTGGCTGGTTTGCTCGATTTTGGAATTTTTTTAGGACACCTTTGTGTAGTTAAGACACACACATACATATAGACTATGTAAACTCCCTTTTTGTTCCCTCTCCTGTAACCTGCAGCATTTGCTTTCCATCCACTTATTCCATTACAGACAAGTACACACCTCTGTTTCTGTTTTTCACTATTTCAATTCCAAGACCTTTGCAGTCTTATGTCTTTTACAGACACAAAGCAGTTAACAGATGTGACAAAATAGCGTGACTCAAAATAATACAGCACATTCATATACAAGTGCAAAGTGTGGTTGAAATATTGTTGCTATGGAGGTGCAGCTATAATCAAACTGTGAGTACTGTGCTCTCAATATTTAGAAAGCTAACACTCAAAGGGATAAAAAATTTTGTACAGCTCTTCTTTTGGTTTCCTTTGGTGCCTAACGGAAGGAAAGGCAGAAGGTTTGAAATAAGCATATGGCGGGTATTGGGTACTGTGAAAAATTCAGCAACTGCGTCTCCTGTTCTGTGACAAAGCTGCAAGTCACTGGCAATAGAGTCCCTACAATTGTCACTTTTTATTATTATCAGTCAGCTTTAGGAAATGAGAGTGTCAGAATAAAAACAGAGACTTAACATTTTGATAACATTGCATCAGAATAAAAAAGCGTTGACGGTCTCAACTACACCAAAAGTAAGATCGACTGCTACATAAGTGGTTACAAGGATTAGTGAAATGCCAAATCAGCAGTAACTGTGCTTTTCACCAAAATATGTTGATCATCTAGTCTTTTTTTCTTCATTCTCACTTACTGAATTTGGTTTACAGCACAAGTTAAAAGGCCTAATCAGAAGTAAGGCTCCAGGACAGCAGCAGCCACCCAAACACAGAAGCACACATCACTCATCACTCTCCTAAGAATGTAATCAGAAATAAAATGCTGCAAATAGCTGTGGCAGATAATAGGAAAAAGAAGAAAGAAACAACACTTGTCATTCTAAGACCTAGAAGTAATTGTGTTGCCCAGTTCAATGAGTGGAAGCTTTTCTTTTCCTTTTTAATTAAATGCCTTTAAGAGCTACTCCTGAATGCTCCTTCTTTCACTACTTGATACCCTTGTTTGATGTTTCTCTCCCACTCTCTCCTTCACTTCCCACTTGGGCAACACAACAAGAGTGTGATTCAGAGAAATGTGTGAAGCAGCAAAAGCAATAGGATGCTTATGACAGCTGGATTTCAAATACATTAAAGGAGAGAGGAATGCAGAAGCCACAGCAAAAAAAGTAGGTTGGAGTACAATACGCTGCAACTGAAGAATTTCAGCTGTTTCAACCCCTGGGGTTTTATCCTTGTTTTGAAAACTATTGTTATGGTTCTTTATATTATTCTTCACATCCCTTGTGGCTTCATATATCCCAGCCTTGACCAGTTTGCTTTGCACACCATCCTCTCCTTGCCCTTTTCAAACAGCCGTGCAGGTACACAAAGCTTCCCCATGAACTGCCACTATCCCTGAGAGATGCAACCTGACTTTCATAACAGGCAGGTTCGGGAGTGACTGGGAACAATCTGTGTTTCATAACAGAAGAATGGAGAAACATGAAATTCATTATGAATTCAATTACAATTTTGACATCTTTAGAATTATGTTACTCTTTTTCCAACATCTATGACAAGCCTCAGCCCTCTACACAATGTAGAAGTGTGCACTGGATACTGCCAGGAGCAAGCTGTACATTCCTACATTTATATAAAAATGCTGCTTGCATTGTGGCATTACATCTAAAAGAAATTCAAGCAGCACAATAGAGCTAGTCCCAAGTATTTCAGAAATTATGAATCAGACCTACAAAATATATGGAGCTGAAATTAATTTATATCTAAGGAGTTACTTTTGACAAAGCTTTTGTGCAATCAGAAGTGTGACTGAGACACATTTGGAGGACAGAGAATTAGATGCAGCCTATATAATCATTTGCCTCCAGGACCTGGACTTGGTAAAATAATGAGGACAGAGGAAGACCTGGCAACACTCAGGAGGGGAAAGCTCTACTCTTTAAAAAAAAAAATACTTAATTACAAATAAAAATGCATGTCCTGAAGTCTTTATACAGGAAAAATTCTGAGGCCTTTCCCAATTAAAATTGCAGAATTGCTTCCCCAAAAATGAATGTGCATCTGGATAGTTATATATGACATTAAGTAGCATTATTAGTTGTCAAAATTCATATTATCAGTAAGCTTACATGGGACTATTTACAGAATAAGACACTTTAAATAAACAAGATGAGAACTAGTAGTTGTATGTGGCAGACATCTTTACAGGAATTTTGCCACAGGCTCAAAGTATGCATTCATTTCCTCAGGTTGGGTACTGAGCTCCATCCAGTGTCTCCACAGATTGGCATAAAGACACTACTCCAGCACAGTGCTTCGGCTGTTCAGTGAGGGCAGTTTACAGTACTGAAAGTTAATTCTACTGAATATTTTGGTTTTTTTCATGGACTATCTAGTTTTTACAGAATAGCCCTTTGGTATTACGCTGCTTTTGGACAAAGTAGAACATACTGTGCAAAAATACAGAGATGAAGAGTTATCTATCAAATGAGGATCAAATATATATTCTCTATAACATCTATTTGAAGAACAGTACTGCAACTTTATCAGTGGGATGATACCATAAGATGCCTGCATCATCATGCTTCAGTGGCTTAGAAGCATCATGGTTTGCAATTTTGGAATAGACATGTTGTAAAGACTGTTTGATAGCAAATTGATTAAAAGCAAGTCACTGGTCCAAGCTGCAAATAATAGAGATCTACAATCACTTTCACTCTACCGTTTTTGAATCTGCTCCTGCACTGCCACATTTTGCATTTCAGATCAGATACAGAATGTTTTTGAATAATTCATCTCCCTGTACAGAATGTTTTGTTGTTATTTTTCCTTAACATAATAGAAAAATGACCTAGAATCGGAAGGGCAGATGTTCATCTGTGTATGTAAGCACTGACATGCCTCTGATTTTTTTCTTGCAAACAGTAAGTATTTTGTGCTTATTACCAAAGGCAACTAAAGTTACAACTACATCTAGGAAAGATTCAGAGCTCTCTGACTGCCTACCAGAAACAGTGTGCTTGTATTAGTAGAATAATCTGTATATCAAATATTTTCTGTGAATTCCTTTTTCACCAACTAGGTCTAGTTTTATGTTAGAACTCTTAAAAACATAAATGAAATATATCTAGGCAAAATAACTTGCATTAAAAATAGAGGACAAGCAAAGGTGATATTTATAAGAACAAAGGTAGATTTGCGTAGACTGATGATTATCTGTATTTTAGGTTTAGAACATACCGTCAGTCCTGGTCAAATACATAAAACAGAGATGCAACATTATGCAACAAACTGACAGTTTCTTTTCTTAGAGCAATTTAAAATAATTTTCATATATTTTCCAAGTATATTCTTCATAAATGCTTGTTGTTTTTATACAGGCAGATGGTGCTAACGGCTCCTTCAGAGGTCACACTAGAGAATTGTAGAACTGCAAAAGGAAACAGGGCTTCCAGACTAATTATATTTCCAAAAATACCATTTGCATATTTTATCTACAGCATATTTATTATTCTAATTAGAAAGGAGGTAACAGTTTTGCTCAGAGATAATCCTTTAAATAAAACCTCATATACATTAAAGGCTGTAGCTAGTTACATGCATGCATCATTTAAACACACAGCTGAACACCATCTTTACTTCCCTGGACACTCACTTGTATTACTTTACCATGGATAATTTTGTACACTAACACCAGAGCAGTTCACAAATCCAAAGTTAAATACAAACTGTAAAAAAGATTCATTAGTTCTATTGCCGAAACGGTTGCCTCAGGGATTAAGTTTACAGAACAGGTCTAGTATATGCCATAGGGTATGTCCTGACCCAGATATTTCGACATGCACACTTATTCTTGCAAACAAATCTATGGTAATTTTGAATATATGCCTTTTCCCTTACTCAGGACTATGTCATGAAGTTTGTTTCAGGCCTTGCAACATGCTGACTTCCATACATTTGTTGGAACCACCAAATTCTGCAGTTCCCAGAGCCTATAACCTGTGGCCCTACCACTTCTCACAAGTCTTTTAAGCAGTGGAAGCTGCTTGCTCCTTTACATCCTCTTTTCTGACGCCTGGCCCCTTCCCAGTCTCAATGGTAACTAGATCCCAGTTAGCTATTCTCTCTCCCAGCAATATCATCTTCCAAACACACTTCAGGTGTCTTTCCAAAACCAACAAAAACCTTTGAATGCTCAAAGCTGATAGCCAGCTTTCTGTGATAATTAGCGCAGAGTCTGATTGTGGGTTGATTTCACAGGCTGGAGTGGACTTGCCCCTCCCCACCCCACTCAAAAAACCGCAGCCAGCTCCCTCCATGCGTGTCAGCAGTGGCCACAAGAAGCAGGCAATAGCTGCTGCTTGGTCAAGTGCAAAAGGAGACTGACAAAGCTGTACCATCTGTTATTGGAAAATCTGAAATTATCTTCACAATTTTTGTTCATCCTTCTCTCTTGATATTTGTAATCAGAATGTTTTTTATAATCAAACAGATTTTTACAAGTGTCTATACTAGGAAGTTTTCAGGCCAGCATTCATACCTTTACATGCCTCAGGAAACTGATGTCCTGACACTCCCTGACAGTCAATCAACTCCAAGAAGGCTCGGCAACACCCCTATTTCTTCTAAAGTCAGGTAGCACAAATCCCCAATTATCTTGCCACCATGTAATGCCTATTTAGAATTCTCTTCCCCTACCTTGCAAAAGGCAATCACAATTTACTTGTTTCCACTAATACACAGCAGAACACATTTAACTGCTCTCATGGAGGTTGGATCTATAAACTCTTATCGTAAATGTCTTGAAGACTGACATCATCAGCAGACTCCGGGCGGTTAATCCCATCCATGTACACTGTTATCCAGAGGCCATTCATGCCTTTACCTGTCTGTCACATCAAGATCTTTCAGGCTTTCTCCAGGCTGATTTCATTCATCTGTCAAAACAGTCCAGTGCAGTGTCAAGAAACGCCAGTTCCTTCCACGTGCTACTGACGTTATCGCAGCTTTGCAGTTTACCACTGGCTGGGACCTTGCATCAGCAAAATTCTTCTCCTATTGTCCTGGTTTCAGCTGGGATAGAGTTAATTTTCTTCCTATTAACTGGTGCAATGTTGTGTTTTCGATTTAGGATGAGAATAATGTTGATAATACACTGATGGTTTAGTTGTTGCTGAGCAGTGCTTACACTAAGTCAATGACTTTTCAGCTTCTCATACTGCCCTGCTGACAAGGAGGCTGGGGGTGCACAAGAAGCTGGGAGGGGACACAGCCAGGACAGCTGACCCCAACTGACGAAAGGGATATTCCATACCGTATGACATCATGCTGAACAATAAAACTGGGGGGAGTCAGCCAAGGGGGGTGGTGTCCTGCTGCTCAGGAGCTGGCTGGACATGGTCAGTGGGCAGTGAGCAACTGCACTGCGCATCACTTGTTTTCTATATTCTCTTACCATTACTATTATTTCCCCTTCCTTTTCTGTCCTATTAAACTGTCTTTATCTCAATGCACCAGTTTTACCTCTTTTTTCCCAATTCTCTCCACCATCCCACTTTGGGGGAGTGAGCAAACGGCTGTGTAGTGTTTAGCTGCCTGCTGGGTTAAACCATCAGCAGAATTCTTCTCTCATCCTATCATCACAGAATACTACACAGATCCCTTTTGAGATATTCAGACAAACAGCTCTGTGAAGTGCAAAAGGCGTGCAAAGACCCTTATGCCAATCCTTCTATACTACTAAAATAATTCTTTGACACAGAAATTGTTGCATCTTTGTTCTCCAAGCAAGTATTATTTCATTAGCACTTCAAAACATCTGAAGAGAACCAATGAAAATTATTTCATTCAACGGGTGAAGAAAAGATCCCAGGAACCTGACAGACCTGCTCCTTTAAGCTTATTCCATAAGCGTCTTTTCTTTCTCCCTCTTGGCAAATATCTCGACTTTTTGGCAGGATCTGTTATACCTGCAACAGAACTTCTTGACTGAGATTCCTCCATCTTTATCATTCTTTTTCCTTGGCCGGGCAGAAAGTTGGTTTGCAGCTCAATTTCCTAGCTGCTATCTCGCTTGACACTACTGAGAGTAAATAACCTCAAGCCTTCCTAATCTCTCCTGGCCTTTCTTCAGCACCTCATACTTCAGGCTGAGTGCCACAGGCTTGTGGCAAAGTTTCTGTTAGCTCATCTCAGAAAAAATTTCACTACACTGTCACTTGCTAGGACTTGCAGTTCATACATCTTTCAGAGTCATTTAATGTTACAGGAAACAAGTTTGTAATTGATGAGACACCTGTCCTGGGTAAGCTCCAGTACCGAGATACTGCATTATTTATCCAGACAGAGTTGATCATATTCCTGTAGTGACATTTGAAGCCTTGCAGGTCTACTTTCTACTTAGTTTGTACTTCAAGCTCATATTTTAGTGGGTGGAGGCATCGGAATCTTCCCAAAATGTTGCAGTCATTTTCCTTGCTTCCCGTGCTGTATTACAACGTGCAGGTTGTTGGCATTCCTCAGTTACACGTCGGCCACGCGGCTTCTACAGAGGAGGATGAAGACCTTTTTTCCATGCTGTGTATCATGGCTTGAGACAACAGTTCCCTGCTCTGATGCTCCCATTTTATGTGTCCACAGGATTTTCAGGAATTCTGCGGTGCCAAGCTGGTACTAAACATATTTAGTTATCAGTCGGTTGATCGGGAGAAAGATTATGCTACTGATGTTGTTAAAAATACCTTTGTGATTACTAAAAAGCTGTCTGATTAATGTATTTTCCAAGATCATTGGCTGAGGTAATGGTTTGTTGAATATTGGAGGAAGAAAATTTTTTTAATTAATTTGCTTAAAAAAAATATTTCTTGAACAAATGCACAATTTTATTACCTAAATTAGTATAGTGAGTGTTAGTGAAAGAAAGGAGATTTAAATTAGCTAATTGGCTAATATGATTTAAAATGTGAAGATCTGGAATACACCTAGCAGCCAATAACTGCCTGAATCTGTTAACAGAAATGAACAGAACAGGAAATAGAAAACCCTGTAAAATGTGATTGTGTTTATATATGGGAGGAAATACTTGCTATGGCTTGGTGCATTTTATTCTCTTCTCATTTGTTGCTTCCTTAGTGTTAAATAACTAAGACAAAGGTACATTTGAAGAAAATTTATTTTAACATGAGACATGAATTTGAAACAAATCCAATGAAAAAACTAAGATACCTGAAAAACCCAGGCCAATATGTAGAATTTAAAAGGAACATAAAATTTTATTTCTGAGAGAAGTATATAATTAATTATAAGTCAGGTCACCTACGCAGAATACTACTTCCAGAGAAGGCCCATGAGTACTTGTTAGGTTTATAAAATACCTTTTTTCCAACCTACCTTCTTTGTAAAAGCATGGTGGGGAAAGATGTGTCTTGATCATAGGTGTGGACACAGGTGTGGTTGTTTTTCTCTTCTACTCAAGGTTATGTCCACAAAGACAAGGGCACAAACTATTGACAGTACCAGAATAGCTGAGGTGCCGTGTTATATTCTAGATAACCAGATTTGCTGATGGGAGGAAATAAAGGTGGCATTTAGAGCCAAATATGTCCTTAATGTGTTGATTTTGAAGTCAGTGCCATCGGACCCTGCCATCAAACAGCTAGTGAAACCTGGAAAAGTTTTGCTTGGCGATAGCTAGTTTTCTTGAAGCATGATGTCCTGCAGACCTCCAGTTTTGTATCTGGGAGGAGGCCGAGTCCTGACTGAAAGCAAAATATTATAAGAAAAAACTTAAGTTTGCCTTTCAGTTTCTGTTGTATTTTTCTGTAACTTGTTGTAAAGGAGAACATAATTTTAATGAAACTATTAATATTCAAGTAGCATGAATTAACTGGTCAACATATAAATCATTCATGTAATTTCCTAAATTGAAGGCAGTATTTTGGGGACAGAGCAAGCTAAAGACAACTTCACGTGGTTAGTTCTAGTCTAAAGACGTATTACACCTGGTCCTGGGTATACTCAAAGAACAACGTATTTAGCTGGATGTGTTTCATACTCTCTAAAGAGATTTTGTATCAATATTCTGTATTTCCTCAGTGATACAACTCGGCTCCCATGTTCTTCTGCCTTAAGTTTTTATAGAGCACATATCTAATAAATATAAAGCCATCCTGTAAAAGAAGAGACTCAAACTCTTATGGGTTACTCTAGGTTTGCAGTTTTAATCGGTCCAGCAGCATTGGGTCACCTCCACAGAGAGTGACCAGGTTACAGGATTTTTAGCTCTACATTTAAAGTCTCTACAAAGCATTACCTAACCTATTGGTTTCAAACAAGTCTTTTATTAGTCATTATCTTGACAGTCAGTTTCACAAGTTGTTCTATATCTTGACCACTTCGCCATTTTACTTTTTCTTTCAAGGATGATCGCTTCAGGTTCTGCACTTCTCAGTTCTGAGTAATCACAATAGACAATCTCCACCGTCTCAGCCTCCTAGAGGTTAGGGTCTTCTGTTCTTAGAAACTTCTTTGAACTGTCAGGTACAGTCTTCCTAATATTAAACTTTCATTGTCTAGCATCTATTTACTGACCGCACTTGCAGTCCTGGTCTGGGGCTATACAGGGGACAAAAGCTGAGGTACACAGCCTACAGTAGCACTCATCTGGCATTTTCCATCCTTTCTAGTGGGATTGAGACTGATGCTATTAATTATTTGCTGACTACCATCCTAACAGTGTTGGAACGAACAACCTAGAGGTAAACTGAACTGTCAGTTACCAACAGCCGCTTCAGACACAGTAAATCTACAGCCTTGCAAGATCTGTGTTGTGGATTTATGGAACAGATTCACAGAAGACATTTCGAATTGTTAAGTTTGTGTGAAAACCTAAATAAACAGTTGTAGATTTTATTAGCATTCTCCCTTATTGCTTTGAGAGAGAAAACCAGTGTAAGACATGGGTGTCTTAGATAGCAGACTGACTAATATGAGCAGCGGCTCGGAAAGCTGGGACTGTTCAGCCAGTGGAAAAGAAGAGTCGGAGGGATCTTATGCATGTACAAATACATGATAGGTGATGGAAGAGAATGATGAAGACGCAGCCAGGCTCTTCTCGGTGGTTCCCTGGGACAGAATGACAGGCAATGGGCACAAAATGAAATGGAGGACATTCTACTTGTATGTAAGGAAAGACGTTTTCATTGGGAGGGTGGTCAAAACACCCGAGCAGGTTGCTCAGGGAGGTCATGAAGTCTCCACTTTTGGAGATACATTTCCAACACCAACAGGCCCGCTCCTGGACAGCTGGGCAGCCTGCTCTGGGCTGCCTTGCTTGAGCAGGCGGTTGGGCCAGGGGACCTGCAGGGGTCCTGCCCCTCCGAGCCGCTCCCCGACTGGGGAAGGCCAGGTTAAGAAACGGTTTCTCTCAAATAAGCACACCTGCAAACTATTTACCTATCGTAAGACCCCATTTCGAGTAGCTAACAGAACACGTATTAATATTGTTCCCAAACAGATAGCTACGAGTCAAACGGTGCCTCGAAATTTTTTGAACTGCTTTGATTTCTGTTAATTTCCTCAAGCGCATTTTGCACGTGAACCCTAAGAGGGCAGGGCAGGGAACTCCGGGCCGGGCGGCAGCCTGGGTGACAACCGCCATTGCCAGCAGCACCGCAACCTGCGGCAAAAGTCACCTCAGGAAGCGAAGCCCCCGCTCCCCGCGCCACCGCCCGCGGCCAAGCCGCAGGTGTGCCCCGGCCGGCGGCGGGAAGGCGGCGCGGCCTGCGTGTGGAGGCCCCGCCTCGGAGGGGGGCGGGCGGCGACACGGCGGCGGCGGGAAGCGGCCCTCGCCGTTCTCCGGGGAGGCGGTGCGCCGAGGCCCTCCTGCCGCCGCCCTCGTCCCCGGCCCGAGGAGGGGTCTCCCTGCCGCGGTGCCGCCCTCCCGCTCACCCTTCCCCCGCGCCGGTGCCAAGCCGGGGCTGCCCTTCCCGCCTTCCCCGGGGGGAGGCGGCGCATCCCGCATACTCCCGCGGGGAGCGGGCGCGCCGCTGGCTACCCCCGGCGCACGGGGCCGCGGCGGGGCTGGGAGGGGGAAGCGGCGCGGTGCCCTCCCCGCCTCACGCCGCCCGTTCCTCCCGCCCTCCCGGTGTTGGCGGCGGCTCCTCCTCCCGCGTGTGACCCGCTGCCGCATGTGAGCGGGGAGGAGGGACGGCGCCGCGCGGGCCCCAGTGTGGCGGCGGCGGCAGGAGGAGGAGCGGGAGCCGCGGTGCGGCGTCCCCCCGCAGCCTCATCGCTGGGCCCCGCCGGCGCCCCGGGCCCGCCGGCGTTCCCCATGCCCGTGTGGTGCTGCCGCTGCTCCTTGGCCGGTCACTTCAGGTGAGGCGGCGGGGGCGAGCGGCCGGTGGGTCGAGGCGGCTGCCTGCTGCCCCCTCCCCGCCGCGGCAGCCGAGGGACCGGGTTGGGGGGCTCGGGGGCGGTGCTGGGGAGGGAGACGGCGACACCGGCGGGCGGGGAGCGCGGCCGCCGCCCCGGTACTGCGGCCTCCGCGAGGCTGCTGCGTGGCGGCGGGGCTGCCCGGTGCCGCACGCCCCTCGGCCGCAGCGGCGCTGGCGGGCGGAGCGCGGGGCCGGTGGGCAGGGGCTGGCGGTGGCGGTGGCGCGGCGGGCAGGCGCGCAGTGACCTTGGGCAGCGCCGGGGCCGCGCTGGGAGAGGACCGGCGCCCGCTGATGCTCGGGTGCGCTTCTGCGTGCGGAGCGCTGCGCCGTCGGGGGTCCCGGCCCTGATGGGCATCGCTTTTCTGCGTTACTTAAAAAAAACAATCAACCAAACAAAAAAACAAACCACAAAAAAAACCCAAAAAAACCAAAAACAAACAAGCAGCCAACCAACAATCCCACGGTGTTAAATTTGCTTCCCAACGCGTCAGATGGAGACCAAATTTAAATTCCTTTTATATAACGAGTTTTCTGTTAACCACCCACTACAGTCAGTTTGCTTTTTTTTTTTTTTTTTCTAGAACTATGTAGGGAATTCTAGGATCTTTCAAAACGGCTACCTGAAAAAGGCAGCTCTGATTTTAATAACCTGCAGCAAATGAGGGCAGTTGTTATGAAAGAATTACTTTCTTTTTCAAAAGGGAGAAGAACGTGTATGTGTATGCAGTGTTTTTTCTCTTAATGGGTTTTTCACATGAATTAAAAAAAGTAATGAACTGAAAAGCACTAAAAAGGGCAAAAAATGAAAAAAACAGCCCACAAACTCAAGCACGTTTGAAACTTAGGTGTTTGACAGAACGTAATTCTCGAGGTTATTTGGTATGACCAGCAGAAGGTAAAGTAAGCGCTCGCTTTGGAACTGACTCATCTTTGTGCCCACTTGCATCTCTGCAGGATTATAGCCCGAGAGGTATTCTTACCAAATCCCCGCCACTGCAAAGCTGTCTGACATGACTTTTTTTTTTCAAGATCAAAACTTCTGGTACTTGGTGGCTTTCAGTGTTGTGCAGAGGTTAGGAAGATGGTGGCCCTGACTTAAAATCTTACTGAGCTCTGGCATGATGTCCTTGCAAAGGAAGAACATGCTCCTGACAGCAGTCCTTCCTCTGCTGCATGTGCACAATAGCTGAGAAACTCTGTTGCATGCGGGTGTTTCTATGCACATCCAGATTCTATGCTAAACCAGTTAGGATATCACATTCTACCCATCTAAGCTGCACAGAACCAACCGTTTTTATCATTACGGATTCTTTTGTAGCCTAAAGCAGTGCGCATATATCCCATAAAAGAGTTTTTTAAATGTTTCTTTTGTTTTTTATCTCCCATCTTGCACAGCAAGTGTATTAAAACCACGCTAAAACATATGTGCTCCCTTTAAGGCTCTTTTGCAAAGCATAGTGTAGTATTGCCTTAATTCACTTTGAGCAAAGGCTAGAAAATAATAGTCTACCTGTGCCAGTCTAAAAGGAAGTGAAAAAAGCAGCATGATAATTAGATACCCTTTCTCTGACTTCTGCTTGTCTTCATCTAGCTCCTGGTATTTGTTGCCTGTCTCCAAGATCACCAAGAGCTAATGTGCAGCTGTAAACAAACAGTAAGCACGTAATTTGCAACCTTTTGTTTGTTGTAGTGTAGGGAATAAAGTATCAAGTACTTTCTTTCTGAAATAAAAACACTCTTAGAATAGCTTCTCACCCTTTTTAACAAGGAAATAACCGTCAGAGAGATGTATTACAGTGTGCTGGTGCTGTTACTACTGTACAGCTCTGCCTCTAGTTTATTTCAGACTTCCCCCGTTGAGGAGAGGCTTTTGAAATATGTAGCAGAACCTTCAGTGTTGGGGGAGTTGAGGCAGCATGTAGCTTAAGTGGCTTGTTGAAGGCCATGGGAATTTGATCAGTGTCTTACGCTTTTGGTCCTTAGTAGTAGAAAATAGAAATTTGTAGTGTAGAAAATAATTCCTGAAATAATAAAATAGCTTTTAAGATATTCTTGGGAGATAAATAAGAGTACTTTCATTTATTCAGTTAATAATTAAAACTGTGTTTGTAAGGAGAAAAAGTTTAGATCAGTTGATTGAGGTATTTTTAATGAAAAAGTTGCCTTTATTTTGAAGACAGTAAAATAACTGCTAATAACAGAGTATTGTTAATTTGCCCCTGCCTTTCTAGCTAAACTGATAGTGCATGCTTTTTCAATGAACTGGAAAGGCTTCAGAAGGGGCTCCTGAATAATTAAACAACAAACAATATAAACCAAGTCTTCGTAGTCTAGAAGCCTGTTTGGAAGAGTTAACGAGAGCAACCAAAGTAGATCTTGCAGAGAAAGAACTGAGAAATCTAGGAAAATAGCTGGGGGTGGAAGCAGTCTGCTGCACAGTGGCTGACCTGACTGCATGGCAATTCCTTTTATGAAAAGCTTTCTTTTAACAGTAGTAAAATGCACTGTGTCTAAGGCTTAACAGGGCTCACACTTTTCTCTGTCTTCACACCACTGGCAGCTTTAACCAGCCTTACTTCTACTCAAACAGAAATTCGTCGAGGCAAAGTCCTCTGTGCTGCTCAGCAGGTAGGAAGGGATGTGAACCGCTGCTCTTGTAGCTTAGCTATTCCTTCAGCCTTTGGTTGGCCTTAGAGTTGTTAATTGACTAGGCAGTGTGTATCCTCTTCTGATAAGGATAATGAGGAATGGATTTTGCTGTGTGTGGGATCAAAATAATGCTTGTTGGTTATACTTTTGGCTTTGTATAAACTGAAATTAGAAATCTGCATCTCAGCAGAACCATCTGTGCCTTCTTGTTACGCTTCTGTAGACTTTCTAGGAGAAAGTGGACTTTTTAAAAATCTTCTGTCAGAAAAGCTGTGCTGAAGCGTAAAATTTCGTAGATTGGATGAAACGTATCTATTTTGGTCTTGGTTTTGCCAGTTCCATAGCTCTTAAAGTAAAGCATCAAAAACAACTTTATTTTTGAAGAGACTGTTCTGATGACAGTTGAAATGTTTCATTTTAGTTTTTTCCCATCTGTCCTTAATTAGAAGTTACAGCAGCCCTGAAACAGAAGGACAGCTTTTGAATTCCTTTGTCCAGTATTTTGGTGACAGTCTTGGGAGGAAGATTAAAAGAATGCCTTTAATTGAAGAAACTGTTCTGCCTGGAGATTCCCTCCTTACTCTGCCTGTAGTAATAATAGGTGAGTTTTTTTCCACATTTTTGAGAATCTCTGTCACTGTCATTGCCTTTATAGACCTGCTGCATGAAGTCATTTATCATTAAATAACAAATGCTTAGCATCCTTGCAGTGAATATGTTTATTAGACTAATACAGTTGTTATGATTAATAAAAGTACCATAAAATTATGTTAAGGGACTTGCTGTTGGAGTAATTTGATTTCAGATTGTGCTTTGACAAAATGAGCTGCATTATTTGAGAGCAGATATGTGTGTCTTAATGGAAGAACTGTTTTGATTCTAGTGTTGATCCCACTGGGTTTGATTTACATGATATGTCTACTTCAGGAAACATGGAGGTCGTTGATGGCATGAGTAGAAATTTGTAGGGTCAGACGGGACAGTGAAAAGCACAACCTAAAATTTATGCTGTATGTTGGTTAGATGTTAACCTCCCTCCTTGATTGCCTTTCTCTTTGTTGCACCCATCACTAACGTCTGAATATTGTCCCATCTTTTCCAAGCTGAATCCAAGTCAATCCAACCAATTTAAAACAATACATTGTAATCTCAATTAAATAGTTAAGGGCTTGTACTCGTAACATCTTGCTGAATGACAGGATGGCAGAGGGAGCAAGCTCCTTAGGTATGCAGCTTAATTGAGAGTGCCAGGAGGATTTGTACTGGGCCAAGGTTTTTCAGCAACAGCTGGTCACCAGCTCCTTACCACCGTACCTTGATGAGGGGATAAAGAAAAGATCTGGAGTAAAGAAGGTTTTCAATAATATAGTCCAAAGCTGTTGAGACTACAGCAAACCAACAGCTTTAACTGTACTTGCAAACAAGCAGAGATTCCAGGGAATGATATTTCAGTGTAACGTGCTCACAGTAAGTCTCCACAACTTTGAAAAACTGGTGTTTGTACAGTGCCTGTTAGCAAAGCTCTCTTCATGATAGCTTAAAATAGTGCTCATGTAATAGACTTATGTGGATGTGACAGACATGAATCACTTGCTCAGTTCTGTATCATAGTTGAAGAGCAACAGTTTTCTGGCATTTTGTCAACCTTAGTGTAGGTTTGCCATATGGTTAATGACTCAGTTTTCACTGTTTAGTTTTACAAATATGCATTATGCAAATACCTGTGCTCAATACTTACTTTGTCTAGAGCGCCTTTGTATGTGCTGACACTAAACGCAGCTGCCTTGACTATTTCTTCTTGAAAAACAAATACAGTAGCCAGATGATTTTTCACAGATAACGTTTGAGACACTTCAGATCTTCTCTATTGGCAGCCTCTTATCACTAATTCATTGGCTCTCTGAAGAGCCTTAAAACGGATCTAGAATGATTTAATAATGTAGAAGAATACAAAAATAGTTGTCACACTATATACATACATGTATATATACACACACACGCACACACACCGTCTAGTGCTTTAATTATCTCTGTGTACTTTCTAGTGCTGCCATCTTCTCATTGCACTATTTTATTATCAGAAAGAAAAAGATGGCACATATGTAAATAGTTAGTGATGGAGCAGTAACTTATATTTCCCTTTCTTTAACTTCCTTTAACCATCTCCTTTTTACCTCTATAATGTCCTATTTAAGATTTGATTCTAAGCTTGTGCTGCATATTGTACTGCAGTTCTGCGCAGGGTGCTAAGCTACTGTGTAGTAAGTAAGTAACTTTGGTGCTGTACCTGTCTTCAAGATATTGGGAAAAAATTAATACATTCCATTTGAATGAGTTGGGACTGAAGAATTTCATGCTGGAGCTCTTAAGTGTAGAGTATGTTCTGTACTAAACACTTCCATCTTCTGCACTAGTTTTGATCGTTACTGTGTAAATGTAACATTTTAAATTTTCATCTGAATGACAAGGCTGTTGTGATGTTTGTAGTTGATTATTTGCTTTACATGTAGACACATAATGTAAATATGATTGGACTGTAGTTGACTGTTGATCGGGAGAAGCCTCTGCTGCTAGTCACACGAAATGTTAACTGCTCCTTAAATGAACAGGGTCATGGGGTTTTGGGGTATATTGATTGTATATCTAAAGTCTGTATTATAATAAAATCTCAGTTGCAATCAGAGCCTTTATTGGAGGCATTGTGTGTAAATAAAGAGCGAACTCTTCAGGTATACATTTCTCATTTCAAAGAGAGTTGTTGGGGTTCCCTGCGCGCCCCCCCCCCCCCCCCCCCCTCCAGCCCAGGATGTCATGAAAAAATCATAGCAAGTCTAATTGCAGCTGAACCTTCATCTTGTGTTCTGAGAGCATATCCACAAGGGAATTTCTTTCCCTTGGACACAGTCTGCCCCAGGAATAGGAACTGGGTTTGGATGGGCCCTCTGGATGGGCCCAGGGGAGTGGCCAGGGAGTTTACTGACAGTAATTCACCTTAGCATAATCCCATCCTCAGTAATTTCCTTGGCCCTTGCCAGCCTTTGTTTTGGCAACTTTAGCAATCCATTTGGTTCTTTTTAGTCTTACCCAGTAGGAATAAATAATCTTTAGCACGGCATCCTTGGGTATGGCACAGTTCTTTCTCTTTGTATTGTAGACTAGCGTCCTTTAGACCCCGGTAGGAAAAAAAAATCTAGCTATGCACTTGTAAAAAGAAACAAAATTCTTTACCATGTCCAAGTTGTAATTCCAAAAATAGTTAAGAATGGACTCTGTCATGGGAGTGTTTGTGAACTATAGGTATGATTAGAGTGTTTTCAGAACTTCATACGATTTTGTTCTGGATGGTTTCCGTGTATTGCTAAGGTTCTCTCTTACATCCGTCTCATGTGGCAAGTGGGTGACAGGAGGGGTGTGCATCTGTTTTAAGCTTTACTTCCTGGACTGAAGCGTAGCCAGCTATCTCATGCTGATATGTTTGTGGGAGGGTAGAACAGTGTGAGAGTAAGGAAGAGCATTTTCACTGTCTGAAAGATTGTTTATAGTCTTTTTTGTAAATGGTAAAATAGGAATGAAAGTGGTTTGGGGGATAATATAGGCAGGATCAGCAATACGTAAAACTTTTATTAAAGATTTTTGATTTAACTGTCTTGAAGATCCCAATGGTAGAAATCCACGGCTTGCTTAGTCTTTTCCAGTGTTTTATGGTTCTTACAGTATACAGGCACTCTATTTTTGGCTCCATATTTGGGTGCAGAAACAAGATTGTTTGATAGGAGCCATTGTGCAGTCTCACATACTTAGTCAGGTTTTAGGCCTTTGGAGAAAACATGCTTATTGAAGATTTCTATTAACTTTGTAGTCTCGGTCTTTGAAGAACTCGTCTGTAGTGAGCCTACATGATTTTATTGGAGCCCATGGCAGTGACTGGTCTATGCATGCAGCATTGGGATAAAGTATGGGATATATTGCCATTGGGGACCAGAGTGATGAGTGTAGTCTAGTGGAGGAGTAAAAAGAGATCTGATGTATGAAAAGGCTGGGAATGAACAGGGTCTCAGCAAACTGATGGGGGATTTAGGGACTGGGAAATCAGAAAAATGGAGAAGGGACGGGCATTGGAGAACTGGGATTGTTAACAGGTAATGGAAATAGCGTGTGCAGAGGTGATGGGGAACAGGACATGATGGATGAACTCTTCAGATCAAGAATTGAAATGGTAGGAAGAGCTAACATCCTAACAATGAGTGCTGTATAAAACATGAATAAATTAGTAACTTTGTCTTTACCCCAGAATTTGAATAGTGTGTGGTAAATACCATGTGTGCCATTCTAGTTAGAAAACAAAGACAAAATACTGAATAGTGCCTCATTAGGAGAACACTGTGCTTTTCATTCAGTTAATGAGCACGAGGAGCTATAGAAATAACAGTGCATAGTCACATGTTTAAATTCTGTACCAGAGCCTATACTTTTCTGACTTTACCTTTCCCTAGCTTTTGTTATCTGACTTTGCAACATGAATATTACTTCCATATTTGCATGTCATAGATATGGTCCCCTACTTTGTTTAATACTAGTCAAATAAATAGAAATAATTACGGTAGTGTTTTGGTCCCACACATTTCACACCTTCAATAACATTTTGAAAAGTTTAAAAATTGCAATAATACACATATATTAATTGAATGCTACAAAAAGGATATAGAAAGATGTTTGAATTTATATTGTTGCTTAATATTGAATGTGGTCTTACGAGTTTCTTGTACTTCACCACTTACCTACTGTAACTGTCTTCATTCAGCTTTTACATTGCTGTTGTGGTGTGTCTGTAACTTCTCATCTGACTTGCAGTCTCCAGCTTTCTGCTTGTCTCTTACTTCCTTTTATTTTATGGGAAGACCTGAAGAGCATATGCTCTAGATTGTCTTTCTGTTCTGTGTTTTTACAGTACCCAGTGTAAGTAGGAAGGCAATGTTGTAAGGTGGCAATAATATTCAGGTATCACTATGATTGACAGGCAGACCAGATCTTATCCATTGAACCATTTTCACACAAGAATAGTGATTTCGACATACTAAATTATGAAACTCCTTTATATGCGTTTTCTTTCATCATTTAAACAGTCATATGTACTTTTCTTGTTATCTGGAAAAGATTTTGCTCAGTTTATTTGGAGGAAGTTCCTGTGGCAGCCTTTATTTTACTGTGAAGTTTATAAGCTGCTTGGAATCAGGATAGTATCGCATTATAGTACTTTAATATGATTTTGCTGCTGCTTATTTAGCGACAGAAACTTTATTGGCATTTTTACTAAAGCGGTGACTTCTTTCTTTAATAGGAAATGGACCTTCGGGAATTTGTCTTTCTTACCTGCTCTCTGGATACAGGCCATATTTATCTCCTGAAGCTATACACCCAAACCCCATTCTACATACGAAATTAGAAGAAGCTCGACATCTTTCCATTGTTGATCAAGTAAGCTTTGGTTACCAGCTTGTCTAGCTCTTTTCCTGCTGCAAGCTGGATTATGAAACAGTAGGCTTTCTTTAACAATCCTATTTAAAATGCTTTTGCAATTTACATAAATAGTGCCGTAGACAAGAACAGGCTTAATATTCTCACCCCATAGAGAATTAGACCGCAGTAAAGCTCAGTAACTGCGTGGTCTCAAACAACAAGCTTTATCTCTTGGCCTCTCTTTTTTCTACCTGTAAAATAAAGAGCAGTATATACCTTCTTCAGTGGCTTGTAACAAATTATATATGTAGGGCACTTCAGATGAAAAGCAATACACTTTCTAAGTGCTGCTTATCCAAAACAGTTCTGCAGATTGTATTGTGAAGAGCCAGCCTACTCATCTAAGGGTATTTCTAATGTGTTAACAAGTTACTTTGTTACTCTGTTAATTTAAATAGAATAAATTCATGAGCACTAGATCCAATCCTGGGGCATGTGGTGGGTTTTGTGGTTCTTGAGGGCTTTTTGTTTATGGTATGTTTTGGTTTTACAATCTGCTCTTTGGATTGTTCCTACTACTTGCCAGAAGTATCTAAAGCACCACTTGGTCAGTCAGTAGCTGATGCAGGAATTCCAGCTTTCGTGTCCTAGGATGTTCAGGCACTATTGTCAAAGAACACATGCTGCTAACATACTTGAAGTTAAAATCTTCCTTAAAAAGTACGATTCTCATAAAGACTTCATTTTTAGTAACGTTAGGGACATATATCCTCTATAAACACAATCCATTTTTCTTTTCTCAACAGTATGTATCCTTCACTGTTTGTCTTGTACTCACAATTGCCCTTCTGCTATATTTGTTACCCTCATATAATCCCATTTTTTTCTGATTTGATTAGTTAAATCTTCTTCATTATTTTTCTCCCCCCTTGTCCATTTGTTTGTCATGTTATTGTTTCTAATTACCTCACTATTCTACTGATTGACTACTTACAATGCTATCACTAACTGTATTGTCTGTGTGACTAGTTTATTTGAAATACAAACATGCATATGTATTTGTAGTGGAGAAGTAGGGGTTGTTTGACTTTGGGTTTTTTTGTGGTGTTGGTTCTTTTTTTCCCCCCAATTCTTTCTTCAAAACTGTAGTCTCTCTTCAAATATTTGCTATTGCATTGTAAAATTTTTAGAACACAGCTGATGAATAGATGCTGAAATGTGAACATGTTACAAAGTTTTCTCCTTTATCAAAATGGGGCTCCTAGAGATACTAGTAATTCTTTGTTAAAAGGAGTCTCCTATCTATAAATGCAAGTGTCACTAAGTTGCTCTGATCTCTGAGTATTTGTCCCTATATTTCTTTTTCTAAAGTGAATTTCAAATGCTAACCTGCCCCAGTATTACTGTGGGATTAACATGTAGTTTTTGGATGAGTGAAATGTATTATTCAGACCTATAGAAGAACTGAATCATGGCAGTTTTTTCTGAAAAGTGTTTTGATTGAATCTCTGCATTAAATACCTCTGCTTAAAATGCAGCTTGAACTAATTGTGTTTTCTGTTGAAATTCAACTTCTGTACATCAGAATAACATGATGAACAGTAGAAGTTGTGTGAACATACCACTTTTTCCATATTTTAGGATCTGGAGTACCTGTCTGAAGGCCTCGAAGGGCGTTCTTCAAACCCAGTTGCAGTGCTTTTTGATACATTGCTTCATCCTGATGCTGACTTTGGGTATGACTACCCACCTGTTTTGCACTGGAAGCTAGAACAACATAATTATATTCCCCATATAGTGCTTGGTAAAGGACCACCTGGTGGGGCTTGGCATGTAAGTAAAAATTTCCTATCACTTCTATGGTAACTTGATAATTTTATGGTTTGGGGTTTTTCTTACCATCTAAGGCTGGTTTAGATAGTAATGGCAGTTTCAGTTGCAACTGCTCAATTACCAAAGCCCAGATATGTTGGGGAAATGAGAAAATAAGGAAAAGATTGTCCTTCATTTGGGGATTTGTGACCATTACTGTTGTCTTATATGTTTTTTTATTAGCTTAAATTTAATGAATTATAATGAAGAGTATTTTCTATGACTTTTTTCTCGTCTGCATTGTTTCCAGGTACTTCAGTACAAAATCTTAAATCTTAATGTGTCCATATGGTGTTGGTTTCACTTTTTTTTCTTCTTGTTTTGTATGTTAAGTAGCTTGCTTTTGACTTCCCTTTCACTTGTTCTGTCTTCACCTTCTGCTTTATTAGATAATGTAGTTGCTCAGTATCTAACTGTAACATGACCACAGTTCATCAACGCTTCATGTCATGTCCTGGTATTGTTATGTTCTGGTATTTTATTGCTCTGAATGAGTACAATGAGAAAAATGTCACTGTATCTTACATTAATGTATCCATTTTAAATGTATCTGGTCATGCATCTTGGTTTTTTTTTTCTCCATAGTCCATGGAAGGCTCTATGCTAACAATCAGTTTTGGAGACTGGATGGAGTTGCCTGGCCTCACCTTTAAGGAGTGGGCAGCTAACAAACGCAGGTAACGATATTGCATAATTAGGGTTGTATATATAATTGTAGTAGGGTCACTTAGTTGCTCTAAGAATCCAGATAACATTATTTTAAGAACTGGAAAACACTCAAACTTCATTGTTCAAAGGGAGACTTCTTGTATTGTTTGTTAAATTGCCTGATGGCACTGGAAATTATTCTGCTTATGTACTGTGATGGAAAAAAATGGACAGTGGTCAGCCAGAGTAATTGCTTTAAGAGCATCAAAAGCATACATACAAGCAGTGGTGTGTTTTAGCAGCATTTCACAAAGGAGTACTGTTACGTGAGCAGTTTTGATCAGAGTTTAAAGGAAAAAAATTACTGACTTGTACAAGCTCACTGTTCTTACTTCAGTTATATAATTAGTTCATAAAGGTCTGTGTCATCAGATGAACCTAGGAACACTCTACATAAGCTTTTTCTAGAATTCTAATTTTCCTGACTTTGTTCTAGCAAAATTAAAGGAAGTTGTTCTTGTACCACACAGGGCAAAGAAGAATTACTTGGGCATATGTCTTTAAGGGCAGACTGTTACTCATTTCAGGACAAAACTTGTAGTGAAGAAGCTGTACCTTTGTTCTTTAACTGCTTTCTTAGATAACCACAGTAATCTTGCATCCTTATTAACGGAAATCCCATAAGCTGCTTATTATCTGAAGCTAATTTGTTTATATTATAGTTTTCAACAATACTAAAACCAGCAGTGTTGACCTGTTATACTACAACTAAACAAACATATTTAAAAGTATTGATGATAATGAAAACTTACAGTCATGTAAAATAAGTTCCTGAAGTTTCATTGCAACAGGTGTCACACTGTAGCATTATCCTCTTCAATAAATGTCTCAACAGGATTTTCAGAGTAGCAACTTGAACATTTAGAAGTACATATGCTATTAACTTGTTAATCTGTGATAACAAGTAGCTTGATTTCCTGTAAATATGCTTTTAAGCATAATTCAGTGGCAATCCCGATATTCACTGTTTCTTTTGCCTTCTTCCTAGAGCTTACTTCTAAAGAAGCACAAATTCATGCACCTGTTCAAAATAATTACATTTTCAGCTTACTTTTTCATACATGTGAATGCAATAAGCATTGGAAAAGCATAGATGTAATGTGAGGATTACAGTGCAAAAAATTTTTTATCGGACACTTGGACATGATAATCCTCTTTACATAGTTGTATTAAGGTTGCGTGTCATACTTGCATTGTTCATTCCTGTGATATGGAACAACTTGATTTGATACTTCCTGAACTTACCTGTACCCAAGGGAGAGGTCTTTTGCAGAGTATAATAAAGAATACTTGACTCCAGTAGTACATGGAACCTAGGGTTTAAAAAATAGCACTTAACAATTACTGTAACATTTAGTTACTTATGCCCTAATCAAGTGTATTCTCACGGAGTACAAGTTTAGCCAGTATTGTATTGTTGACAGTTGTGATGCTAAACTGGCTTTGTAAAACACTTCCATACAGACCTACTGTGATACTGCAGAGTTTTGTTATACTTGTTAATCACCTTATCACTTTGCATGGTAAAGATTTACAGCTATTAAAATTGTCAGATTGTCTTGTATATCAGGAATCAAGAGAACAAATAAAGATTCAGTTATCTTAAATTTGACTGCCATGTAGTATGTCATACATGATATTCACATTTCTGTACATTAACCAGAACCATTTAATTTTGTTTCAGAAATATAAAGAGTGATCGAGTAATGCCAGAGGAGATAGCTTGTTATTATAAACACTATGTTAAAGTCATGGGCCTCCAAAAGAATTTCAGAGACAATGTTTACATCACATCAGTATCCAGGCTTTACCGAGGAAAGGATGATGAAGATAGAAGTCAACTAAATGAAAATATGTCAACACAGCATTTGGAAATGGAAGATGGACAGAAATCTCTGATTAAGAGAAATTGGGAAGTGAGAGGTTATCAGCGAGCAACGGATGGTTCTCATGTGCCCTTCTGCCTCTTTGCTGAGAATGTGGCTCTGGCCACAGGAACCTTTGATTCTCCTGGCCGACTTCAAGTTGAAGGAGAAGACTTTCCTTTTGTGCTTCATTCCATGTCTGACTTCGGAGCTGCTATCAGCAAAGGAAAGTTACGTGGGAAGGCAGACCCCGTGTTAATTGTGGGTGCTGGACTTACAGCAGCTGATGCAGTACTGTGTGCCTACAACAACAACATCCCAGTAATCCATGTGTTTCGTAGAAGAGTTACTGATACAAGTCTAATTTTCAAACAATTACCTAAAAAGCTTTACCCAGAATACCATAAGGTCTATCATATGATGTGTACTCAGTCCCATACGGTGGACTCCAGTCTACATTCTGCTTACACAAGTTTCCCTGAACACAATGTGCTTTCCTTCAAGCCTGAAATGAAGTGTGTTCTTCAGAGTGCCTCCGGACTGAAGAAAATTTTGAAGTTTTCTGTAGCCTTAGTTCTGATAGGTTCTCACCCAAATCTTTTCTTTCTAAAGGACCAAGGACATAGCATAGGTCATCACTCTAACCAGCCCATCACATGCAAGGGGAATCCTATAGAGATTGATCCATACACTTACGAATGCACTAAAGAAGCTAACCTCTTTGCTTTAGGTCCTCTGGTGGGAGACAACTTTGTACGGTTTTTAAAAGGAGGCGCACTGGGCATTGCGCGATGCTTGGCAATAAGACAAAAGAAGAAACATGAGTTGATTGAAAGTGGGGATGGAGGAGGTGATGGGGTACCATAAATGAGACATTAGAAACTTTCACATACAGAATTGCAGATGTAGTCTAACAGAACACTCACTGACAGTGAAAGTTGATAGCAGTCACATTTCTGTTGTATACAAGTAACCTGCGCTTGTATTGCTTGGTAAAGGATGCTGATACTACAATACTTCACCTTTTCAAAATACAAAAAATTGATCTGCTATTACAACTGATCTCTACTTAACTGGCATTACTTCCAGATAAACAGAAAATGAGACTAACTTATATTGACCTGCCTGTCATCTCTTGCTCAGCTAAAAGAGCAGACTTCCTGTGGGAAAAGCAATGCCTACCAGAGTGGCTTTACATTTTAGTGTCAAATGTGACAAAATATTCTTACCATGAAATTAAAATAACTTCTAAAAGCAGAAAGCTTGCATAGTCCAAAGTGATTCTTGGTCCCAAAGCAAATTTGGAACCTTCTGCTTGAAAGAAGAATTTTATTTATTTGCCATAGTAATACAGTAACACTTGGAATGAGCACTTAGTAAAATGGTTTTTACTATAGGAAGGATTTCTTCTACAATTTTAAATTATCCTAGTTGGTAACTGGAATAAAAGAATAAGCATTCCCATTTAATCTTTAACGCATGATTTGACACAATCCATTAATGTTTTTTCACTCTATGCCTATAGTTGGGGGAGTGCAGAAAGATTTGAGATGTTCCCCTACAGTGATATGTACATTTCTGAGAATACTCATTAACATAAACAATAAAGTACTGATGTAAGTGCTCTTATTACAGTGTCAATATAATGAATATCTAGTGTACTACTGAAAAATTAAGTACATAAGAAAAATTAAGGGTTTTTTTGCTTCCTAGCTCAGGAAGACTGAATGGGATCACTTGACTGATGAAGGTGGGCGATAGATATCCTCATCTCCCATTTGAGCAAGTGTTGGTTATTTCTCTTTTTTTCTAGAGCAGCACATAACACTAAAACTACTTTAGCCTGCAGTTTCTGAAACTTGAAAAAGGGTTATATCTCACAGCCAGCTAAAAAACAAACAAACCAAACCCAAAACAAACATGCCATAGTTCCTATAAATCTTAAAGCTCGTTAAGAAAGACAAAGACTTAACTTGTACCTACCTCTGAATTGAAGTTTCACCTTTCTGCTCCATAATGTGAGACCTAGATTTCATTTGCTGGGTTTTAGAGTAGTTAGTTTACCTAAACACACTCACGGGTTTTTCACCGTAGTGAGGCAAGCAACAGCTTGTTCGAAAACTTACTTTATATTCCAGAACTCTCAATAGACAAAAAGTGCTTGGTTTTAACTGATTTATTACCAAACATTTTAATTCAGGTCCAATGTGATGGAATAGATGTTATTTATTTTTTTGTTGAGGGCTTTTTGTGTTGAAGAATTTCATGTTAGTTTAAGGTATTGTATTTGCATGATTAAAATCTCCGTATTATAACTTGAACAGATTTTAAAAAGGAAATTAGGCTTAGACTTTTGTGAAACTGCTAGTGCTTGCTGGTTTCCCAGCTGTCTAACTTTCATAAGTTGTAGATACCAATATGCAATAAATGCCTGTTTTTCTGTGCCTACTGAATTATGGGGTTCTGTGGCTGCTGCAGCCCTTTATGCATCTGAGTAAGTTACTCAGACTTTGGACATACAAGTTGAAAAGGTAAAGTATGCAAGGACTGAAATGACTATTTTCAAAGGAAGTCCAAAGTAATTTATGAAATGATGCTACTACTAATAATAAATTTTAGTTTAGAGCCAACTTAATAGCATAAAAATGAACACAAATGAAGCAACATTTATATTAATTTCCACATTGCCTCCATGGTTGGATTTAACAATGCATTGTCAATAGTAGTTAAGATACTTTTTATACTGATATTTGAGCTGGTTTTAATTATGCTAAATTCTAGGCTTATTCATAATTGAATTGAGATTCTATAATTTGCTGCCTTTGGCCGAAACTGTGTTATATATAAATCTATCCTAAACCTGTGATAGCTGATAATTTTAACTGAAAATCAGTTTTGTAAGTGCTGAATACTTGATTATAGAACTTCATTGCAGTTAATATATTGGGAATACATCTGTGCTGTTATTAAATTCCTTGAGTTTTGTGTCAAGATAAATGTCTGAATACAACATATCATAGCATGTTACCACTTTTTCATAATACCATCAAAACAAATGAGGCCATTTACTTACGCTTATTTTGGAAAAAGGGGAAAAAAGCTTCAAACAGCCAAATCTCTAGCTTCAGCTGCTGCAGCTACTTAAAAGCTGTGTGTGTTGTAGTGAAAAATTTGTAGCAGAGATTTTTGTCCTGTTACTGCAGTAAAAGATACTTCTGTACTATGACAGTACCTTGGGGTTTAACTGCCTTTTTTTCTTTTTCCTTTTATCTTGCCTGTATTTTTGGATTAAAA
This sequence comes from Falco naumanni, assembly GCF_017639655.2. Lineage (NCBI taxonomy): Eukaryota > Metazoa > Chordata > Aves > Falconiformes > Falconidae > Falco > Falco naumanni. The sequence goes on from NC_054056.1 coordinate 89,122,619, forward strand.
AATTGCATGTGAGAAGCCCTTAGCTGGGCAGAGAAGTTCTCGGTAGTCGTGTTTATTAAGCCAGTATAAAAATACTTTTTTCAATCAAAGCTTTACTAAAAAAATAATCCTGTTTCTTCTAGGAATTGCTAGGTTTAAAGTTGTAGCTGGACTTTCTTACTTTTGGGTTTCTTCGAGAGAAATTCCTGTTTCTCTCCACTGTGGTGTTTTTCAGAGAATGAGAAATGTAAAAATTTAAGCTTTGCCTTAGGATAGTTTTTACCTAAAGCATTATATCATACTGACTGCATTTCTTGTGGCTCAGATGTTGGCACTAAATAGTTGTCTTTTGGGGAAATACTTTGTTGCTCAGATTACAAAAACCCCAACAAACATCTGAACTTCCTGTATGGTATAATACAGTTCCCAGAAGGGAGCCTGACTGCTTCTTTCAGCTTTCCTTTCAGAGAGAAAGATAAGCTTTTAAACATCATGGATTTAAAAAGGATGCTTTACTACTTAAGCTTTATTACTAAAATACAGACAGGAAGAATATAATTTTTAGCTAAAGGACTTTAATTTGGGTTTATAGAATTGGTAAATGTATGTTAACCTATACTGTAGATTTTCTAATAGGCTACTGGGAAAATGTCTCTTACATTTGGGTTTGGTTCTTAATGCTGAATGTGTCTCCTAGATAAAATGCTGCTACAATTATTTAAGTAGTATTGAGCTGTTAGGCTGGGAGTAAGATTTTTTCATAGTAATTCCCCATACAGTCTGCCTCATATGTGATGATCTAACGATAGGTGCTTATTAATGAAGGCACCCAACAGGGCGGTAGGAAACGGCACTGCCTTTCTTTTAGGTTCCAGTAGATGACTGATTTCTGCTTAAAACGTTTTCCACAGAAGAGTAAGGCTAAGTTTCACCCTGGTGAGTAAATGCAGAAATCGTTTCTGCAAGTAATCCGGAGAGAACAGTGTCTGAGCTTGTCAGTGAACGCGTGGAAAGAATATAGCTCCCAGAAACAGTACCTATACATTGAGTAAAGGACACCAGAGCATGTCCTACAGCTGTATGTCCCTAGTCCTTGGCACTTAGGAAATTATTGGGTTATACTGTATTTCCTTCTGGCCTGGTGACTGTAGGTCCCCTTTTTTAAACTGATTAATTTCATAAAGGATGGTTGCATAATGAAAAAAACCTAAATTTGTAGAAGTAGGTGTCAGTAACTTGTTTCTCTCATAGCTCAAGAACTGAAAACAAGGCTAGAGCCAGAAATCCAGAGTACTTATTCAAAGCTGGAGGAAATAAAGACCCAAACTTGGAGGCAGGCCTGACCGGCATGTCCAGTTGAAAGGAAGAAAAGGCCATTTTTAGGCCAACTTCTTCAGAAAGAAAGGGTGTAAAATTTGCAAACTTCTAGTGAGTCCTCACTGACAGCAAGTGATCACCTGTGAGGAATGACGGGAAGAAAGCAGAAATGAATGTGAGCAATATGAACTGCAAACTTTAAGGTGCTGAAGTGAACCTATGGAGCGTTGATGGGCTGGTGGTCTCCCACCCTCGTGTGTCAAGATCTGCCAACCGTAACTTCAGAGCTTTGTGCTGGAGCCCTTAGTCTAATGTTGCTGTATATTTTTAACTGAAGTTACACTGAAGTGCAACACACAACATAGGAAGTAGAAGCAATTGTATTTGCTGCAGAAGCTGTAGTACTGGGTCAGTAAGGTGGTGTGCCAAGAGATGAGACTCTGTTGTTCTGGTACCATGTTTTCTAATTCTGAGAAAGCAAGCGCGTATTTTCATGTAATGGCAGAATCTGTGCTGTAACTGTGCTAGCTCCCAAACTTGTCTGAACAGCAAGAGGTAGCACATGTATGCCTTAAAGGCAGCTAATAATTTGATTTTATTATCATCCATATAGTAATGATTTCATTTTGAAGAAGTTACAGAACAACAAATGCTAAAAGGTTTATACTGTTACATTTTAATTCTAGATAGTATTTTAGAACCTTACAATAACAGTGTTCCGTCATCATTGATTATTTTTTGAGATAAGAGCAAGATGGGAGCATAGTACCTCAAGTGATGTGAGAGCTTTTTGGATGCTTACTTCCCCCTTTTCCTCTTGCCCAACTTGAAAGAAAAGTCATGCTTTATTTGCAATAACTGTAATACCTGATTCTATTTACCAGAAACAATGGAAACTGAAACATCCTTTGACAGAGAAAGAAAGGTTTTGGTGACATTAGGGGTACAAATTTGAAGCGAGGATATTGAATTATGAACAGCTCTTCTTCTGAAAAAGACCATATTTTAGGGAATATGTATACTTCAGTTATTTCAGTTTAACTAATTTTTGAAGCTTGATTATACAAGGAATTGTGAGGTCATGGATTAAATTGGTGTAAGGAACAAGGATTATGGGGGAAAAAACATTTAGAGTGTAATTTAGTAATTACAGTGAACATAAGCTCTGTTTTAAAGATTATTTTGTCTTTGCAGGCACTACAACATTTCAGCTCAGGCAAACCCTGAACCTACGTTCACATTACATCTGTCCATGTGCTAGGTGATTTTCTAACGATAGTTTTGTACTTACAGGGCATACCAAGCAAACTCAAAACGCAGAGGTCATCAGTAGTCTTTAAAACCAGGAAAAAAAACCCAACCTTCATATTGTTAGCTCTCTTATCCTTTTTGAAACAACTTGTTCTGGAGACTTAAGTTAATCTAATTTTCATTTTCCTCCTCCATCTCTTTATTCTGGGATCACTAGCAATGCACAAGTATCAGCCTACAGTGGATGCTTCAGTAAACTAGAATTCAGATTCATATTCCTGGGCACCCTCTGTGGACTCGCATACCAGCATAAAGCAAGCTAACGACTAGGTTTGCTAAATAGTCACAAAGTAGTATGGAATCCTGGCAATTTAAATTCTTTTTTAACTAGCTGTAGTAAGTAAAAAAAGTTCTCCACAAATATAAAGCTAAAGACAAGGCAATCAAAGAGATTGGACAGAGTTCCAGGGGACACTCTGAGGAGAGAGGGGAATGGTTCATTTTTTCATCAGTTTGGACTCTAGCACCAGCATTTACATGAACTCGGAGTTATTGCTGTTTAAGAACTGATCCTGCTCTTTTATATCTACCTGGCACAATTTGGAATGTCAGTACTCTGATCTTGCCTGTTTCTGTTAGGATTGGTATGCTGGTGGTGGAATTACTTCTAAGTAAGATAAAGGCTTGTATTTATCTACCTGTGTGTTTGTTCACACACGTGATACCCTTGGAGATACTATGTAAATGTAATTTCTATGTGTCATGCCTCCATTTGCTGCTTTTGCTGGAGTATGCTTGGGTCATACCCCCTTTTTCAGATGAGCAATGTAAACATGTACAGAACATCTGCTATCAGCTGAAATACAGTCTCCTGAGCTGCAAGCAACTTGTGAGCAAAACCACAGCTTTGATTAGATGATAAGCCCGCCTAAGGTTTGCATGCTAAGCTTGTTTTATCTTCGTGTGTGAAAACTGATGATGGACTGGAGGCTAAATATTAAAAGTTTCACCTAGAAGTTAATTTTTTTAGTTTGGAAAAGTGGGGAATTTTTAAGTCAAAGGAAAAAAAACAGGGAGGAAGAGGTGTTCAGAAAGCTGTAGTATTCAAAAAGAGGAAGGTGTTGATTTGCTTGGATCTGGTGCTGTACCCACTGCTGGAGAGAGATTGTGCTGGTCAAAGCTGGGGCAGCGTAGTATGGGCAGAGCGCTAAAGCAAGTGGCTGGGAAAGTTGCAGTTAGGGAGATCTGATTTTGTCTAGCATTTTCGTAACTATTTCCCTGGAATGGGGAGATGGTGGTTATAAAGGCATTGTAAGAGGAAGAGTAGAGGTGTAACAGTAAAGATGTTTTGCCACATTTAGCTTGAAGTTCTAAGGAGATACCAGAATGCAACTGGAATTTGTGAATCAAACACCAGATGCTGCCAAATGTGACTTGAGGACAGATTCAAGAAATGGAACAGAGCAAGAGGAGCAGTGTTGCGGGAAGAGGAGAAAAGGCAGGAAAATAAGGACTGAGGAATCACCCGTGGTAAGAGGAGAGCTGGGAGGGGGGGGTGGGAGGTAGGTCTATAGCAGAGACTTCAGCTATTGTCTCAGTTAGGATGGTTGATGGTAAACATGTGGAATAAAGCCTCTTTGACACATCGGGAAGGAAGGTAGTGAACGGGGCTTAGCACTCCAGAGGAAGTCGGGGGGAGGTTGGTGGATGGAGGAGACTGAAACTGAAAGCAAAGACACTTTCAGCATACAGAAACTGGTGCAATGACGCAGGAGAGGCCAGCCCTGCCGCATCAGTCCCCCATCGTTCTGGGAGAAGATGGGGAGTAAGGGAAGGAGAAAAGGGGGCAGCTCAGAGATGTTAATGGACAGAAACAGAAAATAAATGTCAACAGTGAGAATCGTGGTAGTCTTGCCAAAAAAGGCAGTGGCTTCCCCAACTGATGTAGGAAAGATGCGAAGTTTGCTGAAACGGGTGTGAGTTAAACTGAGAATTAAGCATGTTCCTGTGGGGATACAGCACCCATCCTCTGTTTTAGTGGCACATGGAGTAATTCAACCTGCTTTAAACTGTGTTCAGCTAAGCTGCTGAATACAAGACTGTATTTTAAAAAGCCTTGCTAATAAAAAGTATATTTAGTTTAAGTATTGTGTGCATCTCCTTCCTGTAAGCAGGGTAAACAAAGATAATAAATGCTATAAAAAAAGCAATCCCTACAAGCCTTCAAACAAACTTTGTGTTACACAGAAAAATGCAAGAAACAAGATCTGAAGATAAGTTTCTGGTTAGATGTATTTTTAGAAAAAGAGCATCATATTGTCAAAAAGGTGGCATACTTGCAGACTGTGGGTTGAGGCAGATCAGAGAAACCTTAGATGTCATATCAGCTGCTGCACTTTTTTTACCCTTCCAAAGAAAACCATAGAAGTTCTCTCAGAAAACTGCTGAACTGAATGTCGAAACCACAAGGCACAATCCTCACAAAATTAAAATATGGCATGCAGCAAAACTAACGCAAAGTTAACTGCCCTTGCTTGTGCACCCAGCTTTTGCTTTAACTGTTAAAACCGTCTTTATGTCAACCTCTGTTTTCCCACTTTCACCCTTCTGATTCTCTTACCCCACGCCGCTGGCGAGGAGCAAGTGAGCAGCTGCAGGGGGCTTAGCTGCCTATGAGGTTAGCCTACAACAGTATGTTTTGTAAACTGAAGGAAACATTGGGTCAAGTTAATTTAATAGTTCCAGGGGTAATGCAAATACTGGTGTAGTTTATTGGATGTTCAGGCTCCCAAGATTTGGATCACGTAATCACATCCTTTATCATCTACCTCAGCAACTTCAGTAACAGAAGGCTCAAACCAGTGAGCAAACAAGCATGCTTCCCCTGATGTTTGGAGCTCTAACTTATGACAATAGTATGCTAAAATGGAAGGCTTCAGTATTACAAACAGGATTTGTTACATGAATTTGGAATTATAATTCAAGGCATGGGTAAGGGGTAGAGGTTTAAATGACTAAGCTTCTTTTTTAATGCAAATATAACTTCATGTTCAAATAGCAAAAGGCTTACATACTGATCTACAGGCTTCTCATCAAGCAAACAGCAGACAAAGCTGAATTAGAAACCAAACCTATCAACTATTAGATACCCTCAAGTTGGACCCAAAACAGGAACATACACTGGATACATACCTTCAGCCAAGTGCTGAGGCTGGGTTTTTTTGTCAGCACTACTGTAGAAATCCCCAAAATGCCCTCCCATCTCGACAGCACACAGCCTGTGAAAGACTACAAAGAAATCTGAAGATGACGCTGGAAATGCTGACACAGAGAAGACATCTCATACAAGATCTATAAAGAAACCTCCATGTTTGTCTGGGGGGTGCTTCCCTTAGTCATGTGGTAGATGAGTCCACTGGTTTGCAAAGGAATGGAAATATGCAGAGAAAGAAACTGCACTTGCCTCTCCCTCCAGTTTCAAGGAACAAAAATTAAAATGCTTATTGCTGCTGTAAAATTTTTTAGTATCTTTTCTGAGTTTGTAGGAGTGTTTCTAGTCTAACTGTAGGCTGTTCAAACAAATTTTGAAGACGTAATAGGGCAAAATCACTGAATTTTAGAATTTAAACATCTTTCAAATCTGCTGTCACACAAAATTGGTGGCACTAAAAACAATTTGATGTTACTAACTTCAAAAATAGAAAGAAGCTTGACCTTATCAATATTAAATACTTGTTTCCACAGACACAAATTTAAGTTTTGTCTAACTTATTTATGAAGTCTTCAGAAACCACCACCTCAAGACAAAATTGACAATATGCAAAAATCTAATTAACAAAGCCCTTCTGAAAAGAAAAAAGTGTGATGCTAACTTCTTTTTTTTTCCTAAAATACTACTGATAAGGAAACACTAGAAATCAACAGCCCAAAATGAAATCTTATGTACCTATGGTATTTTACTAAGCATTACTCTGAAGCAAGTAACGTGAAGGTCTTGAAAACGTGCAATCTGTTAAGTAGCAAGTAGTGAACAAAACTTTTCTTTTTCTTTAATAAAGCCAAGACTTAAAAACAAGTCTTACAATAACAGATAGCTCAAATAGTCATATGTAGGTATGTATTACACACTGTAACAGCAAACCTAAAGAACAGAAAAGACTGCTTGAAAATCACTGTAAATTCAGGTCACAATTCATCTTCTCCTTTTCACATTAGGATCATATCTGCAACAAAAAAGAAAATTTGTCACAAATAATTAAAACTTAATGATATTCAAAGTTAACAATGTGATGCAAATAGCTTTATTATATATTTGTAACAAGGGATTAGTCGGCGTTCAGTCCCTTCCCTGACTGCACTTCTATAATTAACTACAGTTGCTACAATTTGACTGAAGGACGCACAAGCCAGAGCCTGTGCATGAACTACAGCTAGCCTTTACTAAAATCTTCACTGATTTCCTAGCTACTTAAAATCTTTACAGTTGAGGCATCAACAAGTTTCCCCAACCCTTTAATGTCCCAACATTAAGTGCCTTACTAAAGAAAACAAACCAAGCAACCAAACAAAAAACCGCCAAAATAAAAATTAAGAAGGGGAGGGAAGGGAAAGGGCTACCATATATTCACAGCAATGTATATTTGGGCACAACTCAATCAGATAAAACCCTTCTGCTGCTTACTACTTCCACATAAAAACAGTTCCTTGCCTTATCTTCTCTTCTATACAGCTTCTGATTGATTTTTACTAATTTAGATCTACTTTCTGGATATACTGGTCACCCGATTTACTGCAGTATGTTTACAGTTTGCCTCTGTTTGACACTGCTATCCCTTAGCCTTCTCTTTCTCTCCATTTGGGCTTTATTTCCCAAAATCCTGCATACCTTCTTTGGAATTTTGATGTATTTTGTATTCATGCATGAATAATGTACAGACACAACTGAATGATCAGGCAGTTTTACTTCCACTAATTCTGCTCTCATTCATCAAGACTTTTTTTTGCTTAGACAGGAAAATGTGATAACTTGTGAGCCAAATTACATCACTACATAACTAGAAAGGTATTAGAAGTCACTGCTGTTGCTATACAATTCAGACCAGCAGAAATGAAATGTGTACCCTTTGAAAGAAATGCTCTATTATTAAATGTTAATTAACAGAGCAAGCTGTTAATGCAGTAGGATTTTCTGAATGGCTCATACACACGTTGACATGCAGTATTGTGTTTCTTTGATAGTGATTTGGATAAAGACATCTTTCTTCACCATACTTATTTTTCTACCTAAATGCACTATTTTTAGTATTAGTCAAATGCATGGCAGGTGATAAGTCAAACAGTGGTGGCTTTTTCACATAAAAACTGAGAAAATAATGAAATCTTTGCTAAATATGAGATCCTTATATTAAATCTCAAAGCATTTCTTTGAATTTATTGCTATAGCATTGTAACACATCAGCTGTAACATTTAAATATGTCCTGGACACCAAATCCTGGGGGGGGGACGGGGGGGGGGGGGGAACAGCAGAGAGAAGTAGATAGGAGAAGGGGGTGATATGTGATGGACTGCCTTCAGGACTTCAACCCTGTCTGTGATGGGAGATGCTGACACCGACAGTCATGAACATCTTTTCATAACCTCCCCCACCTCACCTCCAGCCATTTTCCATGTTAAATGAAGCCTGGATGTTGTTTTCCAGACAGAAAGAAATCAAACAATATTATCAGAGAAAGGAAACTATGCAGTGCCCGTGGCCTGAAATGGAAAAAGGACTACAGAGATTTCACTACTGTGGAGTGAATGCACAAAGAAACAAAAGACCTTGCTGGAACAGGCAGTGAAGGATACAAAGGGCTATTAACGAACATAACCCATTTATCTGTAGTCCTAGCAGATAGTACGATACGCCTTCCCTTCCTCCTCCATCTCTGAAAGTACTCAGCAGCAGCTGAGGGCACAGCTTTTCTTCCTAGCTCATCTCTACCTTGGAGTACTGCATGACTTTAATGGCACCTTCAAATGCAATTTTCATGGGAAACTGTAACTGTTACCATTAGCATTATGGCAAGTAGTTTTACTCAGGATTAAGGACAAAATTAGAAGTAGGTTACAAACTGCTGAACACTAAACTGCCTGTTTTAATAGTTTTGACTATGGAAACTTTTCTAAGTACAACTGTCCTAAACAATAGTTGAGAGTTGAGATAACAAGTTTTCTAAGCATGAATGCATACAAATTATCTAAGTTGCCACTGCTGTGTTTTGAAAGGCTAAAATTAATCAAGATATTTTGAACCAGTTAATATGCCAGCACAGCAATCAAGCTGCATCATGTTTTTATAAATGTCTTCATAACTGATATATATTTAAGGGCTGTACGGCAGATGTAAAAACTGGATAAAGTAGCAAGCTTGGCTTAGAAATCTATTTGATTAGAGTGGTGAAAAATCATTAAATTAGGATTACAATTGAAAGTAACTGGACAGGAAATCAACTGACTAGAATGAATCCCTCTTTCAAAAAAGAGATTAGGGAAAGCGGTAGACGACTGAAGTGAGGGTTATTAAAAGAAAAATGCTGAAACAGAGCGTGTTTTAGAGGCAAATACAATGAGTTATGGCAAAGAGCAGTGGTAAACAGCAAAGGTGAACCTGGACCTACCAAAGAAATATCTCAAACTCCCGTGACATAAGCCCTGATTAAGACAGAATTAATCACTCTACTACACAATCAAGAGCATAGAATGATCAGTGTAAAAATGCCTCCTCTCAGTCTGAAAAATGGAAAGATGGTAAGGCACTGAGGGGGTTTCTAACAAAAAAAAAACCCCAGGTACAAGCTCTTTCATTGCGAATGAATGGTTTGAAAGCAGCTTAAGGTCTCAAAGGGATACGGGGGCCATACTAAAGGATTTATTTAGTTTTGTGGGGGTTTAATTTTTATTTTTGTTTTAAATTCTGAGAATCATTACTTCAAAGATTAAAAAAAAAAAAAAAAGCAAGCAGTCCTGCCAATCACTTTCTCACAGCTGTTGTTTAGCTCCCTCAAGTGACAGGGATAGATAAGTGCTATGGCCAAAATGAAAAAGTGGCAGACCCATCACCTTCTGCTTCGCAGTTCAGATGACTGACTACGTTACAAGATCAAAACCTTCATTAGGCTCTAGCTAATGCTAATGGTGAAAAGCCTGACCCGGGAATCTCTTTCAGCCTCTGTGAACAATCAAGTTTGCGCATATCAGCCAGGAAATAGCAACATTTTTGTTTGAGAATACTCTTATTAAAAAACTATAGCAAGTCTGAATGAAATTCAAAGCTTCAGGTATAAAAAAAAATTGAGTTGTTGAGTCATTGTGGCTATATTCCATACATGGGGAATACATGAGATTTTGAAAAGAACAGTCAAAGCAGTCTTTTACAGAATTGGAATTTGTCCAAAAAAAAAAAAAAAAAAAAGATGTGATGCAAAAAATACACATTTTCTAAGTACAAACATAAAACTCTTACCTAAAGAGATCATCAGCAAGTGATTCTTCTCTTGCACGTCGGTTCTGTTCCTGAGAAAAGATGTTTACTCAATATTTGACATTAAGGATGAAGCTAATGAACAAACTATATAGAAGAAAAACATATTCCTGCACTAACACAGATTTTCCTAAGAAATGTTTTCTCTAAGTACTCCATTCAGTGCATATTCACATTAGGTGATATATTTCACTACTCAAGTTTGGCTACTGCTAACAACTCATTGAACAGAGTTGTTCATGCAAGATAGCAATTTTGGTCAGAAATATGTTTGGGGTTTTTTTTAAGCATCAGTAGAGAAACAGGGAAATTTTTATCTGGTTATTGGTGCATAAAGGGAATTTCAACCAGCATTATCTATACGCAGGGGTTAAAAACAAAGGACAATCAAAAGTGTTGATGTACGGAGACCTCAGTCAGACTATGGAAGCAGAATACATATCATGAGAATACATCAGCAAGTATCTTTAAACAAACTATTGGAAAATGAAAGTGCTAGAAAGCTGCTATGATAAAATATGGGTTTTTTAAAAAACTTTTACACACAAAAGGTCAAGATTTTTACAAAAGAAAAAACACTGAATTTTTCTTACTAATATATCTTCGGTATACTCCCAACAGAATTTTACTCTGGTATTTTCGTATCAAGAGTGCTGTATGACAATTTGAACATAGTGAACCATACAGAAGCTCTTTCTAGCTCCCTGTCATAATTTTAGAAGTCACAAGTTTCCATAATGCTTATTTTGCTTATTAAAAAAAAAATTCTAAATTACTGATTTTTGCTTTGAATCAGTATTTCTGATAACGTGAGTGTCAAATGTAAAATGAATTCAAATAATCAGCAAAAAGATGAGTCTTACCACTGACCTTTGACTTTCAGTAACTTTTCTAATGTATATGATCCTATGAGCATGTGCACAGCTCATTGGCTGAGGTTTTATTTCAAGAATAAAATTCTGAAGTATTTCACAGTTTGGTATGACCACTTAAGTCAGTCAAGTTTTTGTTTGATCATCTTCAAGTAGTAATTCCTTACCTCCATTTCTTGCCTTAACCAGTCTTCGAGTTCAGAATTCTTTTTAGCATGGTGAGCAATCAAATCTAACCCTCCAATAATATATGGAAGTTGTCCTGCCCCTGGATAAGCTACCTGTTTGGACAATAAATTATTACAATTACAATGCAAGGCAAGCACACTGCAAGTAGAAGGTCTGTTTTAATATATTCAGAAAGTCTATTCAGTTATCACAGAAGTCAGTCAGTCTTCCTTTGCATAACATTTAATTAGAGATCATATTTCAGAGTCTGAAGTGAAAAAGCATTTACAGAAAGCTATTCACTCCCTTGTTTTACCAACAGAAAAACAAAAGCTGACAAGTTACATATCCTAAATAAAGCTGATAGTACATTAAAGAAGTTTGAAAACATCAGAAATTGATTTTTACCAACCGATTCTATTTTATTGTCAGAATAAATAAGCATCTATTGCAAAATAGTAGAAAAGGAAACACTATCAGAAATGTAACGTTATCTAAAAATGAGAACATACCACCAGAAAACTGGAAGTTGCATTGACTCACGCTCTACATAATGTTTTACTGAAATGCATTTCTAGTAATCTTATACCATTTTTTTTATTATTGTTAATATCAGCTGAAGTGGTATTTTTACACTGAACACAGAATCTTCCTGAAATTATCTTCGGTACCCAAGCAAGTAATAATCTAACTTTTGTAAGATACTACATTTAGTTCCGTTTAGAAATCCAGGATTTATTAGATAAAATGCAAGACACTGAATCAGCACATACTTTATATGCAGGTTTTTGGAGAAGTCAAATTGCTAGCATTGTGGAGGTACAACCGGGAGTTATGGTAGGCATCACTTAATGACTGATTCCAAGTAACAGCTTGGAATAGAGAGTACAAGTACCTTAATAATCTAGCACAAGGTAAGCCTTCGTCAGCCTGGTACTGCTTCAGTCAATTAGCAAAATACTTGTTAACAGTGTAATATGGTATTTAAATGGTTTCCTTCTGCAGTTACTATACATTTAAAAATTCTTATATAAAATATGTCATAGAATGGTTTGGGTTGGAAGGGACCTTAAAGATCATCTAGTCCCAACCCCCCTGCCATGGGCAGGGACACCTTCCACCAGACCAGGTTGCTCAAAGCCCCATCCAACCTGGCCTGGAGCACTTCCAGGGATGGGGCATCCACAGCTGCTCTGGGCAACCCCTGCCAGGGGCTCACCGCCCTCACAGTCAAGAATTTCTTCCTAATACCTCATCTAAATCCACCCTCTTTCAGTTCAAAGCCATTATCTCTTGTCCTATCACTACGTGTCCTCAGAAAATGTCCCTCTCCAGCTTTCCCGTAGGCCCCCTTTAGGTACTGGAAGGCCGCTAGAAGGTCTCCCCGGAGCCTCCTCAGGGCTGAGCAACCCCAGCTCTCCCAGCCTGTTCTCACAGGAGAGGGGCTCCAGCCTTTTGATCACCTTTGTGGCCCTCCTCTGGACTCAATTCAGTAGGTCCATGTCCTTCTGATGTTGGGGGCCCCAGAGCTGAATGCTCCAGGTGGGTCTCATGAGAGTGGAGTAGAGGGGCAGAATCACCTCCCTCAGCCTGCTGGTCATGTTTCTTTTGATGCAGCCCAGGATATGGTTGGCTTTCTGGGCTGCAAGTGCATACTGCTGGTTCATGTTGAGATTCTCATCCACCAACACCCCCAGGTCTTTGTCCTCAGGGCTGCTCCCAAACCATTCTCCACCCAGCCTGTACCATGCTTGGGATTGCCTCAACCCAGATGCAGGACCTCGCACTTGGCCTTGCTGAACTTCATGAGGTTCACAAGGGCACACCTCTCAAGCCTGTCAAGGTCCCTCTGGATGGCATCACTTCGCTCCAGTGTGCTGCTCACACCACAGCTTGGTGTCATTGGCAAAATCACTCAGGGTGCGCTCAATCCCAGTGTCCATGACACCAACAAAGATGTCAAAAGGAGTGCCGGTCCCAGCACCAACCCCTGAGGAATGGCACTCGTCACTGGTCTCCACTCAGATGCCAAGCTGTTGACCACTCTGAGTGAGACCATCCAGCCAATTCCTTATCCAAGCGGTCCATCCATCAAATCCATGTCTCTCCAGTTCTAAACTGGATGGTCTCAATTCCTTCGATGGTCTCAAACCCGACCTTCTCCTATAGGAAGTGGCTCTTCCATTCTCCCAGTCCCTGCCCTTGCCTTCTGCGACTTGGGCGGTGTGGCTGGAACACTTGTTGGTGAAGACTGAGGTGAAAATGCCATTGAGTACCCTCAGCCTTCTCCATGTCCCAGGTAACCAGGTCTCCCTATTTCCTTCCAGAGAGGGCCCACATTTTCACCAACACACCTATAAGAAGCTTTTCGTGTTGCCCTTCACGTCCCTGGCCAGACTTAATTCTGTCAGAGCTTCAGCCATCCTAACCAGGTCCCTGGCTGCTTAGACAATTTCTCTATATTCCTCCCAGGCTACCTGTCCTTGCTTCTACCCTCCGTAGGTTGACTGTACTTCTACAGTCTTGACGCAATACTTAGTAGTATTTTTAGACACTACTTTTAAATAGTGTCATCTTGTGACCATTTCAAATACACACTAACCTTTTTGAACTTTTTGAAATTTTTCTTTCCCCCGTAGCTGGTATTTCCAGTAAACTGACTGTTGTGTCTTGGATGGCTGACAACCAACGATCTGAACTCAGTCAACAGAAGTCTGCTAGGAAGATTGCTGGAGTCATCTTGCAGTTCATTGTGGTTCTTATGTGGGAAGAACAAGGAAGGAGCACTTCAAGTGTGTAACAGACATACTGAATATCTAACAGTATAAACTTTAGAGAAAGAAATTACCATGAGCACAGCTGAGGCAGAAGTTAGGATTACAAAAGGGTGAGAGGAAGCACTAGCAGTACTAGAGGCCAAGAAAATAGAAGTACTTCTCAGCCTCCTTACAGAGTACCAACAGAGCTGGGAGCTCAGTAGATTTTCTTTCTCTCTTATTTACATCTGTTGAAAAGACCAGCTCATTAAGAAATGCAGTAATAATAACGAAGTCAATGTACCTCATTTCATCAGGATTTTAATTTTTTTTTTCAATATAGCTAATATCTAATAATTACTTATTCTTCCTCTCACCTTGTCTCCTACCTGGACTAATTTAATCAAGTGTACTTACTCTAACGGAAACTCCAGCTAACTCCATGGAAGAAAAAGTTGGATGTCTCCAGGTCAATTCTAGCCTACAGATTTACCATTCAGGCCAACTTTAGGGCTGTAAGCTGGATCTGATCAATGAAGCAACGTTTTCTTGTACATAAGAATGCTCATATGCCAGCAAGTCTACGTGCACACTTTGCTGCTTGGGGCTAGATCTACACGGATTAAAAAGGAAGTCTGGGTACAAAACAACGTCGCAAGTAATGTTAAACTATCTTCGTGAACAGCTCCAGCCCAGATATTGTATAGTTGTTTGTAGCAAAATATAAACTGAACGTCCCTTAATGTGAGCTGTCCCTGCACTTGGTATACCTGCACAGCATTCCTGCCATTACAAAAGCATGCAATGAACTACAGTTCACTGTCTTTTCACAGTCAGTAAGCTAAACTGTACTAATCAAATTTACACGTGATTTTAAGGAGCACAATCTTCAGAACATCCTTTATGCTGAAATATGATCCACAAAGACTATGTTCTTAAAAGCAAAATTTTGATGCATTTTATTAATGCTTCTCAAAGTTCGCTGTTCAAACTAACAATTAACTGGTTTCTTACCAAGACTTGCGACTCCTGCTTGATGTCACTTTTCATTTCTGAAGTTAGAACTGATCCAAGTTCCTCTTCATTCTATTTGATTAGAAATTATTTCAAATGTAACACTGAAATTAAATGCAAATGTAATTACATAAAATTGTTTTCTGCTATTTTCAGTGGAATAAGCATTTTCAAATCTATACAAATATTTAGACAGAAAAGAAACTGCACTGTACATTTAAATTTTTATGATTTTATGTACACTGTAACAATTGATGGGGTTTTTTTCTACTAAAAAAATCACTATTATTTTCTCACTTTTTTTTTTCCTTATACCAGTAGCCAGTATTGTCCATGTGTACAATCTTCAGAGTCCTGCCATGTTCTGGAAAACACTGTAAAAACTTTTGAATATAAAAAGTAGCATTTTCAATTTTGTATGCTAAGTGTACATGTCTGCAGGAAGGAAATTTCATTACTAGGACAAGAAAGTATTCTGCAGATTGCTTTCCTCCTGTAGTTTAAAACCAGATTTGCCTTTCACAGATTATTTTCAACGGTAAAAAAAAAAAATCAGATCAGTTTTAAGCAACCTGTAGATTTTGAGTCACTCACATTCTCTGTCTTGCCAGATACATGAGGCGCATCTATACTTGAAGAAAACAGGCAACATAAATATGCCTGTGGAGCTTTATCATGAAATCTCCTTCCTATTCCACTGGAAATACAATTTATGAGAATAAAGTACGTCATTATTAAACTATTAGAAGACTTTCTGTCAGCAAAAATCTTTTAAGTGCACATCTGAAAAAATAACAATTTAGTTATACATAAGAATTTGTTTTCCCTCATGATCCTGACAAGAAGTTAGACTAGAAAAACTTCCCAGGCCACAACAAAATTCGAAAGACTATTCCAAGCAGCCATTTCAGTCTCTCAGTACAGTCAGACCAAACGGAAAATACCTCCTCTCTGATAGGATGCAGAGCAAGAAATAAAGATTCTCTACAACTGTAAGATTTAATTGGTTTTTTTTAAATTTGCCTGTTATTAACACACAAAAACCCAGCACTATAATGAAGTTCAAAATTCACACTTTGCCAGAAGCAAGCTCTAGTAAAGTATCGAGAGAAGAGTGTTAAGCTGGACTGAGCTAAGGATGCACAGAAAATTACTAATTATCATGTGATTCAAGGTATCTTGCAAATCCCAACTACTCACACATACATTCAAACTGATTCTCAGAAACAAAATCAGAGAAATAAACAAGAAAATTAATCACAGGCTGTATTTTGGTTTGGAGTTTTTGTTTGTCTGGGTTTGGGTGGTTTGTTTTTGTTTTTTTAAGAGGACATTAGTGATTTGAATTGCCTCATACAGGAATTTTAATAATCTTTCACGTGACATCTAGAGATTCTGACTTGAAAGATGCTGGACACTACTGTGGCGTTCAACAGAAGAGGTCAACTAAAGGTCTCTTCAGAAAATCCATTACATAAAGGTAAGTATTATTTTAGTATAAATATCAGCATTATAATTAACACAATAACATACAATTTGAGAGGTTTTTCTTGGACCAGGGGTATATTCTGCTGTTCTATCCACAGTACTTAGGCAAAAAGAGAGGAAAACTCAGAATACAAGCAGCTTTCAGTTCACAAAGAAACAACGTCCTGAAGAATGAAAAACATTTAGATAGGCGTAACACTGCAACGTTCATGTGTAGCAGATACATCATGTCAATTTTTACTTCAGAGTTATTTGGGATGCTTAAGCAAACAAATTTTACAAAGCTACTTTCTGTATGCAGGCAGCCTCATTCTTAAAGAAACTACCTAAATTCTTCCACCACAGTTGTAAATTTCAGTATTAGGTACATGAGAAGAATATGGCTTACCAGTATTTTATTATCTTGCCTCTGCTTTAAATTTACTTCTTGAATCCTGCCTCCTTTGGCTTCCAAACATTTTTTTTTCCGTGCGTTTCCTTGAGCTTCCTGGTCGTGATCTACCGTTTGATCTTCCCAGTCTAGATCTCTGCTTCCGAACACAATTTCTAGTGCCTCTGTATCTTCAGATAAATCACTGAACTCCTTTCTCTTCTTTGGTGCATGCTTTTCACTAGAAGCAGTTTTAGTGTCTCTTTTATCGCTTGTTAGTTTGCCATTTTCCCTCATGAGCTCTACACCTGTGTCTTCTAACCCAAATTTTGGGTTTCGATCCAGGATGTTATTTTCCTTTTGATGCTGTTCTGCTTCACTGTTCCCCACTGATGAAGCTGTGGGTTCAGTGCACTTGGAAACAAGCAATGACCTTTCCTCCAGTTTTGCTAGTTTGGGTTCAGATGTTTGTTCTTCATCTCTTTCCCTTAGCCAGAAAGTAATTAGAAAAGAAATTAGAAAAGCATTTTTGAATATGACTAGCGTCATCCACAACAGCTTCCCAGGGTTTTAGTGGCTGCATTGTGAAATTCGAACATAAGAGCCCTTGAAAAAAAGCTTGCCATTCCAGGAAGCTGATCCAAAAATTACATTTTTAAGTACGTTTAGAATTAAATGTACACGCCTTGAGTTAAAATTATTTTTCAGAAACAACACCAACAGAACAACAAGGTAAATAATGTCAAGAGCATTTCAACATACCTTTTTCTAGCTACCTGGAAGTAATTTGTAATTACATTAGACTGGTGATGTGAAGCACACTCACTAGGTTTATTAGCTTCTGAAATTTTAGATGGTGAGACAGGATGACTTTGACTAAATCCTGATGTTCTGTTTACTCTAGCCACCGATGTTCCTGCATTTGCACTGCCACTTGTGGTAGGGTTTCTCTTTACAGCAGTTACGTCTTGGAAAGCCATTTTGCCCCATCTATCCATCTGGGGAGTATCCTCTATCATCATACTACATTAGAGAGAAAAAAAGTGAAAACACAAGAAGTTACCACAGAGATACACCGTAGAGTACCACTTTTTAAATTGAACATACTTATAAAAAATATAGGTGTACTTAAACTGTAAAATCTGCTACGATAAATACAGTTTTATAATTGTGGAATGCCAGTCAAACAGTCAAATCAGATATGCAGCATCTACATTTGTATCCAAGAGTCACGTAAGTCCTAACGTGATGCTTTCTACCACTCAAAAGCAGAACTCCTCTCACTGCAGACAAGTTGCAGCAATTTAGTTAAGTGCCATTTCTAACAATCTATCTCTTTGCCCATAGCAATGATAGAGCTCCTCTGCCACAAAAGATTGCTTTATTTGCAACTATTAGCTTAGAAACTATTTCCATGAATACTTTACCATGTCTGCTTTTCTGTTTCTGTGTCAGCTAAATATACTGTGCTGTTATTTGCAGCAGGTGGCATTATGGTTTCATCCACAGCCAAGCTCTGGGAAATGGCTCTCCTTGCAACAGCTGGTGCAGGAATACCTTTAGTTACAGCTGCAAGATCAACACGTAAGAATGAAAAGGTTAGTATCAAATCTGTGTTTCTTTGCAAGCGTTGTCACACATCAGTAACTGATCAGGTGAGATTTTTGTAAAATGGCCTTAAAGCCATTTTAATAAAACTATTAAGCAGATTTACTAAAAAAAACCTGAAAGAAACAGTTCTAAAGGGCCATATTCTGGGGTTCAGTTTCAGTCAAACATTCCACTGAAGTCAGTCATGGAATTTTGCTTAAATAAAATGAAGTATAATGGGAAATCATATATTAATATGGACATAATGTAATTAATAAGCCATGCAACAAATTTTTTGCAAAACTGTCAAGAGCACAAAATTCCTCACATTTACAGCTTTACGATGGTATCTAACATGATTATTATACAGAATACAGAACCAATATTTGAAATAAAAAAAAAACTTTAGAATAAATGTCTTCTACAGCCAATTTCCCCTAATGTCTATAGTCAGGGGATTGCCTTAAAACATCCTTTGCTGCCTTCTATTTAGTTACTCTCAGTATTTCTCTGTAAAACAGAAAGAAGTGTATATACAACATTTATTTATATTCTTTCCTTTCACGTGTCCTTGTTTCACACATTTCTTCTCCAAGTCAAAAGATAATAACATCTACTATTTTAACATGCCTCATCATGCTTATAGATACATTTTTTAATTACTACTCATCGCTCAGCCCTTTTACATTTTTCCTGCATCTTGTTACGATTGAGACTAAGGTAACAGTATTACCCTTTCAGATGACCCATTCTATATACATTCATTCATTTTTTCCTACCAAGAACAACATATAGACACACCTAGCAACTACATCTTATGTATTCATTGCTATTCATTGTTCTGAGACAAGATCAGAGGAAGTAATCTTGTTTACAATCCCTTTGATTTGAACACTTACATGGAAGGTTTTTTTAAGTCCCAAAAAATATTTGCTAAGAGGGAACAAATGCTAAACTCTAAACACAGCTATCCTTAAAAGCCTGACATATAGTACATTCACACAATTCAATCAGACAACTTAATTTCTATCCAATTGTAACATACAGACTGGAAACAAGAATCAGCATGTTTGATATATTCAGATGTCTGCAAGGTCAGTATCTTTGTATCTTTAAATTCAATCTGATAATTATTTTGTATTGCTTCCTAAACTAACTGGATAGACAACAGATCATATAGAAGTTATTCATAGAATACCAGTCAACCTAAGTATTTTTCAGAGCTCTGCCAGTACTGCACGTACATCTTTCTCTCTTCAAAATACATTTTTGAGTAAGTAATGTTCCCATATGTAAAGGCAAATGTATGGGGGTTTTGTTTGATTTTTTTTTTTAAATTATAGGATTTGCTACCTGATACAACACTTTGTAGAACAGAATAGAACATAAAATTATACACAGAACTTTGAACATTTTACAGAAACAAAACAGTAACAATTTTGGAAGATACATGAAAAGAGAATTAGAGAAACAAAACCTCTTTCTGTCTCTCAAGCATTTTTGTTAGTACTGCATTAGCAAATACAAATTAAGTTTCAAGTCAAGACTTGGAACGCCCACCCCCAAACTATTACTTTAACAAACATGGCAATCATGTAATTGTTTTTACTTCTTACATTAAGATTATGTTTGATTTTGAACTGTGTGTGGGGCAGATGAATTTTCCTAAAGCAAATCCTTTTTTGGAAAAAAAAAAAAAATCAAACAAAAAAATCAAACAAACCCAAGCTTTTACAAATTAATTCCCTTCCTATTCTTTCACTTTCTAACATTCATCTTTTACCTCCCTGTTACTACAGCCTTTTCATAAAAGATAGAATAGCATGGAGTTCAGACTACCACATATGTATTAATTCAACAAAAATGTGAACTTCAGAAGATTCTTTTAAAGTACCTTTCCTTTACAAACCAATGTACTATATGTCTGCTTTTTACGCTAGTTTTAGATCTGTACTTTTTTAATTATGAGTCTTAGATTTAAATTTTCACTGCAGTTTATTGCCAGACCATTAAAAAAGCATCATTCTACTTTAGTGGTCTTGCAAAGCAAGACAAAAGAACATAAGCAGTTGATGCCCCTTTACAAAAAGAAATAACTGCCTCTCTAATGCTGTTAACTTATTACTACCCTTCCAATTACCTTTGTTACCAGCATGGTTTTGAGGGTTGCAGAATTTTTCTGTAGACATGAAGATAACTGCCAGTCCAATTTCGGCTTCAGGAATCGCCCTGAGACCCTTGCTGTTAACATAAAAAAAAAAATGTAAGAGAGACCGAAAAAATTTGTTTATTAATACAGAATTGGACCTGAATAGGTGAATGGGCACAGATATGACAAACTCCACTCCTCCTTTCAAAAACCATCAGTCTACACCACAATTTTCAAATACAGTAAATCAACATAATTATCCATGATTACACCCATGTCCTATACATATGAACTTCCAATTGCCTGCTGCTGTAGCCACTGTCTAGTCCCAGTAATCTGGCTAATGCATCTCTCCCTAGTGGATTTCTGGGCATTTAACCAACTGCGCTCTACCTCTGATTGAAAAGTGTGAATGGAAAAGTGACTTGAAAGATTTCAACACTTATTACAAATCAACTAAGCACACATACCCCTCTTTTGTACTACTGCCATAAGAAAACCTTGAGTACAGTTCCCTGCATTTCTGCCATAAGAAAACCTTGAGTACAGTTCCCTGCATTTAGCAAGAAAATTCAGGGGAACTAGGTTTATGTATCAGGTTAAGGACTGGGATTTTGTTTTCTTTCATTGTTTTAATAACATGAAAATCCTAACATCTATAAAACATGCACTCCACCCTCTCACACAAAACCTACCACCAAAATAAAAACTGATTTTCAAACAGAAGCTACTCTTCAGAAACACTGTATACAAATAATTAAGACAGCAACGAACCACATGTCCTCAAGATGCCATTTCATCTGTCTTCCATTAAATACATATATTTATTGAAAAAAGCATAGATAATATATTCTAAGAATGGAAAATAGATCAATTTTTAACTTGTTTTAATAGAAGAAAAACCACTTGCTGTCTGTAATTTCAAAGCAGCTTCATTACAGTAACTTTTTATAGAATTGGATCCTCTGAAAAACAAAAGAAGAAAACACAAACCCCATCAAATTCTCACAGAACTGCCAAGTCCTTTTTTCCCTGCTTCAAGAAATTTTAGTTACAAAATACTTAAAAGCAATGAAGAAAATGCCCTCTTTATAAGCATCCTACTGCTTCAGTATGCATGCAAACACCATGACCAAATCTCTGCAGAAATTCTGAAATTACCCTACTGCTGTACAACAGAACAATGCTGCACCTTTGCAAGATAGTCAGAATGGAATCAGTCCAGTTTCTCAAGGAGTCAGATCCTGGGATCTGAGAGTCTGCCAACCCCACATCAACAACACAAACTTCTGGAGAAACTAGTGAAGATGTTTCTTTTCTTCCTTCTGTCATCAGCTTTGCTTCCCCGCCTCCAAGAATAACCACTGGACCCAGTTTCTTGTGCTAAAGAGAATGCAAAAAAAAAAAATAAATCTTAAAATACAGTCAGTTTGTAAGTATCAGCATAATGAACTACCAGCATAATGCTTATCACTGACGTACTAATGCAGATGTGATGTGTTCTGTTTCTCCCCCTGTATAGGCCACTGTATTTTAACAAGAGAAACACAAAGAAATCCTTCTTTCCTGATGAACCCAGAATGAGTGTGAATTCAAAGAGAACCTGTGCCTAGCTAGCCCTCCAATATTTCTGCAATGTAAAGCCTGATTACCTGCTTGGCAGTTAGAAATACAAAAGTTTTTCCACTGAATATTTTTTTCCTTTCATGATGCTCAGATAAATCCAGTTGTTCAGTGCCAATGGAAGGCTCATCAACTGGAGGATAAAAGCTGCAAGAACAGAAAACTAAAGTTACAAAATTCAGATTTACCCATCAGTACTCGCTCATATTCCTTCCCATTTTAGAGTAAAGCTCTAAAGTTAAAATACTGCATTGCTCTGTTAAAACTATTTATATAAATATTTTTTTCAAAAGATTGTTAAGAAGAAACAGAGCCTCTAATTTCTCAACATCTAAGTTACGACCAAGAATTCTACTTTGACTAAGAGGACAAGACTTCTAGGAATGCATTCGACCTATCCACTCCACTTTAAGTATCTGCTGTACACTGTACACATATCTGTATTTTCCACTAACAATACTGACAAATGTGACTGCGACCTTCTGCACTTAACTCGAGCTAACAGTAAAACTCCACACATAATTAGTCATCTTGCTCCCTCTACCCTTGAGGTGCAGACAGCCACCCTCTCCTTCTCTTCTGCTGGATGAAGAAACTGTGTACCACTACAGTAGATGACAGCCTACTAACATGACAGAAAATAAGTAGACTTTTCTTGCTGGTGGGATAGAGAACTGAACTGATTCACACTGCAGATTCTCAATTGTCTTCTCCAATACAAGAAAAGTGATCACAAATTCAGCTGGGGAACAGACAGGGCAAAAGCAGAATTCTCCCCTGAAGCTCTCATTTTTGTCACGGCCTGTGATCTCTGCTCCAGTTAATGATGGCATGCCCCCATCATAAAAAGCCTCTAGAGTTAAGACAAGCACGTGACTGATAATTTCAGGACAGTATTTACAGAATCTTTAAGCCACAAATTCACTACTACAACAGTTCTGATAGAACAAGGTGCACACTAGAAAGAAGGGAAAACATAGGTCAATTTAAAATCTATACTATACTACGTCTGTACCCAAACAGCAGTTTGTGTACTTACTCTTGCTGATCACAGAGCTACTTATCTTTATTCTGACTGCTGATTATACATCCTTCTCATACTACTATGCAGGGAAAAAAAAGATGCTGAAACACACTCCCAAAATCTACTTCAACAGAATAATAAATTACATATATAGAGACATAAGTACACTTGGATTTTTTTTCTCATTTATGCAAAGATTAGCAGATTCTAAGCAAGAAACATACTCCACAAAATACTGAAATATTGTTATTTAAGACCATTTTACCAGACTTTTACCATCTGTAAACATATAAAAATTCTTCAGACACTGTGAATGTTCACATACTTATAACTGAACGCAAGAATAAGCATATAAATTTTCTATTGCATTCACCTGTAATTCAATCATGATAAGCTAAAATGTACTATACAAGCACACTTCATTTTAAGCAATCTTTGTTCTTTTGTGTTCTTCATAATCAGTTCCTGAAGCTTTACATACACAATGGAAATTAACCAGCCTGCAACTATCAGGTTTTGAAAAACTAGGATTTGATAAGTTTCAGCAACCTATTCAAGTCTGTTTATAAAAATACTGTTGCATTGAAATAGACATGCTGAAGTGTACTAACTGCAAGAAATAGGGCAACTCAGATTTTAGTTACTAGACCAGAAGACTTCTGATACTGAGTCCCATAAAGACAGTTATTAACCTAAGATAAATACAGGGGGCAGTCATCTTTAAAGACCAAAGGATGAGTAAAAAGGGAAAACCCGCAGTTTCCATTACTTTGGAACTGGACTACAGTTTCTCTATAAACACATTTCAAACCTCCGTTTTTATTTCAAACCTCTGTTTTTTAATTTCAGCAGGAAGCTTCAACTGATCATCTCTTCAAAGAAAACTTTGACTTGACTTTGAAACTCTTACCCAATGCTGATCTAAGCTCAAAAGGCAACATAAGTCTTCTTCCATCTTAGGATTCTGAAGTGCTCCTTGTACTCTCCCCCTATAAGCTCTGAACAGTAACACCATTATCCAGAAAAGGCCTTCTACAGTCTTGAATCCTTCAATAAATAAATTTTGACTCTTGATGAGTTTCTGTTAAAGGCTCATTTATTTTCCTACTTTTTCAAAGCCCTGCACTACTTACACTGGACTGTTATTTCCTACAGAGCTGCACTTATGCAGCCATTAGTGAAATCTTTGGTTATTGTTCTTCCTTGCATAGGTCATCAGAGTACCAGAACACTGGAGTAATACATTTCACCATAAAAAGCCTCAAGTAAGAAGCCCCACATTCATACATGAACTGCAGGTTTGCAATTCTGTGAAGCCTTAGTGTAAACAAAAAGAAGTTTTAATTTTTTTTAACTTTAAGATTTTATTTCCCTAAAACTTTTTGGGATCAGCTCTACAGTAGTAATGAAGATTAATTAACAATGTCACCCTGTATTACCGCATTGATATACATTTCTTATTTCATAAGTATTCAAACTAGTATTGCCCCAAGTTTAGTGTCTTGCGCATGTAGCAGCTCAGGTCATCTCTAGCTACAATGCACAATGTAGAGATTCCCTGTGAAAGTTAAAACCATTTTTGGAAATTGAATGCAAACAGCTGCTAAGTAAATTTTCAGAATCTTCTCACAAGCTACATCTTAAAATACCACCTATTTAAAATACTGTAATTAATTTAAATATAGATCTATTACACCAGCTGTTCCATTTAGCTTGATGCAGAACTCTCTCTTTGAAAGCTACATCATGCATATACTGCTAATGTCACTAACATTTAGTCAGCTCAATTCCTCCAAGAATCTTAATAGTTAGCAAAAATATTTGAGGGAAACATATCCATCTGGTTTTATTTTAGAGAGCACTTAATAGCTCAGTTATACTGTCACTCCTGTATCAAAAGAAATGGACAAACATGTACCCTAGTCTCAGGAGCCCAAGGCACTGTCTGCTTGTTAACAGACAGTAACAGCAGTCTTACAGCTAGGCAATGTTAGACCAAGCAAACTTCTGACTGTACAACCAATTGTTAGCACCTCTAATAAAAAAAACAAAACCCAAAAAACTGCCAGAAAACATTCACACACCCTCATAAAACAATGTAGAAGTAGAAAGAAAAGTTGCACTCCATGAAGAATCCTCTCTTCCAAAACTGAAGACCCAATGAGTTTTAAGCCACTCACAGGTGACCGATTTGACTATTATACAAACCCCTGCAAACATAAAACAGCATCTAGAAACTAAAGACTAGTTGCTACCAATTGCTCCAGATTGGCACCTGTATTGTTCTAACAACATATTGTCACATTCTGCAAAATACATTTTACCACCTATCAAGTGCAGCTTATTGCTAATCCTCTACAGCTTTGTTTCCATTACTGTGTGTACACCATTGAGGTTTGTTTAGATGCCCTTTTCCTTCCAGCCCTGTTCTTCAAACTACACTGTTTGTAGTTTGTAGATACCAATGACTATCATCAGACCTCCTAAAGAAAATAAATTGCTATATTCTAACATGGATGGATGGACAAGTATCTTGTACATATGTAAAACCAATCGTGACTTGATTCTTCTTCACCACTTATTCTCCCCTACTCAAATGTCTGGTGTTCAACATCCACCTGGTTGTTGGATGTTGAAACATCCATGCAGAAAACAATACATGCAGAACAATCATAGTGTCTTAAATGCATCTGAAGTAATTTCACAAATTTTTCTCATTGTACACTGACATTAGAAGTTCAACATGTTATTTTTCAAATGCCAAGTACTATTACAATTTCCTTTCATTGTGTATTTCATTTCACAGTATCTTCCAAAGCAAACAAAGAAAAGAAGCGATTAAAAAAACTACAGGTACCCACACAGTTTACCTTTTAAAAAGACAGAATGGATATTTCTCACCTGCATTAATCAAAAATCAAAATAATAATTAAAAAGCCCACCCAAAAAACAAAACACAACTGTCTCCCGTTTCAGGTAAAAATCGTAGCAATACAGGCTCAGATGGAACTCTTGTATACAAAAATGGGCCTATTTTATACTTTTCTACATAGAGAAAATAACCAAAAGGGCTATTCTACAGTACTTAATTGAAAAAGGAATTCTTACTTTGGAACAAGTTAATTTAGCCATGAAAACAATGAGTATTTTATTCTCACATAGGGAAGACCAATGCACATTAATCTTACTTCATCTCTAAACAGATAAATTAACCACCCCTGCTATTTCAGGGAATTCAATGGTAAGCCTAACTCTATTTTGACCAAAGTTTACAGTAAACTCAGTAACTAACTGCATACTAGGAAAAAATGTCTACATAATTAAATACGCTTGATATAATTTCTTCAATAAATTTTTAATTTTCTTTATTTTTATGCATCAATTCCCAAAAGAGTTTAAAGGTTGCTTCAAACATATCAACAAAACAAGTTCCTACTTAGAACTAGTAACATCTCTAAGCATACAGTCAATTCCAAGAGCTCATTTTATAACTCTTGGAGACAAGAGCAAGAAAATTGCCTGAATATTAACACATGTGCCATATTAAGCATTCTTCCACAAATAAAGTTACTGTAAATCACACATTTCGTCAAATATGATCAGATAAACATGTAGGTTTTCAATAATCTAACTCCCTTAAATTTAATTATGTGACAATGAAAACATGACACTTACCTTTCATGATTTGGCAACTGTTGCCTGGACTGAACAGCTTTGATGAATTCAACAAAAAACTCTGGTTTTAAAATTGGTCGACCACAAATTAAAGCACATATAGTCTGAAAGAACAAAAAAATGCTTATTTACTGTATGGAAAAAGTTCAGCTAGAATATGGTTCAAATGACATTAGCCTTTTAAGATCTGAGATATGGAAAACATCACACAAATAAAACAGTACTGTATTTTGCTACTGAAAACCAGGATTGTTTTGCTTCTAACAACCTAGCTTTTAATTGCCGTCTTGTCCAAAGTTATGAAAATGTACAAGGCAACTGATGAAAATCAGCAAGTCTTCAAAACTGGCTTTTTTCATTTTATTTCCCTCCAACCTCCCATCAACACATAACCTCTTTCTAAACTTGGATGAGCTAACTTCATAGCTTTGTAGAAGAAAATCTTGAGCAGGTCTAGAATTTAATTTGCTTTTGTGGGAAAACTGCAAAGCAACACTATCAATATGCAAAAGCTCAACCTACCTTAACAGTGACTTTTACTGAAACCATTACAAGGTGAGTACAGTCTTTTGTCCATTCATTCACTACAAGGCCTCCAAGCTGCTGGATGGCTCGATGTAAAGCACTTTTCTGAGCTAAATCTAAACACGAGGAGCAGACAACCAAAGGTTCATATTCTACTCTGCAAAGAACAAGAGAATTGCTGTAGTTATTTCAACCAATCATTACGATGAACAAAGCTGACTTAACTATCACGTTTGTGTCTCAGGGAAACCTGAAGGAAAGAAAACCAAAACCAAACAAAAAACCACACACACAAAAACACCCATACTCTTACCCAGATCAAAGACTATGCTTTAAAGTTTCCTGAAGAAAGTAAATACTGATTTTTATTCCAAAAAAGTAATAACATTTTGACTTAATGTCTGAAATACTTCTAAGGACTTTTGGGTCTTTCACAGATATCACATAGAATTCGTGCTTCAAAAAAACACAGGGAATATCAGATGAAATTGAGTGTGTTCTTCCAAAGGCAGAAGTATGCTTAATAGAACAGTTCATGAACAGATTAATATTGAAAAAAATTCTAAGAGCTGTAGAATGCAAATTCAAGCAACTTTTTCCTAACATTGCCATTACTCTTGACCATAAGCTTATTTGTATTTGTAGATCTTCCATATAGAATTACAGCATATCAAATTCCAGGATTTGATTCGGTTTAGTTTACAAAGCAGAAAGAAATTTAAATTATCTTTCCAGTACAACAGTCATGATGAATCATGCCATGAGACCAGATACTTGTATCATATTTCAGGTACATATTCAGGTTTATCTAAAATACCAAAAATAATTTATTGTCATAAGTGGAGGGAGATGCATTTTTTTCTGTCAGAAAATACCAGCAGCAGTGACAAAACTGAGTCACATTTTAAGGAACAAAGCCAACTTCTGGTGGCTTTAACACTGATTTTAATGGTCATCAGAATTTGTTCTATTTACCCACAACTTAACTTCAAGGAGTGCTTCCTATATGCAAACATAGCCCTGGCTACCAAGTTACATTTGAAAAGTTAGCAAATTGGGTTCACTACAAAGAATGCACGCATATGTCACAGCAACAAGCATTCAGCATGTCAGTTCTTCTCTTGTTACATTATCAACAGTGAACGAGGGCTCAGACAAGCTCTCTCCCTACCCTAAACTTTGTTTAGAACTATTTGTTTCAGGATGTTTTTCTTTGCCTAAGATGGCTTCACTGCACATGTATGAGTACAAACACTCACTGTACATGATACAACATCTTCCAAAATGCCAATGCTTTACTATGAATAATTTTAGTTTCTCAGTGTCAAAATAAATTACATTATTAAATTAAGTAATGGAAAACCATTGCAGAAGCAGGTGTGGAACACAGGCAAAATACTGCTCACCTCCTTTGCTTTCTAAAATCATCACTGCTGTATCGCTTGATGAGTTGTATGATGTGCTAAAATACTCTTTTTAAAAACTGCAATTTTCTACTTTGCATTTTATAATCAAAGCACTTACCTAAACTTGCTCTCAAAGACTCCAAAGTTGATTCTGTCACCAGACTGCAAAGACACTGAACTGCCATTGAGTTTTGATCCATTAACAAAGGTACCATACTTAGATGTATCTGTTACTGTTAATACAGGGACTGAGAGAGATTGGCTCTGAAAATAAACATAAATAGCCATTATAGTTTATCAGAATGAAATAATTTTCCTAGAAAGAGGTTACTACCATTGGGGATCAAAGCACTAGATAAATAAGAAAAAGCTCATAAAATACTATCTTAAATAAACACTTTGTACAATGAGATTGCCTACACATAATTATTCACCTTCTGGTTTTCACCTGTGAAGAAATAAGAGAAAACATACATATTTTTAGCTTCAGAACATCTGTGCTTCTTACATTCAGTCCTTAGGGAGGCTGTGCAAGGCCCAAAGCCTCTGCCAGTGCAACTTAGCAAGGCTCTGAGATTCATTATTGACGCTTTCACCTTCCATTAAGCCTTGGCATAGGTGCTCAAGTCACTTTCCTTCACTTCCTTCCACGAACACTGCTAGTCTTCCACAAGTTCCAAGGCATGGTGACACCAGCACATCTTGAGAAGAGATTAGATACTTTCGTATTTCCCAAAAGGATCATAAGCCAATGAGAACACCGTCAGCTTGTTCTCATGAAATTTTGCCAAATAGTTATACGCTATTTGCAGTATTAAAAAGACAAATACATAAAATGTATTTAATGTCAAACACTATACACAGTTACATAAATGAAATTCCTGCTGACCAGCTTCAAAATGTCCATAAACATTGTAACATGTAAACGAGAGTAAACTGCTGCTTACTAATTCTCCTTGGGCATTTTTCAGTCCCCTAAGCAAATACAGAATTCATGATATGGAACGAAACACGAACTAAGCCTGCAGTAAGACAACTGAAGTGCTTCCCAGAACCAAGATCTAAAACTTGTCTAGATAATAAAATTTAACTGTATCATTTTCCTGCTGTGATTCTTTTAATACAAATTCCTAGTGAATCTTTACTCTGGGATAAAAGGGAGCTTGGACTAGTAGAATTACGCCACTAAATTTCTCAACACAGGCAAGCAACACCGAGGAAAAAAAATAAAAGTAAAGATTAAGGAAAGACAGGTGATCTGCGGTTCTATTCCAAGCTGCAATCAGTGAGCGCAAAATGAGAGTATGTATGGTCATGGCAGACCGAATTATCCACACAGTACATTGATATACAGTAAAATGCTAGCCACTTACAGGGGTTGTTTCAGGACGATTTACTGTCAGAACTGCATGACTTCGACTGATGGACTGGTCATCCTGAATTAAAATTGCACAGTTTTTGCGTCCAATAATATATTCCGTACCACTTAAAAGCCGGTATGGCTCTCCTGAAAATAAACAAGAGACAGAAAAATACCAATTTACAAAAAACTCCAAAATACCCAAAGTACTTAGGAAACATTCAGAAGTTTGTAATATATCTAAAACTCAACTTTGTCATGCATCATTTATTAGTCTGACTAGAATTAGGCATTTAGTTTATAGACAAAATGTCTTTCTTCCCCTCTCCCTCCCTTTGTCCATTATAAAAGGATACATTTTATGATAAGCAAAGCAGGATACATTTTATGATAAGCAAAGCAGTTACGAAAGTGGCAACGCACTTTTTTTTCAAGGACAATATACTTTTACTTTTTAACTTCTCTCTTGTATTATTTCTTGAAGATTGTTACATATAGAAAAAGAACAAAAAAATAATTACAATATAAGATAACCTTCCCAAAACACAAGTTCTCAGGGTGCTGAAATTTTCTGAAGATATACTATTTACACAACTTACTAAGAGGTTCAGAGGAAAATGTCCTGCTAACAAATGTAAGAAGTTCTGCAATGTAAATCAGAATGATACTTGGTAAGTTCAGTCTCTGACCTATGCTTTAGCTCATTCTTGGTATCTCTCATCTAGACCATGTGGTGGCTTCTCAGTGGATGGCTTGACTACATCTGGTCAAGAGAACTAGAAATGTTTCTTGACGAAAATGATATCTACAGATTAAATCCTAGTTCTCAGCCCTGGGCAAATAACTTTCCAAATATAAACTGCACAGAAAAAATCATTTTTAATATGATGCTCCCAGTGTTTCAGCTCTTGAGCGAGAGTCTTCCAGGCTGTAAGAGGTAAGTCTGTTCAACAGAATTCAGTAGGTACTGTTGCTACTAGGAGATAAACCAAACACACAATAATAACTCCCAATGAATTAGGAAATAAAAGGCAGATGCAGTTGTGATAGGACTACTCATTATACAGAAAATATTTAAGTCAAGAAGAAATTTATGTATTACACGATACACTGATAACTTGATAATAGTATCAAAGCTCCTATGGATAAGAAAACTGATAAAATAAATGCACAGTGGCAATTCAGTTTCAAAACTCTGCACTCAATAATCAACACGATGTTTTAAGTTCAACACTTGGCCCTTGAAGCATCAACATAATATTTAGGCATCTTTTCTGAGAGATTCCTGAAGCTCACTTCTGCCTCAGAGCTCAGCTCCTCGGGTACTGTAACGGGGCCCTGCACCCCGCCGGCTGCGGCAGCGCCCCAGGACACCGCAGCGGGGCTCGCAAAGCGAAAAGCCCGATCAAACCTAACAGGAGACCGGGTCTGCGGCGCCCACGGGAGAAACGGCGCCCCAGGTGCGGCCAAGCGCCCAGAACTCGTGTCACCGCCGGGCCACAGCGGGCCCACGCAGCCCTGCCCGGGGAGCACGGCAGGACGCCCGGGGAGCACGGCAGGACACCCGGAGGGCCGCACGGCCGGAACCCCGGCACTCGCAGCGAAGGGCCGGGCCGAGGCCCGCCGCCGCCGGACCCTAGCTGGAGCCCAGGGGTCTGCGCTCGCCCCGGGCAGCCGCGCAGGCCGGGGCGGGAAGGACGAGCGGGCCGCGGTGCCAGGCCCGAGCCCGGGCGCAGCCTGCCGCTCCCTCACCTCTTCCCGCGGCAGGCACCAGCTTCCACATCCCGGAGGGAGGCCAGGAGCGCCTCAGCGGCAGGAAGCGGGGAGGCGGCTCGGCCCTGCACCCCCCGGCGAGCCGGGCCGACGCCAGCAAAGGAAGGGAAAGGAAGGAAAAAACCCCGCTCGCTGCCGGGGACCACCGCGTCGCTGCGGGCGAGAGCCGGGCCAGGGGAAGGGAGGGGAGCAGAGAGCGCCGGCTGCCGGAGGCGGGCAGCCACTGCAGCTGGGGCCCGGCGCGCAGGCGCGGCGGCCTGGGGCCGCGTGGGGCGGGGGCCTGCCCGGCCTCGGGGAGGTCCCTGGTTTCCCACCAGCCGCGCTTGGCGTCTCCTTCTTTCACCCGTTCTCGGCCTAGGACCACGCTTCGGCACCCCCGGGAGCTGCCGGTTCCCCTGCCCGGTGACAGCTGAGGTCGGGACTGACAGCCCTTGGCCGAACCGAGGGGGGTCCCCGGGCCGCGCGGGCGGGGCGCAGGTGGGGGCCGCAGGTGAGGCTGGGTCGGGCCGGTGAGGCCTGAGGAGCCCCCAGCCCACCCCGGCAGTCGTGTCCCTCTGCCCTAGCCTTCATTAGGCACTAATGCCCCTAACCAAACGCATAGCATGAGGAACAGTAAATGCGACAGAGATTCATCTTATACGTGAAAGCAACTTTTGGATAAAAAGAAGAAATAAACTTCCTAGAATTTTGAGTAAAAGAAAAAACACCTGGGATTTTCAAGACCATTCAGCAGGTTTCCATCTCGCCTAGCACTGTGCTGTCCTTCAGGAAACCAGCATGTGCATCATTTTTTATAGTTAAAAAGGCACAAAACCATTGCTTTTCTACATGCCACAGATGCTTTAAAACCCTTCCTTCTTTGGAGGGGATGGAAAGGGGCCTGTAGATAAAATAATGAAATTGTAAAGTCCAAAGACTTTCTACTCTGTTACGCTGAATTTTCTGGAAAGGAATAGCAGAGGACAGGTATGGAGAAGCCCTATGTGCATGACTCCAGTCACACACATTTGAGGTACGGCTCAAAACACCTGTTTCTCCTTGTGCTACGCAGCTCCCAAGCAGCAGGGTTGTCCACTTGGACTCCCAAGTCAGCTTCCAGTTGCCCACAATTACATGAGCCAACAGTTGGAGAGCAAATGTCTTCCTACTGGGCAATCAGCTTGCTTCTCAAGTGACGAATATGGGTAATTGTTTGCCATTTATCTTTGCAAAACAGTGGAAGCTTTTGGAGGTATGTCTACAGCTAGTTAAGAGGTTTTAGCATCAGAAAACCTGTGGAATTTAAATGGACCGGGGGAACTCAGGATATTTTTTGTAACAGGAAATGATTAATTTAAAACATACAGAAAAGTAAATACGAGCTTGTCAGAAATGTTTCTGTAGAATCATAATCTGTTAAATCTCCATGTCTTATAACTTTAAGTATCCTGTGTCCTTTTAAATGTTCACTTAGATATCTTTCTATATTTTCCTTCCTGTGCTTCTCCTAAGATAAATGATTCCCATCATTGTGTGTTTTCTTCATCTTTACTTGTCTGTTTAGTCCCTCATAACTTGCAATTTCAGTCCGTTTTAAGCTAGGGTGACCAGAAATATAGACCATATCCTAAATGAGACTATTTCTCAGCTTTATATACCTGTACTTAAATATTCTCTGTATTGTTGTCATCATTCCATGTCTTAAATACCCTATTGGCTTGACTTTTGTGATCACAACCTCCTATGACAAATCATCCATCACAAGAAACTGTATGAATACTGTAAACCCCATTATTATGTTTATACTTTCAATTTCCCTGCATTTATCCAATTTTATTTTATTTTCTGGTACCATGTTTTCCCATTCATTTATAGTCTAGACTTCTTGAGTTCTTGCCTGTCTCTCTGATCGTGATTGACCTAACTGTCTGTCCTCTAATATTTACTGGTTTTCTACTTGTTCCTTTTTTCAGTTCATAAATAAATGATTCAGCAGAGTCCAAAACTCAGAGACTATCAGAGCAGAAAGTGTCATTTCAGATATTCTTAGGGACTGCAAGCTTAACTTGCATAGAACTGGTGAAATAGTACCACAGTCAACTACCCCTGGGAAACAGTATCTAAACAGAATATTGAGGTGATCTATCATTAAACTTTTGCCCTTAACCGAAACGTTTGTCTGTGTTATGTCCATGTTGATATTTTACCCCTGATCTAGGATTATTTTTTTTCTTTTTGTTAGAAGCCTTCTGTGTCAAAAGTCTCTTGGACTATTTTTTAGCTTTATCATCAGGTGCTGTGCATTTCTTTTGACAAGGTAGTTTGGGTGGCAGAAACTCATTGGCATGCAAGTTTAAAATGAGGACTCGGGTTTCTGCTGAGCTCTATGTTATGCCACTTGGCCAAACCTATGAAAGTGTACAGTATGGCTGTCAGCTCTTAAATTGCCTCGTAGGTTTTTCCGTAAGAGATTATTGAGACTATTATCTTTAAAGAATACTAGTGCTAGTTAGACTCTTTCAGATTATGCTTTTCTAGGTGTTACGGTTGTTAATTACTTTACCTCCTACAAATGTTAGAATTACAGTCTTATAATTTCTTATGTTACCTGAGAAGATTTTTCTAAAACCAGGTATTTTCTGCACTTTAAACCTCTTGACACACTTTAAACCAGAGATCAGATGCTTTTAACGTTTCAGTTAAGCCATTCTTAAAGTCTTCCTAAACTTGTAAATAAACATCACGCAAACTAAAGTAGGATTTTATGAAGTGGAGTGATAGCTTATTAAGCCAATTTACTTTCCTTGTAAAATGCAGGTAGTCTGCCTTAAATTATATGTTTAGGTGATGAGACATGAAAGTGTCACTGCAGTTTCCTGGCTGCTTCCTAGTCTTGTAAACCACTTTCTTCTTATTATTCAAATATTCTTATTATTATTCAAACAAAAAACAGGTCTGGTATAGGGATTGCACCTCATCAGTGAAAGCTGCTGAATAACATTTTCTGAAATTTAGTTTGGTCATATGTTCTTGTTCACTTTTACCATGACAATACAACAATTCTTTCAGAGATAGCTGGCACATTTGTATCTTCCAATGTGTAAAAGGTTTGCTTTTGTTGTTTGTTTCCTCTTCCTTGTTAGTTTCTTTCCAGTGAAGCTTTCTAAATGCTGTAGTATTTCTAACTTTAAAACATCTCTTGAACTATATTCACTCCTTTCTCTAACTTGTTGTTTTGTTCAGTGATTACATATCTCTTGAGACTCAGTGCGTTTTGAATTAACTGATTTTATTGAAATGTTACTATTTAAACCTTACAGTGACTCTTTAACACCTACCAGGTATTTGTCACACAGCTTTAATGGTATTGTGGTAACTGCTTAGTGGTGTGGCACTGTTGCCTCAGTGGCTGCCAGGTGGTATGCAGGACTAATAATGATATTACATACTCTAGAATTTACTGTACCAACAGAGCATCAACTATTTTTTTTTTTCTCTAGATGTTGAACATTGAGCTGTTTGACCATTTTTATACAGGGAGCTGATGACTAAGGTGTAGGATTTTAATTCTGATGCCTCTGAACTCCCATAGCAGTGTGTGTTGTTTGCCCTGAATTCTTACTTCAAAAGTTGGTAGCATAGACCCACTCATGGGTTTGTTGTCTTTCACGCCAAGTTGTGTAACAGTGTAGATTTGTTGGCGTGGTCTCTTCTCCTCAAAACCTGCAGCTTTACCAAATTCATAGCTTCCTACAGCTCCTGTGCTAGGCCAGATACAACTCTGCAGGACTCTCTGCCTTCTTACCCAGACTGTGCAAAAGGGTGGATAGTCAGTCTATCATTACCTTTCCCATTGGCCAGTCTATGTACTCAGCAGGGATAAATCAAATGCCTTGTTATCTCAAGATAATCCCCTGTAGATTGGTGACTTCATTTGACATGATCTATGGCCGTGCTGTTGTTGGACAACATTTTGCCTATGTTTCCTATTTCATGGCTTGGCAGTGCTAGGTTAATGGTTGGTACTGATGATCTTAAAGGCCTTTTCCACCCTAAATGATTCTATGATTTAAAGTTCACAGACTGCTCAGGCCTTTTCTGAACTCCGTTGACAGTGCTGCATTTGAAAAGAGGAATCATGTTTTTTCCGGTAAACCTTGTTTCACAGCAGATGAAAGGTGGAGACGTGTGGTGGCACCAGCCTGGAGCCTCTGGAAAGAACTCATCACAATCTCACTCCAAATCAGGCCAAGTGTTACCCATTCCACGTGAAATCCTGATCAGTAGCCTGCTGTGCCACCGTTTTTCTCATACTTCTGGAACAAATCCCTTTCCCCCAAGAACACGTGCCAAGAACTGCCAAGACCCCCTGAGAGAGAAGCCATGTTGAGGGGACAGGAGGCACATCAACTCCTGGTTGTAGATCCCACAAGGCAAAAAAAAAAAAAAAAAAAAAAAAAAAAAAAAAAAGTAATTCAGTGTCCTTCAAGCAGCACTGAATAAACCATTTGCAATTTAAAAAGCCCAACGCAGTGAAGCTTATAAACAGAACCGCGCACACCCCATCCCTCGCAGCTGCCACTGGAGCCCCCGGGGCGGCGGCAGCGGCCGGGCGAGGCGCCCCCAGGGCGGGCGCGGGACCCCCTTTCTGGTGCTGCAGCCGCGGCCTCGCTGCTTTCCCGAGCTCGGTGGCTCAGGCCGGCGCGGCTGCGGCGCACCGGCACCGCCAGCCCGCCCACGCCTGCCCGGGGCCCGCGGGTGGCCCGGCGGCCGGACCGACAGCCGCCGCGGCGCGGGCGCTGGCCACGGAGCAGGCGCACAGCCCGGCCCCCGCCGCTCCCGGCCCTTGGGCAGCGAAAGATGGCGGCGGCGGGCCGGCTGTGGAGGCGCGGCGTCCGTGGGGGTGCCGCGGCCTGCTTCTCTGGCATCCGGCGGGTAAGGCGCTGCCTGCTCCGGTGGGGCCGAGGGCTGTGGGCCGCCGCCTCCGGGGAGCTCCGCGATCTCCTGCCCCGCTGCCCCGCGGCTGCCCGGGCGCCCTTGTCCCGTCAGAGGGCACGGCGGGTCTCTGCGAGCGGTGCTGCCCGCCGGGCCGAGGCCGCCCGGCCGCCTCACGGCCCCCGCCGCCGCCGCAGGGAGAGTCCTCTCGTCGAAGCGGTGTCGAGGGGTGGCCCTGCCTGGAGGGGAGCCTCGGCTGTTTGGGTTCGGGGGAACAGCCAAGAAACCCCCCGAGGGCGGGGACGACCCCCGGTTCTCCTCTGCTCCCGTCGCAGCCCGCGCCAGCCCTGTCGGCCGCGGAGCCCTGGCTAGAGGGGCGGCCTGTGCGCCGCGGGGCAGCTCCCGGCTCTCCCTTTTCCGTGCGGGCTGTGGAGGCGTTGGTCTCCGCAGCGAAGTTACGCAGTGCGGTGTAGGTAAAGTGGTTTGAGTATTACCGTCCGAACGGTGCCGTGCCTGACTCGTGTGGGTGTTGCTGGAAGCTGTATCCAGCGATTTCTGCCCAGGCACAGGCCTTCTCCCCGGTGGTGGCTTGTCAGCTTCAGAGGGCTGCCTGCAGTAATTTCGTGATTCACTTGGACCCCCTGGGTGAGGGTTGTTTTTTTGGTTTGTTCGTGGGGTTTGTTTGTTTTGAAGCTGTTTCCTGGCTTCTTTATGTCTGTGTTTACACCTGAAGTTTCATTTAAAACCCTGACCTTAGAAAGTGAAATAATTAAACTGAGTAAATCCTGTCATGGAAGCCCCTTGTGCAAGCTACTTATGAGGCAATAGCAGTCTCATGAACAGATTTCTGAATTACGCCAACTTTACTGGCTGCTTGATATGTGACAGTACTTCATTAGTCTTGGTGCAGATTTGCTGTCCGCCCCTGCAGTGGCCTGCTCCCTCATCTTTCTCCCCCGAGCAGGAGAAAAGCTACTTGCACAGTTTCTGTAGCAGTGACCAAGATGAGTGGGCTATGTTTGCAAGTAACAGGTCAGGGAGACACAGTACTGTGTGTGGGTTACCTCCAGTTACGTCCTTGAGACTGGGGAAGAGGGAGTTCAAATGCCATCTTGATTTGCAGTGTCTGCCATGAGCTGAGGTTCTCTGGAGGGAGCCCTTCTCTCTCCCTGCATTACCCGAAGAGATGTGTTGAGTAGGGACTACTAAGAAAGGCTCAGAAAAGAATATTCGCACCCTCCTTTCCTGGAGGTTTAATAGTATTCTGTGGAGAGCAAAAAAAGGTACTCTGTGAAAATATGCAGATTTTTATTTTCATTGGGGGACAAAAAATAATCAACAGTATTTCACAGACATTTGGTGGCAGATCTGATGTGTAGAATTCTGTTATTTCAGAAAAATCTTGTGAGTCTTTAGATTTTCCATTTGAGCTGCTTGTGTTTCTTAGAATCACCTTTGGTTTATTTTCCTCACTGTGAGAAACTGTAGCTGAAGAGTCCGAGTTCCAGGAAGAATCCCTAAAGTACATTTGCAGCATTGCTTTACTTTCGTGATAATTCTAGCTTTAGTTTCAGCTTTACTTTTATTTTCTTCTACATAGCACCTACCACTCTTCTTCACTCTTTAGTTTTTCTTTCATCATTTCTTTGGAGCATGAGTTCTGTTAAATTGGCAGCGTAATTCCATCATTATTCTTTCTGTTTTCACCTGTGTTACTCATATGCAAATATATTATCACACAGAAGGATTCACATGCACACTTTCTCAGACCAATTTTAAGCTCTGTGAAACCCTCACTCCAGTGCATTGTAGCTGTGGCACGTACAGATTATTTATTCAGCTACCAGTAAAAATGTTATGTCTTAATTTTAGTGTTGAAAATGTTAGTAAATAGAACAATACGTTGTAATATTTTTACTATTATTTTAAAATAACTTTTCTTCTTCACGTCAACTTGTTGAACAATTGCATGTTTTTATTAACACCCCCATACAAGATTAACCATTCATTGTTCTTCCCTAAAATTATACTAGACTTTTTATATTCAGCTAAATACATTAAAGGTTCAAGTACAAATGAGTATTAGAGAAAATAAATATAACTCATACTATCCTAAGTTTTTGTACATCAAATACAAAACATCTAGTTTTGTCATACTTAGAAGTATTTACAGCTTCAGGTTAAGGTAACACTTACATTCTAAATAATTTGGAAATTTCAGAATTATTACTGTGATGCTGCTGTCCCAAAGCATTTACTTCAGTATTTAGTTGAGGGCTTGAGTTAGTTCAGTGTTTCAGGATGCCAGAAATATCCTCTTGGCTATTTTTGCTGTGACTTTCTTAGTGACATTACAAATTCGTCGTTGCATTAATGGAATGTTTTCTTATTAAAGTGAATCACTAGATGTAGTACTGAAGTGCCCTTGTCTAGTTGGAATGGGAAGTCGAATAGCTCAGATGCTTTACTAGTCTAGTATTAGCTTTTATATGAAGATCCATATGTATAATACAATCTAATAATTCTTGCACTCAGTTTATAATAAGGCAGTTATGGTTGTTATGTCCACTGTCATAAGTAAATGTCATCTTGCATAACAGTCCTGTATACAGAAATGAGAAAAAACTAACCTTCCTCTTATTTTCTTTCAGTTTTTCAGTCGTGGGCCAAATGTGCTGCATCAAGACAGCAATGCACCGCAAGCTGCATTCTTTTCACCTCTTCAAAAAGCGATGTTGCCACCAAATACCTTTCAAGGGAAAGTGGCCTTTATAACTGGTGGAGGTACTGGGATTGGCAAAGGGATGACAACAACTTTGTCCAGTTTAGGTGCCGTGTGTGTTATAGCAAGCCGGTAAATATTAATGAACATGTTTTAGAATTTTCATACTGAGTGCTGAAAAGCTCTATTTTCTTTTTCATAATAAATCTTAATTTCTTCTTCATGAACTGGATAAATTTATTCTATTTACTCTGTCTCAGTACGCTTTTAAATTATAATGATATTGTAAATACCAGAAACTTGGAGATCCATCTACATATGTCTAATGGTGTAACCAGTGGTACAAAAAAATAAACTAAACACACTTCCATGAAATGTGGCAGCAAAATAAACAGCCCAGAATATTATGCATAAATTCAGCTAAAGCCTGAAAGAGAACAAAAATCTGAAATGGCCATTATTGATAATTTTGCATGTATTATTACAGGTGTTCTTGATACGGATTTGAATTGCAATAAAAAATGAAAGCCATTCCTTTTAATTCTTACAACTTTAAAAACAGCCTTGTTTTTTCCCTTAATGAAGATGATCTTTCTACAGTTCTTTTAAATAGCACTGCATTAAAGACTGGAAAACCAATCTCATTTTTAATCAATTAAACATGTGTCATGACATTCATCCAAACAGTGGTTTAGTTATTTAGTTTGAAATCTCAATATGCATGTCTCTTCTAAAATACCAGTACAGTAGTAGCAAAACCTGTTTGTTATGATTACGTACTCAGAATGAAAATATTTTTTTCTAGCTTATCACATTTGATCAGCTTGTGTCTTTTACTGTAATAAATCAGAAATTACTTAGATTTAAAGTTTTTTCTCAGAAAGTTAGTGGCTAAGCATAGGGGTTTTTTGTCTTAAAGCTCAGTCAACAACATGTATGTGCGCATGCACCTATTCTAAGTTTAGCTCAATTTGCTTAGAAAAAATAATTGGATTTTATTATTCTGAATTGTAGTTGTATTTAATTGAAATTTAGTGATGTATACTTACTTCTAGGAAGCTCGATGTTTTGAAAGGAACAGCAGAAGAAATTTCTTCTAAAACAGGCAATAAGGTAAATTTTTACAGAATTGTGAATGTGTTGTTATACTTTAAATGGTTTTAGGATTTATATGCATGTACATGCTTCTGTGGGGTTGCTTAATTTGTAAGGGATACAGTTTTGAAGTCTTATAACGGCCTTTCCATTATTATCTAGGTTCATGCCATCCAGTGTGATGTGAGAGAGCCAGTTTCAGTTAAGAATGCTGTTGCCGAATTAATCCAAGTGGCAGGACATCCTGATGTAAGTGTTCTAGTGAAAGAACTTCAGTTGTCATTACTTAAAATATTCTGCATAGTAGGTATGAAGAAAATTACTATGGTAGAAGGTTAAGGGAATCTAGAGACACTAGACAAAAAGTAGACACTAGATTTCAAGATGAAGCTAATTTCACAGACTGGTCACTATTTCTGTGGTTCTTAAAATACTTTGTGGCCAAATAGACAAAACGTTGTTGTCCTTACTCTGAGGACTAACATTTTCTTTGTAAACAGTACAACTATTGTTATGGGGCTCATTAATTAAGTGAACAGAATATTGCCCTTAAATTCACCTTTTCAGGAGGTTTACCTGTGTTAGTACAGAATTACACTTGTTGCTTACTAACAGAATGTCTCACAAATCAGAAATGGAAGTAATCATAAACATCTTCCTTGGTCCTTGCTTAGCTTATTAAAATACACAAAGAAGGTTCCAACTTGAAGACTTAAGTTCTTATAAAATCAAGGGAAAAATATCTTCAGTCAGGCTAAGCATCTGATTTTGATAGTTTGACCCAAACCAGAGCTCTTTACATCAGATTTGCTTTGATGGTCTGGTGGAGTCTGAGCAATGATAGGCACCAAATTCTGATTTGCTTGTTAGAGAAACAACTCAGATTCAGCTAGCTGATGGAAAGTGTGATGAGGATGTTAAGGTCAATGTAAAGGAGTCAGTGAGATTTAGAAATGGTTACTGTAGATTTAACACTGTCATGTATTGTAGATATTTTGCATTCACCAGTAGCTTCCTACAGGCATGGAAGAGAACCTGCTGAGTTCTAAATGTGTTAAGAAGTGGAGAAACTATTTCTCATAGCTGTATGCTATAACAGTGCTATAAAATAAAGCAGCTCACTGTCCTGATTTGTAGACATGATACTCTGGATGTTATTTTGACTGTTAGTTACTGCAGGTTTTGGCCAAAGCACATCACAATCTCCAGGTTTTAAGTGTGTCCAGAGAAGGAGGAGACTTCTTCCTGTGTATTGCATTTTTAGTACACCACCAATTTTCTGAATAAATACACCCCATGACCTGGTCTTTACAAGCATTTCCTTTCTCTTTAATTTCACATACTCTGTGTATTTAAGAGTGACTGCACAGTAAGTCGAATATTCGGTTCTTTTTGTCTAGTTTTTCTCTTGGTGACAGACACGACATGTAAGGTTATGAATACTGCAAGCCTGGGTATCCCTGCCACTGTGAAGTGAGATTTCAAAGACAGATCTTAATGGCAGTATCATATTTCTTCTAGTTTTGTTTTGTTCATTCCATCACCAAGATTGTTACTTGCAATTAGAAAGCAATTGCTCTTTTGTCATATGAATTGTTCTGGCAGTCTTACATATCTACGTACTACAAAGATTGTATCATTCAGTCCTTATTTCACTAGTCTTATTATTGTCTTCACTGTATTTATTAAGTGATTCAAGTAACCTTCCCAGTGCCTTGAGGTGTTTGGATTTCACTTTTTTTTCCCCTTCAAACTCTAGGAAGGCCTTTAAATTATATTTGCCATCTGTATGTATAATTTATGGCTTCAACAAAGTGATTTGTTTTATATTAATGCAGTATGTGCTGTGCTCTGTTTTGTTATTGAAAATTCTAATGTCTTAATTTAGCCCAGAAGTTCTTCAGGACAAAGACTTGTTTTGTGTGCAAATCTACATGAATCTAGGTGCCATTCAATAAGTAATAAATCATTTTATTGCTTCAGCACATTATATTAATATTAAATACACAAGATCCGGCTGCAGAAGTTTTGGTTTAAAAACTGCTTATGTGATGCTTAGTCCTCTTAAAAAAAATAATATCTAACTTGCTAGCTTGAATGGCTAAGCAGATGGTATTGAAAGTATCCTCTGCCTAATTATTGTTTGTAGAAAGGCAACATTGATTTGAAAAAAGTTGTGGGTTCTTTTTTTTTCTCTCCACCCACCAACCCCACCACCTTGATAGGGCTAATTTTACTTTTCTACTTAGAAACACTAAGAAGTTCCTTGTAAATTCTTTGCTTTTCTCTCAGGAAGAGTTTGTCTTTAGTTAACTTTTAGGTTTTTGGTTTTGTGTTTCAGGTTGTGATAAACAATGCAGCTGGAAACTTTATTTCCCCTTCTGAACGACTTTCTGCTAATGCATGGAAAACAATAACTGATATTGTTCTTAATGGTACTGCTTTTATAACTCTGGAAATCGGAAAGGAGCTCATTAAAGTAAAAAAAGGTATCTTTAACATAAGATAAATGGTAACTAAGCATTTTGATACATTGTTACCTTACCATTATTATAGCCAGTTTTGAGAGTTTGAAAAGGAACACAATTTTTAACAACCTAAATCTTTTCTAGAAAGAAACTTTTTTCAGTAAAGCTATACTTCAATTTCACACAGTAGAACTGGATAGCAATTACTTCATTGTAGAATGTGCCGTTGAAATTGGACCCAGAGGCCATGAAGTTGAATATAAAAATCTGAATGCAGAGTTTGTACTGGTTGTAAAATGTTTTTAAAATTCAGAAAATTAGGTTTTGTGTAAAACATGCTGTTACTTCATTTGAGTCTTCTATTTGTTGGTTTCATTGAGCAACTGAACATGTAGCATTTATATAAGTGAACAGCAAGTCAGGATATCACTTTGAATTTTCCTCCTACACTTAAATAAATAAATACCACAGCCGTGGTATTTGATTAATAGCACTAGAGAATATTACCTTTGAGATAATTTGGAAAAAAAAAATTAAAAATGAAATAGCTACTAGGTTTTATTTTCCTGGGTATAATTCTTAGTTCTAGACTAGGCAGGAGTGTAATCCACTATTTTACCTTTACCTTAAAAATGTGATAGTTTTTTTTTATATACTGTTTAGCTAAAGATTTACTTAACCAGATTCTTGTCTTTAAAGGAAAGATAATGCATGCTATTTTATGTTACAACATAGATTATATGCAAAGAATTATATGCTTTCATTTTATATTATCTTCTAGTTATGAATCAGAAAACATTGAGCTTAATTTTTGATCTGAATGACATCATCTCAAATAGCATTTAAAAGCAGTGAGGTATATTATGTGCCCACGCTTCTGAATCTTGTTTTCTAGGTGCAGCCACTGTGTTGAAATAATCCTTTTGTATTTGCACTGTATTTCTCCTAACTCCTGAATTAGTTCAATTTCTTCAAAATACCTCTCCGAAAAGTACTCAGTGGGGTTATACTATTTAATGATAACCATATAAAGTTAGTGTTGTTTCAGTAAATCTGTAACAGTTTTGGTCAGTTGAAAAGGTATTTCCCACATATATTTTAGCAGGACATGAAAAAATAATTTCCACCATTCTAGTGCTAATATTCCCGCATTAAAAACCTATCCCCAACTCTGTCTTACTATATCATTGTAGCAAACTATTGTAATAGTTTTATGGTCTTCCAGGTGCATGCAGTAATATGAAATGCAGCTTTAAAAATGCCTTTGCCTCTGCTGCTGTTGAATGAAAAACTACTTTCCTTGCTTCCACCCTTTAAATTCGGCAAAATCCAGGAGTCATTTGCCTTCAATTTGTTGACTCTCTTCCTTTCAGTTCTAAGCTTCCAAAACATTTTAATTTCTTTTGCTATTACTTGCATGCCTTCTTTCTAGGGGACTCAGTCTGTAAGTAAGGCTTTATTTAAAGCTTTCTTTGAGACATGTTTTTGCAAGTAGATCAAGTGTAGTCATTTGTCCTCTTTATTTTCCACCTTCATTTTCTATTTACTTGCTTGGTGTTTTAAGTTTGAATGCAGACCTTAGTTTCTGGAGTGTTGGAGATGC
Organism: Falco naumanni; assembly: GCF_017639655.2. Taxonomy (NCBI): domain Eukaryota; kingdom Metazoa; phylum Chordata; class Aves; order Falconiformes; family Falconidae; genus Falco; species Falco naumanni. The sequence goes on from NC_054056.1 coordinate 89,167,284, forward strand.
TACTCAATGCAAATATTTTAGAACAGTCTGTGAGGATGCTGGACATCTAGCAGTTACTAAAGCACTGGTGTATTTTTTAGGTCTGCAGCGTGACCTACAATAAACCTAATTTGGTAAATAATAACAGTGCTCTGCTTTTAGACTTTTAAGTTTGTACCGGTATTTAAAAAGGGATTTGTAATTGCTAGTGTATTATTTATTTATGCACTAAAGTTTTACAAAATGATAGGAGATAGATATTGTCCATTTTATGAATATAGGCTTTAGGAGTAAAAATTGTGTATGAGCTGAAGTGTGCTTTAAACTTCAGAACTATATATTTATCAGTCATTCTTCCTTTTGTGTTTAGTTCACCCAACTCACCTCTATTTAACCTGTGTTTTAAAAATTCTGTGGTTTAATTCTGAAAAATGTGTAATTAACAATCAGCTCTAGAAAACTTCAGTTGTTCTGTGTTTTTTGCCTGTGTTAATTTTCCTTTTCAAAGTTCCTCACTGTAGACTAATTTTTTATAAGTATAGTCCATGGTTTTTGGATATCTGCTGGCATTTCTGTCAGTGCTTGTTTATGGTTCTTTTCAATTTCTTTTGTGTAAGAATACTGTAATTTTTTAACTGAGTCTCTACTTCATCATCACATACATTCTATCGGTAACATATATTGTTCTAGAAATATCCCTTGGGTAGCTATTCTAATTAAATTATTTTTAAGATACAGTAACTAGAACAGTTATTTTAGTTACTGTGGCATAAGTAGTGAACTATCATCCCTTGTCCTCCATTTCCATTAAGTTCATGCTAGTCATTGATCAGATAATTGGAATTTGCAGGCTTCTGTAAAGGAAAGATTGAATAAACAGTTGCAGTTTCCATGTTTTTGCTAAATCTGTTATGAAATATATAAAAGAAAGTGGTCTTTTTATAATACAGTTTGTTGTGATAGTAATGGGAAAAAGTAATGCAAGTTTAACTGTCATAAGCTCTACTGCAGAAAAAGCTTCTGAAAATTTCTTAAAAAAACTTTTCCCTGCCTAAACTTTAACTCAAGTCTTAAACTGTGTCATTATAATATTATGCTAATCCTAATTATTAATGCTGATGTATTTTTTTTTTTCAGCCAGGAATTGGTGAAATTAGGGCAAATTACCTGGTTGGTGACTACTAGGCTAGGGCAGCTTCTAAAAAGACACTGTAAGACCTTAGACCTTCACTCCAGTTAGACTGAGTTGCACATGTAAATTCATTATATCAGTAGAAGTCTGAGGGTTTAGACCTTTGGAGCGTAATTTATAGCTATTTATGCTTACATGGAACAACTCTTAATGTTCCTGCAAAAGAGGGAATTGAAATAAAAGGGCTTAAAAGCAAAGCTTCTAAGACTAGATTTTTAAAATATCTTTTTACAACAGGGAGTGAAGTGGCATCCCAAACACGTGAGCTGCGAACTTTATTCTCACTGAGGTTGCGTTTCTCTTAGTTCAGAGTTTGATCTTCATGCATTTTTTGCTTGTTTGGTGTGGGGTCTCTTTAAAATGTTTTTGCAACTTCCAGGAGCAGCATTCCTGGCTATTACAACAATTTATGCAGAGAGTGGTTCAGGATTTGTGTTGCCAAGTGCCTCTGCCAAAGCTGGTGTAGAAGCAATGAGCAAGTGAGTAATATAGCAAAATGTGTGTTCTGCTTTCCACGTCCCTGAGATAGGGTAATGAGTCTGTAAAAATTGAGGTAGTTGGTATAGTCCTGCTATTCCATTTCATAAGAGAACCTTCCATCCTCCAGTATCCTACCAAGAAATAGTATAGTGACAGGTTCTTACAGAAGGAAGCCTTAACTGCTATTATTATGACAATTTTTATCACAAGGATGAGCTGAGGACAAGTGGAACTACTTCTTTCAGCAATAGCAAGTTCCAAAGTTTAAATTACAGAGATTTAATAATCAGATTCTCATACCTTCCACTTTTTTCTCTCTCAGGAAAAGTGCTTATATTTAGGTGGAGTATACTGTTGCTTTGCCTGTCTAGTTTCGTAAAGAAATGATTTCCTGTCACTATTTTAAATTAAGGTCTGCAGTTCCACTCAATTCAGAAATGTGGTGTATCCACATTACTCAGCAAACAAAAGGATTTCTAACATTATTAACTATAGGGCAGTCCTTCATAGCAAATAGATCCTTCTCTGCGCTTTTGCAGAAGAAATTAAATAGTTTGGCAGCCTTTTAGTAATTAGAATTCTTTATCCAGAAAAAAATGAGGGAATGTGTGATGGTCTTGATTTCTGTTCTACAGAGCTATAACTGAAATGTGTACTTTTAAAAGACTTTGACCAAGCTAATTCATTCACTGCAGTAGGTGATCTATTTGAAGTACCGCTTATGCAGGGAAAACGTTGCCATAAAGTAAAATTATTCTACTGGTCCCACTTCAAAATGTAATATCTGTTCTGTGTTATTTCAAAGCATCTAGTGTGAAAGCTATATTGAAAATGTTAGAAATGTGTACTTGTGGGATAGTCTAAATTACCAGAGAAAGATGGTGGCCTAACAGTTGTTTGTCAAGGAGTTTAGGTGCCAAAATCACCTGTGTAATTTGTGTGAGAGAAAGAATTGCTCCATAATACTGCTTTGTTTGTGATGCACCTATTAATCCTGTGTACCCTGTGTTTGTGAATGTGATTTTGGTTTTTTTTTCCCTCTGAACTGTTTTTGTTAGGAACAAAAAAAAAATATAAGTAGAAATGCCTTTTTCAGAAAAAGTCTAGTATTTACATGTTTGATTCAGGTTTTTTTGTATGTGAATAGCATTATTAAGTACTGCGTTTAAAATACTGATTCATTCTGTTAATGAATTTTTAGGTCTCTTGCGGCTGAGTGGGGTAGATATGGCATGAGATTCAATGTGATTCAACCAGGTCCAATAAAAACAAAGGTACATAGCATGAAGTGAAACACAGCCTTGAATATGCTTTGTAGTACAATCTTAAGATAGTCTAACCTTTTCTGTAACTGTTAAATTCAAGTATGATTTCCTTGGCAGTCAAGACTGTGCTGGAATATTGAACACACTACCTCTCAGTTCTTCGGTAAAATAGAATTTCTTGAACTTCTGAAACCTGCCACTGTCCCTTCTACTACACTAATATAAATGAAACCTTTTTTTAGTGTTTCAAAGAAATTATTTATCAAAATATTTAATGTTGATTCTTATCAACTGTACATAACTAGCTTGTCAAGTGAAATGAATTCTTACAATTGGTGGAGTAAAAGTGCCTAATTTCTGCCTGAACTCATTTTTAAACAAAACATCAATTCAAAAATTTCAGAATCCCTTTTAGGTGTATGAGAACAGAATCTCACTAGCTTTGTTGAAAATCACAATACTAGGAAGAGAAAACTAAGTCAGCAAGGAAATGTGAAGCTTTGATATGAGTGAAAAGGAGGACTGGGAGGGTTTGAAGGAAATAATCCAGACCAGCGGTAACAGGAAGAAAAAAGCAGAAAAAAGAGGAGAGGGGAGGATCGATTTCACATTGAATCAAAATATTACAATTGTGAGCAGTAACTGCTAATAATGGTATTACTACTACCTGTAAAATGTTTCACAGTTGGTTTTGCTGATGTTTTGGGGGTAGGGGTGCAGAGTTGCTTCTTTTTTTTTTTTTTTTTTTTTTCTTTCTTCCTCTTGCAGTATTAGATGCTACACTGGACAGCTCAGTTTTACCTTTTTCGACTTTAAAGAAAGATAAGTGGTGGTGTCAGCAGGGTTGTAAGAATGCTGAAACAACATTACAGGATGAGACCAGAGGTTCTCCAGGTCTTGTATCTGGTGGATTTTTAGGCCAGAGCAGAAAAACATTTAATGACATTTCTTCTTTATGTCGCTAGCCTCTGGCAGTCTATGGTCCAGGGAGTTTGATACAGTTGTTATCTCTTCATAGTGTAATCATCTTGGTGGATCTCTTTTCTTCCGTTAGTTCGTCCTGTTCCTTTTTGAATCCATATAAACTTCTGGTATCCACTATATCACATGGCAAGATCATTTTAATTTATAGATTCTCATAATTTGTGGCAAGTTAACTGCTTTAAATGTCAGTATTGCTACCTCCTGTTAATGTTTCTTATTTCAACTAGTAGTGTATATTCCACTTGAGGTATATGTGTTCTTCATAAAGTACTAGTTTTGTCATACTGGTTCCAAGTTAAAATTCCCTTGAAAGCATAAAAAGGCAGACTGGCTTTACTTAAAACAGCATATTGAAAAATCAAGGCTTTCTACATTCCTGTCTTTTAAAAAAAACTGTTGTAAGTCATGATAGGAAAAAACCCAAGCATAGAAGCACAATACTGTTAAGCTTATAAACTGGCATTTAAAAATATGGCAATAGAAGACTTAAATGGCGTGAATACAACTACGATTATATAAATTAGTGTGCTTTAACTCATAACTTCAGTAACTTAACAGAAATGTTACTAATACGTTTCTGATTTTGCCTAAGGAGGTTGTTTCTTTGTGGAGGAGCCAGGAAGAACAAAAATCCTCTTCTATTTCCCATGCCATTCTAAGCTATTAAAATACTAAAACATCCAGTGACTTCGTTTAGTTCTAGCCATTGCTGCAATATAACTGAACTTTTTTTTTTCTTTTCATTATTACTTACTTTGTCATGTATAATTTATTTCTGTCACTTTCTGGATCCTCTTCTCCTGGCATTCCTCTCCCCTGTCCATGCAGCACATTGCTTATTTCCTCAAGTGTTTATCAAGGGTGTCTGGGAATCAAAGTTCATTAACCCCTTTTGTTTTTCATAGATGATTATCCAAAACATGTTAAATTACAGCTTATCATCCTCAGTAGATGCATGTCAGCGCAACAGAGATTAATTGTTTTCTGTTTCTTACTTTCTTCTTTTCCCTCATACTGACACAAAGAAGGTGTAGACAGTTTACTCGTAAATGTTAACTTCCGTATCGTTTATGTGGAGTCAAATCTCTGTTGGATTTTAATTTCTGATGTAGTTACAACTTTTTTTTAAAAAAAATGTTTCTCTTAATTCTCAGGGTGCTTTTAGCCGCCTTGACCCAACAGGCTCATTTGAGAAGAAACTTATTGAGAGGATTCCCTGTGGTCGTCTGGGAACTGTAGAAGAAATAGCAAATCTTGCTGCCTATTTCTGCAGTGACTATGCAAGCTGGGTTAATGGAGCAGTGAGTTTTCGTTGATCTTGTTTATACAATTAACCTAAACAATGGTCTGAGTTTTGATGATATTTTTTTAAAGCCCTGGTTTCAGAAATGGAAAAAAAACCCCTGATAATTATTCTTTAAAAGAATTATTAACATTTTAATTGTACTGCATGACGTAGTCCCTTTAAAAAGAACTTTTAGAAGTGATTGAATTACATTATTTTGAGCATGTTTTTTTCTGATCCAAATTAATACAATTTACTTTCACAATTCTTAATAGGAGAAGGCTACAGAAACCCCACTATTACTAAATATACTGCTTATGCTTTTTCTAGGTTATTAGAATGGATGGTGGAGAATATGTTTCTATGGCAGGAGAATTCAATGATTTGAAGAAGGTATTAAATTCCTTGCGTGCTATTTTCCTTTCAAACAGTTATTTATATGTGTAATTATTATATGGAATTCCAATAAAATGTTCTTTTCTTTTATTAGGTTACCAAAGAGCAGTGGGATATGATGGAAGCAATGATTAGAAAAACAAAAGGCTCTTAAAGTACATAACTATACGGTGGAGATTTTTGGAAATGAACCACTACTTTTTCATGAATACTTAGAAATAACCAATAGAAAAATAGCCTTCAAAATCTTTTGTATGGTAATTTCAATAAAGTATTTTGAAATAGTCATATTTTGAATACAGTATGTATATTTATCCCATCTACAGTCTATTCTGTTGCTAATGGTGAGCAACAGTTGTTCACTGAAATGTTATTGTTCTTTAGATTGTCATATATAGCCATGCCATGCTCTACAGTTAGGTGACCAGGTTTTTAATGTTTCCGAGGATTTTTTTTTTTTCTTAGATACATGCAAGTATCTCTTAATATTGTAATTCCAATAGCATTTCAGGAGTATAACTGTTAATCTGAGGAAAACCTAAGAAATTCAGTCATAATCTTCACACTTCAGTAATGTCCTACACTTGCAAATAACAAAGTTTCAAGTTACCAGTTTGACTACATACACTTGAGATAGGATGTAACTCCTGTGGTTACTTAAAAAATCTTGAAAGACATAACCAACTTGGTCTCATCTCTTGGTGACATTTTCAGTCTGTTGTTTTATGCTGAACTTTAAAAATGGCATTTAAAGACTAGCAATGCCTTTCTAAGGAGCTTGCTCTTTCTCATGATTAAGTTAATGTTCTTGTAAATTAGAAACTAAAAATCATTTGCTATTAATGTGTGTGTGACTAGGGGAGTCTCTCTGTAAAAAAAAAAAAAGTTTACTTAAGACTAGTAAAGTATATCAGTAAATCAGAACTGAAAGCGTTGAAACCTCATTGGCTCAAATTTACAGAAATCCTAGGTTTCATTTCCATTCACAAACTAAAGTACTAAAGGAGTTTTAAGGTGGGATTACCTCTGAATCTAGTCAGTTTATCCATCCTAAATGAGCAGATGATTAAAAAAACCAAAAATCCCAAACAAAGAAAAAACAAACAAACAATGTTTATTGCTGTCCCTCTTTTAGTATTATTACATTTTCCAGATTAGGGAGTTGCCAGTTGTTTGTCCTCCCTGCTTCAAACTATGGGATGGAGTTCTTAAAAGAAGTTTAACCTCCTTTGGCCTTTGAGGCCTGAAATCCATGTTTTTTTCTTTTTTAATTGTTTAACCTGAGCCCCAGACGATCCACACATACAAGCATGGATAGAGCTGTATGTGCTTTGAAATTGATACAGTGGTTTAAGAGTCAGTAATATAGAACCAATTTGAGGATGTCTCCCTTCAAGTGCTGGCAGCAATCTTGTCACTACCCACACTTCAGGCTGTACTTAAATATGCCAGCGTCTGACTTTGAAACCATTTGATTGCCTTAATACAAAGGTGTAGTAAGCTAATATATGTTCCGTTGAAAGGGTGGACTATATTAGTGCAGGTTTCCATATGCCAGCTTTCTCCTGAGAGTAATGGTCCTATGGGGAATTGAACAGTATCTGTGCCACTGATAATAAAATAAAGCAAATGTGTTTATCATAGCAGCCTTCAAGGTGTCACTTGAGCATAATCTAAAGCTTTTTTTTTTTTATAGCATCTTGGGTTTTGGTAGGTCTACTGTCAAGATCAAATTCTGACATATCCATGTCTTTTCCCCAAAAGGTGATTTAATTGAGAAGTTAGGCACCTATATACTGTTCTTTGCTTGTTGTCTTTTGCGTGTACTTAAATTTTCTGTTTGTATGGCACACAGTTGCATGTAAGGCTTTGACACTCGGAAGAAAAAACATATTTCAGAAAAAAATCCAAAGGTACGCTTGTGAACTGCAGTATGATCAAGTATTTCTCCGTGGTATTTTGTAGGGTATCCCCTGGAGATGGGCTGTCAGTACATACAAGTTCTCACTGGTCTCTTGCAGTCGTGGGGGTGTACAACTTTTAATACGGGAAGGTTTGTCATGTGGTTGAATTATTGGACTGAGATTGAAGAGAATCATGTTCAGTCTCCAACATTGTCACAGGCTTTGTGTGACCTCAAGTTATTTCTCTTGTATCTGAACAGCAGGGCAGGTATGCTTTTCAGCATTCCCTCAGGAACTGGTCATCTGAAGCAGGGAGACTGGCACATTTCATCTAGCTCAGGTCCTGTGTATGGCACAGGTGGGAAAGATCAAGGCAAGAGGCACATTCCCAGTCTTAGGATCAAGTCTATACTTGGCTTTGGAGGCTAGAGAGCACTGTTGGCTGCCACATACTCATCCATCTCTCTTCCCTGCATATAAAATAGTAATAACAATACTTTTTTTTTAATCTCTCATACATTTTTACATAATCCTACATGTTATTTAGTGTATATTTTAGATATTGAAAGCAGAAGCATTTTTTGGTGGGGATAGCGTGAGATGGAAAAGGGAGGGACAGAGGAAAAAAAGGGAGATAAGCCTAGCTCAGCTACAATTATTTTTTTTCCAAATATTTCAGCAGTAGGTACTGTGGTGCTCAGATGTAATATCTACTGACATAGTAAATGCCAGAAATCCATTATGTGGCTTTAAACACTCCGAGCCGCTATCCGTTGGCTCAACCACGACTGCTTGTAGATGTCCTTTGTTTAGAAAGTAAACTTCACAGACCTCAGTTAGAAATGTTTCTTTTCCACAGCAAAAGGCAGTGCGTTCCTATGCAAAAATAATTTCACAGTTTAAAATTAATACTGGTTCTTGACCAAAAATTAAAAATGAGAAGGTCTTTGTCTTTCCTTCATTGCTTTACTCATCAGAGAGATTCAGGCCAACTTTGCATCTAGGAGAAACTCACATTAATTCATAGTGAATCTTTCAGGGACTGAAGCTGTTTTCTGAACAGTCAGAGTTACTGGAAAATGTAATTTAAGGGGGAGGGGATTGCTTAATTGAATAAAATCAGAATGTTGAAGGGAGGTCTCTTAAAGCCTGTCTTATAAGTAGATACTGGGTATTTATTCAATAACAGAACGTTTTTATCACTTGCAGAAACAGGTATTGCTTCCAAAGTATCTTCCTTCTACCGGTTTACTGTCCATAGCTGAATGAATTATTAATTTTAAAGTGATAACATTTTTAAAGCATGCTATTCAGTGATAGAACCAGAAAGCACATTTTAAATTTTAATGAGCACCTATAATAAGAGTAATCTATTTTATCTTACCTATGCCAATAACATTCATTTCAAACTATGCAAGTTAGTTGCTTTTAGATTCTGAACATTCTCTCTTGACAAGATGTATACAATGTGTTGATGCAGGTTTTAGAAATGACATGTAATGTTTTGGAGAGATACATATTATTAGATAGTTTATAAAATATTTCCTAATATGTACACTTAGTTCAGTGAAAAAACTTTAATCTGATGTAGCCATCCACTTCTGCAGAAGAATGGAATAGTCTGGCTTGGATTAATTTTCCTCATTAAAATTATTGTTAGACTTGTTAGGGGCAGGAGAGGAATGTCCCTATGAAGAAGTGAATCTGGAACATCTCAAGTTGTTATTACATGTGTGCTTATCCAAGTACAATTGCATTGTTTGTTACTAAGTTAGCCACACATGACATCTGAACTCAGGAAAAGGACAAGAGGAAGCAGCTTTATAGCGACTGCCTAACCCAGGTGGTGTCTGGCTTGGCAGTTCCAAAGGAACCTCTTCCTAAATGTCCATGAGGATGAGACTGTCCTGAAAGATACGTAAAACACCCCTAAAACCTGAGAGGTACCCAAGCTGTAAGCATGTTCTGCAGCTGTGTGTTGTGCACGCTTGTTGCAGACTGACATAAAGCATAGTACTTTATTCCAAACATAGCAAAAATGGTAGGAGATGCTATCCACATTAAGCACGCTGTCTTACGCTGACACATTTGCCCTGAGATTATTACATTCCTGACCTTGCCTTAGACTGCCAGTGAACCACAATGTACAGGGGAGTGTGAAACAAGTATGGTGTTGCAGCATAATAATTTTATGGAGAGGAAATTAAAAGGACAAGAAAACATGATGGTATATGTTGGGGATTGTGAAAGGAATCAGTAGTGTTGCAGAAGTAGTTTAATTTTCACGGATCACAAGGAAAACTTTCCTTGACTCCAAATACCTTGTTTAAAATACTTTTGCATGACCCATCAGTCAAAGCTGTTACCGTTTCCATGAACTCAACTTCAAGACACTCACAAAGGAAGATTCATTGTCTGTTTTCAACTGAAAAGTACATCTTGTCTGCTTGATTAAATCTTGAATCACCCTTATTTCAGCTGATGATCTACTGTCTTTGAACCTGTCTGTTACAATTTCTTACATTAATTTTGTGCTGTAAAAGTGGTATTGTATTATAGCAGAGGCTTATAAACAAGTTAGGAAAATCATTTGAGGTTGCAAATGAAAGAGATTAGTTGTATTACCTCTGTACTGTGATACCAGAGCTGCTGTCAATCTTTGGTTCTCCTCTTTCTGCGAATTCCCTCCTTTTGAATATTTCAATTCTTGTTGAGAATATTGCTGGTATTTACCAATTCAAGAATCTGCTTTACAAGCAGAAGATGACAGTGAGGGAACTGCGGATTCCTACCTCTTGATACTGGCTTCCAAGCTCATTGGCACATGACCTGCTCACTTACCTTTACTTCTTTTCGTGTGCTGATAACACGTAAGTAAAGACACAGAATTGCAAGGAAATCTTTACCTTTGTGTAACTGCACAGAGCATATTGTCTTGTAACTTCTAAACTGTAACCCCATTGTAACTGAGGTAAACCGCCCAGTCTTTTATGTGATAATTTAATGTGCAGTAAAATAAAATGGTCTTTGGGATTTTGGTGCGTTGGCCTGCTTTTAATTGGTCCAGAACAACTTCAGTTGGTTTCATAAGGATTTGGAGGTGTTCAGCACTTGAGAAAATCAGGCCACGTATATTTAATGGGTGCCTAAATACAGGTTCTGGGCATCCTCGTAGACACAGCGAGTAGGTGTGGATTTCAGTATGCCTCCACAACCAGCGATTATAACCGTGGTTATGATGAGGACTTAGTATAAATGCGTAAGATGCCAAATGGAAATTAATCGGAAAAAGCAAACATCTAATGAAACAGACTTAATCCTAGTTTAAATGGAGTTTAGCAGCAGCATGTGCGTATTTTGTGGGATGACGTTCATTTTACATAAAAGCACTGCTGCTTGTCAGCATCCTGATCTGTATTTGACATCGGCACATGGGATATGCTGTTTAGAAATTCTGTAAGCTTGTGTGGGTAATCTTTTCAAAGATGTGTATCTAAGTTGTAAATAGGGCGGATTAGACCGGTGCTATGATACTGCACATTAACTGCTGGGGATAGAACAATGCAGCAGTAAACAAAGGCCAAATCGCTTGCCTCAAGGCCTGTGTTCAGTTGTAATTAAATCATCAGTGAGAATTGGTATGATATTCCCCGTAATGTGTATCACAGGTGCCAGCTGGGCAGTGTGGGTGGTTTCGGATCAGGTGAGGCCCCTAAGGTGCGCTGCTGGGCTGTGAGGTGGGCACAGCTGGAAGCAGGCACGCACTCTGCCTGAGCTGGTACTCCTAACATTTACATCCATCAGCAAACACTGCATTTAGAATGCCAAAGGTTTTTGAAGGGCCTAATAGTTACTGTTTGGGGTTTTTTTTTTTTTTTTTCCTATCAGCCTTAGTAAAAGTTTGCTCTCTTGTGCTTTAAAATTAGTAGAAAACCACCTTCTTTGATTGGAACACTGAGCACTGTGTTAAATTCTAATCTGTACACACTTAAAAAATTTTAGCCCATTCTAGTTTACAACGTACTAGTTTATAATTTGTAGGACAGTAGTTTTGAATATTTATGAGCCTGAGTGCTTATTTGAACGCTTATTTTAATAAAATACATATTTTTAGACAATAAAATGATTAATGGCTTCAGTAAAGTGGATCCCAGGTAGCTACGTGTCAGTCAGTTTCTCTGTTTAGCAGGAACATGGCATACCTGCACTACCTCATGTCATTAATTTTTGTGCAAAAATTTTAATTTCAATCCTTTTTTTGGACACCAGATGTCTACCAGAAGAAGGAAGCTTGCAGTCTTCCTTACCATCACCTCTCTCACTATTCCAAGCCTTGTTCTGCCCCAGCTGTGACGGTTTTAAGAGCTGTGCCCAGGAATGCTTCAGAGATTTTAAAACCTGGAGTTTTTGCAGCACTTTTGACTTACCCCTGTTTTGCTTTGCACTGACATAGTAGACATCTTTGCTAGAATGGGGTTTTTAAATTGCTGTCTCTTAATCCAGGTTTTATTTATGAGAAATAACTGCAGGAAACACTCTGCCTGTTGGTGACTGAGACCTGCTTTCTGTGTCATGCTCTGCAGCAGAGGCAGGTGGTGGCAGCAGCTGGAGTGGAAGGGTGGTTTCAGAACAGGTCTGTGACAGGTAACTTTACTTATGTTCAGGTTTCTGTGATGACTTTTTGTGAAAAAACACTTTAAACGTTTTATCTTCCATTGTAATGATTTGAGCAGCCACATATGTTTACATACAAGTTTTGGGGTTTTTTCTTTACCTTTACACTATTAGAATGTTAAAATAAGGCAAGATCCAGGGTTTCAGGTGCACAGTATGAACAATATCAATCGTTTATTGTACTGATAGGCAGATTCAGTGTTCCTCCACTTAACACACACAATTCTATTTCACATTGCATAGAGAAAAGAGGAGAACAAGCAGAAGTTAAATCACTGTGCATGCAGTGGGAGTAAAGCGGTGACAATGAGCTAGCTTAATCTGTTGTTTGGTTTTTTTTTTTTTATTTGAGGGGGAAGGGGGTTCAGCAAGATCCATCTGGCACCATCTACTCCTTAACTTCCCAAAGCTCAGAATGGAGAGATCCCTCCTAAAATGGCATTTAGTTGCCTGAGTTCACCTGAAGAATTCAAAGATTCATTTCAGTGGGAGTTCAGTGACAATAATCTTCAAGAATCTGAGCCTCGTTGTTTGAGACACGTTTCAAATAAAATGCATTTGCTTCTGCTTACGTAAGACACGGAGATGCATCTGAGAAGTTTTATATAGCTCTTCTGCTAACCTGGAATTGCTTCTGAAACAGTTGTACGTGGAAGCAATGTAGATTTTTTGGCTTTAAGACACAGCCCAATTTCCTTCCGAAACCAGTACATACTGGGAGCAATGGCCTGGACATTAGTGGAGTTGCCTGGCATAAAACCAGTGTAAAGCAAAAAGGGAGCCAAGCCAAAAAAATAAAGATGCAAGAAGACAAGGCTGTTTCCATAGTATGGTTCCCATTTTAAAAATACCTCTCAAGCATAATAAAAAGCTGAGTCCATGTAAACGAAATTACTGGATTGGTACAAAATCTGTACTAGACCTTTTGTTTCATTTAGTGTTAAATTTTAATTTAACTGTTATAGATTAGTAATTCAGTGTAAGATCTGAGGAGGCACATGGTTGTTAAATAGTTGTTTTGTCCCTTACATGGTACAGAAAAAAAATCCAGGAGATAGACAAAGTAGACACCAACAATCTTAGGTTATTAAATTTAATTATAGATTACACAGAATATGATGTAAAAACAGCAATTTACTAGAATAGTTATAACCTGCAAAATGTGAAAATAGTTTAGAAAATGGATTGTCATATTCTCTGACACAGCAATAGTCATGAAAGGTACACTTATAATATCATATGTTAATCTGTGTATTAACTATACTACCTGTCATTTAGCCAGGATTCCAAGACAGATTAAAGGCATTTATTTCTGAAGTGCCTGTGTTTAAATTCAGTAAAGTTAAACAGCTAGATTGAAAACACTACATTTTTGTCAGCTACTGCGTGGAGATCTATCCCGGATAAATGCTTTGTCTATATGCTATGAGTTCATAATGAGAAGAGTAATTGAAAAACTGCAGAGAGCACAGACCTGTAAGTGGGCGGTTTGACAACTGAAAATATTTCCTAGTGCCTTGTTAAATTTTGGAAATCAGGCATGCCAGCATCTCTTTCCTATTTCAGACCTAGATCATGTTTCATCTGAATTCATATTTTGCATTTAAAAAACCCATGCTTGTAACGGGGAAAGATATCTGTAGACCTTTTTGTTACGTAGTTCAACAAGAAATGTTGCAAGTGTCAAAGGATATGATGACCACAGCAATGTCAGCAGGTTTAATTTTTTTTCCCAGCTGTGTTTATGAAAGCAAAACCAAAACCAACCCCGACATATTTTAGTTTCTTTTTGAATATACAGACTGGCCCAAACATAAACAATCTCTTTATCAATCTTATTGTTACAAAAACTGTACATTACAAACAGTATAGAAACAAACTGAAAGGAATGTGCCACACATCCTGGCTAATTTTCTATATGCAGTTTAAAAATACAGCCTACTCCCTTATAGTGCACAGTTATTGTGTAGATGAGTACATCACTAGTTAAGTGGACATGATAGAAGAGTTCTAGTTTTCCTCAGCACAGAGAATAAGAGCCAGTTCTGCTCGGTAAAGCTTTCCTCCATCAGACAAGGCCATGATGCTTTTCTTGTATGTCGCAAGGTTGTTAATGTCTAATTCCTATTTAAAGAACAGATAATGCTTTACCAGCATGAACAAGTTTGCTTCCAAGGCAGAAAATGACAAAAAAAAAAAAAAAAGGGGGGGGGGGGGGGCGGGGGGGGGGGGGGATATTCTCAGACTGTCTGACAGTAATACATTATAAATATTGCTTATGCATTTGTGTGTTATCCATCTTATAGCCATATGTTAGATAGCTGATAGCTATAGATGTCTCAGAAGCAGGCTTTAAAGAGTGTTGCTATACAATCACAACTCCCCTAGTTCAGAATTTACAAGGTTGTGACTTCTGCTGAGAATTTTACGTGTACTTTGACTTCAGGAATTACGACTTAGAAGCTCTATATTTATCTTAATAGGGTGGATTAACATGTCCTTAAAATCCACATTAAATCTAATCTCCAAGGGGAAAAAAGGCCTTTAGGATTACCTTTTTGTTCTTCTCACAGAGATCCTTCAGTAGTGCATCAAGTTCATTTTCATCTATATAGCCATTACCATCCTGAAAAATAACATTAAAGATAATTTTAAACATTTATTTTTCATTTCAGAGGTTGTGGCTAATTTTCCACAAACTCAGAAAATAAATGCCATAAGACTACACAATTAAAAAGGTTTTTGAAAGGCTTACTTGATCATACATCTCAAAGGCTTTATTGAATTCTTTTGCACACATTTTGACACCCTAAATGCCAAAAGGAAAACACATCCATTAATTACACCAGTTATGTATGATGGTAACAAGTTACCTTAAGAATGTGAATATTCATACCTGAAATTTAATAAGAAAATTTTCCTGCACTGGGAGTAGCCTTTGGAGAGGAAAAACAAAGGTCAAAATATTTAACTCCTTCTGTAACAGTGCTTGGTACATGATACTTGTTATGCAAAGAGTCAGAAGACATACCTGGCCAGTTCAGTAAGCTCCAACTTTCCATCATTGTTTGCATCAAACATCCTAAGCTGAAAGAACATATAATTCTACGTTACTAATCAAAATTAATCAACATAATGAAGTAAACACTTCTTTGGAAAACTTAAATTCAATGAAATATAGCCTTTACTTCATGCTGAAATTATGGCTCCAGGTTTTAATCTTCACATTTGCTGTGTAATGCATTTATTTAAAGTACTGATGAAGTAATTTATAGTGATTGATTCTACTGCAAAAGCCTCATAAGAAGCCAGATGAGCAATTCTGATTAACCTACTCTAAGGTTGGTCTTAACCAGCCTGCAGTGATGAATGTTCCGTATGAAAAATGCGCATGTAGTTAATTATAAATGAGAGGAGTCTTGACGTGATAACATTTTACTTTTGACTTCATGTCATGATTTGATAATAGCATCATTATTGTCTATTCTTAAAGGTGAAACAACAGTTGGGTAAAGTGCAATAGAATCCCAGGCATTAAATTGCATAGTCAGAAGATAATAGACGTTTAATTCAATTAGCTGCTAGGTCTAAATATTTAAGTAAAGATCACATTCTGTTTCTGTGATATATTTCAAGGAAAGAGTGAACAGATGCTATAGATGATCTCATTTTGTTGATGGTATGAAAACGGGAAATTACATCTCTCCAAATAATCATAATTAAATTATAAGAATAAGTATATTAATGTAATTGGACAAAACAAGTAAATGCTATTTCTGATCATTTTTAATCACCCTATTGTATTAAAGTGTGTTCCTTTGAGGCCTTGAAAAGATGAGCCTCTGCTGCTTGAGAAGCACAAACAGTTTATACTGGTTATTAGAAGTAGATGGAGATAGTGCACTTGCGTGGGACTTCCTCTCCCAGTTTTTACATCTGTATAGTTCTGTTTTTCTACTTTCAAGTATTATTTTGCCTGTGCTGTATAAAAGAGTCACAAAAGCAGCAAACTGTACAAAACATTGTTAGGCATTGTACTGAAAACACCACCACCCACACTCCATCCCATCTCTTTCAATCACAGTAATTTTAGAAGTAATTTTTAGATAAGAGGAAAAACGACGTCCTGTGCTGAGAAAAGTGTATATCCTTTTAAAGACAGAATTAATGCCATGAAAAAAGACCTAATTTCACTTGGTTAATACATGATAAATGGCAAAGGAGACCAGAAGAGACGCCAATTCTATAAACACTACAATTTTTGCACAACACCTTGGCTCCTTTGAACGCTTCCTTTCCTTGCATAAAAGCATCTGCCTTGCATGCATTTTCCATGAAAGGAGATTTGCATTTGGGGGAGGTTCGCAGCGCCAGCTGTGAAGTCAACATATTTTGTATTTTGATGGGTTGTTAGTGCCTGGCTGTGCCTGCCTGCAGCTGCTCAGGACCGTATGTTTTCTAGTAGTCTTTTCTAGTTTCTGAGGAGATTATGGGAGAGCCAGCCTTATTTTTTTTTTTTCTTATTGCTGTTAATTCTTTGTCATTGGATCTCTCTGCAGAGGCCAGAATGTGGAGCATGCTTTAAGATGAAGGTCAAAATGCTCCCTGAATGAAAAGGATATGTCTTATTTTCACCAGTGAATAAACAGTGACAATTCTAGGTAAATGGTTTATGCTGGTACAACAAACCAGCAGGCTTTTTCCAGGAAAAACACAAGTTTTGATCAGCCATTCTCAGACCAGTTTGAGGACTAGTGTGTTTACTTGGCACATTTTTGATTGCTAAAAATATTTTAGGATGAAACCAAGCTAGCAAAACAAAAAATGTAGTGTTACACATTTCCTGAAGACAAGGATTCTGAGCCTTTTTTTTCTTGAAATGTCCACTCAGAAGCCCATACTGGTCCTTACCATGGAGCACCATAGCAGTGGGATGGAAGGAGTGCTCCAAGGACAGGCTGAATTAAGGCCAGGGAAACGACGGCTTTGTTCTAGTGTTTTATCTGAAACATCGATTTCTCCTTCTTGAAGAGAGGGAGAAGGAAAGAGTGAGATGCTTGTAAATCTGGTAAGAAGCCACCATGTGATGGCTTGATGGCTTTTAAGACAAGAGGCAGACACTGCAGCACTGTAAGAAGGCAAAACGTAGAAAGTAAACCCAAATTAATTTGATCTAAATGTAATAATGTATTTATGACAGGTACAGTTTTTTTCTTGTGAACTTTGCAGCTAATGGCACAAGGAAGCAGAATGGGAAAATTCTATGGTTTGGTCTATCTAATATCATTTAAGTGCCAAGAAGATTCAAAATTCCTGAGCGTTTTTTTTCAAGCAGCACTGAAAACTTCCCATCAAAACTCTGTAGCTGCAGAAGTACTTGCAAGGCTAGATGCCTTGGTCATCTACCTGTTGCAATGACATAGTTAGCCTGATTAGGACCTGGTGGGACTCCAAGTCGTTTGGAGCCTTCCAGCAACTAAAGATAAATTGAGTTGGATTAATCCAGTCTTGATGAAATAATGTCTGTAAATAATCTTACCATTATTTCTGTGTATTCTGTTAGCTTTGAGTCTTCAATCTGCTTATTTGCTTTCTGTAATAAATCTTTCAAGAAGCTCTGTTAAAATAAATAGAAAAATAATAGGTGATTTTTTATTTATGGTATAAAATGCTTGACATGCTAACTTCAGATTAAAGTAACGGGAAATACTATTTTACTCTCACTTTAGTATTTACTGCTGAAGTTCCAAGTAAGTATGAAGAGTAGTAATTAACAGCTAAGAATATAACAGTTTCTTTTGATCAATTCAAGTATATTGCCATTTTATTTGGAAAAAGTGACTCATAAAACTTTCTGCATTGTATGCCATTTGTTGTATTGTGATTTTGGAAAAAATGGTTTGGCTTTCAAGTGTACTGCTTCCTAATCAGCTCTATCAGTAAACTAAACTAATTAACCTTGAGTCTCCTTGAAAACGTGGATGCCTAATCACTTCTTGCAACATAGGTACAATTCTACAGAAAAGATCAATGATTAATCAAGTTTTCTTCTTGCCTGTGGCGGTACCTGATGCTAGAAGTGAACGTTAAGCTACATTGCTCCTTTCTACCTTCTATTTTAAATGTGTGCAGCCAGTTTCATTGCATTGTATTGAATGAGAATTTGATATACTGTCACAGGACTTGAAACATCAGCCATTATTACTTTAAAAAATGAGATTGTTTCCACCTATTCAGTGGTTTAAATTTCTGTACTAGCTCTGTGACATTAAAAAAGAAAGATATCAATTTATTTAACAAGGGTGTTACAAGAACTGAGATGTCTGTATGCCTGTCAGTGCTCAATGGAGTACCTAATTAGTGTCATCAGTTGGAGTGTCATTATCTTTGTGGAATCTTGGCCCACATTTCAAGATATAAAATGGGGTAGCTTGTAAGAAAATCTATTTGTACATAGATGACTTTCTTGAGCTTGAATGCAACCATGTCAACAGTCACACGACTAATACCCGCTGTAGTTCTTCTAGTGTTGCCCCCTCCATCCATGCTGGAGGGCCTTCCTGGTGGCGTGTATACAAAGAACATGGCTGAAATGTTGTAAATGGACATTATGGAGACATGTTTGATCTTGTGTGCTTTGGTGGAAAATAGAACTGGAAAGGACATTGAATGGCTATCCAGTCTGTCTCCATGTCTCAAGAAAGGATCATCTGTATCTAAACTTCCTGAGTTACTGTCTGATCTGAGCTATTGCCAAACCTTTCCTAAATACAGGCCGTGATGGAGAGTCTGCCTCCCCCTTAGACAACATATTCGACTGCTGTTTCTATTGTTAGAAAGTATTCCTGATTTCCAGCTTTAATTTCTCTTACAACATTTTAAGTGGGTGTACTCCTCACATAGCAAATACTTAAAATGTCTGGGCTTGTCAAGAAATACTGATCTACAAGTAAAACTGGACATTTATGTCTTATGTTCAATATGTTAAGATGGCCTGTTTTTTTGAGATGGACAAAATTTCACAGCACAAGAGAGAAGGGACCACTAGGGATGCAGTTTAAACGTCTTTATTCTTCAGCTGGTCCTCAATCAGCCCTGCCTGTTTAGGTTTACTTTAAATTATAGCAGCTGGCAACAGTCCTTAAGGCATTGTCTAACATCTGGAGAGTTCTCAAGTGCTACATGCATGGCCTCTCCTGATCCTGCAGACTTTAGGTACACTGACTGGCTGTGACCAGCCAGCAGACTAAGCTCATCTGCCTGAGGGTTACCTTCAGGTAGGACCCTCAGCAATGTCACACAGATACCAAACTCAAAGAGGAAGAGAAAAGGAAAAAAGGTGTGAATTGTCTGATGTAGATTCCTCCTCTGAACAGAAGAACTGTAAGAAATTCAGACAGTTTGATCTCCCAGAGCTTTAGTTATTAAAGCTTATTTAGTTCTTTAGCACATATATGGGCAAAATAGTCTAAAAGAGATGGATAAACACTGCTAGGTCTGTCTCTTGCTAGGAATTGTTTTGATTCTTCTGAATTAAAAGCTACAGTAATGTATCAAATGCAGTTGAACTGTGGAAAAAAGCACCTTTCTAGTCAGAAGGTCTTGCATATGAGTATCTCTCCTCTGAGGAAAGGCTGGGAGAGCTGGGACTGTTCAGCCTGAAGAAGATGAGGCTTGGGGCACCTCATCAATGTATATAAATACTTCAGGAGAGTGTGCAAAGTGGATGGAGCCAGGCTGGTGCCCAGTGACAGGTCCAGAGACAGTGGGAACAAACTTGAAACACAGGAGGTTCCCTCTGAACATCAGGAAACACATTTTCACTGTGAGGGTGACCAGGCACTGGCACAGGTTGTCTGGGAATGTTGTGAGTCTTCATCCTTGGAGATATTCAAAAGCCCTGTGGATATTGTTTTGGGCAACTGGCTTTAGGTGGCCCTGCTTGACCAGGGAGGTTGGACAAGATGTCCTCCAGAGGTCCCTGCCAACCACTCTGTGATTCTGTGACTGTAATTCAAGATCTACAAATTGCTGTTAGTTTTATGACTAGAGAGGTAAATCATTGCAGATTTAAGGTGTTTTAAATCTTCAGGGCTGAGATGGCTAATTGAATTATCTCAATTCTGTTCTTATTTGTGCATATTAAAGCTGACACCAAAATCCCACCAATTTAACCAAGCAGGGGGAACACAGTTCTATTTGTGTTAGCCTAACAGTATTACAGTGGAAACTAGGATTACATTATACTTGAGAGAGCATGATCTGTCCAGCAGCATAGTGGTTGATGGTAGTGATGCCCTTAGGGAAAAAAAAAAGAATAAAGAAAAAAGAACAAAACAGCTCTCCTCCCTAATGAACCAAAAAAAGAGAACAGCATAGCTTTCACAGGCCTATCTTGCTTTCTTAACCTTTCTTATTTCTAAGTTACAGTACCTGCAACCCTGAGTCACTTGAGACAAACATTGATCTGAATTAAAACATGTTTTAAAAAACATTGATCAGATTAGAGTTTCAGTTTAAATAATTTACTGGTGATAAAAACATCAGCAAATGACATTGCTTTTCGGTCATGTTTGAAATGCAAAAACATGCATTTGGTGGGTATCTGAAGAAACAGATAGCAGCACAGGCTGTCATCCAATGCCTGCTCTCATCTTGTGCCTACTCATAAATATCAGCTTACCTTGAGTTCCTCAGAATCAATGAAGCCACTGTGGTCGCTGTCGTATTTTCTCCATGTCTGCAATCAGAACGTGAATGCATTAATGATATATTTATGGCAAGCAGGTCTTGGATAATTTTACAAAAGGTGACTTTTCCTACTGTACCTGCATGAAGTCTTCACTTGACTTTAGCTGCTGGCATCTGAAGAACAACAGGAAATTCTCTTCCGTTGGTAATATCTGAGCAAGCTGTAACAGAATTTAAGAAAGATTAAATTTTGATTATTCATTAGGCCAGCTGAGCCTGGAAAAGAGCATGAAGCTTTTTAAAAGACTGTGAGATTCTTTGTGCTTATACTGCCTTATTGTGGCCCCATAGGAAGCTTCATCCTCTTAGCTCAAATGTTTGGAAGATGCCTCTGAAAGGCTTCTGGCTTGCGGCTTTGCCATATTCATCAAGGTCAAACAGAGCTTAGATCTGAGAGAAGGGAGTGAGATAGCACTTTCCCTAAGGGGTAGCTGGGGAAAAAGGGGAAAAATTCACCTGTGCAGTTAGGTTCTATGGTGAAAGCCTTGCAATTGGCACAAAGAGAAAGCGTAATGTGGGGATGTTCAGAGGGTAAGTGTGAAGGACCACGAATTAAGAAGATCCTGTGGCAGATACTGAGGAACAAGTGAGAGGAACACTGACAAGAAGAACAACACATGTAAGGTAAACAGAAAAATATATGGAAAAGCCAGGAGTAAAAAAAACAAGTGGGGAGGGTGAGGGGATGGCAAACAGTCATCATCTGTCAGGCACAGAGATGTGTTCAAGAAGAGCTATAAATACCAGAAAGAAATCAAAAGGGCTTTTAGCCCTACAAAGTCAGGCATGGTTCTTCCAGTGCCTCTGCTCTACAAAAGGCTTTTTTAAAATCAGACATTATTGTACTGATTATTGAAAATGTTCATTTACTATAACTCAATTTTGGCAAGTGACAAATGTAGAAGATGGAGAGTATGCTGTATAATTTAATGTAAAATCATGACTTGTTTTTAACAAAAGCCCAATATTTTTTTCTGTCCTCAAAATGTATGAAATGTGTTTTGATTAAAGAAAAATTTTTACTTGAAGAATAGGCCAGCTGTGCTTACTAGGATGAGAAAATGGAGAAGGATGGATTTCTTAGCTGCATTCTTTCACAAAAAATGAGATCTGCAGACTTCCTGGAGCCCCATCTTAAAATTTTGATCCAAATTTTTGTTTCTCTGCATTCAGTTCACACCCTTACATCCCTCACTCTGTCTAATTGCTAAATTGCCTAATTGCTCAGGCTTTTTACTTGGGTTCCAGCGGTGCTGTAGGTGAGTTCAGCTCTCCCTCTCACCCTACAGGCACAAGAGTGTGGAGACAGATCTCTTGTTTCTCTAAAATTATCGGTGCAAGGAATCAGTTATATTCTTTAAGTGTTTGTACAACTGAAAAGACACATCAAGGCACTCTCCTTATAGAAATGGTGCAGCTGATGGCAGGCTGTTGGGCCCATCAGAGCACTCCAAGTGCCTTTGCTAAATGGCTGAACACCAAACCCAACCAACTTAAACAATATGGGTTTGTCAGCAGCTTTCAAAACCAACTCAGTTATAAATAGCATATACACATTTGAGTAAGTACATGTCCATATGTATGCAATAGTTAAAAGTGTGTAACTTAGTACTGATTTATGGAAAAATTTATTTATTGCTCCCACAACAGGGGAGTTACGATTTTTAGAGTACATTCCTACTCAACAACAAATGTTGAATGGAAGAACTGATTATAATAATAAGCAGAGTCTGGAGGAAGAGGCTAATTATGACCATGGGAAAGGGTTTACACGTGTGGAAATGACAAATAAGGTGTCATTCATGGGCTCTCTGTAACTGGTGAATTTTTCAAGGACACTGTAAAATAGTACAAGGTACAAGGGTAAATGTAAAATAGTAACTTTCCAAAGAATTATTAACAGCTTACTAGCAGTACCAAACTGTATTAGAGGTACAGAACCTATTACCTCTGGAAGAAAATTAGCCTATTTTAAGCTATACCTCTCACCCTTTGTAAATCCCCAGGGAAAGCACAGGCTTTTACGTTACAAAGATGTAGTAGCTCAATATCCAATATTAGCTCAGACTAATGCCAAAAATTGTGTTTTGAGATTTCTTTCTTTTGTATCCTTTAGCGTAATAGAAACAATATAGCTAAAGGGAAGCCCAGTTCTCCAAGCGTATGCATCAAATAGCATTACACTGCTTTTTGTGGAAAACTCTGCATCATTAAGGGATGAGGAGATTGTGTCAAAACTCAATCAGCTTCCAAGTCCCAGTTATAGCATCACAGAGGAAAGATGGAAACCTGGTGCAATTTCTAATGACTTCTTTGTGAAAGTAAGTATAGGGGGACCCTGTGACCGTGTTTGAAGAAGAGTGCAGACCGCTGCAAGTTCATCTGTGGCAGCAGTAGTGGTTCAGTGAGTGTTTCTATGAGCTATGCTGCTTTTATGAGGAAGGTTGGCTGTTTCTGCATTGGGAGTTATAGAGGACAACCACAAAGCCAGAGACTGGCTTGACTCCTCTCTGCTCAGTTGCAGGCCGAGATACCTCTTTATAGGTTACCTAGTGAAAAAAATACTCCCAGTACTCAAAACAATATCAGAACTATTTTCTAGAAAACACTCTGTAATGAAATCTGTTTCTATTTAATGCTATTTAAAATTCCTTTCACCTAATACAGTGAATTTTCTTTTTAAAATCCTGCAATAGAGAATGGGAGTACAAAGAATATTTTAGGCTAATAAGTAGTTATTTTTACAGCAGCAGTGAGCTTCAAATAATTTGAATGTGGAATTACTGCAGTCCTGAGTTTCAAAACCTTGGGTTTTATATCCACATTTTAGTGAACCATTTGCCTGAATGAGTACAAAAGATGAATTACAGGTGCCTTACACAACGACAAGCAAGTGGACAGGTCACACTGAGCCTTTAGCTGGAGTGCACTGGGTAAAAGCTAGTGAACTAACTGCAGCGTGTTTGCAAAGACAGAATCGACAATCTGAGCTGAAAATCCGCTCCTTCCTCTGTGAAGCCACCCAGGGCTCCTCTTTGTCTCCGTCAACAGATCTTTCCTGTAAACTCATTATTTGCAAGGACATTTCCCGTCAGATGCTGAGGTATTCATTATGATGGCTGGGAGTCTGAATGGTTTTACGTTAAGGTTTTTTTTTAAACAATATTCATACACTTTTTCAGAAAAAACCTATTTTATGTACTATGTAAATGGGAGCAATCTGGAATTACTGGACATTTTTGTTTATAAGGAAGGAGAATCAAGTTCAAATATCAACTGCATGTACAACATGTTTTATCTGAGTCCCATCAGCACTTTCAAAATGAAGCTCCATGCTGATGTAAGTGAAATAAAATATAGCTATTGGGTTAGGAGACTGCTATATTAAGGGAGAAAGTCCCTTCAGTCACTGAACTGAGTACTGTCACCATTCAATGGCTTCCGTGGATGCTGAGCATGCTTGGCACCTCACTGGGTGTGGTGAGCACTGTACCATATCAGGCCCTCTTGAATTTTCTCACCTTTAACCATTAAGTCAATAACAGAATCAGAAACAGAATTTGAAAGGTAAAACTTCCAGTTATCTTTTCTAATGAGGAAACCCAGTCTTTTTCAGCCACTGTCTATACATTCTTCTTGCATCCCAGTGCTTGCTATTACACATATTTAAAAATAATAAATTAAATAGGATTCTTCAATACCAAATGAAGAAGCATTTTTTAGTCCAAAACCAGTCTGTTAGTCCAAATAAACACTTAATTCTTTTTAAAATGCAGAACTATTTGATCAGTGCTACATATTGTCAAAAGGTGCATTTTTAAAATCAGTTATAGCTGCAAGTGAAACACACTGCTCATATTTCCATTCTAGTTTAGTCATCATTACATATGCATTTAAAGAAGTATATGCAATTCAGACACATGACAGAGGAGAAAAGATGCCCTAAAATGATTTATTGTATCAACGGTAATACTTCCTATTGACTTTTACAGATTCTGTTCAGTCCTCTATTTTAAAATTAGCCACTGACTGAAAGTTGGTCACTGTAGAAATTCTGCAGACCTGGCTTGTTTCCAGTTGTTTCTTAATTATCTCTCTAGGTCAGATCTCTTATTATCAGAAAAAAAATAATAGCATTTAATAATAAAACTGCAGTCTCACTGCACTCAGAGTGACATAAATGAGTTGTAGATTTAAGCTTGAAAAAGTGGCTTCTCCAGCTGTAACCTAGCAAACTTTTTTGACTTGCAGCATTGAAGAGTGAAAGCGAGAGAAAACACAGTGGTTCCCCCCTTCCTAGCAAGTTTCCTAAGTTACACAATTGTTGAGCAGCTGTAGGTGCAGAAGGAGTTGGTTATCTTTACGCTCTTTAGAAAAGTGGGAGTAAGGAACAGGGGAATTTTCTGCCTGAAGTTCTGTTAAAGTTCAAGAAAGGAATTAATAAGAAATCCTGATCTTTCACAAACTGGATCACAACTACCATTAACATTTAAATGTTCCCTTATATGTTATACTCACTATAGGGGTTGTGACAGAGCATTAGTTCAAAATCATATGTAGAAATAAATCACATTACCTTTCACAAACTAAATTTCTAAAATAGAGCTCTTTTCTGCTTTCCAGGAAAACTAAATCACTGTTGGTGCTTATTATACTGAACAAAGGGTGCACAAAGTTAAATGAAGTCTAGTGAAATGTCTGGAGAGGGGTAAGGAATACCTTCTTTTTGTTAATGAAAAAATTTCGTTAATGAAAAAAATACTAAAGATTTTAAGGCAGCAGAAGAAATTTTCTGTGAAATTGAAAAATCCAAAATATTTACATATCATGTTTACATTGTTTTGTGCTAAATGTATTTTCTACAACATGTCAGTCTTTTGTTATAAAGTAACTGGCTTACCTCAACTATTCCTATTTTTCCATCAGCAGTCTTTCCATATTGGTCCACAAAAGCTTTCATTTCAGGTGTTAAATCCTACAAAGTCACAATGAGAGAATCATTACTTAAAGATCCAGAGGAACATATGTAAATTTACCTGAATATTCTATTAGTCGCCAAATAATATACTACATTTAATGAAGTGCTCACACTTACTGCAGCTAGATTCCTCAAGTTTAAATGAAACAGTATTTTTTTAACATGAATAATGTAATTGTGATAAATTTTACTTCCTGAGGCATTACATTATAGTCAGTGTGAATGATTGGCTTCTAAATACTTAGAACTCTTATTTTAGTTTACAGAATGAAAAAAATTTTGAAGACAGATGTGTTGAAAGATGTGTATAACAGCTCCTTTGTTTAAGAGGATGACAGTGAAGTTCATGGGCAATTATTAGTCAATTTTCTCAGTTTTCATTTTTAAATTAGCAACTTGAAGTCAGTACAAAATCTTTCAAAATAAGAACATTTCAGTATAATATAGCTGAACACCAAAATAGCCTTTCCACATTTTTGAGTGGATTTTTCCTCAACAATGGATGCTATTTTAGCCCTGAAAGAGCTCATCACGATACATTTTTCACTGTTTAGTATTTGGTTATCATAGAAACAGTGTCAAAATGTCACTGCTGAAATGTAGAGGGGAGGATTTAAGAGGGAGAAAACTTTGAGCAGTACCTTAAATCTGGCAAAGTAAAGCCAGCATAATTGTTCTTCATATAAATTATGCTCCCTACTGTACGTCTGTTCTCTAAAGGCTGTCCCTGCTCTAGGCTACGGCAAAGGTGCCAGCTTTGAGGTGAATATCTAAGTATTTAGTTTTGCACTTCAACTTACCTTGCCTTGCTTTGATATGAGCTGCCATCAGCCTTCGATACTGATCAAACTTTTAACTTTCTTTGTATTTCTTATAGGTGTGAGTTAATAAAACGATGCAGGAAGAATCAGGGCTACAGTTATATTAAAACAATGGACAACGCTATGTTTATAGATGGAGATACAGCAGTCTGGAAATTAGAAGTTTAGTTGCTATAATAGATCTGATTATATGGGACCTAAGGGATCCATTCTCTCGCTGGAGACACAGGGAATGTCAGCTGTACAAAGTCCATTGTAGTTTGTCCCAAATTTCAACTACCAAAGCTAACTAAAATGTCAGTTCTCTGTAGCTGATACAAGCATGGCCTAGTATCCTATTTCCGTCAAAGTCATCCATGGCAGGTTAGCAATTAAGCCATGGCTTTAATTAGAGATGTGGTTATTAATACAATGCACTTCAATGTCACCTTTCATCTAATGATCCCAAAGTGCAGACAAGTTTGCTTAGCAGATAGAATGGAGAATTTAGACACCTGAATTTTAATTAGTCCTGGTTAAATATTTTACTAATCTTTCCAACAGCAGCTCTGCAGTGCCAGACAATGTCCAGCCATTGAAGGAGGCACAGCTAATTACAGGTTAAAGGAAACAGGATGTTTGTCCTATAGTACATTATTCAGAAAGGGTTGTGAGGGTTTTTTTTGTGTTTATTTCACCTGCTTTTGAGCTGCTTGATAAGTTATTCAAGTTATGTTATTCAAATAAATGTTTTTAGTCAAGAAAACTTGCATAAATTTAACCACGTCTGCTCCTAAACTTGATACAGATGCAGTGCTCAGTGATAGAAATTAAGAAACTAACCCTTCACACCTCAGTCTCCCCTTTAAAAATTTAAGACACTTGTCCAGCCAAGTGTAGCTGTAGAAAAACAGCTTTTTTTTTATATGATTTGAAAACGTAAGGATAGATGGCACTACAGAAACACCTACATGACCCTATTCATAAACATCTATTAAATCACATTTTTCTGTGGAGATATATTGTAATCATCTCTATATGCAGAGAAAGTGAGCAACAGATGTGGAATAGCTCAGCCAAGATCCACCTATTGACCCTTAATCAACCTCCGTGTTAGTCACTTACACCCCACAGTTTCTTTTGGCAATTGGCATATAACAGAGAAAGTATTGCATGAACATGGGGCGCAGTAAATGGAAGCTATGTTTATATACTTATATCACTTTTATCTTTAGAAAAGAGGCAGTTCTTTCAACATGCCTGAAGGTATATCAGATCAATTCACTGTCTACCATAATGCATGAAACAAAAAGACAGTGTTACCGCAGAAAAGCCCAAGCCCTAAACCCTCCAAGTACAAATCCACCCTTTGGGGCTAGCATGAATCAGGCTGCATGCTACTGCTCCGTCTGAGAAAAAGCAACTGTGAAAGTATGGGCTTACTGAGTAGATTAATAAAACGATTAGAATTAAAACATAATTAGAACGGTTCTGTAGTTGGGAAGAATATTGGGAAATGTTAAACCATCCTATTCGATGACAGAATCGATGTGATTCTTTAATACATATGGCATGACTGATGTAAAATCCAGCTATGAAGAATGCATAATTGAATATTTCAAAAATAGTGAGCAGGAGAGTGACCTGAAATGCAGAAGCTAATGATGACAAAGAAGCTTTGGGGTGTTAAAAGAAGGACAGCGAGGAAATGACATATAACCTATACTAGCTTCTCAATGTGTCCCTTCTGGCAAAAAAAAGAAATTCAAGGCTACTGAATTAGCATCCCGTGAGACAAGGCATGAACTAATGAGATGCTTGTTTGGCAAATGAGCCTTCAAATCCAAGAATCAGCTTAGATTTGACACCTAAGATGACATATATCCATGCCTCAGAGCCAACAGACCAAGTACTGAATTTCATGTTGCAACTGTAGATAGCTCTTTTCAGCAGAATACTCCAAAGATAGGTTTGAATCAGAAAAATGGGAAAACAAAACTTAATTAAACACCTGAACATTTTAAAAATATACTGTGAGATACAGTCAGAGGTTATTTAAAAAAAGGGCATAAATTATGAAATTTGTAGCAGATAAGAATAATCCTGCAAGGCTTTTCTGTGTTACTTTGAGCAGGCTCTGTTTTAAGAAGAGATGCCCACTTGCTTTGAGAGAGAAAAGAATCTGATCTTAAAACAATAAATATTTTTTTCATTGAGCTTCTAATTATTTTTTTAACTACTGAATAATATATCAGCATTTCTACTAAGAATGCCATTCATACTAATACACACAAGCTTTAATATCTTCTTTTTAATGGACATCAGTTTCCTGCACTTCAGTATAGAAGAGAGATTTGTTTTGCTGCAATACTTGAAAGGAATTGAAGTTGTGTTTAACGTTTTCTGTGGAAAAAAAATATTTTTTTTTCCTTCTAAAAACATACTCCTTTCCCAATTTCATGTTTTTTTTGAGTTTGGGTTTGTTTGTTTGTTTTTAAAGAGTTTAAACTTACACTTATGAAAATGAGTGCCTACACCAACTGCACTAGGAAGAATTAACTGGTACCTGGACTGCAGTAACATCAGAGGCATTGCTGGGAGACAGATTTTCAGACGTGTGAAGTTTATGCTTATACCATTAATAACAGTATACAATTTTCCACAAAATAAATTAAGATTCTTCTTTTTCTACATGTTATTCTAAAATATACAGCAACTTTAAAGCAAAGTTAATTATTCAAAAGCTATTGCTCAGTTTGAAGGTATTCTTATATGAAGTATTAATCTGTTTCCCCCATGCACACATGCCATCCAGTTAAATTATAATTTTGTTTTCTGTTACTTCACAAGTCTTTTAGCATAAATTGATTACGTTAGGTTATATATTGGAGTTTGAAGGTAAGTGGCTTGTGTTAAAAACTGATTATTTTGAAGACAATTGTTTGTTAAAAAGGTTCACTTCTATTTTAACTCAAATCTTTACATGGAATATTTCTTTCTTTTTTTTCTTTTTCTTTCTTTCTCTCTGTTCTTTCCCCATGGAGGTATAGTTTGGAGGAAATTTATCATCAGTGCTTTAATAACTCATACACAGAATTGTTTTGACAACATTGCCAAAAACTTTACTGTCTCTGAACAATTTCAACCACCAGGATTTGGTACTGGTACTCCTAGTGTGTAACACTGGTGAAGGGCAAGAAGTGGTTAGCAGTCATCTGCAGATCTATTCAGTGACCACCAAGGGGCAGAAATGCATTTCAGCCCATACTGCCCATTAGGTATGAAATTAAGAGTCCAACTAACTTGAAGTGTTGTTTTTTTCTTTCTTTCCTCTCTCTCTCTTTTTTTTTTTTTTTTTTTTTTTTTTTAAAGCATCAGTGCACATCTGGATCAGGTAAGATTAACTGCAATGGCATAAGGTCCCATCCAAGCCAAAAAGATAACATCCATGCATTTCTTGACTTTTCTTTTTAAGCACTGCCAGAAGGATCAACTTGTAGCCTGCCAAGATGCGAGGGGGGACGTGCCCTCCGGGGAGGTGGACCCTGGCCTCACTTTTCCAAAGCCGGCGGTTTATTTCATTTGCAACCTGCCGCTTTCTAACCGAGCTACTCCCCTTTGCCTGCTGAGCAAGAGAATGAGCCATGGGATGGCAACAGAGAACAGAAGGAAGTGGGGCACCGGAGTTTGCTCAGGAAAACTCTTCTTTCCCGGAGGAGATGGAAAAGTGGGGTGAAACATCAACCTACCAAGCCTGCCTTCTTCCGCGCCTGCTGCAGCTCCTGGATGAAGTTTTGTAGCTCCTTCCCATCCATGTACCCATTGCCTACAACAGAAAGAGTTAGGGGTGCTGTCACTGCCCCCTGCAAACTCCCTTCGCTCTTCGGCGCTGGCAGGGACGCCTCCGAGCCGTCTGCGCCCTCCCGGCGGCGCGGCTCCCTGCGCGCCTCGCCCGGCTCCGGCCCCAGCCCCTGACGACGCCGGGCTGCGCCCCCCGGCTGCGGGGCGGCGGGCGCGGAGCGGGGTGGGGGCCGGGGCCGGGAGCGGTGGGGTCCCCCCCAGCCTCCCGTGGGTCTGTCCCCCGCCGCCCCCCGCGCCCCCGCCGCCCCGGGGGGGCAAGGAGTCACCGTCGGAGTCGTAGTGGTGCCAGATCTCGAAGAACTGGGCGGCCGAGATCTCCACGCCCTGCAGGTGGGTCTCCGCCGTCATGGTGGGGGCGCGGGGCGGCGCGGCGGGGCGCGGCGGGGCGCGGAGGGGTGCGGAGGGGCGCGGAGGGGCGCTGTCCGCGGTGCTGACTCTGCCCCGCGGCGGCGGCGGCGGCGGCTGCGGCGACGGCTCCGACGGCTCCTCCCGCCGCCGCCCCGCCGAGGGCTATTTATGGGGCCGCCCGGACGGGCCCCTCCCCCCGGCGCTGCCCACCCTCCCAGCCGGCCCCGCCGAGGCCTTCCCGCCCTGAGCGGGGGGGCCGGGGTCTCCCACCGGCGGCTCCGGGGCTGGGCCAGCCCGGCGGCACCCTGCCCGGGGCACCCCGCCCGGGGCACCCCCCGGCCCCCGCGGCTGAGCCCTCCGGGGACGGGCACCTCTAACCGTGGGCGGGAGCGGGGGTTGGGGGGTGCCGGCTGGAGGCCCCCGAGAGGAGGGGGCAGCGCGGGGTGAGCCAGGAGTTATTGCGGGTCCTTCGCTGGGGGGGAGTGTGCCCATGAGACCTGGGGGAACTAGGGCAAGCACAGTTTCCCAGTTTAGCCATAGGGTTTCCGTCTGGGAAAGGGTCCCGGATGTCAGAGCATGGGCTAGTAGCTCTGCAGGATGTCCTGGTACAAGAAAGCCACATGGGACACCACATAGGGTGCAAGGGGGCCATTTTTCACTGCTCCATCCCCAGGCCAGACCTGCAGACAGCTCTGCGGAGGTGTAACCTTTGAAGCTCTGCACCCCTGTAACCCCACTGTTCCCACTGAGGTACCAGGGGATGCTGAGATATCCATATTGAGACAGCATGGGAACAGGCATGGCACATTTAAATATACTGCCCTAGCAGGTAATTTCATCCCAGCAGATAAGTATGGGAGGCTTCATTAGTGAGCTCATTCTCTCCCAGCGCGGGGGTGTGAGGGACACTTCTGGCTGGATAAGAGTGTTTTTTGGCAGACCAGCTTTGGAAACTCACCCTGCTACAGCAGTGGGTTGGTGGGAGGGGACACAGCAAGTTACCAGAAATCTTCCTTCTGCCATGGGGTAACATAGTATTCTAATGATCAAGACCCTTTTGGAATGTCTTATTTTAGTCTTTAGGGCTACCTGGGTACTCTGAAGCACTGAAACTGCCTTTTTCTGGCAACATCTATCCCTCACACATTACATTGAGTTAGCATGGTTCAGTGGCAAAGATGATCGGCTGACAGGACTTTGCCAAATACTGTAGGTAGTATAGTAAGGATGGGGGATGAGAACAGCTGGGAAACCCCAGAATCTCCTTGTGCTAAGTGATTGACACAAGCAACAGTAGGACAATAATATGTTAAGACTCACATAATAGCATGAGGATAAAAACCCAATGGGATAATGCAGAACAGAAGACAGCGAAATGCCAAGGGGGGTGGATAACCCAGCAGGATGAGAGGTGGATGCTTAGTTAAAGGCTGACATGTCCTGAGAGGGATTTCAGTAGATTGGGTGGCTGAAATCTTGTATGCATTATGGAACAAGATGTGGGCATAGCGATTAAGTAATCATGATACCTTATACTTGATTCCCTCCATCTTTCCATTCTCCTGTTTCTCCACCTGTTATGTGCAGCTTTCTGTCATTCTGTTGCTGCTGTTTGGCTGTGAGCTCTTCAAGAGATGCATCATGTTGGTCGGTGTTTTGGGAGCTGCTGAACAAAACAGCAGCTAAAATGAAAGACACAAGAATCTGATCATTAATCCCTTCACATCAAAATATTTGTATTGGTGGAAAATGTTCAGAATAGTTTTACAGCCACAAATGCCATTATACACTTGCAAAAGGACTGAAGGAATTTTAAATAATTTCTTACGATCAGACTTTGTGTTTCACCATGTACAAAATAAATGAAAAACCACGACTGAGTCAGTTTCCCATCTAGGAACTGTTTTTCATGCATCGCTTTCTCAGGGTAGTACACTTCAATGGGAGCCATATCCTGAAACTCCTGTAATCTGTCTACATCTTGTTTTAAAAATAAAAATTGGAAACTAATGCATTTCCATACATAGCAGTGATGACAAGAAAAAAGAGGTTTCATGAAGCTTATTTTTATAAGGAGCAGGGACATCACAGAGCTCTGGACTTCACAAGCAGAAGCACGGTGAACTGAGCCTGGGATTATCCTTTGTACTTGGAAAAGACAATGGGGTACCAGTGACGCAAGGACAGTGGAAGGAGACAAAGGTGAAACTGGCATTTCCATCATTTTTAGATAGAAGAGGTCTGTGCTAGTGAGGCAACTTCTTATATTTGCCAAGTGTATTGAATTACTCCATCCAGTGCAGAATTTCAGCTTCCAGCCAGGCTGCATGAGTGGAAACTGAGTACTGAACCTGTTTCAACAGTCCTGTGACTTGCATCTTAGGGTGATTTGCTCCTTGCTGCATATCGCTTTCCAATGGCACATCAAATCTTGTGCCTGTTACTTTTCCCTGACCCAGAAGTCTGTAGCTGAATGGGAGAGAAGAATTCAGAGCTGTTTGGAGCCAGCCCAACCTTGTTCATCTAACTGCTCAGACTTCTAAATGAACAGGAGCTGCAATGTTTACATCTTCAAAAATTCTCCAAATAAAATATTTTACATAGGTCATATGTGGCCAGGAGGGTTTGAAAGAAGAACTTTCAAAATATGCTGCCTCTCACCTCCAGGAACATATATAATTGTAAGGATACCTGGACGCACTGACCTCTCATTATGCTAGCATCTACAAAATCACTATTGTCTACAGAGCATTTATGCATCTTTGTGCCTTCTTTGTAAAACAGTGTATCAAGGTGAGTGGGTTTGTATGTTCTCCCTGCTGCACTTGAAGTGATCCTGCACAGGCATAAAAGTAGCAGACATTTCCATGCAAAAATAATCACTTATATAACTAACTGCACACCATATTTTCATGATTAATGAATTACCAAGCCAGCATTCATATTTAATCCCGCTGGACTCCGCTTCTTATGCAAAACTAAATCAGAAACTGGTCATTTCAATTCCAAGAAGCTATTAATTTCCATTGAAAGAGGAAGCACTGGAAAAAGATTTCAAAATGCAGATATATACAGGATGTGATCCATAACTCAATGAAGTCTGTGCCAATTTTTCCAATGACTCTAGAGGGCTTTATACAAGGACAAAGTTCTTCATATTTTCAGAAATTATATGTATGGTGATATGCATATATACACATTGATTAATGAATTACTTCACTGAGAAGCCGAAGCCTTGTCATTCATTTTAGTTAGAGCTACTTGAAGTTCTCCTTACAAAATGTGAGCCAGATCCATATCTGGCAGAAGTCAGAAATGCTACACTGAAGCCAGCTGGGAACTTGACCCAGAATCTAAGTGACTACAATTTCCTTTGAAAACATTTGTTGTTCGTAGCTGTTCTTCAAATGCTTTTCATGAATTATTTTTTGTATGTGGGCTTTCTGAGACTTCCCTGTTCTGACTACCAGACTTCTGTTTTCACTCTCTCAAGAGCACCTAGCTATGATATCTGAAGGGTTTCTCAAGATGTGTAGAATTCAAATATACCAATTATAATAGCAACACAACCTAAAATATCCCTCAAATAAAAGCAAGAAATAACAAGGTAAGTACTTCTCAGTCAGAAAGCGCCAATATTTCAGCATCCTGTGAAGAATCACCAACTTGATTTTGATGACCAGACACCAAAAGAGACTCAAAGGTAAGAACTTTCAAATGAGACATGAACATGAACAACATAAATCTCTGCAAGGACAAGAACAGTTATTTACTCGGTTATTCTCAGTCCACCTTCAGAAGTCCCACCAAAGGCAGGGACTGTTGTCTCACCTCTCTTCTGAAAGGCCAAATTCATGTGTGATCCTGAGGTGTGGCTGGAGTTCCTTTATCAGCATCTTCTTTCCCTTTTGGTGCTTAGTTCTGATTAGCAGCACAATCATTCTTGAAAGTTGTAGAAGGAAATGTTGGTCCTTGGCTGTTATCGCTCGCTACAGTCCTGCCTTCCTGTACAGAACCATCTCAGGAAGAAGCATTTTGAAACAAGTGATTTTAATTATAACCTTTTCGTGATTGTCAGATATGGAGAAGGTGTCTCTTACATTCTCCTGCACTCCTTTATTAAAACACATATCTGAAAAACATTGTAACTGGAAGGATGGATAAGGTTTTAACCAAATTTTTAGATGTTAAGTAAATACAAAAAGTATTAAGTAAATACAAAAAGCAGGGTTGCCTTTCATCTTGAGCCCAACCATGTAAGTATGAAATATTTTAAAGCCAATAAACACAGTCTTTCACAAGGGAAAAAGGATGTAGGTGTTGTTAATTCTGAACAAGTGCAAACATCTGTACAAGTACAAAGTCCTCCTAATGTCAGTCTTCATGGTGACAGATGCACAGACCAGATGATAGGTAAGGGCTGGTGCTTCATAAAACGATCCTAGGAAACTAAAACCTGAGGAAGACTTTTTCTCAGGTAAATATTTGGTCCAGGTACTAAAAGAAGATCCTCAAGCTTACTCCTGACATATAAACCAGACAGAACAACAGGAACAACTGTAACAGTGTTGGTACCTGGTCTGGGCTGTGGCAGAATTTGTGGAAGTAGCGCTGGGCTCTAGAAGGAGGCTTCAGTTTTGTGCGACTGCCAGCAAGTATGGCTGGCCGTGAGTGGAGGAACGTGTCTTTTCAGAATATTTGAATAATACTACAGAACGATTTATTGCTTACTTTTTCTTTATCTACATGTCAATCAGTATTCATATTCTTTAAAAATGAGAAAGAAAATGCAGCACTGAAGTGCACACTCTACCTTAAGTTGACCTTAGCTTATGTAGTCATTATGTAAAGCCACTATTTGCACAGGAATTATATTATGTAAATAGTGATTTACATAAACCTTCACTGTTTTTCAAAGGCAGCACTACATAGAAATGTTTTTTTTCATGCACCAGACAGAATAGTCCAAAATAATTTTAAGGATGTAAAATGTATTTTAATATAAAATGCAAATTAGTGAGCCACTTGTAAATTCAGATTGCAGCATATCCCAACCCTTAACCTTCTGACACATGAAGTCAGGGACTAATTAATTGCTTTTTAACCTATTTTATACCCTTACAGTCTCATCCATAGCTGTCCAAGGAGCAATGTAATGATGACAAGGCAATGCTCAGCAACAGATTCCTCAACATTAGAAGGCCCAAAGTCCATGCAACCATGCTTTGCCATGTCTTCCCACCCTGCAAGATCCTTTGAGCCATCAGAACATTTTGTTCTTCACATTGCAGCTGCCTTCCTTCAAGGACCATATGGATGCCCAGCACAGATGTTGTGGGCAGCACTGGCCTGGCATCTCCCTCTGGCCCAGCAATTCCAAAGGGCAGGCAGCATGACAGCCTGTGGCTCCAGGCATGAGGGAAGGTCTTTCTTGTTTGAAGGAATCCAACAACATGTTAATGCTACATATGCATGAAAGGTTGTTCTGGGGTGTTGATGTATCAGTGCCACCAGGAAAAGCACCTGAGGTGGATGGGATTTGTTTGATACTCTGCAATACTATAGACCAACTAGGAAACCAAGAAGAAAAAAAAAAGAAACCATGCAACATTCTTGAATTTAGTCCTATCTTTTCCAGCGTAATGCCTAACTGTGGGTTTTTTTCTTGTATTTTGCAGGCAAACACCTGCCTAACTGCGAGATTTAGAAGAGCCTCAGGGACGACCTAACTCATGCCTGGAAAAGCAGCTCCTCTTGCCCACCTGCCACAACCCCATAATATCTTCACATTGGTGGGGTGTGAGGTGCTGCAGAGTTACTGCTACAGCCAAAGCTACCCCTGGCATGAGGAAATCTTCAGCTGCTGCCTGGAGCTCCCTGCATGGTGTGGGCTGAACACGGATGGGCTGCAGGGTGCTGGACCCTGTGCTTTCTCTGAGAGTCTGATCCAATGTTTATTAAAATCAGTGTTCATCCTTTTATTGATTTTCAGTGAGTTTCAATGGGATTTTTAGTGGCTTATGTTGCTGTATGCCAGACCAGAATTTTATTCTTTCTACTCTTTGGATAATGTATATTTGCATACTATTTCAAGCAAATTCAGCACAATTTAGTACTCTAACATGTAGTTAAATGGAATGTTAGTGCTACTAATGGTGGTTGGTTATTGAAGCTCTTAGAGACCCATCTTGTGACACATCTTACTGGGAGACTGCTGGAAATTTAGGATCCTAATGTAAGAGGATTGCCTGTGTCTTTGGAGGACGTTAATGCTCCTTTTGAGTATTTAAGACACTTTCATTTTACCCATCCTGGAAAACTCAGACTGTGTCTAGCTTACAGGGCAGTATGCATGCTTTGGCTGAGCATTAGCCCCACAACTGGAGAAGAGCTGGATGTGTGTCAGTGGTCCCTGTTCCCAGAGTCCTCACTTCCTGAGCACTGACATTTTTTGGGAAAGAAACTTGAGCTGACAGCTGAAAGGAAACTCCGGAGTACGCCCACAGGTACTACAGCCTGGGTGAGTGGGGGACCAAGGCTATGGGGTGCACCCTGGGCCACACCTGCTCTGCAGCTCAAGCACGTCCATAGGGCATTATTCTACTTGGAAGAAAAGCTGTGTGACCAAAACATACCCAAAAGGGGTATGTTAGATGTGATGGGATCCAAGTGAAATGGTTTTGTGGGTCAGTCCCCTGTGGACAGAATAGGAGCAAAACACTCTTCTCTGTTCTACGTACGTCCTCTTGACTGAACTCAATGCTCTTTAAGAAGAGAATGAATCACAAGAAACACAATCCCTGTCCTAGAGTAGTTATGCAAGATGAAAACATACTGTTAATTTGTAACTAGAAAAATCCAGTGTCCCTCGGGAAGGTTGAATTAAAAATTTAAACTGGAGGTTTTTCTTGTTTGAGCTTACAGCACAGCCCTATCCTGTCCAATCTGTGTGCTGCAAGGGTCTACCGCAATGTAAAAGTTGCTTGAAAAAGTAATCCTTTTAGCAAAGTTATGGAATATGAAGGTGTTTAATAAGCAGACTCACCCTTTTTTAAATAATGGAAAAAACTTGTGTTATCTCATTCCAAATTCTTTTATTACAGTTGTAGGTCAACCCACACAACTTCAAAGCCATAAAATTATACGGTGCGAGCCTCAAAGTGTAATATGGAAAAAACAATAAATAGAGCAAACAATATTATAAGGTGAACAGGTTCATCTTTCAACTCTGCTGAACTCAAAACTAGCTCAGCAAAAATGACGTAAGTGCTGTTGTAATAAAGATCTCAGTCACTGCCTGCTGCTGCACAGCAATGTGAGTTCTTGGTATGGACAGAAATCTGTGATCAATGACCACCACAATTGGAAGCCTACAGAAGCAGGCGTGTAACGTTACTTACTTTTTCCGTGCAAAATACCAGCTGCAGTTCAGCTGTAAGGTCCATTCTTATGCACAGCTTTCACTGAAGATCAATGGCTGGTAATCGTGCATATCAAAGGGAGAATAGCTCTTCCATATGCTATTTATCTCCCAAATGATATGAGCTCTCTTTACATAGACTGCTGTATTCTTCTGCTTATTTATATATATTATATATAATTATATATATGTTTCATATTTCCACCAGCTTATCTCCTTTGTTATCCACATATTTTAAAATATTTGTGATTTTATCAAGAATATTGAGCATTACATTGGGAAGGAAGACTTGCTAACAGTATTTTTCCATCCCTGTGTTCTATTGGAAAAAATAAAAAGTTTAATTCTCTTTAAAAATTTAAATAATTTACTTTGTAGATGAGTTTAAGTTTAGAAAAAGAGAAATTTAGTAAGGAATCTCTTT
Organism: Falco naumanni; assembly: GCF_017639655.2. Classification (NCBI taxonomy): domain Eukaryota; kingdom Metazoa; phylum Chordata; class Aves; order Falconiformes; family Falconidae; genus Falco; species Falco naumanni. The sequence goes on from NC_054056.1 coordinate 89,206,025, forward strand.
ATTAATTCTCCAAGGTGTATCACTTCTGAAGAGAATTGACAGCTTCTTCTAAGTAGCTCCTGGAAATTATTTCAGCATCTAATAAGTACAATGTCTCTTGGAAGCTTGTAAATGATACATTAAAAAGCATTTATTTTGTTTTGTTTCAAAATGCGATCCATTCTACCTGCCTGCACTAGTGTTCAGGATTAGAAACTTCCCTTCCAACAATTCATAACATAACCACTTACCAAAATTATCCAACATTTGCAGTAAAATGACAGTAAGCAGGTTTGATATAAGAGCTGGACCCTTTTCTGAGCAAAGATCAGGGCCCGGCCTCGTGATCGTGGAAAGAAGTGACATTTACAACAGCCAGAGAATGGAAAATGTAAGCAAGTTAAAGCAAACAGAAGCCCAACATTAGGCTTTCACAACACAAGAGTGCAGTGTGTCCAACCTGTCATCAGTTTACAACTTTAGCCTTGCAGCCCTCTTTCCTAACTCACAAAGTTCTTTGTTTCTTCTTGATCAAGATCAACCTGGATTGCAAGGCTGTTCCCACAGCGCCTTGCACCATGCCCGTGCTGTGGGAGCGAGCAGAAATTTAAGGGCTACGCAGTCCAACCTGCTGCGTTATTTCCCATCAGTGAGTGACAGTATTTAGTACCTGCCATGAAAAGATTTTAGGGAGCTTGCTTTTTCTCCTCAGCTAAGTACTGGAAGTGGCCACCAGTGGGGCTGCCAGTTTCACCAGACGGAAACAATGTAAATCAGGAAAAGTTCATCCTATATTTAAATAGCTATGAAGTAAGCAAAACAATGAAATGAAAAAGCACATGTTGCAGCCATACCAACTGATCAGGTTTTGAACTCAACCACACAGGAAAAATGTGCCATGAATACTTCAAATGACCTCTGTCCTGTCAGGGCACAAACTTACTTGCCCCGGTGTTTTTCTCTCAGTCTCACCTAATTGCAACACAAGACTGACCTCAGCTCCAGGTTTCTAGTCACCCGTCTGCTTGTGAGAGAAGCATAGGGACACTCCCAGAAAGTCTCTTGTCTTCCACAGTCCCACCAGCAGGATTTGTGTACAGGTTTTCCTTGTGGTCCAACATGAGCTGCAGTAGGGCTCTTCACCTGGAGCATGGAAATCCCACATATTCAGGTGCCTGGACTGGCTCCCGGGTACCAGTTTGTCTGCAGCGGACTTATTCCAGATTCACTGGGAGTAATAGCCAGAGGTTTCCCACAACTTTTTAGCAATGCCTCACTGGCTATATTCAGTTGCTCAGTTTCAGAATGACTATTGAAATGTCTGTCCCTCTGCTTCTCATCACGTCCCTACTCTTCCCACCACCTGGAGGAGGGTAGGGAAGAACTTGGCTCTGTGCCATGGAAAAGCATGGAAGGCAAAAGTGGCAGATAAAAGCTGTCCCCTCAAAACCAGATCCTCTGCTGTCTGAAACAATATGTGACTGCCAGAATGTGCGGAGGAAAATCTCCCAGAAAGCCACAAAAGGCTGAGTAAACCCACTGAGTAACAGTAAAACATGTGAGCTTAGCACCAGCAAGGCTGCAGCCTCGCAGAGCCCGTGCCAGGCCTGAGGGAGGCCCCAGGGGAGCTTAACCTTCCCCCTCCACCTGTATGGGGGAGGTTTTCTCCAGCCATACGTACGAACACAAGCTACGCTCATTTTGGTGCAGACAGAACTCCACTAACTGCTCTTGAGGTCATTCTGCAGACTGAAGGACAGACACACCAGAAAGTAAATATCTGTGCGGGTGCTGAGCTCCTTTCCAGTCCTGCATTTGCCCTGTGGAGCTTACACTTGGCTAACCAAAAGCTTGCTCTGTGGGTATTCCACATACTTAGAGCAGTTGCATTCTGATTTTCCATTCAAAATTGCACTATTCTCTTTATTTCAGGAATACCTGACATACCTTTTGGGCTGACTCTTCCCCTCTTCTCTGTGCTATTATCTTGTGTACAGATAAGTAGAAGAATTAGGAGTGTTTTGCATGGCTGCTCTTAAGATTTTGAAACACTTAGGGCCTTTACTGTTGAGAAAAGTTTGCTAGCTTCAGTGAACCTTTCCAGCACTTTTCTAGAGTCTTACAACAACCTTTTTCACCATATATTTTCCATTGACAATCCAAGCTCATAGAACAGGATTAATCTTTAATCTTTATAATTAATGTTTCAAGTAACCTGAATATCTATTATTAAATGTTGCAAGGCACATTTCTTTCCTGGATGCCCGGGCGTGGCTTCTTTTAACTCAGAGCGACAATGAGCATACGGCTGATTGATGTTTTGTGTGTTGGTATAAAAGCCATAGTACAAACAACTTCTCTAGTTTCTTACACAGGACTCATACTGTTCCCTTTTGTTCCTCATAAATCTTCAAAGTCATCTCATCTGTTCCTAAAACTAATGTACAAAGCAGATAACAATTCGAGAAAGTGGGAGGAGGCTTTGATTTCACAGGATGGCATAGTGGGCAGGCTGGATTCTTTAGGCAACAAGGTTGGCGGAAACTTTCTTAATGGTGACTTCTTCAAGGGGAGATCACCGGTAACGACCATTCATATCTCCTCTCTCCCTGTATTTAAAAGACAGTAAGGCACAAGCAAACAGCAGCAGCATGCTCCTAAAATGTTGGTAACCAGAAAGTATCTGGGACTTGCATATGTGAGACGTGGTCCAGGAAATCCCACCAGAGGAGACCCCTGTGGAGTCTAAGTTCAGGCAGGATTTTTGCACTTATGCTTAGTGCAGACCACAGGAAAAAGCTGCTTCAACCTGGGAGGGATCTGCAGACAGTCTTAAAGGTCATATGAAGGTCTTTAAACCTTGAGAAAAGGTCTTTTCCATTAACTAATATGGTTGTAATGTACCCAGACCCATAGCTCCTGGGCCTTTTTCATCCATGCCCTGTCACAGTGGTCACAAAGTATGTATGTTAAAAAGGAAATACATGCTTTTCAAAGGCAGAATGATGGATTCATTTGATCAAACCAGTCTGCCTGCTGGTTTTGCTCACAGGCAGCCCATACCACTTGTGTGTGCAGCAACCTATATACATGGCCATTTGTGTCCTGTGCTAGGGAGGAGCTGGCTAGGCCATTGGTGGCAGGAGCTGAGGACAAAGCAAAGTTCACTGCCTCCCACCCCAGTGAGGAGGGCTCCTGTGGAGAGTGTATCTTGTGTCATGAGAAAAACTAGAGTGTGGGACTTGATTGTTAAAAGTTTATTCAAAGAAGAGAGGGGCCAAAGGTTGTTTCTATTATAAGAAATATCTTAAGACTGCTTATAGGTGGGTTGTACATGGTTTTACATTTTCTGCCTGAACCCCAGCAAACTACAAACCTCATTTCTTCAGTGTTTGCAACTTCCTTGAGAGGAAAAGTTTCAGGCTTCTGAGTCCTGCTGTTGTGATACAGAAATCTTTGAAGATCTCTTGAGGTTCAGCAAGTTTATTAATAATGTAAGCTAAATGAATGCCCAATGTAATTTTCTGTGCTTTGAACCAAAGCTGTTAAATGCTGGAAAACAAGTAAAAATGTAACACTTTGCAGCTCAGTTTTTCAGATGGGTCTTTCACCTAAGAGTAGGAGTTTGTCAAAAGAAGAATATGTATTGTTTTGCCAGATTGCCTGATACACTCCAATTTAGAGATTTGTATCAGACTTCAAAGTCTGTATTTAGGCACCTATGAACACACTGTATGACTTTCCAAAACTCAAGTGCACACAAATCCTATTAAAGCAACGGAAGCTGCAGATATTCACTATCACTTCATGAAGTCTTTTTCCTGCAGGCAGAAATGATTATCATCTTCATCATCAGTTTTAGAATCTTTTATGGTGTGTACTGTAGCTCAAGCTGGGAGAAGGTGAACTTCTTCCTAAACCTCCTAAGTGGAATCAAACAATTTTTTGACTGGGACCATAGCTAATTTATGGTTTCAACTGCAAGGGCCACCAAAACATGCACATAACTGGGCCTGATGGGTCTTCAAATTTAGGTGTCTGATGTTTCACTTATCTCCACTGAGCTCAAGCTATTAATTTGGAAAGTCTACAAATTCCCTGTCTCTACAATTCAATGCAGGCTACATAATGATCAAGACATTATATCAAATCGGGGTCAAATCTTCCCCACACCAAAAGAGAGGAGGTGAAACAAACAGTCTAAAATAAAACTAGTTGGATCAGACATGGTTAACTTGAATTACTAGTGAAGATCTATTTTAAACTTAAGATTAACAAGTTCGTATTGCTGCGGGCATCACACTATCAGACTGGTTAACACCAGTTGCTCTCCCGGACATGCTCTCCAGATTAACCAGGCATGAAGTAACAGAACCTAAATATAGGTTTCTATTTTTGTAAGCAGGTGTTATCCTTACCAGGTAAAGTTTCTCATTCCTTCCCTTGGTAGCATACAAGGGTTTTATACAGTCAATTTCTTTACAGGAAAGACAAAAGAGTTAGAGAGTGGTCATTTGTAAGTATTTTACATTGGCAAATAGAAGTATTTAGAACCATCAAAGGGAATTTGGGGCAATTGTTTTAGTAGCTATCTTTGACAATGCTGAAGTCTTTCTAATGCCTTAAAGTACATGGCATTTATAAAAATGGGAGCTTAATCATTGCTCATGCAATGCTGTTAGCTGTCAGGGAGTGCTAGTAAGGGAAATGTACCGCTGTTTCAATCTCCATTATCAGCTTTTCCGTTTTTTTTTCATCTCCCTTTGGACGTGTTTCCTTTTCTAAGCAAACATTTGTGTATAATCCAGAATATTCTGGGTTTGGAAGAAGACACCCTTTTTTTTTTTAGTTTATTTTTTATTTTTTTTAGTTTATGGGGGGAAAAACCCCAACAAAAACCTTAACATGTGTCAGTTTCTGTGTTTTTTAGAAACGAAGAAAATTCATTACTCCCTGAGGGGTTTTGTTTGTTTGTTTGTTTTTGGTTTTTGTTTTGTGGTGTTTTGGGTTTTTTTCTTCTCAGAGTTTTAATTAGGAGTGTAAGAAGAGAGGTCCTTTAAGCTTTTAGCAGGAAATACTCTTGTCTTATCAGGTCCTGCAGCCTTGCATCAGTAAAGACACCTTGTTGCCAGTACCAGGTCACCATGCCCAAGAAATCTCATACCACTGGAAGGAGTCCCAAATACCATTGCCCTAACACTCCCAGCTTGGCCCTGTATCATCCACACAAAAGAAGCCCTAATGCCATCTTAACCGGCTGCCAGATGATCCTCAGCTTGGGGAGAGCCATGGGCTGAGCAAAATCAGTTTGACAACTGCCACAGCACCTCTGTGGACCAAGGTGGCTGGGTTAGGTGAGCAAATGACTCTCAGTAATTAAAGAAATCCTTCAGCAGCTCTAATGGCTGCTAGGACAAGTAGGTGAGGCTAGGAAAATGATGAACACCCAGTCAGGGGGATACAAAAGCCACCTGAGTGCCCCCTCATTAAAGTGACGAGCAGTATCAGGAGGTCTCTGAATTAAAGCTACATATTTGTGTCAATGGCTTGAAACCTAAATTTGTTTATTGCATGGTAGTCTGCATTTGCTGCTGGATTAGTGGCTAACCCACTTGTAAATGGGTTGGCTAGTTTCTTGTTCCCACTTGTGCTAAAAAAATGTGGATCTGGGAGGGAAGAACTGCCCCTGCAGAGCAAAGATAATAATCTAATATAGGAAGGGAATTCAGAAACAGAAATAAGTGGGAATCACTTCTGTGTTAGCTGCTATTATTTGTAATTTCTTGGCATACACAGCTACAAGACCTGTAGGGTCAATATTCAAGATTTTGGCACCTGTGGTAAATATCGAAACAGAATTGGTGTGTGTATCGCATTTCCCACAAATCCCTTGTTTCCTCATCTGTATGCAGACAAAGCTTAGAAGTACTTTGTTTTACATGTGTCAGTATAAATGTTGCCTGCAGAGCAAGAGTCTGACCTGGAAGGAAATAATTCTGTTTTCTCCAGGTGCTTTTGAGCAATGACTGAAATGCCTTTGAATGGAGATTGGTGATGTGTAGATTCATCCCAGTGTTTCCAAAGGTATCTCTTAAAGCCATCCAAGTCACTATTTCATACTTAGTACACTTGGATAATATCAAATGCAAGGAACAATTAATTGGTCTTCCATGATGTGTGACATAAAGTTCATTATTTACATAGAAGATAGAAATAGTTCCAGTATGTTTGCTTCATATAGGGTTGAATTAAATTGTTATTTTATAAGTGGGCTTCTTGCTGGTGACCTGCATGTGATGAAGGACGCTAGAGCTCTGGCCATGCTGGTTCTGCCTGCATATAACCCTGTCACCAGGCTTGTGGGATGATGGCCAGGTATGCTATAGATGTGATAAATTCTCATTATCCACAGGAATCTCTTGTCTTTCATTTCTTCTGCATAGCCAAAGAAGCTAGAAGTCATTTGTGTCTATGACTCACATTTGAAAACAAGATTATAAAGAGCACAGGTAAATTTTTCAAGGATTATTTTCCCATTTCCATGGGTGATTCAGAGCTAAATAACCCAGGAAGAAAACCAACGTTTTTATTGATGTCTAGAGTGGACCACAAGGCAACCATCAAGCTGGGGCACACGGGTCCTCTGCTCCCAGCCCCCTTCTCGAGAGGCTGTCAGGCCTCCTGCTGAATGCCAGATCTCAGACCCTAGTGCTGCTCGCTCCTCACTCAGGAAACCTACTAGTGCAGCCCTAGATGCCACTGTTCCTTTCTTCTGTCTCCCTCAAATCCCTCTGTCTTTAGTGAGGGGTACATTTTGCTGGAGAGAGGAGAACGATTCCCAGAACTCTAGTTGCTCTAGGCTCCAGTGAACTCCAATTGCTGTGGACCCTGGTGGAACACCTACCTTACTTCAGGATTTGTACCTTTCCCTGTGCTCTTCCTACATCTCCAAAGTGGAGAGAGTGGGTTTGCCCTCTCCTTTCTGCCCAAGTACTCAGCTGCAGGGGTGAGCACTCCAGCAGCAGGCAGTGGGCTACTGTAGGATGGGGCTTTCCTCTGGCCTCCACTTGCAGCTGTTTGTTGCTGCATTGTGTAGCTGCATGTTCCTTCAGCTGAAGAGAAGGAGCATCGTCCCAGCAGCTGGGCAGCCACATCAGTGAGAAGAGAGAGCAGGAGGGGAGAGACGTGCTTTCCTGTCCCCGCTCCGCTGCTGTTCAGATAGTAACAGGAGGCTGGACTGAAACACAGGTATCTCCTTGCCTGAAGCAGCATCTAGAGAGTAATGCTTATCTTCTGGCCAATTAATATTTAAGCATCCTATATAAAATGAGCAACTCCAACAGGAAAAATTGCAAGTGGGCTTTGTTCCTCCCACCCCCCCCCAAGAATATCTGATAACCTTAAAGTGAGAGCTTTCCTCTCCTGAAAAGCATGAGGCACCATGTGTCACACATGAGTGGTTTATCCTAAAAGTCTCTTAAAGAATCACCACCAAAATTATGAGAAAAATGGATTTATAATGGGTTTGCAGGAGTGCGAATTCACAAAACTTGATGGCAAGGTTCACTCTACTACATGTTACATGAATTGAACACACAAATTAAAATCAAAGTAAAAAAAAATAGAGTTAAAAGAAAATTCAAACTAAAAACCAAGTTAAAATTAAGCCAAAATGATTTTACACAGGGATCAAAGATGTGAAGTTAGGGGTAAGGGAGACCCCACCATTGAGTCATGTGGTTTAGAGAGGACCCCCTGTTTTCTAAACTGTTTGATAGAATTTAAGTGCAGCTAGATCCAGTCTTAGTCTCAGATTTGGTCAATGGCTTATGTCTAATTAATAGAAAAGATATAAAGAGTAGGACAAAAGAGTAAAGGAGGCTATTCCACTGAGTTACTAGGTTCAGAATGGATCCTCTTTACTTTCCAAACTCTTTTTATAAGAGTTTAGGTGTGGCTAGATCCAATCCTAGTCTCAGACTTGGACAACAGACTATATCTAAGGGTATATAAAGAGTGAGGGTTTATTCACAGTTTAAGGTTGATCACAAAATTGTAGCTACACTTAATCATCTATTAATTAAGTATTTACCAAGTGATTCAATATGATTTACTTCCCTTATAACAGTGATTTGCTTACAGATCTGAAACGATAACACCCATACCATATTGGTTACGAAGTATCTAAATCAATTTGCACTTGCATACATGCCCACAAACAAAAAGGAATAGGTGTATAGAAATATATATACAAATGTACAAAGATATAACTATTAAAAGTTCCCCTCAAGTTCAGTGAAATATTAACTTCAAATGCTTTTGCATTTCTCAGCAGGTGAAGGGTTGAGCCTCAAGAAGCAGGGGTATCAGCCCAGGCTCTGTTGTCATCTTTTGGCAACAGTCCCCCTAGTATCACAGACCTGGGAGTTTGCCAGCGGTGAGTGGTGTCCCACTCACAGCGAGATGCTGGTTGCAGCCTTCTGCAGTCTGGGCAAGGTCAAAGGGTCTCACTCAGACCACTGGTTATAGGGTCAGCGATGGTTTTAGTCATCCACAAATTTCCATCCTGGCCATTGAGTTGGTAATTTTTTATTAATAATGGTATCATTCCATTCAGGCTCCAGTTTGGGTCAAAAGGCTGTCAGAAGATGACCGATTATTGGTTTTGTTTCCACCTTTGCCAAGCAACAAGTATTCCTGGTACAGGCAGTACTGCTCCCCTCCTTCGTCATGCAAGAGTTGTTGGTACGATCAAGGGGTGCCTAACTTTCCAACTCATTACTCAAATGCCAAGGCCTAACAGGTATTCCTGGGGTTGTAGAGTGGCCCCAGGAAGGGGGTGAGGTGCACCACCACACCATGGATTCAAATCCTTGTGGGCAGAGCACAAGGGTGTAATCCCAGCTCCCACATCCCAGGGAATACTTCACACAAGCTGATGGGTAAAGACTGAGGTGTGGAAGCTTCCTTTTTTCTGGAATCAGGTGCCTGGCTTGCGTTGTGTTACAACAATCCTCGACAAATTTTGTAGGCTTATTTGAAAAACTCAGTTCTGTGGCTGTGCCATTCTTAAGTCTTCTTTATATTATAAAAGCAGCTGTACACATTCTGAGGAGAAATGCTTTAAAGTGCCCCATGGTGGCTATCACACAGCCAGCCAGCCTTTAGGGGCTGTGTTGTAAAGCCCTTGGGACTGGGGTGGTCCCCACCAGGCCAAGTACTTTGAAAATTTCCACTTGGGTTGTAAGAACCTCATGTCTCTGCCTTTTGGCCGGCTCCCAGTTCTGGAAGCAAAGGTCAGCATACACAGCCAGAATATTTACTGATGCAATGGCTGGCTTTTACAAGGTCTGTGCTGAGGACTGTTTTTAAGTAAAGTACCAACCCATTAAAAATTTTATACTTATAGACTGGAAAACTTAGAAATCTACTATCTCAAAGTATTTTGCTGCCTAAGTAGTAGAATGATAAGACACATTATTTACTTTTATGGTCAATAAAGTAAAGCCTGTTCTCAGGTGCAGTGCTCTTAAGTGGCTGCCAATCGCTAACATGAGACTTTAGACTGATTTTATCCTTCTGACGTTCAATGGAACAAATATCCTGTAGTTTGCAGATAAGGATCACTCCAGGATCAGTTTCAGTTTGACACAGTTGTTTCAAAATTCACCTTGGGTGTATTTTTTCCCTTCAACTTTATCTAAAAAACTAATCTGCCTGGCTAATGAATTAAAGGGGTCAAAGGAATCAATGGTCCTTATTTGCGTTCATTCAAATGAATACCTATCTGTTTTATTGAATAAGGAGTTACAGCTCTGATATTCATAAATACTTGATACAGACTTAACATGATTCAGTAAAGATATTCTGGTTTTCTTTTTATGAATTAACATGCACCGACAATAAGTATTTTTACGATTAAAAAGATTTATCATGTGAAAGTGATCACTGCACTGGTAAAATGGTGCTATTGAAAGGAAGAATGATTGAATAGCTGAGGTCCTGCTGTTAGACCTAGGAGTGCTGGGCTCAGTGCTCCCTTAACTGACGCCCTGAATGGCCCTGGGAGCTCTTCGAAGTTCCGGCGCTTCAGTTTCCGACTCATGAATTTTCTTTCTTAGAGAAGTTTGGTGAAAATTAATACCTTAGAAGCTAAGGATGTCACACCTTTCAGTTGTGCAATATGGTAAGATCAGAAGACCAATACAAAATAAAAAAAGGTCAATCTCTTTTAAATGGAGCAAAGAAATGTAGTGGGAAAACTGGAAGGGCTGACAAGGGTTTTTTTGTCAAAGTCCATCTTGTTTTTCCATGACACGCTAAGCTAGACCTGGCTGTAATATGAAAGGCCACAAGAAGCCTGATTAAAAAGCACATTGGGCTGTTTACAAAACTGTGCAATCCCTAATCACTCTTGAAACCACTGGAACACACTACATTGTTCTGGAAATTATTTTATGTATTTCAGGTAATGGAATTATTTGTCCAACTGGAGGCTGCAGAGTTGAAAAACTGCTGACAATTCCTGTGAAATTCACTCAGAAGAAAAAATACTCTGAATTTAGGTCCCACTCCTGCAGAAACACACCTGCTTTCAATTGTAAGGACATGGGATGTCAGCTGGCAGGACTTGGTTGGTGTCAGTGAGGTGGCTCAGGTGGGAAACAAAACTCTTCAGAGCAGGTCTCCTTTACGCAGAAATGCTGGATGTGTCAGTGCCACACGGTTCAGTGCTGTATGGAGAAACCTGAACCATTTCTGCTGCTCCGGCTGGGACCACAGAAGGCAGGCAAGCTACGCCAGCCGGTGTGGAGTGCACTGACATGGCCCTGCTGAGGCAAAATGGTTTCATTTGCAGTAGCTATTAAAATGTGACACTCTTTCAACAACCCATTTTAATTCCTAAACAGTTATAAAAATGTACTCCTCAGATTATCTGTGGTAGTATTTTATTGAAAATTTCCTGATACAAACCAAATAGCCAACCACTAGCCAAAGAAAGTGTCTTTCTCTTCCATGCAGAAATGAATGGCTTTTGCAGCAGGAAAAAGACACCTTTTTTTTGCAGCTCACAAAGGAGACTATAGATGCACAGACGCTCATGCTCGGAGTTCAGCCCTGTTAGGACAAAAGCAGGAGCTAAATGCAGGTGTCTACACCTCAGCTGCAGACATCTACAGGGGAAGCAGATCTCCATCAGACCTTTGAATGAAAGGGCTGTTTCATGAGCAGTTCAGGAAAAAAACCTCAGAGCAAGATTCAGTAATACTGTGGCACTAGTTATTAATCAGCACCCAGTGTAACACCTAGGGTCAGAAGAAGATTGCCTAGTACAACACCGATGTCTGAAGGGCCACGTCCGTTTCCCTGCAACCTTGGTGCTTACCTGTATGGGAAAAGATTTTGAGCTAAGAGTTGCAAATAGGGAGAATCTTAAGAAGCCTTTTTAAGGGCTTTTTTTGCTTTGCTGACTTAGGTGCTTTCCCCGGAATACCAGTTTTTGCATATCTCTTTCAGAAACACTGCACTATTTCCAGTGTGTGTAAGCCAGGTAGGCTCCCTCCCTGGGGCTGTAGATCGGAGGGCTGGAGGACAGCTGCCTAAGATCCCTTGTGTACCTAACCCCCAGTTAGTATTAACAGATATAGTTCAAAACTGAAGGTGTTCAAATCTTGTCTGTCTACAAAGGAAAAACTGAAAGAAATATTTAATTTGATTTAACAGCAAGGCAGGAAGAAATGCTTTACAGAGCTCCAAGAATTTCCTATTGGCTTTCTCCATGCATCATGCCTTTAAATTTCTTCCTTCTTAATTGGTGAAGATTTAAGGACAAAACTCCTCAAGCTCTTTTTATGTCTGTAACAAGTTGTGGTTTTAACAGGAGTTATTTTGGGGGTACTGGAGAAGGAAGAGGGAACATTGGGCTCTGGGGACACATTTCCATAGGGTAATGCTATTGAGCTGCTTGATTTGTGCACATCATTGTGCCTCGGGGTGAGAGCCAGGGAGGTGTTTGGAAAGCTACCTACTCACTCAAGCTATTTGATTGAAGTTTGCCATTACCTGCATGTGCACACAAAGTACTCATTTGTGTTTATAACTGTTCTGTGCAGATTTTTGGCAGATGTTGTGCTGTTATCCTGAAATATGGCTCTTTGTTCTCTTTAATGAACAAGTGCTGTTAATACCATGCTGTGTTGCTGATGTCTTTTTGCCGGTCAGTACTCACTGCCCTCTTTGCTCCAGCAGAAGCAGGAATAGAAGCACTGCGCCTCCTGCTTACCTGGTGTTACAGACTGGCAAAGTGAGGAGGTCTCTGGGAGGGAAAGCCATTTTCTTTTAATCAATTATTAACTAGTAAGTCACCCTGGTCGATCTTTGCTTAGCAGCTGTGTGAAACTTCTGAGCAAGTTTCTGAGCAAACCAGGCTTAGCTGAAACCAAGCGAAGGGAAAATCACATTCTGTGCAAACTTACCGAAAAATTAAGCAGGTGGCAAACTGGAGAAAATGAGAACATGCCCACTTACATTTATAGAAGTGCTCTTGTCCAAAGTATCATAAAGCTCTTTAGAAGCCTAGAAATATATACAGTGCACAGGGACTCTTTCATTTTCCCTTTAGAAACAATAAGTGAATGAAAGAGGCTTCCTTATGACAATACATGGCAGTGCTGCAGTGAAGAATATCTAGTAGCAGGGTATGTTAGCCAAATGTAACTACCTAGTGCTAGCTTGGCACAGTGTTGTTACTAGTTTAGCTATTTTTACTGAGTGATACAGCACCTGTAGCTGTTATATGTAGTCAAAACACTGCTGATGTCTTCATCACCACAATATCCCTTAGAATGGAGGAGTTCACAGATGCAGTGCAGAAAGAAATCCCTCATTTAATCTCTTTTTTTCCCTGGGAAAAAATGCAAAGCTACTCAACCGCTGCTTCTTTCCTCACAATAAACCCCATCAGTTAATCTGATAAAAAGAAAGATGTCTCCAGTTTGACAGTCAAACTAGCTAGGTATTCTGACAAAGGTCATCGAAAGATGTGTGTCATTAATGTAAGTAGGGACAAAGTTTTGGATTTGGAATGACATTGGATGTGAAGCGATCCAGATTAAGGTTTGGCATAGTGAGACCTCCAGCTGACCTGCTGGAAAAAGTAATTCCCATAAATTCTCTGTGGAAGAGCTGATATATATTCTCTGGCTGTGATTCATGTGTGACACGACATACAGCTCTGGCCACTTTTTAAGAGCAGGAGGACCTTTTATGGCTCCGCAATGATAGCTTTCTTGGAGAAAGCCCTCTGGGACCTCAGATTGCCAGTCCTCCTGCAGGTGTGTGTGCTACAGGGTTGAAAAGGAGATCTGATGTAAACAAATACCAAAGGTCTTAGAAGTAATTAGATGTTCTCAGAGCACTAGCTTCTTGAAAAATACAACCATGTATAATTTTTATGGTTGTCTTCAAAAGAGAATTTACTATACAGTCACCAAGGTGCACAGTTAATGAACAGCAAATTAATCAAAACATTCTTCTGATAATGTGCTTTTCTTGAACTTACATAAGCATTACTTTTAGCAAAGAATTTGCTAATGAGTTTCCTGCTGCACTAGGACTTATTCAATAGAGAAAAATGAGAGATGCACAGAAAGAACTCTGTGAGGGTATGATGCTTCTAATTCATCAGAACTATTCAAATGCAGTCTTTCTCCGAGCAGCTTCAGCGTGAAGCTGTCTCTTCCACACATAACAAATCTGCTTTATAAGTTTTTATCTACTTTAGTGCATTATTTTGGATCAGAAGTGTGTTTTGGAAAAAAAAAGTCCCTACTCACGCTTACTGTGCTTTGGTTCCCATTGTGGAAAAGTTTTTGAAGACATGAACTGGATTTCTTTTGCATGAAACTACAGTGGAAAATGCTTTCTAGTAGGTAGCTAATACACTGCACCACAAACAGGTTTATATTATATTAGATAATACAGATGTAGGCTGCATCACCAGGGCTGTATCTACCCTGCTGAACCAAGCTAGCAAAGATGCTGTTTGTTCTTGTGTGTCACTTTACATATTTTCTTTTAATCCAGTGATGTTCTAATCCTCTCCTGTGTTTAATCAACAGACTTGCTTAACGAAATGCAAAGAATAACATCTGGCAATCCCATTGAAGAACAAAAGTTGCAAAAGTGTCACTGCAGACTACTTGAAAGGCCATGGAGTTCTTACACAGCAACCTTGTTTGACCTGGGCTACCTTATTGATGGTGGTGACGTGCAAGTGAGAATAACAATTGTAGTCCTGATCCCATGCTGACTTCTCCGGACTGTATAGGGTGTACCTTATTTGTGTAGGTAAGATGGTACATGTGGATCCTAGCAGCACTGCTTTTACAGAGGAGAAATGGACTTGCATGAGGAAAAGACCCAAGCTGAGAGAGTGGAGATGGATATTAATGTGCAATTAATGAACTAAGAAACTGCATTCATAATTATAAAAGAATAAGGGTATTTGGTTACTGGAGTTCTGTGATATTTTTTGTGTTAGTCCCTAACATTGGGTCAAGACTCTACTAAAGCTGATAAAAATAACCCATCTAGCACCGGGACACAGCCAGGGCCCGTTAGTGATTAACAGCTCCTGGGACATGCATATACTGTTGTGTGCACAAACTGTAATGCACTTACTACTGCCTTTGTGGAAATAACATGCATCTCTATACTATATTTGTATATCTCTGTATATGTGTATATAATTGAAAGTGAAATCACTATAGATGTCAGTTGTAGTAGTACTGTGATCGTTTAGTAGAAAAATCCCAAGAGTGTGCATGTTTTTGCATGAAAAATTCTTCAGACTTTCTGTAGGATGGGGTCTGGCTAATACTACTCTGCAGTGCACTTACATGCCTTAGAAAACCGCCTGTGTTTTCAAACTGCAGATGGAGCTGAAACAAGTGTCTCTCTTCAAGTTAATTTCACTTCCAAGCCATCTTGGTAATGCTACTAATGATTTTCTGTCTCTATGTATATGATATTTCTGAGTGTCTATCACCAGGGTATCTAAATGTCATTATAAATTTAATGAACAGCTGCTGCCCATTAAAAGTAAGTGTAACTTCTATTGCTTAAATTAAACTAGTTTAAAGTAAAATGAGCATTTAGGTTAGGCAGGTGTTGCCGCTATTTATATCCAAAAGTCAAATTTCTCCTAGACCAAGGGCTAGTGTCAAAATTGCACTTTTTCTGCTACTGCTCTTTTTCCAGGAAAACCTCCATACATTGGTATGTAAACTGCAGAGATGGTAAAAGAGGTGCCTACATCACAGTTCTGGTCATCTCTAAAATGTGGGTATTCATGCCAGAGGATTAAACGATCTTCTTACATGGGGAACTTCTAGCATTTGCCTTCTATATTGCCAATTCATGATAATAGGCTGAGGTTAATTGGGTCATTTAACTGTGTTCTGCCACTCTGCCTTTCCTTAAAGGATTCAGAAAGATTGCCTGCTAAAATTCATATTATCTCTGTAACAAACCCAAGTGTTAGTACCTCTGGTCTAAGAGCAGAGGAAAAGGATCAGGACAGTTCCACAGCAGAATCCATTAATGTCTTTGATGTTGTTTTGAATACTCAATTACAAGAGCTCACAGGGGTGTCCAGAAACAAACTTGGGCAGAGTAAATATACCAGCACAATTGTAAACTCTCTATCAGATAATTAATAGTAGCAAAAAGGGCCAGGCTCAGTAAATCTGGGACTGCTCTTCACAAGCAACTGAGAAAGGTGCAGCCCCAAATTGCAGAGAGGTGGCCTGCGCAGGCAGATCATACCCCTGGTATCTCTCCTTAATTGTAGGAAATTTGTTAAGGCACAGAAGACGGACATAATTTGAGGGAACTAAAGAAGCATATCACACATGCACAAATATTGATAGCACCTGCGAGTCAAGAGGAAATGATGTTGTAAATGAGCAATTTAGCATCCTTCCTCTTCACCACTGAGTAGCTTGCATCACTCCACTTTAGACACACATCCCACCCTCTCCTCAGCTTGGCTCTGCAAAGAGCAGCTCTGTGAAGGTCTCTTTGCCTGTCTCAGGTCCTCAGGGAGCTTTTCTGATCTGGCTGTGAGCTGCTGCTCCTCAGTGATTCAGCTGCAGGACAATGCTGAATAAGCATGATAGTAGAGTCCACTAAGCAACACTTTTCACCCCGTCTCTTCTCATCCAAAGGATTTCCTGCAATGTTTCCTAACATGCAGCAGCTGGGGGAATGGCAGTCAAGCCCAGGACTGGCCATTTAGAAATAAATGGAGGGTAGGATAAGGTGAAGGCTGAGTCCACAACACTCTTTGGCCTTGTAACTTTCTGAATGTTGCTGGAGGACATGTTAGCTTGTGCCCATCCCCATCCCCAGGGAGGATGTGGGGCTGCCCTGCTCCCTGGCTGAGACCATGGGATGGGTCCAGGCTGTCTGGCCCTGCCCTGCCCCCTCCCATGGGGAGCACCCAAAGCTCCCAGCCCCGAGCAGCCCATGGGCCACTGGAAGCTGTGTGAAAAGTCCCACTTTCCGTGTCTCTAAACATTTCCAGGTTGTTTTCAGTGCATAACTTTAATTATCAGAAACCTCAGGAGACTTTTGACACAGCTGGCTGAGCAGATCTGCAAACAAATTTCCTCTGAAATTTGAAAGGAGAGTCTAAATTTTCCATCTGTAATGGCTGGAGCCTACATGCATTTTGACTGCATGCCTGGTGTAGGATGCTTGGCAGAAGTCAGGTGGAAGCACTTTTTTAGGTCCAGACTGGCTGAGGCTAGCCCAGATGACAGCAGATCCAGCACAGCTGTCCTCTGCAGTTTCTCCAATGGGCAGATGCCTATTGAGTTCACCGTCTTATTCAGACGGAGAACTGTAATCCTCCTCTTCAACAGTGCCACCACTTCCTCTTGTCTTCTCCTGCTCTGGGTATCAGGCCATTGCTGGCCTCATTAGTACACTTACTCCTTCCTGCAAATCCTTTTTATGTTTGACCTAATATTTGCCACTTTTATTTTGACGAGAAATAAATGCACTGGTCTTCTTTATCAGCCTGGTGAATTGTTGCTTTGTGTAGCTCATACGTGACACTCCTGTAATTTCTTTACCAGGAAACTGTCTTTCTAACCTTATGAACTTTAAAGTTGGCATTTACCATATTGCAAGGGAGGGATGATGGCTGTGTGAGACGGCGCCTGACGTCTGACCACGGTGCAAAAGAGCAGGTGCAGATCTCAGTAGGGCGGTAAAGGTAGTAAAGAGTTCATGTGGCACAGTGCCCGATGGAAAAAGGAAGGAGCCAAGAGGAGGCCAGAAGATCTTTTCCAGACCTGTACATTTTTCTGCATTATTCTTTGCTGGATTAGGATGATCATTTCAAAAGATGAGGTACAAAAGACAGGTAAGAAGGCTTTACTACACTGCAGCTTTTATGTCAGCTGTTGTGTCAATCACTCTTTCACAGATTTTCTTTTTAATTGCAAGTAATTCAGTACCAGCTGGGTTTGGTTCATCCTTTACATGTAATTTCAACTGAATGAGGGAAATGATTCAATGATTACCAACAGCAGTCAAGTGCCAACAGTATATATATATCTCATATATTTTAACCTTAAACCTTATCAGGCAACGGAGGACTAGGAACAGAAGTTAATTTACCATATCCAAACATCTGTTGGTGATGTCAGGAAAAAAACAAATCTTTTAAACATCCTGAATCCATGTAAATACATGACTGTCTTAGAGCAAAATTTTTGAGGCATATTGTTGCTGAATGAGACACTTCAATACAAGACAAAGCTGTGCAGAATGAAGCCCTTGAGGTGCTATTGTATGACCTGGAATGCAGGAGTTGGAGGTTTCACCCAAGTTGTCTGAGGAAACAGAGGGTTAGTCCTGAGTTTCTAACACTCTAAAAAGGCTCTGAAAAATGCAAAAATCCTTTATTCAAATGTCCTTATTTGATGGTTAACGTTGTATAAACGGGTCTTCTCAGGAGATTTCATGTGTGCCACCTCTCTGCTCTGGATGAAGAGCTATTCTCTCAGCAGGCTAAGTTCAGCATTTGAAGACCCTGAGCTCTATTCCAGGTGTCATGTGCAGGAGAGGGACTTTTTAAATCACTATGTGTATATACAATGCATGATGTAAAATACACTATGGTTCATTAGTCACATTGTGAACAATTTTCCTTCAATGGAAGTAGTCATGCAGATATATACCCTCTGCAGCCACTGAACTCATTGTCAGCGTGACCTTGGCAACATTAAAGCAACTTCAAAGTGGAAGATCGCAGTGCCAACTGCAAAACTACTGGGTATGTTAAAAAAAATAATTTAAAAAAATTAATGAAAATGTAATCAGCTCTGTTCACTCCCTCCCCAAGTGATCCACTCTCATGCTTCTAGCTACCCTTTGGTTTATTAAGGGACTAAAGAGGGGCAAAAAGCTGTACAGTCACCTCTTCCATGAGAAACAGTTTGAAGGATTACTTAATGGAGAGAGCTAACATGATGGACAGAAAAACCGGTTTTTTTATCTTCCTCATAGAAATAGGATGTTTTCTTAATTACAAGGAACAAATCATAAGCAAAATGCTAGTCAAAGCATGGCTTCACTAAGGGCAAGTCCTGCCTGACCTACCTAGTGGCCTTGTATGGTGGAGTGACTACATCAGTGGACAAAGGAAGAGCTATGGATGTCATCTGTTTGGACCTCTGTAAGGCCTTTGACAACAGTTCCCACAACATTCTTCTCTTTAAATTGGAGAGATGTGGATTTGATGGGTGGACTGTTTGGTGGATGAGGAATTAGTTGGATTGTGGCATCCAGAGGTAGTGGTCAGTGGCTTTAATGTCCAGATGGAGATCAGTGACAAGTGGTGTCCCTCAGGAGTCTGTACTGGGACCAGTACTGTTTAATATCTTCATCAATGACATAGACAGGGGGATCAAGTGTACCCTCAGCAAGTTTACGGACAACACCAAGCTGGTCATGGAGCAGATGACACACCTGAGACGTGACACCATCAAGAGGGATCTGGACAAGCTCAAGAAGCTGGCCTCATGAACTTCAACAAGACCAAATGCAAGGTCCTGCACCTGAGTCAAGGGCAACCTCCAATATCAATACAGGGGGATGAAGGGATTGAGAGAAGCCCTGCGGAGAAGGGGCTGGGGGAACCGGTGGATGAAAAGCTGGACATAAGCCGACCATGTGCACTTTCAGCTCAGAAAGCCAACTGTACCCTAGGGTCCATCAAAAGAAGCATGGCCAGCAGGTGGAGGGAGGTGATTCTGACTTTTTAGTCTGCTCTGGTGAGACCCCACCTGGAGTCCTCAACAGGGGAAGGACATGGACCGGTTGGAGCAGGTCCAGAGGAGAGCCACAAAAATGATCAGGTAGATGGAAGACCTCTTCTGTGAAGACAGGCTGGGAGAGTTGGGGTTGTTCAGCCTGGAGAAGAGAAGAGTCCAGGGAGAAGAAAGACAGGGACAGAATTTTTAGTGGGGCCTGTTGTGATAGGACAAGGGGTAATGGTTTTAAACTAACAGAGGGTAGATTTAGATTAGATATACGGAAGAATTTTTTTTTACAATGAAGGTAATAAAGCCCTGGAACATGTTGCCCAGGAAGGTGGTAGCTGCCCCATCCCTGGAAACATTCAAGATCAGGTTGGATGGGGCTCTGAGCAACCTGGTCTAGTTGAAGATATCTCTGTCCATGGTGGGGGAGTTGAACTAGATGACCTTTAAAGGTCCGTTCCAACCCAAGCTATTGTATGATTCTATGATTCAAAGACTTCTGGGCAGCTTACTGAATCATGCCTAATGCCAGCCCTGAGGTGTTACAAATAAGTGCTAGGCAGTTCAGAACATTAAATATATTTTGCTGCCTCAGAATGTAATTGATTTTGTTTAGCTCTGGAAAGGTTTGAAAAATACGGTGATTATTTTCACATTGCAGCAGCTGCAATGGTGTGAAATTTTAGTCAATTCTGCATGATTCTTAATTAATGGTCTCCAGTCCCTGGAATCGGACAATGGGAGTGGTTTTCATTTGCACTCCACTGCTGTATTTGTCTTCCTTCAAGAAGACAAGTCTGAGTAAGGAACATTGGTCAGTATGGGAACTGTGCTCCTGAACTTTAAAGGCAAAATGACCACTACGCTTACCTCAGTGGATCTGCAAAGCCTTCAGTCAGGGAAGTTGGCATTCAGGAATTCATGCCTCAAGCTTGATTCATTGTGCATCCTATTTCATAGAAGTTAAAAATGATAGGGAATTTAACAAGCACAAGATCTCCCCACATCCCCAAAGAGGTAGAGTTGGGACAGTAAAGATGACATCATGAAGCAGAACAAAAGCTGTTAAAACAGCAGCAATCCACTTAAAACAAGCAATACGGTAAAATTATGAGTGCATGTAAATTGCTTGCTGCCAAGTGCACAAGGCCCTGGAAAATCCTCTGTAAGGGATATTATGCTTTATCTTGAACATGTCTATTGCTGCAATTAAGTAGCGTGCTCTTTAACTTGGAAGCATGAACTGTCTGGACAGTAGTATTAGAGCTAGTTGTATTCTCAATTCCCTGCTGCGCAGTCAGCAGGAATAATTTTACCGTTCCCTTTTATGAGCCTTTGGAGCCATAAACACCTCCTCAGCTTTCCGTGCGGACCTCTGCAACTGGATAAACAGTGAGTACATTAGCAATCTGGTTGCAGAGAAGGAGCTGGAGCAAGTGTGCTCCTCCAGAAAACTGTATGTCTGCCTTGTACTGGCTGGTGCAGCCCTCGAACAAGGACTGATAGAAATTTTCTGCTTCAACACCACCATGTGAGAAATTCAAGGGAGGCAAGAGAGAGGTGGAAGTCAGATAAGCAGAATCAACCTACAATTTTTTCCCCCTTGAAACATAGATATGTATATAATAAACCTTTTGTCCCTCTGTAAGTGTTTCACACCCAGTTCTTGTTAGAAATACTTAAAACTAGCACAAGACAACGCTTAGATTTTGACTTCTGTGAGATGTTCATTTTCACATGGATGCAGACTGACATTTCAAACACCATGACCATAACTGGCTCCAAATCTGACAGCCTCAGCTGGAATCCAGAGCTGTAACCAAACCTCTTAGCTCAGGGGTGGCTCTTTTGCATCAGGGCTGATGGGAACTGGTGTGTCTGCCCACACAGGGAGCTGACCTCCTGATGTTAGTGTTCAGAAGTTAAGTGCAAGGTGCTGGTTGTCTCCACCATTTTTTTTGTGAGTGTTAAATTCACTTGAAAATATGAATGGTGTCTTGAAGGATCAAGTGTCTTGCATCTCAGCTCTGCAGAATTTTCTGCTGCTTGACTGTAGGATGGTGTGATGAACTGTCATCTATATGACAGGATAATAGAAACAGATTTTTACAGGCACGAGACCCCCATGAGTGTGTGGTAGGAGGGAGCAGTGCATGTTGGGTTTTTTTTGTCGAACTTCTGGCAAGGCAGTGAGCTCGTGATCTTAAGTATGCACCTTTTCATAGTCACTGTGTAAATCTGACATGGCCCATTCCTATGGGATCATTAGCAGGTGTCAATGTGCAGGTGGTTTCCTTGCAAGTACCACCTTTCTTCATTCATAGATTCATGAACACCTCATGGAACATTGAAGGAGAATTGCTCAGCAGCAGGCACGAAGGGACAAGACAATTATTCCTCCTATTCTGATGAACAAATATAGTTAAAAAATCTTCAAATCTAGTTGTTTAAATCCAGGCTCCCTGTCCACACAGACAGTCTCTTGGAGGAGAGAGATAGGAAAGCAGGAAGAATTTCACCACAAAAGGAAGGATTCCCAGTTCTATGGCTGGAAAAGAGACACTCTATGGCCACACATCCTCTTCACAGACCTCTAAGGAATGTTCCTCCATTGGCCAGCAACTAACAGAGCTCCCCAGGGTGTCTGCATTGTCAAATGGTGTGACTGGACAGTGACATTTTCTTACCTACTATGCTAGATTCTTAAAACTGTCCTCAGCACAGCACAGGCTAGCTGGCACTCTTCCATATAATTCCCAAGCAGCTTGGGGGTTAGTGCAAGCTAAGGGCTATTGCCTATATGCAATTTGTCTTGGAGGCTGAGGAAGTTTAGCATTGTGGTCACAGGCTGTTCAGTGATGGAGAAAATGTATAATGCTATTGTAAATGTAGCTGGCTTGAGGGCAAGGCATCCCTCAGTCTTCATTAAAAAAAGGATGGTAAAACTTTCAATAACATGTGCTCTACTCCTGGTGTAATAAACTGTGTTCCTATTGTTGAAGAAATAGTGGTATGGTTTTGGGAAGAGTGGTTGAAATGTTAGGTTTATCACTGGGAACTCTTTTGTAGAGGACTTTATGGGTGATGAACTCAGCTGGCCAGAGATTACATGCAGGTGAGACACAGGGACTGTGATCCCCAATGTAAAGGGAAGGTGGAAGAATTCCTTCAGGGTGGGAAAAAGGCAAAGGGTGATACCAGAGAGGACGAGTAGAAGGGCAGAAAGGAGATGAAGGTGCATGGACATCTGGCTTTGCTGAAGCAGCAAGCACACCATGACTTGTTTACGTACCACATTTTCCACCAGCTCTGCCTGATTAGTCCATCTGTTCAGCCATCTGCACGACCCACAGAGACTGAAGAGTGCATGGGAGACCACCCTCCTCTTCAGTTTTCCACACCATTGTTAGAACAGGCAAACCTTGATCCTAGGCAGCACAAGTGCAAGGTGTTAAGAAACATAGCCAGACCCTTGCTTGGACCCTTCTTTCTCTCTCATGGGAAGACCAGGTCTCTGTATTCGTTTTCTCAACAAACCCTGCTAAAGCAGCAGCCATACATTTCCAGCAAGAGGGGTATGGTATAGTGGAGCGAGAAAGAATTGAAATTTCTGTAGCATGAAGTTCTTCTGGAAAATGGGGTTAAGATCAATTCCAGCATGATGCAAACTCCGGCACCAACTCACTGGAAGCATTGCCTGGATGAGTCTTCATAAAGCTATTATACCATAATACAGAAATTGAGTGGTATCTCATCTAAGTCTCCTGTACTGGAGTTTGCTGAGTACTGAAACTCTTTCTGAAGGTTTAGAAAGGTAACATGGTATTGCAAATGGGTCCTCCTCGCAAATGTTCAGAATATAGACACTGATGTAGCTAAACCAAGGTGTGTGTAACATGGGAAGTGGTACCAAAGGGAGAAATGGACGGGTTGAAGGTGACTGGAAATTACACTTACACTGGGAGTTGTGTTTAGGATTTTATGTACAATCATGGAGTGTAAATGATACATGACTTTCTAAATTCTTCTTATTGAGAAATAAATCATAAGTCGATTGAGACCACTTTGGAATAATAGAATAAGAGCTGATTCAACAAATGAGATGTGTCTAGAAGCAGAAAGCATGAATTTATGCATCCGACCGCTGTAACTACATCTCTAATCCTTACCCACACATTACTCTCTTTTCAGCGGGGGTCTCACACCAAAAGGGTTGACTGGTTTAAATGCAGTATCAATGGGAAAGCACACAAGCTTAAAATCTCCTTTCTGGCTCCAGCTTTGTTCTCAGGCCAAAGCGTGTGCAATCAGGGTGGGATGCAGAGTGAGGCAATATGCTGGGGAATGCAATGTCGTACTAAGGAATTTTTGAGTGAAATAGTATTACCTTCCACAATCTGCACACACTCAACCAATGTAAAAGAGTTGTTAATCCTGAAAGTAAATCAGCAAAATGAGATAGGGAAGCTGAGTACCAAATTATTTATGCCCCCTTCTTGAGGGAAGATTTTGGGAGTCCAACAGCTGTTGGAAAAGATAACTCCCTGATTGCTTTTAATCTTCACAGCTAAGGTTGACTTCCATCTCACCTTCTAACACAAAGTTTCATGCTGCACTGTTTGCAAGGTTTATGTACAGGAAACTGATGTGTTCGCATTTTGTCTGCCCACCCTGATGTCTCTTTCCAGGGCAAAAAACAGCTGCAATATTTACAGAGCCGTTACAGACACTGCAGGCATAGCACGATATCCAAAGTTTAGGACAGCACCATCACCAGAATCATGGGATGTGGGAAGGGTAGGGGATAGGCATTTTGTATAGCAAGGTATGCAATAGAAGAAGCCATTCTGGCCAGTGGTCGAAGCTGCATTGTTTCTTTTCCCAGTAAATTAGTGAATTCATGCTCATTCTTTCTCTTTGTTGTTGTTGTTCTTATGGGAAAACCTTTGATTCTGGTGTGCCAGTGCTATGTGCCATGTTGGGTTGTTTTTTTTTTTTTCCCCAAAGCAGTAATGCAAAGGAGGGAATGCTATGTGCCATGTTGGTTTTTTTTTTTCTTTTTTCCCCAAAGCAGTAATGCAAAAGAGGGAACTATTTTGAGCTCTTGTTCTAACATAATGCATCTTCTTCAAGGAGCTCTTTAGATATGAAACCTGTGAGTCTTACTTTCTAACCTGCTTACTTACCAAAAAGGATGAAGTAATTTGCCCAGATCCTAGAGTATGGTGAATGCTTTTGGGTGAGGGTTAAAGCAAAAGATTTACTCTCTCTTTCAATTTTAGATCATGTTAAGACTTCCAGCCTGAAATCCTGAGATTACAAGTAGAGTTTTCCAGGCCATATGGATGATTTTCTGTCTCACAAAAGTGCTGCACAGCTGACTTGATAAAATTTAGGAGAAGCTGAAGATTACAGAAAGCAAGGACTCTGCTCTTGCACCTGGAGAGCAAAGCCTGCTTTCTTTAAGTCCTAGCCTAGCAGAAGGATAGTTTACAAATCAAACTGGCTCATGCCCTTTTTGACCCTGATACTATGACAATTTGCACAGCATGAAACCTGTCTTAGAACGAGAACAAGTATTATACGTGATGGTAAATCTAGTATTTTCCTGGAAGATAAGGAAAGAGGAGACAGTCATGTCTGCCTCTATTGTATTTCTCTCCTGATACAGGAAGCATGGTTTTTCAAAATATTTTCAGTTTTAATCAATAAATAAGTTATTGAAGATATAAAAAATTAAACAGCATTCTGTTGGGATTTTGTAAAAAATTATATCCTATGTCCCTCCTGTATTTCCTTTTACATGTGACCTCTGCTTTTACCTTGATCTTCAAACCTTTCTCTCTCCTTTGTGTTTTTGTAAGGCTCCAAACAGTCCTGCTGGTGTAAAATGGACCTGGTTTTCATGTAGTTTGAGGTTTGTAATTAGGACTTTGAATGCTTTCCTTTTAGAGTAAATGAGTCAAATCTGACCCAGATTGGTCACAATCAGACATTTCTATATTCTAGAAGTTGTCCGGAGAGCAATGTTAAATGCTCCTTATTTTTTTCCTGATGGAGAGTGTCTCGACACAGAAATGACCGACATTATAATCAGTTCTTTTGTTTGTAGTTTCAATACAAAGGCCCAAGCCCGAAAGAACTAGAGGCTGGACTACCTTAGCTGCAATGATCCACTTATCTGTGAGATCCACAGTTAGCTCAGGGCTTCCCAGAAGAGGTAAATTAAGGGCTTTGCTCGGATGTGCTGAAGACTTAGGTGTCCATGTGGTATCTTGAATTCAAGGGCAGAGCACCTGATACTCAACACTGCCAGACCTAGTTTCTTTACACAACGAAGAGAAATGGGAGCTGGATTCAGGCTGCCCTCTACAGCTACGTAACATAAATGTTTAGCATGAATTGGAGAGCTTACCATGGCCATGCAGCAGCGGGGCTCCCTAGGCAGTCATGGGGCTTCCTGGACAGTCAGGACAGACAGTGGTCAGGAAGGTCAAAATAAAGCAACCATGTTGTTCCTGGCAATCCAGGCTGTCACGGAGCTGGATGTTACATAGTCTGCATCACCCTGCAATGGCATCTGCCTCTTGCCAGTGACTGAGGGTGCAGGTACTTACTCTGATTCAGTTTCCTGATGCATCCTTTTGCTGTTGTGCTGGGTGTTGGGGGCCTCTTGCCAGAGGAAAAACTAGTGGCCTGTTTCCTCCTTGGTGGAGAAGGTGTTTACTGAAGGTCACCCTTGTCCTTCAGTGTAGGGTTAACTTAATAACTTGGCCATTTGGCCCTCTTCAACAACATCGAACATTAAGCAACTCTAAATCATTTCACAGAGAAGTGCCACTTTTCCTAGGAAGTTATTACTAAATTCACTGTTAATCCAATGTTCGCAGAGTCCAAGTCCCTTTCTCAAAGTCTTTTCAATCTCAACATCAGTGACATTAGCGGAAGTCAGCAATGAAAGCATTTCCCTTAAAGCAGCCTAAAATCCATCTCTTTCCTTCGTCCACAACACGTTTGTGTACCATTGCAGAGTATGACAGGAGGAAGGTACAGGTGACATTCTTTGCCTGGTGTCACTCACTGGAGAGCTTGAATTTATGTCTTTTCATGCTTCCTGATTCATCAAGATAAAGGTGACATCAGCTGTTGAAAATGGCTCAAAACTGCTGTTCTTTGACAAAAAAAGAGTCATTCACAGTTAA
This sequence comes from Falco naumanni, assembly GCF_017639655.2. Lineage (NCBI taxonomy): Eukaryota > Metazoa > Chordata > Aves > Falconiformes > Falconidae > Falco > Falco naumanni. The sequence continues at coordinate 89,232,543 of NC_054056.1, forward strand.
CAGTAATACAATTATATTTTCAGATTCTTTCTCTAAACAACAAACAAGCACAGCAGCAGCAGCAATGATATTTCTTATCTGTGCTTTTGTCCTCTGTTCCTTGCTTTATTTCAACCTGCACAGCTTGGGGCTGATCTGGAAGTGTATCAAGCATTCACAACTCATACAGAAGTCTGTACGATTCGTGGAAGTTCAGTGTGTCATCAGCTTCAGTCCTGTCAAAGAACTTCAACAGGGTGTGCAGAAAATCTTTTATTTACATAAGCCTCAGCTGAAGTTTTTTGCCACTTGAGATGAGTCTTTAACAGCTGTACTTCATGTTGTGGATGCTTGCCTTCATGCAGTAAGTTTGGGTTTGGGTTACATATTTACCACAGACAAGCTTCAAGCAACCACATTTCAGTACTATGGTGAGGTCTGGTCCCCCAGGTCCAGTTAAATCTTCAGTAAGAAAGAATGTGGATTTGGTTACATCCCAGGCTGGCAAGCTCTTAAATATTTCTCTGCACCTTTTGCAGGGGCTCTTATTACTCAGGCTTTTCAGTGGTGGTCATGGTGGTCCCTGCCTAAGTTCACAACAAGATAAAACATGCAGTAGAAGGGCCAAACACAAGGCAAGGAAAAATTAAAAGGTGTCTTTTCAGATATATGGGAAGCTAAGACCTAGGCATCCTGCAGCATACTCCGACAGCTGTTAAACAAGATTATATCTGCTCTGGTGGAGCCATTTTCCCACCAAATTCAGTAGGAGTTTTTGTAGCTTCCCTACACTATGTTTAGAAAGTTGATTTCAGTTTTATAAATAGCAATGATTTCGAATGAAATACTTATGCCTACAGTAAAGAACCTAACTCCATTAATGACATAACCCCCCCTTTTTGCTTCCATGGCAAAACAGCAGAATAACCTAAATTAAATATTTGGGAGTTGGTTTATATTTTCTGACATATTGAAATAAAGATAAAAATTCCTGAATTTTGAGTCTGCTGAACTTTTAGTTGGATTTAGAATGATTTGCTGAATTTGTGTGTTGGGAGGGTTCATTAACAAACAGGCTGTAAAAGCCTGTTTTAAGTTTAGCTTTTTGTGTGTAGCTGAATTTACTTATTTTTTTTTATTCTTTAGGAATTTAAGCCACCTTTAAGAACTGTATTTTTGAGTAAATTAATTGTTCACCTAAAAAGTTCAGCTAGGTCAGTATTATCTGGTCTAATGCATTCATCACAGTGAGTTCTTGAACCACATCCAGTATTTTTTAATAAGTAATAGACCAAACCCTAAGGTTTGCATGCGAACCCACAACTTATGTCTTTAAAGTTTCTTAGCTAGATGAGATTTGGTGTTACTACCATCAAACTCCACTGTGAAATGAAGCTGTTACTGAACGTGGAGATCAATTGAATATCTCAAAGGATTTTCAATGTTACATCAGTATGAATGGAATTAAGCCAAAATTGGCTTTGCTGGGATCTGCCAGTTCTAAATAAAACTTGTAGCAGGGAAGTCCCTATTCCATACTGCATCAATTGATAAGTCAATAAATGGAATTTGCAAGAGACTCAATGTATAAAAAGGTCAATATATCATTGTGTTCTTACCAGCTTCTCTTGGCAAGGCACACTTAGTACTTAAATGCCTTTAACCTTCACTATAGTCCTTATATTTCCTCTGATATAATGTCTATGGCATGAAGAAATGAAAAATAGATAAGGTAGAATCTCAAGATTTGCTCTTCTGACTGCCTTGGATAATGAATAAGTAGAGAAGGACCAAATTTGACTGCAAAGATAGTAAAATATCTTTGGGTAAAATTGCTGGCTGGGAAACTGTCAGGGCTTTATTCAGCTTACTCATTTAAGAGGGATCTAGGTTCAAGAGAATGATGAAAAACTAATCTTCACTGCCCAAGGTGACAGACTGTGACTGTTATAAAATCGATGAAGAGAGGCAGGTGGGACACCCAGGCTATACCAGTGTGTTGTGGCAACTGTATCTCTTCATGTATGGTGCAGGAGGTCCAGAAATGGCAGCCATGGGCAGCAGGGAGCTTGGATCACTAAGCATCAATGACTTCTAATCGCTTAACTCCGCCTCTGTATTTTGTATTTACTGAATATCTCACATGCGGCTACTTTATGCACCACCTCATCTTTGCTACCCATCTGTAAAAGACATTGAGATTATATTATATTTTAGACTCCTCCCCAAATACCAGCTAGGATAAAGCTGCCAAAACCCAGGCCTCATAGCCACTGGACTATGGGTTCCTGACCTTATATTTGGACAAGAAATCTGCAGACAATACCAAAATTTGAGTCACATTACAAATCTACGTAGGCCAGCAACTTTCTCTGATGATAATCAATTCTGGGAAAAGTATACAGAAGGGACAGACATGTCATATGTCCTCCAAGATCTCTCAAGTTCTCTGGAATTTGAGACTCAAGTATTTCCTGAACCAAGATGTTTAAATACTTCCTCCTAAAGTAGGTAAACTGTTCGGGGGGAAAAAAATGGTAATAGGAAATCCCTCTTGCATTTTCATCCCTCTTGCATTTTCCTTTTTTCACAGGTTGGGCTGGACATGTGGTTCATCAATGCTAGTACTCCCGGAGTTAAAAGTAAAACAACCTGGAGTGACAGTTTATGTTGCAGTTTACTGTTACCAGATAACATTTTATAAAGATGAGCACAATTCCCTTGAGTCTGTCCCCCCTAGTGTCTGGTTCCTTGCCTCTGCATCATAAAATATTACAATTTGGTCATTATGTCTGTCTCTTAACGGTCTATTTTTGTGCAGGTTATCTGGGGACATCCCCGAGTCTTTGCTTTCTGTTACCCAATTTAGCCCCAACTTCACCAGTGAAAATTCTAAGGATCAGGGAAGGATTTTTTTTAACACATAGGAGCTTGTGACATAGCTTACAATTTTCATCAAGCCTAATTAAGAAGGAAATGCAAAATCAGCCAGTTATGGAACTTCTTCCATCTCTGAATTTCACAGGAGAAGAAGGGTCTAATATGCACAAGGCTGGATCAGGAGATTTAGAAAGAATGTCCAGCAGTGATTCCCAACAGAAAGATTATCTCACTATAGGACAGTCAAAACTGCACAGTTTTGTAAGTAATTTACAGATCACTGTGCTTTGGGAGGCACTGAAGTCCTTTAAGTATTCAACGCTGAATATATTCAATCAGCTTTATAGGAGCACGCTCAGAGCTGTCAAACTGTAAAGGCCTCTCTTAGACCTATGGAAGCAAACTAGATTGTGGGAAGCAATAATCAAATATTGGCTCAAACAAGCATTTAATATGTAATAACAAAACACTTGCTGTTTATATTTAATGCAAAGACATATAGTTTTGTTTAGTGTCAGCAAATCCATGAGAAGGCACTGAACTACCGAGGAGAAAATTCATTCAGCTAAATTTAGAACCTCCTCAAAATGACAGAAACTCCCATTAACTTCAATAGAGCCAAGATTTCATGCAGAGCTCCTAAATTTAGTACAGAACTTGAAACAGTCATAATTTGTAAAATGGCAGTTCTGAAATGGTGGGAATGGCTTTATTTATTTGCCCGCTAACTCTTATTCCACTGTAATTTGAACAATCATTCATTAGAGGAATGGTTCATCTGTTTCCCAAGTTATTTTCTTAAATCTTGAGAAGATTTTTGAGGGAAGATTCCTCAAGTCTCGTATTTCTGATGAGATTTTAGTCTGCTTCTTGAATCAATAAATGGTAAGCTTCCTTCAAAAATCTGTTTTGATTTTCAAACAGCTGACGGTAGCCTGTTCCCTGCACCAAAGCAGAGAGAAAGACATACATCCTTTGTCAGTGTGAGAAAAATGTAGATCTACATTTTCTTTCATTCATGTCTGGCTTCCACCCAAACACCAGATTTCTTGTTTCCTCCATCAACTGTAAACCGGAATGAGCTTGCATCTTCTTCCTCTTGAAAAGGCAGCTGTCGGAGAAATGGTTTCACAAAAAATAATGCTTGTGCATACTCTGCAGTCAGCTTAATCTGTATGTCCACAAACTGTGAATTGTGCAGAACTCGATCTCTACCAGCTGACCTCTTGCAGGCAGAACAGTTAGTTTCAATTAAGAAAGCACAAACACAAACAGCAAACCTGCTGATGGGCCTGTATGCAATTTCACCTTCTTTGAGGCTTTTTGTGCGGGAATGAATTCAATATGTAGGCTGTGAATGGGTCAGTGAATCTTTGTACTTCTAGGGTCAAGCCAAGTCATAGCAAAGGCTGATTTTGATAAGCTCTTCCTGGAGCTTATTTCATTAACAAAATTTTGTTAGGAACTTTCGTGACCCTAATAGTGAATACCTAAAATGCCCTCCCACCTACTCTGGAGCTGCATAACTCTGTTATGTTACAGAGTTATGCAGCCCTGTAAACCTCAAGAGACTGCTCAATGAAGGGTAACTTGCTTACTTTGTAGAGAGTGGTCTTTAATAACAGATAGGTGGTCTTCATATATGGCTATCAGCATTGCGTAAGTAGTGTTTTCTATGAACTCTGTGCATACTTGCTGCTCTTACCACTGGCTGGATGTGAGCTGAGCCATTGGTGGCTGAACGCATATGAAACGCTCAAAATAATTTGCATCTCATATTCACACAAGTATCTAATCTCAATATTTGTCACCCACGAGAATTTACAAAGAAGAACGAACACACTGGATTGAACCAAAAGACTGCCCAGAGAGCTGCGTCTCCAGCAGCACCCAGTAATGCAAGGGTTAAAGAATATGTGTAAGGAGCAGGCATAACTGGCTGATGCTTGTGTTTGTATGTCTTCCTGGCCATTGCCCCTTAGTTTACTCTCCTTCAGTATCATAATTTCTCCATTTCCAGAAAAAAGCTGTTTAGACATCCCTGGAGCAGAAACTTGCATTTGGACCACAGTATATTAATTCTCCAGCAATCTGTTGAATTTCTGAGTGCACTGATATTTTGGCCTCTCCAATGCCCTGTGGCAGAGTTCCACTGTTCAGCTACATCCCACATGAAAAAGAATCTCTTTGGAGTTTCAGCATGCTGCTTGGTAACACTACCATTTTATGAAAACCTGAAGCACTTGAAAAAAGTACATCTCATACTAACTCTGAGTAACAAAGAAGGCATCTTTCCAGGGAGATAGATTGCCATCTGGCATACAATTTAAACAAGGTGTATTGTACCAGCTTGATCCTCTTTCTAATTTAATGCCTGGCTTCCTCTAGGATATAGCTAACTTGGGATACCTTGTGCTAGCAAAATAGAGATTCATACAGAACTGCCTTATAAATAACTCACAGTTCCCTTCATCTCTGGTCACTATGCCTGCCTACTTTGCCAGGGTGTTCGGAATTTGCTGAATGGTTATTTCCTTTGCCATGGTAAGCTGAGAAGAAGAGGACCCTCTAGCAAGGTCTGCCACATGCTGACTGGGAAAATAAGACTTTCAGAAGTTCCCTTTGTCCTTCTCTTGCCACGCACCCACCTGGCCTTCCAGAGCACAGCAAGCATTTTTTTTTTTTTTTGTAAAGTGATAAAGCAGGTTTTTGTCATCCTATCCTTCTCCATATGCTTCTTCTAGCAGAAAAATAATTCAGCAGCAGCAAGAAAGCCCTGTTTGCATGAGTGAGCTTCTTTCAGTAACCTGGCTGAAAGGACCTTTTCCCTTCTTTCCTAAATCTATTTATCCAACTTATTAAGATTTATGCTCTTAAGCAGAAGTTGGATAAAATTTTGTTCTTTGTTTGTGTATGTTCAGGGAGAGTAAAAAACCTTCAGTCTTCAGCAATCTTAAAGCTTGCTAATGAGCGGTTTAGTTTTCTAATCATAGTCTCTGTATATCGAATACAAAAATGCATACTTTTATGGAGGTTCCTCTTTTTCTGAAGAAACAAAGTTCCTTTAGTCACCTTAGGAGAATTGCTCAAAAACAAATGCACAGTGTCACTAGTCACCTTTAACAATCTTGATTTTGCATTTGATAGCTCATCCCATATGTGGGTGTTGAATGCTTCTGAAGGCAGGTGAGAAGTGCCGTTACAATACATTGCTATTCAAGGCCAGAGTCACAATAAGCCAGCAAGCACCCCAGTCAGAGTCTCAGTGTAATTTCCCAGCTAGGATGGATGTGTGGCCCTGCACAAGTTGGGCCTTAAGCAGGATGGTTCAGCAGTGCCTTCCATTTCAGGTGGCTAGGAGGAGTCAGATTTGATGGTAGCACCTCTGCTCTATCTGTATTTAGAAGCCTCCAACACTCCTAGGATGCTCAGATAGGGGCCAAGCTGGACATTTTTCTAAGTCCAGCTTTTCCTCTTCTACAGATTTGCATGGATGTCAAAGAAGCTGTGTCTTGTCCTTGCGGTTTGTGGCCTCTTGCCATGAGAGGTCTGAGCACTCAGCTGGCTTCTGAAGCAGCAATGTTTACAACACAGACTGTCATTCCCTGGCTGTGCAGCTCTTCCTGCCAGTGGCTGTGCAAGCAGTTCAGGGACTGTACAAGCCCAATATGCAATTGGCTCCTACGCTGAAAAAGTAGAGGAAGTAGTTACCCATGGATCGCTTTTCATGGGTGGAAGACATCACCACTTGACCTGTAAAAGAAAGGGGAACAGGTTTCTTAGGGCTTTTGCTTTTGCAAGCCTTATTCAACTTTTACTGCAAGCAGGGTTTCCCTGAGACACTGTGGTATTCGGAGGAATTTTATTATCTGTTTGTTAAGATGCATCTGTCCACCTGACCCAAGGACAACATCTCCCATAGTTCAGGCTTACCAGTGAGCCTTAGAAGTGCCTTCCTGGCAAGTAACATGCATGTTGGCAGAATCCCTCACCAAGCTGAAAGGGACGCATCATTAATTGGGAATGGTCCATAGCACATCCTGACCCCTGAATCATCCACAGCCGTTATCTTCAGAAGTGATATTCCCACAGACCAAACCTGTGTTGGGTAGTTTCAAGATGGAAAGGCCACAGGCTTGTTCTTTTTCCCTAACTTTTTTTCATCAAATTCCCCAGAAGTGGGTGATATAGTTCTGAAAGGAGTGGACAGAGGCTCTGCTTAGCTACTAGACCAGCAGCAAACTTAATTTAGCCCATACCAGTGATGTACAAGTCTAAATTCCAAAAGCTGGCCTGTTTTGGCTCAAAACTGACAGCATGTTTCAGACTTTCTTCTATCTGGTGAAGAATCTGATACCTCTGCAAGTGCTGGTGCTTCTATTCTTGCAGATAGGGGGTAGAGGCATCACATGTCATGGCATCTTGTTGCTTCTCCACAGTTACCATATATGTTGTTACCATGTCAGAGTCCTGACGCAGAGTAGGGTATTTCATCAGGGGATGCAACTGGAATTCCCAGCCCTGTGAATGCAGAGGTCTGGGAATGAGCCTATTGGACTAGGATGCTCCTAAAATGAATCACTTTTCCCCAAATAAGGATTTAGGTACCACAAGGGATGACACTGCAGTGATGGGTGCCTCAGATATGCTTATAAGGGCTAAAGATCTAATTGCACGAGAGAGGAGTGCACATGGTCTCTAAAGCTAGCCTTGCTTGCTACCTTTAAGGAAAGATAGGCATAAAGTTTCCCACTGCAGACCTGTGTACTTGAGTTATTCAGAGATCCCTCAGTCTCTTGCTACATTTTGGAGCCACTAGAAATCTTTCAGGACAAAGCATGTGATGAGAATAAGCATTCAGGAACACAGATGTGTACCCTACCATTCTGACTCCAGCTGGCAAACTCAGCAGCTGCTGTCTTTCTACCTGTTCCTTATGCTCTTGTGGATCCAGACTGTGATTTCAGCCTGTTTCCTGGTCCCCCAGAGGACTAGCCCCACATCTAGCCCCTGCTACAAAGACCTTTCCAACACATCCACTCCTCAGACCAGGAACCAGCAACTTCCTTGATTTACAGAAAAATTTCTCCTTCTACTGCCAAACAGTGCCTTCAGTACAACAGGATAGTTCATATGCTTCCACTCAGGAAAAAAACACACCCCTGCAGCTGTCTTTTTTTGCTGGAATATTTCTGGCATAATGTCCTCTGAAGTCCTCAATACTCTCCAAGCCTGAAGAAAACACATAAATGCACTAGCCTTGTTCCTTTCCCTAGGAGTGGAAAAAATTCTGCTGCTGCCCATATATCACCCAGGAATGCATTGCACTGTGAGGTATGCTCAGACCTTGCCAAGGATGGAGAGTAGATGAACAGATTAACTGCTTTGTTTGGCCCTTGCTGAGACTTTCAGAGAATTACTCCTCTCTCAAATACAGTTTTTCACGCATAGTTTCTTTTTCTTGCTCATTATAACTGAAAGGTTATAACAGAAATATTTTGGAGGTTTTTGGAGAGCCATGATCTTCACGCAGAGCTGACAGTTTTACCAAGCCTGAAGAGTGGTGGAGATAAATCTGTTTCCCCAGTTCTTAACAGGAACTGTGTTTTGGATAAAACCTCGAGTGGCTAACAATTTCTTTGACACATGGGTTTATTTCTGAAGATCTAGAAGATCTGTTTCCAGTCTTTGCGTAGCTGGACAGTTTCTTCTAAATTCCACTTTCTCCATGCAACTTGTAATTTTCCAATTTTGAGGTTCTGCTGCTGACCTATAATTATACTTTGGCTGAAGTTACACTTGAAGGTCACTGGGAAACTATTCCTCATGTGCATTGCAAATGCATACCCATTAGGCAGCTTTAACTAGTAATCATTACATTAGCTTTTTTCTAGTTGTTCTGATGGCTGCATCTCACAGAATCACAGAATGGTTGAGGTTGGCAGGGACCTCTGGAGGTCATCTGGGCCAACACCCCTGCTCAAGCAGGGCCATCTAGAGCCAGCTGCCCAGGACTGTTCAGATGTTTTTTGAATTATCTCCAAGGATGAAAAATCCACAGCCTCTCTGGGCAACCTGTGCCAGTGCTCAGTCACCCTCAAGGCAAAAAAGTGTTTCCTAATGTTTGGATGGATCCCTTTATGTTTCACTTTGTGCACGTTGCTTCCTGACTTCTTAGTTGTTCTGGCTGCAATTCACTCTGTCAAGCTCCTTATGTGAAGCCCTAAAGTGCTTTTGCCCCCCTTTTCTAAGAGACTCCTGTAATCTTCCATAGCTTTCCTTAATCCACTCTCCTTGTGGTTGAAGCTTCTCCAAAATTAATTCTGAAGTTGAAGAGTTTGTAGATTCACAGCTTCCACCACATTTAATGGCTGATGTGTTACTATCACCTTTCAACCAGAAGGTTGTTCTAATACATATTTAGACCAAAATGGAGCTCAAAGCTTGCATTAGAATGTGAAATTTCTTGACAAACAATCACTTTAAAAGTTGGAGCGGAAATAACAGCTTTTACTGTTCCTATTTAAGAAAAGACTTAATGCTGCTTTGCATTAGATGCTCCAGGCAATAGATGTGCTTCTGTGTCTGACTGAGCCCAGCTGTGCCCTGTTGAACCTCCTGCAGCTCCTGTGCACTCCTCTGGGTTTGAAGATCCTATGAGAAACAGCAAGATTAGAAGACACCTAACATAGGGTCCATCTGTAGGGACAAAATTTCCCATTCATTTTCAACATTCAGACCTGAAACACGAGTTTGTGAACTTATTTGTAAGGAACCTGTCTATACAAATTTCAAATCAGCACATTGGAGGGATGTAACAGGTTCATTTATTCCTGTGCATGTTTTATTTTGTTCTCATTTTAAACTGAACATTATCCTTTTGCATTAAAACCATTATCAGATTTCTGCAGTTAATGAGCCAGAGAGACTAGAGCACAGGAAATTTTCTTTCACTGGGTTGGAAAAATGTAGCCATTAAAAGAAAAGACATCACTTGTTATTCCATGGGTATGAAACATTATTTATTTATTTATGGAGAAAAGTGAGGAGAATGACGATGGCAGATAATAAGACCTGGAATTACATATCTCAGAAGGAATTCCACAAAATGTAGAGGTATGTATTATTTGAAACATTGGCTGATGTGGTAAGTATCTTTGCTTTTAATATTTCCTTCAGCTCCTAGATGGGGTGAATGCTGAGAAAAGCATCAGGCCCCATCAGCAAGGTCCTGGCTACGATACCAGACACACTTTGCTGTCTGTTACACCTCTGCAATGTCACAGCTCTGCCATAGGCTACCTGGTGTTGCTTAACATCACTGGGCATTCGAGGAGGGAGGGGGGCGTGGGGTGGCGGGAGACAAACCTCTCCGGGCAGAAATTAATACTGCAATGTACAGCACACCCTCCTCTGCAGACCCTCAGTGCTCAGCTCAGTGGGAAGCATATAGTTAGCACACATCTATGGACATGTATGCAGGTGTAGATACATGAAACCATTTACCCACAGAGAAGAATATTTAGTATGTTGACAAATAAATAGTATATCCTGATGACTAAAGAGGCATTAGCAATGAAGCAGACAAAAGAAACTAACCTTTTCAACTCTATATCCAGTGATTGTTCTGAGGTAAACCTATCTTTGTCAATTGTTGCATTAGTTGCTTGAACTCAAGGTGCCTGAAAATGCTGCAGAAATTTCTGGAAGGATGCACAGTGTGCCAACACTGCTGCCTGCAGTGTAGCGCTGAGATACCCGAGCTTTTCCTCATTGGAAAACCTCACTGTGGTTAAAGGACTGGGTTAAAAGTAGGTCTCTTGGCAGCATCCCATTCCTTGACATTTGGGGAGGGGAATGATGGGCAAACCTGCACCCTGGGGGATGACCCGTCACCCCCACCAGCCTTCCTGTCCCACAGATCCCGCAGGCAAGCCTGGGCATCCACTGCACAGGGGGTCATCTTCTCCATGGAAGTAACTGCAGTGGTCCATACTCAAAAGCAAGCCTGAATAAGGGAATATGTCCCTCACTTTTTTAGGCATGGAGAAATAAGTTAAGTTAAACTACTTAAATGCCACTTGATTTGTATTTTTTTAGATTTTTCAAAGTTTTAGTATCTACATGATAAAATTAAACCCAAACCGGTAAAGATTGGTTTAAAAAGGGTAAGGTTCACTGTCAAAATGTTGCTATTAAATTCCTGAACAACAAAACTTTACAATCACCAAAAAATGACATTTTATATGAAAATGGCATGACCTTCTCTGAGTCATTTTGTCTATTTGTCAGCACCAGACTATAAAAACACTGACCAAAATGAAAAATTACTAGAAAAATGTCAATAGTAATTGAAGGGGCATTTTAATTGAACAGATGTTGGCTAGATCCAATACAGTCTTTACAGAGTAAGATCCCGAAATGAAGAAAGCCCCGTAAATTTAGAGATGAGTTCTATTTTGTTCAACTAAGTACATCCCAGAGAGTAGAACAATAAAAAGATTTGAAGCCTCACCTCCACCAAGCCTAACATCCAGACCATTTTTGTTTAACAGTTTATTAAGCAAAACAGAGCTGATTTCTGCATGTCTCCTTAGAAAGTAATACTGCTGAGCTCATTATACCTTTTCTCACATCAAAGATATGAGGAAATCAGCTCTGTTTTGGTCTTTTTCTGCTGCAAGTAATCTTAGCTGGGCAACAGGGATTCAGCAGTGTTTTATTCATTTAATACCTTATTCTTTGAAATGTAAAGGCATTTTAGTGAATCTGTAGTTTACAGAATATTGTGGGAGACAACAGATATTGTAGCTATTTCTACAAAAGCTCTCTATTCAAATGGGTTTTAGCATCAGGGGGTTCAATTTCCTTGAGTTCATAGTTCAAATAATCTCAAAGAAATAGGGCTTTGCTCTCTGATTTACAGAAACAGCATCCGAACTTGTATTTGCATTTTCAAGAATGCAAAGAGTTTATTTACTCACGGATTTTCTGTCAGGCATAAACTCCACCTTTCAGCTACCAGATTTCATCTAATTCTACGAATGTATGAATTAAATGGTTCCTTAAAGCATTTAAAAAGCAAGTGCCCATACTAAACTTTAAAGAAGGTGTCTCAGACCAGACCTAAGAAAAGTAGTTTTCATTCTGTACTCGTAATACTACTATTAATGAAAGACATACTATACAAGATTCTTGGTGTGCTGTGTGTGTATGCATAAGCTAAAATGTTTCACTTCTCTTCATAGAGAAACAAGTGTTCTGCAAGCCATTTAAAAAATAATTCCTGGATTGTCATCAAATAACTAGATATAATTTACTGTCTCAGTAATTAATGCCCATAGAAGATTACAAGGATAAAGTATTTTAACTACAGTGGCTTGCAATTAATAAACCAAAAATAAGATTTCAACATATAAAAAAAGAGGGATTTAAAGAGACATTGGGAAAATGCAATTAAATCAATGCATGCATGCATTCTTACTTTTGTGTATGCAAATGAACAGATCTATTCCCTGTTCTTTTTCATTATTTCTTACATTAAGCAAATATCACTATCATGAATCTCTTGGTCATGGTTGTCCAGGTAGGAGAAGACTTTGGCCATCTTCCTCACCTGTTTCCTGATCCCGTTTTAACAGCCAGACCAACCTTCAGAGAGAGTAATCAGACCAAACATGACCAACCAAACCTTAGAACAAATAAGAAACTACAACTTTTTTTTTTTAATGGTAGCAAACCAATGTTTACATAATTAGCAATCCAAGATACCAAAATGATAAATTTTGCATACCAAGTTCCAAAGATAAGGGTTACCTGTGGACATCAGTGGGCTTTGTGACCATCTCACACATCCAATCTAGAGTCAGCTTGACTTGTGGTATTAGCTGGTCAGCTTGGATGATGATTCCTATTCTCTTCAATGTGATAACACATCCATTCTGTGGACTAGCCATCAATGTATATTTTTAGGTAAGCTGTCCTTCTTGTACATTATCCATTTGGGTATATTCTTCAGCCTGCAGACTGGCACTCTTTCTGGACATGGTACTTTACAGATGTGTTTCCAAATGGTTCAAGATAGTCTTATTATATTGGTGATTGCTCATAAATCCTTACTTTAGGGCAGATTTTTCAAGGCCCCTTAAATTCAAAATATATAGCAGTAGTAAAAAGTATATATCTAGATATGTGTGTGCATATAGGTAATAATTTTATATCTGGGTATAATACCTTTCTCACTACATGCTCTTAACGTATTAACTCATTCTGACAATGTTAATGGAAGTTATCAAGCTTCTTTACTTTTACTTCCTTGATTTTTTTGAGGCTACAACATAGCACAGCCCTTTGCCTAAACTTTCTGCCAGATTTGGTGGATCAGAAAAAGGAATGGACTAAAATAGTTGACCGCAAATAAAGTCATGCCTTTTCTAACTTCAATGCCAGTATGTCTAAGAGAGAGGATAAGGAGGAGTGTTTCATAAGGAGAGACGTCATGCTCTAATCTATGAAAACAAGGGGTGGCTTTGCAGGTATCTGGGAAATGATAAATGTGATATAAGCAGAGTTAGGAAAAGGGAGGCAATGGGTTTGGACCTTTGAGGGGTTATTTGTAAACAACCACCACTGCTTGGATGGAAAAGCACTGTCTTGCCGTTGGTTGTCTTGAGACAAAGTTGGATTTTTGTGATCTGATATGGAAGTTGTGATGCTTTTTTATTAGCTGCCCTTGCTAATTATGATATATAATACCATTGGGCCATTGTTTATTAACTGGTAATTTTAAACAACAAGTGGACGAGTCTGCTTTGCATTCACAGTTGGTGGATGTCTTGTGTCTTTAGTTAGTGGATTTGAATGTCAAAGAATAATCTGAATTTCTAAAAAGGCTGGGAGCATTTTCTACCCACTTTTGATTTGTTACAGTGTACTTATGTGAGTGGATATAAAAAGGTGCCAGAGGACTGGTGATTCAGTCCCTTCATTAAATTTAGTTATCCCTGTGCATGGGTAATTGCTTCCACTTGGGAAAGAAACAGAGGATTGAGTCTCTGGCAATGGATTTCAGTTTCAGACCTGAGGAATATGAAGAATTTCTGAAGGAGAGACATACTGAGTACAGGGATTCTTTCATTTATTATCCTCAAGCCTGTGGGGAAATAAAACATTTTAATTGTGTCTGAAAATTTGTTTGCAAACTGCTGACCCAGAAGGATAGCCCTGGAAATTATTTGTTATAGGCTTCTTGGTGAACTACTGCATGAACTGACATGGCAGAACTTCCCAGACGTCTTCTGCTGCTGGAAGAAGAATTCAGTTAGTTGCTAATATCCTCTGAAAACTAAAACCAGATACAAAGCTGTTGTAATATTCACCACTGGAATCTATGAGAAACATAATTTGATGATATGGCCACAAGTAAACAGCACAGGGCATGCCCCTGGGTGAGGCTGCAGGAATTGGTTCTTTGGGGATCAGCATGCTTGGTTATCCAGAACAATTATGTCAAACTGTGGATTCATGAAAAAGAAATCCCCAGGAGCAGGGTGGTGAAGGCAGCATTACAGCTGCTGTGTGCTGATGGGGCAGGGAAAAACATCCTGGCCCTGGAATCATAATTCTAGGTAGCCAAAATTCTTGTGTGACTCCTTTGCAAGACTTTGTAAACACAGACTGGAAATAAATAAGTGTGCTTCTACACTCTGACAAGAACTGCATAAGGAGGAACTGGGGAAATGTAAAAACATTATATTTTTTTCAGAATTTGAAATATATATTTGTTTTCCTCACATGAAAACATGGTCATATTCTGTAACAATAGGAAGGGCAGATGTTGATCTTAGCTGTTTAATGGGTAGAAGTATAATGCTTTTTCACGTGCTCTACAGCAAAGCCTTCATGCATGCAGAAGACAACAGAAAACCTGTATGGGTCAAGGAGTCATCTTGTTTATGTGACACCTCTAAAAAGCTCTCTGCCAGACATGTGTGAGAACATGTGCAGATACTTTGACAACTGTAGCTCAAGGTAGATCAATATCTTCTTATGAGCTCCTGGGGAATATAGGAATGTCCTGCCAGTCCTGAGGGAGCCATGACCTGCTTCTAGCCCAGTCCCTTCTGTTGATTGATGATGGAAGGACAGAGTCATGATGATCTTGCTTCCCCACAGCCTTTCCTGTAGAGGCTCTGGTCAAGGGAGACACCCTGGGAGCTGCAGAAAAGCATGGGAGGACTCCTGCTGCATGTCCATCCTAGAGTGTCTGCCCATGGGCAAGCTGTGCCTGGGCAATAGTAAACGTAATAAGCTTAAGCAATAATAAACTGAGTGTCAAGTGTTACCAGAGTGAACTTAGGTTTTTTTCAGCTTGAGCTGACATGCTATGTAAATTTACATCGCAGTTTCTTTTCTGCGAATCTCTCTCCCACCGGCAGCGTTCACCCTGTGTACCATGCATCATCTAACAGGGACTTGCCTTGGAAACCAAAGCCACTAATACCCTATGGCTAAAAATTTCTTGATGGAGCTCGACGGAGCAAGGCATTGCCCAGTGAGGCGTTGCAGATGGAGCAGGTATAGGTGATCACAGCATGGTGTGAAATGCAGCTTCTCTGAGGAGCGGGCTTCTCACATGTGCCCATTTCAGTGCACTTGCTTGCCTACAGAGGACTTTTATCTCTGAGATTTTAAGAAAAATATTTCAAGCCCTGACAGGATTCTAAGCTCCATCAGTGTTGCATGTCTCCCTGCAATATGTACCTTTCAAACTTCCCTCCCTGCTGAAATTTCAGGAGCAGCAAAGCTACTGTAAAGAGACCTCCTACATTTCCTGCTAAGCTGAAATGCTGTGAAAGATCTTCAGTTTTTAGAAGGAAATACCTGAACACACACAAAAATATTTTATTAAGAAAACAGAATTGAAATGGTCTGCCTCATGTCAGCTGAGCATTAATGTGCCTCTGAATCGCACGTGCGTGTGTGTGTGTGTGCTGTATTACAGCATATGCAGTCCAGTGAAGGAGCCCGCTCACAGAGCACCACGGGATCACAAGTTGCTTTTAACTACAAATCTCATGGAATACTGCTGTGACGTGAAGAGGATGCAGGTCAATATTCAGTAAAGTCAAACCCAAGTACTTCAAAATTTCTGTATTAATCTCATCCAGAAATGGGACATTTTCTTTTGCCCTATTGAGTACAAAATCAAATATTAACAAGTATTTACACAATAAATTTTAACTTTTAATAAATGAGTATTAACACTAAATTATGTGATTTAACTGGAAAACAAATAAACCCACTAACAAATTTTTCTGCGACAAAATCTACATTACAGCTTCAGGCAGCCTGATTACTTAGCCCAAACTATGACTCTGTGACCAGGAACATCTTCTCCATCTCTACTGCATCAGGAGAGACCCCACAGCAGTTGTGCAAAGGCACAGTGACAAGCCCCTGCAGAGTGGTGGGTACCAGACCTGGCTATCATTTTGTGCAGCAATTCTGGACAGAAATCTCAGACCCCATAGCAGAGACCAGCAGTCTAATTAGCTGTAAGATGAATTTTTTAAACTGATGAACAGAGTGGTATAACATGGATGTCTGCAGGAGCAGGTAAGGGGATCTGATGATGCAAGGGCTCTTGCAGGCCTGTATGCCGATGTTCCTGTTTCATCTGTGCATCATGGAGTCATTCTCAATGCAGGGCTCCTATTCTGAGAAGCCTCCAGGCTACCCCTCTAGGGACATAGTTCAAGGAGTGCTCTCAAGGGCCGTAGTTCCCCAAGTTTCCATGTATTTATATTGGTCCATACAAGTTACTTTCTCCTATTTCTACAGCCTATCCCCTTCTTTCTGCAGAGTTATCCCATTTTGAATTTTGTCTTAAACCAGCAGAAGTCTTTTTCCTAAACAGGTAATTTGCTCATTTTCCCCTGAGTTAGAATACAATTTCTTTACCTTCATCTACATCAGGCCCCAGGACAATCACTGGTAAAACACTGCTGTACCTACCATAGCTGGTTCCCGTGCAAGACACGTGGCTGTTACAGAATTAGACAAAAGAAAGTAAACTGGGGCAGTTTAGCTGATAATGCCATTTCCTTGTAAGGTTATAGAACGTAGCGATGTGTCCTAATGAGAGAAATCTCTCCTTTATCAAGGGAAAGCTATTTTTAACACATTCTTTTAATTGACTTACAGTAACTCCTTACATGAAGCAGCGACTGTTGAATTATCTCAAAATGTTCTTCTCCTCCAAATTCTGGCAAAAAAAAAAAAGATCTGTTAAGAATATCTACAATTTTTGTATGATAAAATAAAAACTAGAACTGTGGATTTTGGCTTTAGTTCTGACATAGGTCACTGTAGCATAGAAATTAAAAGGAAGTGAGGAAGAGTGTCCTTTTTAATTTATCGTTCCTCTTGCTCTCTCTGTAAAACTCTGTGTGTGGATGAGATGTGGAAGAAACAGAGGCAACTGAGGGTCCCAAAAGGGTCCAAGTGAAATGTGGATTTTTTCCTAATTTCTGTCACCTCCACTATCCTGATTTTGCTGTATGAGGGGCTATTTGTCTTATCGCTCCTTTTTAAGAAGATTGTGAATATGTAAGAATCTCTGTGAGCTGAAGTCTACCTGATCCTTACTTGAGGATGCAAAGGGAGAGGATGCAGTGGTAGAGGATACCTTCTCTCCATTTCTGAGGGGCTCTTGCAAAGGCCAACCTTTGACCAAAGAAACTTCAGTCAAAGAAAGATACTCACTCCTGTCTCCAGTGGGCTCTGTCCCCCAGTGCCCTACAAGGGATGTTGCCCAAGACATTAGAGCCATCTGAGGGGAGACAGGCTCCCTGTGATCACATATGCCAGGTTACAAAACAAAGATGACAGGTAGTAAAGGCATGGACTGTCTCGCTTTTGTATGTGGGTATAGTCTTCTGTACAGTGAGTGTTTCAGGCATTGAAATGCTTCCAAGCACTTCCAAGAAGCAGAACGCCTCACACTGCTCCCTCTGGGACAGATTTCTGCATTACCCTCACTTTGAGTTGAGCCTCGAGGTTATATTTTAGCCCTATACAATGAAGAAAGAGTTTTTCTCTGCATAAATTTAATCTTGTGTTTGACTGATCTGAAGGCAGTGAGAAAGCTACTTTCTTCCTCATGCACAGAAAATTTACTTTGCAACCTACAACAGAGCAATTAGTGTTACAAAGAGTTAGGTACATAAATTCAGTCCCCTCGTAACAAGTACATATTGGCTGCATGGTTATGAATTAGGTGTGTTATATATAGAGAAAGCCTGTCCCCTGGACGGTCACCAAATGTAAGAGCAATCTGTTCTCTGGGAGATGCTCAGATTAAAATAAAACAAAGTGAAAGTAGGATATCTCTGTCCGTTTACAATCCAGGAAGTCCTTGCATCTGACCTGACACTGGTCATTTTCAGATATATTTTAACAATGAAAGTACAGCTTTTTAATTATGATGTGAGGTTGCAATGTATGCTACTAAGTAGAACTAACATCAGAGGACTGTACTGAACAATCTGTTCTCTGCAGAGCAGAGCAGTAGTACGTAATCAGCTTAAAAGCTCAAGTTCACTGACTTTCAGTAGGGCTCAGTTCCTAAACCACTAAACCACAAGATAATTTGGGTGAGCCTGAATGGCGCTCTCACACCAGACCCCTCCTCAAAGGGTTCCTGTGCAGTGTTTTTGGTGAGGCTGTCCATGCTGGGACATGGTGTCATGGACTTTCTCATGTTGCAAGACATAAAGTACCCTCCCTGTGACATAGAGAAATCTGTTCCTACACCTGGAAGTACTAAACTCCCTTCCTCTATCTTAAGCTATTCAGCATGCCTTAGTAAGGGATATTTGTAAATCTTATCTGCATGTGGGTTGGCCCCCATGCCTCTTTGTTGGGATGTAGTGCATAGGATATGTTGGCTCACCATCCAACAGCAGATGGGCCAGAGTCATGATGTGCTGCATGTCCTGCCATGGCTTCCCAAACCACCTGCAATCAGCTCTGGGTTCTTGACAACACTGAGCGTCCTAAGCAATCCATGAAATGCAGATATTTCATAGGTCTTCAAAATAAGTAGCTGGGATCAGCACTGTGCTATGACATCTGTTACACATCTTGTGTGCCCTGGTGTGAGATGGACATGCATCATGGAGCAAAGCACATCTGCAGGGGGGAACCCCTGGAGAGCGCTGATGCCTGAGCTGCCCCGCACTTAGCTTACTGCGAAAGAGAGCCAGGGAGGGAACCAACGTACAAAGAGTGTGAACAATCAGGAGGTGTGGCAGCCTCAGCTGTGGATGGCCACATTGCAGTAATGTAATTTACATGCTGCATCACTAAACAGTTTATTTGCAACAAAATATTGTGTGTCCTCATGAACATGCCAGATAATGGGCAAGTACTAAACCAAGAAAACATTTCCCCTCCGCATGGGCATTGTTCTTTCTTAATTTTATTCCCTCAACCAAAGTTGTTGTAACATCTAATGTGCCCCAACATCTAGGACAAGCTGTCTAGTGCCTTTCCAGAAAAGACTGCATCCTTATCAACATCTCATACAATAAAAGCATAGCCTTTCTGCTGATAAACCTTGTACTTCTTTTCGGTTCTTTGTGGGTTTTTTTCACTGTGTTATCCCTAGAATTACCAGTCATGTGGAGATTTTGTGGTCTAAATTTTAAGGATTTTTTTTCTGTGGGATGTACTCAAGACATTTTATTGGTCAAATATCAATGCTTATGACGCTTGGCTTATTGTAAAATGTCAGTGTCACATTATTGGCAACCATTAAGCCAAGATTAAATTTACTTTTTGCATAATTTTACTCTGTGCTGTCAAAGAGTCAACATTGATACTGGATCTGTATGAAGTGTGACACTCCATAGCAGGGAGAGCTCTCCCTTTTTTTCTTTTTATGTGGACATATAACTTTTAAATTATTTACATATACAAGACACAGCATTACAGAACTTGCAATAACAACAGAAAAATTTCAGGCAAAATGAAATATGAGCAAAAAACCCCCACCTTTTTCTCAGTATTCTAAGTCATTTAGATTACAGAAAATATTGTATTCTTTTCCTAGAAAATATTTCTGTACAGATAGAGGGTAACGGTGATTAGCTTTGCAATGATAATCAGACCAGTAGTTCAGTTCCTAAGGGTATGAAATGTTCATCTGCTTTTAGACTACAGTGATTGCAGAAGAGTCATAAAATCTCCTAAATCTCTATATCCCAGTTAAGTCTGCCTGTCTCTGTTTCTTGGTAAATGTAGAACAACCTTTTAAAATCCCACTCTGATATTAGAACTCCTAGGATTCTCCAACCAATACCACACCACATCTCTCCAAATGATTTTTGCCTGAAGGAAAACTACAAAGAGCCTTTTCTATCAATGAAGTGTATTAAATGAAGACCACTGGAAATCTGCTGCTATCTTCTCTGGATCTGACATCTATTACAGAAACCTCACGGAGTCACAGGATAGTTGAGGTCGGCAGGGACCTCTGGAGGTCATATAGTCCAACCTCCCTGCTCAAGCAGGGCCATCTAAAGCCAATTGCCCAGGAATGTGTCCAGATGGCTTCTGAATATCTCCAAGGATGGAGACTGCACAGCCTCTCTGGGCAACCTGTGCCAGTGCTGAGTCAGTGAAATTCCCTCATGCTCAAGAGGGAATCTCCTGTGTTTCAGCTTGGATGCCGTTATCTGATGTTACAGTTTCCAGCCCAGCCTGAACATACCCTGATCTGAAAGCTTTATATTCTTGTTACAGCAGGAAAGTGACAGATTTCTTGGTAGCACTGTCTCTCCTGCTGACGTGGAGGCTGGCTCTTTTATTGTTACCCAAAAGATGGTAACCTACAGGACTGAAAAGGTTTGGTTGCCGTAGCATGTCTTATGCACTCACACGGCTTACTGTGCAAGTATCAGCACATCCAAACTTTTTACTGTTCTGAACTTCGAAACATTTCTATGAAATACCGAAAGTTTGTTCTCTTTATTTTGTAGCTAAGGAAGCCAGAAATAAGGGAAAGTCATTTGTCAAGGGCTACCCATATGGGTAGATGCAGTGGAGAAAGGCACTGGTCCCACTTTCCAGAGACTTCCTTGCAGTCCTTGCTCAGAGAGAGGGTATTGCTCTTCTCCTCACCTGATGGTGATGATGTCCTTCACTGAAAAAAAGACTTTATATAGCTGGCTGGACAAAAACATTCCCTGACATATCTCATCTATTGTCATTAATGATGTATGTCACCATGGCTCGCTGAGGACATACCCCAGATAAACCTGGTTCACAGACAGAAGTACTTATTTTAACAGGATAATATTTCATTCTGAATTCTATAGTGAAAACAAAATGTTGGTGATATTTACTTTTTACATCCAGAGTATTTGATCCAAATATTCAAAGTTTTTCTTTTCTTATTTGCATGCATTTTATGGTTGTATGAAAAGACTAAATAAAATACTGATCCAGAAATAAATCCTTCCTATCAGATAGATTTCAGACCGGACAAACTGAAATGAAATATTCTGTGCTGTTTTCAGATAAAGAGAAGCAGCACATTCAAATCCAGTGAGTACTAGCTACGACTATAGTGGAAAATTACAACTAGACTTTTATTATGTCAAATTTGTACTTCCTTTGCTAACTAAAAACTTACAGCATCAGCTTTTCTCCTAGCAATTGCTGCATGATAGCAGAAACTGTGTAAAAGGGATGTAACAGGCTCCCTCTGACTTAAGATCACACGCCCAGCTATAACCGTAGCAGGCATTATATGAGTTGGGGATTTTTTGACAAAAGCATTCTTCTTACCAGCCTCTATCTCTACACCATAAGAGAAAATTATGGCATTAGCAGTCACCTTCCTATTTCTAGTCCCTAACAATAATGTTAGCTAAACCCTACTACCTATTTGTCACCCCTAACCAGACAGCTCTCGGTGGAAATGGGTAAGATAAGAGGGTTTTGTGTGTTTTCTTTTCTCAGCACTCACAGACCAGCTAATCTTTTTGCTGGGAATATGAAGGAAGCCAATTGTTTCTCTCACTTCAGCTTTCATATTCCAGCAGCTACCCATTGATCTTCAGTAATTTTTTTTTTTTTTTTTTTTTTTTTTTTTTTTTGTCTGGGTTTGTCTAGATGCCAGTTATCTTCCTGGAAAGGTGGCTTTCTGTCAGGATCAGTCTCACTTTGCACATCGGCACCCAGGTTCTCCTGGCAGATGCACCTTGCTGTAGTGGTGGAATTCTGGAGTGGCCAATGTCCTGGGGCTGTGGCCAATGTCCTGGGGCTTCAGGGGGAGTTGTGATATTAAAAACTTCTCAAGTACTGGCACAAAATCTGTAGGAAATCAACAGTTTTGGAATATCATAAAGTATGTCTGAGTTAGATCTATAGGTTGCATCATTTTTATCAAGCCTTTAGAAACAGCCTGCCGACATTCTTGGGTGGATGTTTGTAAAGTAATTATTTTCTGCCTTGAAAATTAACTTTTCTTTAGATAAGCATATATCTAAAAATAAACATGCATTACTTAAGAGACTTTTCAGCACTAACTTTGTTTCATCCACTGAAAAGCACAGTGTCAGTAATATGCAAAGAGATACTGGCATATCTTTAGGTTTTTGCTACAGGTATAACATTCAGAGATCTAGCGATACACACATTAAACAAAATGACAGGCTGCAATATAATTGCCACTGAGGTCATAACTGCTCTGCCTTCATTTGTGAACTGCACAACAGAGCTTTACACATCTCTTAAATAAAAGGCGACATCAATTGCAGGATGCAGTTTTTGGACAGTTTTCTGGTTTTGAAGCCCACACAGGACAAACCAGTCCATTAAATGTGTAATTCCCTTGGCTTATCACTATGTGATTTCTTGCCTTCACTCAGTGGGATGAAAGCTTGCTGCTTTCAGGGCTGGCTGCTCACAGCAGAGGTAGCACCTGAGAGCCCCGCTCCCTCGGCCTGCGCAGTGGCCGGGCAGCTGGAGGCACTGCTGACCCCCAGCAGATTACTGGGTTCATCTCAGCCCATTACCTGAGCAGGACATCTCTGGAAAACTGAGGCAGTGAAAGAAACAGGGTGAAAGCCTCCACCCAAGGCAAACTTTGATGTGTGTGTTAAAAGGTAGCCAGAAGAACTCTCCCTCCTTTACCACCAAGCTGTTTACTGGTGTCCTGGGGAGCCAGGTTTCTGCCAGGGATGCAGCACAAGAGCACATAGCAATATGGGCCTATGTAAAAGTATATATAGAAATATGGGGTACTGCATCATGAAATATAGGTGCTTCTTTTCCTCCTACATCTTCAGTATGCCCATATGATGGTTGCAGCCACTCCCCGAAGTGGTTGTGCATCATCATGGATGTAGTTCTGATTTTCTAGCAAGCAGCTGAATGTAACTTCTTTCCATACACTACAAAATACCACTTTGTATCCATTCAGGCTAAGCTATTTTCCCTCTGACATATCTCTGCTAAAGTCTTCTCACTTTCCCCTTCGGGTTCAAATCTGACTTAGCGCCCTTTAATGTCCACTCTTTAATTTCACGTCTGCATACAACTCTTCTCATATTTTTTCCCCTTCTTAAGACAGCAGGGACTGCATCTTCCATGTCTTTCCATGATGCTTCTCTTTTAAGCCTCCTACTGGAAGCTCTTATCCTCTGCCAAATAGCCAGTATCTCATGTAGATCTCTGTCAGACTTTTCAGTAACAATCCAAGAAATGAAACAATCTTTGCTTTCCTCTGTGCTTTGGTCATTACATATTTTCATGGGGTAGAAGTTGAGTACCTTTTAATGTTAAGTTTATTTGTCTCATGCCATGCTTTCTAGTGAAGGAAACTAATAGATAGAAGGCAGCAGCAAATATTTACCTTCATGACTTCCTGGCTACCAACTTCTTGCCTTCTGAAAAGAAAGCTCTTGAAGTCTTCTGTGCTTTTGGTAACACCGATGCTATTCCTCATGCTACCTCTGAGACTTTCATGCAGCTCCCTATCCTTCAGCAGGCTAGGATGACTTTTCTACACCTCAAATAGGTACAATTATATATTAGCACTCACTTTCTCCTCTCACCCTTGATTTTTTCTCCATCTCACACCTATCAACATAATTTAATGTCTTTCATTGTGTATCTAACCCACAGAGAAATCTTTCTCCCTTGATTTCAAAAGCCTACTTGCTTTCTCTGCTGTGGTTTTTTTCCACTGGGACAAAGTGCTGCCACCTTCTCCCCTGACTGTTATGACTAAATTTGTTTCTTTTGAAGACCTTAAACTGTGAGTTCATTTCAAGCCCAGTTTTAAAA
The DNA here is from genome assembly GCF_017639655.2 of Falco naumanni. Taxonomy (NCBI): domain Eukaryota; kingdom Metazoa; phylum Chordata; class Aves; order Falconiformes; family Falconidae; genus Falco; species Falco naumanni. The sequence continues at coordinate 89,256,762 of NC_054056.1, forward strand.
GGCACAGCGGTATAGATGTGAAAGATAATATAGATTAGAAGCTGAGGAAGCAGAAAATCCTTTGTCTCACAAAGGACAGTAAGCATTCAGAATTGTATATATGCTGAGCACACAAAGTTTTGGTTTTTCTTTTAATTAAAATGAAAGGCATTGTCTGTAGGCATGAGCAGGTGTTCGTGCATATGCAGTGGGAAATACCACAGTCACTGAACTATCTTCTGAGAGAAAAGATAGAAGACCTACTGCTGGCACACCCCAGCTCCAAACAGCTCTGTGCTTACTGAACAAACCCAAGCTGGTTTATATACCGAGGAGGTCTGTATACCAACACAAAAAGATATCAAGGATGTGTGGTTATTGGTATGTACTGCGCCTCAGAGACCTGAGAGAGGGAAGATAATCTTGGAAGATCAAAATAACAGTATATAAATTATAAGAGAGAATAGGGATGTAAGAATGGATTGTTCTAGCAGGGGAGGGGTGCTATACATTAGGGAAAGTCTGGAAGAAAACGAGTGATTTTCATCAACACACAAAATTCTTTATCAGTGCATCCCTGTCCACTGCACAGGATCCCCAGTAGCTGCAGCTTCAGACCTACATGAATGACACACTATGAAGCTGTCCTGTAATCACCCAGGGCAGAGACTACCTGGACTGTGAGTACTAAGGGAGTTATTAGAGAATCCAGAAAGGCAGAAAACATGTTAATAAAAGACAGGTCTCATTCCTCTCTGCTTCCTTCGGCACCTTTGTGCCTAGGCATATGCCCTGATGGGTCATTATACTGAGGCTACATTTTTGCACATTGTGTTTTAAAGTTACTATCTCTTGGAGTATCTGATTAGAAAACTTTCAAACAGAGAAGCATGATTTGATGTAGTCCTCATGGGAACAGCTCATAGGTCCTAGTCTGAAGCATTATTAAACAACTTTCCTGTAATGCTGACTGCAATATACTTATATCTAGCAGCCATGTAGAACTGAGAGAAGTCCCTAAGAGGCAGGAGAAAACCTCCTAGCCCCACACTGGAGTATTTGTTAGCTTCAAAATCAGGAACTGCATAAAAATGATATGGTTTCTTCAAAGGAAATGAAAAAGTCCTAGTAAGAGAATAAAATGATTGTAGCTGGAAGGGAGGTTGCATAAAAGCATTAGATTAGAAGCTCACAGTAAATATATTAATATATAAAAGAAGTTTAAAAGGTCAAGAAAGACTATGCTGTCACGCAGCAGAGCAAAGGCATTTCTGAGAGTAAGAAGCTACCTCTCAAAATGTGGAAACAATCTCCAGACTAGAAAACTGGAAAAATCATATACTCTGGCATGCTGAATAGAATGAGTTCGAAGAATGGCTAGTTTAAGACATGAAAGTAATAACGAATCTTTTCCAGCTACATCAGATATAGTACATCTGTTAAAAATCTTGCGGGACCAAAAGGTAGTTGAGTTGTAAAAAGATTGATCAAGGAAGATAAAGAAACATAGAATCATAGAATGGTTCTGGTTGGAAGGGACCTTAATGTTCATCTGGTTCCAACCCCCCTGCCATGGGCAAGGACACCTTCCACCAGACCAGGTTGCTCAAAGCCCCATCCAGCCTGGCCTTGAGTGTTTCCAGGGATGGGGCAGCTACCATCCTTCTGGGCAACATGTTCCAGGGGCTCACCACCATCACAGTAAAGAATTTCTTCCTTACATCTAATCTAAATCTACCCTCTGATAGTTTAAAAACATTACCCCTTGTCCTATCACAACAGGCCCCACTAAAAATTCTGTCCCTGTCTTTCTTCTCCCTGGACTCTTCTCTTCTCCAGGCTGAACAATCCCAACTCTCCCAGCCTGTCTTCACAGAAGAGGTCTTCCGTCTACCTGATCATTTTTGTGGCTCTCCTCTGGACCTGCTCCAACAAGTCCATGTCTTTCCCCTATTGAGGACTCCAGGTGGGGTCTCACCAGAGCAGACTAAAAGGTCAGAATGACCTCCCCCCACCTGCTGGCCATGCTTCTTTTGATGGACCCTAGGGTACAGTTGGCTTTCTGAGCTGAAAGTGCACATGGTTGGCTTATGTCCAGCTTTTCATCCACCGGTTCCCCCAGCCCCTTCTCCGCAGGGCTTCTCTCAATCCCTTCATCCCCCTGTATTGATATTGGAGGTTGCCCTTGATCCAGGTGCAGGACCTTGCATTTGGTCTTGTTGAAGTTCATGAGGCCAGCTTCTTGAGCTTGTCCAGATCCCTCTTGATGGTATCACGTCTCAGGTGTGTCATCTGCTCCATGATCAGCTTGGTGTTGTCCGCAAACTTGCTGAGGGTACACTTGATCCCCCTGTCTATGTCATTGATGAAGATATTAAACAGTACTGGTCCCAGTACAGATTCCTGAGGGACACCACTCGTCACCGATCTCCATCTGGACATTAAAGCCATTGACCACTACCGTGCTGTCTGTCACCAATCACCTCCTTATTTTACATGTTTCTTAGCATAGTTTCCAGGATGATCTGCTCCATGATCTTACTGGGCATGGAGGTGAGACTGACCAGCCTGTAGTTTCCTAGGTCTTCCTTATTTCTCCTTTTAAAAATGGGGGTTAAGTTTCCCCTTTTCCAGTCTGTGGGAACTTCACCGGACTACCACAACTGCTCACATATGACGGATAGTGGCTTAGCTACTTCATCTGCCAGTTCCCTCAGGACCCACCTATGCATCTCATCGGGTCCCATGGACTTGTGCACGTTCAGGGTCCTTAGATGGTCTTAAACCTGATCTTCTCCTATAGCAAGTGGTTCTTCATTCTCCCAGTCCCTGCCCTTGCCTTCTGCGACTTGGGCGGTGTGGCTGGAACACTTGTTGGTGAAGACAGAGGTGAAAATGCCATTGAGTACCCTCAGCCTTCTCCATGTCCTGGGTAGCCAGGTCTCACATTTCCTTCTGGAGAGGGTCCACATTTTCCCTATTCTTCCTTTTATCACTGATGTACCTAAAGAAGCTTTTCTTGTTGCCCTTGATGTCTCTGGCAAAATTTGTGTTAGGGCTTTAGCTTTCCAAACCTGATCCCTGGCAGCTTGGACAGTTTCTCTGTATACGTTGCAGGCTACCTGTCCTTGCTTCCATGCTCTGTAGGCTTCCTTTTGTGTTTTATTTTGTCTATGAGCTGTTAATTAATTTATGCAGGCCTCCTGACATTTTTACCTGATTGCATCTTTCTTGGGACGCATCATTCCTGAGCTTGGAGGAGGTGATCTTTATTTTTTGGCACCACCAACTTTCCTGAGTGCCTCTTTCTTCCAGGACTTTATTCCATGGTAACCTGCCAAGCAGCTCCTTGAGGATGCCTAAGTCTGCTCTCCTCAAATATAGGGTGGTGATCTTGCTGTGCACCTTCCTTGCTGCCCTAAGGATCTTGAGCTCTACCATTTCATGTTTACTGCAGCTCAGGCTGCCCTTGGGCTTCACATTCCTCATGAGCCCCTCCTCATTGATGAGAACAAGTACCAGCATGGCACTTCTTCTTGTTGGGTCTTCTATCACTTGGAGAAAGAAGTTACTATCAACGCATTCCAAGAAACTTCTGGATTGCCTATGCCCTGCTGTGTTGTCCTTCCAACAGATATTGGGTTGAAGGCCCCCATGAGGACCAGGGCTTGTGAAGGTGAGGCAGCTCCCGTCTGCCTATAGAGGGTCTCATCTGCTCAGTCTTCCTGGTCGCATGGCCTGTAGCAGACCCCCACTATAATGTTACCTGCCTGTGCGCTTGCCCTCCCTTTAATCTTGACTCATAAGCTCTCAGCTGGCTTCTCATCCACCCCCAGGCAGAGCTCCATGCACTCCAGCTGGTCATTGACAGAGAGGGTGACACCCCCTCCTCTTCTCCCCTGCCTGTCCTTCCTAAAGAGCCTGAATCCTTCCATTGCAGAAGCAGCAGAAAAGCTAAGAGCAGTATTTGCATCAGCAGTCAGTATGGCAAAGCCTGGGTCTGGTCTTACCCCCTGTGGTGGTGTGACCCAGGCTGGATGCCAGGTGCCCACCAAAGCCTCTCTCTCTCTCTCCCCTCCTCAACAAGACAAGGGAGAGAAAATATAACAAAAGGATTGAGGTAAGGACAGTGAGATCACTCACCAATTACAGTCATGCTCAAAACAGACTTGACTTCGGGAAATTGGCTTAATTTATTACCATTCAAATCAGTAAAAACACTTTCCCCCCACCCCTTCTTTCTGCTCAGGCTTAATTGAATTCCCAGTTTCTCTGCCTCCTCCCTCTGAGCAGTGGAGGAGAATGGGGAATCGGGGTTATGGTTAGTTCATCCCATTTTGTCTCTGCTGCTTCCTCCTTGCCCTTCCCCCACTCCAGCCTGAGGTCCCACTCATGGGAGACAGTTCTACATGAACTTCTCCAACGTGAGTCCTTCCCATGGGCTGCAGTTCTTCACGAACTGCTCCAGCTACATCCCTCCCACTGGTTGGTGTCCTTCAGGCACAGCTGGCTCCAGCGTGGGTGCCCCATCGGGTCACAAGTCCTGGCAGCAAACCTGCTCCAGCATGGGCTTCCCATGGGGTCACAGCCTCCTTTGGGCATCCACTTGCTCCAGCGTGGGGTCCTCCACGTGCTGCAGGTGGATATCTGCTCCACTGTGAACCTCCATGGGCTGCAGGGGACAGCCTGCCTTGCCATGGGCTTCAGCATGGGCTTCATGGGAATCTCTGCTCTGGTGCCTGGAGCACCCCCTGCTCCTTCTCCACTGACCTGGGTGTCTGTAGAGCTGTTGCTCTCACATAGTCTCAATCCTCTCTCCAACTGACAGAGATATTCTGCCCAGCCCTCCCCTCCCCCCCACCCCCGCTTCTTAATATGCTGTCACAGGGCTGCTACCACCATCACAGATGGCCTCAGCCTTGGCCAGTGGTGGCAGGTCCCTCTTGGAGTTGGCTGGCATTGGCTCCACTGGACAAGGGGGAAGCGTCTAGCATCTTCTCACAGAAGCCATCCCTGTAGCCAAGCCACTACCAAAACCCTGCCATGCAAACCCACTGCACCCCCTCAGCCTTCCTTTACAGGAGACAGAGCAGGGGAACCGTCTCAGTCAGGACTGTCAGCAAAAGACATTTTAGGACAATTTAAAAAAAATCAATACAGCATTGTCAGTGCTGATACCATTTGCCCAGTGGGTCTTAGGCAATTCAGGTTTGAAACGGTCATGATCTCAGCTGTGGTGTATAACCTATCACTTAAATTGGTCTCAGTACAGAAGGAAAGGAAGATAGCATATACAATACTGGGTTTTAATAAGGACTCCTGAGGAATCTTTGAACTTACAGCCTAGGAAGTTGTACTTTTGTATTTGGCAGATTAGTAGACACTATAATAAATGTCGTAACTAGCAGCATACATGAATTAATATGATTTAATAGGGAAGAATTAACATAGGTTTTGCAGGAAGAAGAATGCATGTCAGACCTCTTTCAGCACACGGAGGACTCATTAAACATTGACTTATCACTAAGCTAAGTCATACTAGGCTTAGATTTCACAAAGGCTTTTGATAATATGCCTTTCCAAAAGCTCTTAGATAAAGTAGGTTGGTATGGGATAAGAGGGAAAGCCCTCTGCAAGAGTAATAGCTATCTTTAAATTGGGAAGAGAACAGGGAGAAATGATCAGTCTTGAAAGGGATGTGACGGGACCTGTACTGCTGGGTGTATTCACACATGAGCGGAAAAAGGGTTACATAAGGTGACTGAAAAACATATATGCATGTAAGTTTTCTGACCTTATAATATTATTTAGGATAGTTAAAATAAAACTGCTTACAAAGAGCTGCAGAATTATATTGTACTGCAGAACTGTTGATAGCTGCAAAGAAATACACTTGAGAAAAATAACCCTGACATTAACTATTACTTAGTTAAAAGATGGATCTTTTATTTATTGTAGGTTGTTTTACGAAAATGTCATCTCAATACTCAGTATAATTCAAAATGAAAACAGAAGATTAAGTGCTATCAGGCAAGGAGCAGAGAGCCATCCTTTAAATGTCATTATAATAACGCATAACTCAATCATATTTCCATGTTCTGGGTTTTGGCTGCCTAACCTCTAAGATACAGAAAATACACAATCAAGAGCAAGGAAAATGGTCAGAGGTATGGTGTGCCTTTCCAGCAAGATTAACTTAAACCAAAACACACCAAATGTAATTATTCTGCAGGAAGTTCAAAACAAAGCAAGTCAAGCCTTGTCAAACTACACATCAAATAAACTCATTGCCAAAAACCATTTTATATATGAAAGTGTAAATACTTCGAAGACAGATTAGATGAAAATAGAAAAAAAGTGTCCATCGAAGCCTCACAATGTAAAGATGAAGGTGCAATGCCTCACTCAGGAAGCCTCTAATTTGAAGCTTTCTTTGAGCGGAGAAGAAAGTAACTAAAATATTGCTTGTCTTCTTCTCACACTCAGTAAATAACCAGTGCTTAGCACCAAGGTAGACACTCCTTCTCTGAACCCACTTCAGGTGTTCTTATGTTTCCAGGTGTGCAGGGAATCAAACTGTGGAGGGTGCATCTCAGAAAAGGTTGTGACAAGGTTTTCTATAATGCAGATGGGTAACTCCCACTGAAATCCATACAACATTTCTGGGAGCAGGGGCTACCCAGTAGGTCTGACGCTGCCTGGCTGTCAGGCAGCTTTATATGCTGTTATTCCAGGTGTCCAGTGAAAATTTATTTAGGGGTGTTTTCACACACAAGTAGCAGCACACACCTGTGCACACTATTCCTTCTAGAAACAGAACATTATTTGGCTAATAGAGCATGACTATTTTGACTATATTAAGTCCATTGTATTTAAACAGCTGCTGCCGTAATCCCTTCATGCATATTTGCTGCTTGACACTCCTGCTTCTCATTAAATACCAAGATTTAGGAACATCTGCCACTAAACCTTTTTTTTTTTTTAAAATGATCCAGTAGGTGACTTATCAAGACTTATTTCTGTTAGCTTTCTAAAGCTCCTTCTGCTGAAGATCAGTGATTTGTTAAAGGAAAAAGAATCATGTCAGGCCTTCTGAATACCCACTTTATACATTCATAAACATTCCCAGTCCAAAATCAGTCTGGACTATAATCAGTTTACTTTATTCAGCCATGGATAATTATTTCAAATCTATAAATGTGAGCATTCCCTATGACAATTAAAACTCTTGATGGATCTGAAAGTCTCAGCCATAGACTGCGACACGGAAGCTACTGCAATGCTTTGTTTTTATTCTCCTTGTTACACTGGCCTCAGTTTTCAGTCTGAAAAACCACAGGTTTTTCTCTTTGCCTCTGTTCTTTTATCCTCGCTCACTGGGTTTCTCTCCCAGGCAGTTGCTTTTTGCAGGAAGAGGGCCACGTCATCAGCTGCTGCTCTTACTCCAGAAAAGCCTCGTGGAGTGTGCAGTGATTCCCAGAGACCGGTGTGCGAATGGGTGCTGTTCCCAGGTGATCTCCTGTCCGCAGAGCCGGAGTAGCTTGTCACATTTTCGGTTAAACATTTGGTGATGAGACAACCAACAGTCTCTGAGAGATCTTGGGGGCTGAGGACAACTCACCCCAGAATCACGGAATCATTTAAGTTAGAAAAGACCTTTAAGATCCTTGAGTCCAACCTAGCGCTGCCAAGAGCTGTGTGAGTGCTGCTGCTGGCCACCCTCTCAGGCACCCCCCGTGACTGACACTGCAGTTTTCTGACCCCAGTTTCAAAGTTCAGGCCTGGGCTTAACTTTCTGTTTCGTATTAGGCTTCTATAAATACACTGGCTTTGCAAATGTAAGCATTACAGTCACGTAAATGCTTTCACAAAGGACAGTATTATCTTCTGCTCTTTTTCAATTATTAAACATTATTTTATTTTCTTTTGTTTCATAAAGTAGCATGTCTATTTTTAACATATCTAGAACAATGAAACGTCTTCATATGTACATAGCTCTGGTCTTTCAGAAACATTTAAAAATGAAAGTGTGAGGCGCTCTAGCCTGGTTTCAGCGGGTGCCCAGTGTTCATGCTTCCCTCTACCTGAAGCAATGCCGAAGAGCCATCTGTTTCCCTGCTAGGTGCAACACCTCCCTTGGTACTGGGTTACTGACTTAATGGGCCTTATTTTTAAGACTGTTTAATTATCTGTGCTGTGTAGAGCAGTTGTGTAAGGAGCCAGTAAGAGCGGCACTTGCCAATTTCCAGAAAGTCATGCCTCATGCCCATGGTACCTACTACGAAGGGACAAATGATGGGATGGAATCAAACCTTTCACCCTTCTCCTGTGCCCTGGGCAGTGCTGGGAGATCTGAGACACCGGCAGGTGGGATGAAGATCTCTATCTCCAGCCACTCTTTGGAGAACTGTCCTCTGCACCTTTTCTCACAAACATTATTTACCAGGAGATTTCAGCTAAGTTCACATTCATCCGCAGCTATTTGGTACAGACAAATCAGTTTGAAGGGAAGGTGGTGTGGGGTTTGCTCTTTTCTGAAGGAGCATTTTGGTGGCCAGCACCCTGTTACAACTGCTGCAGCTGCTGCTGTGCATCCTCCTTTGGGGACAGGCAGGAGAAGAGGATGGTGTTGTTGCTCATTAGGCTGATGACTTTCCAAGGTAGACGAAAACAAGGGATCTCTCGGTGACCTGACACTGCAAATCCTCTGTCTCAAGCGTGTTTCCGGATTATGGCTGAAGCAAGCAAAGCTCCACTGTCCAGGAGCCAGCACAGTCAGTATCTTGGCTGTAGATTATAGGATTATGCAACAAGAGAAGCAATCCTGGCTAGCAATACTTTTAGGATGTGAACTAAAATTTGACTTTTGCTGTGTGAAAGACCACAGTGTAATACAGTGGTGTGACTTTTGCTTGCTTAGCTCTGTGTAGCTCTGTTCAGCAAAAGTGTATAAATAGCTGTGAACAAATAGCCTTTCAAAAATGTCACCAGCAAATTACTGATTCTCTGCCTCTTGCCATGAAAGCATTAAAAAAATATTTTAGATAGTTATTAGAGAAAATCCTTCTTTCATGAGAGACAAATAGAATTTTCTAAAGTTTTGATCTGTACTCTTACTTATGTATTTATTGAATATATGTAACGTGAGTATTTATAGACATTCCATACATGCCTACAAACATGTTGTACAAAAGATATTTCAAACCTGAAATGTTTATGATATATACAATACATGTTGAGCCTATAGACAAATAATTTTTTAATGGAGGCAAAAAACCCTGCATTGAATGTACTTTTCTAGACAGAATAATGCCTTTTCGCAAGGTAAATATTTTCAAATGAAACCCTAGATATTGCTAACACGATACCCTTATATCTTCCTTAGAGAAAATGTGAAAACTATCCTTCTAATCCCATAGGTCTTACAAATTAATACCTGGAAATACTCACAGACAAGTACATCGACAGCTGGGGCCAGCCACCACACTGTCTTTACTGGGCATCTAACAGACTTAAAGACTTGATGGCAGACACACAGCAGCTTCTGTGAGGGGTGAATGGTTTGAACTGTGACCCTCCCACACCCTGCCAAGCCCCCAGTATTCCTGGGATTGCTCCAAAGAAAGGTGAGAGAGGCAGTGTCCTAGATGAGCACACAACTTGGGCTGTGAACTAGAAACAACAAAGCTTTGCCACAAAACTTTTCAGAGTGACACTGATAAACTTTCCATAATTTTGATTCTTTGTTAGAAGTTAATTTGCCAGAGCCCTTACAGGTCCTTAATAAGAATTTCCAGGATTTTAAGGATAAACAGAGAATGCTCTAACTATTTATGAAAGAAAATGAACAAACTGGTTTAGCATTGCTGATATCTTAAAAGGTGTTAGTTTCAAAAATAGGATCAGCATCTTTATTGGACTCTAATTTCTGCAATCCCGGACAAAAAGTTTTGAATTTGAAGACCTAGATTCTGGATGAATTTGTTCAGCAGTTTACAATAAGAAGAATCATTGTCATTATTTGTAGCTATTTCCTGAGTGTCCCAGGGTGAACTTGATCCTGGGAATTTCGGTGATGGAGGAAAATTTTTCTCAATGAGGTGCCCTGTGCTGGTGTTTTCTGTGCAGCCCTCCGAGTCTGCAAGTAAATTAACACTCCTCACAGAGGAGCAAAACAGATTGGTAATAGAAGCTGAAGTGGGGCTGCCCCTGTGACTGTGTCCCTGGCTGGAACTGCTGCCTCATGTGGCCTACAAATTTCTGAATATTGGAAGAAGGATGGAAATAAGGGTAGCACAACATCAGGCAAGTAGAAGCTCATGCAGAAGCTTTTTCTGTCCCACTGTCTCTGAGAAGAGCTTTCTTTAATCGTATTATGGTAAACCCAACATCAGGTCTTTTTCCCTTATGTTGCTCTGACAAGAGCAGGGAACTGGCATGAAGGTTGTATCTATATTAGTGAATTAACCGGTAACAGGAGTGCTCTTAGGCCATTGATGCCTGCCCCGGTCCTCAGTGCGACTTTGGCCAGGGCCAAACAGCACTTTCTGAAACACCTCCTGAGCCTGGCTTGGGTGTTAACACAGGACCAGTCCTCAAAGAAATGATGAAGTCATTCCTGGACTTTTGTGTTCCCCAAAACATGATCTAAAACTACAGAATGTTTTTCTCTGTCTCTGGTTCTCTGCCTGTCTTTTCTATTTTTGATCACTGTCAGCAATTCTATGAAACAGCTAATATCCCCATAAGCATTCTGCAGATGTCAGACAGAAATGAGCTATTAAATATCAGCCATGAGGGTATAATTCTGTCAGATGCTTCATTCTGCAGGTCTGATGGATAACTAGCCACAAAGTTATCTGTAAGTCCCATCTTACCAGTGCCTCTCAACAGCATCTTCCTTGGGACATTGAATTTTACTGTATTATCATCATTATTTCTTAAAAACTCCATCTCCATGGAATTCTATTTTCTTCTCTATTCCCTTCCTTCTCTTAAAGGGAAGTATTCCAGCTTTATTTAAAGCTTCAGACCTCAGGTCAAGCTGCTTGCGGAGACCTCAGACACACCTGGATTAGACTCCTTGCAGCACCTGTAGGGAAGAAGGTGCTGCAGCTGGTGACAGGCTGTGCAGGTGGGCTTTCAGCAGGAGGAACCCAGCACCGAGCAGCTGCTGGGGCAGCACCGCCTCATCTCAGTAAGCTGAAGGACATCTGAACACTGGTTGTTATGTTTGACCTCTGGATATACTTCAGATTACTTTAGGATGCCTGTGGAACAGGGAGAGGACCTAACAAACAGTCAATTTTTTGCTCTTAACCGGTAGGCTTGTGACTATCAAGGCATTATTAAACACAGGCTCTACAAATATTCAAATAAGTGAAATATACCTTGCCAGGAATTTATATATTGTAAGCGACCAACATATTAAGTAAATAGCTTACAAAACTACTTTGTCAAAGCCTCAGCAGTTCCACACAAACAAAATCTCTCTGGCTTTGAACAGGACTGAACAACTTCACATTCTATTTTACTCAGCAGTTAAATTTAGTTTTGAAAGTAAAGTAGGAGAGGCTGACCAAAATCACATTCAGGTTAATTCTTCTTCGGGGATGCTATGGCACTGGTTGAAAATGGTGTGCTGAAAACAGAATGACCCTGTTATTTCTGTGGGTGAAGACCATCTCTGGTAACACCAGGCGGGGTGGGTACCAGCACCATAGCTGTGAGGTTGCTGTCTCTGCCAAGCGACACCGCCTGACACCAGTTTCTGCCGTGAGCAGGTTAATCCATAGCTGTTTACCATGAGAACTGCAGCCCTGTCCATATCACATGGAAAGAAATGCAGTTCTGTGGCCCACAGACCATGATACTGCTGCTGTTCTCATGTATTGCTGTGGAGGTTTTCGCTGACCAAGTAAAAAGAGTACCTGAAGAGTTACAATAACATGCTACGCTCATTACCAGAATTTCAACATCAGCACTTTTTTGATGCTTTTAATTGGAAATCTCATAATTAATCCATTCTTTTTAATACATTTCAATGATTACTGAACAAAAAAAGGTGAATATGCTCTGGTACAGTGCTGGTTGTGTAATGCTCGTTTCTTAGGCTAGAAACTCAAGTGGTAGCAGCCATCGGTCTCCTCCTTTCCAGGGCACACAATCAAAGAGGAATTCAGCATATGGTCCTGTGGAAAAACATCATGACTCCAAAGCTGTATCATTCAATCCACGTGCAGTTTAAGACACTAAGATTGGGATTCACAAACAAACTCATGGGTGCTTATGTCCCCGTAACAGAGAGGGTATGTGACCCTAAGGCAAGGATGGCAGCACCTGCAGCACTGAGTAGTGGATGCCATCTCCGGGGTATGACAGGGAGGTACTCAAGTATCTCAGTGCAACATTGGGCAAGGCCTTTCTGAGAAAGTGGTATTCAGAGCCTGAAAACATTTCCTGGATTTCACACTTAAAATTAATCTTCGATAACATAGTTTCCTCTGAAGTGCATCTAAGTGTCTGTGTGAAGTGTCCTGTGTATATGAATCTATTCTTCAAAAATGTGTTTTGTTTTAAATCTTGACCTGAATTTTCAAGCTCCAGAACCAAGCTTCTCCTTTATCCAGGACAGTACAACAGTTTCTGGTTGCACAAATTCATACGTGCTTAGAAATATACTAAAATCAAAGTCATCGCATAAAGTGAGGTTAAACTAAGACAGCAATCTGGCAGGTGAAAGGCTGCTGCTTTATTTACTAAGCCTTATAATCTTTTGACTTGCAGTTCACTGCCAAAGAAGATTATGGAAGAACTGCAGCCCATATCCAAGTGTTACAAGTCTATATTTGGTATCACATTGAACTCCTACAATAAAGGTTGAAAAAGATTGCAAAGTGTGAAAGATTACCAATATAGATTGATAGACAAGGAATAGAGCTGCATTTTGGAAGATGTGGAAAAACAAATTGTGCATTTATCAGTATTGACACAGACCCTTTCCTCGCTCTTTCCCATCAGGGTTCAAAGCTCAGTGACATGCCTGAGCTGTCTGAACCGCATTAAAATCAGAGGGTGCTGCACAAATTATTTAAATGCAGATTTGGACTTTCAAATTTGGTAACAGGACACTTAACAATCTATTTTTATTCATTCAGTAATAATTGACTTGATTGGTGTACACACATGGGGTCTCCATGGTCTTCTTTAGTAGGTCATTGACTGTTCTCTGGAGGCAGCCAGGGTGCTCTGTTGCCTTCGTGCAAACCAGAGTGATCAACATATGCTTTTCTGAACAAAGCTGAAAAAGGGTGGAAGTCTAGCCCACAATTTACATGCAATCTATTACACTTTTGGTAAGTGACAGTAGAAGTCCTTTAAAACTCAAAAGACCATTCCTGTAACTGGATTATTAGCGTAGGCTCAGTATTTTGGAGTGGGCTGTGACAGACTGAGGTACAGAGAAAGGTGAATCACTGGCAGGGAGAGCTGAGTCACAATACCTGTAAAACAGCCCAGTTACAGGCTGACACATTTGCGAAGGAAAATCACAGGGTGGTTTTTTTAATTATTTTTAAAAGCATGAGTGTGGTGGGCCTTCTGCTACTATTTTTAACCTTGAGGAGAAATGGCTGCCCAGCTTCTACAAGAGGCAAAGGATGTTTCTTACAGAAGCTGTGGCTGCCTGTGGCTACATGTACTCTCACAGTGTTTCTGTTTGCTAGAAAGGAAACAAGGATAGAGTAGGACAGGATTGTAACAAATATTTCTGGTGGTTGGACAATATATAGTGTTAGCTGTAAAAAAACCAGTTCTCCTCTATTTTCCTCTTCTGTGCATATTTTCTCTGTAAATGCACAAGTAAAGAAGTTCTAACTGAAATAATTACAGAAATTAAAAAATGGAAAATTACTTAGAATTATTGTTGAACTACAAAACTTGAGCCAACTACTCACATGATTTTGAAGAACTGTGATCATCTCACAAGGAATGCATCACTGGACCAACAGCTTAAATATTCAGACATCACTTTGCTATTAGGAGTTTCACAAGAAGTTTCTGATCTGCCGTATAAAATGCTCTAAAATATTGATAAATAATGTAAAGCACACAAAAGCAAACTGCAAGTTGTACAGTGACAAATTATAAAGGAAAAGATAGTTTATTTGGACTTTTTTTTTTTTTTTTTTTTTTTGCGACAACCATTGTTTCCTAAGATTGCAGGAATATCAAACAGATCACAAGTTCATAACAATGCATCTTCCCACCTTCATGCCTCTGGAACATTGGGTTTAGTGACAGGGAGCCCTGTCAGAATAAGTATCTGCTGTCCGCACCAAAAAAATGGACACACTAAACACATATATATAGGAATTCCTGCTTTATTACACTTTGGTTGATGACTTATTTGCTCTTTTGCTTGCAAGTATCAGACAAGGAAACATTTGTCACTTCAGCCAAGAGTGGCAGAAATTTAATTCTCTCGTTTCGTTGTCCTATTCTCCTCCCAGTGTTGTAAGAGTAGAAACCTTGTCTATGCAAACGAGGTACAGGATGGGAGGCAAGCTGAAGCCAGGCTGCCAGGCAGTGCCATCTAGGGGTAAGCCACCAGGACAGTGTCTTCTGCATTACTGAAGCTAAAGAGACCAGACCTATAGTTGCTGTAGGATAAAATACATCAGGGCTTGTATCCTCTAAAGCTGGTCTCGTTTTCCAGCTCTGTAAGATGGCCCGAAAAGTTGCAAAATATCACTTAGGTCCATATAAACTCATGTCTGTGACAACATCTCCATGAAGTCCTATAAAAATCTCTGTAGTACTTTAGTGGGATTATTAATAACGATGCTCTTGCATGTTCTAAGTGCTTTGCTTCTTTTCTTTTTAATTCTTCCTCTGTAATAAAACTGTGCTTTGATTAATGCACCTGATAGATCAAAAAAACCTCAGGAGATTTTTGTAAAAATTTGTATTACTGGCCATACAGGTAACAAACCAACAAAATAAGAGATCTAGTAGGGCGTTCAGAAACTAGGTGATGGCAAAGACCCTACGCAGTCACCAGAGGTTCTCTGTCTGTCTCTTTATGTACCTGATTGCCTCAAAAATGGGTTCAGTATTTGGGGTAAGATCCTGCTACGTTGTAAGGTGAAATGATGGGCTTTCGATGCTGCTTTATCACGGCAGCAAGCAAAAGCCCAACACCCAGATGAGATTAATGGGGAAGCTGCAGCCCTTTTGGATGCTCCATTGCTTCTCCTGGAAAGGATGTTCTTCAGCAAGACTCAAATCCAAGCTGCTCTGCTCAGACATGATGTGAAGGAAGAGGGTAGAATATTAATTCTTCACAGTTTGAAACCTCTCTGGACAGCTGGGTGTGTGTTGTGGTATGTCCTGGGAGAAGAAATGTTATTGTAGTAATCAAGAATCGGTGCATCTACCTACTCTGTTTCTTAATTTGCAACATAAATAACCTGAAAGCTGCAAAGATGCTGACATGTTTAATGCAAAAAATAACTTTTCTTAAGGTCTACTGCAGCACAGCTGCACAAGCCATAGCCAAAACAATGGTACTTTCACTTGAGAAAGTGTGTCAAGATGCAGAAAAGATCAATGCCCAAGGGAGTCTTTGACCTTGACACAACAGAGAGGCTAGAGAAGGGAAACATTGTAATCTCCTCCTTGTAATGATGAATTGAGGTAAGAGATAAGTGAGTAGCTCAAAATTATGTAGGAAAGCCTGTGGCAGAGTCAGGAAACAAATTGAAATAAGCAGGACAAAATACAGCCTCAGCACTTTGAAGAATTCAGACCAGAACCCTGGACCATTTTTTTAGGGAAGGTAAATGAAGCACCGGAACAGCTGGCTGAGGTGGGTCTTGGATTCACTATCACACTGAATGCACCACACTTGGATGGAAAGTCTGTCATAGATACTGTGACTCCACAGGAAGCTACCAGCCAGGTGCAAATGTCACTTGGTGCTTTGCAGAGGCATGTAAGTGTCAACCGTCTGTTGCTCTACACTTTGAGGTCTCCAGTCTGTGCTGTGCAGGAGTAAATGACAGTTTATCATGATTGCTGTATCTGACCTTAGCCTTTAGGAATCACAAGACCCTCCACTGTCACAGCATCTTCAGATGCCTTTTCCCAGAATATCAAACGTGCTAAAAATCAGTCCATTACTAAGCATCTTAATGATGAATTTGGCACTCGTTGCTGAAAATCCTGGCCAGTTCTTGCAGCAGACAAAAGTGATCGCAGCTACCCCTCCCTTTACTTCTTGGGACTGATGCTGCGCTGTTCCGGCACCGCTCCAGCCCTCACGTCAATGTGAGGCTTGCCTGTGGTGCTACATCAGAAGAACAGACTGAAAGCTTTTGCAAATCCCTGCTTTGTACTGCTATGAACAACTATAGAAGATGCAGGGGAACTTTGAATGGAATAACTGATCTTCTGAAAAAAAACCCACAGAGGAGCTGTATTAGGGCCAGCCTGTGCAGGGCACTCGCCAGGTGCACATTGTGGTGCTCAATCTGCTGCTCCTGCTACAGGTAGCACATGCTGCCACAGCACAGCTGCTTCCACCACTGCTCACCACCTTACTTTTGCTCCAAATCCTTGCTGGCGAGGATAAAGTCCTGTCTTGGTGTTTGTGTGTGGAAATCTGTGGTCTGTGATACACAGAAGCTCGATGAGATTATCACAGCTGTCCCTGCCCGTATTAAAGTCCATTATTCTAAGCCACTATGTCCTCTGCCTTCCCTCAGCCAGAACTCCTGCATCACTTAACAGAAGAGCAAAGCCTACCATGTGTAAGTAATCATTTTAACTCCAGCTTATGTATTTTGGTGACTTTTCACAACATAAAACTGCACTGAGTGATTGATTATAGATGTTAACTGTAATTCTATTATGCTTTTCAAATCACAGTAAATGCTGAGCAGCATAATATTATCGAGTATACAATTATAGGTGGTGTGCTTTTTCTACCTAGCTTCTGACTTAGGTAATGAAAGGTGTAGGGAAAAATCAATGAAAAACATAAAGAGGCCTGTTTGAATTCAGAGGCAGCCAAATTGTGAAAGCAAGTGAATCTTGGCTTCTGAAAGAAATCAACTTTGGATTTTTTTTTTTTTTTTTTGGTGTCAGACTAAGGAAACTTCCCCCAGAGCAATCAAAACAAAGAGCTAGAATTTGCATCCTCCCATCTAGAGAAGGGATTCCCTGGCAGGTCCGTAAGGGCTGGTGACCCATGTGAAAAACACGTGCAGCAGGGAAATGACGCAAGAGCTGTGACCCAGCACAAACCCCTCCTCTGAAAATTTGGTGTGCTGCATTGCAGAAGCCTAAACTTTTAACCTTGAACTAACACCAACCTCACTTCCAGGTGATTGTCTACACTTCTGAAACACATTGGAAGAGCCTCTCCCTCCTCTGCTAGAGTAACACAAATTCAACAAGGAATGATAACAAAAAAAAAAAAAAAAAAAAAGAGAGAACCAAAAAAAAAAAAAACAACCCACAAAATAAGGAAAACTTCTGTTTAGGTTAAAGAGGATGGTGGCATCTCTCCTGGCTACATCCCAAGTCAATTTATGGGCTTACTGAAGGAACCTGACTCCTGTAGTGGGGAAAAGGATAAAATGAGGAAAAGGAAAAATGGTTACCTAAGACATTTACAAGTGTGCTGCTACAAGGCACCTGTCTCCAGGGATACAGGGAAATGTAGTCAGAGAAATGAGGCAGCACCCACACTGCTCCAGTTCATCATTTGAAAGGAGAAAGGACTTTAACAGTAATGATGGTTGCAATGTACAGAGCAGGTTGTGACTCCAATCTGTTAGTACCCACTTTTCTGGAAGTAATGAGGAGGAAGGACAATAGGTGTTTCACCTGGTTGTGTATTATTATCAACAGGTGTTGATTAATAGGTGTTTGTGAGTTTGAACAAAACTTAGATCAGCATGTCTCAAGAACTTATTTCAGAGATCCTTGTGATTGAATTTAAATAAGGAGATGCTTTGTTAGCTTAGTATTGACATTTTAACATTGTAACATACAGAAAAGATAATATTATTAGCACTTAGAAGTGTCGGAAGAATGTGCATTTCAGGTTGGAAAATCTGTTGTACAATAATTGAAAAACGTGATCAAATCATACTCAAAGGGCTTGAGCACTCATTTGGTAAGAGATTTGTTTTTAATATAAATTTAAGAACTCTGAAGCTTTGACATAGTTTAGCAAGTCTTAAAGCTCAGCTTTCCCACCATAGTTTTAGCCTTCTGAATTTAGGTCTGTCTTTCAGGGAATGAAAGAGAGACAATCACAGCTGGATAATGAAAGAGTTAAAGGACTTGGCACAGTAGCAAAAATAGTATTAGAGTGAACATTAACAACTTCAGCCAAAAAGTCTTAACAGCCATGTGGGCACAGTGGAAAGGTGATCTTAATTTTTCAGTATTGCATTTCTAGTGCAATGACTAATCTGCAGGACTCAGGAAGATGTCCCTGCCCCATCTCCCCTCAGCTACATCCTGGCACCATGTAGAGGAAACCCTGGCTATGCATTGAACTCTCCAAATCATCATCCTCAGTTCCCATGGATTGAAAATTCAGCAAAACTAAGTCAGGAGAGATGTGCAGCCCAGCAGGCAGGATGAGCAGGAGATATGCCACACGGCCTATACTGCCCTTCATATCTGCACCCATCTGCCTGGTGGAGGTGGGCAAGGCAGTGTCCTCCTGCCAGGACAGCCACCTCTTTCATTTTTATGTGTTCCTCTAAGGTAGATCTTCATTTCTGGCCTGACCACTCAGCGTTTCGAGTAACTTGAAGCTAAATAATGCCATCCCAGCATATCAGGGCTACGGGACAGTTTCCCTGCCCCTGTGATTGAGACAGCTTTGTCAGGGTTACAGGATCTGAAGATCTCAGGTCCACGTCTTCTGCTGCAGTTTTTGTTCCCCAAAAGACCTAGATATTCCTGTGTAGGCACTTCACGAAGCCATCTGCACACTGAATGCACACATACCTCTGGCAGAAACACTCTTTGTGTTACAAAGGCATGCTTGGGACTTGCAAAAATATGTGGCCTGATTCTGCATAAAAGAAAGTCCTGTCACTACATGGGAAAACTAGAATTTATTTCAAGAAAGACAGATGACCTTGACATTCAGCATCTGTCAGTGACACAATTTGAAAAATCCACCAAACAGTAGGGTGGCACCATGACCACTAGCTCTGATCTTCAGCTTCAGGACTGCATACTCACTGGGAATGTCTCCTTTGTAACTCAGCCCAGAATGAAAGAATTTCCAGAGCTCCTTCAATAAATAGAGATGCCAGCTAATATATGTATTCATATTCATTGTCACTTCTTGCTTTGACATGTCATTTATTGAAGGAATTTGATTACAGTGGGATTGCAGAGCATTTTTGCCTATTTCAAACCTTGCACTCTAACGTTACAGTACTGTATATATAATTAATAGTTTAGAAAGGAGAGTGGAAGTTTCTTTCATTCCTGTCTTAGAACATGAAGATCTAGAAGACATTTCATTACACCATAGGAAGGGCACATTTAAAAGATATATTATATAGAGAGACATGTATTAAATATATTTATACATATATATATATATATAATATATATTTTGTAGCCTTTTTTCACAATCTGGATGAGGGGATCGAGTGCACCCTCAGTGAGTTGGCAGACAACACCAAGCTGGGGGGAGTGTTGCTGTGCTGGAGGGCAGGAGGCTCTGCAGAGGGATCTGGGCAGGCTGGACCGATGGGCAGAGCCCAGTTGTAGGAGGTTCAACCAGGCTCAGTGCCGGGCCCTGCCCTCGGGTCACAGCAGCCCCAGGCAGCGCTGCAGGCTGGGGCAGAGCGGCTGGGAAGCTGCCTGGGGAATATGGACCTGGCTGAACATGAGCCAGCAGTGTGCCCAGGTGGCCAAGACGGCCAACAGCATCATGGCCTGTATCAGAAATAGTGTGGCCAGCAGGACTAAGAAGTAGTTGTCCCCCTGTACTCAGCACTGGCGAGGCTCCAACTCAAATACTGTGCACAGGTTTGGACCTCTCACCTCATTTTTCAGAGATAATCATATTCTTTATAAAATTTATAGAATTGTGTTATTATAGCATCTAGAACATATACTACACAACATCTATGTACGTGTACTACTAAATTACAAATCCTACCACAACTTACATAAGATACGACGTAATGACTCAGATTTCCTCATACATATGTACTTTGATGTTTTGAACGCTGAAAAGTGAAGTCCGTAGTGGCTGCTGTTGGACGTAGGAAGCTAGTCTGCTTGGATTGTGTGCCTTGCTCAGGGTTATTCTACCTTGCATGTTCTGCTGATGTGCAAAAGTACTGCATAAAACACAAAATTCAGCAAAAAGGCCATGCCTTGGATATTGCAAAAATAGATGTAAAAAGAAATGCTCGAAGTATTCTCAAAAAATTGGAAAGGAGTATCTTTGGTAATAAAGTTCTGTGAACTGTTTTCTGATGGTATCAACATGGTTCTTGTGAACAGTGAGGTAGAGCAAGGGTCACTTGTATCCTGCGATGCTTTAGTATTTTGGAAGCAATGGAATGCTGCCTTAGCAAAGTTCTGCTTTGAGCTGTGTGACAGTTTCTATCTAGAGAGCAAGAGCCGAACACGACTATATTTAGTCATCAAAAGTGTATTGTATTTATATGTTGTACACAGGACACAGGTTAGAAATCTTCAAAGCAAATATGAGTACATTATGTTAGATGATGTCTAGCAGCCGTAGTAAGAGCAAATCTGCGCCCTGTAGGTCTTACATTTGAGTAATAGATGTAAAAGCAAGAACACTTGGTTGCAGTGAACAGTCTGATGCTATGCTTAATACATGCTGGAGATCCGTATCCCATAACAGTGGGATAACAGCATCAAACCCATAATATGTGAATGACCCATGGTGTAAATTTCAGAAATATGTTCAACCCTGAATTAAGCCTTCCAGTGATGGAGAACATACCAGCTTCTAGTTGTCATCATAAATAGAAAAATCATAGACTTTGTTTCTAGGCTTCATTCATTTATACTTTACTTTTGATCACTAAATCTCACTGTGTCTTACTCTCCTGAACAGAAGACCTGTTTATTATCAAAGGTCTATTCCCCATATAGACATCTGCAGACAGAAAGCAAGTAACTTAATTTCTCTTGGATAAACATTGTAAGTCTCTCTTTTGGGCATGAGTGCCACATGGGAAATAATTTTGCAACTCTTTTTAAAATACTTTTAATTTTCACTACAATCTCTACAATGCAGGGTTACCACAAGTGGACACCACATCAGTATGGGTCCTGTCACTGGCACTGCACAAATGTGAAACAATCCCCATAGTTTCCTGAGAGTTTGTCCTGCTGGTATAGTCAACTGTTTCTGAGCCAGAACCTCACATGGGGAGTTCAAGCAGTGTCCACCAGCACCATAATCAGGCAGATCTAATATTGGACAGGCAGAAATGAAAACAGAAATGGGGAATTAAAATTATTGCTCATAAAAATTGGATTATATCTTCTGAGTCCAATTTTTCTGGTGTACCCACCAGCTAACACTTCTCAGATGAACACCTGCACCACCTGCCTACTACGTGGTTTGGCATGACAGACTGCTCTTTTCACTTCCACTCCATGTAGGAAAATATTGCTTTCTTTTCCCCTAAAAGACAGATCCTAAATTTATTCAAATAAAGTGAGCTTTAAATAGACTATAAGGCACTCTACAAGACGACGTAGACCTCCTATTGCTCCATCCTATAACCTGAACTTTCACATCCCAGGTTTGGAGGTACTTTTTTGACTCCTAGATTGCATGCGATAGGAAGAGAGGAGAAAATAGGTTTTGGATTGTGGTTTTTTTGTTTGTTTGGGTTTTTTTGTGTTGTCATAGTATGAACAAATAAAATGTAAACACTTCTTTCTCATCTCTGTTCCCTGAGCAGAGTTGTGGGGACAACCATTCATGTTTTCCTGTGATTTAGAGAAGACAAAAATAGCCATATCTCAAGCTTTCTTCCTTTTTCTTTCTTAATCATATTCAACTCTGCTCTGCAGATCTTAGAGATGGACAATGAATACTGACTCTGACTTTGAAACATACAAATTAACATTTGTCTGACATCCTGTTAACTTGCAATGATAATCGACTGGGGTCTTTTGATCTAGTGAGGGTTGAAGGGAGATTAGCACAGGATGGACAACTCTTTTAATTGATTAAAATGATAAGCAGAGAAAGAGTGAGCTGCTTCCCATATCCTACAGCTCAGTGGCCAGAGGAATGTACACAGCATATTTTCTAAATCCCCCAGTGACTAAGCAGCTTTGACCATGCACATCGCTTCTCACTTTGGAAGTGCCAGAGGGCACAGCTCTAGAATTTGCAGATCAAGAAGCGTGATGATGTTTGCAGCAGTTTTGTGTTCTCCGATAGGGAAGGCACCAGACAAAGCATATGTAACAGATTAAAAGATGAGACAGCTGCTGTAGGTTTTGCATGTCAGAAAATCAGCTTTCATTTTTCAGGTATCAGAGAAAAAAAAAAGATCATTTGTTTGCATCTCTGTGTTTAAAATATGCATGCACTAGGGCAACCTTTTAAAATTATGTGCCGGGGAAAGTACATTTTTCAGTAGCATCAGTGGGAATTACCTTTTAGATTTACAATTATCCCTTTCAAAACTGCATGGTAATTTTTAGATACACAAAGGAAAAAGAATTCTACCCTGGTTTTAAAACACTTATATTTGCTTCCTGCTGAGCAGAAACATACTAAAATCAAGAACAAAAGCAAACCTAGTACAGTGCAGACATTCCTGAGAAAATGGCTAGTTTGTACCTTTAAGAGAAAGCTAAAAGAGGGAAAATTTAATCAGGAAGCACCCCGGTGGTCAGTTAGTGAAAGGAAAAAGTTAAATCTGATGTTGTGTGCACAATGATGACAGTAGCCATCAACATTATTGCTCACACAGTAAAAAGAAACATGTTTTAGGACTGTTACTGTCCTGTGTATCTCACTGACTGTTGCCATATAGTGTGTACCTTCAGGAGCTGTTAGCAATATGCAAGCTCACACATATACCAAAGAGAGTCTGCAACACAAAAATTACACAATGGGTAATTTTTACACAAAGGGTACACACAGTGAAGCATATTGGAATAGTGAGAGTATTTGACACAGTAACAGGCAAAAATCTTTGCTGTTGTCAAGGATTTTGTTTTCTTTGAAATAATCAACTCAAAGAAATTAAAGGAGAGACATGAAGGAGGAAAATTAATTTGATCTGATATATTTGTGGGTACTGTAGGAGGGAAATCTAATAAGATCACACCCTGCCATTCTTGAAAGTCACCTGTTGACGTGTGACATGATCAGGAAATGGAAGCTGTAGAAGAATGTTTCTTCAAAGCATCAGGCAAGGATGGTGACCACTGGGAGTGGCTGTGAGCAGGCTGGCATTGCCTCTGCCAGTGTAGCTAGAGAAAAATATATTGAATTAATCAGTCACAGACACAAAAAGGCTGGGGAAGAGTTACAGCCATGCAGATGAGATGTGAAAGAGACAGATCTCTAGAGAAAGAACCTTGGATACAGTCCGAACAGGATAGTTAAGTTAGGGCCAAGGCAACTTCTCACCAGCAGATGCGAGAAACAAGTAGTGAGCAGTGGTGTCTGTAGAGATCCCACAAAAGAAGATGAGGAAAGGAAATTCAAAGGTGTCTCTCAGCTTTGTTTGCTTTGACAAGACATCTAGATATCTGGAGGGATGTGCCAGAGACATAGGTGGAGTTTTTAACTGACGTACATGAAAACACTGGATCTATAAACTGTATGAATAGAGAGAGAAGCTAGATTTGTGCAAGATCATAAAAACATGAAGAGAGAAAAGAGGAAAGACCAAAGCATGGAGCCTTGTAGGGATATTTCTCTCTAAAGCCACAACAAAGGAACCCCAACTGGACAGCAAATTTCTAAAGATGCTTGCAGGCATGTTCCCCTAGGAACTTTATTCCAGACTGCACATGCCTTTAAGCAGCAATATTTGCATAATTTGTGCAGCACACCTAAATCCTGTGCACAGCAGTGTTTTCATGAGTCTGAGTCAGTTCTCATTCCATTTCACGCACGTTTTACCTGCTTTCAGTGTAATAAGTTCTCCCATCACCTGGGCTGGTGTTCTCATTATTTTCTGCCTCTGCTGATCTTCTTGGCCATCACTTCTCCATATTATGCATAATCGGGACCATAGTCAGTCTGTGTGGGCTGCCACGTCAGTGAACAGTGTGCTATCTACTGATAACATGAATGTACAAATGTCTTTACATTGTGTAAATGAACACAGGCTTGCCTTCACCAGTCTGCACTGAACGCTAACCCATTCCTATTGCAACTTACATTTCAGACTACATATGTATGGTGCACAATGGGCTTTAGTTTATCTCATCTGTTTTTGAAGTAATGTTGAAATACAGGCTTTTCCTCACAAACCCTTTCTTCTCAAAAGAAAGAGTCAGGTTGTTGATAATGGTCTTAACAAAACTGTATGCTTCCTCCACTAATTAGATCAGTTGTTTGTCACAGCATTATTCATCCTTTAGACTAGCAATTATTTTATGCAACTGTTTTTTAATGCATTTTTAATGCATTTTCAGGGAGATAGTACATATTTAATATATATCCATGGGATGCTGTATCAAATGGGTAACTAAAATGTACCTACTTCATCTCCCGTCTTTGCATAACCTACTAATTTTGCAACAGTCTTAAATCACCACCCGTTCAATATCTGATTATGCTATTTGTTGTTTATAAGTCCATCATACTTACACATTCAGATTTTTTTCTCTTAATATTTATTCCACTGGTGACATCTAGACTTCATTTTATCAATACCTGGTTTAACTTCATCATTTATCAAACTGCTGGATTTAAATATCAGCCTCCGTCAATAATTTTATTTTATTATTTACCAGTAAGCCTCAATGATGTTTAAAATGTCTCCATGTATTATTTGTAATAGACTTTCTGACTTCTCGCAAGGTAAGTTTCATTGATACACTTCACAGTCATGTTTCTTAACATTGGACATTGGCCCAACTCTCTAATGATCTTCATTAGATCCTGTACTCTCATTTGTGGTACCTTAGTGTCTGAGTCATCTTAAAGTTTGCAAGTAAAATTCCAAGAAGCTCTTGGCGCTTCTTAGACTGTGTGATGCTGAGACTGGGTAAGCACCATGAGTGTGCTTTGCTCAATTATTTGTTTCCAGTCCTAAACTGACAACGTGATTATTAATTACATTTTGCAGGATTTCAGTCCTCATCCCACAAATTGACTGGGATGCTCATTGCTGACCTTTGCAGTCTTTTACCCCCCGTGGCATGTCTGTTAAGAGATCCTATCTGCACACTGTAATTCAGTGTGTCTTGTTACTGCAGCTGCTTAATTAGGAGTCATGTCTTCAGAATAAACTACATAGGCAGAATTAATTTCTCAGAATTTAATTTATTGAAGGGATTTGGGATGGGGATTTTGCTTGAATCATTCATGATTTCATCTCCTTGACAGACGTTCATAAATATCCACACCTGAACTGTGGTCAGTGTGCATGCTTTGGATTGAAATCCCTCCAACAAAGAAAATTCAAACTGACTGTCTTTTGGATAAAACCAGTGCTCTAGTTGTTTGGATACTGGCAAAAGTTATATTGGCCCTGCTCCAGTAAACTTCTGAAATGAACATATTGTCAATTTTTAGTTATGCTCACATAATTTTTACTGGATTAAACTTTAATCATTTCTCTGACTAACCTTTGGCTCTGCCTGGTTCTTAGGAAGAAGAAAATCTCATAGATCTTCAGACCAAGGAGCTTCTAAAACATATGGGAGGTAATTCAGGCACTAGGGACTGTGATGAGTTTGGGATGACTTCAGAGGTGCCTAGAGACTTTCAAGACTCTTGTGAGTCAGGCTCTGCTGTCAGTGAGGCGGCTTTCTTGTTCCCTAGCCTGGCAAAGTTGCTTAAATCCTGCCAAATGTAGGCAAAGTGTAGATGTAGGTGTAGTGTAGCTCCTTGCCTGAAGGAACTAATATGTAAAATTTTTATATCCTGACTCACTCTGTGGAACTGACACAATTAAAGAATTTATAGTGACACTTCACTAAATGGAGGATGCTGGTGACCTGGAAAGGTTAAGATTCTTGCATTGTTAGTCAACACTTCACTCAAAAAATGTTCGCATTCTTTAGTTTGTAAACAAAATGTGCAAATGTGACTGAGCAGTATGGCAGGGCAAAGAACCCTTTCACTGGTCTCTAGAACAAAATTTATAAGATCTAACGTTGCTTTTATTTAAAATACTCTGATGAAAAGACTAATCATTATAGTAGTGATACATTATATGTTACGACCACAAATCCAGATAATTTATTAAATAAGGAAAACAGCATAAACATTTAGAGGTCAGCAGTCATTTCCAAGACTAATTTATAATTGGAAAAGTGTATTAGGCCTGGCTGAGGTAGAGTTAACTTTCCCCATAGCAGCCCTCCTGGAGCTGTCCTTTGCACTGGTAGTTGGTAACTGCCTGTTGGTAACACACCGACCGGTGTTTTGGCCTCAGCTGACAGTGCTCGCACAGCACCAAGGCTGTCTCTCCAGCCTTCCTCCCTCACCAGTAGACCACGGGTGGGCAAGGTCTTGTGAGGGGATGTAGCCAGGACAGCTGACCCAAAGTGACCGAACAGATACTCCATACCATAGGATGTCTGGTCAGCAATAAAGGCTAAGAGAAAAGTGGTGGGCATTTGTCCTGGCGTTGATGACTTTGATGTACTGGGGGAGCTATCTAGTGGAGAAGATAAGGGAATACATCTCTCTCTCCCTGCTCAGGACTGATGTGGATGGTTTTGTTACGCAGGCTCCTTGTTCACCCTTTTGTGAGCTGTTCAGTACTATTATTTAATACTGTTGGCATATTATGGGTTTTATGGAATTTGGTCTCATCCTGGTGTAAGAGGAGACAACTTTTGAGTGAGGCAATACTGAAATGTACCCTGAAGTGGCTGGTCCCAGGGTGGCAGGGTGTGTGGAAGGACTTGGGCAGATTCCTAGCACAGTTATCACCTCCCATAGCCTGGGACCTGAAGAGACAAGCAACCCTGGCACACTGATGTGCCACCTGACAGAAGGGTGCCTTACCTACCCTAACGAAAACCAACAGCTTCTGGCACTGTCCTGGGGCCTGGCCTGCGTCTATCAAGCCACAGTTCAGCACTCTCAGAGGACTGTGGTTGAGACAAGGACCCAAAATGCAGCTGAGGATACCATGGTTGAGACTGGGACACAAACAACAACAACTAGAGTAATTGCCCCAGTAATGAAAAAGAAAGGTGGACAAGAAGAACAACAGGGCCCTATTGATGAGAAAGGGAGGAGGAAGAAGAGGAAAGGTTTGTTGAAGAGACGGGTGCTTTGACAAAGAAATTGGAGGAAGGAGTGAGAGCATTTAGACAGAAAGTGGAAACTACCCGGTCCCCGACCTCATCAGAACTTCGAGATATGTGGAAAATGAAAGCCACCAGCCGCGTGAGTGGGTTGCTGCCTGGAGACTCTGATGCTGGAATAACAGGGCTGACAGCAGATGGAAGGCAAGGAAGCCTAACAGCTGGGATCCCTTGCTAGAAACCAGGGAATTCAGAGAGGAATTGGAAAAGAGTCAGCAATCTGCAGTCTCTGGAGGGCAGCTCCTCTCAAGTGTGAGGGCAAGATACCTATTCAAGGAAGACCTTGTGAACTCCCCGGGAAAGTGGACTACCACAGATGAAGGCATCCAGTACCTGAGAGAACTAGTGGTACTCAAAGTCATCTACAATGATCTAGATGATGATGAAGTCTCCAAAGGTCCAGATGATGTCCTGTGCACATGGACCATGTGGAGGAAGGTGAATCAAAGTGCCCCTGCATCATGTTCTAACAGCTTGGCAGCAATGTATTACCAGGATATGGATACACCAACTGTGGAGAAAGTGTTTTCTTGGCTTCAAATTCAAGAAAATTTCTGTACTTCCTTATCCCTATGGGCCAGTACCTTGGCTATCAGAGGCACCCCAAGAAATCAGTCCTCCCCTGATCCAGTCAGAGGGAAAGGGACCCCCAGCCACAAATCACATGGTGCACTGTGGTTCTCCCTGCATGACCAGGGGAGGACATGAAGAAGTAGGATAGTCGCACACACACACCCACACCCCTTTAAGCTGGAAACCCCTGTACGTGAACTGAGAGAGAATACAGCTGTTAAGAAGCGGTCACCCAAGAAGGCTGCCAGTGTAGTTGCTGTAGAGACACAAGAAGGCAATCAATGCTCTCCCAGACATCGAAGAACACAAATCACCTCACTTAATCCTGGTGAGAGGACTTCTGGTCTGGCACTGCAAGGGTCAGATAGCGAATACTCTGACCCCTTGTGTCCTTGGCATAGAGTGCCTCAGGAGAGGGTACTTCAAGGACCCAAAGGGGTGCCAATGGGGTTTTGGTGTAGACATTGAGAATACAGAGAAGATCAAACAGCTGTTTGCCCTGCCTGGCCTCTCAGAAGATCCCTTAGTTGTGGGGCTGCTGCAAGTTGAACAGCAGGTGCCAGTTGCTACCAGGGTGGTGCACGGGTGGCAATATCACACAAACTGAGACTCCTTGGCTCCCATCCATGAGCTGATCCATCAACTGGAGAGCCAAGGAGTGATCAACGAGACTCACTCATCTTTTAACAGTCCCATATGGCCAGTGCAGAAGTCTGGTGTCTTCAAGAGAGAAGATGGAGGGTGGAAGTTAACAGTAGACTATTGTGGCCTGAATGAAGTGATGCCAGGACTGAGTGCTGCTGTACCAGACATGTTAGAACTCCAATATGAACTGGAGTTGAAGGCAGCCAAGTGGTATACTACAACTAACATTGCCAATGTGTTGTTCTCAATCCCTTTGGCAGCAGGGTGCAGGCCACAGTTTGCTTTCACGCGCAGTGATGTCCAATACACCTGGAACCGACCATACCAGGGGTGGAAGCACAGCCCTACCATGCGTCATGAACTAATCCAAACTGCACTGGAAAAGGGTGATGGCCCTGAGCATCTACAGTACATTGATGATATGTCCATGGGGGATATTCATTATTTATGACTTTTGTCTTTCAAAGCAACTGTTACGCATACTGAAGCCCTGCTTCCCGGGAAGTGCCTGAACATTGGCTGGTGATGGGAAGTAGAAAAGAACATGTTTTGTTTTCCTTTACTTCTGCAACCTTTGCTATTACCTCATTAAACTGCCTTTATCTTGACCCACAAGGGGTTTTTTTTCCCACCTTATTTTCTCCCTGCTGCTCCCCCCCCCCCTCCCCCCCCCCTCCCCAATCCTGCTGAGGAAAGGAGTGATAGAGCAGCTTGGTAGGTACCTGGCATCCAGCCAAGGTCAACCCACCACATCATCGCATAAACTCATGTGCACAGGAGACGTTTTGAGCATTGTGTGGGATAAGGAAGACTTGGTGGGCACCCATTCCTGCTGTAGGGGAGCATGGTCAGTTTTCCTAGCAATCACACAAGATTGCTCCCAGTCATCCCCAGTTCAAGAGAGACAGGGAACTACTGGAGAGGGTCCAGTGGAAGACCAAGAGGAGATACTGTCACTCCCTTCATATCAGCACAAAATCTCAGGACTCCCTTGTAGCTTCAGCCATGTGGCAGCAGGGTGGCTAAGGGGCAATCACCTTAGTAACCTTTGCTCTGCCTTCCTGTTTATGTATCTCACACTTAGCAAGACAAAGAATGGATCTTAATTTTGTGCTAGGGTCATATTTTTGGAGCACAGTGTCTGTTACTCTAATGGCCATTACTTACCCCACACCATATTCTTGATGAAGACCTCTGAATCGTTCCCATCTGTAAAGTGAGATTCCCATGCTTTGTAGTTATCAATGCAGGTTCTGAATGTGAGGCGCCCTTCTGTTTTATCTGTACTAATAAGTTCACCACCCCCTTTTAAATGTTGTCACCCAATGACATTTTGTTTGCCATGTAATTCTCAACCAGTAAGTCAGGACATCAACATGTCATAGATTATTCAGATGTTGCAAAGCAGACAGACTGCTTTCTGGAAATTAGGACTTCCAAGCTTTTATTTTTTAATGTAATTTTTTTCCCCTTTACATCCAAATTAGACCTCATTTCCCTCATATTTCATACATGCTTTTAAAATGCGATTTTTCGTTGATACTGTCCCACATCACTAATTCTGACTTCCCCAGTATCTTTATTTCAATGTTTACTGAATGAAAAGAATAGAAATGTGACCTGTTCCTCCACATCAGACTTGCTGACATTTTTGCTAAAGGACTTTTTCTCTATGTTATGTACATGGTTATATCAGGAGGCATGTGCACATGCTGGCATCTGACATTTTTGGACAGTCTCACTGACTATATATAGCAATCGAAAATGGAAACATTTTACCTGGCAGAGCCCTACAGTGTGTCTCCAAATAGCCCAGTCAGCCAAGTGCTCCCAGCTCAGTGAGTGCCCCTGTGGGTTCAGGAGTATCAGTTGGACATTGGTCCCTCCTTAGGAGAGAAAGAGGGAGGGAATGGTGCCAAGCAGGGGTGACAATAACTTTTATGTTAATCTTAGCAAGCTGGAAGGAGGATGGTGATTATTAACTATTTACTAACAAACTCTACTTGCAGCTGGACATCAAACAGACTGGTCCACCTACAGAAAATAATGATTTCTCTATTCAGGCATTGACCTTGTCTACCCTGACCGCAGCAAGGCTTTTGACACTGTCTCCCGTAACATCCTCATAGGTAGCTCAGGCACTGTGCACTAAATGAGCGGGCAGTGAGGTGGATTGAGACCTGGCTGAATGGCAGAGCTCAGGGGGTTGTGATCAGTGGTGCAGAGCCCAGCTGGAGGCCTGTAGCCAGCGGTGGTCCCCAGGGTCAGTGCTGGGTCCAGTCCTGTTCAACTCACCCATCAATGCCCTGGATGAAGGGCCAGAGTGCACCCTCAGCACGGTTGCTGGTGGTACAGAACTGGGAGGAGTGGCTGACACACCAGCAGGCTGCGCTGCCATTCAGTGGGACCTGGGCAGGCTGGAGGGTTGGTCAGAGAGGAACCTGATGAAGTCCAACAGAGGAACAACCCCATGCACCAGCACAGGCTGGGGCTGACCTGCTGGAAGGCAGCTCTGTGGAGAAGGACCTGGGAGTGCTGGTGGACAGCAAGGTGCCCACGAGCCAGCAGTGTGCCCTGGTGGCCAAGAAGGCCAGTGGGATCCTGGGGGGCATTAGGAGGACCGTGGCCAGCAGGTCAAGAGAGGTGATCCTGCCCCTCTGCTCTGCCCTGGTGAGGCCCCATCTGGAGTGCTGTGTCCAGTGCTGGGCTCCCCAGTTCAAGAGAGACAGGGAACTGCTGGGGAGGGCCCAGTGCAGGGCTACGAAGACAATTAAGGGACTGGAGCATGGCCCTGTGAGGAAAGGCTGAGGGAGCTGGGCCTGTTTAGCCTGGAGAAGAGAAAGCTGAGAGGGGACCTTATCAATGCACACAGATATCTTAAGGGCAACTGTCAAGTGGATGGGGCCAGGCTCTTTTCAGTGGTGTCCAGTAACAGGACGAAGGACAATGGGTACAAACTGAATCACAAGAAGTTTTTTCTGAATATGACGGAAAACTTGTTTACTTTGAAGGTGGAAGAGCACTGGAACAGGCTTCCCAGAGAGGCTGTGGAGTCTCCTTCTCTGGAGACATTCAAACACTGCCTGAACACAATTCTGTGCAACCTACTCTAGGAGAACCTGCTTTAGCAGGGGGGGTGGACTAGCTGATATCCAGAGGTCCCTTCCAAACCTGACCATTCTGTGATTCTGTGATTTCTTGTGACAAGGTGAAGAGGAAATTGCCCAGGTCATTTCTCTCATGTCAGTCAGACAAGTTCCCTGGCTTTTGGGATGCTTACAGACAACCTGCACAGGTGTGAAATGCAGCATGGGGATACATCAAAAGTCCATTTGAAAACAGTAATTACACGATGGAGGTTGGCATCACAGTCCTAAGACAAATATGCTCAGACCTTTTATAACCAAAATGCCTGCCTCCCTGGTGATGCCTGGAAAACTGGAGTTACTGGTGATCATTCATCCCAGAAAAACATGGGTTTTCCTTCATTTTCCGAAAGAAATCAAGTGGTAATATTTTCCATTCCATGCCATTTTTGCTGTTTGTGTTCAGACAAATATTTACTTCCAACAGTTTATGCCCTCTCTCCCAGTTTGGGTTTATAGTGTATCTGAATTGGCTTCACATATGGTATTGCAGAGGGTTTTGATAGACACAGATGGTACATCTGCAAACATCTGAAATCTGCTTCACTATCCAAACCTTTAATACTTGTCAGTGTTCCAAAAAGTTAGTAAATGCCTGATATAGCTATTCACTCATAATAAACACTAAAGGGTAGTGAGTTGCCGGGAATTAGAAAATCAAAGAAATCTCATCCCCTGATTCTATGGCTCCAGCAATAATATCAGGAGGAGAATCACCTCACAGCAGGTAAATTGAAGGCGAAGTTTTAGTTGGCCTTTCTGTGCTTCACATTAATTTCCTTCACCTGATTTCAGTCAGACCTCTGTAACTAAATGACATTATTTAGTCTCTAGCATATTACATTTTGCTGTCCTTACAAGAATGCTCGAGAAGAATTTGTATATGCATTGCCTAAAAATACCAAAGTCCATTCAAAAGGAAAAGAAAAAGCAGGATTATTAGGCAGACAAAACTGACTCATTTATTAGTGCACTTACACAGAAATTTAAAATGACTTGTCCCATTAGAATAATCCATATAATTTTTATATTCTGTGTTAGATGAGCACCAGCACCCAGCAGAACTCATCCTGGATGGATGCTTCACAGACCTGTTGGTGGACTGAGGTGGGGAGGGGGGAAAGGCAAAGGCACAGCCAGCTCCTGCTGTAACACAGTGTCAGGCCAAGCAGGTAGTTCAGCTGATGGCCCAGATCCCATCCGCATGGCGATACTATCTGGCATTTTCTTCAAAGGCAATTCTGCATCTGCCTGTAAGTAAAGGTAAAGACAGGGAGAAACATTACCCTCTGAACTCTTGCAGACATTTTGAAATACAGAGTGCCATTAGCCCCATAAGCTCATCAGAAGTCCTGGCCCCCAGGTCTAAATTTGTTGGGATGACTCCATAATAAAGGGTAGATGGCAAGGGAAAGAAAAAAAACCCAAAGACATTATCCTCATTTTTCAAATGACAAATGAAAGACCTGCAAATATGTGTGACTTGCCCAAAGTGAGACAGAAATATCTGTGCCAGAGCCATGCTGCCCTTCAGGTGAAAAGTGCCAAACCCATACTGGATCCTCACCCTCACACTGATTTATCCATCATCTAAAGGCACTGAGAATCCAGGAAGCTGTATGGTAGGAAGCTCCTAAGAACAAAAACTTGGAAGGATGGAACTAGATGGAGAGTAAATGGAAAGTTGTTCCCACAGGTAGGCTTATCTGAAAAAGTCCAGTTGGAAAAGGAGACCAAGACAGAAAGTAAGGCTGAGCCTACGAAAAGTGGAACAAAGAATGGTTAGAAGAGTAGATCCCGGGAAGGGAGGCAAGGGCAGCAGGATATAAGGATTTCATACATCAATCATGCCTAGAGGAATGGGTAGGGAAATACTGCAATTTTGGCAGCTGCAACTTTGTTGAAAAGGAAAGGTAGAAAGCAGAAGGTAAAAGAAAGATGAGTATTTTCCAGGGATGAATGAAAAGGGAGCAATGGTGCCCTGACAGTGTGTGTGTACATTCTGCAGTGAAAAAGGGAGTGGGATTTGTTAAGGGGCTGGGTGCGAGAGAAGAGAATAATCAAGAGCAGGGTGGGCAGCCAGGAGAGGTCTGTTCCTGAGTCAGTCACTGTAGCCTGTGCTGTCCTTGGGGGGAGCCTGCCCAAAGTGTACTGCAACAACCATCACATCCCTTCTGCTTGTGGACATCTGCTTCCTCCGAGCCTGCCGGGCTGGGAGCCGCAGGGGAGAGCCCTTGACAGAGAACAGGAGAGGCGACCGGCAAGCTGTGGGCAGGTAGGAATGGCAGAACAAACAAGCCAGCAGCTCATGTCTCTCACAGGCATGGTCTTCCTTCCCAGCCATTGATAACAAGCAATTTTAATCCCCAGACTTGAAAGCATTTTTACAATTTGCTTAAGAGTGAGTGTGTTCGCTGAGGACTCACACACCCATGTGTAGACCTCTCTTCACAGGCTTTAAATGGCTGTGCAAGTATCGTGACTTTGAGCGTGAGCTACTGTGCAATTATAAATAGTGTATTTTTGCAAGCAGGGGAATAAGAATAGAGACCAGGTTTCTGTCTCACTGTACAGACTTTCAGATTTACACACTGCAGCTTGAAACCATAACTGTCCTAATGAGGAAAATGTGCAGTCAACTGAACATTAACTGGTTTGGACACTATTACTGTAAAAATAAATAATCAACCAACTTTATCTCTGAATAGAAAACTCCGCAGCGGGAAGACCGACTGAATAACTGACATGATTGCTGAGGGAAGAAATGGAAATAACAGTTTACAGTTCACAGGATCTCAATGGACAATCAACATAGTAAATTAGGACGTGGCTGAAATTATAGACATAGCAATTAAAATTAGACATGAATAATAGAACACAGTTCCTCTAGAATAGAATAGAAAGTGCCACTAGACAGAAACAGAATAATACCGTGCAAATGTACAGAAATTTTACTTTTTAGGAGAAGTTCAAATTGGCAAAAGACGTGTTCAGTATCTCCACTGACACTTTTCACAAGCTTATAATAGGCAGCTGTAAATTATTGTTGGAGAGGAATCTAATTTAATTGCATGTCCTCCTTATGAAAAGCACTCTCTGAAGCACATCTGAAGTCAATGCTAAGGTGTCTCTAAACTACCATTCAGATGGACTCTATTCATTGCAGCTGGCCACAGTTTGACTTCACTTTCCTCTTTAGTCTATTGCTCTTTTTTAAATTGCAGGAACTGTGTTATGAACAGAATAGCCACAAGCCCTGCTGTTCCAGCACAGCAGCTCTTCACAGCCAATGCTGGAGCTGGGTTTTATGTAACAGGAGAAAATTACAAAACCAGAGAAAGAGGGGGTGGGGGGGGCAGGATTTATTTGTTCTTTCAGTTTCCTTGCAAAACTCCTGTTGGAAGTAACTGCTGATAGTGCGATGCAGAATGCAAGGCATTAGTTTGTTCTAGCAGAATAATTCCCACATTTTTTAAATCTTAAAGTATAATGTGATTTTGCTGAATGAATACATGACTGCAAAGGTGGCCAAGAAGCCTGTATGTAATTAGATTTCTACTAAATATATATGTTCAGATTCGGCAGGCTCTATAAACATGACTGATTTCAAGTAATGTGAATGGTATGACTGAAGTCCTTTTTTGCCAGATCTGATCATAAGTTTCCTCTGTAATATCAATGCTGACTATTCAGGCTTTCCAATTTTCCTGTGTATACTTTGAAATTTTTCCTTTTTTTTTTTTTTTTTTTTTTTTTTTTGTACAAGTTCCAGTGACATGATGAAGGATACCTGTGGCACCTCTAATGTTTTTTAGCTGATGGGCATCTCAGCTGAAAATTTTGTCTTAGATGTGCATATGAGCACATTTAGGAGAACAAGATCATACAAAACACCAGTGTAAGTTATTTGTTATCAAGACAATACCAATAAGCTAAGAGCATTCTGTTGTTATACGCTGGAAAACAGAAAAAAGGGATGTTATTTTGCAGATGACCTTTTAGCATTCTCCAGCGTGCCCCTTTCCAGTTGCCACACTGCCATTCCTGTGACCCTGGGACAGACATCAAATCCTGTCTGAGGCTGCCTGTATAGGCACAGTGCATAAGAATGCTGTGGCATGTGCTAATCCTGTTTATCAACCCCAAGACACACCACTCCCCCTTATTTAATGATAAAAACTGCTTCATAATACAAAAAGAGGGTTGAACACACATATAAACTTATTTTGTGTACATACCCATCACTACCTCTCCCAAACCTAATCCTCCTCACAAATGACATCAGAAGGCAGCCAGGGCATTGGGACTCTCCAAATTTCCTTTGTTCCAAAGGTAGGTAACACTCCCAAAGACTTAACTGAGGGCTATAAAACCCAGGTGGGGATGGGCTCCGCTAAACCCCAGGGGAGTGCTGGAGGATATGATATCAAAATCAAGTTTTGATATAAAAGCATGATTATACATGTCATATGTCTTTTTCTTTCTCTTGTATTACATGTATTCTGGCAAATCTTTGGATTCTCCAGCAGTTTCATAATGATCTGTTACAAACAATCTTGTTTTGTTTTGTTGGGTTTTTAAATTTATTTTTTATTGAGCTGTTTATAATGATTCACAATTAATTATAACAGCTCTAAATTTTCAATTTAAAGTAGTTTAAATTATTGCCCAGGCTTTTCCCATAGGCAGAGGCATGTTAGTCGCACAGTACTGCTGAATCAGATTTAATAGGCATTTTGAAACAAGTATAGCTGCAATTATGCCCAGAGAATCCCTGCCAACTTTTTAATGGTTTATTTTTATTGTAAAGGCATCTTTTAAACACCTTTGTTTCTCCTGGGATAGTAATTATTGTTTGAGAGTGTTTCATGCCGAATTTTTACTCAGTATGTTACCTAGTAATTATTTCTCATTACAGAAAAATCACAAATTATATTCAATAAAATATAGAACCAATGCAAAAGAACATGCTGGAATTAAAGGTATTTGTTTGTGTTTTCCATAATACATCCAGCAGTTATTATTTTTATGTTACTCCTGATATTTTAAAGTGCTATGCGAACATTAAGTGAATCATAAAACCTAAGAACTCATTATTGCTTTATCCTTACTTTATAGATGGGGAAAAGAGGACACAGAAGTACCCTGCCCATTGCAACAGGGAAGCAAAATTAGAACACCTATTCCCATCTCTCAGCTGACTCCTGAAAGTGCTTTGTGAATAATAACCCATCTTGTGAGAAAATTGTCTGAATTTACTCCTGTAATAAGACTTGGAATTTTTCTTCCTTCATGATGCACAGAAAAAAGAGGTGTTTACTTTTTATTCATCCTGTTGATAAATATTTTACATCTGTATTTTGAACCAAATGAATGCTAAGCGGTGCCAGTCACCACGTGATAGATATGCCTGCATTTTTTGTAAGACCACATTATGCACACTAGATTGGCTCTGAAAGCTTCAATTAGTACATCTTAAGTCCAACCTCCAACATGAGCAACTGGCTGGAGTATATATTTGCTTATGAAGACGCCGCTGAAAACAAAGCAATAGACACAGTAAGAAACAAATTAGATATGTAATTTTTTTCTACCTGATTAACAAGATACAAGGAGAATTAAGCACAAAACCCCCATATAAAACATTGCTGGATAAAACAGGAATGTATCCATGACCACATCTCAATCATAGGATGTTATCTTACAGTAAAAATACTTCATAGACATTCTGAATGAGGCACAAGGCAAGTATCTTCAAATTCTGCTCTTTATTTTCATTTGGTTATCTCTGTCATAGGTAAACCATGAACCACTAACACTTGATTCTGAATTTCACTCATTTTGTTAAATTCACCTCTAGCAGTATGCTGGACTGAGGCTTCAGTCATACCATTGGTGGTAGTACCTCTCTTATTTGGTATGGGTTGAGTGTGACACCAGTGATTATTACTATCACTATTTGCATTTTAGATATTTATGTATTCACCTACATCTCACTTTCGCAGACTGTGCTAACTGTGGCTCCCCCAGTCTCAGAAGGGGTCTTGCAGGAATAAGTAGGTACAAAGAAGGGCAACAAAAATGTTCCCCCAAGAAGTCCATTCCACAGCCTAATCTGTGGCACCAGTGGTTATTACTGACACTATTCACATCTTAAATATTTGCGTACTTATATCACACTTAAAGAAACATGGAGTCAGGTTAGGTTCTCGTATCTCCTTATCTTTGTATTTAATTTGATGTAGCTAAGATTTCCAGACCCTACATTCAGCAAGGAGCTGTCTGGAGCATACCAGAGGTCACCGAAGCAACAAAGACAGTAAATGTCAATTAAAAAACCTAAAGGGAGGAATGATTTTCCATGCAGGCCTAGAAGGATGACACTAGCAGTGCTGATTTTTAGTAACGCTTTTCTGTAAAATAGCTATTGAAGTAATTATAGAATAATATCTACTATTAGACTTGTTAACAGTATTAAAGATGACTATTTTTTCTCTCACTGGTGTGCATTCCCATTGGATTGCTCCAGAAGTGCAAAATATATTTGTTTAGTCAGTAGGAGTCCTGCTAATTGTTCAAAGGTACTTGCTGTGCTGGAGAGATTTGATATTTATGTTGTTGCTCTGAATACAATGTACTTCTGATTCATTTTAACGTTCGGATAGCTGTGACAAGAAATAAAATGGCACAATATTGTTTTCCTATTCTGCTTTCAGAGTGACATAATTACTGCAAATATTGCCTGAGATACCCGCTGAGGCAACCAGGGGACTTAATTTTGGATGAAGCAATAGGTATCTGAAGACTGAAAGCAAAATGGTGCACTGCAAAGTGATGGAGAAAGTATTGGAACAGAGGTGACTGCTAAGCACCAGGTTATCTACCTACTCACTCCCAGCCAGAGGTTACATATTTTGAGAGAACTGTCAATTATTATGTCAGGTATACTATACATTGCCTTAATTCTTGTAACTCTCCTTTACAAATAGCAGCAGAGATATTTGTGTTCTAATTGATTGCTGCTTCAATCCTTCACAGAAAATGCACTTATTATCTTGAACAATGTGCAGTTACTCCTGCAGAGACATCATTTGTAGGTTGATTGCCTTCTTAATGTTATGAAGCAGTCTTTCGATTGAAGAAAGAAATGAGAAATTTTATGCTGCTTCTTGATTTTACACCTCTCAGTGTGACTGTCTGTCTTAGTGTCACTCTTCATTCAGAAAAACCACTAATTTCCCCAAACACATGCTTCGCCTCTGAGGCTGACCCCAGGAGCACAATTCTCCAGAGGCAGACCTTGCTCTTCCCTTTAGCCGCATTGGCCCACATGATGTCAGGTCCATTCTGTACAGCCCTCCTTCTCCCTCATACAAATGGTCCAGTCTCATTTGCCTTTCAAAAGCAAAAGCTCGGTGCCTGGACCAGCTTGTACAAGCATAGCTCACCTCCTGGCATCGTGGGAGGGACTGCTCGGTTCACAAAATCATTTGGTCCAAGGCAGTGGTGAGATCCCCCCCCCGGAGGCAGGAGGAGGTGAGCTGTACTCACGCTGTGTAAATCAGCTTGGGACCCATGCTGGACCCATGCTAAGCACAGTTTAGACCTCGCGTGAGGTTTGCACTGGGATTAGCGGTGCCCTCGCAAATGTGGAATTTTTTGGCACTTTCAGAAGAAACGCACTACGATAGGTACAAAGGCTTGGAGATGAAATATTGTAAAAGCAGCTTTACATCTCACTGTACACTTGAGGACATGTCACTTAGAGGTCCCCTAGCAATGCTCAGAGCTTCCTGGGCTGAAAAAGGATCAGAGCTCAGGAGGCAATTGTGTGAATTTCACAGAAATAAATGGGGGAAACTGGATCAGATTCTAAACCTTACCATCGGGAGCTGTTATCCAGAGGAAAAATCTTCAGGGGTCTTTTGATTACTTCTAATTTTCATGATCCTTTGCAGCTCTGAAACACAAACTAAAGATTTTAGATTCATAGCATGGGATGGATCTATCCATTTTCCCTAGAATCCAGCCACCAAGCAGACAAAAGCAGAAGCCTAGAGAAGAGAAAAAGGTCAAAAATGTAATGATGTTTTCCTAGAATACTTTTTCAGCTCCAGACTCCTTGAGTCACAGATAGTGTCTTTGTAATTAATAGGCCTGACATGGTTTTCTTTTTTCTTTTGATGTTTTTTTTTTCAGTTATCTTTTGAACTCATATAGATGCTTTGCACCTGGAAAAATATGTAGTTTACCTGTAGCGTGTGAAGAATCAATTCCTTTCATTTTCTCTGAGCCTGCCATTTGTTTACTTCTTCTGTTATCCTGCAGTTCTTGCTTTGGCAGAGACCATGAGCAGCCATTCCTGATGCACCTCTCTGTGCATATTCTTAAAATGTGCTGCCTCTCCCTACTCCCCACTCCAGTTTCTCTCTTTGCTAAGCTAGTGTTTACCTAGTTGCTCTTCCTATGGAAACTGATCCATATTTTTAAAAATAGCTCCACGTTTTTGAACATCCCTGTCACCCTGCTCTCAATCTTTCCCAGTCATACACTGTATTTTTTGAGACTGGTGGGTGAGAACTGCACACAACAGTTCAAGATGTGACTGAACCATGGATTTATACAGCTGGGTAATAAGATTCTCTGCTTGTTTCAAAGGCTGCTCTGTCTTAAAGCTGATTATCTAGTGCAGCCTTGCCAGCTCCTGTATGCATATTGTTTGGAGACCTGTAATTATGTAAGAGTCTCAGCTTGCATTTATGAGTTGCATAAACAAGTTTCTATTTTTTGCAACTACAGAAAAAGCCTGCAGGAAGTAAAACCTGTAACTTTGAAATCAGAACCTAAGAGAAAAACAAAGATGCATTATTTGTGTGTGTGTGTGGTTAAACTTCATTCATTTAAACCTGAGTTCATAATTTGAGGATATATGTAACATTTGTATGCATTTTATTAGTATTGCAGTAATTTGTGCCTTTTGGTACACAGACTGGACGAACTACACTGAATAAAGCTCATTTCTCAGTGCACAAGATATACTGCCATCCGTAGATGGGATCCCCATCTCCTCACCCTAGCTTCATACCTGGCATGTCCTTATGTTTCGGCCCCTGCACTCTCCCCACAGTCCATCTCTTACTGTAACCAACCTGCCATTAAGAGATGTTCATACACATGTGAACTCCCAAACCTGCCCAGGAGCAGTATGGGAGAGGAATGGTTGACCTGGGATGGCTCAGATGGGCTCTAGGACCTGCAGTCTTTGGGGTTTGGTGTCACACCAGTAATTGAAAATGAAAGCAGGGACAATAATCCCTCCCCGTGACTCATTTTACTTCTGACAGTGACATGTGAGGCACCAGAGTCCTTCCTGAGAGCAAAAAACTGGTCCCGATGATTTTTAAAATAAATCTCTGCCTCCTGCCTGTATTCTGAGGATCACATCTATTTGTTTTAGCTCATCCAATTAAGGTCAGATAAAGATGCAAAATAATGCCAGACGAAAGATCTTTTATCACGTGTTGTAAACCTATAGTAGGAAATAGAATGGGTGTAGGAAAAACAGGTAAGAAAGGGCTAGATGTAGCTGTAGGGAAGGAGCTGGTATTAAAGCAGAGTCTCTGTCAATAAATGCCAGCCAATTTAGTCTAAAGTGCTCTTGCTCAGCTGCATAAGGTCTCGGCATGATAGATGTGAAATGAGAGTGCTAACGTAGCAGGTACTTGTTCTACAGTCTTGTTCTTTGCAAAACTGTAATTAGCTGCATGTCTTTTTCAAGCACTGCTATTACTATTTTTATTTTTATTGACCCTTGGATCCTATCTAAATGGCCATAATGCTTTTTTGGACTGCTGATATTACTTACTAGATGCTTAGAAAAAGCTAAATTAAAAGTAGATGTGCAATTCTGGAACTTATTGAATAAATAATCTAGCATGTACAAATAAAATGCCAAGACAACAGCTCCTTTGATTAGCCTTATCCAAATGCAGTTTCCATTAGCTGCCCTTTGAAACGAAGTAGAAGAAAATATGAGGAGAATTATGTGTGCCTGTGTGTGCACATGTATGTTCTTGTTCACATCTAGGAGGCTGAAAACTCTGAAAACAAATTTTAATGCAGTGTTATCATTCCCATCGGAATAATCCTACCATATTTCTGGGAAGTTATAGAACTTCAGTATCTCCTACATTCATATTTCTTTGTGTGATGCTACATTTTTAAATAATCACCTTGAAGTTAATGGACATTTGTAAAAAAGTAAGGTCCCTGTAACCTGCAAGGGCAGAGATTCAGGATTTCCAAAGCAGCATTTTTATTTATTCATTTAAGTTAATGCTAAGTTAAGGAGGCTGAACTCCTAGAAATGTACAGGTCCTATTTCTACTAGTTTAGCAATGAAAGTTGCCTCAAAGCATGATGGCTATTTCCTGTGCAAAATTTTCCAGTTTACACTTCAGTCTTCTGCTGGCCTCACTGACTCTGCAAGACTTTCTCCTTTAGATGTTTATGTTTTAAAAGCTTTGTTACTTTTTATATTCATCTAGCAAATTGTTTCTGGAAATCTTTTCTGGCTTATCACATTGTAGTTGCATACATTGGTTGTATACAGAATTTGTTATCTTTCATAATTATTTGTGCTTTTTGCAGGGCGTTTTTTAACACCCAGTATTTTGATTTTGTCATCTGTGTTGTTCTTCTGCATGTGTTTGGTCTTTATGAAATCCTAATTTTAAGAGTGTATATGCTCTGAATCACCATTATCGTCTCATTAAACATTCTTCATGGTTCCTTTAACTGTTTTTCTTCACTATGCTTGGTAATTTTCTTTCAAGACATGTTCTCATTTTTATTCTGATCCTCTTTTTAACACATGCTCATGTCAGATGTTTTTTGTTTCCTGCAGAGATGGTCAACTATGATAAAGTGGGTCCAGTGTTCAGTGGCTACATCTTGAACCAGATCCTGTGTGCTGCTTGGGAGTACACCAAAAAGTGCTTCTTCTCTTGTAGATTTTCTGACTAGCTTCTTCATGGCTCCATCAGTGATGATGTCTAAACCCAATGTTTTTTCTGGCTCATCTTAATATCTGCCTTCTGCTCCCACAGTCTCTCTTATTTCTCTTACCATTTGATTCTATGCTTATCGTCACCATTTTGGTTGGATAGTAGTGTAGATACCATGCTCTTCCTACTAGGCAAAATACTTTTAGGCAAAGATTCAGATTTCCATAGAATTCACCTTACTTGACTTGAATGTTTTCTCCAACATCACACTCGTCATCAGTTCAGCCTGCCCTGGCAGCCTTATGTGGTTTACATCACTGAATTATACTGTTAGGTATTCCCTTGATTATCTTCCTTTCAATGAGCTTTTGACCTGCCTGTTCTAGCAATACTGTCATTTAAAGCCAAGTATTCCACTGCAACTTGTCCTTTGAAGCAACTTTTGTGAAATTTCTTCTTGAGAGCAAAAACCAAAACAGCACACATTGGGAAAAATAATAGAAATTATAATTGGTTTAAGCCAGATTCCTTCTCATGAGATTTACTCAGTGGCCAGTAAAAAATTCTGTTGCTGCTGTTGAAGTGGAATTTAATTTCTAGCATGTTTGCTGCCTGGAAGTTAGACAGCGTATAGATAACTCCTAATGACAAGTGCATTGAAACGCTGGCAGAGGCTAGCTATCGAGGGTGCAGAGTGTCCTTCACTGAAGATTTTTCAGACAAATAATACCTTGCACAAAGGGTCTGGTCCTGCCTCAGTTCAGTAAGCTAAACCATGTCATCTCTTCCAGCTTTACTTTCCTAATTAAAGTCAACTTATTCGAGCTTCCTAAGTTTCAAACCTGCATAGTCCAGGTAACTTTTCTGCGTGCCACAAACACAGTCTGACACACTGTCTAGATTCCTACTGTAAAATGAAGTCCCTAGGCCACAGTGAGTCAACCAACTAGCTATTAAAAATAAAAACATTTGAAATAAACACTCTTTGTAGTAGAAATTTTGTCTCCCACATTTCCAGCTATGGAGAAATTACTTTCAAAATACCTCATGTAAATAATATTTCAAATGTTACCATTTTATATCCCACATCTGTTGTATACTAATTAAATTGAAGAGAGGAACTGTGAGAGACACACGAACTACTGAATTTAAAACAGTAATTCAAGAAATTAATCCATTTTAATAGAAGAAGTTCATGAATTAAAGATGGATAATTAAGGCAAAGAAAATGGGGAACCTTAAAGAGTCCTTTATTTGTGTTTAACTGATGCCCCCACTGAAGTCTTGTGATGACACCTGGAAATAACACATGAATTGCTATGAATTTTATCACCAGATTTAGTATGTAAATATTTATTTATTTAGTATGTAAAGATTTTAGTATGTAAGTATTTTTAAGTGAGGTTCATACTGACTAGGA
This sequence comes from Falco naumanni, assembly GCF_017639655.2. Lineage (NCBI taxonomy): Eukaryota > Metazoa > Chordata > Aves > Falconiformes > Falconidae > Falco > Falco naumanni. The sequence continues at coordinate 89,301,092 of NC_054056.1, forward strand.
AAATCAAGACTGAGCGTAAGCAACTCTGTGAGTGACCACACCTTCAGAGAAGGTGCACTCAGGTGAACAGCACAGTCTCGGGGAGCAACAGTCCAACACCCTCTTTTCCTTTGCCTTAGGGACTGGACAGTCTACAAATTGGACACAACCACCTGGCAGTGGGATGACAAAGCATGCAGAGTGCTCCGCCATTCGCACTGCCTCTATTCCCATCCCTTCTGGCTGCAGCTCACCTTGCACTGAGATGCAGTCAGTCTCCATGGGAACCGGCATCTTCCCCTCTGCCGGAGCCCTGAGAGACGAGATCACTGGCTTTGCTGCTGTGGAGGTACCACTGCAAGGGATGGGAATGAGAAGTGCTCTCTTCCAGTAGTCACTGTTTTCTCCAGCCCAATAGCTGGGGTAAAGGAAGATCTTAAAATGGGAATGCTAAACATACCGGGATCTGTTAATTTTTCAGCTTGAGCAAGAGCAGCCCGGTACCTCACCTAGCTTTAGGAAGTGGAGTTCAGTGCTTGACTCAGCAGTGGTCTTCCTTCTCCACTTCAGTCTACTATGAGAGATTGTGTGGCTGGAAAAATAACTTTTTCTGAGCAAACCCCTTTCACATGCCATCCAGTTTAGCCATGCAGAAGATGATAACCGCAAAAACTTCTTTGGTTCTTTGGTTCTTGCCCAGAAAAAAGCTAGACATGAAGACAGATCAGGGAGGGGAGTGGTCTGGAGTTCTTCCCATTAACTTCAAATTACAAGAAAACATTTAGTGTGAAAGCATCAATCAGAGGAAGTCAGCTAGACAAGTTGATCTTGTCACAGTCTGCTTCCTCGAGTTGAATGCTTATATTTTTTCATACAGCTACCGTTCATGTCGTATCACTTATTCACAGATCTGCTTGTGAAAATACACGCCTTTACAGTCAGCATCCAGCACTCCTGGAGGCTAACCTCCAGGCAAGGTATATAACCCTGCAGCGTGGCTCATATTGCTGGATGGGTCCCCAGTAGAAGAGCTTGAAGAGTACAGCCACAAAATTTTGCACAAGGTAAAGGTACAATCTTCTGGTACAAAATACTACTTTTATAGCATAACAATCTTGAGACCACACCACAAAAAGCTCCTTTATCAACAAAAAAATTCCTCATTAAGACCATACTTACTGTGTATTCATTCTCTTTCCAATGACACTGACTTTCAATAGCTGTAATGATCATAAGTAGCCTTCCTTTTAGCAGTTTCACCTGACGCCAAAATAAAATTTTAAAAAATCATCTTTTTTTTCTGTTCAGGTTGGAAATCTCTTTTCACTTGCTGTGACAGATATTTACTTAATTAATCTAAGCTTACTGTCAAGCTCTGTTTAATTAATACTGTAGCTGATATTTCTGCCTTTAACCACCTCAGAATAAAGCGGAAAAGGTCACAAAATTCAAGGTATGTAGCCTACCATTGTGCCTTTTCTTCATAATAGCCTTTATGATATAATAGGCAAGAGATTTATCTTGCCAGTATCTGTAAACACACATTGCAATAACATCTATACTATGATAAAGTATTTGTGCTGCTGGAAGTTCTACATGGAGTGAAAGAAAGCAAAAAATGGAAACAACTAACCACTATTTCTATCTCTGGCATAAAACATTCACTTTGCCAGCAAAATAAGCATGCATTTCATAGAGATAGAAAATCTGAACAATGTAATTCCTTTTTTTTTACGTTCTGGCTTGGAAATACATTCCTAGCAACGTGATTCTTTATTAATAACATTAACACAGAGTTACTCATTAGTTACAATGTGTTAAATATTTGAGTACTGTGGTGAGGGCAAATTATTTCTACACAAGAATAAAATGAAGATCACAAAGGACTTCATTTACTGGTAACACTTTCCCTGAACTTTTAATTAGAACAACAGTACAATTACAAACACGGTTCAGTCCTGAGAGATGTACAGTAGCCAGAGCAGCATGTGGCTATCTTAAGTGGTGTTGGGGTTTTGTTTTTTTTTTTTTTGGACCATCCTGCTAAGTACTCAGCCCTGGTTACAGACTGGTCCTTGGCAGGAGTGCTTGGAAGCACTTGTTGGCTCCAGGCATGCAAGGATGCACACATAAAACCCGTATCATTCCCCTTCAACAGACAGGGCAGGCCCACAGCCTGTTAGACAGGTATCCATCTGACATCACCGATGGTCACCAAAGCTCAGTATCTGTGAATTCAGACAACTGCAAGGCAAATGACCAAGGCGCAGGAGTAGAGATTGTAGTAGGACTGAGTTTAGAAGAGACTCCAGGAACTGCCAATTTTGCATGGCCAAATGCCAGCTGATACTGCATCTCCGTTTCAAGTTTGACAGTAAAGGTTCTAATCCCTTTAATTACTAACCACACTGTGCATGAAATACTTTACAAGATAACTATGCTCTAGGAACTGAACTGCATGTACTGCAAAAGTTAACTTTTTTTTCCTTGGATAAAAAGGAATGTGTAACAGTAAAGAGGGTCCCAGAACTTGCTGAGGCTCTTTCCTGAAAGCAATAGCTTTCGTCTGCAGACTGAAGCCCTGATCCTGTAGATAGTGAAATGAAATCTGAAGGCTGATGGTTCTTCTAGGCAGTCCTTGCAGAATGGCAGCACAGACTTGTTTTGCCTCTGTTAAGGCAACCTGCTGTGACCCATATTCAGTCCATGTTTCAGAGGACCACCCCAGATGCACCATTTCCTCCACTAAGAGTTACTGCCTCTGACTCAGTCGATGGTACAGGAAGCTTCACCCCCCTGCAAGCAAATTGCTTTAATTACTTTGTGCTGCTAACACTGGCAGCATGAGGTACCTGAAAGCAGATTTATCCGAGCCATGCCTAGTCGGACTTTTGTCTCCCAAGTGCAACACAAACTCCAATGGGGCAAAGGAAATGCCAGGACTGAAAACACAAAGGCTTCAGTCTACAAGGTGTCACTTCCCCATCTCCTTTCTCCTTCAAACATCTTAGTGGAGATAACTGCTACTTGCAGACACTCTCCCTTGTAAACCTGTTTTAGCATCCTGTTTCTTTCAGTGTTTGCAAAGATGCTTTCAGTGATAAAAAACCCACCCTGGTATATAACTTGCCTCAGACCTAAAATACATAGAAGAAACCTACACTGTTACAGAATGTCAGTAAATGGTTCCTAATCAGTCAAACACAAGAAAACAGGTAGACTTTGCCTAGCAGTGCTGACTACATGTATTTGCCCTCCTTAGTCCATATTATTTTGCTGTTGTTTTCCCACTGCAAAAATTGCTGTATGAATCCACAGTGGCTCTTCCAGCTGGAAAAAATATATATCTCTTTAAGTTTCTGGGAGGAACAATCATTTGCAATTTAGTCACACTGTGGCATGCTAGGGCAAGTGATATGATCTGACACATTGTTTACAGTATAATGATATAGTAGAAATAAACCAGGCATGGTATAGAGTTATCCTGATCTTGAGGAACTGATGTTCATCAGTACCTGCTAGCTACCAGATACAACAAGGCAGGGGGAAAAAACTGGCTGAAAGATGGCTGGTTGTGCAAAACTCACATCTGAAAACTTTTCCCTCCTTTTACAAATGACACTAATACAAAGGGAACTTCACTTACAGTTATAGACAGAGATTCTTCTTCACTGTAAAATGATGTTGTTGAAGATCTTTGAAGTTGCTACCACCTTCAGCTAAGCTGCGTTTTCTCTGGCTGGCCTTTGATCCGAGCCATAGGAAACCACAGCAAGAATGAGAAAGAAGGAAAGTAGATAAAACAATCCCAATTTGGCAGAACATGGCACTGATGTTTCGGAAAGTACATTTTCCTCTAGAATAGCCATGGAAATTATCCTATAGACTGAACTGATGCTAAGGAAAGAGCAGCGTGACCTGTTTTATGGATGAGACGTTATCATGCAGCACCACTAAAACCTGACTTCTTGGCAGTTTTTTTCCCTGAATGTACTGCGCTAATTTTTTAGCAAAGTTCAAGGTTAGGCAAGTAACATAATATCTAACTAAATGATTCTTCAGCTTCTGGTAGGTTAAGTTTTCTTTCTGATCCTATTTCACTTCTTATTCTCTTGTAGTTCTGTTGCGCACGTGTGGGGTGAGATCGAGCTCACATTAAATTTCAGTGTCTGCGTTTGCTCCTGCTTCAACAGCTGAAACCCTTGTCACCAGCTGATGGGAGGCCAGCAAGTGGTGCAGATGGTCACCCACTAAGTGTCTGTGGAAGCAGGAGCTGCATCACCTCCTGGGCTCTGCTCCTTAGCTCTCCATGGACTAGGGTGTGCCATGAAGCACTGAGCATGAAGGCAAACACCCACCAGTAAACCACCATGGGTTTGTATCATAATGTGCTCAGTCAGCCTCACGCCTGTGTGCACTATAGTGAGTGAATCAGTGAAGCAATTCCCAGAGGTGCTGTTTTCTGTCTACTTCTGACCTTGCTGTAGCCAACTGAAAAACTATGTGCACAGCTAACTGTCCAGAATCTTCCACAGCCATGGGGAGAGAGGTGCTTGCGGGCAGGGAAGCAGTTTGGCATTATGACACTTCTACTTTGGTACGGTGAATCACCTCATGGAGGTACTCATCTCTTTCCACCACCTCTAGAAGTGATCAAAAACAACTGGCACTCACTATATACCAAAATGAAAAGCTAGCATGATGAAACTCACCCTGTGCCAGACTCTGAAGCAATGTACAAACAATAGCTCCAAGAACCTCACCATAGCTGGTGGCAGAAGCATTAGTTCAGTGCAAGAACTTTCAGGTTTCCAAAGCCAGTCCTGCTGTGTCCGTGGGGTGTGGGAAGTAGATCACTGTATTCATTTCTTGCTGATGGCTGTGTCAGGGGCTTATGGTTACTGGCACCGCTCCAGGGAAGCAGCCTCACACAGAATGGCTGAGGCTGCGAGCAGCACCAGGGCCCATGGTGTTCCCCAGCTTGGTTTTGGTAGATAAAGCTCCAGGCTGCTGAGGACAACCTATGCACGGTGGGCATGGCAGCACCTGAATGAAAGGTACTACATACATATGAAAGAACTTCACTTATTAAAAGTGTGGTAGTGGTTATGGCTAAGATCTAATTAATTCCGGACTCCAACTCACTCTGAAGTCAGCTCGGTGGCTGTGCTTATGTCAAAAGTATGACCTGAATCTGTTTGTTCTCTGCTCCTCTCTGACCCAGGTGGTGTCCAGGTACCATAGCCAGCAAACAGTGGATGGCAGCATTCATCCTCCACATGATGCTTCTACTTGCAACTCAAAAGACTCACTTTGCTGTATTCACAAAAATGACAGAATGGTGTGCAAGGGCTACTAAGACAAGGGAAATATGGAAGTTTTCTTCTATCTGTTCTCTATATACAGTCATTTACATAATGTAAATTGATAGTAGTCTTTCATACAGAATACACTGATCAGTATATGAAACATAACTTGATGCTTTTCAAAAGCTGCAAGCACATATAAATAAAGAGAGGAAGTGTACAGACAGATACGCTGCCTAGATATGCGATACTACAGTTTTGAGATCTGTGCTTGTGTTAGCTGTATTTACGGCCTGTAAGCAGTCTTTCCTAAGTATATTCATTGCATCTTACTCAAGCCAGCATTGCTCAAGTCATCAAGCCTACAAATTAAATGTGAAGAATTAAAACTGGATAATCTCACTATCCTGCCATCTGTTCCTCAACTTGAAAGTGACAGAGCATCATCATGATGGTTTGGGGTTTTTTCTTCTCAAATATTTATTGCAGACAGCAAACCACTACAGAACCTCAGGCGCACAAGCTTTGGGACTTTAGTGGGACTTTGGGATTTTGGTGACCAAAATCAGGCTGTTTTACTGCAAAAGCTTTGGAATCTTTGTAAATTCAGTAAGAACAGAAATAAGTGTTTTCTACTAAATGCACCCGGAGCTGTGGTGGAGATTTGGCACAGCGCTGCTGGAATTGACCACTGGATGGTGGTGGCGTTGCTCCTGCAGAAACCCCAGGGGTTTGTGGTGCAGGCAACGCAGTCAGGCAGCACAGAAATGGGTTTCTTTGCAGACAGAGTGCTAGCAAATCTGAAAAGGTGGTAACATAACATTAAGGTTCTTCATCAGTCTGCATGGAAGGAGATCAACAGTGTAGTTAGAACTCTCACGCAGTTGTTTTGTTAGGTCGATGAAGTCTGAAAGACTCTTTTTGAACATTTTGATAGCTAATTTTCCTTAAGTTTTTTGTAAGAATTCAGTTTAAAATTGAAGATATCCAAATATTATCTCAGCAAAAAAAATGATATTATATTATTCTTTAATACCATTTAGAACTAAATTCAAACTTTGGAACCTCAGTGCAAGCCATTAATGCTGATATTTGGTATCATCTCATATTCCCAGAATCTGGAGAAATGGTTGAGGGAAAGGCATACTGCATTTCTGTAGCAGTTATCTAAAGGAATAATTAAAATGCAGGTAAAGTTAAAATACAGATAAAAATTCTCCTATTTAGAAAAGATAAAGCAGGCCATCAGTGTCATATGACACTATCCCTAGAGATCCATTGCCTGATGGGAAATTCCAGCTCTGAACTGAGGGCCAATAAAAGTCCAATTTTAGTGCAGAAGTCTTTTTTTTTTTTTTTTTTTTTCAGACACAGAACAAATGAAGGCTAAAGGGGCATAAAGGCCATCTTTGTATTCTCCCTTTGAGCTGTTGCAGCTGCAGATCTGATTACTGATGTAAAGGATCACCTTTGATAATTGCAGCAAAGGATCACCTTTGCTGAAGGGTGAATTTCATCCTAACATAGAGGCTCTGGCCCTTGTTCCGGTGATACAAAAAGGTACAAGACTACTGACAGGAAAGGTTAGTGACCCCTATTAAAACAAATAGACTATATTGGGTACTTGGAATTCCCAGTAACTTTTGTTACATTTTTTGTGGCTTCTGTTACGGCAGGATTCACTTTTTGATCTCTGCATAATCCTCTTCTGAGCTCTATAAATCCTTAGTATCATGATGACCACATAAGATTAACTACAGTGAAGTCATGATGGAGCAATCTCAATTACTGGGAAGCACTTGGGTAAGAAAGGTTGATAGGAACAGCTAAGGGAAGGCATATCTGACACCCAGCAGTAGTGTCATGTTGTTTCAGAGTATATGTCATGGAGAATCTCTGCCTGGGTTCCCTGTTGATGTCTGCCTTTGCCTACCCATTCCTACAAAGGCAGTAAATTCTTGTGTGGCTAGTAATTACTAATTATATTTTGTGTGAAGATTCCTCCTCTCCCCTCCTCCAAAGAAACTTATCAATAATGTCTTCTTATACTATTTTCTAATGGCTACAAGAGATTTTCTGCCGTACTGCACATTTCCTTTACAGCCACTATCTGTAATAAAGTAATTTTAAATCATGTCTGGTGGATACCGAAAAGATAGTGCAAAGATTTAGAACAGACGTAGCATCACGTTGGAGTTTTAAAGAAGTTCAGAGGAACCATGCTCCATTAAATGATTTACAGGGAGAATAAAAGGTCAAGGAACTTGTTCTTATTGCATACCTGTATTCTGAAGGTCTATTACACTCTGAAGTCTCAGGCACCTTAGAACAAAACCTAACCAAACTGTACAGCAGCTAATTGCACCTCAAGGCATTTTTTTTAAAGGTTACAGCTGTAGCTGGACAGGAACTGGGAGATCTGATGAGATACCCACCCCTTCCCCATGCACCACAGGGATCACAGGTGCTGGAGCTGAACTTTGCAAGCTGAACTGCAAACTCTTGAGCTTTTTATTTGTTACACAACAACAATAACAAGAAGAAATTTCCCGGGTGAAGAAAGGGTCCAAATAAATTTATTCACCAGTACATTTCAAATTCTGGGCTAAGGCACAACAGCACATTGTTGTATATTCTGATAGCATCTAAAACAAGACAGAGAAGCTTATTCGAGAGAGTACAAATTACTCAACTGTGTTCTGTCACGTTTTGTAACCTTATGTGAGGTATTCAACCTAGACACCACCTGTCACTTGGTGCAAGATCTTGAGTAATACCATAAAGTAGATTTGCTCCTGTGATGGAAAAGGTAAATTAAATTTGCGCTGTCCATTTGTAGTTTGTGGTGTGCAGGGGGCTGTTTATATATGTGTCTGTGTGTCTGCCTGCCTGCATAGGAAATTTTGACTCCGTGGGAGTCTTACATTAAGATGACTGTACATATTTGCTCCAAACATCGTCATCTTGTGCAGTAGCAGATATGCTGAGAAATGTTGTAGTACTCTGGGCTGTAAATACGGAGCACAGGTGCAACCATATGGTCTTGTCAGATTTTCCTTAGAGGGAAACAGATCTGCAGAGGAGAGGCAGCAGGAGTGCAACAGGGGAAAGCACATGAGCTGCATTACTGGCCTCGCAAAGATATGTTTACCTGACACCCTGAAACCTTTGCTGTGTGAAGGTTTGAGGACACCATCACAACCACCAGGGATTGAATCATGTGTTTCCAGTACACCACACTCAAGGGAGTAACATACAGCCACCCCAGAGCTCCTAACTAGGTCCAAGGACTTTCTGAGCTCTTGACTGGTAAGCAGAGTGAAATAGTTACAGCATCCCATCTGTTTCCCTCACACCACTTGGTATTTAAGATCAATAAACACAAATGTCCAATTCCACCTTTCTTGCTGGTACCTTTCAGCTGTGTTCAGACTTGACGTTGCCAGATTGGCCCCAAAGGTTCCTGCTACATCCCTCTCAAATCGCTTGCCAAACAAGATGAATAGCTGTGTGGACAACCTGCAGAGCTATGGAAAGCTAATCAATGCCTGCCTCATTCTCCAAATGCTTTATGTGCTTTCACAGGTAGTGTGAACGTCAATATCAAGGAGGAGGCCATTGCCACATGTTGTCATGCCCTTCTGAGCAATTGTTTTGATCTGCAGATGGCTTTTCCTTCCCCTGCTCCATACAGCAAAGCAAGTCTTGTACTGTCAGGCTCTGCCCAGATGAAATGATGCATTATGTTTCTTGTAGGACCCTGTGGCTAAACCTAGAGAAAGCAGGCATTAAAAAGTAGCCAGATCTGGGGGAGGATGTTGATAAATGAAGAGACACCAGCCTCAGCAGGTTAAGTAAGACACCTGAATTTTAGTGGCAGGGAGTTAGAAGGAAATGACTGATGGTGAAATTCATCTTACCTAACTTTATTCTTCCAAAAGGCACTTGGTCTAAACTAGCTCTTTGGGATGCAGCCTCAGTTAATGGAGAGACACGCCTCTTCACAAAGTGATCCATGCCTTCATCAGAACATGTCTCAGCCAGGAGAGATGAATTAACTGTTGAACATACCCATCTTTCTATATGAACAGCAGCAGGCATCTCTGACCAACTCTCAAGCTTCTAGAAAGTTAAATGGTTCTTCCAGGACCCCCAGAAACTCAGGAAAGAGCATGTGCACATTGATTTAGTGTAATGGTCTCTAAAGAGGTAGAGCTTAAGCTTAATTTCCAGGGATGGTTTAGGTAGCAAACCACATCGTGGCCTTGTAAAGCAAGTAACTAAGACTCCTGTCTGCCTGTTGCCCCTGAAAATAGGATCCAAGCTCCTAAATTGCTGGATCCTTTGGGAAATCACAACTACTGCTGAAATACTTTGAAATTAGTGGCCCTTGCACTACACTGCAGCAGCCTCAAATGATATGTTAGATAATCTGATCATTTGAAAAGTTAACTGAAGGATAATTTTTTGTTTTAACTTGAACTCCAATAAGGAATGTATTTCCTGACCAGAAGAATTTCATAATTTTCAGATAAATCTCTCAGTGGGGAATATCAAGTTATTTGCTATAATTTCAATTTTTTATAGAATAAAATGCCTTTTAAAATGGTAATGCTATATGTTGTGAAGCACTTTCTTCCTCTTTTGACCTGTGCAAGAAGATGGGGCTCTTACCACCTATGTTCCTCCACAACAGGAGCCCTGTGTTCTGAAGCATTAATTTTTTAGCTATTCAAATCTGTATATCAGCCTGTGAAGTCAGGTCTAGACAAACGAGCCCATTTCAGGAGCCTTCTGCTTCTAAAGGCATGGTGGGAATTAAGTTTTTAGACAGAGGCTGTAACTAAGTTTATATCTTTTATGAATAAGGTTAATGTATCCTATAGTTATGTAAACCTCAGCAAGAAAAGTTCAAGAGCACTTGGTCAGTAGGAGTTGTTGCCAGGTTTATGGATCTCAGGATTTGCCAGGGTGTTTGTGTTTTAATTTAGCAGCACTGAACAGTAAGTGCTCTCAGCAGCTGCTTACTGAGAAAGCACATCTAAAGAGTTGCACAAGGGCTAAATGTTGCACATCTTTCTGTACTTACAGAATTAAAATCCTAAAAATTATTCCAGAAACTGCAATCTGTCAGGACTTTCAAGTTCTACAATCAGAGACTAAAAAGAATGGAGAAAAAATGTAGAAAAATACAAAAAGAAAGGAAAAGATAAATAATGATCATGCTGGTATATGCTGATCAGATGAGTCTGAATAGGGATATGATTAGAAATCATACGTAATTTCAAATACAAATGGAAATGGAAAGAGGTCAGGATAAAATAAGAAAAAAGAGTAAGAGCAATTGCATTGTCACATGCTCTACCCACAATGTGCTGTACGGACAACAGAGTAAGGACCCATGAAATTATTAGAAGTGCTTGATAGTGCTGACGTACTTAATCAAAAACCTGAAGGTACACTATATCCTCACATTACCAAACCACGCTAGTCACTGATTCATTACCTGCTAGATGTTGGGAGATGAAATAGATCATAAGGGATTAGGAATAAGGGACAAGAGTTCTGATATATAAGCACAGAGAACATACACAGACTCTTCAAGGCTACAGATATGAGCAAACTTAATGAATGAATGAACTGTCAGACAGAAAGGAAAGACAGCACCAAGTGTGTGCAAAATGCACAAATACAAACCAGGAAATTAAAAGTAATGGAGACTTTTGGAGATGATCTTTCTAATAGTTAATGCTCAATATATTGAGTCATTTGCTATAACTATGGCTAGGAAAACTATGCCAAAGTTTGCAGACAATAAAAGCTAAGTTAAAAAGTACTATACTGAAGAAGCAAGCAATGACTCACAGGAAAAACTTCCAAATAATGTAATTCTAATTAAAAATAAATGCTTGGTAAAACCAGGTTGGCACTAGGTATAAAGACAAAGCAGCAGCATCCACACACAAGTGAACTGAATGCCAAACATGCAACACAGGTTACAGTATATTAGTGAACAGATAGCTTCAACAAAGCAGCATCAAATTAAATGATATGATAGTATGATCATTACAGTGCTAAGATGAGCTCAGCCAGAGCACAACAAGGAAATGTATGCAGACTGGAGGATTAACCAGTCCAAGCAACTCAGAAATCACGGCTTTTGCTGAAAACAAATAAGTTCATGCGCTCATTGATACTAAACCTGGATGGATTGTTCACACCATAAAGATACTCACCCACCCAGGCCGGCAGGCTGTGAGACACCATGTGGCACCATGGCACTGCTGTTGTCACATGAACTCATTTGGAGATCCAGGCCAGGCCAGGCACATCTGAGGAAAGCAAGCTGTTTACAAAGTTGCTGTTCAGCTCTCTGTGAGAAGACAGGCTTTAGGGTAAAACAGTGAATTTCAGAAAAAGAAATGATACATGCACTGTCTTGCACCTCTCTCTAACCCCACCATACTTGAATATAATCAGCATCTAAAAGGTATTTAGAATGTTTAAACTTATTTTTCCTTTCCTTTGTAACCTTTTAATTCATACTGATAGTATACTTAGGAAAAAGTTTGACTGTTCCTGTTGTCCCAAAGCCATTATGTTTGAGAGACAATAAACCAGTAAGAACAGGACAGCAGGGACAAAATCTCTGTGTTTTGTGGGTCTAGGTGAACATTCATCTTCAGAAACACCACATTAACACTGTTTTTTCCCCTCTCTGTGGCAGTGCTGAACACTGCCAGCTGAAATTACTTCAGAGGCAGCTGAAACGACCACCACAGCAGGTCAGCTGAGCTGGCCACAGCAGTGGGTCGATGCCGGTGTCAGAAGCTGTTTGGTTTGGATGGCTGTATTTTTAAAGACAATGAAATACGAAATATACCTTCTTAGGGCCCCAACCTGGGATATTCCTTTAATACTCTCCCCCCCAAAAACCTAACAACCAGCTAAGAAAAAAAAAAACCACCACAAACCCCCACAATCTTCTCAAATACTGTATAATAGAAGAGGAAGAGGAGAGATGACTGATGCACCCAAAGAGTCAAGAAGACATCTCCAGCTGGTACCTATCCTTATACAACATACACTGATTTTCCTCAGCTATTATTCTGCTGTTACTTTCCATCTTTAGAATTCTGAAGTATCTTCTTCTTGTTGTTGTTTTGGGGGTTTTTTTGCAACTGTTGTCCATCCTACAGTGCATTTTATGACCCTTTAGAAGTTGCCTGAATTCTAACTCTTGCAAAAGTTGCTGTGTCATGTGCAGTTACAAAAAAAAAAAAACAAAAAAAACCACAAGCCAAACATGATTTGGAAAGATGCTGTGCAAAACACAGCACCATGAAAGATAAAATGTTAGCTTTGGCCAAACTCGGTCCTGGAGTAAGTTTACATGTTCAGCAATTTGAGCTGCTCTCAGGATCATTCAATCCACTGATGCCACAGCTTGCTGTCGCCTCGGTACAACATCCCTGACACCTCAGTCATTTCCATGCAGTCTGCTACTTACTCCTTTCACAAAATATTGTAGGAGCCAAGTGAAACATTATTTTGAATGAATGAAAGTCTTGATATAAGGGACTTTCACATTGCATATTGCCACAAAGGTAGTTCTAGAGTGCACCTACCCTACTAATAGTTTCCTGCAGCTCCCCAAAGTGCAGGCAGAGGTAGGTGAACTTTTAGTGTCTTCATTGTCTTCTTCCATCCCAGTTTCACCACAAGTAATGTCTCCTGTTTTTTTTGCCCAGTCTGGGGCATCAGAGATGAAAACCTACTCCATATTATTACTTTGCAGATTTAAAGAGTTAATGCTTTTACCCCCAGGGTATGTGGCGTTGCAATGTAACATCTAAAGGTGGAATAAATTGCGGTTACTAAAAATTATAGGAAGATGCTAAATGGATTTTAAGATCCTTTATTCTAAATTGTCCCATGGATAAAACTCTGCTGCTAAGTGGAAAGATTCACTTAGGAAAAGCATTTCATAATCCTTTGGGAAATGGCAACATGACATCTAGCTGACTTAAAAGGTCACATTTATGACCATAAAGAAAGAGTAACATAAATGCCCGAGTCCACAGCCATTATATAAAAAAAATCTCTATAAAGAAACCCACTTAGATAAGTGAAATACAGTGATTAGAATGTAAGTTTCAAATCTCATTGCAATGAAAGGGCATAAAAATTCTAGCTCAAGTTAAAGTGAACTTCAGTCATGGCTAGATAAATAAACTGCATGTTTATCATCTATCTAGTGATACCACTGTCCTGAGAGGTAATAGTACAGAATAGTGACCTACAAAATGTATAAAAAATGTGCTGATTTCAAACATGAAAAATTAGGGGAACATCGTTTTCCTACAAGCGTGAGATCAGGAAGTCCAAATTTCCCATTGTCAGCTAGCAAAGGAAAAATCTGGCTATAACAGCCACAGGAAAGCAGTATGTTTTATGCAGGGAGGTTATTAGGACACTTTACATATACTATATTTCTGTCTTCTCCTGCTTAAAATGTTTTTTTCACCTAATAGATGGATTGAGCAGTTCTGGTTTGAGTCACAGTCTTTTCTCTCTTTCTTTTTCACAGAACAATTTATTCACTGTTACCATGGAAATTATTTCATCTTTCCGATAGAAGGATTCCAGCTCTGCAGTCTCGGTTTTGTCAATATAGTGTCCAACCCCCAACATTCCTGTTTTATTGTCACTGTTAGTTGAGACTATTTACCTATGTCAAGAAAAAAACCAAACAACAGTTTAGCCAAGCAAGGAAGCTGCCACTGCATCATTTCACAGCTGTGCTGCAAACAAAAGACCCACCATTGTGACCCTCCCTATTTATTGCGGAGTAGTAAAGTTACTTCAGCCTCCTCCCAGGGCCTTGTCTTGTGAGCAGTTCTGTCTCTCCCAGAACAGATAATGGACACTGGTGTAGCACAAGGTTTCACATTGGTTTTTTTGTTGTTTTCCCAGGTCTTCTGGGAGAAAATAGATTTAGCATTCCTGAGTTTGTACCCCTACCTCTCACCACTGTTGCTGGCTGACTCAGACTTGCCAGAGGAAGGACGTACTCTAATCCTCCTTTCAGCTGAAAGCGGGTTTTGCTGTGTTTCATAAGGCAGATGGAGGGGCACACAGAACCACTCTCAGACCAGCTGATGGAGAGCAGAAGAGGCGTACATCACACACAAACACACATAATCAGAGCCGCGTAAGAAAGTAATTTCCTCACATTTGCTATGTGTCAGCTGTGACTTCTTTGCAAAACACCAGCCCCAGCTACCATACTTGGGGAGAATAACAAATTAATTTCTCCCTTTGATGTTCACCGGCAGATGTTAAGAGTCTATTCAGGAGCTGGTGAAGAGTGATTTAAAGCTCAATCTGTTGTTTGTTTGTTTGTTTGCCAGGATTGCATGTCCGACAGCAAAATATGAGATTTCTCTTTAAAGCATAATAAACTTCAAGCATTTTGATGAAAATGTTCTGCCCTATTTTTGACTGTGCTTCAGACAGAAGTCTCCTGAGCTTCTCCTCCAAAATGAGGCAGTAGCGTAGAGCAGTCTGATCATCTGTAGTGCCACTATTGCAGTTTAAGCCACATCTTAAAGCTCTCTCAGCACTCCTTTAAGTTTCTGGCCCATCTTCTTCAACCTTCTGATGTGTTTTGTTCAAGACCCAGCTACTGGATGAAGTACATCCACCTTTCATTAAAAATCCCATCATTGCCTGTCTTTCTGAACACAGAGGCATAGGATGAGAGGAAACAGATTCAAATTACACAAGAGGAGGTTTAGATTGGTTATTAGGAAGAATTTCTTCACCAAAAGGTTTTTCAAGCATTGGAATAGGCTGCCTAGGAGAGTGGTTGAGTCACCCCCCCTGGAGGCATTTAACAGATGTGTAAATGTGGCGCTTAGGGACACGGTTTAATGGTGGAATTGGCAGTTTTAAGTTTACAGTAGGACTCAATGACCTTTAGGGTCTTATCCAACCTAAATGAGTAGATGATTCTATGATTCTAAAAGTTTCCTGTTAGAACAGCCTCTACAGGGAGGGATACATTACCTCATTGATTGAAGACTTAAAATTAGCAAGGCAGAGCTGATGAGTGTGAATGAATGTGTCCTTTTAATATTTTGGGGCTCTCTGTACGTGGCATGTCATAATATTACATTAAATTTTCAGATGTCTTGTTGCTTTCTGTGGCAAAAAATAGATAGTGAGGGAAGAGGGAAAACCATCAACGATAAGAAATGTCTGGACAAAAAGACTATCTGTTCCAAGATGCTGCACATTTCGACTATGTCATTCCCTTTTTATTCAGACTCAATGATAAGCGACTGGTGGAACACAATGTGGTGGTGTGCTGAGCTCTGGCTTGGCTGCCTCTGCCAGTAGTGACAGTCAGAGGATGACAAATGAGGCTGGTAGCTTTAGTGGTAATAACGGTTGCTAATGTTTCCTGTTGTATTTTCAGCTGCTTAAAATTTTGCAGACTATTAAAAGTTTGGGTGGAAGTTTTCCATGTTGTGTTTCTGTTTCTGGATGACCTTTTTCTTCTTTTAAGTTTCAGCTAATATATTCTGGCTATTTCTGACGGTGAAGCTGTTTGGCTCCTAATGAATGACGAAAATCAGAACAGGGAGTAGGGGCTGATACCCCAGCTGAGTGTGTTGCCATTCAGAGGGATCTGGACAGGGTGGGGAGACAGGCTGACAGGAATGTTATAAAGTTCAGTAAAAGGAAATGTGAAGTCCTGCAACTGATAAGGAGTAACCCCAGGCACCAGAATAGGCTGAGGGTTAACTGTCTGGGAAGAAGCTCTGAGGGTCCTGGTGGACAACAAGATGACAATGAGCCAGCAATGTGTCCCTGCAGCAAAGATGGCCAACAGCATCCTAGGCTGCGTTAGAAAGTGAGTTGCCAGCAGGTGGGGAGAGGTGATCCTTCTCTGTTCAGCACTTATGAGACTCACTTGAAGTCCTGGGCTCCCCAGTATGACAGACATCGACTTGCGGAAGAAAGGGCATAAGATAATTAAGGGAATATCTTGCATAGAAGAATAGGCTAAGAAAGCTGGAACTATTCAGCTGGGGAAAGTGAAGGCTCAAGGTAGATATTATCTAGATATATACATATCTGATGGGAAGGAATAAATAAAAGGGAGTCAAACTGTTCTCACTGGTGCCCATTGACAGGACAAGAAATCAATGGGCAAAAAACTGAAATATGAAACTCTGTCTGAACACATGAAAACATTTATTTACTGTCAGAGACGTTATGGAGTCTGCATTCATGAAGATATTCAAAACCCAGCTGGACATAGATGCAAACTGCTCTAGATGATCCTGCTTGAGCGTGAGGTTTGAACTAGACAATCTCAAGAAGCCCCTTCCAACCCCACCAAGTCTGTGATACTGAGTGAAGAAATCTCACCACTCTGTGTTTCTAGCTTTGGAGCAGAAATGTTAAATGTCTTTATAGGATGAGTCTTTTGCTGTCAGTTTTCTTCCTGCTTTCACCAGAAATTTTCTAAATTCATAACACATTGAAGCTGCCAGGGGTCAACAGAGCCTGGCTGGAATTTGATTAATAGGCAAAACCTGCAGGCAGCTCCTGTAAGGAGCACACGCCATCTCTGGGCTGCACGCACTGAATAAAATCTACCCTACATTTGCTGCTTGGGCACTGTGGTACAAAGCTCAGACACAGAGGACAGGCCTTCTTCAGGCTTGCAAGGCTCTAATTGCAGGTGCCTGGGATGGGAAGAAGAGGAAGAAGCCTAACTCGACTACAGCAAAGTGGTATATCCCTCACAGGGAAAAGATTGCAAGAGCTGGAGACTGAAGCAGGAAAAAATCCAGTGCAAAGGAATGAAAGAGAGCAACAAGGCTGTACCCTAGGGGGATTTTGGGGGGCATGGAACAGATTTCACCCAAATGCAGATGTAGAGGGAAACTAAGGGACAACATCAGAGAAAACATGAGCTACAGCATTTTGTGAGCTTAATGTGATTTAGCAACCAATTAGACACTGTTTTGAAGTTAATGCACATCTTCCCCTCTCCCCCAGATGTACACATGTGAATTCTCCCCACCAGGCTCATCAGATGAACCCTCTTAAGATGCTTTGAAAAACCCAATCTTAATATTTAAAGTGCTATAGGATCTTCTGAGTGTCCTCCTCTTCTTTACTTTGTGAAAGTACTTAGTCTTTATATAACATTCAGCCCTGATTCCAGAGTGCAAAACTGTTTTTTCTGTCTAAAGAACTAGTTATGAAAGAAAGCTAGGTTTGGGGTTTCTGCTCTTATGCACAGCAAACATGCAATTTTGTTACCGGTAGCAACAACTAGCTCAGAAAATGATTAGGCTATTAAATGACTGGATTTTGTCAAAAAAGCATAAACAGGAAGTTGTGGGCTGTTTTGGGGGTTATAGGGACTGAACTAGAAGGAATTCAGGGAAGAGACAGTGAGTGAGACTCCTACACCAGTTTTCATGTGGAGTCTCTGAAGTCAGAGGAATTCTTCCAAATGTATGAAATTTGCAAAATTGTAATTGAGTGTAAAATTTGACCCTTGTTTTTCAGGGAAAGAGTTGGATTTTATCAAACTAATTGATAACTCTTTTGCAATTTTGAAAGGTTAATTACATTGTTGAGCAATATTTTAATTTATTCTAATACATCTCATGGATTCCTTTGCCTAATAGTTTTGCATATCTTTACATTCATTACAGTCCATTAAGGTAAAACCTTTTAACAAATACTCATTTGTGGCCACTTTCGCCACTTTCTGTTTGAACCTCATACTCCAAATGTCACATTCTTTAAAAATCTTGTCATGAAAGGTCACCTTTTTGTGAAAATCATACACAACGTTTCAGCACTGGCACAGAATGACAAGTTATACAGAAGTCTTGTCCCTTTCAAGGGGAATCTCAGGGAGACCTTAAAGTACTTTTTTTCCCCTTAAAATTACAGTTTTCCCATCAGTTTTCAGCTCTATGCCCCTTACAAAAGCTAGTATGTCTACTGACCACAGTTTTCATCTGAGATTACTTGACATGACCAAATAATGGCCCAGGAAGAATGCAAAAGCATTTCTTGTGCTTTGGTGGAGCACCCTGCTCTTGCACTCTGCAGAGCAGTCTCACCAGTGCTCATCCATGACTCATGATAACGAAGGTCGTACATAATGTCTGAAAAGACTGAGATGCTTATGTAGGGGGCATATTCAACCATGTAAACTTCGACTGCTTTGCATTAACTTTCATAAACTTTATGAGAACAACCCAAATATTTGATTTTGTTATTTGTACTGTGGGGTACTGCCTGCTTCCTGGGTGTGCTTCTGTCTGCAAATTACAGTAAAAAGATATTTCTTACCTCAAAGGCCTTCTGATTTTATAAAAAAACCCAAGAGGAACAGGTTGCAGCAAACAGACACATGGACACTTGGAAATAACTAGTTAAAACAACACAGCAAAAAATGCCGTGGAAGTAATATGTTTGTAATTTTTTTATAGGCACCATAGCAAATATGAGATTGTACATTCACCTAGGGCTGAAATGGCCATTTAGGAGAGGTGCTAATGATAGCTGTCAAGTGATAAAGACATATTTTAAAGTCCAAATAAAATTGGAATAGGAATGTTTATTGAGTTAGCTGATACTTCCCAAATAAGCATGTGAAAAATATATGAAACAAAATTGTGCTTACTATTGCACAGTGCCTTATGCTGTTCTCAGCTCTGTACCCTTTCACACATGTTTTTAAGAATCTCAGTAGTGGTACTTTTTGTTTTTATTCTTGCATTGTCCTTGTGGCCCTGCATCTGAAATTCCAATAGTGTTGTCATGACGAGCTCTCATGGGAAACAACTATCAGTTTGCCCTTCTTTTTCCTCACTCCTTATCTCTTGCTTTGTAGACCTTGGTTCATATTGGTGAATACTAAATGTAATGAACAACAAAGTATAGAGCAGTAATTTAAATATTCAGTCAATATTATCCAATAATTTATGTGCACAGAAGTTTAACAAGTAGCCAATGTGCAAAAATTGCACCCAATTAATGTACTCCAGTCAGTGCTAATAACACCGTTAAGTGGAAACAATAGGGAGTATGAGTGGCTCACAATGAAAAGTATATAGTGCTAGGGAAAAAACATGACAAAAAAACCCACTGTCCTTGTCATCTTGTTTCTTACTACCTGCTGCACTGGATAGCCCAGGTACTACCTTCCCACTCTTTCTCTCCCTCCCCCTCCCCTGTCCCCTTATGTTTTTACTTTTCTCCAGAAGTAACTTGCGCTGTTAGAGTGGACATATGTCATCAGCTACAGACCCCACTGATAAGTGCCCCTGCAGTGTGATCTTGTCTTACTACCCTTTGTGCAACATCACCATTTTCTTAGCTTTATTGTCTACCTTTAGAAACTCTGGGCTTGATATGAGTTTTTAGTATCTTCTGCACTTTGATGTAAAGGCTGATTATCTGATTGAAGTGCCTGTAATGTACACTCTGTTATCACACCCTCTACATTTAAATTGACCAAATAAATTTCCCTCTCTTCTATCTGATTTGCAGTGATATATTAAAATTCTCCCCCTTCAATATCTTGTTGAAAGTAGCCCTACTCTCCCTTTTAGAAGACGCTGCCAATATCTGCACAGCATCGAAGTATGACAGTTGCAATTTATTTGTTAGGTTTTATCCACAGAATGCCCCCTCGTCACCCAAGAAACGATTGTAACTAGAGTTTTATATCTGTATCATTTCTATGAATAATATATATAACTGAATTTAGTCCATCACTTGATATTATTCTTTCACATGAACGCCAAAGCAAAGGAAGTCTAAAGCAAACAAAAAGAAGAAAAATTATAGTCATAAGGTAAACGGTTTCATGAGAGAAAGAGAATCATGGGTTGAACATTCATGGGAAAGATTTTTTTAACAGGTGCTAAGGAAAGTAATATGGCTCATGAAGACCTAACACAAAAAGAATATTAAACAGCTATTGGATTTCTGGAGGGCAGATAGGAGAACTGGCCTATAGGGCTGTTTGGGAAGAAAAGACTGACTGAAATGTGGGCTGTAAAGAGTGCCCTAGGCTGTCTCCACCTTCAGTTTAAGAAGTTTTCAGCATAAAACTCATGCACATCGGCCTTATACTACTGTATTTCACATTGCTACATACCTTTGACTTGAGCAAAGGAGAATTGTTTGAAGAAACTGTCTTCAATAATTTCACATGACTGAAAACCAGGATAATCCCTTTGTCTTTTCTCAGTAGTCAAACCAAGGGATCCTGCCTTCAGACAGATGAAGGAAGGTGGAGCCCATCACTGGGAAGATGTCCATGATATGAGATGCTGTTCACACTGTACCTGGAAAAATACCTTATTCAGACAAAGTCTGAAAAAATAGGTAGGCATGTTTTTTATTGTAGCAATTTAGGATGCATCATGGAATTGTTACGGTTATTAAGCTAACCTTACTGTCATGTTACTTCTTAACCTACAGTCTGTTCCTCTTCATCAAACCTATGTGAGGCAGGGCTATAGGTTTATTTGTCCCATATTATGGGCCACATTAGGAATCAAGGCTCCCGGAGCAATGAGTGGGGAGAGTTGCATGTCGCTAGGATGTGCTGATAGGTAAGAAGCTGATGGAAAAGGCTTGTTTGTCTCCTAATGAGGTTTGCATAGTCTCCAGAGCTTGCTCCAGCCTGAGAAGGAAAAACATATTTTTCAGTGTTTTCCTCCTTTAGGAAAAAAAACTATAGAAGCTTGAACAGGCCTTCAGAGGTCATCTCAACCAACAAATTTTGAAGAGCTTCAAGAACAGAAATTTAACTCTTAGTCCCTAATACATTTCATAAGCGTATCACTCTTCATTTGCTTCAGTTTCTGAGATTCCCACAAGAGAGTGGAAAGAATCACTCCCTTGAAGTTCTTCATAACTCAGTACTAGGCAGTGAATGTTGTACACTGTCAAAAAAACATTTTTTTGAAAGCACTGAAATTGAGGAAATAGTAATAACAGTGTTAGAGAAATGAAAACACATGCATATTCATAAGAACATGAGTCAAAATTTCCATTCACTAAACTAATCCTGGAGGTATTATGGGCAGGAAAATGTTTAAGTTTTCAAAAGTAAAAGACAAAGAACAAGCTGAACTATTGGAAAAAACCTTGGTGACTTCAAAGGTCAACACAAAACTTGTCTGCGTGAAGTTTTTTGAAATATAAAATTCTAAACGAGTGGTATTCAAAAAACCTGAACTGTGAAACTTTGAGAGCTGTGTCTGTCATGGCACAGATCCCTTCCCACCCAACTCCAGGTCCCTTAGACATGCCTGCTCTTTCATTCCCAGCAATGTGTTTTTGCTGTTTTCCTAGCTCTGTATTGCTCTGTAATTAGGTCTGTATGGCTAATTAACCTCTCTTGATGTCTTAACTTCCTTATTTTTATTATTTTCCTTGTTCTTTTTAAAAGATATTAATAATAATAACTTATTAAAAGACGCTTTCTACTGGAAAAAATAATTTTGAACTTTCAGAAGGATTTTATAACTCTGGAATTCATCCTTTTGAATCCAAATTCAGAGAATAACATCATTATAGGATTTTGCTTTGTATGATCTTCATTTTCAGATGTTCTTTTTGTTTGTGCTAGTCTTTTAAGTAAGCCATTATAGAAAAAGAAGACAAGCAATCTCAGACTTTCAAGGCAAGCAACTTTTATCAGGAAAAAAGCAGCTGTAAATATTGTTTTGTTTTCCTCTAACAACCATTTAGTTTATTAATTTGAATTTTTGAGAACTAGCCAATTATTTCAAGACTGCTGCATTTTACAGTGTGATGCCAATGGCATGTTGAAATTTCATCAGGGTCATTGTTTGTGATTGACGTTATCACTGTCTTCCTTTGGTTTATTACGTTTTTTGTAAGCAGGAAATCCTGATACTGTCAAGTCAAGTGCCTACTGAAATTCTAGAGACCTAGGCTGCCATCCTCCTTAGGCAGAAAATAAATTGGTCTTTCACTGTTGCATAATCTGATTGACATACCTACATTGAATGGGCACCTTTTTATGAAGACAATGAATCCCATCTCTCTTGTCATATTTCATAAATTCCACACAGTTGCATTACAGCAATCTGTAAGCACTGTGAAATTATGAATATGGCAAAAGGCAGCCATGGCTAGCCACTCTTTATAATGAAGGATAGAGTTTAAATTAATTCCAATGATTGTGATACATTTCCATGCTGGCATAAGAACTGTCACAATCTCCTTCTGCCTTTTTAATGGGTGTACTCTGAAATAGATATTTCAATGAAGCAATTTCCTTTCTGCTAATTTAAAACTCTTTTTTTTAAGCTGTGATACATATTTCAAATTATGCTACAAAAGGATGCACAACCTCTTTTTGATTATTATTTGTCACTGAACAAGAACAGTCTTTTCTTGTCCTTTAATGGACCAAGAGGAAGCACTTCAAGCACTTCTAGGTGAACCAAGTGGTCAAGTTTCAAGTTTTAGTTCTCTTCCAGGTGTTCCTGAGTGGAGAGAAATCTGGCAGCCTGTGGTTTGAAATCCACTACTCTGAGTTGGATGCCTCGGCTCCTGCAGCATTGTATAGGATGTTAGGTGTAAGGATCTATGTAAAATCGGTACCTGGAACAGAGGCCTGCTGAAGCTGAATGAATGTTATGGTAGGGATTCTTCCTTATGCAAGGCTGAGTGGTTGGCACTTAGACACTGAGTAAAAGAAAATCTCAGTGATCACTGAATGTCTCTTGATTTTCAATGTATAAATGGCAGCAAGGAAAATCCCCACCAGAACTGTAACTCTCTGGAATGGAGAGTCACAAAAGAATGTTAAAAGAGCATTTTATCCTGAGTCACAGACAATCAGTTCCAGAGCACAATCAAAAGTCAGAAAGAAGATGGCTTTTTTCCTACCATTATAAGATTCCTCATTAGCTCTGTTTTTTCAGGAAGAGGTGACAGTCTCTGTAACTCAGGGTGAAGATACCTGAGCTCCACCTAAAGAAAAAACATGAGAGGGACACATTTGCATAGACTTCAAAAGAAAAGTGAAAACACACAACACTTGTAACACGGCAAAGACTGCAGACTTCAGCTAGCTGATTTGGAGAACCATTTGATCTATTCGACTTCTTAAGAAAAGACCAGACCAGTTCAATGTAAGACCAAAAAGACAGAGGGAATATGGAGGACCTCAGGACAGTGGTTAACCTTGACATAGCTTTTATACAATGATTACAGAAAATTACCCTCCCAAAATAGACTGTTCTATGACTTAGCTCCTGGAAAGGACTTGCTCAGCAAGGCACCAATGCATTGCTAGGAAAACAGCAAAAACACATTGCTGGGAATGAAAGAGCAGGCATGTCTAAGGAACCTGGAGTTGGGTGGGAAGGGATCTGCGCCATGACAGACAAAGCCTATGTCTGCATTAGCAGGTAGAGTGGCCTGACATAAATGTATCTACTGAGGGAAACACTTCACATTAACAGCCCAGTGTCCCCACTGCATGTGTTTCAAGGGGTCTCTAACTTTTTCCCCTGGAGTGGACACTCATTAGCAGCTGCAGTGAAACCTAGAATTTATCTTCCATTCTGGCTTTAGCAACAAGGAATCCAGTTTTTACCTTCCATGAATGCTCTGTGATGTGAAGCAAAACATGGGAAGTAGACGAGGGGATTCATTTAAAATATCCAGTTCTGATCTCAACTAAAATGCTAGTGTAGACACATGTAGAGTTAATCTGCACACAGATACATAAGAAATTGTCAATATCTGGGTAGGACCATGCTCCCAGATCTCCACTGCATGCTTACTTGTTTGAATCTGTTGGCCTGGCCTGGAGGAAGCTCTCAGGCAAGAAAAATGCCAGCATCATTAATCCTTGCTGCAACTGAGGGGTGAAATAAACTCTTTTCAGGGCTGTAAAACTGTTTGACCTGGACAAGCTCAGTGCAAATATGCAGTTTGGGCACTGGTTTATTTGGAGTCTAGATGTAGAGCTGTAGATGTCTGGTCTAGATGGTTCTTCATGTTGATTGTTAGTGTATGAATTGGTGGTTAGTGTGCAAACGGACACATGGCTCTTCAAAGTCAGAGAAAAATAATTTTTTTCAATAGGCCACTGATTAGATGCGGCTGAGTCAGAAGGGTATGAGTCACCACTCAAATGACAAGTGTAAATTTAGTGCCTAGGGGAAGGGAGGAGGCTTTTAAGAGCAAACACATAGTTTGGAACTGAAGAAATTGAAGCCAGGTCTCCACCACAGGATTTTTCTGGCATACCTGTATCGTCTAGAGGTGTAAGAAAATCACCCACAGAGTTAACACCGGTCTATTGGCAAAATTCATGGTGAAAACACCGGGAGGCTTAAAGAAGAGTGTTTGTCACAAAGCTTTTGCAGTACAGGGAAAGGATACAGCTATGCTGATGAAAAGGAAAATGCCTTGGGATGAGATTCTGTCAATGCATGTTTGAGGTGCTCCTGTATCAATAGGCTTCTCAGAAAGCAGGAATCCCTATGTCTACTGTCAAGATCCTGGATGGATTTAGTCAGGAGCTAGCTCTCAGCTACAAGGTGCAAGCATTTGAAGACAGGAAGATCTAGGTGCTAGGGAACATTGCAGCCTGAGAGTATTAGCAAAGCTAATTGTTTAGACTGATATTTTGGAGCTCAGTGCCTCTGTTTCCCCAAAATGTTTCTTTGGGTCCCCACATTCTTTAACATTTTTTCAAGGAAACAGAAGAAAAGTGTTCTAGAAAAAATTGTCAAAAGGTAGCTTTGCAGCAAATTATTCCAGAGTAAATAGCAGTAGATCACACCAAACCAGCACAGCGTTTCAAGTGAAATCTAACAGTGCACTAGCCTAAGTTCCTGAGTGCCAATGAACATTTTGATTAGTGGGTAGATTGATGGAAGAGAAGCTCTTACAAAGTGTGCAGACATCAATGCACGCAGCAGCCTGCAAACACCACTGAGGATGCAATTAGAATTCAGGATAGCTACTTGAGACTGGGAAAAAAAGGGTTTGAAAACAATAACAAACAAAAAATAATTAGTAAACAGCAAAGACCAACTCAGAGGAAGAAAAAGGCACATGCACAAATATTAAAAACAAACAAATAAACAACACACAAAAAAAACCTCTAAAAAAGACAGATGAGTGAAACAGTACCTTGGAGGAAAGGCATTAAAGTCTGTTGTGGACCACAAACTGTATGACAAGACTACAATGCAATGTTGTTACAAAGCCACCCCAGATGAACAGGACTGTCATCCGCGGAACATACAAAGCAATTAATCTTTTTGTTTCCATATAGCTTCAGGCACTAAACTTTACGAGAGATGCAGTCACACTAAAAAGAATAACAGGAATGATGAGAGACTTTAGAAAATGTGAACTATCCATCAAAGCAGAGGTAATTCAGTTTATTTTTGGAATAAAAAAGAAGTATGGGTAGACATGATAAAAATGCCAATATTGAACACACAGTTGAAAGGGTGGTGATCCATGATTTTTCATTTCCAGGAGTGAAATAAAATAATAATAATTAATTTTCTGTAGGAAAAAATATAGTTTAGGTATTATGGAATGTGTTCCTAACCACAAAGATCAATAAGCATCAAAAGGCTACCTGAGCTGTGGTATCCTCATTACTTGAGGTTTTAAAGACCATCTCAGGAAATCTTTGCCACAGAGAACGTCAGGGTTCTTGGTCCTCCTCAGAACAGGGACATGGACTAGCTGTCCTGTGAAAGTCGTTCTAACTTTGTTTTAAACAAAATGAACCTGACTCTTCTGAGAAGCAAGCAGCAAAAGCACAAGGGGCAACAGGCATGGATTCCAACAAGAGTAATTTCAATTAGATACAAGAAAAATATTTCCTCTGTGTGGGCAGTTCAACACTGGAACAGGTTGCCCAGAGAGGCTGTGAAATCTCCAAGTTGGAAATATTCAAAGTTCTGCTGGACAATGCCCTTGCTGCTGCTTTGATCATGGCATTGAAAAAATGACCTCCAGAGGTGCCATCCAAACTCAAGTATTCTATGATCCTGTGATTCTGTTATTAAGGCTTATACATGGAAGATGAATGTCATACCACCCTGGGTAGAAAATGTTGGGTTTAGTCTAGAGAAGGAAGACTGTCAATTGTCTATATTGGCATTAGTGGTACATTATCTACAGTCTGTCTAGGGTATTTTCCATAAAATAAAACGTTTTCCAAAATTATCTTCTATCTACATGAACAAAAAAAATCTGCATTAAAAATAGATTTCAATTCCCCACCCATTTCCACTCGTTTCTCTTTAGATAACAAAATATATTAATACTTTTAATTGGAGAAGAACACAGAAAAGAGCATTACCACTCCAATTGCCTCTGGAAAGTGACTTTACTGATTTGCCTTTGATCCCTGTCATCAAGTAATTAGCTTTAAAAATGCAATTTCAGAATGGCTGGGGGGAGAGGGGAGAAGCAGAGAAATTATCTTTTACTCCATATTTTGGCAGGAAATCTAGCCTCAGACTTGAACTGAACTTGACTACATCACTATGAGGTAATCAGAAAGACAGGAACCTCCTTTGCTATAAGTTCTCTAGTGTGTAGGATCAGCTGCTTCCTTCATGGTTATTATAAAATATTCCTTGGACACATAACATGCTCATTTCAATGAAGAGAATTTTACTATCTATCAGCTAAAATAAAAGTGTACTCTTTGTTTACTGAAGTCGCTTTAGACTTACGTGAAGGTAGATGGAGATAGCATTTGGTCCAGTATCACTTCAAGCAAAGCATTGAGTTAATTTCAGTTCTGACTACATGCATTGCGGGTCAGAAGAGACGGGTGGGTGAGTAGGCAGTCAGGTATGATAGCAACAAGCTTCCAATCTACCAGAAGGCCCTTTGTAGACTCCACAGTCAGTGGTAAGTGAAAACACTCAAGGAATATCATCATTGCATTCTGACTGCAGGACTGAGATTAAAGGCTAAACCTCCCTAGCACATTCACAGTCTTTGGACTCAAGCTTGTACACAGATACAGGCTTTGGGCCAATTTGAGAATATGGCAGAAAAAGGTTTGATCTGCCCCTTAACATGGGCCCAAAACCTGCCCATCCAAAGTGCAGGGAGTCAAATTAACTGTGATCTACCTATAGGGTCTCATCCCCTCACACATCTACCCTTATGCTCCCGCTACTTTTATTGTTCTGACCTCAGCACTTGTGAGTCCTTTCCATGAGCCATTCTGACTTTCTCCTGGGTAAAAGAATTCAAACAACGCAGAGGGTTCACCTGTTGAGGGTCAGAACCAGCACAGCAAAGCAAAATGACAGCACCGGTCCAGGAGAGATGGAGGATGAAAAGACAACTCTGTGTAGGGACTGTCTCAGAGTCACTGAGACAGTAAATCAATTCAGCAGTTTAACAGATCTTAGACTCAGACACCTTTCTTGAAGTGCAGTGGCTCCAGAGGTAACTTTTTCTCTCGGAACCTAGAGTAACTAGCCCAGAGTTAGACATCCAACTTTTAGATGCTTGCTATATATTTACATGTTTACTATATATTAGATACCTGTACCAGTATACATCCCCATCCTTAAGGTAACAGATTAAGTATTACATAGATAATCTGTTTGCAAGATTGCTCCTAGCAGAATGGGGTACAGCAGCAGTCTGAATTCTGTTTGCCTTTCAAGTGCTGAAATCGTGAGGCTGCTGTACTATAAGCCTGCTAAATCAGGGGTTCCTGGTCCTGCTTCCTAATGCCAAAACAGTAACACTAGTGACACCTTTCAGATCACACATTCCAACCTAAAGCACGTGAGTCAGAGCCAGGATAATGTCACTGAATTAGATGCAGTGGTTCTCATGGTTCTTCTCCAAAGGCAGTCGTGACACTACACAGAACTTCACAGTAATGAATGAAAAAACTGATAGGATACAAGAAAAACAGCATCACAAATTATCCCAAGAACATGAAACAAAGACTTGAAAAAGAAACCAAGAAAGGTCATACTAATGACACTTTCAAAACAGTTCCCAGGTATTTTGGGGGAATATAGTTGAAACTCAGAAGAGCCTTGAAGCTAAGGCAGTAAAAAGATGTACCAACAACTCTCCTAAAAATGAAGTGATATCACCAGCCAGATCACTTCTGAAGTTGCCACAAAGCCAGCAGTCTAAGGAATGAAAGAAAACAAGTCATTGCTGACTTAGGATTGCTTGGACAGTCATAATTTGACCAGTTGAAGCTGTCAAGTCGTACTTTTAGCTGAGCATTTGGAACAAAATCCAGACTGCTAGATTAAGTGCATAAATCAGGTTTTGCAAAGCCCAGCATGTATTCTTTTAGTATCCGTGCAGGGATCCAGTCTACTTGGTTTAAGTACAAAACCACTCTACACAGCTCACGGAGGGACACACCTTCCCTGACCAATAACCCAAAAAGCCTAGTCCTTGCCTAGAGTAATGCCTAAAGAATCCAGTAGGAAACAGCACAATCAGTCTGAACTTGACTTCAGGGGAGTGATTGAGAATTGCAGTTAGGTCTCTAATTAGCAGGACAGCTAGACTACAGAAGGAAAAAATAAAACAAAAAAAAAGAGGAAAGACTAGAAGCCACATCTACTTCTTCCAGGTTAAGAGAATGAACTAAAAGGATATAAGAGAACTGGGAACAATACCATTCCTGGTTTTCATGGGAGCTATCCCGCACCTTACCTTGAGCACTTATCTGAATTTCAGGGTGTCCGTAGGTCCCTCTTGTTTTAGGAGAACAGTAGGTAAGTAGTATTAAAATCTAGGTCACTGGGGCTTTGAAATCTAGAATTAATTCAATTCGTACAGTGTGAATCTGACTGCCTTTTTTAATCAGTTCGTAGCAGTCAGATTATTCACAGGTACTTTAGTGAGAACAGTCTGGGTCTAGTTAATTCTGTGAATTAGCTTTTCTGTTTGCTATGATGTATACTAGAGAGCAAAATCTCTTCAATCAGCTGCAAAAACTCTACTAGACACAAATGTCAGCACTGGAAAAAAATAAAACTATGAGAAAATGTGAAAATTCATCTAATTTTCAGCTTACAATCGTCACATTTCTTAAAGCCATTACATCCTCAAGCTGTATAACAGCTCTCTGAAAAGAAGCGGGTCTCGCACAGAGGCTATTTCACCTCTACTGAACCAAAGCTACTCTGTGGTAGGACACAGCAACCCCAGGTAACAGAGACTGATGCTATAGTCACTACAGACACAAGAAGATGACTCCAGAATGCAATCAGCTCAACAGGCATTTGTGCATGTCACCCACATCAGTGATCTGCCAGGCAGGTAGCACCCTGCTTTTTGTAATAGGCAATGCTCCAGTGCATTTTTTCCACACTTGGAAAGCAGCATCTCCCACTGTGTTAAGAGGTTATGGCAGGGCCTTGACTAATTTCTTACCCAGAAGGAACATCACTGACTCACTGGTGTCCCAGGGCAGTCTTGCTTCAGCCTGACTAGGCTTATCTTTGAAGCAGAGCACAAGGTGATCTGCTGTAAAGCCTTTTGCATAGGACTGTTATCACCAAAACAAAGGCAAACAAGAAAATTATGATGTTCTTTTAAGTCACAGGGCAGCACTAAGTAATAATGTCTTCCCCATTTCGAGTTGAACCTGGTCCTACCTACATGACTGCCAACGACATACTAGGTAAATGTGACACAAGTTAGATCTGTCTAATGTGAAATAATTGTAATTAAAAACAAAGTCATGCCTGCTTCAAACACTTGGCTGTCAGGGTGTTGGTTCCCATTGTTTCTAGCTTTCCTATTGCCCCTGGTACCGTTCCCTGGGAAAGGCACAGCTTGTGTGTGGAGGTTAGGTTTAATAATTGAGGAAGCAGAAAATACTCTGTTCAAATGCCAAAACATATGAAGGACTTCCACTCAAACAAAGAGGGACTTAGGAAAATAGGAAGCAGAAGAGTTAATTTTTTTGAGGACCAGGAGGGTGGTGGGGGGTGTGTGTGAGTACTTCAAGGATGGGGGTTGGCTCTCTGCCCTTTGTCTTCATAAGTAGCAAATTTAACTCCATGAATTGATTACATGTGTAAGGAGACTTTTTACACATTTAGCTACGTCTGTAATTACACTATATACACTAATGCATCTTGTAAGTCAAAAACAAGCAGCCCATAAATCTGAGCAGTTTTTACCACCCATAAGTTAGAGGCTTCTGTCAAGCCCGCCTTAGAGCCTGTCTCCTTTAAATGCTCAAAAGTGACTGCTAGAGCCTCAGCGCAATTACAGCTGGAAATAAACTATATTACACAGCGATTTCAGTTCATGATCGGTAGCCATGGTAACACCAAGCAATAAGGCTTAAAAAAGGAAATGGCCTTAAAGGGCAAAAATGTGCATCTTGAATCCAGGCAAGTGGGATACTAAGGAGGTTTTGTTTCTTCAAGAGGATAAATTCCTTTTTTTCTGCCCCAGTTAATTTTTTAGGTTCTATTTTAAGGCAATTAACTTCTTCATTTGCCTCACAGAAACTAACACTCAAACATTTTTTATTTTCAGTTGCATACTCATCAAAGTCTTCATATTTAGCTGTCTATTGTTTGAAGCACTCCCATACTGAGGTCTGTATTTCTGTGTGACTAATGATATTAATAAAAATTCCTTTCATCTGCGCTTTTGTTTTTAGCTTGTGATTTGTTATGTGTTTGTTTTGGTGAGCAGTGCAGGCTTGGTCCCTGTTACTTTAAAGTGAGAAAATTGACTGTAG
This sequence comes from Falco naumanni, assembly GCF_017639655.2. NCBI lineage: Eukaryota > Metazoa > Chordata > Aves > Falconiformes > Falconidae > Falco > Falco naumanni. Next base: position 89,332,223 of record NC_054056.1, read on the forward strand.
GATAATGTGATTTTGGTGGCATGTTCAGTATTTCTCAAGTCCAGTCCACAGCCCCTTCACCTGTTGTACAACTTTAAAATCTAGCCTCAGTCCCATTGCTTATAACTGTTTTGAAATGTGAGTTTAGTTCTTTAAATCCTTTCAAAGCTTTCAGGTTGCCACTTTTATTAGTTCAAATTGATAGTGCACTTTCACTCTGTGCACAACATTGAAAGTCCGAGAAAATCAAATGGACAAATACCTGCTTTTCAAAGAACTGCATAAATTAACTATAAACAAACACACCAGTCTGTTAGGTCTGTTGGTTTCTGTAATGGGAGACAGATATCATTAACTTTCTTAGGTGATTATCATACAGAAGCCTAAATATTTGCTTTGGGTTTTTTTTTCCCCTCTATCCAAAAGCCAGCTATACTATCACAGAAGAAAACCATACTGGTCTAAGATTATTTGCTCTGAAGAAATCCAAGTTTGCTGCTGCTACCCACCACCTAGCTAATTTTCCAAAACTTCTAACAATTTAATTTTCTGTTAAATTGTTTTCCAGGGATTGAAGTTAAACTGACTCTGGAACAGTCGCTGTATTATGCAACTTAGATACTTTTTTCCTCCCTTCATTAAAGACTTGTACTGGCAAATAATCTATTCTTCCCAAGAGCACAGCCTGGTTACTGGTTCCCAGATGTTCCCGTTCCTTCAGGTCTTCATGCACTTTAAGATAAAGTTTGTCAGACTCGGTTGAGTTGAAAACATCTAATTTATTCTCTACTTTGTTCTCTCCATATTCCAGTTTGACATCTTACACCTCTGTTGTTGTCCATAGCGGTATTAGGTCACAGTTGACCTTTTCAGTGAGGACAGGCTCAAAACCACATAATGCAATTAGCCTTCTTGATGTCCCTTGTTAGTCACTTTTCCTGTCCATTAGCAGAAAAGTATGGGCTTTGGTCTTCCACTTGCTTCTAATATAACTGAAGGTCCTGAGGATTTCTTATCATCACTGACGTTTCATAACTACATTTCACTTATGCTTTGTTCTTCTGAGGTTGTGCCTACCTGCTCACTTTGTCTTTTCATATCCATCCTTAGTGATCTGATCTACTTTCCATTTTCTCAATTATATCTTCTTGGGTTTGATGTCAATGAAGAGTTCACAGTTTAACTAACCTGATCTTTTACTACATTTTTAATCTTTCTGCACTGGGACAGTTTGTGCTTCTGCCTTTAGTAGTGTTTTCTTGAAGAACTGCCAGGACTCTTTAATGCCTTTGAAAATCCATTGACATTTCCAGAAATACTAATCAATCCCAAAGATGATCAGTATACTCTTCAGTAGAGTTTTCTGTATCTTACATAAAGGTGACATTAAGTCTGGATAAAAGGCTAGGTAAATTAATTATTATTCAAAAATTAATCTAATTATTTATTATTATGAATAATTAATGTTTATTTTATAGAATTATTATAAACAATAAATAAAAAAAACAGATAGATTAAGCCTAGATAAAAATCTACACAGCTTCAGAACAGGCTAAGCAAATAATAGCACGTTAGGTGTCCCATTAAACCCTCCCAAAACCATTCTTACCTAAAGAGGCTTGTAAGACATTCACCAACGAAGTTCTACTCTCACCTGATGGGTGTTTAATTGGAGAAATAATTCAATGTCCTTCCAGTAAGAAAAATAAAATCAAAGACTAAGTAAGAGTTACTTTTTAAAGATAGGCTGAAATTCAAAATCTTTTACTTTTCCTTAGTCTTGGGTTGTGGGTTTATTGTTTTTTCTAAATTTAATCTGCTTAATGATAATCTACTGACCCATTTATTATTTTGTGCAGAAATCTATGAAATTTCGTTGGTTTCTTTTGTATTTAACATTGTTTCTTTTCTGTAAATACTATGCTTAGGGTATAATTATTTGCTGTTAGATGGCGGTGGCTCTTGTGCTGGTCATTACAACACTGCCACACTGGAAAAGCAGTCACACCTTCTTAATTATGAATCTCTTGCAATATACAGTTACAATAAACATGTCACAGAATAGATTTTAATGAAACCTCTCTGCTTTACTATCTGATTTTGAGTATTCATTACCTTAAGTGGACACTTTAAATTCTCCACATTACTGTATCTTGCTCCTTCAACAGTACTGATTAAAAGGAGTTAGTGTTAGAGCAGGCAGGTTAGTCTTTGATTTCAGTCTCTAAACCGATCAGTAGCTATCAGTCTAGATGATTTATGGCTCCTTTCACTTTAGAACCTGATCACTCACATACATGAATAAATCTATTGTTACAGCACATTTCTAAATCACTATCATGCTCATAGGAAATTGAAGGAATAGGAGGCCAAACAAACAGCGTATGACAGTCATGAGCAGAATTAGGGTCTTTGCTGTGTTCTTTCTCAGACACCAAAACATTCCCCTATAGACTGTAAACATGTGGAACCCTTCCTGTGGAAGCGTATAGGAGCTACAGAGGGTTATTCAAATGTAACTTTAAGTGTTCAGATTCATAACATTTCCCCACGGAATGACTGAGGAGTCAGAAGGAGCCCCTGGAAGTTTCCTTTGCTGTATAGCAGGGTGGGAATCTTAATTCTACTGCCCAGGTTTGATACCTGAAGTTAGACTGTCTAAATTCTTGGTTTGAAAGCAACTTTGCAACCTACAGAGCTTTCCTCATCTTGAATAAGTTTTCCAGGATGCTGGATGTTAAGGATGCTTCACAGAAAGCATTTTTGAAACCAGTTAGCCCTACCTAATAAATAATTTTAGTTATGCTAAAAAGCATTACAGAGAACATCACAACAGCAAGACTATGAGTAGCCTACAAAAAAAGTCACGTAGTAAACAGTCTTGAGTAGCAGAGCACGAACAAGAGATGAGAGCCGTGATCACAGCAGACCTTTGCAGGCAACAGAAAGAAATTGGAACCTAATAGGGGAAGTGAGAGAAGTGAAGGTGAAGTGGTAACCAAATGTAAGAAGAATTCTTAAGCACTGATATATTGTGATTATACTGACAGATGGAAGGGAGAACTGCACTGAACTGAGAGAACAAGGCCCATAGAAATCAGTGATGATCTGGAATGTATACTGGTGAAAATTGCTGGCAACAAACTATGTCTTTATTTTGTAACACTGGACTTAGGAAACATCCAACTTTCCAGCTTGTAAGCAGATATCAAACCTCTGCCCTGGCTGTGTTTTTAACTTGCTTACATATTTATTATTTTTGGACTCTGAAACTTGGCTAAATGTTTTAGACAAGGACTGCACACTGTTCACCAGTGCCATCAAAACCCAGTTCACAAGACCATCTGACAGCAGAGCTTCTTCATACGTAATTGTACTATTTAATTCTGCACAGTATCCTGGAGTAGTTTCTGTGAAAGATGTTTTATGTAAATAATACAACAGACTTAACAGAGTCACCCTAGTAGTAGTGATCTTGTTTTGGAGGCAGACAACTCCCTGTAGACCCCAGGCCTAACTGTGGCTGTGTTCTGAGGGAAAGTTTCAGTGATCTTAGCGGATTTGTATCTGACAGGCAGCCTGCAAATGCTAATGTAGTTCAGCTGTGCTGAAGAAGCTGTGTAATATCTAGCTTGAAAATAAAGGGTGAGTACCTGGGGTGATCAACAGCAGAAATTAAATTCCCCAATGCAAATCTATCAGCAAACCAAGACCAGGACTCCTTGCTGCCTTAATTCCAAAACAGCCTGTGTTAGTGACATAAACCAAAACATAAATTCTAGAAAAATAACCCTAAACCCATGGTTGTGTAACTAAGAGGTAACTGTGACTTTTCTGGTTGATTGTAATAGGTTTTGCCTTCTTTGGAGTAATTTTTGTCTTCCAACACATCCACATACCTTTTCAGACTTTCTTTCTCCCACACTTACCCCTTGATATGTAAAGCTCTGATTTGACTCAACCTCACAGAAAGTCAGACTTCAGTTGTGCCAGCTGAAGGCATGGGGTCTCCTAAAGGTAAAAAAGAAGCAGCCAGATTACAGGAGGTACCTAGAAGTCAGAAAGTCTGGGTGCCGCTTCTCTGCCTGGATTGCTGCAATGCTGCAAAGAATTAGAAACAATAAAAATACATTTCCTAGATGTACTACAGAGGTTAACTAAGCCAGTTTTTAAGATCATAGAATCATAGAATCGTTTGGGTTGGAAGGGACCTAAAAAGATCACCCAGTTCCAAACCCCCTGCCATGAGCAGGGACATCGTCTACTAGACCAGGTCGCTCAAAGCCCCATCCAGCCCGGCCTGGAACATTACTTCCAGGATGGGGCATCCATGGCTTCTCTGGGCACCCTATTGCAGAGTCTCACCACCCTCATAGTAAAGAACGTCTTCCTTATCTCAATCTAAATCTACCATCTTTCAGTTTAAAACCATTGCCCCTTGTCCTGTTGCTACAGGATACAGTAGAAGTCTCTCTCCATCTTTCTTATAAGCCTCCTTTATATACTGAAAGGCTGCAATAAGGTCTCCCCAGAATCTTCCCTCCTCCAGGCTAAACAACTCAATCTCATTTCTAAAGTTAAGATACTTGGAGTATGTCTTTGTATGCACAACAAAGGTACAACATTTCTCATCAGGCCAGCAGCACCAAACCCCAAAACAAAAACCAGATCCACCCTTCACTTTCAAGCGGCCTTCCCCTTGATCTTGAGTTATCAGCCCCAACCATTACTCCATACTACAGTGTGTGACAGGGGTATCACTGGTCTGTGCTGGAACACCTAACTGCCACAAAGCTGGAAGTGGCTTTTCAGGTGACATGGAGCACATCAACTGATCCATGTGCCCCAGTGCCTTCATCAGCAACGAAGAGGGGACAAAGGAGGGAATGACACCCTCCTCTCTTGTAGAACCAGCTGGGTAGATTAATGGGTGATCAATGAAGTGCCATGTAACAACCATGGTTTTCTATAGGTGGTACTTTAGATTGGTTCACTGACTGCCTGCATGCTCTTTTACATCTTTGAGGAGAGAGACCCTGTCGGTTCAGACACTAAACAAGCAAAAAGAGAAGTGACAGGGCAATTTGAGGTGGGAAACAATGAGTTTGTGTTGCATTAAAAATCCAATGGACTTTGGCAGTGGCAAAAGGAGGGGGGAAATAGAACTAGGGAGCAGGGCTGTACACTGAAAACTATATATATTGAAGTGATGATATAGAAATGCAGTCTCAGGCAATCTGACACAAATACTGGGATCAGAGGGGAAGTTCTGCACACCTGTTTTGATCATCTGGGACAGCCTTGTGAAGCAGTGTGCAACACAAGCCAACAGATTAGGACACTAGTGTGGAGATCGTGATGCTTTATGTCCCTCTACTAGGAAGCAACATCATAGTGCCTGCAGAGAAGCAGGTCCAGGTCAAGACACAGATGATACTCATCAGAGGTGGCAGACTTCTGTCATACTCCCTGCTGCCTCAGGACACCTTTTCAGCTTATTGGTTGCTCTGGGACCTTCATGTGCCTCAGCCAACTCATCAGGGGACCACAGGAACTCACCAGCCAGCTGGGACTTGCATGTTAGACCACAAAGAAGGACAGATGTTCAGCCCATATGAATTAGTCATAGTAAGGGGGGAGGCAGTAGTAGGGCAGTAAGTGGCAGGATCATACAGGATGCCAATTTGTGAGTCTTGCACTCCACACAGGAGCCTTGACACCTCTACACCAGAGGTGTGCTGCTGCAGGAGGACCTACAGTCGTACCTGTACACAGAGATCCCCACAGACACGACTTGGGCATACCAGGCTCAAAGGCACACGCCACATGTTGCAGCAGGGCACTCACTGATTCTGCTGCACAGCATGTATATGGAGTCTTGAGGATAGGGTAGAGCAACATACCAGGTTCTTCTCTTTCCTAGAACAGAAAAGTGAATTTCATGTTTAAAGTGTGAGGTCTGACAATCTCCTGCTAGTACCATGGCACAGCTGCTGTCCTAGTCCCAGACAAAGCAACAAACTTTGCCCTCATGGCCTCCTGGGCTCTCAGATAATCCACAGGCACCTCTGGTTTTTTGTGTCATTTTGGAACAGGAAATGATTTGAGCTCAACTTGCAAAATGAAAAGTACAGTTCCTGCCCTGTTAATGCAAGGTTTTTTTCATTTTCTGCCCTGGATTAAGAAAATACTTTGTTTCTAAAGCATAATGAAAGTAATAAATAAATCCACACATAATATGTACCTTGTGTGCAAAACAACAATCAGAAAACAATATATTGGGTCAAGGGAAATACTGTGTTTCACCAGAAAGTGTTTCTTTCTGACTTTGGCTAACTTGAATCATACAAAATGAAAACTTGGAATGAGTGTTAGACTGAATCAAATTTTTTTCTCCCCAGTTTTCCTTTAAAGAAAACTTTTGTTAAACACATTTCAGTGTTTGGAGTGGTGGACTGATAATTATAATGTTGCAACTTCAACAATGTTTCTATTTTATTCATTGGATGACTAGCAGCCATTCTACAAGACACAGTGGTGTGGAGACAAGAAGATGTATCTTACTTGAGAGCAAGAAGCTACATTGCTCCATTGCTCGCCTTGGGAATTTCTAACGGTTCCTGCTGAGTTTTGTAGATGTGACCAAAATTTCACTGCTTGAGCTTTGTGCTCAGTTTTCCAAGCTTCATTTGTCCCATATAGGGGGCGCACACGCCCAGCACATATCTGGACACCACACATAAGAAGGATTAATTATATCAAGAGTTGGGAGCAAGGAGTTTACAGGTTTAGAGGTTTTAGAGGTTAAAACAGAAGGAATGAAGAAAGTGTGAAAAGTAAAATAGAGAAAATAGTTTGGAATTTTGCTTTCTAACTTAAGGTGACAGGATGAATGTGGCCTCATAAATACAGAAAAAGAATTTTATATACATGTACACACAGAAAAGTATTTAATCATACATGTGGTGAAAATGACAGCAGCATTTAGCTTTGGGACAACTTATCTGATGCTCTATACAAAATTATAGCACTGTACCTATTAGCAGTGCCTCCTCTGAAGTATAGGGTCATTTTGCCCTTAGGAATAAAGGAAAATTCTCTGATACTTGTTGAAATTTTGCACATCCAGCCAGGTCTGGAGTAGGAAGTGCAGCTGCTTTGATTAAGGGCATGTGGTTTTTCAGAGATAACTATGTGGGCCATGAAAGAAATCAAGACATACACATTTCAAAGCTTCTGTTTGAGAGGTTTGGTATGGAAGATTATGGAGTAGTCAGGAGCTATAAGTAAGGCACAGCACCCTCTGGACAGCAGGTCTGCTTTCAGTGAAGCAGTACTTCAGAGCTGATTGAAGAGGAGCCCAAACCAACCGTGTATCTCCCTGTTTGAACCTCCAAAATCTACCTTGTGGCTGCCTCAAGCCACTTTACTAGCAAACCATCTGTACCTAAGCAGTAATTGCTATCTGTTGAAGCTTCTCTCTTCAACACTTTCATGACTTTTTTTATATTAATCCACAATTGAAAGAAATTTAACTATTAAAGAAAAATATAGGGAGCAAACAATTTTCTTTGATTTATCCTTTACAGAAAATCTATCATGCCCTAAAGCTGTACACTCCACTTTTCTTCCCCTAATACAAGCATTTCCCCACCTTTTCATCAGTCACTGCCCTGGGCCTTGTTAAAACATGAGGTCTATGGGGCATCACTGCTGTCCTTGCATGCAATTAGACAGCTCCTGTGGTGCTCTATTTGTCAGAACAAAACTCATACAAAAAAAGAATACACAGAAAGCACATATTAACTTTGCAAAACAGTTATTAAAAGCTGAGGAAACACCAAGATTAAAACTTGCCCCATTGTGCTCATGCTTATGTAAGAGAATGTGAATATGTAATATGAACATATTCTCCTCTCCTCTATTCTCCCTCCTCTTCTTTCCTCTCTTCCAGAAACAGATTTTAAAAAAAAAAAAGCCTCAAGAGATGAGAGTCCAGTTATTCTTATATGAAAGAGTCTAGTTATCCTATCCCAATAACAATAAAGACCTGCAGCACAGAAATCAAACAGAAAATTATCAACCGACTCGAGGTACCCAGTTTAATATATCTCAAAGCTGCTATTATAACAAGTAAGAAAAATAGCATTTTTTATACAGCATAGGACCCTGTGTCTCTATTTGTAGCTTCAGCTCAGCAGTAGCATTGGCTGAAAGATGTCCAAAGCAGCTACTGCTCCTCCAAATCTTACATCCTGGTTCTAAGGCAGAGACAATGTAGAACTTTTTTTTTTTTTTTTTTACTTGTGCTAAACCCTGATTTTTTTCTATAGTCTAAATCTCTAAAATAGCTGAAATATTTTGGCTGAAATGTAAAAGAAAACGTAATCAACCTGAGCAGTCACCCAACAGAGGAAATTTGAACCTAGGGAAAATATTGGCTAAATTATAAGCATCTAAATGCAATCTTACAAAAAGAAGTATCGAACAATGCTGACAACAGGTGGGGCTAGAAGCCTTCCCAGGAATGTGAAGGTGCTTACTTTTGGACACAGTTATGGAACCACAAAACTGATCAATACTGCAGCACAGGTGTTAGCTCTTCCTTCAAAATCACTTCTTTCGCTGGTGAGAAAAGCAGCACCATTACCCTATCTGAAAGTCTGTTAGCCTGTGAGTAACAACAGGCAGCTAGTCAGTCAGTCTGTTGGGCAGCCAGAAGTGTTTTGTTCAGCAACTCTCTTCTCATTGTGAAGCAAAATTATGAAACAAATAGCAGTCTTCTGAAAAGCTTTGGTTTGCCTTGGGGTTCCCTGAGAAGCAGGTGAACAAAGCCACACTTCCATTTCACTTTAGCATCTTCCATTTGGTAAACAAGCAAAGCTGTCCCAGGCAAAAAAGAAATGGTGTCTCAGCAAATATAATAATGCCTCAGCATCTGCAAAATGGGATTTCTGACTGTGCAAAGTTCCTTCCAGAGTGATCTCAGATGAGGCTGAAATAGTACAGAAAACCAAAAGTGGAGTTTCTAACCTTGCAAACACATGACTGTTGGCTTTCTTTCCTTTTATTCTGTCTCTTCTTATAAAGAACCTGTTCTTTGATGGTGATTTAGGTTAGCCCCTCCACCCTTCCCCAGCTGGATATATGATAAAATTAGAGTAATAGCTACAGAACTATTTCCTTTCTCTGCAAGACTCTGTTGCAGACCCTGATTGGTTCTCAGCCCAGGGCAACCTCCTGGTTGCTTTAGTCTTTGAACATGTATAAAGGCGCATACAAAATAGAAGATTATATTATTTCATTTTATGTGAGTTCAGTCTCAAACAATTCAATAGATAACAGTTATAGAGACAGATGAGGCTGTTCTGTATATTCTAGTTTGACTCTCCACCTATTGCAGCATTATACAGGAACTGGACACAACCACAATTAATTTTATTCTCATTCCCCTCCTGTTCCATATCCCTGTGGATAATCTTCCAGGTTCCCTTAGATCCGCTAAAGAACAAAAAGTTTTCCAGGTCAGATGCTGCAGTATCTAATGTGTAGACAATGTCCAAAGAGGGAAGCTTGCCTTAGAGAGTTTGCCACAGAACATGGTATAGCAGGAGAAAGTCAGCTCAGAATAAAAGCCCAAACACCCAGTGCCCTGAGCCAGAACACTAATTCGAAATACCTGTGTAAAGCCAGGATGATGTTAGGGACAATGTTGATACAGACAAGTTCTGCGGTTCAAGGAAGAAGCAATTCTGACCACTTAATAGTCACGTCTGTGGACCCCTTCTTTTCAAGAGCCAAACTGAGTTCAGTCAATTTTTAATATATTAAACAGAACAACATAATATTTATATGTATAAGAATATATAAATAATATATTTTTTAAAATGACTGAGCTATCCATATAAAAGAAAACCTTCTTTTATACAATAGTCTGCTGATTGTAGCAAACTTCCTGGAAAAGTGTAAGCCCAACTCATTTCCTTTCTCTCCCTGAGGGAATTTTAAGCTACAGTTTCACCATTCTGTTCAAGCACCTTTAGCACTCAGACTGAAATTATTCCGCAGTGGGAATAAAGCAGAGTCATCAGCATTCCAAAAAACCTGTGTCAAAAAAATGGAGAAGAAAATTCAGAATTTATTGGTGCTTTCAGTGCCTAGGGAGTCTGCAGGGAAGAGTTATCCAATGCTCTCTTATTATATGATCCTATTCTATTTCAAGGTTTTCTTCCTGTAATATTTCCTTCTTTCTCACTCTGCTCTGTGTGTGTGTGTGTTGGGGTTTGTTGTGTTTTGGTGTTTGGGGTTTTTTGGGGTTTTTTCCTTTTTTTTATTAAAGCCTATAACAAGCAACTCTGGCTTCCAAGATTTTTTCCCCTTAAGCTATAAAATTGTAGACAAACAGATACTGCTAAAATGATAGGTGTCACTTGCACACAGTATAGTGCAAGCTGTCTGACTCATTTTACTGCTAAATGCAGGGGTCCTCAAACTTTTTAACCAGGGGGCCGGCGTGCGGATGCAGTGGCAGGCAGTCATCTGCGGCTGCTTGGTTTACCCCCCCTGACCCCCGGCAGGGGGGAGGGGGGGGTGTCTGTAAATACCGGGGGCCAGATTGAGGACCCTGGGGGGCCGTATCCGGTCCACGGGCTGTAGTTTGAGGACCCCTGGCTTGATGTGTGTCTTATTAGTGCCAGTTATCTATAATGTGACCTGAACTGTGATAGGAAATGCCTTTAAAAGTGAAATACTTGTTATTGAGTATTGTATAACCTGAAAACAGAACTAAGGCTACTGAAAGGCAACGAAACCAACACCTTGATAATGATTGTTTCTGCTTTGCTGTTAGCTAAAGCTGTAACGTGGGTTTTCCTTCAAAGCTTACTTCTATTGACACACAAAAATGACTAGCACAAATCTGAAGACTTGCTGGGCCCCTAAAAGTTGACTTATTGAAGCTGAGGGGCTGGAAGCTTTTGACATTCCTAGTTTCACTCCTCAGAGCAGTAATACAATGGATCTCAAAAGCTTCTCAGGTTCCTTTGCAGTCCCTTTGTATAGACTTTTCTCCCCCCAGAATATATCCAGTGGAGTAGTTCTGTCGCAACAGTATTGCTGTGACGAGAACCCCATATAAGAATACGTATCTATTTCTGCACTTTTTTCTGCACTGCATAAGAAGAAATTAAATAATCAAAAGACCATTTTAGTGAATAAGAGCCTGGAACATCTTTCGCATAGAAAATATTTAATTTCATAAGGACTCTTCACCAGAAAAGGGATGCCACAAGGATGAACCATAGCATTTTCTGATTTTTAATACATTTCTTAATTCTTCATTTTGGATTATGCTTTTCAGATGTTATTATAAAAAGGGAGACAGACAGTGTTAAAAATATTTGGGGAATATGTAATCTATGCACTTAAACTAAAATTGTGTATTACTTTGATTGCTTTCATTTCTCAACAATTCTGGTAGCAGTTGTTTATTTTACTCTAAAAATATATAAATAGAACTGTAGTAAAATAACTCTGAACTCACTTAGCTTTTGAAAGATTAAAGTTTCAGTTAGCAGAAATTAGGGTAGTTTCCTGGTGTCAAAAGGGATGCTGTACATATAGACGTCAGTGTAAAGAATTTAAATAAAGCATGGAATAAAAGAAGCTGAAATCTTTGCTTTTAAGAAACAAGTTGTAACTCCAATTAGGGTCAACAACTGCAGATACAGATACCACAAAAGCAAAATTGGCTACACTTTCAAGATATCCTGTTAGTATGAAAGTCAGAACTAGTATTCTTTTGGGGCAGAATGGGAGAATAAGGTAATATAGTGCAGAGGAGTTGAAATCTTATTTATAGGTTCCCAGGGATCATAGCTTTCCTAGACTTTCTAGAGTTGTGGGATTTTAAGAAACTAAGAGATGGGAATCAACTTTCCTGACAATTGTTTTGGATTGTGAGTTTAAATCCATTACAATAAATTATTCAGAATACTCTCCAAGGTGTTATGTTTGAGTGGCAAGCAGTACTTCCCAAGTTCTGTCATGGAAGTAGCACCTGATAGAATTAGTACCTGACAGAAATTTCACAGAAATAGCCAGCATGCAAGAAAAGCTGAATAAAAGCCAACACAGTGTCTGGCTACCCTTATTTTCATTTTTCACTGAGTTACTTCATCCCAGAGACCCATTCATGGAGAACAAAACATTCATACTTGATTTGTGATCTCTTTATATATAGAAATATTAATTAAAAGATGTAATGACACAAGTAGATTGTATTCTAAGCATATAGTTGAATATATAATAGTATTATATGGAAGCAACATATTGCCAAGCTGGTCTTGGTCATAAGCCACAATATTTTGTACATGATTACATATATTTGCAATCAGTTAAAAAAATAAACAGCAGGTGTGAGTTAAGCATTTGCAATGTAAATCTTATTGTAAAATGACATTTCAAAGTAATGTAAAACTACATTTCTGTCTGATACGAAGTAGCAGATATGAAAAGAAAAATTCTTGAACATTTTGGGCTCATCAGTTCCTAGATCATTCATGTTAAAAGCGATCTCAGTAGATCTGTAATCCAACCGCTTGTTCAAAACAAGGTCAGCTATGAGATCTGATGTGCTAAAGAAAGCTCAGGAAATACAAAAATACATACAGCATATTCCTGGTTACTGTCATTTTAGTTTGATCTTCTCCTAAGGTTTGTGATCACTGATCTCTTTGGCATGTCAAGTCCCATTGACTTGGGATTTACTCCACAAAATCTGTAATGTAAAAGCTGGTGAAAAAACATTTAGCATCACATCAGTTAACTGAAACCTATTGCCTTGAAACACGTTTTTCAACCTTTTATCAGATACTCCTAACCCTGATTCCACATCAAAAGCCTCACTGCAAAGAACTTTGTTCACTGTCATTAATACAAAGCAAGAGTTACTGTTGTGAAATGTTGGAAAATTTATGATAGTCCCATATTTCACTTGAATTAATTATTTCTGGTTTCTCCCAGACATGTAAGAACATGACATGTATTCTTAAATGTAGTTATACTGGTGGCTTGAATTTCCTTATTTTGCTTATGTCTTTCAACCCATCATTCTTTTTTCTCTTTTAAGCACCAAGGGAAAACAAGCAAACTATTGCCTTCCTTACAAACCATCGCTGTGTTACATTTTTTGAAAAGACATTGCTCACACAAAGAAACTGTACTAGATTCTGACAACTGCATTGCTGTCAATCTGCAGCAGCTCCACTGTCTGCTGGTTACAGATAAGCATGCTCTGATTCCCAGATCTCTGGTATAACATTAGATTCCTGTTGTCAAATTTTCTCTTACCTGACCACAGTTTTAGGGACATAATAACAAATTTTGGGAAAATATAAATGAGGCATTCTGGTCAGCCATAGCAATTGTCTTCCCAGTTTTCCTGGGGCACCATTTAATTGATTCAAGAACAAGGAAGAGGGCTTTAACTTCTGCAACTTCCCCTCAGGGAGCAGGTCACCCTCCATATTTCTGCTCATTGCCAGTATAAGGATTAAGTTTGCATTTTCTCAGTCAATTTATTGGCCCATTCCTGTCACCTACCCTTTTACATAACTGCAGCCTTTTTAAAGTGATTCATTTTTGCTCGTTCAAAAGAAGTTTGCAATGTCTTGTTTATTATCTCTTGTATTAGCTGAGGATGTGAGCTCTTCAGAGCTGTTTTTTCCTGTGTTTGGAAAACATTCTGTCCACTGTGGCAAAATCAAAACTGGTACAAGGAAATACTTTTACCCAGAGTAAGTTGCATAACCCATGAAACTTATACCTGAAAAAAGTTGCTCAAGACAGGAATTTAATTGAATTTGGAAGGAGCTTGAACATTTTGTACTGCTAAATAGCTCATGTCAATGCACTTCTGGAAGAAATATTAACCTTCATGATGCAGTCCTTAAACCAAACTCTTAATTCTTGTATATCAGAACAAAGCAGGATTTACCACCTCTGTTTATGTCAAAGCTTGTACATATTCCTTTGAAGCATCTATGAGCAACCATTCTTCAAGGGACAACATCAGATTAATTGCACCCTACAGTAATTACAGTGTCTTGCATAGCAACTTGTCTTTTCTTTAATAACATCTTCTCTCTTTAGGGGGAAAAAAACACTCATAGCACTCCTGAAATACTTCCCTGAAGAACTGCACAATTTAGGAAAGTGCACATTGGTATAAATAGTATGATTGTATCCAAAAGCTAATATTCTGGTTTTGTGTCAGAACTCAATTTCACAGAGCAGTTTAAGGTGCAAAACCACAGAGTATTCTGAAGAAAGAAAGTGGAAAATAGATAATTTAGTGTCACCTTTCCCTCTCTATCTGGGTATCAAATACATTACTTAAGGACAAAAGAACATATTTTGAGCAGAAGTTCTTAGGTTTAAGGAGAGAAAAAAAAATAGGCCTGCTTGAAATGTGTTTCAGGGAAATGTCAGAAATCAGATTAAAGGACACTCCATCAGGGATATATGAGTTTTGCTCTATGATAACAGACATAGTTCCCTTTGATTAACCTTGCCAAGAAGCCTAGGGTGGCCTAATGGCAATAATTACAGCTCATAAGTTAAGAAGCCAATAAGACACTGTGCTGGGTTTGGTAGGAGTAGAGTTAATTTTCTTCATAGTAAGTAGTATAGGGCTATGTTTTGGATTTGTACTGAAAACAGTGTTGATAACACAGGGATGTTTTAGCTGTTGCTGAGCAGTGCTTACATAGTGTCAAGGCCCTTTCTGTTCCTCATCCCACCCTACTGGTGAGCAGCCTGGGGGTGCACAAGGAGTTGGAAGGGGGCACAGCCAGGACAGCTGACCCCAGCTGGCCAAAGGGATATTCCATACTATATGACATCATGCTGAGTATATAAGCTGGAAGAAAGAGGAAGGGGGGCACATGTTCAGAGTTACAGTGTTTTGTCTTCCCAAGTAACTGTTAGGTGTGATGGAGCCCTGCCTTCCTGGAGATGGCTGAACTCCTGCCTGCCCATGGAAAGTGGTGAATGAATTCTGTGTTTCACTTTGCTTGCATGTGCAGCTTTTACTTTACCTATTAAACTGTCTTTATCTCAACCCATGAGTTTTCTCACTTTTACTCTTTCAATTCTTCCCCTCATCAACCAGGGGGGAGTGAGTGAGTGGCTGTGTGGGGGTTAGTTACTAGCTGGGGTTAAACCACAGCAGATGCATGCAAACTGTCAATGAGAAATTGCTTGGTCCAGAAAAATTTAGCAAGTACCTGAGCAAACCCATTACCATGAAAATTCAACAGATGTTTAATGGAAAAAACTGAAAATGAAAAATATGTGAATTAAAAACAATGCTTTGATTAAATAGTTTTATTTTATATTAATAAATAATGTAAAAATTAGAAGCCAAACCAGTTATATTTATAGTGTCACATATCAAATTTCTCATTTCAACACTTTTGAAAGCAAAGTTTTTTCATATTATTAGATTAGCTACACTAGTGTGTGAGACTTTGCCTTCTTTGAAAGAGGAGTCCTTTTTGCAGGTCACCAAACAGTCATAGGACAAGAAAAGACTCATAAATGATCAGGACATGTAGTTAGTACATGCAGTGGGTCCCCAGAACTCAGAATTGTTGCTTGACTTACTATATGTAGCCCTCTGACAAACAAGTGCATTATCTCCCTTAATTTTTATGATAGTAACACAGTGCAAACTGTTTAATAGATCAAAAGTTACAAAGCTCAAGCCTACTAAGAAAAGATAATTTTCCAAGAAAAAAAGCGTAAGAAAAAACCCTGTGAACCCTTTTTACTACTCTCAAGACTGTCTTCTATCTAACATATTAATGGAAACACTGGGGAAAAAAAATGCCTATGTTAATAGAATAAGGGCTTACGGTGCTTCAATTTATCAATGGATATTAATCAATGGATTTAGATAACACACAAAGAAAACATTAGACGATCTCCAGAGGTTCCTTCCAAACCCGACCATTCTGTGATTCTGTGGCTCGGTGAAAAGCTTTCCAATTGTTGGGTTGGTGAAACCAAGGAATTATTGCTTGCAGAGCCTGTGGAATCTCCATCAGCAATATTTTTGATAAAACTTCGCACAACCACCTGTCTGCCACTGGTTCATAGATATTTGAACTGTTCTTGGGGAAGAAAGATGGGATAGACCATCTTTTGAGGCTCATTGTAGCTCTGAATTTGTAGTGCTCCAGAATCACTCAGGAGCTTTGGTTCTTCTCTAAACAACTGAAAGTTACAGAACAGAAGATATAAATGCATCTCTATTCTGAACTTTACAACCACTCTGTTAAGATAAAGTAAAAATGCTATCAAAGTGCTTATGACCTTATGTTGACTTTTAGTAAACATAATAACATAAAAACAATGATTTAAAGTATGTTTGAGATTTCCAAATAGATAAAAAAGTCAGTGTACACTGTTTGAAAAATTAGGTCATTATTTAAATTGTGGCCAGAAAAACCTCGAACTCCAACATGTTACTACAAAACTGAGCCAGATGGACAGATGGGAACAATACTATCAAATGCTTTATTGCCAGAGGTCATGTAATCAACAGCCAATAAAAGTAAAAACTTGAAAAGATAAGAGACAAAGACATTTCAGTTAGGAAACAGTATGTTCTGCAGGTGGTGTAGGTAGACATATTGCTTCTTGATTAAATCAAATCATTAGTTTATTTTCTTGATTTGATACTATCAGAAATTATTCCTGCTAACTTTTAAATACAATTTATTTAAAAGCCAAAAAAAATATCCAAGTTAAACCTAATAACATTCTATGTGGAGAACAATCAAGAAATCTGAAAATGAGATGAAAGTGACTTTTTTTAAAAATATGAACATTTTTTCTATTATTTATTTTTGTAAAGGTTCTGCCTCATGCTCAGTTTTGTTGGGAAAATTTCAATTAAAAGGTTTGGATCATTGCTGTAGCTAGAGGAAATACGTTATCCTTGCGTTACAAGGTTTCATAGGTGGTTTGACCTTGGCTGGATGCCAGATGCATCTAACAGTCCTCAGCAGGACAAGGGGGAGAAAATGATGAAAAAGATGAAAAAACTTGTGGGTCAAGATAAAGGCAGTTTAATAAAGCAAAAGTAAAGGTTGCAAGCAGAAGCAAAGGAAAACACAAGATGTTATTCTCTACTTCCCATCAGCAGGTGATGTCCAGCCACTTCCCGGGAAGCAGGGCTTTGGAATGTGTAGTGGGTGCTCCAGAAGACAAATGTAATCAATAACAAATGCCAATGCCCGCCCCGCCCCATCCCCCACCACTTTTCTCTTAGCCTTTATTGTTGACCAGACATCCTATGGTATGGAGTATCTGTTCGGTCACTTTGGGTCAGCTGTCCTGGCTACATCCCCTCACAAGACCTTGCCCACCCGTGGTCTACTGGTGAGGGAGGAAGGCTGGAGAGACAGCCTTGGTGCTGTGCGAGCACTGTCAGCCGAGGCCAAAACACCGGTCGGTGTGTTACCAACAGGCAGTTACCAACTACCAGTGCAAAGGACAGCTCCAGGAGGGCTGCTATGGGGAAAGTTAACTCTACCTCAGCCAGGCCTAATACAGGTTTTTAAAATACATGACTATATAATGAAATGGTCAAGTTGCTTTCTACATTGAAGCGCTTACTTGACATTTGACAAGAATCCTCCTGGTGTCAGAGATGTGCCCTTTTTTAACCCCATGAAAATCCACTCCAGTTTGACCAAACGAGGAGATTTTGAAAACTCTCAATGTGGTCAGTAGAGAGATCTGTTACATGTTGGCAGTTTCCAGAGACACCATCTGCTCTAAGTATGTTTCATCCCTTCTCAGCTTCTACAAGCCAACCAGACATGCCATTCATCATTCCCACAGAGCAACTGTGTGTTGTGCCCTCGGGGGTGTGATGTGTGTGGGAACAAAAGCATTTACCTGCAAGTGCTCTTCTTGTCTGCTGAGGACTGTTGGATGGAACTGATTCCAATATTACATGGAGCCAACTACAAGTTGCACAATCTCTTTCTCCCCAGCAGAAAATTTCAAAGTAAAAATAAGGCCCAAGAATCACAGGCCTTTTAATTAGTTTGATTTTATCCTTTGGTCTATATATTTTGTGCTACAGGGGCAATGAATATGTAATGCTTTGTTTTGAAAGCAAGGTTCTAGTAGCTTAGTTCTGGCCATAGTTCCCCAGAAAAATCTTATAGGTGCCTCCACAGCTGAGGCTGTCAAGGTAACACGCCGAAACAGGCAGTGAAGGCACAACTAGTCACTGAAAGGACTGTGTGTATTCTGCCATAGTTGCACCTAGCATTCTGCAAAAGAGATAAAGACAACGAAGAAATAAACTAAAACATTAGGAATCACCTGATTTAAAGTTTACCTTTGAAATTTCATTCTGCTTCACTTTCTTCATGTATTGCGGCATTAAGCAAGACAACGTTCCTATGCAGTTCCATATAGTCCCTTCCTAAATGATGGATCTGGAATGAATAACCATTGATATGTGATTAACTCTACAAACCTCTACTAAATATAGGGTGATAATTAGAAGGTTTGCAGCAAGGGAACTAAAAGAGCTGTGATAGCTTTGTAAATGGGGGTTAGATGAGACTTGGCCAAATAATGGCAAATAAGCCAAATCCAGCCTGGCATCACAGTGTGTTGGTTGTTTTGGCCTGTTTGCCCCATGCTGCCTTCTCTCTCAAAAGGCTCAGGAAGCACTCAAAGGGGTACACATATAACCATATGGGAGGAAATGTTCACAGTCCTGTGATAAAAGTTTTGGTCATAGCATGGGCACATGCCTGGTAACATCATGAGTGTGCAGTAGGAAGGTAACTTTACCCTACCCTAAGCATCCTGAATATCGGTGATTTATACAGCTGCCATCATAAAAAAGTAGATTCTCTTTCTACCATTGCCAGCAGAGCTTTCATTACAGATTTTCTAATCATGTAAGCCAAACTTCCTGTAGAATGTCACTTGATATTTCTGAGATTAATCGGTAGGAGAGTAAGGGGTTGTCATTGCAGCTACAGTTTTGACATTTAAGATTCATGTTAGCTATACACTACTGAGAATGAATTAGAACGATATACCTTCTCTCTGTTTCAGCCCATAAGTCACTGCAAAACAAATAACTTTGAGTCAACCACTGACTTTCCATCTTCTCAAGAAGTCATTGCAATATCTGCCAGTATGGACCCTCTCACTCGGGCAGAAGCATAAACTATTTTAGGAGTGAGGAATTAGGGCTATAAAATGGTTCTCTCTGCTAAAATGAGCTCTGAGGACCAGGATAAATTTCACTTAAATTAAATGTTTAGAGATAAGATTCAGATCTCTTACATATGTCTACATGCGAGCTAGGTGTTAGCCACTATTCAAATCAGTGGAAATCTAGTCAGTACAGTCAATAGAGACTACAGAGTGATTTGACTTATCCTAAAGTAGGTATCACAAGCTTGGTTCAGTTATTGATGGGCAGGCAACTAGGGCCACTTTAGGGGGTCTGGCTGCAGGATCAAGGGAGGGACCCACCCAGAATAGTAGTTGTGCATCAGGTGGGAGATCTGGGGCACTTCACATGGCTCTGGCAGCGCAGATGCAGGGCAGGGAAATGAATTGACCTCTACCTATCTAAGTGTCTGAATTAGTCACTCTAGGAATCTCTTGATCGTCAGTGGAGACAAACAGGCAGCTTCAGATGGAAATACATCTGACTTATTTTAGGATTAGAAAAGCTGACTTCTGGAGATCTCCATTTCTCCCTATTGACCCCGAAGAGAGCCTAAGAGTAACTAGGTCAGCCTGAGACATCTAGCTCCTAGGCCTCAAAAGAGCGATTAAGCAGTCTCAGCAGGGCTGTCTACAAGCACATTTGATGCTACCACATATGCCATTTGGCTTCCAACTACCTCCTCAGAAGTGCGAAGGCCTCCCATAAGTCTTGCATACGATTTCCAAAGCTATGCAGGCATCCTGGGTATGCTAGGGCATCCAATGGCATTGTGTGGCTCTGATGACACTCCCCTGAAATAAAGTAACCTGATTCCCCTTCTAAGTGACAGCTTTAATTTTAAACATATTTTTGTCTTTCTCCTATAAAACATTTTAACCTAATATTTGTGTCTTGCAGCCTTTTTTCGTTTGATCATTGAGAGGTCACCGACTTATTTTTACATCAATAATAAAAGCTACTTCTATGCAGCTCTGCTTATACAGTCCCCATTTTTGTTTGATCATATGAAAATGGAAGTCATACTTATATAAACCTTAGGCACAGGCGCCGTTTTCATTCATATATTTCTAACCTCAGTATTATCCTGATGCCTGGAGTGCCCCAGCTTAACAGACTGGCAACTTTGTAAGCTATTTCTTCTATTCTGAGAGGATTTCCAATTTTTTGATTGTTTGGTTAAGAATCACAGATGTTCATCACACATATGAAAACCTAAAATCTATCCTTGATATCAGTCTGAGATGAGATGACCTACTTTGCAGCTCTTACATCATTCAAAAAACAAATCCTCACCTGAAGATTTTCTCAATTTGTTGAGGTTCTTTTTTTCCCTCTTTTTCTTTATTAATTTCCCACTTGTACCAGATGGAGCCAGTTAATTATCTGTCTAGCTGAAAAAGGTAGAGTATAATATTTTTCTTATGAGTCAACACTTTCCAGGTTTTCTGGTAATTGTGTGCTCCTTTAAAAATATTGAGTGGTATATGAACGGGATAAATTCTAAAGCAGCATAGAAAATTTAGTATGCAGTACAGCAATAGTTTACAAATCTTTTAATCCATTCATGAAACAGTTAAAACTATATGAAATGTATAATTAACATGCTTGTTTTCTAAAGGTAATAAGCTCCTGAGGGCAGGATTTTGCAAAACTAGAAAGTTTTCTTAAACACCTGGAACTGCACAAATAACACCACCAACCAGAGCATGCACAGGTTCATGTTTTACACCTGCAAACACATTACTGAAATCCATAAAAATTCACGCAGGTGTTTCTACTCACTGGAAAAATAAGTAAGTAATAGAAAAGGATGCTTTCATAAAAATCACTCAATTTGAAACTGCTGTCTCAAAATATTATCAAAGTACAGAAACCTTGAATTTGCAATGACACAGCATGGAGGCAATGAAATAAGGTGTATGATATATACAAATATGAAAATGTAAATAATTTAGAGACTGGATTATTTGTACAATAATTGAAAACAAGAACCATGCTGCCAGATTCCAACATTTGAATAAAACTTCGTAATTTGTTTTATATCTTATTGTAAGTATTCTTAAATTACCAACCTAAGTTAAGGAGTGCTCCTCTGCAGGTGCCAGAATTACCCCAGTTACTTTGTTAAAAAGAAATACAACTTCTATTAATCCTCACAAAACCATCAGGTTTTAAATGAGACAACTTTAAAAACTGTGTAATAGTAGCACAACTGATTGAAGAAAAATCAATGAAAACATTTTCTGTGAAAAACTGATGTAAAGAAGCATTTTTTCACAATACTACACAGATTTTCACAATTTTCTTCATGGAAAATAAAGGAAATGTTTATTTCAGAATGCCCCGTCTGGAAGAAGACAAAAAAAGACAGCTTTTCTTTCTATAGCCAGTCGGAGGGGCCACCTGCCCTTGCCCAGGCCCTGTCAGTGCCAGGGTCCCGCAGCAGCAGCCATGTCAGGCCAGCCCTGCAGGCGGCCTCCCCTCAGCCCCCAGCCTGGCCCTGCCACCACTGGGTCAATGCCTCACCCAGTCCCAGGGCTCCTTCTCTTCTGATTGGCCTCTCACGCCATCTGGCTTCTAATTGGCTGAGTGACGCCAGCACATCCGTGACCAGCCAATCAGTGTAGACGCAGAGGCCGTGCAGGGGAAGGGTGTGGTGCTGTGGTGGCCATGACAGCGGCCTGCCTCAGAGCGGGCGGCAGTAGCACAGGGGCTTCTTCGGCTGTTGCTGGGGGAGCGGTTGGCAACACCTCAGCTAGCAGCTGAGAGGAAATATTTTGAGCAGGAACAGCAGCTTTAAACAGTCATAACAGGCTGACTTCCTCAGACCACTTTGGCTGCTTTGGATCACTTCTTTTATCTCACTTCAATGTATAATCTTTTATCTCAAAATGGGTCCCAAGTTCAGAGCGAGGACACACTGAAATGAAAACGTTTGCTGTCTCCTTGCCAGCCAACATAACAGATACCTGAATAACTCTCAAGCAGGACAAATAAGAGTCAAAAGAGCTCTCAATACTGATTTCACCGCTATCACACTTTCATAAATGCACACGCATGCATCTGTATGATTTACATTTATAATTGTCAACATCATATACTTTTTCAATCACGTTTTCCACGTATTCAATGGAATAATAAGGATCTCTGCAAGGAAACTGCACAGGTGCAAGGGACAGCTTGTCTGTGTTAAGACAGAAGGTGGAAGATTAGCTAATGTGAAGGGCGAAGACTAAGGATCAAGTCATATTTAGTAAGCCAAGAACATGCAAGTCTCCAAGTAAATTTTGCCACCTACCAAGCCACACTGGGGGAATAGAGGCCCACTCTAGACTCGGGCTGCTGATGGGGGACAGGCACTTCGTTAGTTGTCATGGCTGTTCCTTCCTTCGCTTCCAGACTTGGGATACACGTACATGATCATATTTTGAGCATAAGGAAAATATGCTTTGAATGGTAGCTCATTCTAGCCTTTAAGGAAATGCAGCTGAGCATTCCTGCTAAAAGCGTCGGGGCTTTTTTTATTTGCATTTCACAATCTTTCCAGAAAATAACACTATGCAGCAAAATGCACATCTTCAGTTTCTTCAACTTTAAAGCTCCATTTTATTCCAGTTGGCACCTTTTTGCAGTTGTTGCAAGTTTTGTACATAGTTAGCAATTGTGTATGAGATGTCTTAGTGAAAGAAAAAAATGTACATTTTTTTTTTGCTACCATCTGGAGAAACCCCACAGTCAACAATCTTGTGTTTCCCTCAGAGTTCATATTCATTGCCATACTGCTCTTCAGAAACTTTCTTCTGGTCTCATATCTCACAAGAAGAGGATGAAATATTATTGAACATCCCTGAAGTAAATGAAACTGAATTATTTCAGAGTTGTTCTCTGGGACTACATTCATTCTTCTGTGGTCACTGCCACTGCTACAATGAATAGCTGAGCTTTTGATGAAATTGGTGAGGAAAGAGGGTTTGGTTTGGTTTGGTTTCTGAAGGAGAGGTAATTATGTTTGTCAGTTCTTAATTCTTAAAAAAAAAAGTATGCATGTGATGTGCACCTGACATTTAAGAACCAGAAAGAAATATAAAGTAAATGGCTCAAGAGATAATGAGAAAAGGAACGCTCTTTTACTAGATTGCTGCTCTAGATGTCCAATGCTGCGAAAACATTGCAGTTGCTATCAAAGGAATAAAGAAAAGTGGAAATATACATCCTCCAAACACTCCTGTTATCCTCCAACAAGAACTACTGCTTTCAGAGTCATCTTGGAACAAGACCTGTCACAGATAACTTTAAGCTTTTGGGTCATTCCTGTGATTTAGGCCCTTTTCTGGAGAGTATCTGAAGGAGGCTTACCACATCTTCTAAAAGGAGGTTACAGAGTGTTTCCCCTACACATCGCTGGCCAGACAGAGCAGTAGTTATAGCTCTGTTTTCCTTCTGCTGCTCCTCCCCTCATGAAAGGCCATTGCCAAACTAGAACAGAAGGCTGTGTTCTAAGATGAACTCAATTTGCAAAGGACTTTGCCTACCGGGGACGAGGAAAGTCAAATTTCTAAACATACTATCACATCACAGACAACCCTATGGATCTGAAGAACGGTATTGGAGGAAATGGACTGCAGGAACTGTAAGCTAGAAGTAATAGATAATCAGGCTACTTCAGATGAAAGCGCATGTGTATCTGTCTTCACATATCCAACTTCTCTGGTTCAGCCAGGCTATACCACCAGTTTGGGGTTGTTTTTTTTCCCTCAAGTCCCTGTTCAGGCACCATTTGTGGCATATAAAGGCACAGACCCCAGGTAAGATCCCCTATTACATACCTAAGTTCTGAATATATACAATCACTTATCCACCCAAGTTCTGCCCTAGAATATACCTACATGCAGCAAAGCACCTTTGCAGGTAGCTTACACTCCACCAAGCCATTTACTCCCTCCATGCTCATCTGAGAAGGTCTCTTCCTCCCCAATATTTAACATGTGGGAAGCTTTGGTCACCCCCCTCATTACAGACAGGTGTGGCATAATCACTCTGCAACCTGGCAATGAACACCCAGGCAATGAACAAAGCCTTTTCTCAGAAAGGGCCCTTACAGAGTACCATAGGATAAAGCCCTGGAGGCAAGAGGCACCCAGGAAAGCTGGTAAATATTCAAGGATGGTCTTCTCCAAGCTCAGGAGTGATGGGTCCCAGGAAAGAGGAAGTTGGGCAAAAATGCCAGGAGGCTTGAATAGAAGAACAAAATGCTCCTGGACAAAATAAAACACAAAAAGAAAGCCTATAGAGCATGGAAGCAAGGACAGGTAGCCTGAGATGTATACAGAGAAACTGTCCAAGCTGCCAGGGATCAGGTTTGGAAAGCTAAAGCCCTGACATAATTAAATTTTGTCAGGGACATCAAGGGCAATAAGAAAAGCTTCTATAGGTACATCAGTGATAAAAGGAAGACTAGGGAAAACATGAACCCTCTCTAGAAGGAAATGTGAGACCTGGTTAACCCAGAACATGGAGAAGGCTGAGGTACTCAATGACATTTTGCCTTGATCTTCACTGGTAAGTGCTCTAGCCACACTACCCAGGTCACAGAAGGCAAAGGCAGCAAACTTCCTCTGCTTCACCAAAATAATTGTGCCAATGACCATGTGCTCTAGGCTAAAGCTTAAAGCTGTCACAATCAGCATGGGTTTAGTAGATATAAATTCACTCATTTAGATATTTTTTAAAAAATTATTTTAAAATTTTATTTTAAGATAGCTTGTATTTTTATATAATATATATATATCCACAAATTCTACCTTCAGGAATAGTTTTTGTCTCTGCCCTTTCAATATATACATCTGTTTCTGCTACAGCTACCCATGATTACCTCACTGCAAAACTTACAATTATGAGGCACATCACAGCTTTGCTTTGAGCTTTTCCAATAAAGGACTTTGAGAACCAGAGTAGTTCCTAAGATAATTCAAGTGAGCCATGATCTTCCCTTCTCTTGTCTTCAGGGCATGTGTCTAGAGGCAGCAAAAAGGAAACTCTGAAAACTTTCCCAATGGAAAAAAACACCTCAGTCCCTTCTACATACCTAAAGGCTAATTACTGCAACTGTGATATTAAAGACATTCTCAAAATAACTTTTCTGACACATACTCTGCTGACGTACAATAAAAGCTGTTAGAAATACTTCCCTTCACCTTTCATACTCATTCACATAGAAAACCCAGCTTGTTGAATTCCTAAATGTTAATTCACAACTCTTCATACGTCATATTTATAATCTTTTTCATGTTAGTAGTTATATAATTTTCAGTAGTTTAAATGCCAGCTTCGCTCACCTGTATGCATACATAGGTGCTGAGATTTCTTGAATATAAACATATAGAAAAGATAAATGCTTGCTTAGACTATTCAAAGTGTATAGACAGACTTCAGTAACCATGAAGTTCTTAAAGTATAATGGAAAGCAAGCTGGTTTTGCAAATGGAAATGAATAAATTCATGCAGGTTTACATCAGCTATCTCAAAAACATATAGAAATTACAAATAATTTCAAATTTGCCTATGTTCATTAGACGCTTGGGCACTTCAAGTCTATTCAGAAAAGATATAAAGCAGGAAACTTCAAAAACAGGATACACCTGTTTCTGAAATTATGGTTTCCTTAATGTAATTTTAATCATTACTTTTATAAATGGAAGGACCTGTTAATCTGAACCCCATTTCAACTGACTTAGGGTGACGCATATACACTAGCAGTTATATGGTTTCATAGCATCGGGATTCAATAGCTTAAAAATGTACAGAGTTTGTGAGCAGTAAGTATCCATTCTTAGGAAAGGGCATCGATGACCAAGGGTAAAACATTTACTGATATTCTAATTAGAAATCATTTGAATTAAAGTATCGTACTGAGGTCCATTCACAGCTGGATGCCCATTATTGTAGCTGCAAGGTAAGCAAACAACGTGAAAAATGCCTGAATGAGTCTTAGGGTTGGAATCAGATCAGTATCATCCACTTATAGCATAGAAATAGAAATAAAATTTTTACAACATCACATGCAGGGAGGAGCATAAAGTAAAATAAACAGCAGTGTGGCTTCTATTTCACTTCATAAAACTTGCCAGATTTTAGGAATTATGTATATACTTTTGTACTTTTTTAGCCTTTTTTTTCTTCCTCACCAGATTCTTTTTATACTTTAAGTATGTCAAAGCATAGGTATCAAACTGTACTTTAAGAACTCAGAAGTAGATATATGGTCTGTAGACTTGAAACAGAAATAATGAAAGGATCAGGCTCCCTGACTGCCACTATATGCCCAAGGCCCATCAGCTCATACCTAACTCTGAACAGCCTGAGGCCAACAGTAACTTAAGTTTCTACCAGGATACCCTCGAAGTGCTCACATTCCTGATTCTGGCAGAACTTTCAGCTTTCAGAGCAGTGATTCTGCGAGACACATGCTCTGGAAGGACTTAGCACTTTCACTGTACCAGCAGGGCCTAATTAAGCTGCTGTTCTCAAGAGCATGGTCACCAGATTGCCATTTGCCCCAATAAAGGAGAAGGGAGAAGGAAGCAAAAGTAGAGGAACAGAGTAAGACTGTCCCTACAGATAGTTACCAAAGCAACACTGAGTGGCAGGAATTCTGTTCCCTAACTTTCTTCACGATAACTCTTGCACATAAGCAGAACCCTTTATATGGGTGACGGCTGCAGCATTGAAGACAGTTGCTGAGCAATAATTCACACCCACAGACAGTTGTACCAATCCAGGAAACATTTATTTGAAAGTGAATACAATTTAAACACATCTTTCTATGTTAACCTGTTTGCATTTTTAAAGTGCCATGCTCATGTGATGGACAGAACACTCTCCCTTTCTGTTCCCACCCACATATATGAAGACAAGACATAATTACTCTTCTTCTACCTTGAACTGCTGCTCCTTAGGACAAAGTGCTCTTTGAAGACTTTAGGGCAGATGATTTATTGGTGGTTCTGACAGCTCAGTTAACATCAGTTTTCACTGGTTCGCCAGGATGGACACCACTTCACTGAAGCATTATAAAACATGCAAAATCATCCACTCAAAACCAGTACCAATGCAACATAGTCTGGAAAAGGTTCTGCAGGAGAGTTTTTTAAGCTGCAGCCTCTACAGGGACTCAATGACACCCAGAGCCTTGGACTTCCTCTGGTCCTCCCTTTCCATTTGATCCTTCTCACGTTGCTTTTCCCCCACTGCTTTAGCTGGAATGACTACTCCATGCCTCATGATTCAGTCACCTTTTCATAGCTGCATCTTCAAGTCTTGTCCTTTGGCCTAACAGCAACAGTCCTCTCCCTTGCGTACACTCCACAGTCTTTCCTGTTACTCTCCCTAATTAAGAGGTTTCTAAATTGGGGTGATGGGAGTGGGTAGGAGCAAGAATATTGTAAGCTACATAGGGAAAGAAGCATGAAAACTAATCTATACATACATAAATAATATGCTGCAGCCACATTATTTTAACAATTTTATGTTCATTATATATAAATAATAATAAAAAAATACAATTTTGTTGAGTCATGACCAAAAAACAGGGGATTTCCCCCCCTTTCTGTTTACAAACGTTCACATGACATGGGGACATTGACCTCTTTCACCTGTCTCTCTGCAACACCAACTGCCCTTAGCCACAGGCAGGACTCTCATCCCAGATCTATGAGAAACTGAGCAAGAGAACTTGACTGCAGTTCCTTAACAAAAGCAAAGCAGAAATATAAAAGGTGTTACATCTTTTTTTGAGAGCTAGGACTGCTGTGGAATGTAGGCCAATTAAACAGACCTGCCAGTTTGTACTAATGTCTTCTCCAAGTGCTTTATGTGGTGCTTCTACCTTGGAAGCATACTGGGGCTGGATGCAGTTTCCCAGTTACTTCACCTGACATGCAGTCTTGGCAGTGTTGTCATGTCAATTTTTCATACTTTCACCTTATACAGCTTCAATAACCTGTCAAATAATAATGCCAGATACCAAACCATTTATCTTAGCAATTTTATTATTTTTTTAAACTTGAGTAGTTGCACTGCTCCATAATCTCCCAAGTTTTCTTAAGCATTTAGCACTATTGTCTCTTGCATTAAAATTAGTTTTGTAGTGAAAGGTAATTATACATCTATTTGCTCTATTACAGGTTTTGGGGTTTGGTGGTTTGTTGCTTGTCGTTTTTTTTGAGAAAGAGTTATTTTGGCATGTCAAACAGAACACATTTTAATGGAATGAGGAATGAAAAATTGCCACTGAAGGACATGCCTACCATACAGACAACTGAAGAATTAAAGTTCAGCTTGTTAAAAATATATCCTGACAGACATTTTCTGGATGTTAATACTGATTTGATTTAATAACAATGTTCTGTGGGGACCTGTAAAAATTGTTCATGGAAAGCAGGCAGAGAGGTTGGTGTGACCTCTGTTGGCTTCCAGGCTCCTTTAGCTCTCAGGATGGACAGCTTTTTGGTCACCAGGCTTACTGGGAAGGGAGAGGTCAAAAGTGCTGATCAGCTGCCTGGCTTCCTGGGCTCCTTCCTCTGGCCAGAAGTCAGTTCCCTGACCACAGCATTTTTCAAAAATGCCATTTTACATTAGTTCTCCTAAGGAAAAATTCTAAAACTTTTCCATTCCACAGAATATTTCACATTTCCAAAGTGTTGCTCTGAATCAAAATGGTAGATAAATCGAAAATGGAAAAGGCTCCTTGTGTGTCTAGGCACACATGGTATGCCAGACCAGTAATCTAATAAAATGTGGTTCTACCACTGAAGTCTGGAGGACATGTTCTTTCCTGTACACTGTTTCTGCTACTTTAGGTGATTAAATCAGGCCATGCAGCAGCTAGTAAGAATGTGGGCATTGGCTTTTAGCAGAGCTGGGACTTTACCTCTTTATGTAGCTAAAACAGTAGCTTCATAGTGTAGCTCCAGCCACACACAGGCCACTAAAGAGACCACCTTTGTTAGGCTTGCCATTGATTCCCATGCTTAGTCAATGGCAATTCTTCTAATGACTTCAGCGAATATTAAGGATTTCACAGGAAAGTGGAGAAAAATGGTTAAATGTCTGAAAAGATTTACATGGGAAAAGAACGAAGCTCAAAATGCATACAGCTTAGCTAAGCAGTGACTCAGAGGGATCTGATTGCTATCCACAAATATTTCAGGGAGGTTAAACACATGGGTGGGGAGGAACTACTCAGGATAACAAGGGAAAGGAAGCAATATGATTGCAGACAATTTGGATTGAGCTGGAGGCATATCTTCTCAATAGCATAACTGGTTAGGCTGTGGAACAATTTGCAAGTGAGACTGTGGTGGTCTCAGCATTTTGGCCATTCACTGCCAGATGGGGAAAATGTGGTGATGAATAATCCTGTTGTAGAAGTAGATGGAATTCACAGATTTTTATGAGCTGTTCCTATTACACTTTCAAGCCTCTGGGATCTCAGGATGAAAAAAGTAGAAGCAGATGAAAAAGGTAGAGACAGGTACAGGTTTACTGCTGTTTTCCACTTTAAGAAAGTAGTATCTCTAACAAGAGTTACCCTCATTTTTAATTCTATGTCATTGCTCTTTTTAAAATCACCCTATTATTTCATTCCTTCCAATCTAAAGTTTCATTAGTTTAATATCTCTGTATTAAAATGCAACTAAAAGAAGCATAAACCATCTGCATTTTTTCTTGGTTAAAACTAAATAGCAATGATTATGCCAAACAGATAGTATTCAAATAGGCTTACAGAATACTGTAGTTACACCAACACTAAAAAATGTATATGCACATTTTAATCCTTTTCTGTCTTTGGGTAATGACAACATTGGTGACTTACATTTATATTGCACTCTTCTTCTGAAAGGAAACCAATTAATGCACAAACTAGTTTCACAGGCAACATACAAAACATATTTCACTCGTGTTAGGCAGTCAGCTAAAGGCTGAAGCGAGTAGAACATTAGAGCTCTGGGTTTATACGGCTTGGAGAGAAAGATGCCTCCAGATGAAATAGCAGCATCATGAAGACCAGAGCTGAGAACATTTCTTACATCAGTAATGACTTTTGGGACCAAGAGTGGCATGAACAGCATCACCATCTCAGCTTTGCAGGAACAAATGAGAGATCTTGAAGTGCAATATGTGCTTTATTAAGTAGAGGAAAGGATAAGATAGAATTTGTATCACCTAAAGACAAAGCAAAATACTGTCCCAGCCTTAGGACTGGAAAATGTCTGTTTGAAAAGGAATTTTAAATACTGGATTTAAACTGCTTGAAGAGTGTCTTCTAGGGGGTGTGATAATGCACAGCATAGTAAAGGATGTCATACATAAACAGAGGGATGATTTCTAGCTCGGGCAAGATAGGTGTCCTGCCATATTTTCATAACCTAAAAGTTGGCCTGTAGAATGCAAGCAGAAAGAAAAATCACAGATACACAAGGGTTTCAACTTTGTGAACCAGCATGCTCCATATGCTCTTCTTTAGCTACCCACACCTTTTCCAAGCCCCTCACCAATCCAAATGTGAGCTACAGCAGAACATAGTGAATGGCCATGAGGTAAGGCCTAGATATTAAGAAACTGTAAATTTTATTCATGTGCTGATGTCTCTCTCCAAGAGTCTGGTGTCCTTAGCCATAAAAGGCTTTCAAAAGCATATACCTTTAAGCTTGGAAAATGGAAGACAAAATGTGCTTACAAGCTTAGTACTTACACAAATGACAGAAAATCCAAGCAGAAACTGTCATGTTAATTGCAATTCACACTGTTGGGTAAGTGCTTTATATTAAACAACTGAACAAAGATAGGTGAGACCAATAGAACAGGTTTCCTGGAATATATGGTCTCCCAGGAAGACAGTGAAAGGGGTATGCTCTGTCCCAGCCTTTTTGCCTCAGCACTCCTGGAGTACAGAGCAACACAAAAGAGGTTGTGAAACAGAATGAGGACAGAGGTGCTGAAAAAAGCATTGAGCATCCCTACAATATGCAAAAACACAGTGACTGAGGGGTCAGGGGAGAGAAAGAGGAGCAGAAATGAGATGGAGGTGAAGTACAGCTCAATCAAGCTTCAGCTGATTGTCCAAAGAGGCACCCACTGTGGACAAAACAGCACCTGGGCAGATTGATAGTGAGAGGAAAGCTAGAAACCAGGGTCACAAGATGGTTACAGGAATTAAAATGAGCAGAGGAAGGACTGAACAAAGATTTTAGAAGTAAATGCAGGAAGGTTGCAACCATATTGGCACAGATTCCAGGCTTCCTTCAGCATAAAGGGACTTTCACTTTTCATAAGATGCGCTTAAAAAGCAAAAGCTCTTTGTTTTGGTGGCCGCACTGTTCTCCCCGGTGCAGCCCTTAAACATTTATTTCTGAGTGCTGGATCCATCAGTCCCTGCACAAAGCTGGTTTCTGATGCAGGGAAGCTCTTGTTAGCGAAACAATTTACAATCTCATGTTATTAGCAGAATTGATTTGGAATAGTTTCTATACCTTATTCCTTGTCTTGCCTACAGCTCAGTCTCTCCCTGTGATGTATCTCAGCAGCAGCCCTGGCGCATCACTGCCCACGTCAGGGAGCAGCCACCTTGTGAGGAACTGACTGACTGACCATGAACCAGTCAGGTCAGGCTGCCCAAAGGACTTGGCTTTCTAAAGGGCCTTGCTACACCTTGCTACACCTATACCTGGAGCATCATTTAAATGTAAGGCATCTGATATTTTAAGATTTCAAAAGATCAGGCCTAGTGATGTTGTAGAAAAGTGGAGAGAGAAAAGCTGAAGTTTGCCAAAGGCAAACACGAAATAACAGAGAAAAGAGGAGCATGAACGTTGCAGCAAACTTTATATTGGCTGAAATCTGCAGTGTAACTCCACTTACTTCAATGACTCCAGGGTGCATTTGGCCGACTGCATAGGTAACAGTCTACACACTGGCTCTTGTATTTCCACCACGTACATGATAAAAGGAGTCTGTCT
The DNA here is from genome assembly GCF_017639655.2 of Falco naumanni. Classification (NCBI taxonomy): domain Eukaryota; kingdom Metazoa; phylum Chordata; class Aves; order Falconiformes; family Falconidae; genus Falco; species Falco naumanni. Next base: position 89,364,500 of record NC_054056.1, read on the forward strand.
AGTTTTCTACCTACTTCTCCTGAAGGAATGGTATTTTATTATAACAGGAGCAACATGCCAAGGGTCTACTCTGTACCTCTCACCAACAAAAGCCAAATATGACTGTGACCCTCAGAGATTTCAGGTTCATTTGCAATCAACCAAATGCAAAAAGGACTGGAAGCCTTCCATCATGAAAAAGAAAAGAAGCCTATCTGTCTGATGTCTTTGTTGCACATAGCTTTTCATTTTAGGTCTTCTTTAATCCAATATAGCAACCTATAAACTATATCTCCATTCTACCATCTCTTTTAAGGGAAGTCCCTTGATGATTTTTTTGTTCTCTATTTCTGCTCAATTGGATTGTATCACACTTTTTCTCTCCTCCTTAGGTTTGCAAGCCTATATCTCCTTTACTATATCTATACCCATCAATCCCTTTTCTTAAACCTATCCAATCTCTCAGATTCTCTTTGAAACAAGGACAGAACCTGAGTCTTTTCAAGTCTCAGTTCTATAAAAATCTGTACAAATTTCCTCCCTGATCCTTGGTGCCTTTTCTGTTATCAATTCACTTTTAAATATGTATAAAAATTAGTTTTAATGGTAAATATTGGTGTATTTTTATAGAATGTCTAAAACAAAGCAGAATCTGAATGCCAAGAAACATGAGAAAAAATGTTTAATTATCTTTGAGAGCAACTCTTCAGACAAGGACTTGAGGATACTGGTGGATGAAAAATTGGACCTCAGCTGGCAATGTGTGATTGGCCCAGAAAGCCAACCGTACCCTAGGGTCCATGAAAAGAAGTGTAGCAACAGGTCGAGGGAGCTGATTCTCCCCTTCTACTCTGCTCTTGTGAGATCCTACCTGGAGTACTGTATCCAGCTCTGGGTGACCCAGCACAAGAAAGAGATGGACCTGTTGGAGTGGGTTCAGAGGAGGCCATGAAAATTACCAAAGGGATGGAACACTTCTCCTGGGAAGAAAAGCTGAGAGAGTTGGGATTGTTCAGCCTGGAGAAGAGAAGGTTCTGGGAAACATTATTGTGGCTTTTCAATGTATAAAGGGAGCTTATAAGAAAGATAAGGAAAGACTTTTTAACAAGCCTGTAGTGACAGGACAAGGGGCAATGGTTTTAAACTGAAAGAGGGCACGTTTAGACAGGAGATAAGGAAGAAACTTTTCATTATGAAGGTGGTGAAACACTGGCACATGTTGCCCAGAGAAGTTGTGGATGCGCAATCATTGGAAGTGTTCAAGGTCAGGCTGGATGGGGCTTTGAGCAACATGATCTAGTGCAAGATGTCCCTGACCACAGCAGGGGGTTTGGACTAGATGATCTTTAAAGGACCCTTCCAACCCAAACCATCCTATGATTCTGTGACTCTTTAATTATGGAATTTCTGAGATCAGTAAATACTGTCCATATTCCTTCCATTCAGCATAAAATGACCCTTTTTCAAACTCCCAGACCAACATTTTGGAAAGCAAAGATGAGAAATCAATTTAAATCTCAGCTGTTTGGTTTCAGCTTTTCAAGAACTTGACTTTCCTTACCAAGTAAATATATCTATTGATGGTAGAGTGAACACTACTAAATACCTTAAAGAATGTGGTTTCTACTACTTCCTTTCTTAAACTGAGTAGCCATCTTGTCTTAAAAAGTATAACTCAGCCCCTTTTGGGGAGTCACACAAAAGGATTTCTGGAAGATGCATGTGAGAAGATGTGGACGATTAGTATATACAGCAGCAACAGTATAGAATAAAAGCATCTCCACTGTTATTAAGCTACCTCCCCATTTATCAGCTGTGATTTATACAGAACTGTCAGACATTTAGGGACTCCTGGCTGATTATCAGTTTCAAATGCCTGGGTCAACTGTTAACCTGATTTTCACCTAGTTTTCCATCTGAATTCCTATACTAGTACAAATAAAGTCAGAAAGTGGACACTAGGATTTCTCCTTCAGTTAGCAGAACCAAAGCTGCAGTCAGAAAGAGGAAATCAAGTAAAAAAAAAAAACAAAAAAAAAACCAACAAAAATACCCCCACCAAAACAAAATTTTCTTAATTTCTTTCTGACTGTCACAAGAACAATCAATTTTCTGGAGTGATAATTTAGGTAAAGGCTCCTTCTATTGCAACTGCAGCTCACTCCTTTTTTTCCTATATTAATTACATCATATGCACAGCCTAATACTCCAAACTTCCATCGCATTAAAAGTTCAGAAATGTGGTTCATTTTGTATAATAAATGCATCAGAAGAGCCATTCTGTATTCACAGCGGGTATGCCCCACTAAAATATTGTCAAACTCTGAGCAGGCCACACTTCATAAGTTTCAATGTGTATCATAGCTACAGCTCAAGAGGTGCATTAGCAGGGTCTCTCCCCACAGACTGATGAAAAATGTTTGGTTTTCTTTTTCTTGTCTGGAGTATATCAGGCATTAGCAGTCAAACAGATTCTTTGAATTTAATTAACTGAAAGCCCTATAGTAAAGGAAAATAACTTCCCATTGACTCAACATGAGAACAGCCTTCTTCAAGAGCATTTGAGATAAAGCCCTGGTGTTCATGCAAATTGCTATCTTAATAATAAAAATATTTATGCATATGTATGATCGAATAAATGAAAATTAGGAGTAGTAAACTTCAAAACAAAACGTCAAAAATCTTTACTGTTAAGCTGTTACAGCTTGTTTAGGTTGAATATTTCCATTAAAAAGCAAGATGCATCATTCTTCTGCAGCCATTCTGAACACACTGGCTGGGGTTTTTTGGTTTGCTTTTCTTCTTTTGTCAGAGCTAGACCCAAAATCACAACTTTTTAATCTCAAAAACAATCTTCAGAATATATGTGACTTTGTTAAAGATTATGTCAACATGCTAATGTGGGAAAGGATAACCTGTCTCTGTGCATAAATATTTGGCATAACAGTCCTGTATGGTGAAGGTTAATTCAGTTGGGCAAAGGGAGATGGAGGAGAGGATACAAGCAAGAACTTCGCTCAGAACCTTCCTTTTTTCCTTCTTAAACTGAATGTGAATCAAAGCATCCTGAAAATACTGAGATATGTAGATATTTTCAGGCCTCTGAAAGAGCAGAATCAACAATGCCAGATCATGAAGGGTTAGTTCTTAAGTGATTTTCAGTCATTTCAAGCAAGAACATTAGAAATGTGGGGTTTGCAGCAATCTGAGATGACAAGATGTTCCAACACCCTTAAAAGTTTTCCACAGTCAGATGTTTTTAAACTTGTTTAAAAATTCCGCTCCACCCCCGCATTAGTGAATGTATCCATTGCTACTGAAAACAATCCTTCCTTAATAATTTCTTCTTCTGCAGAGTGAGAGCTCAGTCCTGCAACATTACCTACATGGATAAATGCAGATACACACCTGGGTTTCACTGAAGAACCTGCCCCTGCTTTTTGGCCCAAGTCATGATTAAGTGGTATTCTTTCTTGACTATCTGCTGTGATAATAGTGTACCTGGACCATTTTTCTGCCAAATAGATATTTGAATGGAAGAAAACCAAACATCATAACAGAAAAGTTTGCACCAGCTTCTTGGACTGTTTTAATAGCTAATTTCTGAAAGTAATTGGCCATTATCTGAACACTCAGAAACACCAAACACTTTGCATATTAAATTGGGCATGGTTATTTCAAAATTATCAAATCCACTCTAGGTTTTGTTAATTGTTTTCATGTTCATTTTAAGAAAGCTAGACCTCTTTCAGTGAGGGTGTAATTGGCATAAAACTGTTGCCTTTTGAGCGACATTTAGCTCAAAGACTCTTTAGATACATGAGACAGTTTCAGCAGGAGCAAATGAAAAGTACTTCCCCCCCATCTCCCCTTCACTGATGAGGAACTCAGGCTCTCTGGTTTCCTGGGAAGAAGCAAAGGTCTGCTGTAATACGATAAGGATAAGGGTTCCTGCAAGGACCTTAAAAAAAAAAAAAAACACCAAAAAAACCACAACAAAACCCAGACATTCCGTGTTTGCATTGAATACTTTGAAAAGTTTGGGGCAATAACTCTATGTACTGTATTCTTAACTGTTTTGGGGTGTTTTTTTTCCAATCAAACTTTGGAAAGTCAGTCCTGTATAATGTAGCTGACTTTAATGTTAACTAAAAAAAAAAAAAAAAAAGGCAATATCATTTGCACCCAAAAATCCAAAATGAAAAATATTTTCCTCTGGAAAATGTACTTTAAAGACTACATTGCAAAATAGTTGCTATGACTACCACAACTCACTTAAAGATCTCTGCTTTAAAATGTCATCATGCTGCTATCGTGTGGCAATTTGAGGTACTGCTCACAAAGTCCAATTTTGAAATTATGACTCCGTTTTAAAACTTAGACATTTCTATCACTAGAAAAGTACATGTTGCAATATAAGCATCAGGTTTTAAACATCTGGAATTATTAATATGCTATGATTCTGAATGAGAACGATTAATGCGTATATATATATATGTGATGCAATGACTGGTTTTGCTTCTTTTACTTCACAGCTCGTGCTCTACAATATAAAGCAGTTGGGAAACCAACAGCTAACTTGATGATGTTGGTAACATTAACACTTTACTTGAAGAAACACGAGTAATTTCAGTCTTAGGCTTTCCTCCTTTGTTCCAGTCTCATTCAATTCCAGACTGTGCAGAAAATCACTCATCTTGCACCCCATTGCTATAGTACATCACTTGTATTAATTAGGTATGCTGCATCAGTTTACCCTGTCTTAACAGACTGCTGCATGCAGTACAAGATGGGAAAAGGAGGAAACGCTGCTTTTTGTTCTGTTCAGTCTACAGAAATCTGTTTCAATGTCTGTGTGCATACACAGCCAGCTCCCAGCTCTGTGTCTGAGCAACACGTGGGCACGGACAAACCTCTCTTTCCTCTTCTACAGGGAGATCCCCTAGAATGTACCCTTAAATCCCAGTAAGCACAGACACAACATTTTTTTAACCTTTTGTATTGCTGAACAGCTGTAGGACCTCATCTGTTTGAAGTAACAACCCCTCAGCTTCTATTCCATTCTTGAGGTTGAAACACTGATCAAATCCCTTTCAAGCCACATAAATGATGAGATAGCAACCTCTTTTCCCATCCACTTCTTTAGTTCTAGACTATGTTGTGTTTGCATCACCCTTCTAACCCCCCCTTGCTGACAGATGCCAGTTTGCTGCATAAATGCAGGGCTGGAAGAGAGAGGCAATACTTTGCCAGTGGGCCAACATGAAAATGAATTCACGCAGAACTGATCTGTACTCCTCAGTGTGCTGGTTTTGGCTGGGATAGAGTTGATTTTCTTCATAGCAGCTAGTATGGGGCTAAGTTTTAGATTTGTAGTGAAAACAGTGTTGATAATACAAGGGTGTTTTCATTATTGCTGAGCAGTGCTTACACAGCATCAAGGCCTTTTCTGCCTTGCATCTCACCCCACCAGCAAGCGGGCTGAGGGTGCACAAGAAGCTGGCAGCTGACACAGCCAGAACAGCTGAACCTGAACGACCAAAGGGATATTCCACGCTATATGACATCATGCTGAGCATATAAAGCTAGAAGAAGGAAGAAGGTGATGTTTGGAGTTATAGAATTTGTCTTTGCAAGTAACCATCATACGTGATGGAGCCCTGCTTTCCTGGAGATGGCTGAACACCTGGCTGCCGGTGGGAAGTGCTGAATGAACTCCCTGTTTTGCTTTGCTGGTGTGTAGGGCTTTTACTTTACCTATCACAGAATTACAGAACCACAGAACGGTCAGGTTTGGAAGGGACCTCCCAACTCCCCTGGTAAAGCAGGTTCTCCTAGAGCAGGTGGCACAGAATCGTGTCCAGGTGGGTTTTGAATGTCTCCAGAGAAGGAGACTCCACAGCCTCTCTGGGTAGCCTGTTCCAGTGCTCTTCCACCTTCAAAGTAAACAGGTTTTCCCTCATATTCAGAAGAAACTTCTTGTGTTGCAGTTTGTAACCATTGCCCCTTGTCCTGCACCGGGCACCACTGAAAAGAGCCTGGCCCCATCCACTTGACAGTTGCCCTTAAGATATTTTTAGATATTGATAAGGTCCCCTCTCAGCCTTCTCTTCTCCAGGCTAAACAGGCCCAGCTCCCTCAGCCTTTCCTCAGAAGGGAGATGCTCCAGTCAATTGTCTTTGTAGCCCTCTGCTGGACCCTCCCCAGCAATTCCCTGTCTCTCTTGACCTGGGGAGCCCAGCACTGGACACAGCACTCCAGATGTGGCCTCACCAAGGCAGAGCAGAGGGGCAGGATCACCTGCCTTCACCTGCTGGCCACGCTCCTCTTAATGCCCCCCAGGATCCCACTGGCCTTCTTGGCCACCAGGACACACTGCTGGCTCATGGGCACCTTGCTGTCCACCTGCACTCCCAGGTCCTTCTCCACAGAGCTGCCTTCCAGCAGGCAGCCCCAGCCTGTGCTGGTGCGTGGGGTTGTTCCTCCCCAGATGCAGGACCCTACGCTTGCCTCTGTTGACCTTCATCAGGTTCCTCTCTGCCCAGCTCTCCAGCCTGCCCAGGTCTTGCGGCGCAGCTGGCTGGTGTGTCGTTTAAACTGTCTTTATCTCATCCTACAAGTTTTCTCACTTTTACCTTTCCAATTTTCTCCCCATCCCACTGCGGGGGGGGAGTGAGTGAGAAGCTGTGTGGTGCTTAGTTGCCAGCTGGGGTTAAACCATGACACTGAGGCATTGAGTATATCACTTTAACCACATACATTTTTTAAAAATCAAAATGGGTGAAATAGTTCAGGATCCCTAGGAAGAAAGCATTCACAACTTCCATAAAACCTCAAACTCAGAAAGTATGATAGAAAATAAATCACTGAAATTCTCTAGCCAGATGTTACTGATGAAGTAAAACATCCACTAAAAAGTTATTTAAAATCTCTACAAGGAACCTGAAATATTGCTGCTCCAGCTGAGGCAGGTTATAACTTAACTGTCCATATATAACCTTATCCAGTAAGATAACTCAGAAATGGAAAGCTACGATGTCTCCAGAGCAGAGCAACTCAAAATTGCCTGGGCTGATAAAATGTTTTACATCTGTTGCCATCCTACCATTGCACACGTATAGGTCCTTCCAATGGCAGCCAGTCAGTGGCAAGCTCTGCACAAAGTTCTCTCTCTAAAAGCAGTTCTGTTTCTTCATTTAATCTTCTACCCTGTTTGCCCTTATGATCAGAAATGAGATTAAAGGCTGCCACTAAGAACAGAGCTGACAGAGGCAACCAGCTCATCTATCCCTCCTCCTTTCTTTGACAAACTGATGGATTTTGGTGTCTCTGCTTTGACACCAAAGACCTTATCCTGCAAATAGTTACTCACACAAGTAGTCCCATTGAATGCAGTGGAAGTAACTTCCACAGGTTTGCAGAGTGCCCTCCTTCTGCTATGCACATGCTGTAGCCATTACTGAATTCTTGGAGCAGCTGATGAAAAATGAACATAATTAGGCTTTTGGGGCAAAAGTTCAATGAGTTTACAATGGTACTAACTGCATATCTCTGCAAGGGCTAACAATTCATTCTTCAAAAGCATTTTACCTCAACCTTTTATATGCTTATGTTTTACTTCAAAGCAAATCTAGATTTGTGAACTGGTCAAAAACAAAGCCTATATACTAAGGACTATTCTTCTAGGTCCAGGCTAACAGGACCTGGCTGGCTAATTTAACCCTCTTTTTTAATTTGTGGCAGCAGAGATACCCAAATCTCCTAATCTTGGAATAGTACCAAACATGTGTAATTAACTCAGCATTGATTCCTGCCACAGGTTATTGCATTTGGACACTGCAAATTTCGCCCCCACAAACTGATGCCCATTTTGCAACAGGAGCTGTCATCTGTGATGAGCGCTTCTACTGTCTTGCAGCACAGGAGGGCTCTCTCCTACCTTGGGCCATTAGATTTAAGCAATATCTAAATAAATAATGATAAGGTTTCCTCTATTTGTAATGTGTCATAGCACAGAATTATTTGATACAATGACAAGGACATAATAGGGTTTTTATGGGACAGAGGAAAAAAGGCAACCTGGCACTCACATCTGACCTGCTGCATGGGCCTGTACTGCTAATGGGGCAAGCTCAGAGCAGGTGAGTGACCACCTTCTCTTTTCAGCAGTGTATTTGGGTCCAGAAGGGTAAAGAATCTGTGCTAAACAAAAATGACTCAGTGGGCTGTTACACAACCAGCCAGCTTTGTTCACAGATACTAGCTACACCAATAAATTTGAGTCATGACTTGATTATAGTGCTGGTAACAAGGTGGGTGGTAAAGAGACAGCTCTTACAGGTTTGAAAAATAGGACTGGTAGAGAACTCAAAAGGTCATCTACACCAATCTCCTCCCCTGCCCAGAGCAGGAGGAGTTGCACAGACATAGTTTTCAGATGACATCCACTCTACCACTTGTTTGTTAAGATTGTTCTCAAAACACCTTACTAGTGATGGGGACTATGCATTATACCAGGAAATCTACTTAGTGCTTCCCTGCTCTTACTTTCTTATTTTCAGGAATTATTTTGTACAGTCTGAAAAATCTCTGCAACTTTATGTGTTGTTTATCTCTTCTCTGTGTTCTGCTTTGGCATATTATCATTTAATTAATAAAATTTGTAGTGTTGCCCCTTATTTGAAGGCATGGGTACATTTCTATTTCCAGCAGTTCTGGATCAAAGTCATTGCATGCAGCCTCTGAGTGGAGACCCTTAAACTGTGCTGTGCCGTGCTGTTGGAGCACACATCATGCGTCATTTCCTTCATCGATCTTTAGAAATTATATTGTTCAAAAGCCTCCCGTAAGCATTCACAGGTACATTTTCTGATGTGCACCCTGGAACAAAAGATGTCATGATACCAAAGAACATGCATCTGCAAGCATTTGTTTGCATGTGCAAAGTGAAGAGTATGGAATTTCCTCCATAGGTCTGCAAATAAACCTTGCAAGCTGCAAGTTGAGTGGGCCTTTCCTTTTGTCATGTGCTTTATCATTCGTGAATTGATGTGAAACCCTTTTATGAGCCAAAGAACAGCTCACTTCATACTTCCAGTCCTATATCCACAAGGTGCCTGGCACCTGCACACTGTTTGTGCAGAAGAGTCATAGGAACAAGCTGAAGCACTGGAGCACACAGTTTGTTAGCCCAGTCCCTGGCTCTGTATTGAGATGATTCAACGAGCTTCTTTCAGGATGCATCTGTTACATAGGGGCTAGCCCTAAGCCGGCTGAAAACACCTCACTTTTCATCAGCTGGCCTTGGAATAACAGACTTAACTTATTCAGCAAAACTCCCTCATCCTCTCTGAGACTTCCCATCATACAATCAAAACGAGAATAAAACACACATCTGGAAACACTGCACTAACAGATCCCACACAGATCCAGTCAACAAAAGCTGCTCACAAACATACTGAGCTGGAGCCACTTTTCTGGCCTGAGCAAAGCCTGGTTTCAGGACTAGGAATGGTAGAATATCCATCCTCAACCCTGGCCTCCTCTGAGGGCATTTAGTACTGCTGACTGCAGTGTGTTACTGCTGAAGGGAGGGGGCAGGAAATGCTTTAAAATGCACTCAGTGTAGGGCAGGGAGGAGCTGAAGTCCTCCTTAAAGGGGTCCTGGAGAACTGTGGTGGGAAGTCACAGCTTCACCAATAGACCCAGGACATTCTCATGCAGTATTGAATTGAAGGCATCAGAAGAAACAGAGAAGTATCACAGATGCAAACACCAACATTTGCAGACTTCTCCTTGTTCTTCGCCACATACAACAATGCCTTTCCTTGAGTTGGCTAGAAGAGATCAATTCATAGATGATTAACAACTAGTGAAATCTGAGCAAGAGTATTATCTGAGTTAGTAGAGGGAAGGAAGTATAGTGGGAAGTTTGCAGCTACTGAGAGAGAAAACCCATTTTTGCTGAAGGTAACTGACTTTCAGTGGAAAGGCCTTTTCTGAGAGAATTCACACCTGAAAAGACAATGCAAAGTGTCCACCCCACTATTCAGGAGTAATTTTTTCTGTCAAATCTCCAAAGCGAGAACAGCCAGTTCTCTGCATCAGTAGATGCTGACCCAGCCTTAATACCTGCCTCCAGCACTTGCTGTCTGAACTGCAGCAGGGCACTATTACTGATCAAGACCATTTCTAACTTCATGTCTCCAAGGATGCTCCAAAGCATTCAGGAGGGTGTAAATTCGCATCTCCATGGCATTCAGTAGTCCAGGGCCTGGGATAGTAAAATATTCTTCATGGTTCCCAGCACGCTAATATACTGCGCAACCATACTGTAACTGGCTGTGGGTAATGGGTTAAACTGCATTCACACAGGAAACAAAACTTTCTTACAATGGATTTCAAAAAAGCCATAAATTAGTCTGGAAGCTTTGGAGAACATTAACCCACCCCAATAAAAATGTCTACAGCCTTGACCTTTCTCTTGACATCTCCTAAAAAATAGAAAAAGAATTTCCCATATGCATGATCCAAGATTGAGAAAATATGTTGAAGGGAAATGTTTCCATTTTGCTGGACATTTTCAAATACCTGTCAGGAAACCAGCTTCAGCTCAATGGCTTCTGGCAGCCTACAGTCAGCTGCTTCAACCCTCATCATCCAAACCCTCCCAGTGAGCCTAGCAGCAACCTGAGCATCTTTTGTTCTATCTATACCAACATATCCTTACTGCAGGAACTCCAAAATACTGCCAAATTTCAGCTGAATTAAAAACATCCAGGTATTTGGATTTTCATCCTAAATGATAACACAGACAAAAGGTCACCTGAAAATTCAGGATTTAAGCTGAAATGCGAAGCTACTATTTCACATGCAATTAGTGCTGTTCTGAAATACATACTAACATTTGTTCGTTTTGCAAGGTGATAGATAATCCTTGTTGCGCTTTATCTTTTACTTCAGAGATATGTCATTCCATGAGATAATATACATAAGCTTTGTTTAAATCAACTTCACAATTTCCCTCATACCTAAAACTCAACTGAGGGAAAGAAACAACCCACACAACTGCCTTAGTTCTATAGCAAATCATTAACACTTCCCATTAAACTGACCAAGGAACAAAAAACATTGCTGTGACCTTTGTGGATGAAATTACCAAACATTTTAATATTGGCATCATTTTCTGTTTCTCTGCAACTGACTGAACAATTGTATCTCCACTATGTGACCTGCTGTCCAACTCTTATTTGATTTTCTGCTGACTTTGTGCTATTTTCCCCCTGTCTACATTAATAGGAAGTTTAAGGTCTTTGTTTCTGGCACTCTTGCATGAGGCTGATCCATGCTGACTGCTACACTTTGTTGCTTCAGTCCTCACAGTACTTCACGTTGCCTTAGTTTGCTAAACCAGGAAACATTAATTTTGGCAGCCTAGTCAATAACTCTCTTTTGCCGTTGACTGTTATTACTAACTGTTAACTAACTCCTCTGTTTATGGCATCTTTTTCCTTAAATTAGCTGGTAGGAAACTTTTGTTCCCTTGGAGGAACAAAGGAGCAAACAAAGCTGCCTTAGCTTTACTGAAGTAAGAGTTGGAAAAGACATGCTGGATCGTCAAATTAATCACTTGCTAAGTATGGGACTGTTGTCTCTATTTCTGTCCCAGCTGTCAGCAACCTCAGTACCAGGAAAATAATTCTGTTTCATTGCAGATTAGGCTTTTAGCTGCTGCTCCACAATCAGGCTGTGACTCTGAGCAGGTTGAACCATGTTTCTGAGCACCATGGGTTTGCAACCAGAAGTCAATACTTAAACTATCTCTCTGTCATTGCAGCAATACCGAGCAGAGCCAGGGGACAATAAACTTCTTGGATGAACTTTGCTGAGAGTTGAAGAAGTTCACAAATACTGAACGCGTCTTTTTGGGTTAGAAGAAGTAATCCCACAGCACTTTACGCTTTCTGCATTAATATTTTTTTTTCCTTGTTTTGAGTACAATCCACATTTGAGACTTAGCAGGTTGGAAAGCAAAAAGGGAAGGCAATACCTGCAGAGTGTGATTTCTTGAGAATCAAAGACAATTGTGCCAGATGCCCATAAACATAAAGCCAGAAGTCTTCATGGCGACAAAGTGATTACCTTCTGCAGCTATAAACTATTCACGCTTGAAGTCGTCTGCTCAAGAAGAAAAAAGGATGCACGTTTGAAAGAATACTCAGATATAAGACTTTTATTCATCTTCACTGAAAGAAAAGCAATTTAAAGGGAACACAGAGGTCCCTTTGCAGCCCACATACCATGGGCAAACAACAAAAACTGCTGAAGTCTGATTTATGTAGGTCAGGCACTCTATATGGTAAAACTGGCTTATCATCACACAAACACTTCCATACTTGCAAGAAGTTAGAGAAACAAGCTCTTCTGATCTACTCATATAATATTTTTTTTTTGCCTAAAAGATGGGATAATGTACTTACTTCCAAATAATTCAAAAGCAAACCACTGAATTAACCCACTGCATCCCACACCTGAATACACTGCAGAACACACAGCAGGAGTTCAGAGGGCAGCACCAAAGAGGAATGTGGTCTGCTGTAGCACCAGGATCTTACTAACCTTTACTACCATAGCATCTCTAGTACTTAAAGTGTAACACAGATAAAGCGCAAAAACTCTCATGAGCATTTAGAAAACATGGAGAAGTTACTGATTTTGTGAAAACACAATTTCCCAGACATTCTTCAAGATTTACTGCACATCTAGCTTCTCCTGTTGTTGGGGTTATTTCTGTTACAGTCTTTGACATAAAGAAAAAATTATCAGAATTATAATAGGCATACATGTGCTCAGTTGTATAACTCAGCATTTACTGAGCACTATCTTTTGTTGTGTTAACAGGGGATTTCACTCCTATTTTCATTTTCAAGTCACTCAGCTAAGAGACAGTCACAGCAGCCATTTACAGCAAGTGACTAAGTTACACAGTGGTATGTATCAAGATGCAAAGTATCCTATCTAATGACAGCTGCAAGGGGAATTTCTGTAAGCTGAATGCAATCAGTGAATAGAAACATAGCCAGCAATTTGAGCGATACCATTATAGTGTCTCTGTGATTTACAGTGACCTATTTTACTTCTGATTATAGTTGCTAAGGGCAGCAGCTCCAATGATATGATGGCACCGATGCTGTCACCTGGTGCTTCCCAGCCTCAGAGTGCTCCTAGAATGCTTTTTACACCAGCAGAACAGGTCCGCAGGTCTTTGTATGATTTTTGGACACGTCTTTGTCCTTTGTGGAGGGGAGCCAGTTTCAACACTAATGCTTCTATGATAAGCTATGCAAAAGATCTGGTGAACATCATAAGCAGCAGTCTGTGCCTTTCTGAGAGGTGATGACGAGGACATGCTGTCCAGATGATGATCAGTAACTTCTGGCTTCCCTTCTCTGGATTTTTTTTGCAGTAGAATTTAAGACTCTGCCTTCAGCATGGAAAGGGGTTGAGTTTCATTCTGACAGCAAGATAATTCCTGCACAGCAGTTTGCTGAAGTCTCTGGGGTGCCAAGGGCACTACAGTCTTTTTGCCAGGTTGATAGCTAATGACAACACAAGTGAGAGGGAACTACACCACTGCCCAGTTTCAGGTGAGTCAGAGAGATACCTGGTCTAGGAGACTGGTCTTCTCCTACTGATAAAGAAAAGCAAGAGGCAAACCTTTCCAGAGTGGAATTCATAAGGGGAGCCAAAATTAAATGCATAGAAGTGCATATGTCCCTGCTGGTGGTTCACTTTGTAGAGAAGTCTCCAGTATTTTACCTTCACTAGCATCTTTGTGTCTGAGGTAGCACCAAGTCATTCTGAGGGGATGCTGGCCTTTTGTGGGAATGAAATGAGGCTCCTGTTACAGCAGGCCCTGATTATAACAGCATTGCAGCACTTGCTTGATGTATCACATTGCCCTAACTTCTGTGCATTCACTCTAAAACCCACCTAAATCCACCTTGCATCCAAATATACAAGTCTCCAGATGTAGTACTTGCAGTTATATCCTCCAGTACTCGTAACTATATATTTAGGATGAATATTCGAAACTGTAATCTTGGCATGACCCAGGCTAGTTCAGGGATGACAAATATAACTTTTGATCACACTCTGTTCATATGGAAAAGTTAGAACAGCTGCTGCTATTTCAGTTCTCTCAGGCAGGGAGTTGAATTACCTACAAATAGACATCGCAAGGAACCCAGAAGGCAAGACAATACTCTCTCCCCAGAGACCAAGGGATTGCAAGGGGATACCTGGAAGACAAGCTATAAAGCTGCCCTCTGTAGTGCTTATGTGAGGGGAAACACTTCCTTTGCACCTCCTGCACCTTCAGAGCTAGAACCAAGGTTTCTGGAGCACCTTCATGCTTTTTTTGGGGGTGGTGGATTTTTTTGTTTGTTTCTTTTATGCATCTTTAAAGACTAAAGAACTGGTAATTAAAATCCCATCTGAGGAGTTTACTGACCATAAAAAGAACTCAAGGACAGAACACAGTGAAATAGATAGACCTCGCTGTATCCATTTTGAAATATGATTCATACGAGTGGTTAAAGAGAGAGAAAGCAAAACATATTAATCTTAATATTTAGATTTTGATTCTGTTCCCCCAATTTCCTTTACAAATGCCCTAGTCCTACCTCATCAGCTGTAAATATGCACCTGTATAACAACAGTAGATAAACTCCAGCAGCTGGGCAAAGAAGTTAATATTCCACCTCAGAGTCAGCCAATTCATTTTTAATGGTATATATACCCGGGATCATTGTTTTTTCCCAAAAAGTAATTTCTTTTGTTAGCAAGAATATGAAGATAAGCTTTTAGAAATACCTGCACAAACCTTTCTTCTGACTTGTGCCACCTTCTGTTTTCCTGCTAGCTACTCTCCAGGCAGTCAGCAGAACCATTACAGGGTTCACCCAGCCAGGAACTCCAAAGGCAATGCAAAATTAATTGAAGTGTAGGAACAGGAGGAAAACCTGATGAAGGAAGTAGAACTCTTTTAAAAAAAAAATTAAATTGGGCAACAGTTCTTAGAAAAGAGCAAATTTTAAAAACAAAATAATAGTATTCTGTGACAAAAAAAAAAAAAAGGACAAGATTTTTTTGAGAAATGAAAGAAAAAATGTTTGCTCAAAAATAATTTGAGTCTTGGAGAAATGATTTATCATTAATAGAGAGTTGGAAACTTAAGAGGTCATCTAGCCTATTTTCCTTCTGCTCCAGTATTTCAAACTCTGAGCTCTTTCAGGCAAAGAACTGCTTTCGAGGTGTACTTCTAAGATTTTCTCTACTATAGAAGTTCATGCAACACTTGTGAACAGAGTCAAAGAGATGTCCTAAACTAAGCTGAAGATTTCATTCCATGTGAGATTTAACTTATTGTACAATATGTTCCATCAAGCAGGTCAGAATGAATATAGCAATTAATCAAAGCAATATTTAGTCCAAATTTATACCCCAATTGTAATGTTACTGGGCTAATTATCTGTCAATTTGTTTAAGCCAACATGGACTGCTAGATGGTTTTGTTCAGGGGTCCTCAAACTACGGCCCACGGGCTGGATACAGCCCCCCAGGGTCCTCAATCCAGCCCCCGGTATTTACAGACCCCCCCGCCGGGGGTTGGGGGGAAACCAAGCAGCCGCAGATGACTGCCTGCCACTGCATCCGCACGCCGGCCCCCTGGTTAAAGAGTTTGAGGACCCCTGGTTTTGTTGATCACTGAAAAAGCTTGATTGCAAAGGTATGAAGACACGTTTCTCACTATAGAGTTCCCATTTTTCCTTATGTCTTTGAGCTGACAGCAGGTAACATGACCTGGAAAAATGAATAGGAATACAATTCATAGAAATGTCAACTAGTTTTGCTTCAGTGCATTTCTCTAGGACCAGTGTCAAGTGCCATGCATTGCAAATGTTCTTCTTCAACTCAATGGACTGTGAAACTAGTTTGAAAACACGCCTTGAAATTTTCTTACAGAACCTTTGCACAGATAAATTTAATTTGCTATCTCTCTCTGGAAACAACAAAGTACATTAAAGTACTGAAATAATGGCAAGTGCAGAGGAAATGGTAACATGACAAAATAATTCTTATTGACAGCTTCCTATCTGTCATAATTCTCTGCTTATTTTAGGCCTATTTTTCCATTTTGTGGGGATTAATATTTAGAAAATAACTTTAAGTGTTAAGTCCCAGAATATATAGGCAGCATGAACTGTTCTCAAAGATGCAGTTATTCTGTCAGGGAAGATATCAGTGACTTGTTTAAAGTGTAACATTGCCCATATTTATTCATGCGGCAGAAAAGAGAATGCAGCTACATAAATACTTGCATAAATATAAATCAGCAGAGACATGAAATTTTACAAAAATATATGCAAAGTCTGAAAAGAAAGATGCTTCTTTGTTTTGCCTGATGTTTTCCACTCTTTCATCAAATAATGCATTCCAGAAATCTGTGTTAAGTTCTGATCCTGCAAACACTTGCAACATGTTTAAGATCAGGCACCTTGCCCAGCACTCATCTTACTGTTCTCTCAGGCACATTCCCACTGGAGTTCGAGAAAGAAAAGACTTTTGCTGTCCTGAGTAAAAGCTAAAGTACTTTTAAAATACTCTTAACTCATACTCCAATTTTAGACCCCCTCAAAAGACTCATTCCAGAAGATGAGCAAACAAGCTATCAGGTCCCCTGTCTCTCTGGGTGTCCTAAATTGACCAATATACCACAAACCATGAGGAAAATGAGTAACACACCTGAAAAGCTCTCCTACAGACAGGAACTGCTTTTACAAGTTGCACAGTCTTTAGTTTAAAGAAATTGAACCAGAACATTTGGATAAAAATACATCTGTACTAACACCCTGATTCCAGAGGTGCCAGGAGGCAATGAGCTGGAACAATGTTTTTCACTCTGCAATATTCAAGAACCACTCTAAAGAATGTGTGACCTTTAATTAAGAGAAGGAAATTTATGTTTAAATACACTATGTGGAGGTCCAAAAATTTTCAATCTGAAAATCAAAAGACAAAAAAACACTACTCTGAAAATTTTGAGGTAAAACCAGACTTTGACAGAAGCAGTGGATCTCTGGAACACTACATGAAAAAAGTTCATGTTTTGACTTCGGCCTCAGTCCAAGAGTCAAACCAATGTTCACATATGAATATTTTTTTTCTCTTAACTCGCCTGACTTAGACAGATACAAAGGCATTTGTCATTGAGCTGCTTAATCCTGTCTACTTAAATCTATCACATTTTTCTCTTGGGCCTTCTTGATTTAGACTTCCAAAAGGTTATTGTAAGGAGTAATAAAAGAAGCTGTCATATTCCCCATCCTTATTTGTCCCCTAGGTGATGGCCATTATGTTGCAGCATTGAGAAAACTGTGTAACACCAGATTGGTTTGATCCATAGAGAGAGCTAAAAAATAAATCAAACAAGCTTTATGATTCCTTTTGTCCCTGCATTATGACAAATTTATAGAATATGTTATGAGAATTCAAACTTTTACCTGTGCAGAATATTAACAAAGATCGTACTGGTTTTGTCTAGGACGGAGTTAATTTTCTTCATAGTAGCTTGTATGGTGCTATGCTTCAGATTTGTGATAAATGCAGTGTTGATAACCTACCAGTGTTTTAGTTATTGCTGAGCAGAGCAGTGCTTACAAAGCATCTTATGCTTCTCACACTGACCCCTCCAGCGATCAGGCTGGGGTTGGGCAAGAAGCTGGGAAAGGACACAGAGGGAACAGCTGACCCCAACTGACCAAAGGGATATCCCATATCATATATGATGTTGTGCTCAGCAGTGAAAGCTTGGAGAAAGAGGAGCAAGGGGAAGCATCCAGAGTTATGGCATTTATCTTCCCGAGTAACCATTAGGTGTGATGGAGCCTGGCTTTCCTAGGGATGGCTGAACACCTGCCTGCCAACGGGAAGGAGTGAATTCATTTCATATTTTGCTTTGCTTATGTGCGCAGCTTTTGCTTTACCTATTAAACTGTCTTCATCTCAGCCCATGAGTTTACACACTTTTAGCCTCACCCTCAGCCCATTTCTGGGGAAGTGAGTGAGCGCCTGGTTGGGGCTTGGCTGCCTACTGGCATTAAACCATGACCAATATTCATGTTGCAGTAATGCTTGACCCCTTTCTTCCTCATCATGGTTAAGAAAAGATACTCCATCCCATATGCTTCTAGGTATTCCAGCTCCTGACTCACAGTATAGTTCAGTCAGATGTAGGAAACTACATACCTTTTAAAATCTGAGCCTTGGGCTCTCACTACTTTGTATACAAAATAGAAACATCTACTGAGGACACTGTGTATTTTCTTAATAGGCATTTTCACTTCAAAACCTTTTAAAATCAACACCAGCAAGACGGAAACACTTGTTTTGATCTCCAGGTGCAATCATTTAAGAAAACTGTCTTCTCCCAAGCATTTGGCATTTCCATACTGAAAACTACTTACAGATATTTTGACTTTAAAGCCACCAAAGAAAGAAGTACTTTGTTTCACTGCTCCTTGCCAGACAATCTTTGACATTTATCCTAAAAGCACTGTAATAGCCTTACTGAAATCATGCTGACTGGAGAGTGCAAATAGTGAAGCTATACTTGCTGGAACCTCACAACAGCTGAACAGAAGAGATTCAGAGCAGGAAAAAGCAATTACAAAATTGTATCCTGAAGTAAAAGACCAAAGTCATACGCCTAAAGGCTAAACTTGAGAAAAAATTAAATCATTGATGTGGAGAAAACGTGAAATGTCCAAAGCAGGGCACTGAATTTCTCCAGTGTGTAAAAATGTTCATGGAGAAAAATTTTGTGGGAGTAGGTCTCATGAGCTTGAAATTAAGACCTGATACGTTGGTGTAACCCACAGTGAAATTTATCTCATGCTTTTAAAAGTAGTAAACATGAGATAATGAAGAGGTTTTATATTGATTTAACCTACACCAGTTTGAATCAGAAGTGCTAGAAGTGACTGTAAAGAAAACAACTAAAAAAAAACCCCAACAACAACAAAAAAAACCGCAAACCCAGAGCCAGAAATATTGTTGATTTCACTTGGAAAGGCTCTCACAATAGTATCCAAAACAATATCCAATCTACAGTTATGATTTTAAAAAAATAAAAATCCAGGCCAAACCTAGGTCTGTAAACAAACACAAATGGTGAGTTTAGATCTAGTACCACCACGCTAGTGGACAGAAAAAGTGCTGTAGTTTGAAAAAAACAGTGAAGCTCACAACAACAAAAGTTACATGTCAGTTAGTAAATATTAAACATTGCCAAGAAAAATTCCAAGGGATTAGAACCCAATTTTGTCTATGTTTAACTACTAAAAAAGTCCCTAACAGTATTCTGACCTGGACCAACTAGCACCTTCAAAAGCAACTTACAGGCATGTGTCAGGAGTTAGCTCCCAGCAAGACTATTGACTGCAAGCAACTTGGATGAAATCATCATTTTCTGGAGGTTAAACTAGTTTAACAATTAGATGGGGGTGATTCTGTGCCAGTTAGTCTTAGTGCTAGAGGATGTTCCCAGACATGTTTGGTTTATTAATACCAACATAGCCAAATATTCCAGGTTGTAAGCACCTGAAGCTGAAATTATTACAAGAATGTGACCTGCAGAGCTTTAGAAGCAGTTGATAAACAGCAGCAGCATATGAACTGATAAACTGTCTAAGTGATGGAAGAGTCCTGAGAGACTCTACAAAGTGTTTTCTCCTGCAATAACAACTTCCTTGCAAACCATACATTTATCTACAATATTTATGTTGTTCCTCCAGCTGAAAGGCAACAGACTGAGACTGTATTACTGGAAATAGAAGGGGAGAATTAAAAAGTCTCCTAATGAACAGAAGAGAAATTTAGTACTTATCACATGGAGGAAAAGCACTACAATCTTCTTGAACATGCTTAGAAAAATAATTTTTTTGTTAAATAATTATGTTACCATTGCCACTCTCCTCATTACATCTGAAAGCATTTGTTCCATGTGTGTTTAACTCGGGCAATTTCTGTCTCTCAGTGAATGGGAAGTCTGAGTACACAAAACAGCTGGTTGCCAAGTCAGCATTATATGTGCATTAGCAAAGTTTCAGGACAGCTTGCTATGTTAGGGACACAGGCCTATTTAGAGTAGAGGCTGGTGAAACATAAATAGCACAATGTACTTATTTAAAGCATTAAACAGTTCCTGCCTGTGATGATGGCAGAGCATAGTATTTTCTTCTGGCTTGCTGAAGGCTATTAACAGAAAAGACGAGATTTGAGAATGTAGGTATGAATTAGGTGGAATAAATCAGATTGAAGAGGGAACAGGAACAGTCCTACTGCCAGTGGCACACTTACCCTGCGCTGTCATCAGGCAAGCCCAGAAATGTGATCTTTATGTCTTTGATGTTGATTAGAAAATTTACTCTCCAGATCTCGAAGTTCCAGACAGCAAAGGATGGGATTCATTGACCAGGCATGGGCTATGCCCAGCACACATCTTAGCCAAGTCACCATAGGATCCTTCCATAGTCCTGCAGGGAGCAGGGAGCTGGGCAGGAACAGGGACCACTTTATTTCACCCTGAAGTAGACACCTTTCATATGATGAGGTGAATTGTACTTTAATGTCCACTGACTCCGCTGGGAATCAAAACGGGCACTAGAAGTTAGGTGAGCTCAACCAGATGTACCTGTTCTGAGGGATGTTGCAGTGAACACCCACGGAAGGCATACATAGACACATGAACACGAGTCAGATATTAGAGCACACTTTGTACTGCCCAGAAACAACATAAGGGTTAGGCACATGCCTTCTTAGCACAAACTTGGTTTAACTGGAACTCACCTAAAGGCCCTTACCTGCAGTCAGAAAAGATATTTGACTGGTAGATCGATAATCCAGAGGGCTTCAGGGGTACCCTACTGGTCAATATGGGCACTGGAAGCTGCAGGAACCTGAAGCAGTTTCAGATATCTTCAGAACAAAAATATTCACAGCTTTATGAAGGGTATGTGTTTTATACAAGAGATTCCTCACATAGGAGCACAAAGACACACCCTTTCGGGCAGTGGAGTTTGCAATGTAACTACAGGCACATCCTCAGGTAATACCATAACTGTGGAGCTGACCTCCCAAAATGGTCACCTTACTCTCCACTGAGTCTAGAGACAGTTGAAACCAATCAACGTCTTGCAGGAAGCACGAGTTCAGGCTGGTCAGTCAGATACTACCATGACACGTATAGAAAGGTCAGAAAAAGTCTGGAGAGATAATACAGGACTAGGCTGCAGACAGTAACAAATACATCTTGTGCTGTGAGCACACATCATAAGCTTTGACTGCAGGAAATTAGGGAGGATGAGGCAGTTGTTTACATTTTCTCTTCATATTCCTGTGGCTATTTAAGACAATAGTATGATGTGAGAGATGCTGGTGCTATCAATATTACCTGCATTCTGCTTTACTCATGGTTGACACTATTCATTATGTGCTTCTTGTGTCACAGCCAAAACCCCAAATACTTTGCAAAAAGTCAACAAAATGTGGAACCATGAAGCTTCAAGTCATCTGAAACATACAGCACTTATTAAACCTGTTTGTGGGTTGTCACCCAGGAAGACTGCATAATACTGCAAGGGAAAACAAGCTAGAGAAAGCAGATGCCTTAACAGCTACTAATTAGAATCTAATTACTCTTTCAATTACCTTTACTCACCACTCTCAGTCCCCAAGCCAGCTACTGACAGACATCAGCTGTCCATGTGGCATCCTCATCTAGCACAAACCATATTGAGTGTGAAATCAAATGAAACAGTTACACCAACATCAGCAGCATCCCTTTCAAACTCTCTGCAGTAAGAAGGCATGCTGAATATTTCATAGCACCCATTTATAGCTACTGTATCTTTTTTGAGGTGATAGAAATACCACATTTCTGCAAGATTTCGGTGCTGCATAGCTGTAGGTGAGTGATTAAATTCTATGTGCAAACACACACATTCAGCCAAATCAGTCATGCTGGACTAAACATGGCTTCCCCCCATCCTTTTACTGGGGTTCAGTCCCCTGCTGTTACAAGCAATTTTGTCATACAATAGCATCTAGCATCAATCCCTTCCTTACTTAAAACCAGAGGAGGTTCCTTGTGTGCTGAAGGAATGAAACATAAATATAATCCTTATTCCTCCAGGAAGAGTTTTATATATATTCTAAGGAATTGCAAATCCCCAAATCCCCATCATCTAGAGAGCTGCATATACCTAGTTATTACTTTTCATAATTCTCACAGTGCCTGGAGTCCTCCCACAGCTACAGGATCTCTCCATAGTGGGTCTGTAGCTGCCTGCACTGTGAGCAAACCCACACTGTCACAAGCACACAACATCCCAACGTAAGAAAATGGAAACAATATTTATAAATGAGGAACAAAAGCTGAGACACTTCCCCCAAAATGCAGGAGGCTCAGCATCAGATTTCCTGCTTTCACCACAGCGTTATTACTGTGGGTCTGCCCTTGTTTCCCCAGAAGGACAGGTGCTTTGTCTTTAAATAAACATGTCTGATTTTTGTGGGGACTTGAATTTTTGAAGCTCACCAAGCAATTGAGGCATTGACTTAGCAGGAAGAAGAGTATCGGCATGTGGCTTTATGGAGGTGGTGGTACTGCTCGGCTGTGGTTACAGTGGTGTTGCTGCAGCCCACAGCTGCTGCAGGAGGAAATGGTTCTTGTTTCTTGTCTGGCACGCTCTACCAGGCAGCATACATACCCCACAAGCTCTTTTGTAGGTGATTTGACCAGGCCTCACTTTGGATCTGCCTTTTTTTGATCAGTTTCTCTGAGCATGCATTTCCAGAGAAAGGAGTCTACATTCCAGCTGTGGGCACACAACATAGCTAAAGGCTGGCATTGAGATGTTAAGCCTGGAGGGAAAAGGGACAGTAATACCTGGCAAGGAGAACTCCAGAGAGCATAAGAGTCTTGCCTCAACCACTTCACAGCTGGAGAAGGATCCCCTCGCCTGGCAAATTCTCTTCCATTTCTCTTCCCCTATTTTAGATGTCTGCCTCAGCTTGACCAAGGTCTGCAGGCTCATGTGCCACATAGTAAGGGAAATGGTCCTTCTAGGAATACCCCTTCACCCCCATAAAGCAAGCAATACACTAGTTTTCAAAGCAACAAATGTTAAGAAGTGTCAGGGAGTGGTCTTGAGCATTCACTCGGTTCACATTGCTGAATTACTGCAATAGTCCCCCACAAGGTCCCTGGGCTAAACTGCACGGTCCTAAAAAGTTTCAGAGTTAGGGAATTGGTATGGCTGGGGAATTCACCCAGTTTGGGTATCTTTACCCTGTTTAAGAGGACGAGAGGGTTTATCCATATGGACACGGACTGTTCAAAATGCTATGTCTCAGTGTCGGTGAGCAGACCTAGACATAATTTATTAGTACAGTCGCAGCTTAGCTCTCTGTTAATTATGGCCTGTCAACCTACTTGCCAAACTGTACAGCTCCGGTGGAAGTAAATCATTAGTGTAAGAGATCAAAGAGAAGAAAGAAACTTCTGCTGTGATTCCCCTTGCTTCTTGAATCCGCCACAGACCACAAGGTTACTAAGATCAATAGTCGTGTGTTTTCCTGCACAAATCCCTGTTTGGGAAGAAGTGGTCAGGGAGATTACAAACTGCAGACCAGAACTTCCCCTCCTGACCACACTAATCGATCTCTCTCATTAATTAGCCAAACTTGGTTATCACCATGAGGAAGCTCCTAATAAGACCCAGAGGGTTGTTTGGGTTTTTTTTAGTTCTGAAGAGAGATGATTACTGATGCGCACACAAATAGGTCAAGTTAGCAGATAGAATGTTTTCTATCCCAAAACACCCCTCTTGAAGAAAAATCGTGATCACTCTTGCATCAGTTTGTTTTCTTATTACAGGCAAATTTGGGGTGCATGTGGCAGCTGACCAGATCTTCGCCTTTTCTTCTGCTGCCAGTGAAAAGCCAGGCAAACAGCATTACAAAGGCAAAACAAACTGCAGGAGAAGCAGCTCCACTGAAGAGACAGGAATAAGTCCTGCTGCCATGGGAGTTTAAAAGATTCCTAATCCTCAGAAATACATGACCCTTTCAAAATACTGAACTAAAGAAGTCTTTGACAGATATTGACCTTGTCAATACAAAGAATCCATTTTGAGAGTAGGAAACGGCGGAAGGGAGAAAGATGCTCAAAATGAGCTCTGTACCAAAAGCTGGCTGTCTGCCTCCATGTAGCCTACCTACCTAGAAATTTCCTTAGTTTCAGAGAACAGGGGCTTTTTTAATTCATTCTGACCTAGACTGTAACATACTGTTTTACAAGAAGTGGATAAGGGGGTTTATCTTCTGCAGCTCACAATAAATCAACATATCTTTTTATTATGTCTTAATTACTCTCCACTGAATATTATTCTGATTATTAAAGGAATGTTTAAAGCGAAATGTTTACAAATGTTCATGTCGCATTTAACACAAGACTTTTCTTTGGGGGATATTGCACTATTTTATTAAGCCATTGTTCTGCAAAGATGCATGAACTTACCTTATTGTACAGCCCTCTCTGCTGGGTTCAGACCTTAGTTATGTTAAGTCCAAACTTTGCAATTTTCCAGAAATGCTGCTTGGGACTTCATCCATATATTCAAAGTGGAGGAGGAATGAAGGGAAAAGCAGCTGGTTCTTTTCTACTAATATTTCTAAATATTTCTAAAATTTTCTACTAATATTGACTAAATATTTGTTGAATTTATTTGCCATCTCTAAAGATGAATGTAAAGAGAATTTTTTAATCAATTTTCCCGCATCCTATTAGATTTGTAACATCTAAACCCCTTGAACACATGAAGACACTTGGAAAATGAGGTGGTTTTTTGATTACCCAGAACAAGGGGAGGATGTCAGATACAGTGGGGGTGTTCTCTCTCATCCCTCCACCTTTGGATATTCAGCATACTGCTTTTTTCACCCAAGCATTTTCTAGTAGGAGCTAGAGATTTAATACATCTATATATGAACATAAAATAATATTACATTTATATAAAATTAAATTTTACTTAAATTACAAGATACAACTATTTACGCTTTTCATTTGCTCCTGTTCTAGTCTCTTACAATGAGATAATCCAGCTAGCTCCAGAGTGGGCTCCATCTATATTTTGATATGTTATTAAATCCACAAACTGTTAAGTATACATCAGACAACACAAATCTAAACATAACACAGAGTTCTTGGAATCCATGTGAAGTTAATATTGTAAGACTATTGATACAAGATAATAAATCTTTCTTATTGCTACTGCTTTCTTATTGCAAAATTTCAGCCTTTCCAAGTAGCAGCTGAAGACTGATCGTGCATGCTGCAGACTACTGAAAGGAGTTATATCTAAATAAAATAAACTTTATCCCAAGCCGACATCAAAGCCAGTCTTTGGCAACTAATGGCATTGCCTTCAACAATGAGTGCTTCCCTTCACCTACCGTGAATCAGAAACATCCTTAGAAAGACAAATGTGTTGAGGCATAAAGCTAGGATGCTACTGAAGGCAATCACAAGGCTGATTTGGCAGTATGTCTTCCTGATGTTCCTCCCAGCAAAGACACAAGTGCAGCATCTCAGAGCTAGTTTCACAGAAGCACTCCCTGGGGCCAGACTTTCAGGCTGATTTTGCAAGGACAGGAATTTGAGAAGCGGATTTTTGACTTGTAAGCACATGGACACAGCATCCCACAAAAACCCTTGTGCAAAATTGTTTTACAGATTAAAATTGTAAAATTGCACTGCTGCTGTTTCTTTGGTCAGATCAAGAAGAAATGTATTTTGAGGTCCAAAATGCCTGCGTGCCTGAGATCACAAGATTGTGAGCCTACTTAATCTTCAATCACATATATATATATATATATGATACAACTGATTTCCTAACCTCTTTGTTCCGCACCTCCTCTCTCTTCCTGTATGTAGTACAAAGAGTACAAGCAAAATGCGTCAGCACTACCTTCTTCAAGATCATCTCAGACATATGCTGAGAGATCTCTAGAGCAAAGCTAAACCATATATAGCAAGCAGCACTTTTGCTTTGCACTACATTGCAGCTCCAGCTCACAAGCCTCACATGATTTAGGTTGGATAATTTAAGATGTTAGTAGGGAGGAGGTCTGGTTCACTGTCCAGTGTTTCAATACGGTCACAGCCTTCACTCGTGATTTACATTACATTCAGTGTACTTCTAAGCTTGTTCTGCAGTCTGTGTTTAAATGATGACATCTAGGTAGATCAGGGTTTGGCAAGATTAAGAAAAGTATATAAAATTTTGATTCTTTTGTTCCAAACTAGAGGTAAGCACGCCTGAGGCAACTCAGCAAGAGACAGTCCCTCTCCAAGAGGCATGACACCTTTGTCACAGTACCTTGATTCATCATGAGTGAAGATTCTTGAGAGCTGCCAAGCTCAGAAATCGGTAGGAATCAGGACCAGGGAATTGCTGCTTTGCAGAAGGTATCAGAGCGCTCCCATTCTAATCCTCTTGTACCTCACTGAACGCTGGGCAACACAGACTGATACAGATGCTAGCAGGTCAGAAGGCAAAGATGTAGATCACCTCTCAAAAAGCACTGGCAAATGTCAGAAATGTTCAGTGGTACTGGGCATTGAAGAGCTTTGGAGACCCTTGGTACTTGGCTTCACACACCCTTTAGGCACCATGGTACTTTAGGAAAACTGGTTTCTGGCTGTGCAATACTTGTTACGCATGACAGGACTT
The DNA here is from genome assembly GCF_017639655.2 of Falco naumanni. Lineage (NCBI taxonomy): Eukaryota > Metazoa > Chordata > Aves > Falconiformes > Falconidae > Falco > Falco naumanni. The sequence goes on from NC_054056.1 coordinate 89,391,337, forward strand.
TCACTGTTCTTTGAGAAGTTCAGACAAATTATTTTCTTCTCATGTTGGTAGCATTAACATGTCCTGCTACTGTTAAATACCCACTACCCTTAAACAATAGAAAAGATAAAGCAATTGCTGGGGCTGCATGGGCCTGTAAATGACTCACAGTGATTTCACAGCACTTAAAATACATATTTGCAAATGTTTAGACATTTGCATCAATTGTCATTATTGTAGACATTTACCTCTATGAAGAAAAACACTCTGCTCTGAATAGCTGATATTCTGATGTTATTTTTACCTGATATTACTTGAAGTTGATACTTTAACAAAACAGTTTCATAATTTCAATGGCATTTATAAGAAAATTCTGGAATGAAATCATATATGATATAGATATTTCATGTAAGCAATTAAATACAATTCAAAAGTTCAAGTTTTGGAGACGTGTCTAAGATGTTACTTCATCATGCAAAAGTGCATATTCAACAGCAGGATAAAACCAAAATTAGTCTGAGATGTCACTTGGCATTTCATATTTTTATTTCTCCAGCTGTAACTTAGCCAAGTCAGAGTTTAGAGATGCCTTGCTCCTCATCCATGACCTTCTTGCACAAATAACTGGTTTGCAATATAAATATACAAAGCGCGTGCATTTCATTACAACAGCAGAGAGACAACAAATCCAAGGAACTTTGCATTTCTTTGACCTGCGGGGCTGCATGTATGAACATGACATTTTGCACCTCTCCTCTCTGCCCAGCCAATTTTCCCTGTTGTGGTGCCAACCCTCCAGGCACCAGCCCTCACGCCAGCACCTTCTGCTCTTTCCAGCAGGGCCCTTGCAGGCCAGGGCAAGGCAGGAGCAGCCTCTGAGGGAGCTGTGGCTCCGAGCTCCAGCCTCCCAGCTCCCATTCACCTGCTGCCTTTTAACTACATAATGGACAGGCAAGAGAACCAGGCACTTCTCAGAGGTACTCAGTGAAGGAGAGAAGGCAATGGATACAAACTGCAACATGAGAAATCTGACCAAGTATGAGGAAAAATTCTTTCACTCCAAGGCTGGTCAAACACTGGACCAGGTCACCCAGGCTTGTAGACTCTCCACCCTTGAAGATATTCAAGCCTCAACTGGACATAGCCCTCAGGCAACCTGATCTAACCAAATGTGATCCTGAGCAGGGGCTGGCTGGATGGCATCCCTTCCAACCTTCGTTGCTCCATAATGCTGTGACCTGGAGACAAACTGCTTTTCAGGAGCTTCAGCTGATCAGTATGATCTCACTTGTTTGAGGCAGAAGTTCCCACAACTTGAATATGATGATGCTTAAATATTAGGTGAAATAGGTTTTCTCCTAAAAAAAACTCTTAGGCAAATGCAATCACCCATTACACCTGCATAGGGCTTCCATCAAGGGTACCTGAAACACTCTAAATAGCTTTAAGGATAATGATATCCATTATCAGAAAATACAGGTGCATCTCCCAAATTTCCTTTATTCAAATTCCAATCTGGTAAAACGTGCTGATAATAGGGAGAAATTATTTGCTCAGGCCTACGCCACATGATCGCAGCTTTACATTTGGCCAATTCTGAGACACAGAAGTGGCCCATACACAGTCAGCATGGAGTGCAGGAAATGAACACCAAGTACTTCTGCACCACATGCAACCCCAAAAAACTGAATCCCCAAGGATTTTTTCCCCAACAGAATAAAATCCATGTGATACAAATGTATCCATGCTTCACTACATGGTTACCTTTCCTTTACTGTTTATCAGAGCAGATATAACGAAGAAAAGAAGATTTGTACCAACATACCTGGCACCCATAAAAGCGAATTTCTGCCTTGCTTCAAGGTTAATATTCAGTAATCTTTACAAGTCTGCATTTTCTGCATTGTTAATACATACTTCTGTGACTCCCTCTCATTTTTCTACTCAAGTTTTAACAAGTGAAAAGGGTTTTTAAAAAAATAAATACATTTAATCCATTCTCTAAGGAATGACTCACTGAAAAGAGGAGAATAACCTTGTCTAATTATAGCTGCCAGGATTTTTACCTCCTGGTAAGTATACTAATACCCTTGTACTAATTGCAACTTTTTCCCTCCTCCTCTAAGTTTTCAATTCCAGTCTCAAACTGCTTCTTTATGGAAACATTTCTAAAACTCATTACCACAAGGCTCTTTTCCCCAGTGCAAATGCCAGGGGCTCTAGGGAGTTCAGGGTTCTTCCTCCAGACCCTGCCATTTTCCCACCTCAAAATTTGTTTGAAAGAACAAGGTCATACCCAACCTAATCTAAGGAAGCATCATATGCAAGGACAGATAATGTCTTTCATGCGACTGAGTGATGTAGCTGGAAAAAAAGACAAATATCCTCAGCTGAAAGGAGCCAGCCACAGAAAATGAGCTGTTCAATGCTGGACCAGCATGTATGCATAGCGGAATTGTCTGATTGCAAATTAAGCAATAACCATATAGCTGGTAAACCATTGTGGTCGACGTGGGGGAAGGGGAAAAGAGGCCTGCTGTATCTAATGAAATAAAGTTCAACACACTGCACCAAAAATCAAAATACCTGTACTCTTGCCAAAACCTGGACAAGACACGCATCACGTTACAACCAGTGCAGCCTTCCCACAAAATGCAACAAAGCCAACACAAGGTGCTTGTAAAATACCAACGCACGTGATGTTGGAGCTGCACGCTGGTATTGTTCCCACAATTGTGAAACCCTAAAATTCACTGCAGCATTAAGATGACTGGAACTCAGTGATTCGATAGCGTAAACGGCAAGAAAATCCCTTCATGGCTGTCATAGTACTGCACCCTAGTAAGCTCCATGGCTGGAGAACTTTGTTTCATGCAGGAGTCACTGAGCATGGAAGAGATTACTACAGCTGGCTGAACACAATCATCTCATACATCTATTTACATCTGCAGGAGAATATACAGAATATTCATTTAAAGGCATGAATTTTACTTGTTCCAAAGGTTTCTTGGGTGTGGGTTTGGGGGGGGGGGGGGTAGCTTTTTTAAAGCATAGAGAAAAGAAGCTGTGCAGAAAGTGCTTGAGAATGAAAGACACAGAGCAACCTCTGGCTTCAACTCAGAAACATCTGCCTCCCTGCCTGGTGGAAAAGCAAATGGCAAGTGCACAGCTCTTCCTCGCTCAGCTGCCACCCGAGCTAGGCAAAGCAGTGCGAGAGCAAAAAGGAAGCCTTTCAGGCAGGCAAACCATCTGCCATATACTTTTGCTGCAAAAAATATCAGAAAGGCAGCAAATGTCCCCCTTTAATGAGAGCTATCCACAGCTTCTGGTCTGGGCACTGCCAGCCCAGGTTATAAAAGCAGGCCCTGGAAAGAGAGATTTGTATTTAGCAGCCCTCCAGGAGCAGAGATGCTCTCACTTAAAACTCTTACTCTTAGCTGCTTCTGAGACACTATTCCCCATAGCTGTAAAAGACATCTGAAACAGTCATAATAACTCACGGTTCAAAAGAATCAGCAGTAACTTCATATTGCTGCCATTTCAGTGCCATTTGCTTCCAGTAGTACCACCCTCACCCTTCCCTACGCCCAAAAATCCAGCAAAAAAACCACCCCTCTATAATCTGGGTGTTTCACTTCATACTGAAGCAATTTATTACTCCCTCACAAATATCACAGTCAGAGAATTCATTAGTCTATTCCCTCACCACCTACTGCTTCTCACATTAAACTGAGAATATTTGTGATCTTAAGCAACCAAGTTTCTAAGGCAGAGAGTGAAAATTTGCTATTAAAATAGTCCATCACCACAGGCCTTTCCTTCCTTCCTTCCTCCCACCCACAGCCTGTAAGGGAAACAGTTATAGCTCAGTGGAAGAGAGGGAAACACCTCGCATTCAGCAAACTGAGCTCATGCACATTGCCCTACAGAAGTTCCTTCTTAGGCCAGGTGCACATACATGAACATCACTTGGTCCATACATGTTTGCACCCCAGCTGATCTTGCTCTGTTACTGGAACAAACTAAAATTTTCTATTTAGAGAAATTACAGCAAAATTTGGCAAAATACTATTTCAAAAGTAAAGAAGTCTGAAAGTCAAAGCATGCTAAAATTCTCCAGAAGACAAAACGCTGACCTACCTCTAGGTGATGCCACCCAGCTACTCTCCTGTGGAAGGAAGCAGAAGCTGTGAAAGTACCTGGCAATTATGAAAACAAGGCACTCTCATGTATTCACAGTTCTGGCAACATTGTTAGTTTAACCTACCCAAACTGTTTGCTGTGCTGGCTATCATTTCCTCCCCTGCAGCTTGAAATCTTGTAGCTCTCTAGATTCCAATGGGAAGCAATGCACTGCAGTCACCAATGCCAAACTGTGCAGCTCTGTAGATTGTATGACAAAAAAACTTTCACGCTGGCCTGAAGATACAGGTTTTACATCCTTTTCACCAAAATGGGCACCTAATTACCTTGATGCACCCAAGCTTACACGTGATACATCTTGGCAACATTCTAATCTCCCAAAAAGGATGACACCCAGTATTCAAGTCTCAGGATCAGGACAGAACACATCCTCTCTCTGCTATGTTGCTAACAATCTTTTTTCTAAAGCAAAACAACAACAACAACAACAACAAAAAAAAAAAAAAAAAAAAAAAAACAACAACAAAAAAAAAAAAAAAAACCAAACAAAACCAGAAAACTTTGTACAATAAATCTATTCTGCTGATTTCTTTTGCCATGTATCTAAAGTCCTAAAAGACACTCAAAACAGTAACTCTTGCCCAAATAATTTTCCAAATTAATTGAGACTCTGAATCCAATCAACTACACATTAGTCACTTGGCTAGCAAGGAGGACTTAACTACATTAACAAACACAAGTCTTTATTAAAATGTAGATTTAAGTTTAGTAATAAACCACAATAATGTATTGAAGGAGGAAAGGCACAGGACTGCAAGTGCCCACTCAATTAGTTCTTGCTACATATCACTAATAAATTAAAAATCAATACAACAGGATACTGCAAGACAAATGCTAATGTCCATGAAGAAAGGATGCAGTAGACCCATCACCCCTGTGCTGCCAGGCACATTGCTAATTCTGCAGGACTGGAGAGGACAGGACCAAGCTCCTTTCCCCTGCAGAGGCAGAATTTGCATCAGCTCCCCCTCTGCACTCCCTTTTCATATTCCCTCATGCTCAAACCATTGTCTTCTTACGTACATGGGACTGGTATGAATTAATCATAGTGGAAGCCTGTCACAGAGCTACTTGAGCTATTTGCTTCTGTCGTTAAAAATGACCACATAGTCAATGGAAATACATTTATAGTATTTCATCTTAACTATTGTATCCTAGATTATTTGCAAGGCCACTGATGACTCCAGAAATCTTGGTCAGTCAAAATCCAAATCATAGCAGCTTTGGGTGGGAAACTGAAAATTAATGCAAACGTGACACCAGCCACACACCATGCAAGAAAACAGTTCTTCCATTCTTCAAACTTGACCTTGGCAATGTTTTCTGGAGTTACCGTGCAAAAATCAATATGAAAATAGTATATAAAGCTCTTGGACACAAAGGGGTTTTCCTCACAGGTGCTTAGTAGAAAGCTAAATTTTGACAAATTTATTACACAGTTGCACTTACCACAAGGAGGAAGGAAAACTGGTGTTATGTAGCTGAGAGAGATTCCTTCTTCTGCATGACCTGCAATTTATGTACATTTCATGGCAACTCAGAAAGCATTCATTGAAGTGACTTGTCACCTATTATTTAAACTAGATTCATAGCCTTTTCTTTTTTAATTGCACTAGGTAGGGAAAGTATTAAAAAAGCCAAAAAAAAAAATCACATCACTTTTACTACTTTACATTCAAAAAAAATCATTCTTTTTCACTTGAGTAGCACATTTCTTATAGGCACACTTCTGCTTATTCTTCTATCAAAAAGGCAGCTATAAATACCTCACCTTCAAAGTATTTAAAAGAATTAAGCATGTATTTATTTTAAAAAATATAAACCAAGTGGTTTTCCTTTGTCAGTAAATCCCCAACCCATGGAAGTCATCCTTAAATCCTAACTTATTACTCCTTCAACATAGACAACTATCTTGGCACGCACACATAAAGACAAAGCTCCACTGCACCTTCTTTCCAACTACCTCATAGCAACTTAAAACATTTAATACATATTCCTTTAAAGAAATTTAAGTGAATTTATTGTATAAAATTATGATTGGCATGGTACAGAAAAGTTCCTTTTGATGCACATTTCCCATTAACTTGTACACAAATATTACAAGTATCAAGCAAAATGCAAAAATCTTAAGAACTAATTCCATACTACAAAAGTGTTCACATAGTGAAGTTACTCTGGTTACAAAATGTCATGGAAATAAAAGCACTTCAAAATACATATTTGGGAAATGTTCTCGAATAATCAACACAACCTTAAGTTAGTTTAAAAATGCAAAGAAAGAGGTACCCTTCAAAACACTATTGTTCATTTGGCAAGATGGAGCAAAGTTCAGATCAGTTCATTTATTGAAGGACTGTTCTTTCCAAGGAACAAAAAAAAATAAGAAACCTTTAGTTAAGAAAGGGCTCAATTATACTATGATGACAAATAACGCCATCAGAAAGTTATCTGGCTCTCTTGTTTTCACACAGGAGCTGTCAGAGGCAGGTATGTGTAAATGAACACTTCCAGGTATATACAGATTGCCTTTTCAAAAACAAACCAACCAACCAAACAAAAATAAACCCACCCCAAACCCAAAACAACAAAAAGGAGACAATTTGAACTTTGTTGTTTCATTTAACTAGTTCAGTTCCTTAGGTCACAAGACCCAAGAACAGCAGTCTGCAAAGGATATGTATTTAAAGGGAAAAAACTGAACTTCCACTACCAAGGAATGCGCAGATGTCAAGTTATGCGAGTAGCGTAAATCCTCCCAGTAAGACTGTTAGAGGCTATCAAATCTCTGCTTCCCAATGACCTTGAAGACCTGCTATTCTCAACAAGACAAAAATGCTTGGGCCCTGCAGCCTTACAAAAAGGAGGCACAGTCATATTGTTAGAAAATAACACAAAATCTTGAAGACTGAAAGGATCCTTAAAAACTTACAGAAAATAACTATAAAACAAGGAATACATTACATTATTTTTGTATCAGATGACTTGCGCGTGTTCGAGCAGTTGAACAATGGTATGTATATCTACACAAAACTCACACATACAGGACATCATGTTCAGGCATTATTGTTTTCCTTTTTGCACACACACACACGATACTTTCAGGTTATCCAGTCTATTCAAACGCAGTGAAAAACAGTCCACAGCACACGTAAAAGGAGAATTATCCAATACAGTGTTATCTTGCAAAAATGGAGTCAGAATTCCTGAGTCTCAGACATTACTGTCCTCCTCCATTACTGGATTATTTAATTTTCCAAGGAAAACATCTAGTTTTCATTTCTTCACTCTCACAAACTTTATAATAGATTGCGTCTTGTAAAAAATGTAAAAATTTAGAGAAAAACATGCCAACCAAAGTGAATTTTTTAAAGCTTTTTAAAGGGAGGGGGGATTCACTTACAAAATAAAGGCCACCTTCATGTAAAATTAGCACTGTCAGTATCCCATCATTCTGTTTAAAGGAGATATTTAGCTCCCTGTTCTGGAAGCCTTATTACATGCACTCACATGAGTTTAAAAACTCCATCCTTTTAACAATTAAAAATACTATAAATAGGACTAACGTTGAACAGCCCTTTGTTACAATCACCAAGGTGGCAAAACCAATGCAACAGTTAGATCATGAAGTCTCCTTCAAATAGTCACTGCAATCTATTATAACTTCTGTATTTTTCCTTTTACTTTGCATATTACACAGTGTAACTTAAAATGTTATTTAAGAGCACTTCAGTCCCACAATGTAGGATTTAAGCTTGTGTGAATACATACACATGGCTCTGCAACATTTTTAATGACTTACAAAAATACATTCAACCAAAATTTTATATAGGGCTCTTTTTTTAAAAAAAATCAAAAAATGAAGCCAAATGGTTCCATCACTAGCTAAATAATACACTCCAAGTTCTGGAAGCAATTCTAAAGCAACAGCACATTCACGAATAACATACGTTGAATTGCATACCTTCTCATTCATCTTTATCAGTAATAAAATTCTACTGCATATAATTATTCAGCCTTATAAATAATGCTAAGGAGAAAAATATTTCCCTCTGTGCTACTCTTCTCAGTTTATAGAAGCATTTCTCAGTTTATAGGAGCAAAGGAAAAAACCTAAAGTGCAGACTACAGGCCTGACAGGCATATAAATGACCAAAGGTGCAACCAAATTTGCATTTACATCTTAAGTTACTTCGCCATCTCTCTTTTCTTGCTAGAAGTCACCCCATGTGCAATTGAAGAGCTGGTCGGTTGGTTTGTGCCACAGTACAACCTGTAACCACTTGTAATTATTTTTTTTTAAAACTTGTTTAATTGTCCATAGATATTTCTAGGCAATAGCTTAGGTTCCCAACACCTTACTTTATTAATACTTGATATCACACAATATTGACACCTCCTCCAGAGAATGCTACTGTCCTTTTGTTACAGTATGTTGTTGAACCACTGATGCTTGGTTGACTGTCTTTAACAAGCGATGTCTTCATTTCTATTTCACACGCTACAATAGCTGCATTCAGTTCCACTTGAGCTCGGTGAACAACATAAAACATGAGTCCTATGCTTATGACAATCTGCAAATGAAACAAAAGAGTGCTGTAGGCTATATGAACTGTAAGCATGAATACAAAGCAACTGTTCTGAATAAAACAAAAGTCATCGGTGCAAAGATTCATGGAGGCATCTGATGACTCAATGCTTCACAGGCAAGACATCAGAAGGGAGATGAACTTAACCAATGAGTGGCTCTAATCCTACATATGCTACAAACATAAATAGCATATCAGAACACAGACATTACCTAGTACTTAGAAAAGATTCTTTCTTCCATTGATATCCACTATTTGTTAGAAAGTAATCCCTTCACCTTCTCTCTTGGAAAAAATGTATCCACAAAGAAACAACATGGTGCACTTCTGTAAATCAAAAGGGCTGTTGGCCGCAAACCAAGGGAATAATAGGTTGAAATTGTACTGGGCATCTGCAACTAGCAAAACAGCAGAGACAGGATGCTGCAGACCAAAGGAAATAAGACTTCTTGTTTGTTCCCTCGGGGTGTGGAAGAGAGAGAGCGCACGCTGCTTCTTGGATATCAAAACTAATCAGAGCTTCTGAGCTACTTATAGTAGTCTGTATGGGAAGAACTTGGTTTCTGGAGGATGGCTCAGGGAAGGGATAGGATGTTGGTGGTGGGGAGTTCTTTCATTTGTTTAAGGAAGAAATATTGTCCATAACTAGGGGTTTAGTTCAGGTTTTTGCTCTGAATTTTATTGCTAAGAATTTTTAAACTTTCACCACATAAGTTATCACAATTAAACAACCATTTTTGTTTTGAAATTACTCATTCAATGACATTGGCATGCACTGCACTCCCCAGAGATGGCCTTTGCTTTCAATAAAACACCAGTTAAGTTTTCAACTGAGATCCTCCTTAAAAATAAAATTAATCTTCAAATAAAAATCAAGCTGTCTTATAGCGAGAGTCCTTCCAAAAGAAGTAAATTCCTCTACCTTTTCTAAGAATGTTTTATGAAACTAGCTGGAATCTGTGACTTCCTTTCAAAAAAACAGAAAGGTTATATTGTTTACAAAAGAACCTAAAGTTTTGAGTCCAAAATCTGAACTTCATTATTAATTGGTAGGGCTATGTTTTCTTTAACATTAAGGACTATCACTTAAAACACCTGTCAGCATGACATAAAAAATATTAGAATATCACCGAGTAAGATGATTGACAAGTATTGTCACAGGATAATTGCGGCTGGAAGGCACCCTAGCAGTCTAGCCCAACCTGCTGCTCACGGCAGGGCTGGCTGCAAGATCACACCAGGTTGCTCAGGACTTTTGTCAGTCAGGTCTTGAAAATTTCCAAGGATAGAGATTTCACCACCTCTCTGGGCAACACGCTCCATTGCTTGACTATCCCTGTGGTGGAAAAGATGCTCCTCACTAATTCAAGTTATACATTTCAAAAGCTGGCCAATGTAAGAGTCAAAAAGAGACTATGGACACAAAGTTCTGAATATACAGGAAAAATCCTATTCTAAAAGCTTGCCCACATATTTAAATTTGACTGGTTTGAGAAATATTACTAGCAGTAGCCTGGTACACTACGTGAATAAATAAATTAAAAAAAATATATACACACAGACAACAATGAAATGTGAAGGATTTTTATAGCTATTCACTAAATTAAAGTCACATCAAAGCCCAGTCAAGCAAAGCACCAGGCATATGCCTGAGAGAAAGTGGGAGAACTTAAAAAATTCCTCCACTAACAGTCTCCCCTTCACTTATTCAGTCAGGTCCCAAGGACTGCTCAAGGAGGTGAGCATTCCTATTCAAATATTCAACCCTCTCTAGCTAGTGCTCATCTGAGCAACAGTTATGTTACAACCTATATAATCTTCAAAGGAGAGTCAATGTCATTAAAAAAAAAAAAAAAAGGGAAAAGACCGCTAAATACTATCCTGGAAATAACAGTTCACAATTAAAATGAAAGCTGATCACTTAACCGTTTCTTTTCTCTTTGACCTACCAGGTTATTTACAAAAGCATTTTTAATACTCATAACCCTGTTCTATGAAGCCTATAAATGATATGGTCCATTTAAGAGCACACCAGTTTTAGGAGCAGGGGGGAATGGCTTAAACTGGTCCTAGACTTAGTCTTATATCTTAACATTGTTAAACATCAACTTTATGATTGTAAAAACTGAGGAAGATAAATGACTGCAGTACCAACTGAAAGTCTGCAAACCATGGTAACTGCCGGTCAAACACAGCCTGAAGTACTGACACTGTCAGGAAATTTTAATATATCATCTGCTTCTGAAATACTCATGACCTCTATGCTCGTAATAGTCTCAGACTTAAGGCTTACCCCCAAGATTTACTGACAAATCACTTCATCGGCTAAGCTCATGTACGGGTACTAGATACTCCTCAGAAATTTACTTACTTGCAAAACTAGGATATTCAGATTTAGGCATTAGCAAAATTGTATTTTTACAGCACTTTTCATCCTCAATATCTATGCAAAATCTGGAGTGTTCAGTGCTAACACTGAACACTGCACAGGTGCTGGGTCTATGCACCCTGAACACACTATTTCACAGCTGGTGGCACACAGGCTTTTGCATAGGGGTGGTCTGACAAGTCTAAAAATCAGCAGGAGATTTACCACAGAGGGCAAGAGAAGAAAACTCGACAAAACGGTGGCAGAAAGGGAAAAAAAAGAGAGCACTGAGTAAGTTCTGCTTTGTGTCAAGCACAGTACGAGAGAACTAAACTTTTCGAACAGAAGAAAACAAAATCAAAAGAAAACAGCACCCTCAAAACCCATTTCTCTGGGTATCTGGGAGTCAATAAGACTGTGTAAAGCTGAGCTGCTGTTTCTGTTTCACAATCTACTGAAAATACCAGTAACAGTTATAAATTAAACACTTTATAAACCTGCTGCCTTTGAATACCACATGCCATACCTGCTTGACTCAGTCTGTAAGAGGTTGGCTGCCTCAGACTAGGAGCTGTCACACCAACAGAAAGCAGCTCTTAACCCCCGAGACATGCATTCCCCCAAACCTCCTGCAGCCCACCCCTTTTACACTTCAGGCTGTACAACCTAAAAGACAAACCAGCAATACTGAATCTGCCTCCCACCCATTTCTATGGGCGTGCAGTTTCCAAAGCAAAGACTCAATGACTTGAAGAGACAGGAAGGAAACTTGTCTACTGCCTCCAGAAGAAAAATTCTGTCTTGAATCCGGCTGATACAGAAGATGAGCAAGATATTGGGGGGCTACAGAAATAAATTCAACCACAAGAAGATGACCGCCAAGAGTAATTGCTTACCCAAGCAGTCATAAATAGACCGACATTACTGTCACCAAGGTCTGTGAAAGCAATTATTTTAACTTACCTGTAAACTGAATATAAAATAGCCACTAACACTTTGTTCTGCAATCACATCCTCCATGGTACGCAAGGTAGTGCCCAAGTATGAGTTCAGGAGCTGAGTAGGAAGCAGCCCAACTGAGGAAGCCATCAGGTAGTTGGGTAATGACAGATCTGTAATCTGAGTAAAAGACAACGTAAGAAATCAAGCACAGCTTCAACACAATCTACATGCACAAACAACCAGACTGCCACTCCCACAACCATCTGTGCAAAATAATGAAGGAATTTCTTACGTTCCTTCACCAAAACTTTCCACTGTGCATGAACCTTAAGATAATACAACGAAACAGTATGTGGCTAGTTTTCATCTGGCCTTTTTAAAGTTACTAGGTTTTATTTCATTCAATCTTACATTATGGAACATCTCTGTGTAAAAGTCATTAACTAAAGATGCAATTATACTGTTCATTGAAAATGTTTATTTCTTCATGGTGAATGGAGCCCTACAATTTATGAGAATTTGCTTGTGGGAAGAAATTACTTTATCAAATGTGAAGATCTAAAGCAAAAATCTATTTGCTTTGCATTTTACATGTATGGCAACTAATAAAAGGCAACTGTTCAAAATGTCACTGTACTAAATACAATCTAGTTAAACAGAATAGTAGATACAATTTGCCTCTACAAGGGAAGTTATATAGCTAGTTAAGATACATATATCTATCAGTGATCTCTATGGGCAATATCTTCTATATACTGATATACATGGGTATCATTAAGATTTCCTACCAAAGGTATTTCAGCATCACACTTTAATTAGTGAACAAAACAGCACATGTGGCTATAGCTTGCGTTAGTTTCTCTGGAAAAACCACTAATAATACTTCAAGGTGTTTTCCTCTCTGGTGTGAAATTTCTGTTGAGTCAATATGTGGACAGTTTATCTGGGAACAAAGTACACAGTACTAGCTAAATTAGTATCAGCAGCCATTGGGAAATATTAAATGCAAAAGCCAAGAGGTCAAAAGGTATTTATGCAAGCAAAATGAAAACAGGAGAAAACCATAGGTTAACAATTAGTATGAAAAGGGCAATTTTGAAACAAGCAGTCTAAGGAATTTTCCAGACAATTCAGTTGATCACATTGTAATGAAACAAGTTCTAACTAAGAACGGCCCCTAACACTGGAAGTCTACATGGAAATTATTGACCTTGACAGTTTTGCACAGTGTCAAAGACAAGAGAAGAGCAAGAAATTACTCATTTCATCATGCTATTCTTAAACTTTGGTTACTACCAAAGTCACAGTGCTGAATTCTTGGAGCTCTAAGTAGTATCAGTGGAAAGTTTTTGGGAAGGGCAATGGAGGAAGAGAATGCAATGAAGCATAACGATTAATTCACTGGAACAAGACCCAGTAAGCCAATTCCAAACTTCACACTGCAAATTATACTTCCCACAGACTGAAATATATAGTAGCATCACAAATAATACATTTCCCTCTCTATACAAGATTGATTTAGATTTATGATGAAAAAACAATACATAATTATGTCAGAACTTCACATTTGACCGATGCTTCAAAAAGACTTTTTTTTTTTTTTTAAAAAAAAAAGCATTAGTAATCTGGGCCATGTAATAAGAATGCACAACCGAAACTTCCCATATTGCCAAGGGAATGAAGGAGCTGCTATTAAAAGTCCCTGAAATACTAATGCTGAGGGAAGATCTGCTAAGTAGGACACTGTTATTAAATCTAAAGGAGCTGGGAAATTTCCCAAAGATTGTTTTAACACTCCCAGGCACCTCTCATTTCTGTATATATATTAAGGACATTGTGGTTGCAGAGCAACACATCTGCACATCTGGATCTGTCCTGAAGCAACTGGACCTCCTGAGTCATGAGAAGGACTGTTTCCAAACAAAGCGGAGGCTGCCAATGGATATGCTGGACTGCAACTGAGCTTTCATTTTAGTGGGAAGCCCAAGGAGAGGCAGAGGAAATTTTGCGGGTGCCCTTTTAACTCCTGGTTTAGGCCTGCAGTGGTATCCCTTCACCCAGAAGGCACAGGAAGCAGATTGTGTTCCCACCTAAGAAACCTGAGGAATTTTTAATAAAACTTACAGCTTTCCATATTTTGCCTTCTATGAACTTTACTTGTTCTATAAACCTGCCAGACTGGGGTCTGCATGGCCAAGCTGCCAGAGGCTACCAAGACTTGTTCCTAGTGAAAGCTCGAGACAGCAAAAATTAACAGAAGTCCCAAAGCAAGCATGGATGCAGTTGTGTTACGGGCCATACCTATGTATTTAAATGAAGTTAAGAACTACCTAATTGCTCTGGTGACAAGAGCATTAGGCAGAAACTCTCTCACTAAGCCTTGAACAGACTTTGTCTGGTAGAACTTTTGTGTATTCTTTGAAGCTGACACCTTTGGTTCAGTATTGCCAAAGAATAAACGCTTGTGTCAGGACTTTGTTGAGAACTCACATGCCTTTGGGGATTGCAGCAGATTCCACTCCCCTCAGCTTATGAATCCCCATGTTTTGGATCAGATAGGCTTAGCAACAAGAGCAAAGGACAATTCTGATGCTTTTGTTGTCCTCAAAAAACCCATGTAGCAAATAAAACCAAAACAAACTAAAAAAATCGCTATCAACTTTCCAACAAGCAGAGTAAGCAGCCTGCATGTTCCTGCAAAGCAGGTACCATTTCTTCAACTCTAATTTCACTGTGTGCATTTTGGGAACCAGAGGAGCACTCTTAGACACTCAGATATTTTTTTTAGTCAATTTCTTCCATGTGATATTCCTCTCAAAGAGGGAAGAAAAAAAAAAAAAAAAGAAATATGAATTCTGATCTAACCTACACCTAGCACTACAAATAATGTGTTTGCACAAATCTCACTCCAGGGACTCACTGGTGGGAAGGCGGTAATAACCTGCATACCAGGCGTCCTTACAGGCCTGCCTCCAAAACACTCGGAGCTGCCAAGAGCGCTGTGCGTGGGCAAACACTTCAGTAAGAGCTATCACCCCTCCCCAGAGCCACGGCCACACTGGCATCACAAGGAGTGACAATTAGGCAAAACACACCCAAAGAGAAATACAAACATGCTTTCAGTTGACTGTTTTCTAGGTCTTCCAGAAAAGCAAGTAAATGCACTACCCCACTGCTCCTAATATCAGTGCCTTCCCAGAGCAGCAGAATGACTCTAAGAAGCATGTTCACATCTGGCTGGTGAGAAACTAAGAAATTTGTGCTAATTTTCTTCTTGTGCATTTCAAATAATGTGATCCCATCACTAATCAAATGTTAGGAAGCTCTTCCTTCTCTACCTCCTCCTGTAATTCAGCCTCCCCAAACCCCTGAGCAGATGGTATACACCACTGAACAAGTGCTTGTCGAAACCCATTAATCCCAACCCTGCAGATGACCCCTCCCACATCAAGGTTATGCCTTGCCCCAGACCTCATGTGTCACTTCCTCCCTTCCTTCTCATTTATGTATTCTCAGTGTCTCCAGTTTACTTATAAATATGCACATAGAAGACACACCTAGACCAGACTGCTGGAAAATTAAAGACGCGTAGGTTTCCTCAAGTTTACTGTTCTTTCCTCTACTATTAAGAACAATCCTTTTCAAATTCATTACTGAAGTTGCTAGCTCAGGGAATGGATAGATGGTTAGGGCACCCCAAACTCCCTTGCATTTCAAACTTCAGTAAAACATTAAGTTTTCAAATAGGTCAGATCTCAAAGAAATGACAGCTCAGTCTGTGTGGGTAGCATTTTGTATTCTATATGTAGCTTAAACTTGACTCACAGCGAGAAACTGCCTTGACTTCCCTGATTTGCATGCAACGTTTTTATTTTTCAGTAATCTTGTAGTTCATATTAAATGTTCTCTGTTAAAAATGTAACACGCCATGCTTTATTTGACTACACTGCAAAGTAGTAAATCTGGAGTAATAAATGCAACCCAAACTAATTTTAGCAGGCAACATCCAAGCTACTTGGCATAATCAAGAACCTGCTTTCATCTCATTTCCTATCTGTTATTTTAACACTGAAACCTTCCACTTGGAAAGGAAAAGATTTATCTTGCAGTACTTAAGAGAATATAAACCACTGTTTTACAGCATCATTTTAATACTGCACTGGTCTGCTGAATCATGTTTCCAACAGAAATCATTTTAACTCTGTAATTGTCTGGTCAGTTCTTCAGATCCAATACTACAACATCTGCTGAATACTTCAGGTGACACGCAGAAACAGTGAACAACCAAAGCACAACAGCTCTCCCCACTTCAGGAACGTCACACTACAGCTTCATCTGCTACACTGGGACCCTGGGCTCTGGGGGGGAACTCTGATCCCAGCTGCATGGGTTTAAGCTTCCTCAGTCCAGCAGTAACTAAATAAATGTAAAAGTAAATAAATGGAACAGCTGAGGTTCTTCTCATTCATACCAAAATACTTGCTTATAAAGAAAACATAAGCTGTTACAG
Organism: Falco naumanni; assembly: GCF_017639655.2. NCBI lineage: Eukaryota > Metazoa > Chordata > Aves > Falconiformes > Falconidae > Falco > Falco naumanni. Next base: position 89,407,925 of record NC_054056.1, read on the forward strand.
CTTTTACAGACAGAGATTGCAGCTCTTGAAATGTCCCAGCACACCCAGTCTTATACATAGCAATTTTAAATATTTGATGCTGGTGTTAGCCTCTAAAGATGGTGTGGATTAATTTTTTTCTGAAATGTCAAATTTGGTTTTCAGTAACCTACTGATTTCAACCAGACAGACCTGTCAAAATTAAGCAAGTGCTTCAGAAGGGTACACGATCAGGACTGCAGACAGGAGAAGGAAAGTGTGCTATAAGAAAGTGGCAGACCAAAACACTTTTTTGGAGAGTCTTTTACAGTAAAGAATGTAAGTGACTGTAAAACATTTAAAATATTTCAGGATCTGGTTTGCTTTAGTATCACCAAGTTAGCAGACACAACTGAGGCATAACACACAGCCAAAACCTGATCCTTCAGACAAAGCACTCAGGAAGAGATGAGGGTCTGAAATTGTCATCATCAGCATGATGGTACTCAAAAGCACACCCTCCATGTTCTTCTCTACTTTCTCTTTTAAGATGATCAAAGGGGACAGCAAGATTATAAATTTTAAATAACTAAAGAACATACCAATCTGCATCCAGAAGTAGAAAGAAAAGCAAGACTAATCCCTTTCCAAACTCAAATTTAAACTTGCTTTCAGCTCCATTCTGCTGCACAGTCCCTTTTTCAGCTCTGCCATTGCATCTCACTGCTCTGCCCAAGATACGCGTCCTCTCTCACGTGCATGGACTTAACATGCTGTATGGATTTGCCAGACGTATGCTACAAACACCAACCAACCAGAGTAAAAATCTTAATCTGTCCGCTTCTTTCTTTCCAATATGACTGTTTATACAAAGTAGTTTAGGGAGATCTGGCAAGACTGCTTACAAATACAACTTTTCCTCCCACTCGGATCACTTTAAAAAACCAGGCACTTTAAAACAGTCGAGTTCTCCGCAGACTTTGCTACACAGCACCCTGGTGCTTCGTTCTAACACTGGCACACAGTCTTGAAAGCCCGAGAGCAACTCGTAAGGCAATGTCACCAAGCAAGGCGCCTCAAAAACCTGCCCGCCATCCCCCTGCAAGCACGGACTAGCGCAAGCAGGCGGGGGGGGGGGTGGGGGGGTGTGCTTCTGCTGTTGTTAAAAAGAAACCCAGGTTTCCTCCTGGGAAAGGAGGCAACCTCCACCAGCGACAGCGGCCACTACACTGCGAGCCATCCTTCCAGCCAGAGCTTCTCCCTCGCTGCAGGGCCCGGGCCGGGACTCACCGCGAAGACGGCGTTCTGCAGCCCGAAGGGGATCGGCGTCAGCCGCGCCAGGGCCACCACCTTGAGGCCGCTGCCGCCCTCCACGACGCGGACGACGGCGCTGAGCGTGTCGCTGCCCTGGATCCGGGCCCGCGCCCAGCGGGCCAACAGCCGCTTGCAGGCCACGTGGGCGACAAAGGTGCCGACGAGGACGCCGAGCACCATCAGCCCCATGCCCAGCACGAAGCCGTAGAGATAGCCGGCTGCCACGTTGAGCAGGATGTAGCCCCAGCCGCAGGGGAAGGACACGACGATGAAGCCCACGGTGAAGAGCAGCACGCCGGCCAGGCTGTCCAGGCTCTCGGCCCAGAGCAGCAGGTCCCGCAGGTACTGGCGCACCAGGGCGAGCGAGGCGAAGCAGAGGGCCGCCAGGACGCACACGCTGAGGCAGCTCTTGCACCAGCAGGTGCCCAGCAGGCAGCAGGAGCAGCGCCAGCCCCGGGCCTCGGCCAGCCCGGGCCCGCCGCCGCCCGCCTCGGGCAGCTGGCAGAGCAGCAGCTCGGCCGGCGGCAGCCCGCCCTGCTCCGCGTAGGGCCCCAGCAGCAGCCCGCCGGACCCCGCCGCCTCCGCCGGGACGAAGCCGACGGCGTCCCCGCCGCCGCCTCCCGCCGCCGTCCCGGCGGCTCGGGACAGCCAGCGGCCCAGGTCCTGCCGGGCCCCCTGCGCCGCCGCCTGCTTCACGGCCCGGGAGAGGAGCTGCAACGCCGCGGCCCCCGCGCCCCACATCCCCCCGGCCCGCCGGCCGGCTCTAGCGCCGCCGAGCCGCCCAGCCCCGTCGCTCCCCGCCTCCCCACGCAGCCTGCGGGCAGCGGCGGCCGCTCCCTCATCGCCCCGCCATGGCCCGGCTGCCGGCGGCGGAGCCCAGCCGAGGGCCGGCGGGGGCGGAGAAGCGGCTGCGGGGAGGGCGGGGAGGAGGGGGCCGCGCTTCGGCGCCGCGCGGGCCCGGCGGGCGACGGGGACGCGGCGGTCTCCGCGCCGCCTCCCCCCTCGGCCGCGCCGCCGGGGCTGCGGCGTTAGACGGCGGCGCCGCGCTCTCCGTCCCGGCGGTGGCAGCGGCGGCCCTGGCGGAGCGCGAGTCCCGGGGGGCGGCAGCGGCGGCAGCAGAAGCGGGGCTCCATCTCCCGGCACGCTGGGCTCCCGATCCGATCCGCTCCGCGAAGCGCCTTCTCGGAGCGGCGGTGCCGATGTGGCAGCCCGGGCGCCGATCGCAGCGCAGGGGGCGGGGGCTGGGCTCCGGCGGCGGCGGCAGCAGCGCCCGGCCCCGCTGCGGGACTCGGCGGCAGCGCTGCGGCCCGCCCCCGCCCCGCCCCGCCCCGCCCCGCGCCGCCCCGCCCCGCCCCGCGCCACTCCGCCCGCCGCGGGGCGTGGGGCCGGCCGGGGTGTGCGGCGGTGGGGCCGCCTCGCCCTCGCCTCGGGGCGCCGCACGCCGCCGCGGTCCCGCCCCGTTCTCAGCAGCCCCCACCCGCGGCGGAGCCGTAACGGGCGGGAGCCGGGGGGCTGCGCCGAAACGCTGCCGGAGGACGCGCGGTGGGGACCCCTCTGAGCGGGGGGTTACGCCTGGGCTCCCGCGGCGTGCCGGCCGCTCGTCCTGCCTCACGGGCGGGCTCCGCGGCACCGGCGCCCCGCGTCCTCCGCCTCACAAGCGGGACGAGCCCCCCCGGCAGCAGCCGCTCGCACCCCGGCGGGCCCGGACGCGCTTTTGGGTGGTTTGAGCTCGACTTTTGAGCCGATGCTAGGCAGAAAGAAAGAGCCGGAACGCGCAGCGAGGGCTCCGTTACGAGGGGTGTTTCCTCACGAGCCTCGCCGAGGCCTGACAGCTTCGTAGGTCGCTGTTGCTCTGGCGTTACTAATGAGAGGAGCCGCGTAGGGCGGAGAGGGGTTTGTGTTCTTCACAATGCTTAAGCGTACAGCGTGCTCCGGTGGAGCTATATTCCTCTGCTGGGAAATTTGCAAGCCTATACAAAATGAGAATGCGTGTGGGAGTTGTAAAGGTTAAGGGGTGATTTGGAAAAAGCGACCCTGAGCTGCATAACGAAGAGCGTATCTTGAAGAAGGTGTTGCAAAAATGTTCACTTGCAAAATGCGCCATTAGAAATGATACAACCTGGGCAATCAACACACCCGCCTAAGAAAATGGCAGATGTCTTTGAGCACCACAGCAGAATAAAACGATCCTGGGAGACTGTACAACGGGGAAAGCTGTGGATAAATACCTCCAGCATAATCTGCTTTCTTGCCTTTACCTGTAGGCGAATGTGAGCACTTGATTTTGTGTGTGCTCCTTACTTACAATGCAAATGCATCCATCATCGTAATGATAATGGCAAGAAAGCCCTGCGTTACAAGGATCGTGGGCATACCTGTACATTCAGGAAGGCATTTCAGCAAACTGGGGATGGCTGGAAGTTCTGTAGGTAAAAAAAAAAAAAAAAAAAAAAAAAAAAGACAACAGAATATTAATTTCTGGGTTTATGCTATGAGCATGTATGTGGATTCAGCTTGTGTATATTTATGTTCAGTACAGTTGCTTTCACAGAATATGAAAAAGCCTGAGTGGAAATGTCCATCAGAGTTACACGCTTTATGCTGCCACTACATTTCTGCATTGAAAGTGCATAACCTTGTGCTCAGAGCTGGAATAAATCTCCTACTGCCACTCCTAAAAGCTACAGGGTTCTGTATTTATAATTACAGAAAATGTACTTGAAAAGGGACCATGAAAGGGTATGAGAAACATAATGGTCTATCTAAGTGACAGTCCTGACATTACACTCCAACCTATAAAAATATTGTAACTGGTTAGTGAGCAGAGATGCTTCTCCAGTCCCTGGGAATGTACAGGCTGAAGCCTGCCCCCCCTAAAATAGCTAATCCTGGCATTGTACAGATCCTTGGAGCCACAGCTCAGAAAGGAAAGGCAACAGGCAACACGCAGTCAAATTTTGAGCGACACAGTGCATAGTTGTGAAGCACAAGCTGAAGAATTTTTGGATAAACATCCAAGCGAGACCGCAGGAATTCAGCAAGACTTGGGCAGAGCTGGGATCCTCTCCTGCACGCAGAGCGGATACAGCTACAGAGCTAAGAGGCAGTGTCAGCTGGCTCCTGCAAGTCTTCCCAGCACTCTCTTACTGTTTGAAGGGGGAAAAAAACCAACCTCACACACCCTTGAAAATGCACCAAATTGACCCATTGCTGGACAAAATGCTGGACTAAACGATCGGCCTTTCAGACTTACTAGTCGGTGAATCATAGGATATTCCCATACTATGGATGATGCAATTCCAATGGTCTGATGATATAAGCAAGGCAAGATCTGTAAGGAAAAGCAGTTATCTTTTCATAGACTAATCACTACACTTAGAAAAACAGACAAGCTCTTGAGCACACAGCTGCTGGGCAAACAATCTGTGCTGCAAAAGATTGCACTTACCCCCCCACCCCCCCCACCCCCGTTAGATTAGTTGATTTAGTGAATAATTTCCAACAGATGTTGTCTAACCTGTTCTTTAAAAAAGCACTGGTGGCCTGGTTAGCTTCAGAAATTGTTTGAAGTAATAGGAGTAACAATTACAGGTTTACTATATATGCATTTAAATGATTACATTACATCAATTAAAACTGCTTTTATACTTGTCAGGCTGAGTTACTTAGATTCTCATTAAACTTGTCTGTCATCTGAGCTGCTTTCTTAGCTGTCTTTATATTTAATTTTGGTATTTGTCAGCGAATCAATGTAAAACCTGAGAGGCACAGGGTAACAGCCAGAGGACTTCTGCTTCAAGTAAAGGTGTTTCTAAAGATGCTCTCATGATGACATAGATAGTAATTGGATATTGAAGAATTTTTGCCCATGCAGGTGTTTTTTCCAGGCCTATGTTGTAAATCCAGGATATTTCCCTGATCTGGCATGAGCAACTGAGAAATGCTATTTTGCATGGAATATTAGCAATGCAAACACACCCAACTAAGCATGTGAGTCATCTCATTGAAATGAAAGACATGACTCATTTAGGCCCATGTAACTGGTCTGCACTGAACAGTGGTCCTGAAGCCGGAGAATAGGATATACTACGCCATGAACCAGAAGACAAAATAATTCTGAGTTGCAAGCTCCTGAAAACTTGCCATAGTTATTTCTGAATTGTTCTTTGGGAGAGAGAGAAGCACGACTTTTCTGAGAAGGTGATATTAAGAACCATAACTCCAGTGTATTGCTAAATGCCTGTTCTGTTTAATTTTGTCCTTTTTAATGTGAAGGTCCTTTGGTGGGAACTGCAACACCGACTAATTTATGTCGGGAGTAACCATTCCTTGGGCACAGCAAGCTGTTACTAGAGGTGCCTCCATCTTATCTGCAGTCTTCCTTGTCATACTTTCCTTTACATCCACATGAAGGAAACTGCATACACTTTGCTCATGCAGGGAATACACTTTTTGTTGTTTAACAGAGGATGAGTTGCAAGGATTTAGGGGAAGATACTAGCAAGGAGCAAGCCATGACCAGAGAAATTATTCTGGCAGACCAAATTAGGTGTGCAAGCTACAGCCTGGGCACCCATGATTGGGTTGTTATATGTTAAATACATGTGCATTGACAGTTTTGTCAAAGCAAATTAGGAATATGCTGAATCAAAACAAGCAATCGAGTAGCTTTATATGAGATTGATTAAATTCCCAGTGAAAGGTGATAGTTCTGAACTTGCTGCATCAGTAACAGGAGGTGTAAGAGAAGAACTGGCATTATTAGCAACTGAATGTTGCTAAAACAATCCAGTGTTTTAATTTTTTGGACAAATATCAATCAAGATGTGACAAAGTTTGCATTGCTTTCACCTGGAGATGTCTAGTTCAGAAAAGATCTTTAAATAAAGGATACAAACATAAAAAGTTAAATGCCTGTGAAACTCAATAAATGTACCCATTAAAGAGTGCAACTTTTAAAGTCTTAGGTTGGGAATCCAGACTGTGTTATTTTGCAGCTTGATTGATTAGGTGTCTACATGTAGGACTGGAAACTTTATTGCTTTATTTATAGTACCAGCGTCCCGAATAAGTGCTATACAGTCATGTTAAAAAAATTAAATGATTTGATATACTGTCAAAAACTCATATAATTCAGAAAATTAATGTGTTTAGTTTCATATGAGTTTATACATAAAAGATATGGTTAATACAATGATTTTACAAGAAACTTTTCAAGCAGATTTTATTACAAAACAATTTATATGTAAGGCATAAACAAAAATTAATTACAGTAGGCAGTGTGCTGAAATATTTACACTGAGGGGAAGATTCTGAGACATCACTCTGGTATTAGTTATTGTATAAATAGTGACACACCTAAAACAAGTCCATTTCAGTAGAACTGAGTATTTATGATGACTTGTATAGTATTCCTTAGAGTGTCCTAGCCCAGAAACAGCAAATGGGAAACCTTAAGCATCCTTATAACTAAAGGCAAAATATGGCTATATACTTCATACATTTATAGCTGCTTTCAATTGTCACAGTAATGGAAAACTTAAGCTAATTCATCTTAAAGACTCACATGGGATTCCTCCTTGTAAAAGGATATCCTGAGGTTAACAGAAGAAACTTCCACTATTTTTTCATTCCATGAAATGACTGCTTTGTTGCCAAAAGTAGCCTACAGTTTGGTAGTCATAAAATTGCTTATGAGGACTAGACTAGCACTGGCAGCCCTAGGAAATGGTAAACCATAGAAGAAAGATTAAGTTTATTGCATTTGTAGTGCCCTCCTGAATTGCACAGTGTAAACATCTTATGCACCATAAAATGTTAACCATGTAATTACTTACTTCTACCATACCAGGACCACAAACTAGGAATCTGCATTTTCATGCAAAAGAATACTTAAGGCAGTTCTTGAGAGCGCTAACGTTTAGAAGGTATGCTTTCAAAATGAATTTTGGGTATCATGAAATAAGGTACCGTGAGCACAGCATATGTGAGGAATAGGAAACTCAGTCAAATAATTTATTGAGGTTGTTTACACACAGATTATTCTCCACTCAAAAGTAACCAAAAGAAGTGTATCTAAACGTATGCCATGCTCAGGGCACTTTTAATGGGAGGGGTTTAGGAAAATGGAAATGTTAGCATATCCTTAGTGTCCTGTTTTCATCAGCTCCCACATATCTTTGTCTTTCTAGCAATACACTTTGCTATTCTTCAACAAGCTATCACATTCCTTTTGGTTACATCTGCAACACTTCTTATACAATCCCATATGTAAAAGCTATATTTATCTTCTTTATATATATATATATACATATATATATATATAATTAAAATATTTTAAAGTATACTTTACAAGTGTATATATACATATTATATATATATATATATATATATACTTTTAAAGTATACTAGACTAAGTTGCAAAGCAAATAAGACTGCATTTTCATTATTTCCATGGCAAGGATGTAGTTCTAGTAGGTTATGGATTGGAGGTCAGTTCCTCCTAATATTTTTGGATCAATCAGTGATTTTTGTAAAAGTAGTTAACATCAAAGTTTAACTCCAAATCCAAAGATTCTGGTTTAGCAGCACAGTAATATTTGACTGAGTTTTACTATTAAGCTTTATCAAGCAACTTTAAGGTTAGCTTCAAGTCAACACTGAAGCAGAACATCATATTTGAGTTGGGTTGGATAAACAAACAGGTATTTAAATTTGATGGTATAAAGCAAACCACTGATATCAGTTATGGCAATATAAGATCACGAAGAAGCTCATGGATTTATCTTTTTCATGTTGCCTTGATTTATTATTAGCTTTTACTTAGCAAAGTTTTAATAGTCCTTTCCGATCTTTGTTTTTCTTGCTTTGTGTGAGAAACCACAATGTTGTAACCGCTGGCAGGCATTGAATATAGCAGGGTTTTATGCCTCTGTAGAAGCATGAGGACTGAAAAAATCCTAGCTTCTAAAATCAATGGCAGAACCCTTGTCTGCGTGTTACAGCGTATCACACACTCTTGCTGCAACAAAGCACAATTATATCAGTCTACATGTTTACAATCCTTGTTGTAGTATATCTACTAAATTATTTATTTTTCTTAGTTTCCAGCTAGGTTAACCGATGAGTTACAAACCTCCTCTGAGGGAACATTCACATTTTACATTAAACATCAGTGAAAACATGATCTGAAGCCTAATTTGCCTCCCCTTCTAATTGTTATGGCCCTAGTCCCAGGCAAAAGAGCATCTTGATTAGAAGCCTCAAAAGTCAGAGTTCAGCAGGCAGCCTGGCTCTCTGCTCTGTGTAGATTAAAGGACAGTCAGATTATGAATGAGTTTGGAAAACAGTTCCCAGTCTCTTCTTAATGGTCTCACTCTTATGTGCTAAGACTGCAAAATGGAAACTCCACTTCTTGCCTGCTTTTTCTAGGCTCTGATGTCTGCACCACTACTCCAGCAGCTAAGATCGGGGACACAATGAGAGCAATCCATTAGGTTTGTGATAAAGATTTTGCCAAAGTCTTGGAATGTCTTCTCTTTCTTCTGAAGCATTCAGTAGTCCTCAGCAGGCTTAGCAGCCACTCAGGAACTCACAAGAGGTGCTCCACATCAAGCAGCTTAGGAGATAGACACAGAACACAAATAAATGAATGGTCAGATTAGATAGTGAGGACTCTCAAGATTTAAAAAATGTTAGTGTTTATAGGAAATACATGAAAAAGGGCTGTGTGTTCTTTTCAGTCCTGTTCCCCCTCTCCCCCAGTCACAAGAGGTGCTGTAAAAAATGCCTTTTAGTACTACTTAAATGGAGTTCTACAGGAGAAGGTACAAGACAGGGTAGAGGGACAGGGTCGGTTCATGAAAGAGCCTGCTCACTACGGCCCCAAAACCACTCTATCTAAGGCAACCTCTGTGCTCCCTTTCTGCACTTGAGGGCAGCTTTTCCGTAACAAGAAGGAGGAACCTTTAAAATCATAAGAAACAACATTGCACATAGTAATTAAGATGTGTGTTTGCTAAATATGAAGCCTGTGTACAGAGCAGATCTCTACAGGGCACACAGCTTAGGCAAGTAGGAGTCCAGGTGCATGGCAATTTGGACTTTTTGAAAACAAACATCCCCAAATCACCCCTCTTATGAGGTTCAACAGAGCCACAATAGCTATGTTTAAAAATATTTAGACATGTTGAAACTATTTATTGACTTTGAGACTGACTTAAACTGCTCATACAGCAATACCCAAAAGCATATGTTTAAACTGAAGTTATTTAGTAAACCTCATTCAAATGATATTGTTAGATAAAATCAGAAAACGTTTTCCAAACCTTATCTTGCAAAGACATAGCAGTACATGGGTTTTGTCGTATTAGTAGATACTTTTGTCTGCCCTCTTTTGACTGTATCTTGGGCAAAATTGTGCTTTCTGTAGCCAATAAACCGCAAAGGAATATTGTAAACAGTTGCATACAACATTATTAAACACACAGAAAAATTATACATGTCACTGGTAAATGAGTTGAGGTAAAGACATCCACAAAACCTGAAAGCATCCAGAGATTTTGGTTGATATGCTCTACAGCTCATCTCTCCTTTAGCTCATGTCTTTGCCTGGATTTAGAGTTTATTTGTGAGCATGGTTGTTTGGGGTTTTGAGCCATCTGTACCATTGCTGCTCAGCTTTTATTATAACAGTTTCAATTTCAACATTTTTCACTGGGCTACAATAATTTTTTCAACTGTCTGGCTCTTCTGTACTTTGCATGCTCAAAACACTATATAAGAATTTTGTGTTGAATTTGTTGCCTCCATCTGTCCCCCGAAGCACTTTAAATTACCTTTATAAAATAGGAATACATTAAATCAAACACGCTGTACATTTGAATGAATCTGCTCTAAAGTGTTTTCCAAGTCATCAGGCAAAACAGGCAGTCTGCAAACCCAGCTATTCCCTTGGAAAATAAACACATCAGCAGCACATCAAAGATATCCCGGGAAGATGTTCACAGCCTAAAGTACAGTCTTTCCACATTATTCCTCCAAGTAACAGAAATGATTATGTGAACTGTTGTAGCAAGTCTTAATTTAGGTAGAGAATTTCTTCTTCATTGAAAGAGGACCTTGAAAGCTTTCTCTGACATTGACCTGGCTATCTTTATAAAACCTCTATGCAATGTCTGCTTGCTTGTTTACTTCTCGGGATCAGAAATGAGGCAGAAGGGTAAAGTTAGGCACAAAGGGAAGCAGTAACAAATCTGGGATTTGAAATCAGTTCTTTGCTCCCATTATACAAATTCAGATTTTTGTGATTTTTTTTTTCTTAAAAAATTTAAAGAGGATCATATTTTTTTAGAAGAAAGCTTGTGCAACAGGAAAAGTTCCCAATTTTTTTTTCATGTTTTTCACAATTTCTTTAACATGTTCTGAAATCACTCTTTCAATGTAGTTTGTATTCCTTCCAGAAATAACATTTTATTAATATACAGACACTTCGTACTTTTCCATCTGTAGGAAAATGTTAGCTTTCATCATTAATATACAGTCCCAGTGGTAACACTTAACATCGTCCTTTATTCCCTGTTTAATGTCGATAACAGTGGGAGGTTCACCTCTTTTCCTTCCTCCTCTGTCTCCTTTCTGGCATTCTGCCTATGGCCATGGTGTAGCCGGCATATATTATTTCTTCAAGCAGTTGCACCAGTTACTTCAGGCATGCATATCCCATCAAATTAACTTCTCCATGCCCCTTAGCATCTGTTGCTGCTTTATCACGTTACTGCCAGATGGGCAGCAAGCACCAGTCCTGAGGCAGCACCAGTCGAGATGCCATTCCATCTTTACAGCAGCACTGCCGTTCAGTTCCTTACTAAAAACTGAATAACCTGATCGGCTATGTTTTTTTCATTAAAACCTAGGTTTATTCTTCATGTATGTTATTAATATTTGTCAATAATTTTATACCAAAGGAAATACTGAAGAGCTATTATGTAGACATGTATGTATGACTTTTATAATGAGTTCTGAATGCAACTCCACACCACTCCAGCACAGAATTTGCCTTAATCTGTAGTATTCCTAATTTTCTTCTTTATGTCTCAAGGCCTTCCAGATTAGTCTCACATCTAGCAAGACATGCAAAAATATTGAAAAGTTTTTCTATGAAATAGATACATTTTAATGAGTAACATCTACCTTATTTCCTATGAAGTGCACAAAAATTTCCATAAAATAATTAGTTGACAAGGAAAAAAATGACAAAAAACATTTGGAGGTGACTTTGATATTTAATAACTTGAACAAATAGTTACAGTGTGTGATGCCAACGTTATCCTTCAGTACAAAAAATAGATGAAATTACACTGCTAAACCCAATATATGTACTTTCATAGAATCTTAGAATGGTTTGGGTTGGAAGGGACCTCAAAGACCATCTGGTTCCAACGACCCTGCCGTGGACAGGGACACCTTCCACCAGACCAGGTTGCTCAAAGCCCCATCCAACATGGTTTGATATTCTTAAACACATTATATGGTGTGTAGGAACTAATATGCTATGTGCTAATTATGGCTGGTATAAGACCTCAGCATGCTCTATCATGAGCCTTTCCATTCCACAATAGCTTATTGCAGTCATAAGAAAGAGGCAGTGGTGTCTTTTTACTTGACCGATGAAGTTATAGACTTTTTCTGTAACATGTCACCAATGGATAGCAAACACAAGCAGGGCCTGGATCCAACCCTCATCCACATCTGGGGACTGTGCTGTGTGTGAGCATTCACACCGTGTGTCCAAATCCATGTGCCACACTGGAAGAGGCTAAAGAAGGGTGGACAGGGAGAAGGAGAAGGTTAAGGGACATGTTACCTATCTGGTCTCCCTCCTGGTCACCCTACCTCTTCTAGTAAACCCTACCTGCAGGGTACTGTCCTCTCATTAGGAACTATTTCTGGAGGAGGGAGATTAACAAAAATCCAACACAACATGTAGCTACATAGCTGAAGACGTGATCTGCTTCAACAGAGCATTACGATAGCTCTAGGACAAGTTATCCTCCTTGACGTCAGAGGTTTTACGTGAGCAGAAAAGCAGGGAAGCAGAGAAGCAGTCAGGCTTACCTAGTCTTCAGTGTAACAGGAGGCTGCTTCAACAACAGAGGCACTAAAGTAGCTGTAACCGCTGCAATGAATTACAAAGTTTCTGATTATGGAGAATTATTTAGGATTTCATCCAAGGAGTTAATTTTAAAGAGTACTGGAGGTGATCTCTAAAGACCTCTTCTAACCTGTCGCATTTAAAAGCATTCCAGCTCCTCAGATGTGCTGCTCAGGGGAGCTCTTTCTGTTTTATTGGTATCCACTAGAGAAAAATAAGCAACGGCCAAGTCATAAAAAGGTTGGTTTTTATTACTCAACATCACAGCAATTTGCTTTTGCTAAACTCATTGGGAAATTGCAGGAAGCTGAAGATGAGTGGATGAGCTGATTCACTGGGGAGTATGATTGATTGATGGTGGGGAAATAATGAGAAGTCCCAGGGGAGCACATAGCAGAGAGAAACTTTAGCAAAAGGAGAGTTTTACAAAGAGGTGTTCTATTTTTCCTTTTTTTTTTCACCTGTTTTATTTTTATTTTTTATTAACAAAAGCACCCAGCATCTTCATGATACACTTCGATCTGCACAATTTGGACAGTTATATATATATTTAAACATTTATAAAAAAATGTTTAAAGTCAGTTAATCCAAAGATGCCACGTACTGTTTAGGAGAGGTTCAAAGTGAAACTAATCTGTTATTTGCAGTTATTTTCAGGTGCAGAAGGCCCTTTTCCCTGCGTGAAAGTGAAAAGGCTGTGCTTGCCACCCCTGGAAACAGCTGTGGGATTCACGGTTCACCCAGAGCTCCTAAGACAGTAGATTGACATACCTAGTGTGTATTTCTTTCTTTCTGGCAGTGTAATCACAGCTGTCTTTCAGCTATTTGTCAAGAGTCTCAAGTAGGTCACCTGTGACTGGGGAAAGTGGACATATGCCACATACGATTGGACAACAAACTGCTCCTCCCCACGCCAGCATCCAGATCAGAGCACAGCGCACGTTAAAAGCCCCGGAATATTTCTCCACCTGTTTCCTGCCCTTGCACAGGCTGTAACAGTCTGTGGTGGGGACGCAAGACTGAAGAGGGAAGCTGTGATTTCAAAGCAGCACAACGTGAGGGAGACGTTTGGTGCGGCAACGGGGTCTGTGGTGCCTGCTGTCCTGCGGAGGAGCGAAAACATTGCCCTGCCACTGTGGGACACTTGCAGATGCAGCATATCTGTGGCAAAGATCAGACTTGGTGGTCTGGAACAGCATCTCTGCTTTGCCGCGAGGGGAAAAGAGGGAAAATCTGGTCAACTGGGGGGGCAAACTGCAAAGCCAAGGGATTTCTTCTTTCTCAGAGTTCAAGCGAGACAAAAACATGGCAAGGGATGAAGACTCTTCATACCAAGATCTCAGGGAGGAGAGGACAAGCATGCGTGAGTGTTAGAACAAAGCCATGATGGAGGGAAGCCAACCACGCTGTCTCCAGCAAACCTTTGCTTTCAGGGGAACTCGGGAAACAGGCAAACTTTCTGGTTCTTCCTCACCGCTGACGTATACAGGTGGTACCGCATTAAGTCCTACCCTTTAATGTATAGATTACCACAAAACCGCGATTCTCCTTTTTCATTTTATTTTAATTAAATTTAAATAAACACTGTACTAGCACAACTAGTGTTACTACTGCTGAGGGGTTTTTTAGCAGTTAATTTAAAGCAATTATGCTTTATTTCCTATATTTCTGCAACAGTACAATTAAAAATCAAAAGAATGAACCTGATTTTAAGATAGAAGAGCCTCCTGCAAAGGAAATAACCTCATCAGCCTTCTGAACTGAACTATAATAGTCCTGTTTCAGTGCAGAGCAGACCAAAATTGCTACTCCACCAAGGTGACTTCAACTTAAAGTTGAGCCTTATGCCTTCTCAAGGGACTCCCACATGGGAGCTCTCTTGAAGGGTTTTTCAGAAGCCCCATGTCTTGGATGGGGCACATCCCTTGGCCACACCACTGTCAACAAACACACAAAATCACCTGATGTTGCACACAAAAAACCCTCATATGATAGCAGAATCCAATGCTGAAATACACATCCTGAGATACGAAGATTGTAAAACTTGGCTGGAGGCTGCAAGGCTACTTTAACAGCCATGCAAGTCAGCCTGTACTGCGCAGCTCTGGAAAAGGGGAGCAGTTGTAAAGGGATTATTCCCAGTGTTTACTTCAGACATCACTTTTCAGCCTAACTATAACCAAAAATAAAGAAAACAAGCACTGTATCGTCATTAAGATGTTAATTAAGAAATGAGACAGGTTAAAAATAGAACAGGAAATTATTCTTTGTTTTCACTTCCCGAGTTTTATTAGCTCAGTGACGCAGGCCAGCTCCCGAAAAAGCACTTGTTTAACAATTGGACAAAAATCAAAAGATAAATTTGAAGGCCATCTCCTCGGCAGTGCTCATGGCAGGCTCTCTTCAGCGTGCAGTAAGACTCCTACAAAAATGTTTAAAGTCGGTCAATCCAAAGATGCCATGTACTGTTTAGGAGAGGTTCAAAGTGAAACTAATCTGCTTAGAGCCATCGTGACCCCGCACCAATTTATGCTGTCTGTCCTCATCTAATATTCAGAATATCAACGTGCCAATCAGATTTTCCCAGAGCATATTATTAATCTTTGCCCTTTATAATAAAGTCTTGGGTTTAGCTGTATTGTATACAACATGAGCCCAGGATCCTGTTAAGGACTTATCCTCTATGAATCTCCCACAGCTTAGCAACTTGGGGTCCTCTGAGACTGAAAGAACATCCTTTGTGATTTACTTTAGCATATGAGAAGGAGGAGCGGAAAAATGCTAGTAACTGTACAAAAAGGAGTGTAACTCACAGAGATTAGTGCCCTGCGTGTGACCACCTCTGCAGCAGTTTCAGGCGTGCAGTGGGATGCATACATTGCAGCAGGTGGAGACACACTCGCACTTCTCTGTGGATGGACCCCAATTACTCCCTGAATTAGGCCAGGTTCCCTCTTGGGAAAAGCCCCAGAAATTAGCAGCTCTAATTGCTCTCTAGCTAGATTTTGGCCATAGTGAGTAGGGACAACCATGAATGAGACCTTGATACAAACCTTTAGTATCTTGCCCATCTCCAGACACTTTTTAGAAAGTTTACCCATTCTAAGTAGATGTAATTTAGCATAATTATAGCTTTGTACAGCCAGCCTCAGTGCTGGGGACTGAAGAAAAAGGAAATAGGAAGACTTGGAGCTGTAGAGCCTGAGAAAGAGAGCAGTGCAAATACAGCCCATCCAAGAAAAGATATGCTTGTGTTTCACTTAAGATTCTGTTGCCATTTCTTTAAAATAATCTGATTAGTTCCAGTTATTCAGCACCTGGAATGTTTTCTTTACTGCTTGCCAAAAGTAAATTATTAAGCCTTATTCTTTGTGATAAAGTACACTGGAAAAGGAATCCATGGAGAAAAAGAGGGGAGAGTAGGCTTTGAGAAACACTCAGAATACTCAGCAATGGGTTTGTAAACATTTCTAAGTACACCTGAAGCCTACGAGAGACCAGGATTTCTGGTCCAGGTCTGGACCACAAGCATGAGAGAATTCAGGAGCTGCTCAACTGGAGGAACATGTCTCACAGGAATGCCAAATGGTGAGGACACCTGAACCCTTGTTGTATCCTTAGTAAGGGAGAAAATGAGTAATTCTGTAATTTTCCCACCGATTAAGTATGAAATTCTAAGTGAAATCGAGTGTCTTTATGCTATTTCCCTGCTCACAGGAGATGCTTCCATGCATAGTTCTGTTCATATTTAATGCTATACCAACAAATGTGCATCAAATGCCTTTCCACTGCTGCTTTTTCCTCAGAACCTCTGCCAACCCATACAATCAATTTTTTTTTCAGTGTTTGCAGACAGTTTGCGAGTCTATAAACTGTACTTCCTGCAACGTACACACAAAAACAAAGGAAAGAGAGGCATAAAAAATATCTTGCCTGCTTTGATGGCAAAATTCTCTGTACAACAAGAAGGTATAAATTCTTTTAATCTTTTCTTTTAGGTTTCAACAGCTGCCAAATTCATCTTCTTCTAAACTCCAGTATTTCAAAACCAGAATGACCTAACTGCGAGGGATTTTGCCCATGAATTGGAGTCCCATGCCTCTAGTTATGAAGCTGTCTTTTCCAAACCAGTGTACACAGCCCATTTTGTATCTCGGTATAGAGGTTCTCCCAGCCCCAGTCTCAGACGCCATCTCCTGCATTTAATGACCCTTCCTCATATTCTCTTCCTTATCTGATCAAGAACTACTTTCATCCTTCAAATTAAAGCTGGAGATGTTGATTTGTACTAATTAGATTATTATAGATGTTATAGTTAGTTACACAAAAGACTTGCCAGTGGAACCTGGGGAAGGAAGAGGGAAGGAAGAGGAGGAAAGGGAAGAAAGGGGTTTATTTGAGGAAACCACTTCATAAGCACCAAGGATACCTCCGGATGCTATTTCTGAAGTACAAAACCAAAGCAAAAATTTGCATTTAGACCCATAAGCCTGGCTGAAACCAGCACAGCTGCCAAATAATTAGGCCATCTTGGGAAACTCTTTCACTAAGCAGTGCTCTCCATTATACTGTTTGCAGAAGGAAAGGTTCCTGGTGTGAAGAGATGAGAAAGTCTCCAACAAAAGGGAGAACGCAGTTGCCACTAATACTAATAACTGCTATAAAATATATGATAATGAATAATAAGTTACCATCTGGATAATCAAAAGGTAATTTCTAAACCTATGGGTGTAAAGTAAATGGAGATGTTCTAACCCAACTGAAATTTAGCATACCCTTCTTCTCTATAGGTTTGCTTGAATTTGCTTGTTTTGGAAACAAAGCAAAGCTCTAACCTCATTTGTTAAAACTGGATAGGCAGCAGAATTAGCCGGTATTTTACTCTGCCTCATGACCTATTAGTAAAGTTCCCAGAATCAGCAATTTCCAGGTGCAGAAGTTTTAACTGGTGACAATACAAGGGACAGGAGTGATTTGTGCATTGTGAGATTTACAATGAAATAACTAGCTCTGATGTATGTCCCAGTGCTGTATTCCACTGGTAGATATTTACCGTTTTAGACCAGCACATTTTTGTGAGATGACCTGAAGGTCCCAGGCATTAAAATTAAGACAACATAGTTGTCACTTACAACAGTGCAGATCTACATTAACATGAGTATTAAATGTACATCAGCAAGAGAATGTGAGACCAAGAGCATTTGGCCTTTTCAGGAAAGACCCAGAACAAAAACTGTTCATACGGCCCACAAGATTTTACATTGGCAGAAGTGATGAAGAATGTGGCAACTAATTCACCACCACAGAATTAATTTCTGAACTTCATTGTAGTCTCCACTGAGACTCTCAAATTACTTTTGCTATAACATCATTCCAATTATTTTCAGCTGCTCAGCAACCAGAATTTGTAGGAAAGTTCTGACTCTTTGAAAGCTGTGCTCATTCTGAATGGGAACAAAATCAACTTTTTGTAGTTTTTTAGAACACAAGTTTCTGGAGGAGATGCTGTTTCAGGAATTTTGAAATGCATTACTCTAAGATAATTAACTTGTAAAGAGCTTTGAGTTTCAGACATGACAATTTATTCTGAAAAGGTTCTAAATTAATCACACTGACATTGTTAAAATGCTTTTCAATGCTTTTCATTACAGAATTTCATGAAAAGCAATACATTTTTCAGATGATTCAGTTGTTAATGAAGCTTCATTTCCCAAATGAGAAACTTTCCTACAGCAAATTTATTACCTTTTTAATTTTATCCTTTGTTTTCTATACTCTGTTCATCTGACACGCAGTTATACAAGTGCTGAAGACAGACACTTGTACCAGCACCACTGCCACTTTTTCTAGGTGTGAGTCTCTTACTCCATCTGCCAGTACAAAAATGTATTACAACACAGACATTACAGCTGTATGTATATGGGATTTTATAGTATGAAGATTGTCTAACGGTTAAATATTGATAGAAAACTATACTAGTAAATGCTGTAAATCTACAGTACACCCCAGCTTTAAATCTAGTTTTGCATATTGGAAGTGAATGCTAGCTAAATGAGGCCCTTCTGCCTTTTAAGAGGTGATCAGAGAGAAATGGGTAGATTAGGAAAAGAAGATTATCTAAAAAAATTAGGAGGGAGGAATAAGGATTGAAGTTGCAAAATACACAGACAGTATCTCAATAAACAGGGAAAAGCTTTCCAAAGAACGGATGTACTTGGAGCATGGTAAAAAAAATTAATTGGTTCCTTGAGGTTAATAGGGAATTAGACAGAGGATGGAGTCACATTGCAGACCTGTTGTGTAATTTCCCTGTCTGCTCTTACAAATGAAGTGGGTGGTGATTTGCTTTAGCTGGATGTCCATTTTCCCAAAGACAGGGAAAAGAACTAAGAAATAATGCTCAGCTACATGTACAGGCAGGACGCAGCAGGGCCAAAGGGAGCTGAAGCAAAAGATTTGTAGCTGGGAAGCTGTCAGGGGTGACCACGGGCAAATATTTGCCAGGCTGGTTTCAGTAGATTCAAATTCAACGTCTGCTCTGAATGACAGGAAAAAAACAGTGTAAAAAAAATACCAACACAAGAATCAAGGCTTATTTGCCAGAGATTACAGAAATTTATTACTGAGCACACATATGGAAAACTGACCTTTGGCAAGAAGATACGATTAGACAGAGGAGCATGCACACTGCAGAGCACAGCTTTCCCACTGGAGGAAGATGCTAGAAGAAGCAGCGGCTGAAGTACTCTGGGGTTATAAAGTGGAGACCAATGCGTTCTGTGCATGTCACCCTCCCAG
Organism: Falco naumanni; assembly: GCF_017639655.2. Lineage (NCBI taxonomy): Eukaryota > Metazoa > Chordata > Aves > Falconiformes > Falconidae > Falco > Falco naumanni. The sequence goes on from NC_054056.1 coordinate 89,427,147, forward strand.
CAAACAATGTACGTGGTCCTTGGGAGGAGTAGAGGGTGCACACCCTTTTTGTAGCTCTGGCACCTCACCAAGTCAATGAGATGCATAAGATCTGGGTACAGCTCCTCCAGCAAGCCCAGGGTCTTCATCTTCTGCAGATGCACCTTTGCCCTTACTTTAGATAGTCCAGAGTTAGCAAAGGAGTTATTCCCAGGCTCCCAGAGACAGCGGGGATGTTCTTTTACTAAGGGCTGCTTTAGTTGCTTAAAAATCTCTTAGATATAAGTTGCTTCCTTTTCAAGTGAGATCCACCTGAGAAGTACTTCTGTTTTTGTTCAACTGCCTGCACATTCCTCATTGTTGAAAACATAAAGCAAGAAGGGACGGTAAATTGTAGCTGTTACTTAAGGCTGTGCTGAGAGTTAAGGACTGTGCCATAAATGGCCACTTTGTTGCCACTTGCAGGACCCACGGAGCACAGCGCCGAGCATCTTAGTGTGAGCTACAAAATGTGAAAGGATAGTTTACATAACTCATCTGCAGCTGTCCTTAAATGTGTAGATGTTCCTCTGGTGCATGCTGCCTCCCAGGCAGACTCCTGTCTTCCACATATGTCTACTAAGCAGGCAGGCAGGATGGTCAGGACCAGGGTGGTCCGTGCAATGCTTTGCAGAGTGCAAAAAAGTTTATGGGAAGGAAGCTGGCATGGGGATAACACAGCTGCAGAGGTAGCTGAAAGGAGAAGTTCTTCTGGATCAAGGCCCTGGGGCTATAAGGATCCTGTCTGTTATAGACAAAAGAGGCATCAGCTGGGATCCTGCAAACGTTTATCAAAAAAAATATAAAAGGGCAAAAATACAGCTGCCACACATCTCCATAAAATTTCTAATATATACAAGGGTTTCAGCCATTTAAGTTCCCTCTCAGTCAAGAAACTGGAATTGTCTAAGAATATTCACATTGACAAAACAAGTGCTGCATAAAGGCAGATGGGGGAAAGGATTAAATCTGGCACTTTTATAATTTTTTGTGCATTGTATCTATCACAGATTTTCTTCTTATACTCATCAGAATTAAAGCTCCCTGATTGTAATCTTTTCTGATAATCCAGTCGCTTTCTGCCTTGAGAAAAAGAAACAGGAGCTGACAGCTTTGAGTTATTAAAGATGATCCAGTTAAACACACAGGGCTACTAAGGAGAGAGCAGCATCCAACAGGCTGTGCCAGCTCCTGCAAACAGTGCACATGCTTGGTCTTCATATGGCCAATGCGGAGGGTGCCCTCTGCGTAAGCACTTCCCCTGCTTTAATTTGTGGTTTGTAGAAACTGATAGCCCATTAGTAAGTATCTTAGGTCATCATCCTGTTAACTGCTTTCATGGTTTAATCAAATACACAACAAACACTACTCACCCTTGCTAACTCCCAGATTCTTATTTGTGAGGAAGGCTTAGTGTGGGCAGTGCTCTTTGTGCAGATGGAGTTTGTACATGTATGCATTTCGGTTCCACTGCTCTCAGTTAACCTGTGCATACGCTTTCAGTTGTAGAAATTTAAATGCAAAATGGTGCGGGAAAAAATATAACATGGGAACCAGATACGACTGAATAACCTCTTTTCATGAACCACAGCTTTCTAAAGACTAAACAAAATTGCTGAATGTCAGGCAGAGGGGAACAGGAGACTAGCTTTTCATAGCTTTAAATTTCTCATTTTAAGGACTTGGTCGGTAAGATTCTGAATTTCCGAAGTGTTCCATTTCAGCAACTCACTGGGAATGACAAAGCCAACAGAACAAAGTTACGTTGTTCAAACCACCTTTGTGCTGTTTCATCAGATTACAATTCTGATTTTTATTTACATATAATAAGCTCAAAATGAGTTAGAGTGAATATAGGCACCAGGTTTATACTTCAAAATATAAATTGGAGATTTATAAACTCTGTTTTCTAAAAAGTTGACATAAATTTCCTGTTCCTTTTACATTTTAAGGGACAGTGATCTGAGTATTTGTCAATGTCATTTTAATGCTTTACAACTTTTGTCAAATGCATTATTCACAAGCATGGTTGATGATTTACTTTTTTAGTTCTGAGCAAACACTTCAATGTGGAAGGTTGGAAAGATTATTCAAATATTATTATTCTATTCAGCCTACTCTTTGGAGAGACAGAAGAAGGCACATTTGCTGAAAATATGCTGTTCTAGCACTTTAATTAAAAGAGACTAGAGAAAATTCCCTAAAGGTTTTGGCTAGACAGTATTAGGCTGCGTTGTATAAAATAAAATCTAAATTAAAGGAGGAGGACTTCTTTCATAGCAGATTAGAGCTCAGATGGAAGACCAGAGCGTGCCTGCAGCCTGGGTCATTTTGGTCAAAAGGTGAAAACAGCTTGGGGTTTGTATGCTTTTTACAGCAAAATCGCAACAGATGAGAAGAGAAAAATACCAGATTTCTGAGAGTTAAGACAAGAATAGACTAAAATAAAAATCTGAGAGCCATATGCTACTCAGAGACTCGATGGCGGGGCCCGCTGGAGACAGAGCATTTGCTCCCGCGGCCGGAGGAGAGCCCGTGGTGGTGCCCAGCTGGGGCACGCAGAGCCCTAGATCGAGACCCTTTGCCTGTCATCTCTGTCCCGACCTCTCCAGTGCAGCCTGCGGCAGATGTGAGCGTAGCATCCCCTAAGGCTGTAGCCTGTGCTGTACCTGATCTGTAGATTAATGGAGTCCAGCAAGCCCAGTCGTTAATCTCCTGCTTTTCAGTAACATATTATGTATATTTGTTTATAATCGCACTGATACTCATGAATGTATAAGCAAATATGAAGGGGACAAAAGGATACCATTAAAGCGGAAATAAAAATGAGACTCGTGGGAACTCTGATTTCTAATTAGAAACACTGTACGTCTATTATCATTTTTGCTCACAGAGTTTAATAAAAAATGAGATCAAGGGCAGCATGTGTTTACCAATGGTAGATCATGCCAGACTAAGCTGCTTTGATGTTCTATGAGATCTGAAGAGGAAATGCAGATCTCATCTATCTGAACTTCAGGAAAACTTTTAATGTGCTGCCGCTTGGGACCATATCTGTTAGATGAATGATAAAGGAACTCATAAAAGAACTATAAAAGTGCATGAGGTTTGGAACAGGGCAGATGACAATCTGATTCTATTGAAAGGAAATGACTATGCTGGAAGGAGGTTAGTAGTGGAGATCCTAGTGGGTTTGTGGTGGGTTTAGTCATCTTCCGTAACAGTACTTACACTGTTCCTCCTCCCCCAGCCCTATAGGTTCCTGAGGCGTTGGGGTTTTATTACCAGCTACTCCAGGGCTGCTCAGTAAAGGAATGCAAGGCTGCCCTGGACACAGCCAGTGAGAGCCCATGTTGCAAGCCCCTTCCCTTCCTCCTGGGGAAATCCTCACCCCATCTGCACCCGTTTGCTCCAAGGAGGGCTTCAGGACCCAGCAGGTGTGGGGATGATGATGCCTCCCACCTTCCCTGAGCACGGACACTTTCAGAAGAGACCCACAGGGCCACACAAACACCACAAAACCTTCTGGACTCAAGTCCAATTAATGGATAGCACTGCCAGATCATCTTTCAGCTGGTAAAGAAAATAGGTTCCAGTGTTGGGTGGAAGCAAATAATGAACACAGAAAAATGACTTTTGTTCATAACCTTAAAACATTATTTTTAATTGAAATTGCAGATGTGCCAAAGCAGAAGACTGCAATATTATTCAGAAGTAACTAGAGGACCTTAGGGCATGAAGTCACAGCAGTGTGATGAGCTTCCATCAAATATGTTGTAAGACTGTGCCCTTTGGACCTACAATGAGATTTGTGTTACAGACTGGAAATTCCTCATTTGGGAAGATGATGGACCAGGGACGTATTTTCACAGAAGCAAAGACACCTAGAAAGTATTGTCTGAATTACTTCTAGCAAAAAGCAGGAAACATATAATGACATTTTTCTTGTGAGCTCTTGCTGGAAGGTGGCATAAAACTCTTGTCCCTCGCTTTGAAAAAGAGAAGCAAACATGAACCAGAGAAGGCAGACATGATGAGGCAACTGGAAGCTTCTCTTAATGAGAGCAACACTAAAGAGTTTAACTTAGTCTAGCAAAATCAAGGCTGAAAGAAGAAGTAATTACTCTCTGTAAAGCTGTCAAGACCAAACTTCAGGGGATGAAAAGGACTTTGTAGCTGAGCAGAGCAAGACGTGGGAATAAACTGGCCATAAATATCTTTAGGCTGGAAAAATGGGGAAAAAAATGAACTATCAGGGAGCAGGGTTGTCTCTTAGCAGAGGCCAATAAAAGCACATGCAATTTTAGGACAGCAGCTAATCAGCATATGGAAGGACCACCTTGAACACTGCCATCCTGCAGCAGGGAAAAGAAACCATAAGAAGCCATAAGTAATTTCTAATTTGCACCTGGACATACAGAAGCCCAAGGTATACCAGATTACATACCTCTTCACTCAATGGGAGAGACTACTCTTTAAGCACAGGTTATTGACGCTAGGATTAAAAGGCCAATCCTACATGAGAACAAGTAGTTTCTTTGTTCTGGAGTTATAAGTGAAACAGGAATCAAATCTATCCAGACCCTGTAGACCCATCTACTGCTGCTCCTAAAAACAAGGAGCAAAAAGAATGACAACAAGAAGAGCAACAATCCCACAATAAGTAATTTCAGACAACATTCAGATCCATAGCAGAAGCTGAACTGCAATAGCAAAGGGTTAGTTATAAATCCCCTGCTTTGTTAAAAATGCAGAACCTTATAGAAAAGCTTACATACACTTCTTCTATGAATTATTGAGACCCCAGGTACGACATGCACGCAGCTGGAAGACTAAAAGACCTCTGGACATTACCACAATGACAGCCCTTGCTCTCCCTGCCTGCCAAGCCAGGAGCCTGGAGATCTGAAACTTTGGTTTGTGCATGTATCTGTCTGTGAAGCATCCTCCGCTTAACAGAGTGGTTGGGCCATTGCTTAGGGGGGGTGCCATGGGATTTGTGCCACCTTGGCTGTGGCAGATGACAAGTCGTTACAGTTCTGATCAATTTTCAATGATCAAATCATTTCCAAGCTACAAAACATTATAAGCTTTGTGCAGACCACAAGATGGCACAGCTGTAGTAGCTGTATAGAACCACATAAGGCATCCCAGCATGAATAGATTAATAATAAAAATTAACATACTATTTAACATCAGTTAGCGATGAGGTGGAGCAAAAAATATCCTATTCTGCTGGAAAAGCTGTTATTGCTAATGGAGGGGCAGTGTTCTCTGAACCTATAAACAACAGACAATGCTAAAATCTTTTAGTTTCAATAATCATCTGCTTATATATTTACCAAAAAAAATAACATTTCAATGCAGAAAGGACTTTTGATCAAGGAAACCAGTTTTGTCTGAGATGTAACAGAATCCTATGACTTTAGATTCTTTTCAGCCAAATGTTGCAATGACTACGGAATAGCTTTGTAGAGATTTCGGGTTTAAGCTGGAAAATTCTTTAATACCAACAAACTGTCTCTATCCTACAGACAATTTCATTTGCAATGACTTTCAATTTTTTAATAGCAAGAGTCTGAGAAAAATCCCTAATTAGATGTCAGATACCAATGACCTTTTGAAAATAGTCTTTGTATGATACAATCCACAAGGCAATGAATGCATTCTACGAGACAATAATTTTAGTAATATGGATTTATGGGATTCAGATTCCCTGTGCCGAATGACCCAGAAAATATTATGGAAGTTTAACCCAATCATTACTCTGGCAGCATATCACAAGGAACTGAACAGTATAGGTTTATTGCCTCTGGGATATTTGCTTTTATTATCCCCTAACTACTGAGGAGATGATCTGAGGTGAAGAGAAGCAGACATATATTGAGGACTATGCAAGGAGTGGAATTTCATTATGTTTATGTTGTGGGTTTTTTTAACAAAAATGATGTGATTTGTATCATTCACCAGTGAGTTCTGCCATTTGTCCTGCAGCTGTTCAGCATCTAGCATAACAGGGTGATAACCCATGCTTAAGACTTCTAGGAGTGTCTGCAATAAAAATATTAACTTTCTATCCATTTATGTACTGCCATGTTTGTCAATAATTGTCACAAATGCCAGGGATTTGGAGAGGTCCCATTATGGCAGAATAATCAAAATCTAAATATAAACTCATCTAAATACTGACATATGTCCATCAGAAATACTTATATCTAGTCATCTAATCTATATCTGAAGGGGAGGGAAATAATAATTTTATGAGTCAGGTCCTCTTGTAGTAAACCAGAATTCCTGATTAGCATCCAAATGTACAACGGGCCTTTCCAAATCTGCTACATTTCATCCAGGCAAACTGTTCTCTGACTTGGACAGTGGGGAGATACACAAAAGCCTGCAGTTTTTAAAATGAGATCTGAAATTTTAATTCACAAATTTTTTTTCCTTTGGGTTTGCAGTCTTCCTTATTTTAACTGGGAAATGGCTGTGACTGCTCTTGCTATGCCTCGTATAATATTTATAAAGAATGTCCTAGTAAGTAAGAATTTAAGACACTGAAATTCACTAATAATCATGGATACAATTTTCAAAACAACCTGAGGGATTTGAATACACAATGTTCTTCCACCTCTAACCCTTACCATACGTCTGTCTTTATCATCCACTGCAGTGTTGTACCTACTTCAGGGCTCACTCCTCCAAACGCATAACACAGTTCCAGGAAGCCAATAATGAGGGCGGGGGGGGGGGGGGCTGTGTCTTCAGAGTAAAATCTTTCCCAGGGAAGGAATGCACACACAGAGCTCTGTCAGCAAAGAAAAAGAAGGGAAAGGAAAAGCAGAGAAGAAACGGTGATTGATTCCTACAGCTCTTACGCTAACTGAAATGAGTCAACTTCTTATCTTATGCTGTTAGATCCTCTACCCACATCAGCAGCATTGCTTCAGGGGGCTCTCTGGAGCTCAACAGATGGACACCAAAGATTACAATTATTCTTTTCTTATGTTAATATAACTCGGCACAGAAACAAATAAAAAAAAAGTATAAACTGTCTGTTTATTTTTTAAGTCAGGATAATAAAGAGTCTTTAAAATTTCACAGAGAAGGGTACGTATCCCACGTAGAAAACTCAGTCTTGCAGTTCCCATTAATTTTAATGTGATTTGTACAGTCAGTTCGTGAACGCCAAAAATACCTCTCAGTGAAACACATACATGACCCTGTTGTTTTATTGCATCCTTTGATGATCAAGTTTGTGTATTTTGCCCTTTGTAGACAATACACATCCTAAAATCTTGTTTACAGTTCCTTGTTAGTATTACAGTGACTGACCACATTTTAAGATCATATGCAAATCTGTAGATTTTGTTTTCCTGCCCCTATCTGTATAGTTATTTGCACTGATGAGATCTCCCCCCTGAGTCTTCTCTTCTCCAGGCTGCAGACCCGGCTCTCTCAGCCTCTCCAGGCCAGCTGGAAGCCAGTCACTAGTGATATGTGCACCACAGGGGCTGATACTGGGACCACTACTATACAACACCTTCATTAATGACAAGGATGATGAGACAAGGGTGCACGCTCAGCAGCTTTGCAGATAATCCATGGCTCTATGGGCTCCCAGGCTCACCAGTGCTACTAAATTATTCATCTAGGACCCTACAGAAAGTCTGAAATACAGCCAGGAACTTACCCTAGTTGTCTTGGCATTGGGCTAGCATCGTGGCATTGAACCAGCCCTCACAGGCCTGGCTCCAGGATAACGACAGCATTAGTGGGAAGTGTTTGTCCAAATCACTTACTGCTATTCTCAATCTCAAGTCCCATCTGTAAGTAGAACTTGTCTGGGAATATTTTATGCAGAATTTCTCCAAAAAAGCACAAAATTCAGAAGCAGGCCAGAACTTTGACATGCATTACTGGAAATTATCTCAATTTCTAATACAGTTTTGCATTTGGATAGGAATTTCCCCCAAACTGCACTCTGTTTGAATTAAGGGGTTTGGTTCTGCCATTTAGACTGGGGGTTTTTATTATTATTATTTCAAGTAGATGCCTATTAATTATATCAATTATTGACCTATACATTGTATTAATTATTGTTAAAATTGCTAACAGAGAAAATCACATCCTAACTCCCCTCCTCCTTTTTTTTGCATTTTGCTACATTATTCTCCTTAGCCTGGGATTGAACACAGTAACAGCTGGGGAGCAGAGTGCTTGTCACTGAATGCTCTGGCAATATAAACTGCTAGAGATTTTTTTTTTTTTTAATAAGATGGTTCCGTAACTGCTTTTTCTGCAAGAATTCCGTTCCTGAAAAAAAATCCCTGAAAGCAAAAGAGAGTATCAGCTCCTGTTGTAACAATATGATCACACACATCAGTCAAAAAGACCTTGAAGAGAGCCCTTGGCTTTCCTTGAGGTGAGAAGTACCAGATGTGCCACCAGGCTGTCAGCATCACCTGTCTCGGGCAGAGCGGGTTGCCCACAGATTCTGAGCTGTCTATGTGGCTCTCAGTGATGAAATCACTGAACTGGAATAAGCCAGGTAGCCGTTTCTGACAGCAGAATTTCAACAACTGCCAGGCACTTTCAAACTGAAAAGCAAAGAGCAAAACTAGCATCATCACATCAGATACTATTTTGTGAGAGAAGTGTGTGTCTTTGAAGCAGCAGCAGCCTGGAAAGGGTACATGAAATTCTTTATTTCACAAAGCTGTTGGAACAATACAGTTTTTCTCAAATCCAGCTATAGAAATGAATTTGAAATACTCTTCTTCTCAGATCCACAATCTTGTTATTGGATTCATGTAATCAGATCCCGGTTGCATATGAAGGGTGGTGGCCTGCACCTAGAAAAATATTTGGGCACCTAAAGCAGAGCTTAGGCACTGAAGCTTTGCCAACCCCCTACACCATGAAGCCACGTCACTGGTCTCAGACACGCTCTCAGATTGCTGTGCCATTCTGTGTACATGTGCATTTCCTTCTGGCCCTTTTGGGAAGCAGAAAGCCTCTGGCATTTGTCACAGTGGTGATCCTCAAAGAGGTTGGCATTGGTGGAAGGGTACATAGGTAAGGAAGAAGAAACACTAATTATTTACACAGCCCAACAAGACTCAAGAACCTGAATAAATTAACCAGGCTCCTAAAATTACTCTGTGGTCAATGGCTGCTTCAGAGCCAATATAGACCAGGACCCTTAAGACTGGACTTAACCCTTTGGTGGAGCCTCACTCTTTTCTTCAGCTGTATGGGAAACTGTCTTCCCAGGTTTGACAAATAATTAGTGACTAGAGTTTCACAATACAAATAACCTTATGATCCCCTTTCTGAAGGAGGAGGGAGCTGGGACAAATGGACTGCTCAGGACCGTTGCTCATATCCAAGTCTGATAGGTATTGTGAACTGGACCTCTTTGGTTTTCAATTAAATACGAAATTATTTTTAGTTGCAGGCTAACAGTAGCAGTTTCCTTCTACTTTTTTTTTTTTTTTTTTCCTGGGAATGTTGCAAATAGCAAAAAAAGCATCTTTTTTATTGTGCTGTTGTGTTGTTATGCTTCTGACTCTCTGTCATGTTTTGATCTTTTCCTTTGTTCCTTTGCTTAGATCTTTTAAGTAAATATCTGACTTAGCCATCCAGCCACACAGTAGGCTTTTTCTCCACATGAGCCATAGTCTCTGCTGGATATCTCATTAAAGTCATTTTTATTACACTGCTTGCTTCCAAAAAACTCTTGCAGGGCTGGTCATAAACAGAATGTGTGTAGGAGAGTCTACACGGTATATTAATTCTCATCACACATCTTATGCATTTCACATGTCTCTAAAAAGTTGCTCTAAACTCAACAAAATTGTCTGAATCTACCTGAAAGAGGGTGTAAAAAAATGTGGGTTACATCTTGCAAGGAACAGTCAATATTCCATGTACAGGGATGTACATATAGTTCACTTAGGCACTTCCAATGCACCACTGTGCACTACTGACCCAGAACTATTCCATCTTTGCTACGTTTGTCTTTATAATGATACTTTTCTATCCTGGGAGTATTATGTGTCCCCTGCAGATAGGAAGGGGGACAGTAAAGAGAGACTGAAGTTCATAGCTGCTGGTCTAAAGACTGCCTTTAAATGCTGGGAGATCCCAGGCTTGGCATTTCCCACTGGCTGGGAAGAGTCTGTCAAAGGCATCAAATTATTAAGAAAAGTTAAGCTTGGGAATCTACATGAAAACTGAGTTGAATGAGCAGGTCTCCAACGATCTTCCCGAACATTTCTAGGAAGAGCATGCAAATAAATAGAACAAAATAATGTTCTAGTGCAAGCTGTGTGGTTTCCTCCTGCAGGAGCTCTTACCAACATGAAAGCCAGCATCTCCCTGAATTCCTCTTGCGTAATTATGGCTTCACATTACATTTGTTTTCCTGATGATTTAGGAATGAGCTCCAATACACACAGACTGCATCCAATTTCACTTGCTGAGGTACATCCCATATCCCAGTTGTCTATACTGGATTGCCATTGGAGCGTGATGTGGCTCCAGTCCAGTTTGGGTTTCTTTTCCACCAAAGGGTGGGTATGGGAGCAGAGGAGAAGGGCCAGAAGGGTATGGAAGTAGGCTCAGGTCTTGCTGCAGTAGGTGTCAGGATGCAGGTAAAGTGCACTCCTGGAGCTGAGGACTTTGAGGTAATTTTCATCTGATGAACTAGATGTAGGTAGCCACACACTCCCTGTAGAGGTAGTTGACCCAATGTTTTTCCAGGCACACCATCACTCCTTTGGGAATTGAATACATCTACCCTTGCTGTCACTGGCACAGATACCGTATGGAAGGGCACTCACTTTTCCACCTTCACAATCCTATTTATGGAAACATGGAGTTGTAAAGATACTGGCTGTTCACTTGGGTCAGATTAGCCCACGTGCACGACACAAGGTGATGGAAAAGAAAGGTGGCTTCTAGCATCCTCTGTTACTGCTCATATAACAAGCCATGGCCACATGCATACTAACTCTGAAATTTCTCTGTTTTTACAGCTGATGATCAAGAAAAGCCATGCGGGAGCTGTCACAGGGGGCGGCAGCATTTGAGAACTCAAACCAGAGGCTCATTTAGCCTACAGAGCACCAGACCAGGTGGTCAAACCATGACAAAACATGTTTTGAGAGCTGATGGGAGACATCATATTATGCTAACTCAACTCTTTAGGTAAGTACCAATCAACTTCTGCAGTCAAAAAAGGACCATAAAGCAGATCCATTGCCTTAGCCAAGGGCAAATAGTACTTTTCACTGCAGACCTGTGGGGTACCCGGGCGTGCAAGCTGTTCTGTTGCTGGCAAGGTTGTATTTTGATGTAAGCATTACATAGTGTTTTTCTTGTCATTTAGAGATAACACACATAGCTGACCATCGTGGATTGATTTAGAAACTTGATCAGACAATCAGGCAGCTTGCATTTCCTCAGTAAAAAGGAAGGTTTGCTGTCTATCTGTCCAGCATCACTGGCTCTTGTTGCACAGGCCACTGCATGGTGAGTGTAAGGCAGCTCTTGCTGCTAGTTTCCATTTCTATGCTTTTCCCAGATAAAAGGACAAAATCATTAAACACTGGCTGGCCATTTCGTTTCACATGAGCAAAGATGATGTCACAGTATGCTGGTTTCTAAATAAAAGTTTAATGATTTGACAATTGGCAAGAAAAAGAGCAGGCACTTTTAGGTTATATACTCATGCACACAAGAAACAACTTTATTTCTCGTAATAGATGATAAGCAGCATGGGTCTGTGGCTGCCAAAGCGAGTGTATCCCTGAGTGCTGACCTCTGCTAACCTCACCTGGCTATTTCACAAAGCCATCATCGTCCCATCAAGGCAGCAAGTACCATACCTGTACTCCCACATCACTGGGAACCATGCGGCCGCATTTCCCTCTCCCCTGTCTCACAGCCTCTTGCTCAGAGATGGAGGGAAATCATTAGGAAGCTGGTAAAATTCAGAGCTTTCATCCTGCTTATGTTGTTAAAATTGAAATATTACTTCAGATAATTTGGAAGTAGTATAAAAAATTATTACCAGTAAGTTACTCATATACCCTACCCACAGATTTGCTTGCTCACCTGAACCTGAAAACTAAAGTCTCTAAAAATGGTTACCTAAACAGTACTTTCATGTTCCCGTGTTAATGCCAAGGTAATTTGCAAATAATCTTTTTAATACTGGAAATAATGCTTCCTAATGTAGTAAAAGGCCTATGAGTTGGTTTTGCTTCTTAAGTTTTAATTTTTGCCCTAAAAATGTCGGGATTATGCAATCTTTTTCTTACTGTTTTTAAGGAACATTTCTCTAGACAAACTTTAAATATTCGCAGCGAATGTTAAGATCAAAGGGGAAAGATACCAGTCCTTCAACAAAAGTCTTTTCACTCCAAGATAGTAATTAGCCAATAAAGTTAAACATGTAAATTATTATCGTTGTTGTTGTTGTAACAGTTAACAAAACCAAGTCCTTCTACAGCCTAAAGAAGCTTTTCCTCGTCTCCACTCACCCTCCTGGCTCTTAAGACAACCTTTGGACTTTTTTTTCTTTTTTTTCTCTGGAAAGAAATAGATCCCCATACTTCCATCACAACAATCAGATTAAATAAAAGCCTTTCAGTATTACTAAAAAGCAAAAATAGCCTGAGATCATTTTTCCATCTCTTTTTCAAGCCATCTTTAGGAAGCGAGATAAAAATTTGTCATCCTGTGAAATGCCTAGTCTTTCCTGTTGGTGCTTTCTTCCCTCTCCCAGGTTTTCTCTCGAAATCAGGAAAGGGAGGTGGGAGAACTAGGAGCACCCATGGACAGCAAGTCACACCACAGCTGAGGCTTTTTATACTGGAAGGTGTGTTACCGTAAAAACTTCACTCTAACATTTATTATGGAGCATATCATCTATAATAATATATAATAACCTAATATATAATGTATAGTGTATAGTGTATAATATTAGGGTAATATATGATGCAATGGCATCCACTGGTGGTGTGTGGTGGGAGAACCAAGACAAAGCCCCATTACGTGATGTCCACGTAAAAACCTCTCCGCATGTGTCTGAGATAACATGGGGGGATGTCCTCAGCACTGCTCTCTGCCTCGCCTCAGCACCCTCCTCCTCGCCTGGCCTCACCTGCAGAGCCTGCTCCTGCCCCATCCCTCAGCTCCCTACTCCCACCCCTCCAAAACCACCAGCACTCCCAAGCCCCCCAAGCTTTTTGGCCAGGACACTCTGAGGGGTATGCAGTACTCAAGGGCCTTATGTTCAAGCTTTTGCAGAGCGCAGCTTATCCTGGCGTCAGCACCAGCCGCGTGCAAGCACAGTTTTGCTCCCCCCTCCCCGTCACTCCCCCATCACCCCCCGCAGCGCGGAGACTTCGCGGGACGTTCAGCCTGGGGTCCTGTGGCTCCAGAAAGATGTCCCCCAAGTGACTGCACTGCAGGGGCAGGCGGCAGAAACAGGTGAACGCTTGACCCGCCAGGCTGCAAGGGCCGAGTTTCTTTCATGGACAGAAAGCAGGTGCAGCCACGCACACACTCTGAAGGTGCAGCAAGGTGGCTGCAGGGCAGCAGGGGACAACCGGCCCCGTGCCCTCAGGGGCGCGCAGCACCCCGCGCTCCCCCCGGCCGCAGTCGGGGCGCTGCCCGAGCAGCAGGCGAGGCGGGGCGAGCGGCTCGGCCCCCGGGGGCGGGGGGCGGTCCGACCCCCCGGCCCCGCCGACGCCCCCCGGCTGCGCTGCCGCTGCGGGCGCTGGCGCGGCGGCGGGCGGATGGCGGCGGAGCTGGGAGCGGGGCTGCGCATCTTCCGCGATGTGAGTACGCGGCGCCCTTGGTACGACCCCCTCCCTCCAGCACAGGCAGCAACTGCAAGCCGGGGGGGTGGGGGGGGGTGGGGGCGTCTTTCTTTTATGTTTTGCCTTTTTTCCTTGTCTCTCCGCTGCTTTTCTTTCTTTTTTTTTTTCCTTTGCCTCCCCTCCCCCCCCCCCCCCCCCCTTTTTTTTTTCTGGAGCCACGATTACCTCCGTGGGGTGTAAGGGGGTGTAAGCCCAGCGAGACTGTGGGTCTTTCCCCTTTCCTTTTCATTTCCCTTTCTCCTTTTCATTTCCCTTTCCCTGTTCCCTTCCCCCTTCCTTTTTTTTTTTTCCCAAAAAAAATGTTTTTACCATTTAAAATGTTAATGAGGGGAATGAGTTTGCTTCTGATGGCATGCATGCATGAGGAGAGCAGGTTAGCAGTTGGGGGTGGTTAGGAGAGGTGCCGGGTGAAAACACTGTTTGGATTTTTATTACTTTTAATTTTTTTCCGGGCTTTTCACTGAAGAGTTTCTCACCCTGCAAAAGTTTTTTCCCAAACTGTGCAGGCTCCCTCCCATCCCGTTAGACCCTGACGGCTTTGAGGTTCCCAGGGTTGATGTGCAGAGCAGCCCTGAGACCCTCTGCCCTTCGAGACAGAGGCCAGCGAGGTGCTGCCCTGTGCACCCGGCCGGCCTGCCCTTCAGGGGTGCTGTGCTAGAGCATCACCAAGGTCTCAGCATCTCACAACATGCAGCTGGGAAGATTTTTGTCTAAATTTGCCCAGTACAGAGTGTTTCTTTGGCCCATGGCAAGTCCTGATGAAAGGCAGGCTCCCACCCAAAGATGTCCAAAGTATCCCCTGTCCTTGGTGAGACCTACGAAACTTTAGACCAATTCTGCTCCCAACTCTGATCTACTTCAGGCCAAATACTGGGGTTAGTCCACAATATCAGCTGGAAATGACATGTTCAGTATTAAAGGATCCTTCATCTAGATGTTTCCTTGTGTGTGCCCAGATTAACTTCCCTAACCTTTTCCCCAAATGATTTCAAGCAGCCCTCATCCACTTCTCTCCTGATTTCTGTAGCCTCCATGAGAAATCATTTAAATTAGACTCTTTGTTTACTTTTATTATTATTGTTCAAGTGTGTAATGCAAGTGCAGCTTTTTTGTCTTGTAAATACCACTTGTAAGAGAAACAGGACAATTACAGGCACACATCACAAAGACAGGAGAGAAACCTAAGTTGCTAGGAAAGAGTTAAAAAACATGGAATGGAGCCAACTCCCAGTTCAGCTGGCACACTGGGTTGGGAAACTGTACATGGTCAGAATATCTGATAAACTGAAAACGTTTAATTTCACCCAAAGGTTAAAAAAAAAAAAAAAAAGGAAAAGAAAATCAAATGAAAATCTCTTGTTTAATTTTCAGCAATTTCTTAAACCAGTGTCAGGTTCATATTTATAGAAAAGCAGGTGCCTTTCACAAACTGGTGAAGAGGAGGGAGGGGGCTGCTGCCGTACTTCTGCTCTTACATCTGGAGGAAAACCATAAATTCAAACCTAGTCTCTGCCTGCTTCAAAGCAGGGACAGGACCCGGGGGGCCCTTCCTGTGAGAGTACACTCATGTCATAGGTATTTGGGGGTGTGCAGCCCTGTGATTACCCCTCAGTGAAGCACTCCACCTGCATGCACACTTAACTGTAGATTAGACCAGGCAGCAAGAGACAGGCGATAAGGCTGCACAGAAAGGGCAGGTGGTGAGGTCCTGGTCCCACTGGGGGATAGGCAGAGACCTGATTTCTACTGCAACCTCCTCCCTAGTTTTGTATCAAAGTCCCTATCAGGTGTCCAAAGAATATTAACATTTCCTTAAGGGTTGGTGCTTTAAAAAAATTAATTAAAATTAATTATCCCACACTTTTAAGTAATAATTAATAAAGACATAAAATTCATTAATTAAAATTAATTTATTAATAAAAAAGGGAAAATTACTTACGCAGAAACTTCTGCCACCCTTGACCCATATTTGTGGGGCATTTCTAGTTGATTGAAACTCCGTTGCTGCAGCTGTCCTGGTCCTGTACATCCATAAGCCAAGCGTGAGAACCTAGCGCTCTTGCTCGCAGAGAAGTCTTGAACAGGTGTGGGCTGCGTCACCTGGTGTGGCTGTAACACCTGTGTGGCTCTGCTTGGGCCCTTGCTACTTGCGGCACAAGTCACTAGTTAACATGATATAATACAACATCTGTTAATATTGCTTGGGTTCACACCGGGCATATTTGTCCCTTTGCTGAAGCACGTCTTGCTCTTTCCCATCAGACGTGCTTGTGCAACGTGCCCGCAGCAGTCAGCTCAGCCCAGGCACCTGCAAGGTGAGCAGTGGGGTTTCAGCACTGGCCCCTTTGGTGTGCATCTACCTGGGGGCACCCACCGTTCCCTTTTATCAGGTGTAACTGGGCAGAAGAAAGCCATTAGATCTCAGAGCACTGTGTTTCTCCACCCTCCCCAAATTTCACAAAGCTCTCCACTTCCAGCTGAAAGTCTGCAAAACCTTGTGGCACGCTGGCTTTGCTATCTGTTAACACATAGTTACTAACTGCAGAGCAGGACCAAGTCCTACGGGCAGCACGGTGCTTGACAAGCAGGCTGATTTTTTCCTTCAGGTGACACAAAAAGGAAACGAGGCTGCTTGCCAGTGAGATAGGAGAAAGACGAACATTTCCCCAAAAATTCCAGCCAAACCTGCCAGGAACCTAGGACTGTATTCTACCTGTTAGGGATTGTAGAAAAAGTTTTCATTTTGTTCTACTAATGCCTTTAATGATCTTTCCTTTGCTCTGCATTTAGTCTTTAGTTCTCATTAGGAGAAAATTTCCAGTTTAAGAGTATAAATTTTAAACACCTAAATAGTCCAACCCTCATACTGAAAATTGAGTTGCAAATGTAATTTATTTGGATGCATAGGGAGCAAAGATGTCATCTTGACTGAGTTTATTTCATACTCTGTGCTGTGAACTTGGTCCAATGCAAAGTTCAGCTTAGAGACCATCGGTGAAGTCCTGGATGTGGGTCACAATTCCGTTAGTTCCTCGCCAACCCCACCCTACAGAGTACAGTCACAAAGATGCTCTGACAGAGCTTGGTACCTGGATCCTTGGATTTCTCATTTGGTTTCACCTCTAGGAGCAGAGCAGTTATGGCATGTGCTTGAGAAGCTGTTTAAATGCTCATTTCCATTGCCATCAGCTCTCAAAAATATATGTGCCCATTTTGAAGCTCTTTACTGATATTCATAGCAGCAA
Source organism: Falco naumanni (assembly GCF_017639655.2). NCBI lineage: Eukaryota > Metazoa > Chordata > Aves > Falconiformes > Falconidae > Falco > Falco naumanni. Next base: position 89,444,302 of record NC_054056.1, read on the forward strand.
TAGAAAACACATTCTGAAGATTTGCTTTCTTCCCTTGCCAAAATTTGTTATAGCGTTGCCTGGATGACTCCCCGTTGCGGTTCAGGCTGAAGGAGCAATGGGGACTACATATGGCAACATAGTAGGATGACAACGGATGGCAATTGCACGTATCTGAAGTGTCACGTGGTGACCCATGCCACAGCAGAACCACCTCATCTGGAGAGTAGGGAGCAAAGAAACTGGAGGAGACCCCCTCTGTCACTTTCATTCCCTATCCCTGACCCCTTCTCCAAAGTGTGGAATAACGTGGTGGTACCAGCAGTGGGACTCCAGCAGGGACAGATGGGCACGCTGGCATGTCACCAGCAGTCAGAGAGGGCCAGTGCACCTGCGTACAGTCCTGGATGGGTTGGTGCTGTGTCCCCTCACTGATAGTAGGGCTGTGCCTGAAAGGCTCTGCCATGTCTCCTTGTAGGATGCATCTCCCAGTATCGTCTTCTCAGACTTTGCGCAGTGAGTTACAGACTATTGCCTACATATTTAAATAGCTTCTCCAGCAGGTGCCATTTACACTGGTGAGAAAAGGCAGACCTGCAGACCGTGAGGGTAAGCTGGGGTCACACACAGTTTTTGTGGCAGAAGTATTGCAGGGAAGGATCTGCAGCAGGCACTCTTGTGCTGCCCTTGCCTTCCCAGCTTATAAACCTCTATGCTTTCCTTCTCCCCTTTCTTCTGTATCAGGTTTCTACTTGCTGTCAGAGCAATTCTCAGATTTGCTCCCACACATCTGATCTGGCTGCCTCCCACACCTAGTCTGATCCCTTCATGCCACCCAGCTCCTCACCTGACTTATCCCTTTGCTTCTTCCACCCACACAAACCCTGAGTCTTTCTCACCATCTCAGATGCTCAGCACATCCTCCCAGCTATCATCCTTGCTCTGTTTCTTTAAACCACTTCTCTCAACCCTGAATCCAGTATCATGGTACCATATGGTATCAGGTTTTGTGCCCAAATATCATCCTTAAAAGCCATGCACAAACTAGAAAATAAAGATGGTTCTTGTTATGGTCTTGTTTTTCAGTGCATATGGTACAAGAGGAGTTAAAGAAAGCAATACTATGATGGAAGGATGGAGACACACTAAGGGCTTTTCAGTTTTATGTAGCCCTGTGAAAATATCATGCAGAGCTCAAACTATAAATGCCCACTAAATATAGCATTGTGTGTGATTAACTCATGAAAAAAAAAAAAAAAGTGATACTGTTCTCTTTCTCTTTTTGTTTAGATATTAAGAAGAGCAGACAAGAATGGTAAGACCAGCCACATGTCTTTCCCCCTCCCCTTGGAAAAAAAATCCATCATTGATTCAGCATTTTAAGTCATGCTTTTAACATCTTAACGGGAAAACCAACCATCCCTCATGTCATTTTATGTTTTCTACAGGTTCAATGCAATGTATTTTGTTGTGCGGTGATCCTTTCTATGGGTTCTTTAAGGGCAGGTCTTGTGGTTTCACAATTTGGCGTGTGTGCTTGATTTGCACTTTGGGTGCATGTAGCTGTTTTGTTAATGACACTGTGTTCACAAGAAGGTTTGAAATACTTGTCAGTATTAGCTTCATCTTATTACATTTTAAAAACACCATAAGCTATATCTAGCAATCAGATTTGTTCCCTACATTTTGCAGTTATATATTTGTTCGGCACGTCAGTAGGAAGAATAAAGTCTTGAATTCAGCTCACGTATTTATAACACAAAAGTCATGAGTTCTTTATTATGTTCTTAATCGAAAGTTTTGCCCTCATGCTACTTAGTGATTTTCCTTCCCTGTGTATTTTTTCCCTTTTTTGAATTCAGAAAATTGGAGCATAATACTGTAGGCTTCACAAGTGCTCCCTTTTGGCCACAGCAGGGGAAGGTCCTTGCTATAAGGACTACAAATGTAACCACTGGATTTTTTTGCTGATATACATAGTCATGGTCTTTAACCTGACTTGAACTCCTTTTCCCCTCTCAGAATTGCTGCACAATTCTGGACAAGTTACGTTGTTGGTTTTGTGCCACATACCCTAGCAGAGAAATGAAGCCACTACCATGTCCCTGTATCAACAGAGTGTGAGATTCTGTATGTTTGAGACTATAAAGAGCTTCTGTAGCTCTGCAGTCACCATAATAGTATTTATACTGAACTCAGATAACCAAATAGATCTTACAGGATGAGAAGGAAACATAAGCTTGCAATTATTTAGCACTGTAACACCAAAGTACTGGATGAAGGGAGATGCAAATTCTTGCGGAAGCACGGGCCAGACTTTGGTCTTTTCCTGCAAGCACTGAACAGTGTCAAACCCACAGCTCAGACAGGTTTAGCCCTGACAAGTAATTCCCAGGCCTCAGAAAACAGGTATTGTGTGAGTTTGGTAAAGTGTACTCTCGGGTGTCTGAAGGCAGAAGAATACCATTGAGAAAATCAGAGAGAATAACTTTCAAGGAAGAACTCTTGGACAGTAAGGGGCCAACTGTGCCTGTTGAGCAACCATTTACTGTTGCTGAGAGGCCAGTCCCACCCCCACAGCCCACCTCTGGTTGTTACTCCGGCCCCAGCTCATGCAGCAGACGGCACTTCCCACAAGACCACAGCAGGCTTCTTTAGAGCTCAGGAGCCACAAAATCCATCACTGTAAGAGTTTTTTGGTAGTGTTTTTGTTACCTCCCTCAGTCAGCTTGCCCGTGGCTTGCAAGGGCAATGATGGTGCAAGTTGAATACTAAGGTGAGGGCTGGGGTGGGGAGAAGAAGGACCTTTCCCTTCACCAGTGCCTTTCCAGCTTAGCTACATACCAACCACAGCCAAGCTCGGCTGGCATCCTCCACAGACCTCTTTGTGGCGTTTGCAATAGATGTTTATGTGTCTACCCTGAAGACTGATGAGAGTCAGAGCGCATGGCACAGAGCAGCAGTCGTCACCCCCCTGAAATCACAAAGAGCCCCTACAGCTCCATGTCCCTGCTCTGGACTTTGAGCTTATGCTCTGTCCCAGTCCTGATGGATCCACAACACTTTGGTGGTCAGGAGGACTTCCAGTGCTCATTGGGGTTACCCCGCAGCTTATTATTTATGTGTTGCTATTAAAAAACAGGAAACAGATGACATGATCAGTGACAAACTTGCTTGGTCCAGAACAACATGAAACCACATCAGCCCCAGAGGCTTTGGTCACTGGCATTCCTACCTGTATATGGATGCTTTACAACTTATTATTGGGACAGCAGTGGCTAAGTTCAGTCACTTTGGTTCTATTAATTTAAGTCCATGCACTTGAAATGGTTTCAGCTCTTACGTGCTTAACTTTGTTTGCTCAACCATCATTTGCCCTTCAGACTTGTAATCTAGCACTGCACAGGCTCATGCTGTATTAATAGGGAGGAGATTTGTTTTAAGGCTGGGAAGTTAAGTACCTTCTCAGAAAGGTTACTGGATATGCGAACACGTTTACACTGTTGTTAACACAGATTATTAGCTTTTGTTAATGACAAGGATACTTACACTTCCAGTGTCACCCTTCTGTGCTACAGGAAACCAAGTATTAGCTCTACAGTAACAAATACTGTGTTACTGTCCATGACACAGCCCTGGTAAGTTCTCTCATATGCTTTTAATAGGACCCTCTCAGAGCTGCCATATTCCTTCTCTCTGTGAGATTGAAATACCTCCGAGAAATTTATCGTCACAAACCTTACTAGATACTTGCCTGTCAGCAAGAAAAAAACCCATCCAAAACAGTGGATCAAGCTGATAAATAGGAATATTACAGGAGACAGTGTTCTTGCTATGAATTTAGGAACTGTGGAACTTCAGGTTAGCCATCCACAACCAGGAAAGGCGGTTGTTCTTGCAAAGACAATATACAGTAAGAGATCAAGAGAGCCAAGAAATCCTGCTGAATTGCTGTTAAGTCAAAAATACTACAGTGGTTTCTGACAGCTGGGTTTAATTGATAAAGTCCTTTATGAAACAGTTATTCCCCTGTTTGAAAGAAGCTATACAAATATTGTTTCTTTTAGGGTGGTGGCTTCTTTCATTGCCAGCCTAGGTACATATATCATTCTGTTTCTTCCCATTTCTTCAAATACTTGCTGTACACTGCTTCCACAAGAGGATCAGATTCATAAACTCTTACCTGTAGTTCTTATTTCATGGCTGAGCAGCTCTGCTCTGTATGGAGCAGATCCATACTCCTCCCTTAACTTAAAAGGTCATGGTTTTCTTAGAGGGAAAACAGGGCAGCAAGGGAAAGAATATTGCATTACTAAGAAATATATGGTTCTTAATATTGTCAAAAGCAACAGAAAACCCTGAGGGGAGGAAAAGCAATTTCATAAAGGTGAGACGTTGCACATTGACCTTTTTGGAAAGGAGAAGTTCCAGGTTTGCATATCAAAATGAAATTTTGGTCAGGTTTACTTTGCAAAACTCCATGCATTTGAAGGAAAGCATGTGGATTGCACACAGAACTTATTTGGAAAAATTCCAGCTAAAGGGAAAGTTCTTCCATTTATTTCATTCCTTTTGCTATTTAAAACAAACTCAAACTCATTAAATTCCTCTCAAAAAGTAAAATCTTGTCCCTAGCCTGTAAGGGAGGGAGTAAAGAAATATGAGAAACTAGAACTGCCAAATGTAGTCCTTCCTAATAAAAAAAATAAATAATTTATCTCCCTCATCTCACAGGCAACCACAGTTGCCCCACATGTGTGACTGCAGCACCTGTATGCTCTTGTCTGTGATGGTGTTTCTGTTCTGGTATGCTAAGGGGGACATGAGGCACCTCATTAGCCTTGCAGTGATTTGCAATCAAGTGAAATAGTATCAGCTGTTGGTAAAGGTCAGCCAGGGGCCTCTCCCAACCAGGCAGCTTTGAGATATGCCCTGCTGCTATCGCCTCATGCTGTTATTCCCTCCTGTTAGCACAGGAATAGAAATTCTAATATAGACTATGTTGCAGAAATCCAGTCACAAACAGTCTGATGGTCAAAATGGAGAATATAAAAGGTAATAATCTACTGAGAACGCAACTCTTGGTCATGCAAGATTAACAGTCTTCCTTCAGCTGAGGGAAGCTGAAGCATCGACTCTGATGGTTCAACACTGACCAGAGGTAAGGAGTACCACAAAATAACGGGAGAGCAGAGCCCTGCCTTTGCCTGCATCAAGGTGGGGATCATTTCTGTTCCCACCCTCCTGGGGAAGAAGGGGGCTGCTCTTTGCTTTTAGCAGAGTCTTTCTGCTTTATCGTCTCCTGCTTTTTTTGTTGAGGGGAGCCTGGCTGCCGCAGATCTGTTCTCTTCTAACGGTGGGAAGAAATAACTCTGCGGGGCTGTGGGCTGTGGAGTGTATGCGCCAGCACAACAGCCACCCTTTAAGGCCATGAGCCTCTTATCCTGCTCTGGGAACCTGGTGTTTAAAACTCCCTTTAACACTTTTCCATGTGAAAACAGCCATCCAGTCAAACCTGGAGGGAGGAGGGAGTGACCCCCAGCCATGTCCTTCAGAAGGAGGACCTCGTAGCTGTCTCTCTCCTCCACAAGTTTAGAACTGGTGTTTGATTATGGCCTCGTTGCAGACCTCCAGCTGCCACTCCCCACTCTCAGATCAGCTCCAAGCAGGAGCCCCAAAAAGGGCAGCTCTAAGATGACAGGTCTAGAAAAGATGGTTTGTGTAGAGATGCTGTTATTGACTTGCAAATAAAAGCCAGCTGTTACGAGAAAGCATTGAGCATAAGCTATATCTCAAACATCCTTAAAGCTCATAAGAGGACGGTATTTGAAAGCATAGTAAGTAATATCTGCTAGAGAAGCAGAGACTTTCCAGAAAAACAAGCCTTAACCGTAAGGAACACAGTAAACAAACAGTATGCTGCAGGCAGTCAGGAATGACTGCAACCAAATGAGGGGAAATTTAAAAACTGATTAAACAAAAGAAAACTAAAACTCTAGAGATGGCTTAACCAGAATATCAAACACCCAGCACAGGTCAGCAACAAAATGTTATTAATGCCAGAACCAGCGCATTTATGTCAGATTTCATTTTTTCTCTGACATTTCAAACAAGCACTCATTGAAATCTTCCCCCCCTCCCCCCCGAAAATATATCTTTTATAATGTCATTGAACTAGAATCTGTAAAATTAAAAATACAGTCAGATGAGACTAATCTTGTTCTGTCATCTTCATTCAGCACCCCCAGATGTCCATACAGAGCAGGAACATCACACTTTCAAATGTAGTATTCTAAACCAGTATAAAATAGCACGATAATATACACACTACCAAAATTGTTGTTCATCACAGTGGTCTGGGAATTCCATCCCAGCTCTAAAACTATGCAAACATTAACCTGGCAAAACCCTGTGGGTCATAAATAAAGGATTCTTTATAAAAATGCAAGTGCGGCAGTAGCATCCTATTGCTTCCACTGGTGTCAGTGACCAGAGAGATTGGTTCACAGAGCATAAGTATTTGAGTTATCTGACAAGATGTCCACAGAACAACCACAAAGCCACTGAGCTGCACCTGTATGATGATCAAGGGCAAATCTTGTAACCCAAGAGTCAGTTTTGCAGAGACCAAATGTTTTCATATTCATTATTTATTGGCAGGACAAGCACTGACTTTGCAGGTGAGTCTTCTACCAGCTGCATCTGCTCGTGTCTCCAGGTGAGCTGTGGCAGGATGATAGCTGCCTCACTACAGCAATCCTCAGACAGTGACTTCTCAGTGGCTCTAGCTTGTATCTCAGAGTGCTAATTTATGCCATTCCAGAGGACTGAGTGAATGCCTGTGAGAGGCAGGGGATGCACCTCAGGAAGGGGATCTCTTGAATCACCTCAACCTGAACTGTCAGAATTGGGCTGGAGGCTCTCTGAAGATTGCCACTTAGGGGATTAAACTGTTTCTTAAGGAAAATTTTAAGAGTTGCACCAAAGCAAGGCACGCCAAGTTCCTGATTTCAGTATTTTTTCATCAGTCAGCATCTCCTAATCTGGGGCCACAGCATCCTGACATCTCATGAGGTCTTTGGCTAGCCCATGGACTGCCCACAGCCAGGCTGCTCGGTGGCAGCTCCAGCAGTGCATGGGCTCTTCCCTCCATGCACGTGGACCTGGTCAGATATGTCACAGTACAAGAGGGTGACCCACCTTTTGTGTGCCATTCCTTGAGGAAAAACAGCCATGTGCAGGAATCCCTCAGGGCAGCTCTATGCACCATGATACCCAGAAGGTATGAGCAGCCCATAGTAGCCACGTTTGAGCTATACATTTACTGGATGACTACAGAATATGTATTTTGGATGGGAGCCAGAGCACAGAAATTCTCTCAACTGCAGCATCACTGGTATGAGTTCCCAAATTATTCAGTCAGTACTGGTAAAATGGATGAGTAAGGCAAAGCCCATGTAGGACAGCCTCCAGGGACCCTTGCCATGCTACTGTTTGCTTCCTGACCACCTGGACAGACTGCAGACACCACCCTGGCTCCTGTTTCAAAGCCCCAGGCACTGCCTGGGTGGATTCCCCATCCCACCTCCCTGGGCTCTTCAGGTGCTGCAGGGCTGGAGTCTGTGCTCCAGATTCCAAACATTATTTCTGTAAAGAGAAAATGCCTACTTTAAACCTGAACCCTCTCCCTGTTAGCCTAGTCCCCTTGGGACCATTTGCTAAGCTTTTCCAGCATAACAGCTGGAATAATAGCTCAGAATAATTATTTCTGGTTAGATCAACACATAATACAGATCAGAGGCAATGAAAGCTTAGTGCATTTGCCCGGAATCTTTAAAGATTCAGCCTATATCTGTGCTTTTTTTTATGCAATCCCTTATGCCTAGACCCTAGTGGATATTACCAGCATACTCTTTGCCACACTGAAAATTATTATTTTGGCAGCTCTTCCTTGGTCTGATTCCAACCCATATGCCATATGGCACTAATCAGGTGTTTTTCAACTTTTTCTGTACGTTTTGGTCCATCCATGCCTGTTGTCTTATGTCCCCTCCCACTGCCTCATTCTCTCTGTATATAGGGAAATACATTTCAGCACTCAAGTGCTCTGATCCAAACCTTTTACAGCAGGTATGGACTATCGGTTCCTTCTAAAAAGGCAAGTCACACAGCAGGTCCCCAGGCGCAGGACCCCCGTATATATTTGCCTTCCCGCTGTGGTTGCTTCAGCCCTGCAGGGGACTGTGGCCCGAGTGAGGTGCTTTAAGGCTTTAAGTTCTTCAAAGCAGCCGTATTTCAAAAAGCTATAAAAGGGCTTTCACAACTCCCACGAGGGGTTTAGGGAGTCAGTTCCCACTGAGAGCTGTGAGGGCCTGGCTGGGGCTGTGGTTTTGGCCCTGGCCTTTCCCGTGGCAGAAGGGACGGCTTAATTTTGAGCGCTGTCATTTCCTAGCCTCTGTTGTACGTTCCTGGAAGGAGATACTTTCTGCCGCAGTGGATTTTGGTTTCACTTGTTATCTCTTCTCCCTCTGCTAGTTTCTGCCCTACAAGGGCAAAGGGCTGTGCCTGTAGAGCCCCGGCCCTAAAGAACCGGACTGCCCTGGCAGAGCGCACGTCGCCAGCCTGGAGGCAGGCTGGGCACTGTCTGGTTGGGCAGGGACAGTGCCGTGGGCTCTGCTGTCCAAATCCCATCCTGCAGAGGTGAACCCCAGGATGAGCTTTAGCCCAGTGGGATTTTTCCCTCCGACTGCCATGAGCTCTTCCATGTGACTCCTCCAGTTGCTGTAAGCCCTAGGGCTGCCTTTCAGCCATATGAGCTTCATCTGATGTGGCTCCTGCTATGGAAACACTGCTTTGATAGTCCTCTGTGGAGCCCACAGGCTTGTCTAACTGCTAGGAAAGGCTCACAGTCCTAACAAGAAGCTGTTTTGTGGCCTTCCAGCATTTGCTGGCATCTCTGTGAGACATCCGGCTCCTCTGCATCACCATGACTTCCTTCAGTGCCTGTAGACTCATCATTTGCCATCGTCTTCAGGCACGTAGACTCCAAATATATATGTGGCCTTGCCCATTATTTGCTCAATATCTTTTCACTCACTGAAGTCATCTTTCAACTAAAAAGAGAGTATGGCTGTGACTTTCCTTTGTCACTTTTGCTGTTGTCTGTTAAAGTCATAAGCTATCCAGGATATGTCCTGGAGATGACCAGTGTTTCTGGAGCAGCCTGGGTGGGGGGTATCACTTGGGCCTATTTTACACCTAAAAACATCTGTGCAATAGAGAGGTGAATTTTACCTAAATAAATGTGAGAATGCAAATGTAACCCAAGGGAAGGCTCCCCTCAAACACCATGTAAATAGATTTCTAAACTTGCAAGTGCTACATGGGGAGATTACTTTTATTACTTGTATTTTTGTCGGCCATTCCAGAGAGTTTTGGCTCCAAGGAGGATGAGCACCTGTGCCTGTTCTTGAAGAAACCCTGCTTTTGAAAGACATTACAGAAATGTCTAGCAAGCAAGGCTTGCAGAACAGCTTCTTTGAGATAATGTTGCCAAGGCAAACACTGCTGAAGGTTGATTTGTCTGAGGAATGCATGGCTTCAGAGGAGTTTGTCTTTCATGAATCATCCATCTCCTGTTGCTTTGCCAGTGGCAAGGACTGAAGCATCTGTAGTAGAGGTTTCTGCTCAGCTGCTCTGAAGCACTTAAACCAGATGGTATTTATCTGGGTGCCCCGAGGGCAGCAAGGTGTGCCGTAGGGAGGCAGTGCCGAGGATACGTAACACAGCCTTTAAAATAAAAGCTGTTCTTGACACTTGAAAAAAGACACCTGGCTAGGCAAATATGTCTTCAATTAATCAGCACAAGGAGCACTTGTTAGGGATTGGGTTCGAGCTTCGTCTGAGCACCGAGGGAGCATAGGGGTGGCCTGGACCACTGGCAGCTGAGTCCCCTGCTGCACAAGCAAAACATTTACACTCATACAAAATCAGAGAAATGCCCTGGGGAATCAGAGCTTTTTTCAGTAAATGTAACTGTATGATGTCTGTAAGTAACCGAGTAAGTTCAAACCTCCTTGAGTTTTGCCAGCAACAAGCTCAGTGATGTGTCATTCAATGTCAATAACATTCAAAATGCTACTGAGAATAAACAGCAATGAAGCAAAGGCAATGTCTGCTCTTGGATGATAAAATTTAAAGAAAATAGCTAAAGAGCCCAGTCTGGCTGTTGGCAGATCATTGATTTTCTGGATTGATGTAAAGCCAGTGATCCTAAAGAACAGAGATAGACGTTTCAGGTTTTGTGTCACACTCAGACTGTTCTATGAGTGAACTCATACTATGTGTATCTCAGGAAAGTTGCCAAAAATCACTACTTTCTTGAGTATGTGTATAACCTGCATGTAAATACCCTTCCCAGCAAAGGCTAAAGCTGCAGCGGCAGTTTGGTTAAACAATGGATGTTATCTGTATGAGCCAAAGGAAGCGTAGCTGTGAAAAGATGCTCATTTCAGCACGCTTGCTGTTTGATATTCCGTCTCTGTAGCCAGTGTCAAATGGCAGATGTATTTAGATTTTCGATTAGGTAATCATGGCAGCTCTGTCAAAGAAAATTTCCTACCTTCAACACAGTATTCTGCCATCTTGGTTTTCAGCTCTTGTGGATCTCGACATTTTATTTTGATCGTAATTATGATTATCTCCAGCTACAATCTGTCTTTTCGTTTCAAACATTTCAATATGTTTTTATTGAAGCAGACACTTAATTTGTACAATTTTGAAACTTCTTGAAGATTACATATTTGAAGCCATATATTTGAGTCAAAGAGATTATGAAATAATAGCAAATAAAAGAGTAAGAAAAGTTCTCAATTCTGATCTTCAAATTTGCATGCTGTAGTACAGCATGTAGTTACAGGATTCATACACTGACTTTATAATACATTCTTCACCACTATGAAATTAGGCCACAATATGTTGTAGACTAGTCTGGTTCTTAGGACATCTTAATCTTACCCTGTACTGTTGTTTAGTGTCCTATGAATGGCTCAGTATGCTACTAAGAGGCATGTGAACTTAAATGTAGTGCTACCCAAAAGGCTATGAAGGCTTTGAAATATTCTTTATGCTTCATGCAAAGGGTCAATCAATTCAGATAAATTATTACTTAACTACTGTTTAACCATTCTGTTCTTCTAAGTAAAAGCAAAAGGTGGATCTTTGCCTTTTGTTTCCTGATTATCAGTCTTGCATATAAAACTTAACTGTGCTAGTCAATGAGGAACAAACTGCCCTAATTGTTTTAATTAAAAGGTGTGGATTTGCCTTGTCCTGACCCATGCACTTCTTCTGAAGTCATGCCGGTACAGAAAATAAAATGGGGCCATTGTTTTTCAGGACAGAAGCAAATGTCACCTGTTGCTGAGGGATCCCTAATGAAATCTTGTGGACTTCTGTGGGGTCAGCTTTCCAATTGCAAACTTCTTTCATTTTTTTTAACATCCTGCTGACAAGCATTGATTGGTTTCTTGCATCACCTCCTGTACAATGTCATTCAAAGCCCCATCCAGGCTCTAGGTAATTTCAGCATGCAGAATTGTTTTATGTATCATCCTTTAATTGATTCCTTTTCCTCAGCCTTGAATCATATACTCAGGAAAAATATTACTTGTGCTGCCTGTCATATGTTGTTTAAATAGTCATTGTGATATGATTAGAGGCCAGAGTTAAAAAAGGCTAATGCTCCTTGCACCCCAGATTCCTATTTTCCGAAACAGACAATAACCTAAGTCTGCCACTTCTGTCACTGCAGCCATGGCACATTTTATCCATTTTTGACATCACTAATTTAAAAAAAATCCCAAAACCAACCACGGGAAATCTGCAGTATAGCACCTTCTCTGGGATTATCAGACGTGTAAGTGAGGTGAAATACAAGTGTGATCCCTTCTTCAATGAAATACTGTAGGAGTTATTTGAGTACGCCTTAGAAAGCATTGATGGTTGTGCAGTTTGATCTGACAAAAAGAGGGTAGACCCTCAATGTGCAGTGGTAACGTCCTGAAAATACCAGATGAATTGATCTGCTTGACACATCTCATCTCAAGAATTTTGCCTCATGTAGTCAAGGGCTTGCTATAATTAAAGCTAACTTAAGAAACATATGAAACAGACTCCACTAAATAACGTAGTAGAGATTGCAATAAGGACTTTCTCCTCTTGAATTAATGTACATCCCATTACTGTTCTTCTAAATATTATCATATGGTACTTCCCTTCCCTCTGAGTCTCATCAGTCCTGCAGACATTTCCTATCTACATGAACAGGTTATTGATGATAATCAGGACCCATGTGGTGATGATTGATTTTGTCCCAAAGAAATGAGAACAGCAGATACTTAGGAAATAAAGCCAACTGCTACTGTATATTAAATGGATGATTCAAACTCCATCTGAAAATCCATCTGAGGATTTTGACTGACCTCGGTTCTATGTCTAAACCAGTTTTCTCATTCCTATATTTTGGTGTAATCTCCAGATGAATTACATGCTGGCAAATAGAAATTTATTATTTTCTGTGCTGACCAGAAAATTACCTGAAATTCTTTCCAATGGAAGAGGACAGAAAGCTGGCTTCCTATTCCATAGAAATCAAACTTTTCTTTAAATTTATTTTGTTAATTACATACCAAGCATAGAGCTTTTTGAGAAAGATGCATTTTATGAGGAGAGAGAGAATCAAAATGCTGCAGGCCAGTGCGTTGTATTGATTAGCATCCTTCCCTAGAGAGGAGAGTCGAGGTGAGATCCCCACTGCTATCGAATTGTGCACTTGAGTCTCAGTCTCCCATGTGGGAGGCAGGGAGCAGAGGAAAGAAAGAGGAGGAAAAGGAAAGGGACATCGATAGCCCTAGGCAGCTGAAGAGATTTTCATTGAACATGTTCCTTCAGCAACTGTTTGCTTTTGCATTTGCCTGGATTTGCTCTGTCCCACTCAGTCTCAGGTCACTGATCTTCTATGCAGAGGTGAGGACATGGCAGGGAGGAAGTAGGAGAAACACAGGGCAGTATAGGGAGAAGCCACAGTAAATGGGATCAGAGCAAAGACAGGACTGTATTCATGTGTTTGTCAGTAGGGACTTACCAAAACCAAACTATCTTTTCTTGAAAGATAAGAAAGAAGAATAACAGAGTTATCAGGCAAACTGAGAACTCTGATACAACAGTCAATGCTTTTAGCATTATGTTCTTAATGTGTCTTGATCAAATATGTAAAGTTTCTACATCTAATCCAAAGAGCTAGTTTTTAATACTTTAGTCTTCTACTGCATGAAGTAAACAAGCAAAACTATAAATGAAACTAAGGTACTTTCCACTTCTTCATTGTTTCAGATGATGGAAAACTGTCCTTTGATGAATTCAAAGCTTACTTTGCTGATGGAGTTCTGAGTGGAGAAGAACTGCATGAACTTTTTCACACCATTGATACGCACAATACTGAGTAAGTGCCTCCTTGTTAAAATTACAGTGCTACTTTCTGTACCTGAGAATGGAAAAAAGACATCAGGATGATTTTAGTAAGCAAGTCTAAGGAGAAAGCTGCTTCAGGAAAGCTAGGCTGTGTCATATGGGCTCTAAACTGTACAAGAGAAGTTTTTCTAAACCTTGTAGAAATACCTGCACGTTCCCATAAATGTGATTTAGGTACTGACAACACAGGGTGGAAACTGGATTCCTTGTGTTCCCCATCCATGATAATAAGGAAAAGGGTCTGTGGCCTTAAATACTGAGTTCCTCCATTCTTGATCCCACTTCTGTGATTCATTACATGAGGTGAATACTTGAACCAGATGCTGAGCAGGGTTAAAAATAAATGAAGCAATCATACATAGTTAAGAGCAGAAAAAGCCATCCTGTCTGGTGCTGGCATGGTAATTGTGTTGGTGCTGTCACTTAGGTTGTTTGCATATCCCCATTACGGTCGGGCTTAACAAGGCCACAGGGAAATGAGCTAACAGGAACTTAATGAAGTTCAACAAGGTGCAGAGTCCTGCACCTGGGGAGGAACAACCCCATGCACCAATATGTTGTGGACCACCCGGCTGGAAAGCAGCTTCACAGAAAAGGGCATGGAGTGGACACCAAGCTGAACATGAGCTAACAGTGCGTCCTTGCAGCAAAGAAGGAAAATGGAATTCTGGGCTGCGTTAGACAAAGTATTGCCAGCAGGTCAAGGGAGCTGGTCCTTCCCCTCTGTTCAGCACTGGTGAGGCCACATCTGGTGTGCTGTGTCCAGTTCTGGGCTCATCAGTACGAGAGAGGAATGACATGCTGGAAGGAGTGCAATGAAGGGTCACAAAGATGATTAAGGGACCCTCACCCATGAGGAAAGGCTGAGAGAGCTGGGACTGTTCAGCCTGAAGAAGAGAAGGCTCAGGGGGACCTCACCAGTATCTAGAAATACCTCAAGGGAGGGTGCAAAGAGGACAGAGCCAGGCTTTTTTCAGTGGTGCCCAGTGACAAGACCAGAGGCAATGGGCACAAAGTGAAACTCAGGAGGTTCTCTCTGAACATCAGGAAACACTTTTTTACTGTGAGGGTGACCAAGCATGGGCACAGGCTGCCCAGGAAGGTTGTGGAGCCTCCATTTTTGGAGATATTCAAAAGCCAGCTGGATATGGTCCTGGACAGCTGTCTCTAGGTGGCCCAGCTTGAGCAGGGGTGTTAGATCAGATGACCTCTAGAGGCCCCTTCCAACCTCATCCATCCTAAGATTTTATGGCTGAAGAAGAGAATTTCCCTCTAATTTGCTTTCTGGCCATCAGCATTTACTCACAACAAGTCTCCCGTTTACTGTTAATTAGATGGATGTTATTAAGCTAGTGTTTTTTAAATCGAACTATTCCTGTGGTAAAGAAGGTCCTGAGGAGAGGCTGTTTATTGCTTTTGCTAAGAGGTTATGAAGACATCATGTAGTAATCATGGTGTGGGTCGTGGTCCTGTTTACAAGGACCAAGCAGACAGCGAGTCAGTATTGCTTTTCTCGGCTGTGTACAGTGGAGCAGCAAGTATTAGGATGCTGTCACTGCCCTGTTCCTGCAGTTACTGTCAGAAAAGGTAGGAGCACTGTAACAGGACCTTGCCTCATCCACGGCCAAACTCCAGTGTCTGGGATTTTTACCTTCCACAGGGAAACAAAACCAATAGGCTGTGATTTTGTAATTCATCTACTTTGTAAACGTCCAGACACTAAGTCACAGTGAAAGTGAAATATTAGCAGCCTTGCTCCTTAGACACAGGAATTTGGCAGTCACCTTAATACTTCAGGACTTGCACATTACCCCAGATAGTTCCAGACAGGTATTTTCCTTTGGCCAGTTCTTCCTGACGGTGACTCTGGTATGTCTTTTTCACCTTTGAATGTCTATGCCACAGCCTCACACCCCTCCTTGTTCCTCTCTTTCTCAGCTTCTGCTAGTCCTCCTCTGCAAACACCCGATTGTCATGACAGTTGTGTGTCATTAGCCCCAAATGCTGACCCAAGCCCAGGCCCGTCACCCTGGTGGCCTGTCAATGACCAAGCATGTCGATGACCATTGACATGACAATTACCCCTGCAGCAGAAAGCCTGGAAGTCCAGTCAAGGGCTCTTTGGGGAACCATCTCAAAGCTCATTCTTCTGAAGAAGCCTTACTGAAAGCCCTGTGTGCTTGGAAGCTTGTCCATGTTTTCTACCATTATCAGCTAGTCCAATTGAACGTATTCTCTCTGCTTTCAAATTTTGCCTCCTCCGGTCTAGATGGAATTACTAAACCACTTCACCTTTTTTGAAAGTATAAAGAAAGAAATCAATTGAACTCTGAAATCTGATTGATATTGTACAAGTATATGCTAGATCGGGGTCCTCAAACTTTTTAACCAGGGGGCCGGCGCACGGATGCAGTGGCAGGCAGTCATCTGCGGCTGCTTGGTTTCCCCCCCCAACCCCCGGAGGGGGGGGGGGGGGGCAGGGGGGGTCTGTAAATACCAGGGACCGGATTGAGGACCCTGGGGGGCTGTATGTGGCCCACGGGCCGTAGTTTGAGGACCCCTGTGCTAGGGAATGTGTATCTCAATCTATGTATCATCTTTTATGAGCAGCTTCCAGAATATAAATGTCAAATTTTTTAAAAGTTTCTGTGTTTTTGTTAGCCAATATACAAATCTTTTTTTGTAAAGAATCAATAGTTATATGAATTCAGATATTAACTATTCAAAATGATGCTTATTTCAAGCCATTTAAATATACAGTCTATATGCAGAACCATATTTCTTTGCTGTCTTAAGAGCTTGGCTGCTTTTTTATAAACACGAATGAAGTACTGTTCATGAGCAGTATTGTCTTTGTGATTACAGGGAGCCATGAAATGCCTACAGTTAGGAATCCTCTTTTAGATCTGTTCTCCACAGTCCTAAAAGCATTCACATAGGCACCTGATTCATATAATCAGAGTAATATATCCCCTAGAAGTAATTGCCTAAATAACTCTGTGGATTTGCTTTTTAGCTCTGATCTCATTTATGTTGCTATAAATCAGGCATAAGCTCCCCAGAATCACTGGATTTAAGCCAGAACAAAATGGAAGTATGGAATTGGACTTTTAATCCCAACGCCATCCTAAAACATCTAGTAAACCATCCTGTGTTGAAGACTTTTGGTACTAGGATGCAACAGAGACAGAGAAACAGATGTGTCATTCTCCTTAACAAACAGTACAGGAGAAGGAGCAATAAAAACAGGTCTTGTCATAGGAAAAAAAGAGGAGGCTGTCGTTTCCCTAATTTGCCGTATTTCCCAAATTTTGTCAGAAGTACTTCCGTGCTATAAATTCAAAGCAGAAGTTGTAGAAATACTGCTATATAAATAGGTATTGTGTGCAGAAGTAGTGTAACATTTTAATTTCCTCAGGTTTCTTAAAATCAGTGGCAAAAACTAAGACACAAATATGATATTCAAAAAATACAATGCTTGCAGTCTACTTAATCCTAGCAAAATGAATCACATGCCTTTTAGAACACCATGGGAATTTGCTTAGCAGATTAAGAGTCTTCATGCAGATTTTTAACCCAGAATCAAAGACTCATTTCAAAGCCAAAGATGCATTCATACAGCTTTGGACTTCCTGGTGTACCACATATCTGATTAAGAGCCGTTTTATTTTACCGTGATTCCATTTGTCTGCATTTTTCAGGGATCATCCTGATTACTGCAGATTTCCTTGATGACTATGTAAGATTTCTAAGAAAAAACACAGATGTTCTGTGTCTATTTTTCATTCTTTTAATTTGTGAAGCTTGCTTTTATTAGTATTTTTTTAATTATTTTTAAACCTTTTTCTCTTTAACAGAGAATATCTGGACCTGAAAAATATGTAGAAAAGTGAGAATAACATTATGTTTCTCCTCCTGGGAGACAGGCATACCTGAAGAATAGGTGTGACTGCCAAATGCTATAGTTTTTTAGCTGAGAACAGGTAATGACACTGGCACAGCAGCCATCTGAGAGAGGGATCATTCTCACTGTCTGGGAAAACCCTGGCAAAAAGCAGGGTACAAAAGTCGCAGAGAATATGTACTGTGAAGGATGGTATTGTCATTTATTTCAGGGAAGTGAACAGGTGGAAGACTAAGAAAACCTACTAAACTACCTTTTAGAACCAGACGAAAGGGTGCTTTCTGTTGTCTGGTTAACATTTGTTATAGAGTAGAACCTAGATATAGCTAATAAGAAAACATGCTTAAAGTTTAGATTTAAAACAGCAAGAAGCAGCTTTTTGAGTAGTTTTTTAATAAAGTCTTTAACTGATAAAAGGCTTAGTGGCTGACTTTTCAGCTGAAGAGTGTTCCATATCACTTGATCTTTCTCTTTAACGGAGGCAAATAAATTTTAAAGGCTTTCCTTTATCACCTTTGAAAGCTTTTGAGAACCCTGTCATCATGCAGGCAGCAAGGTGGAGCATGCCGAATATCAGATGGGTATAGCAAAGTGAGACAGTTCAGACACTGTAATGTAAATTCCTTTGGTAGTATATCTTTCCAGCAAAAATCACATGAAGCAGACATAATAAGAAGGCAAAAACTTTACTCACTGGCATTTGCTGAAAAGGGCAGATTATGTAAAAATGCTTCAAATTAACCAACTGGCTAAGAAAAGTAGCAAAATGTTCATTGAACCTTGGGAAGTTTTGTAATGTAAGCATGTAGAAGAATCACATACATATCAAACAATCCCCAAACCACCTGTTTTGCAATGTTTTCACTTGCAAATTACCCAAGGGAATGAAATTAAAATCATGGTTTGTGTCTATGAGTCCCAAGTAGTTTGTGGCTGGTTTTTAGTAGGGAGGGTGAGAAATTCTACTTGCTCATATATCTAGTTGGAGAAGGTTTGCACAGATTATTTTGTCTCTCTTATCCAGTTAAAATACGGACTCTATCAAACTCTGGGCAAATCATTTATCTTCGCGCTGCTTCATTTCACTATTTACAAAATGCAGACTGTACTTCCCTATGCCAGAAATATTTCATAAGCATGGAGATTATGCAGTGATTTACACCACATGTAAATGCCTAAGACAGATGGCTAGGGAAGCATGTCATGATCTGCTGGATCATTTCTTGGAGTATCTCAAGATTTCGTACTCAGCTTGCCACAAGAGCAGACTTGGGGTTGTTTCCACCTGCTTTAAATCTTTTAGGGTATCACCGGCATTCAAACCCTCACTGTCCGTGTGTATGAGTCTTTGTACTTCAAAGCCTGAAGATAAAAAAGATGTGGACTCGGGGTGATACCCATGGGCCACAAGCTCAGGAAATCTGAATTCCTGTCACAGTTCTGCTGCAGCAATCTTTCAAAAAAACATTCAAAGCATATGAGACTTACAGTAGCTTAACACTTTTTAAGGGAACTAAACTAACCAGGTACTCAAACCCCGGTACACAGATCCTAATGTCAGTCTTGTTGAAGAGAGATTTGGATTATTAACTTTCAAAAAGACTAAGACAAGCTAATGTAACATAGCTGTTATGGAGCAGATAGGCTGTGGAAGACTGCTAAAATGAGCAATTACCATTTTCAAAGTGATAGCAGGGCAAATAATAGAGGGTTTAACTTCCCAGTAATTAAGGTTGTGTCTGCCTAACTGACTATGATCTCTGGACCTTGCTGTTTGGTGCAGGCAGGTGTTGTATTTTCACAAAGCAAAAGAAGAATCAGTTGGTACTGCAGGGACCATAATCACCAGGAAAAAAGATGAGTAGGAATTAGTGAACACCACATAATGTTTCTGAGTTCATTATGCCAGGATGAATTTATATTTACAATTTGTCTAGACCCTGAAGTACAGGTTATTCATACAGGGCAGATCACTGCTTTTACTGAAGATTTGCATTAGCTACAATCATTCCTCATTACATCACTTTGATATATATTTTGTGATTTATGAATGTACTTATGTTTAGAGTGGCTATTTTTGCCTTTCTATTTCATAAAATCTACATTACCTTTTTATAAGGTTTTAAATATTAAACAAATGCCAGTAAAGACACGCCGTACAAATGAATTGCCTGATTTTTTTAACTTCCATTCCTTTTCCCTTTTGATACAGCTAGACACAAATGTATAAGTTAATATATACTGGGTATGTCATAGATTAATAATAATGCTATCACTATCTGGACAACCAAATTAGGTGAAGTAGTGTGTCTGTACAAAAAGAAAGGTGTTTTTTTTCCATATATTTCAATACTGCTACAATGCTTTACCTTTCTGGAAGATGTTTTAATGCAAGAATTGTAAGAACTGGCAATCAAAAAGATACGTTGCAAACAATGAAATCTGAGGCAGGTTCTTCTGTCCACTGAATAATAAGCCAATATAATAATTGGTTTATAGGGCAGCTACTAGATACACAAAGTTACACAGAAATTCCCATCATGGGCAGACTAGCTCATACCTGTTCACAAGGCCTTAAGACAGTGCGTTGGGGTTTTTTTACAGCCTCCTATGACCACAAAGAAACAAAGAGGACTTTGGACCAATGGGCCACTGCGGTCAGCCGGGGAATGCCAGTCTCCTGGTTGGTAGTGAAGGCAGGGAGATAATACCAAGAATTAATTAATACATTAAATTAATTTTAGCATTCTTCAGTAAAACAAGCAAATCCTGATTATTCAGAGATACTGTGATTCAAACGCTACGTAAAGAGAGAGCAGAATGCTTTGATTAGGACATACAACTAGCATTCCTGACATGTAATTATCACAAGGTGACTGCCTTAGGGGGGTAGCAGTTAACTATCCTTTCTTAAATGCAGTTTCCAGTATTATCATTACTTCAAACTGACGCTGAAAGCCAGTTAGGCATTTGACTTCCACTGAAAGTCACTTCTATTTGTGTTTTCCAGGATGTCATGAAACCTTTGGGCAATCCCTATTCAATCACATACCATTCAATAGCATAAAGAAGCTGTTATGGAGGGTCCCTACTCAGATGCTGTCACTGTCAGTGTAAGGAAAGGCTTCATGTTGATGCAGCAGTGATTAGGTATAAGATTATTCTTATAATTCTTGCATTAAAACATCTTCCAGAAAGGTAAAGCATCGTAGCATACTGAAATACAGGAAAAAAATAACTTTCTTTTTGCATGGACACACTACTTCACCTAATTTGGTTGTCCAGATAGTGATAGCATTATTATTAATCTATACCATACCGAGTATATATTAAAAAAAAGCCAGGTCTCCAGGTTTTCATTCACTAGCATGCACTTAGCACTTGCATCTGCTGCAAAGCAGTGTCTTGTATTTAAAGACTCCTAAAAAAAAATATGAAAGTATAGGCAAGTAATCAAGAGCAGTGGTTATTAAAGACTTGCTTCAACCTATAGTTCTGCAATGATCCTTCTCCCCATATTCATAGCGGTTTAAGTGTTTTGCAGATGACCCAGAAATAGGCACACTGTAAGCATCTGAGCAACATCTTAAGCTGTGTTGAAGGTATCAGGAGGCCAAGGTAGATCCCCGCAGTGTGTGGGGTAGGAGCCAAACCCCCACAGCGTGCGTTAGACCAACATGAGGGCGTGGCTGCGAGCAGGGAAGGAGCAAGAGGAAGAGCTTAGCTTTGCCTCCAGATTTGACACATCTTTGATGTGACATCTATGTTGTACATCTGTAATGTCAGTTGGGAGGTTGTCAGAGCTTGTCCTGAGACCTCAAAAACCCTCAATGCACTCTACTTGAAAGCTGAGTTAACCTTTTTGGAGGAGTTTTTTGAGAGTGAAGGAAACCCAGCGTGGTTCCTCACCCCTCTCTCCCCCCACAACCTCAGCTCCAAGCTACACACCATTCAGCAAGTCTCTGCAGGGCTGGTGGGAGCAACGAGAAGGGTGTTGGAGCAAATGCAGGTGCTGCAAAGGCACCAGAAATATTTCCTGGGGCTGACTGACAAGAAGGGTGACAACACGCAGCTCGTGGAGGACATGGTCTGCAGGTCATAGCTGGAGTAATTTTGAAGCTGAACACCCACATGCTCTTCTGTTTTAGAGCATCCTGATTATTAACTCCTCTATCGAATGAATGTGAAACACTAATTTTGGTTGCATAGTACTTTGTACTGCCATGGCACAAGTGTAAATCAATACACAGAGCTCAAGGCAAAGGCTATCAAGGACTGATGCTGAAAGCCACCTGAAGATAGAAGTGATCTGGTGATGTTAGCTACAAGAAATGTTAATGTTTTCCAAAATTGCCAACTTTTACAAAGGCTGCAAAGAGTGGCATTGTCTCACAACCTTAAGCATTGTGTTTCTTAATATATTCTGCTAAGCACTATTTTTAGGAGCAGGTTGGAGCACAAGAATATTTTACATCTTAAATAAGAATAATAATCATGGAATGTGACTGGCTTTGCTGACTTTCCACTTGAAAAATATTGAAGGTTTTTTTGGTGTTGTTTCTGTTGCTATTTCATTTCTTGGCCCTTTTGAATGACTAAATCATAATGTATGCATCAAATTCAAATCTGAAGATCTTCTCCCTCCCATATTTGCATCTATTCAGGAACAAAAGTCATATTTTTACTGTAAACTTCACATTTTAAGTACTTTATAATGTGTGCATCATTCCTGCTAGCTAGTTTGTATCTTAACATTTCTGCAAGCTTTCATCTGGTTTCCAGATCCAATGTGTGTGTATGTTCATTGAAGCTGCCTGGCAGTTGTAATGCTCCTGAAGAAGCTATTTAAGCTCCCTGTTACGCCAGCTCAGAAAACCCTACTTGTGGGGTTAGCGTGCTCTAAACAATTAATAGATTGTATTACCTGGACTTCACATCTGTCTTTACTGAGTGCTAAACAGCTTGTATGTAAGAGAGTATTGCAGCACAGTTCAGCTTCAGAGGAGGTAGTTCTGCGGAAGTACGGGTGTTTTATTTACACGTGTTACTGCCTGAATAATTGTACTGAAACTAGAGAAAAGTATCATCAGCACTGGTCTTTTTATACATGGAGAGAGAGGTATGCAGGAAAAGTTTGAAATTTGTGGCTTGTGGGGTGCATGCTTTTACAGCTCATTTCCATGGTAAATCTGCCCCTGCTCAATTTTAGTGTCAACTCTGATGAGCCCATGTTTCAGCAAAGCAAGAATCCTTGGCATGGTTAATAGTTTAGAGAATAGGTTTTAGCAGTCATTGCAAATGTAAACCTCCCTTTTATCCTTCTTCCTTCCCTCCCCTCACTCATAACTTTCATGGAAATCATTTTTGCATAATGGCATCCTCAGGGAAAAGGTGTCAGAAAATAATGAGAAGATTTGGCAAAGTTACAAACTAAGAGATATGTAGAAGATCTCAAGGGGATTTAGTCTGCAGCACTGCCAGAGAGATAGTGCGATAAATGCTTCACTGATTACTTTCTTCTATGAGTCAGTGGGGAATCAGACTTGTTTTTCTCACTCTTCTTGTCGGTAAATTGAAGTCCTCAGCCAAGAACCTTAGTTACAAGGTAGGAGGGATGCTAGAAGTATTGGCGCAGAACTAGGGCACAGGCAACCTCCCAAAGGTAGGGAGGTCCCATTAAGCCTTTGTGTGTGGCACAAGTTAAACTATGCATAAGGCAGAGATGAGTTTGGTGAGGACCTGAGAGCTTTGGCCACCTGCAGAGCTGAGCATATGCTGGGCATTTGGGAGAGTCTGTCATGCTGTATGTACTGCACATGTAGGGGTGGGACTTGGCACTATGGAGACATGTACACTTGCATGTGTGTATGTCAGCAGGGTGTCTAAGGCTCCCTCATAATGAAGTCAGTGGCACCTAAGAAGTAATTCTGTTGACATGGGCTTCAGCACCATTGCCCAGGAATAAGGCATTTAAAATGCTCCCACCTGAGACAGCATCCCAAGGTGGACAGGATGATGAAGGAGAAGCAGCTGGGATGTGGGTGGTGGGAGAAATGCTAGAGCATCTGGAACAACACTAGATGCCTGTGTTATATCCAATTACTCACACTCATGCTAGCTGGTCTACTCACACCCCCCACACACCCCCACACACACCCCCCACACACCCCACACACACACACTCACACCCCCCCGCACACCCCCACACACCCCACACACACACACACCCACACCCCCAATTCCACTGAATGCACTGGAGCTCCTTTGCCTGGCAGGGGAGGTTGGACACCATGCACATCTGGCTGTCTAGGACATTTAGGACTCAGCCCCCAAGTGAATCCACCTCCCTCCCACCTGCCCAGGTCTTCATTAGCAGAGCCCTGGCTCCTTCCTTGGATCAAAGGAGAAATGCTGAGATCATCTGCCCTAATAGCAAACTCCAAAAGGATGCCAATTTCATATCTGAGAGCAAGAGGCTGGTTAGCATTATCCTTGCAATGATGGGAGCCCATCCAACTGCATTAGCCTGCACCCCAGTACCATACACTGAAACTAAAATGAAATGTATGTTATATGAGACCACAGTGCTTCCTTCAAGATTCTGTTGTAAAGACAATAATGACAAACCCTCAGCAGTTTAACTACTACTAGTCTAAGGATAGTAATTACCTGTGGCTTGGGTTGTTTTCTTTTGTTTCATTTGGAAGGCATGCTTCAGTCTCATGCTATTGCTGATTTACCATGGTTCAATAGATGTACACAGAAAATAATAATGAACGTCTAAGTACAACGAGGGAAAAAAAATGATCTATTAAAACAGCATGAGATACAGACAGGGTCTTTAATTAGGTGAACTGTAGGTGAGTGAAAAGTACGTTCTCTAAGAAGGAATTACTGAATGCAAAATATTGTACAAAGGAAAATAATACATTGGGTTTTGACCATTTTTTAAAAACTAGATGTTTTAGATTAGATAAGAGTTTCAGGCAGGTGATGCAGCACTGACAACAGAAAGGTGTGTTTGCTACTGTTTAAGAGACATAATTGCAGCTATTGGCTTTAACTCTTAGATTTTTCAAGTCAGTAACTACAGAAATCAGTTTGGAAATTAAATACAAAGGCAAGATACTGCTCAGAATTGAGCTGATTATACAGTTTAGTATTTCATGATTGAAAAAAAAGTTCACAGAGAATGATTTACACAGTCCTGATGCTAACAGATAGTCCAGTCAGACAGACAAACTGCAAGAGATGCTTGGAAGTTTTCCATATGAATGGTTATTTTTAATGGGAAATTCAGCTTTCTGCAAGAAAAATGAGAATCACCCACACTGGGAAAATCAAATGGTAATGAGTAGTCTCAGTTGCATTGACCTAAATGGAGCTGACCTAGAATGTTTCATTTCAGTTCAGTTCTTCAGAAGACGGTGTTGGCTTCCTAGCAGTGAGCTCATTGCTTAAGGGTAGGTGTAGTTCGAGGGCCTAGTCCTTCCATAATCCGTGTTTCTCAGAGAACGACAGCAGTTTGGGTGTCTATCAGCATGTGCATTTCCAAGGAATTCAGTAAACAGAAAAAAAACCCCACCATTTTACGTTGTGTAACAAGAAATAATTTAATCTCAGTTTTTTAAAAAATATAGTTTGGGACAAAAATAGAAGTTGAAAGATTAGCATCTTCTATGGGGTCAAAACTCTGAAATTTGCTCCTTGTGGCAACAGAGCCACCATAATGTTGCCTCTCATCTCCTTGTTTAGGTTGCTGTCACTCAGACTGCTAAAAAAATCATAGCTCTGCAGCCCTTGTACTGTTCTCTACAGATTGTAGCACATACCACAACTTTTAATAATATTATTAAGGCTCATTTAGCAACACCGAGACTGTTACAGCTAGGATGATTAAGGTGGCTAGCCAGCTATGTAGTCATTGCATCCCTGTGAATCATTGCCTAATGCAAAGGACTAGCAGGGGGTCTTTTTTCAGACAAGTTGTTAGGAAAAAACCTTTATTCTCTTCTGTAGGCCTGCCGCATGCAAAGCAGTAAGTGGCGATTCTGAAGCTGTCACTTGGCCTGGAGCTAAGCATAAGCGAACTAGGCAATTATTTAGTGCAGCAAAATGTGGGACGTTAAAAGAGTCGTGACTGCAGTGCCCATGTCAGAGCCCAGAACACCAAGCTGGGTGCTGCCTTTGGAAGGCCAGAGGGTGCACAGTCCATCTAGCTGTGGGGCTGACGGGCAGCAGTGTCCCTGGGGCAGCGGGAAGTTTGGCTCCCCAGGGACCAGCCCCAGGAGCTCTGTCCCAATTTTGCCTCTTCTTCCTCCTCTCCCTTTTCTGTGGCAAGGGGCCAGTGCTTGGGCTCGTCCCAGCACCACATCCTACTGGTGGCAAAAAGGCGGTTTTGCCTCCACTGATAAGAAACTTTGACCAAACCAGAACAAAAAGGTCTTTGCTGTTGCAAAAGAGCAGAGAAGCAGAACATCCTTTAAAATGGAAATGCACACATAAAGACTGCTTTGCACAACGCCTTCTGTAGTGTTGGAGCACTTACCTCATTTTGCTGACTTGAAGTGGGATGGTGTGCGGGCTTTCTTGTTGCGAAGAGCTTACAGCTTTTTGCCTGAGATTGTCCATAGATGACTATTCAGTTACTCTTGCACAATCTAAGTAACACTTAATTCCTTTCAGTCACAAATTATATGCTTCTGCTTAACAATAGGAGATACCAGCCTCAGACTTTCCTCCCTAAAACCAAATTTAGCAATGAGACATGCAAATGGGCCAAAAAAAAAGAGCTGGTTCAAGTCTCTGAAATAAATCCTTCTCATATCTGAGAATGAAGAAAGATCTGAAGAAGAGTTATCTTCCTCCAGCTATGACAGTCATGGCAATGAATTTCCTAAATTTAGTTCATAAAGTCTTTCGTATGGTATCAGATTCTTCAATAAAATAACTGCTTTAGATGCCAGAGATTTTGTACATTATTCCTGTACTGAAGAGGTGTCACTGCCTCTTCTTGTGGTCCAGCAAAAACATGCAGCTCTTCTGCTGCTACCTAGAGGTGCCTTTCATACCAGAGAATGGTGTGGGTGAGGACAGCGGATGGGGCTGTGGATCAGTGGGTTCATACCAGTGGATGGATGGAATAACTCTAACCTTCCTTCCTCCCCGGCTGGCCCCAGCCCACAGCTGACTGTGGTGGGCACAACAAAAGCGAGATCATAGCTGCCATGCGCTCCTACACTTTGGACCAGTTCCAGAGGTACCACAAACAGGCACTTTTGCCACAGTTTGTTCAAGTGGATTTGCTTATGTTTCTGTCGCTGAGCGATAGGTATGATCAGCTTTGCGGTGATCAGGACTGCTTAATGGAATATTTGCAATAGTCCTTTAAGAATCGTTCACGTTATTAGGTAGACAACATTTTAGACACAAGGTCAGACATATAGAAGGCCTGCATTTAGTAGTCAGAAAGCAAATTGAGAGCAGTTCAAAAAATGATCATGTTGACATGATGTGAGTGCATTTGGCTGCTCACAGAATAGGGTTATTCTTTGGGTGCTTATCATGAGTGGAGTGCTGGCACTTGTATGTAGTCATCCAGCAAATATTGCAAATAACATGTTCAGCGTTGCTAGATTATAGGTCTAAACATAAGCATCCTTGCCATATGTACCCACTGAAATGATGAGCAGGTGTCCACTATAAACCTGAGTATTGAGTTGCAGAAACAGCCCTTTGGTGTGCAGCTCACTCCTGTACTGTTAACTATATTCCAGAATTCATTAATTGTTTCTGTAGCGTCCTGCAGGGAGCTCAAAATTGTTTGTATACAGAAAAAGAATTTCTAGGCTTGTTCACGACTGTGTTTGAAGCAGTATGTTATTATTTCTGAGACAATGAACTAATCAGTGACACAAAATTATAGTTTGCCTTCTTGGAATAGCATTCCCTTCAAAGAGGGTACAGAGAACAATGGAGCCTCAGAGGGTATTTATAACAGAGAAGGAAACACTATGAGTATGCGAGACTGAAGTCTGTGCTTTTTGTGTCATTTCTATGTTCTGATACAGGCTTCCTGAAAGCTGCTGCGCAAATCGCTTTGGACAATAACTTTCTCATTATTCAAGTTCCCCATTCTAACTGAAGATAAATTCAGCACCTAAATACTTTTCCATTTTTACTTTTAGTCCATTTGCAGCTGTGTTGCTCCTGTCAATAGGACTAACAGTGATGTTCTGCTGACAGCAATGCTGAAAGCCTCCGAGCCACTCCCTTGCTGTGTTGCTACCACAGTGCTGAGGATACTGCAGAAGAACAAGGACCAGAATGGATTTTAGTATGAAATTTGAAAAGAGAGCATGAATGTGACTGGCTAACAATGTGAGAGGCTGTTTTAAACACAGATATCAAGCTGTACTTTAAGAAATGCAGAAATGCGTTTTACAAACAGAAGGTGTTAGGGCAGATGATGTGATGGGGCAGGAAATGCAGGGACAATGAACAAATGAGAGGGCATCATAAAAGCAAACTCCTGACATTTAACATCATCCTGTTCTGTCACTGCTTTTTGACTCAGGCAGTCTTCCAGCTTTCAGGTTTTCAGTTTGCATCCAAGGAGGGAACATCTGGACTGTTCAAAAAAGAACTGCTGAACTGCAGAAGTGATTGGTCAAGCACATTTGATCATTCATGCCATAGTGGTCCATGGTGGACAGCATTAAGGGGTCGCAGCCACTTTTTCTCATCACGTTGTTTGTTGTTGTAAGAGTTAAGTTTCTCAGCTTCAGCACCAATTCTTACAGGCTATGGATTCCCTTACACCTGCTACAAAAGCCACTGGAAAAATCAGATGGAAGACTCCATAGCAGCCATCCAACTTGGCCAGTTCAAATGCAGATAAGGTCACCTTCAGTTAATAAAAGTTGTGGGAGAATCTCGTTTACATCATCAATTAAAAGCATTCAGAAGTTTTTACAGCCCTGAGTATGAAACTCTGTGACAACCCAGGATCCTGCAATTTCTGTCTGTTTCTCTCCCTCATGAAATAAAGGTCATGTATGGAAGTTAGCATTGGTGAAAGTGAATTTAAGATAATAATGTGTCATCGTTTTATTAAAAGGTCAGTTAAAAAATGCCATTAAAAAGATAAGTGAAAAAATGCTAAGTGCAATCAGCTGTTCAATATTCACCCCTCAGCAATATTAAAAAGGACATTCATGCTTTTAAGTTTCTTTAATAATCACTTTCTTCTCCTCCTTGGAAGAAAGTCAATACGCTAACTCAGAATTGAGCTGTAGGTCAAAAGTGGGTTTTTTTGACTGTTAAAGCCTCAGAGAGGAAATATTGCTAATTAAGAGGGAAAATATCACTTAAGAGTTGATCAAGAGGAAATCTGTTTCAAGTGAACAGTTTTGAATTGTATAGAATACTTGCATACATTTCTATATTTATGTAATACTGGCATGGGAATATAGCAATACAGCTATACTTTTCACATCACTGATTTTGCTGAAGTTAGTACTGGTGAAATGGTTTTGTATGGCCAGAAAGTCTTAGAAACTATGTGTGCTGATGAGCTATGTCTGGTTTTATCCTCCTGGTTATCCCTCCCATGGAACACTATTGCACAGTGAGGATTGCAAAGAGCTTACTGGGTTTTCCTTCATTTAGCATGGAGGGCTGAGCTCTCTGAGCCACACTGCCCAGCATGACAGCCACAAAAGAGGAGCACCAGCAGAAAAGGTGGTGGTGGGGGGGAACAATTTCTAGTGCTTAGATGGATTTCTGCCAGGACTGGGACCAAATGTGTAAAGCCTGAGCAGCAACTCTGCACCACGATGCACAAAGGTTGGGTGAGGAACTTCAAAGAGGGTTGTTGGTGAGTAGGATGGTGCCAGTGGGAATGTGATTGGGAAGAGAGGCTGCAGCACAGCTACAGCCTTCAGCTTCGGACAAGCCTCCCTAAGGCAGCAGAGCAAGGCCAGCAAGTGCCAGGCACTCACATCTCCTGCTACAGCCCAGGTGGGGAGGCTTCATACCACAATCAGGCTAATCTTTGAGTCCCGCTATGTACCAATCCAACAAAAAACTATTACTAAGCTCACTAACCTTCTTACTCTTATCTTCCCAGCAATCTGGACACAGAAGAGCTCTGCGGTAAGTTCCTTCTTGGGCAAGAACAGTATCTATGCCTGTGGCAGACCTGTGCAAGTAAACATAGCATGTGATAAGATTTATTTTTTTTCTGTTTAATCTTTGTAGCTCCAACAAAAAATAACTTCAATTGAAAGAAATCCTGGGAAAACACAGATGACTTACAATCTTTTCAGACTGTCAACCATTACATTAAGAAATTACTTAGAAAATATTTTTCCTAATACTTGTGTTCTCTGATTTTCAAGATATGTTCTGATATAAAAATAGACATAACTTATCTGACTTCTCTTTTATGCAAGATTTTTTTTTTTTCTAGTTAGTTTGTCACTTCCAGAGGTATGAGTGCTTTTGGCAATTTCAAAAGCAACGGTCACATTAGTACTCCTAGAGTAAATTCATCCAGTACACTGGAAGAAAATTCATTACTTCCCTCCATCTTGAGTCAGTGAAAACAGTAAAGCTCTATTATCCTTCATCACAAAAACTCCTGTAAGACCTAGAATTTGGCTCAGTTACCCATTTCTGTACCCTATTCTGGGCTGTGAGTCATTTCCCTAAAACCCTGTTTGCTGATCTTACAGCACCTGATTTAAGTGTGCTGCTTACAGCAAAAAAACAAGTCACAGAACATTTCTGCAAGTCCTCCCACAAAGTGACAAAAAAAAACCCATTATACTTGTCAAAACTATCCTATTTCTGAGGGGAAGATAATAGGCTGATAAATTTTCCAATAGTCAGCAACTCTGAAGACCTACAAAGGTTGAAAATACTACCAGCTCATTTATCCACCCACAGGGTAACTCCACCTATGGCCAGGACCCCACTAAGAAGCACCTCAGCCTGTGGCTTATAAATATGTAAGACTCAGCTGAAGTGAATTGGGCTGTGATGATTTCTGCTGATTGAGCATCTGGCCAAAACTATATCAAACTGGCCAAGCAAGGCAGATGGCTTAGTTCCACAATGGACTTGCTGCTTTGATGCTGCACTGGAGGCTCACAGGTTTGCTCAGTACTTGACCCCACCAGGCACCTTAGGCTGGCCAGAGAGAGGGCTGAGGGGGCTGTTTGCCCAGCACTGGCTCTGTTTACTGTCTGCTTTGATTAAGCATGGCTTGCTTCCGTGGCCTTTTGAGCCTTTCATAGGTTGCTGCTGGGGTGTTTCTCATCTGTGAGTCTGGTACTGAGCTGAGGCAGCTCTTCCTAAGCTATCTCAGCTCACCTCAGAAATGAAGCTTTGCTTCCAGGGTACTAATTCAAAACGCATTTTCATTCTAAATCAGTTTATTCAATCCCTCAGCAATATCAAGTTATATCAGTGTTCCTGAAGCCTTATGCTTTCATGACTGCCCTGAGAAGCTCAGGCTGATCTCTTAAAAGCCTCAAAGTATTGCTATTTATTATTTCAAAAAGCACCCATCTAATCTTGTTCTTCCTGTCTGCCATTTAGATGTTGTTTTTCATCCTTGTTCAGGTGATCTGGTGTCTAAATGCATTGTCTAACGCAGTGTCTGGCTTTCAACATAATTTTCTTTCTTTTTCACACTTTTCTTCTTCCTGTGTCTCCCTCTATTGGATTTTGCTGCATCAACCGAATGGGAACTTGGGTCATGATTTCCCAAGTTTGCCTCCACCACCTGTTGTATGACTGAGTTACGCCCTCAGATTTAACATCAGCTCTTTCTGTTAAAACACACTTTGCTTTGAGCAGCTATGCAAGGACATCCTGCATCTTATGTTATTTCCATTATTTTTGGTAGAAGTATTTTGCATGCACCATATTTGTTGAAAATATAATCATAGCACCTGGGACTAGAAGCTTATCTGGCAGCTCATGGTCTCCATTTCTCAGAGAGAAGCAACCATTCTCAGCTGACCTCAACTCACAACAGCTCCCACTTGATCTTACCTCCTCTAATGGCTTTACTAGAATTACTCATTTTTGTAGCAATATAATCAGATTTAGTACATACACATGAAAACTTTGTCTCCTGCTACTAACCCTAAAGTAAACTATTAGACTGAAAACCTAGTTTAGAATAAAACTGCAGATACTTTGGGAAAAAAAGTCTGTTTCAGCATTCAAACTGGTATTTTAAATTTTTGTCAATTTGGCAACTCATTTATTGAAAGAAAATGTTTTGAAACACTGATTTTGATATTTTAATTACTCCAGGAATGATTTTCAGGGGAAATAATACAAAAATCATAAATAAAATAATTCTTTTCATTTTAGTTCTCATTCATTTTATATATTTAGGTATATATTAATACCATAACTGAATTCAGACTTTATAAAATTATTTAATAAAATACTGGTTTTTCAGGTCATTAACAAGTGATGTGGATTTTCTTCTTCTTTTAGAATACTTTTCCCAGCACTTGGGAGAGTATGAAAATGTTCTGTCTGTCTTGGAAGACTTAAACTTAACCATACTGAAGGCAATGGACAAAACGAAGAAAGTAAGTAAAACCCAAAATTTTCTTTATATTGTATATTTTGTTTATTTGAACATGTATCCAGTATTTTTTGTATTTAAGTAGAAGTTCTTGCAAATATACATGTTTGCATCAAAAGTCCAGTAGGACAAGGCTTGCCAGAATGGTTCAGTCTCAAAGCTGGAAAGCTCTGTCTGCAAAGTATTACAGTTTGGATATAATCAATATTGTCTTAGTAAATGATCTGAAAAATGTTCTTCCGATTGTGGTACCAAGAGGTATTGTGGTGCCAAATGTGGGTATTATCAGCATATCAACATGTGGAAACAGTCTGAATTTGAAAAAATAATTGTGGTGGGTTGACCCTGGCTGGATGATCACTCCCCTCCTCCACCAGACAGGGGACAGAAAATATGATAAAGGCTCGTACATTGTGATAAGGACAGGGAGATCACTCAGCAATTACAGTCACAGGCAACACAGATTCAACTTGGGGAAAATTAATTTAATTTATTACCAATCAAATCAAAGTAGGATAGTAAGAAATAAAGCCAAATCATAAAAGCACTTTCCTCCCACCCCTCCCTTCTTCCCAGGCTTAGCTTCACTCCTGATTTCTCTCCCTCCTGCCTCCAGCAGTGCAGGGGACAGGGAATGGGGCTGGGGTCAGTCCCTCACACGCTGTCCCTGCTGCTCCTGCCCCCTCAGGGGGTGGCTCCTTACACTGTCCTGCTCCAGCCTGGGGTCCCTCCTGCTGGGTACCGTCCTTCAGGTGCAGCCGGCTCCAGCGTGGGTCCCCCGCGGGGTCACAGCCCGGCCAGCAGCCCTGCCCCAGCCTGGGCTCCTCTCCCCATGGGGCCACAGGCCCTGCTAGGAGCTGCTCCAGCGCGGGCTGCCCGTGGGGTCACAGCCTCCTTTGGGCACCCACCTTCTCCAGCATGGGGTCCTCCATGGGCTGCAGGTCGATATCTGCTCCACCATGGACCTCCAGGGGCTGCAGCGGCACAGCCTGCCTCACCGTGGGCTTCACCATGGGCTGCAGGGGAACCTCTGCTCCGGCTCCTGGAGCACCCCCTGCCCCTCCTGCACTGACCTGGGTGTCTGCAGGGCTGTTGCTCTCAATCTCACTCCACTCTCTGGCTGCAAGGGCTGTTGCACAGCAACTTTTCCCCTTCTTAAATACATTATCCCAGAGGCACTATCGCTATCACTGATGGGCTCAGCCTTGGCCAGTGGTGGATCCATCTTGGAGCCGGCTGGCATTGGCTCTGTTGGACATCGGAGGAGCTTCTGGTAGTGCCTCACAGAAGCCACCCCTGTAGCCCCCTGCTACCAAAACCTTGCCATGCAAACCCACCACAATTTCCCACCAAGAGCAACTAGAGTTTGGCTGGGCTATGGACTCCTAGACTTAAGTGAAGATCAACCATATTGTCCCCATCACTCCAAAATATCTCCATGTCTAGATATTTTTAACCCAACAGACCGGCAGATAACTGACTCCTGCGAGGTAATTGCAGCATAATTTCTGCGTACTTTGTTGCCCTCTGTGGTCTGAAAGTGGGGTGAAGTCCACCCCAGCTTTCTTGAACTAAGCTTTTCTGTAGTCTGCCAGCCCTGCGCTATCTGAAAGTGAGAATACTGAGACGTCTATGGGAGAAAACATTCCCGGTGCCTCAGCAGGTTCAAGAAACTTTGAAACCAGACTTCCTTGGACCATTCTGGGGCCGGATCCCAGCAGCCTAACCAAACTAAATAGCACCTGGAAAGACAGGAAGCCCTTAAGGGTGTAGGAGTGGTTCATGCGCTGTTGCTTTACGGGAAGGTGCTGAGCTAAAAATGCAGAGAGACAGATACAGCAAGGAGCATCTTTCAGCAGGTAAAAGGCTGAGTTGCGTTTGCAAGCAACACCTTAATACAAAAAGCATCTTACTGGAGGATGCTAGGGGAGCTACAGTCCTTCTGTTTTGGTCTTTTGTTACTGGTCTTTTGTGTTTTAACCTTAAACAAGGAAGGGGAACGCATATCTGAAGATTTTTAGAGGGATTTGTGGCATTTGATATTTGATCATTTCTCTCCTTGGGATGGAGAGAGTCTGCATGAGTTACTTATACAGTAGTGTAAGGACAGATTAATCATTGGTGTCAGTTGTTGTTATTGTACCTGCCAGGCTGATATTTTCCTGATCAAAGTACAAGCTGGGATAGTTCTGTTTATCTTGTTTCTACTTCATCTTTATATGCAGGAAGCATTAACAATTAAAGACACAGCAAAACTTTACAAATGCATTGGAAGGCTTGTTTGTTTAAGCCTATTTTTTTCTGACTTTTTTTTTATATTAAAACACAGAAGCGTATTTAAATAAATATTTAATCTTTTTTATTACCCAAATAGACAACATTTTCAGCGAGCTGCATTTTTATTATTGTCTGTAGCTTGCAGTCACACATAAATACATTTAAACTTTGCAACCCAGAGCACAGTAATAAATTCTGTCATTGAATAATGACATAGATAAAAATAGACTAGTTTTTTTAAGGTGCTTGACATCTCCATTCTATTGACGTGTGAATACTGGAAATCAGAAACTTACAGACTAAAGAACACGTCTGAAGTTATCAGGCCATAAAGCTGCAATTTGTCAGCTATTCAGTAAGAACGAGTTTTGCTCTATCATTTTTATTTCTGGTATTGCCATAGTTTATTGCAAATGCAACCTGCTGCTGGTGGTGAACTATTCTGTACTCAGTAAACTAGCAAAAGCTTGTTTAATCACCAAACATGTAATTTTCATGTGAAGCGAAGCTGAAAATATAGAAGTATTCAGGGGTTTAAACAGGCATCTAGTGGTATTTTAGAAAACCTGGGGTATTTGAGGATGGCCAAGATGTCTGCACAGGCCTGACAAATAGCACGCAGGACCTTTAGGAGACGTGGGAGCAGAATGAGACCTCCTTCTAGGGCAGCAGCTGGAAACCAGCTGGGTTTCTGTAGAGCACCAGACTCCAGTTTAGGTACTTGAATAACTCTGAGGTCTCTGAAGGGTTTTTCCCAGAGGAGCTGTCTCACAGAGGAAGAACTGATGATGGCTTACCCTGGCCTGACAGTGCCTTTTTTATCAAAGCCATAACACCCATTTGAAGTTCCATTTTCTTTCTTTCACCAGCTGAAGAGCACTCCCCTCTCCTCCTGTCTCCTGCCTTCCCTTTTACCAACTGCATGGTGTCATTTTACGGCCAGGATGTACCCTCATGTGTCCCCACTGTCACTGTCACCTGCACCATGAAGGCTGGCAGCAGAGGCTTGCAGGGAAGCAGGGACCATTTTGGATTGTTTTAACCCCCCCGCTGCTCCAGAGGGCAGTTTATACTGCAGTGTTGGTGACAGTCTAACCACAGCTGGCTGGTGGCCAAGCGACCATGCCAGGGGGATTTCAGGGTGGGACATGCTCCCTGCTCCGTGATTTCAGTGACTGCTGGCTTGAGCCTCACCTGACCTGTTAAGTCTGTCATGGATCTGACAATAGTCTTGACACACAGAGCACCAGCTCTTCAGTCACTGGAGTGACAGCTGAAGTTCAGACTGTCTGCACTGGCACAATGATGAAGTGGTGGGAACTGGGAATCCCTGAGCGAGCACCTGAGCCCAGCAGAGATGCTTCCTCAGTGTGGTTTCTTTTTCACTGCAGATGCAGAGTTTGTGTGGCACCCATGGAGGCCACCCTGTCAGCTGCCTCAGAAGTGACTTAAGGCCACTATACCTGTTGTAAAAGTAATCCAACCTCCAGCAGCAAAAAGCTTCGTATCTACACTGCTTCTTAGGTTATATTGTTTATATGTATTAGATCGTACATTTTAATTTCAAAAGGAAATAGTGCAATAGATTTTTTAAGTAAACTGAAACTGTCTTTTATAGCTAAGAGTGCTTATAAGACAAAATCTTCATCCAGTGAGTAAGACTAGAGCTTCACCCTGTATAATTTTATATCTGACGTGGAAATCCTGTAACTATAAAGCAACAGCAACCTCCTGGATGGATTCGGGCAGGACTATTGTACAGCTACTAGAAAGCATTTATGAACAGCAAAATGAAATATTAAAATCTAAAGTAAAGGGAACATCAAAATAACCAAGGACTGTCAGCACAGTAGAAAATTGTTTAAACAAATCTCGGAGATTCTCCCCTCAATGTGTTTTTCTGTCTCATCATCCTTATTTCATTGTTCTCATTCCATTTCTTTACATCTCTTATTCCTCACAAGTACAGCAAACCCTTTTTTCCATAGATAAAAGCCAGGCTTAGGATGGAAATGAAAAGCCTAAGTTTAGGATGAAAATGAAAGATAATTTTCACTCAACAGAGCAATCAAGTTCTGGAATAGTCTTCCAAGCATTTGGGGGCAAACTGCTTTTTACATGTTGCTTGCAAAAACCTAGAAAGGGGAATGTGTAATGCGCAACAGCAAGATGCTGGATTCAGTGACTGGGACAGCATGTGTCAGTCAGTTCTTTGCTCCTATGAAATCATTCATTTCTGTGCTTTGCTCAAAAAACCCCAAAGCTAAGTGAAGTTAATGCAGCTCGTTATTACTGGGAAACCTCTTGAATAGTCTAAAAATAGGAGCTGATCTAATTAAAAAGATTATAGGAGCTGAAAGAGTAACACAGGGACATGCAATTTAGTTACTGATGGTGCATTTACAATAATTATGTAAATTAATGCACTCTGTGAGGTAGATACCCATTATAAACCAGAATACCTAGATCTTTTTAATAGCCCATTTGAGTAGTAGTAACAGCAGCAATTATGCAAATTATATTGCAAAACAAAATAACTGGGGAAAAGCTAGATAAGCATATGTCAACAATAGAGTTCCACAACTAACATGTGTTTGAGCAAAAAAGAAGTTTCAAGATCTTTTTTTTGTTTTCACAAAATCCATGTTAAATTTTCTGACACCAGTTTTTGCATGTGATTAGAATTTATTAACAATTTTCACAGAATCAAGTCTTGTTCTCTTTGAAATAGCAATTTTTACAAATGCACCTTTCACAGTATGAACGTAATGAGTAGCTTGTGTGCAAGAGTAACGTAAGGCAGGTATTACTCAGTTTATCCTGATTATTAATTTTCATGCATTGGCTTTGAATTTACTTAATTTGTTCCTTTATGTTTATCACTACGTTTTTTTCAGTTCAGTGTCAAACAAAAATCATAGAATCACAGAAATATTCAGGTTGGAAAAGACTTCTCAAGATCAAACCCAACTATAAATCTGACACTCCCAAGTCCACAACTGAATCATGTCCCTAAGTGCCACATCTACATGTTTTTTCAATACCTCCAGGGATGGTGTGTCAACACTCCCTGGGCAGCCTGTTCTAATGTTTGACAATGCTCTCAGTGAAGAATTATTTCCTTATATCCAGCCTAAACCTCCCATGGTGTAACTTGAGGCCATTTCCTCTTGTCCTGTCACTTGTTACATGGGCAAAGAGACCATCACCTGCCTGCCTACAGCCTCCTTCAGTGAGCTGCAGAGACCAATAAGGTCCCCCCTGAGCCTCCTCTTGTCCAGCCTGAACACTCCCAACTCCCTCAGCCGCTCCTCACAAGACCTGTGCTCCAGACCCTTCACCAGCCCCGTTGCCCTTCTCTGGACACGCTCCAGCACCTCAACGTCCCTCTTGCAGTGAGGGGCCCAAACCTGAACCCCGCATTCGAGGGGCGGCCTCACCAGTGCCCAGTGCAGGGGGACGATCACCGCCCTGGTCCCGCTGGCCACACAGTTTCTGACACAGGCCAGGACGCTGTGGGCCCCCTTGCCCCCCCGGGCACACTGCTGGCTCATGCCCAGCCGGCCGTCAGCCAGCTCCCCCAGGGCCTTCTCCCCCAGGCAGCTTCCCAGCCGCTCTGCCCCAGCCTGCAGCGCTGCCTGGGGCTGCTGTGACCCGAGGGCAGGGCCCGGCACTGAGCCTGGTTGAACCTCCTACAACTGGGCTCGGCCCATCGGTCCAGCCTGCCCAGATCCCTCTGCAGAGCCTCCTGCCCTCCAGCACAGCAACACTCCCCCCAGCTTGGTGTCACCTGCCAACTCACTGAGGGTGCACTCGATCCCCTCATCGAGATCACTGATGAAGGTATCAAGCAGGACTGGCCCCAGTACTGAGCCCTGGGGGACACCACTGTGACTGGTGACCAACTGGATATAGCTCCATTCACCACCACCCTTTGGGGTCAGCTGTCCAGGTAGTTTTTCACCCAGCAAAGAGTATGCCCATCCAAGCCATGAGCAGCCAGTTTCTCCAGGAGATGCTGTCGGAAATTCTGTCAAAGTCTTTACTAAAATCCAGGTAGGCAACATCCAAAGCCCCTTCCTCATCCACGAAGCAGGTCATCTTGTCATAGAAGATTAGGTTCGTCAAAATACCATAGCCATCTCCCATCTTGATGTTTTTAAGTGGACAAAGTATCCAAATTCCATTGGAAATGAAAGGCCAGAGTAAAGAGTTACTGATTTTATTATTCATTATAAAGAAATAGAAATCTGTTCAGGATGAAGAGCACATAAAGTGCTTGAGCTGCAGTGGTACCATTCAGAACATTTTTTCTTTTGGCCATGGATGACTTGACCTAAATTCCTTGAGGGTTTGGGCTTTTTTTACAATTCCCTAATTTTTTATGAGACAGGCCAGCGGGTGGTTTGAATTGGAGTCTGGATCCTTTTTGTATAAATCCATGTAATCAACTGTTCAGCAGCTCCTTGCTGTAAATGCAGCTGAAGAGAGGAACGCCGGTGATAGTGCGAAGTGTATCATGAGTTGTACCCTACTACAAGGCAGAGAGGACACTATGAATAAAGAGCTATTTTTATCTAGGGACATTATTAAATGAAGTTTTAGAATTTCATTTCATAGGATTTTCTATCTATAAAATTTATTAAAGATTGTGACTTAGTGCAAATGAAGTCAAACACAGATAAATTCAAAAAGCTGCAAGTGATGAATTCTGAGCAGTTGTGCAATTCCAGAGATTCACCCCTTCCCTCTCTTCCTAGATCCTTATCAGAGTAATGAAAACTCTTGGGAACTTCTTTGATCTTTTTTGTGGAAGTCTTGTACCTACTGGGTCAGAAAGAGGCAATGTTCAAAATTTTGCTGGTAGCGGAGATGATGTGTTAAATAGAATTTAAAAAAACAAACAACCAACCCTTAATTAAGTTAATATCCATACCTTTAAACATAAAAATGTGTAGAAATAACTTCACAGCAGAAAAAATAAAATCATTTAACCTAGCCATTCTCCTGCAAATACCTGTGAAACCCACCAACAGCTTTGATGTTTTCCTTGTATCCTTACAGCCTTCTCCCAGGAGCAGTGGCATTACACATATCCTTGCTACCTGCTGAGATAAAACAGTTTCTTGTCTCTAAGCTATGTGGTGCACTTAATAGCAATTAAATAGGAGTTACTTTTTATCTATGCATGAATTTTGTACATAATATTACTGCAATAAGAGTCTATGACTCCTTCAATAATGCCAGTAAAAGAAGAGTGATAGACTCTTCTGTTCCGATACACGCTGTTACAAATGTGCGTCAATATTCTCCTATAATCGCCCATGGGTGCCCATTTTATTTCATTGCTCTTTATGTCAGCACTGCAAGTGTTTAGTAGGATTGTCGCTGTTCCAATTCTCTAGGTAGAATTTAAACATGTAATTTATTCCAAATACAATACTTCAATAAACTTGTAAAGCTTGTGCCGCACTCTAAAACTGAAGTTGAATCTATTTAATAGCTTAGCAGGTAATGCCTTTACTCAGTCTTACAGTGAGGGTGCTGTAAAAGTTGCATTTGTGTGAAGTCAACACAGTGAGCATCTCTGGATCTGGCTTCTGATGAAATTATGATTTTATTCTGACCCTGTTCTGATTCTGTCCTACAGTCTGCAGAATTAGATCTTACGGATTGAAATTGAAAAGCCTTGATTTCTTTTTCATTTTAGTAGTTATTCTGACTTATTTTTTGTCCTCAATTTAAAGTTGTAAACCAGAGTGTTGTTCCACTAATGTAGGATCTAAACACACAGGGCAGGAGACATTCCATAATCAAGGGAAATTTAAATAGATTATTCCTTGCTGAGTTTTACTCGATGATAACTACTTTTCATTTGTCTTGAGGGTATTTTCTATAAGGATAAGCATAAATAATTTTTATAAAATCATTTTCATATGAGATATAAAACAGGAAACAGAAATTGGCAGAGTAATATAACACTAATAACTAACTACTATAATGTTACAAATAAAGTACAATAAAGTTATAAAGTGTTATATAACAAACTACTAGATAGTGAAATAGCAATATAGAGAGGGGGGCAAGGGGACTAGATTTGTTCAACCTGGAGAAAAGGCTGAGTGAGGGAATATGTAAATGTATTATCTAAAGAAGGGTTATACAGAAGACAAAACAACACTGTCTTTTTCAGGGGCACATAGCAAAAGCACAGGAGGTAACAGCTACAGTTTGTGGAAGGGAAAATGCTGACTAGACATTTGGAAAATAACTTTGAGCACAGAGAGTGCAACAGTGGACCAGAGAGAGCGCGTAATCTCCATTCTTGGAGTTATTCCAAACTCAGCACAGTCCCCGTGCAGCCTGAACAAGTTTTGAAGTTGGCCCTGCTCTAAACAGGAGGGTGGACTAGATGACAGCCAGACATCCTTTCCCACTAAGTCTGTGGAGCTCTTGCCCGAGCTCCTACCCATTCTGAGAGATTTCAGAGTTATTTTTTGTCCCAACCAAGATTAGTTTGCTTGCCCCAAGTAAGCAAACACAGGTATCTCCCTCCTTCCCCATCTGAAGGAGCTAGTTTTCTGTTCAGTGGATCAGCATGGTGTCCCGTCACCCCAGGGGAGATCATCAGGGCTGGCCCCAGGGCTCGAGAGGGTCGAGAGAGTTGCTGAACCTGTGGTAGCCCTGAAATGTGGATTCCCTTAGGAGGTACCTAAGATCTGCCTCCTCAGCCTTTCTAAAAGGAGAACCTCTTCTGCAGCTTTTAAGATAGCCGTAAGCCAGTTTTAAAGGCCATGGTGACCTTTTCTGCAGGGAAATCGCTAATCGTGTATTTTCAGTTGCATTAATGGAAACTCCCATCTTAGCTGCTCACAAAGGTCACAGTCATCTCTTGATGAGGAAGATGTGGAAAATTACCCTCATTCACTCACACTCAGTAAAACTAACAAACATAATATGTTAACACAGACTTACTTCATCTGGACTGCCCAAACTGCTGTGCAGTATAATGTATATGCTAATGAATGGTAATTTACAGCTAATGAAATTAAAGAAACGGACCATTTTTCTAGTTTACACACAGATGCTATCAGTGGGTGCCATTATTAATTGGTGTCAGTATACTGACAATACAAATGCTAGGCATGCCAGTTAAGCTGATTCTACCATAGTATAACTATTTAATAAATTTATATACATTTTTTTTAATTCATAATTAACATTTTCTTTCTTCTAGTGTGATCTTTTACCAGTGTGCCTTTAGTAAAATGCAAATGAAGGCACTTTTCTGTAGGAAGTAGCGTGGTGAAACAATAACAAAGCATGGCTGTAATTCCTCATTGCTGAGAGATGGAGTTGAGGTTTAAGTTGAATTGTAACAGACAATCTTTTTTCCTCCGTAACTTAAATTATAATAATGCTGACAATTGTATATGTTGAATACCTTCCTCTAGGATCTTTGAATAATTTTAGAAGGACTGGTAGGAGTAGTTATCTTTCAGTGGGCAGGAGTCAAAGTTGCCCAACGTTGCTGTAAGCTCAGGACTGCTGGCCTCAGAGCCATTACTAAAAGAAAAATACTGAGTAGTCATTTGCCCAGCTGGCTGCATTAAGAAGGTTAAGTAATTCTGCATAGAAGAGTTGTAAACACCAACATTTGGGTAAAATATACATAAGGAAAAAATCTTTGATAATTCCAGACTCCCACAGATTGTTAGCATGCTGCCTGCCTAGCCCATCATTACAAAAAAGCTCTGTGTACCTGATAAGGTAACTCCAAGCCATATTTAAAGATCACAAGGACCTGTTCCACAGGGAAGCCTTTCAATGTAGAACTTATGGAAGAACAGGGCGGGAAGAGAAAAAGACTAAATCCTGGTGCAGTGCACAAACCTGAAGTAGCTCTGATGAAAAAAAAAAAACACCTCAATAACTTTCAGATGCAGGAAAGCATTTCTGAAGAAGCCAAAAGGCAGCAAGCCTCAGACAGTAGCAAGTATTACACAGCTAACGTTTATATGATACCCCCCATCAGCAAGGACCCACCTGAACAGTTTGCAAAATGAAACAGCATTGATGTACTGTTTAAGTTGCAATTCAGCATGCCAGTATCAGATTTACCATGATTATGAGCAGGAAGCTATATGGAGGTATCTGTAGCATTAACTTTTTGGATGCCCAGAATTTTAAAACACTTTGATTATTTTCCTCTTGTGAAGTTGCTTTGGTATTCAAAAACTTACAAGAAATGGTCAGTTCTGTACCGTTTTGTTCACTTACTTCCAAGAGCACTGGCAAAAGCTG
Organism: Falco naumanni; assembly: GCF_017639655.2. Classification (NCBI taxonomy): domain Eukaryota; kingdom Metazoa; phylum Chordata; class Aves; order Falconiformes; family Falconidae; genus Falco; species Falco naumanni. The sequence continues at coordinate 89,486,910 of NC_054056.1, forward strand.
AAAAATTAAAATATAACCTGGATTTCTACTCCAGGGTTTTACTTAGCTGCCCATGCTACACAGATTCACACACATTGTTCTAACATGCCACAGAGAATCAAAATTTTTGGAAATTAAGTGATCTTTTTAGGTGCACCAAAGTTTCAAATCAGTTACAATGGAGACAATTTAGAAGGAAAAAAACCCAGCTTTCCTATTGCATACTAAGATTTAGTAATCATAAAGGTTGCCATAAATGTTATTTATAGGACTGATGTGAGTCTCTCAAAAGGTGAGCTACTCAAAAGGTAGACAGCCAATCTCCCATGAGTACCTATTTTAAAAATGTCTAAATAAGAAATTATTTGTCAGAGAGTGGCTCTCACCTGATTAATCTGAAGACAGAAGAAGTAAATATAGATGACCATAAAGCTCCTGAGTATGTAATTAATTTCTGGTAATTTATGGGTAGTTTAACATCTGAGGTTTCTGTAGCAGAAGTCTTCCAACAAGAACTAACAATAACATGCATACATTGTGAATAAATTGCTCTTATTAGAGAGCAAAATCCTTTTAAAGTTATTATCTTAGATCTTCTATTTTATGTTTAGATTTCAAAACATCCCATATTTATGTTCTGATTGCAAACACATACTTGCAAAAATTCTAAGTCAAAAAGGCATTTCAGCTGTAATTCACACTGGGAAGAACAGGGAAGAGCTTAAAAATACCCATATGCATTGCCAAAAATACTCAAATGGGTTCTCGGCTAGAGGAGGCAGCAACACCATTCAAATGGCAAGTTTTCTTTAAAGCTTGGAGATAACAGACCATCTATCTTCAGATGCAGTGACCAGAGAAATCTTATTCAATGCACCTCATATTTTATGAAACCGTTTTAGATGGAATGGTACCCAAAGGCTTCCAAGATCAGCTTAGTGGGTTTTCTGCACACATAAACACTCTAGAGCATCCGAAAAATGGATACCAGCATACTTTCATCCGAGTAGGAGGCAACAAATTAATTCAGACTTTGAGATGGAAGCGCATTTTCCTTCTCTGTTCCTGATGGGAGCTATACACAGCAAGCAGAGGCTGTAGGGGTCTGCTCTATCCTCTCTATTAAATTTATTAACGAGAAAACAACAAAGAGGATGTTTATATTATTGTGTAGGTGACCCCCCTCATACAGCATTACCTGCATGTCACTGGGTTTTGTAGATCTGGGATTGTCAGAAAAGTTACAAGTTGACTCAATCCATGGAAATATGAATCATTGGGCCAGGGAGAGAGCAGGTATAAGAATTTTTCTGAAATTATCTACACAAAATAGGCATAAATATTTTCAAACATGTAAAATATATTGGAAATGTTGTTACACAAAGAACCATTACAGACTGCTAAATATAGGTGCAAACTTTTCTAATAACCAAGCTCCAACTCAAAGAACATTTAGACATGCATTTCATGTAATTGTGAAATATACAGATACACGGTTTCAAAAATAATTAAACAAGTTAAAGGAACAAGCATCAGTCAAAGACTGTAAAATTCAGGAGGCAATCTCTGTGGCACAGGCAGTCCGTCAGTCAAACTGCTGGTGGAGTTTTCCAGGGGGAGTATCACTAAGCACGTGCTCTGCTCAAAGGCTATTCCCATAATCACCATCAAGAGACAGGGCAGACGTCTTTTCACAAGAGTGGATGGGAATAAAAACTTTAAATTGATTTCTGCATTTGTCAATAAGTGCTGGCGTTTCCACACTTAAGAAGTAACGTGCCATCAACTGGAGTTAAGAAATCTAAGAAAAAGATGTTTTTTTGAGTAGAATCTATGCTGTGCCACTGTGTACCTGGGCCTCTCTCAGCTTGGGTGGGATCAGTGTCTACAACTGGAAATTCAGAGGACTTTTTGTCCAGAAACATGAAGGTTGCTTATTCAGTTTGCATGTATAAACATGAGAACATCCAAACTGCTTCCTTTCTGAATTAAGTCTAAATCTCTCCTTGCATATTTCTAACTTAGTAGGCAAATCCTTACTGTTTGTTTTTTGGTGTTTGTTGTTTTTTTTCCCTCATGTGATTTTCAGGGCTATCAGGAAGCTTCTAATTTGGAGCAGTTTGTGACTCGCTTTCTTTTGAAGGAAACACTGAACCAGCTTCAGTCCCTCCAGAGCTCCCTGGAGTGTGCCATGGAAACCACGGAGGAGCAGACTCGGCAGGAGAGGTGAGAAAACCTGTCCAGCTGCAGTGAAGGGGGTGAAGAGTCAGGTCACTGTGAACCTGCAAGGCCATTCTACATTTCACCCAGCAACCTGTTGTAGGGAGTAACAGCAGAAACAAGGATACACTTTTTGTTCCATATAGGAACTCACTAACAGTTTTCCTGAAATTGAATACAGACAGGTTCCAATCTGATCCTGTGGTCACTGCATGTAGAAGGACCTTTTTGTTACATCCTAGGCTTTGCTCCTTTGACTTCTTTTTAAATCCATTGACTAATATCAAATGCCTGACTGTCTCCTTGTTTATTTCTTCCAGCTTTATTTTATTATTTTTTTTCATTTCTGGTTGCACAACTGTCTGAATGTTAAGAGGAGAAATACTCAGGCTCTTGCTTGTTACAGCTTCTTCCTAGAACACAGGGTCATAATCTTGGCTAACATCTAACTCTATCCACTCTCAATCACCTGGGTAACTTATATCCATCAAGGGTTTAGCTGAATTTAATACCATGACCTCATAGGTGAGGGTTTGTAGGATCAAGGATCAAAACATTTTTGAAAGGTACTTGGCTTTATGGATTTGTTTTCCTTAGTATGGTATCGTTAAAGATGATGGGGAAAGTGAAATACAAACTCTAGTGTTTCATGAACAAATAAGATCTTAACATTTCATGTGTTTTAAAATGCATTGCTTTTTCATTCTTTCTTTTGGAAATGTTATTTTCTTGTTTGTTTTGCTGTTGGTTTTGAGCTCTCTGAAGTTCATGGAATAATACACTGGGGTTTTGTGCCAGCAGCTTGACCACAGGAATCAAGCAGGTTTTGAAAGGCTGAGTGTGCATTGAGTGTGCACAGTATCTATCTATCTATCTATTATTTATTTATACACACACCCGCACACCCCTACCTTCATTCATGCCTATGTCTTTCCAGGCTCACCAGACAACTGATCAGGAAGAAAGGAGTACTGAATGGCCTGTTCAGAGCTGGAGCCTAACTTAGATGCTCTTACATGCTCTGGAGTAATCACTGACGTCTTCTCTGACTTGCCTTTTAGGACAGACTCTAGAAATGCAGTCTAGAAAGACCATCTGAATGCCTCAGACTACACGGTTGGGTGTATAGAATGGGGTAATATGAACATCCCTTTTGCTGCCAGCTTTCCCGTCTGCGTTGACTGGTAGGGTATTGTGGAGACTTCCTTCTCTGGTGATATCAGTACAGTTGTCCAGAAGTATCCTCTTGGATGGGAATCTGGTTTATGGCTAAGAAAATGAGAGAGAGTTGTGATGCTGTTATGCCAAATACCATCTTCCCCATTTTTTGAGGTAGCAATGGAAAAGCCAAGCAAACTCAGTACTTTAACTACAGCTATTTTAGAGAAAATGAGTTAGTTCCTAGTGCAGATGCCCCAGTTCCTATGTAAAATCATCTTCAATTGTGTTTAACAACTCAGGGGCAAACTGTCCGAATCAAAATACCATCAAGACACTCCTAAAGTAATTTAAGAGTGCTTACAGTGGGGAACTGCCATGATTTGGCTTACTGTGAAGGGATCTTATGCTGCAGAAAATACCATCTTAAAACATCCCCTTAACATATTGTTTGAGCTTTTGGTGACCCTTCATTCTGTGCTTCAAGAGACCTGATAGCTTTCCAAAGCAGTGACCTGGGAATTATTTACCGAACTGTTTAGGCTACTGTCTAATATTCTTTGCAACCACTCATAGAACTAACTGTTTAAAAGTAACCATAGTCCTGGTCCTTCACTGCTCTCCAGCTGGATGATGATGGAGAACCATATAGAGACAGCCTTCAGTCCTCACACAAACTATCAAGCTTCAATGACTGTCATCATAGTACAAATTCGTCATTTCTGTATCTGCTATGTTTCAATACTAGTCCCAGAAACATACCTGCCTGCCATTCAATATTAACTAATTCTCATCAGTTTTCCTTCCTTATTAACATATGTATGTTGCTGTTTATCTTTTCAATCTTTAAGCTGAAGGGGCCAATGTTTAAGGTTCATATCTCACTTCTAGCTGTTCTTGTGACTCCAGTTCCTCTGCAGAGGTGCTACGAAACTCCTGTGAATAAAGAAACGGTGTGAATGGTTCCTTAGGTCAGGTCTGAACCACATCACGGACAGACACTGACCTCGAGCTTTGTCTCCCTAAAAGATATATTTACACCAGTTTAACCCTCCTATTTTTTTTTTTTTACTTCTCTACTAACTAGCAACCTAAACACAACTAATTAGTAATAGTGAAAATGTGGGAAAGAATTCAGTGGTCTCAATAGGTATTTCTCCTTTTTTAATTCAAAAGGGCACACTGAAGAACATTTTTTAAGAACAGAGAGGAGAGCTCCCTCCCACGTTTTACCTTATGAAGTCTCCTGTGTTTTTCTGCAGACAAGATCCAACAAAACCAGAAGTGCTCTCAATTCAATGGCCGGGAAAACGCTCAGCTCGAAGGCTTCAGAGGAACAACAGCTTGTCGCCAAATAGCCCTCATTTTAGCACAGGTATGGTATTTCACATTTTAAAGGTATTTAAAATACATGCATACATACACACATACAGAAAAAAATACATGTATCTTCCTCTCAAAAATTTAATTTAGACATGGTAACTAACTCGGATACTTTACTGACAGCAATCAGTCTTCAATTTAATACAGAAGTTATTATCTCACACTATAAGGAAAATAAACATGTACCCATAGATATGAACTGATAAAAAATACATACATAATTATGGGCCAAGCTGTGATACTGTCTTGGGGCTCTGTGTTGATTCAACATTTCTTAGGTAGTATTTGTAGTCTGCAGGTAAGCATGAAAAGGTGAAGGCTATAACTTTTACAGAACCAAGTTCTCTGTCATGACCTACAGCCCAGGTGAGGGGAATAAACAAGAAACAGAGAGGGAAAATATAAAACCTGAAAGAAAAAAATATTTAAGATGATACAAAAAAAAAAAGTTGAAACAGCATTTCTGCTTTGGAAAACATGAGAGGGTACTTTGGTAAATAGGATTCTCTGAGGCAGCAAAATTAAGCATGAGGCCGCAATGAAGACATCTCCAGGCTTAGTGATGTCTCCCAGAACCAAGGCATGAAGATGACCAAAGCACCAAAGTACATGATGAATCAATCTCACTTCTTGACCAGCCATGCAGATCTCACTGCTTGCAGCCATGTGCTTAGCTCTTCTTTTTTAACCCTGTTTTGAAGACCCTTCTGTCACACACATTCATGACTTGATTTCTGCCACTCACCATATGATGCTGTTCATTCAATGCAATGATGTAGGATAATGTCTTGTCCCTTGCTGTGAGTTGCCAGTGTTCATAACAAGGTCACACAGCCTTGTTGCTGCACTCCTAATGCACAGAGTTCAGAAGGAACCCAATCATGGGCGAGCGGTACCAAATCCATTTATTGTATTAAAGTAATTCTAAAGAGTGAACATCTTCCTCCACAGCTATTCTAAGAGCTGCCTACTTACCTAGACAAGATTTGTGTTTCTCGGCACATGGTCTTCCTCCTTACTGCCTGCTACCCACATGCACAGTAACACTGTAGGTGTGTATACACACCCAGCACTCAAGCCAGCATTTCTTTAGCCTTTGTACTTGTTCAGGTAAAGCCACACTCTTCCTCCTCTGCATATGACACCTGTGGTACATCCCCAGCATTAGGATTTCTTTGGTGACAACATAGTCCAAGTGTCACAAGAACTCTCAGCTGGAAAATGAGCAGATTAATGAACACATATATCAAAAGCATGTGTTGAAAAATCTTCAGTTTCTTCCTCTCTCCATAGAGCAATTACTTACGTACACGTTCACACTGTGGGTGATGCCAGGAACTACTCTCATAATGTACGTACTCGTTTCCTTGAGTACTGCCCTTTCCATCTGATTGATAGACAATTTTCTTGAGAGTTTAGAAAAGCAAAATTTTCAGGAGACTTCAGAGAGGCTCAGAAATGCTTGTGCCTTTGTAGAACATTTTCTAGCTTCACCTTTGCTATATGACATCAAGTCATTATACAGTCATGAATATGACTGCAGTAGAGATGGAGAGAGCTAGAAGTCTTCTGAAAAGGGGCATGTCCTATCCATACAGGGAGATGAGACACAGTGTCTTTAGTCTTTCCTCTGCTGCTGGATTGCATAGCTTGGGAGAAAAGTAAACGTAGGAAGGGTATTATGATGAAACATAATCAGTCTTGAGTTGGTCAAAATTTGCAGTCACCACAGGCAGAAATTACACATCTCAAAATGAAAATCTTATTCTAGAAAAACCTAGTGTAGGAAGAATCAATCCTAATAATCATATTGCGGCAATTCATCAAGCACCTAATAACACTGTTCTGTTGGAAAGGTAAAGAAGGATCTTTAGCTGCAAGGGACATCCAGTTACTGCTATTAAATCAGCTATAGAGTTTACTGCAAGATTATATCTGTAATTAGTGGAGGAACACATAAAACCCCCTAAAACAGCATATTGCAGATGACTGTAAAAAAGCTGAAAACCCCTCACAGTGCAAGTATAAAAACAGCTGTTGCAGCTAAATTAACCTTTTCTGGAGGAAGAGAAAGCCCCTTATTCCCAATGCATATGAGACATTCTATGATTATGCTAGGAGACTCCTTCAGGAATCCCTCAATATCGGGATTTCTCAACATGCCATGCCAGAAACCTAGATCATTTAGCTGTGCGTATACATCCAATTCTTTTCTGCTGTTCACAAGAATGTATTTTTTTTTTATTGGGAAGGAACATACATACTCAGCCTTTCAATAACCCTGGAATCCTGCTGGAAGCATCCTGTCAGGGCCCAAAGAACAGCAGCAGGCTGACCAGAGCAATGTCCGTGCAGCCAGGGCCCTACAGCAGGTCTGCTGCCTCTGCAGGAGGAAGTAAGATCCTATCACTTAAGCTGTATTGGCCATGCCAGGAGATTTTAAGACAGTCTTGGCTGCCTTTCTTTCACCTTGCTCTCGGAGGAAAGAGGAACTGCAGACAAGACACAGCACGTGGTCCCTCCATGGGATGCATTTGAAAGGAATTTGAAAGACAGGCTTGCTATGCAGTACAACAGCTGACTTACAGAAACGTTCACATAAAGAAGATTAAGAAAGGGCAAACTAAGAAAAATACTAAGACACGGAAAGCTTTAACATACCTGTCCCCAAGATGATTCTGCATTTTGAGCAGAAGGTGCTCAGGTTATGAGACAGTTCCATCTGCACAGGAAAGCATTCCTTTCTTCAGGTATCAGCATGATTTCAAAAGTACTGGCATTAATCTAGAATGTGGTTTTCATTCTGTATTGGGTTTCTATTGAATCTTAAAAAGAAAGAAAAAAATCATAGTCAGAATCAAGCTTTCCTTTAGTTACACCTAAATGAACATTGAACTAGTTGCAGCACAATCTTCAAGAAGCAAAATAAACGACAAGCTAAGCTAAACTTTTTATAATACAAATGAATACACCATTTTCCAGTATTTAATAACATTGCATAAACATTCATTATTTATATTTTCCAAAGGTTGGATTGAGGAAGATAGCCAGTGGATGACCCAGATAAACAGACTTCAAAAGCTGATTGACAGGCTGGAAAAGAAGGTGTGCATATCTTTTCACCTGTTCTCTCACTTTCAGTAAAGCAATCCTTAAATCACAAATGCTTTCAATGTCCAGTCACAGTCTTTCCAAACAGTAATGAGTGAAACTTCAGCATCACCTAAGACAGCTAATACTCATTAAATGCCTACAGTTTCCTTCCACCTTCTTTCCTATTTCATGAGCATCATGTTTTTTCCATGCTTCCCTTTCCCCTTCCCATCACCACAAATCCAACTTTTCATAAAGATCTGAAAAGTCACATTACTCAATTACTGAAGGATGTTATGGTATTTAGTTATGCTTGTTTTGGGAAGCATGGGACAAGCCTCCCTTTTTTAGGATCTAATTTTTTTCTCTCCTCCAAACTTTCCCACTAAAGCTTGACAGAAAGTCTTGTTTTCTCCTTTGCCATTCAGGAAATACTAATGTATAAAGGTTAAAACATTTTCCTAATAAGTACAGTTCAACCAAAAGCTGATGCAAACCCCACCATCCTGCCTGGGAGCCAGCTGCACCAGCTCCCAGAGCCCTGAGACCGCCTGCAGTTCCCACGCCAAAGCAGAGCCCTCCGGGAGTCCGACCAATGACTCATCTGATCCAACGATACCAAGGTTTCTCAGGACTTGTAAAAACCTGAGTAACATCTGTCTGTACAGAAAATATATATTTCTTTTTTTTTTTTTCAATCAGATTGATTGCTACCCTAGGTTTTAAAAATTGGTTTATGTCTGTGTCTGATTTATCTTATTTATTTTTTTTTTTTAAGAATAGCAGAGGAAAAAGTAAGGTTATAAATTCCTTTGTTGCTCTCTACATAAAGTGTCCCTATTGAAGGACAGACAAACAATTTCAGAGAGGTGCTGAGGCAGTGGCTGAATTCAGTGGACTTTGGGACCCAGGATATTTCTTCCTCCCTGGTCCACTAGTGGTGAGGTTTTAGGCTGAAGTGCTCTCGGACCCAGGAGTTGCTCCAGTCCCAGTGCGGCTGATGCTGCTCCTCCCTGCAGGTCACTGCTCACCAGTATTGAGGCTGTGCACATACTGCAAGGACATGGGCCCACACACACCAGCACGAGTGCTTTCACCAGCACCTGCAAACAGACAGGCAGGACTTGCAGAACCATGAACATACAACAACCTGATCCTATTCCTTCTTTCCAGCTGATCAGGATGGATGCTTCCCTGTGAACATTATCATGGGCTTTAGGTCTACCTAGTATTTGTGGCAGGACTCATGTCCCTTACCCAGGCTGTGTCTTAGACCTTGGGCCCCGGAAGACAAGCGTCCCCTCCTACTTTCCCACTAGTTTAACTTGAGTTCAGCAGCAAATTATACACACAGAAAATATGTAAGGGATTTAACAAGAAAACAGAATAAATGGTGGTGACCCAGCACAGGGCTGAGCATGACAAGCACACTGGCCTTTCTTTGCCATTGCTCCCTCCCAAATGAACAAACAACCCTTAATTACTTTTCCCCTTTGGCCCCAGTTTGGAACCAAAATTTGGTATTTCCGTTGTCTCAGCCTTATTACCAATTAGTTGCAGCACTGCTGGCCTTCAAGACTGTTCTCCAAAAGAAGCTCAGTACTCCCTTCGGTTATCCCTGAGGTCTGATAGTCTCTTTCATCACTTCTCCTTAACCAGCTGTGAAATTCGGCCATTTCTTGTGGCACTGTCTGTAACTTCTGTCAGCTTCTCACTCTGCTCCTTCCTATGCTCAGCAGTTCCTTATGGTCTGCTCTGTCCATTAAGCCTCTGGCCAGGGTATACCCATCTGCCTGCACACAACAGCTTCCTCCCAGAGGTCATTTCTGCATAAGAAAAGCAATTAAACAGCAGTTGCCACATTAATGACATTTTAGTAGCAACTTGATTTTTTCCAAATAGATATAAATAGGATTTTGAAATGTCAAAGTCCATCAAGAAATGTAACTGTCCTCTTTGGTCCAGCTTTATTCCCAGCTCTGCTCTGGAAACAGCAGCTCTCTGCCCTGCCACAGTTGCCTCCTGACATGGACTGATGCCAAAAGGAGTTCAAGGAAACGATATTTAAAAGAACGTTACTGAAAGAAGGAACCTGGCATGCAGCAATAATGCAACACAAACGTTACAGAGAGTAGCCAACCATTTTGTAGTAAATAAAACTTACAGCAGGGATTTATAAAATGATCAAATCTGCTACAGAGAGATGGAGAACCTCAGTGTGAAAAAGAGCTGTGCCAAAGGGAAACAGTGGCAGGACACAGACCTGTAATTATCTCCTTATTGATGTAAAACTTGATTAATAAAACATAGCAATTAGATAAACCTAGTTTTGCCAGTAGACAGCCTATATCCACCTTGGCCTATCTTTGCATCTGCGTAACTTTGTTATCTCATGGCCAGGCCTAACTGTAAGAGCTGTTAAATATCAGCCGTCTTTCGGCAGCTACTAAAACTCCTTTTTGACTTTGCCCTGAAACAGAATAGAAAGGATCAAGCAGTCATGCCAAAAGGCAAGTTCAGAAGCTACCACTCTCAGCTGCAGTGAGGCAGGACTGCAGAGGCATTTTAAAGCCCCAGCTCTGAGCTGCATCAGTTGTTATTTCCAGGCTTCACAATAACTGTCTGGCAGGATGGCAGGACCTCTGTTCTCCACACTGGGGGACTTCACTCATGCTCAACATTGAGTCAGCCAATGCACAAGACTCTTTCTGCACTGATAAGAACTATGTGCTAGTGGTCACATGCTCCAAGGTCATAGCAGGCTGGCTGTGTAGATTTACGACTTCTGTGTAGTCATGCCCTGTCTAATAACATAACATTGCTGAAGAACTACTGTAGATTATTTTTAACTTCTGGAGGGGGCCAACAAGTTATCCACCAGTGGTTCCTACTGGAAAACTACCCGGTGAAGGGTTGATTTAGTGTTGTCTAACTTGTCTGCCAACTTCTGTCAAAGGTGAATTTAGCCATAAATCAGTCTCCCAAGTCATCCTTTTTTTTCCCTCTCAAGTTCTAAATTTATATATACTGGGGAAAATAGAATTTTTTTCTTGCTACCTTAAGAGAAAGTTTGCAGTACAACATGAGTCATTCCTTTCCTCTTTTTTTCCATTCATTTCCCTAGAAAAAAATTACACTGAAAGTATAGAAGAATCGCAGGAACACACGTTTTCCCTCAGGGTTTTTATCTGCAGTGCCTGCACTGACCAATGAGCTATTAAAGCTGGGCATTTTTCCCTCCACACACACATTCATGCCTTTCTATGCACATTCAGCAGGAGAGGTACAGCGACACAGTCATTACTGTGTGACTGCTGCTTCCCTCCTGCCTTTATGTGCCCCTTGCCGCTGGTGGAGGTCCCCTCCTTCATTTGAATTCTACCTGCACACCTCTGTGTTGGCTTTTCAGCAAGTACAGTATTTGTGCTGCTACCTGAGGTTAATCAATCCTCACCCAGCTGGAAGCGGAAGAAAATTTTTTATCTTTGTTACACAAGAATTGCATGCAGTAAGAAGTGAAGCACCACTAACAAAGGGTGCATTTTGCTCCAGCTGCTTATTGCGAATCAGTCTGCCTTTTTTCAGGCACATGGGTATTTTTCAGAATATATGGACATTTTTCAGAATGTCCATATGGCAGTGGGTTAGAAGGTACTGCATGTGCCTAGCATGTAAAGGATAATTTCTTGTGCATTACTAGATGGCACTTGCATGAATCACTGATTCACGAAGTGCGCATCCAGTCTGCATGCCAAACAAGCATACTGCTGCTCACAGATGCATCTGTTTGCTGCTGCCCAGCCTGTCCTCAGAAGAAAGTGCAACAGCTGAGAAACCTGACTCAGAGCATGATGCACATCTTTTGCAATGCTAGAAAACTCTTGCAACCATACCCACTCACACGACGCCCCCTGTAGAGAAGTTTCTTCTGCATCGTTTTATGATTGCAGAATAGTAGCTGACAGTTCATTTCAAATTACCATTCTTGCTTATGTCCATAGTCCATGTGACAATTTGAGAAAGTATCTGTCTTTTCTCAATTAAGTCCAATATACACTTCTGAAAAAGCAGATGTGTTAGAAATGAAAATGCTGCTCAGCATTCTAAATCAAACTTTATCTAACAGCCTGGGTTGGGTTTAACCCACTGAAGCATACAAGATTTTGCAAACAATGCTTGTGTTTGACATAGCTAATAAAGAAGGGATTTAATCACAACTTCTGGAGATAAAATGGAATCTAGCTATAGGAATAGTTCTTTTAAGAGGTAAGAGCTGTAGTATTGCCTCTTATATTTCTATTTTCTTTTCAACTGCCTCAAAGGACCTAAAGCTTGAGCCATTCGAAGAGGAAGTTTTGGAAGAAAATGCAAAATCTGTAAGTGCTTTTCAAGATAATGATTTTGACATTTGATTCTGAATGCCAAGTATTAAGACAGCAATCTCACGTGGCCTCTTTTGTTAAAAAAATGAGTTAAAAAAGCACCATCCTCACTTTTTCCAGTGATAAGAATCCATTTTAGTTAGCAGCATACATTGTGCAAGAGGCAACAAAATAAAACTTAGAATGTGTGGGCAAAACTTTTATATTAATTTTTGCATTGTTTTCTAAGGATACAATGAGCCAAAACCTCAACTCACATAAGGAGGAAAAGGTGTCATTCATAAGATTTACCAAATTTGGCAGAAGTGTTTATGGAGTGGTAGCTTCTCTGCTCCTGATCATCTAACGCTACATGTATGCTTTAAATCAGTTGTACAGCCTTCCTGCCTGCCTGCGTTCCTCCCAAACTGCTACTGGAAACCTGATCAGGAAAGATGGGAGAGCATCTAGTACTAAGCAATCATCAACATTACAACTTACAAAACCAAAATCATAACCAGAAATAAATTGTTAAGTAAGTTTATGTCCCAAGATCAAGCTATGTTTTTCAAATACCACAGCACTCCTAAATTTGGGGCTTTGCACCTAGCAAAAATGCAAATCAAATAAACATGAAAAAATAAACAAAACAGATGATCCATCAAATTCCTTATTTCATCACAGGAGTTGAATTAGATTTCTTCTTGTTTTCGATAAGTTTATACAATATTGCTAGACAGGCTGCTTATGACAAGAGGGATAATCCATGAGATAACAGCATCAATAATCAAGGCAGAAACAAGTCAAAAACCTGTATAAGAGATTAAGTATTAATAAAGAAGCACATGGTGTTACTTTAAATATTGCATTAGTAAACTGACAAGCTTCAATAGATGAATCAATATGTAAATTACTTAAAATAGCTAAATTTTAATCATAATAATTGATGATAATACATCTTCTGTACTTCTGAGTGTTTCCATAGTCCTGCTTATAAAGATTGTTCATTTTTTGCAGAAAGGTGGAGGAAAAATACCCCTCTCTGTTCAACATTTAACATGGGCTACCTTAGGCATCTCATTCAGGTGTTAAGTCGGAGCTTTGAAAAGTCAAAGCTATGAGAGCACCTCAATAAAAGTAATGGAGCATCCAGTGCAATCTTACCTCAGACCTCATACCTGCTTGCATACAGATCCGTCCAAGGAAACACACTGACTTTATTATTGAACATTTCAAAGATGAACATCTGACCACACTCTTCTGAAAAGACTCTGTCACACAGGCTTCAGACAACTCTCACTTTCTCACCCTAGGGTGGGCACTCACTTTGGGTGTTTCATTCTGTGCCTCAGCCTGCCTAACATAAAAGCCACACTTGAGCACTTCCACTTCTCCACTCCAGAGCACTAAACCAGGGACTGCAAACTTCAGAGGAACTTCTGTGGGTTTTCTTTGATGACTGTGTTTCTTATTTTTTTATGATAGACTTTTCTGAGTTTAAAGTACAAGGAATTCAGAGAATAATGCGGTAGTAACGGTCATGTTTTTGTATCAGCACATAATGATTGTTCAACGTCAAATGTCTGTGATAGAAGAAGAAATTGAGGAATTCCAGCTTGCTCTGAAGCAGTACGTGGAATCTGCTTCTACTCAGGGTGGCTGCTTGCAGTAAGTACAATGTAACTGTCATTGGGCTGAAAGGAAGGAACATGGTCAGATTTCTTGAACAACTGTTCAGTGGAGCTGAATTATTTATGAAGGGAGAACGTGTAATATCTTTTTTCCTGGCTGGTTATGCATGTGCGCAAGACAGAGCTTTGGGGGTTGGAACTAGATGGTCTTCAAGGTCCCTCACAACCCAAACCATTCTCTGATTCTTTGAAAACCAGAAAGAGATGTCAAAGTATCCATGCAGCCTTCTAAGTAGTATCACAAAATGACAATACAGGCTATCCCAAAGATGCTAAACAATCCTTCAAGGCTTCTCAGCTCTGCAGGTCATCAGTTCACAGTTTCCAGAAGCTCCTAGGGAAAACTTATTTGCCATCTTTCATTTGTGCTCACCTGGCAAGTGAGAAACTTACCAACTTGTTTGCTACTTCTCTACTTTCAGAATCTTCCCTTTAGGTTGTAATTTCAAAATTTTCTTTCATAATAAAATGGGAAATTTTCAATGAAATGTTCTATTTCTCCTTTGCTCCTTTTAGAATTAAATATTAGAATGGAATTAAGAATAAAGTCTAGTGACTCACCACTGTACTGAATTTCTTAATTTAACCTATTGGAGACAGCTACCACCACACACACTACAGACCACTATGAAATAGATATTTTTATAGTGGCTACACAATCAAGGAACTTCCTATACATTCAAAGGCTGCCTATCGCATCCCTAATTTATTTGCCTTGCTGCTCTGAGATCATCACACTTAGGATGGTATCAGTTCACACCGACCAGAAAAAGTAAGTTAAGCTGGACGATGAAAGTGACCTTTTTGCAGCGGTTCACTTGTAGAGGCAGACTGATGAGGAAAATAAAATCTTCTTGTGGGCCAAGAGCTGGAAAAAAACAAAAATAATTCCCCCAGCCCCCTTCCAAAACGGAACATCCGGCAGAACACTGTAGTGGCTGCCAACTTGTCAGGGGGGAGAGCTTACATGACACCAGAATGGAGTTTAACAAATGATGGGGAAAAGTTACTCGTCCCAAGTTTACAGGGCTTTGGTAAGTCTGTAATGCCACCTACCGGTTGGTTTTTACTGTAGCTGTTTATGACATCGATGTTTTTTCCAACAGTTCTTGATATTGCTGCAATTTTACAATGTACTTTCACATACATCACCAATAAATAATATAACTTACTGCTTATTCGAGTGTGAAATATAATCTGAGACCAGTTTGCGAGCACATCAGTAGTAAGATCAGCAGTCTCACACTTGGGCACTTGAGAGAGACCTATATATACCTTTTGTGCTATATGTACATCTAAACACCAATTTAAGTACCTACATGCATAAGAACCCTACATGCTGTAAAGCTTTTATGCTTAGGATAATAAGCAGGATGACTCCGTGTAGAAGATCAGTAGATATTCTGTGGGTCTCTTTTCACCCATGATAAATCATTACCTGAATATCATAAGAACAAGTAAATCGTACCCGAAAGTATTATTTTAAAAGTGGGCCTGCACACATCAGCCTATCTGGCTTTACAGTCCATTATATATTTGCTTTCAAAGCACCTAAACTGCCACTTTGATTGATCTCTAATAAAAAAGGATGAATTCTCAGTGTAATTCTACACTGAAACAGTGCAAGTTACTCTGTAAACTTACTTGAACTGTTCTCTATGCGCAGTATGCTGTATTAGCTGATTTTCCCTGAATCACAGTTGTTTGATTAATTTTCTGTATTACTGATTAGCATTTATTTAGATAAACTATAGCATTGGAGAAATACGGGAAGTTTCATAAATGAGTCCATCATAAGTGTAGTAATTTAAATTAAAAAAAAAAAAATTAAAATATACAAGAGGTTGTTTTAAACAGCTTCAGATAATTTGCAGTATGTGATCACATGTTTGTTAAATTTATTACTTGGGTTGTTTTTGGTTTTAGTTTGGTTCTTTTTCAAAAATCACTGCATTTGGTCCTACTCATAAGCACTTTGGAATAAGATGTGTATGTCCAATAACATTGTCGTCTTCTATTAAATTAGTTCTATCCTACAATTCTTAGTGTTTCCATACAGAAGCTTCCAAGTGATTCCCGCTTCATTATTTATGAGTTCTGGGAGAACAGCAATGCCTGGAATAGGTAAGTTTTGCGGTTCTGGTTTGTTTGGGGTTCTCTTTGTAATACAGAAAGTTTTGAAGGTTAGAAAGCAGTAGTAGAAAGACTGAATACAAAACACTTTAAATACTGCTAACCAATCTCTTACTAAATATATCACAATTAATACTTCAGAGCAATACTTCAATTGCTATAGCCTAAAATATACTGAAACATATAAATAAAAACGTCAGAAAGACAAAGCTAATTTGAACAGAATAGAGTAAGTCTGAAAGTGGATAGATAAAGGTATGGCATCAGACGGGTATTAGTTCATCAGTTTAATAATGAAATATCACTTTAATAATGAAAGAAACAAAAGAAGCCAACAAGTGAGACAGGAGGTGTGCCATCGAGCAACACGCTTAAGCATGCAAGCAGTCATGGGTAGCTCTCCCAAAGCTTCCCAAATCCACATCACAAAAATCCATCTGACAGATTTCGAGAATCTCTCTTTTGGGCCCAAAATAGAAGTTATAATGATTAAGTCCTACTAGCTGAATTCTAGCCTGCAGCAGGCATACGACTAAAAAACTTGAGCAGAGACAAAAAGATTTTCCTTAACTACATTTACTGTTAAAAAAACAAACCAACCCTATGATCCCAAATCTGTAGACAAAAAAAGACAGAAACCATTCTGAAGGAAGATTAAGTCCCTTGAAGCTTAGTTGCTTTCCTTTTGAACAAAACCCCAGTTGAAAGGTTACTTTCGCAAAGACTGACAGAAGTAACAGACATCAACACTATACTGGGTCACAACCAAGAAATGAGCATCAGAGTAACAGTTAACTATACAGAAGAAAACCTGTGTTTAATATAACATGCAAGCACTTCACAGATTATCTGGTCCCCTCCCCCACTATCATCACCTGATTTTTGAAGCACAAAATCTTTGTTACAGCATTAATTTTAAAAATTCTAATGCTCATGGGAAAAAAAATAGGCCCTTTAAAAAACTTGATATATTCTTATTTTTCACAATTATTTAGCCACCTCCAAATGAGTTACAGCAAGACATTCCAAAGAAGTAACGTGGACTTCTTGGAAACCCCAGAGCTCATCACAACAATGCTAGTCCCTGGTAAATATCTATTTTTCACATTATTTTGTTTGTCCATGTGAAGAGTTCTGCTATATTAGTGTGTTCCACATGCAAGACCACTGCATAATATCACCCTTAGTCAGATCTTCTTTGGTAAAGTATGGAGGAGAAAGGAACTCCAAGTGGTTTTATTTCAAGCACAGAAATGTAAAATGCATCAGCAAGAATAAGACTCACAATACTTTATTTTATATGGTGTAAAGTTATGCTAGCATATACTATTTAATAAAATATCTAGAATAAACAATACTACTTGTGATTAGTAAAAATAGACCCCATTTAAGATTTTCAGGCAAAAAACCTGCTTTCTGATGAAGGCTTCAACTTAATCATACTTACATTGACCAAAGGGAGCCGTAATTATTAATAATTTATATTTACTAACCAATTTATTGTACATACTTCCTGCTATGTTAAAAAAAAACAAAAAACAAAAAAACAACCTACTTTGAAAAAGCAAGGTCTTAAAGATTCCAAATTATTATTTCTAATACAAACAAATGAGCATGCAACATCTTTCTCCTAGAAATGATAGTTGAAAGAGACAGTGCAGGATGAAGCAAAGCAAGCATCAGTCCCATATCTGCAGCAGGATGGCAAATTTTTTGTCTTGGGGAACACAGATCTATTGCAATGAAACCCGGGTTTCCCCTATGTCTGAGTACAGACTAAATTTAGAACGATTAAACCCCACCTAGTAGTAAAAAACCCTACATAGTCCCGTACCTGGGGTTTCTATTTAAAAGAAAACAGCCAAGACATTTTCAGACCTCTTGAGCCTGATTTGGACACACAATTACATGCCAGGGTTTCCTGCAGTACCAGGAGACTGCACTTAATGAACCAAGAATCTGCTCAAATCTTGCCTCTTATTGGGAAATTTCTGGATTTAAGATAAACTTGGCTGTAGGAAACAATGCAGCCTTTTCCCCAGCTTGTGTCCAAAAGCTAGACTGTGTATGCCCCAGGAGCATTCCGGGGTGATTTACTCACAGCTAATGTACAATTAACATAACATAAAATATAATCATAACTTTAAAATGCCTAAATATACAAGTGTCTGAAATTGGATTCAAAACACTTGTTAAAGCATCAGCTCTGCTTGCTAACAAGGGTTTCAGTCTGCAGCACTCCATCGTGGCAGACATTTCTCACTGTGCTCTCCTTGCAGGGAGGTGGTGTGGTGGGGCAATGGGAAATAATGCATTCACAGTTATTTTTGCAATATTATAGATTATCTACAATTTAGAAATCTGTGCAGAGATTTGCACTTTTGTTTCAAGGGAAGTACTTCCCATGTCTGACCTATACAAATCATACTGGTATTTGAAAGACAGAAAATTTTCTTGAAAAAAAAAAAATCATGGCTGCAATCCTACCAGTATACTTTATGAAGTTTTAGACGCCACTGTAAAATCAGGAAAAAAACCAACCAAACAAAAACAAGCTGCCTGCAACTAGCACATAGATAGGCTCTGTCTTAAAAACAAATCTACCCTAGCTCAGACACATTCACACTTTTTTACACATCTGGGTAACACAAGAACTTAATTCTAAATTGTAATCTGAATCTGATTCAATCAAAGATTACAACCCATGAGTCCTTACTCTGCCAATTAATTAAAACTGAGAAGGACACACTTATTATGTGTCCAGGAATGACTCAGGAAGACAGGAGTTTTCAAGACTGTTAGATCCAATATTATCCTGAAGTAAATACATTTACCATCAGTTAACAGGAACCACAACCTATTACAATCACTTGCACACCTCTTAACCGACCAAGTTGCTTCAGGCCAATCTACCAGGGTGGCATCAATCACTGTTACTCTTTAATGAATACCTAATGTTTATATAAGATCTGGACTTAAGGGCACTAGAGAACCTTTTGATGAAAAAACCAAAAGCATGGGGAAAACTGTTGAACACTTACACTATAATCCATTAAATAAACCGTTAAATTGGAAATTTTTTTTGCCAAAATTCATTAATCCACTGATGAGTCAGAGACTACTAGGCTTTCATAGCCCAAATTCAGGTAAGATTCTTCAGTATATTCTCAACATTCTTCTTAAAAGATAACATTTTTCATAAAAATACCATAAATTGAAGGATTTATGGACACATTCACAGAAACAAGTTGTGTTAACGAATTTAATCCCCAAACTGTGTAATGCGAAACCTAGTGAGCCTAGAACACCACTCTGCTAAGGGGACTTGGTATCTCAGATAAGTCACGATTCCTTTCCTTCTTTTGGGTTTCTCTCTATAAACCTTGTAGGTAGGAACTGTGCATAAGTACAAATGTGTATCACTCCAGCCCTTTGTATAACCTGGCGATTACAGATTTTCTTTTACAGGAATGACATTTTACAAGTCCATCAATTACCTTATTTTTGGGTCAAAATGCTCTTAATTCCTGGAACTGTGTAAAAAGAACACCAGGTTTGAATAATATTACAAGGAATGTAAGTCACTAAAGGCAGCACAACCACCCAGGGGACAGTGCTCAGGTTAAATGCTGACAGATGCAGCAGAACAGGAGTAAGAATTTATGTGATTTGCTCTCTGGGATCTGGGCGCTTAATTCTATGCAACTGCACCTATGACATGTTAATGCTTCTTTGGATGTCATCAAAAGGAGCTATAAAATCTTGTGCTAAAGCCATCCCCCCACCAGTTATACTCAGCTCTCCTAATACTTTAGTTATTCTTCCCCTGCCTGGAGAGGTTTTGTCCTTGAAAGTATGCTGCTTTCAAATAAAAGTAGTATTAGCTGCATATATAAATTCATGTTTCTTTATATTTTTTCTATATATAAAATAGCTATTTTAATTTGGATTAAAAATTTAGTGTTTTATTTTTACAAAAGGTGGAAAAAGAAATACTGTTTATGTTAATGAATAAATTCTCCTCTCTTTCAGCATCATGGTGGGTCCTCAAAAACAACTAGAAGCTATGGTTCCAAGTAGCGTTAATGTTGCGTTGGTTTTCATTATGGTACCATTCATATAGCAGTGTACAGGTATGCTAGGTTATGAATTTATGATGTGGTATTGTTTGTTATTATGGATGTGATCTTTTCCATTTTAAAATATGGGAAATTGCATATTTATTACCTTCTCATGACTAGTTCAGTGAAAAGATGCATTCTAAAAGCTGAAAAACAGACAACTATGCTAAACTGTTTATTGTGTATATTCAGTCCGAACTGTCACAGAAAACCACGACTTGACTGGTATGACTTAAGTATTTGTGAAAAGTTTTAGTCTTACATTAATAAACAATTGTTACTTAATGCTGATGTTTTCTCCTTTTACAGAAGAATTGGTTATGAACATCAACACACATTTTCATACATCTTATACTTTGGAGAAGCTGTAAGTCATTAATTAGGAAAATAAATAATAGGGACAACTTTTTGTGTTAATAGAGAATCTCACTCATACAGGCTGTTTTCTGCCCATAACAAAACCAGGCAGTACCTTTTTCTCTTCTAGCCCCTACCGTCACAGGAGGAAACACATCTGCCTCTCCGTCAAGCCAATGTAGATCCACAGACTTAACACTTCACTGCCAGTCTGCTTTGAACCCTATGTCCTGACCGCTCAGAAAATGTCTTCATTGGATCGTTAGTAGCTCACTAAAAACTCATTAGAGAAACTTCTGTTAAAGTGTAAAGAGCTATAAACCTAGAAGCAGAAATACTTCATACCTAACAAGTCTTGCTGTTGTCCACTGCATGAGCAGCAGGTGTGTCCTCCAGCCCAAGAATGAAAGGCTTGTAACCTCACACCTCCACAACAGGCTGACAAGCTCTACATGCTTAATGACCTGTCTCTCCGCTCATCTAGCAGTCCACAGGGACAAACAGTACCCAAAAGTAACTTAACAGTCATATTTCATAAAATATCTTCTTATCTATTTTTATTTCAACTCAACCAAAACATAACATGTGATTAAAAGTGGGGACTTTAGATAACAAACGAGCAATCTTCATTGCAGTAAGGTTCCGTATTCCAGAAACCATGCGCAGGATTCAGCTCAAGATTAAGAAAGCATCAGATTTAGGTACCTGCATGTAAACAAGACATCTTAGCTCCTACTGAATCAATGGAGTTCTGAAGCAAATTAGTTGCCTAAACAAAAGCATCTAGCACATGTGAGATGCTCTAGGGTATCCCAACTGGTCTCCAGCTCCCAGCTGAGAAGGACATGAGTTACCTTGACATTTATGCCAGCCCCATGCAGTTGCTTCAGATATCCTACATGTCTCAGGTGACGCCAGATGCCTGCCCTTAGGCAAGTGAATCAAACCCCTTGTCAATGAAGTCAATGGAGCCTAAATTCTCTACACAAATGTCAATGTCAGAAAGCGATAACTTACGCACCTAAATTTAGGTGCCTACGTTAAAGGCAAGTTTCATCTTTAAATATTCTTACAGTAACTTGGCAAACGTGAATGTTTTTAATACTGAAGTCCAAGCTTTCCCATATTGACATAATCCAACTACAGATCCGTTCATTCTTAAAAAAGCACCCGAACAGCAGTATTATGTTCACAAATGATGTATCAGTGAAAGTTTAAAGATTTCTTGTCTTTAGCTGAGTAAAGCTACTCAAACTCCTGAAGATCTGGCTGGCTTTCCTCCTATGCCAAGATGTCAGTCTAGTGTACGGCATGTTCTCTTTTGTCACTACTGATCTACCAACAAAGGAAATATAGTGACATGTGACACTGCTGCAGGGTAAATCCTTAAGTGAAGCTGAGACACTACACTGAGGTTTATAACATTTGTCCTTTTCACTAGAAAAAAATATTAAAATTACTCTTAAAATAACCTGCTTTAGAACTTCATGTCAACTAGGTGCTAGAAGGGGGAAAAGAACATTTTAGTAGGTCCTATGTCCTTCTAACAGTTGTTCTCCTTTGTATACTTAAACACTTTGATGAATCATACACAAGAACAAGTTTGAGAAGTTTCACTAAAGAGTTTTAAGAGCTACACACAGAAATTGCCTTCAACACACCAGGGGAAAAGATCTGCAGAACTCACTCTGAAGAACTTCCAGTGATTAAAAACCAATCAAACGAATAAAAAAAATATTTCAGTTCTTTGTACCATTACTTGTAAACAACATACAAATAGAACATACTTGCAAGCTTGTTTTAATTGACTAACTGCTGCTAAACATAAAAAAACCTGGTTTCAAACAAGTTTATTTGCATAGTTCAGGGAAAGAAATCTAGTGTCTATCAAATGCAACTTGAAAGTTTTCTGCAATATTGCAATTACCATTCAACACATTATCATTTAGCTTCATTATCATTTGTGACAGAGGTTTAAAAATTGCCTTCAGTGCCCAAATGATGTTATTGTAAGTCTGAATACAGGTTCTGAAGGTAATTATATTCATACAAAATAACTATTAGCGATGTGTGTCAATGGAAGGATACTTCCAGGAAATATCCATGTTACTGTTTTCCACTTAACTATAAAATACTACATTATATTAAGAAAAAAAATTACAGAATTAACTATGCATTGGTATACCTACTTACCCATATAAGACATATGATTAAAATCTCTCTTGTTCCTCAGTTTTGCTCATTACTTCCACTTTTCAAAGTCAAAAATACTGGTCAGTTATTTACAAAGAACTTCATGGAATGCAACACATTTTGATCCGTGATGAGAGAAGATTTCTCATTTTAGTGAAACTATTGGTAACAAGAAACTTTGTACCTTGAAAGAAGGTATGTATCCACAAAATATTAAGGAACCTCTTGTGTCAAGACAGAGATTTCAAATTATGAAAGAAAACAAATTAAATTTTTTGGGGGAGGGGGGGGAAATTAAGCTAGAAGAGTACATACCCTAAGACACCTGAGATTCGACACAGCCAGTATTTGTTATTCCATTATTAAAGCTAAGGAAGGGAGGTAGAAACAAGCAAAAAGCCCCAGTCAAGTATTGGTTTAGAATTTATGGTCAGAGAAACTATATGGCTACATAACACAGACAATTCAAGGACAAAATTCTGTCAGGCAAAATGCAAAATTATTTATTTTCACTTTAATTGTATTACCATCTCAGGCATTACAAATTAAAAGTTTGGCTTTTAAAGCTTTCAGGCAATTACAGGAAGAAACAGGCATTTCCATAAGTTTCATAGGGTCCTACTTTCATCTGTAGGCACCCAAGTACCTTCAAAAATCTTAAAAGATCTGCATATGTAGCTCCTTCACTAACGGATTTCTCATTTTCCAAACAACCTGTCACTTCTTGCACATGTCAGTAAAAGGGTTGCTTTTTTCCTGTAAAACAAACAAACCCTCAAATTACTTCATTTGTAAGAGGTCATTTAAATGAAGTTTTCATGTGTTTGCTTATAACCCTTTCGTATTCCACATACATTTAACAATTTGATATTTTGGCAAACAGTTTACTTTCATTAATCATAAAGACTTAACCTGAAATCTTCCTGGAAGACTTTGTCAACACAGTAACATCAGTTCAGTTCAAATAAGCGCTATGTATAGGTAGGCCTGATTCCTACATCTCAAAAAAACCTGTCTTTTGGGACAAATGCAACCCACAGCCAACTAATTCTAACAACAGCATCTCCCTTGTACGAGTCACTCTAGGAAGCTTTCCCTATCTGAAAATACGGCTTTCACTCATAGATGGGCATATACTTCAGTAATGACTTCAAAAACTAGGGAAGTCTTAAGAACTGCCCAAATAACTCAGTTCAGTGGCAAACTGCCACTAATAAAATACACATATACTGACACGTTGTAGGATTGTCTGCTCATCATTAGACATTTACTTGGAGGGCCTCCTGCCACTTTTAAGAATCATTCAATTCATACATGCATTTCTTTGATCCCTCTGATTTCTGTGTAGAAAAATGGGTGACATGGGATCAGTCAACACACTGGAATTTTCCCATGTAGAACCCGCTGCATGAAGGAAACTGAAGTGCAGAGGAAAGATGACAGATAACGGAACAACCAAACAATGTTCAATGTCAGTAAATCAAGTGGGTTTGCACACTCTGCTGAAAACAAATCCTGAATAACAGTATCATCACGACACAAACATTCTACTGTCATATCTGGTACTGCTCTACCAAACGAGTACTGTCTTTAGGTGACTTGTTACCAATATGCCACAAGCAAAACTGCACAAAAATCCACCTCAGCACTTACCTTAGAGATCTCAAGAACAGCAGTATTCAGGTAATTTCTCACTATCATGTCAGCTTTGCCACAGGATGTCCTTAAAGTGAGCCTGTATCTCTCCCACCTTCTAGAAGCCACAAAGGCTACGAGGAAGATTTTAGATTTATTTTTTCTTTTTAACTAATGGGAACATCCAGTACGATCTGATGAAAGACACACAGCTTTCATAGCCTCCCCAAACCAACTGTTTTATCACTGTGAGGGTGACCAAGCACTGCAACAGGTTATGCAATCTCTTCACAGAGAGGTTGGGAAGTCTCTGCCTGTGGACATACTCAAAACCTGACCAAACACAATCCTGAGCAACCTGCTCTAGGTGACTCTGCTTGAGTAGAGGGGTTGGACTATGTGATCTCAAGAGGTCCCTTCCAAACTAAATGATTCTGGAAAAATTCATTAAACACTACCAAAAACATACTTAGGAAAGAAAAACAAACAAGCAAAAAAACCCTAAACCAAAGCTGTCTCACCACTAAACAGAGTAGAAAGAAACAGCACCCAGAAAACACTGTTTGCATCAAAACTAAAGCTGTTTGTACTTGCCCTATAGGATTGCAAATTTTAATCAACCTGTTCTCTACCTCAGTGCGGAATGCTCAAACTCTTGACATCCAGTCTCAGTAAGCAAGGTGCCACACAAAGCAGGCAATTTAACACGACAGGTTGATGTCACTGTAGTGTACCAGAAGGAGCTTGAAATCACTGCCTTTTCTGGATAAATTAGTTCTGAATTTATCTTCACTTTTTCCTTGATTCCAGGTGCCTTCTCAGATTACATGGTCAAGAGTTATTCAGTGTTTTTCCTCCAATCTACACATTATAAGAAGTATTAAGGAAAATCCGTAACAGGCTCAATCCTTTTATGGGATATTGGACTCAGACTATTCTCATTTGAGATAAAACAGTGTCACTGAGTAAGCAATTTTTTTCTTGCCAGGAGAGGATTTAGGAGGAACTGTACACCAAGGAACCCTGCATTCTCAAGAGGCCTCTCCTATTCTGATGCTAACTAATCAGTCCTGTATTTCATGAAAGTCTCACTAGTAATGATTTCCAAAAGATGCAGCTATCTCAGAAGAGTTAGTAATGCAGGTCTTTGTCCCACAAAATGTTGATAGTTATTGGAGTTTTATCTTTTAATTTTGAAATGTGTTTTATCAGCTTCATTCTTGAAATTCATCACGTATCTTTTCACACTAATACATGAGACCTGAAAGTAAGAACTATTTGCTGACAGGCCAAGTCAAATCTATGGCATTCTTGGATAAGATTCAGCTTCTATTCTATTTGCAGATTCTTATAATTGGATTCCCATACAGAAAAACTTAACATGTCCAAGTGCTTCAATCTTTTTATAGAAAATAACTAGCTGGGTAGGGTTCATGTATGCCACATACAACATTTTTATTTCAGTGTATACCAGGGGACCCCAAACTTTTTAAACAGGCGGCCAGCGCATGGATGAAGTGGCAGGCAGTCATCTGCGGCTGCTTGGTTTTCCCCCCCATCCCCTGGTGGGGGGGGCAGGGGGGTCTGTAAATACTGGGGGCCGGATTGAGGACCCTGGGGGGCCGTATCTGGCCCGCGGACCGTAGTTTGAGGACCCCGGTGTATGGCAATGGGATTTCTAACAAGGTTCATATATTTTAACTGAGATCTTACAATGTTCTTAGTAATGATGTTAATTTTTTCCTCTTCCTTGCTGATACGAAAACTGCTTAGTGAAAAGCAAGCAGGTATATATCCATATAGACTTACAAAATACATCTTAAGACAGTCTACATCCAAGGAACTTAGTTTAATTTGTGTTAATATGCCTCCAAACAAGCTCCAAATTAGTAAAAATTCAATGTCTACACTAAAATTCAACACTAAAATACCTCAGTGCATAGTTTTATCCTATATTAACAGCAAAACATTTATTCTAGTCAATTCAGAAAAAAATACGGACTATCACCAACCATGTTTCATACTTACAATGGGGAACTACCTTCTGAAGTATGACTGGCAAGCTAGTAATATCACCTTCATGTACTAATGAGATCAGTATACTTGCAATACCCTCTTCAACACTGCCTCCAAGATCACACAGCAAATTCACCAGCTTTTACTTTCTTTTAATAACAGGTTTTCTTTCCTTTAGCTTCCTATTCAACCATCCATACTTTGCGCTTAAGACACTGATAATGATGGCTGTGATACACTGCGCGTTACTCTAACACAACATCCTGACTAATAAAGGTTCGTAATTTACCCATCCCCTTTTTTAGCTGAGCAGAATTGGAAAACTCACTGCTTTTTTATCTGTATGACAAACTAGCATATGCAGGTGGGGGCTTACACACATAGACTTAACACAAAGCAGAGAAAAGACTTTAAAAGCAGGGCTCACAAACAGTGATATACTCCTATTTCTAAAGACAAATAGATTGGATACAGTTACAACATCATCCTACAGACACAGAACCCCTAGCCCCAAAACAATTTCTTCAAATACATGCAATAGCATTTTTACTGTGTTTCTTTCCCTCTACCCAAACTGTTTGCAATTTAGCTGCCATGAGCAATTTTGGAGTTCAATTGTCCACTGATTCAATTTCTGCAGGAATATAACAATGTTGAAGTGTATATATTATCAAAATTTGCCCCCTTTAGAAACTAAGGGGGGAAAATGCAAGAGATCTGACAAAAGTGACAAGAAGAGTGGGGAAAAAAGGAAATTCAAGAGCTCAAACTTCCCCATCTGTAGGCAGGTTTTCCAGCAAGTAAAGCTTTCAACTTTGGGAAAAATATGAGAGATGTAAAAAGATAGATCACAGAAGGCTGATTACTGTAATGTATTAGTTTAACCTAATTTTTCCAAAGAATAGAAATCTTAGAAGTCTAAAACTGTCTAAAATTGTGGCCAACACAGTAGTCACCTGGACACACTTCTTCAGGACAGGAATCCTATTTCTAGAAGAACTACACCCCAACGGCCTCAAAAGCAGCGTAGTACATAGCTTAATTTGGTATTATAATGTTTATACCCAAGAACATTTTCCCACAATTGCTGTATGGAATGCAAACCATGAGATTTTTTTCTCTTAGCATACAAAGTATTTGAGGATTATTTCATCTCAAAGGTTAAGGTTGCACTTAGATATCCTTCACATTCATCATTTATTTCTATTCATTTCTCTCCAACAACACAGACCACAGATAATGACAACACAAACTGCATTAAGCTCATTAATAGTTTTGTAGTGGCCACTGGTGTATGGACAACTTGAACACTGGAATCAGACTTTCAGCAAGCTGGAATCTACCATGATTGTTTTCTCATTTTGAAAAGAAAAAGATGGAATTCACATATAATACCAAAGCTATGTACTGTAATTTCACAGTAGAAAGCTTTAATATGATTTCATATTGACTTCAGATTTGGAAACATATGCGATCTTGTTCCTGAAAACAAACAAAAACCCAACAAAACCTCTTCCTTTGTATGGTACTTGCCATGGTGAGATGCCAAATACCAAAACTGGGGAAGTTATGTACAAAAGTAGCAGAGCTGAACTGTCTTCTGAAGGTTTTGTCAATTTGGCAGGCTAGTCTGAAGAAAAATGTTTCCATCAAGTGGGTAGTCAAAACCTCCACGACTGTTTTTATAACTTCACTTAATACAAAAAAATGCACTTACTGGCTTTTCAAGTACAATTGGATGATCAGGAAGAAACTTTGGCTTCTTCAGTGAGAGAGAAACACTTGAAAGTTTCAGAAGGAAATCTCTGCTGTATTTGATCCTTTCTGTAAATACACAAAATTACTAAATTCAACATTGCCTTTTAAGGCATTAAGGTGGGAAACACAGAGAAGTGATTTATCTTATAAAAGGGTGGAAATGCTGCATGTAGAATATAAAAATCTGTATTAAAACCAGCAGCAATTCAAGTCTGACCTTGCATCAGGACAATATGTAGTAAATTACAGAGCATCACACTTTAACTCTATCAAATTGACTTAGTAAATATGGAGGACTATTCCAAGCTATTAAGGGTTTGCTGTTTTAATGCAAAAGAACAAAAAAGGGTAAATCCAACCTTACAATACAGACAGACTCCCTAACAGAAACACCAAAACCGGGTCTTGAAACCCTATAGAAAATCTGTTTATAACTCACACCCAAAGTGGCACATGTTTCCATGGGACAAGAGAACAAATCCTGAGTGTCTATTTTCGTGGTGCTATTAGGTTGATGACTTTCAACAGCTAAAAGTAGTTATGAGATCTGCTGCATGCAAATGGATTAATACAAATGAAATAATTTTGGGTGTTTTACACTGAATCAACAACAGCGAGGGGCTTTGCTTAGAACACACATGTTGAAGTTTTACCACCATCTCTCCTCTAGCACAGCCTCAGATGTAAGTCTACCCATATAAGTACCCATACCCAAATAAAGTCTGTATTTTAAACTGATATTCTTAAAAAAGAGCTGAAATAAGAGGAAATAAATTTGGCAAAGAAGGAACAAAATTTATCTCTGGTTCTTAGTGACAAAGTTTATTCCTTTAGGATCGTTACACAGACACTGACTACAGTTTTTGCTTCTCAGGCTGTAGGCCGCTGCAGAGAGATGCCACAAAGTCAACTATGAATTGGATTTTTTCCTGCCTTCAACTACAAATGATTGTAAAAAATGCTGAATCTATGTGAGGGCACAAGGATAATTATAAAAATAATAAAATAAACACAAGCAAACCTGAAAACTTAGGGCTTGCTATTTTGACCCTTGTTTAAAAATGTATGAAGACGATGATTTCTGTAAGGCCTTTGACACAGTCCCTCACAACATCCTCCTCTCTAAATTGGAGAGAGATGGATTTGATGGATAGACTGTTCAGCAGATGAGGAATTGGTTGGATGGCTATACCCAGAGAGTAGTGGTCAACAACTCAACATTCAGATGGAGATCAGTGACAAGTGGTGTCCCTCAGGGGTCTGTACTGGGACAAGCACTCTTCAACATCTTCATCAACGACACAGACAGTGGGATCAAGTGCACCTTCAGCAACTCCGCAGATGACACCAGGCTCAGTGGTGCAGCTGACACACCTGAGGGATGGGATACCATCCAGAGGGACCTGGAAAAGCTTAAGAAGTGGGCCCATGCGAACCTCATGAGGTTCAACAGTGCCAAGTGCAAGGTCCTTCACCTGTGTCAGGGCAACCCCCAGTATCAATATAGGCTGGGAGACAAAAGGAAGGACTTTTGGGGACTAATGGATGAAAAACTTGACATGAGCCGCAATGTGCACTCACAGCCCAGAAAGTCAACCACATCCTGGGCTGCATCAGAAGAAGCATGACCAGCAGCTTGAGGGAGGTGATTCTGCCCCTCTACTCCACCCTGGTGAGACCTCACCTGGAGTTCTGCATTCAGTTCTATAGTCCTCAGCACAAGAAAGACATGGACCTGTTGAAGCAAAGATGATGGAGGGATGGAGCACCTCTCCTTTGAGGAAAGACAAGAGAGCTGGAGTTGTTCAGCACGGAAAGGGCAAGTCTCCAGGGAGACCTTATTGTGGCCTTTCAGTACTTAAAGGGGTCTATAAGAAAAATTGGGATGGACTTTTCAGTGAAGCCTGTAGCGATAGGACAAGGGGTAATGGTTTTAAACCAAAAAGGGGCAGTTTCACACTAGATACATGGAAGAATTTTTTTTTATGGTGAGGGTGGTAGAACACTGGAACAGGTTGCCTAGAGAGATGGTTGATGTCCAATCCCTGGAAACATTCAAGGTCAGGTTGGATGGGGCTCTGAGCAACCTGATCGAGTTGATCACTGAAGGGGGCTTGGACTAGATGACTTTTAAAGGTCCCCTCCAACCAATACCATTCTATGATTCTAAAGGAAAGCAGCATAGTGATTGAGAGTGCAGTAAAAAGCACTTAAGAACTACAGAGGCGGTGTCCTGGTTTCAGCTGGCATAAGAGTTGATTTTCTTCTTAGTAGCTGGTACAGTGCTGTGGTTTTTTGGATTTACTATGACAATAATGTTGATAACGCACTGATGTTTCAGTTGTTACTAAGTAGTGCTTACTCTAGGCCAAGGGACTTTCTCATGCTCTGCTAGTGAACAAATGCACAAGAAGTTGGGAGGAAGCATAGCCAGGACAGCTGACCGGAACTAGCCAAAAGGGATATTCCATACCATACAATGTCAAGAACAGTATATAAACTAGGGGCGAGTTTGCTCTGGGACTGGCTGGGCATCAGTCAGAGAATGGTGAAGAACTGTCGTGTGCATCACTTGGGTTTTTTTTTCCCCTTGGTTTTTATTCTTCCCTCTCCCTCTCCTCATAATTACAATTATTACTGTGGGGGTGGTGGGGGGGGTGGTGTGTGTGGTGTGTGTTTGAGGTTTTGGTTTTGGTTGTTGTTGTTTGGGTTTTTTTTTTTACTTGATTTCAAGTATTAAACTGTTCTTATCTCAACCCCTTTTCCCAATTCTCCTCCCCATCCCACCAGTGGGGGCTGGGGCAGCTGCAGAAGTGACCAAGCAGCTGTGTGGTACTTAGTTGCTGGCTGGGGTTAAACCACAACAGGTAACTGAAGGCACACTACCACTGAACAGGTATCAAATGGAAATTATTATATAGAACTTAAGGTACAGCTGGAGATAAAAACAGAGTTCCAGTGGAAATTTCACAGTGTGATGGAAGAAAGGAGGGAAGAGAAAAAAAGAAAGAAAAGGTGGGTGTGTGGCGGGGCTGGGGCAGGGAGACTTCTTTGTAGACATTAGCTGAACAACAGGACCTTTAAAATTGTGTTAATCTGAAGGAAAGTGTTACAACAACCATCAAACAAATAAAAGCTGTTTGAAAAACGCTGGGAAGTTTGACATTATGGAAAAATGTGCAACAGACTTAGGAAGGCATCAGAGAGCAATTAACCACTAAAAAAAGATCCAAAGTGATGGCTTATAAAAGAGACCAGGATCTGATGAGAAGCCATTTAAGATCTTGTAGAACACAATCTCTACATACCACAAGTACAACAAATGAGAAAGGATCAGAAAGTGACAACCAAACAGACAGAACTTTACAAGCCTGACACCAAACTAGATCCAAAGAACAGAACATTATTCTGTTTACAAGATCAAGAATAAACAAACTCAAGCTTGAAAGGGGATACATGTTAGACTCACTTTCAAGTCAGTAACACACTACAGTATAGAATTACTGGTCAAGAACCTTGGTCTTGGTAACCTCAGATTGAGGAAAACCAGGAAAGGCTCGAAAAAATTTAACAGAATTCATTAATTTCTTGATTACTAAGACCAACAGAACAAATGAAGTCTCCAGAGATTACTTAAAGACTGGAGATTACAGATGGATATTTGAGATGCCTGATTACAGGAAGACATGAACAGAAAAAATTGCCTCAATGAACTGATGAGCTACCCTGGATCACTGTCGCAGTTCCACTGACATCTTTAAGAATGAAGAATTAGATAGGAAGCAGTGCACAGGAAGACTGTGCGAATATATTTGGAATCTGAGATTATCTATTAATTAAGAAAAAAAAAAAAAAGCATAAAAGTTTGGCTTGTTTAAACTTACCAAACCAAGACAAGAAGAGTTATGCTTAATGAGTACTGAATGACAGGCAGTACAGAAAGAAAAGCATAAAGAACAAATCTTAAGGACAGCCAGCACTGACACACAAAATTGTCCAGGACTAAACATTAAAGAAATTAAGTGATTTCTAACCATCAGAAAATAAGTATTGCAGAAGCATTGTAATAAGAGTAGGAAAAAAAAGCCAAACTACTAAATTCTTAAACTGGTTGCACACACTAGTCTGTATGCCACAACCTATCCCTGCAACAGGCTAAAGGATGCAACTCAAACATGTACTTCTACACACAGAAGTAATTTACACAAAACCCAGGATTTTGTGTGAAAAGAAGTTTTATGCTCAGGTTTTTGTTTTTTTGTTTTTTTTGGTGTGGTTTTTTTTTTTAAATCAACCAAACAAAACCAAAGAAAAAAAACAAAAGACAGGTACACCCTTTTATATAAGCAAGTCCACCAGTGGAGGTTTCCCACCTCAGTTACGGCCAAGTTTTACACTTTCACTACAGTGTTATGTGAAAAACAGAAAGGTTTCATACTGCTCTCAAATTGTGGTACAGAAGGAAGCCAAACTCTCAAAGCAATGGCTAATTGGAAAAGTAATATGCACCCCACATCACTTCAAAGTTCAACTGTCTCCCATCCAGAAAATACAATTCTGAGACACATCTCCATCCAATGTTTTACCTTTCTTTGCTTCTGATTCATGCTGGTTTGGTTGATGGGGCATCACAGTTTGAGTTAAGATCTTCACTTCAGTCATTTCCGATAACTAAAATAGGGAGGAAAGAATTAAACATTTTTTGATATATTTCACAAAATCAAGTCATGAAGTCCATTTTCTTTAAGCATCCTTTAAAACAAGGATGCATGTTTCTGGGTTTCTTAGTTAAAAATAACAGCTGTAGCACAGTTTCAGTAATCAATTTAGATTTTGGACAAATAATACTTTCTGTGCATGAAGAAAACTGGATTCCGTTCATTTTTTCTACTCCTTGAAACTGAATCACTCTTGTCTTTATAGCGTAAGAGCAGTCTGAAAAGAAACAGTCTTGCACAAACCAAACTGTAGTCAGAACTCTAGCTATTTATAACAGCTGATGCACCTCCAATATGAAAGATTAAGGTCCTCCAAACGAATTGCAAAACCACCTACAAATAGGAATATTGATAATGTTAAATGCTTGAGAAGCTTAATTTGAACGTGTAGAATGTTTGTTACTCTTGATTGCCTACAATAAGGAATAGTTCAATGACCTACAAAGCAGTATAGGTAAGCACAACTGAGACAGCAACCAGTGCTTTTGCTAGTTTTTAAAAAGAGCACAATTACCTCCTCCTTTTATCTCACCCAGAACACAGCCAAAAGCTGCTACACCGGCGAGTAATGAAAGCCGGAAAGACATTCCTTAAGACAAGAGAGACTTGGATTCTCTAACTTAGCAAAATGTTTCATAAGGATCACGACCCAACACCCGCAATATACCACCAAGTTCCTTTCGGTTGCCAAAACCTTGAAGTTAGCATTTTGGAAAGCAGGAAGTAAGTTTACCCTCAGCATTTTGTCTTGGCTCCCAAAAGGCTCCACAGGTTTGACTGAGGAATTTTAATCTCATTTTCTGTACCTCAAATAGATCTGAGGTAGTAGACTCAACACTTTCCAGATCTTCTGAAAAGTCTTTGCATACCATGAAGGAATAAAAATTATTCTTTGCTTTAAATTAGCCAGTTTAGGGCACAGTGAGTATTCAGGCATTTTTACTCTAAACACCAGTTTGGTGGAAAATCCCTAGAGTCAAGGCTGGTATCTTAAATACAATCACTGTACTCATTATTATTGTAGCTCTTCTCCACCTCCCCTAAGGCTTAAGACTACAAGCTTCAGACTACAAGTTCATCGGACAGTAGTTTTAATTCTGTAATTCACTGTTCTTTACACTCACAGTTGAATCTAACACTGACCAGCACTCCTGATGTGCCATAATGATGATTCTTTTTTCCTGGCAGAAGTCTAACCAGCTTTAAGCCTGCATACTAAATACAACAGAGTAAAGCAGTTTGGAGAATTAGGTTTCCAGATTCTTCTTCAGTTCTTTTACTGCTTTAAGAACCTAATTTGACAGTTGGCTTTTTTTTTTCTTTTGTTTCTAAAACCTCCTTTATTTTTTAAAATCTATTTATAAATTAGTGGCAAAACCAATCTGTTTTACTTTTTAAAATCTTCACCATTCACCATACTTTCCAAAAAGTAACCTGCATCCTAACTTGTATATAACTTGAATGTTTATTCTGTCTTTAATAGACGCCTGGTATGTAAGACTATGACTGGTGTAAAAAGTTGTAACAAGCTGGTTTTCCTTTAGCAGTATTAACTGTATGCCAACAGTTGTTCTTGTTTTTCACCTTAAAGCGTGTTTAGTGTTATGCTCATTTATCTTCTGTAAAAGGAAATATACTGGAGGAGGAAGGAAAGGGAATGAAGGTAAGTTTTGTGTCTGTAGATACAAAGCACTATTACTGTCTTGATGAAGAGGCAGAAAGATTTAAAGTACCTGAAATACAATTAAAATTTTGAAAAAAAAATCCTTGAAGTGGAAAAAAACCCCCATTACTCTAGGAATAGGGTCATTAATTCACCCTATCAGGAGCCAAAGAGCAAATGGATAACAACATACAAGTTTCTCAGATAATCCTGATGCTTTCTGAAACTTAGAGAATGTTCAGCAACATTAATTAAAGGGTGATAATACATCACTATATTATCAAATTCAGGTCCCAGTATCTTCAGAACTAGACACTGAATGTTCCTGCTTGGAACAATATTCTGTGAAGCTACTATGCCAGCCTCTGGGCCAATGCTGCCCATCAAGTAGGGGTTCATAGGGTACTAATCAGTTGGTATTTGGAGGTACTCATGAAATAGCCAACAGCCAAAAGTATTAAAAAAGCTTTTCAATATCCTCGGCCAAAGTTTTTAAAAATAATAATAATACGGACACATTAACTTCAAAGAAATGCAGTATTTAGCTATATGTAGCCACATATTGATGACACAAGAGTACTACAAAGACCACAGGCCTATTCAAAAAGGGAACAGTTTACTCTCCTAAATACATATCACTCAAGAGACAAGAGTAACTGATAATTTCCCTGTGTGTGATCAAGGATAAGCTACCAACCCTTTGACATTTATATTTTTTTTTAAATTCAAAGGCTGCTCCCACACAGTTCATACAATAAAGTAAAGACTACAGGATTATTAGACGTCTTCTGAAATAAAAAAATGAAGAAACAGACACTTGGTCTAACAAAAAAAAAAACCAACAACAAACCCCAAACAAAAATTGTCAATATGCTCTGAAGAATATTCAAATCAGTATCAACAGAAAATCAAATTCAGACTATGAAACATTAAGCATTCCAGTTGGAACACTACAAACTTCATTTTGCATCAAATAGCTACAACCAATTTCAGGTTTCAAGAACACATTGTACCATGTCTAAACCCAAGTATTTCTGGCAATAAAGCACTAGTGCTTCTGGTTTTCTGAATGTTAACATCTGTTTATTGCCTGGTCCAGCATAGCCAATGAAACAGAACTACAGGATGCACCGGAACTGTTTAATTGTCTAGTTTTGTGACATTTGCTCCCTAAAATGAATTTGGACATTTGCTAGCAGAACTAAAAAAATAGTTATTTATAATGTTACTCTTTACACATAATCAGCAAAGACTGAATATGTGTATTTTAAGTTTAAAATAGCTGTTTTAAATTCAGTGAAGGCTAAAGAGACACCACACAGATTTTCATAAGACTCTTAAGTAACTCACAAGATAAAACTTTTCAGCTAGTAATATCATGGAAGGGCATTCCCAAAACTCTTACTTAACACTTCTAGTTTACAACATGTGGATTCAAGGACACTCCTAGCTGGAAATACAGTTTACTTTTCATTTGGTAACAGAAGGGATCAGCTGACCTCCAATTTATAGCACTCTAGAACACACTCCATCAACTTTGCCATCTACTATTTACTCAACACTCACCCTGTCAGCCTTACTCTGCAAACATGCTTCAGTGTTGCTAGGTAATTCAGTCTGAATGTTAAAAGCAATGGCTGATGCTGGTGAAGATAAGAAAAAGCATTAAGAAAAAATACTGTAAAGACTCCATGTTTTTATTTTGTGACACTGTAAGAACACCAAAATCCAACTGCAACGAGATTATACAGGTATTTACTCACAACTTAAAAGCTCTAGATCACTACAGGACCACTTTTCCATTTCTTCCATGAATTAAAAAAAAAAAACAAAACCATAAACATTTATCATCTCACCTTCTGTCATCTAGGTGACATCAGCACAGTTGCTACTGTTTCTCTGACCACCAAAAATTTCTAACTTAATGGTCATAATAGCTGTAGTATTGCAATATTGAGAAGGTATACAGAGATTTAAAAACAAAACCAAAATATACATACCTGACATAAACAGTGCATGATTTTTTTCCTTAGGCATTTTTTTGTTTGTTTCAAACTTGTCTGAACACTAAACAGGAACTGTATGGTGCCGTATATTGTACTTGCAATAAAACCTAAACAATAATCTATTTGTTTAATCATGTGTATTTTATGTTTTCAATAGCAAGAGTCAACCAACCCAAGAAATCCAAATTTATTATATAGAGAAGCCTGATCCAGCTTTCTGAAGCCAGAATTTCACATGCCAAGCTAGAACACCTCAAACAGTTCTGCGTAAACTTAATGTAGTTTAAATTCAGATTTCATCACAAGAGATGACCTAGCAAGATCAACACACAGCAAGATATACACCACTGTAGCTTGAACAATCATTGCCAAAAAAAAAAAAAAAATCCAAGTCACCTTACACGTCCTTGCTATATTCTTAAAAGCAACTGAAACTTTGGCAAAGTGAACTGTATCTTAGCCATGCTACTCACCTTGTTTAGAAGGCAGATGACGCACAGGTCGTGCTGGCTGAAGGGATTTACCAATAAATGTTTTCGTTTCTGCTAACATTTTGAAGCATCGCACTTTAAAAAAAGCAGCAGAAATCAATACAGAGCATTCAGTTTCACATACAGATGTTAAGTGAGGAGAGCAGTCTATCTATCGCTCGTTAGCTGCATTTAACAAGAGGATATACTGTATTTTAGTATCTGGGCATGAAAAAGAAGAAAGGCCTAACAGAAATTTTCTTAGACGATAGAATATGCTGGACAAAATCTGCATAAAGACAGAATCAGACATCTCATTTTTCCTTCCAATTTAGCTACTCTAGCTTCTTCTCAAAAAGTTGTTTTTGTCCTGTATGTATGTCTGTATGCTTGGAGAAAGGAGATGGGGACACGTAATGGAATATTTTCTAACAATTTAATTCCATGGGGTAGTTAACATCAGTGTACCCTTAACAGTCTGCTCGCTGCACAGGGGTTCCTTTTATATATATACACCTAAACTTGCACAATTTTTTTTTAATATCTGATTAAATTTATATAGTTTTGCATCTTCCCACTCAATTTAGCTGCTATAGAAGCACCAAAAACTGCTAAAGTGGTGCTGGGCTAACAAGTCTCCTCCTATAAATAAACCATCATTTGTAAAACCTTAATTTGTAGTATCCATTTCTTAATTATTCTCCTTCCCACCCCTATCTCCTTTGCCAATTGGGAGATTTCATTATTTCAAGGAACTTCAGCTTCTTTTAGAGAAAAAGAATAGCAAAAC
Source organism: Falco naumanni (assembly GCF_017639655.2). NCBI lineage: Eukaryota > Metazoa > Chordata > Aves > Falconiformes > Falconidae > Falco > Falco naumanni. The sequence goes on from NC_054056.1 coordinate 89,524,655, forward strand.
CCACAATCCACACAGTAATAATGGTACTGAAATTCTGTTTTCTCTAAGACACTTTACAGGACAAGGGAATAATTGTTACATCAAAAAAGATTCCAAGGAAACTACCATGACTTCTAGAGATGAAACTATAGAGATTATTATCTGATCTCATTATGGAACAGGAAAAGAGAGGTTGAGCTATTTAAAATATGATCCAGTATCACTCCCCACTTTAACTGGTCTTTGCATTATAGCAAACAAAAAAAAAATCATCTGACCATTTACTATGTTATAATCTTTTGAACTTGAACACTGAACTTTTAATATACTCAAGTAGAATTTTCCAACATAGCCAGTTTGGACCCATTCAGGCAGTCTAGAAACCAACTATTAAATTGTTACAGTCTGAATTAGAACACTTGAGATAAAGGCAGAATAAATTTCTGTTTTGATTCCCTAGTTTTCCTACCTTCTCATCTTAAAAAAGAATGACTTGAAAGCTGTAGCCAAAAACAACTGTGAAAAGTCCTGTAGCTGAACGCATTGAGACTACCGACATGCAAAATATACTTAATTTTATCCAGATTAGGAATGCTTCTTTAAACCATATTTATACTAGATACTAGATTTCTGCATAAAGCAATGCAGTAACATTTGCATCAGAATGTTAAAAAAAGTGTTTTCCTCCATATCCTGATTGCAAATGACATGCACACTTTTTAAAACCAGGAAAAAGTGTTTTAAGCAGCTGGCTATTTTCTAGAATGTAGCACACCTGTATTTCTTTAAGGTATTCTCCTGCTAATGAAAACAAAATGACCTGTGGTGACAGCAAAACAACATATTTTTTCCCTTCTGCTGCCCCCTGAATTTCCATTAGGAGGATGTCTAAGCAACCACTTACTCCCAAAGCAAACAAAACAGAAGAGTATGAGAGGGGGAGTCTGAGCGGAGGTGAAATCTAGTACAGCGCTGTAACAGCTCTATTTCCTCTTTTAAGCAGAAGAGCCTAGAAAAGGCCTCAAGTTATCTAGCACAACCTTCTAAATTAAGTGTTCTATCTGACTAGAATCAAGAAAAGCGGATAATGATTAAACAGCTGAGAAATACTGTTCCATGAGAGATTACAGCTGCAGGGGCACCTCCTGCTCCCCAAGACATCCCCCTACAAAGGCCATATTGCTTCTCAGGAGTTACCCCAGCTGGTGACCTGCCCACCAGAAAGGAGCCTTCCACAGTAGCTCACAGGCCTAGCAGGATTTCTCTATGACTTTTTGGGGTTTTTCTGGCATCTTAACAAACTGGACATTTGCAGCAGCTTATGAGGGCCCATCTGAAACGTTCTTTGGAAGATTTTTCCCCCCGAGAACGTAACACAAATTTTGTGAAAGATCTCCCCATGAGCAACCCGAAACTGACCGCCTCCCCTCACCCAAGGAGGCACAGCACTCGGAGCTCCGAGCGCACACCTCAACCCGCAAGGAAACACACCGGCTCCCCCCAGCCTGACAGAAGCCGCCCCCTCCCCGCGCGGGGCAGGACCTGGCAGCCCCCCCCCGCTCCGCCGGCCACCTCACCGCCGGCAGCCCTCCCGCCCCGCTGCGGGCCGTGGGACGCCAAGGGCTGCCCCGGCCCACCTCTGACCGCCTCCCCGGGTAGCCTTCCCCAGCCGCGGGCAGCGCCTCCGCCGCGGGACCCCCACCGGGCAGCGGGGCGCCGCTCTCCCTCAGCGGCGGGCGGGACCGGCCTTGGCGCGGCTCCAGCCGCAGCCGCGTGCGGGGCGGGGGCGGGCGCTCGGGCCGCCCAACGGTCGCGCCGCTGAGGGGGTGGCGGTCGCAGCCGAATGGCGGTCGGTAGCGTCCCGTAGCGGGGCCGTCGTGACTTCTTGCCACTCTCCGTTGTGGTTTGGGGTCGTGGTGCCGGCCCGCCCAGGCGGAGGAGAGGGAAGCTGAGGTGCTGCTGCCACCTCCCTCTTGTGCCACGGCTGAGACTGGAAATAAAGGTGGTGGCACTTGCGGGCCCACACAGTGTAGTCATGTTTCACCAGGGCCTTAACGTGGAAAACAGAACAAAATAAGTGACTTTGGAACACAAGTGTGAGGCCTCCCTCCACAACTAAGCTCATCCACAATAAAAAGGAAAATCCCCAGGCCTGGGGGAGCCCTTAGGTGTGATTTGAGAATCTGCAAATGGCCCTTGCCAACCTGCCCAGTTGCACCAACTGGTGACACGGGTATGAGGGACCAGAGAATGGCCACTGGTTTTTCATTTCTGTAAGTAAGGGCATTCTGCATGTTTTGGAAATTATTTATTTTTTTCTTAGAACATGCAATCAACATGGAATCAACAGTATCAATTGTTCAAAAACATCAACAATAACAATGGAAACACCCTGCGAACTCCCAAAGGGCCAGACTGATATTCGTGATGTTAATTTGTTAGGTTCCAGATAGTCTCCTTTATTACTTAAGTATTCATGAAAAGTGCTTAACTTTCTTTGTAAAATGTTTTGGTTTTGGTTTAATATTTCATAGCATCTACTACCTGACTGCAGAGGTTCAACATAAGTAGGTAACGTCAACTATGTGACTTCATTATATAAATAGCAAGTAAAATAATAGGTATTTAATTATTAATATGCAATGTTAAAATTTACAATCCTGGTTTGTTACATAATAAAAACTTATTTTGTTCCACCAAGCATTTTGGTTCTTCTTTGCGGTGGACTCTTGAATTTATTTTTCTTAAGTTAGGTACACAGGGTTGAATACTGTCCCTGAAAGCGTGGTTATTGCAGATGTCACGCTTCTATAGCCTTTTCTCATAACACATCATCTTCCAGTTAGTGTCCTGAGCTGTTTGTGCATGGTGCATCATCACATTGTTTTTGCAGACATTGATGCAATACGACTGCCTGCTTGCTAACCCACTTGCTGCTGTTCAAAGTCTGGTTTGAAGTAATTTTTCCCAAGTGAATTAGTTTATACTCAGACGTAACATGTTTCTTCTGACCCATTGTCTGTCCTTACAAGATCATCATGTAAAAGTTACTCCACTACTCATGTCAACCATTTCCCTTAGCAAAATCAGAACTAATTATCAACTATTAATATGTAAGTGCACATCAACATTAAATGGCTGCTGCTACTCCAGAACCATTACTGACAGGAAGGTCAATGGGGCAACTGAGATAAAGGTACGTTTTTTACCTGGGCTGTTGTGGTTTTTGTAAGAAGTGTGTCGGGTGCTACAAACCAGATTTGCACAAGATCAACACAATCCTTTTTGTGTTTGGCATATCTGAACGGCATCAAATACAGTGATGTAGAATTACATATCCTTCATATTTTTGCAGATTTAAATATGCTAAGGATGAATTAGTAAAAAACCTCACTTGCGTATTTCATAGAAGCTGTAGACTGGGCTGCTGCTTTTAATATATAAGGGAAGGAGAAGGAGCAGGAGCAGAAATCAGGCAAGAGGAAAGAAATGGAGTGTGCCAGATATTTTGAAAGCTTGTTGCTCCTGGGCCTGCTGGGAAAATGGGAATATTAGGGCTGGTAATGGCTGTTTTCTGAGGCACTGATGATCCCAGCAGGAATAGTTATCACCTCACAGACTGCCACCCATGAATTGGCAATACTAGCAGTAGCACAGAAGCCAGCTTTCCAGCAGCCTGGCATAGGTAGAGGGAGCACTGGACCGCAGCCATTTCACAGATCCCAGCAACCTGCTGTCCTGAGCAACTTTCCCTGTGCCTAGAGAGAATCCTGCTTCTGACTGTAGCAAACAAAAACATAAGCTAACGTTATTTCCACTTTATCAATTGTCTGCCGGTTTGCCTGATGCTGGTGATTACCCTACTGGAAATTCATGATGATAATCTAGTGTTCTCTCAAATACCTGATATATACAATAATTAATTTAAAGAGCCAATGACAGGCCTAGCCAAGAAAGATTTATTATATATAGCAAAATATAGCTATTAAAGGTTTTATTGCTGTGTGAACAAAATGCATATATGTAGTGAAAACCCACCCCAAAACCAACTGGCTTTTGCTGCTTCTGCTCCTAAAGGCTGTAGATTGCAGAAAGCCATAGAGTCACACTTACTCCCTTTACTAGATATGGTTTGGGAAAGTGTAAAGCATGTATGAAAGACAATATCAATACAGCGCGTGTGAAAATGAGCAGTTGCACATCTAAATGAGCATGTAATTGTAATTGCACATGAATAGTTTTGTAAGGGATGGCACTTAATAGCAAAGTAATGGCTTTGTGCTGAAATGAAAGGACCCTTGGGTCAGCCTGGAGGCATACTTGTAGCTGCAAGTTTAAAAAGCTGTTTTTAGTGTAATTTGTTATTCAGTTGTGCAGCCAAATGTAATCAGCCTATTTGCATATTGTGATTTATTTAGCAGTACTTTTGGGGGGAGACTTTTTTTTCTAAAGCTACTTTCAAAGTAATCACAAAGCTAAAAAAGAATTATTTCCAATGTTACATGCTTTATTACTCAGTCAACAGAACAAACACTGAGAGACAAGAGTGACATGTGAATGCGTATGTGTGCACAGAGTGTATTTTAGTCATATGCTTGTGAAGCACCTACTTCAGCTAAACTAGTGACTTGTTCTGTAGCAGTTGCACAGGGAAAGAGTGTAAAAGCTTTTTCACCCCCTGCATGTTCCTGAACTATTTACTATGTTGATGCCATGTTTTCAATTGATTTGATAATTCAGAGTATTAGTAATATTAATCTTGTTTGTTTTGACTAGAAAAACAGTTGAATTAAAAGTGGGAAGTATTGCTCTATTTAGTGCTTACCATGTGTAACTAAAAAGAGGTTTGAATGTTTGTGATCAGCTTATACTACTATGTACATTAATATATGCAAAAAGATTTTATTTACCTAAAAAACTTCTTTCACTTCTGTCAACTGTCATGCTTCTCCTGGATTAGGATTTTGTATTTTTCTTTATAATTAATTTCCCGGGATCATTAATTACAACAGATTATCAACATTTTTCTACAAAACTTCTGATTTCTGTGAATGGGGAGAATGATCTTGACAACATGGATCAAAGGCACCACACAAAGACCAAAAACTCCCTAAATGGCAAATCAAGCAAATTTTATAAATATAGTTATTCAAGAGAAGAAAACTCTTATGTGTTCAGATGTGTCTATATACATATAAGGGTAAGAATGACCTAAGTGAAAGTTAAGCCTTTGTAAATGAATCCATGGGCATGTACCCTGAGAAATCAGATTTGCTTTGTCCCCTTGAAATATATTATTGTAAAATTACTAAATGCAAATTACCAAATATTGGAATGGAATAATTCTGACCTCGTTTAGCTTTTTCTAGATGTGAGGTATGGCTGATCTATAAGGAATCAGAATAAAGTTTCTTATTACCATTTATATTTTAATTTACTTACAAGAGTAAGAGATTAATGTTTCTATGGCTTTTAAGTAACTATCTGTCTTAGTTCACTGTTCTTCTAGGTGGTAGTGTATATCTAATAGGTTTTAAAAAAGAACTATCAAGAGAGCAGTCAGTATAACTTTAGCACATACTAATCTTTCTGCATTATGTAGTGCATTGTCTCCGTTTGTGTCCTTCTGTGTACATGTGTATCAGGATTTTAACAACTCTGTCCAACAAATCTGCTTTCCAGCCCTTTCTGTCTTTGCACCTGTATGTATACTGCAGGACAGATAAATGCTTCATGTAGTATCCGGCAGATGTTAAACTTGTGGAGAAGGACAGGGAGAACTGCTGTCACTTCTTTGTGGTTCACACTCCCCGTTCCCTCTGGAAGCAGGACAAGGAAGAGACAGGGGACGAGCCGGTCTTGCCATGAAACAATCTGGAGCATACACCTACCTACAGTACAGAGATAATTTGACTGCTGCGTGTGTTGTTGAAGACAGTAAAAATGTAAGAAAGAATGTAATTGTGTGCTTCACTGTGGGAATTGCAATCTCTTGCCATGCAAACCAGCATGAGAGAACTGCATTGAACTGATCTGAGAAATAGCAGTTAAGGGGATTGCAGAAGGAAGCCTAGCACTGGAAGTTTTGTCTGTCCACATAGCAGCTGCCTTTTCTCTGCCAGAAAGAGCAGTTTGATAGAGTTAGTGAATAACTCCTGCCCGGGCAGGGACTCCTTGCAATAGGAACTTAACTGCCCGGAGCAGGAAGGCAGGCTCTGGCAAATGAAGACTTGCGCTGGGGTGCACTAGGGGAAAATTAACGCATTGTGGGTCTTGGCTTGGAATTGCCTACTGGAGATTACCCTGCTAAAAGAAGCCAGAAACTGTACTGTTTCTGCTCCAATACACTCATCATTTACTTACTCTCAGTTATCTAAGCTTGCCACTTCATTGTAGCAATGGACCCATCAAATTTCAGCTGTTTTTGTTAAGTCGGGACAGCAGGTTCTTCTGGTGGATGTGGTTTTTCTCACCCAAATAGTCTGGATTTTATCCTGTAATTTACTGTGCCTCTCAAACACTGACAAAGGTAGGGAAAAAGCAAAAGTCATCAAACAGCAAATGAGAATAAGGAACAAGAGCAGGCCAGAACGAAAGAATTGTTGTTATTAACCAAATACAGGATTAATTACAAAAAACAAAAAAGCCAAAATACTACCTAGAAACCTTGTTCTGGACCTGAAGTCCTACAAGCACCCCAGGAATCAATATTAAGTTGAATTTCTGAATACACAAAAGTCTCTTTTTCAGTATATGAATTAGAAAAAAGATGTTCACTGCCTGCAAAATGAACAGTTGAAGTCTTTGATATTACTGAGAATAAGCACAAAATGTGGCCCCCTAACTAGCAAAATCTAACTAAAATCAAAATCTAATTTTCAGTTCTTCTTACTAAAAATAGAAAGGAAACATCAAGAAAAAAATCAGTTCAGGTTCTTATCTATTCTCTGAGCATATGCTCGCAGAGACGTTTGGTCCAACAAGGTAATTACAAGTACTCCATTGTTTAAATTTATAAATGTTATTTTCTAGGGCTTTAGAAGTATTACAGTAATAACATGTCTTGGTCTGAAACAAATTTATATCAGTGCATTGTATCTCTCTATTTTATATTATTCTACCACATCTTATATTACAAGTTTTTAAAAACATATTTTGGGATAAATATTTTTACAAAGAGCTTTAATCTAGATTCAATGTTTATCATGGAAGTGTAGTGAAAGAAATCTGAAAAAAAGCGCGCCTCTGTTTATAGTAAATGTAGCAAAAAAATGACATTTTTCCTCAAAGATTGTAAATTTAAAATATTTTTAAGCAAGTATTTCAACTTTCATGTTTTTAACTGCCACTGCCACCTATATCCAAGGTTTATGAGAGACCTGAACTTTTCTGGAATAGTCTTTTTAATTATTAACTGCAGTTTAATCAACAAATATAACCTGTTTTCATATTTATTTAGTTTATATAGTAGTATACCAGTTTTTAATCCGAAGTTTTTAATCAAGCACAAAAGCATTTAGGAAGTTGAGATTTTGAAGGGAGTCTTCTCAGCCATTCTTCACAGGTGTATCACTAGGATATCCGTTTCAATGGGAAATCTTTATGTGAGCTGCTGTGACCCTCTCTTTGTCCCTCCCACCACAACCGGGGCAGATACATGTTTTGAACGTTAAACACGGATGTCAGTATCCCATTCTGAACATAAAGCACGTGCTGCCCTCGGTCAGGGATCTGTTGTTCAGTCTGATCTGCTCTCTTGGAAAGCAACTTCCAAGGACTCTAGTGGTATCAGTCTCTTATCAGCAATGCCATTTTTTGCAGAAGTAAATCCTAACTTTTGATGTCTTTGAATCCAAGCAAAATTAGCAATACAGCCATCATTGAAACGATATTACAGATAGTTGTACTGAACAGAAAATGCTGTATCATTCTAGTTGAAGTATCATAGAGAAAGAAATGGTTCTATTCATTAAAGCATATATTCCTCATCAATTTAGAAAAGATTATAGACTTAGAAGAATGACAGAAATTCCACAAATAATAATGGAATAGGAAACGTAGGGTTCAGTCAGCTCACTTAAATATCTCATTAAATCAGCTCACACCAAGGCTTTCCTTCAAGCCAAGATTAGGATCTGCTGTTACTTGAAAATTCCATTCAAGCTTTCTAGCTCAGCCGGCCTGGGTGCTTACAAGTGTGAAACTAAAAGCAGATAATCCTGGTAGGGAAGTAAATTAAATTTCACAAACATAAACATTTAAATTGTAAATTTTATCATTTTCTTCTTCCTCTCAGAAATCAAATCGGTATTAGCAACAGTCCAATACACTTAATGCTGTATTAAAAATACATGAGCTGTTTTGGGCATAACAAAATTGTAAATTGTGCTTTGGTAATACCATCTTTTCCATCAGTGCTAGAGGTTTTTGCTCCTGTGCCTGTACTAATGGCCAGCTACAGCCAGGCTATGTCTCTGGTGTAGAGAAGGGAAGTGTCACAGCCAGTGCAGTGCCACACTGTCTGTCCGTGACAGAAACAATTGCTTTTCCCACATGCAGTGAAACATGACATTTTCTCCACACTCATGACCTGCTCTGTCGTCTTAATGCTAAAAGCATAGGAAAATTCAAGTTTGTTTGACAAAGCCGGAATTAGAAGAGACAGTAATATTCCTTCTATAATTCATAATGTAGGAAACTATAGAAAGCTTTCATTTACTGTCTCCCAAAATGAGATAGATCCCAAGGTTTCAGTTGGGATTTCTAAAAATAACTATTTTTTATTTTTTTTTATTTAAGCCAATTGCACTAAATTTTTGGTTTAAACTAAATTGAAACAAGGGACATGGAGTGTTTTCTTATGGTTCAATGACATTGGTTTAAAGTCACTATATTTAACAGATCATGTTTTCTTCTTTTTACTTTAAAACAAAGATGAAGAAAAAAGGTTTATTCTCACTGATTTTTACTTTGTTAATCTGGAAAGTATTCTTATTAACCTTCCTGCCACAAATGTAATACCAGAACTACACAGTGTCTAATGACTACACCATTTCTGCCTCCGCAAAGTAAATTACTGTATTTCTGTACATCTAAGGTTTATTAACAATAATAGTTGCTACGTTGTGTTTTTCAAATTTGGAAAGAGAACCCCTTTTTTAAGGTTGTCTCTTCACTGTTAACAGTCGCAAAAGGTGTTAAACTTGCTGTGAGCTTAGCAGTCGGTGAGGTCTGTTGGTATCACCTCTGATACTGGTGACAGGCCATTTTAAACAAAATTGGAAAAATTTCATCAACCTTGTCGGGGCCAGTAACGCGGGCTGACTGCAAACCAACTTAGAAAGGGATTAATGCATAACAAGATGAGCAACTTTTTTGTGTGTGTGTGAGAGCCAGATCTCTGAGGAAAATCTGTTTCATAACAGTCTGAGATTTTTTTTTGCTTTGTACTGTGCATGCATTTTTAACCATTTTGCTTAACTCCATTAGCTTCCTAACATCCCTATTAGACAATCTAGATAGAATGTTAAATACAACAGCTTTGTAAGTGACATGTACTCATTTAAAATTTAAAAAACGCAGAAACGAAGATTGCCCTGGGATTTCTTGTTTCTTAGTTGTTTTGGCCCTTGGGGGTGGATTTAACTCTAAATTTTATATTGCCTCCCTGTTTTCCTGGGACATGCAGGATGTCCCTGGATGCTGTCAAACTGAGAGCATTTCTGTCAGTAGCTTCGAGGTCCCATGGTCACGTAGGAGAGTGTTGATGAAGGGAACCTGTGAGGATCAGAAGTGTGCTCTTAATCTCTTAATTAAGAAGCAAGGGAATGTCTTGCTTCTACAGGTTTTCCAGCTCCTGTTACCTGATAGGGTTGACTGATGCAACTGTGGCAGGATCAGAGAGAAATCTCAGAAGACCAGCTTGTAGCCCAGGTTGTCTCCATCCTCATCCTTTTGCTGGAAAGTCAGGTGTATAAAGATCAGGAGTACTAAAAGCATCTTCTCAGAAATGCTGCAATACTTTGTGGGTTGGATATTATATTATGACAGTCGTTACACCACACACAAAAAAAGTAGCAGTCTGTATCAAGGTTGGTTTAAGTGGAATTTAATTTTGTTGAGAAATTATTAGGTGTTTCTCATTTTCTGTAGCGTGACTTCCCTCCGTAAACAGATTGTGTTTTCTGCCTCTGTTTTGTATCACTATCCCCTTCCAGGCTCCTTCTTCATCTTGACTCTCCATGTCACTTTTTTTTCTTCCTCTGTGTTGTGCAGTGTTAGTACTGGGGGAGGCAGTCCTTTTCTTCTTTCAGGTATGGTAGAAGGAGTAGTTACGGGAAAGCCCTGTGTATTTCCTGCATCTCCAGAATGAAGGTGCCCGTTTGACCAGTTCAGAGGAAACAGATACCCAGTACAAAACAGCTGAGAGTTCTAGCTGACTACTTCTAATGAACCTCTACTGAGAGCACACAGGTGATTTTTTTCTTAGTCTCATAACTCAGCTGTATTTCAGCTCACTTTTGCAGGAGAGTTGAAAACATGTCTGACGTAATGCAAACTGATCCTGCCAAACTGCTCCAAAGCATGGGGCAGGGATAACTGGAATTTTCAGGCTATGTGGTTTTATTTAAGCATAAACAAATAAACAGTTTTTCCCCTGCAATCATTCCTGGAAAACTAGTACTACTTAAACAAACTGCACAAAAAATATGCCAGACAGCTAGGATGGAAAATTTTGATCTAAAAGGTTAATGTTTAACATTATGAGCATGAAAATAGAAATAAAGAGACAATTAAAGCTCAGAAGATGGAAAAATTAGGCGAAAATATCTTTCTAAGCATGCTTTCTAGTTCGTTGACCTTTCCATCAAAAGAACAATAGTGTGCATTTATATTAAAATGAGTGTAAAGTACCGTTTTCTTACTCCTAAATAAGAAAGGTACACAAACTATAAATAAGACTTTAGGCTCAGCATCCTTCAGCACTAATTGGAGCTAGCCGAATAATTTTTGGTAGGGAAAAAATATAATCAGAGTGCCAGTTTGTCAAACTCATTCTGAAGGGAAGACTAGTAGGGCGATTTCATTTTCAATGAAATACTGCCAGAGAACTCTTGTGAAAACTCATCTGGTGGATGTTTGGGGTTCGTTGCCATGCAGCCTGCTCAGGGTGACAGGCTCCAAGCCTGAACAGTTTTTTGGGAGGTGTGTTATACCTTTCAAATTGGTGTTCAATAAAAATTCTGTATTAAAGATTCATCACTTCAAGGTGCTTTATGTTTTATCTCTCTGAAACAGTTAGAAATTATGTTCAGCATGTCGTAAAGGCATCCGTTAAATGTGCAAGAATTTGAAGTATTTCAAATGTTTGACTTGAGAAACTGGCAGATACTACATGAACCAGTATCACTTACAGATATAAAATTAAAAGTATCCTAAGAAAAATATGATAATTACATTACAAAGATAAAGAGGACCCCAAATACTCCAGTAATATTACATGGGCAAAATTCTGGAAGCTAATAATAATAAATAAATTTTTCTCCCAATTTTTCCAATCTAGGTAACTATGCTAATTTTTTAAACAAAATGAATTTATAACATATAATTTTTTATTTTTATATTTATAAATTTATTTATATTTAAATTTATATATAAATTTATATCATATACAAAATAACAAGAAAGCTGTACTATACATGGGCAAGACACTTAAACGGTGAAATTAAATAACAGTGAAAGCTTAAAGATGTTCCTTTGGAAATTCTGGAAATTCAGTCTGTAAAAGTAATATGCTGTATGTCATCTGGCCTGGACCCATAAGCCTGCTAGCAACTTCTTTCTCACAGTTTAACTCAAATCAGTCTTGAAATTCCATCAACCGCGTCATTTTCCCTAGGAAATACTGCAAGAGAAACAAGAAGCATGCCCTCAGAGGTGTTTTTCTAACCTCAGACTCTTTGTCCCTCCCTCATTTTTATTTTTTTTTAAATTAAGCAACTCACTTAAATTTAAGTAAGTTGGAACTATAACCACGTCATTACAAATTGATATAAAACTATGCCAGAGAGCTAGTATTGTTTCTCCATTACAAGATATGCTGTTGGATAAAACCATAATATGCAACTGCTCTTATGACCCCATGTGTCTCATCCAGTTTTATCTTTTAGCCGTTTATAATAGGTGTTCTTAAACCCATTTGATAAGCATTTTACAATATCATTGCAATGATACAACACAACTTGTCACCTGGATCAACAATTTCCAATCCATACTCTGTCACATCTGTTAATTTTGTTCACAAGATTTAGCTGAACACACTTCTTGCTAATGACCTGTAAAAAGGAGTCATAAAACCACTACTCAGGTCCAGATCCAAAATCTGTTTAGCCCAATGTCTTTTTTTTTTTTTTTTTCCCAAAAGCACTCGACAGTGAAAGCCTACAGATGAATATAAAAGCAGAGGAAGCGATGCAGCTATACCTCCCTGGTAGACCTCAGATTCCAGTGATGTGTAACATGATGAGTTGCTAGCTAATCAGGCTAACAAGTAGCTTTATTGTTCTAAAATAAAAGCCTTTTTGTGGTTAAAGCTGTAGAAAACTGAGCCTAAATATTCCTTTCTTGATGGCTCAAATAACTATAAGAAAATCTTGCAAATAACTTAAATCGGATTAAGTTCCTCTCTCCCCTCTCCTTCCTGACCTCCAGCCTTTTGTACCTTCACCTTCATGCAGTCTGCTGCACATTGAGTATACCAGTAAAATCAGTGAAAGATATCTGCATTAGGGAGGCACTTTTAAAGTTATTTTCAAGCAGGCTTTCCCCCACGCAGTGATGGCTGTACAGTGTAATCGCTCACGCTCCACTGGAAGTACAGTCTGCTGCAGAGCCATGGTATAGGGATGGACAGGACGGGAAGGCTGAGGAATGGAACAATTTAATCTGATACGTCTACTAAGACAAACGTGGTTTGCAACTCCAGTATAAAGAAAATTATCTTTGGTATGAAGGGGAATTTAATATAATGAGAATCCAGCTCTCAAACATTAGACATTATACTAAATGCTATGATTAGAATTTTCTATTGCAAGAAGTTAAATACGTAATTTCTCCAACACTGATCTATTTCTCCAGAACAGATGTTTTGAAAGGGAAAGCTCAGTCCCTGGTGTTGTAACCCTGAATCACACATACAGAAATTAAGTAGGAAAACAGGATGAGTTATTCCAATCATTCAGCTTTTTGTCAGTTTCTATCAGCTAGGAGTGAAACAGATTAAGTAAACAGCACACTAACTTTACAAAAAACATTAAGTATTTCCAAATAGCCAGCATGTATTTGCCACATCCTCCCCCAGTTAGATAATCAGAGCCTTGCTTGGAAGAACGTTTCACAGATACTTTTAGAAGGCATACTGCATTCAGTGCAGAATTCTTGCCCCCTCACAAAAGGCAGTTAAATCGATCTAACATGACAAGTCCTCTTTCCTGCTACCCACCTATTTATTATTGAAGTTACAGGGATTTTCTAGCATTTGGTATTAAGCTGCTGCCCTGGCTTTCCCTGGCTAGTTTTTTCCTAGCTAGGTTGAAAGACTAGGAAAAAGAAAATACTGTTAATCATCCATTTCTCAGCAACAACCACTAATGGCTTCATGGTTGCTCCAGCATCTTCTTCATGCACTTCACAGTGAATTTATCAGGCTGATTTGAAACCTCTAGCTTCTTTCAACATGCTACTCATAGCCCAGATCTGATAATCCAGTTTTCAGAAACACTAACTTCTAGTCTTCTTTTTTTTGAGACGACACATTAACATGTATGACTGATACAGACAAAATCAATAACACTCATTAGTAGGTTTGTAATTAAAAAATAAAACCAATCTTAAGGTCTGAAACGTTTCCTAGTCAACAACACTCAGTTTGCATAAAATCTCTTTGACGGGAAGGAGTGTAAGGAGGGTAGGAAAGGGGGAAGGTAAAACCTGAAAGCGCAAAAGCCCTTCACTGTGAATCTAGATAGCTCCTTCTTTCATCTAACACAAAATACATTGAGGAAAAGACTATTAAAAGTCAATAAAAGCAATGAGTGATTATAAAAGCTGAGAAAGTTTTTCTCGTGGTCAGTTTACAGAGAACACTATTTAATTTTATTTAACTTGAAGCTTAGAGAATGGATGGAGATGTAGCTCAGCACTGAATGTCATGACTACCTGCAAACAAGCCTGTACCACAAACAGAACTATTCCAGTCCCCTGTAGAGGGCCTTCAGATTCTACCATTAATCTACGTGGTTAAAATACCATGATTCTTTTGTACCCAGGAACAGTTGAAATACATGAAATCTATTGTATCTTTATTCTATGGAAATAACTAAAGTGTTTCACTTTTGCAAAAGGAACCAGTAGCAAGTATCGTGCATTTTAATAAGAAAGAGGTGAAACGTGAGAGTAAGTGAAGTACAGCTTAACGCAGGGAGGAAAAGTAGGAAGTCCTTTGCTTCATTAATATAACATTATATCCAGGCTCCCCCCACCCACCCCCACTTAAGTTACAAAGGCAATGGATGATTTTCTGTACAAGCCGAGCCTACTGTATTTTGAAATACAAGACAACTGGAAAAAGCACTCAAAGGTTTGAGATGCAAATGAGCACAGCAAATCCCTACAGTGAAGGGCTGTAAGTAGCATTAGTAAAAGAGAATATATTCCCTCAATAAGCCGTTGACTAAAGAAAACATAATCGCAGTAGTGGTCTCATTCCTTATTTACTTCTTCATTCTTCCCAAAACATCAAGAAAACATCAAGTGGTTTGTTCTTGCTCTCTTCAATTCCCAAGGCTGCCATGTGCTGCACAATACCTTTGTTGCTCCTGTATCGTACTAGGACATTCTTCCACTTGTGTATTTTTATTTATATATAAATAACAAAATATTTTAAGTTTGAATAATAATCTTTATTTCTTTATTAGTTTATTTGTAAAAGGTACATTGTAATCCTGAGCTACTGCTTTTATACATTTAGCATCATACAAAGACAGATCATTTACAGTTTGATCATTTACATTTATTGTGCTCCAAAATCCTTATCTGAATATCATTTTGTCCTAGCAGGAACATAGATAATTTAAATTACATGTATCCCTGAACATCCACATTAATTTACCCATCTGACCCCATTATCTAAATTACTACAGTCATCTAAATCACTTGGGACATTCCTTCTGAATTTAGCAAAAACTTGTTTAAAACTATAAAGATGGGCAGTGCAAGAACTGGTCCCTCAATCTTTTGTGAATACATCATTAGAAAAAGCTTTCTGCTTCCGTATTCTCTTAGCAAGTCAGTGCTAAAGTACATCTAGTCAATTTGATGGAATGGTCCAAGTAATAGTTTACTCATTTTCTTATTACAGCAGTTACTGTGAATTTACAGTGTCTCCCTTTGCAGTGACCAGCGTATAACTCTCCCAAACAAGGAAAGTCTGACACAATCAGAGGAAAGTGAGACAACCCATCACCATCTTATTGTCACCTACGTGACACTGAAGTATTACGAAACAAGTCATATGAAATGCTTCCCTTAGACCCTGTAAAGGAACTTGTACGAATATCCAGAGTTAAGTTCCATAACCCGAACATGGCTTTTAGGATTTGCCAGTTTAAAAAAAAAAAAACCAACCCCAAAACCAAACACCTAATTCCCAGGATCCTTGAGAAGAAAGCATTTATCCTAACTTAAATCCAATCCTGGATAAATGGAAATTTAATTGGACTACCAAAATAGCATCTCTCTACCTGAAAAATCTCAAAGCATACAGTGTTTACAGATGTCTCTCTAGCAACAGTGTCAGTCTTTTAAAGTACAGTCATAACTTTCGTTTCCTGAATAAGGTCACTATGATCTTAGGCAAAAGATACAGTAAGCAGTTCAAGCAAAATGCTTATTGCTTAGGTTTTAAAGCAAGCCACTTTAATTTTATTTAAAATGTTAAGTACAAATGTGAAGCTATTGTAGAAACACTTATAAACACTCTTGCTTTTGAATTCTTACTGATCATCTAGAAAAATGGCAGACGGATTTTAACATAACAAAGGAAATGTAAAACTTAATACTGTCTGTTGAAATAAAATTCAACACCTATAAAGACAGAATTATGAACATGTAAACACAGCTTTAGTATTCAGAGCTAGGGAATCTAGCAGCAAAACAAACTATTTGCATATTATGTAGTGCAATGAACATTTGTTCTTAAGAGACCCCCAGTCTTAAAACTACTTTGAAGAGAATGGAATCCTTACAGGAAAGGTTTTAAAAGTGTCCAAGTTGTAATATCCCAAATTAGTAGATGTTCACCCACTATAATCTAACACCTTCTCTATGCAAAACTGTGCTCTGGATAACTGACTTTAATAGCTCCCCAGTAGCAGGCTCGAATGAGGCAGATTAAACCTAAGAGATAAGCAATAGCCCAAGAAACGTACGTTGCGTGAAATCGCCTGGCAAAATCTTGTGTACCAACCTAAAAAGAGAAAACAAAAATGTCAAACATACAGTACTATCTGATTTTCAGAAAAGAGCAAATTATATTAAGGAGAAGTATTATGGCACCTTTTTAACTCTGATAAGGATAAATCAGATATTTTATTAGCTTAATTTTACACAATCATAGGATAATTGAGCTTGGAAGGGACATCAGGAGGTCTCTAGTACCAAGCTCCCAGTCAAAGCAGGGTCAAGTCTCAGGTCAGACAACGTTGCTCAGGGTTTTAACCCAGATGGGTCCCAAAAAACTCCAACGATGGACAAGACTACAGAAGCCTCTAAGCACACCTCATTGAGAAACATTTTCATAATTTTCAAACTCAAAGTTGTTAAAATCGAAAAATAAATCTGCCTCTTATTAGGGTAGTGGAAAATACTTCATAACCCATTTAAACTCACACAAGAAATTCAGGTTATAATGCAAGTTAGAGGTACAATGAGAATCACATTTTGCAGGTATTTCCTTATACTTACTTTTCTGGGACTGGCAGGTAGAAAGTTGGCTCTAGTAACCAGCACCAAATACTCTAGAGCCAAGCAAGTCAGACTGTTGTTGCTTCATTACTCAGAAAAATGTGTGAGCCTTTTGATTAGTAAATAGCTGGGTTTTGTGTTTTTTAAGATGTTAATAAATATCCAGTTTTACTACTTACAGCTTGTACCAATTAAGAGGCATATACACATTTCTAGATTTTAGAATCCCATTCCCCTTCACTGCACTGGAACTGACATTGCTGGCTATACAGCAATATGTACTTCTGGAAACCTGGAAGTTCTGAGAGTCCTAGCAAGAGCAAGGCATTCTAGTATTTCTACAGGCAAGTAAAACCCTTTTTCATAAAACTGATGTTTTTAGGGAGAGCACATCAAATTTAACATCAGGAAGAAGAAACTCTCAAAGTGCCAGAAAAAAAATTTTTAGGAACATTTCATTTTTCTGGCTAACCCAGATGATTAAGTCATGGTTTTTAAGAGCGATGACAGAAAACACACAAACTTTTGAAGATTTTACTCAAATGCTGGGGAAAGAAGTGCTGGTAGACAAAGGGAGCTCCTTTGTACATGCATACCCTTACACACAGTTGCAAGTGTGTCATAGTACATCACTCACAGTTAATCCAACTCCAATGAAGATGCATATCATTCCAATCGTAATGTATGCACAGCAGCGCCTCCGTGGCAGTGCACTTCCAACAGAAGAACTGTTAGAAAATAAATGGTATTTTAAGTTAAAAAGAAAAAAACAAAGCCCCCTACACAAATAGTAACTCTTCAGCCTAGATGGGGGAAGGGAAAGAACAGCAATACATATACACCATCTTAAGTTTATAAAGTTGTAGGCAAAGTCTGTATTTATACTAAGCAGTAAGAGTCCCCATGTTTGTTTTAAAGGGGAACTATTGGTGAAGGCTATCTAAAAATCTAGGTGCTTACAACAAAGAGAGTGATGCCACACCTACGGAGTGTGTCTACCTCTTATATCCACAGCACACACACAAGTATCTCGAATAGCCTCTGGACTGCAAAACTAGAGTTCGCTTTGTAGCTTCTATGTAGGTTGTAAGACCCTTCAGACTTAATACATCAGTACATGGCTTTAATACTTTCACTGCATTTGTGAAATCACTTCTGCTACCTCAAATGTCATTAACAATAGCTTCCTGCGCTATTTCCTGGAATAGTTCACTCAATACTCTTGAGTGAACTAGTTCTCAAAGATAAAGAAACCAAACTATTTTAGTCACAAACGTGAAAACTTTCTCATGTTCAACACTTAGAGACTGAAATTCTTTAGGCACACTTCAGTCAGTTTTAGTAACTTCAAAACATGAGAAGTTAAATTTTTTTTATTTTTTTTAAGAAAAAGTTCTACCACAAGTTACATAAGCTGAACAAATCTCTGCTGACAACCAAGGTGAATAAATCCCCTGGAAGTTTGGTCACTCATTGTCTAGACTATAAACTCAGAGACAGACAGCTTTGGTTTTACCTGCTGCATTAAGCTATTACAGTGCTGCAGTCAAACTGAATATAATATGCAAATAAACATTAGGATTCGTTACTATAGGTCAGAAAAATTATTCCAGAAGCTTAGCATACACATCTTGAGTCACATATACACCATCACCTACAGCTATACTAATGAGGAAAACAGGAACATGATTTAATTCCATTGAAACACAGTGAACACATAGGTCCACTGAAAGGACTAGAGGCACAGAGGTTCTTTCATAAAACACGTACAATCTATCTTAGAAGTAGTTTGAAGCAGGTTATCATTAAATACTTCATCCCATTCTGGGAGATCAACACACTTTTGGAAATACTCTGATGTCTGTACCTCTATGTTCAAAGATGCAAGGGAAAATCCTTTTCATCTCATGATATTTCAACATATTTAAAATAAATGTGTAACAGAAGAAAGCATTGCTGAACTATTGAAGTAGTATATCTGTCACATGACTGACCAAATTTCTGGCTCCAGTTAATTAATTACATAGTAAGGTCTCATATGCTTAGCATGTGACCAGAATTTTTTAAGCATTCATCTTAGAAAGCCTTCAAATAGGTTCGTTTAAGCAGCTTTACTCCAATATTATTTCTTTACAAGGAATTTCTAAAATGTTCCAAGGGGAAAAAAAATAATAATAATAATAAAAAAAAAAAAATCGCCAGCCAAACAGAAATCCAAAAGCCTGAATCCTTAAATGAACACACCGAGTTTCATCTTGCAAGGCAAGGGTTGAATACACTGACCACTCACAAGCCCTCTGTTACACATTTTCAGAAAAGAAAAAGTCCTAAAACTGTTCTGCTCATTAATTTCTCAAGAGAAACTACTTCTGTCCAAAAGCCTCACCATACACATTTGGGATGCGATTGGGGGGGCAGTATGACTAGGGTATGATAATCCCCAAATAGGGAAACAATGGTATCTTACCCTCTCTCACACACACACTCCCCAGAGCCACCCTAAACACTTCTATGGCCATTCTATGCTGTCTGATTCCAAGCTGCATAAGGAAAAAACCCCAAACAATATAGAAGTTTTATAAAAGGGAAGAGGGAGGAGGTTTCTCCAGAAGCCGAACTGATGAGCACTGAGCTTGCCAAACTGACCTTAGGTTGCCTCCTTTGGAGGATTTCTTGATTATGTACTCAGAAAGTTAATTCTATTACAGAACTGGATACCTTAAGATAAGCTGGCAGAAATGTCATGTTCAATACACCTAGAGCACAGATGGTATCTACTGCACTGTGTATTTCACATGGAGACAAAGCTCATTTTGGGAAAGAGACCTTCGCTTTCAGAGCTGTCTGACTTATGATCTTATTTTTTTAACCCTAACACAGGTGCCATGTGTATTTTCCATCTGTATTTCTCTCAAGCTCTGTCCCCTCCTATCCAGTAAGGAGGGCTGAGGGAGAAACCATCACCTCAAGTACTGCAAAAAGGGAAACAAATAATGTCTTAATTTAACCGCCTTTCTCTTTCCACAGAAAGCAAAGATGAAATAATTACATTAAGTTTCTATGGTCACATAGCAGACCTGGGAATATCTAGCTACCCCAATAAATCATGATTTATTTTTCATCTCCTGACAGTAATATTAACCACTGAGATACTAAATAGTGAGGCCTCCCTCTAATCACCCCAAATTATACGTTAAAAACCCCAACAAACTTTGAATAAAGCAACTTGAAACCCTATCCCAAAACATACCAATTTCCAAATTTTGACAGGCACATTTAGAGATATCAAAACTGGAGTCAAGAGAACATTTTCAAGTCACAGGAGCAGCTGTTTCCATTGTAGGACTAACAAGTGTGGACTTACTACAAAGCTATGCAGAAGGCAGTGATTCTTTCTTTCTAAGCTGCTGCTAAGGAAGCAAAGGCACCTGCCAGACCTTCAGGCAGCACCAGATATAAAAGACACCAAAGCCAATTTAGCATCAGGTAGTAAATAGAAAAGGGGAAAGCCACTGCAAGGGACAGAGGCTATTATTAGAGGAATAGAACATTAATGCAGGATCTCTTGTGCTCCAAATAATAGGAGTTATTGCCAGGATTTCAGACATGCTTTTAGAAAGGTTTCCAAGACAAAGATCAAAATTTTGAAGGTGAGCAGCACTGCTGAAACTAGCCTCCATGGTAGTGACATAGGGTTCCAATACCTCTCTCTCCTAAAGGTCCTGCAGACTTTACAGGGTAAAAGTGTTATAAATTCAGTAGGGTTCATCATTTTGTCAGACCTTAAAAAGAAAAATAAGTAGGTTCTAAAGGAAAAAAGAAAAAGAGAGATTTGGCATTCTGAAATAAAGTGTACCCTTCAATTCTCTTTCTAGCAACTGAGTTCATGATCCTGACGTTTCTAGATGATTTAGTATGCAGCCTGGGAAACAGAGCAGCAGACAAAATAGCTCCTGCTTCTTCTCCATCATTAAATGAGAAAAATACTAGAAGCCTTCCCTAAACCTCTCACACTTTCAGGAAACAAGCTGATAAATATTTCATATTTTGAAATACAAAAGAACACTGAACTGTAAAAAGAAAGTTTCTCCCCTATTCCCAGGTGTTATCTTCTACACTATAAAATAAAATACTGCAACAATTTCTTCATTAACTGTATTTGCTGTCCCCATGCAGTAGATAATGTGCAACTAAGGGCCTACGTCAAGCAGAACCACTATGCATCAGTTGGGCTTCTGCAAACACCTTACCTACATTGGCAAGGCCAGGTTTGCAGCCCACTTCCAAAGAGATTTGGTCTTTTACCAAAGCAGTGATTTTATTATCTGCATCACAACTGATTTAGTCTATTTCCCAAGGTATTTTGAAAAAAACCCAGACTTTGTGGGGGAGGGGGAGAATAAAAACACAGGGCAGTGACACAGACAAAAAAAAAAAAAAGTATGTCACAAAATAACTTTGTGACCACAATGGTAACAGGTAAATGGGATTAAAAAGAAACAATAAACCCAAGATCTGTTTCCCCCAACATCCAGATATAAAAGCTTCCTTTGTTTATGTGCTCTGAGGCATGATAGCTTTATTTTCACTGAACATTGTTTCATTATTGATCTTTTCGTGTCATAACTCCTAATTTCCCCTGAAGTTTTACAAGGTTTTCTTAGTATTAAGATCTAGTCTCATCAACCAAATAGGTGGTCACAAAGAAGCTATTTGTAGAGATTCACTGCACTTTTAAAAAAATCTGAAACAAAATAATGAAAATTATTTAAGAAACTCTTAAGTCTCAAGAGAAGCCTTCTTGAAAAAAACATAGTGTTGCAGTGATTCAAGGTGCCTTTTGCCTCAGTCAGGGAAAAAAAAAAAAAAAAAGACTACCCTTTTTTCAGTGACAATCATCAACTGAGTCAACAGAAGGAATGACTAGTTTTGGATCTGACTAGTCAGCTATTAATGAAAGGAGTTCTGCATTAATAAACTAAAATAAAGAATCCCACATTCCCTTCTGACTACTTGGCTACAGGTATGACAACCTCTAACAAAGAGCTGATAGAAAGCAGCAGGTCACTGCAGTTATTTATTCCATCATCACAACTCAAAGCTCTGCCTCACCTGTGCTGTGCTCTAAACCCATGCATTGCAATGTTTATGCTGCTGGAAGTACAGACCTCCTGACCATCACATCTCAAAAGCAGAAAGACACCAAGCAACTCATTCAAAGCTAAATCACAATATTCCATAGTTTGCATACTCAGCCCAAGGACAGAAATGCCCATTTGTTAAAATCTAGTTTGTATTCTGGAATTCAGTTGCCAAACAAGCTATAATTTTCACAAATTGCACTGCAGAGCTGCTCCAGTTTTATTACATAAAGTGCACACTTTGCACTTTATAGACAGAAATACTAAGAAATCCTTCGACTCAAGCTGGATTTTAAAATACAAAGAACATAAATCAACAGAAGACAGACCAAAAGATCACACAGTATGACTCTTGGACTGTTGCTTAGAGCATTTGGTAGTGGTGGTATTGTTGGGGTTGGTTTTTGTTTATTTGGGTTTTTTTTGTTGTGGGTGTTTATTTTTTTTAAGTTAAACAGCTAATAATTTTGTACCTAAGCAGAGTGAATAAAAAGAGCCCAGGTCAGTTATCAAGCGTGACATGATAAAACATAAAACATAGTTGCAACTAGTTTAAAAACAAACAAACCAAGCCACAAAACACCAACCCCTCCCCCAGAACTGAAGAAACTAAATGCAATTAGTCAGTAAAAATACCCAGCTCCGATGAGATGTTGCTTTGCAGGGGAGTTTATTTGGCCTAAGCAAATTAGAACATCTCCACTACTCCACACCCAACTGGTTACACTCCTGAGGTTAAACGTACCAGTAGACTGACATCTCTACCAAGTATTCCAGTTAAAGTTTTCAATCACTGTTGAAGGTCAAGCCATACCAACACTTACAATACATTTAACCTAAGCCTTCTGCTTCCTAAGAGACCTGCTAGTTTTCCTACGACATGCAACACAGCTCTGGTCCTCCATTCCCAGTGGAAAACACACTTGCTCCTTCAACTGGAAACTGCACTTGCACATCAAAGGAAGACAAATATTTAAATAAATCAGCAGGACAACAAAGTCTCTGAAATAACATTTTTAAGTCTTGTTTCATACCCTGTGGTTGAGATCCCATACAAATTTAAAGTATGTTAGTAGTGTAGCTTTTAACAACAATTCAAACCAAGTATTCCTGACCTCAGATAAGAAAGGCCAAACACCCAAAAAAGCCAACCCCAAACAAAAAACAAACCATAAAAAACTTACAGCTCTTGTATTCTAATTCTTCTCCTTCTTACTGAAGTAATAGCAAATGAGTAGGTGAGTTCTTCCACAGTAATTCAGAAACATTAAACAAACTAATGCATTAAGATCCTTAACACAAGTTAGTTGTTGCATTTATGAAATCAGTAAAATTTTTAAATTAAGACAAGATTATTTCTTTTCGTCCTTTTACAATAAGGCAATTCAAGTTCTACATTTAAACATGACATCTGATTAACTGCACAAAATGGTAAAATTTCAAGGATGTAGAGTTATTAATTTTAGCAACCCATTCCTGTCTCTATTGTTAGCAGCTTGTTTTTGCCTCTAGCAATTCAATCAGAGCATTTTAATAAATACAGGTTGGATTTGTCAAAGTTACTGATTTGTGCATAAAGAGTGGAGAATTCATGTGCACATAACATGCTCTTTAGCCTTGAAGTTCAGATGAGCATGGCAAAATGATCAGCATGACACACATTTTACTCCCAAGACTTTTACAGAACAAACGCTGGCAACTTATTTAACAGTTAATTTACGTAACCTTAACTTACATTTTTTTGCAGTGTGGGCATTTTGCTAGTGTATTAAACCTCAGTTCCATCCACTGTAAAAAAGAAAAAATAAAAAAGGTTGAAAAACTGGCCTGAGAAAATGTTGTACTTCATGTGAAATGTCACTGAAAACATTTTGCTTCTCAGGCTTTCTTTGACTTGTTTCTTGCTTTCTTCCATAAATGGGATGCCCTTTTGACAGTGGCAACATAAGTTTGGGATTTCCATGTGAACATTTCCCATGACTTGCCTTGGTATTACAAGACTCACTTGATGTTATGTGGTTTCATCCACAAGCACAGTATGGGCAACGTGATAATATCAATACAGTTTCTTCTCTTACTTACACAACTATGAATATACCCCAAATCACAATAAGTGTGTTTTCTTTGGCACAATTACAGATAGATACATTTTCTCATCTTTACCCAACACTGCATCATCTGTGAAAACTAAGTTAAGTGTGCACAGAAAGGTTAGTTAAAGAATATAAGACTTAGACATCTAGTTTCTAAAATATCAAGAAAATAGAGAGCACTATTGAATACTTACATGACATTTTTTAAAAGTTATATATAAGAGCATACACGACACGGTTATAACCTTCCATGCACAGACTAAAACCAATCTGGGAAACGGACTTAGTGAAAGCAACGCCTGGAACTACCTCACCCAGAGGATACACAGTCATATACTTTTTAATTTTAAAACAGCAGGTTTTGTTGAATTTCATTCTGTGGTAACAGAAGCAGTAAACAAGCATTTCAAACACGTTTGCCTTTAACAAGGCAGTAAGATTATCATTCTTTGCTCTGCAGTTCTGTTGTAATTGCAGCTCTCTTCTACTACCTTTCTCAGCTGGAGGTAGTCAGTAGGGTTTCCAGGTGAAGTATAATTCTCCTCTCCCCTCCCCTCCCAGCTTATGCAGAAGTCACACTGCAAATTACTAGAAGGGGAAGAAGCCACAACATAGACCACCAATGCCACCATTTGGATCCTCCTTATCTCTGAGACATCAGAAGTTGGTCTACTGAAGCGACTAGTGTTATAACTGCTAAAAACAAATCAAAATCAGAGCACATCCTTGTATGGAAAACAGCACCTACCTGCAGCACAGCACCTTTTAAACACTGAGAAGAAATAGATGACTTCATGTGCAAAGGAAGAGGATGTGGCTTGTAATGCCTTGCCAGTACGAGCAGGTTTTGCTGTGAGCAAGGTTCTGATCTATAGCATTTAAGAGTGCATTTTCCTGCCTCTTGAAGGTCTCCCTCAATTTATTTACTTCTCATGGGGACAGTTCACTAAAATGAAAGGTTTTTTTTTTCCTGGTTCTGAAGTACTAAAGAATAACTGTGTAACTGGTATTGTATTTTAAATTTATTTGTTTACAAAGGCTTGACCAAACTGATTTACCATAGTTCTACTTTATCCCTTAATAAATTGAAAGCTTCTGTAATATTCCCCAACTGAGCAACGCTTTTTAGGAGAATTAATTCTGCTTCCACATTCCTGACAGAGAAGCAAGTTAGCTGTTTGCCATCCCTGTCAAAACCTACTTAAGTTCCCTTAGTTCTACACAGTAAAAGTGTGATAAAGTGCAATTGTCAGTACCAGAGATGGACACAGGCCTCTTCAGAGCTGTTCTTTCAGCTTTTTAAGCTGCAATTCCAGAAATACAAGGCAGTCTAAATCCAGGACTTGTATTTTACATGTTTGTAATTCAACTTCACTTTTGTACACTAGTTTTATCCCAGCGTAGGCAAATCCATCTCCTAAGTTACTCATTAATGATCTTTCTAGGGTTTTATGTTAAGATTTCTGATTATTAGCCATAATTATAAATGGATACAAACTCAAATGCATTTGGGCTCAAAATATTTATGGGAGGAAAAAAAAAAAAAAAAAAAAAGAGATACTGATGATCTGTTCTCATTGAGAGTTACCTGCAAGTAACAGAAGCACCAACTGTTACGAGGTCTTCTGCACATACTGGACATATTTGCAGAAAAAGAACAAAAATGTGATAAGACCTTCAAATGACAAGAATTCAGATCACATTAGCACAGTGGGGAAAGGTTATTTTCACATACATTCTAATTTGTGGAGTTTTGATGGATTAAACAAAGTAGTTTAAATCATGCTTAAAGCTGGTTTGTTTTTTTGTTTAAAACATATTCGAATGATTTACAGTACCTAACCTTGTTTCATGTTGTTAAGAAAACTTGAAGAACATGAAATTTAGTTCCCTGCTGAGAATACAAACTGAACAATACAGTAAATGATAGCCCAAATGCCTGGTTAGATGTACCGAAACACAGATGAGGATTTCAGAAAGCTCTTCAGTGTTTCAACTGTGGACAAAACTAGACATCCATCAAAGGAACTACTAGAAGACTATGTCAAACCTTCTTCCTTCCGAGCCTAAAAGAGTTCTCAGTGCATTCAGTACAAGGGCAGAGGGACAAGACAGACGTAGACATAAATGCACATACACACCCCTACAAACAGCTGTGAAGCTTCCCCTCTGCTCCCTCCCCCCCCCCCAATGTCCTTTGGGAAAGCAAAATGCTTCTGCATATTTAAATATTTTTTATGTTTTCTAAAGAATTTGAAGGATTTTCTATTCCGTTATTTTTTGAGAAATAATTTTCATATTTGATCTGTTTAAGAAAAAAAATTGACAGCACAATTGATGAAGTGCAGTCCTCGGCCTACAGCCTGAGGCTTCCACAGTTTGATGCTGGCTTCTTGTCCTTGAGGGTCTCTCCAGTAGCAAGAGGTTGAGGGAAGGGGGGACAACACAGGGACAGCCATTTCCAGAGGCAACTCAGCCTCTGACAAGCACAAATCATCACAGGCAGAGGCCCTTGGGAAATGGGTTGCAGGGAATGTCTTACTGCTGGCAGAAACAGTAAGTCAGCCACAGCATAAGTCCAGCAGCTCTCAAAAAAGCCCAAACCAGATCAGATTGCAATTTAAGACGACAGTTAAATGCTTGTCCTACCCTCATTTTCTATTCTGCCACTTCACACACACCCCGTCTGAACTCCAAATCTGCCAGAAACAGCGGAAATCTTAACACAGAAAAGGCTGCTCTCAGGTTACCACGGAAAAAAATAATCTGATTAACAAAATTTAAGTAATTAGGGATAGTTCAGCTACGTATCACTTCAGTCATTCTCCCAGCTAAGACAGAGAAACTTTAAGGTACTCCACAGGTGAAGCATGTTTTTAATAATTCGTAAAAAACCCTGCCTCCCATATGTAGAGGCACAGAAAGCACTGCCCATAGTTATGATTTCATATGGAGAAGAAAAAAGTTCTTGGAAAGGTGAACAAGTTGATACTTTTAAACCCACCCCCACCCCCCACCCCCAGAACAAGCAACTGGCAATTTTACTTGTCCACCTCAAGGATTCTAGCTTTACCTGTCTATTTTATTTATTTTTAAGTAAAGTAAAAGAGAAGCCTTACTGAGTTGCAGAGAGATGCATCTATTACATATTTGCTTTACAATGTGGTGATATCAAAGGGCAGAAATACCCTCACAGCCACTGAGTTTCTAGGCTGGCTACAGCACTTCTATTTTTTGCTTCTCTGTTCACTGTCAAACCCAAGGAATTTCCTCATTTTTCTTAACTAAAAATTTTACTTGCAGGGTATCAAACTTAGTAACAGAAAAAAGCAGAAGCAAAAGAGGGGTGGGAAAGCTTGTGTAAAGCAAGAAAAAGGGCTTGCTTCTTGATAACTCTGCATAAAAGAGCACAAACTTCAATTTCCTTATGATTTTTGAGGGCTTCTTTTCAATGTACTGTGAAACGGTAAATTGGTCTTACTAGCCGATAGGACTATGAAGTTCAAAGTGATGCAGTTCCCTACAGCAACCACCAGATCTGAAGTCACACATACAAAGCTTGCTGCTCTCCACAGCTGCCTGAGAGGAGGCTGTAGGCAGCTGGGGGTCGGTCTCTTCTCCCAGACAAGAAGTGACAGGACAAGAAGAAATGCCCTCAAGTTATACCAGGGAAGGTTTAGATCGGATATTCGGAAAAATTCCTTCACTGAAAGTATGTTCAAACACTGGAACAGGCTGCCCAGGGAGGTGGTGGAATCACCATCCCCGGAGGTGTTTAAAAAACACCCACATAGATAGGGACATGGTTTAGTGATGGACTTGGCACTCCTGGGTTACTGGCTGGACTTCACATTCTCAAAGGTCTTTTCCAAACTAAGTGTTTCTCTGATTTTGGGAAATTCTAAGTCAGAAAACTTAGCCTTTTAAGGCATAATCTAGTAGTTACAGACAAAACTAGCCTTTATGAGTCGAGTTTTGTTTTCCCCCTTATATTCACCTAAAGGAGTTCAAGTGTAAACTACAGAACTAATTTGGGCTGCAATTATAGAAAGCAAATAGGGGACAGACGCAAATAAAACTCCCATGCTTATGAAAACCCCCAAAGATAGGCCAATAACTTAGCAATAAGAATTTGACTTCACAGCACTGACTCTCCCCAATAAGAAAGAAAAAAAAAATTAAGTCCCATAGTAGACACAGTCTTTTGTGTTAAGAGACCACATTAAAACTTATTACCAGAACTGTTCTACAGCACCACTTTTGCCTGTGCAGCTTTAAAGCTGTGGTAAAATACGTACTTGCATTACAAAATGAAGTTGTGACTGTATGAAACTACAGCGTTCATGCAGGCACTTGAAGTTTGTAACATGCTACTATATTATTTAAAAAGCTAAAAGAAAAGGCAACCTTTAATAAAACATTCCTGTGTTAGAATATGTACTTGAAATGGCCTTTTTCTTCCATAGATCCAGTGGTTTTCTGTTAGTAGCACTATTCTATATCATATACAATGTTTTTACTAGTTAAGTTCGCACACAGACTTGCATTTAAAAAAAAAAGGCGAACAGAACACCCCCTCCAGCTATCTAGTTACAGACTACAGTGCTTCAGCAAGGCTTATGACAGATTATTTTTTTTCCCCAAAAGACAGGCAGAATTAGTAGAATATATCTCAAGCATCTCTGTAATGGTTTCTCAGATAGTACATTACTTGTAAATTCATAATCAAATTCCTAGCTTTCCTTAAAAAAAAAAAAAAAAGTTAAGCGCAGTCTTCTGCTCCCTGCATTCATCATCTATTATAGTAGTTAAGCCATTATAGCACACCCCACTGATCCATAAACCCGAAGGAAAAGATTTGAAGGCACAAGTCTATTCCATTATGGAGCCCATCACAAGCGAACTCTTCTCTCACTGCTGATACAAGCCAACATGGAGTGCCATCCCCTAAGCTTCCTTTGTCCTTTCACAAAACGCACCTGAGAATTCCCTGGCCTTTATGCACCTTATGAACCTTTGTTTCAGGAGTATAACACCACTCTAATTGCTGTGCAGGTCCTTCAGCTGTACCACTTATCTTAGTTACCCCATAACTCACAAACCTGACAAATATTCAAGCACTGCTAGATGACACTAAAGCTAACTTAGTTCTGTATTGCACTCAAAATTCAAGTATGGCAGCCCCTTATCCACGTAAGAGGCTGCAAACAGTTCAACAGCAAAAGAGCATTCTTGCATCCTTCCACTTCAAAAATGGGATCAACTGTCAACCTCACACATAAACCACAACCTCCACTTTTATAACGATTGACAGATATGCTAAAGGCAAACAGCTTTCAGGGGTCCATAGAGCAGTGGCAGAACTGCTGCCTTAGCCACTGAAGAACATAACCAGCACTGCAAGCCTAAGAAGAACCTGGAAGCACAACTTCCTTTTCCAGCACTGTCCACTCACATCACTAAGCAATAAGAGTAACTTTGGGCTTTATCCATGCACGCACAGAAAGACTGTTAAAAGTTTTCTTGAAATGCATGTGAAGATAACCATATAGAGGCTATACATCCATAGGAATATGACCACAGAAGACAATTCAGTTCCAGAATGATGCCATGGAGTGAGGCAATGTACTCTTCAAAAAGTGCTTACAACAAATGGCTTGAGGGATAGCACAGTGAGGTGAAGAGAAGAATCTGATGCTTTACTTACCAGGAATGTATTTCCACAGTGCCCACATACCACTCTAGTTCCATCTGGTTGGACTGGCAAGGCAGGCTGAGCTGGCTGCTCTTCTGGGATCAGCATTACTGGACCAAGAGTAATGATGCGTCTACTGTGTTAGGAACATTAGATGTACATGTAATTAAGCTAGCAAAAGAGAAGGACTACGCGTTGGAAGCAATTAGCAGTCACTACCAAATATTTTACACTTTTAAACTATTTTGCTTTTTAAACAGATGATGTACCCGGTTTTGATCTCTCTCCAAAGTGTTTTCCTTTTCAGTTTTGAAAACATTCTCTTTCACCATAAGATCAGCCATGCAAGCCAGAACCCTGTAGAGATCAAAGACTTGCCATCATATGGCAGAAACACTCCCCAGGAAAATGAAATCTTAATACCCAGGCTGAGCAAGCCCATGAATTGCAACATACTCTTTCTACATGGTTCATGTGGATGTGTAAGGACTCTTCTGTAACCTAGTTCTCCTCCCCAAGTCAGATGCTCTTCCATCCCACACTTCTGACAACCACATCAATATAAGCAGCTTATCTGCATTTGTACAGTAAAAATTGCATTCAAACTGAGCGAACTAAGAAAGAAAACCATCCCAGGTTGACTAAATGCAATTAATTTACTTTTTTAAAAAGTTTGTAACTATAATTAAACTGGAAACGCATTACACATAAAAGCGAATACAATTTGTCCATCCAGAATTACAGCATGCAAATTAAACAATCCAAAGCAGAATGAGGATCAGACTTCCTAGCATGAAAAAAAAGTAAATGGAAAAATTAAAAATTATTTAACTTGCACTGCATCTCTCCCCATATACAAGCAAAATTCTGTTTGCGTGGCACCCCTTCAATCTGGACCCTTTCATTTAAGGCACATTCCCAACTCTTTCCTTCTAAGTACTTCAGTTTTGCTCATCTTCTAGGCTATCTTAAGGAAACTACTCAGACACACACTTTTGAAATTATTTTAATAAAATCAGGGTGTTTCTGATTCAGCTTGGTTACCAACCATATGATGTATTACAACTGAAGCGTCTTATGAACACTTTTTCACCATCACAAACAATATTTGGAACGTCTTGAAGTTTTCCCCAACACCACACTAGTTAAAAAAATAAAGTAACTGAAACTACCCAAGTTTCAGACAGTGTTTCAGAACCACAACAGCCAACAGACTGGTAACTAGGGCACTTGGTGTGGCAAAACTCCCATTCACGTATCCACAGACCTAGCCTTCATCTCAGTTTCTCTCATTAGAGCTGCACCACTTACAAATTACTCCTAACTTGGTGAGATCTTTAACACCCTAAGCCGAACGGCAAGAACACACTACAGCAATCATGCTTGTTTCTTTTATAACAACTGTGTAAATTAAAGCTGAGGCCTGAGAGACTATTGAAAACTGTAAGAAAGAAGGGAGGGCAGGAGTGAAGCCAACCTACTGCTCCCTCTCCCGTTTCATTCTGAAGACCCCACTCCAAACTAGGCAAAGTAAGCAACCTGTATGTTTACAATAATTAAGTTTGCAAGAAATTATGAATGTTACAAGTCCCAGAAACAAGATGTTATTTTCTTCTCCGTTGTTCTTTATACTATTTTTTTCTTGTGAAGTAACTGAAATGGAGAACACACATTTTGAGACTACCACTAAATACAAAAGAAAATGTTTTCCTCTTTGAAGTTAATCTTAACAAAAAAATAATTTTAAATTAACACTAGTAAAACCTGTGTCTGCATTAATTCAGTGATGCTCTGTAAGGGTCTATGTACAGAGGTCCAGGCTTTAATTTCTTTTAGTTTTAAATATTCAACATTAAGAACACCGTTGCTTTAAAGAAAGCTATCTCAAGGCACTTACAGTTTTCTTATTCTTACCAGTTTGGTCTTGGACAGCCTATTTTCCGAGAGGTATCCTTACAGATAAGGAGACAGTTACATTGACATCTAACATACTTCTTCCCTGAAGGAGGGTTTTTGATTGGCTAGACAAAAAAAAAGGAAAAACAGAAAAACACACCAGAGGATATATCAGAAGACATAGCAATTCATACTTTTCCTCCTAACAGTATGACAAAGCAGAACAACTTCAGTGACAAGCTTTTGCTAACAGAGAAGTACAGTTCCTCCAGGGGAAACTTGAGAGTCAAAACAAAATTAGACGTTTTCCCTCCCTTTCCAGAGAAGGAAATGCAAATTTCCTCACTAGAACAAACATGAGATTCTGCAAACTAATGGAAAAAACATTCATATTTTAGCAATGAAGAATTTAAGACTTCAGTTTAGTCAGTTGTTTAAGTAGTGGTATATTTTCTAAAATCCAGCCAAAACATCAAACAAGCCTCCTTGCCTGGTACAATGGCATTATTCAACAGTGATCACAGTCTAGTTCTCAATCATTAAGAGACTATGTAGACATCACTAACTGTAATCGTATTTTAAAC
The DNA here is from genome assembly GCF_017639655.2 of Falco naumanni. Taxonomy (NCBI): domain Eukaryota; kingdom Metazoa; phylum Chordata; class Aves; order Falconiformes; family Falconidae; genus Falco; species Falco naumanni. The sequence goes on from NC_054056.1 coordinate 89,557,065, forward strand.
TGTTCCGAATTTATCTTTCTCCAGCCTGGGAGTCAAGTTTCTGGGTCCCTTTCATAGAGCAAATCAAAAGCTGCAAGATTCTTTGTTTGGCTTGAAACTTTATATATTGGCCGGGAAAGAGAGTATTAATGGCAGGTTCTCTACTCCCTCTTAAGTGAGAAAAAAAAGAGTTTTCCTACAGTTTTAAGGCTTCCTGTTTTCTGGACATAATTTAAAGTTCTTTTATTAAAACAAATCTAATCTGGAGGTTTTCAAGCAAATGCCCTCAGTAGCTGTGGAGTTCTGCAGTATCAGATCCTGAAACTAAAACTGGAAGGAAGAAAAAAAAAAAAAACCAAACCAAAACAAAAAACAAAACACACAAACCAGAAGCAGGAGGCCAAATACTGAAGACTTGATTTAAGAAAAGGGAAGGAAGAGTAAAATGGCCTGCAATCACTGGAAAAGAACCTACAATTTATGCATTTCAAAATTGTTGTGTTGTGGTTTGTTCACAACCTAAGAAATTGACTGAATAGTGTTGCAGGAGGAAAGCATACATCCAGGGAGAGGTGTGAGTTTGTTTATTTTAAGAGTAGAAGAAACTAATTCTTCCTTTCTCTTCATCCCAACAAAACCAGTTTCACCCTTCTTTACAGAAGGCTAATTACTTACACAACTTTGCTTGTTGTCCTCCTCAAAATGAAACATCTTGCACAGCCAGCTCAATAGCACCACGATTTATTCTAACTGCATATAACCATACTCGTGCCAGCAACCCTTGGACTTGCATGCTAGCTATATCAGCAGTCGGCTGCGCTGACAGGTCCTTTGCAGGGATGACAGGAAGGGATTCATCCTTTGTAGATGAGACTCTACCAGCAACATACTTCAACCTCCCCCCACTTCCCTCCACACAAAGAAAACACTAAAAATCCATTTTACCGTAGCTTCATTGCAAACTGTGCACTTAACAACATGTTGGTGTAACTTGCCATCCAAATTGATTAGCGACTGGCACACACGGCAGTTTATTACAGGAACACCACTGGCATCTGGACTTGCAATGGCAGTATATGGAGGAGGAAGCTCTGCTGCAAGAGATCAGGAAATCTCAGTTGAAAAACCAAACGGGATCCTAAAAAACTGTCAGCAAAGATAGTCTCTAACAGTCACAGCCTCAAAAAAAAGAAAAGAAAACAATTTTAAAAAAAAAAAAATCAATTTTTTCCTGAGCCCATGACAAACCAGTGAGGAAATCCTCAAGATCCTTCTTGGTATAAGAATCCATGGAATGAGAACAAGTTTAATCAAAATTAATGATTAGCATAAACACAAGACAAACCTAAATTTGCTTTCCTCTTCCCTCGCCTCCCCACAACTTCTATGTACCCAAACATCAACCACAGTTGTACATATAGCATACCAGCAATACAAACACAGTATAAATCACCCCAGAGTAGTGGCATCAGACAAAAGGTTCATCTATGAAACTTTATTTTCAAACCAATTCTTTGCAGTCTTTAGAAAAAAGGGGAGGATGGGACAGAATGACACACACCCAAACCCACCCCAGATTTGTAGCAACCAGAGTGTGGCTTCTCAAGAAAAAGCAAGATACAGGTATGCAAAAGAAGCATAACCAGCATTTGCAGACACATGGAGAGACTGAAACATAGACAACTGTTTATCATATAGTAATAAATACTACAGATAATAGAGAAAAGTCTTATAAAGGAAACGGGTCTTGGATAGGAAGTGCTGCTTCTTTTTTTTTTAGTGCAACAATAGCAAATTCATGCTGTCTTCAAGAAAAGAAAAAAAAAAAAAGATGAACTGAACCATCTAAACTTCTGCTTTTGAGGGTTCCAGATATTTTTGTTGTCCAAGAGCCAAAGCACAGATACACAAGGTCTTAGGTCAGTTATGATAGGCTAAGACAAAGGAGAATATAGGGGCCTTAGTCCCCTGTGGAAAAGCAGATTTCAGCTTTGGCACTCCTGAGCCCATGACAAGCCAGTGAGGAAACCCTCAAGATCCTTCTTGGTATAAGAATCCATGGAATGAGAACAATTCAACACAGCAACCTCTCACAAGCTTATTACCACAATTATTTGGCATGTAATAGCACCAGCTTTTATTTCATCAACAAGTTCATAGCTCTTCAGGTAAACAAATAAGGACTGGGCATATTTAGTTGTTCACAGTTCACTTTTTTGTATGAATTGCTTGAAATATTCTGCAACCTTGGACTTCAATAAATTACTTCATAATTGCAGCCAATAAAATCTTCAGATAAGCAACAAGACATGAGCCTCCTTTCTGTTTACAAACAGCAGTGAACAGGGCAGTATCCTCTGGGGGAGGCAAAGGAAACCACAGGCTATCAAAGCTGAGAAGCCCAAGTATTAAATTTAAGCCTGTAAGAAAGCACTGATCACTCCTTCAGTCTGTTTTAAAGCGAATGTCATAAGATGGAGAGATATAAAAACCCCTGCCTGACCTTAAGATCCAAAACTCATCATAAACCTTTGAAGCAGCATTGCTGTTCAGTGCTTGCTCTCTGCTAACTTGGCCTACAAACCTCCTGGACCTGTACTTAGTTTCACCTCACAGAGGTAGCAGAAGGAAGCTGGCCAACTTGAGGGTCTCAGCATCGCATCCAACATACTGAAATTATTTCAGGTAAGAGACATAGTTAACTTATATACAGCAATGCAATTCTGAAGTCACCATACAAACTGATGCTCCATTACTTCAGCAAGTGAACTTCACAAATTCAGGTTTGATGTACTAGTTGCAGAAACAAATATCCTTAAGAAATACCAGGTAACCTAGAATGTTCTTCTGATATTTTTTTTTTCTGTTTGAGGAATTACACTCTGAGAAAATACAGCATCCAGTCAAAAAGTTTTTGCAACAACATGATTTTGCAGTACTGATACCCTTCATGCAAGGGAAGGGATACTACAAGATGCTAACAAACAACACAAACACACAGAAGACAAAACCCACCCCCCTGCACACTTCAGCAACTGGAAACCACCTCAAGCCTACTAGAACACTGCAGAAAACGGGTCTGAGATTTAGGTAACGGGAATAGCCGGTTCTTGGCTGCAAGTCTTGAAGTCAAGGCTGCTGGAAGGGGGTTTTGGCCATAAGCAGGCTGCTCAGCTGCTCACGCAGTGAGCAGTTGATGCACTTTCTGGCTAGGGAGAACAGGTAGCCATTACACACAAGGCATGTCCAGCTGACTAAATACCAAACTCTGTCAAGACACTCCTACAGTTCAATCCCAGCTTTGTTGCTTTTCAGAAAAGCATCCTCAATCATGTTACAGAACTTATTTGCTTTGTTCTCTCCGTTTCAAGCATGACTTCTCAACTTCATCAGCTAGGCACAGGGCAGCTGTACTAAGGAAAGGCAAACTATCTTTGAAGAGTACTAGGAAGTAGACACACATACACCCTCCCAGCCTTTCAGCTTTCCACAATCCTGGAATACTTTTAAGAATGGGCAACTGTACCCTTCTAGACAATTATAATATTCTATATCCTACTTGTAAGTGACAAGTCTTAGGATTTTTCAAGTTGGTTCAATAAGGTGTGCAAGCACCGACAGACACTGCCAGCCACTTTTCCAGCCTCACACTGAAGCTGCTCAGCTTACAGGTAAGCAGCCTTGCTGTTCCTGTCCTGCTGGCTCAGCAAATTTCAGAAAGCAAGCAAATAATGGCTGCTTTTCAGAGTGTGGTGCTGCAGCAAGTAACATTTGCTATGGAGCAGAAAGCTGGAGGTATCTTGGCACTACAACCTCCATGCTTAAAGAAAAAGTGAATTTGGAAGAGCTCCAAAAAACAAACCAGCAAAAGCCACTAAAATTAACCTTAAAGAAAAGTGTATTTGGAGGAGGGTGGGGGTGCGTGAAAAGGAAAATAAAGGCATTGTCTTGAAGTTCACTGCTCATTACCCTTTAATAAAAATGTTTCAAACCACATTAACATACTTCGTATGACTTTTCTTTTTTTTGACGGCTTGAATTTCAGGCTAACTATAACATCTAAAACCTGTTCGTAAAGGTCCATCATGTTGGTTGTGACTGAATGGTAGACAAGTTTCACAAACACACCAGAGGTTTCAGGACATGTTTAATGAGTTGGTGTATTTCCTGCTACTGACACACCAATTTAAAGCTCCATTATCAGTTTTCCATTAAAAAAATAAACATAAAATCCAATAGTTATTAGTTCAGGAAGACTAGCAGAGCACCCTACCATGCAGTACATCTGACTAATGTACCATTCCCTCCTCACTCTGACAGGATAGAGGATGCAGTGGAAGATATTCACATATTCAACCTTAGAAATGCCTTGTGGTGCTTTCCTCCCATGGTATTCAAAGGGCAGAAACCACAGGTAACACTTACAGCTTACCTGGGTCAACCAGAAATGAATTTGTTTTGTTTATTTGATTAAAAAAAAAACAAAGTAAAAAAGCACTGAATAACTACCTTGCTACAAGAAGCAGAGCTGATGGTCCCACCCCTTGTCTATGTGAAAAGTTTCTTCAATAATGAGCCCTGCATCCACATCGAGAAGATTTTTCTTGCTTGTTCCCATCATTAGGAACAAACACTGAACAAAAATTACCAGGATTCATCCACCCAGCAGCTTACTGAAAAGGGTCAGCTGGATCTCAACTGCATCCCAACAAGGAAAGAGGAGGCTGCTTTCAAACCATGGCCTCTCTAATTTAAAGTTCAGGACGTCATACTGGGCACAGTACATAATTACAGGGATAAATCTATTAATGTACATTCAGGTGACAGTTTGGAAGGCAAAGGGCTTTTTCCTCCTTCCTCTGCAGCTCCACACCAGTAAGGTCATGTTAAACAAGGAAGCTCTGCAGAAAAGGGTTTGGACACAAACCTCATCTCCCCACAAGACTACTTCTTCCCTCTACAGGTAGACTTGCGCTAGGGGGAGAGACAGACTGCCTGTTAGCTGAAAAGGCTGTTTAGCTTGCATAGATCCTTTCACCAAGGATAACTGACAGCAAGGAAGCTAGAGCTACTGGGTCTATGTCACAGCTCCACAAAATTTTCTTCTGCAGATACCTTTTTGTAAGTTTTGTAGAGCTATCTCGTGTGCTTGCTCATGGACTGATCAAACAAGAGATTCTCAACTTGCAAAGAGATGTCTGACATTCAAGAAAGCTCTACAGTTCCTCCTTACTTTTGGGAGCAAGCCACTTTGCTCAAAAGTCGCACGCCACCGCCAGTGCCAAGCTAGTTAACACCAGTTACAGACATGCACTGAAGGCGCAGCAGGACACAGCTACCAACCGAAATGAGCATTTGGGATCCAGCTTGTTTCCAAGTCATGAGTTTTAGCCTGGGTTCAAACAAGAGTTACTGATGCAATGCATTGTCATTACCTTTTAAATCTAAAACCGGATTGAAATGTATGCAGAAGTAATAGTTACAGGATAAGGACTACTAAGAATAAAAACACTGAATACCAGAATTTAAACTAAGGTGGATTTCTAGATTATTCTTTTTTTAAAACTGTAAAACTTAAGGGATTATGCCAATCCTACAGAATCTGATTGAAAACAAGAAGTAAAAAAAAAAAAAAAAAAAAAAGAACCCCACCCAAACTCAAAAAACCTCTGCTGTTTATCAGGCTATACTGATTTGTGCAATTCGAAAGTAAACAGTCAACACCAGCTACAGCACTAACTGAAAAACATTTTTCTATCAGAGGACTAGCTTTCCACGAATTTAAGTATTATTTGAAACAAACAAATGCTCACCCATAGCACTCTAGTTACATACATACGTCATGAATTTAAACAACTAAATAAAAATCCTTCAGAAAGGGCCGACACACTGGAGCCAGTGGTGAGACCAGGACTGTTATCTCACATTTTAAAGTGTACTGCTAGCAAACCTAAACTAATCTTATTTAGTCATGATTCCTTCAGCTTTCTCCCCACAGTGCTGCCTGCTGTAAAGTGTTTAACGTGGGGGGGGGGGGGGGGGGGGGGGGGAATCTATTAATGTATCTCTTAAACCTTCTGATTTACATTTTCCAATTAAAATCTTTTCAGCTACTTACTAAGTATTCAGTATCGATCAACAAGATGATTTTCCAAGTCTGTGCAAGGAAGTTAATACTCTATGGTTAAACCGCGATTCCAGACTGGAAACCACAGTATTTGACAGGCTTTAAAAATAAAGCCAAACCCAGCTACGGCCTTGAAATGTGTTCACAAGGACATCCTAGTGGTTTGGACTTCAGCTGCCACACCGCCCGGAGCCCCTCGGTTACTGCGGCGGAGGGGCGGCCCGGGCGCCCGCCGGGGGTCACGGCTCTGGCGGTCACCGGGGGCTGCGCACTCGGTGCTGCTGCCTCCCTCACACCTCCGCCGGCTGCGCCCCTCCAGCCCTCCGCAGCAACGGCTCTATTACTTAATCCTGCTCCTAATTAATGGGGGAACCGAAGTCCAACAATTACCTTGCAAGCTCCGACATGCGAACGAGTTACAATAAGCAGACCGGTTCGGGCTTGTTCTGCCGCTGCACACCATTTATTATTTTTCTCTTTCCATTTCAAGAGTTCACGCCGGAGCGCGGCGCGCAGCCCGGCCTACCCGGCCCTCAGCGGCGTTACCTGTTGTTCCCCGCTCGCTCCCCCCCGCCGGGGCACTGCGGGCTCTCCCCACCGCCGGCGGCCCCCGGCCCGGCCGCGCCGCCCACCGACAAAGGCGGGGGGAGCCCCCGCGCTGCCGCAACCGAGCGGAGGCGCCGCGTCCCCCCGGTGGGCGCAGGGGCCCGGCCCCCCCACACCCCGACCCGCTCGGGGCCTGCCCGCCCCCTGCCCGGTACAGCCCCGCGGGCGGCGGCTCCGCGGCGCCGGGCGAGCAGAGAGAGCGGCGGCGGCCGCCTTACCTCGGGGGCTGCTGTCCGGCAAATAGGGCGGCGCGGTCGGGGTGACATTGCCGGAGCCGGGCGCGGAGAGCAGCGGGGAGCGCTCGTCCACCCCCTCGGCGGCCATAGCTGCGGCGCGAAGGGCCCTTCCCGCTGCCGGGCGCTCGGCGGGGAGGCAGCCGGGCCGGCAGCACCGGGGAAGGGGAAGGAGCGCAGAGGAAGGGGCTGGGAATGAATGGGACCGGCGAGGGGAGGGCGGCGGGGCGGGGGCTGGGCGAGCCGGGCCTGCCTCCCACCGCTCTCCCGTCACGGGCTAATAAGCGGGGCAGGCCGGGGAGGGCCGGGCTTCCTCCAGCGGAGCAGGCGGGGCAGCGCCGCTGCGGCGGCCCGAGCCGCCCCGGCCGCGGGGAGCCTCCTCTCTGCGGCGGCCCTGCCGCCAGCCGCCAGCCGCAGCGCCGCCGGAGGAGGGCCCGCGGCGAGGAGGCGCGGCCCGGCCCGGCCCGGCCCCCTCGCTGCCCCGGGGAGGCGTGAGGGCGCCCCGGTGCCCCGGCTAGGCAGCCCCCAGGGGGAAGGCCGTCCGCCCGTCGGCGATGGCCGGTAGCAGAGAACAGTAGGTCGAGGGCGGGTTCAGCAGGAAGGTGTCTGGAGGAGAAGCGTAGCAACCTTCTTTTTTAAATATTTTTTTTCCAAGGAAAGTGCTTTTGAGTTTTTTGTATGTTTTGGTTTTGTTCCCACCCCCCACCTCCCCCTGAAACGCTGTGGTTATGAATAGCAGTACTAGGGAAGTCCTGTAGTTGGTTCGACTGGTACCAGTTGCCTTGCCCAGGCGCCTGAGGCTGCAGACCCTTAGGGCTCAGCTGAAGCGTGACTCTGAGGTGACAGTGGTGATGACCTCTAAGGGCACTCAAAACGTGAGGAGATAAATCTACACGTTATGAAATCTGCTCAACTGAGAACCCTCTCCTTAGTGTCACTGAGCTCTCTTGAGGACGTAAGGACTCATTTGCCTAGACTGCCCGCTCAGGCACCATCTGGGAATCTTCGACAAAGAGGGAAAATAGTCTTCCCTGATGAATTTCTCAGCCTATATTGAGATGAGACAGATGTTTGTCACCCATGTGTCGTGTCCTTCTGTTGTCTGTAGGTCAGAGATTGCCAGGCCGTGATAACACCAGCAGATGAGCAGTTACTCTGTACAGAAGCAGACATGACTGCAGGTGCCACACAGCATCCTTGCGGGGCCATTGCTCAGAACCAAGCCGCTTCTTGAATCGCGTGACATGGAAGGCGTGTAGATGTTTCCATAAGAACTGGCTAAAGATGAGGTTGTGGCCTCAGAGTTCATGAGCTGGTCGTATTCCTTCTTTAATAGTACATGTTATAAAATAGTATTTTTTGCATCATGTTGAAAATTTTCTGCGGGAGCTGTTTTTCAGCAAAAAATCTGGAGTCTAGGAAATCAAGCCATTCTACAAAAGGACTCCAATGTATTCAAGAGTCTGTGAGAAATAATCAAAACATTTAATTAAATGGAGGCTGATGTGGTTTATTTCTGTAAGATTTAAATGATTCATTCTTACTTTAATAACTATAATACAAAACTCTTTAATAACTATAATATGGAATTAATAAGCTATGGTAATGTGATGGCAAAACACAATGTTTTCACATGTTATTTTAATGTTTCTGATAAAGAAAGTTTTTATTTTGAAGCAAATTTTGAAATACTGTTCATTCTTTCTCATTTGGGACAAAATTGTGCGTTTGAATATTGTTATTTCCTGCAGAAACAAACTCAAAATTTGAATGAGCCGTGATGTTACCACATAAGGAATAATGTGCTTCAAGGCAGCTGGTTGTGTTACACTGTCTTCATCATGCAAGAAATGCAGTCATGCCATGTCAAACTGTTCTTCCCTTGGAAAATGTGGTAACTAACCTGGAAGATGCTTTTTTGGTATTAAACAGATTGAGCTTTCAGTTTTCAGCCAGCTGAAAAAGAACTCTCTCAAGCTCATATCAGTACTTAAATGCTTTTTTGGTGAGGAATTTAGGGGCATAAAACACCTTGAGCCCTCAAGTCTTTCATCTTGATGAGGTACTGTGAGACTGACCTTAGCAAGTCAAATGCAGATCATACATGTTAGTAGTCAGGTTGTACCCCAGCACATCTTCAGGCCATGATTTTGCTATTACATGCCCAGTTTTCAACAAGTACAGAGCTGTAGGGTTGCTTTTGGAGTCCAAATGCAGGAACTAGCATTTGCAACTAGGTTTCTTTACCATTTTTCTTGTTTGGGGAAGGAGAGAAAAGATTTTATGTCTTGTTAAAGCTGCCAACTAGGCAGCACTGAGTTCAACCAGTGTCTAGTCCATCCCACTGCAATTGCAGCAAATGGTCTGTGTGGGACCTCCTTCTCCACTGAACTGCTGTGCTGTGCCTCTGAAGTCGACTGAAAACCTTCAAATCACTCTCGGGGACCTACCTGCAAGGAAAGCTATGTCACAACTCAGTCTGACAGCTCAAGACTGCACAAACAGCTGAGAATTATTGTTATTAAGCATCCCAGCATGCGGACCTATTCTTGGAAAGAGGGGTCCGGGAAGGCTGGACATTCTTCAGGAAGGCAGCCTTAAAGGCACAGGAGCGGGCCATCTCCATGGGCCAAAAGATGAGCCAGTGGGGAAGAAGACCGTCCTGGCTGAGCAGAGAGCTTTGGCTGGATCTCAGGGGGAAAATAAGTTGTCTGACACCTTTGGAGTAAGGGGCAGGCAACTCTGGAGTACTATAAGGATGTTGTGAGATTAGGCAGGGTGAAGGTTAGAGAGGCAAAAGCCCAGCTACACCTCAGGCTGGCCACTGCCATAAAAGATAACAAAAAATGTTTTTACAAATACATGAAAAACCAAAGGAGGGTCAAGGATAATCTGCATCCTTTATTGGATGCAGGAGTGAACATTGCCACAAAATGAGGAAAAGGCTGAGGTAATTAATGCTTTCTTTGTCTCAGTCGTTAATAGTAAGACCAGCTTCCCTCTGGGTACTCAGCCCCCTGAGCCAGAAGACAGGGATGAGAAGCAGATAGAAGTCCCCACAGTCCAGGAAGAAACAGTTAGTGATCTGCTGCTCCACTGGAATGTGCACAAGTCTATGGGGCCAGATGGGATCTACCTGAGGGTACTGAGGGAGCTGGCAGAGTAGCTCACCAAGCTGCTCTCCATCATTTATCAACAGTCCCAGCAAACTGGAGAGGTCCCAGAAGACAGGAGGTTAGCCAACGTGATGCTCATCTACAAGAAGGGCAGGAAGGAGGATCCAGGGAGCTACAGGCCTGTCAGCCTGACCTCGGTGCCAGGGAAGGCTATGCAGCAGGTCATCCCGAGCGCCATTGTGTGGCACGTGCAAGACTACTGAGGATCAGTCCAGCCAGCATGGGGTTATGGAAGGCAGGTCCTGCTTGACAAACTTGATCTCCTTCTGTGACAGGATGACCCACCTAATAGATGAGGGAAAGGTTGCGGATGTTGTCTACCTGGACTTCAGTAAAGCCTTTGACAGAATTTCCCACAGCATTCTCTGAAAGAAACTGGCTGCTCAGTGGATCGGATGAGCGTACTCTTCGCTGGGTGAAAAGCTGGCTGGACAGCCAACCCCAATGAGTGGTGGTGAATGGAGTTACACCCAGCTGGCGGCTGGTCACAGTGGTGTTCCCCAGGGCTCAGTGCTGGGGCCAGTCCTGCTTAATACCTTCATCAGTGATCTGGATGAGGGGATCGAGTGCACCCTCAGTGAGTTGGCAGCTGACACCAAGCTGTGGGGAGTGTTGCTCTGCTGGAGGGCAGGAGGCTCTGCAGAGGGATCTGGGCAGGCTGGGCCGATGGGCCGAGCCCAGTTGTAGGAGGTTCAACCAGGCTCAGTGCCGGGCCCTGCCCTCGGGTCACAGCAGCCCCAGGCAGCGCTGCAGGCTGGGGCAGAGCGGCTGGGAAGCTGCCTGGGGGAGAAGGACCCGGGGGAGCTGGGTGACGGCCGGCTGGGCATGAGCCAGCAGTGTGCCCGGGGGGGCAAGGGGGCCCACAGCATCCTGGCCTGTATCAGAAACTGTGTGGCCAGCGGGACCAGGGCAGTGATCGTCCCCCTGCACTGGGCACTGGTGAGGCCGCCCCTCGAATCCGGGGTTCAGGTTTGGGCCCCTCACTGCAAGAGGGACATTGAGGTGCTGGAGCGTGTCCAGAGAAGGGCAACGGGGCTGGGGAAGGGTCTGGAGCACAGGTCTTGTGAGGAGCGGCTGAGGGAGCTGGGGGTGTTTAGTCTGGAGAGGAGGAGACTCAGGGGGGACCTTACTGCTCTCTGCAACTCCCTGAGAGGAGGCTGTAGGCAGGAGGAGGTAGGTCCCTTCTCCCAGATAAGAAGCAACAGGACAAGAGGAAATGGCTTCAGGTTATGCGAAGGGAGGTTTATATTGAATATTAGGAAAAATTTCTTCAGCAAAAGGATGGTCAAGCATTGGAACAGGCTGCCCAGGGAGGTGGTGGAATCACCATCCTGGAAGTGTTTAAAAGCTGTATAGATGTGGTGCTTAGGGACATGGTTTAGTGGTGGACTTGGCAGTTCTGGGCTAATAGTTGGACTTGATGATCTTAGAAGTTTTTTCCAACCTAAATGATTCTATGATTCTAAATACATCATCTAAATAAGTACACATTTGTTATTAAAAAAAAATACGCATTCCTCCAGCCCTTGTGACTTGACTTGCCAGAGTCCTTTAAACCCGAGTCACCTGAGCTGCTGAACAGTCTAAATAGCAGAAATTAGGTAACAGTTCAGTTATCTGCCTCTGTTTTTCAGTATTTTGAGTCTATGTTTTTAAAGTAGCCGAAGGTCTACAGGACTTTCCAACTCAAAATTTGCAGCCTGATGTGTCAATCTGCTAGGCATTGTCTGCAGTATGCACGTGAAGTTGGATGGACCCAGTTAATTACAACAGAGGGTACCAAAAGGTGTACCGGGAAGCAAGGCAATGCACTTGGCTGGTAACAAGTTTATTCAGATGTTACTCAAGCTGCAAAGGGAAGAATCAAAACATGGGGTAATGCCAGCGTGAAGATCACTTAGGCAGTGACACCTTGCTGCTTTCTTCCTGCTCTTCTTCCTCTGAACACAGATGCCTTATGATACATCTTTAATTACACTGCTGTGCAGTTTTCCTTCTATGAAAATCCTGCCTTGTCTGGTAGGTAGGATGCTCTGCCCTGAGCAGCCCTGCTTGTGACTGAACTACCCAGTTCAGTGCCATAGCACAAACCACGGTGCATGGCACATCACGGTGGTTTTCTACGCTTGGCCTCATTGCCCCTAGGCTCCTTCAACCAGTAAGTCCCAACACACCCTGCATATGCCTCAGTCTTGTACTGCAGTACCTGTTTATGCTGCCAAGGCATCTTGTGTGTTCCCAGCAATAAAGGCTATGGATTCAACCACGTACCTCTATGGAAAATGCCTTCATAAGTGCAGGTAAACTGAAACTGAAACACTGCTTTGGAAATGGCACAGGCAAATGAATCAACTATATTCTGATAACAGCCTTCAAAGGTGGTTTCTCAAGGTGTTATTATCTGTGTCACAGATTTCAGTCACACCTGTACCTCTCCATCCTGCCCCAAAGTTGGGTTGTTTCATATAAACTTCCGTACCAAATAAATGAGGGCTTAGAAAGACAGCACATCAGTTACTAACAAGGCTTACATTAAGTAGAGACATAAAATAAGCAGGGTATAACATATTTTTTCTACTTTTTTTATTAGTTTCCCATGCTTAGTGTGATCTTTTGAGAAGCTTACTAATGCCCAAGTTTTATTTTTCTTCATTTTGAAAACACTGTCCTCATTGGTTATTTTACTTTTTTAATTATTTTTCCTAGGTAAAAGAAAGAATCAAATTAGTTTACTATGAGACAAACTGCTGCAAATATTGAAGCTCATTGTCAACTGAAAAAGTATTTGTGTTATCAATGCTATAAAAAACTACAACTCCTCGTTATTCTTGCATCTCTAATAAGTAGTAAGTGCAAAAAATATCTTAGGGAGACTTTTTTCAGGTAACCTGAAAATTATTTAGAACAAATAGAACAAAGTTATTTAAGAACAAATAAGCTCCAATAATGATCTTTTATATGTCTATTGTTTTTATTTTCACAATAATGCTTAGAGACTGCAAGCCTAAATCCATTGTAATAGGAGCTGTTCAAAGACACAGAGGAATACCCTGACCATTTAAAAGATAATAAAAAAACCCAATAAAAATTCCAGCATGATATGGTTTATGCAAGTTTATGTAATATCTCGCTTGTTGTGTAAGAAATGGAATACCGTTTTCTCAAGTCCAGTCAAAGGGCCGTTTGCTAAACCAACTTTCTTTCTAATGCCCAAAGGAAGAGAAAAGAAAAGCCTGGGATCATTTGTGTCACACATGGCCCAGCTCTGTGCCCCACCATGGCCTGAGCACAGTTTTCAGATGCTATGCAAAGAGTATAATAAACTAAGCAGACAGAAATTGAAGTCGTATCGTATGTCTAAAACTTTGGATAGCAAAATCTTACTTGAGAATGGCTGAGACCAATTAAAAGCCCATCTACTGCCAGTTTTGGTACTGAATAAGACAGTACAAGAGAACAATACAAATCTTCCTTCACAAGTTCGCAGAATTTTTGTCAAACAAATTTTGAAGGATCTGGCTATGGTCTGGGGCTAACTTGTAAAATATCTGAATTTCTAGATATTTCAGATATTAGATATGTTCGTGCTAGGAAGGAGAAAGTAAATTGTGACTCAAGCTTTCTGAGATTGTTCTCTGTGCCTTTGTATTAATGTCTCTTTTCCTGTGTCACTGAACTATATTAATTTCTCTTCTGCTACTTGGCCAGTAAATTGAATAAAAACAGAAGGAAAAAGTGCTTTTTTGTATATTTTCCCAGACCTGCTACATTAGAAAGAGGCACAGTAAGATAACACAAGACCTGGCTTATTTTTTAAAACTGTAATACAGAGAGGTGCATAGGAGCAGCACATACAGTGTACACAAAATCCTCTTGTGTTTTTCATTTGCAGAGATATCCTGTGCTGCAAGATCAAGTCCATGACAAGATAAAATTTTATCCTGTACATAGTTTGAGAAATGTATTTACATTACTGTGTATAGTATGAAATGCAGGATATAATAATTAGCACCACTTATAAAAATAGCTAACTCTAGGTTTGCAAATTTGGTTTCTTGTAAGTTAATGCAACATAATCTAATACAATAACTATGATACAGTATCCTGGATAGTATTTGAGAGCATATTTTGACAGATAGGCAAGTCTTTTGAAAACACTTCTCACTTCTCTGTGCCATGCTGCAACCTAGCACAGGCTTCTGACTCAATATAGGATTGTAACTTGCCATTGATAGGCACAGCCACATGATAACCACTGGAACTGTTAGTATGTTGGGATGTTTAGGGTTTTTTTTCTTTTTTCTTTTAATGTATGTGTCTGTAATTTACATGCAAAGGTATACAAGCACCATGAAAATGGGATCATATAATTCCATATTTATCTGTACTTGGGAAAGGGCTGGTTCCTCTCCATACAGTAGAAATTAGATAGTAGGTCTATAGAGCACAGGAATTAAATATAAACCTCTTACGTGCAGAAGAATTTTATCTCTAGTCCCATCAACACTGCTTATCCCTTTATGGTTATGTGATAAATTACCCTCCCACTGGCAAAACCCAGACAAAGAACATTATGTTATTTCAACGATGACTTAGAAGGTTGAGAGCAGCTAATGTTGCAGAAAGTGGTTGTTCTTCCCACCGACTCCTTCCCACCTGCAGGGCTATGAAGGCAGGAGAACATTGCAGCAAAGCAGCAGGAAGGGTCATGCTCGCTGCACTGACAGCCTCTGCTTGTCACCACCCTCTGTTCCCAAAAGCAATGGGTAGCATTTGGCCAGTGACTAGACAAGTCTATTTTTGGTAACTTTTTTTCCCTGTATATTCTATTTCTGTCACTACAGAGCACTCATGCAAATGTAGAGGCTGCTGTTACAAAGCTGCAATTTACTAGACTGCATCAATTTTACTACAGTAGGTTATGACAGACAGAAATTATCATGGTAAAGACGTCTTCATTTATACAAAGGGACACCTCCTCTATTATTCCTAACTGGAATTGTGATTCTTAAAGCTTATTCTTGTTATCACCTTTTCCTGATTGCACATCTGTCATTTATTTTACAGTCCTGGTGTTATTTCTAGTTAACCTTATTTTTAGAAGAATGGAGGAATTTTTAGCCTCAATTCAGAAATTGTTCACACTGGAAAATGTAATCTTGATTGGCAGGAAAATTGTTTATGGGTTTTAAATTCCTTTTCAGCTCAGCTCTGTATCAGTATATTACCATAACTGCTAAGTGCTTTCTTGGTCATCTTGAAGACACCAGCTGCTTTCAAAAGTCTTTATTTAATATATTCAGCTCCTCTTAATCACACTACACATACTAAATATTCCTTCCTTTATTATTTGTCAGAAGTTGGTACTCGATAAATACTCAAAAAAATGGATCTAGATCACTTCCTTCTGTAAAATCATTCCATTTTTTTACTAATGTTGTTCAAATGGTATTGCACTTGCAGCTTTTGAATAACCTTTTAATTCCTTTTTTCTACTTTCTTTTCTGTTCTTGAATGGGTGAACATTACAGAGATAATTAGATACTTCTAAATTTTTAGACACTTCTAAATATTGGTATCATATACATTTTTTATTTGATCTCTAATTTTTAGTTCTGAGGGTGGGGGTTCGGGGGGAACAACAAGGAAAAAGTCATCCTACACATTCATTTGAGCATTTTTTTCAGTTTCAATTGGAGTTACTTTTTAGCCTGAAACACCCCTGACTCTTTGGCCATGAAACCAAGCAATATCAGTGTTAGTCAATACCTACATAAGATACATCCAAGAAAAATAGGTAAAAATCTAAAGTTCCTTCTGGTGCTTCAGTAGGTGGCACCCTTTGCTCTGAGGAAGAAGAGCTGCTGTACCCTGCTAGTATCAGGTGATGACTAAGTATAAAGAAGGAAATTTAATAATTGAAGTCAATGTTACAACAGCTTTTGATCATGAGCTATCCCATGACACATATCATAAGAACAGCAGCATCTTGGTCAAACTCTATTTTGGATAATTAACCGTCTCACTTGAATTCCCTTTGCCGTTTCAGTCTCAATGAGCAACTTTCTTTGCATTCAACTGGAACTCATTTAATGCAACATGTTCATTAAAGATTTTCATTTCAGGAATGGATTAAGCAATTAACATACAGTTCATGATCTGTCCAGGAGAATAAAAAAGAGTAACAAGGCCTGTTACTCTAGCTTTTTTATGAGAGCATCCATTTTTATTTCAGATAAGTAGCAGCCTTGCTGATGATCTAATGCTTAGCAGATTCATGAAAACATTTCAAATGGTATTGCAAAGACTGTTCCATATAGGTATGGGTTGTGTAGATTGAAGTGGCACAGTGCTGCTTTTTAAACTTAACTGCATTTGTTAATGTAGTGTTCAAATGTGATCAAGACTAGTCATATTAAACCAGCAATCCTTGAATCACCAGCATCTGAAAGCAAACATTTGAAATCAGACTGAGGGACTGAAAATGCTGGTGATGGCCTGTCTCCAAGGTAAGCTTTACTACTGGGAGCTGCCAAAAGAGGTGCTGCGTAAGGACTGTGCAGATGTTGGAAATCTGATTGAAATTCTTAAACAGCATTGGGTGCCTTGAGCTTGGCTCCACTATGGCCTGGGGCTCTGCAAAACTTCTGTGAGTTAGGAAATGTCCACATAACTGGATGGGAAGGAAAAGAGGTTAAGGGGGGGATGAGTTTACTATAGATACCCAGAAATTAAACTGTTGCATGTTTGCATCTAAATATTGGCTGCACATGCAGAATGTCTTTAATTGATTCTTTTCATAAAGAAATAATTTAGTTTTACAAATATGGAGTCCTATTGTGTGTCTCTCAGCACGTGATGCGAGGGTGGCAACAGCTAGTCTAATCACAGCCACCAATAAAGAGGAAATTGTAATTAACTACAAAACATAGTAGCAATGAGAAACCAGGCAAATTAGAAGCCTGGAGAGACTCCAGCTACTAGAAAGTGGAATTTCCTGCTATAAGAATAAAAATAACAGAAATATTTTTTTGTCTCTATCTAGATTTTGTCAGTACAAATTGAAAATAGAGAAGTGGACACATACATTATTCTCCTACTGATGGAAAAGATATGAGAAACATGCTAATAGTATCAGGATCTTCAGCAGAAGAATAATTTACAGCTTCTTGATGCAAACCCCAATATCCTTCTGGGAAAGGTCAAAGTGGAGCCAGGAGCCTTATCCTTATCCATTGACCAATCTCAAGATTGTGGGGAAAACATGCAGGATGTGTAACAAGGAGAAAGAAAGCAAAATGGTGCAACTAAGATAACAATTCAATAGAAAAAATCCTTTTACTGGTACTACAAACAAGTTTCAAGATCGATACAGTTGCAAAAGGTGCAATGAAATGAGTGTACTTAATGCCAATGCAGTATCTTTATAAGTAGTTCTCCTAATGAAGAGCTAATAAATACGGAGTCTTTGCATGTTGTTACTCAGCACACAACGCATGAAACGTGATTCCTGTGACCTTTTTATCGGGGGGAGGGGGGGGTGGGGTGGCGCGGGGAAGATACATAGTTCCTCCAGTGTGTCTCTGCAAAAGCTATTTTTGTGTGCATCACCTTTGTGAGCCAATGACACAATTTTCTTGTGATCTTGCTATCAGGTTACTCACTTAAGTTATCATATTTTTTTCTCTCTTTGTAGAACTGGAAGACCTTACATTGTGCTCCTAGTTAATGTTCATATAGCAGTACAGATATCTTCCACTTCCCTTATTTCCTGCAGGCAGCTATTACAATTTCAGATCTGCCTTCCTTCCACAACCCCTCCCAGATGACCTGCTATACCATTTGAAGTCTCTAGTATGCTATCTATTTCAGATCACAAAAAATCCCAGCAACCTTCTGTAAGAAATATATAATATCTATGTTCTGATATGCTGATATGTCCTTAGCATCTCAACAGCAACCAGACATGGCATCATCTCTGGGCACATTACTTAGGACAGATGACAGAGCAAGAATGAATAAAATTCTTCAACATATTTTTGAGCGCATGCTATTGGAAGGTTATAGAATCATAGAATGGTTTGGGTTGGAAGGCACCTAAAGATCATCTAGTCCCAACCTCCCTGCCACGGGCAGGGACACCTTCCACCAGACCAGGCTGCTCAAAGCCCCATCCAGCCTGGCCTGGAGCACTGCCAGGGATGGGGCATCCACAGCTGCTCTGGGCCACCCCTGCCAGGGGCTCACCACCCTCAGGAGTTCGGAGTTCAAAGAAACTGATATAGGATTTCTAAGGAAATAGAAAGTTCAGTTCTGCCACAGATTCAAGCCCTAAAAGCTGTTTTCCTCCTCTTCCAAAAAAACCCACCCAACCTCTCAAAAAACCCAGAAGGAATAATGTCATTTGTTCCTTTGTTTCTGTATCATTTTCTTGTAAGTATGGAAAAGGATTTTTGTGAATGTTTAGTAAGATTAATGGAAATACATATCAGCTTTAATTATTGCTTTTGATTTGGAAAAAATGCTGGATTTTCTTTTTTCTCCTGCATGATACACTGCAAAGGTATAGAGAACTCTGGCAGATTCTTATTAATAGGTTCTGTAAGTCTAGAGATAAAAATTCATGAAGCAGAATTTGTGAGAAGGATCGAAAGATGGCTGATGTTAAGTACTGACACTGGTTTGAAACGTTTGAAGTAGTGCTTTTGTACCTACAGCCCCACAGTTATAATGCATAGCTTTATGTTCTTCTGCACCTTTTCAAATAATTCAATTGTTCTCATTGTCTAATCATTTGTTGCTTTATTCCGTCACATCTCTCCCCACAATTCAGTCATAAATCACTCCACGTAGAGGGTGTTCACTCCAACACACTGCAAGAGCAAACAAAAGTCTGTTGCTAAACTCATCAGCTAATTATTCAGCTATTTGTAGATGTTGAAGGTAGTGTGATAGTTTTCTCTGGAGTGTGTGCAGCAATGTCTCTGCACGTCAATCAGAATACTGGTGTGGCCCACTCACTTTGGGATTGCACTGCAGAGTCTTGGAGTTTGTCCATCTGTTTTGTTAATCTCTTTTAACTGTTTCCTTGCCCCAGGACTCATGTTTTTGAGCTCCAGGTCCTTACCCTATTTTACCTCTTGCTTTTCTCCTCCATATGCAGTTCCTTGATTCTGGCTTCTCACTCAACTTATCCAAATTTTCTGTTGCAGCCTTGCTTCTTGCCAGAGCTATTTCTCAACTCCATCTATCTGTGACAGGGATCAGTGATTCCCTGTCTTTTTCTCTAACTAATCCTAGTCCCATTGTTCATCCCCTATTTTAAAAACATAGAATGGTTTGGGTTGGCATGGACCTTTAAAGGTCACCTAGTTCAAGCCCCTTGCAATAAGCAGGAACATCCTCAACTAGATCAGGTTGCTCAGAGACCTGTCCAACTTTAAATGTTTCCAGGGATGCAGCATCTACCATCTCTCTGGGCAACCTCTTCCAGTGTTTCACCACCCTCATCATAAAAAAAAATCCTTCTTTATATCTTCTCTGAATCTATCCTCTTTTGGTTTAAAACCGTTACCACTTGTCCTATTGCAACAGGCCCTACTAAAAAGTCTGTCCCTCAAATTCCCTTCCTTTTGTCAAAAATTCCTTCTCTAATTCCCTCTTCCATTTTCTGTACTAGCTCTGGACCTTCCTTCCTCTTGTCACAGCAATGATCTCTCTCTCCAGCCATCACCTCTCTAGACCAGTGTTCCTTTCATTGCTCTCAGTCAGTTTTCCCTTTCCCTTCCCTGTGATTATGTCTCCAGACTCCTTTTCTGAATCTTCTGCTTGTCTTTTCCTTGTCCTTGGGGCACTTAAGTTAGGCATATTTCTTTCTTCCCTCCCCAGGTACCTAGCAGATAAGATCACTAGAGGTGGCTCCAGTACTCAGCCCTGTGGAGGGTAACAGCGGCCCAGCATTGGGATTAGAGGATGGGTCTAGCTTGGTGCTTCAACCCTGGCCAGACTGCTCCACCAGCCGGCGGGACCAGTTGTACCCAACTGGAGCAGCACCAGGGCTGCTGGCAGAATCTTGCATGTTAACAAGCAACTTGGAAAAAAAAATCAAAGAATAAAATTTTGCTGGTAATCGTACTATCTGCCATGTCCATACTAAAGGTGTTGCTGTTATCATAGCTAATTTGGTGGCTTCCTCGTTTTTGTGCTCAAAAATTTAATTAGTAGGGCAAAAACTTGCTCCTAGCTATGAGTTCTTTGCATGGCATTGTACATGAAGATCCTATTTATAGATCTCAGTGTGTGTGGGTCTGTACACTAGGTGGGTTTTGAAACTATTCACAGACCACCAGCATTTAGGATTGTCACCCAGCAGATTTACTCTCGAATCCCCTATGACCTCCCCATTGCTGCTGAGTATGCATGCATGTGTAGGTTCTCTGATCAAGTACATCAGCGGTTTGTGTGGCATAGACAAACACATTTGATTCAGTTGTGAAAATGATGGAGACAGTTAACCAGTGGTCTGTATGCTAGACAGCAATGAGCTGGTATTTTACTGATATAAGAAATTATATTGCACGAATCATGGTACAAATATTTAGTCGTATATTTGTCTTGAAATCTATGTACAAATAAAATGCAATTTTAGCTGGAATGCTTACTAATGAATGCTACTTTGAGAGTCTCAGAAATTACAGTAACTGTGCAGTTATACTTTTTAGCAGTTTAAGGCTAGGGTCCCTCTTTTAGTCTCTTTCATTATCAGCAGATCTGGAAAGATTACCTGGCAAAAAAATGACTGCTTAGCATGTGACACTCTTTCATTGTTTTATAGCAATAAGACGAGCTGTAGTTGGCAACTCCACAGTCTAGAAAGTTAATAAAGAGCATAGTGAAAATGACAGCAGCTTCAAGGGGGTTAGTAGAGCGTGGATTATTGGTCAAGATTCTTGCCAAGACTACACCAGCAAAATGTAATGTGCTAACCCTGCGATGAAACCTGATTGACAGTCTCTGCTGAATGACTAAGTGACTGTACTTAGGTACTGGAAATCCCAAGTGTCCAATTTTTTCAGTTTTTTCTACTGAAAAGCAGTGTGAAGAGCTGGAGCTGGGCTTTTTCTTTTCACTTATTGTTTCTGAGCATTTAGGATGCATTCAGGTCACCTCTTGTCAAACAGATCTTCTCTCTCAGTCACATAGCCAAGAGAACTGCTTAAAAATCCAGGCTTTTCATTAAATCTCACCATTCCAGCTGCTGAGATTCAAGCAAGAAAACAAAACACTGCAAAGCTCACAATACATTTGCAGAGGCTGGCACAATTGTGCTAGCATTAACACTCACATTTCCCAATAGCAGTCTTCACAGAAATCAAGGATGTCTCCAGGTAACAGCCACAGTTTCTCTGCATCCCAGCATTTTGTAAGATAACTGTGAATCATGAGCGACCCTGACTCAGTGTTAACAGAGACCCAAGATAGTTCTTACACCTTCTGATGCTACAAATACAAAAGGTAAGTACATTGGTCTTTGTGAGCTCCAAAATGTCAAATCCAGAAATAAACCCCACTATTCTGTTTAACTGATAAACATGACTCATTACAGATTTTATTAAGTGATTGGATTTGTGTTAGGTCCTGATGCTTGTCAGATTCATGTTGAAAAATTATTAGAAAACAGATTTACAGCTGAGGGATCTTAGAAGCAGATGTCCTGCTGTGAAAATCTGTTAGCACTGTTTTCAGCAAACATAAAGGAACAACTGGAAAAGCTCAGCTAGTTCATTTACCGACGTAAGTGAACTTTCAGACAACATATACCATGCTAGGATATTTTAGGAGCCTAAAAGAATGTGCCTTATTGATCTTCACGTTGTGTTGAGGCTTCATTGCAAGGTCATGCATACTCCTTAATTCATGTAGAATAACTGCAAATCTTACTACCAGCCAATTTTATGGCATAGACTAAAGGAAAGTTGAGCTACTTTTGCCTCAGTATCTGGGATCAAGTGACCCAGATTGACTAGTTATGTAGTACATATATGAGAAAACTCCCAACAAAACAACAGCGCCACTTTAAAAGAGTTTTGTGTATGGCTACAAGCAGTGTGTAATTCACTTCAATGTTCAGCAAAAAAATTTCTTGGAGATAATGGAGGGGAATGAAATACACACTGACCTAAAAGTAGTAAGACAGCTTCTTTTCTCAACCAATGTTTTGTAACATTTAGCTGGGTAAGATTTGGATATTCTTCACTGCTGTCATGAAAACTGTCCACTACACAGCATTAGCTTATTGGTTTTGCAACTGCAGAGACAAAATCAAGATTTTTAAAGTGACAGAAGCACCAGGGGTTCCACTCCAACTTACTTATAAAATACCAATGAACAAATGACCTTTCTGATTTTCAGCACGCTTACTGAGCACTGTGAAACCACTGGAAGAAAGATACTAGAACGGATGTCAAAGTGTAATACTTTAAATAGCCATGCAGGCTTTCCTCCCCAGAAAAGAAATACAAAAGAAAGAGAACATGGCCGCTGATTAATTCACTGTCCGAGCCAGCTGATATCAAAGGTAACCAACCCTCAGTCATTGACTTCAGTGACTAACTTGACAATATTCAGTCACATTTCAAAAGTGCCCCTTAATTCTGAAAGTTTCAATTTTGACAGTGTCTAAGACACAGACTGTGCTCAGTACAGAGCATCTTACAGCTATCACTGATTTCAAGGGGAGGTTCAAATTCCTACAGAACAGATTAATGAAGTAATACATGTTAATTTGAGAAAGGGCCATTATGGTAATATAGCTGGACTTCTGAGTCAATAACTGCTATTTGCATGGAGCCTATAATTTACAGCTGAGCTAACACATATCCACAGGAAAGCTTTCAGTCTTGTTTTAAAGACTTGTGTGACAGTGAACCCATCACATCCTAGATAAAGTGTTCCACAGTTAGTTACCTCAGATTTCAGTTCTCTTTTTCCTTTCATTTCAGCTTCTAACCATTCTATTTCATTATGCCTTAGCTGTTGAACCACTCTTTCTACCCAGGAATTATAATTAGCCAAGCTGAGCTTACATGCAGTAAGGCTCTATTTAAGTGTTTCAAGAGTGTCAGAGAGGAAAAAACACACAGAATTTGTGGGGGGAAAAGCAGATGTATGTGGTCCTGATGAGCTGGCAGGTCAAGAGGTCCCTGAGGCGCCAGGGATCCTGGGGCAAGGAGGCAGGGAGAGGCAGCGCCCTTGGCATAGACAGGGAGAGTAGGTGGCACGCTTGTGGCCCTGGCAAACCCGCAGAGACATCATGGCTGCAGGTCCCCATGATGACGGTTTCACCAAATTTGGAATTTTTTCCTTTTCTGAAATGATTTCTGAACAGCCAGCAGCCTTTGGTCTCCACCCCCTAAGCCATACCCATACCTTGCAAAATGAAACCGTTACTTTCTCAGGTCTTAGCAAATGCCTCCTCCTGCTCCTTGGTTGTTTTTCTCTAGCTCAGCTGTTGCTTTCCTTTTGTATGCTCAAAGCAGTCATCTTCCTAATTTGTGAGATTGTGTTTTTTTCAACCAGTAATTGGCCATCAGTTAGCTGTTTATAATGTTCGGATCCCTGTTTTCAATGGTATTTTCAAGGCCTTTGCTGTTGTCCCATGTTAAACTCCAGGTCACAATAGCTGCCTGGCACAGAGCCTCCGTTCGCAGGGCAGGTTCTCACCACAGGCTGACAAGAAGCCCCACAGGCCAGGACTGGGGCCTCGTGGAGCTGGCACTGAGCCTGTGGCCTGCTGCTAGCAAAGGCAGTGCTTGTCTTAATAGTGTTCATTTATTCTAGGTTTCATGGCAGCACAGGAGACTCATCTTTAGACGGCTGTGCAGCATGACCTCCCCAGCATTTATCATACCGCTGTTCTCTACAACGTACTCCCTTGTACTTAGTGTGCCCTAAAACCTCCATTCCTGTATAACAACGCATTACGATAGGCGTTGTTCAAATGAGGCTAGAATATCATAAGGTCATTTTAATCAACTTACCTTCATCATCACTTAGCACTTCACGTTTGGTCACCTGAGGTATTTATTTATTTGGTCATTGGTATTTATTCTATATTCTTTCAGCTTACTGCCAAAGGTATGGCAGAAGCACAGACTAAAACCAGTAGTCACTACAGGGACCTCACTGGATGTATCCCCCTTTGACTGGGGACAGTTGTGCTGGAGAGAAGTAGGCTCTGCTACCTTTTCTCTGAAAGCTTTAAGACTTTAGTCCCCCAAAACACTGGAGAGCACAGCCTGCCTGAAGGATGGATTGGGTCATGTCTGAACAACTAATTACTGTCCCTTGTTATGGTAAAAAGAGGATGGTTTTGTCCTTAGCTGTATAAGATTCTAGAAGAAACTAAAATGCAGAAGGTATAAACCAGTATTTATTGCTTTTAACTATACAGCACTTTTAAGAACATGTATTAAATATCAGCATATTGATATATACATACCTGTGCAAACAAATAAATGTCATTGACAAACTGCTACAGAGCACATATATACATTAGTCAAGGCAAATTAACCTGGAGTTGTCCTTATTCTGGATTTGCTGGTAGCATGCAGAAATATTTATAGGGCCACCCTAGTTAAGTTCCAGTACTAACCTATTTTCCTAGCTAAAAGCCAACCACCTCCCTTTCATTCTTTCTGACTGAGACTTCCTGTTGTCCTGTGTGTGTCCCGTCCCCCCCCACCTCCCCCGCCGCCACCTATGATGTGTTTTATTCTAACAGGCTGAAAAAAGCAGGTGGAGGTAAAGGGAAAATACATTTCCAGGTATCAATATACAAATTGGAAAAATTATTTACGTTTCAACAGAATTGTAAAAGAGATCTAAAAATTGGGTGATCCTATACAGCAAGAGAGTTTGATCCATCATCTTACAATTCTGCTTTCAATCTGTTTCCTTTCTTTGCATTTGACAGTGTGGTTCACAGAATCGTAGGATCATTTAGGTTGGAAAAGAACCTTGAGATCATCGAGTCCAACCATTAACCCAGCACTGCCAAGTCCGTCACTAAACCACGTCCCCAAGTGCCACATCTACACATCTTATAAGTATCTCCAGGGAGATATTCTTGTAGAGGGTCTGTTGATAAAAATGTAAAAGAATAGCAATGCTGTAACAGGTAAGCGCAAACTTACTGTTTCCATTGCCAATTTTTTTCTCAATTTGAGTAATTTTAAATCCAATTAACATACTAAAGTTTATAAATTATATTTTGCCTGATGAACTCAATGGTCCGCAAAATAACGTTGGTGACTGCACTGAATAGAAAAGCATCTCACACCACACTAGGACTCAACAAGAATTGTAGTTCCCACTTTGAGGTGGGGATTTGACTCCCATCAGGAAATCTGGAATTTATTGTAATAAAAATGTTACACTCCAAGATGTAGTCTCACAGTGGTGAGGAGACGCAAATCACAGACATCACAACTCGAAAAACTGGGAATCTTCCTGGGTTTTTTAGCATTAAGTAGCTTCATAAAAATATGTGCACACACAGGGCACTGTGTATTTTGCGCAAAAGCGAAGGGGTTAATTTTTTTTCCTTAACGTGATCAATCACACAAAACCCTCAACCGACTCCTTTCTCACCTCTAGCTTTCCTCAACAGGATTCACCTCAAGTTGAGCTGAACTACCTTTTTTTCTTAGTGAAGACCTGCCCATATGGAGTATACATATAGCCACAGCCACCCCGTATCTGTTGGGCAGGAGGTAGGGGCAAGCAGCCCCGCAGCTGCGCCAGAGGCCCGCGGTAAGGACGGGGCTCGCCCTCCCCGTAACACCGGCCTGCGCGCCCCCGCCGCTCCCACAGCCCGGGGACGGCAGGACCGCTCCCCGCTCCCGCTGCGCTCCGAGCTCGCGGCCCGTAACGCGCGGGCTCAGGCGCGGCGGTAGAGGCCGCCTATTCCCGCCGGCCGGGCGTACGGCGCGGCCCTTGCAGAGCGGGGCGGCGGCGACACGGCGACCTGCCGGTCCGGCAAGGCGGCGGGCAGCGCACGGAGCAACCCGCACGGGCAGGGGAGGCCGCGGGAGCGCCGCCCCGGGCCGCCCGCCCCACTCCGCTCCTGCCCCGCTCCCGCCCGAGGCGGCGGCCGAGGCACCGCGGGCGGGGGGCGGGGCCGGGGGCCGGTGCTGCCGGAAGCGCGGCGAGCTCCCGCCTCGCGCCGGGGTTGGGGGTCACGCGCGCCGCCGCCGCGGGCCTCCGGGCGCCCATGGAGGGCTGGGGGGCGGAGGAGGAGGCGGCGGCCGGCGGGCCGCTGCAGCAGCTGGTGAAGCGGCAGCGCAAGGAGAAGCGGGAGCTGCAGGGTGAGGGGCGCCGCGGCCCGGCGGAGGGGGCTCGGGCGGGGGGAGAGCGGCTCCCTCAGGCCGCCCCGCCGAGGGGGGAGCGGGGCGGGCCCGGCTCTCGGCCTTCTCCTGCGGGCCGCTCTGCGGGGGCGAGGCGGGCAGCCGCGCTCGGCAGCGGGGGTGTGTGTGTGTATGTGCGCGCTCGGCACCGCCGGACTTGGAGGGAGGGGGGTCCATGCGGAGGAAGGGGGCGTCGGTACCGGAACCGGGGCGGAGGTGCCCAGGCCGTGCTGTGCGGATGGGAGGGGGTCTTGTCCTGCAGGCGGGCTGCGGGCTTCCCTGGCGGAGAGCCGTAACGGAACGCTGGACTGTTAACGTGATGTTAACGCTTTGCTGCATTGCTTTTAAGTTACAGAAGGTGTGTTTTTGTAAGGCGTATTAGGTTGAAAAGCCTGCGTGAGGGACCTCGCCGCCCAGGCAGCTACCTTCATTCCCAGTGCAACTGATCTGGAATGAGCTTCCATGTGCAGCCCAGCCGCAGTAATGTACCTGTAGGAGACCCGTGTGGTCTTACAGTACTCCGTGTGAACTGTTCACGAGCCACATTTTACCACCCTGTCAACGTAGATGAATATAATTGACTAATTTTGTTAGCTGGATTCTGTTGAGTGGAGTTTTATGGTTGATAATAACCTTTTTGTTAAGCCTTTCTTGTTGCTCATATACAGCCTTTTCCTTGTTCTGCTCTTTTGGTATGTAATGAAATAGGCCCATCTGCAGCCTTTTATCTGCTAGGTTAAAGAAGGGAAGACATGATTGGGCTGCATGGTGTCATTCAGTCTATAGGAACTTACTATTCTGAGATGCCTTTTCCTCCCTCAAATTTGGTTGAAATTTAGAAGAGAGATAGGATCAAGCATTGTGGTTAGGTGGCTGGAGCACATGGCCGGTTGATTGAGAGAGGCTGAGGAACAGAGGGGTTTTCCGCCTAGAGAAGGTGATAGGGAGGTATCCAATTTTAGTGCCCTGCTACCTAAAGGTGGGAGGGGTACACAGAAGACAGAACCCCAGTCTTCTCAGTTAGGAGAGGCAGGTGACCTATAGGCACATGTTTTCCTACTTGAAAAAATATATTCCTGGTAAGTGCGATAATTAACTGTTTGACAGATAGCAAAATAGTTTGTTCATAAGGTTAATCACAGCCTCTGAAAATCCAGCATCTCCTCCAGCTGATGATCCTTGTGTCCATATACTCTCATGGTGGATTTGTGTGTGCCTCTTAAGTCCTATATTTCCTTCTCCCCCATTATGTTGATTTTTATCAATAAAACTGCTTTTCTGTCTGTTAAACTCAGCTGCTTCATCTGTGATATTGAATGCTTAGCAGAAAATTTTCATTATGAGCATTCTTGCTGCCATCTCTTGAATAGTTTCATTATTGCCATCATCTTCAGCTCAATTGTGTCAGTCAAGGGTAAAGGACAAGAAAATGTACAGGTGATGAATAGCGAGCAGGGTGTTAAATAATTGGTGCTGTAACTCTAAAACAGTGAATACAGAAGTGATGAGAGCTAACAGGGAGTGGTCATGTAAGAGCACAGGCTGTGGAAGCTGTGCTTCTTCAGTCTGGAGAAGAGGAGAGTGTGAAGGATCTGGTTGTAGTTTCCGCTGCATAATGGATGGAGCCAGATTCTTCAAAGTAGAGTGTTGAGAATGGACTAGAGACAACTGCTGAAAGTGGTAACAAGAAATACCCTCACGGGAGGAAAAAGGGAAAATATTTTCATAACAAGAATGGTTAAACATTGGGAAAAAACTGCCTGGAAAGGTTATAGAATGTCCATCCATGGAGACTTTGCACAGTCATCGGACTAAACTCCAAGTCAATCTGAATTAATGTAGTAACGTGGTGTGACTTTGAATTCAGCCATGCTTTGAGCAGGAGGTTGAACTGGACGACCTCCAGACCTCTTCTAACCAAACTATTCTATGATTTGAGAAACGGAGCCTTGACTTACAGCCTAAAAATACTTACAGAATTCAAGCAAGGTGGGGGTGGGTTTTTTTCTTCTTGAATACACATTTTACTTTTAGAAATTTTATTTTAAGGACGGGTAACCTCTGTTTTTACTTTTAATCTGCTGCTTGTGTGATTAAGAATTTACACAGCTTTCCTGTGACAGGATTTGAGATCTCAATGCTTAATCAGTCTTTTTGAAGACAACAGGCTGAGGTCTGCTGCATCAATGAAGTTCTTAAGTATTTATAATAGTGACCTGGCACAAGTTTTTCTTTTCTTCACATATAACATTTGTATCTTTTAAGAAAAATATAGGTGCTTTAAAATGTGATGACTATAACAGGCAGTCTCCGTTAAACCGTTAAAACATACAGATATGTTGATACTTGTAATTTTTTTTCTCTGCACGACTTCCAGTTCTTTTTTCTGCAATGACTGTGGAGTATCTGTATTTAGAGGTCATGTTTTATTACACTGCTTCTCTAACAGCAAAAATTCAAGGCATGAAAAATGCTGTTCCCAAGAATGATAAAAAGAGACGAAAACAGCTGGCTGATGAAGTTGCCAAACTAGAGGCAGAACTTGAACAGAAGCATAAGGGGGAATTAAAGCAGCTAAAGGAAGTGTCACCTGAGCAGAATAAGGTAAGTGCCTTAACTTTAGCTGAAGTTGTACAGATACAATTTGTGTTAGGGCTTCTTTAATTTTTAAAAATTGTAATGAAGTAACACTTCAAAGTATTTCTCATTTTCTTTACAGTATTAGTAACTTTTTTAATCTTTGGAAAGATTCAGCTGTTGCAGTGGGTGAGCATTGCTAGAAGGGGCATTTAACAACATGGATTTTTTTGTTGTCCAGCTTTTTTTTGTTTAGCTCTTAAGGCTATGTTAATAGCTCAGTTGTCTTAATCTTTTTCTAAGTTCCTGTTATATTGTCACTTAATGACTCTTTGTGTGACCAGGCCTGTTCATATATTTTCCCTAATCTAAATGGGAATAGAGCTTGTGGCTAAATTGGTGCAGTACAGTTAGCTGTGAATGATGCTAATGCTCCATGCTCATACATCTCCTGACAGTATATGTCTTTTGGCTGTTTAAATCTTGTAAAGAAACAAACAAAAACCTGTCTGCCTGATGTTTTCTGGACTATGTGTTTTCCCGTAAGTAGCTAAACAAAGAGTTAAGTGAATGTATTTTTGTTTGAAAATGAGTGAAAACATTTCTGAATGGCTTTTAGGGAAATAGACTTGTCTGAGAAGCATCTGCTGAGAATCCTTGTGGAAAAAGTTTTCAGTTGTGAGAGTTACAACCCTGTAACAATCTTCTGTAATAAGTTTTTAATCAGATGCTTAAGCAGATAGTGTGTAAGCCTTAAACGTAGTGCTCCAGTTTACTTGTATCTTAGATTAGTTTTAAGAGTTTGTTTTATGTTGCTAAAAGAGCTGTTGAAACATTACAGCGGAGGATCTTTCAAGGTAAAATGCTTGCCCTGGATGTAACTTTGCCTGAGAGGAATTTGTTTTGAGATGTCTGGTGTCTTTCACTTCGCAAACTTTTTATTCAAATTGAAACACACTCATGATTCCAAGGGTGGCATCTAGTTCATACTGTTAATGGCATTAGCTTTGTCACTTTTCTTGAGATATGTCAACTCCCTGTCTTTTCCAACTGCTGGTTATGCTTTAGAGCCTTCTCCTGCTTTAATTGTCACAGAACTTGATAGTGGCTGTTTGGGTACCTTGGTCAACAACTGGTATAGTGAGGAAAACTTTCCCTTTCAGCCAGTGAGCAGTGTTCATGCTTGAGTATGGAAGCTTGTAAGAGAACATAGGGATTAAATTTGAGATACACGGTTCGTAACTGTCTCTGTGGACACTACAGAAAAAGTAACTCATGACAGTGGATTGGGATGTGAAATTCTTCACACTTGGCTTTGATAGGTTCTATGATACACACTGATCTTTGTGGTTAAACCACAAATATACCCTGGAATTACCTAGGAACACAATTTAAAATCGTTTCAGGAGATGCACATCTCTGTTATAATTTATACTAATAAGAACATTTAACTTTTTTCTTTTTAGACAGATTCTATAGCTGATGGTGTTGCAAATTTAGAGCTTGAAGGAGTAGAGCAACAGGTTCAGCATCCTCGAATATCAAAAGCACAGAAGAGGCGGGTATGACTTTACATTTAAAAATTTTATAAATATTTTATTGAAGTTATAGTCACTTAAACTGAACTGTAATAACTAAAGTTAAACAATTTTGCAGGGGGCATTACCTGGCTAATTCAGTATTGATGCTGTACCTACTGGGTGCTTTGACAATCTGTAAAGCTGCTACCTAGAGATATGTAAGCATTTTATAAATAGTTGTACTTTTTTACCCTCAGCCATGAGCTGGGAATCAGAATAGGTCAGGAGATGGGAGCCAGAAATGATGTAAAGCAATGATTTTAAAAGAATTTAACTGAAAATATTAATAAAAGTAAGGTAATTGAATGAAAATAATGTAAAATACATGGAAAATATGCAAGTAGTAGAACTTTACACATTTAACCAAAGAACATGAATACTGAAATTCTTGTAAATTTTTGAATTTTTAAGAAACACTTATGGTGTCCAGGCCATTAGGATTAACTCTTGTTAACCTTCAGATGTTAAATTTTGATGGATTAACGTTCTCATTGTACCTGCCTGAATGTTGATGCAGGGCCAGAGGAGCACTGCTTTATTGCAGAATTCATCCACTGTTACATGGTCACTGCTGCAGAGCTGCCTTGTAACAAACATGATAAAAGGATGGTCTTAATTCACCGCATCCTGTCTAGGCAAACTAGAAACTCTGTAGTGTAGTTTTCCTATATTGTGGTTGCCTAAGCCAGTCTGGTCTTGATTTGTGGTGAGTTTAAGTGTGAAAGTAAAAAGATCATTCTCTGTACTGCTGCTTTTTTTATTTACTCATTTACTTTGACTCTTATTCCCCTGTTAACTTAAGCATAAACTTAAGAAGCATTCTACTAAACTAATTTTTATGTTATTTATTATTACATCCCCTCTAGTATTCTCTGTATGCATTCTTATCCGTCCTTTATGTTAGGAGCAGTCTTTTATGATGTATAGTACCTAGCCCTAGGGAGTTTCAGTTTCACGACATGAGATCCATTATGCAATCATATGCGCAAGTGGTAGATCTCATGCTTGTTATGAAAGAGCAATATTTTCTGATGTTGAATTAGAATTCCCATATTTAAGTTGTTTGACAATATGGTGAAATAGGTGATCCTGAAGAAATTACTATCATAACTGATTTTATGGGTGTTGTAAAAAATGTTATTTTGCATGTTGATATATTTAAGATTTCTCCTGTCACATACATTTGGGTGTAGCGTAAGAGGCAGTTAGGATCTATCGGTCACTTACCATTTGCTAAAGTTTGGATTTAGGAGATCTCTAAGATTTGGTGGTACTGATTTGGGAGAACATTTCTCAGATACAAATGTACTGAGAAGACGTTTGAAGAGTTGAAAGCAAGCACTGAGTCAAGAACTCTACAGGCATCTTTTAAATTTTAACATTTGATATAATTTTAATGTGTTTTTAATCTAAGGAAAAAAAAGCTGCCTTGGAGAAAGAAAGAGAAGAAAGGATAGCTGAAGCTGAGATAGAAAATTTAACGGGTGCTAGACATCTTGAAAGTCAGAAACTTGCCTCCCTATTGGCAGCAAGGCACTTAGAAATCAAACAGATCCCTTCAGATGGCCATTGCATGTACAGAGCTATTGAAGATCAGCTCAAGGATCACCAGAATTCCTGGACTGTTGCAACTCTGAGGAGCCAAACAGCAAAGTATATGCAAAGTCACTTTGATGACTTCCTGCCATTTCTTACAAACCCTAGTACCGGAGACATGTATAGCAGAGGTAAGACTTGTGGTATAGGAGATTTTAAAAAATGTTACAACTGTCTCTGATATCTTGTTCTCAGTTACAGCTCAGTTGGGACTAATTCATTACGAAGTTTGTTCCTGAACTTTGATTTGGTTGTGTTCTGTGGAACACAGAATTATGATCTGCTATGAAACCTGGTACACTTCAATCTCTGTAATTTTATTTTTTTTAAGTAATCTAGCAAACATTATTCCCCCCCCCCCCCCCCCCCCCCCCAAAAAAAAAATAAAAATCAGAACTTGGTAATCATGTTCTGGGATGTGATTTAAGTTGTATTGTAAACAGTTTCTCTACCAGGTTAGTGGTGATTTTCTGTCAACTTTTATATTGGTGTTTTCAATTTACATAGGAAAACTTAGAGTGTGAAATTCAAGCAAATTATTTATAATAGCTTGCACATACACTTTTTCTTATTCTACCCTTTATTTTCACTATTTATGCTAGGTCTTTTGGAGCTCTTCCTTAAAAGCAGACTAAACTAAAAAATACAAAGGCGTTCAGTGTGAGCAATGAGTGGCTGAGTAAATGCAGTTAAATGGAATTTATGTACTTATTTGAGCAATACACGGTTTATTCATTTCTTACTGCATGTCTGGAACACTATAATTTTTTTTAGTCTACTGCTACATTCATTTAATAGTTATTGCTGTAGATTTCATTTGGTGACTGGGGGCTTTTATGAAGTAGAAAGTATCTTTCCCATGTTGGCAGAGATAATTGCAAAAGGAAAAATGTGCCCCAAGAGAAGACTGAATGAAGTTCTGCAGAGCAGCAGGGAGCTGTGGTTTTCTTATGTCTCTTAAGTCTGTTATAAGGGGAACGTATGAAGAACAGTTCTGAGCAGTCTTCAGAAAATCCATTTTGTCTTTATCAAAAACAATTTATGGGTTTCAGAAGCCTGAAGGGTTGCAATTTATATTTTGAAAAGCTTGGTTTCTGTAGAACATGATCTCCAAAAGGCTTATTTAGCTCTTAACAAAAGGAACTATTGGGAATAAATACTTCTGAGGTTAAAAACAAGTTAGCTAATATGGAAATTAGAAAAAAAAACAACCCAAAATCCAAACCAAACCATTGAACTTCCTACAGTCATAAGATTTTAAAAACATACCTGACACCTAACTAATGTAAGAACGAAGCATACCACTTGCTATCACATTGTTGTTTTGAGACTGTAGAAAATACTTTCTGATATCTAACAGGAAGAAAACTGCAATTTCATGCTTCTTGTCAACAGTTCCCTAAAGAAAAAGTTTATATTTTAAACCTGTACTTTTTTTATTCCCATACCTGTTTTTATTCCTGTCTGCTGTCTTAATTTTTCCTTCTAAAACAGTCATGGGGTGGTTTTTCTGGGGCCTCTGGTGTTTTTCTGTAGCTTTCCTTCTCTTCAGTGGACATACATGGTTTTTTGTATGGTGTGTTTGGACTTTTCAGGTTCTAGTTCTTCATTGTACGACCAATATTTTTCCTCAGTTGCTTGTTCTCAAATAAGATAAGTAATAAAAATTGTCTTTTCTTTTCCCACAGAGGAATTTGAAAAGTACTGTGATGATATAGCAAATACAGCTGCATGGGGTGGTCAGCTGGAGGCAAGTATTGCACTGATAATTTTTATTTATGAAATTCCAAAGTGGGTGGATATGCCTTCAAAAAAGGGCTTCTTAAGAAAGAATACCTAAAGGCATAAGAGAATGTAGTCATAAATAGTTTATCAAGAACTTTCCTCTACGGTTATAAATTGTGTTCCCGAATTGGTAGCTTTTGTGATGGTGCACCACTGTTCTGATGTATTTGATGACACATAAGTTAATGAATTCAGTAGTTTTAAATATCATTAGAAAGACTGATAATACGAGCGGAAGAAGACTTTCTAAGGAGAAAGCATTTTATTATGCAAACTAAGGTGGTAGCAAAGCTGACTAGAGCAGAGCAATGTTAGATTTTTGTAATGTAAACCAGAACTTGAGTTTGAGAAAATAAGTATTTACTTTGTCTTATTTATTGTTTTATGAAAAAGTAGTTACCAAATTACTGAAGCTAGCTCAATGTTACCTGTGTTGTATCACCAAATTAGTGATTAATTTAAGACAACCTGTTTTCAATTAAAGTTTAAAACATTTAAATAATTTTGATTATTTTATTAAAGTTTATTTTCTGACAGTATTTGAAATGTGATGTCTGAACTGATGTCCGCTAAAACTAAATGCCATGTCTTCTTCTCTTCCCCTGCATTGGATTTAATGATATCATTGTATTGTTTTTATACCTTAAAGCTAAGGGCTTTGTCTCACATTTTGCAAACACCTATTGAAGTAGTGCAGATGGATTCCCCTCCCATTATCGTTGGTGAAGAATATTCAGGCAAACCAATAATACTTGTGTAAGTATGTAATTTTATCCCTTCTTCAAATCAGTGCACTTCTATATCAGAGGGCTCAGCTTTGATTCTCCCTCTTTCTTTTTCGATTCACCTGCTCTTTCATTTTCTGTTGTTTATCTGACATTTAAGCATTTCTTGAATGAAGATCTTGCAGGTCAGAATTTATGTTTGTGGTTAACACACTTAGTTTAAAGATATTGTAATTACAGTTCTTAAAATGCTGACAGTCAGTCTGAAGTGTGGTTCAGTCACTGCATTATAGAATGCTACAAGATCATTTTACCTGTTAGATAATTACAAAATAATAGTGAAATTCATATAAGGTGCGGCAGGAAACTTTTTCCTCTTACAAGTTTATGTCAGTCTGTGCCTGGAAGTCACCAGAATTTAAAAGCTGTCGTTATTAGTACTCTGTTATTTAATCAGAGAATCACAGAACGGTCAGGGGTGGAAGGGGCCTCTGGACATCAGCTAGTCCAACGCCCTGCTAAAGCAGGTTCTCCTAGAGCAGGTTGTACAGAGTCACATCCAGGTGGGTTTTGAATGTCTCCAGAGAAGGAGACTCCACAGCCTCTCTGGGCAGCCTCTGCCAGAGCTCTATCATGCCCAAGGTAAAGAAGTTCTTGCTCACATTCAGGTGGAACTTCCAGAGTTGCAGATTGTGCCCATTGCCCCTTGTCCTGTCCCACTGAAAAGAGCCTGGCCCTGGCCTCTTGACACCCACCCCTAAGATACTTGTGTGCATCGATAAGGTCCCCTCTCAGCCTTCTCTTCTCCAAGCTAAACAGGCTCAGTTGTCTCAGCCTTTTGCATGAGGGAGATGGTCCAGTCAATTGTCTTTGTAGGCCTCTGCTGGGCCCTCCCCAGCAGTTCCCTGTCTCTCTTGAACTGGGGAGCCCAGCACTGGGCACAGCACTCCAGATGGGGCCTCACCAAGGCAGAGCAGAGGGGGAGGATCACCTCCCTCAACCTGCTGGCCATCCTCCTCCTAATGCACCCCAATGTATTTTCTGTTCTAATTTAAGCTGTCTTCCAGTGCTGTTAATGTTTGTCATGACACATACTTTTAGTTAAACTGAACACTAATTCTGTAACTTTTTCTTTTTTTAGGTATATGAGACATGCCTATGGATTAGGAGAACATTACAATTCTGTAAAACTTCTAACAGATGCTGCCACAGAAAATGGCAGCTAGCATAAAAAAGTCATAAATCCACATGGATAATAGCTGTGTCTTGATGTGTTGGGCACCAGACAATTTCCAGACAGACTGGAAAGTTATGCTTTTTTTTCATTTTTAATCCTTTCAATTTAGTTTAAAAGTTTTCACTATAAATCCAAAACAGCTCTTAATTTAAAACAAAACCAAACCAAAACTACACAACAGTATTTTGAACTTGTTGGCATTAAGCATGTTTAGAAGATCTTCTCTAAAAAGGTGGCTATGTTGGTCAGACTTTTTTTTTTTCCCCAATAGACCTTCATCCCATGCTGCAGTGAAGATAGAGTAGTAAATATTTTGGTTAATCAGCATTTCTGCTGAAGAATTACAGTTACTTGAAGGTTCCTGTTACATCATTTTGGGCAGATTTTGATGCTCATGGAAGAGTTAAGGTATTTAAAATGATTGTTTATTTTGATTGATAGAATATCCTCTGCAGTGTTTCTTTAGTTCTGTCAGGATCTAGCTTTAATGCTCTAGGAGGGATCCCTTTCTTCATTTGGGCAGAGAAGAGCTGGAGGCAAATCCCGTAGTAGAATATCTTGATACCTTGCTCGGCTGAAGGAATCACAGTGTTTTATTTTTAAAGACTTTCATCTAAGATTTTTAGCAAGGTTTGAGGACTTTTTTTTTTTTTTTCTTTTCCATTTGACAGCAGGAACTGAATCTTGATGCTCTTTCTAGTACTGAATTTGTAGGAAGAACGTTGTTGTTTATGACTATACATCATAATGTTGATGCAAGTTAACTGTGCTGTTCATCCTTCATAATCTTTCATTTGTGCATTTTGATGATACAGAAATCTTACAAACAAAAAGCCCTTCAATGTCCTCACTTCAGGTAGTGAAACTCAACACATCATTTATGGATCTGCTGATCTAAGCACTTTGTGATCAAAGATGTGGTATTTTATAATGCTTAAAACAACTGGTTGCATTCAAGTGTAAAAATAACCACCTTGGGTTTTGTCAGGAACTTAATTTTTCTGCAGATCACCTTTAAATTGAAATATTCATTGCTTCTAATGATGCACAGAGACCTGACAGGTGTGGTTTTTTAATATGGCTTGACTTTTTACATTAGGAACATAGATTTTTGTCTTTTAAGTCACTGTAAATGTGACTCCAAAATTAAAAGTATACTGAAACCAAAGTTCTAATGCAATTGTTTTTTAACAATAGAAGTGATTTTTAAATTATTTTTTTTTAAGCCTTAGTCAATAACATGACCATTGTCTGTATTATAGTTTTGATGAGTCGGAAAAAAGTGGTTCATATTGAGTTTAAACACCTTTGCTCTGATTTGAGGATTGTAAGTAGTAACAGTGCGTATCTTGTAGTCCTTCAGTAAAGTTAGCCAGCAGATTGATGTTCCTGGGTCTTATAAATTAGAAAGAACAATCTGCTCTTACTTGAGGAGGAGATAAGTGTTCACTTTATGGATCAGATTGTCTGCTTTAAAGCACTTTGAGAGAGAGGGAGAGGAAAAAATCAGACAATTATAGCAAGGGGTTTTGGAGAAGCAGAACTTGAATTGTGACTTGTTTAGACTGGTTCCTGCCAGGAAAACAAAGTATTAACTGGATTGGGAGTTTTTATGTCCTTATTTACCTGATACAGTATAGCAAATATAGCTGTATTTATAGCAGCTGCTTTACTGTACAATTTAGTTTGCTACCTTGATGTATAAAATGATGTTTCTAATTTTAAACAAAAAATTGGTTACAGCAGTATGGGAAAAATATTCCTATTCATAATACCACTATGAATTTCAATAAAAATAGCAATCAGGAATACTCTTCTGTGTTTTGCTTAGAACTGATGTGATTTTAAATGCATATGCTGCATTTTTTTAGATACCCCATGAAAAAAGTTCTTTGTTTTATTGGGTTTTCATTCAATTAACTGACAGAGAAAAGATGCCAGAGCCGTGGAATGCCTGTACCAACAGTTTGTCCTGTTGAAGATGTTTACAATTTGTATAAAGCGAAATAATGTTTTAATATAGTGAGTGAAAGATCTTTGCTCTTGCTGTATGGGACTGGCCAAAAAGTAATAAATCAGTTTGTGGCAAGTCTTGTGGTGGTCATTTTCTATTTTGTACTTTGATTGTTCCCTACTGAATTCCTATTATCAAAAAGTTTACCTATTTATTTTATGGCTTGTGGGTCCTACTGTAGTATGAATTCTCCAACAACTGACTATTCCTATTCAAGCAGACGAAGCTTTACTCTTCATGAAATTGAGTTGTTTCTAAACGAAATTTATCCTCTGTGTTTTAGCAATTAAAATTGAACTATTCTGAAAAGCTGTATTTGAAAATCTATTGAACTGCTCCATACATAAAAATGATCAAGTGAAACAGAGCTGTAGTAGGGTTACACAGGAAGGTTTTGGTAGCCGGGGGCTACAGAGGTGGCTGCTGTGAGAAGTAGCCAGAAGCTCCCCTGTGTCCGACAGAGCCAAAGCCAGCTGGCTGCGAGACGCGACCCGCTGCTGGCCAAGGCTGAGCCCATCAGCGACAGCGGTAGCGCCTCTGGGATAGCATATTAAGGAGGGGAAAAAAATAAAAATGGCACATCTGTGCCAGCAGGAGAGAGGAGTGAGACTGTGTGAGAGCAACAGCCCTGCAGACACACAGGTCAGTGCAGGAGGGGCAGGGGGTGGTCCAGGGGCTGGAGCAGAGGTTCCCCTGCAGCCCACGGTGAGGCAGGCTGTGCCCCTGCAGCCCGTGGGGGTCCCCGGTGAAGCAGATATCCACCTGCAGCCCATGGAGGACCCCATGCCGGAGAAGGTGGGTGCCCAAAGGAGGCCGTGACCCCACGGGCAGCCCGCGCTGGAGCAGCTCCTGGCAGGGTCTGTGGCCCCGTGGGGAGAGGAGCCCAGGCTGGGGCAGGGCTGCTGGCCGGGATGTGACCCCACAGGGGACCCACACTGGAGCCGGCTGTGCCTGAAGGACGGCACCTGGTGGGGGGGACCCACGCTGGGACAGTTTGAATAACTGCAACCCGTGAGAAGGACCCACATTGGAGAAGTTCACAGAGGACTGTCTCCCATGGGAGAGACCCCACGCTGGAGCAGGGAAAGGGTGGGGAGGAAGAAGAGGCAGAAATGTGTGATGGACTGACTGTAATCCCCATTGTCCTGTGCTGTGCAGCGGGAGGAGGAAGAGAAATTGGGAATTAAGCCTGGAAAGAAGGGAGAGGTGAGGAGAAGGTGTTTTTTCTGGTTTGAATGATAATAAGTAAACTAATTTTCCCAAGTTAAGTCTGTTTTGCCCATGACGGTGATTGCTAAGTGATCTCCCTGTCTTTATCTCGACCCATGAGCCCTTTGTTACATTTTTCTCTCCCCTGTCTGCTTGAGGAGGGGAGTTTCAGTGGGTACCTGGCATCCAGCCAGAGTCAAACCACCACAGGAAAGTTTCTTTCAGGATTTAGCTTTTAACTTCTTTCAGATTACATTTTCTCTGCAAAGTAGCAGTACTTATTTTGAGTTTATATGTATTATATGTTTATATGTAGCTTTTATTTCTTTTATATGGAATTAATTGATATCAGTTTCTTCAACCGCTATTTCTTTCAGGGGCTGTTCAGTCATTTCTCCGCAAGATAATTGCGATTAGTTTCCAGTCAGAATGCTCACATGAGTGGGAGGGGAACTGCCTAGTGGTCTGCAATACATTGTGTGCAGTATTCTTAAAGGGAAGAACTTGTTGAAAGAAATGGGTGCAGCTCGGCAAGTTGGGGCACAGAAGAGACTGGCTTCCTCTTGGAGGCATTTTAGCATTTGTCCCTGTCCCCTTAGTCCCTGCCTGGTCTCTGCTCTCCCTGCATCCCCAGCAGTGGGCTGCAACTGGCCTCAGAAAGCGGGTGGGAGATGGGAGACAGTGGGAGGGCGTGCAGGCCCGTCATAAATTACTCAAATATTCCATGACTTCAAGGACTTTTTAAAAGAAATATAAAATGCAATGAAGCACTGCTGTTCCTTGCACACGTTAGTACAATTCTTATAACCTGTTGTGTTTACATATATTAAAATGTTACACCACAGTTAAAAAAAAAGTGGGGAGGTTATTTCACAACCACTTGCCTCGAAGCAAAATTGTGATTAGAGGTGCTTTTTGCCTCCTGCCCATGCTCTGTCCTTCCTCTCTCCTCTTTTTAACTAGCAGTTCAACAGGAGCTGTGACAGGCCCCAGGAAAAAACACAAGGCTGAAATTTC
Organism: Falco naumanni; assembly: GCF_017639655.2. NCBI lineage: Eukaryota > Metazoa > Chordata > Aves > Falconiformes > Falconidae > Falco > Falco naumanni. The sequence goes on from NC_054056.1 coordinate 89,597,332, forward strand.
AGTCTGTGCAGAACACATCCCCTCTGCTCCTGCACTGTCTCAAGGAGTAAGAGGTGCTGGGCAGATGGGATGCTGTGGGATGGTGCCCCCCCTCTGCTGTGCTGTGCTCAAGTGTAATATTGTTATGAACAACAACAGTGAGAATTATTGTGCTGGTGGCAGATGGGGTAGGGGCACTGTCTCCTGCAGCTGGTGTCAGGGCTTTGCATTTTGCCTAGTTCTCCAATCTCCCTCCTTCACCAGTGCTGGTTGCCCTGTATCTTATGAAGCCACTGATGTGACAGGTGAGTAAGTGGAGTTAGGCAGCATCTCTTTCATAGATGATATGGGTGGTGGCAGCGCAGATAAATTGGGGTGTATGTTCTGGGAAGCGCTGGTCAGACACGTTGCATAGGTGTGCTTGGGTAAGTGGCATCTTCAGGGGAAAAACACCCTTCGTGCCAGAGGAGCGAATGCTGAATGCCCCGGAGGCACCCTGAAGGCTGTGGTGAGAGCGGACGGCAATGTCCCATCTCCATCATCCTTGTAGACAATGCTTTGGGCCATCATCTTTCACAGGCTGTGGAACTGTTGCAAGTACAACTTTCCATTTTTAGTCCTCAAGGTACAACCTGCCCTCCTTTATCTCCCAGCTGATCTCCTGGGATGTATTTATGAATGACAGGCAGCCCATGTTGATTACTTAGTCTGTGTAAGTAGCTGAGCAGACTTAAAAATCAGATCTGACATACAGGAGGCATTTTCTGTGCTTTCCTTGGCTCCAGTAAGAACACTAACCCACCACCATAACATAAATGGATTATGATTATTCACTAGAGGCATATGTGGTATACATACATTTGAATACAGCTAAAATCCTTAAAAATTGCCTCTGTATGTTATAAACAGGTATAGCATAAAAAGAACTGTTCACACACAAAAAATATTTGGTAAAATTAAAAATAAACTGATGTAGTCTCTATATTCCAGATTAAATAAATACATCAAGGTATCAACTGAAAAGCTTTATCCTCCTTACAAATTAGAACAAGTGGAGTGCATAAGCTTAAATAGTAAGATAAAAGATATTCCCAGGGACCTATATTTTCTGCAAAGGCTCGCTCAACTTCATCAGTCCTGCAAATATTTTGCCATGATATTAGAAGAGATTAGGTATGTGAAGAGTCTGAAGTTGCTGTGTTTGTCCAGACAAAAACTTAAAAACCTTCCAGATGTGAGTAACGCTGTTTTATTTTTCAAAGCTTTTTTTCTTCCTGTTGAAGAATAATGTTGTCTTATGAAAACATCTGAGAAAGATATCTTTTTTTGAAATTATTATGTAAGTCATGAAAATGCACTTTAATAATTGCATTCTGGAAGGTATTTGAATACTCTTTCGAGCAAGCTGAGGACCTGGGGCTCCAAAAGCCAGAAGCAGGGTAAGTTCTTATGCCAAGGTATGTTTCTGAAAGAGGAAAGAAAAGAAGGTAAGTATTTGCTGCTTTTCCTAGCTCATAATTTACTTCATAATATGAAAATATCTTCTAAGAGTAGCATTGTATAACCAGCAGTCTCAAATGGCTGGGGTTTGGTGAGCTCCTTGAAAGAGACACCTGTTTTGTAGCTTCACTGATAGCCTTCATAGCACCTTCCTGACTGGTTGGTAGAACTGCAGATTATTTCAATGGTTTTTAAAAACTTTATTTTAATCTCTGACATATTTATCAGTATTTGACATCCTGTGTTTTATGTCACTGGTTTAGTTGCCATGTTTGCTGTGTGCCTGATCTGCTGCTGGAGTAGTTATCCATCTGTTTCTGAACATTTCATCACAATTTCTGCAAACTGCAGGGTTGACATGGAGGTCTTCGAGACAAGACCATGGACAAGAAGCTGGAGAATGTAATGAAAGAATACTTCAAATCCAGCTTGAAAAACTGTGCTGTTAGTAAAAACAATAACAAAAAGATTCTTAAGGAAAATTACTCTGCTGATATTCCAAACTTTTACGTTTTACTTTTTATGTCTATTTGTGACAATCAAGTAAAAGTTTCGGGTTTAATGCAGATGAAACTGGATGTCATGCCTCTGATAATGTATTCATGTTTTACAGATTCAGTTATTTCTAAAAGACTGGTAGCTTTCCCAGACATAACAAGTGATATTCCCCCTATAGTGCAAGGACACATTACGAAAAATATGGCAAGTGTCTTTTTCTAGTTAGACAATTTGAGCTTCTAACATATTTTGTGAAACACCCTTGATGTTATATGTAGGAGTAGAGCTGTTGAGGTTGTTTGGATTTTTTTTAATTTAAAAAAGTGCCTTTAATGGGGGAGGTCTTGGGGCGATGGGGACGGACAGGAAGGACACAGATTGTTTTCCTGAATTAGGCAATAATTGAACTAAGATGTTTGGGCACTATGTGGGTGTACTGAGAAAGCTGTGTATTTAAAATCTGTGTACCAATACATCTTCTACATTGTAGGATATGTGCTGACTTATCCCACGTGATAGCACCTTTAGAAAAAACTTCTTATCTACAGAGTTTTTGCTCTGGAGCTGGGAGTCTGTGGACTGTTGCAGATCTAGGACATCACTGGGAACAAAAAGAAATGTAGAATAGTTTGCATGACTGGAGTGGTGCACTGGATGGATGCAGGCTTTTTTGGAAGGACAGGTTGGGAAGGTGAGGAGGAGAGGTTTAGCTTAGTGCTCAGCTGTGGTACAGGTGACAGGTTTGGTCATGGGTCAGGACCAGAGGGGTGGCCTATGTAGGCTATGTTGTAGTGGGCGCCTGCTACACATCAACCAAGATGTTTTTACTAATTTTACCAATAGTGGGGTTTTGCACAGTTTGAGTTCCCTAGCCAACTCCAGAGCCTTAAGTTAAAAATAAGACAAAGCAGAGGCTAAATTTGAAAACTATTGCTTAGTAAATACATTTGATCATGAAATCTCCATCAAATCTTGTGTAGGAAAATGCGTGTCTTTTCCCTGCAAGATTTATTTATGTGTTTTAAGAAGAATGTGCAAGATAGCCTACTTGTACAAGGTGAAACCAGGTCTCAATATAGGCTTTCTTGCTTTCTCACTTATTTCTCACAATGTATGGTACATATCACAGTGATGCATGTAACATCAGTTTGCCACATGCACAAACTAAGGTATTACCTTCAAAAAGCAGGCTTTCCAAAACTGATAACAAGCGTTACATGATTTAAGAGTCTTGAAATTGTCTTTATAAACTGCATTGATATGCAATGTTTTCAAGATTAGAGCACTTATAAAAGATAATTTCAAGGACTGTAATCAAATGTACACTTTAGTAAGGGGAAAAGATCCAACCCTGTATTGTGCACCATAAAAATAGTGAACTGCTGACTAATATTATAATAGAAGCTAAATGAACAGTCTGAGAATAAACAGGTTATCTAGTAAATGTGTAGGCTACATTTTTTTAGCAGAATCTCTTATGCATAATTACTTATGCATAAGATTCATAAATAAAATACTTTTTGGGGGCTAGAAGTTATTTTAGCTAATTTAAACTATCACCTTAAATAGGAAGGCATAATTAGGATATAATATTAAATAGAAAAGTAATTCCTGAAATTTCTATCATTAAATTTTAAAAGAAACTTAGCAAAGATCTCTAAAGCCAGTTGTCCATTAGTCAGAACTTATTCTTTGTTTCTCACAAAGCATTGACACAAGACCTTTGATTTCGTTTACACCATTATGTTTAAAATAAAAATCTGTAACTGACAATAGTACATTAAAAATGATGCAAAATGCAGCTTTAGAATGATGAAAAAATGAATCTCTGTTCAGTTGTCTATACATCTTTTTTATTCATGGATGCATTCCTACTAATCAGGTGAGTGAACATCATCAGAAAAAATAACAAAGAAATGCACCAATAAAAAAGATAATCTGAAGTTTCTTTAAATTCTCTGTATTATTGAAGAATTACTTTAAATAGTTGGGTTTGAATTACTTTAGTTATAGCAAATGGAATATTTGCATTATCTCACTGCTAGTCTTCAGAGGACCAACAGCTGCTGGGTTTTTTCTCAAGCACTGCATTATTCTTACAGTGTAATTCCCGTAATCTAAAGTCCTCCCTTTATTTCAACAGAAAAGTTTGCAGGAGTTGGTAACTAAATAGTTTTGCTGCTTCAGTTTACATCAATTGTTTTACAAATTAAAAAGCTACTTAAAGATAAAGAAATAAGGACAGATGCTCCATGCATATGCTAAGTTAAAGCTCATCTTCCTTTGCAAAAATTTAGGAGCACATAGTCTCTTCGTGCTTCTAATAAATAATTCTTATATTTTAATCAAACAGCTAATCCTCATTTGCTCTACTAGATTAATCTTGCCACTTGAGTGATGGTTTACTAGAAAGCTAGAAATTGTCAAGCTCAGCCTATTTAAGATCCAAGAGGCGATCAGAATATCTGAGATTAACACATAAAAATGTCTTTTACTTGACTGATTTTAGATGTACTTTAATTCTGTTATCTGTAAGTGTTTCAGTGCAAATCACAGAGCAGTTTTAATAGTAGATTGTCTCAGCATTGAAACACTTCTTGCTTCCAATTTTTCAAATGAAAGTCGATGAATTATTTATTTAAGCACTGTACATATTAATTACATATTGTCAAGAATAAAACTGTCAGTAAATCTTAATTGAAGAACCTTAAAAATTATAGAAGCAGCTTAACTTCTTATTTTGCATGTAGTACATCTCACAAACATTTGCTTTAGAAATAAAGAAGCCTGGGAATAGACAACTCATAACTATACTCAGTAACTCAAATTATATTTTGCATTATGAAAATATGGTTCTGAATGTTGCTCATCTGCCCATGGACATATAAGAAAATATATATATATATTCCACATACTGGTACTTAGGATCTTTTCCAGTCTGTTTTCTAAACTAAAATAATATTTAAGCAAATTTCTGGAGTCAGTGCTGAACATATAACTGGCACACAAAGCACATGACATTCTGTTCATTCAGTTAATGGCCTCAAGGCTAGTTTGACCAAGTATTTGAAAGTCTATGCACAAAGAGATATGCATTAAATATACTTTACTTTTTACCTCTTAAGTATAATAACCTGTTTTTAAAATAGTATGAACTAAAATGCAAGGTGGTGGAAAGTGGGGTTGGAATGTGGGTCTCAACTGAGCAAGTACCTTCCAAGAATTGATTTGCAAAATGTCAAAATTTGCTCATGCTTTTCTAAAATGCAGTGCAAGACAGATAAGTAAATATGAAGCAGGATTTTTGTAGAATACTTTAGTTTTGAAAGGAACTCCAGTAGTCCTCCAGACTGATATCCAGCTCACAGTGGCACTAACTTCAGGTAGACCAGATTATTCTCTTTCACTTTACAAGCATCATCCTTCTGTACAGGGAAAAAGGGGAGGAAAAGCCACTGAGAAATTGGTAGCCATGGACGGAAGAGAAACACTTGTTCTGTGTGTTTGCTTCAGGCTGCAGGTCCCTTTTTCCTGTGGCCTCAGAAAATCTTTAGCTGAAGATTTCCTCTGTTTGAGCTGAGTTTTACAGCTTCTTCAGGTTTGGCCTCCTAGGTCAAAGTGAGGAAGACATTTGTTCAGGGTTTTCTGCTCACTTTGTCTCTGATTGATAGAGCCAGCTAACAGACTAGAACAGCTTTAAAGGAATTTCATCCTATTTACCATGCTGGTGTGTTGTGTTCAGTAAGATTAACTCACCTGATGCTTATTCCTTTAGACAAGTCTTCCATTCCATTCTTATCCTTAGCCATGCGTTTCTCATATGAGCTATCATACTTAAGGCTTTTCAGATAAATCATCTTATTGGAAAGGAGCTGAAGCACTGCAGTGATGCACTGCAGCATCTTTCTGCTGGGGCCGGGGACTATTGAAGTTGTTACTGAAGAACTTCAGCCATTGACCTTAGTCCTTGCTTAAGATTCCTGAGCTCCCACCTGTACACCATGGTGGCTGTGAACGCGGCCCATGCAAAGAGCTCTTCTTACCACATTTGGGCAGATGATGAGCAGTGCACCCTTCGTTTTCCACTTGAATTTCAGTTTCTTTCTTTTTTTGTTTGTATTTCCAAGGATCTTTTTATGATTGTACCTCCTCTAAATTAGCAGCAGCTGCACATGCCATTAAGGCATATTCTACTTTTTGCACTGCATTAAATGAAGGCTGTATAAGACTGGACTGGACAGCAGTAATGGGCTCCGTCACACAGCATTAGCTACCTCACTCAGTGGGTGCTTTGAACTTTTGTAATTCACCCTGAGTGTATCTACATCACGGAGCACCAGTCCCAACAAGTATGGAGTGTTTCTGGCAGACTTTGTTAGTTGGACATAAACTGTGCCAGTTATTACACAGAAATCACTCATTTCATGTGCTTTTCACCTCTTTTGAAAGGATTTCTCCATCTCAGAGTAGGTAATGATTTCTCTGCATGTGCAGTTCTTGCTGCCGCTGCTGCCGCTGCTGGAAGAGTCCCAACTATGTGATGATTTTTTTCAAAATCTGAACTTCATCCATGTGTATCTGCACTCAGGCCAAGGAGCTAACATCAAATTGTAGTAACAACTCTCAATTATTACTCATGGAGTACATAATGCAAAGAGTGACTCGGAAATGGAAAGTCCTAAATTCTGTTTCCATCTCCCTCAGCCATGCAGGCCCCAAGACACACTTTCATATGTATTTACTTTCTGTAGTGCTGATAACCCTAGCTTTTCCCTAGGTCCTCTTAAAGTTACAGAGTTTGGGAGTAAATGATTTGTGTGTTGGATAATGAACTTTCAACCCCGTAAGAAATGATGTAATGCAGTTAAAAACTGCTCTTGAAAGAGACTGAGGTGGATAGGCCTCATTCCAAATGTGTGTGACTTAAAGGGTCCCATTATGGAAACATAAACGCAGCTTCATAGCCATAATTACTTTAGCTGACGTGTTTAGCTGAGCAGCAATAAAACATACATCATCTTAATATGTATTGTTAATCTTGCCAATGATTTATTCCATGCAAGCTAAAATTACCTCGCTGGGTTAGATAGAATGAAGTCAGTGAAAAGCAGCTGAGCTTGATAATTAAGCCAGACAAAAAGTAGGTTTTTTACTGCTTAGTATGTTATTGCAATTTATTTAAGTACTAAAAGACAACATGAAATTCCTTTCTTTTAGCTATAATTGGTCCTGCTGTAGATGTGTTCAAACAAAACAGATATTTCAGGTATTTCATAACATTAAGTACACAAATTTTTATTTCGTTTGGAGAACTGCATTGGAATGTGCTAAGATTTATGTCAATAAATACTTCCAGCCTTGAAATTCTTCTAATAACTCATGGAAGGAAAGCAACAAACAAGAGAAGTTCACTATTTTTCAGAGGTTTTTTAAAATACATTTCTGTCTGTACTTGGGAGAGGACATTTTTGTTTAGGTGTTTTTCTTGCTATTTTTTCTCATCAGTGGGAAGTCAGCATGGCAGTGACAGGAACCAGGAATTTCTGCACTAACAGAAAAGTCAAATTGTGTATTCATTGACATTTTCCATTTGAAAATAATTATTATTTAGCTAAAAAGTACAGCATGTATATTTATCAGGATATTTTCAAGGACTTTAGCTTAAAGGGAGATAATTATATTTCATCAGCTAATAATATATTTCTTTTCAATTTGGCTTTCAGGACAGTTTTTATAGCATTATTGTGCAAGATGGGCTTCTCAGTTTGTTAAATATTTTTCAGCATTCCATAGTGGTAATCAGATAAGCAATTTCATTTTTTTAAAATTAGAAGCAGTAATTCAAACCTAAAATTTGGAGAAAAAAAACCAACCATGCGTCTTTAATTTTTTTTTGTCAGTGTTGTTTGATATTCTGTAACAATGTGGAGCAATGTTGTAGTCCAAGTTTTCAAACAGAATACAGTTGGCTTTTTAGTCACGGTTGCACAGTCGCTTAAGGGCACTAGCATTTACATTCTGTATGCCTATGGATATAGGAAAAGACAAATGTCTTCAAAACAAAGGTCTGATTTGATAACCTATTTGTGGTTATGTCCTAGTTTCAGCTGGGACAGAGTTAATTTTCTTCTGAGTAGCTGGTGCAGCGCTGTGTTTTGGATTTGGTGTGAGAACAGCGCTGACAGCACACGGATGGGTTTGGTTGTTGCCTCGTGATGTTTATACCCAGTCAAGGACTGTTGGGTTCCTTGGGCCCTGCCAGCGAGAGGGCTGGAGGGGCACAGGGCACTGGGAGGGGGCACAGCTGGGACAGCTGACCCAAACTGGCCAAAGGGATATTCCATACCATGGGACGTCATGCTGAGTGTATAAACTGTGGGAAGAAAAAGGAAGGGGGGGGGACATTCAGCATTATGGCGTTTGTCATCCCAAGTAACCGTTACGTGTGATGGAGCCCGGCTTTCCTGGGGATGGCTGAACACCTGCCTGCTGGTGGGAAGTGGTGAATGAATTCCTTGTTGCTTTGCTGGCATGCCTGGCTTTTGCTTTACCTATTAAATTGTTCTTATCTCAACCCTTGAGTTTTACATTCCTTTCTGATTCTTCTCCCCACCCTTCTGGGTGAGAGGCAGTGAGCGAGCGGCTGCGTGGTGCTCGGCTGCCGGCCAGGGTTAAACCATGACAGTTTGCTCTTAGTTTTTGTTTATGACTGAGTTGTAAAGGTTGTGGTCTTATGCAAGCCTAATTTTTATGAGATGTTGTGAATTGCTGGTTCTTCCTATACTATCAGTTGACCACAGGTGCATCTTTGTGCTCGTTACACAGATCACTGATTTGCTGTGGTAGATAAGGTCATCGAGGTTAAATAGTTTGTCTGTAAAATGATGAATTCTGCAACACGAAAGAGAATTGAGTTACACGTAGATGTGGGATGAGAAATTGAGATGGAATTGTAAATCTCTAGGAAGCATTTGGATGTGCAATACTGAGAAACCGGAAATCCTGAACATGTACTATTCAGCATGTGCATACATTTCTATGGAAGTAAATTAATTTTAATGTGCCCAAAGTATTTGAATTTTAAAGCTCTGTTGTTTTTCTCATTCTGGATGATCCTAAATAGGAGAACTTTTCATTGAAGGACTTGGTATTTGTTTTCTTATACAGCTGTTTAATCAAAGGCCTTATTCTGTTTTATAATTTATAGGTTTATAAAGCATTTCTAAGACATTGAATATGAATGCATTTTGGGTCCAATGTAAGTGACAGAAATTAATGTTGAAGATGGTCAACACCTTGGAAAACCAAATCTCTTAAGAGCTATTTGAAAGTGGAACTGCTCCCAGCCAACAGTAACAGCTGGATTTCACCACAGCTTGAACAACTTCCCAGCTGGATGTTGCTTCTGCTCCCACTTCTGTAGACACAGTTAACATTATAAAAAAAAATGAGTGAGAAACTTGAGGATCTGTTTACAGTATCTGCTTACCTCATTGCTACTGACAAGTCATCCATTTCATGGAGCTAGAGGCTCGCAGAATTGTCTTGGTTGGAGAGATCTCCTAATATCATCAAGTGCAACTTCCTGCTCAAGCAATTGAAATTTCTGGGTCTGTTAGCTATGGATAGAAATGGAGTTAGGTTTTTAAAGATGTTGGACTGAATTTTGAGTAGAGAGTAATGCTAATAGTATCTTGAATTTTGAAGAGAGGAGTTGCTAATCTGCTAGATGCATCACACAGCTGGACCTTGAGGTGGAAGCAGGGCAGAAGGCTGCTGCAGCCCACTGCCAGAAGTCAGGGTGGTTTTTCTCTGTTGCCACTCTGACTGTCTGACCATCCTGCCTCTTTAGCCTTAGGCTGTTCAGGATCAGGTCTGCCTCTAGTTACATGGGTGTCACCCCCTGGCCATGAAGCCAAGTGGCACAGGCTGGCTGTCAGCCTGTCCAACGCTGTGTGGTGCAGCAGCTGCCTTGGGCACTCGGCTGGACCCCGCATGGTGTGCCCGTGGCTCTCAGAAACAGCCATTATTCTTTGTGTGCCTCTCTGATTTTGAAGTTTCTGAAACAAATAGAGGGCAGTTTGTCCAGGTCACCAGGGCAAAGTTTTTATAGAATGGAAGCAGGTTTTGGAGTGCAGCAGGAGGATTTTTAGGGGTTCGTGGGGACAGAAAAACTTCTGGGATATAACATTGAAGGACTGAGTATCCAGAAAAAGACAGAACTGATGTAACCTTACCCATATTGCCTTTTGGCCCTGTTTTTTGAAGTGAAACCTCCTCTAAGCTTTGCCTAGTTACCTGGGGCAGCCCCAAAGGTCCAGGGGCGTGAGTGAAAAATGAAGCAGTGTGGACACTGAAGGGTCCGATGCATAAGTTCATTTTCTGGCTTTCAATTATTTATCAGTGTGGATGTTTTCCGTGAAGTCCAATCCAAGTTAGTACTGTGCTGCAGTGCAAATAATAAATTATTTCCTTCTTCTTAAATAAAAAATGATCTAAGTTGGTTTTGTGGTCTCAGAAAACTTTTTTTCTGCAGCAACATTACTGTCCACTCCTTGTTCAATGTTGCCTACAACACAGCAGATAACAGTGGTCCCCATCCTAAGGAACTTTACATTTAAATATTAGTCTTGAAGACAAAATCTAAGTGTAAATTGTGCCTTTGGAGGCCTTTGTGCCTTCTAAACATTTGGAAAAACCCTAACACTTTACAGGATGCTTGGCAGAATAGGAATTCAGCAGTATTTGTGGTACAGATTTGTGGAAGACGATTTTGAAATGTTGATGCTACAGCTTTTCTTCAGAAAGTATGTACAGTGTCTTTTATTTGCAGAAGAAAATGAAAATAAACTGAATGTACACCTGCTACCTATAGGGACGGTGCTGTGCTTCTACCCAGTGTGGTCACAGACCGGTTGCTGTTGCTGTGCCATACAGCAAGCAAGGAATGCACTCAGTAGATCAATCAGATTGCTCTCTTTGGTATTGTTTACAATAATTGTTAATTAGTTCCCTAGGATAGTACCTCATTTGTGGTCAAAATAAAATGTACACCAGATGGAGAGAAAATGAATTCTGAAGTAGTAATCTATTCATATATGTAATTATTTCTTGTAAGTCTGTAATGGTGATGTTTTTGGTTGTTTAAACTCCAGCAACAGACAGATCAAGCAGATGACATTGCTTAAACATTAGTTAGGGTTTTATTGGGTAAACCATAAACAATTGATATGTGATAGCTTTTTGACTGGCTTCTTCCATGTGTTGTAATCTGATATTGTGATCAACATTTTTTTGTTTAAAGACTTTTGAGTTCAAATTTTAAAGTTGCAGAAGATGTTTAGATGTGCATAAAGTGTTATTTCTAATATGGTTCAGCATTTTCATTATAAATTCTGCCTTTCCTTAGTTTTGAAATTGACTTTTAAAATGTGGTGGACAGATGTCCTAATATAGAAACAGATAGATTGTTAAAAATAAAGAAAAAAGATCAGGTTTGAAATGTTTGGAGTTTTTTGGTTTTTTTCTGGAACAAATTTAAACTGAAAGAGGCTCTCATACCTTATTGAAAAACGCTGAGAAAGCATGAATTTATCTTTAGAAATTCTATATTTATACTTGGTCTTTATTCCTATGAATGATTTCATGTGGAAGCAATATTATTGTTACTTTCTTTTATGCTGAGAATCTGATTATTGTGTAATTTCTCTCTCCCCTGAAATGACATTTGTTTCTTATTTCTCACCCTTTTGAAATGATCGTGATGTTACAAAGAGAATGCAGATTCAGGAAACGTATTCCTACATGCAATTATATAATTAGTCAGTAATTTCAGTGGGATTCTCAATGTGCTTGGATTTAAGGATGTGCTTAGAAAGCTTCTTCAACTGGTTCAAAGTTACTTATTTTGAAACAATTGTACTAAATCTGCCACTCCTACAGTAGATACTGGTAAGGCTTAAGAAAAAGTAAATAAAAGTTCCATAAACAGGTGCAGATTTTTTTCTATAGGTTTTCCGTTTAGAATAAAGGATGGCTGGAATGCAAACATTTCTGGAGAGTTTTGGCTCTGTGATGGAGCCAGTGAAGACTTTTAGCATGATCTTTTCACTTTGAACAATAAGAATGGCTGAGAGACAATGAACTTATTTTATACATCTGTGCAAACGGTAAGAGGTATCTCACTAATACTCCAGGTATTCTGACACCTTCCCAAACCTGAACATTTCAGCAAGAGGGTAGTTTAAAAACACCTAAATATTTTTTATTTTGAGGTATAATAAAAATGTAGACATGACATACTAAATTTATATCCTTCTGACATTAAGAGGATGTTAAGAAGGCTATGGGAGGTGCCCAAGTGTATGGAAATGACAAAGACCAGAGCTGATTGGGGAACCTTATTTGTGCTTTCCCTTTGAAGGTCTATAAAGGTCACATTTTATATGCAATCAGATTGGATTTCCAAGAACAAAAAGATCAGAGTCAGACTATTTTCATAGCTGCTTTGTCTAAGATATAACATGACAGACACCTGATATAAACCCCAATTATTTCAAAAATTGAAAGAGAACCTAAGCAGATTTTATTTTTTACATTCAGCTAATTTATGTAATGTATATAGTGTTTTTCCTTTGAGTGGGACATGAATCAAAATCCATTTATGACAAGGAGAAATACGTATTACTGAAGTTTATACAAGTGCTGTCACATAGCTAATGTCCTTGTGGGCACTTGTACAAACTTCGTCTGTATGTAGGAAGACATCCACAAACAGGTTTATCATTCAGAAACCTCAGGAAAAAATATATACATAGAGAATTTTGTAGAACTTAAAAAAAAATCTCTGTAATTTATGTACAAAAAAGTAATTCATGTCCCATATGGTTTTATTGTTGTGTAGATATTCTAGTTCACGCTGAAAGGTTTGTCCCCTTTTTCCTTTTCAAAAGCAGCTTCATTACAGCATCGTTTCACAGTGTTTCCTGTTTGATGTTACACTGACATTGTTTTAAGTTGCTGACTCTTTAAGTAGCACACTCTCCAGATAAATAAATAAGGCAACATTACAGTGGGAGATCTTAATTATATAAGGGGTAGATATTAGTTATATAAATAGGGACGAGACCCTCAGGCACTGGGGTCTAAGATGGCTCGTGGCAGCAGGAGGTAAAAGAAGACCTGGAAAATGAAGTCACGGTGTGGCAATCTGGGTACCAGCTCTAACAGCTGCCCAAACCTTTGGTTTCCCTTAGGTTCCCTTTACTCCTTTTTAGTTCTTTACAATCTGCATAAAGGAAAGTCTGCGAGTGTCTTTACGCTGCTTTACCTTCTCATGAACTTCTCTGTAACATTTCCTCCTTCCCCTTATGGATGACCAGAGAGCATCTGAAATGTAAGAGAGGAGCGTGCACAGAGCTCTTCTATCCATGGAGACTGAAATTTTAGTTGAATGTGGCGAATTGGTGTCAGTACATGTAGGTGAAATTAGCTTTCTTTCTCATTCAAAATGTATAAGTAAGAACACCAGATTTCTTTGAAGTCTGAAAAGGCGCTCTCTGAATTAATTTAAGTTTCTCCATCTCATCCTGGTAACAAGGTTTTCTGTACAAATTGTCCCGAGATGTGTCTTAAAGCAAGATATTTTTAGAAATGGTTGTACCTTGGAGAAAGTTTCCCCTCTCTCCAGTGAAACTCTATTACAATTTCAGCTTTGGCAAAATCAACTCAAAGTAACTACAGTCTAAACCAACAAATCTGTGCTACATATGGCTTATTTTATGCACTCTTCTGCCTAATGCCTAACATACAAATATTACAAATTTCTGAATGGAAGATTTGTTTGAAGAAAGTAATTCTAAACTGGGAAAGTGCAATAGTGATCTGTGATAGAAGAAATCGGTAAATAATTGCATCAGCACATTTGAGCACAAAGGACAGGTTTTAATGGGGTGGAAGGGAAATGCCTGTATGAGAGCCAGAATGTAGAAATCTTGCATAAAAGGAGGAAAAGGAATTGTAAATCAGTGCAAGGGAAGGCAAAATCAACACGAGCTAAAAAGTCTAAATTTCAAAAGTAACAATAGAAAAGAAATTATGAGGGGAAAAGGCAAAAGAAAATTGTTTGTGTCATTTTTGAAAATATGGAACTAAACAAAAGCAACTGCTAAGCACCTGAATCAGCAAACTATCCAGCCATATGCTCAAGTGCATTTTTATTTAACAAAACACTCCACAGCCAATTAAGCAATCACTGGGGTCAGAAGAAATCTTTCCACAACTGAACTATGAAAATTAATTTAATCTCATGGACTTTTTTTTAAATTCACAGAGCCACAGAATGGTCAGGGTTGGAAGATTGACTAGCCCAGCACCCTGCTAAAGCAGGTTCTCCTAGAGCAGGTTGCAGTTGTGTCTGGACAGGTTTTGAATGTCTCCAGAGAAGGAGACTCCACAGCCTCTCTGGGCAGCCTGTGCCAGAGCTCTGTCACTCCCAAAGTAAAGAAGCTCTTCCTCCTATTCAGGTGGAACCTCCTGTGCTGCAGTTTGCTCCTGTTGCCCCTTGTCCTGTCACTGGGCACCACTGAAAAGAGCCCGGCCCTGTCCTCTTGACATTTGGCCTTAAGATACCTGTGTGCATTGATAAGGTCCCCTCTCAGCCTTCTCTTCTCCAGGCTAAACAGGCCCAGCTCCCTCAGCCTTTCCCCATAAGGGAGATGCTCCAGCCCCTCATCATCTTCGTAGCCCTCTGCTGGGCCCTCTCCAGCAGTTCCCTGTCCCTCTTGAACTGGGGAGCCCAGCACTGGGCACAGCACTCCAGATGGGGCCTCAGCAGGGCAGAGCAGAGGGGCAGGATCACCTGCCTTCACCTGCTGGCCACGCTCCTCTTAATGCCCCCCAGGATCCCACTGGCCTTCTTGGCCACCAGGGCACACTGCTGGCTCATGGGCACCTTGCTGTCCACCAGCACTCCCAGGTCCTTCTCTGCAGAGCTGCCTTCCAGCAGGTCAGCCCCAGCCTGTGCTGGTGCATGGGGTTGTTCCTCCCCAGGTGCAGGACCCTACACTTGCCTCTGTTGGACTTCATTCAGTAAGACGTAGGTTTTGTGTTCCCATTGTGTATGGGATTACAGAAAAGGAGGCTGAGGAATGGATAAAAAAAATATTTTGTAGTTTATATGTAACATTTTAAATGCATATACAGTGAAAACCACAGTATTCCTGATTACTTTCCAAAATGTATTTGCATATAATCAATCGCTGGTTTTCTGTTTTGGCAATACATGATAAAAATACAAGTCTTTAAACATTTAGGAGTGAGTAGTGGCACAGAATGATCTCAGTTGTCTGTGTTCCCTCACTGTGACAAGGGAGGGTAACAATTTCATAAGATGTGGAGCTGTCTAGGGGAGATATTGATTATTTTGGAAAACAGCTGAAGTTCTGCCACAGTTGTCTAATAGCAGTGGTGTATTTCTCTTTAAGCACGTTTCAAACTTTTCAAACACCTTAAAAGTCTGATTTAATTAAAGGGGGAACAATTCAGTCATGATGATGAATTAACCATTTCTTTTTAGTGGACCATGGGCAAAGGTCTTATCCTTCTTCCCTGCTCCCTCAAGCAGATCATAGCGGTGCATGCCACAGCCACGCGAAGCACATCGTCCTGTCTTTATCAGCTGTTCTCCACCCTCTCCTTGGTGCCATTTTCATACTCCCAGGAAAAATGAGATGTGTTGTGTTGTGCGATGTGGATAATTTCCCCAGAACCCCAGGGTCTGGGATCATGTTTCAAAGCCATAAGGCCTTTACTGAGAATACATAATTTGCTACTATTCAATGTTAAATTGTCTGACCTGAGCAACAGCTGATACTGCAGAAAGCAGCAAAATGACAGCCTTTTTCTTCATCAATGAGGTCATTAGCCATCACATCAGAAGGGAACAGGAGTATATCTTAACTAGCATTTGAAGTGGAGTTATAAAGAGAGAATGCATTGCTCAAGATCACCTAGAACAGATTTTTCTGCAGTAATAATAGATCAGTAACAATTAGGGCAAAAATTACAGAGTCCAGACCGTGCAAGTCTCATCATACATGGAATTACTTTCTTACTTAATCAGTTGCATAAATTGTGCAGATAGCTGCATTTGATTGGGTTGTCATATCAATTATTCTTTATTTTTTATGCAAATTAAAATGGACTTTGGCTTAAGAATCAGGGAATATGGATCTGTATAGTGTGAACTTTGAATAAAATATAGGGACTCATCTGGATGACGTCTTTGAATGAGCACTCTCTCTTTTTTTAAATATATTTTCATGGCTTCTTAAGGATGTGGCATGCGAGTCCTTGTGTTCTGAATTACTGTACCCAGTACTGTACTGAGTTCCTGACACTTTGGAAGAAAGTGCTGGAGAAGTACAACAGGGTTCCTGATTTCAGAGCACTTGGCAAGTACACTGGGGGATTCAGTTTGTCTTATTTCTAAGCTGTTGGAATTTATTTTTTTTTTAATGTGTGGTGGAAACATGTATGGGGTGGTTTAAAATACTTTATTTCAAACTTAAGTATCTTGTGTGTGTCTAGTTCACCAAGTTGCGAGCAAGAATAAGACTTTTTATTGAAGTAAGCAAGATAGTTCAGTACAACTGTTTATTGTGAGTTTTCTGAGGTTACTATTCTTTATAGTAGTAAAGTTGTTTATAAAAATAATGTTCTCATGCCTCTGTATATCTTTCAGGCTTATTCCTGGAACCCATAAAAGCTGATGTTACAATTCAGATTATTAGTAGCACAGAAGTTTTTGACTTCACTCAAACTTCTTAGCCACGAGGGTAGCATTCCATGCAATACACCAGATTTGCTGATGATCATTAAGTCAGTGTGGCAAGCAACAGTTTTGAGGAAGGAAAGCATTTAAGTCTTTCTGGGTCTTTTCTTTGGAAAGCAACCCCTTTTTTATTTAGTATGCACTGTGCATTCTTCATGTGAGACTTTCTGTGAAGTATGCAGACCTACAAGGTAGTCTCATAAAACATGTTTTCAAATATTTTTAATTAAAATGATGAAATAAAGGACTACATGAATATGCTAATGGTTTAGAATAGGCTTTTCAAGGAGTGTTTTAGTTGTCCCCAGGTTTCATGGAATTTGCTTGGCTGTGGCCCTGGAATTCCACTGGTTTGCTGTCTCTGAGGCCAGAAAGATACTAACTGTTTAAATATTAAATTTTAATTATTACACTTCATAGGCTTTCCTTTTTGAATGGACTTATTTTCTGTCACATGTTGTAAAACCTGTTACCACTGCGATTTATATTATTACAGCCTACAGATCTGGATTAATATGCTGCTTTATACATACACTGTTAATTTAGTTTCCTCAGTGAGGTGGTTAAGTACCCATTTCAGCTGGCTGAAATTAAGCCAATGGGTAAAGTATACGGACACTCAAATCGCAGTTTTTTCTAAGTACTTGCATCAAATGATGTGTCTGTAAGTTAGCAGCAGCACAGTGCATTGTAAGAGTGGGTAGAAATAAGACATTTAGAGGAAAACAAGTGTGATGAGATTATCATGGGATGCAAAAGAAGGGATTTGGTCTGCTGAAGGGTCTGGAGGCAAG
This sequence comes from Falco naumanni, assembly GCF_017639655.2. Taxonomy (NCBI): domain Eukaryota; kingdom Metazoa; phylum Chordata; class Aves; order Falconiformes; family Falconidae; genus Falco; species Falco naumanni. The sequence continues at coordinate 89,614,936 of NC_054056.1, forward strand.
GTATTGCTGATTATTGAGGCAGAGGTATCTTCTCCCTGCAAGGGTGTCAGAACAAAAACTTGCCATTGAAGGAAGGCTATGTAAATTGGGATAATCTTTGATTTATTATCCATTCTTCTGCTCTAAGATGATGTAACTCTCACGAGAGAGAATGTGGAAAACTTTCTACATTGCCCACAGTATTTAAAGTAGTGTACGTTTTTGGGAAGAAAGGGCAATCCAGAAGATGCTATAGGAAAGTGATTCTTTCTGCATCACTTTCAAAGCAAAAGACAGAGGAAATAGATATCGTATTTCAGCATTCTTTTCCTCTTACTTGAAATTTGTTTAATTAATCTATTATATGACTATTAAAACTATTCTTTTTCTTGAGCCTGATGGTAGCTAAGGTTTTCCTCTTTTCCACATAGTCACAGGCAGTAGAGTTACTGTGGCACAGGGGTGGCTTTCTTTTTAGTCACAAGTTGCTATTGTTCCACTAAAGTGAAGTTTGTTGCACTTAACCTTTAATATGCTTCTTCTGTCTGAAGGTTTGGAATCAACATATGTTGTCTATTGATATGAAAGACAATTATCATTTTGATAAGCTTCATGTGTGTTTATTTTTCTAATAAGGCTGCCTTATTTTTTGAGTCCACTTGAAAACGAAGTTAACTGAAGCAAAGGAGTCTTATGCCTGAGGAACAAGTAAAGGAATGTAATAGAGAAAACAGAACCAGGCTGTTGTCAGAGTGGAATAGCAGGACAAGAGGCAATGCTCACAAGCAGCAGCAAGGGAAATTCTGTTTGAGTGCACAGTGGGGAAAAATGCAGCAAGGGGGGTTAAACACAAGAACAGTTTGTCCCCAGAGCCTGTGGAATCTCCATCCTTGGAGATATACAAAATGTTCCTGAGCAGCTTGATCTGGCTTTGAAGTTATCCCTTTTATGATGAAGTATTTGGATGAGATGACCTTTGGAAGTCTCTCCCGTCTCAAATTATTTTATGATTCTAAGGATATCTGGAGATAAAGTTCTTCAGGAATGCTTGTCCCGTTTTTGTTGTTCCCAAATAATTCTCTCGTCAGACAAGCTGTAATTGGTGAGCACCTAAACATTCTGTGGTTGATGAGAACATCATATTCATAAAAATTAACTTGAGGTATGAACCCTTTGGTGGCTTAAGAACAGTGAATTGCATTTTTTGAACATATTAGCATTTTAGACCTGTCTGCTGTTTGTCTAACTCGTAAGGCTGTTGCACCTAAATTCCAGGAAAAATGGAGCCCTGTCACAGGGGATCAGGTCTGGTCTTCCCAGCTGCATCAGTGCCTCAGTGTCCCACAGCCTTTGGTGGGCCAGGTCTCAGCATTATCATTTACAGATAGGTCTCAGACACGAGGATGGATGTTTCTTCAAGATACATTTAAATTCTCAGTACCCACCAATTCGAAATGAAAGGAGACCTGGAGTGAGCAGAGCTTTTGAACCTCATTCTCTGGTGGTCAAGGCTAGAATTGAAACTGGTGAAGAGCTGCTTCTACACAGAGTGGCTGCTCTGCTCCACAGACTGCCAAGCACCTGCCAGCCCATAAGACATGCAAGGGAAGGGGGTCACTTGAGTTTGGATCTGTTGATTTCCAAAGTTACAATGTTCTGCTTTCATTGCATGCCTTATAGGCTGATTTGTGCACTTGATAATCAGAAAATCTGGTTTATGTACTCTGTCTTACGTTTCAATAAGTGAAATAACACAAAGAAACAGATGCCTGTGATTTAAACATTTCTTGAACATGTGTTTTTGGTGCTGAGACCTTAAACAGCATCCCTCTTGCACAGACAAGTTTACGTCAAGACTAAGGATTACCACAAAGTATTTCTGTGTTTAATGTCATTGTATGTGTATACATATTTATATGTTTTCCTTATGAAGATGTGTTCTCAAATGTATGAGTCCATAAATCTCAGTTTTCAGCCTATTTGGTGACACATTCCAGTTTAAAAATAATAAAAAAAAAATTTTGGGTTTTTTTTACTAATTTGAAGGTATTTTCAAACTGCTGCTAGAAACAACCTTAAAAGAGAAAAACAATATTACATTTTCTTTACTCATGTTTTCCCCAAGAGATGGACACTACTGGGGTTTTTAGGCTCATTTTAGATGTGTTAGATGATTTAATATAACTTCCCAAGAACTTAAATTTTTTTTCTTAGCACCTGTGTGACTTTTTATTAGCATTCAGCTGTAAATATCTCAACAAAAACGGAGTTTAAAAGGATTCTTGCATTATCAGATTATTTTTTGTTTGCCTGTTCTGCACTTGCATTTCTCGTTCATGAGATGAGCTGAGAGCAGACGGTACCTGGGCACTTGGAGCTCCTGTCTTAAATCTCTGACCAGTAAATACGTTTGAAATGTAATGAGTGAACCTTTTATTGATGCTACAGGCTTTTGATTTTTAGCGTGTTGTGTTCTTGAACTACATAGTTAACTTTATCCAGTTGCAAAACCATCATGTCGTGAGGCTAGGTAGTGCTCTTGGACTCAGCAATAAACAAAGAGAAATACCAAGTGAAGCCACTCGATGTCGGTGTTGCTTCACACAGTTGTGTGGAGCACAGCATCACCAACGGGGCTGAGAAGCCCATTGACAAGGAGAGTGTTAAAAGCCGAGCCCAAGCCATTTGAGTCAGGTCTGACTTCTGTGTTGCCTGGACACTCACCTTTATCTTGTGATAATTCTGATTAATCTGTGGCAAAGGAGATATTCTGTCACCATAGTGGCTCCTAATCGTCCTGTATGAAGAAAGGATAGAGACTTTAGCTTAATCTGTTTTGTGAAGGGCAAGAATCATACCTTTTTTAAATTTAGGTCCACCTTGAAGTATTTGATGATGGAAATCAGGAGTACTTTTAGAGTTAGGTATCACTGAAAATAAATGCATTGCAATCAACCGTGGAAGATATATTGGCAAGTTTCAGAGTTTGTGAATTATGTTCGGGTTTTATGCACCAGAATTTCAGAGGACCAATTTCCTTAAATTTCAGTAGTAAATAATTTGCATGCTTAAACATATGCTTTCTCTGTGGTCTAGTTTAAAATTTTATGTAATATGTGTGATTGATAACCTATTTTTTTACAAATTCTCAACATTCAGGAATGCTTTTTTAAAGGTGTGGATTTTTGTCGCTGTTTTTATGTTGTTCCATTTGTTATCACTCTCTTATCTTTCCAGTAGCTTGTATAATAGCCTCGTGTGCTCTGTTCTGTGATTTATGAGCTGCACAGTCTGGTCTCTTTGAACTAGTACCTATCACCCCTTATTTTACATCTGACTTCCATTCCCATCCAGCTGTGCTTTGTCAAACATACTTGGAATTTTTAATAGGATTTCTCTTGGAATTTCAGCTATCTTTCCTAAAGTCACAAGCTTTGTGTGACCAAGATTTTTTTTCTTACATCTTTCATCTAGTATCCTCTTAATCCTTCAGACGTTGTTATCTGTATTTGACAGAACGATAGCAGCATCAAAACTGAGTTCATAGAGATTGTTGGTCAGGGTAGAGGACAAGGATGAGTGGAAATCAGTTTCCCCACTGAAGAAAAGGTGAGGAAAGCTCAATCATTATATATTCAGTTGGATCATTTGGTGATATGTACAGTACTAGAATCATACTTTTTTGTGTTTCTCAGAAAAAGCAACTAATAACTAGAAAATAGGCTTTCCTTACATAAGATCATTGAAAGAGCTAATTGTAAAACATCTAACCTTAAAATTGTGTGTGAATATACTGACTTAAATGTATAAAACCAAATGTTCCTCATGCTTCGCTTTTGGTGTTCCAGAAAATGAAGTTTTATATGCCTGCTTCAGGAAAGGAGAGGATCTCATAGTCCTGATATCTCAGGTACATCATGATACAGTTTGAAGTATGACAAATCTGCATAGTCTGGGTGTTTATAGATTATACGTTCATTGGTTAATGAATTTCACCTGATGGGAAAATTTTTAAACAGGGTGTGTGTGTGTGATACATTATGTGTTTCAGGATACTGATGTGTTTTAGGGAAGTGTTTTTTGATGTTTCTTTAAGATTCAAATGTTAGATTTGTCTAGTGAGGTATAGGCTTGCTGTTATGCATACCTATGCATCTGTTTTCCCTTCAAATTTTTGATTTCTTTTTCTGGGGGGCTGTAAATGATATGTTGCTTTGTGTCACTAACTAAGAGTAGTTTATTAATTTCAAAGTTACAACAAGGAATACTTATTGAAGACTGGTGATGATATCAACTCCAGATTTAATGATAATGCAATTTTTAACTTATCTAAGTAACTGTTGGAGTAAAACAAAATTTCTGCACAAATTCCACATCAGCGCAGACATCCCAAAGACTTTGCATGTGCAGTTCTGTCTGCGTCTAACAGGGCTAATTTTCAAGTCTTAGCTGTAAGATATTTGCACTCATGCATGCACACACCCATAGAGAGAAACCATCCCTTGTTATTGGTGAGGGACAAAAGTCTGTTGATACAGCTAATCCTAGGAGTTCAGATACTAGTCTGGAATTGATGAAAATTGTCCAGATTTACTGACTCTGCAAATATAAGGTGGGAAAATCTCAATTATAGATTTTTTCGAACAGCTTCAGCATTTTGATGTGAGAAGTTTGAAGAATGGAGAGTATGTTCTTGTGTGTTTAGTGAAGGTTCTTTGGTTTCATAATGGGTATTGTTTTGAATATTCAGAGCTTCTAGGGAACGTAATTTGTATTAAACAAAATGGGACTAGTCTCTTTCACACAAGTATCCATATTTGGATTTATTTTTGTACATACAAATTATGTATAGATGTGTTTTATTATATTTTTTTCCCCAGAAAATGCTATTATAGTTAAACGTACTGAACATTTTATCAAAACTAAGCACCTCCTGACAGCTGAGTAACTCTTGTTGTATCTAGAAGGATTCCTGTCTACTTCTGATCATTGGAAGTAGGGAAGGGTCTGTGTTGTGGAACATGTGGCAGCCGTAAAAGCCTTGATTATCCTTGAATTGCACTTCCAAGCTAAAAGCAGGAACACACACACATACAAAACCCCAACCCCAAACTCCACATTAAAAAAAAAACTAAAGGAAAATACAAAAAACAAAAACAAAAAGAAAAAAGGAATCAATGCTTAGATGCTTATTCCAGTGAACAGAAGTAGGATAAACCTGTCTTGTGTTTCTTCTATTCTTTAAAAAGTGTGCATGGTTAAAGGATGGGCAGGGCAAAGAATAAGTATGCCTGAAATAGTTAAGAGTGAGAGTCTGTCTTAAGCAATCTTTTCCTGATATTTCTTTTTTTCTTTTTTCATTTTGCACTTCTAAGAGACACAACAGTGGACACCACCTAAATGTCACTAAGTAGAATGAACTGTGGTGCATTTGCCCTTGTGTTTTTCTCCCTATTGCATTTGGAAACAAAGCCTCATTTTTAAAAAGTTTTTTCAGATGAATAATGCTTTATTTTAATCTAAATAATAACATTTAAATGAATTTATGTAAATACAATTGAAATATTAAAAATGCATATTTATTTTTATTGCCTGATGCAGAATAGTGATTGAGAAGACACTTCACACATATGATGGACCTTACATTTTAAATTCAATTTCTGTCCCATGCAGAGATAAAAAATACTTAAAGGAAAGCCACTGTGTCCTTGCTCCATATCCAACAAGACACTTAAGTGACTTGACATTCAAAGGTCTTCCATGCTCTTATCACTTTGTGTCTGAGTACTGTGTATTGTACACAAGGTACATGACGTTACTAGTTGGCGAGGCACGTGAGGCACGCAGCAGTGGCAATGGTACGTCCTATGGCTGAGCACTAGATTAAGGTGGACAGAGGGGTTCCTGGAGCCAGGGAAACCCAAACAAGAGCTGAGAATCCTACCAGGAGCCAGCAGCTCTCATGAGCAAGGCTGATGCAGCTTGGGCATTGCCATGAGATTTAAATGACCCTGAGGGGTGCTACCAACCAGGGCGTGATGTGGCAGTTTGTGTGGCCATTTGTGTGGCAGGGTGCACAGGGAGGGCCCTGCGCCCTGCTAGCAGGGCCACAGTCAAGGGAAGTGCTCTAGGTCTCTGCTATAAGGGTTGGGCACTGGCCTCAGCCTGAAAACCAGTGTTTCTGCAAAGAAAGTCCCTGAGATGTCTGGTGCTTCTACCCAGACAGAACTGGTAAGGAAGGAGATATTAGTACAAAAGTTAGTTTGCAACGAGTGCCCAGATCCTTCTCCTGGAGAAAATGTAAGTACGTGCATAAAGTGTGCACAGGCTGATGATCTGTTATGTCAGGTGGCTGAGTTGCAGGGAAGAGTTAAAAGGCTGTGCAGTATCAGAGGAGCCGAGATGGAGATAGATAGGTGGTTTCAGAACCATGTTCCTGTAGCGGACACCAAAGAAATGAGGCACCTTGGACCTTGGGGACCCACAAAAGCAGGACTCTGCTTCTGTCTTCACCCTCCAGCATCACAACCAAACCAGATATGAAGCTTCAACGGCTACAGGCACCCACAAGCAAGGTCCACAAGGAGAAGCTGTACCAGCAGCACACAGTGGATACAATAAAAAGAAAACTTGGGTGCTCATAGTAGGTGACTCTTGGTTAAGGGGCACTGAGACACCCATCTGCCAGTCTGACAAGTACTCATGTGAGGTGTGCTGGCTTCTGGGAGCTAAGGTCTGAGATGTTGCCATGAGGGTGCCACAACTTGCACAGACTACTATCCACTACTACTCTTTCATGTGGGCATGAATGACACCGCAAGCCAGAACCTGGGCAGAATCAAGGAAGACCATAAAGCCCTGGGGGTGCAAATAAAAATATTGGTGCCCAAGTTATCTTTTCTTCCATTTCATCAGTTAAAGGAAAGGGTGCATCCAGAAGCAGATGTATAATACAAATCAATTTCTGGCTTAGTGGCTGGTGCCATCATGAGGGTTTTAGTTTCTACAACAAGAAATTCTTTAACGGCTATAGCCTGTTAGGGAGGGATGGGATACACCTGTCTAGAAGAGGCAAAGGATTCTTTGGTGGCAGGCTAGCCAACATGGTGAGCTGGGCTTTAAACTGAAGGACTTGGTGGGAGGGGTCTGATATGGCAATGCTTACACCATCACATCCAACTAGTGAATAGGCCAGGCCAACCAGGGCAGCGATATATGTCCCTTAGCTGCCTCCCAAGATGAGTATTCTGGCAAAACTCAAACAGAAGAAGGAAGTTTACAGGATGTAGAAAAAGGGACAGGCCATTTGGGAGGAATATAGGAATGTTGTCAGAGTATGTAGGTAGGCGTTGAGGAAGGCTAAGGTCCATCTGGAATTAAATCTGATGACGGACGTCAAGGACAACAGGAAGGGCTTCATCAAATACATCAGTTGTAAAAGGATGACTAGAGAAAATGTGGGCATGCTGCTGAATGAGGTGGGCGCCCTGGTGATGAAGGACACAGAGGAGGCAGTTACTGAATTGCACCTTTGCTTCAGTCTTTACTGCTAAGGCCAGCCTTCAGGTTTCCGAGACCCTGGAGGAAAGAGGGGAAATCTGAAGAAAGGAAAACTTTCTACAGAGAAGGATCCTGGGGGGCATTAGGAGGAGTGTGGCCATCAGGTTGAGAGAGATGATTGTCCCCCTCTGCTCTGCCTTGGTGAGGCCCCATCTGGAGTGCTGTGCCCAGTGCTGGGCTCCCCAGTTCAAGAGGGACAGGGAACTGCTGGGGAGGGCCCAGCACAGGGCTACGAAGATGATGAGGGGCTGGAGCATCTCCCTTCTGAGGAAAGGCTGAGGGAGCTGGGCCTGTTTAGCCTGGAGAAGAGAAGGCTGAGAGGGGACCTTATCAATGCACACAGGTATCTTAAGGCCAAATGTCAAGAGGCCAGGGCCGGGCTCTTTTCAGTGGGACAGGACAAGGGGCAACGGGCACAATCTGCAACTCTGGAAGTTCCACCTGAATGTGAGCAAGAACTTCTTTACCTTGGGCATGATAGAGCTCTGGCAGAGGCTGCCCAGAGAGGCTGTGGAGTCTCCTTCTCTGGAGACATTCAAAACCCACCTGAATGTGACTCTGTGCAACCTGCTCTAGGAGAACCTGCTTTAGCAGGGCGTTGGACTAGATCTCCAGAGGTGCCTTCCAACTCTGACCATTCTGTGATTACAAGATCAAAAATTACTTGGTGCAGTCTTCACTGAGAGAGCCTTTGCTGTGTGGACTACCAGGAGTAGAAAGGAATAGCTGTGAAGGAGAGTGATCGTCACAAGCATTTTTGGCACTTCCCATGCAGAGCTGATAGCCTGCAGTCCTTCACTGCACTTTGAGCTTGTTACATTTAGGTCTGAGGCTTCAGCCTACAGATGCAATCTGTGTATGTTTTTGTCAGTACTTATTGCTACCTGCTGTTTTGCATTTTCTACATAAATAAGCTCTTTATTGTCATTTAGAAGACAAAACATTGATGGAGTAAAACAAATTTGCTAGCACCAGGGTTATGGAGGACTTCACGCTTTCCAACTGTGGCCAGAAAATCTACCCCCAGGAGAGGCAAGGCAGCTCTCCTGGGCTTGGCAGGGAGATGCCTGCTCCACTGGGCACTTCCCGCTCATATTAGCATAGCTCAGCCTATATCGCACACACCCCCAGTAATACCTCATTTTGCCACTGGACTGAGGCCAAAAGCACAGGCATTACAAGGAATATAAAGCGGGAGGTTACTGGAAAGAATCACTAACTAACTTGAGACTAGACTAAATTTTTGCAAAGAGCAGAAAATGTGATCTTTGCTACAAACGGTTCTTGAATTTCATTTAGCTCTTTATATGATTGAAGCATTTAATAAGTGTTTTTATTTAGTAAAGTTAGAGAGCAGCTGCAGAATTCCTAAGTGCTTCTGCTCATTTATTCTTTCTCTGTAGTTTTGGAACTGCAAAATCTCCGAAGAAAACTGGAGACTGACACAGATCAGGGTGATTCCTCAACCGTGCACTCTTCTGAAAGAGGAACTGCTTTTGTGGGGTGGCTATGATGACAGGAGCAAAAAGGAAAAGAAATGCAGTCTGGAGGAAGATCCAGGCTGTTCGCTTTGAAGATGTCAAAGTATGGTGTATGAGAAGGCTGCCCATCTTGAAATGGGTGCCTGTCTACAATTGGAAGGAAAATTTGGTTCCCGATACAGTTTCTGGGATGATGCTAGCCATCCAACAGGTGACTCAAGGTACAGTCAGTTAACTCATTTCAAATTCATGTTTCAAATCTGGTCATGCTGAATCGGTCTGGTCATCTTTTTCTTTTCTTTTCTTTTCTTTTCTTTTCTTTTCTTTTCTTTTCTTTTCTTTTCTTTTCTTTTCTTTTCTTTTCTTTTCTTTTCTTTTCTTTTCTTTTCTTTTCTTTTCTTTTCTTTTCTTTTCTTTTCTTTTCTTTTCTTTTCTTTTCTTTTCTTTTCTTTTCTTTTCTTTTCTTTTCTTTTCCTTGTTTAGTATTATCATAAAGCTTTGCTTAAAACAAAGGCATGCTTGTATGTTTAGTGTTGATTTAATCTAAATATAAATATAAGGGAAAAAATATATGCTTTTAACTGTTATGTGTACATACTGGATGTGCAAAGGTGGATAGAAATACCTTGTGTTATTGTAGCTAATTTCTGTGAGCTGGAACTTTGTTATATATCCCACCTTTCTGACAAATTTTCACAGACTTAATATAGAAGATAAGAGAGCAGCAACCGTATTCACACAGCATATGGTTTTATACAATGTTCTATCAGTTAAATGACTACCTTTTTCCCTATTTCATATGGAAAGCAAAATACATCTACGTGATAATTGCATTGTAAGAAATGCAGTTTGGGAAGAAACATGGGCATTATACCGTAACCTTTGGAAGCCCAGAGCACAGCAGGAAATACTAACTTTCTGTGCATAAAGGGTGCTCCTGCCAGGGGCATTACCCACAGAAAGAATCTGCCTGCATCCATGGCTTGCGTACTTCTGCTTCTGCGTTGATTTAATGCTGTATTATGTTACCTACCACATCTCTTTTCAAGCAGCTATACAAAGCAGGGGTGGAGCTAGACTCCATTTGGTAGCTTAAAAAAAAAAAAAAAAAAGGAAAAGGAAAAACTCCCCCAAAACAAAAGCCTGCACAATTACCTGCAGAAACCTGAAGTCCCAGTAATCTGGGTTTGTAAAGTGATTGCTACTGGGAATTAAATGTTTTTCTCAGTTTTTTGATGTGTCTTTGATAGTGTCACCTTCATTTGGCAATATTTTGTATTTGCCTCAGGTAAATCACAGCTTCTTATCTTGCTCAAATGGACTTTAACTCCTTCCCTTATGTAAACCATGTTGATTCTTTCTTAACAATTTCCCATATTAGTTATGCTTAACTGTCATTGATGTTGTTACATTATAAGCACTCCTTTAATTGAATTATGCTGGAGTTGGAAACAACTAATTTGTGTAAGTATTTGTGCTTTTAAAGTAATTAGGAACATCTGCATTGGCATGATTTAACTTTAAGAACCTTAATACTGTAACACTGCAAAGTATCGGATTTCACTAGTATGTGCCTATACAGCAATCGTATTTAAAATGCTGCTAATAACAGTATTGTTGAAATTCATCAAAAACATTAAGTTAAACAGCAGTTCTGCACTACTGTTAGTTTTAGCCAGGATTTTCTTGATTGAGTCTTGTACCAAGAAGTAATTTAATGTAACAGACAAATTTAAGAAAATCCTGGCTAATACTGGTTATTTCATATTCAGAATATTTCTATATTCAGATAGAAATACTGGGTTTATCTTTCTAGATTATTTTTAAGTACTCTAGAAATAATTTTATCCTTATTTTATGCTGTTTAAAACCAAATACATTGAAACTCTTCCCTCCTGCTGATCTGTTTTTCCTTTCTCTCTCCTCACTACTTTTCAAGATTTCAGAATGATATTAGGGGATTCAAAAGGAGGAGAGTTAGATACCAAAATATTTTACCATGTTTGTGGTGCTTTAGCTTAAACACAACATATTTATTTAGACCCTGTTTGCATTAGCTCTTTTCCTAGTGTTGTAAGCCTTCCAGTTATCAGGACTATCCTTTAATGTCTTCACAGAGAGGGTTATGCAAGAAAATAAAGACTCATTTGTTATACAGCACGAAGGGAAAAGACCCTGAATTTTGAGAGGTCTTATATGGGTCTGTTTCATTCCACCCACAAAACAAGAAGTTTTGTAATTAAATGAAAGGCAGAAACTCTAACAATGGTAAGAAAAATTTAGTAACCAGTGGTAACTGACATGCAGAGCAGTGTCATTTGGTGTTGCAGCAACATGTTTAAGTAAATTCAAGTATATGGAAATAAACTTGAGTTATGGTAGCATACAGAAAAAACCTGCAAGTTGTATTCGTAAGCAACGGTTTTCTGAGTGATGGAAGCTGCATATTCCAGGGTAGAGAGCAGTCCAGTAGCTTGAGAATAATTAAGAAAGACCTTCCAACTGGGCTGCATTTTTCACATTTTCCTACTGTGGGATTTCTTACTCATCTGGCCTTGGCCATGTTCAGACTATTCAGGTTGGCAGCTGCTCCGATCTGGTGTAATGTGTCTGTGTTCCAACATCTAAGCTAAATTTTAGATGATATAACTGGCTTCCCTTTGTAAAGGAAGGTAGGAAAGAGGGAAATCACTGTCCTTAGTGTGTCGTAGTGAACGCAACAAAAAATATGCTCATAACTGCTGCTTCTCACAGAATTTTCAGAAACTCCTTCTGGAGAATTCATACACAATAGCAGGTTTTGGTTTCTGCCCTGTAAGTGGGAAAAATAAAAGAGCAAAGTAATATAAATACAGCAATCAATGTATGCAGGTAATGTTTTCTCCCAAAAAGTCTTTTATAAAGGTATAGGATAGTTCAGAATAGCTGTTCTTATGCCATCTTTTATGTTGGACTAAGTTTTAAAGAACTACTACTATTCATCATTCTCAGGGTCAAAATTACTAGTTTCTAGATGTGACTTAAAGACTTCAGACTCCTGCAAGATACCTTCAAGTCAGCTACTTGAAAATTGAAACACTTGAGCTCATATTTAGGTTTAAATGTCTTCCATCAGGACACACATGAACTAGAAATTATGTCCCGTGGTGACAGAGTCTAGGAACGGAGTACAAGAAAAGCATACTACCTGAGTAATTATGTACAGTGTGGAAGAAATAGATCTTTAGAAGGTAAGGTGTTACCTTGCCTAGCACTGAACTAAGTGTAAAACCATATGCCTCTGTGCCTAAGGTGTTAACCTTACTCTCTCACAATGTTATCCAATAAAGAATACAATAGCTATCAAAGAATCCACATGAAATTACATAATAAATTCTGCAGAGAATTCTGCCACTACTTTTCAAATGCTTTTGAAACCTGTTTAAAGCATGCTGTGCTGGTTTTGTCTGCGGTAGAGTTAATTTTCTTCATAGTAGCTAGTATGGGGCTATGTTTTGGATTTGTGCTGAAAACAGTGTTGATAACACAGGGATGTTTTTAGCTGTTGGTGAGCAGTGCTTACACGGAGTCAAGGCCTTTTCTGCCTTGCATCTTACCCCACCAGCCAGCAGGCTGTGGGTGCACAAGGAGCTGGGAGGGGGCACAGCTAGGACAGCTGAACCCAGCTGGCCAAAGGGATATTCCATGCCACATGGTGTCATGCTCAGCAGATAAAGCTGGGGGAAGAAGGTGGAAAGGGGGCGACATTCAGAGTGGTAGCGTTTCTCTTCCCAAGTAACTCTTACGCGTGTTGGACCCCTGTCTTCCTGGGGATGGCTGAACACCTGCCTGCTGATGGGAAGTGGTGAATGAACTCCTTGTTTTGCTTTGCTTGTGCATGTGGCTTTTGCTTTACATGTTAAACTGTTTTCATCTCAACCTACAAGTTTTCTCACTTTTACTCTTCTGATCCTCTCCCCCATCCCACTGCGGGGAATGAGTGAGCCAGGGGTTGTGTGGGGCTTAATTGCTGGCTGGGCTTAAACTACAATACATGCCCAAGTCATATTTAACCATTCAGAGGGAATCCATTGATCAACAACATTCAGTACAACAAATGGATCCAGTACTGGGGTGGAGGTGAGGAGTCCAAGGAACGTGGGAGATGGGAAGGAAAGGCATGGCATTATCACCATGTGCTGCTTGGCATTTGTGATGAGTCATGGCTGAAACCAAGTAATCATTCTCCAAGTTTTCCTGTAGTTGTTTCACTGACCACTAAAAATGCCAAATTAGTCTTAATTCATGAGACCCAAAATTCAATGCTTTACTCTTATGTCCTATTAATCTATTGAGGCAATACTTCTATGGTCTCTGTGTATATCCTCTAATTTTAGAGGTGTTTAGCTAATTCTACAGAAGATGAAGGAAAGTGTCAAAGATAATTATGTTCTTCATATTTTTTGAAAATGACCAGTGGAAACAGATCCTCCAAGTTCTAAAAAGTGATAATAGAAACTTATACCTTGTTAGGCATTAGGTAATCTGTGTAGAAAAAAAAAAAAAAAAAAAAAAAAAAGAAAAGCCCTTTCAAATGCATGAATTACTGGAAAAATTCTGCTGGAACTTGCGCTGTCTCAGACTGTAAAGTCAGTCAGCCATGAATAAAAACCAGTAAAAGAATTTAGGCTTCATTAGTTCCAGCTATCATTTAATAATACAGAACTCAACACCTTATTTTTCAGACACAGTATTCTTATTATTACTCTGATACGTAAGGCTGAAAAATAACCCTTGAATCTAAAATGAGCTTTGTCATCCAGTCTTCAAGTTTGCTGTATATTTTCGCAGACAGTTAAGAAATTTGATTTTCATGTTTTGGTAATCACTACCCAATTCGTCCGTGTTTCTCAAAGATCTGTTATTGATAGACTGCAGCAAGATGTCTCTAAATGAACAAAGAAATCCTTTGCTGCTTGGACTATGACTTCATTGCTCTCTTCTCTTTTCCTTTGGAATTTATAAATACCCCATCAACAATCATCATGTAAAGATTTTTCTTTCAGTTTCATTCTGTGTTCTTCCCCCATACACACAATTTCAATTCCTAGGTCCATGTAGATGTCTCATAAATGCCTAATTTGTTTTTTTTTTCTCTCCAATTTGAAATTTTGCTAATAAAACAAACTTTCTGCAGTGTAAATATGTAGTTTGCAACAAGCCACTCTTGTATTTCTTACTAGTCATTGGAGATCTGGTTGATAAGACTTAGCAATTTGCTTATGGAAGGTCGTGAATGACTGCTTTTCCATGAATATTTTTTTTCCTTTTTCTTTTGTTCACTTATTAAACTATATCTTGACCCACAAGTTTTCTCTCTTTTGCTTTTCTGGTTCTCTCCCCCACCCTTTGAGGGGGAGTGAATGAGTGGCTGGGCGGGTGCTTAGCTGCTGGCCAGGATCAACTCACCACAGGTGTGATTCATCTGACTAAACCTAATCCTTTACTTTGTTAAGTCTGATTGATTATATTGGTAAGATTTCCATGGAGTGTAACAGGCAAGTCACTCAGGTGTAAACACTGATGATGTAGACATCAAAATTTAGGTGAGATGTTTCTCAGCTAGTATATCTGTGTCATTGTGGGTAATAAACAGTTCATGCTCAACATGGTTAAGGCAAGTCTTACTGTTTTCTTTCCTGTAACTCATCCATTGACCTGTCACAATAATACCAGGATTCTTTTTGTGGCTTTTTTGTGTGACCTGGACACCACCTACTTGTATGAGAAGCATACTTTGATCAAGCTGCGTCTAAATTTGTCTCAGTTTCCTTGCATGATAATATTAAGATGCATTATGATGCAGTCTTTCATGTAGCTAAATCTCATAAAGATGTCATTGTGTTTTTTCTGCAGCCTTCTGAACATGTGCTATAGCCCCTTCGTATCTCTTCAGAATGCAGCTGCTTAGCTCATTTTCACGGTCTGTGGTAACTTTTTATTGCACCAAGCAAATTACTCATCTTTACTTTCAAGGCCTTTCATAGCTGATCTTTCCTGGCATCATTTATTCATTACCAAGCTGTTGATCCATCTCTCATTAATCCATTTTGCTAGCCGCCTTCATCCAATCTTGACTTTTTCAAACAAATAGCTTTGTGCCTTCTCTTAGGATTTAAATCATGCAAAGCGTGTTGGCTGGTACATCACATCTCAGTTTTTGCTTTTGGGTTGTCATTTAGAATGTGTTTCTTTGTGGATTGTTTGTTTGTGTGTTTGTTTTGGTATTTTTTTTCTGGGTAGAACCACGCATACTGTCCAAAAAGGCTGGCATCTAGAAGCCATGTAGGTAATGCTGCAAACCGTCAGTAAGCTTCTCTGACTGTCATGGGCTCTAAAAAATGTAACTCTGAGTTTGTCTGAAAAAGTCTGTACAAATACAAACGTTGTGCAACTGAGTTAATTGCTGGAGAACTTATCCCCAGTTAGTCTGCTTGAATATGTATATTAGTGTACATAATTTATGTACATCATTCTCTATATAGTTAGGGGACACAAATATATCTGAAGTACTTCGGTTAGGACATTATATAATATGAAAATTAAGTGCTTTGCTTAACACATGAAGTTGCCTTACTCTTTCTGGATGTAAATTCCTAATGTAGGTATCTAACTTCAGGCATCAACCCTTCTCCGCAAGCTTCTTCCAAGTTCCAACTTAAGATTTTGGTGACTATAACACTATTCTGCAAGCCACTAATGATCAGAGAGACTCCTGCTTAAACAAACACATGATTTAAATTCTGTTTTGTCTGGGTGATGATAATACTTGCAACCTGTACTTTTCATTAAAGCATCTTCGAGCTCTTTACACTGTCCAGTAATAGAAAAGTATATGGGGAAAGAAATTAGAAACACAAAAGTGCTTTTTCTTGAAACACAGAAATGCCTCATGCAAAATCATGTATTGATAGTTTATGGTGCAAAGAATACAGGTTTCAATTATTTGCTACTAATATGAATGTCCAGCATCACAACTGATTTAGATCCTACTCTGGTTTTAACTGCGATAGAGCCACCAGTCGCTGCTTGGGGACTGGCTAGGCATCAGTCAGTGGGTGTTGAGCAGTTGTATTGTGCATCACCTCATCTTGTTGGATTTTATTCCTCTCTCCCTTTTTTCTTTTCATTATTTTTTTTCAAACAATATTTCAACTATTAAACTGGTCTTATCTCAACCTGTGAGTTTTACCTTTTTCCAAATCTCCCCCCACCTCCCGTCCCACTGGGGCAGGGGGAAGGAGAGTGAGCAAACAGCTGCATGGTACTTAGTTTCCAGCTGGGGTTAAACCATGACAGTCTCTTCTGAAAAACACAAACCCACAAATGTTTTTTCAGCCTTAGAAAAAAGAAGACAAAACCAAGACATGGTACTTCCTGCTTAAATATTTGGTCTAAACTGAAGGCTCAATACAAAATTGGTACTTTATCTCAATTTTCCTGAAGGATAATGACTTTGCCCATGAGGGAAATGGTCAAATGCATGGATATGTAACCAAGTTTAAACACAGGAGTTGAAACATACTCAGATCAAGGGCTGAGACAGGTAATTATCATCTCAGAACTCTGAGGGAATATGTAAGTGACATTGCAAGTCCGGTAACAAGTACCTTTGATGATCCTGTCAAATTTGGAATGATATTCTATGATTAGATCATAGTGAGTATAGTGTTGTATCCAAGTTACAAGTCTGTATTGCAGATGAGGGACTGGACCAGATGCAAGCAATATTTCTCTTCAATGATAATGAAATAATATTCGTATGTATAGCAATAAAGGATACCATAGTGATTGAATCTGCCACCCAGTTCTGAAACAAGGCTCTAGGACAGCTAGTGGGTTTTGCTTCAGATTTATATATGCATTCTAAAGACAACTCTGCTGATGCTCTCATTTAGGGGTAATTTTAATGATCTGCTGGAAAATAATTAACCTATTTGAAAAAAAGGGATTCTTAGGTGGGTTAGGAGCTGCAAAGAGGCTGATAACTACAGGTAGTGCTGACTGTTGATCCACTAGCTGAAATCCAATGTGTAATTTTGTTTGCCTCTCTTCATGGAAGATGATTTTAAGCTTCAGTAGGAGAAGAAAAGGCTAGAAGAAGGACTGGAAAAACAAAGTTTATATTTGGGAGAAGATTTAAATGGCTTGGACAGATTAATTACAACCAGAGAAGGTTTTTTCCTTATCAGGAAAGGCGTTTAATGTAAAAGACAGTTGCAGCACATGATTAAATGAGCATAAAGTAGCAGGAATAAGTTTAGACTTAAAATTGGAAGTAGTTCTAAAAATATTCATTACAATATTGGGATAAAATGATGCATCTGCTTATCACGTAATTGCATTCATAGACGTACTAAATTACATGTTTGCCTGTCATAAGAGAGAAAAGAATACAGAGCACAAGGGGGCTCCTTCACAAGTTTATAGTTCCTTTCAATATCTGCTGATGCTCAAAAAAAATGGGAAGCTTTGAACTGAGGTGTGTCTATCAATAAGTTAAGACAATTGTGTGTGTTTTTTCAAACTGAAATACTGTCACTGTATTTCTGAATTCAAGCTTTATCTTGCTGAGTTCCTGGTATTTAGCTGAATTCATAAACATTAAGTTATTTTTTTAAAATAAACATCTGTCCACGTGCTGTACTGCATATACTCAAAAGTTGCCCATGTGGGAGTATGAGGGTATAAGGTTTGGACTTTCAAATTTATCACATTTAGGACTATAGCAGTTCGTAATTTTTAAAAAAATATATATTTTTTGTATTCAACTAGCACATGGATATACTTCATATAGTATTTATAAGCAGCGTTATGCATTTGCTGCCTTTTCTATGACCTATCATGAGCAAGAAATGCTTTGGATTAAGTGGGTTTTGGTGGGCTGTTTTTTGGGAGGTGGAGGGCTCTTGAGACATACTTCCTCTGAAAGCAAAATATGTAGATGGCATCCGATGAAACTGGTTTTGTTATTCCGGCCAACTTCTTTTTTTCATTCTGCAAGTCCAATAATAACTCACTGAGGATTGGTGTGTTTCGCATGTTTTAATTAAAGTTAATTTAATCTTGAGCTGGATTTATTGCTGAACAACTGATTCCTTAACACTGGCTGGAGACCTTGCCATTAAGAAAATGAGCTATACTGCCTTCATGCATTCCAGAACTGGTGCCCAGTGTTTTGGAAGGCATGATGCCAAAAACTTTATATATATATATATATATGTGTGTGTATATACACACACACACATATATATATTATTATTTTATTTTTTTTAGCTTTTCATGGAGGAGCTCCAGCTGTGTCTTCTCAAGGGTGGTGGTTGCTGGGTTTTTTTCAGACTCTGCCCATAAATGTAGACATAAATATTCTCTGAGCAGACTAACTGGAGCTAATAATTTTATTAAGAGGTAGAGCTGTCTTGTAAATATACATCTGGCATACAAATATCATGTGTAGATGAAACTGAATAAGCATATTTGGAAACAGAGCCAGAAAAATCTCCTAGAGAAGGCATTGGAGAATCCATGTAGGTCATAAATTATTCGTGAAAAAGTGTCCAGCTGAACTCTGTTACAGTTCTCCCATACGAAGAATAATGCTGTAAGATGATCATGAAATGTAACATGTTAGTAAGCAAATGTAGGGCAATGTTTCATATTTATACAACTTTCCATCAGAGGAGAAAAGCACTAATGCTGCTGTGCATGCAATATCTCATTTCTAACGTCTTAAAATTGTTCCAAGTTACATATGTGCTAATACAGACCTTCTGACAGAGTACTGGAAATGTGAATTCAGCTTCTGAATGACCTCTAAATCCTTTGGGGCCTAATGTCCACGTGCACGTGTCTTAGTATGACCCGATAAGCCGCACAGATGTCCGAGCCCTGTGCCTGGGGGTGCCAGAGCACCATGGACAGGGACTGACAAGTCCAGGGAATGCTGACTCCCTGAAGGAAGAAGAAGAAATGACTTCACCTATAATCTTCCATGTCAGAAAGACCAGGAAAACCCTTTGTGCTGAGATCCTTGGCCACCAATTTATCAAAATGGGTGCCCTTTTCAAGGATTTCAAGAAGTCAGGTTCATCTGATTGAGGCTTGTCATCAGTCACGACTGGTCTTTGTTTCTCTGCAGGGTTGATGCTTCTCTGTCCTGGTTTTGGCTGGGATAGAGTTAGTTTTCTTCTTAGCAGCTGGTACGGTGCTGTGTTTTGGATTTCGTATGAGAATAACGTTGATAACACACTGATGTTTTAGTTGTTGCTAAGTAGTGCTTACTCTCAATCAAGCACTTTTCAAGTTCCCCATGCTCTGCCAGTGGGGAGGTGCACGAGAAGCTGGGCAGGAGCAGAGCCAGGGCAGCTGACTGGAACTAGCCACAGGGATATTCCATATCATGAAATTGTCATACTCGGTGTATAAACTGGGGGGAGTTGGCCAGGGGCTGCTGATCGCTGCTCAGGGGCTGGCTGGGCATCAGTCAGCAGGTGGTGAGCAATAGTATTGTGCATCACTTTGGGTTTTTTTTCCTTTGGGTTTTATTCCTCTCTCCCTCTCTCTCCTGTTCATTACAACTGTTGTTGTTATTATATTTTCTTTCCTTTATTAAATTCTTCTTATCTCAGCCTGTGAGTTTTACCTTTTTCCAGATTCTCCTCCCCATCCCGTTGGGGAGAGCCAGGGGAGTGTGCGAGTGGCTGCGTGATACTTAGTTGCCGTCTGGGGTTAAACCATGACATTCTCAAAAGGCTACCTCATAGTTACCTGCTTGCCAGAAGCTTCTTATGGGTTTCATTCTCTATTTATTCTTACTGAGATGCAGACACCTTTCCCTATAATCCACTTGCAAAATGCCTCTTTAATTTTATTTTAGAGACAATCTCTGTTTGTCTGTCAAGAGTCATAGCTCTTTTTTTCAGGAGCTCCGTTAAAAGAAAATAAAATACTAGATTATTTTCCCCTCCCACCCCCTACCCCCATCTGTTTTTGTGTGTATCCAAGCTTTTTTATGTACAGAAGGGTCAAGCTATCTCAAATAGAGAATTCATAAATGGGTCACAGAGCCCACTTGTTTCTTCTACTGTAATACTTACATATATTTTGTCTTGAACATGAGGATACAAATGTCAGTATCTGGAGATCTGCAAAGTGGCAGAAACAGAACAGTGCTTTCTCAAACATACCTTTGACACAGTTGTCACATGGTACACTGGCAGAGCTGCATTTCAGATAGTGTTAATTATTGTGAGTTCAGGTACTATGACTAATACAGCTGAGATGCTTAATTCTCATCAGTCTGAAGGAGACAGTTGCATGGGAAGGAGCTGCACTGAAGCATCCTTCAAAAAAGAGAAAATGGTTGCTAACTCAACATTGTGTGGTCTCTTAAAGATAAATGGTACATTTTTTGAAAAATGTCCTCCCAGCTTGCTTTTACATTCTTCATTTGCCTCAGGCTTTGAATGACAGAAGAACTAAGGAATGATTTTAAGCTCTTAGCACTTTCTCTTTAAATAAATCAGTCAGACAGAAGGTATAATGCACATGCACAGCCCCAGCAAATGGTGCCATTAGGAAAGAGATCTGCAAGCATGAGGTGTACATGTGCACCACCGAGAGAGCTGACACTGGACTTTCCAGGTTTTGGAGGTAAATGACATTATCTCCAAAGGATTGTTCTGTGTTAATAACTTTTAACAAGCCAGTGTCAAATAATCTTCCAGAACTGTGGGACTGTATAGGAAAATTGTTATGAAATGTAGTATTAAAAGTGTTCTCTGTTTGTTTGTTGTTTTTTTTTTCTTCTGTGAAAGTTAGCTATCCCAGAGTTAGAAATTAAAGCCTGTGATATGAGCCGTTGGGTGCCTGATTTGTAGGTTCTCAAAGAAGAATTGGCAGGAGACTCGTTAAAATGTGTTAATTTTACATTTTAGGGCATCTACAGGAAATACTTTTCTTACTATGTAATTCAGGTTTGTGAACAAAAGGAGAAATTATCTTTTTCTGAAGCATCAGACAGTGACCACAACTGCAGATAGCATTTTGAGTGGGATAAGATGTATCAGTGTAATTTTGGGTTCCCTAAATTTGAGGTTGGATCATCTTAAAATAGTCACATTTAAAAACAGAATATTACAATAATAAAAAGTTATTTGAATATATACACTACCAGAAAAACTTTTAAATTTATAGCTTTCCACAGTAAGTAGTAAATGAGACAAATTTTGAAGCTCCTTGGATTATCTATAGATGTACTACTTTTCCTGCTTCTTCATTTAAATTTCTGATTTGCATGTTGTATTTTCAAAAGACATGGTGTAGCTTTGCTCAGAATATATGTATGTACCATGAGTGTATTTCCAGATGCAGAAAATTGTTAACTAGTTGATCATACTCTGATGATTCATAGCTCTTTCTTCGGAAAACATATTTTTTATTGCTGTACGTTTGGCACTAGCCTACTTATCAGAAGCTATCAAACGGAGACCTTTCTCCTGTGATAGGACATGGCCTCGATTCTATTTGTATCAGGCTTGTTATTTTGTAGTTACCTGCATTTGACATTTACCAGAAGTGGTGCAGCAACTCTTGCTTTTTGCTGTGGCATACTAAAAGATTGTTACGCATCTGATGCTAGTCAGAAAGCATGGTTTTCAATGAGACTGTCACACAATGTTATCTTATGATAAGGAGGTAGTTAAAAGAAAGAACCACAATATTAATGTGCTGTATCTGAACTTATTTTTCATTCTTTGTTTGCATTTCTTTCCATGGAATTTATATTCTTATTTGAAAACCTTAATGTCACTGCCATAGAGGCTTCTCCATATTACCAGTGAAGATTATGAGATCCTTATTTTATGATCTATTTCTTTTGAGTGTTATTACTGTTTGGAATGAAAAATTTAAAATAATGTTTCCTGTCTTTTGACTACTTCTGGAGCATATGGAATGCGTTGTGGTGAAGTTTAATATGAAAATTAATGAAATGAGCTGAAATATACTACTGATTATATCTTTAAAAGTATTTGAACCTTTTAGAACATTATATGCCAAATCAGAAAGCCTGAAGACTTTACTAATTCTGTTTTATAATGCTTCTTTGTTCTTGCACACGATTGACCTGCTTCAGTAATGGGAGCAAAAAGCTAACAAACAGAGCCAGAACTGGAGTCAAAGGCTGGTAATTTTAGCTCTGTCCTGACTGCCACGACCTCACCATGAAAAAAACAGGAGACACAGCTTCTAGAAACTAAGTACAAAAAGATTCTGAAAGGTTTACGCATGAAAGGCAGAAAACAAGGGCTGGGTTTATGTTTAGATTGTCTGCCTGTAAACAAGAGATATTTCTCAGCAACAAGTCTGTGAGTAAAGAAAAATTCCTTTTGGATGTTGGGGCTTTGCTGGGCAGGGTAACCCCTTTTCCACATTTTTACAGGACTCATGCCAGATTTCTGTTGGCCAGTTCTGACTGTAAGGGTTCGCTCAGTTTGTGCCTCTTTGTTCCACTCAGCCCTGTTCAGATAGCTGAGCTGAGCTGTTGACAAAGTTTCTGTGTGGGTGATCTGGGACTGGATTGAGCTTCTTGTGCTCTACCCGCAACATGTACAGTTTATGCTGGATCAAACGCAGTCTGACTGTAATTGTCAAATGTTTCAGACTCAGAAGGTCTTAGGAAACATAAAACCAAAGTAAACATATGCAGAAAAGTAAGAATTGGCTTTTACAGCCAGATGGTGACAGAATATCTTGTGGTAGCTGAACCCTTGTTTTCCTCATAAATGTTGAGAGGAAAGAACAGTGTATGCTGTTCTTAAACCTGGATTAATTGGAAATATTGAATAGTAAAAGAGCTAGTAGTCCCTCTTCTGGAAATATTTTAGCTTAGTGTCATGGTTTAACCCCAGCTGGCAGCTGAGCCCTGCACAGCCGCTAGCTCGCTTACTCACCCCTGCAGTGGGATAGGAGGGAGAATAAGAAAAATAAAAGTGAGAAAACTGTTGAGTTGTCATGAAGACAGCTTAATGGGACAGAAAAGGAAGAAAATAATAAAAATGATGATAGTAATGATAAAAGAATTAGAATACACAAAACAAGTGATGCACAATGCAGTTGCTCGCTGCTCACCAACTGATAGTAAGTTCCTGAGCAGCGGCCCCTGGCCAGGTTTCCCCCCAGTTTACATACTGAGCATTATGTTATATGGTATGCATATCCCTTTGGCCAGTTCGGGTCAGCTGTCCTGGCTGTGCCCCCTCCCAGCTTCTTGTACCCCTCCAGCTTTCTCGCTGGCAGGGCCTGAGAAGCTGCAAATGTCCTTGACTTAGCATAAGCACTACTTAGCAACAACTGAAAGCATAAGTGTGTTATCAACATTATTCTCACACTAAATCCAACCCCCAGCAATATACCAGCTACTAGGACTAACACTGTCCCAGCTGAAACCAGGACGCTTAGCCTGCAGTGTATTACTGTACTCTTTCAGTGTTGTTTGGTACAACTTCTAAGCTAGCCTCCACTTGAACTGAGCGGTAAAGTTGTTTAGGGTCAAAATCAATTTGAACTGAACTGTGTCGATTTTATAAGGAAAACTTCAAGGTGCAAAATTAACACAGTGGAAGCACAAACTTTACAATGATGTGGACACTATCTGCTTTCCGCAAAACGAACTTGATATTTCAAAATATATCTTTCAAAATTGTTAACCTTTCTTGGTGAAGAGGAAGTTTTCGTGCTTCCCTTGTAATAGCTGATGAAAAGAAAAAAGTAAGGAGGAAAGCATGCAAAGGAACTCAGCTAGGTGAGTTTATGCATTGTGTAGATGTTCTGCAGCATGCAGATAGGAAATTTTTGGAAATAGGAATGTTTTCAAATGAAAATGTTCTATATTTGTAATTCTCTGGTTCAGTGTTAGAGAATTCTTTTCATTTAATTAGGATCTGAAACAGAGCATTTTTCAGATCATCTTAACCAGGCTTTATAGACCTCTTCCCAGTCGATCTTGTAAAGTACAAACCTGGCTCAACATTCAGTGCTGAATCTTGTGTATTTTCCCTATGCTTGTCCACACAGAGAGGTTGCTTCATTTCAATTATGTTGTTATAATTAAAGTATGACTGAACTCAGACTGATTTTACTGAATTCTTAACTTTTTGGAAAGTAAAATAAATTAGCCTTGCATAATGCTTTTTTTGTAAGCCTGGAATATCTGTGAGTGGTATTCTACTAGTGAATAAATTGCCACGTTTGTGGTTTCATGTTTTTTGTTTGTTTATTCATAAATTGGTTATAGTGGAAGAGATTTTCAGTGCAAGCCTTAAAAATCTTTTTCTCCTTTTCTTTATTTTTTTTTCCCTGTGCTCACTTTTGTCTGGATAGGGTCATGCAGTTCTCTCCTGTGCTGTTTTTATTCTCCTCGGGCACACCCTTCTGTGTTGCTTTCGGGTCAGAACCTTCTTTTATGCCTATTGATCATGGGAACATGGATGTAGAACTATAATTTCAAAGATCTTTCTGGTTCATGATAGTGGTGTGCTACAAGAAAAGAGCAGAAGCAATGATTGTACATATGCTAATTAAAAGGCAGAAGGGCAACAAAGTCTATTTCTGTTTTTAAAAGGGCATCAAAGTTTTGAAACATAAATGTTTTAAAATCTCTCCTCTCCAAGTCACAAGTGATAGTGCTGCTTTGTTGAGTGCAGTGTGAGTGAAGATGATCCATGTAAGATCCATCTCAGCAAGATCTTCACCGTAATGTTTTTCTGAGAACAGGTGAACTGTTAGGCCTTGTTTACTTCACAGGGAACTTGATGCCTCTGGCCTTCTGGCGTTTTATTGCCTTCCCCTATCATGTGCTCTTTGTTACAGACTCAAACGAAAATACAAGAGGAGAACTCTTGAATCAAAATTTTGAGAATTGCCACTGAAAGCCTATAAACAAAGATACTCTTTTGGCACTTTGCATATTATTCAAACCCCATACACCAATGTTTCAGGTAAAAAATGCTTTCTGCAGCAGTCAGGAAAGTTTGCGAGAACAATTGTGAGAACAATTAATACTATGCATTTAATTTTCTTTGGAAATTTCAAATGTACACAGAAGGCAGCCCCATTTCATAGATCTGAATCACCTCTGCCATGTTCATTCTCTCAGCACACACACATATACACTAGCTTAGACTGGCCACTCAGGTTGAAGGTGGACCTTAGAAAAGCATCTTGTGCGTTACAGAAGCCAGTCCTGCCTTCCCCACTGCACGGCAAGGTATTCACCAAGATTTATGGGGCAACTCTGCCAGGCCATTTCTCCTACTCTTAGTTCCTAGGGGCAGTGAAATGGCAGTAGAGGCTGCTGGTCTGAAGAATAGT
Source organism: Falco naumanni (assembly GCF_017639655.2). Lineage (NCBI taxonomy): Eukaryota > Metazoa > Chordata > Aves > Falconiformes > Falconidae > Falco > Falco naumanni. The sequence continues at coordinate 89,640,366 of NC_054056.1, forward strand.
CTGGCGACTGTCTCTTTCTGCTGACTTGCAAAAATTCAATGCAGACTTGGTCGCTGTCTTAGGTTTCTAAAGTTAAACAATCAAAGCTGCTGCTTTGCAGGAATGTCTCTGGTAAAAGATGATTTCTTGACATATTCTTGGGCTTTCTAAGAAAAAGATGGATGCTGTCTACAGCTAAGCAATAAAGGTAACTGGTAAGTTTGTAAAGTTAAATCCTAACCAATTCAGTTCATTTCCATCTCAATATGAAAATCAAATACTTTCTGTTTCAGGACTCACAGCTTTACATAATGAAAAAAATGTTAATAGCTAAAGGATTAAAAACTCAGGCATCTAAAGACAATGAACACTGGGATATTTTTTTATTTAAGAAATTAGAACAAAGCAGACTGAACACACTCCATCCAAACCAAAATTATAGGTTTTGAACTGTTTGTAAGAAATAACCATCTGACTGCCTGGAGCCCTGGCAGTCTCAAAGCCATGTTTGCAAGGGTAGGGGTGAAATGGTGCTGCTTCCTCCTGTGAGGACTGGCTAATAAAAAACGTTTGGAATGACTAATGGAGACAACCTGGAAACATGGTAGCTGGTGCCATAGATTGTATCTGTGACCTAATTGTTTCTGCTGGTGACCAGGACTCAGAAGAAAGTGTGAGGTTTTGGTGACAGACAATTGATGAAAACCCTTCCACAGTCCTTCCTGATCCTAATTGTATAGTAGTTGACTTATGCTCAAGGTTTTTGTAAATGAAGGTGTGTTTTTTCCTGCTCTAATAAAATAGTAGATGTTTCCTCATTTAAAAAAATTGCATGCAGAACATTTTATCTTCATTAGTGAAGTAATGCCATTCAACTTTCTATAGGGCTGGCCTTTGCTGTTCTGTCTTCAGTCCATCCGGTTTTTGGTTTATATGGCTCTTTCTTCCCTGTCATTATTTACGCCATATTTGGAATGGGACGTCATGTTGCAACAGGTAAGTGTCTATTTGTTAAAAACATTTTCAGAAACAAGAAGTTGGAAACCAAAACTTTTTTTTGTGGGTGTTATAAGCCCAGTGGAAGGAAAGTTATCTGAGACTAAACACAAATAAAATGGTTTTGTGCTTCTTTTTACAACTGGTTTTTTTGCCAGTTTAAGTACTTCAAAGAGCCTCATTAAGAATATATTGGAGTTACTCCTGCCATTATGATTTAATATTGCATTGACACTTCCTTTGTAAATTAGTTTATTAAAGGCTTTTGTATTTTAATTCTAGAAATCTGCTTCGGGCTAAGATTTTAACAGAGGGCTCAGCCAACAAGATATGTGCAAAGAGGAATGAAAAGGGCTCAATCACTTCTTATACCACAGAAAACACACATTACTTCTCACCTGTCTGAAACACAAAACCTGCATTTCTCAGGAAAAAAGCTTTCTGTGCCTATAACCTGCTACAGTATTAAAGATAGAGATTCTCCCAATGAGTTCAGTATAACTCCTGTCCACTTGCAGAGTAATTAGATGGGCAGTGAAAGGCGTGCCCTAGCTACTATGCTAGTAGCACTGAGTTACTTGCTTACCCTCAGCAGAGCCAACGGTAGCTGCAAGCCTTGAATGGCTTTGATCTCCTAATAGGTTGGTGAATGCTCTGACTCCAAAGAAACCAAATTATGGATGGAAGTTAGAAATAATACTCACGAGATCGAACCACAAGCACTTCAGGTGTGCAGAAGTGGGCACTTGGTGGCCTCTGAAGTTCTCAGGAAGGGTGAGACAGGCCCAGTAGGACTGGGTGAAGGGAGGCAGCCTCTGTTGTTGTCAGAAGATTTTAACAGGGAGGAGGTATGTTTTCCTTGTGAAGGAGGAAAACTGCTGAAAGGAGGAAAGATGGTTTGGGGTAATCACACACAAAATTAAGTCTGCAGAATCTGATTGCTTGAGTGTATGCTCTTGAGTGTATGCAATGTTTTACTAAGAATTTAGCCACATATTTTGAGCACTTTTTGTTCAAAGTTGCTGTTAAGTTATTGAAAATTGCTGAACAGCTATAAATAGTCTTAGAGAAAGAGGAAAGCTGAAGGTTTGTTTTCCCTAGAAGCACAGAAAATATTTGAGTCTTTTGGTGTTTGAGAAGGATCTGTGAATGCTGTTAGTGATCTGATGCTATAATGAGTGATAGAATGTATTCAACTCATGTAAAAAAAGAGAAGCGTTCCAAAAAAAGTGAAAATTTAGAATCTGGAAAGTAATTTTGACTCTTGAGTAGAGGTAGATTAGTATATTTATTAAAACATGAACCTATGTTAAAAAGCTGTTTCAAAATGAATGATTTAGCAGTGTATTATCAATAGTTTGTTGGTGTAAGATTATTAGGAAGACAAGAATCCATCATATGATCATATGCAGGAAAACAGAAAAGTATCTGGCTGACACAAATTCTAGTAATGAAAATGGATGATAAAAAGGGTAAGTACAAGCTGTTAAGTCTGATTTTTATTCTTGGGAGGGATTCCCACTCAGAGAATGATTTTCTGAGTCCCACAGGTCCCTGGTTGTGGATTCCTGTACAGTCCTTGGTGTGGAAACCTGTTCCTTCCACAGGTTTCTATTACAGAATTTAATCTTAAGCAAAAAAAAAAACCCAACAGAAATGTTCTCTTGTAGTCACAAAGATTTTTTTAAATTAAATGTCTTTGACATATGTTGTTGGTCCTTTCAGTAGAAAGTCTCATGCATTTGTCCCATCAGCCTTGGTTAAGGTGTTACGGTGTGCAGGTTGAACTGGAGCTATACCACCTGCCTCAGATTGCCAAATGCTCCATAATTACTCATGTACATTGATGACAATCTCTTCGCCTGCCAGCATTTTCTGTAAGGTCAGCAGGGCTCTCCATATGTATACGGGCTATAAAAGTGCCCTTTGTTAGTGAAGTCTGCCATGCTAATATGAAATAGAAAATTCATCAATGGCCCAGTTTTGTCAACTTTTACTCACTTGAAATGTCTCTTCTGTGAGATAGATGATTTACTTTAAAAGATTACTCACCTGAGCAACTAACCCATACACCTTTTTGTTGACTGTTTTTGGTGTAATTGAACTTGAGGCATCTTCTGAGAGCGCTTCATCTGTCATCATACCACATACAGCTCTTTGATTTTGGATAAAATTTTATATAAATTGTTTTCAAATCCAATTTTTTGTAAACTTTTTTGTTGTTGTTGTTAACGGGCAATCTGAAGAGAAAAATATACAACTATCCTGAGCGTTGCTTGAAAAAAAAAAAAAATTATAGGCCCAGGTAAAATGTGTATCATGATGCAAAAAAGAAAATGTGATCAAAAAAAATCCTTCATGGTTCAACAGGATAATTAAGGGGGATGTCATAAGGAAGAGTTTAGCACTTGAAAAACGGAAAGCTTGGACAAATGAGATGAGCAGGAAAGCCATGAAATGTAACAGGTCAAACATATACAGGAAGTTAGAAGGCTAAAAGAAGGGATTTGAAGAATGCCATGGAGAGGATGATCCAACTGTTAGTTAAAGGTTCTTCAAATACAACTACTTCAAGACTTTGGGAAGGAAAGTGGTAGGATACCTTCCTGACAAAGGTGTAACAGGGACATTCTGTGACATGGTCACAGAATTGTCAAGTTTCCAGTGTAATTTCACTGTCAGAAAGTCTTTGGAAGGTACCCTGGGAACTGCAGATGTGCCTATAATAAAAGTAAGAATTCTGAAATATATGTATAATCAGAGTTCGTTGGAGAGAAGTTAATATGACTCCCGTAAAGGAAAATCCTACCTCACTAACCTCCTAGAGTACTGTATGAGTGTCAGGAAGCACATCGGAAAAGGAAATACTTTGAATGTAAGATATCAGAAGGGTCAGCTACTGATAAGGTTCCACACCAAAGGTTACTAAAGAAACTAAGTTGTCCTTGTGATAGAAGAAAAGTCCTTTATTAATTATTAGCAGGTTAAAGGATAAGAAGCAAAAGGTAGGAATTAGTGGTCATTTTTCATGGTGGAGGTGTCCCTGGTAGGTTCCCAAGGAATTCATGCTAGGAGGTTTATTCTATGAAGTCTGAGGTGAAGGTAGAACTGTGTTCACTGTGCCCTGCAACAGCAGAAATAAGGAGAGCTCAGTGACATGGGAGAGGCATCACTTTAAAAGGCTTTTACAGTATAGATTAAAGAAAACTACAGCAGATGATGAACTTCTGGAACCTGCTCCCAGAGGACATTGTGGAGGCACAAAATACAAGCAGGTTCAAACAGAGCTTTGACAGATACGTGAATGCTAGTCCATAAACAAAATCTAAAAGGGATAGATAAGGATACACTTCCCTGACACAACAGCTATGGATGCTGGGAAATTATGAGGGGAATAGTCTGCAGAAAATGGCCAGGCTTGTGTGCTCTCCCTGGGTAACACCTCTGATTGCCACAGCTGGAGGCAGAGTACTGGGCAAGATGGATCATTTGTCTGACACAGTAAGGCATTTTTCACGCTCCTAGATCTCTGCATGAATGTGTTTGTGCTTTTTTATATTGAATTACCATCCTTATTTATCTGCGTGTCATTCAACTTGCTTTACCTTTCTCAGCAAATAAAAATTTCTCTCATAATCTGCCTCCATTTCTTAGAGTGCAGATTGATGAGGTTTTGAACTTGCACATCTGCTAACTATAATGGGCTAGGTACTGTATATATAGCATGAATTAATTGCCCTAGAAATTTGAATGGTAAACATTTGGGATTCTCAGACGAAAAGCTGTTTCATCTCATCCAGGGTGAGTTAAAAGCCTTTCTGACAGCTTGAAGTAATTGTGGGTTGTGTTCGAACCTCTTTTGTTAACATGTCTAAATTAATATGGTCACCAAAAAATTTACATTTAAATTGTCTGTACAAATGGTATTTTACATGAAGAAATGTGTGTTACAAGATTACCTTAAAAATTGTTCTTATCGTGACAGGGATGCACAACAATGGCACTAACGGCCAAGTTTTGAGAAAGAGACAGTGAGTGATGAGTACAGACAGATACAGAATTACTGGTGACTGATGTGTGGCTTTTTTTGTAGGTACTTTTGCCTTGACTTCCTTAATATCAGCCAACGCAGTTGAGCGTCTCCTTCCTTCAGTCAGCACTAATTTCACTACAAACAATAATTCAGAAGTTTTGGGCCTATCTGAGTTTGAAATGCAGAGGATTGGAGTTGCAGCAGCAGTTTCATTTCTGGGAGGAATCATTCAGGTCAGTGGCACACACACATTCTATATGCTACTGATGCATTGCACTGGTGACAGCTATGACTTTTGTAATGCTTTTTTTTTTTTTTTTTCACTTTTCTGAGAAAAATGAACCATGGATCTGGTCCAATGTTCATGAATGATGAAATTAATGTGTTTTAAAAATTTGCTGCTCCTTTTTTGAGATGTAGTATGAAATTTAAATGTATACATGCTCCTAGGGTGTTGCAATATGAATTAAGACCACATTCAGTCAGCTCTAATATAATATTAAATTGCTGTTGGTGCCCTTTTTCCTTCTCCTTCAGAAAAAAAAAATCATGAATCAGCTCCTGGTAAGCACTGACATATTCCTGAGGTTTTCTATTGCTCTTGGCTTGAAGAGAAATACTATACAATATTCAATAATTAAAAACAGTAGGGAAAACATCTTTAAATTCTCTTTAGAGTTCACACACCCATCATTAAAGCAAAATAAATTAGTAAAACAGATGTCTTTAAGTGATTCCCCAAAGCTTATTCAAATGATCAGAGGTCTTTTAAATTTCTTCTCTCTTCCTATTCTGACCACAAGTGCTGAGTTCCTTTATCCATTGCCAGTTGCTTAGGTCTTCAAAGAAGGTTTCCCTCTTTCCTTGTAAATATTAAAATGGAAGAGATGTTCCAGCACTCAACATTGCAACACCTCCTGGGTAGAAACCTTCTCAAAGAAACCCAGACCCCTGCGCTCGGTGCTTTGAATCCCTCTACTGTGCATGGATGAGCGAAGGAGCCTGGAATGGGATCTCCAGTGGCTCACATGCTTGGCAGGAACTGGGGCATATGCTTATGTTAGTCAGTAGGAAATATCAGTAAGCATGATGATTTCTGTAGCACTTGTTTTCATTCTTTTATTGGTTACAGAACTATGACTTGGGGTAGCAGCATGAGGGAAACCCTATAGACAACGTATGGAGTAGAGCTGGTGCTCATTGTGCCTGGCTGCTGCATGTGTTGTCCCATTGCACCAGTGTGTGCAACACAACACTACATCCATATGCAAGGTGCTTGCAATAACAGAGTCCTTTGAGCATACACAGAGCTCTTCATGTGGGAGTGCTGCCTTCACAGCCTGACAATCTCCTACGTTGCCCCCAGAGAGGCCAAAATGCCTCAAGTGGGAAGTTGGTGCCTGCATTTGATTTAACTTCAAAACCTGATGCAGATTTTTTTTGCTTGGCTGCTGCAGAATCCCATTAGGTGTGTAAATCCTCTAGACTTCTTACTCTTTCATTCTGAAAAGTTCTGCTTTTTCACATGCCTCCAGTCACACCAGCTGACTCATCTCAGCCTATGTCCTGTTTAAGCCTGATTGGAATGAGAACTAGAAAATACTCTGCTTGCATCTTCAAAGTGGGTCTGATAGGAAACTGGGCTATGTGCATGGGCTTCTCTCCCAGGTCAGTAATGCCACTTGCATCAGAGTCATGCTAACAAAACTGGTGCTTGTAGTGCCATCACTAGTCATTTATGTGAGTTTAATGGTTAGAGATGAGATTAAAATACTTCTTTCCTAGACGAGTGCCTTGAAACTACTGATACACAATACGCAAGTAAAAGTCTGGATCAAGGCTGTGATTAAGGCTGACCTTGTTATCATCCCAGGTGCTGCTAAGCATTAGAATCCACATTTCTCATCATGATTCCAGGCTCCTGGCTAACAGCTGCTGCAGTTCCCAGATAAGGTGACAGGGCATATCTTACTGTTAATGGGGAGCTAAGTCAGTGACCTGCTTCTACCTATCATGTTAAACTAGAAGCTAATGAATAGCCTGGAATAGATGTGGTATTCTGGCACAAGAGGAATAAGTTGATGCATTTTGAGGCAACAGTTTTCCATTGAAGACACAATGAAATACACAAAGTGGAATTGTCAGTGTAGTTGACAACTAGTTGGGATGGTACTCCTCTGTGAAGGGAGCAGATCTGAGCTATGGTGTCTACTGTTTCATTATTCTGAAAAAAGTCAAAATGCAGTGCTCTAACCAGCTGCTAACTACACAAAGATGACTGATGCTATGACTATTCCACACCTTGAGCAGCTTCCACACAAAGGATGAAACGTCCCTCTCCAAAACAGCTGGTTCCATCTTAGAAATAGTAGGCAAAGACCTGAACCTCCTTGGCCACAAAAGCAATTTGACAGTATTTTTCTAGTACCCTGGCTAAGTACTTTAATCGGCAAATAATGCTAAAGAAAAGAAAGGAAAAAACCAATACAAAATAGTAAGTCATGGAGGGAAGGCAAAGGCAAGAGATGCGTTTTTGTGATTAGCTGCTGTTGCTTGGCTTGTATTTTGTGAAGCCCATAAGTGTGCGCTTGTGTGTGAGGCAAGCTCTGAGCAGGCTTTGTGAATCTCAGTGCCATCTAGGTATGAAATAAATTAGAACTGGTTTCTGATCATCACATAAGAGTAGGTGGAGCTTATAGGATTTGAAATTTGGGGCTTAGCTGTTTAATTTTTTTTCAAGTAATCGATTTCAGATTGCTAAACTACTTTTTGTATCTAATGTTTGAGGAAGTGTTCATAAAAGAGGGAAGATCTTCAGTTATCTTAAGAGGCATTCTGATGAAGATAACAGTATTAAAATAGAAAATAAGCAAACATAAAATAAGACCTGTAATTACCAGAAACATTTAATATAATGCATTCACAGACATAATTTCATTTTTAAAAGCAGAATGGAAGGTATAGTGCAGCATTTTTTATGTTTGTGTAACATACATAAAAAACATATAAACAGGGCATGGAAAGCTAATCAAGTTAATGGAATTATTCCCTGATATTAAATACCTCTGAGGTATTGATGGGGAGAGGAAATGGCAGAACATAACAGATGCCTGTGGAAGAATTTTGTAATTAGAATTGGATGATGCCTTTATAACATTAAAAACAAACAAACACCTCAAAAGAAAGGCTTTTAGGTAAGATTTTCCCCCCCCCATTATTATATTACATGTGCAGGAACGCTTGCATAAATATAGGTGTCTATAAAAAACATCAATATACTAAACTGAAATTCAACATTAAATTTGCTGAATAAACAGAGGAAAGCCACTTGCAGTTCAAAGTGAGAAAAAAATAATGTTCATCCTAGAAAAAAAAGGCTTTATTCTCTTAAGGACTGCAATGCTACAGACTTCAGTTGTGCTACTCTGCTGTAAATGAGAAATAGGTGGTTATTGCATTCGAGTCTTCTACAGTTTCATTGGTAAATTTTTCAGCTACTGCATTATAAAAACTTACATTTTGTTTCTAATTTGTTTCTAATATACAGTATTGAAAATAGAAAGTATTTCTGGTTATCAGGAGAACAAATTTACATGGTCTATTATCAGTTTACTTAGTAACGAATGAGCACATTTGAAGATGAAGTGTGCTTTTGCAAGGTTAGTATTCATGTCCAAAGATTTTTTTCCCTGTGGGGAAAATTATGCTGCACTATTCTATGTTACACAGAGTTTTTCATGAGGTACAAACATGAGCCTTTATTATACAGTGATAATCAGGAAAAGAGTTAACTTTTCTTTCGCAGTGGAAATAACTTCTTGCAGGCTTATTGAAAAATACAACTGGGCTGGATGGCAGTCCTGGTTCCCACAATTGTACAGCATGCTACATATTAGTCCAGAAAGACCATAGAAAGAAGTCTTCTACAGGTCCCGGAGTGAGGAAAGGTCACTCCACACACCACCGGAAGCTACCAAACACTCTCAAGCCATCCAGAATGAACTTCAGAGCTGCATTTCGGAAGACCAAAAGCTAACAATTAGAATGTATATTGAAACAGCCTGAGAAGAATTTTAAATGGATGACTTAGTTAAGGGGAACTGTCTGTGTCTGACTGTTGTCTCCAGGTGGTCCATAGATGTCTTCACTTTTGCAACCTCTGATTTTGAGATAACCGATACAACATACTAAATGAGAAGCTCACAGTCTGCTCCCCTCCAAGAGAGATTCCTGATGGCTGACCTTGTTTTCTTGGCCCATGCAGCAAATTACCGGAAAGAATACCACCACTTTTTGTTCATTTTAACAGTGAAAAAAAGTTGCATCTTCCAGAACATTGAGTTTTGAGAGGTTTAAAATCTATTCTCTAAAACTGGATACAAGCAGCGGGTAACACGATATCAGCCTTTCAATTACTGTGGACAAAAAGTTTGACATTAGTGATTCCCAAAGAGCTGTTAAATGATAAAAAATTTTACTGGCCATAAAGTTAGATTGACTACACAGTGAGAGTGGAATTTTAACAATAATAAACTAAGCGTGTTGTCATGGGAAGAAAGTATTGAAAGTGGACAAGAACCAAAAGGGCTTGAATTAATGAACATAGAGGGCTTTGCTTTTTTCAATTACTCATTTCACTTCTCCTGGCTAAAACCCTGTTCTCTTCTTCTACTTGTCAAATTCCAGAACAGTAAAGACAGCTGCAGGAAAAGGTTCCCTGTGTATTATCTTTCTTCCATTCTAAACTTTAGTTTTCAATATTATTCTATATTTTTGTTCAGAAATCTCACCTTCCACCATTTCTGTCTAATCACTTGGTTTTATAACTTGTTTCCATGACTTTTTCTCCTTTACTGTGCATTAACTCAAGGCAGCTTTTCCTTACTTTCTCCTGTGTTTTATTCCTTTCCCTGACAGCTCCTGATTTCATTCACATTAATTTAATCAAGAATGTCTACCTGGCGAAAGCAAAGTTCATCTCAAGAAAGCTATTTCTTAATGAGCCTTTTTACCTAGTATGATGTACTGGAAAAGCTGCACAAATAAACTAGTTATGTGCCTTTCAAACCGTTTTTGTCACTATAATTGTTCTCTCTCTAAAACACTCCTTCATCCCCTAGAAACTGAATTTTGAAAAACAGACAATTCTGGAGACAATCTGAAAATATGCGAAAATTTTCTTTCTTTTACAGTTTAAGAAAAGCCCAGTATTAGTATAAATAACGAAAAGAGAAACCCATTTACCTTTGACATTATTTTATTTTTTTTTTAGTTTTTGCTGTTCTGACACTTCACTGTCAGTTTTCCCTGTAGTTCATCTGTAGAAGGAAGAAAAATCATGCCATATATCAGAAAATAAGATGGAAATTCCTCAAAACTGAGCATCACAACCACAATGAAGATAAAGTAGATTGTTAGAAATGTCCTTAAGAATATTTTACTTCCTACATTTTGGTTATTGCTTAGTGGGTGAAACATTTTATGACATAATGCAATGTGATGCAATTTTATGCTGTCAGCTCAGCTTAGTTTCAAACGGTGTTTACCCAAAAAAGCAGTGGCAGCCAAGCTATGTGCCTGTTGCCTGGCACGGAGAGTTCACTGGAGAGTCAGTCTGGGCCTGTATAAATGCTAAAAATTTTATCTGTCAAGGAAACTCACATGCAACTGGATTTGGGAGACTGGTTTCAGAACAGCTTCTTGCCCCATCTTGATCTAAGCAGTTTCTGTAGATGACTCATGTTGCAAGGACAGCAGGAGTTTCTCACAGCAGCTTATGCTGACAATCCCACTCTCCTCCCTGGGTGTTTTCTGTTCTGGTGCTTCATTATTAGATCTTCACCATGGAAGATACGTGGATGCACATTATATTTATTTAACTAGAATGTAAATAAATACTAAGATGTACGTGCTGATGAAGCTTTTGTTTCTGGAGCTACCTTCTGTAGTAACAGGCGGGAATCAAATGTAGGCTGCTGCTTGTTTAACTGAGTGGGTGCAGAAACTGTCTACCTGAAACCATACTCACAGTTTGGATGTAGTTTACATAACCTATGGTTATAAAAACCCAATAAAAACTAGTTTTGAAATATGACCTTCTAGTTACTATCTGTGAAGCATCTCCCTAAAATAAAATGAAGATTTAAAGTGAAAAAATGAAAGTTAAAAAAAAGAAGTAAATATGAGTGGTGCTGAAGTTGTGAAGTCCTGCAATCATGTTTCCATGTCACTGTAATTCACCATAATAACTTCATCTGAAATGCTAGTATTAACTAATATTTCTCTGTGACATTATGTAGTTCACAGAATTGTCTCTGCGGTTTTGATTCCACAGCTAAATAAACATCCATCTCATTCTCTGGAAAACAAGCTATTACACAGTTAGAAATTTTGCATCCATACAATGCAAACTGATCTTAGAAAACAAACAAAAATTCACTAGGGAAGGGAGAATTTAATTCTTATTGAACTTTGCTACTGTGAAAAATGTTCTAAATACATGAATAGATGCACTATTAGAACAAACATCTAAACAAAATATCTGAAGTTAGTAATTATCAGTTTTAGGCCCAACTAACTAAATTGTTACTTACTGAGGGTAGAACAGTAATTATCACTATTGGGGTCCAATCTTGAATGGCAATCGATATTCTGATTGTTCGTAGTACAGTGCCATTCACATGCTATTAGGGGGAATTAGAAAAAAAAATCTCAGAATTAATCTCTCAGATGGAAGAGGAAATTGTTCACTAGAGCTTTTTGTGGTAAATTAAAAGCCACTCACTTTGGTATTTTTATATCTTTCGTGCTATTATGGCTCACTGAGTACAGGTGAGGTTCATGATGAAAACACAAATGGTGTTCAGGTATAAAGAATGATAACATTTAGAATTATTCTTTTAGCTTCAGAACAAAACAAAATAAAGCAAAGATGACTGTCACATATTCCAAAAGGATGATATTTAGTATGCTAAACACAAAATAATCCTCTTAGAAAGCATTGTAATGAACAACTTTATGCCAAGAACATGTACCTTTTCAGGCATAAGAATAACAAATGCAAGACTATAGATGTATGAAACTGTTTTTTTATCTAATGAATCTGCAGAACTCATTTTAAGAGGAGATGATTTAAATATAACTTAATATCTTAATATGGATCTGAAAGGGATTAATTGTTATGCAAACCACAGTAGCACCTGTAGGTATGTAACAACCTTGGTCAAGGAATTAAGAGGTGTCAGATCTCATTCTTCAGAGGAAAAGAGTGATTGCCGTCTAGGATAAGGGGAGAAAATGCAGCAGGACACAGTAATACCTTGGGTATTTGGCTTATATTGCTACAAAGTATCTACAATAGCTGTAGATTCAGCTGTAGTCCAGATTCCTGGACTACAGAGGAATGTTATTCTTTCATTATATGCTTGTACTCTGAAATAACTTCTGTAAAAATTGCAACAAAGCTGAAATAATCTTCAAGGTCAAATACAGATGAGCCAAAGCCTGCTCTTCTATTTCTAGCAGAGAAATCCAATTTGTATATGTGATTGTGTTTATGAAATTGGACATTGAAGTTTTCTTCCTTTTTTAAGTGTTCTGACTATATACATATATTCTACTTTAAGTTAGGTCAAGCATTTGCCACATGCATAGGAAGCAGATTTTAAAGGTCTTTAAAATAGTTTACTTTTACTATAAGTTTATAAAGTTTGTTCATACAGAACACATAACTATATAAACATCCCTTTTTGTCTGTAAAGAAGATAAATATTTTTATATCCTCCACCATGTGAAGCAACTTCTGTTGCTTCCTCACCTGGATACCTGTAAACCCAGACACCTCAACATATGAAGCTGGTGTAACTAGAGGTAGTGGACTGGTGATACTTGATGTATTTGATATTATGATATTGCAGCATGAGAGCATCAAGTATCATGGTATATTGAACTGTATGTGCAGAGTCAGTGGGGTATCAGGAGACTAAGGGTCCGCAGGAGGAGCAAAGCAGTTGTGTGACTGCATGAGAAGGAAAACTGATGATGATGCAGCCTGGGGTGGGGCAGGGCTCTGTGGGATGATGGAGCTCTCACCATGGACTCATCGCTCTGTAGTTTTAGCACCTAACACATTTTGTAGCTGTTGAAATTACTAACATTGGGAATCCTGGTATTAACGTGCTGGCAGTTTATAAGCTGGACAAAGATATACGGCCCTTTGCCTGTGCAGGCTGAATAGCACTGGGGCAGGAATGAGTCTTAGTATCACCCTTGCCTTTTGAGTTGCTTTACTTCATGTTGCTGTGTTGAGCTGATGTTTTTATAGTGTTTCTTGTGCTCACGTATTTAAGTGGGAGAGAATACTAAGCATTGCATGAAGACAGTTTCTCTGATCTTCTTTTTTTACTAAACTAATGTTAAAGTCTGGTAAACTAGTGATGTGAGTAAGGTAAACCCACAGAGCTTCAGTGGGTTCTGTTTTCAGGTATTGTTGTCCTTCAAAGGATTTTTGCTTCTTATCTTTATCTTATTTATCTTACAGTTTATTAAAAGGACGCTGGCACATTTTCCTATCACCAGGAAGCTGCATTTTATTGTAATTGCTGATACTCGTACCTTTGCCTTTTAGGTAGCAATGTTTATGCTGCAGTTGGGCAGTGCCACTTTCTTGTTAACAGAACCAGTGATAAGCGCGATGACCACGGGAGCAGCTACACATGTTGTGACTTCACAAGTGAAGTATCTGCTGGGAATGAAAATGCCGTATATATCAGGACCACTGGGATTTTTTCATGTGAGTTCAGTAAAAGACATGGGTTATTCCGTTAGCTAATACGTTCTTAAATAACTGCACTATTTGGCTATATATAAGTGTAAGAAATTTGTTAGGCATATGTGTGAATGAATGGAAGATGTAATATCAAAATGTTAATCTTGCTAGGTCTGTTTGTGAGAACAGATTAGGAAAACCTGATGAAGAATTAGCAGAAATGGGTCTTCTTTTGAAAGGATACAGTAATCAATTTGAAATATTTGTATTACAGCATCAATGATTACATTTATTATCCTGAGCAATTACACACTTTAACAGGGAGGATTAACTCTTTCTGGATCAGCATGTGGGAGGGATATGTCCAAACACCAGTCCAAACATATTTTCTTCATATTTTGCTGAATGACAGCTGACAGCTTATTTTGGGGTAAAAGGAAAATAAACCATGATTTGTAGATCTCCTATGCAAAAGTTACCTTACCTATGTTACTCATTGCTTTATGACATGATACTACTTTGCCAAAAACACAGAAAATGTACAGCTTTAAGGTATTTTTTGTACAATGCATACAGCCTTTCATACAGTATCGTGATTACTCCCTTTGGAAAGTAGATATTGTTGGCTGAAACCTTAAAGGGCCAAGCTGTATAGTCTTATTGCGTAAAAGATATAAGAACATATTCTTTATGGTAACTTATACCAATAAACCCTGAGTTTAGGTGCTGTGAGCATAATCTCTTGGCAGAAGCATTAGTTACAAGAGTATTTTGTTACAAAAGCATTAGTTACAAGAGTATATTGCAAGAGTATTTGTCAAAATGGTATTTTGCTCATAATAAAATTTTATTTACTTGCTGAGGTGAGATTTAATTGCATTTATAGCAACAAATGAATTGATTACCAGATGAAGTGAGGCTTCGTCTAGTTAGCCACTAAATTAAGACACCTTATTTAAAAGCACTATATTTTCTTGTAATGCTGTGCTCTTCATTTTTTCCTATTATTTGGGAGGATTTGTTAATGTGAACTCTGTGATGAGAATATGTTGGGTTTAGACTGCTATTTCATAATATTTTATAAATTTGATAACATTTCTTATGACTAATCCATTGGTAAGTTTTTTACAGGACCAGTTTATTAATGAGAATCAGGAGCATGCAATAAATAAAATTTATTTATCTTGACAAGTTATTTATCTTGTAGGGACATAACTAAAAGTGTCATAGCTATTTTTATGAGTAGTCAGTTGGCCTGTAAGACTATTCATCATATATCAAAATATTATTTAATTTTTTTAAAGCCTTTTCATAAATACTTCTTAATATAAAATGTGACTAGCCTTTTTTTCATGGTGTTTCCATGGTGATTATACTTATATATAGAAATATTGTCATCTTTTAGATATGACTGGTGTTAAGCACCACAGCCAAGACATAATCAAAATATACATTATGAGCAATAATAAAGAACAGCAGTGATACGAAGAAATATTTCCACGTTGGTGTGTTGGTGATATCATAAATGAGGTCATTGAAATTCTTTGAAAGAAATCTATTCCCTTATCCCTTGTATTTTTTAATGTATTTGAAGAAAGTTCTTTGCCATTCACTTCACTTTTGAAATGAAACCCCTCTGAACATTTTCCAAAGAAAATATTTCCTGATTTTGTTAAGGTTCTGAATGGCTCTTTAGAATTGCATGAAAACAAATGAACAAACAAAAACCCCTCTGTACAACTTAAAAGAATAAGAAAAATGTCTCCTTATTTAGAAGGGACAATTTTACCATACAGGTATTTTAAAAGGTTTCTGGTACCTGTTCAGACTTATGGATTGCTTTAAGAAGATCCAGTACCTCAGTCAGAAGCATCAGATTCAGATTTTAATAATAATTTTTTATATATAATAAAATGTACTATATATATATAAAATAAAATAATAAAAATTATACTAATTAGATATGTGTTAGTGTGCACATGTAACTAGAGAGTGAAAGGCAAATTTGGCATGTCTCTCTGGGCATGTTCTTTACTCCAAATTCTTGAAACCCAAAGACTGGTATTTTTGCTCACATTTTCTTTTTCTTTCTCCACTCCAAATCACCTCCCACTCACAAAGCCAATTGCTTTGCCTCAGGCAGCCTTTGGGTTGGCAAAGCAAGAATAAGAATGTTTAATAAAGTGTGATAGGAGAGTTGAAAGTAAGGCAAGCCCGTGAAATGGATTCTTTATAGCAAGTGAGATCATGATTAAATATGTAAAAATGAGCTTTGCATATGGAGAACATATCTACTACACTGGCATTGAGCCTGTGGGATCTTTGTGTTTACACAGTTTATGTAATTTATTAAATATCATTTTCGCTGTACATGGTTTGTAATACTCCAACTGAGCTGCACATTGCAGCATCAATCAGTATTTTGCAAATGGGAAGGACAAGGCGAAGGTAAAGAAAAATGGTGAAGGAAGGCTACATGTAAGATCTAATTTTTACAAGGGAGAAGAAAAGTGTCATCAAGATTTACTTAATATCTGAAATCACAAAAACATATTTTCCTTTTATCCCAGTGTAGATATATTTAATCCTTCCACAGGTTTCTGAGAAAATGCAGCACTGCATAATGAGCTGCAACATAACAAACTGACTTTCCAAAACAGGGTCTTTTGTGGTTGTGTTGAAAAATCCTTCATGTTCCTGCTATTACTCCTTTTCCCTCCCCCCCCCCGTTTATTCACTATACAGTTCACAGTAGTCGCCTGTACTTTTTTCCCCACAGTGTGTTCCAATTGTCTAATAAGCACCATAATGAAACATATTTGAAAATGCAGTGAGGTCATCTACTATTAAACTGTATTAAATATTTTAACTAATATGTTCTCTTAATTCTTTTGTTTACCTCGACATCTATACTCACTTTAGAATCTTTTGGATTTTCATATCTACATTAAAGAAAAAGAACTCAGAGCATTTCATTAGCACATCAGAATACACATAGTTTCTAGAATATAAACCATTACATTATTCATATATGTGATATTGCCCTATGAAAGTAGATGAAAATATAGTGGATTACAAAGCCATTAATTTCCCATGAGAATAGGGACATTCAGTGTCAGTATATATATGTGTGCAAAGTTAGAGAATTGCTTTTTCCACTTATGTGCAAATTTGCATCGATTGCCAAAAAGTTCACTGATTCCTCATATTATTGTCAGATTATTTCCATTAAAAATCTTTACACAAAACTAGCAACAACAATAAAAAAGAGGCAATTAAAAAGCTCAATTAATATATTATTGCTGTGTTTTAGAATGTTGTTTATTATATAATGACACAACAAATTATTTTGTACACTGCAATATCAAACTAAATTCTGCTACATGACTTCTAAATTATTTCAGTAAGTGCATCATCAAAATATGTAAAATACTGAATTCATAATGAGGTTTGTGATGAACATTTGTAAGTATTTCCTTTGAATCAGATGCCAGTGCTACGACAAGCTTGAACTTTAGGTCCTTATGTTTAGGATTTACATTTTCGGCTCGGCTGAATACAGTAACTGACTGGACAGTATAACATGTGAACTGTATAGCATAGAGAGATGGATTTAGTATATGTTAGCTACATTCATGTTAAGAACCGCACGCTTTCTCTTTCTGAAGAGCCTGTGAGTGGTTTGTGAAATGCTCTCCTGGTTTTGCTGGTCATATCATGAAATGGGTGTGTTTAGGCTTTCAGAGAATGATTACCTGGGAACAGACTAGTCAGTAGAAGCTCTTTAGCCTGGTGTAGTAAATGATTTAATATCTATGTACTACTGCCAGCATTGTTTCAGTGTACCGCAGACACTGCAGAACTTGTACGAGCTACAAAACATTGACTGATGTAAACCGTATACTGAAGGGCACAATTTGAAGAGAAACACCACAGAATACACAAGACAGATCATATAAAGTATTTATTGCAAAGTCTGAAAAAGCTGTGACAAAGGTCTACAAGATTTAGCTATATATTTTAAGAATTAAATGGAAGCTTCTTTTTTATAAAGAAGAACAGAAATTATAAAAGCTGATACATATCTCTTTGTAAGCCTTCATTCAAATCGTATTCACCCAATTTCACTCATGTCTCTCTTTGTCTAGGAAAATTAAATTAAATGCCATAAACACAGAGAGCTAATACTGACACTTCAGTAGACACTGTTCATTCCAAATCAAGCCCATTTCCCTTTGACTTCAACGATCAGTCCATTTCTTCCCTTTTCTTACCACTTCATCTTAGATCTAGCACAGCCTTTCGTGAGTCTGTGGGCACAGTTTGCAATACAGTTTTCCAGATCACCTCCTTTTATCCTAATTAATCACATCTTCTGCTCGGCACAGAGCCAAATCCTGTGCTCTCTTGAAAATTCATTCTTGGAAAATTATGGGTATAGAGACTAGTCCCAAGCCACTCAAGACACAATCCACACATTGTCTGATTACAGTGGGGCCATATGTGGTTAAAAACTGTGGTTTCATTACCATTCTTCAGATTTATGACATATATAGATCATATTTTCTAACAAGTAGATTTTGAAATGTTTTCCTGGGTTCTGAGAAATGTTTGTGCTGGATTATATTGTGCATCCTTAATTACAATTCCAAGGGATAAATTTCCAAGGCCTGGACTAAAATTTTGTCTATTTGTCTGTAACCAGTTTTAGGTGTTTTTCAAATATTTTTTCCCATTGTAGATTATGAAAATATTCTTAGAAAGCATGAGAGAGGAAAGATCAGGAAATTATTTTAATTTACTCATTCTTCAAAATGAGTGTCATCTCTTCAAGGAGTGATAGAATCAGAACAGGACAAAAAAACTTTTATCATCATATTGACCACCTTTCTGCTAAAACAAGGTTCTTTCCTAAGATATTTTTTCTAGTACTTCTCCCTGTGCAATACAAATATATGTATTTAAGCTCCAAACTGTCAAACCATGTTAGATTTATACATGTATTTGTGAATGGGTTCTCTGGGGCAGAAAATTATTAATGTTTATTTTGATAAAACGACAAGTGTCACTTTTCATTTATTTTGGTGGTCTGAGTCATTACCAGGGAAAACTCCTTTTTTTTAATATTATTATTTCAAGCCTCAGCCGCTTGATTTTATTATCCATAATGTTGTGGTTTAAAAAGAAGTTACTGTGATGCAGTCTAAATCTACATCCTAGATTTTAACTTCTCTTCTCTCCGTGGTTTACATATCAGGCTACACAATAGTTCCCAGAATATAAATGCAGAATCCCAGGGACTGAGGCTACCTTGGTTTTTTTCCCCTGCAGCTTTAGTAAGCATGTGTATTATACCAATTTTCTTGCCTCTCTTTTCCTCCAGGCATTAGACTATTGCTTTTATTCATGAAGCCTGAAAATAATTTGTGATAGGGATCTAATTATTTCTTTGTTTATTGGGACCAAAGTTCCCTCTGACTTTCTTCACCTCTTCTAACCATTACAGTAAACTTGCAATTTTTTTCATTACTTTCTGTTAATCTGTTGTCATACTGATTTATGTCTCATTTTCTGGACCCTCAGATTCAGACCAGTACTGAAATTACAGTTCACTGTGTCATCTGTGCTGGTGTGAAGGCAACTGCATTCTTCTAAGGCTGTTACTTACAAAATTGCATTAATCATCAGTGATCCCTGTTATTCATCACTACTGGTCACTCTATTCCTATTCTATATTTCTATTCCACATCTTCCTTATGTTCAGCACCATATTTCCTTTCTTCATCACAGACCTGACTATACTCTTCTAGCCATCTTTTACAGCACACTGCACCACAACTTAACCTTTGAAAAGCTGAAAGCATCCTATTTGCAGCTCCATGTATCTGCTCCGGTCGTCTCGTTCTCTTTTGTAATCTGCATGCCAAGTGCAGTGATGTATCCATTCCCCAGCACCCAATGGACTGCTGTGGCAGGGCTGTGAACCTTGTGGTCCAGCACGCCCCACACTTGCACCCTTGCACCTGCAATTCCTGCACCTTGCTGTGGACAGTTTCCCCTGGAAAGTAGTTGCCACTGATGTGTAAATCACCTCTTCTTCCCTTACCCTCTTTTTACCTTTTTTTTTTCCAGCTTTTAACTTACAAGTGTATGCTAAGGAAAGAAACAAGCCTAGTAGATGAACATTAGTTATTTAAATAGACAACAGCATACATACACAAGCTTGACAGCTCACTAGCACGTGCAGCATTTGGATGTGATAAAAGCATGGTCCATGGAGCACTTTTAGTGTAATGGGCAGCAGCAACCAATGGGGAGACTGAGTGGGCCCTGCTGAAGTTGTACAGTTACTCTGGAAAAGTATTTGGATGGATTCCCTTGTGCACTGGAGAGGGTGTCCTGAAGAGGATGCTCATCTAGGAAGATTCCTGTTGCTTCTCTTCCATCCAGCCACTACTGCATTTTTCTTTCCCTTCTTGTTCTTCCTCTCTCTCCTTTTATTTATCCCTCCTTTCTGTCTTTTAAAGTTTTTCATCAGAAGTAACTTTTGCTACTAAACTTGATGGATGTTATGAGATATGGACACTGAAAATAAATCTTTGGGTATGGAAACATCTCAACATTTTTGTGCAACACTCATTTATCTCACTAAATTTAATGAGACTGAATAAGAAAAGGACATGTATCACATTTACTGGAATCTTCTTGGCTTCTACCAACAGAAACTTGTAAATTCATATATACAAATATTCAGTGTATTTTTTGAGTGTTCAAAGTCCATAGTAATAGTGAATTGCTGACTTTCTTCCCTGCAAAATCTTAAGTGTAGGCCAGTTTGTCAGATGACTCAACTCCTGCAGGATCAATTCAGCTCTCACAGATTATTTAAGATGTTATGATATAATTTTTAATCTGTGATTGTTATTTACCATTCACTGTAGATTTATGCCTACATCTTTGAGAATATCAGATCAGTTCAGTTGGAGGCTTTACTTCTCTCCTTGCTGAGCATTGTGGTGCTTGTTCTTGTCAAAGAACTGAATGAGAAATTTCAGAGAAACATTAAAATTGTTCTTCCCATCGATCTTGTTTTGGTGAGTACAAAATCAAATATCAGACTTTTTGCTTACAAAGCTTTTAGCGGTTCAACTAATCTGCTGAAGTTTGCTGTGTTGTCTATAGTTAGCCACAGCCACACCTGCCACATATTAAATGGATAGCTCATTTTCATGGCTGTATGTTAATTGTAAGAACAGGAAAGAGTTTGGTTAAATAATTAAGAAAGAAATGGCATACGTTCCTAATTTGTATAACATTTTTCATGTGTTTACTAGTTTTTACATAATCACAAGAATACAAAGCCTCGAATATTAAAGTGTAAGAAGTTTGAAATAGAAAATGAATAATTGGCATGTTGTAACTCCAGGCAAGTCTTGTGCTGGGTAGTTGTGGCTTAGATGTTGCTTGCTATTTATCTGCAACAAAGTTAAATAGGTATGCTATTGCTTTCTGTAGTTTTACTTACACGGCCTTTCACATGGCATAGGCTAAATTGAAATTAGCTATTACATTGTAAATCCCTGCTTTAAGTATTAAGCTGTAGTCAAATAATCAGCACCAGCACAGAAGGTTTCTGTTTTTCTTTAGATCACAAAGAAAATTTAAAAAATGAAGGGTCAGTGCTTTTCAGAGTGGATCATCACAATTACTCTTCTTTCGCTGGAAAAAAATATTTACAAAAAAATAATTTTTCTTGGACAAAATGCTGGAAAAAGAGGTAGCGTGGTTCTGGTCCCTCCTCTAAGATCTGTTTCTGTGTTACTTTTTAAGCAATACTGGCTAAAATGTAC
The DNA here is from genome assembly GCF_017639655.2 of Falco naumanni. Lineage (NCBI taxonomy): Eukaryota > Metazoa > Chordata > Aves > Falconiformes > Falconidae > Falco > Falco naumanni. Next base: position 89,661,991 of record NC_054056.1, read on the forward strand.
CAGCAAACAGAGGATCATGGACTGGTACCTGTGCCTGTTCTGCTGGGATTTGTCTGTTCATCTCATTGAAAGTGTAGGAAGTGAGTTCGAACCTTCTCAGGGACAAACTGTTCACTCCCTCCCCAAGATTTATACCTGCTGGAACATAAAAATAAGAAGCAGCCCCATTTTTTGCTGTGTTTTGTGTCGATGTCGACGCTGCCCATCTGGATTAGATGTGCTCGGGGAATATCAGCTGAATCAGACCACTCAGGAGCACCTAAATTATGAATCATTCTAAGCTGCTTGTGTGAATGGCAGTGGTCTCGGGCACATGTTGCACAGAGGCAGTGGGGACACTGATTGGCAACGTTCCTGGGGTTTCACACACAATCGTACAGATCCCTTTCATGAACAGAGAACATACAAACTCCACCATAGTTCTTCTTCAGCTATCTTTTCCAAATTTGTTATTGCATACAGATTTTAGGGTTTTTTTGCATCTCTTCTATGTTTGCAAAATTTTTTGTGATAATACTTCATTGTCCTACTGGATTGATCTAAGGATAAATGAATATCATGTGCTTAGGTATGGCAATAATAGGGACCATGTGATAAGTAAAATGCAATAGAAACATAATGGTTTTTTCTATGTTGAATCAATAGATAATTGCTACATCAATTGCTTGCTACTATGCTGATATGGAATACGTCTACGGGCTTGAAGTTGTGGGACATATTCCTGAAGGGTAATGTGTTTTTATTAGCTCGTGCCTTTCAAATATGTTGAAATGTTCTGAGAACATTCTCTGAAGAGGTCAAAGTAGTTTTCTGAAATAAAAATTGGCAAAAATCCATTATGTTTATTTCCCATCTCCTCAAATACTGTCCCCCAATTCAACCCCATGTTAACAAGGTACATCTGTATAGATATCATCATAGAAATGCAGACTTTTCTTGCACATTTTCATAGATTATTACTTTATGGAATAAAAAGTAGGTACTAAGTACCTGTTGATGGCTGATGGATGTATGACAGGAGGGCAGAGCACTCTCTACAAGAGTATTGCAGGCTGCTTTTTGAGGGTTACCTTGGGTTACTGTAGCAGAAAGGACATGCAGTGAGATAAGGCTTGTAGATTACTCGACTTTGTTCTTCTCCACTCACTTATATAGTAATTTTAGGAAATGTTATTTCTGAGGAAATTTAAAGGATTTAGATATGCTTAATCTAGAAAAGGGCATTCTGACTACAGATAGCATTACATTTTTCTCCATGACCTTGAAGAGAAGGAAAAAAAATATTCACAATAATTAGCTGGAAAGAGAAATTAGATTAGATGTTAGAGAGGATGTTCAAATTCTAAGGGTTAGTAAGGAATATAATAGCTGTTGTGTAATCTCTCCTTTGGAAATTGCAGGGTTTCCCTCAATTTCACAGAGTACAAGTCCAAGACAACATGGGTGCATATGTGGTAGCTTGCCCTGATAAAGTAAAATAAGTGAAGTTCCTGAGAAAGAAAATTGTTTTAAAGTATTTAGGGCATGCTATTACATGCAATGTATCTGAAGTTAAAAGAGACCTAAGTGTGCGCTTTTGATATGTGCTAAATTAAATAACTTCAGTTAAATTGTATTAATGTAGACTCAATCAGGAACTAATTTTTTTCCTAACTAATGAGAAGATTGTGTAGTGTTGAAAAACAGAAGTAGAGCCTGGACCATTCCTATGCATTTTTAGGCGTTTACCTGAAATACCTAACTGCCTTGTCAGTGGAGAGTATGAAAAACCTTAAGAGCTCAATCTGGCTCCTAGGCAGTTTGATTTGTGCTCTGGGGAGAGTGAAGTCTCTTTGTGGAGTACAGAGGCAATCTGGGGTGATTTGGTTCTTAACTGAGGCGATTCATTGCAGTCCCAATTAGAAGGTCTCATTAGATGAAATAAATGTCCATACTGTTCATAACCTACAGGAATACTGTTTAAAAGATTTAAACTAAACATTACAGAAAAGTCAACTACAAAAAAGAAAAAGTATGCAGTAGAGTCTCTTTTATTGAGCATTACAAAATTAGGGAATGGTTGATGATTTCATCTGTCAGCAAGGAAGATAATTTAATCTTTTCATAGTTTCTCAGATTGAAGTTTACAAATGGAATACTCCATCTGAAACTAGTTCATCTTCTACAAGTTTTCATCTGCAGTTCCCCATAGACTCAGATCTTGTTAATCTAAAATATTGAAAAACGTCACAAGTATTACAAAAATTAGCTGGCTGTGTGTGAAGATTGCTTTTCTTGTATTTTCATGAATTGCAAGCGTATTGAGGCTATGTATCAGGCTTTGTAAAAAGGACTGTCTTTATTTTTTATAGGTTACCATCACCAAAACCACCACCCATGAACGTCCTGCCTGAAGTAGTCACTGAAGCTTTTGGAGTAGCACTGGTTGGTTATGTAGCATCACTATCTCTTGCTCAAGGCTCTGCTAAAAAGTTTAAATACACTGTGGATGACAACCAGGTAAAGCTTTTTCTCCTTGCTGTCAGTAAGCCTTGAAATTGCTTCACCATTTTGGAAATGTCTTATAGATGAATGCCCAGTAGGAAAGGGTATGTTCCATGTGAGATCCTGAGGCCTTGCTCTGCAGAACACCCTAATTGGTTAAGCTACTTCTTTTGGGGAAACACATCCTTCAGGATAATCTTGTAATGCTGCATTCAGTGCAGGCCTGGGGTGTTAATGTGTTTCCAGTGCTCTAAGATGAGACATCTTCTCTGGCAGCTAAGTTCTTAAAAACAAGCTAAGATGTTAAATCAGCCACTGACTGAAGCAACAAAGCAGTTCTAAAACCAAACCAGGTACTTATAGCCCCGGGACATAACATTTTATAACATGTTATAAAATTAAGTTTACACCAAGTAGAAGTCTCATCGCAAATAAAGATTTATTTTTATAAAAGAAGCAGAGTGGGTTCAGACAGTGCTGCCTGAAATTTGCAGCCACAGAAGCTTTCTGTGCAAAGTTAAATAAAGTGGGATGCTTAAATAAAAGTAAGATGTTACTTTTTGCACAGCCCCACTGCTTGTCATGGCAGGTGATTAACTCCAAGTCAAACTGAGATCCACGGAGACAGTAATTCAAGCACTGTGGTAAGAAAAGCTCATGTTTAGGTGACTAGCAATAGTGCTGTGCGGTAAAAATGCTGCCTCCACCTTTCTCTTAAGTGATCTGGGATAAATGACACAAGGCTGAATGAAGAACAGTTGGTTTTGCAGGTGGAGGTCTATTTGAACACCCTATCTACACAGGTCGGTCTTCCTAACATCTTTTCATGTCCTTTACAACTCTTGCATCATTGGAAAATATGGTGGGAATGTTCTTGTCTACTCAGGTCTCAATTGATTTTCAGAATGAATAGATTAGGTCATTAATTTCTGTTGATGCTTCAGAGCCATATTTTCTAGGGAGCAAAGGAAAAATGCTTGGAGCTCAATACAGGTAAGACTTCAGGGTGATACGCTGCATTGGCTCAAGAGCACTGAATGGAGCACAGCAACCTCTGTGTCTTTCTGCACCTTCAGAGATCTTGTGGCTTACACAGCTTAATTACTGAGGTGTTGGAAACTATGTGTGTGTCTGCATTGAATTATGGAGCAAAAGAGCAAAACCTCTATGAGAACAGAGATGACAATGGCAGTGGGGTGGTATAGCTGCACTGCATTCAGAGGTCAGGCACAGGGCTCTGCGTGATGGCATGTGGGTGTGTGAGGCTGTCTGGGGACCTTTAAGGTGATGCTGTCCTGTGCTGTGAAGACAAACTTATGACCATGGCTGGACACAAAAACATTTGTGTCCTAAGCACTTCTAGCAGTACTGATGTCTTTTCTCCTTGTAGTCTGGGGAAGAAGGCTGATGTTGGGTAGCTAAGTTGCTGCACTTTCTGTAGAAAACACTGTTCAGATTAGGCTGCAGATACAAGGTGGCTTCTCCACTTTAGCTTCTATAAATCTTTGTTCAGACATAGCTGCATTTTGAGTGTGAATAAACACCAAATACATTTGTAATGAAAGACAGCATGCAGATAGTATTGCTACCGTACTTCACTTTCACTAAAGCATGCTTTAAAAGAAATAAAATCAGTGGCTGTCTTTTTCCAGTAGAATCATAAGCCAGAAACAACCTGGACACCATCCAGATCCCACTATTTGAGACTCTGGCCTGTTAAAAAGCAGATATGGATCAAGATGTAAATATTTTGGTTGAAGTTCATCTTCAAAACTTAGCAATACCATTTATTCTGTGAACAAAATGTGCCTCCTGCTTTTGATGACTCCTGCTCAGCAGTTCTATCATTCAGATTAGTTCTGAGTTGTAAGAAAATATATTCTGTTGGGAGATCTTTTATGATACACATATGTGATTTTTTTTCCCAAAAAACATGGCCATCCTTTGTCATTGCTAATATTTGCAATCCCTTGTTGACAAGAAGCATTGAAATGACAGAATAGGAAAAAAACATATTCTTTTTAACAACTATTTAATAACTTTGCAGGAATTTTTGGCTCATGGCCTCAGCAACGTGATTCCTTCATTTTTCTTTTGCATACCAAGTGCTGCAGCAATGGGGCGGACGGCACTTTTGTACAGTACAGGCGCCAAAACACAGGTAACGTGTTACAGTGAGGTACACAGGAGAATTAAGGCTATGGGAACCGCTCACTGGAACTTTTACTGAATTTTATCCATTGTATTTCCCTATTCTCCCTTTCCTTCTGTCCTGGGAAATGACTGCTCTGTTATTTCTAACAATCTGCATGGAATGCAGCAGATGTCTTACTGGAAAAGCTAATGGTTCCACTTATTCATTTTTACCTGTTTGATTCAATATAGACTTTAAAGTCTGTGGCAGTAAGGAGGTTTGGAGTTGTGTTGTGAGACTGCAGGAAACTACACACAAACCCTTTCAGTTTTATGTGATTTAGTCAGCACTGTAACATAAGTGCCCTCTAATGGTGTTTAATGGATTTAATGGTACAGGCTGAACTAAAGTTTTAGAAAAAAAAATGCATTTAATTTAGTGCTTCTATCTGATTTTCAAAATAAAGTGGAAGTAACCTTAATTGCTACTTCTTAAAAAAGTCCAAGTAATCTCCCAGCTTTGGCCTTTGACTACACAGACAGAACTAAGTTTACTCTGGCATATGTCATGAAAGAAATGCAAAATTCAGGGGCTCCATGCAGCCCTTTTTTCTCTAACAGCTATATCTGGGATTCAGTGATGTAATTTATTCTCCAGTGATATATTTTCCTGGGAGAAAACGGAAGTGACGGACTGTATTATTCTATGATTCTATTTTTTACAAGGACACGTAGTGACAGGACAAGGGAGAATGGCTTTAAATTGAGAGGGTAGATTTAAATTAGGTATCAAGAAGAAATTCTAACTGTGAGGGCGGTGAGCCCCTGGCAGGGGTTGCCCAGAGCAGCTGTGGATGCCCCATCCCTGGAAGTGCTCCAGGCCAGGCTGGATGGGGCTTTGGGCAGCCTGGTCTGGTGGAAGGTGTCCCTGCCCATGGCAGGGGGGTTGGAACCAGGTGATCTTTAAGGCTCCTTCCAACCCAAACCGTTCTGATTCTGTGATTCTATGATCATGGGCTAGAAGTGTCCTTCAAACGGAATCAATGATTTTTTTCTTTTTTTTTCCTCTTGGGAAGATGGAAAGAGGGAAAAGTTCCTTGTGACTTTACCAGCAGATTTTGTGCCTCTTTTTCTGTAAACACTCGGTCTATCCTTCTTGATGGTATTTTTCAGTACACCATGGCTTTAATTTTCTAGTGTTTTAACAACTTGTCTGGTTTTGTTTTTAACAACTTGTCTGTTAAAATGAAACCTGATTATTTTAGTAAAGAAACATATTATCAATACAAAAATAAAGTAAGCATCTGTCTACTTATCGTCAAAAACCTTCTGTGAATCTGAACAGTATCTTAATGAGACCAGAAGTATTCTGCTGTGTGAGCAGTCAGAGTGGAGTAGGAGAGTGCAATTTTACTGTAGTTTTCCATGAAATTAATATCTTACAATACTGTGAAGAAACATAGTTCTTAGACAGTATATTTGTCTGGATTCGTGTCACCTGTGTTAAATATAATTTTTAATATATAAAAAAAATGTTCCTACATTTTCTAAATTAAAGTCTACTGATATTAACATGAAATCATTGGTGGTTTCTGACTTAACACAATAATTTCCTTTTAGTGTTGATCCCAGTAAAAGAAGTTAAAAATCTTGTGCAAAAATGACAACACATGACAGATCTGTTATTTAGTGCAGCATTTAGGGTGCATGGTTATAAATATGTTACAGAATGACAGTGGGTGCTGCAGAACTTCTGGGATGAGATTCTGCTCACACACACTCCATTTGATAACCAAGTGTGCAAGTGATGCTGTGGTCTGTGTCTGTGTGATGTCAGCAGAGTCAAGCACAGATGCTGAGATCTCTTGTTTTCACTGTAGTTGGCTGAAGATAGTCACCAGAGATTAAAACTAAAATCGTATGCATCTGCAATCCATAGATACATTAATAGCTACCATCTTCAACATCTCATTCTTGACTTTGTCTGCAATATTTGATAATTATTCCTTTCCACATATTTTACTTTTTTCCTTTTTTTTAGCCTGAATCATCTGTTTTTCTTGTTTATTGTTTTAGGTGGCTTGCCTTATCTCTTGTGTTTTAATTCTTGTGGTGATCTATGCAATTGGACCTATGCTGTACTGGCTGCCTATGGTATGGTACTTATCATCTTTTTAAAAGATTATATTAAACATTTGCTAATGACTTCATTTCTTTCAGGAAAAGATCGTGCTACTTCTAAAACAGCTCTAATTTTAATGGGGGAAAGAAAAGTAAGGGCACAGCAAGTCTTGAAATCATAAAATACAGAGGTGGCAACGTAATACATACAGTTTTTACACATGTATAGTTGAATATATAGGCTATCACATAAGTATATAAGAAAGCATTTCCTTTCTACTTACTTTTGGCACATAGTTTATGAAAAATATACATCCAGATTGCTGTGGATTTGTAAATCGACAGTGTGGTAGAAATTAATGAAGAACCTCAATTTTTCTTTAGTTATGCATATAATGGATGACTTTGCTTTTCAGATAAATTTGACACAAATGATTGTAGACAGTGATCTAAGCTTAATTACAGAAAGATTATAAGGTATTCTTATCTCTGTCATGGAATACATCTGCACTAAGGCTCTGAAAAGCAATGTGGTGTGTTTTCACATAAGCCATATCTAGCTTGGTATTACAATTAATAGTGAATTTTAACTAGAGGCATGTCAAAGATGCAAAATACATCTCCATAATTATCCGTAATTTTGCCATGTTTGTACATTAGATTTTAAGTCAACAGTGTTTTAAATTCACTTTGTGCTATTGTTTACAGCGTCATTTGAAAGTTCTCACTTTTCAAACACAGATGCTTTCATAGCTTATTTTAACCATGCAAAGCAAGGACACTTGAAGATGGGTGCACAATATGTCCTTTTTCTTACTATCCTGCTTTCTTCCCTTCATTTTTTGTACGGATTATATGTAAATTTTAACTGTTTTCCTGTAGGCTTCTTTTCCCATGGTTTAAAAATCCTTTTCTGTGTTGCTTTCTTAATGTTTTATTTCTTTTTTATTCTGCTTTTTTTAGCCCTCCCCACCTATGCACTGCAAGTCCATCGTTTTGTACTCCATCATTTTTGGTTCCAGATTATTTCTTCAGCCATCTCCTTCCCCTTTCTGATTCAGATATCAATAAAGTATTTTGTTTGCCTCAGAGTTAATTGATTTTTTGCCTTTAATGTCTGTCATTTTTGTCTCACAATTAGGTGGCCTATAGGTTGTCTTCAGGAAAAGAAAAATGGGTTTGATACTGTTACTGCTTGTGTCACAAGGACACCTGTGTTCATCCCATTTTTGAAACACTAACTTCAGATTTTTGATAGATGAATTACAATATTGACCACTAGATTGAAAAAATAACATTTTATTTTCACTACCAGTTCTGAAAACAGCCTTTGTTTTTTATTTCTATGCAGTGTGTGCTAGCAAGCATTATTGTTGTGGGCTTAAAGGGGATGCTAATGCAGTTCCGTGACTTAAAAAAATACTGGAACATGGATAGAATAGACTGGGTAAGTGAAACATAACCTAAGGTGGTTTTCCTGAGACCCTATACCTGCTAAATAAACTTTAATAGTACCGTGACCCAGAAGAGATAAGTGTGAGCCATTATTATTAAGGGTTTTGTGTACTATTGGCTTATTTTCTATCACCAAATAACAGTATCTGTAATGTCAATTGTGTTAAAAAATGGAATTTTAGTGAATGATAAAGAATCAAACCTGATTTAATGCTAAAGATGTGTATATGGACAGATCAGGTTAATCTGAGCAGATGTGTGTCTTAATTTTGTGTGCATTCTCTAAGTGGTTAGCATGCTTTTGCTATTGTAGTATTATTGAAGAGATTCTGTTATCTCTGTCCTCTGGGGCTATGGAATGGTACAGGTACAGGACAAACACAACTGGGAATGCTAGAGATGCAGAAAGATACATGTCTGAGGGTGCTGTGAGTAAATTGCCTTCACTTTTTCAGATTTTGCAGAGTGCTACTGTTTGATCATAATGAAAGACTCTGCAGTATGAGAGGAGGAATACATCAGAAAAAAGAGAGACATGGAAAGAGACATAGTATGAAAATCTAGTTTAATGCAAATTCTGAATAGCCTGACATACATTTGCACAGAATACCTAGCAAATGTGAAAGATGAGTCCAGGTTTAGGAGGACTCCTAGACCTCTCTTCTAAGGGAATTTTTAAATGTATTGGATGATTAGTGGAACCAAAAGCTCTAACCACTTCCATAAATACATACTGACATCTCATAAAGCTTTTGGAACTTCCGTTTTATTTAACAAGTATTCAGAAAGGTATTTTGGCCATATCCTCCTTCTCTGTGGTGAGAAATATAATTTACTGGAGGTAATATTGGACTTCATTGGACTCACCAGTGACTTATTATTCTATAGCAGTAATGTTAGGTTTAGACTGAATAAAACCTGGTGTTTTTGTTGTTTTTTTTTTAAGAGTACTGGATTTCAGCATGAAAAGCAGCACTAAGTAAACAACATCAAGTATGGCTATGCGAGATTTTTCACATTTCATTGCAGAAGACTATGGCGGGTTTTTGTTGTTGTGGGTATTTGTTTGGTGGTTAATTTTTTTATCATCCAGAAGAAAAGCTCTGTCTTTCAGGAAATCTTGTGTTCCTCAAGCAGCAAAATTTTGAAAATGTTTTCTATCACTTGTACTGTATTGATCTTCAACTTATCCCATATTGCCAGTGACGCAAATGGTGTATGATGTGGATCAGGAATTATTTTGGGGACAGTGGACTAAAGAAAATCGGTAGTTATAGAAGAGAGAGATAGCTTCTCTATTAATGCATTGAGATAATAAGTAGATAAGTTTTCCAGCAGCATATTCTGTAATTTCACTATGTTTGATGCATCTTCACAGATAGACTAGCCTGACTGATTTTTACTTTTGTGGGTTTGGCAGGAAAGAATGGGTGAATAGTTAGTTAGTACATCTCTGACATGTGTCATTATATCTCAAAGAGAGGTTATAGAGTGGGGGAGTTTGCTGGGTTTATCTTTTTGAATGAACATACCTGAACAATAATTTACCTTCAAGTAGTTATACCATGAGTTCTTAGCCTGACAGGGTAAATCATCTTCCTTTAAGCAGTATAATCTAAAGTAAGGCTATAAACGTTGATCTTACATTGCTGCCTGGTCTGAGGAGCCCCACCAAGCCCAGGGATTTGAGTAACTACATTGGTGTTGGTTTTGGCCTGAAAAGGTTCACCCCAGCAATCGACAACACACTGGAAATGAATCCGTTCCACTACTCAGGTTATCCAAAGTGTTTTGAAGATAGAAACTCTAACAAAACATTTGGAAATAATTAGCAGCTGTCCTTTCTGGAACTGATTCTTCGAAGGGTGTGTGTCACGTAGCATAGAAGTCAGGTTTGTTACGCTTACAGGTCTGGTAAATGATAGTGCAAGGAAACAGAATATCATGGGGTTTGTTACCTTGCTCCTTCATGCCTCTTTAAGCTTCTCATTGAACGCAAACAGGATGAGTAATATTCATTTGTTGATTAGTTCTTTTTAAAACATAATCCTTTTAAATGTAGAAGTATGTAAGGATGTAAAGATGATACTAATTCAGCAGTTAAAGTGGATCCAACAAGGAGGGTCACATTTTCGACAAGTAGCCTCCAAGATCTTGCCAGTGTGGGTTTCTGAGACATGGATCCAACCACCCTGTCAAACTATTTTGTCGAAATAGTTGGAGGAGGGGACCTGGGAGGGTCTTCCATGGAATTTTGGAGCAAACTGGTGCAATTACTTGTATTTTTAGAACTTTTTAACATATTATCCTCAGTAGGCAGATGGACTTTTAGATTTGTTCAGCTATTCATCACACAGGGGTCTCAGTCTGTGAGAGGACTCTGAGAGCTCTAAGGGCTCTGCTATATAAACGATTTTCCACAAAGTAGGAAGCTGTCACTTCTATGATAGTAATTTTACATGGATACTTCTAGCTTATGACATCCTAGGGCTATGGAGATTTTATATCTTTCCTGCATTAGTGAATATACTACCCTGAGTTATAATACTTTTGCTGTATTTAGTCTCGGTGGGGTGGGAAGGAATTTACAAATGCTTAATCCGTTGGAAGTATGATTACCATATAAATTCTTCTTAAAGAATATTATTTATATCAGTCCATCTGTCTCCAGGGCAGTTTGCAATCAAATACCCTCTCAACCATTGTGTATGGAATGCTTGTGAAAAATTATATTAAAGAACTACCATATACCACTTTACTATTAAGCAGTTCCTGCTGTACAGCTGCGGTGGTCCTCACTTCAACACTTCACAGAATCACCAAATCACAGAACGGTCAGGGGTGGAAGGGGCCTCTGGACATCAGCTAGTCCAACGCCCTGCTAAAGCAGGTTCTCCTAGAGCAGGTTGCACAGAATCATGTGCAGGTAGATTTTGAATGTCTCCAGAGAAGGAGACTCCACAGCCTCTCTGGGAAGCCTGTGCCAGAGCTCTATCATGCCCAAGGTAAAGAAGTTCTTGCTCACATTCAGGTGGAACTTCCAGAGTTGCAGATTATGCCCATTGCCCCTTGTCCTGTCACTGGGCACCACTGAAAAGAGCCTGGCCCTGTCCTCCTGAGACTCACCCTTCAGATATCTGTGTGCATTGATAAGGTCCCCTCTCAGCCTTCTCCCTAGGCTACACAAGCCCAGCTCCCTCAGCCTTTCCGCATGAGGGAGATGTTCCAGCCCCCTCATCATCTTTGTAGCCCTGCGCTGGACCCTCTCCAGCAGTTACCTGTCTCTTGAACTGGGGAGCCCAGCACTGGATGAATCATAAGTTTTGAGGAAGGGTACCCTGAGGATGTATGCACATATCAGTCACTTGCCTGCAGAAGGATGTAGAAGCATGGGTGTGCTACTCAGCCTCTGTGGAGCCAGACCCTCACCCAGGACTCCAGCATCTTCCTTGCCAAGGTACTCTCTGAGTGAACAGGACTTCAGTAAGATTCTTTGGCTGTGTGCTGGTGACTGCTGCATGGGCCTCTGTTTGAGCAAGCCATCACAACCTCACGTTACAGACAGTCCAGAGCTGGTCAGTCAAGGCATGTTAGGGTATGATTCATCTCTTCCTCAAGTAGGCACCAGCATAATCAGGTGGGAGTTAGATGAACTGCATCCAGATTTCTCTTCACTCTTATAACTAAATCTCCATTGATTATGATGGGAATGTGGACAGCTCACCCAGCTGTAGGCATCTGTACTGTAGATTGTTAAGCCAAGTGAAATGAAGCCCTACCCATTCAGGCAATAGCTGATCATCTCCTCAATCTGCAACAAAAAAGGAAATTTATAATCTGATTTTGAAGTGCTACAGAAACATTTAGTATCACAGTACCTTAGTATTGCATTGTTTAGCCATTGGCTCACAGAGTATTCTCCCACTTCTCCTATTTATATGTTTTTTTACTAGCAAGTTCCAATTTTAGACTCCCCTCAGTGGTGTATGTGTAGACTCTGTGAGATGAAAAGGTCTAGGTGGAAACACACTGTCCACCGAGTTTCAGAGGCAGCTGCTGTATATAGACAGTCACGGTACCTCTCAATGCTTCTAACACTTTCTGATATATGCAGGATTCAACATAAATCCCTATCTTCTGCTTGTTTAGAATTTCTTTAGAATTTTTTTTTTTAATTTTTACAGTACAGACATACTTTGAAGGTGGATTTTGTTTTGACTTTTGAGAATAAAATGTGCCTGTAACACATTATTGCTGAGATTTGAAGAATGATTACATTCTATCTGTCCTGGAGTCTTTAATAGTCATCTTGAAATAAGTTGCTAAAGAGAACTTTGATATTTTTATGACTTCTTTGCTGAACCTAGTGACAACCTATGATTTAAAAAAATGTCTGTCATATCAACATAACTTTTTTCTACCAGTTTGATGCTACCCTACCTTAAAAAGTTCTGACTCCAGGCCAGTACAAAGCACTGAACCAGTGACTTACAGATGAGAATATGATTGTTTTGGCTGGTCCTCTACAACAATGGCAGTCTCTGTTTACATTTAAGATGTAAGATATTAGGCTGCTGAAGACCCAGTCAACTAACTTTTGCAGTACTCAGCAGTACTTAAACATTTTTGGCTTTGATTCTTCTTATATAGACCTTGTATTTGCATGCTTTCCATTTTATTCTGAGACAGAAGAATTTTGCAGGTCTTGCAGCAGTGATATAGTTACATGTGATGAGGCTCAGGTCTGCAGCTGAAGTGGATTGCTTGATCTCAGGTGCTGGGAAGGGTTCACGCTTATCAGGACTGATAATTCTTGATCCTGCCTGAATTTCAGGTTTGTAGTACTACCCTTAGCCCTTTCATGTCCAGTGAGCTCCTTCATAAATATATATTTGATTTGTAAATGTTATAATTTTCTCACTGATTAATCAGAACTCAGTATTTGTTGCTTATATTCTTTGCAAATATATATGCAACAACTTGTAAAAGATGTAATTTTAAAATATAACTGGAGATCAAGCACCATTTCAAAGAATGAACTAACTCTTTACCTAGCAGCTGTGCTGTAGAAGAGACTGCAAAAGCCTTTTGCAACGGCTGAGAGTTTTGAAGATGGGGGAGGAAAAGGTTTCTTGGTAGAGTCATGTAACACACTGTCCTCTGTGAAGCACAAATTAGTATGGTATGACTTATACTGTATTATTCATAAACTAACTGTTCTGAAATCTGCTTGACAAAATTCCTGTGGTTAAGCTGAAAGTATTCTATTGTCTCTGGCTTTCCTGAGCTGAGTGAAAGCATCAGAAAGGATAATTTTAACACTGATTGTGCCATTGAAACGTGATCTGTTCCTCTGCAAACATTAACAAGAAGTGCTGTAATTGTTGAAACAGGCACCTGTGGAGATCGGTATATCTAGAGGAGTGAAAATACTTTCCATTTTTCTTTAACACTTTTTATATAAAGATTATGTGGCAGTCTTTGCTTAAGGCTCCCTCAAGGAAAGAAATTTGTGCTGACATTGTTGCTATCAGAAATCAAGTAATTTGTTCTTTTCTCCTTTGAATCGTAAAATCTGGATATTTCTCAGCCCTACACAACATTGATGCATGGAAATATAATTGGTCATTTCTGTTTAGAAAATATTTTTTAAAAATTCAAATGTTAAAATCTTTTGGTTTTTTTAATATTTTAAATTCCTTGCCAAAGTGATGTTTGTTTCAGATACTCTTCTTTGTATTTTTTTAATTGTATTTAAAATTAACCCAAAGTTTTATTAATCAAATATTGAAAGATGGGGAAGTAATCTGAAATCTCACCATTTCCAAATAAAGAAATTAATTCCCTGATACTTTTTATTTGTTATAGAGTTGGTTTAGGCAGCTGTACTTTGATAAATGCCACTTTTAATTAACCTCTTTGCAAATTATGATTCTCACTTACACAATTAGTGGAAGAAGAGCTCTCTGTATTTGACCTTTAGGGTACCTCATTGTGTAAAAGGAAAGCAGGATTTTAAATGTGTGCAGTGAAGAAACTGGCAAAACCTTTGAATGTGAAAAATAAATACAGGGTTTACAAAACAACTAAGTTCGTTCTGAGTCATGCTGTTAGTGCAACTACATATGCTATTTTAAGTAACTCTGAAAGGAGCCTCTGTGAGCATTGGCATGAGTAGTGCCATGTCATATGTGTTCTCCCATAGAGGGGCATTTTTTCAAATCACTAATTCAGTCTGCAATATCTGCCAGTTCAAAGATCCAAATGTTCACCTCTGAGAAACTATCTTCATTTTAAAAATCTTTATTTCTGATTCATAAAATGCACATTGTTACAAAAATGAAAACAACTAATCACCTCTTTCTGTTTCCCTCCTTTTAAAGCTCATATGGGTTAGTACCTATGTGTTTACAATATGTTTTGCTGCTAACGTGGGACTGTTGTATGGTGTTGTCTCCACTATAGTAACCGTGATTTTCCGCTTTCCCAGGTGAGAAACAATTTATTGAAATGTTCTAGTAGCACATCATTATGTCTTCTTTCTGGTGCCGTATTGCTTCACAGTCAGGATAGACATATGGTATACTAAATTTAACAATGAAACCAGTTTTTTAGTTGCAGAAAATACAGTATACTACAATTCAAAAGAAGTCAAACGTGTATTTACTGTAGGCTAAGGATCTCCAAGACATTTCATACTATGGTATTATTTTGTGATTTCTCTTAGTATTACACATCTGTATGATTCATTAGGTAAAGGTAGCATAGGATCAACAGGAAGATCAATAAAATTATTTTTTTCCATTAGATATTTGTTTGCTCCTTAAGGAGAAACTGTATCTGGCAAGTCTTAATAACTAGGCACCTTTGTAAACTCCTAGGAACTATGTTGCACAGGAGTTGATCGTTGACATTTGCACTTCTAATATTTATTGATGAAACATAACTGCACAACTATTCTAGCACCTAATAAAAAATGTACGTTCTATGTATGAATTAGAAAAGTGAAGACAAAGAAACAAGCAAACAGAAATTCATATGTTCTTTTGCATGCATTACAGTTGCTGCTTTGGATCATGAGTAAAGGAAAATATCAGCTGATGTTCATGATCATTTTGTGCTACACAATTAATCCATAGCTCACCAGTACTAGAAATGACTTGCTGCTTGCAGGCACTTGTTTGCACGAACATTGAAATTAAGCACAATACAGACAGCTCGATTTAATGCTTGTTAAAGTTAATAGCTCTGTTCTCATAGGGTAAGTTGCAGAACTACCATGAAAATAGCTCAAAATTGCACAGCAATTACAAATTATAGAAGAATGGTTTCTGTTAAAATCAATCAGTACATTTGTGGTAACCTTCTTCTACTCAGCCAACTAAACTTTTGATAAATCCTGATGGTAAAGGAAAAGGCAAGTTTTCACATTGTTTACGCCCTGTGCCTGGACGTCTGAGGTTCTCCAACAGCAGAAAGGGAGGGATATCTGACACAAAAGACCATGGTCCTTTGTTGCCTAGTCTACCAGAGACCTCAGTCTGAACGTGCACTTATTAAAGTAAATAAGACTGTTGCCAGTGTTTTCTGTTCTCTTCAGTCAGGTTGCACATGATTGTCCCTGCAATCTAAAGGCACTGAACAGCTAATAGACTTAAAATCTGTACTGCGCAGATGAGGTTAGCAGGAGAACATGTAGTAAGCCATGGGTAAAGGTGTCAGCAAAAGCGAAGCAAGAAAAATACCATAGATGATTTATTGTGAAGTTTCTGCTCAGATGCCAGAGTATTGGACGTAGTACATTATATATCAGAATGTGTTAAAACCAGCAGCAGCTACAGCTTGATTTATGCAAACAGGAGAGAACAGCTGACTTTTGCAAGCCTCATTTAGCCAACTCCAGTACCTGCAAATACTCCTTGCACATTGACGCATCTAGTAAATGTTTGTATTCTGGTATTATTTCTATTACCTGCTTTAGGCACAGAGCTCAGTTGATAGCTGGTTTTTTAGTCTTCTTGTTTTGCACAAGGGATGTATTGAAGCAGAAGGTCCTACACTGAGCTGCCTTGTCAAGGCAACGTCCTCTTTTCACTGGCTGTGTAGAGAGCACAGGGGTCCTGGCTTTTCCAGTTAGGTCCCTCACTTTGATAACTAGAGTGTAATGTTTAAATGACAAATAAAATGTCCTTAGTTTTCATGGCCCATAGCTCTCTGTTATCTTTTCTTTTTTTTTTTTTTTTCTTTTCCTTCCAATATAATTTTGCAGGTAAAAAAAATATTAATTATACCTTTCTAATTTTGAAGCTGTGGATTATGTTTTAGCTACCTTGACTTAAGAATAGCTGTCTGGCCAGCTACAAAACAGAAACTTAAAATTAAGATTTTATTTACCATAAATTTCCATTATTCATATCTTCAAAGTGATATGTTGCAACTTTAAAATGTGCCTTTTACTCTTCAGCTGGATCATTATCACACACAAAAAAAAACCCCGAAAAACAAAAAACAACCTATATATGCTTGAAAATATGTATGGATTCATTGTCACAACTTTAAAGTTCTATGCTGTAGTTTTGGGGTGTGTCTCTTGCTGCTTCTGTTCCAGACTGCTAACGATTTGCCTTACAGAATTTCTCTGTGTATTGATTACAGAGCAAAGACACTGAACTTGAAAAATGTGAAAGAAGTGGAATATAAATACAAAACAGAAGATAATTGTGTAAGTTTTGTGTGTGTGTGTGTTCCACTCATTCAGATTTATGTATTTTCTCTAGCTGGTTACCAGATTGTAATCAGTGAGCCAAGGCAACATTTTTATGGTATGACCATTTGAAATCTAAAGGCAGTATGAAGTAGTAAATACAAAAGCAGTCTGGGAATCAGAAATTAGAATACTTTCCTGGTTCTGTTTTTGGTGTACAAAGTGAAGTTAGGCAAGTCCTGTTAGATCTGTCTATCTTAGTTTGTTTGTTACTTTTAAGTTAGGAATTGCTCTTTGTAAAAGTTTCTTAATCCCAAAGTCTAAGGAAGTGTCTTGGCAGCAAGGGCAGGGGCCATCAGAGCAGACAATAGCTGTCTTTATATTCTTATCAGACTTCCTAATTTCCTGAAAGTCCTTTGATATTCTCATCATCTGCAGTCTCTTTTCTGACCCCTTTTCTGCCACCAGCCCCTTGGGATCGGACTGTCCCAGAGGATACTGTGTGTGGCTGGGGAAGGAGGGACAGCAGCATGAAGTTGTCACAGACTGCTCCACACATCTCGCCACTGTACCCAAACAAGGGTACCCTCATGTGAAAAATGTATGGAACAATCTCTCCCAAAGAAGGTGCTTTTAAAATGTGGTTTCTTACAAACTTAAACCTACCAGTCAGAGATTTTAAATTATTTTGGTTATTTTCATTGCAATTATCATCGAAGTTTCTTGTGGTCATGCCTATGGTAAGAAAAGAGGGGTAATGACCCAGAGAGGTGAACTCCCTCCTCTGAAATAAAATCGTAGGTCAGCAGCCAAGAGAGAAGTAGAACCATGTGTCTTTTCAGCGCAGAGCTCCATCATTAGGACATTGTGCCTTCTCCACCGTAGCAGTTTCAACTATGTCCTCTTTCCTAATGCTTATGAAGGGTCTTACGTATCAGTAAGCAACATGCTTAGCAGTTATTATCTCACCATTAAGAAACTGTCCTCTAAAGAACTTACTTTTTCTGACAAATGTTTTCCATAAGATCTATCTGGGGTTCAAAATCTAAACTTGGCTCAGAGGCATTTACTGTTTTGGCATGTTGAACAATGATGGAATGTGAAAGGTATATGAGGATGGGAAGGACTCTGAAATGTGAATTAAAAACACTGTTGTTGAGGTTGGCCCAGATGTCAATTATTAAATCACTTCTCATTCTTAAGAAAAATGTTGGAGTAACTTTGTCAGAGATGGGTTATCAAAATTTGATATGCACACTTTTTTTCATATAAGTTCATAAAATACTTTGTACAAATCCCTGTATGTCTTTTTTTTTTTTTTTTTTCAGCTAACTGCTCCCCTGGTTTTTTATCTTAACCATTAAGATTAATGCAAGTAACCAAGTAATAACACATTAGTGTCTGCAGGCAGTGGGGAAAATAACATCTTGTTAACAAAGCAAATTGCTCAAGAGCTTGTTACACGAAACAAAGAAGGAAAATATTTTCAAGCTTTAGAAAAATGCCTTTAATTGAATTTAGAGTCACTGAGCTGCAGCAGGCATTTAGAGTAATTTTTAATGTATGAATATTTGACTGATCCAAGTTTCTCTGGTAAATAACAACTTAGACATAAACAACAGGACTTTTAAACATGAAAATATGCAAGCTTAATGATCTACTCTGTCATTAAGGTCTGTGGATTTATAGGGGTTATTTCATCAATAAGAGAAAAGACAATTTAATGTGGAAAAAATCAAGAGGGTATTTAGAAGCTTATGTGAAACACATTGCATCACAGGCATTCACTGAGCTGAACTCTTACCCAAGCCCAGACAATGCTGTGCAGAGTGCATGGGGCAATTGCCAGTATCCTTCTAAGTGGCAGCAGGGATAGGTCACCCGAGATAATTTTCTTTCCTAGTAAGGACATGACAAAGTCTATTTTTCTCAGAACACTTCTTATTAAGAAAGGAGCTAGAACCAAGCCAGAGCCAGAAATAACTTAGCCAAATTTGGTGCAGTTGTCCTTGCCCATCTTGGACAAAAGATTGTGTCCAAGTCTGCCATCTGCTTGATTTAGTCTCATAATTTAAGCCTTTCCAGTTTTCCACCTCGTATTTTTGGAAGCTTATTAGCTTCTTGATCATACAGGCTTTGACCTTTGCACATTAGTCTTCCTTTTTCTTAGTTTTCATCTTCCATTTTGCCAGTTCTGCTATGACACCAATATGCTCCCTTGTATCCGCACTGAGCTGTGTATAACATTGTTTTTATGGGAATCTGTGGGATGTTGGAGTATTTCTCCATTCAAACATATATTGCCCTCCATTTTTCCCTTACTTTAGAGCTTTCTTTCATATAATCTTAGCTCTTTTAATTGCCAGTTAGGCTTTGCCACTTGATTGACCAAAGTATGTTGGTGATGTGATATTTACCACAATCACATTTATAGGTAAATTGCACAAAGTCCCTATACATAGTCTGAGGTTCATTGCCTCAGTTTTGGATGTTTGAAATGTTTCCTTTGTGGTGGTGTCCAAGACATCATCTGGTTCCCAGAAGTCTGAATAGAACTCTACAATAAGGGGGTATCTTGTGTGGTTTGTGGTGAAATTTTCCATTCCTGTTTTGCTTGAAGGTCTGTTGGGTAAACTGCGTATCTTCAATGCAATCCCACACATTTTGAAACTACTTTAAAAAATAGTCTGTGTCAGCTTCACTTACTTGTATTTGAATGTGACCCTGTTACATGACTTTTGTTAGGAAGAAGAGTGGCTTTTTAACCTGCATTCTCTTGCAAATTCTTGGGTTTTGCTTCCTGATACCCATTGCCACAAACAGGAGAGCTGATACGTAAATCAGATATTTTATTTAAGTAGTAAATGGATATTTTCTGTATCTAGACCCCTTTTTGCACTTAGTGATAGCATACTTTATTGCATATAGCACTTTTATGGACTGAAATCCTTTTGGATAACTTCCTGGAACCAGATCTGCTGATGTGCCCTCACAGCCTGCTGCTGACCTGCTGTGGTGTTGTCAGCTGCAGTGTATGCCCATTACAATCAGCAGAATGCTGTCTTTCATCCTGCTCTCATTCTTCAAAAGTGAGCAAAGTTTTTTGTGAGACTGTTGAAGCTGATGATAGGCGATACCATTTTTTGCATGTGAAATCACCTAGTGGGAATCATTGCTGTGCAATGCGGTAGTGCAATCAAGGACCCATTTTTCCCATTTTCCACCTGGAAGAAGAATATTCTGAACTTCTACATGTAACCTAGAGATAGCCAGCTTCCATAAAAGATATGCCTGAAAGGAAAAATAATCCTATTATGTTTTTGGCAACTGGCATTTATGAACAGTGTTGTTGTGACTATTTAAGATTCTCTAGTTGCATGCATGCTGGTCAGGTAGAGAAAGAAGAAAATGCTACTGAAAATATTAGTAACTTTTACAGGCCACACATGATCCTGCTTATTCCTGTTTACAGCAATAGATGTGTAAAAGCTTAATACAGTTATTTATTGGAATATACATAAAGAACTTTATAAGTAGATGTAATATCTTTTACTAGATCAAGTAGTACAACTGGAAAAAGTAAGACCGCAACAACCGACAGACTTTTCCTCAAGTCTGAAATAGAAGCAACAGAAATAAAAGCAACTGTGGTCCACATTGAATTTGGTCTGTCTCAGACCTAATTTGCCTGAGGAAAAGAGAGGCATCTTTCACAACCTGTGGAAAATTGAGAGCTTAGTAGAATTACCTTAATTCTACCTACCTACAAAACCAGTATTTCAGCTGAGATTGTGATTGTTGATATCCAATATATTTATATATAAATATGTGGTGGTTTGACCCTGGCTGGATGCCAGGTGCCCACCAAAGCCAACACTCTATCACTCCCCTCCTCCAACAGACAGGGGAGAAAAAACATAACAAAAGCTTGTGAGTCAAGATACGAACCAGGAGATCACAATTACCATCAGGGGCAAAACAGACTTGACTTGGGGAAATTAGTTTAATTTATTACCATTCAAATCAGAGCAGGGTAATGAGAACGAAAAACCAAATTGTAAAAACACCATCCCCCCACCTCTTCCTTCTTCCCAGGCTCAGCTCCACTCCCAGTTCCTCTACCTCTTCCCTGTGCTGAGTGGCACAGGTGGACAGGGAATGGGGGTTGCAGTCAGTTCATCACATGTTGTTTCTGCTGCTCCTCCCTCCTCACACTCTTCGCCTGCTTCAGCGTGGGGTCCCACCCACGGGAGACAGTTCTCCATGAACTTCTCCAACATGAGTCCTTCCCATGGGCTGCAGTTCTTCACAAACTGCTCCAGTGGGGTGGGTCCCTTCCACGGGGTGCTGTCCTTCAGGAACATGGCTTGTAAAGGTGCTTTATAAGTCCACCTTGAAAGAAATAGTCCTTTTCTTGTGGGAAAGGTTCTCCTCTGGAACCTGGGGTTTTCTGACCTCTATCTGATGCCCTTCAGAAATTGTTCTGCTTTGCAATGTCCATGTTATCAGCTACACAGTTTCATTGAAGGTACCTGGTGAACTGGTTGAAACTAATTCAAGGAAGTGCAGAGATGGGACTTGGGTCAGCTGTTCGTTCTCTTGTGGATTATTTATTGTGTTGGTTGTAGATATGTCCTAGCAAAGTTTGAAATGTGTCACTCAAGCTTGGTCTGGAACCACTAAGTATTTCAATGGAGAAATACCCCTGTTGTACTAAAGCCATCTTCAGATGACCAAGATGAACATTTCCAGTGTTCCCCAGACCATTCACAGTGTTTGTCCCAAAACCTTGTGCACTTTTTCCAGTACATGTGTTTGTGTGATAGAAAATCTTCCCTGTCTGCAAACCTTGTCTTGCCTACGTTTGGGGATCATACCAACTGAAACAGTGCTATTATTATTTGCCAGATAATAGGTCTTAGTATTATGCATCATAGTGAATATGATTTTTCTTTCATGTTATCTTGAATTAAGGGTATTTTCCTTATAGGTTACTTATATTTCCTTTTTTACTTCAGTTATGTGTGAAGACTGATCAAGACAGTTATCTGTTAAATCATTTTCACAATCCAAAGCTCCTTCTAGGTTGTTATACAGAAATTTTCAGGATTTTTAAAGAAATTAGTTTGGTTTTTAGTCTCCAAACCCAAGATAATCTTTTCAGCATTATGTTTATTTCATTCCACAGGAATCATTAAAGCAGGTAAAGATAGTTTCAGTCAACAACCCGTTAGTCTTTCTGAATGCCAGGAAATTTCATGCTGACCTCATAAAAATAATCCAAAAGGATAGCAGCAGCAGCCAGGCATGTGAAGATGTAAACAAGGTAAGATGTGCTATATGCTTCAGTAATCATCATGACAATGTTGAAGATCATGATTGCTTTCTTTGCATTTCTTAGAGACTGCAATGAGATACTGAAAGAGATAAAAAAGGGTAATATTGCAAATGATTAATTTAGAATAAAGTTAATCCTTATCTTAATCAGATTCAATATGGATTATTTTCTTATTATTGCTTGAAAAGACTCTCTCTATCATTTCTGTATATGATCTTGTAAGAGACATTAAAGCACTGTCCCAAAACTCTTTAAAAATTTCTGGCAGAATGCACATAACCTCAGCTAATACAAAGCTGTGATTTTAAAAAGACAATGATGAGCTATAAATCTACTTGAACAAAATGTGATTTTTTCTTCCCTGGAAATAAGTCCATAATAGAGACACTTCATTTCTGTTTCTAACTATAAATAATTCCAGGAGACTTAGAAAGAAGCTACAGGCTGGCTAAAGTTTTTCTCAAAGGTAGTTTTTCATTTTCTGCACTGATTGCATTGGAAAAATTAACAGTATACAAATCACATATAACTTCATTTTGGAGAAAATCTTTGTAAGTATAGTATTTTTTGAGTTTATCTGCACATAACTACTGTGACTTCCTACAACATTCCCTAAAAGGAGGAAAAGTGTTACTTATCAACCATTTTGATTAGTATATTCCAGTACCATACAATGCTTACTGTAGGCAATTTCATGCAGTTTGGTAAATTGGGCTACAAAATTCAGAGCTATTTCTTAGATAGGTTGTTAAGACAGTGTTCAGCAATGTGGGTCTATCACCTGCTGTCTCTTGCCAAAGAGTTGTGCTACCCCAACCTGCTTTGATGGGTGACTTCTCGTTGTTCAGAAATTCAGCTCAGAAATTGTGCTGCTTTTTTCCTTGATTCTGCTAGGCCAACTGATTTGGATTAGCATGATAACAAACCCCCAAACAGAGGAAAATTACTGAGGATTTGCATGGAATTAATTTATGACTTAATAAGTGTAATAAGTTAATTTACATTATTACATTATTAATATTATTATACATACATACAATATTAATACATTAATAAGTTAATGTATAAGTACTTAGGAAGAAAATTTTTATGCTTTGTCTCTTTTGTAAGGTTCTTGGCAGTAGAGCTGTCTGAAATACTGTGCATAAATATTTTTTTAATGGAATAAGAGTCTTTCTGTAGCACATAATGGAAGTGAAAAAAATTGCATTTTGCATTTTGGGTTTGTGCTGTATTTCTGGTTTTAACATATATTTCTCCTGGGAAATTAACAGTCATATTGAAATCATAAAAACATTTATCCACGTAAAAGTAATTCCTTAATAAATTTACTTGTCAAAGTGGTTTCACTGAAATATTAGCATAGCAGATGACAATGCAGCAAGAAGAAAATGAATCAGAAGATACTCTTATAAAATCACTGTCTAGAATTTATCTTTTCAAGAACATCTTTCCCACTTTTGACCACTTCTTAACCAACCCCTGCTTGCCCAAAAGCATCATGTTCATTATATGCTTTCTAGTGGATCCAAACATGACAATAGTTTGAGACACCTAAAAAGAAAAGCAAAATACCAGTTTGGTATAACTTTAGAATACTGACATACATACCAGCAAATATTACATATCCAGTAGGCTGTTGCATAGAACATGATTTTGGAGAAAAGGAATTAACTTTGATATTGAGAAACAGAATTCCTATGGATTGCATTGATTTTTTCTGGTTACTTTGCATTGGACTAGTTTTCCTTGGTATGTTAATAGTTTGTTGCTTTTATTTCAGTGTGAGCAGAACACATTGCTCTGTTCATTTTCCAATGGAAGTTGCCATGGTGAGTTAATTATCTATTAATGATATTAAAACGAAGACAGATGTCAGTGTGCAAAATGGCTCTATACTTTTCTATTTATTTCTAGGTGAACTTAAGTTGTCTGGAAACTAATATTTTCAGTTAGACGAAACATTCAATGAAGCACGAGTGATAAACAGTGTTAAACTTTGCTAACCTTGGCCTAACAGGTTCTATTTTTATTCTGGTTTTGAATGACTTTTGAAGATTTCAAAAGCAGGAAGCCCATGACAATACCTTTTCTGCAGGAGTCCCTACTTACTTCACAGGAACCACTGTGTGTGTACTGAGACAGGTACACAGTGGTGGGAATCACTTCCCACTTTACTGCCTGGGTTGTCTTCAGACGAAGGCCTAAGAGGCTATTTTGCTAGGTTCTGGTCTTGTTTTTTTGCATTCACAGTGAGCCTTGGATATTAGTATGCAAAAGTAAAAACAGGACAAGATTACAGCTGTGTTAAATCTTTGTGATCTTTAAAGCCACTTAGGAGAAAATCTCAGAAAATGTCAACTGAATTATCGGTGACACAATGGGCACCAATATTGTACAATATATCAATAAAGTATAGAATAAAGAAAAAAACCTAAGGGTTTGCTTTCAATTAAGGATTAAGCTGGATAATTCCACTCTTCTCACACATTGTAACACATATATATATAACAAACCAAAGCACATACATTCCCACAGAAGAGCTGCAGCAACCTTTTGCAGAGGATACTTTGTACAGATTACTTTATTACGGATGGAATTAAACCGCTGTCTTTATTTAAAACACTTATAAGCATTAAGACCACAGTAGAGAATCTGATTTGGAGGCTGTTGTCTGAATGTTTACATTTATTAACTAGTATAATGGCATTTGTATGATATTATAGTGTTTAGTTTACTTGGAGGTGACAGGGTGTTTTGCTGTAACCCGTAGCAACATAATGGTAATGGCTACTGAAGAATATATACTATACTGTAAAATACTAAAAGACTGCACAGCACCCTATGTGTGAGAAGATCTTGACAGTACATATGTCAGTCTTTTTTTAGATGAACTGGTTTCTCATGTTACAGAACTGACAGACAGCACAAGACCTCCTTTCTGATAGTGTAAGTCCTACCCTGAGGACTTAAATGCCCTGTTCCTTGTACAAACCAGCCTATAGTGACACTTCACAGAGGCTTTAAAAAAAAAAAAAAAACAACAACAAAAAAAAACCACACCCCCCCCCCCCCCCCCCCAAAACCCAGAAAGAATAAAGAAAAATTCCTATTAAGAGAAAAACAAAACGTGGAGCTTACATTTTCAGGAAGGATGGGAGCAGGAGGGCAAAATCTTTAATCTTTAATGGCAGTCATCCTGGAAAATGCAGCAACTTACATGTTTGTCAAAATCTTTCTCCCTCTGGGGAGTACCAATTTGCCATTGGTCTGTATCAGCACCAAATTAAACAGCTGCTTTTGCCCTTGGCACTGGTTCAGGGGGGGAGCAGGTCTGCCCCTACTCCCCATTTAGAAGCCAGGCAACCTCTACTGTAATGCAGGATGCCAGCTGGGTGGGAAGGTAGCAGGGGTAAGTAACAGGGAAAAAGACTATGTTCTTTTGTTTTGGAGGCAGAGGAAATGTATACGAATGATTACAGTGAGCAGCTAGGAGTTCTCTTACATCCCTTCTGAGTTTCCATTACAGTGATGTCAAGCAGGAGATTCGCTTTAAAATTAAATTCTGTATTTTTGCTTGGTATGTATCTGTTAATGTATGTTGGACAGTACAAAGACAGTAAAACTCTGGAGGTGTAAGTCCAAAAGGCTTTCAGACTACTGTCAGAAAGGAGTTAGCACCATTATAAACCTACACCATGGGGAAATACTGTCCCCTCAAGAGTTTAAAATCTTTACCTCTGTTTTCTTTATATTCAGAATTCCTTTCCTTTTTTTTTTTTTTTTTTTTAAATTTTGTACATTATGATAACTATTATGAACATTTGTTCACAGAGAAATGTAAATAAGATGTACATTATTTTCTAGTTTTCCTTTCGTGAAAGCCAGGAATCGTTTAGCTATGTGTTAGTTCAGGACACATTTAGAACAGTGCAGGCTTAGCTTACGCACAAGGTGGCCTGAGGTTGAAGTATGAGTATAAGGCCTTCACAAACCATACTAGCATCTTTTTTTCTCCAACATCACTATGTGATATTATATTAAAAAAAATTAACCAAACAAAAAACAGCACAATAAAACCATAGGAAAATGAAACACTTCACTTTACATATTTTTCTTCATTATGGGCAGATATTAGTTAAGCCATAGACAGGTGTTTAAGGTACTACAGAAATAAATGTCATATCAGAACTTAAAAGAGAGCTATATTCCCTGTGTATCCTATGTAAACTCTTCCAATCCAGCCAAGGTATTATCCTGACTCATTTAGAAAATCAAATCTAAAGAAGCAGTTCTTAAATTCTTGAAAGACTATTCCTGTCTAAAACATCTCACTAATAATATGTTCTGCCCATCATCACTCCATCTCATTGCTTTGAAGGTCCTCCATTTGTGCTTGTAAAATATGCCATATGCTTAATGATACCCCAGTACCTAATAGTACTTTTTAATCGTGATATTCTGAGTTTATTTTGTTGAACTATCATTATTCTTATACACATTTCTTGACTATTCTCCCTTTTAATTAAAGTTTTTCATTTATCAAATGTGTAGGTGAGTTGCAGTCATGTCACACTGAGCGATGTGTTTTGATACTAGACTGCAGTGGACTGGATTTTTTTGACTACACTGGAATATCAGTGCTGCTTCAGGTATTCATAACATCAGAAAATTCTGTACATGGAAATATAATTATACATATGAGTTATTGGGGCAAGCTTCTAGTCACTCCACCTATATCAGTGGATAAACGTGTCACTCATGGAAAATATGAACACAGATTTGGTATTACACTGCACTGTGTTTATATATAAAATTATATGAAAAATAATTCTAAAGATTTTGAGTGACATTCAGTGCAAATATAAATATCTGTATGGAATGGAGATGTGTTTCTGAACTTTTTTTTTTTGAAGTTTTAAAGATGTTTTAGGTCATATTTGACCCTGTCATGTCAGCTGAAGTGGAGCCATGTATAGATTTGCTCCTTTAAAATTTCAGCTTTTAATTCTGTGATTTTATCTGTATGTCCTGCTTTCTGCTAAGTCTGAGGTCTTAAAAATCTCCATGTTTTCTCCTGTGGGCTACATACCTAGCAGGTTGGGTTCCTCAGGCATTACAGGAGCTCCAAGAAGCTCTCAGAAGACTAAACCCAGTAATCATTGGTTACTGTGATGAATGGAGTTACATCCAGTTGGCAGCTGGTTACAAGTGCTGTCCCCTGGGGCTCAGTACTGGGGCCAGTCCTGCTTGATACCTTTATCAACGATTTGGTCAAGGGGATCGAGTGCATCCTCAGTAAGTTGGCAGATGATACCAAGACGACAACCGAGGTGGGGGTTGCTGTGCTGGAGGGCAGGAGGCTCTGCAGAGGGATCTGGGCAGGCTGGACCGATGGGCCGAGCCCAGTTGTAGGAGGTTCAACCAGGCTCAGTGCCGGGCCCTGCCCTCGGGTCACAGCAGCCCCAGGCAGCGCTGCAGGCTGGGGCAGAGCGGCTGGGAAGCTGCCTGGGGGAGAAGGCCCTGGGGGAGCTGGGTGACGGCCGGGCTGGGCATGAGCCAGCAGTGTGCCCGGGGGGGGCAAGGGGGCCCACAGCATCCTGGCCTGTATCAGAAACTGTGTGGCCAGCGGGACCAGGGCGGTGATCGTCCCCCTGCACTGGGCACTGGTGAGGCCGCCCCTCGAATCCGGGGTTCAGGTTTGGGCCCCTCACTGCAAGAGGGACGTTGAGGTGCTGGAGCATGTCCAGAGAAGGGCAACGGGGCTGGTGAAGGGTCTGGAGCACAGGTCTTGTGAGGAGCGGCTGAGGGAGCTGGGGGTGTTCAGTCTGGAGAAGAGGAGGCTCAGGGGGGACCTTATTGCTCTACAACTACCTGAATTGCAGCGAGGGGATTGTCAGTCTCTTCACCCAAGTCACAAGTGACAGGACAAGAGGAAACGGCCTCAAGCTGCACCAGGGAAGGTTTAGATTGGGTATTAGGAAAAATTCTTCACTGAGAGGGTTGTCAAGCACTGGAACAGGCTGCCCAGGGAAGTGGTTGAGTCACCATCCCTGGCAGTATTTAAAAGATATGTAGATGTGGTGCTTAGGGCCATGGTTTAATAGTGGGCTTGGCAGTCCTGGGTTAACAGTTAGACTTGATGATCCTAAAAGTCTTTTCCAACCTAAAATGATTCTATGACTATGATTCCACATAATGAGCGATTCTATATAGTGGATGAAAAATTGTGTTCAAAAGCTTTTTCTTATGTTTCTATTGTTGTGTAGCAGGTACAGGTTTTAGTGGATATGCACAGTTGGGTTCATGCAATTTTTCTAAGATAGAAGACTAGATTTGAACTTGGGTTTCAGCCCAGGCCTTTGCTTATCCTAAACATCTTCTCAGTTTACTGCAGTGATTAAGCAGTGAAGTAAGTGCTGCCTCAAAAATGTTAAATTAAAACTACATATATAGGTGGGGATATATTCAAAAAGAAAATTGGAAAAATAAGGTTAGTGGGAGTTACTCTTTACAACATCACCCCTCAAAGTATAGGGCATTCAATAAAGCATTAATTAAAAAAAAATTGTGAAATGATTTCCAAAAGGTTGAAGAGAGCTCGGAACTACAAATTATGTCAAAGAAGTGTTTGACAGTTTTTTGACAGGTAAGCCTGTCGTGGGCTGTGAAGTGCACAGGTTGGGAGTGCAGCCTCTGAGTGAATGACTGGTCCAAAACTGAGTTACTCAGAGGAGGAGCACATTCAACGTGTCCTTGTTACACTCCTTGAAATATCATCACTACTGCTAGGGTTGGAGAGATTTTTAGACTAAGTCAGGCTTTTGGTTTATTTTTAAAAATAGGGTTTTCTCATGTGGTTCTCATTGAATCTGTTCTCTCAGCATGGTTCCACTTTACATGGATTATTTAACCGTTTTTTGAAGCAGGGACTGATTTGGATGTTCCTTATCTCCCAGGAAAAGGCCCTATGCTGGTTCTAAAGTTATTTTCACTTTTTCTTTTTTTATTTTTACTTTCTAGCTTACTGAATACTTAGTCTCTGTAAAGTTGAACATTTCACAGAATCACAAAATGGTCAAGGTTGGAAGGAACCTCTGGACTTCAACTAGTCCGACCCCTGCTAAAGCAGGTTCTCCTGGAGCAGGTTGCACAGAATTGTGGCCAGGCGGGTTTTGAATGTCGCCAGAAAAGGAGACTCCACAACAGTTCTTTGTAAAGAAAGAATAAAGAACAACTTACTGTAGAATGTAGCATGATGGTTATGGTGCTTTTCTGATAGACTGACAAAAGTCTTGAAGTTTCTTAGATCTGATTCCTGTCTTGTGGATTGGTAGGTAAGCATAAGGAGAGGAGATGGGAAAACTTGCTAATAAAGAAGATAAAGGAGAACTTGGGGAAAAAAAACCCTAACAAATATAGTAAAAAATGCAAAATTGTCAATCAAGTTCAGATTTATTTTTCAGCAGAGCCGTATAGAGTACTTTGGGGAGGGGGGAGGAAATTGGTGTGGATTTGTGGTGTTTGCATTATAGAAGGGCTCGCTCTGGTGGCTGCTGGCAGTATAGCTTCAACAGCAGCACTCCATGCACTCTGCCTTGCTTTGAATATGTTATTTTTTTGCGTATTTTATTCTCTGTTGGTATTTTACACAGTTTTTTTGAATTTCATGTTTTCACACATATAGATTTACATGGACTGTAAAAGTAGACACATCGATGTGTTGCTAGCACACTGCAAAGGCAAGTATCAGCTTACTGCAAAATTCTTAACATAATGGTTTATATATCCTCACTACCTTATCAGTACTCATATGTTTGTTTTATTGCAGCTTCCGTGATAAAAGCAATGCAGCATGGTGGAAATCTTGAATCTGAAAAACCTGTCTTCTTTGAATCTCTTTCTTCGGCAATCGACGCCATTCAAATTCACAGGGTGAGACTTACAGCAGGGGTAGGTGAAGTGGAGTGCTTCTTCTCCACACATGATGCTCACAGCAATTTCTTAAAGTCTGGGAAAATCTTATTTACCCAGTGTTCCGTTTAGATAGAGGTTTTTTATCTGTCTATTCTCTACAACTGCTCCTCAGCATCTGGATTGCCGTTACCAAATTGTTCC
Source organism: Falco naumanni (assembly GCF_017639655.2). NCBI lineage: Eukaryota > Metazoa > Chordata > Aves > Falconiformes > Falconidae > Falco > Falco naumanni. The sequence continues at coordinate 89,692,344 of NC_054056.1, forward strand.
TGCTAGCACTCTCTTCCCATCACCATCTCTCCTTTAACAACAGCTTCTCAGTCTTCTAAATCCAGAGATGCTGTGTTGTGGGGCATCAGTCTGGGTGCATTCTCCACTGCAAAGTGTAATGTCATCTAGAAACACCTAATACAGCCTCTCAGGGAGGCAAACTACCTCGCACCCAGTTCTGCATTTTTGAAACTACACTCATCCCTTCCTCAGCCTGGCTTGCTTAAATCAGCTTCGCACAGCACTGCACTGTTCTGACCGCGATGCTTCTGGAGCCTTAGCAAGTTTGTTTCAAGCTAATAAGTTTGTCACTATCCTGTACTGTAGTGTGCTGTGCCTGCTCACTGATGGATAAAGGGGAGAAGAGTTGCATGAGGTGGAAAAGAGAGCTAGAAGGAGAAGGAAGGCTTGGCTCAGAAACTGAGGCTTGAGGCTTGAATATGCATTTGCTTGAACATGTATTTACTTGCTCAATAATTCTTGCATTCCTTGTTAAAAGGGTGTAAACCTGGGCTTTCCTCATAAACCACGTGAGCCTTTTCCATTGTAATCCCAACGTAACTGAGCATGCATTACAAGTAGTGTGCTTTCCTATGGTTTTATTTATGATTCCAAACATGGGTAGAACTTGGCTCAGAGCCTTCTCCAAGAGACATTAAAACTCATCATGGTCTGTGGTTTAGGGTGGGTTTTTTTCTTCACTTTGTATTTTACTAATTGAATTAGAGTTGCTTATGGACAAAATTTCCATTGATTTATCCCGATAAGGTAAGTTGCACAGCTGGTCTAGTGGATTGACCAGAAAAAACATGTTCTCTTCAGAGCTTTTCAACATTTTTCATTTTGTTGTTCTCAAAAAATAATTTACTGAAATGGTAACTGCAGGGCAAAAATAATGGGGATGGCTGTTGTATATTTTGTCTGGGTCTGATTAGATGAATTAGGATGATTGTTGTGTTATAAAATGTCTGCATTCTTTATAGACATTAATTAATGTTCCTATATTGTTGTAAGATATTTATGTACTAGCATTTCCATCTTACAGAAATGGGATATGGACAGACCAGGACAAATGTTCAAAGAGAAAAGGCGGAGTTAGAGCTCAGAAGCCCACTTTTCTAGGAACTGATCACGTGTTTCTACCAGAGCTGCTAGGCAAATCAAAACTCTGAATAGTGGTTTAGCAGATTAATCCAAAAGGCTCACTCACAGCCTCAAATTTTAAATGTAATTATGAACTGTGTATATGTGCTGCTGATACTTCTTCAGAGTATTCAAAGCATGTGCTTTGGGGTTTTTTGTGTGTTCCTTATGTTTAACACCTGAAGATAAGCTGAACAGGAGTAAAAAGGCAGAATGATTGCAATAGCAGCACCGCACAATAACTGACACAGTCTGTGTGCCTCTCTGTGTCTTTTAAAGATGCTAAGGTCAATAGGAATGTTGAGTGTTTCCATGAAGGAAAAAAGGCAGGATGGGATGGGATGGGATGGGATGGGATGGGATGGGATGGGATAGGGTAGGGTAGGGAAGGGTAGGGTAGGGTAGGAGGAAGGAGTTGGAGATTTAGGGGAAGTCTTTCATTCCAATTTACATTTGAGCCTCACCCCACAGCAGGAAATAGTCTTTCACTGGCAGAAAGGCAGAGGCAAGAGGCCTTCATGGTTCCTTTTAATCTCTGCTGCTGTTTGGAAATGCAAAGGTGCTCTTATCTACATTCTCCAAGGATAATGTTTTGTAATGCTCGTGTTTATGTTGATAAGTTGATGAGAAACTCATCTGTTCATCCTCATCATATTTTTTTTAATTTATTTATTAGTCTTTATAATGGTGGCATTTTCAAGCCAGCACTGTTTCATTTGCTAATTTTGCATTATATTCTAGGAAAATATTATAATATGGTTTTTTTTCCTGTTTCTCCCGATTTAGAATTACAGCAAGTTTAGTGAACAGAGTGAAGTGTGATGTCAACCCATTGAATATGGCTAGTTTCATCTGCTCATATTCAGAATGAACTACACCATGGTTTCTCCTTAGCTTTTTTCTCCAGGAGATCTCGTAGATGATCTTTTGTATGCCATATGTATTTGCTACATTCACTAATAACTGATCTGCCATTCAGAAAAAAAAAAAATCTTTCAGCTACCATCACTTGGAGAATGTTCATGCAATTCTTCTATAGTGGTTTTATATAATATTTTTATATACGTTTAGATACAAATTATTAGAAAGCAGACACGAGGTACTGACTGCTTACCAGTGAGATATATTCTTTTAGATATCTTCTATTGTAACATTAGTTGTAATACACATCTGTATTTTTGTATACGGAATAATGAGATGTTATGAACTCTTAAAAATAGTGTGTTATAATCAATACAGTAGATGCAGGAAGCCACAGAACAATGCATACTGTTTCTAATGGCTTTACTTACCCTTCCTTCTGTTCAAGACAGCCATTTGCAGGAACAGCATTGTATCACAGCTAACGTATGCTTCCATTTTTCATACTTGGTTTTGTATGCTTTTTAATGCCTGCCAGGGTCAGTGGGAGCACTGTATATTCAGAGAAGGTAGATGTACGTTGGCTAAGTGCACTGACTTGCCTCCCCCTCCAGTGGCTGTCATGAGTTATTATTATGGTTTGCTACATTTTCAAAGCCACAGGTATTCTTTAGCTCAGACTGACGAGGAAAAACTGGTAATATTCTTCCAAAACTTGTTCTGCATTTCCATTCTGAGCTGTGATTTGTTCGGTGTTGAAATCTTCAGCTGTGGTAGCTGAGATGATAGCGGAGAGACACATATGGTGTGTGCCACTTTTCAGCCCCAATCCTGATGTGCAGTGCTATGTGGAGCACACAAATGGGGTGGAGGAATTCACAGGTTGAGTATTTGGCTTGTAACTATTGCCAGCAATCGTATCAGATTATGCTGTCATATCAGCATCATGTTATGTGGCAACATGTATGATTTTTTTCTTCTTGCCTTTGTTGCCATACATGAACACTAGCAGTAAAACATGAGTTGAGCAAAAAGCAAACAAAAAACGAAAAACGAGAAAGGATGAGGAAGTAGGATTTTTCCTCGCTGACTTAAAAAAACTATGGAAGGTAAAAGGTAAATGAATATGGCACGGCCACAATGGCCATCTTAGTATTACAGAGAGGAGAAGTACAAGGGTGTTTTGTGCACCTGGAGCGTATAGACAAAATCTAATGCTAAGTATCCTGTTTTCAGCAACAGTTACATATGTATGCTTGTCTGGACTCTCCTTGCTCTGTCTGCCCAAAGCAGCTGTCTGCTTCATAGAGTGATTTTCACATCTCCGCATAGTTGTGTTAAGGCTTTTCTTCTGGTATTGGTGAGTCCACGCTTCTAGAAGACAACGGGAGAGAGCCATGGGGTTTTTTACCCTTTCAGTCATAGGTGACTTGCAGTTATTCCCCACTTTGTCCCACAGATGACCAGAATTGTTCTGTACATGTTCTTCTGAGACTGCTTTCGTAATTAATGTGCAAAGGGTTGATTAGTAACTGTGAGATGCTTGCTGTACACAGGAGAAATAAGTTCTGTATGTTGTCCCAAGTGCATTCGTTTCAAATGCTGTAGTTGAATGCAAATGACTCATTACATCCTCAGACTCAGTAACAGACCATAACATTTGATTAATAATTTCCTCAAACAGTTTTAGTAATTTATTAACTCTTCAGAAACTATTTACAATGTACTTTCATTGTAGAAGCATCAATTTTATGTCACAGCTGAATGGAGATCTCTACCTAATTGCAAACTGAATAAATAAACAAATGGTGTCTTCTCTACTAAGTTCAGTATTTATTCTTTGACGGCTAAATGTTTTTTTCTGAAAATTTACAGATAAGTTGATTAATGAAATTGTTAAAAATAGGTCTTTAGCAAAGATAGCTTCTACCAGGGGACCTCTGGTTTTGTTCTGAATTATCTTGTAAATGGAACAACACAGATACTATTTGTACTATTAGCCCTTGATGAAACCCTCTGTATCTCTGCATCGAATTAACAATTTTGTAGTGCTAATCAAAATGGCTCCCAATTCCCACTGCCTTCAATAAGAATAACTTTTCCCAGCTAAATGGCTGGTTTGGGATGGACATTTATTTCCCATTAGTTCAAAGACCTTCTTGTGACACAGTGTCATTTTTAAAAGTGTTTCATCAGTGTAAGACTTCAAATTTAAAGTCTCTTAATGATGTGATTACTGCTTGATTGCCACTCAGGGCAGAATCAGGGATGAAACGCATGCCTTTCCTTAAAATGTTTAATCAAACTCTAAATTTCCTAACCTTTCAATACTGGGCTTTGGGATACTTGTAATATTCCTGTAACATATTTTACCTTATATAATTAACCTAGATTTCTTTCTATTTCTGAGAATATACATGGTTAATTAGATTTCCTTTCTGGCAAGTGACAGCACTTAGAATAGTTGTTTCTTAGCAGAACAGAGCATTCAAGGGACTTGTGACGATAGCTGCCCTTTTAATTGCTCCTAAAACACCTGTACTGAGTTTAAGCTCCGTCAGACTAGAACTGCTTTACAGAGCCATGGTTAATGGGTGAGGGAGGGTAATTTCTCTTTTGCCATTGACCTAGGTGGGCTAATTACTTCACTACTGAAGCAATTTCTCCATCACTACCCCTCTGAGCTATTTACTAAAACTGGTGATTGCACGTTGCCTGTCTTCAAATGACCAGGTTGGCATGCCATCAGTGCTCATGCACTGGTGACTGGGCACCAGGAGATCACTAGGTGCTCTGCTGGTGGGCTGGGAGTTGCTTAGCGTCTTGCCCGAGTTGTTCTTTGCAAATCCCTAGGGGTGGTGGTGGTGTGTTTCCTTCATTTGCGGAGTCAGCTGACAAACAACTGCTCAATTCTTTGGTGAAGATTTGAAGGAAATACCCTAAACCTTCTAGATTAAATTTTGGAGGATGCTATCTGTTTCAACCCTTTCCTCAATGCTTCTTTGTATAGTCTGTCCACTGGCCTCCCTCTGGCTCTCAGGAAGAATTACTATGTAAATATACAGGAGCTTAACCCAAAAATTCCCAGTTAGTTTCACTAGAATAGAATAAACAGAACAGAATAGAATAGAATAACATAGTTCAGTTGAGAGGGACCTACAACTATCATCTAGTTCAACTGCAGTTATTATAAAATAATAGAATATTACAGAATAGAAAAGAATAAACCATATTTATTCTTCTGATTCAGAAGGGCTGAGTGAGCCAAACTCGCCCTGTAGCAAAGAGGCTGCACAAAGTCTGTGTCTCCTTATGGCGGTGCAGACCCCGGTCTTGCCATCCACGTGGAGGTGAATTACAAGACAGTAAAAATAAGGGTTGTCATTACTGTGCGCTCCTGAGGCAGACATTCATCTTTCTACTTTCTAGCCTTATTTACTTGAATATCCCTAGGGAGTTTTGAGAATAATGCAAAGTTTTATTAAGTGTGCCTGTGTACATAAGCTTGTGCCATGTTAGAAATATGGGCAGAGTCTGCCAAGTGGGGAGCTCTCTCTGTTCTTACCTTCTTTCTAACGGCGTGAGGGAGAGACTGCACCCTCCAGCAGAAGCTCAAAGAAGTCTTTCATTTAGGAACAGGTTTCAACTAATAAACCCAACAAGTTTAGTATTCTGGGTAGTAAGCAATTCTGAAAATCTAACCATTCACTTTGATTCCTATAGGTATACTTAGACACTCAGATTTTACATTCCTAAACTCAAAAGGTATGGCTCACCTAGTTTATGAAAATCATTGTTTCGATTTTGAACATTTTGGGTTTTTGTATTTTTGGTTTTGGTGTATTCTGCACTTCCCAGGAAAACATTGATACAAGATTGTTTTCAAGAGATGGCCCAGTATTTTCAGACATTATATTTGCTTGATGTGTTTAGGAATATTTAGCTATTTTTAGGAATTAATTCTAAATATCAGATAGTACATTATGTGAATGAAGAGTTTTCCACAAAAATTAAGATGTGCTAATTGAAGTATATTAAAATGGAGATCTGATCATAAGCTTCTTACAGAATTTGTGTTTCACACGTTCCAAAACAAAGCAAGCAATGAAGAAAAAAATAGAGTGCAAACCGATGTTAAGAAATGAATATAGTGACAATTATAAATTAGGCATGAAATATGTAATAAGGGAAACACTGTTAACATTATATTTATGCAAATTAAATGTTTCCAGTTCTCATCATATGTCTTTCATTTTAAAGGTTATTTGCCCTGATTCTATGATTCAAGTGTCACAAGGTCTGGCTTTAGCTGCTTTGACATAATTTATTTGACAGCTCTGTGTGTCATAAATATATAATGTAACAAGGAAAGGTATCTTCACTGTTGAATGAAAACATTAATGCATCAATACTGTGTACGAATATTGTTTGACATTTACTAGTTGCTAAAATAAAATACACAGTATGCTTTGAAAATATGGCACTCCTATTTTTGGAAGATACTTTCTTTGTCTACAGAAAGTAGTGTCTCATAAATAAATGAAGGAGTGCAGTTCCAGAGTGGATGCTAAATGGTGCTTTCATCATTAAGATGGATTTTTAGTAAAGATCACATAATCTGTATGTTTCCATATGTTTTACGATGCATTTAATTTTTTTTCTTGTTTAAATTCTGTGTATTAGCATATGCAACAATAAATTTCTATGGAAATAAATTGGAATATGAGACAATTTACATGTAGCAGCAAGAAAATGCCCTCATTATTTCGATACTTAAAAGACTTTTTTTTACGTTCTGCACTAACCAGTCTGTAATGAGATATGTTGCCTTCTTCAACCTCAAAATGTATTAAATCTTAATAAGGAAAAAGGAGAAATTGTATTACATTCATAAGTTTGACTACCTCACAGTTCTTAGAGGTGTATGGCATATAACAGATGTTTTTACCTCCATAAGAGACATAGAAATCTTGGGGCAATTTTTCCAATATTGCCTCTATGCATACACAGTTGTTTGAGTATGTCTTTTTTGTCATTTGCATCAGTAAATGGTGCACCTTATATCCAATTTGTACATACCGATGGTATTGCTTACATGTAGTCTGCGGCTTACCCGAGTAGAGAGGAAATTATGGGTAAACCCTCCTACTCTGCCAACAGCTAGGATGGCATTAATGGAAAATATATTAACATATTTTTTTTTAAAAATGGCCTTGAAAGTAGCAGCCTAATTTTTCAAGTCTGGTAATACATGACGGCATTTGCCTCTACCAAAATTAATGCAACCTCTACATTTTTAATTTTACAGTGGTTTGCAAAAGTATAAACAATTTGCCGTGCCATAAACTCCTAGATGCTATACAGCTAAATGTTCTTAATGATATGCTATAAAGATAAAGGCTATTTTCTAGAGTTATACTTCTCAATTGCACTCACACAATAGCACGGAAACCACCTTGGAGTGAGATGGCCAAGCAACATCATTCTTTTCATTCCCAGAATGGGCATGCAAAAGTCCAAGATGAGCTCTCACCAGGGACTTGAAAGGTAACTCAAGAAGCAAGTCCTTCCCTAACAGGAATCCTCTGGCTCTGCAGCATTTCAGTAGAGCATGACAAGCAAAAGCAGAGAAATGGCTGGTTATTTTTTTTCTAATACGCTCTCCAATAAAGAGGTGTTTTGTGCTGGATACATTCAGGTGGTTATGAATTAAGAAAGACCAAGGGAGTGGCTCATAGTGTTGCACAGATTGTAATTAAAGTCTGGGTTTTTGCTCTGACTGACTCAGTGATGGTAATACTTTTTGTCCCCACACTCTGATTGTGATGCTGTCACAGTTTAAACTCTTAGGAACTCTTAAAAACTTTACAATGCTGTGGAAATTCTCTTAAATATTACTTACAAATAATATTTGTAAGTTTTGGGTGAAAGTACTTTTTGCACATTTTTTGCTTGGTTGAGTAAATCATAAACTTTATTAAACAATGCCATCAGCAAATAGAAAAAACAGGCTGTCATTTGTAGACCCAGGTAGTATAGTTAAAAATGCTTGCTGCTTGTTAGTTCAGAAATTAGGTGTCTATCAGTCCACAGGCAAAGTGGTGGAGTGTCACAGAGTGATACATAACATCCCTTGGATGGTTTCAGATTTGCACTACTTGTAGCTTCTGGGGTGATTGAACCAGTAAACCGATAGAAAAAGTAGATGATTTTACAAACAGAGGACTGGAAAGGACCTGTTCCATCATCAAGTTGCCTTTTCTGTGCAATCCGGTAACCATGCTTTATAATCACAAAGAATAATCTTTAAAGCCATCACTGCCTGGGACTTGACTTGCTATTTGAAGCCTGAACAGGCTATAGTGATTACAGCAACAATTCAGTTGTGGTAGTTGGTGGATGGAGGTTTTTTTTTCCGAAACGAAAAGTAATGTTACCCAAAGAGTAGTCATACAACTCTATCCTGAAGTACTTCATACACCTCCGCTTGCTGTTACCTGCTCTAATACTCATCGACCTTCATACATGCATGTTCTTTATGCAACTTCTTTAATCTGCAAACTCCTGGGTCAGCCTGTAAATCTGCCTATGAGCTGGGGGGAACAAGATTCCTGTCTTTTGTTCTTGTGTATAGAAGGAGGAAGGAGCAGATGGTATTTGCTCATTCAGTCTTGAGAATAAAGTAATTGGCAGATCATGTCCATCCTGCATGCTCTCTATGACAAAGGGGGAGTGCAGAGTTTTGTTAGTCCTGCAGTTTTGAGGAGGACTGTCCATTTGTATAGACCAGGGGTCCTCAAACTATGGCCCGCAGGCTGGATATGACCCCAGCCAGGGTCCTCAATGCAGCCCCCGGTATTTACAGGCACCCCACCCCACCCCCCCCCCCCCGCCAGGGGATGGGGGGTAAACCAAGCAGCCGCAGATGACTGCCTGCCACTGCATCTGCGCGCCGGCCCCCTGGTTAAAAATTTGAGGGCCCCTGGTATACACCATGCACCAGACACTGAACATCATGTCTGCCTTAGGATCCAACTCTCTGTGGTATCAGTGGTCATTATTTTGTTGTAACATCTATAGCTAATTTTCCATTCTGCCTTTATGGACCTGCTGTGTTTACATCTCTGTTAGTAAAGTCCTAAAATATATTTTGAAATAACATCATGACATTTCCTGTCCAAGAGAGTTTAATAGTCACAGTACTGGAATTGTCAGTTGGTTCCCCAGTGTAGTTTGTTTATAGCCCAGTACAAAGTAATAATTTCAAACACTCTCAGCATTTTGCTTCAAGTTCCTTTCTCTCTTTGCTCTCTCTGCAAATGTTTTTAAATCTCTGGAACTTCATTGCTTTCTGTTTTAGCTTGTTTCCTATAGCCAAATTCTTAATTCAGAGTAACTCCATAAAGGAAGACATGTTTTGAAAGAACGAGAGCAATCCTAAGTGATAAGAAAAAAAAGTGCACTTTTTTGGTCTTGGAGTGCTTCCAGATTTGAAACAGGTTTTGGAATATTACATTTGAAATCTGCAATTTGTGATCGTTTTCATTTTATTTTCAGTAGTAAAATTGTATTTAAATCTGCCAATCATAGCTCAGGTTCAGCACTGGCCTGGGTCCACTGTTGCACCCATTTCACACATCTTCAGTATGCCTCTTCAATTCCCAGTCCCATGAAATGGAGATGTGACCTGTAGGGAACTGTCTTGGTTTAACCCTGGCCAGTAACTAAGCCCCACACAGCCACTTGCTCATTCCTCCCACAGTGGGATATGGGAGAGGATCAGAAGGGTAAAAGTAAAAAAACTTGTGGGTTGAGATAAAGACAGTTGAATAGGTAAAGTAAAATCCGTACATGCCAGCAAAGCAAACCAAGGAATTCATTCACCACTTCCCACCGGCAGACAGGTGTCCAGCCATCCCCAGGAAAGCCAGGCTCCATCATGCATAACAGTTACTTGGGAAGACAAATGCCATAATGCCACGTCTCTTCTTCTTCTTCCCCCAGTTTATACACCCAGCATGACGTCCCATGGTATGGAATATCCCTTTGGCCAGTTTGGGTCAGCTGTCCCAGCTGTGCCCCCTCCCAGTGCCCCGTGCCCCTCCAGCCCTCTCGCTGGCAAGGCCCAAGGAACCCAACAGTCCTTGACTTGGTATAAACATCACGAGGCAACAACCAAACCCATCCGTGTGCTGTCAGCGCTGTTCTCACACCAAATCCAAAACACAACACTGCACCAGCGTCTCAGAAGAAAATTAACTCTGTCCCAGCTGAAACCAGGACAGGGACCCATGATGTTCTCCAGGCCAGTGGACTGCTTGCTTTGCTCCTTCCTCCTTCCTATCCCTCCCAGCAAGAGACAGTCTGCTCTACACACTGCACAGCCCAAGTGCTAGTGGGTGCAGTATTGGCTGAACTACATGTGAGACAGTGTAGATGCAAAGCTGGAGACCAGAGCTAAGATACTGGTAGCCTGTGAGGCTGTGGTGCATGGGACTGGGAGGAGAAAGGCACTGAGGTGGGCAGCAGGGTGTGGGAAGAGGGTGTATGGATGAAGAAATCTCAAGGCAATGAGATTGTGTGATATTGTGCATGGAGGAAAAAGCTGAAGAGCACAGGGTGCAGCTGGGATGTCAGGCTGCATGGAGGTGTTGGATGAAGGAGAAGCAGGCAACAAAAAATTAAACCAGTTGCTATTGGCAGGCCCTGGGTCAGCATGCGAGGTCATTTTCTTGAAAGTGCAGTTTGCCTCACACAAGGATAGTTTCCCCACACTGCCATTGATCCTGCTGATGTGCTTTGAATAACATTTCAATTGCGTCATATCAATAACAGGGTTGTGTGATTTTCTAGAGTAAGACTTCTTTTTCAGACAAAATGCAGCATCTTAAGTGTTTCATCCATATAAGCATGAGATACATGTATAAGCAAGCTCACATCTGCCTCTTTTTAGTCTCACAGACTACACTTTTTCAGGTGGTCCACAAGGAGGAACAGGTGTATCCCAACCATTACCACTTCTGTGTTATGGACAGTCATTGCAAACACTGTGTTCAAAGCACTTCAGTTGCCTCTCTGTCAATGCCACCACTCAGATACTTCATCAGGAGCCAGTAGGGGTAGTGGCAGCTCTGTTCATGGCATGTGTCCAAGAAAATTTAGGATAGGAGTCGAGAGAAAGGTCAAGCGGAAACATTTTCAGTTGAAAGGTTAACTCAAAACTGCGATAATAGTTTTAGAATAACCTGTCAGATAGGACTAGTCATCAGTTAGCTAAGAACAAAGCTGATAGAGCTTCATGGGGACATGACTCCCTGTGCCTTGGTGCGTGTCGCCACTCTGCCCACACAGGGGAGCGTAAAACGAGGTGGTACAGTAGACAGATGTCTTTAGTACCCTCCATGCACCCTCAGAGCTGCACTGGAGTACCCCGGAGATGTGCAGGCACTACACAGAGGACTACTGCGACCCACTTAGCACAGGGCAGCCAGGCATTACTGTAGCCAGAGGCGTTACTACACTGTTTATCAGGAGAGAGGCATCTGTGTGGTTTTGAACAGCTGCTGAATCTGTCTTCTACATGGTCCTCAGCTTAGAAAGGCAGCATCCTGCCTGCCTGGGCTGTGTGTACCACGGTGTGGTCTGAGAGCTTAAAGTGAGTATCACCAGATCACTAAAATCTACTGTGCCCAGGTCTGGGCTTCCCAGCAGAAGAGGTGGATGTATTGAAGTGAGTTCAAGAAAAGCCATGAAGCCTGACATAGGAACAGAGGCTGATAGACTGAACAGAGGCTGTTCAACCTGGAGAACACAAGGCTCAGGGGGATCTTACCTGGGTGTATCTGGTGGGGGAATAAAGAATCAGACCCTTCTCAGTGGTGCTCAGGAACAGGACAAGAGGCAATAGGAACAAACTGAAGTACAGGAAATTCCATTCAAACATACTTTTACTGTGAAGGTGTTCACACACTGGAGCAGGTTGCTCAGAGAGGCTGTGGAATCTCCATCCTTGGAGATAATCAAAACCCAACTGAACATGGCCCTGAGTAACCTGCTGTAGCTGACTGGTCTGAGCATGGATGTTGGACATCCATGTGACCTCCAGAAGTACCTTTCAACCTCAGCGTCTCTCGTCTGTGTGCCTGAAGGACCACAGCAACTTTGGCCAAGTGTGCCTTCTTGCTACACATGCTGGCTGCCACCCTGCCTCTCATCAGCTCTTGTACAGGCACCTGGTGGCAGCCCTCTCCCATCTCCAGACAGGCAGCAAAATCTGATGTAACTGATATTGCAGTCTTAAACACTGGCTATCAGCCAGTATGTAAACAAGGACACAGGCAGGTGGTCTGGACAGTCTTATGTGAATATTGTTCAAATATAAAGCACATCCTGGGTTGTGGAGACCATGGTGCAATAGCCCCCATTTCCCAGCCTCGGCTTCATGAAGGTGAGTACTGACTGTTTTCTTCTAACAAAGTAAAAAAGGTTCCCTCTTTCCTTTTCAAAACACAGCTGGAGAAGGGCTTAGGCTTTCTGTGCCCTTTTACATGTTCTCATGGTTTAAACAACCTCCTGAAAGCCAAGATGTCCAGATTTAATCACTGTTTCTAGCTGGATATTTTCAGCCATGCATTTCCTGTTCCTCTCTTGGGAAGGTGCCTTAACTCTTCTACAATTTCTCCTTCCTATGGACATTACCCTTCTGCATGGAAAAGAGAGCAACAAGATTCATTGGGGTAAAGGCAACAGAGGGCATGAATTGGCCATCTAATGTGGAGTTCCTGGGATCTGGTCTTTGTAGTGGTGGTTTAACATTAAATATATAAATTGTCCTGAGAAGAGGGATTGGAGCCCAGGAGCTCCCCATTCATATGGCTTGACCAGGCACTAAAACAGAGTCTCTCCTTTTCCCACACTATCCTAATTCAGGCTTAAACTCTTCTTAGTATAGCTTTGGTGGAATGTATCCTATCTCACCAGTGGGAAGGCTATTCCCCTGAAGATAAAACATAGATTTTAATCTTATCAACCTGAGAAGGAGTTTGTTTCTGGATTTCTCAGCTTATAAGGTAAAAAATGGGCTACTGTACTGAAGGAGCTGCCCTAGCTTACATCTGAAATGCGGGCCACCACTTATGGATTTTAGCTTTTTTTTTCAAAATGGTGGAAACACTGAAAGAGCAATGAGGAGCATCTTTGTATTTCTGCAAGGAGTAAGGGAAATGCTTTACTGCTTGGCCTGGTCAGTGGTGGGACAGCTGTGGTGCCACCAGAGCCACAAGTCTGAACACCAGGTAAAAGCAAATAAAGTGTTCTAATACTGCAACACCCCCCGAGAGTCAGAGGCAACTGCCAAAACCTTTACCAGGTGTTGGAGGTGCTGCCTCTGCCCATGCAGTTGTCAAAAGGGATCTTTCCACAGAAATACTATTTCCTTTAGCCAGTACCAGAAAAAAAAAAAAAAAAAAAAAAAGTCATGTTTAATTCTGTGGCATGTAAAGTGTGTCTGTGTGTCTGCATCAGTGGTTTCTTCCCCATGGAAAACAGCAGGTAGGTTTTGGTGACAGTCAAGCTTAGGCTTTTATTTTTCCCCTCCAATTTCCTGGCATTTGTAAATTTAAGATAGATCCTTAATGTTATATTAACATAGATTTTTATGTGTCAATTAACAGATAAATTCATTATAAAAACTCATTTAGGAGAAGGCTGACACCAGACAAAGCCTTGAGGCAGCTGTGGAGTGCTGGGATGCAACATCTGCTCCATCAAATCACACTCAGATGCTCCCATTCCTCGGCTGTTTGCTGCTGCTCCTCAGCGTCTCAAGCAGCAACTTACCTCCCCAGGACATACAAGTTCGGACACAGACCCACAAAGGCCAAATGTCTCCATTAATTCTCCCAGGCATAACCAGCTAAAGAAAGTTGTCAAGATATGCAACCCTTTGACATCGTCAAAGAAAAATTCTGAACAAGCTACATACCGTGTTGATTTGTCATGTGAGATTTGCTTTCATTGATTTATTTACTCAGTATAGAATCTGACATTCATCTGAAATATTGAATCTACCTTTGGAGCCCACGTATTTTCTATGCTATGAACCTCATTTGGTAATTTAGGCAATATTAAAATGCCTTCCATTACTAGCAGTGGTGCTTCTCATGACATAACAGAAACTGACTCAGAAAGTAGCATATGCTGTTATCACCCATAATAGATCAGCCATATCTCAAGGACTGGAAGCCAAAATTACCATTTGGCGTGTCTGTAAATTCAAATATACCGTCTGTCCCAAGTTGAAAATTAATGGAATTTTATCTATTTTATATATATATCAAAGACTTTGCTTTCACTACTGCCATGAAAGATTTTTCATTTAGTATTTGTATTATAGTAACTCTCCATGGGTGTTTAATGTTGTTGAAGAGCTCATCAGGCTGCAATTTGTAAAACACATCCCCTTCTGCCTCTCTGCAGACTGTTTCCTCCACATCGAGGTTAGTGCTTCCAGAAACACAGAGCTGGGAAAGGGACCATGAGAGGCTCTTCAGCCATCTCCCTGTCCCAAGACAGGACCCACTAAACCATTCCCAATAGGTATTTATAAAGAAAATAAAAGGCAATACTAATATATATATACACATCTTTCCATATATGTGTAGTATATGTAAAAAATTCCTCCATATGAGCTGGCATTATGTACCCTTAGTTTTAAAGGGCTGTTAATTCAGAAAAGGACAATTACTGAGGAGGAACCATGTCTGCATCTTTTTGGAGCAGAAAACTCCCTGACAGCAGGCAGATTTCCAGGCATACACATGGCAGGATCAAACCTTTCCATGGGTAGCTCATTTCTATACCTGTAGTTGTGGCGCATTTTCAGCCAGCAGAGAAGTTCTTTTTGAGGGTGTGTGGTGGGTTTTTTTGCCCAATTGAATTCACAGACTTTTTTTCAGGCAGCCTCTGCCACTCAAGTGTTTTTCATGAAGGCTTCTTTTCGACAGCTACAGTTTCTAAAAGGGACAAATTATGCGTCCAGTCCTGCAAGCCTGCCTGTGATGAACGCCTTTAGAAATCAGTGGAGCTTTCACATGGCAGATGGCTTCCTAGGATTGAGCTCTACATAATTTTGCGATATTTTAGCTGGGGATATTTTAGTGGCTTTTTCCCTATGCATGACAGCACGATTTGCTGGCTGCTAGAAAATGTCATCAGACCCTTTCTCATTCCACAATGAAACCTTTGAATAGTTGTTGGTGGTTTTTTTTTAAGAGCAAAAATGTTTTCTTTCCCTGTTGTACAGGACACTCCTATCTGATGAAAAATATTTCCAGCTAAAAACAGTGACAGTAGAAGGGTAAAAGGGCAAAAAAGTTATGTTATGTTTCAAAATAGACCTAAAGCCAAAAGAAAGGGGGAGAGGTTTCTCTAACAGCCTTTAAGCAAATGTCCTACTATTGAAAATACTTCTGTCCATTAAAATCCTTTTGGAGGACTCTCTCATGATTTCATTTGTGGTGTCATCTGATTCCTCCTACAATGCAATAAATGCAAAAATGTAATACATTCACCAGGTTGAGCTTTTTTTGCATTCACTCAAAAAGGGTAGTTGCTTAAGCAAAAAATTCAGTGATTGCAGATCTGTCCACAGCCAGCCTACTAAAACACAGCAAAAGAAGAAAAAAAAAAATAAAATCACTGTTAACCTCCCTTTGTTTTGCCAACATTTGTCTCAGTCCCAGAGAGAATTAATTCATTATCCCTGGCCAGGCCTGTATCTGCATGCAGAGATTGCAGCAGATTACTTTGCACTAGTTTTGTTGATAGACTTTGCAGTGTAGATACTTCTCCTTGAAGTTGGTCACACAATTGGTTAGTGGTAACAAGACATATTCTGAGCAGCTACTATATTGCTTAAAATGGACTTGCACACCCAACAGATGTTTAAGTTCAAGATACTTGTCACTGAATGAAGCAACGGTTGCCTGGTTTCTTGGGCAGACTATAGAATGACATAGGAGCCCTATTTGGATAGCTCACATTTCCCAGCATGTCGTTCCCATAGAACGCATGTGTAGCTATGACTTATCACCTCTGGCTAGAAAGATTGATTCTGCCATCAATTTTTTTGAAGATATGTGTAATTTTAAGCAAATATGTCTGTATTATAGACCAACATAGTCTGAATACATCTCGCTTCTCCCTAGACCTAGGAGTCTGTAATATCATTTGCAGCATACACAAATACACAACCCTCTTTGTATTTTTTTCATTCTGATCTTGTGAATAATTATTCCCTTCCAATGTTTCCACTTGTTTTCATTAGGCATTTATTCTTCCTTGACCCTTCACTATGATGGGTATTCAACAAAACTGAAGTTAATGTGGCTTCCTCATCTCCTTCTTTATACAACAGCATAATCAATAACACCAATTGATCTCTGGAGCCAGGAACTTCTAGTTAACCTTCCTTGCCTCTCTTGGATGAATAGTTGCCTAGCTTTTCAGGGTGTAAGACATAGTAAATTACAGAAAAGATGTGGTTATCTTTAAAAATCTGGTGATACAGCAGTGATTTTAGCAGCAGGATGTTTTGATTCATTGTTCACATTCATTGTACACATAATAAACACTTCAGGATTTGAGTCAGTGCTATTGAAGAGGGTTTTTTTGTTCAAAATAATTCTTAACCATTGGGCCAATGATACCCTGAACCAGACACTAGATCAGAAAGGCCTGGAGGCTTGGGGGAGTATTCAGAATCCCACCTGAGGTTTCCATGCAAATTTCATGTGCTGCCCTGCCTAAGCCTAGAAGTACAAATGGGAAAAAAACTCCCCAAAAATGCAGTACTAGGCATGATGTGGGATCATTCTTTCCTTTGCAGGATGATACTGTGTCAAACAGACTAGAGAAAGTTATAAGAAAGGAAAATAGATATCAAAGAATTTGCTTTGGCAGTTGAGAATCATTAATGTTTTTAGCATCTGGTAACCAATGCAGCCAGGGGGAAAGAGTGTTCGTTACTGCACCAGTGACAACAAGTCAGTGTGTGAAGAGGTAATAAGCCCAATTTGAGAAAAGTAGGGAAATGTGACCTTGAGGAAGCACTCTAAGGCATAATATGCAAAGCCATTTTTGCTGATCAAAGAGGCATTGCAAACTTGGCTGACATTTGCTTTAATGAAAGACTTTCATTGTTGTCCAGTGCCTCCACAGAGCACAAAACTGTGTAGCTGAACTCCAAATTATCTAATATTTTGTGCTGAAGGACTGGATTCCTTTTGCCAACAGAGAAATCAATGGATTATGAGTTCCCATTTTTCAAACTGTGTCCAGCCAGTGTGGGTGACCTCTTGCTTACATTCATAGACTTGCAGACCTGACATAGTTCACGAGGATGAAAAGGGGATTAATTTTGTAATAGGATGAATACAACAGAATTAACATTCTTTGCACAAACTTACTGAACCAGACCATTAAGTTCCTCTTTATGTTTCACTATAAAAAGCCCACCATTTCCTAAATATGCGAGCATTGTTCTCCATATTTTGGAGGAGTCTGTTTTTTGACGTCTTAATATATTGTCATCTAAGCAGTAACTTTCACATACACATGTGCTAAGCAATACTCCAGAAAAGAGCCAATATCTTGGTCTCCTTTTATATCCCAAGAACTAAGTTACATATTAGACTGTAACATCAAAACTGATATATCTATGAAAGATAGTCTCTGCCAAACATCCCTAAAAGGTTTAGTTAGTGTTCACTTACATCAAAATTCAGTCACAAAGGAAAGAAAATAGGGAATACTTGTTATCAAAGGTAATATTTTTTGGAATTGTCATAATTTTTATAATAATATGCTTTGTGGAATCACATCTGGAAGAAAGGCAATGATGTCTTCTCCAGTCTGTTATTTGAGTGGAGCTAGTCCTTGCACTGGCAGAAAAGGGAAAGCATACCTGAGACACCATCAGTTTGCTGGTGTCGCGGTTTAACCCTGGCTGGTAATTAAATACCACGCAGCTACTTGCTTATTCCTCCCTCATCCAGACGGATGGGGAGAAGAGTTGGAAAGGAATGTAAAAACAGTAATAATAACAATGATGACAAAACAGTTATAATGAAAAGGGGGAGGGGAAGAAAGAAATCCAGAGGGAAAGGAAGAAAGGAACACGAGGTGCACAACGCAACTGCTCACCGCCCGCTGACCCATGCCCAGCAGGTCCCCAGGCAACCCTCTGCCCGCCCCGGCCAGCCCCTCAGGTATATATACCAGGCATGATGTCCCATGGTATGGAATTCCTCTTTGGCTAGTTCGCGTCAGCTGACCTGGCGCTGTCCCCTCCCAGTTCCTTGTGCCCCTCCAGCCTTTTCACTAACAAGGCCTGAGGAACTGAAAAGTGTCACACCAAAGCCAAAACACAGCACCCCGCTAGCTCCTAAGAAAATAACGAGTCCATCCCAACTGAAACCAGGACACTTGGTCGTTAAAAAATATCATTGAAGATGTGACAGATTCATGGATTAACCCTTGAAGAAGAGCTGGCGTACCTGAGATATTCCCTGCCCTGCCTAGAAGGTGAACTCTGACACTACCCAACAGCATCATAAACCAGAGATGGTTAAAGAGAGGATAAGATTGTCAAAACAAATTAATTCTTACATTTTATTCTGAAAAAAACCTTTATCTCAGTCTTTTAGGTTGGACTGGGGAGGGGAAAGAAGTTCTTTTGATGAAAAAAACCCAACCCTTGTTCCACCAGTTATATTGATCTGATGCCTAAAACATGAAAGTAAAGTGCTTTTTGTCTGTCAGTGACAGGAAACATATTTAGATTTTCCATGTGAATCTTTGTACCACTAATTAAAGGGATGAAGCTTCTTGAATTCTTTTAGTAAAACTTTCATGTTAATTGCAAAATCATTTTTCACAGGGGAAAACATTTTGATAGAAAATTGTCAGTTTAGCCTGATGTAAATGGGAATTAAATCCTTCCATGTTGCTGGAGAAAAACAATGTTTTAAATGAAATTATAATCTACTGGGGAAAAGTAAGTTTAATTTATGGGAGGCAAGAGCCTCAGTGGTTGTTCAGCTGAAAATCCTTAACATCCTTCCAAAGGCTCAGTCTGAGTTGCATCCGATGTTTTAGTTGCTTATGAGATCCAGATTTTAATTCAGAAAGCAGAGCTGTCTTGACCTAAACTTCTGCAGTGTTGTGTTTCCAAGTTGTTACCCATTCCAGGAGATGTTAACCCAGGCAGATTGTGAAGACCTGACACCTTCCAATACTTTGATGCTGTTTCATGGACATTAGCTGAGCTGACTTCATTGTATTTTTTTCATCTTCCAACAATGATAAACAGGAAATCCAGTTAATTAATCCATGTATTTAATGGAGTGTCAATATTGAAAAAAGATGAGTTTTGATTGATATTTTGCGTCTAATTCTTACTAACATTTGAAAAACAGACTTGTACAGATGCTCTACTGATGCAGTATACTGTACAGATGCTAGTGAGTTTGAACTATGCACAGCTGTGGTTGGACACTATTTGCAAGAATGAAATAAATAATAAAAATACTCTTAATCTAAGAACAAAACCAATGTAATTTGATTGCTTTGTTTATACTAGATGATTATAACAATAATGATGATTATACAATGTATGCATTATTATATGACCATAATTAATATTATTGATTCCATTAATTTGTTGTTAGTTAAGTAGACTTCTTCTGAAAAATGTTTGCACTTGATTTGTGTTTGAAAATGTTTTAAAAAAGCTGAACTAAAAATGAATGACAAACTGTATGTGAATTTCACTGACTAACCAGACTTATGACTTGCTATCTAAGAGTAGCACTGCCTAAGAACAGATTTATAGAACAGCTTCCTGATAAAAGTGTGGTTTCATTATTTTCAAAATACTTCATCTATTGATTCTGGGAAAATGTAATATGAAAAAAGTAAAAAAAAGATTTATTTCTTCGTTAATCGGTTTAATTTACTATCCAATTCAAATTCCTTGACTATTGTATTATATATAATTAATATTTTAATAAAGAATAAAACCCAAACAAAGTATCTAAAATGATAACTGGAAACTCGGAATTTTTCCAATTTTAAGTTGAGGGAATTTTATTTTGTTAGAATGATGTTATTGAAGTCAGAATAAAGCATCACTAGATAGATTGCTAAAATAGATTACTTCAATGAGCATGTAATAAATTTTTCTGGAATTTTTATTCCATGAGAAATTTTGGAATTTCAGCTCACCATTTCAGTTAATTTAGAGCATAGGAAAAGGAAAATATTGCTCAAAATTGAGTGACACTACACAATAAATGCAATTTAAAACTATGAATAAAAAAACAGAAAATCTTGGTCTGTGAGGCTGTACTTACATGCATAACAACTGATTTTACTTATTATATTAACAAATCTGTATATCTGCATACATTAAATAAAACCAAGGATTTTTATATGACACTTAAAATATTCAGTAGTTCGTCCCCTGTATTGCCTTAGCTTGTATATTTATCACTTTTATGAGGACACATAATTTATACCTACTCTTCACTTTACCCGAGCCACTAAAGCAAATGGATTACCATCAGTTCAAGTCAGTTTATACAAAGACTCTTTTCACTGACAATGTGCTGCTCCAGCACAATAACCTAACAAAGGCCCCACATAGAAGACTTTGTAGTGTATTTTTAGGACACTTTGTATAATTTTGATCTACTTCAGTATACTCTGCATACCTTCTGCGTGTTGATATTATTTGAGTTTTAACTACAATGGGTTTTGTATAAAACGACAGAGGAACCAAACAGGGAATTAAAGAAAAAAGAAGAATCCCTTCTATGCTTTCATTTGTGGTCAGTCACCACTGTACTCCCTCTCACTTCTTTTGAGATTTGTAGCCAAGAGCACATCTATGGCCATCTGTTTTTAATCTGCTATTCAGGATGATAGTCTGTGGATCAATGAACTCTATCCATAGTCTATAGAGAAACTGCAAATCTTTTTGGGATAATTTCCAGAGGATAATAATATTCACAAGAGACTTCTTTTGCCTTCCTTATCTCCAACTACAGTTTTTCATAAAGGAATGGTATCATAGCTGCCTGTTCCAACAATTGCTTCTGTCATGATGCATTATTGCCAGTGAGCTAAACAATTGAAGTCATAAATCTTTGAGCTTTTAACTATGCTACCACTGCCCAAAGGAGATTTTGTGAGACAGTAGTGAGCTAAAGAGAGTCAACTGACTAAATGCAAGAGGGTTAAATGGGACAGACAAGCTTTCCTTCTAAAATATGGTTTGGATTTTCTAGCAAGAACATAGCATGAGATAAAGTTCCTTGGCAAGTCTGAAATTAAACAGGGTGCGCTTGCTTCAGCTATGTCCGATAGACACTGACCATACTGACATAGGTCAGTAATGCTCCTGACTGTACATTGCACTCAGGAAAACATTTCGGCAGAAAATAAAAACTACTACTTGCTGTCCTGGTGCCTGTTGACTTGGCATCTGCTGAGAATAAAATGCACAAATTCATGCACTAAAAAGTGTTAATCTGCCTGGCTATGGTATAGCTCACCTGATAACACTCCCCTACATTCACACTTCTGCACATGACCTGCAGCCATCCTGCCAAAGCCAAAAAGTACACGGTTTAGTGAATCCCTGAGAGGGGTCTGCAGTGCTGCAGCTTTTCCCCTCCTTGTCCTGAAAAAAAGTGGGGAGAGTATTTTGAGCTGAAGTAGATACAGGTTCTCCATTCTCAATGTGAATTCAGTACAATACTGCTGGACAACAGAGTAGTCACTTCATACTTGAAATCCCTTGACCCTAAAGGATGCTCATTACCACATGTGAATTGTCATTACTTGCAGAAGCGCATGAAGACAAGTTATCCCACCAAACTGCTCCAAATAAAAATAAATAAGCAGCAGCTCTCAATTGTTAACTCTACCAACATGCTTTGTTATTTCTTTTAGAAATCCATCCAAAAGGAAACCAGCATAAACTCAGGAACGCTTACTGATCTGAAATGCAGGCCTCTTATCTGAATTGCACCACTGCATTTAAAAATCCTTTCGATGTGAATACCCATTTTTTCAGATTTTTGTTATATACCCCCAGTAAGTTGCAGCATCCTCATGTCTCTTGAGAAAAACCTAAGCTGACCATTCTTTCAGATTCTTGCAACATTAAGTATGTTGAAATTCTGCATTTTAAATATGAACAACAGAATCCTCCCCTTAGATACAGAAATGCAGTTCCCACTGAAATCAATTAAGACTGCCTTGAAATCTCACAGAGTACCCCTAAGCTTTATATCCATTATATATTGGAAGTAATTGGAGATATATTATGTGAATTGTCTAAACGAATGATGAATCGCCCTCATTTCACTGTCTGGAAGGAGAGTTTGGATACTTGATCCACAGCTTTTCACTTGCTCTAAATTTTCAGAACTGCAGCTTCTCTGTACACTTCCAATTCTATAAATTATTTCAATTTCATGGTGCTAATCCTGTTATTTGTGAGCTTTATATGAATTTCCTGCCAAGGAAGAAAGAAACTGGGGGGGGGGGATTGTATTTTAATTTTTAACCAAGGCTACTTATATAAAATATTTCTACTCTATGGTATTACAGAGAACATTTTACAACAAACCAGATTTCCTAAGAAAGCAGAAAGACTATGATACTAACCTGGGAAGTATTGGCCAGAGAAATGACTACAGTGATGGTGATTCAAATTGTTGGAGAGTAGTGCTTGCCCTGTCCAAGTCAATAGAGGGTTTGCCACTAATTTCTAATTTATGTGCTGGGCAGGATTTCACTCTGCTCAAAGGGTGGGAATTCTGTCCTGCCAGTGGAATCATTAGAGCATCTGAGAAAAAAAAAAAAAAGAAAAAAAAAAGGAAATGTATATTTCTTCCAAAATACTGTTTTAAGAGTGCCTAGAAACACTAAGTGTGTTGCTGATTCTAAAATGACACTGTACTTCCAAGCTGTCTCTGTTTTCTATTAAAAATACTAAAGATTCTAAGGTTATACAAAATATTCAAAATTAATTACAGAATATTTTCTCTGAAGCAATTTCTGACGTTATTTTTTTTTGTTTTAACAGCAATGTTTTCTTGGTTTGAACTGTCTTAATTTAGATTGAAGTAAAGTTAGTTTGGGGTGGAAAATCCATTTTTAAAGACATATCTGGCTGGGAGATATAAGCACAGGTCAGAATCTATCAGTAGTCCTGTTAAATAGCTAGTGGAAAGCATAATTTTTGAGAATGGGAGTGTGAGGAGCCCTATAACCAGGTGGTAGCACCTGGAGCCAGGGACAGGGGAAAGCAGCTTTTCTGTCTTCCTTTCATTTCTACCACAGAAACTTTCAAATTTACATAAGAAATCACCTTCCTGGCCATATTTTTAATAGAACAACCATAAACTTTTAATTAAGGGATAATCTGAATGAAACAGAGTATTTTCGTAGAGTAATAGTCTCCTGCTGTCAGACAGGCAAGGCATTTACTGAAATGAGATTTATCTTCAAAGCAGAAGATATCGATCATGTGCTATTACAAGAACAGTATTATTTCTTTTACCAGGTGATTGATGGTGACACAATGATTGTGATTGATGGATGTCAGTACACAGGAGAGACAGTGGTTTAATGCAGTTACTCAGTAGTAGACCTCTGAATAGTTCAAATCATAATTGCCCATCCTGGGGGTCAGAAAACTAGGAAAATTTTAGAAAACAGTGGATATTACTTCTATAGAACAAATTTTCCATTTAAAACACCATATGATTAGGGTACTTCTTAATCAATGGGCTTATAAGTACTTAATTGCAGTAATTTTAAATTCTTTCAACAAATTTTTCCTAGCAAAAAATCAATTTTACTAATAAAGTGTAATAAAGAATAAAGAATAATTTTTTACATTCATGTTCAGAGTTTCATCCAAGATTCATGAAGTGTTTCTATGAACATAGAATGCACCTGCTGCAGTCCTCCCACTGTGTATTTTTGAGTGTGACTTCATTTGTCCACAAATTTTCTGCTGGGGTTTCTAGTGCACCTCTCTGGAGTCTATGAGAATCTCAATTATCTCTTAAGATCAGTGAGGAATTATGTGTGTGTCTGTGAGGTGGGGGAGACACTGTCTCTCCTGGTCCTCATTCAGCCCTGCCTAGTCTCACTTGTGTCATCCATTTCCTCCTTAAAACATGCACAGTTTGTTCATCCTTTCTCAACATATATGGAAAGTATATGAAAATATAAGACAGGTGGGAAAAAACAGGTTTCTTTTATGCCGACAGGATAGCCTTTTCAAGAAATATGGTAAGAACTCTAGCTATAGTTTACCCTCTTTTTTCAATTTATTTTATATCTTGTTCCTGAGGACTTGGTATATCTCACAAACCACTGAATCTGTCCTAAATATTGTGGTTTATCAGTTTTCTAAAGCTTTGGGCCTTTCTGCCCTAAAAAAACAATACAATAATATTGGGTAAAAGTGCTTAAGCTTTTTTATCTTTATTTCTACTTCTTTAATTAATTTACTGGGGGTTTAGCAGCTGTGGAAAAATATTTGTTTCCTGTAGGCTGTTAGATATTACGGTGGGTTGGTAGCCTTACAGAATAAATGAGAAGTGGTGCTCATCTCCATTTTCACAAGTCTATTTGTTTGACTCCAAGTCCTCTGTATTTTCAAAGAAAAACAGATATAAATATAAACACAAGTAAAGCATTTTTAACTTTGAAAACATTATTTTGCAAAAGATGGGGCATGACAGGTCTGTCACTGTCTGCCAAATGTAGGTCCATGCTGTGGGTACCTGATGAAACAGTCCTGCTGAACTCAGTGTTTTTATTCCCTAAAGAAGGGACCAAAAGAGGTAAGTAGCTTTGAAGATCTCCAGAGGCAGATTTTTTCTGGCAAGTTGAGTCACTCGATGAGTAACAGCCTCCCCTCTGGGGTCCCGAAAAGGAATCTAGAGTTACCTATTGATTATGCATGGTATTGCTTTAGCCAGACAGACTATGCCAAAGTTTAGGTGCCCATCTTTGGTGACTCTTTTGACCAAATGTCGTAGTCCTCCTACTCCTGCTGTAAGAAGGGAAGGGCAAGGACAAGGACAAGGTGCATAAGCCAGAGTTTTGGCTTTCACAAAGCATTTTCTCAGCACACATCTCACTCTCTGTGTCTCCTTTGGTATTGACCAGTGTGTGGGCTTGTGTTGTCACATAATAGCTGTGACATAGGGATGTGTTAGGGCATGAAAAGAGGAGCTAGGATACAAGTGAGAATGAATACAGGACTTCCCTTCTGTTTTGAAACCCATCTTTGTTGTTTTGCTAGGCAGGATTGAGCAATCTTGATGTTTCAGAGCTTCAGGGAGTGGCGTGTTTTACCTCCCGCCCTGCCTGGCTCACAGGGCTCTCCCTGACAGCATCGGTAAGGATGTGATGGGGCCCTGGTAGCTGCCTGTCCACTGAAATCCCACAGCCATCAGCCCGGCCCTGCTCCTCTCATCCACAGGGGAAAGGTAAAGCAGACAGCTCTGTGTCCTCAGGGGTGGCAAGGGCCAGCCCCTTCTCCGCTCCTTGACTCCCGTCCACGCAGGGGCCTTCGGTGCCTGCACCACCTCCTGTGCTGCGGGCTGGGAGCGGTGAGGGGCACGTGGAGGGTCTCACCCGGCTGCCTGGCAGCTACACCAGCTCTGGGGGGCCGCAAGGCTCTGCACGGGGGCACACACGCTTCCTGGCGCCATGTTGTTCCCCTCGTGATCAGCACCGCCGCCGCCACCGCCAGGGAGGCCGCCTCTCCCTCCCCGGCCTCGCTGCCGCTCGCACTGCAGGCGCAGCTTGTCCTTCATTTGAATAAAACCATCATCAAAACCATTCGGTCGAGTCAGCTATTAAACCACTTAATTCCAAAATCCATACCATGGGTGATTTAGAAAGGACAATTAAAAAGCCAGAGAATGGTCTCTATGGTTCTTTTATTGTGAACTTCATCAGCCTGGAGTGCTGCCTGCCATCCGCTTTGCTAATAAAAGTCTTGATACACAAATTGAAATAGTGTTTTATAGGTGCTGCTTTGCTTCCCCTCCTCTACCCCAGTCTGTCAGAAAATGCTTTCTTTGATATAAATCACCGTTATATTTTATTTCATTTTGTTCTGACTGCAGATTTAGGGCTAGATTAAGAATGGCCACGACATAACCAACAGAGAGAGAAAGGCAATGAAACAGTCACCCAGTGGGTGCAGTGTGGCTCTTCACAGCTGGGTGCAAGACCAGCCCTGGCTGTGTTGTGAGCTTAACACCCTTCTCATGGTCAAAGGACAGGGGAAGCAGGGCTTGGGAATGAGCCAGCTGCATCACAGCTCTGCTACCACGACAGCAGACCCTGAACACAACCCCTCCTCGGGACCGGGACCAGGGGTTCAATCACACCCTTGCCATCACAGACAAAGAAGACAGGACTGATATCTGCAATTAAACTGGGCAAAATTCTGCTTCAATATCTATTAATTCTGCAGTAGCAAAGCTGAGAGGAGAGTGACGGAAACAAAGGAGTTGCAGCAGGGTTAAACTGAAGTTAATATTTTGTTCTCATGTTGTCCTCCTGGCTGCTTAAAAAAAAAAAAAGAAAAAGCTAATATCATGCTAGTGTTCCTTTTCATAGACACTGCATGAAACTTGCCTGTTTGCATCCTGCAGTGTTTGAATGAGAACCTGGCCCAGATCGTATGTTCTGTGGCTCCATCTGTGCTGGTGGGTCAAACTGCTCTGTGAAAAGAGCTCTCCCATAGCTCCTCATACTCAGCTGAACCAGTGAGAATCTGAAGTGCCAGGAATTTGGATTGCACTCAGCTTTCCTTTTGATTAAAAAAATCCTGACAAACTCACAACTGAAAACCTTCCCCTCTTTTCCCAGGTGAAAAGGAAGGCGAGTTGGAGCACTGAGTGGGAAGGGCTTTGCCATCGTTCCTGGAGCGGAGCGGGGACGGTGCTAGAGCAGCAGGAGTAGGAGCTGCCTCTCATGCCTAGGGCAAAACTTAGCAGATAGAAGTCCCCAAAAGAGTTAATCCAGCCCACAACGGAGATCCCTGACTGAGCCTCCTGCGTGTGTGGGCCTTTGTGAAGACACTTTTTCCCTTGTTCTCCTCTTTGACAATGTGCCATCACGGACAATTGACAAGGCAGCGCTCCTAGCTGGATAGCGTTAGTGGAGGTGTGTTTCCTTGCAGTTTCTACAGCTGTCTGGTTTTCTACTTCTCTCCCCCTTTCCGTTTCCTGTTGGCACTGCATCCTAAACTCCTAACTCTTACACACATGCACATTTTTTTTCACTTGCTGGGGGAGGTGCTGCGCAATGAGATCCATGTAGTGAGAGTTCAGTTGCCTCATGTCGGAGCACCGCATACGCTAGCCAGTTTTCTCACCCACACCCCTCTCCATGGGATTTCTCAGTACACTTGCTTCCCAGATCCTGCACTCAACATGTGGTGCAAAGTGCAGTGGAATATCCGGGTCTGAGGCCCTGCACTGTACAGGAGGACTCTTCCTGGCTTGTATTAATATTGCTGCCAGCGAAATCTGTGGCATTTTGATTGCTTTGGAGTTCCAGTGCTGATACCGTGTTTCTCTCTGCTTACCCATATGACTTTCCTTTCAGCTTTTTGTCTTCACATGAAAGAGAGGGCAAAAAAATTCTTTTGATGTTTTTGAGAATATTGCAAGATATTCTCAAGAAAACACCATTTCATTTGCTCAGACTCTTGTTCATACAGGCTTTCATGACTTCCAGGATTGACTATTTTAATTTGTTCCTGGTGGTGTTCCAGATTGTTTGCTAAACTGGCTGCAGATGGTTTTGAATGTTTCTGCTGCCAGAATTGTTACTAGGACTTGATCTACAGATCATATTTCTCCAGT
Source organism: Falco naumanni (assembly GCF_017639655.2). Taxonomy (NCBI): domain Eukaryota; kingdom Metazoa; phylum Chordata; class Aves; order Falconiformes; family Falconidae; genus Falco; species Falco naumanni. The sequence continues at coordinate 89,720,327 of NC_054056.1, forward strand.
CTCACGTTCCCTCTACCCTGGTGCCTGCTAAGCAGCATATGGCTTTAAAATTCTTTCACTGACTTATAAAGCTTGCACCGGCCCTGATTTTCTTTACCTTCCTGACCTTTTTTACTCTTTAGACTTTGGCTTAGGCTCACTGCCTGTCTGAGGTACTGTCCACTGACAGTTCAGAGCCAGCATCCAGAAACCAAGGTCGTGTATGGCTTTGGGTTTTGCTCCTTGTCATGCTTTTCTGTAACTTCAGTGAGATGAAGGAAGCGGGTTGATTTTTCACTTCTGCTGCCTAATACTCAAATAAATATCCCAAGCTTTACACTGAGCTTCTCACAGGCAGATTTACACACAGGCACAGGCACACAGAAAGTCAACTTATAAACAGTATGCTGCTCCTTTAAATTTGAGAAGTGCAATCAAAAAGCGGTTTGATTCCCAACTGATGTACAAGAGAACTGGTCTAATACACTCTGGAGAGCCACTGCCTGACTGCACTGGGTGAGGAGTATGTACATGGCATGAAAAAATTGAAACACCACCTTCTTTTATCGGCATGCCCTTGGGGTACTTTGGTGGTTACTGAAAGCTCAGGAGTGCCACTCTTAGCATTCTATCAATTCTGTGTCACCTCAGCTGAAAAGCAGGTATGCAAAAACACTACCTTGTCTGGGCATATTTTGTCACACGGTATTTGGTTCCCTACTATCTAACTAGACCTTGCTGCTGGTTTTCATCCCAGTCAGATGGAGAACTAAGGACAACAGAAGAGAACTGGGTTCTTTTCACCTGTAACTGGATGTTCTTGTAGAGCTTTTCTTAACAGTGGTATAGCACAAACGCACAAAGGGTGAAATCTGGTATTTACTGAAATCTGTGAATTTTGTTGATGATTTTGTTACAGCCAAGTATTTAAGGAGTGAGGCTTAGAAGGCTCTTGGATTGCTGAAGTTGGCAAGTGCATGGGAAGAGTTCTTGCTGTCAGTAACCTAAGTCAGGATTGCTCTGGATTGCCACTGAGATGTGGTCAGGGAGTGTCATAATTTTAGAGCCCCTTTCCAGAGAAGAGCAACTCTGCAAGCCTAACCAGTGGTATTTACTTATTCTTCAAGGGTTAGTTCAGAGTGGATTCCTGTCCTTTTGCTAGCCTTGAGTGCCTCTGGAGCACTGAGATGTTTGTCTCCATCTGGAAGGAATTGGAAGTGTTCCTTTCTGCTCCCACCTCAATGTGCAAGACCGAACCAGGACCCCAGTGCATTTCACTCCTTTGCCTTCACTGACTGCAATGCAGTTATTTCTGAGAAGATATGTAAGAGCTTCTTTCATCCTAGTAGCTCTGATTTTACAGATTTCTTTTTCTTCTTAGTCTCCTCAACCTGATTCCCTTGGTGAGTTCCTGTATCTTTTGTACTTATTTACTCTGTCTTTCTACAAAGTATAAAGCAGAACAGTTCTACTTCCCTATGGAAAAACATCCCAACCTTTTTTGCTCCTTTTGCTTCTTCCAAAGTTGGTCATAGCTGCATATTATATTTTTCTCCAGAAATGAAGAAAAAAGGCAGGAAAATTGAACTAGAGAAAAAAAAAGAGGAAAAAAGAAAAGAGGGGGGAAATAGAAGAATTTGAAAACTTCTCTCCACTGCCCTTTAATCTGAGTGAATTCTGGTTGTTTTGCTTATGTATTGTTCTCTCTAAAAAAAAAAAAAAAAACAACCCAAAACCAAAAACCAAAACATAACAAAAAACATGGGGAAAAGAGAGAAGAAAGAATGGACACGTCAGCACTCCTTTATAAAAAACATTCTCTCAAAAGAATTGTATATTTTATGGAAAAAGAAGTCAAAGTTCAGATTACTTTTTGGAGTATAGAATATATTAAGTTTATTCCTGTATGGTAAATTTGTCAAGAGAGAATTGCGGTACTCTATAAAAAGTTAGAGTGCCCTAGTAGAGTTCATGAAGTGTACAGAAAGCAACTGAATAAGGCAGGGAACATAAGACACAGGGCATGGAAACTCATTAAAGTTCACCAGAATTTACTGCTGTGATGCTGAGGCCAAATGGCTTACGAAGTCCCCAGGTATATAAGCAGGTCAGTGACAAGTAGAAATTAGGACTTACTTTTCCTCTGTGTGTGCACTGTAAGACATGAACACATAAGAACATGGAACGTGGGTCTACAGTCAGCTTTTTAAACAAGATACTGAGCAACTGGAAGAGTAAAGGAAAATAAGGAAAAAGAATAAACAAAATTATCTGAGCTCTAGAGAAGTTACTTTGTTTTCACAAACTTGAAGCTCAGTATGTTTATTTGAGTGAAAAGATGGATGTTGAAGTAATCTTCAATTGTGGCCAAACAGATATGGTCACAGCAAGAGTTATGGCTGGAAGCTTGGGCCAGATGAAGTCAGATGAAAACATGAAACATACTCTGAGCAGCGAGGGCAAGCAACTGCTGCAGCACAACACCAAAAAAAAACCACAGTGATATTGCCTAAACAGGTCTGAATACTTTTCTGGAAGACCTGTGTTTTCTCAACACAAGTTTTACTTTAGTCACACGTATTACTGAGCTCACTCAGTATGTGAAGACTGGATGAAACATTGTGCTCTGGGATGTGCAGGAGAACAGACTAAAAGAGATGTTGGTCCATCCTGACCTTTAACTTTAGCATACTGGGAGGTGACTTTCTGAGGCAGGCCAGGTTTCTTTTACCCATTGCTTCACACAGAAAGGCAGAACAAAAACCTCGAGAGATTGTCTTTGTTTTTATGATGAGGAAAACAATGAAAATCAATCTTTTTACAGAACTACTTAAAATGCATTTCAGCAGATCCTTTACATTCCTTTGACTGAAGTTAAATGCCTTAATATTTCAAAATAAAAATGTCTAATTTTAGTTCAGGAATCAGAAGGACTTTGATTCCTTGTGGGATCTGTAGTTCAAATGCAGCATTCCCATTTTTCCACCATGGTTTGGGGTCTCCAGCTCAACTGGGTCTTGACTGATGTTTCAGCTTCAGGAATTTCTATGGTGTAGCTCAGACAAGGAGGCTTTTGCAAAAAGAGGAACTGGGACATGTATGATCTGAACTAAACTCCCGTGAGACATTGCTATGACTTTTGTGACCATGAGGTAAAGTCTGACCTGATGTGAGGTGTTTTAACTAACAAAACTGTTTCCCTTGGAGTCAGCATTGCCTGGTGAAGATTCAGAAACTTCAAGGAATATTATTAATATTTCCTCACAGTAAAGTACAGTTTTACAGAAAATGCATTTTCTATGAGAAAGTATTCATGGAAATTTCCCGACTAGTTTTATGTAAGAACAGAGAACCAGCTCTTAATTGAAAGGGGGAGAGTGCCAAATATTAACACCCCCAGGGACAGCAAAACTGATTAAATATGTGTCTAATGTTCTGTTTTTAATCCAAGGGAAACTGCATTGACGGCATACATGTTGTTTTAAGTTTTTTTCATTTTCCTGAAAAAGTGTCTGAGTAAAACAGCATGTTCTTTATGCTGGGGTCCCATTCCCTCAGGTTACTCTCATCGTGCTCGTGGTGCGTAAGTGCTGCTTTTTTCTTTGTGTGAGCAGACACACCAGCGATGAGAGGACTAGAAGCAACAATGAAGAAAAGTGAAGTGGTCCTTGTGTTTGCCTGACTAACTGCTAGGTCATGAGTCACGGTGATCTAGAGACCTGAGTTTTCTTACAAAGGCAGGGTTATAGTTCCCATTGACTTCCTGCGCGGTGCTCACTTTTTCTGTCTTACAGTGCTGGCAGTGGCAGTGAAAAAGTCAGGCCATAGTGAGGCTACAAAAAGACAATTGTCCTCAGTCGACTTGTCCCTTCCTGAAGCTACAGCTGTTATGAACAGCCACACATGATAAATAAAATGAAGGGCGTGGGATACTAAAAATAGCAGGTTTGCTGCTGAAAAATCCAGCTTTTTTTCAGAATCACAGAACCACAGATTGGCTGAAGTTGGCAGGGACCTCTAGAGGTCATTTGGTCCAATCCCCCTCACTCAAGCCAGATCATCTAAAGGCAGTTGCCCAGCACCATGTCTAGATGGCTTTTGAGTATCTCCAAAGGTGGAGACACCACAGCCTCTCTGGGCAATCTTTGTCAGTGCTTGGTGACCCTCACAGTAAAAAAGCGTTTCCTGATGTTCAGAGGGAACCTCCTGAGTTTCACTTTGTGCCTATGGACTCTGGCCCTGTCACTGGGCACTGCTGAAAAAAGCCTGGCTCCTTGCTCTTTGCCTTCTCCTTTCAGGTATTTTCATACATTGATGAGGTCCCCCCTAAGCCTTGTCTTCTCCAGGCTAAACAGTGCCAGCTCTCTCAAGTGTCTTCTCATAGGAGAGATGCTCCAGTTCCTTAATAATCTTGGTGGCCCTTCATTGGACTCTCTCCAGTATATCCATGTTTCTTTTGTACTGGGGAGACCAGAACTGGACAAAGAACTCCAGGTGTAGCCTCATTAGTGCTGAGTAGAGGGGAAGGATCACCTCCCTTGACCTGCTGGTAATGGTTTGCTTAATACATCCCAGGACATCTTTAGCCTTCTTTGCCACAAGAGCACATTGTTGATTCGTGTTCAACTTGGTGTCCACCAGGACCAGCAGGTCACTTTCTGCAATGCTTTTTTCTATCTGCATGGCTCCCAGAATATAGTAGTGCATGGAGTTGTTCCATCCCAGGTGGAGGAATTTGCACCTGCCCTTGCTGATCTTCATGAGGTCTTCCTTATAAAACTAGATGTTACCAAATAATAATCTTTGCTGGACAGACACAAATAACATTAAAATATTGTAGATAATTTAAAGAAAATAATTCTGAACTATCAGCACTTACTGTTTACATGTCCATAAACAGCACTATCAAAGTCATTAAAGTATCTTACTTCCTGCTATACCAGATCCACCTTTTCCAGCAAATGAGCATGTTATGGATCAATATACTCTAACAATGATGAAATTCTAAGGATGTGGAGCTCTTGAGACTACCCTTAACACTGAAATAACATTACCAAAGCTTTCAAATTTCTGCTGCCAATAGGAGAAAGCAAATGCCTTGGGTTTTATCCCTTGACTTACTACCATTACTGCGTATGCTGAGAGGCACAACGTATCATCTCTGAAAGCAAATCCACGTCTCTGTAGTACAGACCTTTAACTTACAAACAGTGATCAAATGGTCTATTGCAATACAGCTCGGTGTCTTAAGGAGCTATGGATCATAGTCTTGCCTTGGTAGCTCTAGCTTCTCAATGGTTTTAAATCTGTAAGATGAGTTATAGCAATATTATTGTAATTACTGTAATATCAGTTGTGTTAGTGCTCATTAATCTACATGAACCTGCATGATTTTTCTTGAAATATATTGCATATTTATGTGTGTGTGCATATGCAGTTTTTAAAAATTATATTTGTAAGATGGCCAGCTGACATAAATCTAGGTATAGTGCCACACTCTTCACTGCTACATATTTCCTGGAAAGGCTGATGAATTATTGCAATTCCAGCAAATATATTTGCTTAGGTGACTCTAAGGCTGAAAGCCGTCTTTATAATCTGAAGTGTTAAATACCTTTTAAGAAAAAAATATCTCATCCTAAAATCATGTGCAAATGTAGGCAAAGGTTAAATCAGTTCTGAAGCTCTTTAACAGTACAGAAATGCAGAACTGAGGTCACATTAAAACCATGATCCAGTTCTGTAGACAACACCCTGAGAAAAAGCAGAAATTCTGAGAAAAACTCATCCATCCATAACAAGTGGGTTCTTCTCATCGGTAAGCACAAAACCAGAGAAGCAGAAAAGACCAGCAAAGCATTAGTGTAATTTTGCCACTAATTTGTGGATGACTAATTGGAGAGCACTGTGTGACAGCAAGCAACAAATGCTCAATGTTTATATCAAGTAATCCAGTGAAATAGTCAAAGACAAGCCAAATCATTTACAGGAAGCTTTCAGTGTGGCAAAGGGTTTCAGAGTGGCTTTGCCAGCACACAGCTTACCTCTGTCGGAGACGCTGTGTGTAACTGATTCTCAGCAACTGATCCTGGGCTCTGCATACAAGAGTAGTGACCATGTCTGTCTGCACAAAAACATTAGGTTTCTGGCTGCTGCTCTCTCTCAAATGGTTAGAAACATGGAGTTGGACCCTTCACCCTAGGAATGTCAAATACAGTCTCTAGCAAATAAATGCATTAAGTATTTCCTTTCATAAAGACACCTTTAAAATATGATACAGAGCTAATAAATTTTGAAGTCACTATGAATTAAAAATGGGAAAAGGAGGGAAACCTCTTTAACAGCAACATTAGAAGAAAGATAATCATAATAGTTCAGTGTGATGGGGACAGGTAGTACATCTTTGATCTATAATGTCAAAGACATGCTTAAGGGAGGAAGCAGAAGAGCTGCAGTGGTTGGCACTTGTTTCCAGATCTGCTCCTGGATTAGATTGGGACTGCCATATCTGTGACAAGGGTTTCCTGGCCAGAAATATATGTGCATGCACCACCCAGATGGCCTACACATGGACTGGAAGTGCATCCCAACCTCAACATGTCTGATGTACTGTGCATGTGCTATGCAGCTGTGCTCACACAGTCAGTCAGATGGATCCAGTACATGCTGCATTTACACTGTCATCTGTACAGTCTGTAAACTACTGGGGGAATGGGACATATGGCACATGTACACAGTGTAGGATTTCTGGTTGATTTTGGACTTCCTACATCCTAAGATTCATCATGGGGGTAAAAAGAGGACATGCCTGGGACAACCCAAACAAATGCAGAACATTCTTTTTTTATGTATGATTTATCCAAAAGGTGATTTTGTAGAAGCTGGGAGATACCTGTCACACGTTTACAGGCTGGACACACAGTATGAGCAAACCCAATGCTTTGTTCATCCAGTGAAAGAAAGTGTTTAATACATGACTCCTGGACCAAGCTGAGAATGAAATCATATCAAAGCAAAAATGCACCATTCAAACAATGCAACATAGCTCCCAGATGCATAAACCTTTGGTGTAAAATAAAACCACATGATCCCCATTCATAAAAGAAGCCTTTGGTGGCATTTGCTCTGCCTTTGACTTGCAAACATTCAAGTGTGAAAGCTTTTGTTCATGAGGATATGTGCAGGGCTGTGAATACTCCTACACGTACACTGTTGTATTAAAAAGCATATATGTATGCAAACCTCTGTGTAAACAGGCATCTACGATAGTGATTATCTTGAATGCTTCTCTTCGGTTTGGGAGTCTGGAAGCAGGCAGTTTATGGCTTTGATGAGCAAATGCAGGGTCGGAGGAACAGAGCAGATAAGCAGTTCATATAAACTGCTATTATACAGAATTATCTGAAGAAATGTGTGAAAATCAATTCTGCACTTTGGTAAAGCACTGTCTAGGAAAAAGAATGTAATGGAGATGATATATTGCTCATAGTGATAGGTGTGCACAGTTTTCAGCTGTGTATAAGTTAACATTTTATTGTGCACAAGGAGAGAGGCTTGAAAGATTTACAGAAAGGAAATTCACAATAAAAATGCAGCGAGCATTTTTGCCAATAATAGAACCTCTTGCAGAACACTTCTTTCCCTTGTCATTTCAATTCAAGACCTAAATGTTATTCACTGACACGCAAACTAACAATGACATTTTAAAGCTTGCACAGTGCACATGCATCCAGCTCCCCTAGGAAAAGTCAGACAAACACCTGATGCCTCCTGGGATTTTCGCTGTGGGTGCCAGACAGCTGCTGCCCATCAGTGTTTCCAGGTGTGCTTATTCGGCTGGGAGGTCGCTCCAGCTGCAGACACAATCATAGCAGGGACACAGGCAGGCTGGAGAGACAGAGGACATGCTCAGATTTTGCTGCTTGGGCTGCCTTGGTTTTGCCCTGATTTAGAGCACCTGGCTTGTTGCAGGATGCAGATGTTTGTTCTGTTGCCCAAGAACCAGCACTTCATTCCCTTTATAATGAGCACTGTGACCTGGGGGAGTTATTAAATCTCTGGTTCAAAGGAGTCTAGTTTTCCTCTCTTTTTGTTTTTCAGCCGACAGTCTAAAGTTCACAAACAGATTAGTAGAAGGAGTATATAGAAATTAAAAACTTAATTTTCAAACTCCTCTGAGTCATATCTATTTGACAATTTGAATTATAGCCTGCCCTGTTCTTTGTTTCATTTTTATTTAGGGAAATCCCTGGTTATAGTTTTGCTTTGTCCTTTACTATAATTTTAGAAGCCTGTATTTAAAAATTATTCTGGAGCCACTTCTGGAGTCTGAAGCAATTTTAGGGCTACTGCAGCGTTGGTGTGAGACCAGGCAATATTCAAAACTGAAGAGATTATACCTTACTCAGGAGACTAGGTACCTTTTTTAAGACCATCAATTTAATTAAAAATCACAGGCACTATATTAGCAGCAAGCTTATGGATCACCATATGCCAGTCAAACATAATGAAATACATGCAAATGTTAGGTGGCATATTCTTTTGTCTCTGAAATTAACAATCTCACTGAACACTCTCCACGCCATGCGGGGGGATTTACTTATTTATTTGGCTTTATATTAAGAAAAGGTGCCCACCCAAGTGTGTACCTTTTAAATGATAAGAAAGGTAATAAATATTCCATTGGCAACAATGCTTTCTTTATAGTTTGTGGTTTGGCGTTCTCACCTTCCATCAAGGGTGTCTGCATCTTGCACAGCACTGACATTGAGTCAAGGTGCCCCATTTCCTGTAAACACGCTTTTGCCTTTGGAGATTATTTGCATTGAAGGGGAAAAAAAGTCATGAAATTGAAGCCCTGGAGAAAATCACTTATGCTCAAGGAACACATTTCAACCTTTCTGTCTGAACAGGTTTGTTTTCTTTTCCAACTTCATTCTTCATCATTGTCACCCATCCACTTGGCCATTTGTATCTGGGAAGTCAGTGGATGGGAGAACATTTGCTCTTTGTATCGCTGACACCATCAAGAGCTGTAGCAGAAACAGGAGAGCCATGATGTAACAGTTCCAGTGACCATGTCTCTAGGAATCTTGATGAAAAGAAACTAAATTTAAGTAAGAGACTACCTCACAACTGAGAGATGTGCAAATAGCACAAAATATACTGGGAAAAAAATCCAGTGTGTGAATTTGACATGATTTATACATCTGAAAAGAAAACAGAGTATTAAGAAAAGTTCTTAAGGATGTCACTGGTATATGGTGTTAAGTTTATGGCAAGGTGAAAGTATTCTGTGTTCTTTTCTCCTGTAGAAATATGATTTTGATACTATTGCAAGGTCTTTGTGGAGTTCTGTTGGCATCATTTTTGGTATATTATGTTAATTTGTTACAGCTCTGTCTAAAGACACTGTATCTACGGGATCATCAGGAGTTCTGTAATGAACAAAGTAATATAGTTTAAAAGGGTCTCATGTGATGAAATTACCTTTTAAATCAATACATCAGAATAATTTCTTTTTTTTTTTTTCTTCTTCATGAATATGGTCATTTTTCGCTCAATTATTACATTTGCTAGTGCTCTCAGCTTACCCTGGAGATATGCCATCATATTCTGATTAAGGTCTATTCCTTCAAATTCATTCTGGTAATAGTGGTAATCAAAGCATTTCCAAAGATGGTAAGTCCTGAAGGCATTTATGAAAGAAAGTGCTAGATTCTAGGCCTGCTGTGACTTTGTTTTTCAAAAGCCACTTTTCACATCTATTTTAAAATTATTATCTAAATTATTTTCTATTATCGTTATCTATTTTTAAATAGCCTTAGTCTATTTTGACTAGCATGAAACTAAAACGTCACATTTATCCAATGTCTTCAATTTCCTGTATTCCTACATATACGGAAAGCTTATTGGACTTGCAAAGTGCTGTTTGAGACTATTGAATCAATAATTTTTTTCATAGTCAAAATTTAGATCGTTCATGTGAAGTTATATGAAAAAGAGAAAGGGTGATGATAAAATATACATTTCTCCTACATTTGAACCACAGGATGTCACTGTTTCTCTTTCACAAGAAACAAGCTTCAGATGTGAAAGTAGACCAGATTCTGCTTAAAATGACAGAAATGCACAGAAATGACATAAAAAGCACAGAAATTAAGTCAGACGTTTCCTTTGTATGTGTGAGTCAACCTAGGCAATGTGTTGCCTATGTAGAATAACAATTTAATATTCAATTCAGTCTCATAATGTACCAAGATTGATATATTTTTGGTACATCCCTCCAGACAGAACTGACACATATCAATATGTCCCATATTGCATAAAGAGTCAGGCAGAGCTGAATAGAGTTCAAGAGAAAGTTAATGTAAGACATTAAAACTTCTTGTAGCCTTCCCTATTTAGCACTGAATTTCTAAAATTTAGCACCCTTCACTACCACAAAGCTGGATCTTGACAAACACATGCTGCTGCTTGAGATTTAAGATGATCCCTCTACAAGATCCTTGGTTGCCTTCATAAGTAGAGTTGCCCATCCTAGATGTCCCAGTGGGGTGCTGGAAACTCTCTTAGAGAGGCTTTAAGAGGTTGGTGTGCTGTAGGCAGTATTCTTCAGGAGTCTCCGAGGGCGTTGCAGAATAAAGGCCTTTTCAAAAGGTCATCTTGATGCTTCCTTTTACACAGAGAAGTCTTTCCTCATTGCCGTACATGGGGGGACTCCCTCACTCTTTCCAAATCTTCTTCCAAAGTACCTTGTTCTAATATTGATCTGTTAGTTCATACAAGCTCAAATGCTATTTGTTTATTTTCTTACTGTTGGCTGTTGATTCCACTTTTAGCCTTCTTGGGATTTCTTGGGGAGCTGTTTTGTTCTTTCTGATTTTTTTTCTCTATCCTGATCACACTGCTTGCATATAATAAATAAGGAAGGCATTGTATTAGTGTCACAGATTTGTCTTATACTCTAAGGTCTAGTGGCACAGGTTTTAAGAAATATTGTGTGTGGGAGATGGCTGCTCCCTGGTTCTTCTGGAATGGCTTGTGTAAAACTGAGACATTCTGGCAAACTTTACTCACCTCTCTGATTTCTATCCTCTTCTCACAGCTTCAGTAGAAGGGACTCTTCTATTTTCATTCCTTTTGTGGGATGACATGTGAAATATATGGAAAACGTGTAGGAAGATTTTTCACAATTGCCAATTTAATCCCTGCAGCCCACTGAGATCTCGAACTGAATCACACCCCATCTTCTACATGTCTGAAATAATTCCCATGCTATTCTTTAAAATGGCAGCCAGGAGTCAGTGAGAGGCGGGTGCAATGACACGAAACAGAAGAGAGTGCAGTACCTGCAGAAATCTTTTTTCTGAAGTCAGGGACTAGATCATCTGGCATCTCTGAAGTCTAAAATTTCCTATCACTGAGGAGCTCCTAAAAATAATTATGTTTTTAATCTTCATTATAAACAATGAGGGTACTTTGCATGAATCAGTCTCACTAGTTCTCCTTCCAAAAAAGAAAGGAGCTAGCAGTTTGGGGTAAGGGATTGTGTGGTGGTTAGCGAGACATATGGTGTGCAGCATAAGGACCATACTGGATGCAACTGAAGGCAGCAGCAAAATTCCCACCCACATCAGCAGATCTGAACCTGGACCATAAATACTTTCTTTATTTGATAAACCATAGTATAAATGACTTTCTATTTTATAAATGGGCTTTAAAGAGGAATTATGAATGCCATTGAGCTCTCCCATGCTAATGGCATTCTCGTTGCCATAGGAACTAATGTACTCGAAAGGTGGGGCAAATGTGTGGGGATTAAGAAGAGTTTGTAGGACAGGTACCTAAACAAAATATGTAGTAACAAGCATTTCCTAGAAAAAATTTCCATTGTTTTGGGAAATATTTAGCTGAATTAGGCAGAGGTATCCATAGGCTGGAGGATAGGGATGTGTTATTTTATCTATTAATATGGGTTGGTCGGATGACACATTTGTTCCTCGAGTTTCCCGTTTCCACAAACTGCAATGAAAACTGCCTCCAAATGCCAAATCTGTGGAAAACTGCCTCCAAATACTAAATCTGTGCTCCCACTGGGTCAACTTCTGCTACTCTTGCAGAGTAACTGAGAGTCTGACAGCAGCGTGGACAGACGCATCTTCAGTAACCTCAGCAAGATTAAAACATGAAGCAGCAGAAAGGAAGATGCAGCAGCATGGACATCTGCACAGGCTGCCAGCTAAACACCCTTCTCATATGACAAAATGAAACCCATGGTCTTCACTGCAGTATTACTGGGTGGTTAAAACACAGCATCTTTGATGCAGTCATACCTTTGGGCACAGTAGTAAATTGCTCTGTGACAGCACTTTCACTGGAGCTTCTCTCCTTATAGGCTGTTGGCAGAATATGCAGACTATTGAACAGCCTTAATTCACACCAGACAGTGGAGTTATGGCAGTAATATTTTTCACCCTGTCCGGACCATGTGTCAAATTTTACTTTGCTCTGAATGAAAGGAAAGTTTTTTTCCAGAAGAAAAGATAGGGGAGATCCTATCAGATAGAAGACAGAACACAGCAGGGAGAGTGAAGGGGTTACAAAGCTCTCCAGCGTCTTCTTTTTAGCTGTATTGATATTTTTTTTCCTAGTTTCTATTTCATTTTAAATGAATAAAAATAATTTGTAGGCCTTAGGACCCTCAGGGATACTGAAGCCTGCAGCAAATTTAAGCATACTTACCACTTCAAAGTGAACTGGGCTTTCTCTTACAGCAGAGTAGTTAGCATTTTGGGGGAAAAATTGCAGGGTATTTCTCACTGGAGATGAGTGTGGAGGAAATGTACTTGGCTTCCAGCAGAAATAAGGTGTTTTTGAAATGTTGCCATTTTATACAGGGCTTTAATATCTTCTCAGTCTTCTGTTGTCCAGACAGTCACAGCTTCAGTCAATACTGAGCTGCAACATTCAAAATCTCTCCAAATTTGGACAGATGGACACTCTGAGGGCTCTTAGATCTGATGACTTCTGGTTTAGATAATCTTAGAGATTTGCGGAAAGCTGTTCTGATTTGAAGGGACAGTTATTATAGGGGGTTTTGACAAGCTGTGGCTGCACTAGAAGATCCCAGCAGAGATCTGTGCCCAGCTGTGCCGTGTATGTCTTTGCGTGGTCAGATGAGAGTAGATGTGAGGTCTTCATCAGTAAGGTAGCATCTGAAGCCATGTACTTAGAGCTTTCTGTGTTTACGTATTGTTCTGGTGGTGAAGCAAATTAAGAACTTGGATGGAAAATCCTAAATTTAACTGAAAGTGTAGCTGAGAGTGATGACTGGGGGAAAAAAAAAGATTTCATGGGGGTTTGAGTGGCAAAAATTGGAGGGCCAAACCCCCTTTTGTGCAGCTGGAACAGTGGTATGGACCCATGGAGGTCACAGGTGCTTGATTGCTGCCTCCTTGGGAGTTCTGCCAGAACTTCAGAGACAGAAAATTTACTTGGCACTGACAACATGTTGGCAATTCCCAGTGTCAGACACTTAGTAGCCTCAGTACCTCAGACACCTACAGGATAAAGGACCGAATGAGGGGAGTAAGTCTAAAGGAGTAGAGATAGGTGCCAAGTCCTTTCATTACTTATGACTGAAAATGTCACAAATAATTTTTTCCCAGCTCCTTTTTCTCCAATATCAAGCCTGTATTGGATCAGTAAGTCATATCTTTAAAACAGCTGATTCCTGTTTAAAACTGTCTGAACAGCTGAAAAATGCCATTTGTATTGTGCTGAATAAGATCAGTTCTAAACTGGGGACAATTAGCAACAAGAACACAGCAAACACCTTGGTTCACTTCAAAACCCATGGTGAAGCCATATCAACAGTTTCTCATGTTTCTCTCCACTCAGAAGTACACAGGCTACACTTCTGAAGATCAGAACTTCACAGGCTTCCTGAAATAAACAGAGTGCAGAAGAGAAGGGGAGAAAACGGGTGGCTGGAGACTAATGTCCTTCTTGCTTAAGCTAGCAGGTCTCATTATGAATTTGCATAACTTTCAGCTAACTCTGAACAAAGTCCAGCACTCAATGATATTGTGCTCATTTATTTTATAGGCTAGATCTCTATGGGCTCATAAAACAAGGACTGGATAATGCTTATTCTTAGATTTATTATATTTCATTTTCTAGTATAAAAGTACAAGGAAGTACATGGAGTACTCCAGGCTTCTTTGTCATAAATCTAAAATAAAAACAACCTAAAACCCAGCTAATTTCAGTCATCAGCAAAAAATATCTTTCATTCATTCTTTCAAGGCCTTCCCTGCAACAACCCCCAAGTCTTTAAAGGGAAGCACTGCACTGGGAAGATCATTAAAACCTTCCTTTCTCTCTCCCTCTCTCTCTCTTTCTCTTTTTTGACCAAGTGGAGGAAGCAGGTTCAAAGGAGAAGGCTTCCCACAGAGAACAAATTATTCTGTGAACATCTGAACTACCAGAGTCAGAGTTTCTACTAAGCTGTGTCTTGTGATTGACTTTGGTGTCTGAGAAAGTGCTATTTTGATTGACATTTGGGGGAAATTGTTTCTTGTGCGTCAGGTTTTATTTCCCTTTTTTCCCCTTTAGTGAGACAATCATGGAGTCTCTTTCCAGAGCAGATTCTTTGGTTGCTTTCACATGAGTGTCTTGTAGGGTCTCTCCTTAACTGCTCATATTCTTTAAAGATATTAATTACCTTTGAAATCTCTGCATTCATATTTGGTTGAATCAATACAGAAGGATCAAACCCCCTTCTGCCTGTGTGGAAAGCTGGACTTGCAAAATACCTGCAGACTCTAATTCAGGAACCCTGACTCTTTAATAATCCCCCTTCCTAAGTGATAAGGACTGGTCAGTCTCCACTGATGGTAGCTGTGGCAGTATCCCACAGGGATCACCCCTGTACAACAAGCGTGGTATGACCGTGTCACAACTTGAGCTATCCAGATACAAAGTGAGAGCTACATCGCAAGTAGGATCATTTTCCACAGGAAGACAACTTTGCTGTCACTCACATTCACTCCCTTTGCCCAGCTGTGGTACCAAAGCTGACTTCAAAGATAGCTCTGTCAGGCACCCCATCACCAGGACTTCCCTGGACTAAACAGTTTCCTTTCCCATGGGGTAAACTGCTGAGTGACTCAGACTGTGCAAAATCCTTCCTTGTCACCTGCAGATGTTGCCTTCCCTCCACACTTGTCTCAAGGCCACCTTTCAAGAAAACCTACTGACTTCCCAAAGAACTAAGCAGAAGTCTTCCTTCCCCTTTCCAACCTCCTCTGCCTAGACATCTGTTATAGAAATCTAAGAACAGGGTTGACCCAGAGACATGTACCACCACCTGGCTTCCCTCACGGTGTAGCACCAGCTTCTGACTGGTGGCTAGAATCTGACACCACCTTCTAAGATCCAGTGGTTTGTTTTTGTGTGGGTAACAGAAAAAAATGGAAAAATGGCAAATGGTGAAATAGAAGGAGGAGGTGAACTCCAGGGGGATCACCTCAGGGCTGAGCACAGCAATTTCTTGCGCTTAAAACTGCATGCAGCTCTGAGTGACTTGTTTTGAAGCACTTAAAAATGCGACTGACTGGAAATCGCTGAACAAAACGTGTTATAATGAGTGTGGGTGTTTCACTGAAGTGAGAGACATGTTGCACTCTTTTTTGTCTACTAATGCCTCAATCTAAAGGACAGGCATCACATCAAACAGATGAGAACAAGAAAACTCAGTGGCAACCCTGACTCACCCCAGCTGTGCACTCTTGGCTCTGTACTGAATATGGTGATCATAGGCTGGCAGAGCTGTTGTAGAAAAGGAGGTCTGAAACATTTAAAAACATTTTTGAGTGACTTCTGTTTATTAAACACCACTGAGACCTTTTATATTAATTTTCAATCCTTTCAATAACTTGTTTTCCAACAGCACTAAATCACCCACCTCTTCTTCAGATCGTAATTAGGCCATCAATTAGGTAAATCACATCTGCTTGTCCTTTTCACCACAGTTCCCCATGTACAGTAGCTCTGGATATTTTAGAGTATACATCCACGCTGGCAAAGCAAGACTGGCATTGCTCCCACTGCTATTGCCACCCACCCTCTGTTTTCGCAAGGGTGCACACAGATGCAGCAGGGTTGAGGATCACTTCTGCTGCAAATGAGTTGGGTTTGAACAAGGGAGTTACTCTTGGCTGAAAACCCCTTAGTATACGCAAGTATAAACAAAATCAGCAATAAACGTGATCAGTTTGCATGACTGTGTACTTAGACTAACGATGAAATGGTTGCCTGGGCTTAAACGGCTGCCAACTGCTGTCACTCTGCATATTCCATGTTGTGTACAACTCTGTCATAGCATGGAAAAGCAGGAACTGTTTCAAAGAGGATGCAGGTGTGGACTCACACCTGGCATGTTAGCGGATTTACCTCCTTTGCCCTGCAGGCTCACCATGGTGCTGGCAGATGGAGTGTCATGAACAACTCCTCTGGCCTCTCAGTCACACGTACTTTGCGCAGGGTGCTGGGACATCCCTGCAGAGCAGGCATTTGGTCCTGCCTGCAGCCTTGCTGCAACCCTCTCTTGCTGTTGTCACAGCCACCCAGCCATTTACCTTCCTTGTTCGCCAAGGGGCTGAGCTCACCCAGGGTCCTTCATCAATTTTTTCAGTCTGGACCAGCCTTACGCTGTGTGTCTTAAACTCTTGTTGGTGCAGATGGTGTCAAGAAATCCTGAATCTCTCTCACTCATCAGATGGCTTTCACTCAGTATCTCATAAATTCAGGTTTCTTATGTTACTGGACACAGCTGAGGAAAGAAAATTCAAATGGATGGAGGCTGCAAAATCTGGCTTTGAGATTATGGGTCCTGACTCTTCTGGGCTCCTCAGAGTCATTACCACTAAGAAAATGTAAGTATGGAATGGATGTAAAACGCCACTATTCAGAACTCCCCCCTCAGAAAGAAATACACTTATTATAGTTCCCCACACTTGGAAATTACTCACCTAACATTAAAGGCAGCGTATAATTGGTCCTTCATAGTTAATTTGCTTGTGGAACTTAATAATAGTGTGCATATTACCGAATAAGGCAGATTTTACAAGTATTCCTTTAACAATTCAAAACAGTTTTATGAGACATTTCAAAATTATACTACACTTTTCAAAATCTCAAAAAAAGTTTCAAATTTATGACTTCAAAATTTTAAAATTTACTATATTAAGATTGCATCTAAGACTATTTTTCTGCTATGTGTGTACTCTTTGAAGCAGACTACATATATGAACTTACATCTTCTCTGCTAGGTCCATCTTATTTGATGAACTGGACCAGATACTCTGGTGTACATTGATGACGCTGTAGTGAAGGAAGGCGCCATTAATTGGAGGATCCTTGTTATAGAATTTGGGAATCTGATTCATTGGGTTGCAGGCAAAGAAATAATTTCATCATTAGCTTAATGAAATGCTGATTTAGACAACCGGATCCTAAATCTATGGCACAGGGTTTGTCTGTGATGCTAGGCAAGTCATGCAAAACCTTATTTTCCTCTGAGGTTCACTACCCTGCCTGCTCCTTGTTTTCTGGATTTCCAGTGCAAGTTTCTGAAAGCCAAGTTAATGCAGATGCCAAGTGCTCACAAAGGTAGGACTGGTAGACTACAGCCATGGGAGAGCATGTTATGGGCTAAAAATTGCTGAGCCATCTGAAGCATCAGGACTTCATTATTTCCAGTGCTCATCCAAAGGAAGGAGTGTGGACTTATCCGTGATCCAGTTTCTTGGGGCTTAAGTAGTTGTGGCAGGAATGTTGTATAACTGGGATTGTCAATGTCTGTGAACGAACCAGAAAGAAGAGCTCAGTGAGAATTAAAACTGCATTCCATATCTAATTTGAATGACAGTTCTGGGAGTGTCTTGCTAAGTGTTGAATGGGGAACACTGAAGGCGGTGACCTTCCAGAGTGCAAAACATGTGGCTGCCTTGTTAGTGTGCTAAACCTGTGCAGCGAGTGTGCAGAGAGGAGCATCATGCCTTCACGGGCAAGATGGACATTCTTGGTGTTCTGCTGGGCAGGATCCACACCCCAAATTTATCTGTCCCTGAGTAAGGTAGGAATATCTAAGGCACTACCCGGTTTCTCTTTCTGAGGTAAAACAATGGCACATGTATGACAAATGCCAATCACATCACTCCATCTTCTTCTGGAAACAGCAGGAGGTACTGTGATGAGGGAAAGAGCTCCACTGGGACCTGCAGAACTAATTGTCGCAGGGTTCATGGCAGCATAATTTTGGTAATTAATTAATCTCTCATTTTCTTCCATGTTTTCTTCTCTGTTGATTAGCACCCTCCAGTCTTCCCACTCTTCTTCTGAGATGGAATGGATCACAGGAGCAAAAATCACACACAACGGGAAAGTTACCACCAGGCTATATGGCATTTTCCTTCCTTTCCTTTTAGCAAGAGGAATGCATTCCCATCAGTCCTTACCCCCTTACCCTATGAGGGGGCTGTGAGGACTCTGGGAGCACTGGGGGTCTGGCTGCTGGCTCAGGGCTGGCTCAGAGACAGGGTAGCCTCAGGTGGCCCATTCCTTTGGTGGCATGGGGAGATGCTCCCAGACAGCCTCACCTCCTGTCCCAGCCTTGGCCCATCCCTGTCCCCATGAATATGCCTGATGCCTGGGGCTGGGGCTGCCCTGGTTTCCCCTTGTCCTGCCTTGCTCCTGGCTGGGGCAATGGGACAGGATGGGTAGTGTCCTGACAGGAGGAGAGAAAATTTTCATCAAAATTATCTTGCTCAGCTTTTCTTTTGTTTGTTTTTTTTTTTTGTTTGTTTGTTTGGGTTTTTTGTTTTGTTTGGGTTTTTTTTTGTTTTGTTTTGTTTTTTTTTGTGGGTTTGTTTTTGTTTTTGTTTTTTTTTTTAATATTAGATTTGCCTTTTAAAATACCAGCAAGAAAATGTTCTGAGGGGGTGCTACCAATGTATGTAGCACACAATTTGGAGTTAAATCTGAGTGAGAAAATAATTTGCAATATTATTGCCTCAGCCCCATTTTCTGCACCCATATACAAAACCAGTGCACATTGACCTTTTCTGATAAAATTAAGCCTTTTTTCCACTCTGAATCAATTCATCATACTCTTCTGACCACAACTGTGTCTGGCTGAGCGCCTGTTCACATGTTGGGACACCCTGAGACCATTTATTCTTCTGGTGAGGACAGCATGTCCCAGTTTAGTGGATTGCCACAAATGTTCATGTTTGTGCCACAACGGCCAGTGAAGCCACATCCTCTCCAAGTTAAGCCTAGACTGCCACACTTTTCCTGGAGGGAGATGCAGAGTTTGCTTGTCCCCCAGTCAGGTCCTCCTGATGCTATTTAACACAGCATTTTTAAGGAAGCACAACTGGTGTTATTTTCCATGTTCTTTGCACCAGCCTCTCATCCTTGTCTGTCTTCCCCCTTGCTCTCACTTGTGTTGATGCAATGGGCTGTGGGAGAATGATGTCAAACGAATCCAAAGAAGGATTCAGGACAAAGCACGCGCACACACACAGAAAATTTCCCTAAAATATTTTTTTCACTTCTTTAAAAGGAGTTCTTCCTGTGGGCCCCAAGCTGGGAGCACTGGCTTCAGCATAATCAGTGTCACAACCACAGACCTTGCCTTCTGTGTTACCAGAAAACAGGCTCTGCTGTCCTCAACCATTAATTGCCTTCTTGTGGTCATGTATATGACAAACTTCTCCAAGAATTATCACCTTCATCTAGTATTTAAAAACTCTACAGTAATAATGGGTGAAAAAAGCGCTATGCATAATATTCACAGAAGTACTACAGTCTGTTGCAACACCCTTCCTTCACTAGTTATATCCAAGTCTTTTGTCTCTGTATTTCCCAAATGTTAGAAGATATGAGTTGCACAAAACCAAAATGTTTCTCCAGCTCAGCTGCTTGAATTCTCCAGAGGTTTTTTTCCTGGCCTTTCCCAGCTGCAGAAGGGAAGACTGCCTCTTCTTTAAATTCCCAGATGAGTCATGATAAAAATAGTGTGGCACTTGTATTCATACCGATGCACCTGCAGTATCATCTGTCTCCCAGCTATGAGGCTGCAAATTTCTGCACTTATCTATGCGTAAGTTAAAAAGCTTATAACACTCCACCAGCATTAAAACACGCTTGCAACTCTGCAAGCTCTGCAGAAACTGTGCAGAGAAACAGGAGAAAGTGTATGTTCTGAACAGTCTTGAGTGATGAGGAATGCATACAACATTGTACAAGCTATTTATATAAACGTGATTAGATTTAGATTTTTAAATCATGTGATTTAAAACTTTTTATGCTAGTCTCCAAAATATTTTTATGCTCATACAGTGTTAGTTCCACAGTAATGGATTAGAATCAGTTATTCTTTTTTGTTTGCCACTACTTTGCTCTAGATCTTGTCAGTGCTACTTGTAGTTGCATCTCCAATAAAAATATTTAATTATAATTTTTATGACATTTAAAGTGAATTTTCAGTCTACTGTGCCGCAGTAAGACATCAACCTTAAATATGTTTATTTAAAATTAATATGTACGTAATTGCTGAACTTTGTATTTGGTTTGAATCTGTCTAGTCAGTGATACCACTCAATGTTGTTCTTGCTCTCCTCTCATCCCCACAGGGCTCAGCCTGCTGCTTGCAGTTCTGTTCCAGTTCTGACAGAGCTGTGCAGCTCTCTCCCTGGGCCCATTAGCAAGCTGTGTAACTTTCCTTTCTAATACACAGCTTTTGCTTCTGGTGCTACTTCTTGCTAACTTAAATGACCTGCTGGTTCTGGGCTATATACTGAGGACATTTTCAAAACCTCTGTAAGTTACTTTGGAACCTAAACCTAATGAAAAATTAAGAAGAGTCTGACAATTCTGAAAAGTCATTTTCCTTCTTTATCTTTTAGGTAATTTTACTGCTTGCTCCAATGTCTCGTGTTCAGTTACTGAATCTTGGTGCATGCAGCTGAAGTGGATGTGGAGATACTCAACCAGTGTATTCAGTAAGTGTAGATCCTGCTTACATAAACAAAGACTCAGAGAGAAAAAAAACAACGAAAAGCAGCTTTGGAGGCACTTTAAATGTATGTCACGATCTCACAATCTCTTCCAAGTTAACAAATTGCATTTTAGAACTGTGTTTGGCAATTATTGCATTCATACCTCAAAAGTAAGACCCAGGCATTATGGTTGGTTGGAATTCATCTGAATAAATAGCAGTTTGCCACATTCTTAACAAAAACATTATTCATTAGAACTATTACGTATTAGCAGCATTGAATAACATTTGGCAATTGCTTTGGGTATACATTACTAAAAGGCCCATAGACGCATACAAATTGCTTGGTGCGCTAATATAAAACAGGGGCAGTAATGAAATAGTAGAGTGAGTATTAAGCTCCAGGACTGCAGTTTTATTCTGCAAAATGTTCCTTTTGCAATTTGTAAACATCTTAGAAACCTGAATGTTTTTAAGCTTTTTAATGATTGTTAGTCATAAGACTTGATTTGTATTTGCTACAGGACCTGCCTGCCCCTTTCCTTCTGCAGAAGGCATTAGTCACAGGCTGATTTGGTCAAATGATTTTCAGGCATGACAGCGATAATCTCTAAGGTGTTTAAAGTTTTTTTGAATAGAGATTCCTGGAGGCAGTTATCTTAAAAAAGTGCTTTGAAAAAAGTAGCCAGATGGGTGCTATGGTTAGTCATGCTGACCAACAGGGTAGAAAGAAGTGCACAGATATGATGGGAGACTTTCTTTGCAGCTCCTTAGAAAGAAGTGGCATCTCCTCAAATCATGTGTGACCTGTTTCTGTCCCTCTGCATGGCTCTGGCTTGTAGGAAAAGGAGAAGACACTTTTAATGATCTGGTACATGACTACTTTTATAAGAAGTTTACATTTTATCCCACTCAGAAGAGGCATAGCCAGGAAGAAAAGAGGGAGTTTGTACATACAAAATTTCCTTTATCTTACACAAACATAATATCACAAAAGAGGAAAGGAGGCTCTAACAAAAGAACTTCTGGGTTCTCAGTATAATGTCTGGACACTTCTGGACCTCTAAACAGTCTAACTATGAACAGTGCTGTGAGATGGTTCTACTGTCCCAAGGAACAGAAAAGGCTAGACACACCTCCTCAAAGGCTTTGGAAAAGCTTAATTTTCATACCATTCTAAATTACTTGCTCAAGATATTGCAGAAAGTCTCTGAACAAGCAAGAAGCTGGATTTTGTTACCTCAAGTTCTTGTTTTATGCCTTATGACTCTAGTCCAACCACTGAAATCTGTACATAATCTATTAACCAAATAAAGGCTCCCTCCTTTATTGAAATCCAAATGCTTTCCAAAGCATCTGCTTCCAGTTCTGTTGGCAATCTGAAAGATATGTTGCAGCTACTTTAAGGTAGAAATAAGGTTCAAGAGTCATAGATTTGTATACATGTTACCCATCACTGTGACAATGTCTAGGAAATTAATCTGTAATGGAGCCAACTTTAAAAGTTGGAAGGAACGATATATTTCCTATAACAGGAGAGGACTAGAGTGCTTCTTCTTGTGGTATCCATTTTTAAATGTTTTAAAGAAAGGTAAGGCAACAGCAAGCCTTAACCTGATTTCTGATTCATTGGTATGAAACGATGCTTTGAGTGGAGGGAAGGACTAAAGGAGGGAATGTGTAAACAAGGCATAACCACATCCAATTGTTTCTTGTGTTCTGGGTGACAATTTTTTATA
Organism: Falco naumanni; assembly: GCF_017639655.2. Taxonomy (NCBI): domain Eukaryota; kingdom Metazoa; phylum Chordata; class Aves; order Falconiformes; family Falconidae; genus Falco; species Falco naumanni. The sequence continues at coordinate 89,743,115 of NC_054056.1, forward strand.
AGCATGGATTTATGGAAATGCTTTTGGGAGAACAAAAATGCCAGGAAAGAAACTGAACAAAGAGTGTTTTTCCTCTGGTGTTTGTAAGTCTTTCCAATCTCTCTTAGGATGTTTTCAGGACAGCCAGGATTTCCTTGTTCTTAAAGGCTATGTGCTCCTGGGGCTTTGGTGTCTCAGGCCACTTTGGATGCAGTCAGTCATCAAAAGGATGACATTTATCACAAAATCTTCCTTCTTTGTATTGGAGGTTATGATTTGCTTTTGCCATCAGTAGAATACATGGGAAATGAAATATGTCCGTGTGCATTGCTGTAATTCCTTGATGCAACTGTCTTGTTTGCTTGCCATCAGCATTTTAGGAGAGTGTCTAACAGAATCCAGAAATCCATATTTCATAACCAACATTTGATTTCTGTTAGGCTTAAGAAAGATTTTTATAAGGTTGTGGTAACAGAAGACACTTACTTAGCCTTGAGAGAAAACACATTAGTTCCATAGCAGAACAGTAACCATAAAAGGGATGGGGGTATGATAGAGAGTTGTAATTTATTGCCTTTGAGCATCTACTGTGAACTGAAATTAGCACGTTCTTATTATGGTTTCCAGTGATGAAGTATTTAATTACAGGGAATAGCATCACCTAACTATATTTTAGAAATGGACGTAAACGTGCCTTCTGTGTTTAAATTATTTGAAAGGCTTTTGGCTCTCTAGCAGCCAATTTAAATAGGAAGAAGAATCTGCAGTTAAAGGCTGGCTGGCTCAGTTCTTCACAGGAAGCCAGTGGCTTCACCTGAACTTTTGCACTAGAAAAATTCAGCTCTAATTCACATGTGCAGTATTACTCACTCTTTTATAGTTAGGCCACAGAATCAACAAAACAAATTTTAACTGCAGCCATGAATAACCTCACTGCTTCTTGAAAAGGGGAGAGAAAAAGGGAAACTTCTTGATCAGATGAGACTGTCCTTCACTTCAAGGTGCTCCTTGGAAAATGGGTACACAAGACAAATATGTAACACACCAAGTTCAACTCTCATTCCCTGTAGTGTTGGATAAGCAGGCTGGGAGAAGCACAGGTCAGAGCTTCTTCCAGCAACAGGTGGCAAAGTCTTTGCTTATCTTTTCTTAGAGCAGGCTAACAGGCTGTTCTGAGGAGGATCTTGTCTCTCTGAGCCTCTGTCTCTGCTCCTTCAGAAGCACGACACATGGGAAAATGGGAGCCCTCCCTTCCGTTCCTAGGCAGGTGTAAAAGTGTGGTTGGAAAGGGGAGAATTTGGGTTACACGAACAATAAAAATCGTAAAATGAGCATGTAGTTTTTCTGTCTGGTGAAAACTGATAATTATTGCTCTGGGATCCCTTTTTATTTAAGAAACAAACAAAAACCAGAAAATACCAAGGAGAAATGCTATTTATGATATTAGATATGCTTTCTTTAACATTGCTAAAATGTTAAGGTTTCACTTAAATAGTGCTAGTTATACGCATCCGTATACAGTAAAGTTGCTAGTAGATGTATTCATGGCGTATATATCAGATCACCACTGAAAGACTAGCAAACATGCAGAGTATGAACAAGCCCATCACTGTACTTTCTTTCACTGTACTGTGAAGCTAAACAAAGAGCGTTGTGCTGCATTGACTAATGCTTGAAAAGACTCTGGGTTATATAATAATAACTGTATTTACTGAGTTTCAGGTTAACATGGGGCACCCGAAGAAAAGGATGATCACAGGCTTGCCTGTCCTTTAGATGTAGGTAAGAGGGCAGTAAAGGGAAGGAGCTATTCAAGCTTTTAGCTTGAGTACCATTAAATTTAATGCGAGATGAGTGGCTAAAACCTCACACAACACTTTGAAGATACAGGGGTCACTCTGTCTTCTAGTCTTGGAATGAATGATGAACCAGCTAGGAGCTATATATAGATTTTGAAACAAGTAAATAAGCCTGAATTACAGTAACACTGGTATGCTTGGCCAAATAAATAAAAATATTAGGGGAAATTAATTATGCAAAAATAGGGGGAGTTATAATTGACTACATGACAGCTGAATTGAGCTACTGTGGAACACGTTTGAAGATATCTCCATCAATTTACAACATGACAATAAATAAAATGTCGTAATTTAGCAAGAAAGCAGTGCTGGCCTTTAATTAATTTTATTTAATGTGTTCGTTTAAATGTAAATATGATATTAGAAAACACCTGTCTGAAGTGCTCTTTGATATTAATTGTGGACATGAGCCAAAAATGTGTGCTTGCAGCCCAGAAAGCCAGCCGTACCCTGGGCTGCATCAAAAGAAGCGCGACCAGCAGCTTGAGGGAGGTGATTCTGCCCCTCTACTCTGCTCTCATGAGACCCACCTGGAGCACTGTGTCCAGCTTTGGAGCCCTCAGCACAGAAAAGACATGGACCCATTGAAGCATGTCAAGAGGAGGGCCACAAAAATGATCAGAGGGTTGGAACACCTGTCCTACAAGGAAAAGCTGAAAGTTGGGATTGTTCAGCCTGGAGAAGGCTCCAGGGAGACCTCATTGCAGTACTTAAGTACATTAAGTACTTTCAGTACTTAAAGGGGCCTTATAAGAAAGACGAGGACAGACTTTTTAGTGGGGCCTGTTGTGATAGGAACAAGGGGTAATGGTTTTAAACTGAAAGAGGCTAGATTCAGACTAGATGTAAGGAAGAAATTCTTTACTGTGAGGGTGGTGAAGCACTGGCACAGGTTGCCCAGGAAGGTGGTAGATGCCCCATTCCTGGAAACATTCAAGGTCAGGTTGGATGGGGCTCTGAGCAACCTGGTCTAGTTGAAGATGTCCCTGCTCATTGCAGGTGGGGTTGGACTATTTGACCTTTAAAGGTCCCTTCTAACCCAAACTGTTCTATGATTCTGTGATTCTATGATTCAATTCACAGCACACAAGTAATTACAAAGCTACAGCAAGAATGAACCCAGTCCTTGACAACAACATAATGGTGCTGACCAACAAATAACTACAGAACAAAATGTTGTGCCCACAGACGAGAGCTACCCAGTTATCAGGCTCTGCCCTTACCTTCTCACCTACCATCTCTGACACTCTTCAGATGGCTCTTTAACCAGCTTGGCTTTGCCTGGAAGCATTTCCAGAGGCCAAAATACTCAGGCTAGTCAGTACTTGCCTTTCTCAACAAGGACAGTGTCAGCTGCTCTGTTCAGGTTGGTTTTGCCTGGAGGAGGGACTTGAGGCAGTAAAGGTGAATGAACAGGCTCTAAATACATATTTTCTATGAAAATGATCTTCAGAACACACTGGTAAAGTAAACGAGGAGTTGGTAGGATTGCTGGGTGCTCTTATCTGGCAGAAACTTTGTTTTGTCATTTTCTCTTAGGAATGTTGCTGTACATATTCTTGTCACCCAGAACAGCCGCCCTGCCTTGGACTCCTGGCTGGCTGGCACAATTCACTATACTTCCCCCCAAATCAGGGATTTCTATGGCCATGACTCCCCGAACTTGCCTCTCCAGATGGGTCCTTGAGCAAAGGAGGGAAGTGTTGCTGCAGCCTTGACAGTCCAAGGGAAGATAAGAATTCTAAGGAGACTTTTTCCTTTTTTTAAAAAAAGAAAAAGTTTTAAAGTTAGAGAGATGAGACACTTTCAGTGCACCAAAGTTCTGCTCTGAAGAAAACACTGTGTGTATTTAGCTTGACAGTTTTTACACAATGCTGCTTTGAGTCTTGTCATTAACTACTATCCTGGTTATGCAGAAGTAGCCATCAGCATCTTAGTCCTGCATTAGTGTTCATATGAGCATGTTCTTGACTATAAAAAGGATGGTGAAGGATTCACATTTATTGTGCCTGAGTGACTTGAATGACATTTTCTCAGTTTAGAATCATCTCCACTTGCAGACTCAGCTTGGGATCTGAAAGTCAAGCTGTGCATTTTCTGGTTCATACAGCTTTGCCATTAAAACTTCATTACATCAAATTCTGCTCACAATTAAACCTTTGCAAATAAATTCTCCTCTGAGTTTGCAAAGGAATAGTTGAGAAGGCAGCATTTGGTCCTGGAATTAGAAAGCATTTAACAAATCTTTTGGTGATACATGAGCAAGAACAGAAATCAGGTTTTCCTCTTATACCTTTGTCAACACTAAGAAGTGAAAGAAAGAAATGTTGTAAAAATTTATTTTAGTGCTAAATACATTGGATAAAAATACAGACAGGGAATAGATCAATTGAGTGAAAGGATGCAATTTTTGACAGTTGCTTTTCAGAATAAAGACACATTTTAAGAAAGACACAGGTGTGTGTTGGAATAATAAATTTTCTTTTATATATGAAGGTGAGTCAGACTGTCTTGGGACTTCATTTGCTTAACTGACAGGCAGAAAATAGGATTCTGACTAGTACTGCAGCTCCTCTAGCTTCACATGGGAGTTGAAATTGAAAGTAGTAATGAACTGTAATGTTAATCACTCCTTTATTAGAGCAGGGACTGAGGATCAAGGGGCCTAAGGTCTTTCTTTGACTCTTTCATTGAAACCTTAGGTGATCTGAAGATTATTAACTCAAATATCAGCTTGATGTTCATGGATTGGTACTACTTGCTCCTGACCCACAGAATCAGGGCCAGGAAGTTTTGGCTCCCAAGCTAGCAGCCCAACATAGCCAGCAAAACTGGCACATATGCCCATATACCAACAGGGCACCTCTTCATATTATTTCTCACAAAGGCACAGTGCCAAGACATAAGACTACTGTACAGAAAGTGCAAAACACTGTTTCAAAGCACCTCCTGGTGTCTGAGAAAAACAACAATCTGAGCCAGTCCCAACATTTTTTCCTATGGCAGTATCTCTGTTTCCTCAAGAAATATTTTCTGGATCAAATGTGTTAGCCAGGACAAGTTGTGGTACCATGCAGAGCACATGTCCCACATTGCAAAGGAGGTTTAGCCACATTAGAAATGAAATGACTGTGTTCTCCTGGGATTCTAGGGACTGCAAGGCGACTCACATGGCTGGGGACAGTAGTGAGCACCTGAGAAAAACTTTCTCAGTAAAGGACTGAGAAAAAGTTTCTCTTTTGATCGCTGTTTTTTCCTGAGGCTGCAGCAGCAGACACCTCACATCTTCAGAGCAAATCTTTCAGCCAGGCACGAGTCCTAGCATTATTCATCTCTCTTAAAACTCTTTCCTAGCACTGACAGCTACGTTGGATATCTTGTTCCTGCACCTCTGAACAAGAAGCAGTCGGTCTATCCAGTACTGCTGTGCTGCAGCTCCTGGAAAGCTGAGTGTGGTAGCATTACTCACTGCAAAATATGTTGGCTCATGCATTTTTTCAAACTTGTGCAATGGTTTGGTGACCTACGTGATAATGAGATTTATAATGAAAGGAAAGAAAACAAAAATGTCTCAGAGAAACAACATAATTCTTTGTGTGCTCAGGACTTATAAGCAATCTTTTTACTTATTCAGGCCTGCAAATTGGACCCTAAAATGCTCTCCAGGCATGATTTGAACCAAGACTTCAGAGGATGCTCATGTTTTGATCCCGTTTCAACTCACTTGCAATCACGTTAGCCACCTGCCTTCCTCGAGTGTCTATGAACCCAGCTGGCTTTTTTTTGGTTGTTTTTTTTTGTCGAGTTTTTTTTTTTTTTTTTTTTTTTTTTCAGAATTGAAGATTTCAACGAAAACCAGATGTTTCATCTGATCCAACCTTTCTTGGATAAATAAACACTCACTCTGTTCTGTCCACTTAGTTATAATATCCCAAACCATCTCTACTGGAAATGCTTTCACAGACCATTTAGTAAAAATAAGATCCCAGTTCTCCTAGAGAGACACTGAGCTTGTGCATTCATGCAGGAAACAGTGGCTAGAGTCACTCTGCCCCAGTCAGTGCCTGTCTTTCCTGTGCATTGTGATGAGGTCTTCTTAGATGGGGAAAGAGCTTAGCAGAGATCATGAAAGCCAGGGAAAAGCCTCAGGTGGACTCTGCAGCCCACAGTTTAGTGTAAACATAAGGAACATGGGAGGAGATTCATTATCCTTGGAGACATTTGGAGGGGAGCATGAAGCAGCGTGGACCAACCATGCAGAAGAGTGGGGCCACAGCAGCAAGCAATAACAATAGGAATATTTGGAGACAAAATGTGCTGAAGCACAACACTTTCTTACCTTGTTGGCAGCCCACCCTTTCCCCCACCTCAGGCAGGGAAGCCAGATGTCCCCAAAAAACAATTCATTAAATTGAAGTAACAAAAGACAATTAATTCTCAGTGGTAACATTTGGTACTGCCGCTGATTGTGTTCACATCACAGACAGCCTGCCCCATGGCAGTGGGGTGTGTGTGTGTGTGTGTGTCCAGAGATCTCATAGGCAACTGGTCAGGTGAAGCAGTAAATGCAGCATCCCCAGTACACAGTTTACCAAACGATACGTTCACGTGAATCCACCCTCGTTTTTTGTTCCTCCAGCTTCCATAGTCACCTTAAGCAAGGGGTGATGATGTTCTGCTCCTGGCTAGGCAGCAAGAGTCGGGAATCTAACAAAACAGTGCTGGGGTAACTGGGGGCTGTCTCTCTGGTCTTCGAGTAGCAGACAAGGTTTAGAATGGCTTCTTCAGCACCTAACCAAATTTATTTGTATATGAATAAGCTGAACAAATGCTCATTATTTTAGGAATAATGTGACAGTCCTTTGTGCAAAAAAATAATAATTATTTCAATTCCTCTTTGCTAAGGAGAGACTGTGGCTTTTATGGTCACCCCTGACGTCAATGCTCTTTAGCTTTAGATAGAGCTGACCATGGCATTTTTTTAGTAGACCTGTGAAAATATTTTTTATTCCCTTAGACTTCCAACATAAACAGATTCTGCTTAACCATGTCTATATCACTTCATACTATGCAGAACTGAGAATCTTAGAAAAGGTCAGCAGGCTCTTCTACGCATCAAAATAAAATAATTTTATATAAAAAAAGAAAGCAGGAGGATATATACCTCTCACCGGATTTCAAGTGTGGATGACTATAGTTCACTTGCTTTTGCTGGCAGCTTTTTTATTTTCAATATTTTAAAAAAGGCTTATTAAGAGGTTTTGCAGACAAACACAGCCCACCTCCAAGAGTCCCCAGAAGAGCTCCAGTGGGAAGTATGGCACTGGCTGAGCTCCAGGGGCGGGGGGGTGGGGAGCAGCAAGTCTGCCTGCAAAGGCAGGGATCGCTGGCCCAGTGTGCCTGGTATCTTGCTCCGGGGAGAGGCAGAGGCTCGCTGGGCACAGTTTTGCTGTGCTCTGAGATCACAGGAGCTGGTGAGGCAGTTGTCCCTGGTGAGGCAGCAGCTTTTATCCCACAGCTTTCATTGACTTGCGGCAACAGCAGGAGTTGGAAAGGTAGTTGGAGCTGAAATCTGTGAACCTGCACTCCAGGGAGTCAAAATACTCCCAGTCAGCTTCAGTAAGAAGAGGCTGAGTGAAGCTAAAGAGATCTGAATAATGTTATTCTCTTTTGCAGCTCTTCACATTGCTCTCTCCCTACACTTATGTTTCAGAGCCCCACGCGGACCTGATATATATCAAAGCCTGTGCTGGTCAGTATGTATTTAATCCAGTGAATGGAGAATGGGATGACAGTTAGTTGGTCACGCACAATTCTGAGTGATAGTTGAAAGCCAAGCTGCCTGTGGTGGATCACAGGAGAATTTTACAGCAAAGCATTTTTGCAATAGCAAGGTGAGGGAACAAGGGAAAAATAAGCCAGATTGTGTTAGGCTCTCAGGGAAGAAGTCTTGGAGGCACAAAGGTGGTTGGGACCTCTTAGAACAATTTGGAATGAAGAAGAAAGCAGAGACTAGCTTTGCACAGTTATGTCCATCCTTGGATGGAGCTCTTCCTCTCTAACCTCCAACTTCAGCTTTGTCCCCTTCCTCCAACGGGACAGCAAAGCACAAGGATGGGCAGTGAGAGAGGGAACAGCCTCTGCACACTGGTCTGAATGTCTTGAGCTCTGTCAGCTTCAGCCTGTCCTCAGTCTGAACATCCACCCTCCTGCACTGTCCCCACTCCCAGATCTATTCCATTAAAACAGGCATTTGCAAAATGCTGCCTGCTGAAAGCATATGAACTGAACTCTCTGCATGATGTGCCTTAAGGCCAGTAAAAATTGGTTTTCACATTCTGCAAAGAAGGAAATGAAATGAAAATTAAGTGACTTGCTCAGGATCGAAGAGGGAGCCCATAGTGGAACTTGGAAGAGACAGTGGAAATCACACAGTGCATTTCCCAGGATGAATCCTTTCTGAAGGACCCACACGTGTTGTGAGGCTTTTCTGCTCAGAGAACAATTACAGCTTCAGCCAAAGAGGCAGAAGCGTTCAGCAACATTTCTCTTAGCATTGAGGTCTCAAACTTCTTCAGGTTGTCTGAAAATTTTCTGGACTTGACTTAAAAACAAAGGGAGCTCTGCTTCTCACAGAACACAAAATCCAGCCCCAGTCACCTTCAGAGAGGCCATGAACTAAATGTGGTCTTCAGGGGAAATAATGACAGTTTTTTAATCTGAGGCTTTTCTTTTACCAGATCCCAAAATGCTGGTTTAAGGTTGATAAATTGGAGATTAGAAACTTATACAGAGTTTTCAACAAATTATTCAGTCACGGTGTATTGAAGGATTTTTAGAATGGAGAATTAAATGCATTTTTAGAAAATATGTAACGTCTTATAGCCACTCTGGAGTTGGAACAAAACATGTTTTCTTTATTTAAAATGTAATTTTTATGGATGCATTAGACTTGGAGCCAGAGAAAACATTTTTAACTGCTGAGGTTTTACAGCCACTCTAGGGTTAGGAAAGAAAGCTGAAAAAATATTCTGCCTGGCAGATTTTTTAATGCTTCATTTAAAAGTAAAATAAAAATTAAAAAAATATTGTAACCCTTCCACCTGTACCATAGTTCATCCAAGTGAAAGAGACACCTTTCATTTCATCCCTCCCTGCTGCAATGAGCCCAAATTCAGGCAGCTTGTCTTGTGTAAAAAGAAGGGGCCACCTCCAGGCTGAGGACCACAGCAAAAGCACTGGGGCCAATCTTTGGTCCACAACCGTGGTCAGTATCTTTGCTTAACGGTAAGTCTCAGTTTCTTGTGTGTAAGATGGAGAGTAAATGTCCTTCCTTCTACCTGATCCATTTAGGTGTGTTGGGAAGCAATTTAGACTGTCACCGTGTCTTGTTTGTATAATGCCTTTTGCAGAGAAACCTTCAGAAACGCCTGCTTTTTGACATAGTTCAAGGCAGTTGATGGCAGTCTGAGAATCTGCTTCTGAAGAATGAAATGTGATTGTTCATTTGCTTAATCAAATAAATAAAAAGGCATAATATCTGATTTGTTAAAAGTTAAACAGTTCCCTTCTCCAAGTAAAGGACCTAAAGAAAGTCCTAAGCAAACAGGATCTCCCAAATATCAGCACAGAGCCTGAGTGCTTCATGCATTGCTAAAAGAGAAACACATGCCAGACTCATGTATAACTCTGTGTCTGGTGAGTCAGAGTTAAAAGAGGCTTTCTATCCACAATTTTTTCATGTTTAAATTCTTGCATGTGGAACCTGCAGATCCGTGGGTGAGAGCAGATCCTGCTGATGAACATACCCTATGTGAAAAGGCAGAGGAACAGACATACTTTTTGTCCACGTGCACAAAGAGACCAATCTACTCAGATGAATAATGGTGTGTTGTTCCCCCTCACTCATATGAAGACTTGTCCTGAAGTACTTGATACTCACATGCAGTAAATCAGAAGTCTGGCATCTGCTCCTGTACTGTGTTCAGTGTAGGGTGGCTGAGGTTTGATTTCTGCACAGAGCTCTGAGAGGCAGTTCCTTTGAAATGTGAGTGTTTCTGAACTGGGTGGTTTTGCCTGTAGCACAGGGCAAAAGGCCATTCTCACAGTGTGATTGTATAGGCCACAGAAGCAGAGAAAATAGGGCTGAAAAAGAGCAGGAAAGGCCATCTAATCCACTCCCTTGCTTCATGGGAAGATCAATGTTATCAAATTAACACCTCACCTGACAATCTGAAAACAAAAAGAGTTGTGTGTAAGGATGATCAAAATCTTTCTCTTTCGTCTGTAGCACTGACTTCTGAGAGGTGGTACAGACCACCAGCCCTCAGGATCTGAGGTCCACAGCAAGACGTGATGTGGTCCGTCCATCCTTCCATGTTTCCATCTTGCACTTTCTACACTGTGGGCAGTGCTTTTCTCCTGGCTTTACCCTAGGTCATATGTAGATCACTCTTTAAAATCAGTCATGAAGATTTGGTCTGTTTTATCTTCAGACCTTAGTTTGGAACTATGGACCACGTGCTGAATTCATGGTACAGTCTTTTGTAAAGTACTTGGAGATGTCTTGGCATGATGAGGTGTCAGACAACTTTGGTCTGATGCTCCTAGATGTGTAGAAGTTGTCAGTCTGCATACATTTGTGGAGACGGCACTTATTTTCAGGTCTTTCCCAACCTAAAAGATTCTATGATTCTATTAGTTCATGAAGTGGAATTTTGCCATTTCAGGGGGGTGGGAGGTGGGAGGGCAGGGTAAAGGAGAGGAAGCAATGGGCTATCATACACAATTTCATTCACATGCAAGATGTTCTTTTTTTTAATCCTAAGTCTACCAGTGGAGTTGATTATTCCAGTTTCTCTTGCATGTTTAGAAATGACTCACTGCTACTACAGGACTTAGCCTCCAAATTTAGAGGAAAATGAAAAACACTAACAAAAAGCACTTGGTTGTGGTGATGAAGAAAGCAAGTGTTGAAAAGAAAATCGTCTGATCATGTCAGTGTCAAGCACCTGAATCCAGAATTACATGCCAAAGATCAGCTCTTATCAGCTCTGAGGGGTTGTTCTGCAGGGGTACTTTAAAAGACAACCACAACTGCCAAACAAACGATCATCACGATCCCTAGAATGCCACATGATTAGGGGTCCAGTCAGACCAGGGAAAGAAAGTAAGTAGCCACACATATAGTTTAGGAGAGATGGATAATTTAAGGAAAGAGAAGAAGGTGTGGGTGAAGAGAATTTCAGATGGATAACAATCTTTAAAATCATGGAAAAGGATGGAGTACAGAAAGGCAAACCGCCAGAAAGGTTTACTGAGAGACTGAAGACAACCAGAGCAACCAAAGGTCTATGCTTTTCCCAGCAAAATTTTTAGTGAATGGTGAAAAGAGGATGAGGTTCATTGTGGCAGGACCAGGGAAAATGGGAGACCCCATGGGTTTTACTTACAGTGTGGCTGCTGCCCTGATTGAAGACCTGCTGCAGAAGCTGAACCCAGGACCCAGAAGAAGTGGCAGCCTGGATCATGGAGATGCTGTAAGTAGTTCTTAGGAAAAAAATATGAAAATGTATAGGCAATAATATGGGAGAAAAGAAGAGAAACAGGGATGTAAAAGCAGCAGTGAAGGGACAAGGGCAGTGTACTTTTGAGGCTACATATAAATGTTGTCTCCTTTGCAGTTTAAGTGCCAGAACTGCTCAGCTTTGCTTCATGGTTCTCACACCTATTCTGCTCATGAGACAACACTTTAATATCACCAGATGTAACCCAGATGGTACATATTAATTTATATATGGATGCTGGAAAATACATATATACTTTCCATTTGAAGTCTTTTAAGTATGATTTTTATATTCATTTGAAAATTGTTCATTTTTATTTGAGCCATAAGGCAGCCAAAATACAGCTCCCAGGTGAATGAACATTTATCTATTCCATCCTAAACGATTCCAGGTTTCTGTGAGACTACTTTTGAAGGTGTGTGCTCATTTCATCTCAGAAATGATTCTCACTGGCTCAACAATAATGTGTTGCTGTCAAACGTCCATTATTATGCTGAATGAAAATGCTGAGGAGATAAATTTAGAACATCTTTCATCTCATTTTCAGTATTAACAACTGTTCCATAGACTTGCCAGCAGACCCAAGTGTGTGACAAAGTAGAATGCCTTGATTTAAGCATTTAATTATTTTTCTGTGTCAAACTTGATTTAATAAGTAATGATAATTGGAGTCGGACATGATCTTTAGATAATCAAGCAATCGAGCTCACTCATCCGACAGAGCAGGAAGAAGTGGTGGTGGTGTTTGTCATAACAATCTATGCAACATAAACACAGGTATTTCCCCAGTGTTTGGAATCACTGAGAATATGTGATGAAAAAAAGAAAATATGCGACTAGAGTATCAAAACCGTTTTAAAGAACAAACTGTGCCTCTTGGTTGGTAGCTTCCAGTTCCTTCCATCCCTCCATCCCACTTCTTGTCTTCTGCTTCCACCCCAAAGTGAACACCATTTCTGCAATTGCATTTTCTAGGCTTAAAACTGGAATCCGAAGTGCTGTGTTTCTGCCAGAGGTGGACCCTTTGTCCCAGAGAGCAACAAGGAGTAAGCAAGCACTTAAAAATGTTCAGTAAGTTGAAGAAATAAATTTGTTTTTTAAGCACTAGTCCACAGAGTAGCCTACAATTATTTCTGTTATATAAAAGTGTATACACAGAAATGAAGATCAACCCAAAACATTAACTTTGTAACCTTAGTAATGACTGGAAAAGGTATTTTCAGGCCAATTTGGTCAATCTTTGCCATAATATGCATTATGTCATGAAACTAGAGAAAACGTTTTCATAGGAGGACCACATTTCCACTCTTTTATGAAGCAATGCCAGACAAATCAAATCTATACATTAAACAATAGGCTGTGCATGTTGTTAACATGATTACATTAGAATAAACAATGAAATGACAAATCATTCTCCCTAATTCAGGATGGAAAATACCACCAGTTCTAGGTTTTAGGCAGAAACATCTCCTACGGACATTGTTCTGTTGTTCTCTGGTGTAAAGATATTATGTACCTTGAACAATTTGCTGCTGGGTGCTGTCAGAGAACAGTCACTGGATTAGATGGATTGCTGGTCTGATGAGACAAGGCAGTGCCTTTATGCCATCCCACCCATCTCTTAAGTAATCCCCTACCAGAATTATATTTAGCTACTTCCCATAAGTCTACTGCTAATTCCAGTTGTTATTCTCCGAGTTCTTTCTGGTTTGCTGCATTTGGTGTTTACAGCATCTTTTTGGTAATGCTAATCAGGAATAAGGTACAGTCGTATCTGGAGAAAGTACCAAGGAACTTCCCAGCAGTAGACAGTTAATGACTATGACAAGGACTGTAAGGCATTCTGCAGTAGCAGTGGCACACATTTTCCAGCAATCACTGCCCAGTGCTTTGGAAAGAACCACTCTTGTGTTATGCTGCTGCCTGTTAAATATCTTGGCATTTATCTCACAGCAGAGACCATTCGCCTGTGCCAGGGTTCTGTTCCATTGACAATGTCTCTTAATTGCCTTGTTGTTTAAATAAACAAGACAAGATAATTAAAAGATAATGACAAAGAAATAGGATGTTAGTGATAATGGGTGGTAGATCCCTCTTCCACTCTAACTTCACTACCTAGAGCAGCGCAGACTCTGCCTGCATTAAACCTCACAGCAACCTTTTGAATTTTGAAGGGCCTTTTGCCCTTGATATATGTCTGAATTAATCAGTAAAAGTGAAAAAGTCTGGACAAGGACTCAGGGCTGGGAATCTGAGAGGATCGGGTGATGCAAAGGTTTTGGAAACGTAGCACAGACCTACAGCACAAAGGAAAGCAATTCTGTGTGGAGAATGACCAAGCAGAAGGACCTGCCTGTTTGCCTATTCAGTAGTCCTGGTAGCCCAGTACTGGCTGGCCTGAGGTTCTGCTCCTGACCGAAGCTGTTTGGCCATGCAGCCTCCTTAAGGGCTGGCCAGCGGGAATGCCTCCCTGCTGATGCCAGCTACCCGGGCTGCTGTTGCTCACATGCCTTCTCGGTGCCTCTGCTCACACTTTACCATTTTATTCCCCCATACTGAGGGCTAATCAAAAGGGATGAAGTCATCCTTTAAGCAATCTGTTTGGCAAAAATTAACTGAAGTGGGAAATTCAGCTCTTCAGAGCTAGGAACAAAGCAATTTTAAAGTGTATTCATACACTTGGGAGACTAATAAAATAGATCAGCAGCCCTTTCCATTCATTACCTTGTTTCCTCAACTGGGGCTATCAGACAAAGGTACAAATCCAAAAAGATTTGATATGTAGAAGCCTAGGAGTATTTTTTCTGACTCAGCCTACCAAGAAGCCATGAAGACTGCAGACGGATAGATCTCATTGCTTGTCTGAGGTTTTTGATTTGTTTTGGTAATTGTTCATATAGTTGACAGTGACCAGTTCTGCATATGGTGATGCCGTTGTACATTTCACAGTATCAGAACAGATTATTCTGGCAGAAATACATAGCTAAAAGTCAAGTATATGAACTTCTGCTCAGCAAAGAGTGGTAGTGAAAGGAAAAAGAAGTTCCTTTGAACTTCTTTGAAGTTCCTGTTCTCTCTCCTGGCTTCCAGCTTGGCTGTACACTTTGCTTCAAAGACTAAAGCAGTATCACAACAGATTTGCTTCCAATTGTCTCAGTTCAAACATCTTTCCTGCTGGTTATTGATATTGATCTGACAAGCTCCATGAGAGGTTTTCAGGGCATTCTTAAAGCACTTGTGTTGGCCTCAAACTGTTCAAGCCAGCTGAATGTAAAAAAAACACCATGTAGACTTTGAGCTTGATTTTTTGTCTGTACTAGAACAGATTGCACCTTACCAAGAAAGTTTTGATACTGGGAATAAAAAATGATTTTTTGAGACAGAGGTGCAACGTTTGCTGCACAGTCATGTCTGCCTATGTCCCAGTTCAGGAGCAATGACAGACTTGAAGGACTGGCTGTGTAGTCTTGTTAGATACTCAGACATCGAAGATAAGAACAGAAATGTACAGCAGTCTTGCTGAGCGCTGGATTCTTCTGTTATTGCGTGTCACTTTACAGTCAATCAAAGGAAGGGTTAATTTTGGAAATGAAAGAAACATGAGAAAGATTGCTTCTCATGTGGTAAGTGATCTACCAAGACACAAACACACATCAACAGTTTCAAGCCTGCTTCTGGCAACAGTGGCAGTGGCTTCTATCAGGCTGGCCTGGAGCAGATTGAAGAATGCCTGTTGGCTTCAAAATACCTTAATAGGACTGAAGTACTTACATGATGCTGGAGAGATATTAGGAAATTCTGTAGGTGTTTTGAGCTTTGGCTTTGATTTTTTTTATTAACCATTATCTTCAGGGTTACAGGCTAAATATGTAGGTTCATGAATAGGCAGCTTTTATAAGAGCTGGGCTTGTGTTAGAGAGGTAAATGATACCCCAGCTCAGGAAAGACCGAACTGTGTAATATTTCCATATAGCAGACTAGGAAGCCGGTTTGTCGACACTGAGGAATTTGATCAAATCAGTAAAACAGCCTGATGACAGAAACAAACCTGAAACCTACACCTTCAGATCCCAGGGTTAAACACTGCTAGCATAACATGTTTAGATTGTTCTTTAAAGGATAATGATTAGGTCAAGCACTTTGGTCAGAAAAAATGAGGATATGTGGTGAGTGGATCACCGATACATACATGACACACATATGTTTGTGTGAGTTGGAAATAACAGGCTAAAAGAGCTTTTTACAAAAGCACAGTGTTATAGTGTGCCACCATGCTGCCCACACCAGCACTGCTTTTGTGAAGAAGGCCCTGATAGACAAATGCCTGCTTCTGTGTTTTTTTTTGTAATGAGAATATTCTATTTGTTTTTCATATTCATATATTGATTTTGGTTGCATTTTGTAGTCATTCACAGGCAAAGACATGGGTTCATGTTATTCGTGGGAATGGGAACTTGCTATGCCCCTATCTCCCAGGAAACCTCCTGCAATAATAGAGGCATTGAGTTTTAAAATAAGTGTTGAGCATCTGATCAACTAACTATGCCACTATTAGAAAGAAACAAAGAAAAGACAAATAAAATGGAAGCTTATTTGCATCTGATTTACATTATCCTTGTGAGCATTGATTCCATTTTTATTTCATTCCTCTTAATACTATTCAGATTGCAGACTGTAACCTTGCTGCAAATTTACAGCTGAGTTTCATTGTTCATTTAATCATCTCAGGTGTTACTGAAATAAGGAACACTGCTGCTTGAAAGATTTCCCCTGGGGTTCATGGGAGCTGCTTGTATCCTGAGGCTGGAGGAGGGGGCTGCAGATACATTATGGCACTGCAGCTCTGAATTTTGATGATCATCTGTTGAAAAATCACATGGGCCCATCCTGTGTCAAGACCAACATTGCTGTCTCCTCCTTTTAGTCAGCAATTCATCTTCAAGCTTGCTGCTTAGGTTATGTCTTTTTCTTCTTCCCCCCACAAACCCTTGCTTCAGCTTAAATATTTGCAATAACACACATTTACCTCTCCCTCATTCCTCTCGTAGGCAGGAGCAAACACACAGTGTCAACACTGTGCAGATATGCTTTAACCCAGCAGATTATTTCAGTGGGTTTGATGGTGAGTCGTGCAATCTATGTGGTAACCTCACAACACAAGAAGATTGTTTGATAAACATAAGTCACTGGAGGGACTGGTTTTCTTTCTGTTCCCTAGAGCATCACTTTCTCTGGTTCAGATATCCAGAAAGTTAACAGTCATGTGTAACAGACAGTAGTATCCATGATCTGAAATTCTGTTTTAAGTAATATTTTATAATGTTAGCGTAAAATCTACCGTGTCTGCAAGCAACCCTGCCTGAAAAATTATTTACCATTGAATATTTGCTGAAAGCAAACACAAAAAGCGCTATCACGTTCTAAGTTAATTTGTTTAAAAATTTAAACAAATAGCAATGAATAGTGTTTTAAAATCTTTGTTTAGCTGTAGTCTGTTTCTACTGATGTAGACCTACAAGAATCCTGTGGCTGGGAGCTCTGATCTGTTTCCATTTGAATTCTTCAAATCAAGTTTCTTCCCCATTTTTGACAGGCAAAATTGTGCTCAGATGCTTACGTGATGGCATCATAATGAACAAATGAATGAATAAATAAAAATGTAAAAATATCCCCTCAGGCAACAAATTTGCTGATTTTAATGCTGGAAGTGAGGGTTAAGTGCTATGTGACAGAAACTGTACTAGCTGTTGCAAAAGGAGCTGCTCAATTTGATCAACAGCAAAACATTTGCCTTCAAATCTTGAGACTCCAGTCCCAGTTGGAGCAGCAACCTTTCCCCTATAATTAATTTTTGTGTGCTGTAGTCCATTAGAGAAGAGAGTGACAGCCTCTGGACACAGATTACTGTCTTATGTATGGCCCAAAGGAACATTATGGTCTTAATTAAAGGTGGCTCAGTATGTCAGCCATTGCAATAGTTCGAGCATTTTTTAATACTGTATTGGTATCTAACCACCTTAAAAGAATTCTGGTAGCAAGCAAACTAAGTAATTTAAAGGCAGCTCATGTTCTCTGTAAGTTTTGCAGGACTGCTATTGGGAATACTTGATAATTTATGAAGGCTTACACCACCAAATTAATTACATTTTCCTGATGCCACATGTCTTTTTCATACAAGCTAGCTCTGAATTATAAGTAACAATATTGTCCTTGTTCATTCCTTCAGTACAGGAGACAGCTTACTAATAACACTGGTAGAATTCAGTGGCTGTATTTTAGAAGTGTCATTTATTAAAGCATTGCTACAGTTAAGGTGGTGTATGGTCCTCTAATATTAACCTTGATTTCTGTTTTACTTATTACTGAATCTCTGTTCTGAGCCTTCAG
Organism: Falco naumanni; assembly: GCF_017639655.2. Lineage (NCBI taxonomy): Eukaryota > Metazoa > Chordata > Aves > Falconiformes > Falconidae > Falco > Falco naumanni. The sequence continues at coordinate 89,760,906 of NC_054056.1, forward strand.
TACGGATTTGATCTGGAAACATTTTTTACACAGCTTGGAAAAAATAACTTTGCAGGAAGTGGCCAGGGCAGAGACTTGCTGTGACATGCAGGAGGTACAAAGCCGCACACTCTACTGTTTTGTGTGGGAAAGAGGTTATATTACAAGCCTCCATTCTGACAAACAAAAAACTCCTAGGGGTCCTTACGATAGATAACTCTTTGTTTTCTGTTGTCAGTGGGCTTCCTCGGAGACCCTGCAATCTTGAATCATGCTTGGGTTTTGCATGGCAGCTACTTCTGACGACTCTCCTAATGAGGTTGGCTTAAAGAGAATGAACATTTTTCCTTTTTAAAAACAAATTTAAATAAAATCAATTTGGATAGATGGTATATAAATACGGCTAAACCCTCAGCTTTCAATTAGTAAGGAGAGATATAAATGGAACATCTATCTTCTTGAAAAAGATTTTAGAATATTGTAACTTCCTTTTGTGCCTTTTCCACTTCTCGTCTGATTTGTATGAAAATGATAAAAGAGAATCTAGGGCTGCTTTTGGAATATTTTTCAAAAGAGTAATTTGTACAATGAAACACACTTCCATGATACACTATTATTAATTGAAATAAAAATTGAATTGGAGATAAAATTCCAGGAGAAGAACTTTTGAGAGGAAATGTCACTTTCCTGCAGTTCCTTTAAATACTGAATTTTGGTCTGTGAAAGAAACTTGCTGTTGTGAGGTTTCAGCAGACTGAGGGGAATTCAGGGGGCTGGTACCCTTTAAGTTCAGTCTTGAAAGATAAAGAAAAAGCTGCTTCCATCCAGCAAAGAGCAGAAGAGAAGAAGCCCATAGCTCTCTCTGTCCTCACCCCTTTAAACAAATTATGAATTTAAAAGCTAATTGAATTGTGTAAATAACATAATTCTAAGGCAGTTTATTTTATTCTCCAAACAAACAAGTATGACACTGCCCCAGTAAAAATAGAAAATGAAATAAAGAAAATTAAATGCAAGTAAACCCTCTTCATGTAACAGTAAGGGCTAGATCTTGGCAAACTATTGGCATTCAGAACGTATTCTGATGTTAGGCCTTTTCAAAGTGGGCCCCAAAGCAACAGATCCCAAAGCTATTTGCAATCTGGTTATTTTCTGTTTTCAGTTGTCAGTGCTGGGTGGCCCCATTGCTGCAAAAACTTGTAGAAACCACAGTGTTTAAGAATTTGCATTAAACTTCGTAAAGTTAATAGTAGGCTTAATGTAGATCACATGATTGTTTTCAGAACCTGGACATGAACAATACTAATCATTTGAGCTATTACAGTTACTTATATTTAAATTTGTCATTAAAAAAAAACACAAACAAAAACGCAAAAACCCAACCCAATAAACAAAAAACAAAACAAAAGAAACCACCCTCTCCCTAACCAGTTTTATTTAAGTGTGTACTGAAGTCAACTTTGAAAGACAAGGCAGGGTGTGGGAGAGTCATGTCTTTTGGCTTTTTCTCTGGGAAGAAGTTGGCGGGTTCTTTTGGTGACGGAGAGGAGTGGGAGTCAGAAGAATGGGTGGTTGGAGGAACGAATCAGGAATGCTGAAAAGTTTGCCGGGATGAGAGGCCTGGAATTTGGTTATCTTGGAGGTGGAACATGGTTTAGGTTGGAAGATAAGTCAAGAAGGAGAGAACAAATTAATATCAGAAAAGGTTGGTGGGATCACAAGAATTTTACCAGAAACTTTTTCTCAAAACCATACAAGACTGGATGAACCAAATGTAGGGATAAATCAGGTCTGACCTTAGAAGCGCTGACCATTAGTGGCAGAAGGGGTAGGTGAGGGAGAACAAAAAATGGAGAAAACCAAACCCATAGGATGGAAGGAAAAGCAGGGAACAGAGAGGATGAGTTTAGTTTACTAATGCTGCCAAGGTAACGTTCACCGGAAGGCCAAGTTATTGATGCTACTGTATTGATTTTCACTGTAACACCAACAACATTCTTATTATGGGTCTAGTCAAGTTTTTTTTGATGTTATTGTATTGATGTCGAAGGCCAAGTATATTGATAGCTGACAGTGAGAGACCAATTCATGGCTGTATGCATGACTGAACTTTGTAGTAAGGACAGATAGTAGAGAGAGAGATATGGAGAGGTTAGCTGGCGAGTCAGTGGCAGCAATACAAAGAAGAAGTCAAATATTGCATGACTCTGGAGCTGAGGGAAGAGATGGAAATATATAATAAAACTGAGTGAAAAACATTCTCACACCATGGCCACGGCTGGAATCAGTTGCCCTATGGATGGTGAAAAAGAAGGTTGCACTTGCTATCTGTTATCACTTTAACCTGAAATGTTTGACCCACGACAACAGGGTCCCACACCTTTTTGAGCTCCTGCTAGAGTCCTGCTTGACAATGGTAACACTGAAAAGATGGGTCCGGGCAAAGACGTCCAGACCTCTGTGAGAATCTGTAACTTGGGGGAATGAAGTTGGGAGAGAGAAGAAAGTGAGAGAAGGGGGTTGGGCTAGAAATAAGGGTGTGAAATTTAGGGAAGAAAAGGTGCAAAGGATGGAGATGTTAGGGTCAAGTCTAGGAGGGGAAGAGGAGCAGATGTTACATTGGATTCCGTATTTGCCCTGATGTGAAAAGCAGTACTGCCATGAGGGAAGAGGGAAGAAAAATCCCCTGGAGCTAACAGGAACCTGACAGAAGTGTGATGAATGAGGGAATGGAGCTGTAGGATGTAGAGGACAAAAATCAGCAGGACAGAATTCTACAAAATAAGATTAGGGTGAAAATAACCTATTTCAACAAAATTATTGGCAGACACAACCGAGAAAAACCCAAAAGGTACCATAAAAGCAACACTTATAGATGTAACCTACTTGAAACATGCTGGAGGATCTTGCCTCCTCTTCCTAGACGTGAGTGAAAATATTCTTGGATAATGACAATACAGGATCAGTGCAGGAGAAATAATCTTGCTGCTCGCAGCTCTCCAGCACTTAGACTTAATGCTTCTCCCAGTGAGATCTTTCTGCTGCATTATGGAGCCATGCTCCATTTTTCAGCTGTATCAGCAACATGTGTGTTAGAGGTCATGTTCCAAATATTAGTGATTCTGCAGAGAAGACCATGATGAACTAGTGGTGAATTACATTTTCTGCTGCATTTAGTCTTCAGGCCTGAATAATGTTTGGTCATCTTCACATTATGTTAAGTACAATGGATGCTGAAGGCCTTCCAGGTAGTGACATCTGGTTGTGCTACTTTACAGTACAAAAAATGCCTCAAGGAACTAAGCCTCAAGTAGTTCAGCATCTGTTTCAGGTTGTTTCAAGAGATGGTATACTCCTTGTAAGCTTGCTCATGAAGAATTCTTACATGAGCTTTGACAGCAGCAACATTTTTCTGCTTTTTTTTGCAGCATGCAGTTAGAAGTTTATTTTTTGTAAGGATTTGGTTGTGCTCGGAAATTTAAATCTGCATGGAAGTGGCTGGTAAAAACTCTGTTAATTGAACATCAATAACACTGCAAATACTTGCAAGGGCAAAGATATGTTCAACAGCTGTTCACACAGTCTGGATTCTTTAGCTGGAATGGTACTGAACACATTTTGTTCCCATCTCTGCTTAAAACTAAAGGAAATCCAGGTCTTTGTCAGTCCATTCAGGAGTTTGCCATGGATTGTCACCCTCTGTCTTCCAATAGCAACAACATCCTGTAATTTCTTTTTGTCACTAACAACAAAATTCTTTGTAACAGTTGTGCACCAGGCAATAACTGGAATCAAAATCCTTACTAGAAGAAAAAAGACATTTGATTTCTGACCGAAAATGAGGTTCTCCATCTTTTGCTCTGTCTTGAGCCAATGGCTCCTGTATTTACACAGTCCAGATTGTTTTATTTTGAACTAAACCTGAAATCTAACAAATTGGAAAGAACACCAGTTTAATAATACTGTAACTTTTTTAGTGATACAAATACAAATTGACACCTAATGACTGCCCTAAGCCAAGGCGTATTAACTGGGAAGCATAAGATAGTGCTGCTATAATTGGCCTGGCTTTAGTCTAGCTTAGCTCAATAAACAGGAAAATACTTTGCCTTCTCTCCTAAAGAGGCAACAAGAAATGACTCGATGTGAATCAGTTACTCTGTTGTTCCCCAGCACATTTACAGCAATGTGGAATTTGTTTTCAACATGTCAGGATGACAGACAGAGAGCTACATCTTCTTCTTGTCTCTCCTTCAGCACCTCTGATAGTTAGGCAACTCTACCTGGTGGGAGCTTCTCTATAAAATATAGCTATATTGCAAGCAGTTATCTGCCGTAGAATGTATTCAGGAAGAAATAACACTGCAGCCAGATCTGTGCAAATCTCAGGAGCTGTTGCCATAATGTTAATAGGTGAAACATCCTACACTTGTAATATTTGAAAGGGAAGGCCAGAATGGTTGGGTATTTGCCAGCCATATCAGGGTGTGAATAATTCCCTCAGCTCTCTCTATATTCATTGCAGTCCTCCTTAGAGCCATATAGTATGAGGGATCCAGAGCCGATCCCTAAGAAAATGAACAATCACAGACTTTGTAGCAAAAGTCTCCAAGTATTATCATAAAGGTCTTCTGATGCATCTTGCTGGGAAGCCTGGAAGGTAATTCTTCCAGCCACTGCACCTGTCCCCTGGGTGCAAACATGGCTATGTGGAGGTCCACATGAACAGGAGGCTGCTGTGCTGATTTAAAAAATCCCCCTGTTCCCTCATGCCTGTTTTTCTCTGTCAGGGCTGCTGTGCTACAGCGGGAGGGAGCATGTGCCCATGCCCCAGGGCCACCCGTCCCTGCAGCCAGTGGGCTGAAATGCCCAGCAAAGGTGACTTTGTGCTGTGGTTGAGGGCGGTGCTTGGGGGCGTTCTTTGGCACACGTTCCCTTCTGCCATCTCTGCTGTGGGGCGATAACTGCTGGCAGATGACTGTGAGCATCTAGGAGCTTTAAAATCTCCCAGAAAATTCCCCACGGGTTTTTTGTCAGAGTCTTTGCATTGTACCACCCTCATTAGTTTCTCTGTATTGCTTGTCCTAGTCCAAGTGAAACTGCTGAATGAAAGGGACATCTTTTGTGGTAATAACAACATTAATCACTGCTGGATTACAACTTCATTTATCTATCTATTAGCAAAAAATGACAGCAAAAATTGTATGCAGAAGCACCTTGAATAGACCCATAATAAGAATGTTGTTGATGTAACACACAGACACACACACATGCGCTGCACAGTAGTAGTACATTCTTTATTTATTTATTGCAATTTCACCAAGGAGTACTGCTAAAATGTTATGAGAGACAGTTCTTGAAATGTTATGTGATTTATCTGGAAGCAGAATGAACTCGATGTGTTGTTATATAGTCTGGGTTTGTGTGAATATGTTACTGTTTTAGCACACTGAAGACTGATGTTGAGCCCATACATACACGCAGAGGCTTCTTCACAGCTGTTTAAACTGTGCCCTCTTGGTTTGCTCTACAGACTTCCATGGATGTTTAGATTTATGTTGCCTCCCTCATCACACCAGTGCTGTTGATTGGGCTTGTGATGCTGAAGGAAGTGGTTAGGTTTTGCTGGGTCTGCATGAATAGTGTCTTAGGATTCCTGTAAGTGGGAACAACTTCTTTGTAAAGTTTCACACGTGATCTGGAGCCTTACAGAGATGCTGGAATGGACATGGAGACATTAAGCAATTCAGTAATGCCTTTACAATAAAACAGAGGAAGGCTTTTTGGTCTCCTAGATTCTGGGGTTGCCTTTTAAGTTAAATCAGTGTGGTATAGATTACTGCTGCCTACACCACCACCACCACCACCATACTAGTCTACACTAATACATTACACACAAGAATTTTAAGAAGGAAGAGCAAGGATTTCCTCAAACATCTGTTTTGTGGTCAAAAAATGTACTTCATTAACTTTAAACTATTTGTACTATAGTTGAGTTGACCATGCATGACTAACTGATGGTTTCAAAACGTCTTGCACCTCCTTGCTAAAAGAAAAAACTACCACTACATTGTTTTCTGTAGCTGTATTATTTCTGATTGCTCTTTCCTGTAACAATTTTCCCCCACAATTTATATTCCATTTATCTAGAAGACCACTGGCAACCTGTAGCACAAATAACTCAAGTCCATGTCTGTCATCAGCAGTAAAGAGTTGTTTGAGAAAAAAGGTGAATGTCAGTACCAGTGTTTTTTCCCTGTAAATGTCCATCATGAGAAGTTCAGAGCACAGCAGCTTTGCTGAGAACTCCCTAACAGGCTTTATGAAGATTTGTCCTTTATTGTCATTTGTGGTTGTTAGTCTGTGGGCAGTTCTGAAGACATGGCATGTGGCATTTGGGCATCCCCAGGGGCTGATGGCCAGGCTGGCCTGTGCTTGGCAGCACAGTGCAACACGGCTGTTGGGTTCGTGAAGAAGTGCCTACGTTCAGTGACCTCCCCTACCCTTATGCATCCTTCCCTGCCATATTTTTTCTGCCCCTCAGCCAGGCATCACACATTCACAGGAATAAGGATGTGAGAAAAGGAAGGTCCGCTGCCAGCCAGGTGCTGTTCCTGTGGTGGGGAAAATCCACCTCCAGCCTTAACTGTTGACCAAGAGCATCGCCATTTCAGAAATATTCTTTATACATTGATCTCTGGTAGATTCAGCACCATAAAAATCCTCCTTTATGAGTGGCTTTCACCTCTGCTTCTCCTCTGTGCTTGGGCAGAGAAGGAATTCTTTCTCTTGCTGGCTCGAGGAGGTGAGGTCAGAAGGAGAAAGAGCTTGGGTGGCTGAGTTGCAGGTGGCGAAAGAGCTGGGAAGGGTCTCCAGATGGCTGACGTAAGGGTTCATAAAATGATGAGGGCCCAACCCTCACCGTTCCTTTAAACCTAAATGTTTGTATGTGTTACCAAACCATCATGTAAAACTGTATAAACGTTTTCACATGTTGAACTACAGATTAACTGTGGTGCTTATGATGATAATTAAAACCACAAACACAACATATTGTGAAAAATACCACATGCACATTTAATTATGATTTGAATTTCCAGGCATGTAGTCAGGGAAAGGAGTTACTGGGTGCAGCTTGAAAGTTGGTCTTTGTATTCAGCAAATCTTACGTGATGCTGAGTATCTTGCAGGACCGGATGTCATTATTTGTAGAATTTGGAGATCTTTCATTATTTCTGGAGTTAATGTTTAGATCTGGGTTTTTTCTGAGTACTTTTTAAAGTGAAAGAAATTGATATATAGGGGGGTGGTGTGATTGGTATATAATATTTCATATCAAATACCTGGAAAATAACCTTCTGGTTTTTACTATTTCAAACCATTAAAAACAGTGTAATTCTGCAGGGATGGGGGGGGGGGGGGGGAAATAAGTTATACAAAAGTGTGCTTTCTTTGAGGCTTGTAATTCTTTTTATTTAATGCTTGCAAAAGCAAGGCAAATGTTGCTTTAAGTATCTGCTTTGGGGGATTATTCCCCATGTTAGTTTCCTGTCTCACAAAGTTTGCTGTGCAGCACTGATTCTGCAGCTAGCTCTCGGAGCCAAGTGAGCCAGGACGTTTACTTGGGGTAGTGCCCTTCCATGAAGAAACACCAATTACTCTGAAATGTAACAGCCACACCAGCAGCTGAAGAAAACAAAAATGGACCCTGAATAATTGTTATTACTACATGTATATTTCTGAACTTTTTAACTAGTCTTATATCTTTAAAAAAAGTTATGTTAAAACTTCATATTTAAAAAAGTTATAAAAAAGTTTGAGATGTGCTTTTCAATGTTGGTGGTAAGTGAATGAAATCAGGCAAGTAGCAGCATCCTCTCCAAAGCAATCCAGAGTCCAAGACACAGAGGTCATGACTTTTACTGGCAGAATGGACACAGGAGAGTAACTGCCTGGTGTAGGTAAAAATGTAACCTGCTTTGCACAAACTGTAACCCAAAATGGGAGAGTTTGGACTTTTGGCTTCTCCAACCTCATTGCAGTGCCTATATTCTAACATGATCCTGCACTCAGCTTTCTCTTCACCTACAATTTTGTGCCTAATTTTCCATGGAAGATGTGGCTGCACGGTGCAAAGCAGTGCTGCAGGAGAGAGGTGGCCACCAGCTCTGAGCAGGCAGAAGCATCTCCACTGAGCACCCCTGCGATGTGCACAGAAATTGTTGAGAGAGTTGGGACCCCCATACTGTTGGCACAGTGTGGATGGGGCTAGCTGCAGGATGTTTGTACCGCCCTGTGCTAAGCAGCAGAGGTGTGCCCAAGCTGCATGAGTGAAACAAGTACTTCTAAAAGCTTAATGACCCAGGGCAAACATTAAAAATATTTTTTTAAAAAAATCAATAATCAGAAGCATTCCATTTTAATAATAATGAATAAATGAATAACAAATTAAATGAAAGAAATAATAACTTAAAGTGTCATAGGTCATGTTTAAGATTCAAACAGATAGACATCCTGGGGTATTTAAGGAGGCAACTTCTTAAAAATATTTTTTTGTTTGTTTTGAAAAAGAAGCCATTTTTCTGCTATAAAATGTTTTGTCAAAATTGTTGAGCCTATTTTTTTCTTCTGTTTTACGCAGTGTTTTCTTCTCCTTGGGTTTCTGAAAATTTTCGAATTAATTTTTTTCTCAACTTCAGTTCTCTGTAAACAATCATTAAAAATGGGCAAAGCCATATTTCTTTCCATTAAAAGATTGTTTTTCCCACAAAAGGTAATATTTTAAGAAATCCATGACAGTTTTTGTGAAATATTACGCTTCAGGGAAAAAAAAAAAAAACAAAACCACAAAAACACAAAAAAGAAGTGATACTTCTGTAAAAAAAAAGACTTGATGTTAAATTCTGAGCAGCTGCAACCCAAAACAACACCTTGCAGAGTGTTGAGAAATTATAGCTACAGAGTCAGCAAAACACAGGTGTAAAGGGCTCCCTCTGTGGAGCACAACTAGCTGCGATGTTTGCTGTGTATTTGAGTTTATTGGGATGTTGTCTTGGGAAGTCTTGCTGGCAGTCTTCTCCAGGAATCTGAATGCAGTGTGATGGAAACATTACACTGGGCTGTTCAGCTTGAACCTTGCACTATGCCTCCTGTGATGCATGCCATTATTATTACTATTATTTTTAGGGTTGGAGTTGTTTTGTGTTTTTTTGCTCTGCATTAATGTAACCAAGATCATAACAGCAGCATATGCACAACAAAGCTGCTAACCGAAGAAATATCAGGCTTACAGCATTTCTTTGCACCAGAGTTGCTTATCAATGAAGCGTATATATAGCCTAATTAACATAACTGGAACGACTATAATTATGCTATCATTTTGTTTACTTTAGCACATTCTGTTGAGGTATATGGGTAGCAATATTTGTTATTGAAATATTCCCCCTTGCTACATTCAGACTGTTTAATTATCCTGTTAGTCTATTTTATTTATGGTGTGATCTAGTTCTTAAAAGTGAGGAAAGTGTTAAAGTCCACAAACTCTTGGCTTATGTATTCATCTCTATTTTGGAACATGGACACAATCTGATAAAGCTTTGAGTAGTTCTTACTCATGCAAGTAAGGCAGTCCTGTTATAATTAATGTCACTATTGGCTTAAATAAGACTTTGGAGGATAGAACCCTAAAAATAAAAATAATCAAGAACATACAGAGCTAAAAGCCTTTCAGGCTTTCCATTTGAGAAAGTGCAGTGCAAAAGTGAATCTGATAGTTTGGAATTGCCCTGCTAGACAAAGACAATGAAGGAAAATGATATCAAACATTTATTTTTTCCCAGCTTAGACTGCACAACTGAAATGAAATTGCATCCGTTTTTGGTAAAAACAAGGTATCTCTCCAGCAAATGTTTCCAAATAAGGTTCCTTGTGCAGGCAGGACAATGCTTGCCCCAGATTTTGTATAGTCCACATGGACACCTGCATCTTCATAGCTTCAGCAGTAGCATCACCAGTCCTTTCTTGGTCCATGGAAGCCTGAGCATCCTTGGTGCATTACTGTGTGACCACAGCTCAGGAGAGGTAACCACAGCACATTCTTATCCCTCATGCCCTTGTCTCCCATGCGTTTCACCAGGGTTAATGCCTCTCACTTTATGCTGGTGTGCAGAACATTAATAAAGCAATTCATGTTTGTTCAGCTATATGATTTCCATAATTAGGAATGTCAAGAATATATTTTGAGGTAAGATTGTAAAAATTGACATAGACATAGTGAGAGTGTTGGCAGTTTACCACACCTTTCAGTGTAATCCAAGGCCTTTCTTCACATTAAAGGAATTAACAAAGCTTCTTACAGGTCTCTTGCTGGTTGGCTGGAAATGTCCTTTTATTTTTGGCTTTTGATGGAACAAAACTGTTCATGGTAGTGTTTTCTTTGGGAGGTACCTCTTATGTGCAAGGTGTCATACTTTCAGTCACTTCTAACTGAGAACAAATTTACTTCTCAAGCTGACACATGCTGCAGGTGAAGTGCCTTCCACATGTGAAAATGTCCAAATCTTCCCAGGGATCTTCTGATGAAAACTGGATGGCCTGAAATCTTCCCTTTCCTCTCCCTATCAGCACATTTACACAAAGGCCATATAGAGGTCAAATTTAAAGACATGAAGTATAAAAGGGTGGAGAGAATTTACTGTTTTCTTCTTCCTGAATATTGCAATCACACCACAGTCAAAAGAAGAAGAGTAAATGAAGGAGCAATCCTTTTCAAGCCCACTGTCACAGTGGCTTTGCTGCCCTCCTGCGTCTCTTTACCACTCTTGGTCAGGCACCATATGTAAATGAACACTGCTTACATGCAAGCTCTCCCTTAGAGTTACATCAGCTACTCCTAATAAAAGCTCAATATGTGGAATTTAATCATCTACCAGATGTTTTTATTTACCAGTTCTTATTTTTTATTTAAAATTGCTCATGGGGTTTTCTAGTCACTTGGATCTAATTTAAATGAGTAGACCCAAATTCATCTCTGACAATACATCATTATAAGTGACGCAGTTTTACATAAGAGATCAATTTTATCCACAGACCATATTTTTTTAAGAATAAAATAATCTGTTACTGGAACAAAACCACATATACACTCTTTCTAACCCCTGGCCATCCCCATAAATATGAAGAATTGAGGACATAACCTTTGGAGACAAATATTCACACGTGCATCTCTTTCCATCCCTCTCGCTGCCATCCCAATGTTTTTGGCATTGAAATGATAGCTGATCCTCTCTCTTTTCTTATATGACCACAAAGACAGAGGCCTGAGGCTCTGAGCCAAGTATCTCAGTGTCCAGTGAAAGCACTGAAAACTGTGCCTTAAGAACTGCAGGACTGAACTGCTATGGCAGGGCATGAGACTAATCATGATTATTACCCATGTCCTGCTCTTTTTCTCTAACATACTTGTGGCATTTGCTCTCTCACTGAAGCCCATTAGCTGGTAACAGGGAGCAGAGAAGTGTTTTGTGGGCTGTAAAGAGCAGAGACCAAATGCTGTGACATGCCTGCCAATGACCATGGCTGGACTTGCTGGTCCTTGTCTTCCACTTTTATGCCTGTTTCAGACACTACGTATGCAAATGTCTTTCTGATGCTTGCTAAATCGTCCCTGAAGTCTAACCCTTTCTATTCCCACCTTGGCTTCTCTTAAGTGCACTGTCAATCATGTTAGGGTTTTCTAGATGTGTGATGGTTTAGTGGGTTTTATACAAATAGACACCGGTTTCACTTGCTAAAAATATATACTTTAATTTTCCACTGTGATTTCTTACATTCAGAATGAGGAAGAGAAATCCATTCTGGTTTAAACAGCCTTCTAGTATTCTGCATTTCTGTGTGGGAACAACAACATCACAGTGTTGGGACACGGGGCCCTGCTGCCTCGGAGATGTGATGTGAGACCCACTCCCCTTGCACAAAGGGAGTCTCGCCGTATCTGCTGAGGCTGTCGGCAATACCATGCTGTGAATCATTTTGTCATCGCCGTTGTCATCTGGGAAAGCAAACAGAATTCTGCCCTTCAGTTTTGTGTTGTTTGTGCTTGATGCTGGAACTCTTGCCCTCCTCATCCCTTTTCTTACCATAAACACTGCTTCTGGTCACCTTCTCCTCCCATGCAGTCTCTTTGCCTTTGCCCTTTCTTCTTCTCTTGTACAGCTCATGTTTCCCTTGTACCGGGTTATCTCAACAGTTTATATTAAGCTCCTCTGCTAACCACATGGCATTTGTGCAGCTGCACACCCCACTCGGGCTTACTCCATGCCTTTTTTGTTTACTCTGGGTGCAGGTGATGGCGGTGCAGGCTGGAGTGACCAGCTGGTGCTGTCAGGAAGAGCAATAAGTAAAGTTTTGCTTGAACAAGCCTAAACTCCTGTGGTCACTAACGCCTTGTCTGCATGCTCAGCCTTAGCCTGACAAGACATATTGGTTTATGCAACCAGGAAACAAGTAACATCTTCCTTCAAAGACAGGGATTTTTGAAAAGTTCCAGAATGTGCAAGGAATGAGAGCTCTGTTAAAGGGAGCCTGGCACACCACATGTGCAGCTGACAGTGCATGTGGTTTAGTGAGGATCCCTGAGCCCTGCGTACTGCTGTGGTCCATGAGGCAGTGCCTGCCATGGGCAAGGCAAGAGCAGCAAGCAAGGAAAATAACTGCAGACAACAAAAACCATTGGGAGAACATCCACTGTCTCACACGTCTTCCTAAACCGGGATTACAGCAGGGCACTGGAAGTCTTGAATAAAGAGCCTCAAGGTATCTAATGACCCCAAGTGGCAGAGGTTTATGGTGTACTTACATGTACACTTTCCAAACAGTGCTTTTCCAATAAGACCATGTTGGCCACTGCAGTGGTGGAAGTATTTGTTCATGTGCACTGGCTTTGCAGAGGACAGCTGCTGTGTATCTCCACCTACCTCAGTCATTTCCCAGCAGACAAGAAACTAATCCTTTTCTCAGACCAAAGTGCCTCTCATAAGCCCAAACTGAGACACGTCACGAAAATATTGCATTTTTATTCAAACCAGCTATTGTTTAAATGCGCTGGTTTTATCAGCAAATTGCTTTCTTTTAAAATTTCCCACATGTGACAAGGCACGTTGTAATGCATTACTTCAGGCTGTATCTTTCATGTTGCATTAGAGTGAAACAAACTTAACATGATTTGATGCTTGCAACCTGCCTCAAACACAGCATGTGAAAGATTTGAAAGAGATGAATCTTCCAGGGAAAACAAAGTTTATAAATTATTTTTACTCCTTTATGTATGTTTTCTTCCTTTTTTAATTTTAAACTGAAGTTAAATAGTGGGGCTGTTAGAGAAAGAGTTAATCAATGCATCCATTTTTCTTACTTGTGAAAATTCTTTCAATTTCCAATTGTTTGCTGGATTTCTGCTTTATATTTTCCCAACTTTCTAACTGAGTGCAAAAGCTACCTAGTGACTATTAGAAAAAAGTTTTCTAACAAAGCAGCAATTGGATCGGAGAAAGAGTGGGTATAGATTCTCTTAATGGATGCTCATAACAGACGAAACAATTCTACTTTTAAAAGATGAAGGTTTATATGGCTAAATCCCATATGGTCATCCTCTTACATTCTAAGATATTTTTAATTCTTTGATTCAAAGGTGAACATCGCAACTGTATCATACAAATGAACATACTTGAAGTGTTTATTGTAATTTATTTACATATTTATTGTAATTTATTTACATTTAGACATGGTAAAGATTCATATTTTTCTTAGAAAAGTATCAATAGAATTATTTTTAGAATTCCTTAGAAAAGGAATATTGTAACATTTGAAGTTTTTGGTTTTTTCTCATAGAAATTGTTTTTGTATTGTCAAGAAATTTCAGGAAAACATTTACGAGCACATGCTAGTTTCTCCCATGACCTATACAAGTAACAGTATAAGCATATTGGTGCTTAGAGTCTGCCTGAAGAGTTTTCTGCTTTCTTCAGTGCTTGCATTTTATTTTCTCTGAGACTATTCAGATGTTGTATGTACAGCAAGAGATACTTTTAAGTATGAACATAAAGCAAGAGATTGCAGTTAAGTATGAACGTGAGCAAGTTCATGATTCACACTGGGCTAGACACTGATGTTTTTATTCCTTCTCAACCATCCTGTTTTGCCCCATGTGGTCACAGTAGCTTCAGTGGCATGGCTTGGACTGTGAGCTCAGTTCATTATATACATAGGTAACACATTCTGACTTTATGGACTTTTTCAGTACGAGTATCTTTATTGTAACTGCACATTTCATCTGGTATACATGCTAATATAACTGCAGCAACCTAATTCTCCACCATTTCAGGTCTTTAAAAAGACATGGCTCTGGACCAGCCAAGAAGCAGAATCCTTACACAGGAACCACAGGGTAACATTATATAATTCCTGTGTACAGAATCAGAATACCTGACCAAAATAGTAATTTCTGGTGTCAAAGTCTATTAAACTATAACTTTACCTTCTGTCCCAGCAACAGGGATCTGATCAAGAATAACCTCAGTCAAAATGAGCATGAATTAGTTTATCTGTGTTTGCTTTTAACCTGCTTTAGATTAGAGAGAGGTTCTAAGGATTCCCATACCTGCCCTTCCAACACCTTGGTTTAGTGGCTTTTCTAATTGATTTGATAAATCACAACAATTAGTTTCTGAAGTATGTCTTCAGCACATGAAGCAAAAGGAAGGAAGAAAACCCACCCTCAAGCCACAAACCTACTACTTAAACAGACGTGTCACTTTAAAATGCCCCTCCTTCCATTTCTGAAGATTTTCCTATAACACAGCTGTTGGAAATAACATGACTAACGCCAGTACAAGGGTCAGCACCCAGTTGTAAACCAAAGAGTATATTTTTGTTCAGACTCTGCGAAGTTGCCAAAATGGCATGTCAAACCAAGCAGAGAAGTTATGAGCAGAGGATGTGGCCTTCATCTCATGGTTGGTTGTAAAAGACTGGGGATAAATTAGAGATAATATTAATAAAATATTTTTTGTTTCAAAAAGGGAAATATTTTACATGCTCCTCTGATTTCACAAAGACTAAGCACTTGATGAATCCGTTCACTGGCCTAAGAAGTGGTGGGGATAGAGATAATGGTGTTTCCTAGCTCATCATTGTCGATGTGTCTGCATTTAAACAGAAAACAAAGGTAAATGTAATGCTTTGTCTATAGTTAGCCATTCTTGCTTCTAAATGAGATTTTCACAAGCTGGCAGGATATTGAGTTTCACTGCCAGCTATTTAGTTTCATGATATAGCGCAGGTAGTAATGGCTAGTATAACCCACGGATGTGCAAGAAGACAGTATGTCAAGAATTTACTGCAATGGATGCCATGATGCTACCAGATGCACCAGGTCAGACTGCAGTAACGTCCAAATCCTTGAGCAGTAGCTAAAGCTCTTTAAAGCAAGCCAATGTAAATCTAGAAAGTCAGCCAGAATCTTGTACTAATTTTTTCCAGAGTATATGCCAGAAGGTGTCTGTTGTGCTAAGCACCTAACTAGGTATCCTGATTCGCAGTGCTGCCAAAACCTTTCAGTGCCAGCTCTCTTCATACAGATAGCCATGTGAGCAGCAGTGGAAATTACTTATTATAGGCAGATATGCCACAAAGCCCAGAGGGGGTCTCTGGGAGCTTCCCACTTCCTCGCTGCACACTGATGAGTCCTCCTGGTTGTTGCTGGTCACCAAAAGGCTCTTCCCTTTACAACCCCTAAAATACCAGCTCTCAAACGGTCTGTGCACATCTGCGGGGGCCACAGCTGAACAGCAGCGTGGATACAGCATGCTGCTTCTGTTAGTTCCCTATTTTTCTGATTTTCCACTCTTTCAAAGAAAAATGCCTTTATGTAAACTAGTTACCTTCAAATCACCCTTAATGCAAGTCAGGTTAAGGTAAAAGGTGGGCAAAAGTATAAATTCACATCAAAGCAGACTGTGAAAACAAAGGTTTATGCAAGGTATAGGCAGAATGAAATAAAAAACCCACACCATCCATACACATGAAGCTGAAATCAAAGTTACTTCTTCCGTCAAACCTCATCAGTGATTCTGGCCTCTGTCATGCCTGCAGTGTCAGCTCATGTCCCTTGGAGAGGAGTTGTCCCGGGAGAAGGCGCCAGCTCTAAATCACCTCTCTGGGGGTTCTTGGGTTTGCCGCTCACATCAGCCTTCCCACACAGCTGGCACAGGTCGCTCCTCAGAAATTTGAACTGACTGCTCCCTTTCAGTCCTCCCATGAGAGGCACGATGGAGTTTTGCTCTTGGTGAACCTTAACCAACCTTTTGTGTTACATACGCAAATTTTCCTTCCAAAAAAACTAATTGGAAGTTCTAATCTTTTAAGAGACAGTCATGCAGTGTGCAAAAACCTTTGATAAAATATCTAAATAAATACATCATGGAAAACAAATAAATCCTGGTGATGATAAAAGGCTAATCCAATAAACTAATCTAATAAACTAATCTGATCAAAAGATCAGTCTTGTAAAATCAATTACATTTGTCTTCAAACACAAAGACATAGACAAGGTTCTTCGAAGAAATACGTTCTCTGTAGGGATTAAACCACAAATTGATTTATGAATATACTCCCCTAAGAGAAGCTAGAATATAATTCCTAAAGTATCTCTATCAAGAACCAAGGGGAATTTTGTCTCTTTTGTACTAGTTTAGTGACTCACTTAAAAACATGTAAACAATGGTTGGTATACAGCATGTGATTTATGACATACACTGTTTTGTCTCAGCGCTTTCAGAGAGAACAACAGCAAGCTGTAAAACCTTCTGCTCCAGATCACTCCTTCAAAATAAATCCAGTTCAGATGCTCTGTGAGGACTGGTATTTCAAAGTGATAACTGACAATTTATAAATCACCCACTTTATTTTCCAATGAGACAGCACATCTGTAATCCATATTTATTTCCCGTTAATAACTGTGAGGGTGCTGCTGCATTGATTGCTTCATATCACATACATTTCACCTTACAAACTAACCTTGAAGAAGAGCAAAGAGCAGCACTTTTCCCCGTTTCTTTTTCACACTCAGGGAATATTCTAAAATGAACAGTTTCAAATAAATTCAAATGAGATATTGAACCAACAGAAGCACAACATTTTGGTGAGTTTATGAAGGGGATCTATATTGGCATCATTTATGTTTCATTCCCTTTTCAGACATCCCCATCAGATATGAAAGCTGAGCAACTCAAAGAGGAAATACTTTATTTAAAAAAAAAAAAAACAAAAACCCACAGTCAAAATGTTGAGTCACTTCAGGGTTGGCATTGGTAACAATATGACTTTGCATGCCTCCAGGATTTATAAAATTGCCAAAACAGATTTTAGGAAACTGATGGGACTAGACTACCAGGAGGGAAATTTAACAGCAAGAAGATTGATTACAACCAGCTCTGCTAAGGGATAGTAATAACAGGCCAAGGTGCATTCCCCACCTGCCCCCAGGCTACACTGCCTGCTGAAATCTGTGAAAAATGTGTAACCTGGACTGTTCCCATTTGCTATTCTAGTCTTCCTACCATGGGAAATGACTGTAGAAATTGCAGCTGGGTTTGCCCCAAAGCCCTACCAGAAATGAGTCAAAGACAGGGCTCCAATCATGCCACCTGTGGAAGTTTCTTCTCCTGCATGTCGCCAAGGAGCTCATGGCTAGCTGCAAAAAAGACTCCATGCAAAGCATCTTTCAGTGAGAAGAGCACATCTTTTCTATTTTGCCCTTTTTTTTATTTTATTTTGCACAAGTTCACGTTCAATACAGAGGTTTCTGTATTAAAAGGCATCCTGTTTTGACATCTTTTAAACTTATATAAGGGTTCATATTGAGCCTTTGATTACTGAACCATAATAATCTCCATTAATAAATCCTATATACGTTAAGTTGAGAATTTAACCTTCCAGGCAAAGAGGTGTGGAACTGCATAGGAAATGCTGGATGCATACACCACCTACTCTGTAATGCAGATCCTAGTCACCTCTAACAGCGTAAAATTGGCATACTTAAAAATACCTTTACAACAGGGTTCTCTCTCTGCTCCTGCCTAATATTGCTCATAAATCAAAAATACTGAAGATTAAATCATTGGCTTCATGTCACACTAAACATTCAAAATCATTATCCCAAAATCCTTTTGGGAAGCAGACAAGATGCTCTCAGTTCAGGTCCCTGTAGATTGTAGGTCAGTAGCACAAAGACATAGCATATAATTGGACTCAAGTGGTAGTCTGAGCTCATAAGAGGCCAAGGACAAATTAGTCTGAATCACCTCTTACTTTAAAAAGAGACATTTCAACACGGGCACAGTTCAAATTTGCAGCTGCCTGACCTATGGATAAATACAAGGCTTTAATGCTTCCAGAAACTGAACAGTGAACAATTTGGGTGTCTGAATATGACAGGAAACATCAGCCTTTTTGATCCAGGGCATTTCTATGAACATTTTGGCTTCAGGATGAACTCTGAATTCTTGAATTTATTTTGAAGAGTACAAAATTCAACCTTAAACTCTAGATTATAAAGGGAAATGAAGACCAAAATGAAAGCAGCATGCAAATACTAACTGTGAAATGTTTCCAATAAATACCAGATATTGTTTTTTAATGTTATGTGACATTTCAGAGATGCAGAGAACAATCAGACATCCATTGTCAGCCAATTAATGCATTAAAATAAATGCAAATGAAAAAATCACTGACCTGGTATTGATTTTGATATCATGTAAATGGTATGTGTTTAATTTATTTTACCAAGGAAGTTTTTAAATGACTAAGCACTCATGCTGAATAATGAGATAATAAATCAGGAAAGGATCAGTCTATATTTGTCCTGTTTCTTGTATTCTCCAACTACCCGAGAGCAGCTGCAGCATGCAGTAGAAGATTAGGGTTAAGACTCCTTCATCTGACTTGATGTTCCTAAAATTCAAGAGGCAAAAAAGTTGTCTGGATTGGAATTTAGGTTCTCATTCATTTCTGACTGTCAGTTAACACATGGTAACACTGAGCACATTTCACACTTTGAGTAGAAAAAACAAATATATGCTTTCTGAAAAAAATGTTAGCAATGCTTCAAAACTAACATTTATAATACAGTCAGACTGGAAGGAGCACGAAGTGGTTAAGTTATGAACCCAGGGCATAAAAGAATCCTCTTTCAAGCTTCACCCCAGGCTTTCTTGGTGATGTTGGACCAGCCATATGGCCTCCCATGTACCTCAGTTTCCCTTCTGTATTGCAGGGCTAATCACATCACTCTCCATCAGAAAGGAGGACAGTCCTGTGGGTTTCTGATTCAGCCTAGCTAGCCTGGCAGGAAGAAACAACACATTGTGCTTCTCACTCTCTGGGGTTATTTTTGGACCTTTACAAGAAGGTAAAAAAGAGATGAAAGCACCATCTGAATTGTGTTCTTTGCTGCTGGAGTAAAAGTAATGATGTCTATCATGTTTAATCAAGTTGTTTGCCTACTTTTACTCTCCTGTACTTGAAGCACTGCAGCAATTTGTTTTCATTGTAGTGTTTTGATGCAACATTTCTTCATTGGTTCAGTTTATGTCCAAAGAGATTTAGAATTGGACATAATTTTTAAGTGGTACTTTTAGTGTTTGTCTCAAGGGCCTGATTCACAGAATTTGTCACAATCCTCTAGCGTACTAACAGTTCAGCTGAAGTATGGCAGTCACCATTGTAAAGCAATGGCCATATTTTTATATATATTGCTTTGTAATAAGTAAACGGTTCCTATTGAAAAGAAGCTGATAGAGCAGGAGGTGGCAGGTTCCAGTTTTGCCTTCAGAAGGCATTGCAGCTGCAGCTGGCTGGGGGTGTGAGACCAGCCAAGGACCCATAGGGAAGAGTCCTTTTCCCACAGCCACATTAGTTAGGAGAGGGAACACGTATTTACCAGTGCAGCACAACATGAGGCTAAGCAGCAGGATGCAATTCTGGTACACTAAAATCAGTAGCAAGCTCTTGTGGGCTTCTGCTGCAGGAGAATTTAATCCTCAAGACTATAGCATTTCCCAGCAGCAGGAAGAGCAGGTCTTGCACATGCCTGCTCTTTCATGGTACAAGCTCATCATTCACACACCAGCCCTGAGTACCAGCTATCTTCTGCAAGATGCCTGCACTCACCACGCTCTCTTAGCTGAAAAGGAATGCGGATGCACACTCTTTGGATTTTTTTGAAACTGTTATTTCAGCTCATTTCCACCCTTCCCCATCTTTCCAATCTCTTTTTTTTCTGTTGTTGTTGTTCTTTTTTCCCCCTCTTCACACTCCTTCTCCTCTCTCTAATGTTTCCAAACCCAGCTTTGAAGTCATTGACCTTGAAAAAAAAAAAAAAAACCAACAAAAGAGCAATTCACTTGCCAAGTGCAAATACCTTGACAGATGCAGCGTATAAACCAAGCTGTGAAGTCAAACAAACCTGTAACATCTCACATCGGAAGCCTTCTCTCTCCCTCTGTCTGGGTTTCTACACTGTATTATTTTTCCTTGATTCCATCATTCTTTTGTGAAGACTGAAACTCTTGAGACCATAACTACCCTAGTCTCTATAATAAATATATCATAGAAACGCTGTGATTTATGGATTTTGGTAGTATTTTAACCATCCTGTTATACATCAGCAGGGATCTATGGCACAGACCTCTTGATCTCATAAAAACAGGCACAACAACCAAAAACACAAGAGCCTCTAACTCTTGGCAATCTCTAACGCTATTTTGTTAATAGGAAAGTTTAAAAGGGCACGCTGTATTAGTACAGGAGTCACACTAAAGCTGCCCAGAAGATCCCAGGTCCCTCAAGGGCCACAGCTGCTCAGCTCCACGCTGAGAGGACTTCTTGTGGTGGCGAGGTATTTCAGCCTAGACCTATGCTTTAAAAATGCAAAATTGAACCTGGAAATACTTGAACCTCCAGGTCAAGTCCTTTAGCACAGAGGCAGCGGCAGATTTGCAACAGTTCATGTATGTAGGCAAACCACTAGAGGGAGGGAGAGGTCCACAGTGCCCGAGCAGCCCTTCCCGAGCAGCTTCTCCATCTCCTCCACCATCAAACACAGGCTAGACCCTGCCTTTTGGTAGCGGGTGGGGGCGTCGGGCTGGACCCTACTCCTAGGCCAAATGAAGGTGGCAGCAGTTCCCCAAGGTCTTCGGTGTTTGGCCCTCCAAAAATCGCCTAGCAGCTTTTCTTCAGCCCCCACCGCGGCTCCCACATGGATGCAATTTCTCAGCTGCAAGGCTGCAGGCCAGATGGACATGTCCCATGGGCTGAATGCGGCCCAGGAACCATCAGCAACAGCACCATATGTAAGTGGTGTTTCGCATACGTAGCAAATGTCAGGCCTCAGTTAAGTCACAGATGAAGTAGAATGCTACTGCTGTAGCACGGTGCCCTTAATATCATCCTGCAATGTGGAGGGGTCCTTCCTCCAAATCATTAGCAACAGATGAGCTCTGTGCTTATTATAGGCCCCCAAGTACTTTGTAGCAAAACCATACCCAGAACAAAGTGTGTCTCCGTTCCTCCTCAGCAAAGTTTTAGCAAAGAATTTAATAAAGATTTATAGGTTTTCAGAGATTGTTTTGAGCTTAGCCAAGGTCTCTTTTTTTAATCAGACTTTTCCGTGGGGGGCAGGGGAGGAAGTGTTTCCAAGGTTATAGAAATTGAAGCAATATCTCAGGTATCTCCAGCCTCGCTCAACGTGCTACCAGCCCTTTAACTTGTGAAAGAACAGACTGTTTTTACAAGTCTCATCCAGAAAAGCTTTGTGTGAGTAATAAAATGTTAGCCCCATAAGCTTATGCTAATACTCACTTCCCTGGGCTTTATTACATTTGGAAATAAAAAAATAATCCCATAAAATTTCCAAAAGAAAAAAAAATGTGCTGAGGGCAAATAGGTGAAAGCTATCCTGTGTCATTATTCTTTAATTAAACTACTCAAGGCTGTTTCGATGATTACAGATGGACAAATGCCAGAAAAGAAGAGTCACTCCTGCAAGGAGCTTGGAATGTTGCTAAGAAATATTACAATATGGGGTTGTGATAGACATCATTCTAGTGTGAGTAAAGTGGAAGTCTTCCTTCCTGCTACGTTAACATTCCAAGCATTCCTAAATGCTTTGCAAAGATGATAAGATTTCCTGGTAACTTGGATAAAGGTGTTGAATTCAGGAAAGAGTGGCTTGGAGTCAGCATTTAAGCCTGAAGAGTGTACTCTGCTGTTAATTACAGGGAGTAATATAGTAAGAATTGATGGAAGGACTAGTTTGGTGGACCTTGGAAATGGTATTCTCTGTCAGCCTAGAAGAAACATCCCAGGTCTGCTCATCTTTCCCACGTAAGTTGTGTTCCTTCAACTATTGAGCATTCAGGTTGGTTTCCTGCAGACTCTTCAGCTCGATCATACCTTTCCTGAGACGCAGCATGCAAAACAGGACACAGTACTCAAGATAAGTCATCAAAAGTAGGGAGAATGACAAAAGAATTACTTCACATGTCCAGCATATTTTTTCATGTTTCCATTTGCTCTGGCTAGGATTCCCTGTCTTTTTCTACAGACCTGCAGACCAGCTCACATTTTTTCTCCTTTAAGCACACATCTGATTATGCCTACATGTGGTTTACTTACCCTATTAAACTGCATCCTGTTTATTCCAGGGCATATTTTTTTTTTTTAATTTATCAAAGCCATTTGGAGTTTGGAGTCTTTGCTATATAAACTCCTCATGTCACCATCTAAGACTTTAACAAAAATATTTGTTAACTCATGTCAGACCCAGATCCCTACTGCAAAAGCCTGCTTACTGGATCAGTCCAGTTGCCAAATGTTACGGATTTTGGATTGAACATGAATCCAGATCTCTTGGAGAGGGCATCAACAAGTGGCTGTGCTGTTAAAAGAAGGGGTTTCTTATTCTACCAGAACAGATAGCCCAATAGTCTGTCTGTAACATTGGCCAGTTTCAAGGGAAGATTTCAGTAACTGCAGAATGGGCAGCTGTGGAACTAGGTAAGATTATGTTGTAACCAGAAAATTACAAATGACAGTAGGTTAGCTCATACTGAATTTCTGCCAGACAATATTATCTGGGATTCTGAACAAGGGAGAGTGAATAAATGAAGAACACTTAGGGAAGATAAATCTCATACCCAGTGAAAGAAAATGGTTTTGGTTTTAAGCCCCTGCCTGCTCGGCTTTGCAGTGGATCTGACAACTGTTTCTGCCACAGACTTTTATTATGGACTTTGAAAGGATCAGTTAATCCCTCTGAGCATCAAAACTCTTCTGATTCTGGGGGATACAGTTTATTGACATGTTTGAGGGACTCCTTGATACTGTAAGTGCCCACACCCCCACACCTCTCCCCCACCACCACCCCCACCCCCCCCAAAAAAAAAATAAAAATAAAGTAAGGTCTGGAGAGGAAAGGATAAAGAATGAAGCCATAAGGAATCAAAGACTAATAAATGCCCTGACTGGAACATAGTTTGTGTCTGATGAGACATCCACACAAAGTGAGAAGATGTATTACACAGCTTAGATAAGTGAGGGAAGACAAGAGCTACCTGTCATAAAAATAGATGGGTTTAAAGACAGTCAGGTGATCAGGTGAGTAGGAAAAGGACTTTGTTGTTTTATTCAAAGCTTTGGACCCCATACAGAAAAGGCATGGAAAGTGAGGGTTGCCAGTCATCAGTAATGAAAAGTCAAGTAAGAATCTCTGACACGTAAGTTCCCTTAAGACCAAAGTCAAAATAGATTTATGACCAGGTTAAGACTCTAGTGCAATTTAGGCAGCAAAGCCTGATGCTGAGATCCTGGGAACTCATTACACATGACTTTGGGGCTGTATATAACCCCACGGAAGCTGAAGTTCTGCCTTGTGCTTAACCAGAGTGGCTCAAGAAGCAGCACAGCTCAGGACTTAGCTCCTGCCTGCGTAGAAACAGACACAAACAGTTGAATCTTCTGCAATACCAAAGGGATCATCAAGAAATCCAGTGTTATTATGTCTAAGGGATTAGTGGGATTCATTGCGACTGGAAGCAAGAAACTCTCTCCTCACTAACTTCCTCGCTACCCGGATGATCTGACCTGGCACAAGGAGACATCATCTCCTGCAGTGCATGTGAACAATTTTGCCAGAATAAGCCCCTTCCTTGGTGACCCTTACTGACCCCATTACATAGCACCTTGGCCTGCTTCCCAGTCCAAGGGCTGCAGGAGACAATGAGTGCAGAAGCATCTGAAATGTTTGACCCTATCTGGTGAAAAGGATAACATGACTCCGTGGGGAGCACAGAGGCAAACGTGCACAGTGGGGCCAGCCAGTGTGGATCAGGGCTAGGACAGCCCATCCAGAACAACACAGAGCGGATGCTAGTATCACAGTTGTATGATATTAGTAACATCTAAGAATTCTGAAATTTTCTGTATTGCAAATCACGTTTCTACCATATGCTGATACCAACCACCACTATGCTTAAGGCTGAAAGTATCTACGAGCAATTAATTCCTTATGGTAAGTCTCTGAGGGGCTGGATTCAGTAGGCTTTCTCAGTGTCATGCATGTGAACACACATGCACACACATCGACAGGTGTGCACAAGCCATATTGGATTCTTCACAAAATGAAGTCATAGCTTCTGTTTTCTTTGGAGGTGGATGGATGAGGACAGGCTAGCATTTATGTAAAAGCCCAGGGAGTGTTTCATTCACAATGGGTATGGAAGGTGCAGAGTCATTTCCTTTCTTCAGGTTCAAGCCCTTTCTTTGCTCCAGAAAATCCGAGGTCAGTCTCACTCTTTGGTAGGCAGCTTTCTGGTAGACAGTGGTTAGAGGAGAATGGATGTGAAGAGGTACAATGACAGAAGTTACTTACTTATAGGTTTAAAAGGAAAGAATAAATTTCCTTGCTTCTTCAGAAGGAGAGTTGGCTCCCACTTTCACAGGACCTATTCAAGGAGTTCGAGTCTACATCTCAGCCTTGCAATACTCATGTCCCCTGCATAGCTCTAAATGTCCTTGTACAGGTCCAGGTGACTCCTAATTCCTGAACAGGTTTTGTGCAGATGTGCAGAACTCCATCTATATGCACCAAACCACTGAGTTTATGAAGCCAGAAAGTGAAAGTAATTTATAAATCTAATTTCAAATCTCAGAGGAATAATGCAAAGCAAAATGGAGAGCTCTGTATCTCTTCTTCTTGTACATTCACTGGGTACAATGTAACCCACTTTTAAGTAAAACTCATAAAATAGTGTGTCTCCATTGTTTAAAAGAGCTTTTAAAGGAATCCATTTGTTCTGTTTTCCTTCCTGTTTCTTTCTTTCCTCTTGCCCTTTGAATACCATAGGTCTCATTTCTGACTTACAGGGATGGTTGTCTGCTCTTCTCATTCTCATGTGGTCTCCCTCGATAGAATAGAAATGATGAACCTTGAATTCCTTCACTATCTTGGTCCCCAGGGAAATAACTGTAGCCACAGATACAGAGCAGAAAAAATGAGTGAGCTGGGCTTTTCCACCATCCTTTATTTACACTTTTCCTGGTTTCTTCTCTTTCTATATTGCTTATGTATTTATGTTCAGCTAGCAGCCCAGCAGGGATCAAAGTCTTTATTCATACTAGTGGAGTTTCTTATCACAGCAAGGAAAAGGTCTAAGAGCACAGATAAAAAATATAGATAGCAACCAGGGTTTTTTTAACTTGCAACACCATTTGGAACAGCTAAAATTATGACACCAAATATTGTTGTCTGGATCAATCTAGAGTAATCCCATCTGCTTCAGAGCAACTCTGAATGTACAGACTCTTGGTGGCCACTAGTAGCAAAACTCCCTTTATAAAGTAGAATACCCAGAATGAAGAAGGCTGTGATACAGTGCTCTAGAAGTTTTGTACTTGGCACAAATAGGGCTATGTAAAGGGGAGGTAGCAGGGAGAGAATTGGAGTGCAGCAATTTTGTAGCATAAACTGTCACAAAAATATTGGCAGAGATTAGTAACATTTGCCTGGTTTCAGGTTTCTTTACAAACTCAACTATTAGGTGAGGTTTAGCAGGATCATTTTACCCAAACGGGAATTAATTTTTTAATAACTCTTGTGAGCAACATGGAAAACAGGTCTTTTCCTCATTTTTATTAGTCATTTATGATTCTTTTTGATTGCCTGAGACAACACCACACACCCAGAAACACAAAACTGCTTGGAAGTTAATTGAGTGAACATGGAAGGAGAGGAGGAAGAGGAGGGAGGGTGTTTTAACTGGCTTCGTGGTGTGGGTGAGTCACCAGCCAGCCCAGTGTGGCTATCATGAAACGTACCGAGGGTGCAGCAAGTGAAACAGGGAACTGTTGCAAAGTGATACTGTGTAGAATTCAAGAAAGATGGAAAACTTACAACATAGTTTCTAGAAGCTTCCTTAGAAGATATTTTACTTCTGTTTCATAAATAGGATCTTTCAAAAGAGGTTTATGGTTTGGGTTTTTTTTACTGAAGGTCTGGGACTGATGAGCCTAGCAGAGGCTGTTGGAATGCCATTAGACTGCGCAGTGGTTATATGTAGGTAAATGCAGGGTAGAAAGAAGAGCCCACGAGCAAGGTAGGAACTACATCTGCACAAACTGCAGCAAGAGGACTTACCCATTCTCACTTTTCAATCAGTCTCCTGGGGTTTGTGCTTTCACCTGGCATCAGGGAAAACCATTTTCAAATTTCCTCTCTGTCGGAGGGAACCTGAATCCACATTATTTCCTTCACCAATCTGTCCCTATGCTTCCCCTTGCTCTCAGGTTGGACCCATTCCAGAGAACAAAAAATATCAAAGTCTGTTCTCAGATGAGTGTTACAACCACTATGCTTTTGGATAAACAAATTAATCGCCTCTTATTCTACCTATGTATCCAGTCTGAGAGCTCTCACAAGGTGGGGACTTATGGAAAAATATCAGTTTGTGGGTCCTGGCACCACAGGTTTCAGCTCAGCATCCAGTTATGTGATGATGCCCACAACATTCCATTTGGTAGCTTCTGCTTGCAGGAAGAAATGTATGAAACTGTATCTAAAAGAAACTGTACCTCTTCCATGCACCATTCATTCACTGAACTCAGTGAATGAAGGAGTCTCAGTTGGACTTTTTGATGAAGAATTTCATTGAGGCAAAGTCTTGGATGAGGCAGTTACCTCGCCTCCTACAAAGATTAGTGGACGTGGTGATCCTACAGGAAAAAGAAAACTTCTCAGCAATCACTTGTGGGGGTACTTAGAGGGTGCTGCAGCCAGATTCTTTAAGAGGAGTTGATGGAGATGTGGGATCACAAGTGGGCACAGGTGTGCCTGTAAGTCTGTATTATCATGAGATGGTCCTGTAAAGAAATGAAAAGTGATGGGTTAACTTCAAAGGCACTTGCTTAAATCTAGTCAACGTATCACTTCGCTTCTCTTTTTAATAAGAAACAAAAAAAACTAAAGGAGTTTCACAGACACAAAAAAATCAGGGGCGCTGTAATGGACTTCAGTGCCATGAGTACCAGGGCTATTGTGGCAGACTGCAGTAAAGTTGTTTATTGTGGGGAATTATTATGCCTACAAGTCATTACTTCTGGTAGAAATAACACATAATACCATGAGCCATGATGTATCTCATGGGGAATTTGAGGAAGGTCTGCTTTAATTAACTTGAGTCACTGGTGAATACAAGTAAATAAATCAATGCAATCTTGATCTTAGAACTGAGTGGGTAGAAGGAAGGTTCCATCATTGCCTCAGAAGTCTCTCTCAGGTGTTGTTTCTTGGTTATTCAGATTGATTGGGCTACTCAGTGTGGAGGTCCACGTTTCCCTCCTCATGCCTGACATTGTTAGCAAGCAGAAGAAGGGAGGAGAAAAACTTCTTGGAGCTAGAATTGGGTTTTGATGGTTACCTCACTTGACAGTGCAGTTACTGCAAGTTCATGACACCTCCTGCTCCTCAAAGCCTGCTCTTTTTGCCTCTCTGCATACACGAATTAACAATCCAAAGGCAAGTTACTACCAGGATCTCCAGGAACTCTGTTTTAGGAAGTCAGCAAGATCTGCTGAGGCAAATTAATTAGTGTCAGAACGAGGGTTTCTAATTGTTCTCCTGTTCCCAAGATGGGATTTCAGCTGTATTAATGGTGTTAGCTGACTATGGAGAGAGAAAGGAAAAGAGACCAGAAGGAAGAAGCAGCATGTACTGAGGGTATGTAGCCCTCTACTCACCACTGTCTGCTTGTGACTGAGCAGGTAAATTGTATTCCACACTATTGTTTGGAGTTCCCTGACTGAGCAAACACTGCCTGATCCAAAGCCTACCCAAAATTGCAGGCAAAAAAACTGATTGGTTTCTTTTTAGACCTTTTACAACGAATGAATAGGCTGGATTTGGAGCCTTTTCGATACTGGGTACGGTCAAATCAAATGCAAAGGCTGAGAAGTAATTCTACAGCTTTGTGCTTTAAATTCACATTCTCTGCTGAGGTCAAACATTTGCTGGTTAGGGACAACAAAATCATCTTGTATTACTTGTCAAGTGTTAGCATAGCTTAAAAGACAAACTGATTTCAAACATCAGAGAACAGAATAAAGTTTAAACCGTAGGAGCAGTAATTTCTTACTCTGGAAATCAATAACATTGCACTGAGGAGAGCTGCAAAACCTCTCCACATTCTATTGCCATAAGCCAAGGCTCTGATTCCCACTGTAAGCATTACTCAGTTTCGGCACACTTTGATCCTCATTGGGAGGAAACAAGGATCCGACCTCTGCCTGAACTTGGGTCCTGTGGAGAAAAAGATTCCCCAGTTAGAAAAATAGAGGTTTCTGAGCTTCTTATACATCTGTTAGCTTCCCACCAGGCAGCGTGTGCACACGCCTGGGTAGTGTTTCTGAGTAGTCTCCTCTAATTAACCTCTCAGACAAGGTTGCCAGCTAATTTGCTGACCAACCTCAAACAACTAAAAAAAATAATGAAGGAAATATTTAAAAATGTCAGGCAGTGGTTTTAAGCATAATTCTTGAATTAAATTTGCCGGCTAGAGGAAACAGCCCTGGCTGTTGTGCAGTAACATCATTCCTCCGTCTGCTTCTAACACCCGTCCTTCCTCACCCCCAGCCTTTCTCAACGGGAAGTTTCCTGATGTGATTAAGACGTTACTGGTTTCCTTGGGTAGATGCAATGGAAATCTCCCAAGTGGAAGGAGTTGTAAACATAGACCAAAATTCAGCTCACTGCAGATCCTAAAAAACATACAGACGAAGCAACAACCTGAGTTTATGTTTTGGATTTATGATGAAAACAGTGCTGATAACACAGAGGTGTTTTTGGTATTGCTGAGCGGTGCTTACACAGCGTCAAGGCCTTTTCTGCTTCTCATGCTGCCCTGCCAGCGAGCAGGCTGGGGGTGCACAGGGAGCTGGGAGGGGGCACGGCTGGGACAGCTGACCCCAGTGGCCAAAGGGCTATCCCATACCACATGACAACGCGCTCAGTAGTAAAATGGGGTCGGGGTTGTCCAGGGCTGCCATTGCTCATGGACTGTCTGGACATTGGTCAGTTGGTGGTAAGCAATTGGGGTTTCTCAGCATCGCTTGTTTTTTGAGGGGATGGAGGATTGAGGTGGTTTTCTTTCTCGTTGTTGTTTTTTGGGGTCCGCTCGTCCCCCCCTTATTAAACTGTCTTTATCTCAACCCGTGAGGTTTTGGACTTCTGCCTTTCAGGTTCTCTGCCCCATCCCACTGAGTCAGGGAGTGAGCCAGTGGATGTGTGGTGCTTAGCTACCAATCAGGATTAAACCGTGACAATTAGGCTTGAAACCTTTCTAGGGGGTTGCTGAAACCCACACATTAGGCTGCATGAATTTCTTGCAACTTCCGTAAAGTGGTAATCCAGCATACACTGTCCAATCTGGCACAATTTTTCATCTTTGGTTCCTCCCAGGTTCTAAAGCCTTCCAAATACATACTTCCACTTTCTCTCTCTGCATTAAGGTTTCCTTCCCTTTCTCCTGATGCTTTCTCCTGACACCTCCCCACACCCACCAGCCATATACTGAACTTCAACTTTTTGTCTCCTACCACTACTCCCACCTGCTTTCCTTCATCTGCTTGCATTTCTTCCTCCTTGCTGATGCTGTGGGCAAGTCTCAACACAGGGTCAAGGGTCTGAAAGCACATCAAGTCTGCCAGTGCTCTCACCTTGCTGCAACCCCGTTGCTCCCTGCAAGCTGCCCCAGTCACAGCATGACCCGCTGTAGCATAGCTGTGTAGGACACCTCTGGGGGTGCCTCCCTCTTGCTCGCTCACTCGCTGACCTCAGGCTGAGGCTTGACTCTCTCTTGCCCCTGCCTGGCTTTCTTCCACTCCTCCTCATTTTTCCCTTCCTGCCAGTCACTTTGGGATCAGTTCTTCCACAGAAAGGAAAGATGGCAAAATAGCTAAAAATAAGTACAGCTGTAAGTGGACTGACTGTTCTTCTGCTTGCTGTCCACTTAGCGAGGCATTGCAGGGGGAGGTTACCAGGCACATAGGGTGGAACAGAGGGGATGCAAAACTGAGGGGTCTCACCCAGCATGTCGGGTTTCCTCTTCATGGACCTGAATAGTGCTCACTATGGGGCTTCGAGTGCATTTGTGTTGATCGGTTCATGAAAACAATTATATGACATGGCTTGCCTGTGATGGTTACGGGCTTTTGTCACCGAGACAGTTCTTTTCACCTCTCTGTTGCTCTAATTTGCTCTCCTGGAGAAAAGGACAGGTTAAAGGTATAACAGCTGCGCTAGGTAACTAGATTTTTGTTGTTTAACGTAGCCTGGCATCCTAAGTACTATCAAGTCAGCTATGGTTGACACTAATATATTGGACTGTAAGTTGTAGTGTCTCACAGTGCCTATATATTCCTTTCAGGGTGCCTACATCTCGTCTGTTATAGTGTCAAAAAGCTGGTAGAATTGCTTAACGTGTTTGCGTCTTGAGGGTGACCTGAACACTGTACTACAGGAGTAAGAAATAGCTGGTAAAACAGTTAAAGCCATGGATGTTAATAAAACCATATGATAAAAAAAGCAGCCAGTCTGGGATGTGGAGCTGGATCACACCCACAGCACCAGGGAAGAGACTTTTGGCTGAGACAGTGACTCCTCATCCTCACCACACTTTGTTCACAACTGAAGGACTCGAGCCCCTGCCTTAACCAGCAAGCTATTGCTAAGGACTTTGCACCTTTCTGTCTTTTGAGGGTGATCCTCAATGTTTCTACCCGGCCATTTAATGTAGAGTGTGGGGAAAAGATTTATGCATCCACTGTTCTCCAAAAGTTGTGAGCCTTTGAATAGATGGTGCAGTACTGAACATCTCAGGGCACATACAACAGCCAAGAAGCAGAGAAGTGGCCCTTTCTTGGACAGCTGGGAGTGGAGCACACACCACAGAAAGTAATCCCCTTGACTTTCAGGACAGCCAGATGTGATATAAAGCTCCTGTCCCTAGAATGGTAATCTGGCAGGAATCACTTAGCAGACAAGAAGTTCTCACTGTTCTTGTTATATCTGGGACCTGATTACCCTGAATCCAATTGTGGGTCCTGGTCCATCTTTCCCCAGAGATTGCTGTTAAAATGATAGACCTGCACCTTCATAATACAGAGTGGTTTTCATGGCTTAATGACTTTCTGTCTTGCTGGGATAAGTCAGGTTATATCAGAGGAGATTGCTATCTATTCTGGTTACTTCCTTAGAGCCCCTAGACATAATCAAGTTCATTTCTCTGCCTCCTTTCTTGAGGGAAGATTTTCTTTTGTGCCCCCAAAATACTGTTTCAGTTATTTATAAATGTTCATCAGATCATTTGCCTGTACAAATGACAGCCTGAATATTATCTGTGAACTGTATATTTCCATTATTCATCCTGGTCTCCCCTCCCGATTGGATGCCTGAAACTTTATGAATAGAGAAAAAAGTGAATGATGAATAGTGACTCATGAATAATAAACAGAAGATGAGTACACTTTTTCAAACTCCTATTCCTCCATGAATATGTGTACCCCTCTATATCAGTTGCCTTCACCAACATTCAAATGCAGAGAAAATAGACAGAAACAAGACTAACAAAAAATAGGGCAGGAATGCAGCTGAATCAAATCAGGAACTGTGGGGTTTTTTTGTGCATAGTTGTGAATGCACTACTTAGCAGTTATTCAGCTCCAGTAAAATCCAACTGTTCTGGGGACAGAGTTAGCTGGAGAGGCAAGAGCAGGATTTTTCTCTACAAATCCCCCACTAACTGCTCCAGGAAGGTGGACATGTTGCAGTACTTCTGCTTTCTTCTGCTTCCTCAGCTGTAAAATAGAAGTAATGATGCCCTTCCTTCTTCCTGTAGCCTCAGACCTCTGAATAAATTGTGCTAAGCAAGAAAGTAGCATTTTTAAAGACTCATCAGTAACTGGCATAAATCATGTCAGCCTTTAGATTCTTAGCCTTTTAGGTAACTTACAGGTATGTTCAATACAGATGTTGCTTAGAGATTATTCATAAATTATATTTCTTCCACATCTGATAATGGATAGGTTCTGTGTGCCTGACTTGCCAAATCATGTCATACTTAAATAAATAAATAAATTGTGTTCATTTAAGCAAAACTTTATTTTCTCGTGCAATGTCCAAAACTTAATAATTATTGTTTTGCTAAATGGCAACAAGTTGCCTTCCTAAGCCTGTAAAAAAGTCTTCTAATTTAAACCTGTAGAAACAACTTGGCAGTAAATGTGGGCAATTACAATCATTCTTGCTCTAATTTATACAATTACAGGAATGTATTTCTTCTTAGCTGTGGACTCCAGCTGTCTAAAGTTGCTGACCAGAGTAGAAGCTGTGAACATACTTTTGAAAGGAAGACGATTTTGTTTAGATTATGATATTTGTACTTCTTTTTTTCATATTTTTAAAGAATGGTTCTGAGTTTATTGCGTGTGCATTTCTATCTTCTTTCTAATTAGGGACTCTACATAACTCTTGAAGCTTTGTATGAAAAGGCGACAGGATTTTCATCTTCAGAAAGTAAACCCCAAATCTCTGGAGTCTTACCTGTAAATGAAAAAATAAATAAGCCTGAGTCTTCCATATGTGATCTACCAGTGAGTAGCTAGTTATTATCAAGCCATTTTGAAATTCAGAAAATAAATGTTCCTAGCTTGAATAAAAACAGCCAAGCCTTTCAGGAACTGCTGGAGGATACTCAGCCAAAAGCATCCATTAGTCACCCAGAATTACCCCTCTAAATCAGCCAGAAAAGGGACTTAAATCTGCTTTTCTCATAGAGTCAATGTCTCAACCTGCTTCCAAAGAGCCTTTTGCCAGCTGGGACCCAAGATGGTTATGCTGAAACCAGCACTCTTAAAATAGTTTTGGTTTTGACTTTGGCTTTCTTAGTGACAAAAGTCAATTGCATCCAAAAATTCCCAGTATGCTTTAACCACTCTAACCGGTATTGCGTAGGGTGAAATACCTCACAGATATGCATTAAACAGACCTGTATAGCTCTGCTCTTTAACACTTTACTGAAGTGAAATGCCAGAAATTTCTGCATTTGTGGCGTGCCAGGATTTGAAGATTTTTCTGGAAGAGCTTCTAAAATAAAAAATAAAAAATGTTTTTAACAACATTTTATACTATTAAAGTACATAAGTACGTAAGCTTTTTTATAAGTACTGGTTATACTTTCTTCAACAGAAATAAGTGGCATGTCTGTTCAGATTTTAGCCCTGACTCTCTAAAAAACTATAATCAGGAAGTTCAAAGTACCAGTCTAGCATAAAACTCAGTTAATGGAAGTTTTGTGACCATATTTTTGCCACTTTAAAAGATAATAATACAGCTTTGTTGATGTTTCCTTTGGTGCTCCAATGAACTGTAAATTAGGGTCACCCTTTTTGTGTCCTTTTGAATCATCAAATTATAAATGCATTTCATCTGTCTCAAGGCATCACAGCAAAAATTACAAGATGACCTTTAAAAATGGCTTGTAAAGCACTGTTGCTTACTTTGTTCTGGATCTCACCTCAGACAATCTCTTGTCTCTGTCACTTTCAGAGATAAATTACTATTTCCACTGTGCCAACACCTGTAATAGCAGCTGCCTTTTCACCGCCTGTCACTTGCTTTTCTATACTACCACCCCCACCCCCCACCCCACCCCCATTCCTGCTTTTATGTCTTTCTGCCTACACTGCAATTCTGTTTCTCCCAAGGAAATATTATATATCTGATATATAAATACAAAATATACCCTGACCTTCTTTTCCTTTTCCCCTTGCCTGTCATAGTGCAGGCAGTTCCTCTATGTCTTTTCCTCTTACTCCTCAGCTGTTCCAGTAATCCCATCCCATTCTCTTCCTTAGCCTTCTCCTTAGCTTCTCAGTATGCTCTGGCTCTTCTTCCACCCCCATACAAGCAGGTTTGCTCTTGCTCAACCTACAGCAGCCTGCCTTTCCAGCCCTGGACCATTCTCTCTCCATTCGCCTCCAAGCTCCAGCTGTGGTGTGGAGTTTCTCCTCTTCCCCCCACCGGTCTGGCTGTCTTGGACTTGAACACAAACGAGCACATACTTTTGGAAAAATCATCCTTTTTTATGGCCTTAGTGAGGTTTTTCTTCTTTCCAATTTCTTCCTGCCTCCCCAACTGCTTGTTCAGAAAGTCTGCTGGAAATTTTCTTATTCTTCTCCCTGGTTACTGGGGAGAGAAGAGTGGTGCTCACTAAGGCTGTATTTTTTATAATGTTTCTGATTTGATTCTTTTCACTTTCTACTGTCTTACCTCTGAACACAAGAACAACTGGTGCATCTGTGTCAAAAAAGTGTCTTTCCTACATGTCTTTAATTCTATTTCCTTATGTCCAATTGAAAACCTTTTTGTGTCTCTTAAAATCCAACCATCAGGCCAAGCTGAACACAGCTAAAACAAACCTCTTAACCTCTTTTCCTTGCAAACATTTCTCAAACTTTTCAGAACTGCTTTTCATTGGCACAGTATTGCCATGCTGCTCTTAAATGGATGTGATCTTCTGTTGAGATTTCTGTAGTTTCCTGCTCCATGTCATACTTCATTCTTGCAGTCTTTCCTTCTAACTTCTCTAAAATACATTCCCTATCTACCCAGACATCTAAGACTGTCATATAGAATCCATCATCTTATTTCTCTGAGTACACTGACATTTTCCCTGACCTTTCTCTGACTCCTCATGATAATGAACAGCTCCCCAAAGCACCCACAGAACCACTTTAAGGTCGAGGGTTTTTTTCTGTAAAACCTATCTGACTAACACTATGTTGAGACCATCATCATGTTGCTGATCAGTACATCTGTTTGTATGGGTTATATATGACCAGATTCAGGTATCTCTAGATACAGGTGTCTGTGAAACAGCTCATTTTGTTTGCTCTTTAGTGGACACAAAGAAATAAGGCATTGCCAGGTCAGATCCAGTGTGTTGATACATGAAAGTGCCTGTTTCCCTTCACCAGCTGTAAAGGAAGCCAGGGGTCACTAGCTCAGATGCCAATATCTGCAGCTGAGCAGCTGAGCTACCTGAAACTATTGAGAAGAATCCCAGTTTTTTTTGTTTTTTTTTTTTTTGGGGGGGGGGCGGGGTGTTGAAGTATTTTGTCTTAGTTTTTAGATTCTATGTGGTTGGGAGCATTTCTGTATCCATACCTGGATCTGTGCAGAGCCTAATGCAACAGGATTTGAGGCAACGAATATGTTGTTATGGTGCCACTGCAATGGTTAGACTTCACGTTATCAACAGCATTAAAATGATGTTCGAAAAAAGACTGAAGAAAACATCTTGCAAAGGTTAGAGGAGCCACAGTGATGTATAGCAAGAATATGGAGGCATTCAGAAACAGTTAATTGATAGCTTGTGTGGCTGGTATTCACAGTGCTGCAGTCCCAGTGACTCTAAACATATGGCAGCAAGGATAATGCTGAAAAAGAACAATGGCATTTAGTCAACTGCAGTATAGAGCATTTATTTATTTATTTATTACTAACAGTGGTATGTAAAACTTTTCTTGCTTTCCTTTGGAGGAGGTTTTAAACTGAAGATCTAAGCCACTTGGAGACAACATTAAGTCCTCGGACTTCCATAACTATGTGTAACATTTGGTGAGATTTTTGCCTTTGTTTTGCTGCATGATTGCCTTTTAGCAATGAGTGAAATTTTAGGGCTTGTACCAATTCTTTTCACTTCTCATGTCTTTGATTTTGCAGACCACAATGACCTTGTTTGGGAAAGAGATGACTTAACAGGGATATGACTGAGATATATAAAATTGCAAGTAATATGGTAATCATGAATGAAGAATATTTATTCAGTATTTCCCACAGTATTCTTATTCTTTTCAAAGAGCATCAAATGCAATTGCCAGGCAGCAGATTTAAAGCAAATAAATGAAATACTTCTCCCTACATGCTACAGAGTTAGCCTATGGAATTTGTTACGAGATTGGAAGAAAAATACCCGACATGCACACACACACACACACACACACACACACACACACACACACTACAGTTTTCCTGTGGAAAGCTTGTTGTTTAGTTCAACATACAAAACCAGAGTTGCAATAGTATTATTCTGCTTATGCAAATCAAATGTAACTGTCCCACCTCACTCATGGTATGTATACATTAGTTGAAAAAGTAGGAAACCTGGAAAGAAGGCTACTGGTTTACCTTTCTTGGCTCCTTCACTCTGGGTTAAGCAGAACCTCTGGAGCAAGAAGGCTTTTCTTTCCTGTGAAGCAACCAAACAGTGCCCAAGTAGGAAGAATTTAAAATGCAATATGAGACAGACAAAATGAGCCTAGGCTGGGAAACTGTTCTGAAGATCAGGGAGCTAACACAGAGGCAGTTTTCAAAGGTGATAGGAAGAGGATCCATAGAAAATTTTCTAGAATTTGTTGTAACTTGGAAACTCACCTAAGAATTGTTGAATTAAAGGAAACTCTGGAGTAAAAGACTTGACATGCAAGGAACAACGGGCAGGGCAGAACAGGCTGTTTCCAAATCCATTTGTTTTAATTCAGTTCTACCCAGCAAATCTGGATTTTTCTCTGTTTAAGAAATGTATGCTTTAAGAAATATTCACTTTTCAGATACAAATTCCTTTTGGTGCTTCTTTAGTGTTCCTTAAAGGAAATTACATTAGCAGATGTACCTCACAGTTTTAGCTTTTGATACCATGTCTACCCCTGTCAAAGAAAGTGTCTATAGTTTATGGAGTGTCACAAACACCGTCAGAAAGTGGCTCAAATCTAACTTAGGAGAAGACAAGTGACCCTTTGGAGGCAGCTGTTTCTCCAGTGACTACACCAGAAGCCTGATGTTTAGGCTAGGCACTTGACTTTCAGGTGTCTGTATTTATGGAAGAAAAAAAGTCTTTTTTTCTTTTTTTTTTTTCCTGTTGGAAAGTTTTGATATTACAACCCCCACCATGTACCCACAGGAGTAAGCTCGTGGGCGTAATACTGTATGTGCTGACCAGTGTAGTAAGCAGAGTATACTCAAGCTGTCAGCTCACTCATAACAACAATAACTCTTGCAAGAGTCACATCTCTAAAGAGGCACTATGGTTTGGTTCAAAATGCCGTCTACGTTCAGCTCCACAACAAAGTTCAGTCCAATTTTTTATTTTAGTTGCTCTTCCAAAAGTGGCATTGGCTCTTCTCACAGGAGAGAGCACTTCATCATCTCTAAGAGCATCATTTGACAATAGGCTAACAGGCTCAGAATGTGATCTGAAGTTGTGAAACAATTGCTTTGATGGCCTTCCTCAGCTTGGTTACAAGAAACCTTGTTTGACAATTTATTTTGAACATCTGGCCTACTATTATTGAGCATCTATTTATAAAGCTGGCTTCAACAAAACTCTCATAGAAGTGTCTGTCTTCAATCAGTTTGTGTGTGTCTTGTGGCAACAGAATATTTTACAGACATTAGTTCCTAATTGTCCAGGGTTTTCTTATACAAATCAGCATTCCTTTCTGGAGCTACTTTATTTATATATGTTTTTTATTAACAGAGCTGTTTCTGCATACAACATAAATGAAAACAACTCTATTAGAGAAACTGTGAGTCATTGCCATCATTTTATTAAATAAATTATTTCAAGATCTCAGACAATGCATGAAAAGGCTTTAACAAACAGCTAGAAATTCCTAAATACATACATAGAGAAATACATAAAAAACAGTTCTTTTTTTTTTTTTTTTTGTGCAGTTGCATTAAGTTCATTTAAGAATCTTCTGGTTTTACCAAAGATAGAGAAGTAATTGTAAGCACATTTGGAGATATTATAAGATACCAGAGGGGAGGGGAGAAAAAGAATGCATGATTCTCATTCAAGAACAAAGATACAGCATGGAAAGGTTTGATGTACTACTGTTACTACATGGGTACATCACATATCAAGTGAAGGCATATTGGGGAGCGATGACAGTTCTGAGTCTATCATGTTTTTCACTCATCATACTTTTCTGCTCTGACAAAGTTCCTCCTTTTACTTTTCCAGACATCATCAAAGTTGGATGCTGTTGAGTCAGAAAGATGCCTCTCTTTAGAAGCATTTTCTTGCTCTAGTATGTATGACAAAACTCTGTCCCTCATCTTCAGGCACAGGCTAGATATCTGTATTTCACTGAATCCATGCAATATATTTTTCCTTACACCAACTGGAGTATGTAAACTAGAAAAAGGGGTTTTGTTAATGTGAAAGAACTCAGAAAGAGATTCTTGTCCCATTGAAGTCAAGGAAAATCTTGCATTTGATGTGAGCAGAATCAGTTTTCCCTGATGGCTGACTACAAGTTTAAGTGAGTAATTCTGAATTTGTTTGAGCTTTATATTTATCTGTTGGTGACAGACACTATGAATAGGCGAAAGACAAAAGAGGGTATTACTTTTTTATATTTTAATCTCCTTATGCCTTTCATTATTATAAGTATGAATTTCATGAAATGACATTGCCTGACCCAATCTAGCGGCCTTCTATGATGGAGCGACTACATCAGTGGACAAGGGAAGAGCTACAGATGTCACCTATCTGGACTTCTTTAGTCCTTTAGTCCTTTAACAACAGTCCCTCACAACATCATTCTCTTTAAATTGGAGAGAGATGGATTTGATGGATGGACTGTTCAGTGGATGAGGAATTGGTTGGATGGTTGCATTCAGAGGGTCAACAACATTCAGTGGTCAACAACTCTATGTCCAGATGGAGATCAGTGGCAAGTGGTGTCCCTCAGGGTTCTGTATTGGGACAAGGATTCTTTAACGTCTCCACCAATGACACAGACAGTGGAATCAAGTGCACCCTCAGTAAGTTTGCAGATGACCCAAGCTGAATGGTGTGGTTAACACACCGGAGAGATAGGATGCCATCCAGAGGGACCTGGACAAGCTCAAGAAGTGGGCCCACATGAACCTCATGAGGTTCAACAATGCCAGGTGCAAGGTTCTGCACCTGGGTCAGGGCAACCCAAAATATCAGTATAGGTTAAGGGATGACGGGATAGAGAAAATCCCTGTGGAGAAGGACTTGAGGGCACTGGTGAATGAAAAGCTGAACATGAGTCAGCAATGTGCACTCGCAGCCCAGAAAGCCAACTGTATCCTGGCTGCATCAAAAGAAGCGCGACCAGCAGCTTGAGGGAGGTGATTCTGCCCCTCTACTGTGCTCTCATGAGACCCACCTGGAGCACTGTGTCCAGCTTTGGAGCCCTCAGCACAGAAAAGACATGGACCCATTGAAGCATGTCAAGAGGAGGGCCACAAAAATGATCAGAGGGTTGGAACACCTCTCCTACAAGGAAAAGCTGAAAGTTGGGATTGTTCAGCCTGGAGAAGGCTCCAGGGAGACCTCATTGCAGCCTTTCAGTACTTAAAGGGGCCTTATAAGAAAGATGAGGACAGACTTTTTAGTGGGGCCTGTTGTGATAGGACAAGGGGTAATGGTTTTAAACTGAAAGAGGCTACATTCAGACTAGATGTAAGGAAGAAATTCTTTACTGTGAGGGTGGTGAAGCACTGGCACAGGTTGCCCAGGAAGGTGGTAGATGTCCCATTCCTGGAAACATTCAAGGTCAGGTTGGATGGGGCTCTGAGCAACCTGGTCTAGTTGAAGATGTCCCTGCTCATTGCAGGTGGGGTTGGACTATTTGACCTTTAAAGGTCCCTTCTGACCCAAACTATTCTACGATTGTATGTGACATAAAATTATATCTATATTTGCAATCATTTGAGTGCCTGTTTTGAGTGATCCCTGGAAGTACCTTAAAACTGAGAACGCTAAGTGATCCATAGGAGATGCAGCATACCTTCCACTCAAGAAAACATTGTAAGTCACTTTTTTCACATGCTTTAACAGTTTTTGAGTTAGGAATTACTTTCTTTTTCATTAGATTGTCATCTTTTATGTGTACATGTACACATAAAGAAATAAAAAGAAAACCTCAAATGCTGCTCCTATAGGAGCAAGGGTCTATAATTGGTATAATATAGCTTTAAGACACTGGGTTGTCTGGAAAGTAGCAGAGTGCAGTATTTCTACATGAAACTCATTGTCTGCAAGTGGGTGTCTGTAATTATGCTACCTATTGCTCAGTCTGTCATTAATCC
Source organism: Falco naumanni (assembly GCF_017639655.2). Taxonomy (NCBI): domain Eukaryota; kingdom Metazoa; phylum Chordata; class Aves; order Falconiformes; family Falconidae; genus Falco; species Falco naumanni. The sequence continues at coordinate 89,801,680 of NC_054056.1, forward strand.
CATAAGGAACAAGAAAGATAAATTGAAAGAGAATATTTTGGTATTCCACTTCCAGGTGTGTAACAGCTGGTTAAGGCTGAGGGACATCAGCACTAAAAGCTATAAATTCTACTGGAAATTAGGCCACTTTCCATCATTCTGGCTTTCTCACATTAATAACCACTGCAATTGGAACCACAGGAGCTCAGGTGTGTGCCGTCACTCTCCTTCCGATCATCCACACACGCTGACCTGTCCTGGACTCTCACTGGAGCCCTGAGTGGTGACAGACAGCAAGCAGTGATTTATACAGCACTGCTGTAATTAGGGCAGAGCTCACAAGTGCTGCTAGAGCTTGGACTATGTCAGTGTTTCCAGTAGAAATCCCTGTGTTCAACAGTTTATAAATGTGGCCATTAAATGTCAATCCAGGCTGCAATTTGTCATACGAGTTGTCAGCTCCAGGGGGAATCTTACAATAAAATGCAAAATCTGTTTGGTGCTTTTGAAGTAATTCGCGTACATACTCATGTGCATGCACACAAGCGTCTCTGCCCATCACCATGAGTCTGGAACAGGAGGTGCATAATGTAAGTTACATATGTTGTTCAACCCACATATTTCAAAGACACAGCTCCTTTCTCCTGGCTGTTGCTCACACCAAGGATGACGGTAGAACTCCTCTCCTTTGTGTAACTTTCAAGGGCTGGCTAATGTCCTCCATCCACCACCACCAGGAGAAATGTCACCTGCTTTAGTCTGCAAGAGCTGGAGTAGGGGGTCCCCTCGCTTTCTGATGCCCACTCAGCCTTCTTTAGGCACACTCTGAAATCTGAAAGAGACCTGGAAAGCTGTTGTGGGGTCTGGAGCACACTGAGATGAGCTCCTGACCCTTAGCTGACCTGGTCTCAACAGCACTGGTGGCTCTCAAGCCACTCAAGTAGCTCTTCCTGGTCCACCCACTGTTTCCCCCACTCTGGGCTAAAGCCGTGCTCAGCCCCAGTCCCACAGTTTTCCTTCCTGGTCACATCTAAGACTGTCCAGGGACTGGGGCTGCTGGAGGAGTTACTGTCACAGAGTGGTTGGTTGTGACTAAGAGCAAAGTATCTAATCTCCCTGATGCTAAGGTTGTCTTTCGCTCAACAGGAGGATGAATGCACGCCTGCCTCTCAAGGCTGCTGAAATACCAGTGATGAGTGCCACAGATGTGCCTGTAAATAACTGCCTAGATCTAAGAGCATTCCCATGAATGAAAAATCATTCATTGAATATTTCCAGAAAGTGAACTGAAAGAATAAGGAAGGAGGAAGCAAATTCATGGCTTTGAATTAAGCTACTTTTTGGTAACATTTGCTGTGTTCTTAGTACATCACATGTTACAAGCCCACCTGAAAGTCAAAGCACAGAAAAATAAATGATGCGTATGCAACATTTGAGAGCAGTAACCTCCAGACATTAAGCAGCTTGCATACTAATAACATTTAGAAAACTTGCTTCCTTCCAAAAGCTTTCCTCCCTGAGCAGAGGTGAAATATCCAGTCAACATAGCCGTAAAGGAAGGAGTGCAGGGGCCAGTAGATCACAAAATATGAGGTATGAAGAAGTGCCCATTTCAATCAAGCCGTCAGTGTGAGCACTCTTATTTATGATATGTTATAAAACGTTTATTGCCCATTTTACAACTCTAGCTGCCCAAAGTTTGATTTAACCAGAAAACATGCCAGTAATGTGCATTGACACAAGGCCTAGCTTTTCACGTCCTCGAAGACATGACAGCTTAGCCCAGACTTTTTCCAAGCTATTTGTTAGTGAACATGAATCCTTCAGGTGCTCAGGAAAAAGTCTGCACTGTGACACGTAAATCTCTCAGGAGCTGAGGAGAAAATCTGCACCCTGAACATCTACCAGTGAATAGAAACACCACTGCTGTGATTATTAACTGGACACATCCCTATTTTTACTGCCCCATAGTGGAACCCATAATCTAAAATGCTGGGTAATTTTTAAATTATTACTGATGTGTTTTGCCATTAGAAGCACTGAAGCCTCACCTGAGCCACCATGGGAGCTCAGTTGGCCTTGCTGGTCATGGGGAAGGTTGTCTCCTTCACTGGGAGACAGACCAGGCATTGCTGGAGGGTTTTCCTTTCTTTCCCCCCTCCCCTTGCCTCAACCTGTGGGTAGAAATATTCTTAAAGAAGGGAAAGAGCAGGAAAACAGACTTCACCCACAGGAGGGGTGAGGAGTGAACTTGCTTTTCCTGTCCTTCATCTTTTGCAGTTGTCCTGGCACGGAAGGAGGATCCGGCGTTTGCTGCCTGGCACAGAAGGGTTTCCCAAGCCATGTTTTCAGTGCTTTGTGGTTCTCCTGCACTGAAGTAAAGCACATTGCTCCCAGCTGGGTCAGAGTGGATGCGCATCTAGGAGGCTTCAGGTGTGATTGCCCTGATCTGGAATAAAATGACCAAAGGACATTTTTTGCATTGGAAAATTAAAGGTCACTTTTTAAAATGAGCTTCTTGTGACTTGGGCAGTGGGCTGAAAGAAAAGAGGCTTAAGAAATGTACCATTGCACCAACAGATTTAGAGACTTCTTGTGTATCTCTGTTTTGTTTCCTCAAAGGGGACAGAGGACATGGCAGTAAGTTGAAGGCAGTCAGCTTTTTTTATTGACTGTACTGGGTTAGGCCATATAGTTCCTCACTAAGTTCCTTCAAACACACAGTTGTGGGAAGAGGGGAGGAAAGGCTAGAGAGGCAGCTAGTACTCAGTTAATTAAATTTAACTAACTTCCTTCAGCTACTTAAAATTCCACACAAGCCTTCGATATGTGTACGTGTCCTGATCAGCCTTCTGATCGTAGGCACGTGGTCCCCCCATGCACAGCAATGCATCATGTCCTGTCTCACAAACATCAAAGCTTCACACTGATCTTAGAGGAGGATGCCAGTGAATGATGCATCAGAGATGGAGTAACCCTTGCATTTCATCTGCGTTACCCTGGATTCAAAACTCCTGCTGAGCCGGAGCGATGTGGGGACACAGCAGCAAAACCAACACACACAAACAGCAGTCAGTGTAAGGCCCTGGCCAGCCAGTGGCTGTCCCGAGTTCTAGGAAAACTTACCAGGAGATTAACCACTGCAGGAGCTTCAGCACACAAAAGTGCCTTTTATAACCTAATTATTTTAGAGTCTACAATGCAATATCTTGTGCTCTTAAGCTGTTTACCAAGCATTAAAAGTTGCTGGCTGCAGAAAACCCATGATAGCATATTTTGTATAGATTTTAAGCCAAATGCCTTACACTACTGAACTGCTAAATTATATGAGTTCAGTGGTGTTATATGAGCATAAAAAATCTCCAGCCTTAGTCCTGTATCTTCTAGTGAATGGATTTATGTTCAATGTCAAAGACAAAAAATTAATGCAATGAAAAAAATATAATGCAGCTCACTTATTGCTGTGTTCTTCCCTTTGTTTTTCAAATTAATCAGAAACATAGAGCTGTGAAAAGAACAAGCCTAATCTTGAAAACAGAATAGGAATATGCTTGACTTCACCTGCTTGGTAGATGAAGGTTTTACCACTCTGAAAATCTTTTGGACAGCTAGAAGGGAAATGATGGAAAAATAGAAAGCCTTTTTGGAATAAACAAGAATGTAAATCACTCTGAGTTCAGACAGTGCTCAGCTCAAGAATGCATCAGCTTCAGAAAAGATTAATAAACCAATATTTCTTTCTTGTGCTGTTCTTTGGAGAAAACAGCTGTCTTTGATTAAGTAAATGAAGATCAAAAGAACAGAGATATAAACATATTGAATACATGATCCAGGGTCGGTATAACTGTTAAAAGAGAAAGTTGCCTTCTCTATGACTTTAGTTGTGGGAAGGATTTTTTGTATTTTTCGAAGTATATAACATTTTTTATAGTGATTCTGTATGGTGGGGATCCAAAATACCTTTAAATAATGTTTCCCCTATTGTAACTGACTTAATAACTGGCCTAAAAAGACCATCTACGTATAACAGAAATTACAATTGTATAAGGTCAATAATGCTGTAAATTAATCTAATGGCAAAGCACCATTTGCACACCTAGGTATCCTGTCTATGCTGTTGCACGTTAGGGAACTGTAGAGCCAGATAATAGCCTTTGTCTTGCCAATGTGTTTTAAATCCTAAGAGTGAAAAATGGGGTGGAGCTACAGGACAAGAAATGTAGCTTGTCATTGATGCTGTGGTCAATGAAGTTTGAAACTCAAGCAGAGGCACAGTAGGTGAGAAGTAGGACAGAAAGATTGACTTTAACAAGCCAGAAAAATTTATGATGACAGAAAATGTCAACCTCAGAAAGGCTAGGCAATTCCCTTGTAGTATATTTGGGAAGTTTATTTTTAGTTAATACAGATATTCCTTTTAACATGCAGTCTTACATGACGATGAAAGTGTGTCTCTTCATCCTTATATTAATTATGGTCTGAATGCATTTTAGATTATTTTTCATGAACAGCTGTTGGCTTTTTTTTATCTCAGTAACCTCACTCACTTGCAAGTACTATCGCTGGTGACTTCTCTTTGCCATCCTGATTTTGGATAATGAGCCTTCATAGAAGACATGCTGTTCTCTGGATGAGACAAAATGTTCTCACAACATTTCCATTGTAAGCTTGGCTCACATGATCAGGGGTGAATAAGCTACTGAAGTATATTATGCCATCCACTTGTGACTCACCTGCCATATTTTGTTTTTAAAATAGCATGAAATAAATTAGGAAGCGAATGAAACAGAACAGAAGTCTCAGGTTTTGAGCTGCAGGGGGAAAGAAAGAAGCCTGAAGCACATCAGGTTTTTACCTTCCGTTTCACTTAGTTCTCCATTTCACTGGTCTAAAATGAATCCTGTAAACTTTTCTGTGTCTCTGCAGTTTAAGTACAGGGATAGTTCCAGTAAATTAAAAGGAACTAATCATATGATTAACTTTAAGCACAAGAATAAATATTAATTAGGTGGGGGCTAATTAATTAGGATCATTATCAGAAGAATGACATTGTTACAAAAAGCTTGTGAGTTTGAGAAATTTTTTTTATGTTAAAGGAAGACCTGAAATAAATTTTTGAAGCAGTTGCAACTATCTGTTCTGTAACAGGAAATATGGGAACTGTATCGGACTGCTGGTTTACTTCAGAAAAACATGGGAAACATAATCTGTGGTGATGGATGGTCCATGAGATTATCATATGATTAATTCTTGCCAGATTCAGACTTATCCCCAAACCCAAAACTTCCTCAGAACTCAGTAGGAGCAGGTGAACTACTGTAAGAGAGGGAGATTGTGTGACTCTAGATGTCTTGTTGCAATGTCTAGCTCAAAAAACTGTATACAAAGTGGGTGGAACCATGGGATTGGAAATATTGTTAAAAGGAAGGGATGAGTTTTCAGGGTACACTGTCTGCCATTGCAGGCAGGGTTCAGCTAACGCCTGTGGGTAGCACTGGAAGAAATGGGTTTTTTCTAATTTAATTAGCTGAAGACAACAGGATTCCTACAGTCCAATCACTTGCTGAATTAGAAAATTTAGGAAGAAAAATTAATCCCAGGCTTTGGGCAAATTCTGAATAACTAGTGTGTTTCTGATGCAGCACAGCAATAGTTGAGCTGAGTCTAACCAGCCGCCTTTGGCAAATGGGGGTATTATAGGCATCCTGAGCTCGGTGGGGGACAATTCACCCACTTGAAACATGTCTTTAAACCAAACCAAATTTTAAAACTAAGCAAAGAAGCACTAATATAAATATTAGATGAACACTATTAAAGAGACCACCAGAACATGGATAATTCTACCCTGCAATTTTAATTTAAATCAGAGATCAGTTTTCATTTAAGTTAATGGTGAAATCTCTTTTAACTGTAATGGATGGGGAATAATTAAATAAAAAAAAAAGAATTGGACATAATATACTTGGTTATCATTTTAAATAGGCTTGGTTTCCTCTGTGTGATCAATATTGATCAATATTAGGAAATGAACAGTTCTTATTTTCAATATTACCAACGCAGTTCTGTAATCTGGCATTTTGTTGTGTTGATTTGTTTGTGTGCATATTGTTTATCATATCTTGTATGGTTTCAAATTATGTTTGTATAATTAAAATCCAAGTATAATAATTTATCTCTTTTTCTGCAAAAAAGAAAAGAATAGCAATTTGCATTAAAAAGTTATGAGTGGTTACAGCAGCAGTTGCTCAAATGAATTAAAGTTGAAGGTTAACAGAGACTGATGAATTCAGTTTAAACATAAAATTAGCTTTAAGAATAAGATCTTGGAGGAACAAAACCCAGCAGTGGCCACTGTATGTTTGTGTGTAAGGGATTTGTCATGTTAGCTTCTGATTTCCACAATTTTTAATATCCAAAGGCTTTCCTCATTTATAATTAGGTATAGAAATTTGGGTCCAAAATAAACAGCCACAATGTAAGGACACTTATAGGAAAACATCCTGAGAGATACCCTAGCTTATGCTGAGAATCTTCCAATTCCTTCAGCAGCTTGGAGCACAGGTGGCATAAAGCCACTTTTGTTCTTCCTCTTGTGTGGTGCTTCCTGAAGGATAAAATAGAATCATTTCCATAGATTCTATGAATGTTGTATCCATGTATTAAATAGTATCTATGATACTATGAATCAGTATGCTTGCATGTATAGGAATGATGCTACAAAATCATTCTGAAGTTCACAGAAAAAATGTGTTATCTAACACAGAGGTTAAGGTGGTTATTTCTCTATGTACAAAAGTTCCTTCAATCCCTGGACTCATCCTCAGAGATCTCCATCTAGAAACTAACCAGTGTTGACCTGTCTGAACCTGTGTGAGCCCATACTGAGGTGGTACAGCTACAGACCACCAGTAAAATTTGTTTCCCAGTAGCTTTTGCTTTTTTTTTTTTTTTTTTTTTTTTTTTGCCAGACCTCAAAAGGATTTATTTACTGATCTGTGGGAGTGTTATGGATTTAATGGGAGGTAGACACTGAGTGACATTAGCAGCAAACAAATTTACAGGGGTTACGTTCAAACTCATGGCATTACAAGGGGTGTTGGGAAAAAGGGTGTCTGAGGAGTATTCCTAGTAGAAAGCTCCTTCCATATGCTTTAGTCCATTTTTCCAAGGAATGACTAGTGGATACAGGGGGTTTTAAAGTTTTTATCAGGAACTGTACATTGTGACTGGACCATAGATGTCAAAAGTACATTAGGTGTTGTATAAAGAGATTACAAGAGCAGGTAGCCCTGTGAAGGCTGAATCAGACACCGTGTCTTCAATTCTAGCTGTTGTGCTCATCATGACACATGGACTAGGTAAATTCAAAATCCTCAATAGAAAATTAGAGACAATCAGGAGAGACTTGTTACTGTTAGTGCTCTGTAAGGAAAGATCTTTATTAACGGACCCAAAGATTGCACACAGTTGTCCATCTTCCTCTAATACAAATTAGATAATTTCACAGCCGGCTGTAGGAATGTAAATGTTTTGCATCTTTGCCCATTCCTCCTGTCAAAACCTCCTTGGGTGATTGCTGGGGTCTTAGTTTTCTGTTAATGATACACCAAGTCAGGAGGAGAAGTACCACACACATTTTTCATTTCCTATTCTCCTTCCTCCAAGCAGTCTTGATGCGCAGGTGGCTGATGGGGAGCCCTCAGTGGTTGCTGGGCAATGTGCTACACCATTTCAGTGATTACCGCTGCTCAACTACTGCTACAGTGTCCCTAAGTGATTGCTATAATAAAATGATGCTTCATGTGCGTGGTGACCAATGCTGGAGAACACTCTCACGTGGCTTGGTGGAGCCCGTGCTGCCTCCTGACCATTTGCACCCCAGTCCCTGCTGGACCAGTGTGTCACTGAGGCCAGGGAAGGTGTGGTCATGGGTCAAGTTGTCCTTCATTCCCAGCTATGCCCCAGCACAGAGACAGTGCTGACTATCTCACCTGACTGATGGGTACAGAAAAACATGCCTTGCTGATGCTGTTATTGCAGTAGGGACATAATTAATCCTAAATATCTTTTGTTGGGTTTTTTGGATGAGGTTTTTTTTGGTGGAAACAAATATATTTGGATGTGCATTTTCTTCCCATTCCTGAGTGAACTTTTGAAGGATTATTCAGGGCTACGTCTTGTCACCTTCAAACACAGTGCTTGTTTCCTGGAGATGTGCCAGAGAAGCTAAAAGAGTGCTGCATCACAGGGATGTTTAAAACCAGAGAACTTGACAGCGCGTAGATCCAGACATGGACACAGGGCCCAGACAGAGCAGCCTGGCAACTTTCCGGTGGTTATCAGTGAAACAGTGAGACACATGGGTCTATCACAAATCCAAAACACATTATGCTCAGAAGAAATCCTTAATTTCATACAGTTGGTATAAAATAGAACAGTATGCTGCAGCACAGGCTGGCTTACACAGCACACATGAATGGTGCTCCCTGGAGGGTCTGTGATGGGTGGTGATCGTGCAGGTTGGGAGAAGATTAGTAAAGACAAGAGGAAAAGTAATAAAAATTATTTTCTTGAACTATAAAAATTAGTTTCTGTGTATATATAAGTGTGAAGATTAATATGGTCTCCTGCCCAAAAAGGAAAGCCTGTTTATTCAATCTTCTGCTTCAGACTTAGGGCAATGTTCTCACAGCAAGGTGGTATCAAGCAGCTCCTGTTGGAAACTCTGCAGGCAGCACCTCTGAAAATGTCCCCAGGTCACAAAAATACTGCAGTAACAGCTGAGATTGCCTGAAAGTCCCTCCACAATCACAGATGCTGTGTGCACTTTTTCAAACCTGGGCCTTCCATCCAGGTTTGTTAAATAAACTGAAAATTCCGAACCCAGACAAATTTATATCTCCTTCTTGGCAAGTCTCTTCAGTGGAAGTGTCCCATTAAAAAGACCTTCTGTTTTAAAGACTTTCTGTTTAGCCACTAAAATAAAAAAAAAAAAAATTCAAACAAAAATTCTAAATAATGTCTAAAAAATTCTGTCACTTGATGTGATTCCTCATAGGACACAACGGCCTCCTGTAATCATGAGGTTTTTTACACCGCGATTTGAGTAGCCACAGTGTTTGAGAGAAGCTGGGTTATGTGTGCATTTGCCTGAATAATGCAGGAGGCAGTGGCAAGAGTTCCTACAAAATCCTGGCATAGCAACAGAGCAATACAAAGGAGAAGACAGGACTGAGAAAAAAGATGTGCTAGGTCTGGTAACACATTCTTCAGGAGCTTCAGCAGGCGCTGCTCAGGTCACCTTTTCAAAAACCAAACAAAAAGTTCAACTTTTCTTTCTGCCATTGTGGATTTCTTCAGGAATATACCAGGAACTCTTTCTGACACATAAGTAAAATGGTGCTATAATGAAAGAATTTTTATTTCTTTAGAAACTTTACTATTTCTAGAAAAAAAACATTTCTAATTCATTTTGAGACATATCAGGTAGAAAATTTTAAGCCACCTAAACAGTGACAACTTGTAGGGTTTTTTTTCTGTGTTCTTAATGGAAAATTTGTACAGTAACAGTAAAAAGACAAATACACTATAAAAGTGAGTGCATGTGATATGTTTAGAGCACTCAAGTAATCTTATTTAAAAATAGCAGATGATTTATCTAAGATTGTAGGTTCTTAAATCTGTGCTGGGTGGTTCTAGTAATATCCTGTATTAACCAAGTCATATCATATGTGAACGTGAGTCATTTTTGTTTGGAACTGACATCAGACTAAGAAAACAGTTTTCTCTCTTTTTTGTATCCTCTCTTTTTCTTCTGGCCCAGCAACTTCCTTCCATTCCTTGGGGTCTTACATGTATTCCAAATATGCTGAGAAAACATGCTGAATGATTCAGACATCTCCTAGACTAACTCGTCTAAACCCTAGTATGCAAATGGATTGGGTTTTTCACTTCTGAGAAATCTACCTTTAATAGGTGCTGTTTAGTATTTTCATTTTTTATACTTTTTATATATATATACACGTTTTATATATTCATTGGAACATAAATCACTTCTCTGCCAGCATGTATGACATGACTACTTCTTTTAGTAACTACAGGACAGAATCATGTCCAATGTGCTTCAGTATTGGGATTTTCCCCACTTCCAGCAGCTTTTGAGCATTTCTTCTGATCCTAATATATTTAAAATTCTCCTTTGTATCATCTTATCAGCTGACCCTAGACAACTGCTTATGTTCTTTTGTCTCCCTTATCTGTTTTCCATTATTCATAGCTTCTAATTTACATTAATCACTATGAACATCCACTTTTTTTCTGAACTGTTTTATATTATTCTGTAATTAATTCTTGGGTTTTTTACATTCCCCCTAAATCAAGTTGGTTGTTTTTTTGTGTTTTTCCCCATGTGGCTCTCTTCTCAAATTACAAGATTGTGACCAGACAATATTTTAAAACCAGTTTCCAATTCTCATTTGCAGTTGTTTCTTTAAATGCTTTTATTCCAGCTGATCTGAGTCATCTGCTTTTGAGATGGCAGTAGCTTGGAAGCAAGTGCTACATACAGAGCCTTTCTCTTCCTCGTGTGTCCATTTTGCCTAATAGGTTACAATCAATTATTTTAACATCTCTGTTATGCAGATTTTCCTATAGGAATTCCACTGCAATGGATTTTCCTCTTCTAAATGACAAGTTCTACACTGATACAAGGGCAGCTGATGATCTCCTTCACTTCACAAAAGGTCTAGGTCTGCCATTTGCAGTGGCCAATTCACCGCCAAAGTCTGTTGCTGAATCACAGCTCCCTGGCAGTACAGTCACAGTGAGAATTTGTGGTTCCTTCCAGAGCTGCCCAGGTGGAAATTCTCCATCACCAAATTGATTCCCTTCCCATCTGGCATGTGGAAGCAGAGGCCAATTTCTTGAACCTGGATGCCAGCTCAGCTTAGTACAAACAAATGTCATCAGTAGCAGAAAAACTGACTCTAAATTACACTTTCTGAGTTAGAAATATTTGAACATGTTCCTGCCAATGTCAGAGTTTCGGTTCTTATTCCTGCAAGCATAGCAACTACCTTCCACAGCCAGCTGTTAACTACTAGTAGGTTTAAATTATCTGTATGAGAGTCTGCACACCCACTGGAAGGTGCTTAAGGACTTGGGAATCAAAGGCAGCTGAAAATTACACCTGTGGTAATATGTGAGTGTCTCCAAAGTGTTTAGAAATAGCTGTTCCTATCTATTCCTTTCTTGTGGGCTGTATAAAATAAACAACTCGATTAGCTTTAGTTTGACTGTGTGAAGGATATATTTATTATTGAAAAAGAACTCCTTTTGAAGAAAGGAATTTTAACTTTAATTTTGAAAGGTCATTTTAAATGGTCATTGTCACTGTACTGAATTCACCAGAGACTAGTGTTTGGGAGATATTCACATGCAGCTATGGTAGGTGTTTCAAAAGACCCTAGCACAATGGAAATTTGGATATTGATAGCTGAACGTCGAGCATTTGTCATCCAAATGACGAAAATAACTTCCCACTCGGGCAATTTATTCTGAACTGGCAGCAATCTCCACAGAGCATCCCCCATCCTGGCTCCGGGGTCTGCTCCACTGCACCCTTCACCTCCCGCTCTCTCCTCCCTTGCACTTGAGCTAAGCACATACTTCTCTTACTTTTCTTTATTTGATCAGTAGTTGTTTTTTTCTTAGCCACTGAAATTTCTCATCAGCCACATAGCACTTGACAGAAAAAGTTTGCTGTTCCAATTTATTTTCCTCCATCTCATAAAGGAATAACGCTATTGCTATTCTTAAATTGGAAATGGCATTTCTTTCATTTCTTAATGTCCCCTCTGTATTTCAGAGCTTTAATGAACAGAGTCTCTTTCTATTTTTGTCAGTCTCTAAGCATTTTCTTTATTATTAAAATTTTCTAAGAATTTACTTTTGCTTTTAGAAGGGAACTCATTGAGTGACATTTTGTCATGCAACTGTGCATGGATCATCAATGTTTAATTAAAACCTGTCATTGAAAGGTGATGTCCTTCCTAAGGAATGAATTTACTTTAGAAGTGAAAGTCTAGAGGGGCAGTTCTCTCCCTGTCACAGATCGACTTAAAAGACCAGAGAGACATGCAGGAAGACAACTAACAGTTCTGTGCATATTTATGGACTTGTTGTGCATGTGGTAAGTACTCTCTTGACAGCTAGTGTTAAATCCAATCAATCATCACTTAAATACATCACTGTGTATATTCACCTCACTCCTTCATTAGCATTCATTAGCAATTAATCAACACAGCAGTAGTCTCTGGAAAGTTCAACAATCCATAAGGTACATTTACATTAAAGATGAGCAAGTGAACATTTGTTCCACTTCAGCTAGGTCTTGTGTATTGTCATTTCTTCAAGGAGTGAAAGACATCGATCAAGAAAATGATTGATTGATTGATTGATTGGTATAGCATGCTATCTATTTCCTCTGAAGACCATTTTTTGTCAACCCAGAGGACAGTACTTTTAGTCAGAAGAAAACTTTCCATCTTCAGCTTCACATTATATGTTTTACCGTACTGATTAAAAATGTCTTCCTGCCTTAAATCCACTGACTTTTCAGATAAACTGTTGCTGAACCTTTTTCAGTCTGTAAAATAAGACTGTGTTCTAGGGCACGGAGGTCCAGGCATACCCTTTTAGCATCAGCCATAAAATTAAATTTGTTTTGCTGATTATCTTCTTCAGCCAAAACAATTAATTAGTAGTATTTCCAAGGCAAAGTGGAAGCAAAACAAGTATATTAAGGGTTATAAAAAATACAGCCTTTCATTTTTTTCTATTACATTTAAGAAATAATAAATATTAGCACTTTCAGAAACCTTTACAACCCTGTGGAAAATTAACTAAACTACGTTTAATTGAAGTAGTTGTTCAGCTCCACTTATGACATAAATATATACTGATAGTGATATCTTTAGTGTTTATCTTAAGTAGTCTTCAGATTTTACAGCAGTGAAATGATATAATCAGATTTTAATTTGATTGTGTGTTTTCTTTTGTGATAGAAATATTTCAGAATAAGGGGGTTTTAACCTTTGATGTACAAATTAATGGAAAAAAGAATTTACCACCTTATACTCAATGAAACTGAAATATTTGCTATAATAAAAATATGAATTTGTTTAAACACTAAGTGGACATGTATTTCTTTTATAATGCTTTTGCTCTCATGGAGCTGCATTTAGCTGCTATTACTGTGTTGTTAACATGATGAAATACCCAGTAACTAATATACATGCAGTGCTATGTGAATATTGAAAGATTTATTTTTAATGCACTGATTATGGATTTGCATTGCTACTTTATCTGCTTCAATATATCTCATTATTTGTTTCATGATTTATTTTTAATTAACTCCACTTACAAATGTTATCTCTTTCTTAGCTGTGACTTGATATATCTTTGGATGAAAATAACTGGGCGTATGACACTGACTTTACTCTGTCATACCTCAGAATTACTAAGCCCTTTTGTAGCACAGCTCATCTCTAATTCTCTCTGTGGCAGCTCTCTTCCTTCTACACATTTTTTTGTTGGGTTTTTTTTTTTGTTTGTTTATTTGTTTTAACATGCATCCTTGTTTCATTAAATAACTTTTTTTTGTTGTACTAAGATTTCAAAGGAGAATTTTGCTAAGGTTGGAATAATCTGAAAGTGAAGTACTGTGAATATGCTTAAATAGCAATTTATATGTCTTACGTGTGTAGTGCAGGGGTGGGACAAGCAGGATCTTTTTTCCATATTACAGGAACAGAGAGAGTTGCATGGCCATTCTCTTTTATGAAAGATTTGTATGCTCTGTTTCATTATGATATGAAATGAACACTTTCCTGTTTGAAAGTCTTCATCTCCTTGGCTGGACTGTTTAGATGTGTATACTCTGAAAGCTCACATCAGGGAAAAATCATGTTATGGGAAATCTAGTAAGTTATATCCGGTACCGGGATATCTGCAGAACCCTGCTGGAAATAAAGGCTTTTCTCTAAAAGTCTCTAAAATTCTTCAGCATTTAAACACAATAAAATATTAAGCATAATTACTCCAAGGATTTTCAGTTATAGCTGACTACTCACCTGCATCCTTCCTCTCTGCTTGATAAAGCTTCTCAGAGATGGCTTGACTGGATTCACAGAGTATGGGTACCAGCAACCTTTGATAGAAAGACAGTAAACAAAACAACGTTTCGGATTCCATTATGAGTTTATCTGCCCACTCCTACACTACCATCCGTATCAAAAGGCTCTGACCTAGCACAAAGACAAGCATCCCTCATCTCTTTCCCCAGGCAGATGTCTTCTGTGCAGGAAGGGCCACATTTTACCTTTACATTCACAAATTGGTTCTTTAAACTTAATTTTCTGTATGACTTTGATTCAATTTTTTTCTCCCATTTAAAAACAATCCCCCAAATGCACACATTTCATTTTACACATTAGAACTGAAATTTCTTAAATTAAATCTTTATTTTGCAAAGGGAAACCCAGCAGTGATTTTTACTTTTTAAACTCCTTTTCTATTTCTAGGAAACTTCAATGAACCATTTTATGGTATGATGATGGAGCAATGGGAAGAACTTGTATTCAAGATGATTAGACAACCACTAACATAAGGCACTACTGAATTTCTCAACCCTACGGGCAACAGAAATGGCAGAGCAGATTTTAGGGAAATTTTACACATTAGTACATAAACAGTCTGTCAAGAAATCGCACCCTTCAGATGTCTGCCTCTGACAGTCTTCAAGACATTAAAAAAATCATAAATGTGATTTGCAATAGAGACATTTACTAGCCTTAATATACAGAGACTGTCATCACTAGGCAAATCCAGGAATGTCAAGTGAAGATTATTAGAGCCTGAAATGCCTGTACAGCAGAATGGCACGTGTGGATGTATGTTACACAAAAGATTGTGAACTTCTCTACTCGGTGACTGGTTTGATCTTTAGCCCACAACCCCTTCTAGTGTGGCCTTACATGCTTTGACAATGTGTAGACATAACTGTAAAAAGGAAAAGCAGGGGTCTATGAAAAGGGTCAGTAAAATAAGAAAACTGGAGCTTTGTGGAATTTAACATGAATTATTAAAAGGAAGGAAACACTGGCAAGGAGAGAAACAGAATCGAAAGAAGGGCTGAGGGAAGGAGAGAAACAGGACCAAAATGAGAGATCTGAAGATGAATGAGGAGTCTGGACAGCACCTGGAAAGAAACCAGGGAGTTTAGCTTTACTGCATGCTTTGACTACTATGGGACTTCATGGCTTTTTGTATTCAGGTCAGTACATCCAGGCAGGAGCTACTGAAAGGTGCAGAGGTTTCAGTGAGCTGACAGTCTCAGTCCAAACATCTGCAGACAGACATTTAAATTGCAAGTGTTGCAGGTTGGAACAAGAAACACCATAGACATGGAGCCTAAATCACATACCCAGATGTAGAGATGCTCTGTCTCTTGGCTGTGCAACTGCGCTGGTTGCCTTGGAATCAGTATATCTGGGGCTGACACTCAGGTCTCAGGAGCCAGTGTTATCAAACTGGTACCTTTCAGGTCATTACAGTCAATAATTCCTTTTTAAGTATCAAAAAGAAAAGAAAACAAAGTGAGATGATTAAAAAGCCAATTAGCAGATCAAAGTAGAAGAAGCCAAGTCCTGGAGGGGAAAAAGAATGCATGTATGGTAATTTAGGCAGTAAGGAAGATAATTAGAACAGGATAGTGATAATGGGATAAGCTGGGGATCAAAAACTGTAGAGTTGATTGGAAAAAAGAAAATTAAGGCAAAATTTAATGACTCTTTGCATAAAACAATTAACCATATAAATATTAGAATTAAAACTTGTCTAGAAACCACCCTGACCTTTGTAAGGAGAGCAGTGATCCATAATTCTTAAAAATCCATTGTTTTAACTCTTTCTCCCTGAGAAGTATTTCAGTCTCTGATGCAAATAGCATTTGGGATGAGGAGATAGCTATGGAAGACATAAATGAAGCAGCCAACAGAGGTTAAAGTTGTAAAGGCAGACTTTCCCATCATCCCTCCTCATCTTTTTCAGAATTTTACCTCCCTTTTTCATCAAAGGCCTCAGAGTTTTGGTATTAAACTTTGAGTCCTGATTTACTTTCTAAACTTTGTTTCCCTTGACTTCCTTCCAAATTCTTTCTTACTCTCCAGTTCTCACAGCTCTAGCTTTCTCTGTTGAGGTTTGATCTTGGCCAAAATTTCTGCTGGCCTTTTCTCCTCATGTTGTGAGCACACACGCCCCTCACCCAGCCCTGTGCCTGCCTGAACTCCTGATCACATCCCTGCTGCTGCCCATTTGATCAAAATATGCTATTCAGGGACTCACTGCAGATGGGGCAAGAATGAGGGGAAACAGAAAACTTTCTTTTTTTGTAAGGGTTCCAAAAAAGACCACCCTCGAGCTTTGGCTGCAAATGTCTCACAGCATTGTAAGTCCACAGATTTCTGTGTTCTCCTTCAGAGAGTCCTGCGAGCCTTTAAACAGAAAGGCCCCTAACGGTTTGCTCCCCATGGCTCTGTCAAAGCAACAACATGCTTACATAAATATTGTTCGGCTCTAACCCTTTCCATGTGGCTTATACTACAGGAAGTTCACTTTCTTCTAAAGAGCTTGAACATGAGTGGGGGTAAGGATGAGTCTTAGTCTGTGAAGTATGAATTACCCATCTAGAGACAGCTGGGACTCCAGAGAGAATGAAGGGTTTGCAATTTAACAAGTAAGAACAGGAAGGAACAGAGCTGTGAAGAAAAAGAAATAAATCAGAGGCGTAAGTAGAAGGATAAACACCTCCTTTATATTACCTAAGGAGCTTCCAAAATAATTTCAGCAAAGGAATATTACAGCCACAGGACAAAGAACATGGTCATTAATGCCAGCACTGCATCTTGTCAACAGTACAGGAAAAGAAAGGATCTTCTCTGAAGAGCAAATGGTAAAGATCAAATAACATTCAGCAGATTTCCCTGAATGTATAAGGTTAAACAATAACCTCTCTTGAGTGTTCACCCATTGTTTCAGTGATAAACAGAGATAACATGTTAAAATGCTATGCCTTCGTAACCTTAAGAGGCTCTGGGTGGCATCTCCCTTGCAAGCAGAGAGCACAAGGAAGAGGAGCTGGGAAGTAATACTCCCTGTTTTATTTAGAGCATGTTACCTCCCTGACTGGTAACTCACTTCAGGGAATGGAGAGCTGCGGTTGGACCAGAAGAAGGAGATAAAAACTTAGTTTCCTCTCAAATCCTCCCTGCCCTCTCAAGGCACAGTAGCTGTGCTTGAGAAGACTGTGTCACTGGCCCATATCTTCCTTTTCTCTCTGCAGAAAACTCTCTTAGTTCTTCTTGTGGAGAGAAGATATGTATTTCTGGCTGCTAGCAGGGCAAGAAAGAAAACAAAGAAATTAGTATGTCTAGTCTCTCTTTTGCAACCTTCTCATTTATTTAAAAAACCCTGTAATGCTCTTAAATAGTGATGAATGACAATTCTGAGTCAGTCAATCACTACAATGAGTCTGGAACACAACAACAAATGACCTAACAAACTCTAGAGGTGGAAGCTTTGAAGATGGAAAGTGGAGGGAGGAAGGAGATAGTCTGGGTCTGCCTGACTGATGGGTTCAACAGCCTTTGGCCCAACAAGAGCTGGTGCTAGTCAGCTATTCCAGGTACCTGAACGACCTCCCCTTTTCAGAAGAAAAATACAGTATGTACTGGTAACATGATTCATACACTTATAACACTCTCCACCATTCTCTAAATTCACACCTTTGTTGGAAGCGTATAGTAGGGTGCTTTAGGGTTTTGTGTTGCTCTGTTTAAGTATTTCTGCAGAAGATACATGGTTTCAGATCTTGGAGACTTGAGTCTTATTTTCCACTCCAAGAAACTTCAGATGTTCTGCCATTATATGACATGATTCTAGTTCATGTGCCCTGTAACAGTTTTGCTTAAAATACATTAGGGTTGCTTATAAAACTTAACAATACTACTGTACTTTTCAAAGTAGTTTGGATTTATCTCAGCTTTAGCCATCTTTAATCTGTACATTCAGTCTAACTCATTTATCTAGACCCCTGTTATAATGAGAGGAGAGAGCGAGACATGTCCAAGGGTGATTCATCTTGCCTATCTTATATCTGTCTTGCCAAAAATAGTTGTATGGAAGATCATGTACTTCATAGTTGTATACTATAGTAATGCTGTTTGTGGGGAATGGAAAAAAATATGGAAACAGCATGACAGTTTTCTACTTCACACAAACAACTCCTTGCCAGGGTTTGGCATGAATATCTACTTTTCTTGCGCAAATTTACATGTGGAACCTCAGTCCCCGGTCTTTGACCTTTTCTTTGCTATCTTTTTTGAGAAGTGACCAAATCTCAATATACTTCTCTGTGATAGTTATCTTTTTGTTCTTTGGTGGGTTTGTTTTTTTTTTTTCTCTTCCACTTTAGCTCTGCTTTCTCTTTATCTAAATTTTTATTTTATATTACCATGGGCTTCGATTGTATTCTAGAAACTCTTTCAGTTCTAGTTAGTATCCCATGTGTTTCCAGCCCTTTAAAAAATATTTTATTTCCCAAAATAAGTGCCACCTCCATTTCACCTTTAGATTGGTTTATCTACAGTTTACGCCCTCCTTCTCCTGGGAACGTTGCTCTGCAGTGGAGTTTTGCCCCTTTTGAGATCATCATGACGAGAATTTCTCTAGCTTTCTCAGTACTATCCATGAAGAGAAAATTGGGATCTTCCTCTCACAGCTGCACTTAATCAAATATAGCTTCCTTTTGGCAATTTGCAATGCTAACTTTCTTGCTTTAAATTTTTCTTTTGAAAAATCTTGAAATCCACTAATAATGCATGAAAACTACCCAATTTTTCCAGAAAGTTCTGGTGGTTTGACTCATCCCCTCCATAGGATTATATTTCCTTCATGCAGATTCTGTGATCCTGAGTCATTCCCTCTGAGAATTCTTAGAGAAAACCGGCTGTGGTGGATGTCAGCCCCTCACCCAATTTTGTTTGTCTAACACAGCAGTTTGCATGCATTCAGTAAAAAGCTGAGAACTCAAGCAACTCGGGAAAACAGGAGATACAGAGTTAAGCTGAAAGCTCAACTTTGAGATTTCTGCCTGCTGTGAGGAGGCTTTATTTGACTGCTCTGTTTGTTTGTGCATTTATTTTTGGAGAATGATGAGCTGTCCATTGTTTTACTTCATTATGAAAACTGAACTATTGTTGAGGAGGCCCTAGAGTGTGGGATGGGTTCTTGTTTGGTTTCCTAAAAGAAAACAAAATTAATTAAACTATAACTCTTTCTCCTTGGTTTATGGCTTAAAAGATAGTGCCTTTTTATTGTTATGCATTCTCTAGTAATTATTACCACTTGCAGTATACTGCAGACTAGAAACCCTGCCTTTAACAGAGATGTTCAGTTTGTATCCTTCAGTTACTATATCTTTTCTATTTTGGCAAGGCTGTGATCTAAGTGCTCTTGGCATAACTCACAAGCACATCATAAACAATACCTTAAAAGTGGAACAGTATAATTCATATTTGCTTTACAGCAGCAGGACATGCATTACCATTTTGCTTGGTTTTGCAGCCCTAGACACATTAGGCTGTGTTAAACCCACATTACTCAAATGAACCCTCCTCACCAACTGGTCTGAGTCAATCTGTACATCTGATTGCTGCATTGGAAGACCTTGCGGAAACTGTGTTGGAGGCTGAGAAAAAGTGTTCATTTTTCTTTATGGGGCCTGATGGCATAGAAAATGATTGATTTTCCCAGGACCTTTTGGTCTGTGGTACTGGAAATCACAGCTGTCAGGGCTGTCCCTGGCTCTGCCCACCAGTATGGTTCAGCTAAATGCACCACTGTTTTCTCTTGGTCTTTTCTGAAGTCCTTCATGTTCACCTGGTTCAGGTTTGCATCTAAATTTCAGGTAGTACTTTTTTTCTGTGCAGTTATTCTATGTTCTTATGTCTTATAGAGAAACATATAGAAAACAACTCTTTATGCACAGTCCTTAAATTCATACCTGAAAACCTGATTGAGCAGATTTAGCCCTGAAAGGCAAAACCTGCCTGCACTTAGAAGTGCACAATTCAAAATTTAATCTCAAAAGTAAGGAATTGCCAACTGGGTTTTGTACAACTTGAAGGTACATATTTGTTCAGACCATCCTGGGACTCAGGAGAATGACAGTACAACGTAGAATGAGCTTCTTAAGTGTGAAGACCACTTACCCATGGAGATTAGTTCTCTTTATTCTGCCCACTGCCAACATCATGGAAGAAAAATACTAGGTTTTGGATCAAAGAACAGCTGGGGGAGAGAGAGACTGTCTTTCAAAAACAGATTTGTCAGTACATCAAGATATAAATATGTAAATAACTAACCAAATAATTTGTAATGATAATGTTAAAACTGCATGTGGGTTTGAAGGTAATTGCAGGTGAAAGTGGAATAGTCCAATTCAATGCAGCCAAACCCCCAGACAGACACAAAACTGTAAAATGTTTGATTCGGGCCCGGTACTCACTACGAAGTGACTAAAATTTATGTGAGATTAAATTCACTGCTTCTGTATCTAATACTGCTCCTGTGAGCTGTAATATAGAATTGCATGCAACTGGTCATATACTGAAACACATGCCACTTTTTTGTAAAATCAGCGCTTAGGAAAGATTTAATATATTTATTATTTAAAAGGTTAAAATACAGTAAGACTATTAATATATTGCTCTGAAATATGTTAAATTTTATTTGTATGTAAAGATTTTTTGAAGAATTGCTATTACACTACCATATTTTTCTTATTAAATGTCTAGTTTAATATGACATTTTCCTTACTTTTTACCAGATGATAAATCTGTTGTGTTTCTTTGTTTTTCTTAAGTGTATTGCTTTTGCCTGCCATGTCTTATATCGTGTAATAACAATCTTAATTTTAGATATGAAATAGATAATTAAAATGTCATTTAAGATTTGGTTACACTTTTCAAATTGCTCTTAAAAGTACTACTAATTGTTAGATAGCATAAGAAACAAGTTATTACAGATAAATGTGTTAATAAATTCTTATTTGGAGCATATCTTTATAAAATGGAAGATTCAGGAAAAAAAATCTCAGCAGGCCTATTCTAGCAAGGCCATATTTAATTGTTCTGGTCAAGATAGCAGATCATGGGTTATATCTGGGAAGGCTACAAACCTGGCTTTTAAATGCAAGTTTAAATGCATTTTTAAAAAGCAAAAATCCATCTAAAGATGGATATAGCTTAATTTTCCTCTGACCGAAGAGCATAGACACCACCCCTGACTTAGTAGATGGAGTTTCATAATATTTTCTAATGGAACTTTACTTTTTGATGGGAAAGGATGATATTTCCTTGATCCTGGACTGTCACTGAAGAATGTCAATGGGTGCTTGGTGAAACTCTTTCATATGTCTTTTGATGGGAGTGGTCTTTAATGGTTTAGGTGCCTGCAGTTGTTTCTTAATGTGCTTGATGCTTCAGTTAACTCATTCTGTCAAATTTATGGGGGCTGCAGAGGATCCCTCACAGCGAAAGACTCCAGCAACTTCTGATCAGGCTTGTACATGGCATTGTACATGGAAGAATATTTTGTATTTCACTGAAATTATCTGTTATAGTGGAGAGTTTGTTTTGTGAAGATGTTTAAGTTGCTGAAGCCTTAAATGCCCTTTTTTTATCCAGAAAAAGGGATTCTGAAATGTCTGAATATTTTTGAGATTTTCCAAAGAAATTTAAATTAAAGGAAGACTAGGGAAAATATGGGCCCTCTGCAGAAGGAAATGTAAAGCCAAGTTATCCAGGGTATGGAGAAGACTGAGCTACTCAATGACTTTTTTGCCTCAGTCTTCACCAGCCAGTACTCCTGCCACACTGCCCAAGTCACAGAAGGCAAAGGAAGGGACTGGGAGAATGAAGCGCCTACTGTAGGAGGAGATCAGGTTCAAGATCATCTAAGGACTCTGAAAGTGCATAAGTCTATGGGACCTGATGAGATGCATCTGCGGGTCCTGAGGGAACTGGCAAATGAAGTGACTAAGCCACTCTCCATCATATTTGAGAAGTTATGACAGTCCAGTGACATTCCTACTGAATGTAAAAGGGGAAAAATAACCCCCATTTTTAAATAGGAAAAAAGGAAGACCCAGGGAACTACAGGCCAGTCTCACCTCTATGCCCAGCAAGATCATGGAGGAGATTCTCCTGGAAACTATGCTAAGGCACATGGAAAATAAGGCAGGTGATTTGTGACAGCCAGCATGGCTTCACTAAGAGAAAATTATGCCTGACAGTTTTAGTGGCCTTCTGTGATGGGGTTATGGTGTTGATGGATGAGGAAAGAGCAACTGTTGTCATCTACCTGGACTTCTGCAAAGCTTTTGACATTTTCCCACACAACATCCTTGTCTCTAAGCTGGAGGGACATGGATTTGATGAATGGACCACTCAGTAGATAAGGAATAGGCTGGATGGATACACTCAAAGAGTCATGGTCAACGACTTAATGTCCAAGTGGATACTAGTGATGACTGGCATTCCTCAAGGGTCAGTATTGGGACTAGCACTATTTAATCTCTTTGCTGGAGATATGGACACTGGGTTTGAGTGCACCCTCAGCAAGTTTGCTGAGGATACCAAGCTGTGTGGTGCGGTTGACATGCTGGAAGGAAGGGATGCCATCCAGAAGGACCTTGACAGGCTTGAGAGGTAGGCCCATGTGAATCTCATGAAATTCAACAAGGCCAGGTGCAAGGTCCTGCAACTGGGTCAGGGCAGCCCCCAGTATCAATACAGGCTGGGTGGAGAATGGATTGAGAGCAGCCCTGAGGAGAAGGACTTGGGGGTGTTGGTGGATGAGAAGCTCAACAGGACCGGCCAATGTCTTGGCTTGCAGCCCAGAAAGCTAACCATATCCAAGGCTGCACCAAAAGAAACATGACCAGTAAGCTGAGGGATATAAATCTCCCCTCTACTCCACTCTCATGAGACCCCACCTGGAGTTCTGCATTCAGCTCTGGGGCACCCAGCATAAGAAGGACATGGACTTACTGAGCTGAGTCCAGAGGAGGGCCACGAAGGTGATCAAAAGCCTGGAGCCCCTCTCCTGTGAGAACAGGCTGGGAGAGCTGGGGTTGCTCAGCCCTGAGGAGGCTCCGGGGAGACCTTATAGCGGCCTTCCAGTACCTAAAGGGGGCCTGTGGGAAAGCTGGAGAGGGACATTTTATGAAGACACGTAGTGATAGGACAAGAGATAATGGCTTTGAACTGAAAGAGGGTGGATTTAGATGAGGTATTAGGAAGAAATTCTTGACTGTGAGGGCCGTGAGCCCCTGGCAGGGGTTGCCCAGAGCAGCTGTGGATGCCCCATCCCTGGCAGTGCTCCAGGCCAGGCTGGATGGGGCTTTGAGCAACCTGGTCTGGTGGAAGGTGTCCCCGCTCATGGCAGGGGGTTGTGACTAGATGATCTTTAAGGCCCCTTCCAACCCAAATCATTTTATGATTGATTCTATGATTAAATTGCTTAATGTTATGCCACAGCCTTCTGTGTAGTTATGAGTGATCTCTGTATTTCTAAGAAATTTCTTAGCACACTTGATTTGTTTTATTCTACGGCCTTTTTACAATTTATAGCAATCTAATTGCTAAAAAATCAGTTCTAAATTACACCTGCTTCATGCCATTTAGTCTTTCAGTCTCACGATAATTTTGCTTTATTATCAAAGCACTACCTGTTTCATCCAGTCTCTTTCTAATGATCTTTGCATGCTTTCTCAGGTAAAGACAAATCTAAGCCCCCTCCTTGTACTGAAAGGTATCTGCATTTTGAAAACACTTTCATGGCCTTCCTGCTAATTTTATGGGGGGTTGCTTCTTTAAGAAGAGAATTGAGACATTTTTATTGATGTTTTCATTTTTTTCCCTCTGAAAAATTGATTTTAATGTGGAGTCCTACATAAAAATCAATGACACAACCTGACTCAGGGTTTGACACTGAAAATCTATACTATTCTCAGTGGACATGAGTTTCATAAGCTTAGAATCTGAAGACACATTATACAAAAGGCAAAAATTCTCCCCTGGGGTAAAATGTCAACTAAGTTATAGTGCATCTTAACAAATCAGTTTAATAGGCACTGTTCTAATATAGAAGGTGCTTTTATCTGGATAAAATATGTATACATATATAAGTGTGTGTTTGGATATAATACCTATCAAATGCCCAAAATGTTAGGTTATAAGTGACTTCTATACTTGTTTACACTTTAGCTTCAACTTATCTGTGATTTGACACTCCCTAGCATTGTCTCAGGGTGATAGTAGAAATATTTGGACGTTCACAAAAAAGACTGATAAGCTGCAATTAATTAAAAATGGGATTTAATTATGAATATAGACAAGACTGAATAGGTGGCCTGATACAGAAATGTCAAGAAGACAGGTTTCGAGTTCCCTGGGATCCTGGATCCATCTTCAGATAGGGAGTAGGAAAGAAAGGGGAGAAGGGAAAAGGCCTAACAAGGATTATGATGAACTTTGATAAGTTTATGGAATATACCATGCAATGACTCTGAAAGTTCCTTTCCAGTTTACATTTCTTCCCCTGAGCCTTGCACAAGACCAATGACATTTAAATGACATTCAAACATATCTCAGTGGTATTTAAAAATACGAAATTCAAAAGCAATAAAAGCTAATATTTTTCTCCCTTGTGTGCATTTGGCTTCAGGGAACTGTTGCCAAAGTTTTGCCAAAAAAAGGTTTATGCCAAAAATACAGTTGCTCTGAAATAGAGGGTGACTCTTGGAGCGCACTCTAAAACTTTTTGTACAGCTTGGAGCAGATACCACACCTTGTCTGTCAGAGTTTAAATCAGTATTTTGGTCTTTACACTTTCTTTGAAGTATCTCCTTTAAGGCCATCACCAAAATGAATTATTTCACTGAAACAATTCTGGATCTTAGCTGCTGTGGTCAGGCCTTCTTCTTAACTAAGAAACAGTTGTTTGAAGTCGTATATTCTTGTGGGAAGCCTCACAGGTCTGTGAGTAGTACCAGTCTCTCACTGAATCATTAATAAAAAGTACTGTTCAAAGAGAATACTAAGAAAATTCATTTCTGAATGTCAAGAATTGAATATACTAATGTACACTGAGTACCTGAGGCAAGAGTTTGAACAGCCAGCTGCCATCTAGATGGCATAGATCATCCAGAAAACAGATACCTTTCCACAATTAGCAAACATCAAAACTTGAGTTGGTTCTCTATGGGAAAGTGGACTTGGGTCTTTGAGGTTCTGTGCTTTTTCAGAAAGTTTTCAAAGGCAAGACACTAACCAGATTAGGAGGGTCCAATTCTTCCAAGGCTCCAATGGCTTTTTGTGAAAACAACTGCATTTTTAGGGAGACAATATTAATGAATAGACAAATATCCAGCTAATACCATCTATAGACAATGCAGAGAATTGAGAGCCCAGGTTCTTGTGTCCTCTCCCTGAACCAAGTTGATGGCCAAATTACATCAGGATGACTTTTATAATTTCCCCTTTTTCTAAAACAGGGATATTTTTATTTTCTTTCTTCAACAAGCATTTTGAAATTTAATGAAATTACATTTCTGAAGTGATTTGTAATATTGAAGTGAAAGTTAGAACATGAGAATACATGATGTGTTTAAGCAGAAGGTGATAAATAGATATCAAATCAAAAATAGCACCCTGCTAATATTTTATTGTTATTATTTACATCAGTATTTTGAAAATGTTATTTAAAATATTTATGGGATACAGTAAATGTCATTCTCCAGACAAAAAAAAGACAATGAAAAGTTAGAACAAATGACAGACCCATGAAGACAGATGAGGGAAAATACAAGTAGTTACAGAAAAACATCATTTATGAGCTACCAGAAGACCAAATCACTGTAGTGCATATAAATATGGTACAACAATGATTTTGATGACTCTTTATCACAACTCTGTGATATGAAGTATGAAATAAAATAAAAAGGGACATGGGGCCAAAGATAAGTCAGTTTACATTATCCTATTAATGAAGAATAAGGAACAGCATGGAAACAGACAAATCTTGCAGGATAGGAAAATGACAACTTTGGGCTCATCTTTAATAACCTGGAAGATGATTCATCACTCCCTTTGTGTGCTGAAGCAGTAGGCAATTTTTCTGTTTTCTGTCTGGTACCTCAAGTTATCATACAAAGAAAAGGCAGTAAATATGCACCAAAGATGGAACTGAGGAGGAGACTGAAGAGAAAATATCCCAGAGATGTCCACTGTGACCATGTTATTTCAAATATGCCAGTCCTCATGTTTGTGGCAGCCCTTTACTGAAAGCTTATTTGAATTTCTCTGTAATAGGCACATGGATTTTCAAACACAGATGATAGGTATGTCCCCTCAACAGAAGCTCATTCTCAGGAGCAGTCTCTTAACACATTTTTTCTGATGAGTAATGAACAGTGCATTCCTTGTTACCGTACAAGGCAGCACCTATTTTCATGAATTTCAACAGTGATTTTGGATAATAGCTGGGACTAAGGCTGGATGTACAGACACAGACCACTGACATGGGAGAATTTCTCCAAGGTCTGTGTGTTGGAAGCTCTTCTAATCTTCTCATGATCTTTTTTTCCATTTCCTTGTGATGATGACATGAATGTGATCAGAAGACACCTGCCATGCAGGACCACATTTACTTAAAATGGGAATATGTTTCTTCCTAACCCCTTCTGCCATGTCAAGTGATAGTCTTAGCAGTTCACCACCAGCCCCAACACAGCTTTTCACTGTTCATCCATCAGAAAAAATTCAATTTTTTTCCCCAAAATTTCTGCTTGCTGATAGGTTAATCTACCTCTTTTCTAAATGTTTTGGGTTTTGGGGGGTTGTTTTTTAGCCAAGGGTTCCAAATCAATGCCTTTTGGAGGCTTTTGGGCCAGCTAAGAGCATGGCAGACATCTCCAGGTCCAGAATAGGCACTCAATCACTCCACTCAGGTCAACATGCTTAACTGCAAAGTTCCTGGAGATAGGCGCTCACCTATGGACCCTGTGTTCACTGTTCCAACCATCTTCTGTCACGGATTGTTTCTTTTGCTGTGAGGCCAGTTCTGCCATCTGTGCCAACATATGAGTGCATATAGAAAGTCCATAGATGTCCAGTCACCAGATGCTCAAAATTAATCTTCAAACTCCAGTGTAAAATTTCTGAGGTATTTTCACAGATGGGATATGAAGAAAAAATTAGAACACATAAAGTGCTGAGTTATCCTGATTTTACATCAACCTCCACACATTACTACATATTTGGAAGGTGCCACATGTTGGCATAAAATAATAGGGTCCCAAACCCCTGGTCTAACCATCCAGAGGTTTAGCCAGCATAATGCTGAGTTAATGGGATAACATGGGATCAGAGGATCATCAATACTCTCTATCACTTGGTATAAATATCTGTAGAAACAAAAACTTCTGCAAAAGTAGACTCCTGGATGAATTGTGTGTCCTGATTGGAGTAGCAGATGCCCCCATCTCCCCCAGAGTGTATAGTACTGAGCGTCCTTTTTTCATCTCTGAACTGGCAAGCTCTTCAATTACTTGAAGACAGGGTTAGAGAGATGGTGAATATGGACAGGTTGCCCAGGGAGTCTGTGAAATCTCTGTTACTGGACAACTTAAAAATATGACTGGACAAGGCCCTGGGCATCCAGATCCAGCTGATGCGAGCCCTGCTGTGAGCAGGAGGTAGGACATGGTGATGTCCAGAGGTGGCCACAGATCTGTGTCCCGCTGTAAGGCCAACACCCACGTTTTGAATACTGGCAGCCAGCTGCTCCCATTGCTGCCTCTGTGTCCAGCTGCAACGATCCTACAGAGGCAGTGGCACTGCTTTGTGTCACATTAGCAGAGTCCCACCCTGTCTCCTTGTAGAGATCAATCACCAACCCTTTCATCCAAACTGAGAGGCAAAGAAGCATGAAGTGCAGAAATCCAGTGCCAGAACAGAAAACCACACTGAACCACTATTTTTGTCTCCCATTGGAAACAAATTTGAGCTGTTCTGCTGAACTTTTTTTTGATGGGAACTCAAACTGAGCTGGAACAATTTTGGACCCAACTAAATGGAGAAACATCTGGTTCCAGTCCCTGTCTGCAGGGCTGAAGAGACCTAAAGACTTCCAGAACAGTTAGAAACAAGAGGGTATTAAATGGATCCTTTCTGATATGCTTCCTCAGTAATCCACGCGTGGATGAATAGAGGTTTGTGGGGGTCACTACAAGCATAATTTGATTGACTGTCTGTGATTGCTGTAGCACACAAAAAATCTTTTCTCACATAAAAAAAAAAAACAAAACCCTCATGCTACTTTTCTAAAATCGCCCTTTGCACTGCATACCTACTGCAATTTATGTTTTCGCAGACAGCAGAGGTGCTCATATTTGGTGCATCCTTTCATTCGCATCCACCCCTCCTCTTGCTCTGTGGCCGCCTTTTCTAAAACTGCAAGTAGAATCATTTCCTTTATCCTAAGATAAAATGATTTATAATCAATTAATAAGCATTGCTGAGGCTTTTGTTTGCCTGAAGCATCATTTCCTATTCAGTTTTTGCATCTGAACTATTCAGCATTGCCTTTTGGTTCTCTCTGAAAATACTCTTGAGAAGCCACGCTTATCAGCCAAGAAGCATCCAACAGCAAAGCATGTGCATTTATAAAAAGACTATCACTTTTGTGCTAACTTTGATTGCCAGTTTCTACACTTAAAATGAAAATGAAGCTGGTGGTAAAGCCACATTGCTAGATATCTGAATTCATTACACTGAATTATATGAATTTCCTTTCTTTCCTTCAATTCCCTCAAGTGGCATAGATTAATTTATAGAGTGTATGTGTTTTTAACATCTGCAAAGTTCTCATGTGGATTGATGTACTGAGAATAAAACTTAAAGCAGCCATTACGAGGGTAGTGCAAACATTATTCCTCTTAATGATTTTTGCACACCTGTATTTTTGAATGTCATTTTGGGAAGTGGGAGTGGAATAGGGGTAATTAGAGAAGTTACTTTACTGACACAGTAAGAAATGCATAATTGCACAGGCCACAAAGCATAAAATGTTGTGTTGCATGTGAGGACTGATTTTCCAAAGAGATTTGTGTGGAGCCATTTTGAAGCCACAAAATTTGCCCTCCACAGTAAACGACTCAGAATACTTGTTCCTCTGAGCACCTGATTTATATTAGCAATCGGTTACTTAGAGGCACAAATACTGTGATTTCTGTCCAAAAGCTGGTTTTGTACACAGATTTTCCTCATTAAATGGGAGTTACTTGTTTTGAAATTTTTGTCCTGAAATGCCTATAACAAAAATCCAGTGTTTTTGAAAACACGTTTAATACACCCCCCTCTGGTCACTCCATCGTTTCTTGATGTCTTGAAACAAACTGGGAGCAAGATAATGGTTTATTCCTTTCATCCTTTGATCACCTGTCAAAATGACAGCAACACCAACCTGTGTAATGATTTCTGGCTATCACTGACAACCAGAAGCGAACTCCATGTTCTGTAGATCACGTTGTGATTTAACTTCTCATTCTTCAAATTCCCCAATCTATTCTTCAGATGGTTAAAATTAGCGAGAAAGAGCTTGCTCTCCATAGAAGATGTTTCTGTAGAGTTCAAAGAGAAGCCTTTAAAAAATTGGTAG
Source organism: Falco naumanni (assembly GCF_017639655.2). NCBI lineage: Eukaryota > Metazoa > Chordata > Aves > Falconiformes > Falconidae > Falco > Falco naumanni. Next base: position 89,831,503 of record NC_054056.1, read on the forward strand.
TGAATCACAGAATAATTCAGGTCAGAAGAGACCTCTGGAGATCAGCTTGTCCCACCTCCTTCTTAAAGCAGGGCTGACATCAAAGTTGGGTCAGGTTGCTCGGGACATTGTCCAGTCAAGATCTGAAAATCTCCAAGGACTTGTCCACCACCTCTCTGGGCAGCTTGTCCCTTTGTTTAACCACTATTGTTATGGAAAGCTTTTTTTTTTATATCCAGATGGCAATTTCTCTGCCAAAAAAATGCAACTGTTGCTTCTTGCCTTTTGCTGTACACCCCTGAGAAAAGTCTGGCTTTATCTTCTCTGTAAACACCCATTAGGTGGTGAAGATGATAGCTAGATCCACCCTTTGCCTTGTCTACCCTAGACCAAACAAATCCTCAGTCTCTCCTCATACACCACATGCTCCAGCCCACAGTCATCTTAGTGACACTCTACTTGACTCACTTCAGATTATTAATGTTTCTTGTACAAAAAAAGTTCAAAATTGGACACAGTTCTTCTTGCAAGTTCTGAACAGAGGGGAACAATCATTCCTCTTGACCTTCTGGTGCCAGAAACATCTCCTAACGCAGCACAGGATGTGGTAAGACTCCACTGCCTCAGGGCTTATTGCTGGCATATTCAACTTGTTTGCCCACCAAGCTCAGCAGATCTTTCTCTGCAGAGCTGTTGCCTAACCATGCAGCCCCCAATGTGGAGTGTTGCATGGAGTTATTCCAACCCAGAAGGATGACTTTGCCTTTAGCTTTGTTGAAGCTGGGTTCCTCATCACCTGCTGCCTCACTGTATTATTAATTCTTGCCCAGTTTGAGGTCATCCACAAACTTGATGGATGTCACCCAAGGCACTGAAAAAGGTGTTGGAACAATGTCAGTCCCAGTATCAAATCCCATTGCAAACGTCTGCATATTAGGCTCTGAACTGTTGGCAGAGATACTCTTGCCCCACTTTTTCAGGTGGATCCTGTCTAGCCCCAGCAATCTTTGTTCCTTGAAGATGGTCTGTTGGAAAGACAAGCCAAAGCCCTGGCTGTGACACTAGCAGTGCAGCCAGGTGCTGACCCAAAGGTTGCCTTTGCTCCTGCCCAAGTACTTCCCTCTGACTGACATGACTGTTGAGGTTCTTGTTCCTTTCCCTTCACCCCTCTAGAGACCTGTAGTCAAGAAGTGTCCCCCTTGGCAGTATTCCTTAGTTCTGGATCCCTTAGAGCTTGTAATTTTCATGTCACTGAAAGGTCAGACACTCCAGGCCATATTAGATTTTGTCAATGACAATGGAAGACACAGCATCTGTAATTTTGCTCCCGTTAATAACAGTATTTTTAACACACTCATATAGTACCTTAAAAGAAACCAGTTAAGTGTAATATTTGTTTCTACATATGCGGCCCAATGAGGGGCAAAATGCATACTATTTTGTTAAGGCTCACGTCTTTTCTTCTAGTTCTGACTACTGTGTATTTTACCCATAGTTCAATAACATTAGTAGTACCTTAAATAAGTAATTAGACAGAAGAATGTTTCATTATAACTATAAAATGAGGCAAATTCCTTTTCATGATCAGAAGTCTCATGTGAAAAAGAAATCCCTGGGTTGTAGGGTAGACTCCTTTGTTTAAAACCAGACGAGGACTGACTGCTTTGCTGGGCACAGCACCGAGGGGCATACTGAGAGGACCAGACCTGCCCCGACAGAAGAAATGGACCTTTGCTGATATGGACATTTCTCTTCGTGGGATTATTTGTGGGTGGATTAGACCCTCCGGATGCATTCTAACTCTAAATTTCCAAAGTCACAAAACAGGCATTTAGTTTTAGGAAAAGTACTTCTGTGTGTGTATCGCTCCATTTGCCAAGGGCTGCAAACATGGCTCTTTGCAAAAGACGAGAAAGCAAACGCTAGCTGTGAAGTTTGCTGAGACTCATCCGGGCTGCAGTGGCTTGGAAGGAGCGTCCTTCCCTCGATGCAGACGCACAGGGACCCTGCCCTGCGCCTGGCCATGCGTTGTCCCGTGCTGTACCCGCTCAGCCCAGGGCAGGCAGCGGATGGAAGCCCGAGGCGGTCAGCCTGGCGGGGGTGACGCTGGCCGTGGAACCGTGCTTGCTCTGCAGCCCACAGCTGCTGCCTGTTTGCTGCCTTGCTTACTGCTCAGGGCTTTTCACAGGGAAAATTGCTTGTTCTGAAATACAACGGAAATTTTTGTGGGGAACTGTTCTGTTTTAACCAGATTTAGTCCTTCCTTACCAACTCATTACAGGGACCGTCAGCCACCTACACCTGTGCCAAGGCAGATTAAAAGGGTACCGTTCTAATCTAATAGCACTTTTTCAATTACTTTCTGTAGCTGTAAATGACAATCGGACTACAGCATGTTCATCTCAAGAGATCTGACTGAAATTACATTCATATATCATATATCAGCTCTTCAGTTTAGTTTGAGATTTAAAAACTACATCAGCAATCGTGTCATTTAAACAAATCATATTATCTTCCTTTGATTTGGAGCAAGAGACAGTTTTAAACTCATGCAAAATGAAAAAGAAGACACAAAGACCAACAGACTGCAAAATTTGCTTTCTGTGGTTAAAATAAATTCCCTATATAACTTCAATAAATAAATACTATGTAACTAACAATCTGAATGGGTATACAAAAGCTGTGTTCCCACATTGAACACAGGAGCTTAATTTATCTCATCATTCAGAATCTAGGCCTGTTAATGAGTTCTGGGAGGTTCATTTAGATTGTTCCCTTACAAATATTTTTTGCTTTTTCAAAGTCATCTGGCCTTCCCTTTCTCTTTGTTGTATCTTGATTTAATATACCATAATAATTCTGCTCTCAATCTTTCAAGTAACAGTATGCATCAAATAATTATCTGAGAGTCTTCATGCTGCCTTTAAAAATACTCATCCTTCCCATCTGTTACTAAGTGCTTTAATCACTTTCTTTCCTTGTTGTGGCTATTGCAACCCTGCCAGTGCATTTCATGCTACTTGGATATGGTTGAGCATGGGGTAATTTGATGATGAGTGGGGACTGATAGAAAGACTTCTGTGACTTCTTTTAAAAATACAAGCAATGGAACAATAGAAAATTTGTATACACAAATTGATCCTGTGTGGAGCGATACCTAAACTAACTGAGATAGGTTGCTGGGGTACCTGCAAGATACCCTATCCCTCTGTGAGGGATCTTGCCACAAATGTAGTGAACAGGGGGTAACAGGAACTCAGAAGGCTGTATTTTCTATGCAGTCATATTGCCCTGCTCTGAAACCACAGAAAACTTATTTAAGCTTGTGTAGGTCCTCTTTTCTGTGCTGTACTGGGATGTAGGTGCCCTTGAACGATGCAAAAATTGGACTGACAAAAGCTTAACCTTGCTGCCTTTGGCTTGCCCCTCATGGAGACTTTACTTAAAAAAAACCCTCTACTTTAAAAGCTCTACTAAAATTGAAAAAAAATATACATTTATGGCCAACAGATCCTAATACTAGGGGTGGATTCCCAGGACTCTTCGGTACCTTCAGGACAGCAGAATGAAGACAGCTTGTCTGGGGACTGCATCACATTATCTCACCACTACTTTCTGGTTTAGCAGAAACTGCCATACGACAGACACTACAGCTTTGAACAGGTTATGCTACTTGGGGGAAGCCAGGTATCATAGCTGAGTGGAGAAAAAGAATACAGAGGTTTCTTCAAGAAAATATGTACCTCCTAAAGCATACAGACCAAGATCCCTTCCTCCCCTCATTGTACAGGTCCCACTGTCCTCATCCCAGCCATGATGCCCTCAAATATTAACCAACATTATCTGTATGTGATTTTACCAAAGACGGGTGGAAGAGGAAGGACAAAAAAGATAAACCATTCATTTTTGGCACAGGGAGTGAAACCCTGGTTTCTCTGTCCTTTTCCCTTTCACACAAGTGCCTAACTAACAGACCTAGAAATATCATACCTCTTCCCTCCATTTTTTTCCCAGCCCACTGAGCTTTTTTCTTTACTCCCTGCAAAGCTGAATAGCTACAATAGAGGGATGGTGTGTGTTGCCATCCACCACTGAATATCATCAGTGATGCCCATGCTGGGGCCGACCATGCTCCTCTGGGCTCTCTGCTGAAGCCTTGAACAAATGGGAATAAAAGGAATACATACCCTTTCCACCGAGGTAGTTAAGAGTCAAATCTGCTGAGCATGCCTCGAGGATGACTCATTTCTAAATCTAACAGAGGCAGAACAGGGAGGGACCTGCATGGCTACTCAGTACTTGAGGGTCAAGAGCTCTAACTTCTCTTGGGGCACCTTCAGACAAATTCAATGACAAACCAGAGACTTTGTAGAGTCTCTAATCTTCCCAGCAATGAGCAGAAGCTGGTTGAAGGGTTTGAGGACCACATTTTTATCCTATTTAGGGGATTAAGTATGATGTGAGCACTGTGACCTTCACAGATCTAACTCCAGGTACTTATGGACAGACTCTGAACCAATAGTGAATCCATACAGTCAAAGAAATTAATATAAAAAAGGGAAAATTGTCCTGCAAGTTCCTATTGTTAAGAGGGCTCCTAACACCGTTTTTTGCTTTTCTCTTCTCTGCCATAATAAAAGCTTTCATTATGCCATCACAACATGGAACAGTTTCAGGGGGAGGAATTTAGACCTCATGCATCATTGGACAGTGCTGAACAAATCTCAGCCAGTGCTCTTAGGTAGCTACTCTTAAGTAGAAGTTGTTTAACATAGTCTTTGCTTTTTTTCATAGAGACATCTGTAATGAAGAACAGATACTAAAAAGCAGTGATTCATTCAAGGTAGACCAGAGACGCACATCTTTCGTGGTTCTTCACCTACACTGCTTTATGGGCTATGCATTTCCTGCCTTTCTCTTTCGCTGTTTGGTCTCCCACCATTTACATGCCACTGTAGGCAACGTGCCAGATTGGCACTTAAAACATGAAAAATCAGAAAGGGGGAAAGAGAGACACAAATAAAAGGTAGGCCTGCAGCACTCACATCTCTGTGTCCTTTCCTGACAAGCAGCACTTCCATTTGTGTTGAGGTCTCAGTTCTATCAAACTTCTGTCTTGTATCAATTTTTAGCAGCATGGATAATTTATTGCATCTAGGATGATAGAAAACCAGCTTTATACATCATTCAGCTTGCAAAAGATGTGTAGCTTCAGTTCCTTAATGGTGTCATTTTGGCTGAATGCTATTAACAGATTACCCCTGCCTAGGGCAGTGGAGCATGTGCAGCAGAAAGATAACCTTGTGTTCGTAATTTAATATTAACTGTTTTCTCCATAGTACCTCTTTCCAGTACATTAACAACAAACCAATATGGCCTTGTCCCCTGCGGTCGTATTCTTCAGCAAAAAATGGATTACATGATAGCAAGTTCCTGAAGATTTCCAATGAAGTATTACAAATCACTCAACGCCTGCTCTGCAGAAATGAAAAATAAACAGGCTTAGATTCAATCAAATTTAATTCCTCCAATTTAGCTTTACCGCACTTCAAAGGGTGCTCTTATTAATGTCTTGGTGAAAAAATGTAACAGTAATTTTTCCCCCTTCTTATACTGAAAGCCTCCAGTTGTGTTCAACATATAGTGAGATCAAGAAAATGTTTTTTTTTTTCGTGAATACTCTGACACAGTTTGATATAAAAGTGTAAGCCATTTACAGAAAACTCTTTATGGAATTTTTATCCTATTCCATTCCCGGGAGCTAAATTTATATCCTGCATTAGCTATCATAGCACTAGAGTATTAGTCTTCCTGCAAGCAGTTCAGGGCAGTCTGAGGGCCCTATCACTCTCTACCACTCACATACACAGGCATTATGGGTTTATCTCATCTTCTGCAGCAAGTGCTAGGCCCAATTCATTCCTTTAGGCTACTTTACTAATAACTTATTCCTTATCAGGGCCTCTCCACCTCAGCTTGTGATCAAAGACCCAATTAATGGAATGGAGAAAGGTGAAGCATTCAAATAATGGAGACAGCTGTTTTTCTCTGTTAGAGAAAATCCATTTGTATTGTTATCGCAAGCTCCAAGTTCTGCAGCTCCTGTTTAATTCAGTCTCCCTCTATTTCTGCTGATGATAAAAAAGTCACAATGAACTCAGAAGAGAATGGCAGAAATATCACCGTGTTTCAACTCAGCCTGGGTGTTATCAACTTGAAAGTGAAAATACAAGCAGATAAGGAGAGGAAATGTCCAACAAAGACCATATCAAATTTTCAAAAAATGTACTTTCATGCTGCATTCTTTAGTCACCTTTCTGAATGTTTTCCAGATCCTGATATACACTGCCTATGTCGGCTGCCTGAATCAGAGGAGTACGGGGTGATAATATAGTGGGTTCCACCACAGTTGAAAAGTAATTAAAGAGGGAGAGTAATCATAATTGGCTGGCACGAACATTGTTAGTGAACAGCAGCTTCCCCTGAGCCTCGGTGTCCGCGAGCCCACAGCTAAGCTGGGTGTTTACATAGCCACCTCCGGTGCACGAGGTTACTTTCCTCATCTGATAGCAAAGGGGTTGTGCCACACTCAAATCTGGTGTTAAACCTTCTCCTTAACAGGCTCCTAGGTGTAAATCTGCCCAGGCTACTGCAAATGAAATCCTACCCACACGACATGACAGCAATTCATTTCATAAACATGTAAAGGCCACATTACCATTCTCGTCCTCACCCCTTTGTAATCATGTTGTCACATTGTCATGTATAGGAATAAACATGGGCAGAATACTGTGATTACACTTAATTGAACGACTTGCAGGTTTAAAGTACAACAGTGAAAACCAATTATGCATTCTTAAAAATGACGCTGTGCAAAAGGAAGGAGGAGGATGCATCAAACAGATATGGCCCATGTGTGCCAGTGTGCGAGTGTGCAAGGCAAACCCCTGCTCCATTTCACAGAAGTTGTTATTGCTCTTCTTTACTTGCACAGCAAGTGTTATTTAGAGATTGCGAGACTATTCACATGCTAGGGGATGGTTTAGGGTTTTTTTGATTACTTGGGAAACCTTTGGATCTGGTGCTTCAGAAGTAAGGACTGAAAAACCCTGCATTTCAATTCTCTGCTGAGTGTGGACAATGAGCACAATAAACAGACACAAAGCTACAGTGTACGCGATGAGTTAAGACAGCAAAGCCTTCCCCAGGCTGATTGTTCACAGGGGATCACAGAATCTGTGTTGGGCTGAATAAGGAGAAATGCATTATGCATTTGCATGTATGATGAACATTTAAAAGAGGACTGTGTGGAAACAAAGAATAATTCATCATAAACATGGAACGGGGAACATTTCAGACCCAGCTGTAGTTTTTGAATCTTCACAGACACCAAGCATTACCATTTTAACATAGAAGTTTCGCATTTGATATCAAGTAGGCCAGCTGAATAATATTATTTGTTTGCACATTAGGAGTTTCCTCATCCTCCCACCCTGTTATTAAACCCATATCCAACAAATAAAGAAAATAAAAAGCTGCACTTAAAACAATGTCATGCCCAAAATCTACGACTATCAATCATCTCCCATTGGAACAGTAGAATGTATGGATTCAAACATAATTTTATGTATTTCTGTAAAATGGAAAACACAAAGAATGGTGAAAACCAACATCAGGATCTTTCATCAGCAATAAATTCATAATTCTGCTCCACCTGTAGATGTTGCTGATATAATGTACCAAAAGGGAATGCAGCTGTGAACTCATTTTTTCCGTTCTTGAGCAGTCTTTACAACGAAGCCAGTCTTGAGGAACTATTCAAGGACCTGAGAAAAACCTTAATGAAAGCATACTTCTAATAAAGGCAAACCAGAATCATATTTAATATGTATTTGGCAACCTTAGGGTGGTCTTGTAAGATGTGAAGTGACTTAAGGGTGGTCCCTTGCATTAGTCTCTCTAGATAATAAAAGATGCATGACAACTCATGGTGCTGAATGGCGCAATTGTAAATGAAAATTATGCAACCTGTCTGTAGCTCCCACCCCAGCTCCTTGAAACTAAATAAGCAATAAACATGGTAAAATGATAATCCTAGCAAAAAGATTGAGGGGAGCAAAAGACCTGAATAATTTTCCAATAGCCAAATATACTGGATTATGATTTCAGTAAGGGGAGTGATGGGGATGATCTCATTCTTACCAAAGATTAGAAGCAAAGTGAATAAACACTCCTCCACTCTCAGATATAACACTGCACCTGTGGGCTTCTGAAAGAATGTAACTCATGACGGTATATGAGCTTCCAGGGTGAAATTTTCTCTCTACTTTGAATATTTACAAATATTTGTCTATTCTTAATGCATTTTTTTTCTAGCTTGGTCAAAAGATTGTACTATCTAGCCAGTTTCTATAAAGAACTCTTAACAGAGAGTATTATTTTAAATGTTATGCTAGCTAGTGAATCTTTACTCTGAAACTTGGTCTTTTTTTTCTCTACACTGGTATAACACAGCATGGCAGTGAATTGTGGCTCAGGCAGTGAGACAGCTTGCCCAGTTTAGGAGGAGGTCCAGTCTCCTCCTCTGGCACTGCTCGGACAGGCTGAGCTGAAGGATGGCTACACTCAAATGTACCAAATAAATAAAGATGTTGTCTCTCTCTGAAGCAGTTTGCAAATAATGCAGCTGAGTTAAGGGAGTTACACTAATATACAACTAATAGCAAGAAAAGATGTAAGCCTGGGGTTATATTCTCAGATTGGTCAGCCTATCAGCTGAAGTAAAACATTCATGAAAACTTCTGATGGGAATTTATTTTCCAAGTGCCCATTTGCAATTTTATAGCAACAACTTTGGCTGGCTTCTGCTCCCATTTCCATTCCTGCAGCTGCAGCAGCCTCTCTGTGTTTACAGCACAGAGCACAATGTGACCTTTGTCTTATCAAGAATTTGGCCAAGAAGATTGTGCAGCTGCAAATGGATCCAGGTGCTGGGGCCAGCAGCCAGGAGCAACTTGGACATCAATGGAAGTGGTAGCCTTCACACCTGGTCAGTTGAGCTCTTGGTGTCTCTGTGGCAAAATAAACATACACCACCACCATCCCGCCACCCTCTTCCAACCTCCGTGCTTGAGCCCTTCTGAAGTCAGGACATTTTTATTCTAGAATTGCCCTTCTCTTCGATTTTTATTATTACTTTCAGTGATTTTTATTAGGAGAGTTGACATGAAGAGCTAGAGCAGAGCTTATGCTGAAGAATATTCTCCTGTAGCTTTGATGTTTTAAGCTGCTGTTGTTCTCAAATCCAACTTAACTGTACTATTAGGAGAATACCAGCCTGCAAAACTGTGAAACACAGTAGCTGCCACAAAAAATCCCAACATTTGATAAACATTGCAACTATCACTGGCTGGCTGATACCACTGTATTTGCTCTTCTGCAAGCAGAAATTTATTCAGGTGTCCAATACTGTACTTGGATAACTCTGAACATTCAAACACCCTTGTAACTGAACAAATGAAATTAAATCCCAAAACCCATTTATTAAAAAATAGAATATCCATAATTTATGAACTTCTTTATTAAGTTCTTTATGAACTTATGATCCATGCTCAAACACAGCTTTCTCTTTAGATTTCAAGAAGATAAAATCAAAAAGCCAAGACTGAATAAAAAGATTCTGTTATTGGCAAGTTACAGGTATATTGAGACTTTTTAATAGGAACTTTGGAACTACCATAAGAATTAGAGGGGTGGGCCTGATAAATGAAGAGTGTTCAGGGGTTTACAGCTGGATTCTTTCCGCTCTTAAGACCTTTAAGATCATCAAGTCCCACTGTTAACCCAGGACTGCCAAGTCCACCACTAAACCATGTCCTTGAGCAACGCACCTATGTGTTTATCAAATACTTCCAGGCATCACCATCCACCATTCCACCACATCCCTGGGCACCTTGTTACAATGCTTGACCACCTTTTCTGTGACAACAGTTTTCCTAATATCCAATCTAACCCACCCCTGGCACAATTTGACCCTGTTTCCTCTTGTCCTAAGAGGACCTTTGATGTCCTTATCATCCATCTTTCTGGACTTTGCATAAAAACTCACTCCTGAAAGGCAGAAAACATTGTGGGGGAAGCAAGTGGTCTTAATCCCCATTCACCCAGTTACAGTGGAGGGCTGGACAGTCTCACACCTTTCTCCATTAAGACTTTTGCCAGTCTCTAGAAACACCATACTTCTTGAAGTGCCACCACCCTCCTTATAGCTGAAATCATAGTCTATAATCTGGCTTGACTTTTATGAAGCTGGGTTTACGGTTTATCATTGGGGTCAATGTGACAGAAGTGTCAAGAGTTTTTTCCTTCCTGTCCACTAAGTCGTGACAGACAAATGAGATTAAACAGGAGCAAGACTTTGCCAGTCCAGGTGCTACTTTCATACTGTTCCTTCCCCATAAGGGATTGAAAAGATGGAGCCTAAGGACAGGAAAGGGCTGTACCTAAGACAAGGGCTATACAGTGGGAATTCTGTAGCCTTTATCAAACACCTGGCATGCAAAATTGATAATGTTTCAGTCTGGCGCTCAAATCCATCCCTATGCCTGTCTTCATTCATCAGCACCTCCTCATCAAGAAGTTTTATGAAATATTCCATTTTTTCCTTCTTTGGGTAATCTTTTTGACTTGTGCTTTTAATATTTAATAATTACCCACACATGATTTAACCCTGCTACAAATGAGATTTCAAGTCAGCATCTGCTCTAACTTCATGTTACACAGAGACTTCAAGTTACTGATGACATACATATGTGAATTGTTTTGCCAAGTCTGCATACTCCACCAACACAGCTTCAGAAGTAACTTCCACTCCCTCCCTCCTCATTCCCTCTCACAAGCGTTTGTTCACAATGTGCTCAGTTAGTCCTTTCGCTCATCTTTTCTTGCTCAGGCATCAAAAATAGCTTTTTTTTTTTACTTGATAAGAACTTTTATATCCAGCCTGGCAGTTTTGAGATGGATGATGTTTTTTATTTATTATTATTACTATTGTCTGAACATCTGAAGATAAGATGGATGCCTCGTTCACACAAAATACTGGATAAAATTCTGATCCTGTTGAAATCCCTAGGGGTCTCAGCGCTGACTTCAGTTAGGACAGGCTTTCCTCACCATCTTTGTCACAGATTGTACAATGTTGGGTCCTGGTCTTCCAAAAATAACTTTGTGTGTTTCCCTGTTTTTTCCTCAATCAAAGCAAGCTATTAAAACAACTCACCAGGAATGCCCCAGTCACAGGGACAATGAAAGGTGAATTTATCTTAACTGCTAAGAGGAATTTCCCTGATGTTGCCTGTTCACTGCACACAAAGGACAAGCTTTAAGTGAATCAGCCCCTCCTGTGCTTTGTTCATCTGGTGATATGGGCCATAAAATCAATAAACCAAGATAAACTGGGAAGGAAAAAAAAAAATCCTCTATCTTCTTCTACATACAGGAAAAGCAAGCTCCAGAATAAAAATCGTTATCACTCTCTGGTCATCCAAAAAAATACCTCCCAAAACACAAGACGTGTCAAGTGGTTAATACCTTTTGAACTTTCCTTTGAGCTTTCCTCTGTGGTTAAGGCCCTCCGAGCCTGCAACATAGCAGCTGACAGTGATTAAGTTTCTGTATGCACACACAGTTCAAACTGCACTTAGAAAAGCCACATTTGGTCATTGTTTACTTAAGTTTGCAGCAACAAATACAGATGCGTGGATTTGAATGTACACCTGGCATTAATCAGCTGCTGCTGCTGCTATTTCACAGCTGCCTCCAAGCAAGGCAAAATGCTGGAGTGGAAATACCATTTCAGAATAACCAGAAATCTTTAAGGGACCCACACAGAGGAGGTAGACCTCCCTAACATTTGCTTCCAGCTTGTTTCAGCCTTCAGAGACTTTTTTGTGTTAAATCCCTCCTTATATTAAGAGACCTGCAGTTTCTCAGCTGAAGAGCACGTGTGTATGTAAGTACGTATGTATGTATGTTTGTATATATACGTGCTTTAAGGATCTGCACAGATACTGGCTAAAACTGGAAAGGACCCACGCTTGCTACAGCCAGAGGCCAAGGAGACCTGGAGAGGCAGGATCAGTAATGCTGCAGCGGTACCCACCTTTTCTAACCCACCCTGGAAGATTTCCAGCGCTGGAGGTGCAATACTGCCTTCATCAATCAGCTCCAGGTTTAACAGACATGAGAGGTGAAAAAAAACCCAGCTCTAATTCCTAACAATCTCATTTGATTTAAATTAATCTCATTTCTTTCTATTGCTGTATCGCTATATGGAGGGCAACCGATTCAGATGCCAGGAGGACGTGGGCCATGAGGAGAGCCAGCCCCAGCTGCTGTGGGGAGATGGCCGGGCACTCCGGCAGCCCCACGCGAGGCTATCCATCACGTACCCCTGCGGCACCGTGGCAAGTGCCAACACAGCGGGCTGCCACCTAAGTGGGTCACTTGTTGCAGGCACATGTTACCTGGGCTCCCAGCATCTTCAGAGCCTGCCCACTGCTGCCAGATGGAGTTTAGGATGTTTGGCTTTCAGTTGCAAGCCCCAGTGGGGATTTCCCACCTTTGCAATGTCTTTCTCTCTCAGCCATGAAATATTCCTGCGCTGAGTTCAGCAGAAGCACTCGGGCTGAGGAGGTCCTTCCTCCAGGACAAACCCTTCTTTCTAGAAAATCCTTTTCCTTGGGTATAAAGGAACCAGTTTGTTTGGTTTTTTAAGTTTTCAAAGGTGTTGCGACACCAGGCGTATCTGAGGGGGCAGTGCTGAAGATTCAGGCTCATTAAGCGGCAGCAGTTGTTGATCATCAGCCAGCGAGGTATGGCAGGATATAAGGGGAGGGAAAACAGTCACAGTTTTTGCTAACGAGGCTTGGCATATGTATTTATCTGTTCTCTGGTTAGATGGTGAAAAATATGTGAGTTTTCGTTAATTTAGACTATTTCTGACAATAGCTAAGAAAAAAACCCTGAATTTAAAAAGGCAGAAAAAGCAAGAAACGCAACCCAGTTCCTGAAGGTCTTCAGTCTGAGGCTGAAGAGGATAAATTCAACCCATGCCAGCCATATGTATCTCACTTAGTAGGAATACTTCCCTTATCCATTTACCCAGTTCTTTTCATCCAGATTATAATCTGGATATATTTTATCTTCTAGATACATAAAGATAAATATTACTTTTTTCATTTTATGATCAATCTATACTTTCATTATTTATTTTTATGTGCTAGAAAAACTTTCAGCTTTCAGAAATGGGAGCAATATATCAATTACTGCACAGATAATTTAACAGAAGTGAAAATCCTCCATTTATCTTTGCCTTTCAGAAAGCACCTACACTGCAGGCACCAAACAGGCATAGATTAGATAAATGCAAGATCACTGTCAGCTAGCAAGTGTGGCATCAAGCTGTGCGAGGAGCATGGGACATTGCCGGTCCTGAGCTCTGCACATGGATGCACCCAGACTGTCATTTAAAGCCCTTCTGCGTAGGTCTGTGTGACACTGAAGGTGTTCTTACACCAGATCATCTCACTAGCTTTGGACCCAGGTGACTGGGACCCAGCTGGGGACGGGAAGCTGGGATCAACAAGTAAGTTCTTCTCACGAAAATCTTCCCGTGCACAGTAGAGTTAATGCACAGGGCAAACACATTTGGCAGGTCCCTGTCCTAGCTGAGCAGCTCCTGGTGCGCCGCGGGGGACAGGGGGCTCAGCCCCACTTCTAGAGGGCATTGGAGACCACAGGCATGGCCACCAGCCTGGCTGCCCCCACAGCCCTGCCTGCATCTTCCTCAGACCAGGGGTTAGCCATCATTTGCCACTTGCGCACGTCTCAAAGAGGGTTGGTGAGCTCAATAAAGCACAACCTGACAGCAGCCTGACCCCTCCAGAGTTGCTGACCAGGCACTGCATCCTCTGGGGTGGGCACCTTTCCTGTGGAAGGAGACACGTTTGATAGTGGAGCCACCATTTACTCTTTAGTGTCTTCTACCCTCTTTTTCTTTAAAGTCAGGATAACCTCTCCCACCAAGAGGAGGCAGAAACTTCAGTGTAACAGCAACAATAAATTAATGGAGTGTGCTGGGGAGACTAGATGGCTGTGAATACACCCATTTAGTACAAAATATCTTGTGTTTTTAGATAGCAGATGAATCAGCCATTCTCTGGCATCTTCCAATTACTGGCATGAAGAGAAATATGTATATGTATCTATGTATACATTTAATCTCTTCATGCCAAACTTAAAACATAGAGATGAGAGGTAATGGTTTTAAACTGAAAGAGGGTGGATTTAGATGAGGTATTAGGAAGAAATTCTTGACTGTGAGGGTGGTGAGCCCCTGGCAGGGGTTGCCCAGAGCAGCTGTGGATGCCCCATCCCTGGCAGTGCTCCAGGCCAGGCTGGATGGGGCTTTGGGCAGCCTGGTCTGGTGGAAGGTGTCCCTGCCCATGGCAGGGGCTTGGGAGCTAGGTGATCTTTAAGGCTGCTTCCAACCCAGGCTCTTCTATGATTTTATGATGAACAAAGGCTATGAAAGGATTATGGGTATGGGGAGAGCACAGTTCCACGATGATGCAGTGGGACACTGCTTGTCTTGTGACCTACAATTTGGAAAGATAAATATACAACAGACATGTGCCATTTATCTTCACAAACACCTCTCTTCTGCATGGTCTTTTCTGCATCGGTGGGTGTGCAGTTTTGCATTGCCTAAAAAAGACTCTTTAAATCTAAACTCAAGACCATTTAAATTCTCTATTATGAATGTGAGGTTTTTTAAATGACCCTTTTCTTACCAACAGACGCCTTCTTCCCTGCTTCATGGAGATGGAGGGTGTCTTTCACAAAGAGGTCGAATTACTGTTTGAGGGTCAGTGAAATATTTGTACTTTACAGCTGAGATAAGTCCTTCTCCTTCTGCATATCTGTATAAATGATTATCTGTGCTCATCCATGTGTTGAAATGCTAGTTAGGATTTAAAGCTTGTTCAACATGCTAAGGCCAAATTGCAGTTCACTGATACAACAGTCTAATCATTATTAGTATTTTTGACATGAAATTTACAGACAAAACCAGATTAATAATTTCAAAATTCTTTGTAAGCACTAGGGAAACTAAATGTTTATCTTAGATATGTGGATACCTGTTGATCTAGGCATCTCTTTCTTTTTGTTCAGGCGGAAATTTATCTCAATATTCAGATGTTTTACTATAATGGAAACAAAATTTGAAAGAAGAATTAATTTTAAGCATGAGCTTAAAAGAGTTTATCAGTTGCACATAAATCATGCAACAAGTTTTAGTCTCATGTTGAAAAAAACCAGGATGGGAAAGACAGCAAAAGAAAAATTAGTCAACTTGGTTAACTTCACATTTCTGGAATGTAGGTACCTCCATCTGAGTTAGTCCCACCAAGAGCTCTTTGTAGTCAATGGAAGGAAAGTGAGCCTTTTGAGTACAGGAAATCTGATTTTCTTTAGACATTTACTAATCTGTTTTAGAAATGCATGTTTATCTCTGCTGGCCGTAAAAGTGAGTTTAGACAACCAGCGCAAATGCAAATACAGACTATTCAAGTGCAAACGTCTGCTTTTGACAAGAGGAATATTAGCCTCAGAGTTTACACCAGTTAGTGATCTAAAATGGTTCAGAGTATAATGGATAAGAAAGCATCTCTGCGTTCCCTGACCATCTAGCTCTCTGGGCAGAAGGAAACGTATTAACAATAGCTTTATTGCTGCTGATGTTTTTAGAAGTCACCTTTCCTGGTATAACTATTAACATGCACTTGGAGTAGAATATACCTTTGCCATCATTTTGAACTTTTCCTTAATGCTTAATGTTTATGCTTCATCTAAAGAATTTCAGGCTTGTAAGAGGGTCAGGTTCTTGGCTAGGGTCAGTGAATGCAGTGCATTTTTAAATGCACATACTCTGATCAGTTCACTTAAGAGCTTCAGTACATCATTTTGCAATCACATATCTCAGAAATAATTTATACAATCAATTAAAGAGCATTATCAAGGGATGATTTGACAACTGTTGCCATGCCAACCAACGAAGCAGAAAGCTCCTCAGTGTTTAAAGGCTGCACCTGGTGATAGATATAGCAGATTTTGAGGACTCAGACAGAATCACAGATGTCCAAAGGTGTGGAGGGAACATGATTTAAAGCTTGATGTTTTTCCATTTTTACTGGCGAAAGGGTGTTGATGGCATGTTGTTCACTTTCTCATTAAAATTCTGTCATTTTTCACAAAGTGTTCTGCATTCAGGGCTGAAAATTGAAGTGAGAATGCACTTTACAGACTGATAAAATATGATAGCAAAATGGATGATGTTCATTTGCAGGCTGAATTAATTAAAAAAAAAAAAAAAAAAAGAGTTTGTGTCAGTACATTTATGAAAAGCCCGTTAATCAAACACAACTTTACCAGCCTTAATGGACACATCTTAAACACTCTTGCATTAATATTTAAAATTCCAGTTAGCAAATGGCTCCTAGTGCATTGAGCTAAAAAGTAATTAGAATAGGTCATTACAGGAATAAAACAGTACAAGCTGAAAGTACTTTTTCTTTTGGCAACAACTCATTGGGCATTGGCTGCTCAGTCTTGACATTTGTGTTTACCTATACAGTAGTTCCACCCTTAATGAGAGAATGAATTCTGCAAAAGAAAAATTTCCTCCTGTCCTCCTATGCCATCTTACACCTTCTCATAGCTACGGAATTAGGGTTTAAACTGCTGGCCCATGTTGGCTTGGAGGCTGGAGCACCCCCTCTTTCAGGCTTCCATTGTTAGGGTTATGCCTGTGATTCTCAGAACAACAGTTTCAGGTGTGCAGTAGGTTACTGCAGCTCAGGTTATTGTAGCTTCTCTGAGACAATTGCTTATGATTAATTCATTGTGATCTTGAAACACTGGGGCACTTATCTTGGTTGGGGTCCTTTGTAACACAAATAAAATAATTTGTGTGCAGAGACATCAAGGAATAGTTTCTCATGCAAATGGAAAACTTGCATAATACCAAATTTTCACTGCTAACTACTTCCCATAGGAAGTCCAGAATTATCATCATGAACTATTTCTGGGATGTTCCTCTTGACCCTAATCCAATGAAAACTGTTATAGAAGTTTTCTGTGACATAGGTAAACTATTTCTTTGAATAGTTTTGCTCTATGAACTGCTGAAGCTTGCCTAAAAAACTATTACATCCAACTGACTTGATCAAGAAAACAATTGACTCCATAAATTCTTGGTCTTTCTCTACCTTTTTCCCAATGACAAGATCTTACATTCTCTCTATCTCTCCATTCAGTAAAGACATGAGTTTAGCAAAGTTAGTATCCTGTTTGCAAGTCCAAACAGGTAAAAATGAGAGATGGAGAACATTCCCTTAAATATGCAAACACAGAAAGAAGTGTGGAAGAGAGCTCCTAAGTCCCAAGTTGTCCCCTGCTGTTATGGACACTTGCATCACAGCATCCTGCCCTGTTTCACTGGGCTGTGGCAGCCCCTCTCTCAAGCTATTTAAGAAGGAAAGTCCCTTTATGGCTCAAAGCAACCCCTAATTTCCCATCCTAATTTTTTCACGGCTATGTTGTGAGGTAGGCTATTACATGCATTTTCATGGCCCATCTCCTCCCATCATTGAACCATTCCCTATGGTATTCTTTGACCTCAAAAACTGACCATGAAAACATATTACTTGGTGGAATACACCTGTAGGTTATTCAGTTTGAAACAATATCCGACCAGATATCAGGGGCTGCAACCACTATGACAGTGAGAATTACCACTTTCTCCTAGTTCTAGTGTTTTTTCGGGTGATTACTCTGCAGACTCCTAATCATTTTACAAAAAGTGGAAATTGCTACTGTTGGCTAAAAAGAAGACCTGACAACACAGCAAACATGAATAGCTGGTCCAGACTGAGATGTTACTAATTATGCTGTCTGGCTGATTTCGAGAACTGTGTGGCACACCATCACAGGATACTGTTTTACTCTGCATAAAAAGTTAATTGCTAAATGAGAGGGCCATTGTGTGCTGCATCTTTTGACATTGCAATGACAACAATCTTGGTCACATCAGGAGATCGCCGTCACCGCCTGCTGTCTCCCCAGATGTCACAACTGGGTCTGGAGACAAACAGCAGCACCAAATGACCCAATCACATTTTATTTTTCCTCTGATAGATACAATTCAGTGCCTATTTGTGTATAAGCTATTTCACATAAGGAAATAAACTATCAAGAAGCAAGTGTAGTGTTTCTTTGTCACGTTCACAGTAGAAGAATTTACAAGGCTGTGACTCTCATCCAAGCTTGTGTCATAACAATATCTCAGTTCTTCTTGTAGCCAAATGACCTCAGGACTTGGGATAGGTGAAGAAATACATTTTGGTTGTTTTGAGAATTTTTTAAACAGAATTTATAAACAAATATTAGACCCTGAGTCCATTCATTGTTCTGGGGCCAATTCCAGCTCCTGATTCTGTGAATTACACAAATACCTGTCTGCTCCATTGGCTTCTGTGGTGCCTATTTTCATGCTGTACCAGATCAAGTCCTGGCACTTCAGAGAAGCCAAAAAAATTTTTGTTCACGTTTTGAAGCATTCTGCGAGGTGTCAGATCCTTATTTGCCTTCAACAGGGTGGACAGCCCGAGGTGATACTAGCAGATGTGGTATCTTGCTGCAGTTTGAGGATGCAAGTTCAAAAGGTGCGTGCACCCAAGGACTGGCCCAGTCATAAGTGGGTATCCAGTAATTTAGGATGTGGATGCAGCACTAGTCATGTTTTTCCTCTCTGTGGGGTTAACTACAGCTGCTTTGTTTTCTTACTCCAATGGACCATCCTCTGTGCATGGACAGAAGGATGGAGGTATAAAGGCAATTTTTTTTTTCCCAGGAATAATCTTACAGTTCTCTTCCATCTGCGAGGTCCCAAATCTGCCCCCTTAGGTTTAGGTTTCAGTCTCAGGCCTTCTGCAGGGCTACTCTAACATCTGTGGAAGCCTCAAAGAGAAAGTTTCCACATAGTCTTTGGGCAGTGGAGCCTCATTTTCCCCTTCTTTTTTTTTTGGAGGGAAAAATCTCTAAACATCTCACGCAATAATTCAGCTGCTGTGAGATCACCTTGGCTATCCATTATCTGGCTTTGTATGAGGTTTTGAGCTTTAAAAGTGAGTTCCCAGTTTCCCTAAGCCATGCAGGTCTGCATGGGAAGGCTGAATGCCCTCCTTCCAGAGCAAGTGGCATGTTGCCCCATGCCCTCCACAGCCTGCTGAGCCCCCAGGGGCCTGGAGACAACCTTACCGGCACCAGAGTGTAGCTTATGTGACTGCCCGTTGTGTACAAGTAAAGCAGCTGGTGTATTTTTGCATGATTAACTTTGCTAGGAACTATTTCCAGCCTTCAAAGTTTGGTCTGTGGAGCTGTTACAGGCTCTGCACAAGCCTATTCCCTGCGTTAAGCAGAGGAGCAGCCTCAGCCAGTTCTCTGGGGTGTGGTGGCTCTCTCCAGATTGGTTGTGTAGGTATCTATTAATTCACTTTCAGTCTATATCCTTTTTGTAAATAGGGTTTCCTGGCTTTGTTTCAGAGTTTACACATTTTTAAAAATATATCTTTATTTATCCTTATTTGAAACTCTATTTCTGCATCTCAAATGAACAGTCACTTAAAAATTTCAGACCACTCCATGAGAACGATCTAAGCAGCGGGCTGCATTCTCACTTCTTGTACTTTACTAATCCATCTCACAGAAACATGGCTTCTCCGCTGCATGGTGGCATGGCTTCAGCACAAGAGCTGGAAAGATTCTTCTTCAGCACCCTACAGCTTAATGCTTATGTGCTTTTCTCTGTGAGAGACAGTGTTAGGTTTGTCCTTTCGCAGGCTAAGGAGGGAAATGAAGTCATGGATGACTGTCCTACCTCCTTGGCTATTCTAGAAAGGCAAAGGGCTGCAAAGCCAGTGTGCCGTAATCTTTCAAGTATAGCCAGAGTGTCTCCTGTGTTTTTTACAGCATGAATTTGTTGGTGAACGTGAACATGCTGCAATAACGCTTAGTTCCCTACTTGCCTCTCCCCTAGCGCCTGTCTGGTTTGAGGGGTCAGCAAAGCAGCTAACTGCTCTGACATGACATTCAGAAAATAACCCACATGCAGAATGCCAAGCCCCTGTGGAATATCTGTGCCTATAGGATCAGCTATCAGCCCAGCACCACACTTTCTGGGTACCAAATTTAAATTCTGGCCCTTCAAGTTCTACTCATGTCCTTCTTTACTGGCTTACCTCCCCTACTGGGCCAAACCATGAGTGCCACTTGCTGGCAGAAACAGGCTTGGAGTCATCTGCAAACATTTTCATATTGTTTAGTTTCAGGAGAACTGGGGAAACTAAACATCACGTTCTTGCTGTAAATCAGCAGTTGGGTCTAAAAGAAGACTTGACTTCCAGGATAGTTTTCTGAAGATCTTTCAGCTCATCTGTCTTGTTTTTGCATTACGCTAGAGGAAATGCATCCACATGCTCACATCTCAAATCAGAGATGGTAACAGCTTATGTCATTCCAAGTCTGTCACCATAGCTAGCTACACACCATATCATTCCTTCCTCTTTTTATAAACTGCACACACACAAAATTTTTGTATAGCCTTCAGTTTCAAAAAGGTAACGCTGTGTTTCCCCAGAACAACTATTCAAGACATATAAAATACTTTGGAGAAACTGATGTAACAGCATTGTCTTGAGATGTACATACAGTCTACTGTTATTTATATTATGTGACAAATTAAGCTGAATGAAATAACAGTCATTAACTAAACACCTTTGGTTCTGCAACCTAGCATAATATACATAGCAGCAAATCTCAAAAAAAGTTCCTATCTTGGGCTGAGTTTGTATTTAAAAGCATGCATATGAAAGGAATCAATTAACGTGCTTATATCTAATCAGTTTCTGATAATTAATATGAACTCTAAGGGCTGTATGGATTGCTGGTTTGATAATTCACTAGCAGCTGAAGTAATAGAGGTTATGATGGAAAGATGGCCTCATAGCTGCCTTGCAGAGCACACTAAATGATTGAACCCAAAGAATAATAGGGATGGAAATCGCTGTGTTCATTCATGGATAATATATGACAGGAGTAAGGCAAGCAGCAAGTTAGCAGATGACTCAGCCAAGCATCTATGACTGAACAAAGTGTGATTCTAACCTTCTGTCATTGAAAATATATTTAATGGAAACATTATCATTCTGATATATTGCTTGCTAAGATAAGACATGTTTATAGTACAGTTTCCCTCTGATGCTACTACAGGACTAGATTTTGGCACACTTGCTGTTGCTGAATTGTACTTCACCTCAAAATAAATCTACTCCTCCTGGAGCAAGAGACTATTCAAAAAGGGCAAGTGAGCCAGAAGCTGGTCCAAAGTTGGCAGGAGCCAAATATCACCAGATAAATATAAAGGATCCTATTAATTTTTAATATGCAGAGAGGAAGATCTCTATAAACACTGAGGACCACATGTAAGGTTCTTCCTTTGTTATGACTTTTTCAGCCTAAAACTGGAGCACTGGACAACATAATTTATTTTTTTTAATTAACAAATATGAATGGCCACATGCCTCAGATGCAGATCAAAGAAGCAGGATGCTGAAGGCATGGATTAAAGTTAGCTGCTTTTTCCCTGGGTCTGGGAGAGCTCAGTCTGTAACGTTTTTATTGATAGGAGCACTCAGGTGTTCAGCCGTGGAACAGAGCACAAAGTCTGGAGTGTTGTATTAAAGTGAAACTTGCTGAAGGGAGGGGAAGTAGGATAAAAATGAAGCAAGATAATCTCTAGAGCACATTATACATGTATGCTGGTCAGGGATGGCTTGCAGCAACTCTGCAGTACTGTGCAGCAGTACCCTGCCAACAGAATTCATGCTGAAAACATATGTTCTTCTGCTCAAACCAGCTTTCGCTACATCTGGAAACCAAGAGTTAGAGGGGGAGGGAAAAAAAAAGGCAGCAGCATATGTAATTCTCTTCTAAGAGAAACCATTCATTTGTTCATGAAAGAAATCTTTCTCCTTGTATCACCAGCAGAAATTCTCACAAAGTTCTGAAATGGATATTTAAAAGCTGGGCTAGGAAAGCAAAAAAAAAAAGAAAAAGAAAAGTACGTGGAGGAAATGTAGGTAATGGCAGACTTTTATTACTTTTTTTTCTGAAGTCATGTCTTAATATCAAGAGCAATTTTATTTAGCAAAAAGTGGAAAACTTAGCAAAAACATTGTTTAAAATGACTGCAAGACTTGTAAAAACCCCAAAATAACTCTGTTTTGCTGTCAAAAGCCTGGGAAACACAAAACAGATGTTTCATCCAGCCTCACTTACTCAGCCAGATCTCTCCTTGCTATGCAGGCAGCTGTACCACATGTCTTTTCTGAAAAAGAAATAGTGCTTTCCTTTGGCACTTCTACATCATTCTCGCTGACCAGCCGGACACTGTCATCAGATGAAGACAGCTCCTGTCATCCTTTCTGCTACCTAAGTCTGCAAAATCTCCCCGGGACTAAGCAGCTCCATGCTTTGAAAAATAGAAGCACTGGGTACAAATTTTGGCAAGCCTTGGTGATCGCCGCCGCCGCTGAAGTCAGAAAGCACTACTCGCCATAATGGGTGGTGGCAGCAGAGCTCTCGGTTTGCACCCTGAACAATGCACACATTATTAGAGCTAATGGCAGCTACATGTATACGTAATAATATAGCCTTCAGACTGCAGCTTGGGAATGCCACAAGAGCAGATTGTTTTATTTTTGTGCATGGGAGAAAGCATGGTGAGTGACAGGAAAATCACTTGAGCAGAGGCTGAACTCTCTCTGCTGGGTTGCTTAAGGAGGGAGGGGTGAGATCTGGGACTTCTGTCTCTGATATTTTGGGGAATTTTAAGACATTATGTTGACCTCTGGATCCTCCATTTAGCTACTGCCTCACCCTGGAGGCATGGGATGCCTCTGGCTCAGCATTTCGGAAAATTCAGCTCACTGGGTGGGTGATGGGGACACAAATCTGCGCAGGCAGAGGCGGGTGTTTCACCCTGGATTCATCCCTTCCTCTCCTGAGTCCTCTAACAGGCAGTCATTGGTGGTGGGGCTTCTCATCCCTACCCTCCACATGAAAGAGCTGGTTTAAGCATTTCACTTTTGGCAGGTTGTGTCTGTGAACCCTCAGTGCTCTTCAGCATCTGGGATTTAGCATCCACTCTCTCTGGGGACACTTCCTTGGAAAAACACATGGTTACTTCATGTAGGCAGATTGCTGCTATGCACCTGAACATCTGTGGGCACTGTCCCTGGACATGAAGCCTAGTTTGGGGATGGAAGTCTCAGGATCTGACCCTAAAAGCCTACAAAGCACTAAGTGAGGCTGTGGTTGTAGCCTGAGGTTACTGTTCTAATGTTGCGTTTCCATCACAAACCTTCCTTTGTTGGATAACTGATGGTTTCATTTCAGTTGACCAAGCATAACATTATTATTTTGAAACTGAGAAGGAAATCCAAATATATAATCTAGAAAATGGTACTACCACCAGAACAAAGAAGAGGCTGATTACCTAAAAAGACCTGAATATTAGTATCATTTTTAAATCGTTCTGGAAAGACAGGCACAGGGAAGAGAGAAGCTATTGCTTTATATACCCTCAGCTCCCAAATTCACTATTCAGTAGAGTGACTTAGACCCCTGGCAGTCTCTTAAAATGATGAAGGAAGAAAGGAAGAAGGCTCGCCACCTTGCAGTGGAAGGGGAGGCCTCTAGAGCAGATCAGATTAACGAGACACTCTTATAAGCTTTTATTAAGAGAATCACACTAAGCAACATTTGGGAATAATGAGGGGTTTTACCTATATAAAAGGGAAATAATGTAGCAAAATGTAGACTGTTCAGCCACTCCTTGAAAGACAGATTTTGATAAGGAAGATGGAACAGTAAGTTCTTCTTCTAGTTTTGATCCTAACAATAGAGAAGGAGGGGTTGAGAATATAAAGGTAAAAAGCAATTTTGTGAAAGTGAACATGAAACTACAAAGTTTATGTTCTTCAGAAAGAGAATTAAAAAATGAAATGCAAGGAGGCAAACTTCAGTAACTGCAAAGGATTGATAGGCAAAGTCTCATGGAAAGCACTTTAAGGAAAAGATGAAACAAAAAACAAACTGGCAGCTTCTCAAATCAGCTGTAGAAAGATACGAATTTAGCAAAATCATGAGCTCTTCACTGATCTCAATCTCAAGAGGAATTGTAGAAGATAAACAGTACATGAGATTAATGAAGGTGGGTTTAAAAGAACTCAAGCATGTAAGAGCAGAGGCATCAAGGAGATGAAATCACTCTGCATTTCTTGTAAGGAAAAGACTGGTGGAGAGGGAAACATTACAGATGAAGGTCAAAGTGCTTAATGCTTTTTTTTCATCTATCATCCCTATAGCAGTGATCAGGTGGTTAATGTCATTAATTCCAAGGACAAAAGACTGTAACAGGGAAAGAACAAGCCAGAGAGGAGTTAGGTAGGCTTGCATTTTCAATTGGCTGAGCTTCCTTGTCTGACACAAGGATATCTCTGCTTGTCAGCAGTTATCACTGAGGCCTTGTGAGGAGCAGCTGGGTTACCAGGAGTCTGGAAAAGGTCAGGGGAAAGGAGGGGACAATAAAAAAACAGAGAAAGTAGACTCAGAGGATCACAGAGCCATAAGCTTAAATGCAGTACCTGAAAAATTCTTCACAAATAAGCAAACAAACTTCTTGGGAGGAACTGGAAGGTGAAAAGGTTAGCATCCAGCTTGGATCTACCAAGTATAGATCATTTGAAACAAAGGGAGAAGCAGTGGATAGCAGCTATCTTTGCCTTAATCAGGTTTTGACAGCTGCACATGGCTCACAATCCCACAAGCAAGCAATATAGTCTAGAGGCTGTTTGCAAGCTGTTCTGGTACCTGTACCCACAGAGCAGTTGGCAAAGGTTTGCTCTCAAAGTGAAAAGATGTCTTGTACGGGATGACGTGGGATGCTGGGGTCCTCTTTGCCCAACACTGTCACTATCTGGATGATAGGCAAGGAGATATGCTAGATAAATTAGCAGATGATGCTGCTGGGAGGAGCTGCAAGCACATTGCAGGAGTGCATTAGAATTCAAAGTGCCCTTGGGAAACCAGTGAAATGGCCTGGAAAACACACAGGATGAATTTCCACGGTGAAAATGCAAGGTGCCGCACTTTGACAGGATTGATCACAAATCTCAGGTTGGTGAGAACAAAATTAAGTCACCAAGCTGTGTCATGAAAAAGGCAGCATTGTGTGGGGTATATAAAAAGTAGTGTTGCAGAGAGATACTTGGAGAAATACTATTTATTTGTTCCTTGGCATAGATATGGCTGTAATTTGAGATGTATGTATGTAGACAAATTTGAGAATGTCCAAAGGAAAGCAACAAGAGGTCTAAAAAAGCATGACCTTGGAGGAAATAGTGAAGGAATTAACTTGGTGTGGTGTCAAGAAAAATAGACAGGTAGAGGGGATGGTAACAGCCTTTTTAGTACATAAAGGCTGCTGTGCAGAGGAAAGGCGTAACCTGCCCTCTGCATCTACAGGGGATAGGTCAAGAAGCGGTGGAGTTCAGCTGCTGCAAAGGAAGTGTATAAAAATTTTCTGAGGCATTAGGGAAAACTTTCTAATGGTACAATTAGGGAAGCACTAGAATAGATTGCCTGGGGAAGTTGTGGAGTCTCTATCACTGGCGGTCTCAACAATTTAGGCTAACATCTGTTGGGAAAAACACACGTATAACCAAACTGGCTGGGGGCCAGGGAAGTGACTACATGACCTCCTGAAGTCCCTTCCAGACCTGTTTTTCTCTGGTTCTAATCATTCAGAAGCCTCCCACTCTCCTTGACAAAGCTATGTACTTTTGGTTTGAACCATTTGACATGCTGTTTGATTACTATCTTGATTTCTTTGCAGTCCTATATATTAAACTGCGTGCCTGTGGATAATTCCTAGCTTATCTGAAAGGGCAGTGATGTTTCACTTAAAGTTCCTTCAGCAAATGTTAGGGTTACATCTGCTGTCACCTTTTATGTCTATGTTTTCAGAAGTTTAAATGTAGTCACTCTTCAGGACAGCCCCACATCCTAAACCCAGTGGCACAAATGAGGAGAGAGGCTGGAACTTAAACCATATGAAGGAGTAAAAAGCAGAGCAACAGGTTGGCAAGCTGCTGCGTGCCACACGGGGGGAAGAGGCAGGCTGAGCTCCTATGACCTTCCTCCCCCTCCCCTGAAAGACAGAAATCTCTAATTTCACACTGACAAGGGAGAACTGGAGGATCAAGCCACAGACCCATCTTCTCTCCCTAGCCCAATCCCAAGGGCAATGCCCAGAGCTGTCGCTCAGAGCAGGCAGTGGTTACCTGGTAGTGACCTGAGCACAGCCCAAGTCCCTGACATCCTCAGTCCTGGTGTACCGGTGTTCAGTCCTGCGGCGTCTGTTTCGGCTGGGATGGTGTTAACTTTCTTCTTAGTAGCTAGTACGGTGCTGTGTTGTGGTTATGATGTGAGCACAACGTTGATAACCCACGGACGTTTTTAGCTGTTGCTGGGTAATGTTTATACTAAGTCAAGGACTTTTTGGTTTCTGTGGCCCTGCCAGCCAGAGGGCTGGAGAAGCACGGGACATTGGGAGGGGACACAGCCAGGACAGTTGACCTGAACAGCCAAAGAGGTATTCCATACAGTGGAACATCATGCTGAATCTATAAACTGGGGGGGTTAGCTGTGGCTTGGGGGATCGTTGGTCAGGGACTGGCTGGGCATCAGTCAGCAGGTGGTGAGCAGTTGTACCATGCATCACTTGTTTTCCTTTCTCCCTTTTCCTTTGGATTTTATCCTTTTCCCTATCTTTCCATTACCTGTTGTTGTTATTCTTGTTCTTGTTGTTGTTCTTACCTTTTTATTCTGTTTAAATTATTAAATTGTTCTTCTCTCAGCCCTCAAGTTATATTCCTGTCCGATTCTCCTCCCTACCCCTCCGGGTTGCAGGGAGTGAGCAGGCGGCTGCATGGGCCTTGGTTGCCAGCTGGGGTTAAACCATGACACCCCAGAACACAAAACTCCAAAATAATGCCATCTGCCTCCTCAGTCAAACACTCTTGGTTGACAGAGATCATGATAAATTACATTTTTATGCAAGAAGAAATTGCTGTTCATGGTTGACTGTGAACTGGCTTGGAGGTCAGTGGCACGTGACTACTACTCCAACAGAGCTTTAATTTGTTTAATAGATGAGCGAGCCTGTCTCGATATGGTCCTGGGTAACTGGCTTTAGGTGGCCCTGCTGAAGCAGGCGGTTTGGACCAGATCACCACAAGATCACCTCCAGAGATCTCTTTCAACCTCAACCATTTTGTGATTCTGTGACTCCTTTAATTCCTGAGCCTGCATCTCCTGAAATAGCCTACTTCTGTGTTGACTCATGTTTCCAGCGTCACTTGCTGACCTTGAGCATTAATGTTCGACAGGGCAAATAACAAACAGTTGACTGCAAACCCCAGTAAAATCACACAACCCCCAAACCAGGTTTGCTTGGATCACCTATAGAGGCTGCTACATGGAACGGCTTATTTAGATCTCCCCAAAGGCTGAACACTAGCCTTGCTCCACACCCCTGTGAGGCATTCACAATTTCTTCATAAGCCAACCCATTTTTGGAAATTTAGAGCATTTAGAAAAGTAGAACTTTAAATTGCAGAGGGTTTTCAGACTCAGTGGCAGCAGAACTGCCAGTTGTCCTACCATCCCATACATGCAGATATGCATTACAAAGACAAGGAGCAGTCATACAGAAAATGGTGTGAGCGCCTTACTCAAAACCTGCTGTTCTCCTGGTGGCAGCAATGCTGTATTTAGGTCACTTTTTAAAAAGGACAAATCAAGCCTCAGGGCAGAATTGGATCCTTTGACTCTGTAGCCAGATTCTGTTCTCATTCCAGAGTAAATAGTTGGTAACAGCTTTAGTTTGCTGAGATAACAGAGATGCACCAACAGCACTTAAGTGTATTACTATGGAAAGCAGGATTTGATCTTCGAATAGAAAAAATAATCAAAAGTCTTCACACTGTTTCTTCAGGTTTCATTAGCAGAAAAATACCATGAGCAAGAGTAATAATTTACTTTTTTTCCCCTCATTTCACTGCTCTGCCTCCAAAGCCCTCTACCAGGTTACATCGATTCCTCAGCAAAGAGAGACTTCCATTTGCACTGAGGTCTTTTTGGTACTTTCTAATGAAGGAACCTGTTGCAAAATTCAGTCTGATAGCACAAAATGCTTTCAGTAGCAAGACTTCCCCAGGAAAAGTAGTTTGTTAGAAACTTGATCAGCCAATATATAACAGAAGTTATGTCAAATTCTATCTATATAATGCCCATTAATTGAAGCATACAAATACAGCTATCCCTTTTTTCCCCCTTATTTTCTTGTTTTCTTTATCTGTGCAGTTTTTTCACAGCTTTATGATCTTTCCCTATTTTTCTTTGTACATTCAAATGTATAGCTCCACTTGCCAGCTCAAAGCAAATCCTAATGATGCAGGTAAAAAACCCATGCCAAGCAAGTATGAAACCCTTGTAATTTGGTGGACTATTTAGACACACGCACAGCTAATATGAGACCCTTCTGCAAGAGCCACCCATTTCCATGAGCTGAATGTACTCTCCATCCACTGCCCAGTGCCTGCCTGGTGCCTCTCCCCTTTCTCCTCTGGCTCAGATTTTTCTGGGGTCATCAGTAGTACCAATTACCTTGTCCCCAGCAAATGTCAGCAACATGAACAACTTCTTTCACAGCTTAGGTACTCCTCAAAAGCATGGATTGTTTTTCTAGAAAAGCAAGAAAGTACCTTTTTCCTTCAGTTAGCTGTTAAAGCTTCGGGAAAAAAAAAGTCAGCTGTATGACCAGATTTTGTGGCTGTGCTACTTCCCTTGCCCAGGAGAATGGGAGATTTTTGAAGCTGCCTGTCTTCTTCTCAGGTGATATTTACAGGCATGTCCTTGCAACCATAGGGCAGTAAAGACATTATTCATTACAGTATATAAGTTAATGGTGCTAGCAAAGATAGAGCTGAAGTGAATTGTCCAATAAAACATTTGTAAATTTTTTTGGTTGTTCTTAGTGAATAGCAGGCCACCAAACCTTGAACCTACCTGTAGGAAAATAGTCGGTTTGGTTGAGTCTCGTTTGAGCAATGGCTTTAAGCAACAGGAACAGTAAGCAACTGCTCACATCCCATCTTTTCAAAACAAAATGGGTTGTGATTTTCAGGTGACCCTCCCCCCTGATTTCAAAATGATAGTTAATTTATACTCTTAAAGGGGTTTATAAATATTTAAGACAGACCCCAAACTTCCTGATATTATTAAAGTAAAGCTTTCATATGAGGATGGACAGAAAATTGGTTTGGCTAATTGTTTTGCAGTAAATATTTGAGATTCATAAATATTTGTGGCTTGGGTGCAAGTGGAACAAAAAAGCTTATAGGTGACATATGCATGAAGATGAAAGAGACAACGAACAAGGAGGTGTTGGTATTTGCATAAATCACATGCGCTGGTTTCAGTATTTGCTGTTATCCAAGTGTGACCTGACGAGAAGAATGGGATAACTTGTCCTTAGAGGCATGTAGACGAGACATATGAAAACCCTATTGATTTTTATTATGCATTGTGTCCATCACTCACAAAGTCCTTTCTTTTTAAGGACAGCGTACATTTTTATGCTATAACTTCCTTCAGTGAACTCCAGTTAGATATCTCCTCTTAATCACCATGTTATTTACAAGAAGATTTTTTTTCTTAACCTTGCAATGAGGGATTTTACTTGCCTTTAGGAAATGTAACCTGGAACACTTTGTTTTTTCACAGTAACAACCCTCTTTTTCACTCAGTCTGGATCTGTGTCCTATGAGTGGGCTCTAGCAAGTCTGAGAGCAGATAGCTGCTTTTCTAACATGTCAGCAGCATATGTACATGTCAATCCACGTTACACAGGAAATAAGCGAACATCATCATTTTAGTGAGGAGTTCCTGTAATCTTCAGTTCCATATTAACAGGAAAAATAAGACTCCTTGGGAAGTTTATGGCCTGAAGAGTGACAAATACTTACAATGCACACAGACATGGTTCCCAGATAATCTCCACTGCAGTACAGCTCTCCAGCCCACATGGCTTGCATCAGGCAAAGCAGGCTGGGGGCTAGCGCTCGGTACAAGGAGGGAAAAACAACTGGAAAGAAATGGGATGAAAGCCTTCCCAAACAGTCTGCTGAGTGGAAACCTCTGCCTTCTACCGAGGAAGAGTTTCCAAGTGGATGTCATCCAAGAAAGATTTGCTTCCCCAGTGAGGTCTGTACCCTGGTTTCAAGGTGCGAGCAGTGCCCATGCCTGCTACCAGCTGTCCCTTCGCCTGGCTCCATCTGCAAGCCCTCTGGAGCCTACTCCTCTGCTCCTGCCATGCTCGGCAGCTCCTCGCTCGCTTCAGCACGGCACGGCGGATGGCGGCACCTCGTCCCACCTACTCACAAAGTCGTACAAAACATATCTGCTTGACACCATCTTGCCACCAGTTTGCAGCGCAGAAGCTTACTCGTCGCCTTCAGCCACCGCTGAGTAGCAAAGCATTAGCAAAGTAATGTGGAGGAGGTCAACTAGTGTAGGGATGGCTCTGTCAGCCATGCACATGGGCGAACTGCACTCCCGGGCAGAGCTTCAGAACAGCAAGGACCCATTCCTCTGAATACTTTTATGCCATTCCTGTCAAGTCAGAAGTTTCTTCCAAAAACAACAGGCCAGTGACATTTTGTCTCGAACGCATGAGAGCTGGAAGTCAGCTGCTAGAAAGAAACCCTGCTGCCTTCCGCGGCACACGTGGCCAAAGGAAGGCAGATCAGTGTACACAGAGGTAGCCCGTCTGACAGCTCATCTTACATGAGGCCATACAGGGTACGATGCACAGCTGAAATACACTATGTGACCTGTATGGGGTTTCAGCACATAACAACATCGGTTTAGCTGTTCACAGAGAGGGGAGAGCAGCAAGTGGCTGCGTTTATGCAAATGCCAAGGTATATCTGACATTTTCACATCTCTGTTCCTGGGTGGCCCCGAGGCTTTTCAGGATGTCTGTCATCATATGAAATTATCAAAAGGCTAGCTCGTGGAGATGAGGATTCTGCTGAAAGAGTCGGCGATTTTCTCCCTCGCTGTTCCCTGGGACTGGCTGGCTGCTCCCAGAGCTGTAATGAAGGTGTTTATCTCCAGGTGTTGAACGGCCACTGAGAACATACTATGTACTCTCTGGCTTATATTAAAGCACATATGTATTGTCAGTTTGTATTCATGTATTTCATAACATAAGTGCATGTGTTTCATTACAGTGTGAAGTGTAATTTTAAGATATTAAGGATGTGGAAGTGCACCCAGCGGGAGACACAACCCTGCAGGCACGCCACAACAGTGTACAACTTCATCTCCTGAGCCTGGGAGACCCTCAGGTCCAGGTGAGCGGGAGTGAGGGGACAGGTGTCCCCGTCAGGAGAAAGGCACCATCACTCCCTGGATTTGGGAGGGGAAACAATGCCGAGGCGTCCAGGATCCTGCAGAGTCTTCACTTACTGTCCTTTTCCTGCATTTCGAAGAGTAATTGTATTTACAAAATAACAGCTTTTTCTTTCTTTCTGTTTTTCTCCAAAACTTCTTAGCTGCACTCTGTTTCTGGCTCACATTTGAAGTGTGCTTTGGCAGCAAGAAGAGCCTCAGCTTCTTTAATTTATTACCTCTGTTTATGGAATATGGATATTGGGCCAACTTTACTTCTTACGCTAAGTGAATCAGTGCAAATGCAATCACTTTTGGACATCCACTGTATAAAATAAGCATATTTAGATGATCAAATAAGTGTTCCCATATGCATGTTGGCTGGTATTTCGTGCTGGTATAGCATTCTTGTTTTTCTTATGTGGTGTCCTTTGTCTTTTTTCCTTCCCCTTTTGACTGTGTTTGGTCAGTCATTCAGGAAAAGAAAAATTGCTTGTACCTTAAAAGAAATCCTGTCTATTCAGCATATGGCATTTATAGATCTTCAGAAATTCTTTTGGGAGGCGTGCTTCAGATTAGCGGTCTTTCTCCTTCGGGGATGGTTTTAATTTGTTAGCACTTTAGATCTGTAGTCTTGAGGTAGCTCCTTTTTCAGTCAATAAAATGGTTAGTGAAATGAGGGTAAAATATTATAATTGTGTTCTTTAAATCAGATTTTTATGTGGGGTTTTTTCCTCCTGGTATGTAAATCTGTCATTCGGAGAGGATTTTTTCCTGTTTTCTTTTAATCTTCGGTGCATGTGCCAAGAATGATGATTTTAACCATGAATTACCACAGTGACTCAAAGCCAAACTGTTGGGAGGCCGCTACCCCGGGATGAAAAGGGAGCCAAAAGCAGCCCTGCTTTGACTCCAGAGTTTCCGACCGAAGTCTGCCACCCTGTCTACAGCTCTCACCTCTGCTCACAGCACATCCTCCTCAGTACCACATGCACAACCCATGCTCGGAATGCCAAGCCACCCCTAAGGAAAGCCAGCCAGATTAGTAAAGACAGAGACGTATTTGAACTGTACCAGCTGCCGACTTGCGGCGAAGCAACAGCTCTGTCGTACTCGGCGTGGCTCATCCAGTTCCCCGCCTTCACTCACCGCCGACATACGGCCAGAGCCCCCAGCTGTCCCACTGTGTGCAAGGAGTGAAGGACGTACCAATGCCACACAAACCCAGGCCAAAAGCAGACAGCCGTGGAAACACCATCGTGAAAACAGCTGAAGAAGGAGCCAATAAAAGGCCTCTAATACGCCGTGGCTACACATTAAAGTCTTTGTCCAGCAGAAACTGTTGAAAATATTATTGTTTATACAGAGCAAATGAGAAGGGCAATGCCAGGTGGGTGACACTGGTTTACTACAGGAACCAGGAGAGCAGGTGCCTTCAGGATCTTGGGGCTCATCCAGTCCATCCCAATCCCAAGGCAGAATCGGTTTTATCTAGTCAGTCTGGCAGACACTTGTATAGCCTGACCCTAACAGCTCTATTGTCACAGGGATTTCGCACCCTCCCAGTTAGTCTTTTCTGGGGATCCAACATCCTTTCCACAAAAAACTTTTCCCACCATTTAGCCTAAAGCATTGCTATAATTTCAGCCTATCATTTCCTTTCCCCTCGCCCAAGGACATGGAGAACACACTATTCTCTTTGTTCTGTAGCAGCTTTTTACACGCTACGAATATGTTTTTCCATTGGTTTTCCTTTCCCTCACACTGAAGCATTTGAGCATTGCCAGCAGTTGCCTTCCTTAACCTGTTTTCCATGGACTTGACCTCTATGTGAATACCAGTCTACATGGTCAGTTCATTGACAGAGAGACAATACAGAGCTTGTGGGACAAACAATAGTACAGGAGACGTGGATGACTGAAAATGATGGGCCACTGAAAGGCAGTCTAAGATGCCTTAGGTGTGCAACACATGAGAATATCTCTGTCACAGTCTTTGTGTGTCTGTGTGTGCCTGGATGGTTTGGGCCTGGGTTTTTTGGTTACACAAATGGTGAATTCATTTTTGCCACTTTAAAAGATTTGAAAACAGATATGCACTTGTTCCTCTTCTCTAAAGCATTCATGTAAATAAAATGGAGAATTATATTTCGCATCAGGCAGTAGATTCAGTGGTAAATTGTTTTGTAACTTGACCATTGTGATTCAGAAATTAACAAATTACTTAGCAAGTATCCAGGCCCTACTGGGAATGTGTGACAGAAAACCAGCTGCAGAGGCACCACAGAGGAGAAAGATGCTTGACCCTATCAGCATCTGCCCACAGGTAATCAGGAATGAATCCTGGGGTTGGGGTTTGTGATTCGGGTGTCCCAGCTACTGCTTGGAGCATCTGGGCCTGTTGCAAGAGGATGAATTGCAAGATATCTAATTTTTCACACGAGCAAAGTCAAAAGCACCATGCTGAGTAAATTATAAACATGCCTAAAAACAAGATAATGAACAAAAGCAAACACACAAACTCAAACAGCTTCCTTTCTCTTGAAAACCTTTACTGATTTACTTTTTGTGCAAGCAAAGTTATGATTTTGCCCAAGAACACAGGCTTCTGTTTGATGTTAAAACAATTCTTAGCTTTATTACTATTAAAAAAAAAAAGAAAACAAAACAAAACAAAAACAAAACAGAAAGAAAGAAAGAAAAACTGGAGAGAGGTGCAACCGAATAGCATTTCATAACATATAGGAAGTTTCCCCATTACACTTGACAGGAACAGAATAGGCTGGAATCAAAGGGGTATGTTAACAACTCAGCATATCTCCCCCTTTGGAAGTAGTATCAGTCTATCATATCACTAAAAAATAATAAATCTTTGTAAAAGACAGCAGTTGCTTTCATAGTCCAGCAGCAAACCCTGTCTGGTACTGTTGGAAAAGTATGAAAGGCAACATACTCTAAATTACATTGTTAAAACACCTACAGCCTAGTTCATTTTCATATGCTATCCATATGTAAGCCCTTAGCAATAGAGAGCCACTTAAAAACTCTCTTGTTCTCTGTGTGTGTGTGTGTGAGAAAGAGAGAGCGAGAAAAGGTGAACATGGAACCCTGTGTTTTTATTCTGACATTTTCAAGTGGAAAATATTGCAAAATCTAACCGGTGTGAAAATAATTAAACTGGATAAATAAAAGAATAAATATAACGGCAAGTTTTCACATATAAAAATTCCTGAAAAGTTTTTAGTTTTATCAACCCCCTTCCACACCCACCAGAGCATATGGCCCTCTGTTTGTGCAAATCAGCAGTCTTTGCTTAAAGTGGATGTTTCTATTAACACTGTGACTAATTACTGAAAACAAACATGTGTAAGTATGATCTCTGCTAACTGCCTCTGTCAACCCATCTTTTTCTTCTTGCTATTCATTTGAAGGGATTAAGATTGTTCACAAAAGTACAGTAGACCTCCATTTAGCCTGTTAACTGGCACGAATAAACAAAGCCCATCAACCAAAACTGACGTCAGGCTTCAAGAAATGTTTTTTACATTAGTTTAAAAAAAAAAAAAAAAAAAAAAAAGAAAGAAACAGCATAAAAAGTGAAAAAGTTTTACAGAATGTTAAAACACCAAATGTAAAGAGCTTTAACACTGGACATAAAGGGCTGCTTTGGGAGCGGGTGTTGAGAGCACAGCTATGCAAACTGCAGTGCCTGAGCTCAGATGGGTGGCAGACATTTTGCGCTAAGGGTAACCAGCGTTGTCTCGGTATGCAAGCCTGGACATACATGCACGCAGAAGGGGCATCCAGAGAAACTTTAATGTCAGTCTTTCTTGTGGTTTTCTCCCATCCAGAAATAAAAATAGGAAAAAAAAAAAAAGACTCGAAGCATCCATTTCGTCTTTGTAAGATACAAAGATGAAAAGATGCAAGCAGATTTTTCTTCCAAGTATCCTACAAAAGCTGGATTTATCCACTGCCACGACAGCATCACAGAGCGGGACACAGCAACCCACACAGCTCCTCCTCTTGTCGCCTGCTTGGGACTGGAGGAGAGAAGAGAGACCCAGGCTCCTTCGGAGCATGTGTGGTACTTATCAGATTAAAAAGAGGGGGGAAAAGCATCTTTATGGTACAGCTTAAATGTGCTCTTCACAGCCCTGTTTCTAGGCTGGCTGCGGCGCTGGAGAAGCTGTTGGGCTCTGAGCTGCTGTAGCCGGTGGTGGAACCAGGTCTCGGTACACTTCTTTCTCATACACACCCTGACTGCTCCTGAGAGAAGCCAGCTCTGCAGGAGGGAGATAGAGGTACTAACTGCTTTGACACAGCCTGCCTGCCTGCCTAACTCAAGAGCTGTGGGATGGGGTCTCACTGCACTTCACCTCAAGCTGTACATAATGTAAAAACAAATTGCATGTTAGCAAATTGCACAAGTCTGCATCTGCTGATTTTTCCGAGCGCATAGTATGGTTGGGAGCCAATTCTCTGTCATTTCTCATCTCTTGCACTTTACGCAGGGTGTTTCCTTTATAAAAACAACTTGCCTTTGGGTTTAATGATTTCTAAGGAAACATAACTCTGTCACTGCGCTCTGGTGTTTAATTCCTCCTTTGTCATTAGTGTCTGCCTGGTGCAGCCCAGGGACGCCAGCCTGCTCACTGAACTGTGCATGCACTTTGTGTACTCTTGGGCTCATGCCCGTGCTTGGAAGCTGGTGTTTGATCTAGACTGAACAAGATGGCCTTAGCCTTCAAAGCCAGAGTGTTTACATTCCTCTGCTCTATCTAGCCTCTTTTTTTTCTGAGTGCCCCCAAGATAGGTGTCTTGCTGTTAGAATAAATACTTACCTTGTGCATTGCGCCTTCCTCTGGTGGTCTCAGCACGCTTTTGGAGAGGTGGCAGCACTGCTACCTGCATTGTACGGATGGAAAAATGGCAGCACAGTGTCCAGACCTGCAGGGGCAGAAAGAGCCAGGAAAAACCCACAGGTGTCCTCTCACCCAGCCTGGCATAGCCCAGCCTGGCTCAGACCCACCTAGTGAACCATAGTGCCTTGGCTTTCCTCCTAGCCACCCTCGTCTCAGCGGTTCCTTCTCTCCCCCACAAACCAAGCCTCATGGTGCAGTGGGCTGGGGGAGGCAGAAAACAGGGGCAGCACAGCAAGGGGTATGCAGAAGTAGAAAGTCCTTACCTATTTAGTGCAACAGGGGCGAAACAACCAGGGCAGAGGTGTCACCTCACCTCCTGCACACGCGTGTATCACGGGAGGGGAGCTAGGTCAGATGATACCGTCCTGTGAACAAGACTGGTGAAGAGAAGACATAGGAAGAGGTTGGGGGGACAACCCTTCTGAGGAGATGGATGGGATCAGTGCTCAGCTGGCTCTGTCTCCTGTCACACAACATTGTTTTGGCTGTATGAGGGGACCAGCAAAATCCAATGCCTGTGGTGAGCCATTCGGAAACGGCCTCTCTGTGCCTGGGATGGCCACTGCATGGCTGGGATGAGGGGCCTCTGCAACAGGGGGCAGTGCCCTCTGGCTCTTCTCAAACTCAGTAGCAGTACTGACCTCACGTGCTAAGGCCATAGCCATGTAAAGGAAAACCCAGTGATTCAGTGGTTGCTGCTTGTTCCTACTGCTGTACCCAACACACATGAGAAAATTCAGCTCCAAACAGGGTGCACACATCACATGAATCCACACTCTAAGGGCTGGAATAACCAACTGAGAAACCGAAGAGAGCTATAGGAACAGGAAAGTGGCTGCAGAAAGATGTACAAAACTCAAAGACTAAGTTGACTGTTCAGCTCCTCTTCCGTCAGCTTGTAAGTGCAACTTAACCCTCCTGGCTATGCCTTGGAGAAGGGGAGATGAAGCAGCAAACAGACAATGTCCTGGCTCAAAACTCATCAGGTTTCTTTCCCTTCTGACAGACATTTTAAATTTGCTACCACCTCTCCAAAGATCCCAAAATAAGATGCATAGCACCCTGATTTCGGCTGATGCCTCTCACACTGAGAGGCAGAGAGGAAAAAAGCAGAGTTGCAAACACTGATGCTGCACCCAGTTTGTTCTGTTAACACAGGATCAGGCACTTCCAGTCTATGGGTTGGGGGAAAGAAATGAGTAAAAATGGCAAAAAGCCTACATCTTACCTGCCCCACAGCTTACAAACAGGCACTGCAGTATA